>NC_080800.1:89159514-91559514 GCF_028018385.1 Neofelis nebulosa
CTTCCTGTTGTCAGCACAGAGCCTGACAGTTTTCAAACCCATGAAGTGATCATGACCTGAGACAAATTCGGATGTTTAACCTACTGAGCCACCCAGGTGCCCCCTCTAAATGCTCTTTAAATAGATGTTGAATTGTTCCTTCTGGATTTTTTTTTTGTCTAAACTCTAATTGTACTTTTATTTTTTACCCAATTTTCTATTTAACTTTCAGTTACTTAACATACAGTGTAATAATTAGTTTCAGATATAAAATTTAATGATTCATCACTTACCTACAGTATCTGGTGCTCATCCCAAATGCCCTCTTAGTAACTATCACCTATTTAAGTCACTCTCCGCCCACTTCTCCTCTGGTAACCATCAGTTTGTTCTCTATAGTTAAGAGTCTACTTCTTGGTTTCCTTCTCATTTTTTGCCCCTATGTTCATTTGTTTTGTTTCTTAAATTCCACACAAGAGTGAAATTATATGGTATTTGTCTTTCTCTGACTGATTTTACTTAGCATAATACTCTCTAGGTCCATCCAGTCATTGCAAATGGCAAGATTCCATTCTTTTTGATAACTGAGTAATATTCCATCATGTATATGACGACTTCTTTATCCATTCATCAGTCAATAGGCATTTGGGCTCTTTCCATAATTTAGCTATTGTAGATAATGCTGCTATAAACACTGGGGTGTATTAATCCTTTGAATTACTATTTTTGCATCCTTTGAGTAAATATCTAGTAGTGCAATTGCTGGATCATAGGATAGTTTTATTTTAACTTTTTGAGGAACCTCCATACTGTTTTCTACATGGCTGCAGCAGTTTAGTGTGCATCCCACCAATAGTGTAAAGAGTGCCCCTTTCTCCACATTCTTGCCAACACCTGTTGTTTCCTTTTTTGTTACTTTTAGCCATTCTGACTGGTGTGAAATGATATACCATTGTAGTTTTAATTTGTATTTTCTTGACAGTGGCTGATGTTGAGCATCTTTTAATGTGTCCATTCGCCATCTGGATGTCTTCTTTGGAAACATGTCTGTTCATGTCTTCTGACCATTTTTTAACTGGATTATTTGTTTTTTGGATATTGAGTTATATAAGTTCTTTATATATTTTGGATACTAACCCTTTATCAGGTATGTCATTTGCAAATATCTTCTCCCATTCTGTAGGTTGCCTTTTTTGATTTGTTGATTGTTTTCTCTGCTGTGTAGAAGCTTCTTATTTTGATGCAGTCCAAATAGTTTATTTTTGCTTTTGTTTCCTTTTCCTAAGGAGACGTATCTAGAAAGAAGTTGCTACGGCTGATGCTAGAGAGGTTGCCACCTGTATTCTTCTGTAGGATTTTACTGGTTTCCTATCTCACATTTAGGGCTTTCATCCATTTTAATTTATTTTTTGTATATGGTGTAAGAAAGTGGTCCGGTTTCATTTTTTGCATGTAGCTGTCCAGTTTTCCCAACACCATTTGTTGAAGAGAGTGTCTTTTTTTCTATTGGATATTCTTTCCTGCCTTGCCAAAGATTAATTGACCATATAGTTGTGGGTCCATTTCTGTATTTTCTATTCTGTTCCATTGATCTATGTGTCTGTTTTTGTGCCAGTAACATACTGTCTTGATGATTATAGCTTTGTAATATAACTTGAAGTCTAGAATTGTGATGCCTCCCACTTTGCTTTTCTTTTTCAGGATTGCTTTGGCTATTCAGGGATCTTTTGAGGTTCCATACAAATTTTAAGATTACTTGTTCTACCTCTGTGAAAAATGCTGGTGGTATTTTGATAGGGATTGCATTAAATGTGTAGATTGTTTTGGGTAATGTAGACATTTAAATTTTTTTAACGTTTATTCATTTTTTGAGAGACAGAGAAAGACAGAGCATGTGGGGGGGAGGGGTAGAGAGAGAGGGGGACACAGAATCCGAAGGAAGTTCCAGGCTCCAAACTGACAGCACAGAGCCTGATGCAGAGCTCAAATTCACAAACCATGAGATCATGACCTGAGCCAAAGTCGGACGCTTAATTGACTGAGCCAGCCAGGCAACCCGGGTAGTGTAGACATTTTAGCAATATTTGTTCTTCCAATCCATGAAAATGGAATGTTTTTCCATTTCTGTGTGTCATCTTTAATTACTTTCATCAATGTTTTATCGTTTTCAGAGTATAAGTCTTTTATCTCTTTGGTTAGGTTTATTCCTAGGTATCTTATGGTTTCTGGTGCAATTGTAAATGGGATCGATTCCTTTATTTCTCTTTCTGCTGTTTCATTATTGGTGTATCAAAATGCAACCAATTTCTGTCCACTCCTAGGTATTTAGCCACATGAATGAAAACTTATGTTCACACAAAAACTTGCATGTGAATGTTCATAGCAGTTTATTTTTCATGATTGCCCCAAACTGGAAACAATCCAAATGTCCTTAATTTGGTGAGTAAAGAGGAAAAAAAAAACCTTTGGTTATCTATACAATGGAATACATGTCAGCAGTAAAAGAGAAGTAACTACTGATGTAAACAACAGCATGAATATACTTTGCTAAGCCAACAAAGCTAGACTCAAAGTCTACATATCATATGAATCCTAGAAAGGGCAAAACATCAGGGTCAGATAACAAATCAGTAGTTTTCAGGGGCTGGGGTTGGAGAGAGGGGTTGACTACAAAGGAGCATCATAAGGCTAGATTGTGGTGGTAGTTACACAGATGTATGCTTTTTTAAAGCCATATATGAGTGTTCAACAAAAGGAGTAAATTTTACTATTTGTAGACTATTCTGCAATGAAAAAGTAGGGAAGAAATGGAACTAAAAATAGCCTGTGTGTATTTAACTCCTTAGCCTCACTCCTGCACTCCCAAGTTTTCACCCACAGAAAGCAGGCTGTAAAGTTCTCCAGCCCCCAAAGAAGAGCATTCTAAGAGCCACCTGCTATATGCCCATCGAAGAAAATAGGCAAGGAGGAACCATAAAAAGACACACATGGGGAATATGAAGTAACTATATAAGAGGATTGTCATGATGGAGCAGAAGTAGAGACTCCTTCACGTCTAAGGTAGGGAATGAATCATTTCCATCATGCTTAGCAAGATTTGATAAATGCTACAGAGCAGTGATTACATGTTCTCATTCTTTTCTGGAATGAAGTTTTTATTGTATTTTGCCTTGTATTTTACTCCATCATTTTATTGCTGTGAGGGTGGCGTGGGGAGAGGAAGTTAACATGTCATTTACATGAACTTGAATCTATAGCCTATCTAATACACTGCATAATCTGTTTATTCCAAGTTGATCTCTTCTATTTCTTTTGGTTGCTGACTTCATAAAAGAACGTTACCAGGTTATTATTGGTTGTCTGCTCATTTAAAAAATCGTGGAACTAAAACGATGAGTGGGGACTTCTGGTAATTACAGATTTGGTAAATTGGACTAACCCTCCCACTGAGGACAACCACACACTCACACAAAACATATCTCTTAAAATAATCAGTGGACTAGACAATAAACAAGACAGTGAAGAAGCTCTGGAGGTGCCTGAGTGGCTCAGTGGGTTGAACATCCAACTTTGGCTCAGGTCATGACCTCGCAGTTCACTGTTCGTGAGTTTAAGCCCCATGTCAGGCTCACTGCTGTCAGCACAGAGCCCACTTCAGATCCTCTGTCCCCCTCTCTCTGCCCCTCCCCCACTTGCAGTCTCTCAAAAATAAAATAAACATTTTTTTTTTTGAAATTTTTTTTTTCAACGTTTTTTATTTATTTTTGGGACAGAGAGAGACAGAGCATGAACGGGGGAGGGGCAGAGAGAGAGAGGGAGACACAGAATCGGAAACAGGCTCCAGGCTCCGAGCCATCAGCCCAGAGCCTGACGCGGGGCTCGAACTCACGGACCGCGAGATCGTGACCTGGCTGAAGTCGGACGCTTAACCGACTGCGCCACCCAGGCGCCCCATAATAAAATAAACATTTAAAGAAAATAGTGAAGATGGGGCTCCTGGGTGGCTCAGTTGGTTAAGCATCCAACTTCGGCTCAGGTCATGATCTCACAGTTTGTGGGTTTCAGCCCCATGTTGGGCTCTGTGCTGACAGCTTGGAGCCTGGAGTATGCTTTGCATTCTGTGTCTCCCTCTCTCTCTCTGCCCTTCCCCCGACTCGGTCTCTGTCTCTGTCTCTGTCTCTGTCTCTGTCTCTGTCTCTCTTTCTCAAAAATAAATAAACATTTAAAAAATTAAAAAATAATAGTGAAGAAGCTCTAGAAATGGATCAAAGAAGATGGAAATCCAGAAATATGGGCTGCCCTTTTGGGGTTGCTCTTCCTCTTGGATGTTGCCAATTCTACAAGACATGGCAAAGATACAAAGTTTGGAGGAGCAAAAGAATCCAAAATCTGCTAAGAGGCAGAAGGCATAGGTAATCCCGTATGTTTTGGGTTGGTGCCCTGAGGGCTCCACCATAGAAGTAAGAGTGACCTTAAATTGGAATAACTTTTGCAGGAATTATAGCCTGTCTTCAAATCATATCAATCCCTGAAATTATAGTATAGTGATTCCATATTGTTATTTGCCACACATATTGGTAAAAGCTAGTATAAATTTTCTCTGGAGTATGATAACATTATTCTAAGTTTAAAATGAATTCTATAAATAAATTATAATTAAAATATTTAATATGCAATAAAATCACAGCAGAAGACAAAATAATGTGAATATTGTAATGTGAATTATTTACAATAGTCAAGGTATGGAAGCAACCAAAGTGTCCATCAATAGATGAATGGATAAAGAAGATATAGTATATATACAGGGGAATATTAACCATAAAAAAGAACAAGATCTTGCCATTTGTAACAACATGGATAGACCTAGAGGATGTTATACTAAGTGAAATAAGTGAGACAGAGAAAAATAAATGCCATATGATTTCACTTATATGTGGAATCTAGAAACCAAAACAAATGAATAAAGCAGCAAAAAACAGCAGCAGACTCACAAACAGAGTAAACTGGTGGTTGCCATTTTGGGAGAGGGGTGGAGAAATGGGTGAAATAGGTAAAGGGAATTAAGAGGTACAGACTTGAGTTATGAAATAAATAAGTCATGGAGATGAAAGTATAGCGTAAGGAATATAGTCAATAATATTGTAATAACATTGTATGGTAATTACACTTATTGTGGTGAACATTGCACAATACATAGAATTGCCAAATCACTATGTTGTGCACCTGAAACTAATATAACATGGTATGCCAACTATACTTCAATAATGTAAATAAAAAATATTTTTAGAATCATAAAAAATCTGACATGAACAAGAACTAGTGGGAAAAAAATAGACAATAGCAACATATCCACAGGAGGCCGAGAAATACAAAGAATCACACACGAATTTTAAAATAACTATGTTTACCATGCTCAAGTCAATATAAGACAAGACTGAGAATTTTGGTAGAAGACTAAAAACTATTTTTAAAAAGATGTACGAAATTTGAAATATTATACGATGGGCATTTTAGAATTGAAAAACTGTGATAACTGAAATTAAGAATTTGGTGGATGTGTCTTGACATCAGGTTAAACCTTACTGGAGAGTAATTTGGTTAACTGAAAGATCAGAAGAAAATAGCCAGAATGAGGCATGAACAAAAGGTAAAAATCAGGGGTGCCTGGATGGCTCAGTCGGTTAAGCATCTGACTCTTGATTTCAGCTCAGGTCATGATCTGACAGTTGTGGAATTGGGCCCCACTTGGGGCTCCACACTGAACCTGGAGCCTGTTTGGGATTCTCTTTCTCTCTCTCTCTCTCTCTCAAAATAAACAGTTTTTTTTTTTAAAAAAGGTAAATATCAATGAGAATGGAACCATAGAGAATACATTGAGAAGATCTATCATAAATGTAACTGCAATTTCAGAATGAGAGAGAGAATGGGACAGAGGTAGTATTTGTAAAGATGAGGGATTTTATTTCAATAAATAGTTCAGGAACAGTTAGCAATTTAGAAAGAAAAAATGAATTTTTATTCTTTATACCATACATAAAAAGTTCATTCCACCAGCGGTATAGGTCTACATATGAAAAGCAAAATAGTATAGCATCTAGAAGATAATATAAGAGAATAATTTATGAGCTTTGAGCAGGGAAATATTTCTTTAACATGATGAAAAGTAATAAAAGGAAAAAAATGTGATAATATCAAATTCAGTACATCTTTTCAGCAAAGGGAATAGTGAAGCCATGGAACGTATTTGCAAAGTATCTATTTGACAAAGAGCTCATAGCCAAAATGCCTACAAATCTATAGAAAAATGAGCAGGAACATACACTTCCATAAAGAGGACATCCAAATGGCCAATAAGCATATGAAAACTTGCTCATACTCTTTAGTTATGTGGAAAAAGTAAATCATAACCACAATGTGATAATACAATTGATCCAATAAAATGGCTTATACCAAGTGTTGAGAAAGATGTGGGTTAACCAAACTCTCAGTACTAAGGGGAGTATATATTGGTACAACTAATTTGCAAAACTATTTGGTTTTATCTACTAATTTAAAAATATCCTTGGGGCACCTGGGTGGTTCAGTCAGTTGAGCACTGACTCTTGACTTCAGCTCAGGTTATGATCTGAGTGTCATGGGATCAAGACCTGTCTTGGGGTCTGTGCTGATCTCTCTCTCTCTCTCTCTGCCTCTCCCCTGCTTGCAATCTATCTTCTCTCTCTAAAAATAAAAGTAAATAAAATAAATAAAAAGAGATAAAAATATCCTTACCTGCAACCTAGCAAAAGTATATTCCTAGTAGATATGTGTGCGTATGTGCATGAAGTCACATGTACAAGACTACTTAATAGCAGTATTATCTAAATAGTTCCAAGTTGGAAACAATCCAAATGTCTATTAACAGTACAATGGATAAATAAATCATAACATATTCATATAAGGGAATATTATATAGTAGTGATTCTTTTTTAAAAGTTTTATTTATTTATTTTGAGAGAGAGTACAAGAAGGGTAGAGAGAGAGGGAGGGAGAGAATCCCAAGCAGGCCCCACACTGTCAGCACAGAGCCGGATGTGGAGCTCAAACTCATGAACCATGAGATCATGACCTGGGCCAAAACCAACAGTGGCTACTTAACCAACTGAGCCTCCCTGGTGCCCCTATAGTAGTGATTCTAAAAATGTGTCTCTGGACCAGCAGCCTCAACATCAGCTAGAAAGCAATTAGAAATTCAAATTACTTTTTTAATGTTTACTTATTTATTTTGAGAGAGAGAGAGAGGCAGAGAGAGGGGGGGGGAGAGAGAGAACCCCAAGCAGGCTCTGCACTCTGAGCACAGAGCCTGATGTGGGGCTCAATCTCAGGGACTGTGAGATCATGACCTGAACTGAAGTCAAGAGTCAGGCACTTAACCCACTGAGCCACCCAGGTGCCCCAGAAATTCAAATTCTTGAACCTCATCTTAGACCTACCAAGTCAGAAATTCTGGGGATATGGGCCTATAAATCTGTGTTTTAGCAAGCCTTCTGGATGATTCTAATATACTCTCAAGTTTGAGAATTACTGTTCTACAGTAAAAAAATAAATGAAGCATAACAATATGCAGCAACATGGATGAGCCTCACAAATATAATTTTGAGTATAAGAAACTATATACAATATATACTGTATGATTTTATTTATATGAAATCCAAAAAATCAGGCAAAACTAAATAATAATGTTTAGGGATGGATGATCAGGTAGTAAAACTAGAAAATCAAGGAAGTGCTTACCATCAAAATAGTGTTTACTTCTGGGCGATGAATGGGCGGTTGGCTATTGGAAGGGATTCTGAATTGTATTCTGGGGCTGGTGGCAAATTTGCTTCATCTGAACAAATCTTTAAATTTCTTGTCTGGGAGGCCTGGAGCTGGTTTCCAATGTCCTGAGGACTGACTGAGTTAGGAGAGAGGTCTTTCTTCACAGCTGTCAGTTACCACTTGTCCGTCTGTTTACCTGAAATGTTGATTTTATCTCCCCTTCCAACATTTTTTGGGGGTCTTTGTTGGTTTTTGCAATTTACACAATTCACCTTACTTGATTTAGTGGGGTTTCAGGAGGGAGAAAAATAACTTCCCACTTTTGCTTGGAAGACCTCTATCATTAGGACGTTAGTTTGCAGGCTGGAAGACTTTATAAGGAAATGCTCTTTTTCTATGCTCATCACTTCAGCATATTATTATATGGGTAATACATTCCCATTGAAACCCACATAAATATAACTAAGAAATTCAAAATTTTTTTCACATTTTTAAGAACACATTGTAACTATAATTCTGTTTTTTAACATTTATTTTTGAGAGAGAGAGAGAGAGAGAGAGCGAACACTGGTGGGAGAGGGAGACAGAAGATCTGAAGCAAGCTCTGTGCTGATAGCAGAGAGCCCCATGTGGGGCTCAGACTCACAAACTGTGAGATCATGACCTGATATGCCCTCAGGCGCTTAACTGACTGAGCCACCCAGGCACCCCCACTTCTGCTTTTTATTTAACTTTGTATCAATTTAGTATTTCCTCATGTTATTTAAACTATAAGAAAGTGACAGGAAAAAGGCAGAATAGGAGGTTACCCACTCTTTACACCCTTAGCAACAATTATTTGGTGGCCATCCAGAGACAAAAGTTCCTTTGTGGGAGATTTGGAATCCAGGGAGTAGACTGTGAAACCCTAGTGGAGACTAGACTGAGGAGGACCATTTTGAGAAGCCAAGCCCATGCCCAGATGGCAGACTCACCCACTGTGGTCCTGGCTATAGACTGGGCAACAACCCAGGCTCCTGTGGACTCTGGCATAGCCCCATTTAGCCTTGTTCTATCACTAAGTAGTACCATCTGCCAAGGGACCTGGAAAGAGTAACACCTGCCCATGCCACTGGTAACAGGCTCACCAACCTTGGTCCTAGTTGTGGACCCTGGAGTTGCCAGTGACCTGATTCCACGGATCCACTGGATGGTATGCCCATCTGTGTTCCCAGAGATAGGGTTGCAGTTCTTGATCCAACTGCAGATATTGAAGCAGTACTGTAAGCAAGTTCCAGCCCCTCGCAGCCACAATCCTGCCTGGCCAGAGACCTACCAGGGGACACACTTGTCAGTGGTCACAAAGGCAGGCCCACCAACCTCAGTGCGAATGCATATCTGGAAGCAGCCCATGAACTGGCTCCAGCCTTGCTTAGCTGAACTGCAGAAGAATCCCTGTCTATCCAACGTCCCATTGGGTCCCCTTCTGCCATGTGAGGACACAAGAAGTCAGTTGTATGCAACCCAGAAGAAGGCTTTTGCCAGAACCTCACTACGTTAACATCCTGATCTCCAAAAGACAGAAATAAATTTCTGTTGTGTATAAGCTACCTAGTCTATAGTATTTTGTTACAGCAACGTGAACTAAGGCAGATTCTGTACAGCCTATGAAACAATCAACAAAACAAAAAGGCAAGCTAGAAAATAAGAATATTTACAAACTATACACTGATAAGAGATTGAGATCCAAAATATGTAAATAACTCATACAACTCAATAGCAAAAAGCAAATAATCTGATTAAAATGGGCAGAGAACCTGAATAGAGATTTTTCCAAATCAGACATAAAAATGGCCAACAGATATATGAAAAGATGCTCAACCTCACTAACCAATGGGGAAATGCAAATGAAAAACACGATGAGATATCATCACCTCACACATGTTAGAATGACTATTATTAAAAAGACAAGAAATAACAAGTGTTGGCAAAGAGGTAGAGAAAAGGGAACCCTTGTGCACTGTTGGTGGGAACGCAAACTGGTGCAGTCATTATAGGAAACAGTATGGAGTTTCCTTGAAAATTTAAAAATAGAGCTATCATATGATCCAGCCATCCTACTACTGGGTTTAGGAAATGAAATCAGTATCTTGAAGACACATCTGCATTCCCATGTTCATTGCAGCATTATTAACAATAGCCAAGATATGGAAAAAACGTAAGTGTCTGTCTATGGATGAATGGATAAAGAAAATGTGATACACCTATTCAATGGAATATTATTCATCCTTAGAAAGAAGGAAATTCTCCCATTTGCTGCAACGTCTATGAACCTGGAGGACATTATGCCAAGTGATATAAGCCAGGCACCAAAGGAAAAATACCGCATGATCTCACTTTTATATGTGGAATCTAAAAGAGTCAAACTCATAGAGCCAGAGAACAGAATGGTGGTTAGCAGTGGTGGGGAGGTGGGTGAAATGAACAGATGTTGGTCAAAGGGTGAAAACTTTCAGTTATATGTTGAGTAAATTCTGGGGATCTAATGCACAACATGGTGGTTATAGTTACTAATACTGTATTATATATATAAAATTTGCTAAGGGAGTAGATCTTAAGTGTTCTCACCACACACAAACAAAATATGGTTATGTGAGGTGATGGTTGTGTTAGTTAACTTGATTGTGGTAATCATTTCAATGATGTATGTACATGTATTTTATAATGTATTTGTATATTAAGTGTATATGCACATGTATATTAAAGTGTATATTAAATCATTTCATGTTAAATACATACAATTTTAGTTGCCAATTATATATATTTTTATATTTTTTAATGTTTATTTATTTTTGAGAGAGAGACAGACAGAGCATGAGTGGGGGAGGGGCAGAGAGTGAGGGAGACACAGAATCCAAAGCAGCCTCCAGGCTCCGAGCTGTTCAGCACAGAGCCAGGATGTGGGGCTCAAATTCATGAACCATGAGATCATGACCTGAACTGAAGTTGGACATTTAACCAACTGAGCCATCCAGGTGTCCTGCCAATTATATCTTAATAAAGCTGAAAAAAATAAAAGTATCAAATCATTGTATTTTATTTTTTCCCTTTTCAAGTTTTTATTTAAATTCTAGTTAACATATATGGCAAAATTGGGGCACCTGGGTGGCTAAGTCCGTTAAGCATTGGACTTCTGATTTCAGCTGAGTTCATGATCTCACCATTGGTGAGTTTGAGCCCCGCATCAAGCTCCATGCTGACGGTGCGGAGCCTGCTTGGGATTCCGTTTCCCTCTCTCTCTGCCCCTCCCCCGATCGTGCTGTCTCTCTCAAAATAAATAAACTTATAAAAAACATATATGGCAAAATTGGTTTCAGGTTTAGATTTTAGTGATTCACCCCTTACATATAGCACCCAGTGCTCATCACAAGTGCCCTCCTTAATACCCATCACCCACTTAGCCCATCCCCCACCCACCTCCCTCCATCAACTCTGTTTGCAATAGTCTCTTATGGTTTGCTTCCCTCTCTCTTTTTTCCCCTTCCCTATGTTCATCTGTTGTTTCTTAAATTCCACATGTGACTGAAATCATATGGCATTTGTCTTTGACTCCTTTGCTTAGCATAATACATTCTAGCTCCATCCACATGGTTGCAAATGTCAAGATTTCATTCTTTTTGATGGCTGAGTAGTATTCCATTGTATATATAAACCACCTCTTCTTTATCCATTCATCAACAGATGGACATTTGGGCTCTTTCCATAGTTTGGCTACTGTTGATGATGCTGCTCTAAACATCGGAGTGCATGTGCCCCTACAAATAGGTATTTGTGTATATTTTGGGTGAATACCTAGTAATACAATTGCTGGGTCGTGGGGTAGTTCTATTTTTAACTTTTTGAGGAACCTCCATACTGTTCTCCAGAGTGGCTGCACCAGTTTGCATTCCCACCAACAGTGTAAGAGGGTTCCCCTTTCTCCACATCTTCACCAACATCTGTTGTTTCCTGCATTGTTAATATTAGCCATTATGACAGGTGTGGTTTGGTTTGTATTTCCCTGATGAGTGATGTTGAGCACCTTTTCATGTATCTGTTAGCCATATGGATGTCTTTTTTGGAAACATGTCTGTTCATGTCAAATAATTTTATTTTTAACAGCTTTTATAATATTTCATCATAAAAGCAAACCAGAAATTTATGTAGCTATGTTACTATTATTGAATTTATAGTGTTATTTCCACCCTAATTTTCCCTTATTATGAGTAATGTTGCAGTGTATAGCTTTGTGATTAAACTTTTGTCTGCATTCCTGATCATTCCCCTGGAACACATTTCAAGAAATATATCAAAGGGAACAAACAATTTATATATTTTCTGCCAGAAAATGGAATAATTTATTTTTCCATTAATTTATTATTCCAATAATTAATAATTTGTTGATTTTTTTCTGGTTATAGAAGTAATACATGCTTGTAGAAATTTTCAGGAAGTAGAGAAAAAGTAGGAGAAAGCAAGCAAAAATCACCCCAAATCCCATAACCTGTCCTAGAGATAACCACTTTTAATATCTTGGTATATCCTTCCACGAATGTGCACAAATACAAATAAAGATTTAAAAATGAATCTATTCTTATTACTTACACTTCTTTTTTAATAAATTGAGATATAACTGACATATAACATTGTGTAAGTTTAGGGTGTACAAGGTGTTGATTTGATACATTTATATATTTGCAATATGATTACCACTGTAACATTAGCTAACACCTCCATCAGTCACATAATTATCATTTCCTTTTTTGTGGTGAGAACATTTAAGATGTAGTCTCTTAGCAACTTTAAAATATATAATAGAGTGTTGTTAACTATAATCACAATGCTGTGCATTAGATCTTCAGAACTTACTCATTTTCTAACAGTATAACATACACTTCTTGTTTAACAACCTGCTGAAGACATCTATAAACCACTGTCCAGTAGAAGTTTTTGGAATGATGGAAATGTTCCATTAGGCACTATCCAATACAGCAGCTACATACCACATGTGGTATGATAGTTTTACTAAGGAACTGGATTTTAAATTTTATTTAATTTTAATTAATTTAAATTTATGTAGCCACATATGCCTAATGACTACTATATTGGACAGCACAGGTATATAATACCTACATATTCATTTTAATAGTTTGCAGAGTACTTAATTGAATAGATGCACCACAACTTATTTAGCTTATACCTAACTTGTAGACATAAGTTGCTTGCAGTGTTTGCTATTATAAACAACACTGATGAATACTGTAAAGAAAGAGGTATGTTGAAAGGATACTAGTTCACTTTTCTGGTGTATTATCAATTCAAACTCTTTTGTCAGTGCCATACACAATTTGTTTGATTACTCTTGCAATTCATTTATGGAAATATTTAATGTACTTGGATAAATGTTTCATAACTAATGTTCTGAGCATTTCCTTTTGGAAATGGTTTTACGTAGCCTTAGAACATGACTGAAATTCTCAGAGAACCAACTTTGTGTGATGCACTTTAACATATTTTTCCTTTGTAGGGTAATAGTTTTACATTTCAAGTTTTTCTTAATTTTGAGAATTAGCCTACCTGCAGAAGAGTGTATGGAAAATTATGTGTACAGTTGATGGAAAAGGTAGAAATCAACATCTATATATGTACCGCTCAGTCTAAGAAATAGAATATTACTACACCCCAAAAGCACAATACATGACTCTCTGTCATCATATTTCACTCCCATTTTTCAAGAGGTGAACATCTGAATTTTGTGCTAATCATTCCTTGTTTTCTTTAAAATTTTAACACTTAAATATGTATCTTGAAAAATGCATTGCTTAATTTTGCCTGTTTTTGAACTTCATATACATGAAGTCAAAAGTGTGTATTCTTTTATGTCTGCCTTCTACTTGAATCATGTTTGTTATTGATGATGTTTTATACTGAGACATAATATACAGTAAAGTACATAAAGTGCACTAATACTTATTATACATCTATTGCTTTTTAGAAATTTATGTATACAATCACATACCCATCACCCTGACCAAAATAAAGTTTTTTTTTTCAGCACCCTGTAAGAGTCCTGTGTGAGCTTTCCCTATCTATAATTCCCTTCGAGGAAACTAGTATACTGATATCTATCATTAATAGTTAGTTTTGACTGTTTTTTGACTGTTGTTCGTATGAATGCAGTCATACAGTATGTGATCTTTTGGAATCTGGCTTCTTTTGTTTAAAGTTATATGTCTGAGAGTCATTCACGCTGTTTTGATACCATTAGTGTGTCCTTCTGTTGTTATTCAGTAGTATTGCATTGTATGAATATGCCACAATTCTTTGGCAATTTTTTCGATGATGAGTATTTGGGTTGGTTTCAGTTTGGGCTATTATAAATAAAGCTGTTATGGGCAATTTTGTACATGTCTTTTTGTGGATATATATGGATTCATGACACTGGGATTTAGGCCCAGAAGTGAAATTGCCAGGTCATGGATTATAGAGTAAGCATATGATTAGCTTTGGTAAATACTCTGTTTTCCAAAGTGGTTATATAGTTGTGCATTTCCAGAAGGAGTGAATGAGAATTCCATTTCTTTTTTTAATGTTTATTTTTGAGAGAGGTGGCAGGGGAGGGGTAGAGAGGGAGACAGAGGATCCAAAGCAGGCTCCACACTGTCAGCACAGAGCCTTATGCTGGGCTCCAACCCACAAACCGAAATCTTGATTTGAGTGGAAGTTGGACATTTAACCAACTGAGCCACCCAGGTGCCCTGAGAGTTCTCGTTTTTCCACATCTTTGCTAACAATTAGAATTATCAATATTTGTAATTAGAGCCAGTCTGGTGGGTAGTATTTCACTCTAGCATTAATTTGTATTTCACTGAGGACTACTAATGAGCACCTGTTCACATGCTAATTTTCATTTGTGTATCCTTTTTTGTAAAGTGTCTCTTCAAATTTGTTGCCATGTTTTTATTGTTTTCTTGCTTTTATTAATTTGTAGGGTTTAAAAATATATATTCTGCATGAGTCATTTGTCAGATTTATGCATTGCAAATATCTTTTGCCATCCTCTAGCTTGCTTTTTCATTTTATTAAAGCTATATAGTTTTTAAAGTTTATTTATTTATTTTGAGAGAGGGGGAGAGTGCAAGAAAGGGAGGGGCAGAGAGAGAGAGAGAGAGAGAGAGAGAGAGAGAGAGAGAGAATCCCAAGCACACTTCGTGCTAGTAGCAATCTGGGGCTCGATTTCACGAACCATGAGATCATGATCTGAGCCAAAATCAGGAGTTGGATGCTTAGCTCACTGAGCCACCCAGGTGCCCCTAAAGCTGTAGTTTTATTTTTATTTTTACTTTTTTAATTTTTTTTTAATTTTTTATTTTTTCAATATATGAAATTTATTGTCAAATTGGTTTCCATACAACACCCAGTGTAAAGCTGTATTTTTAAATAGCATTACTGAGATATAATTAACAGACCACACAGTTTACTCATTTGAAGTATACAATTCAATAGCTTTTGGAGTTGTGCAACCATTAACACAACACATTTTAGGACATCACCCCAGAAAGAAACCTCTTACTCATTAGCAGTCACTTTTCACTGTAGCCCAGTACCCCCAGCCTCTGACAACCACTAATCTGCCTTCTGTCTCTACAAGTTTTCCTATTCCGGAAATTTCATATAAATGGAATCCTATAATTTGTGGTCTTTTGTGACTGGCTCATTTCACATAGAATAATGTTTTCAGGTGCCATCCATATAGTAGGTATCAGTACTTCATTCCTTATTATGATTGAATAAATTCACTTGTATTGATATACCACTTTTGTTATACATTCATCTGTTGATGAACATTTAGGGTGTTTTTTTTGTTTTTACTATTATGAAGAACACTGTTATGAACACTCACAGTACATGATTTTGCATGGACATATGTTCTAGTTTTTCTTGGGAATCTATCTAGAAGTGAAATTGCTGGGTCATAATTTAACTCTATGTTTGACTGTTTGAGGAATTGCACCATTTTCTAAATGGCTGCACCATTTTACATCTCTGTTAACAGTACATGTGTGTTCCAGTTTCTCTATATCCTCACTAGCACTTGTTACTGTCCAGTATTTTTTTGATGATAGCCATCCTCGTGGGTGTGAAATGAAATCTTGTGGTTTTGATTTGCACATGTCTGATAGCTAATGATGTTGAGAATCTTTTCATGTGCTTACTGGCCATTCGTATGTGTTCTTTTTTTAATTTTTTTTTAATGCTTTATTTATTTTTGAGACAGAGAGAGACAGAGCATGAGCAGGGGAGGGGCAGAGAGAGAGGGAGACCCAGAATCTGAAGCAGGCTCCAGGCTCTGAGCTCTCAGCACAGAGCCCGACGCGGGGATAGAACTCACAGACCGTGAGATCATGACCTGAGCTGAAGTCGGACGTTTAACCGACTGAGCCACCCCGGCGCCCCTTGTATGTATTCTTTTAGTATTGGTTTCAGGAGTAGAAACCAGTAATTCATCTCTTACATGTGATACCCAGTGCTCATCCCAAGAAGTGCCCTCCTTAATGCCCATCACCCTTAACCCATCCCGCCACCCACCTCCCCTCCAGTACCCCTCAGTTTGTTCTCTGTATTTAATAGTCTCTTATGGGGCACCTGGGTGGTTCAGTCGGTTAAGTGTCCGACTTCTGCTAGGTCATGATCCTGTGGTTTGTGAGTTTGAGCCCCACGTCAGGCTTTGTGCAGACACCTCAGACCCTGGAGCCTGCTTCAGATTATGTGTCTCCCAATCTCTCTGCCCCTCCCCTGCTCATACTCTATCTCTCTCTGTCTCTCAAAAATAAATAAATGTTAAAAAAATTAAAAAAGAGTCTGTTATGGTTTGTCTCCATATCTGTTTTTATCTTATTCTTCTTTCCCTTCCCCTATGTTCATCTGTTGTGTTTCTCAAATTCCACATAGGAGTGAAATCATATAATATTTGTCTTTCTCTGACTGGTTTATTTCACTTAGCATAATACCTTCTAGTTCCATCCATGTTGTTGCAAATGGCAAGAGTTCATTCTTTTTCATTGCCGAGTAGTATTCCATTGTATGTATGTACATCCATCAGTGGATGGACATTTGGGCTCTTTCCATAATTTGGCTATTGTTGATAGTGCTGCTGTAAACATTTGGGTGCATGTGCCCCTTTGAGTCAGGATTGTTTTATCCTTTGGATAAATACATAGTAGTGCAATTTCTGGGTCATACGGTAGTTCTATTTTTATTTTTTATTTCAGGAACCTCCATACTGTTCTCCAGAGTGGCTGTACCAGTTTGCATTTCCACCAACAGTGCAAAAGTGGTCCTCCTTCTCTGCATCCTCACCAACATCCATTGTTTCCTGAGTTGTTAATTTTAGCCACTCTTACTGGTGTGAGGTGGCATCTCATTGTGGTTTTGATTTGTATTTCTCCAGTGATGAGTGATTTGAGCATCTTTTCACGTGTCTGTTAGCCATCTGGATGTCTTCTTTGGAAAGGTGTCTATTATTGTCTTCTGCTCATTTCTTCACTGGATTATTTGTTTTTTGGGTGTTTAGTGTGATATGTTCTTTATAGATTTTGGGTACTAACTCTTTATTCAGTATATCATTTGCAAATATCTTCTCCCATTCCATTGGTAATTTCTTCAATTCTGTGGATTGTCTTTTCACTTTCTTTATGGTATCCTCTCATGCACAAAGGTTTTTATTTTTTGTTGATTTTAATAATAGCATTTTGGCAAAGAAGACAGTTTTTGGTGTCAAGAAAATCAAGTTCATAATTCTGTAATTATTAGTGTGTTTTGTGTCCTATTTAAGATTTTTTGGGGGTGCTTGGGTGGCTTAGTCAGTTGAGGGTCCGACTCTTGATTTTGGCTCAGGTCATGATCCCAGGGTCATGGGATTGAGCCCTGCATCAGATTCTGTGCTGAGCGTGGAGCTTGTTTAAGATTATTTCTTTCATTCTCCCCCTCTGCCTCTCTCCCACACTCTCTGTGTCATTAAAAAATTTGAAAAGAGAAATTTTTGTCTATCTAAATGTCATAAAGGTATTCCTTTATGTGTTCTTCTAAAGCTTTTTTGTTACGTTTTATATTTAGAAATACAATCCTTTTTGAATAATTTTTTTTCTATGGTGTGAGATAGTCATCAAGGTAGTCTATTTCTGGATTCTATTCTCTTTCATTGATCTTTGTCTATCTTCCTGCCAATACCACTGTCTTAATTATTGTAGTTTTATTGTAAACCTTGAAAACTAGTAGTATAAATCCTCCAACTTTGTTCTTCTTCAAGATTGTCTCAGTTATACTAGAACCTTTGCATTTTTATACAAATTTTAAAATTAGCTTATCAATTTCCACAAAAAAATTCTTCCTGGATGCTTTATTTGGATTAAAATGTATTCATAATTCAATTTGAGGAGAATTGATATCTTAACAACGTTGAGAATTCCAATGCATGAACATCATATAACTCAATTCATTTATGTCTATTCTCAGTAATGCTTTGTAGTTTTCATCTTAAAGCTTTTATACATCTTTTATGAAATGTGATCCCAGCTATTTGAAACTTTTGTTGTATAAAATAGAAATAGCATTTAAAAACATTTTTCATCAGTTGATGGACACAGGGGTGCCTGGCTGGCTCAGTCAGTAGAGCATGTGACTCTTTTTATTAAATAGCCTCCATGCCCAGCATGGGGCTTGAACTCATGACCCTGAGATCAAGACCTAAGCTGAGATGGTGTCAGATGCTTAAATGACTGAGCCACCCAGGAGCCCCTGAGCATATGACTCTTGATCTTACAGTTGTGAGTTCAAGCCCCACGTTGGGTGTAGAGAATACTAACAAAATAAAAATTAAAAATAAAGTTTTTTTTTCAATTGTTTGTTTCCAGTTATAGAAATACAATTAATTTGTATAGATTATGTGTTCAGCTACCTTGCTCAGCTATATTCTTTATCTTAATGATCTATCTATAACTTCTTTTGCATATTTTTGGTATAGTATATTATCTGTGAATAATGACAGGTTTGTCTCTTCCATTTCAATCCTTATGCATTTTATTTAATTATTATTATTCTTTGCCTATTTATGCAGGCTAGGTTCTTCAGTACAATGGCAAATAGAAATGATAATACTGGGCAGTTTTTATCTTGTTTATGATTTTAAAGGGGATGTCTTCATTTTTTTTATGAACTAGCATCGTCTTTTTGCAGGTACCCTTTATCAGGTGAAGAAGCTTTCTCCTACTTTTAATTTTCTAAGAACTTTTCTTACAAATGGGTGTTGAATTTTATCAAGTTCTCTTTACATCCATTGAGATGATCACTTGATTTCTCTTTTTAAATCTTTGATGTGGTGAATTACATTACAGTAGTTCCCCCTTATCCCAGGGGGTTACATTCCAAGACCAGCAGTGGATGCCTGAAACTGTGGACAGTACCAAATCCTATGTATACTATGTTTTTCCTATACATATTTGCTTACAATAAAGTTGAATTTATAAATCAGGCACAGTAAGAGATTAATAATAATAATTAATAACAATGGACTCTAATATAATAAAAGTTATATGAATATGGTCTTTTTCCAAATTTCTTATTATACTGGACTCATCTTTATTCTTGTGACAATGTGAGATGATAAAATGCCTATGTGATGAGGTGAAGTGAGATGAATTCTGTAGCCATTGTGGTGTAATGTTAGGCAAACAATGACCTTCTGACAATACATATGCTTCTGGAAAGTGGTTGACCACGGAGAACTGAAAGTACAGAGAGTGAAACTGCAGATAAGGAGGTATTACTGTATTTGGTATAAAAATAGTAAATTGTTAATTCTTTGAATAAATACCTTCTTTCCATGATATGCTATTTTTTACACAATTCCAGATTTGATTTGGTAATTTTTAAAAATGATTTTTGTGTCTTGGTTCATGAATGAGATTGACTTTGCCTGGTTTATGTGAGATTGGAATTCTTTGTTCTTTGAATGTGAATTATTGTTCACTGATAAACCTTGTGGAACTAGACTTTTTTTGTATATATATTTTTGAATAATTACTCATTTACCTAAAGGTTATAAAACCATTCAGTTTTTCTATTTCTTTTCTTTCCAGTTCAATTTTTGCAACATATATATATATATATATATATATATATATATATACACACACACACACACACACACACACACACACACATACATACACATATAATCTTTCCAGTTCAGTTTTGGTAAGGTATATCTATCTATGGTTTATACAGATTGATACAATTTATTGGCATAATTTTATTATATATTTTATATTTTTTTGTTTCTGCGATATCTATAATTAGGTACCCCATTTCATTCCTAATATTGTTTATTTCTGTCTTTTATCTTATTTTTCCTTGTTCAATCTTGACAGTAATTTCATTAGTTCCATTGGTCTTTTCAAAGAATTGTCTTTTGTCTTCATTCATTCTCTATTGTTTGCTTTTGTCTAGTTCATTAATTTATGCTTTTGTTCATTATTATTTCTTTCTATATTATCTGGGCTTATTTTGCTGTTATTTTACGAACTTCTTAAGAGATATATATTTGGGGCGCCTGGGTGGCTCAGTCGGTTGAGCGGCCGACTTCGGCTCAGGTCATGATCTCATGGTCTGTGAGTTCGAGCCCCGCGCCGGGCTCTGGGCTGACAGCTCAGAGCCTGGAGCCTGTTTCAGATTCTGTGTCTCCCTCTCTCTGACCCTCCCCCGGTCATGCTCTGTCTCTCTCTGTCTCAAAAATAAATAAACGTTAAAAAAAATAAAAAAAAATTTAAAAAAAAGAGATATATATTTGAAGCTGTTTGGAAGTACACTGTAGATATAATGACTATTTATCCTTAAATATTTGTATGTATTTTCATACATTACCACACAGCAAATATAAAAATTAGGAAATTAACATTGGCTCATTCTGTAATCTAATCTACAAACCTCTTTCAAATTTTGCCATTTATGCTAATAATGTCATTTATAGAAAAAGATTTTTGTTTTCCGGTCCAGGTTCCAACTCAGGATCACACATCACATTTATTTGTGATGTCTCTTTAGCCTCCTTTAATCTAGAATAGTTCCTTATTCTTTCTTTGTCTTTAATGACCTTGATACTTTTGGAGAGTTTAAGCTAGCTATTTTTGTAGAATACTGTCAAAATATGTTTATTTTTTTTCCATGACTAGATTCAGGCTACACGTTTTGGCAGGAGTACCACAGAATTAATATTGTGTCCTTCTAAGGTGAGGAGTCAACAATGCTGGTTTGTCCATTTCGGTTGATATTAATTTTGATTTATTGGATAAGGTAGAATCTACCAAGTTTCTCCACTATAAGTTTCCCATTTTTCAATTTAATTTTTTTAATGCTTATTTATTTTTGAGAGAGAGGGAGACAGACAGACAGACAGACACAGAATGCGTGTAGGGGAGGGGCAGAGAGAGAGGGAAACAGAATCCAAAGCAGGATTCAGGCTTTGAGCTGTCACCACAGAGCCCAATGTGGGGCTCAAACTCATGAGCTGTGAGATCATGACCTGAGCTGAAGTTGGACGCTTAACCGACTGAGCCACCCAAGTGCCCCTAGCTTCCCATTTTTCAATTTGTAAGTAACAAATATGTTAGAGAGAGAGATTTTGAAATTATGTAAATATCCTACTCCTCCTTAAACTTTCACCCACTTGTTTTAGCATCCCCAGGAAATTCTTACCTAGCCAATTATTACCATGATAGTTTGGCTTCCAAATTTTGATTTTTAAATGCATAATTCCTTCTACATTCATTAATTGGCATTCTAATGTAAAAATATATTTTGCTCCTTATGTATTTATTTACTTATAGTAGTATGCATTCATGTATTCTTATTTTATTTGACAGGTTATAATTTATCACTCTCATTATGTATTTTGATATTTCAACAATCTTAGATTTGGCTAGTGAAAGCCCTTTCATCAGACGCTTATATCCCTTTGCCATGTGCTTATTATTATTTGAGCACTTCCTTGCTTTCTGACTTTACAAGATACTCCAAAATCATTTTTTAATTACCCAGCTCCTGCTCTGGAATGAGCCATTTCTTCAAGGAGTTCTGTGTTACTATGTGTGTTCATTGCTACTGCAGGTGTCTTTGCTTCCAGGTCCTCTGTATGTATATAGGTCAAGCTACTATATATATAGAAGTACAAAGTACATAAGATGCAAATTTTTTATTTCAATTTATAATGTTATATAGTGATAAGAAATGAAATATATATGCATGTATTGTATATATAAATTAATTATCTGTATGTATATATAAATTATATGTGTGTGTGTGTGTGTGTGTGTGAAAATCCAAGACTTCACACTGAAAGCTTTAATTCTAGTCCAACACCACAGAGCTGATTCTAGCTTTCCCACTTTTCACAGTTGAAACTCCTTTTTCCAACAGTGAGATATCTGGTTCCCATTATCCATAATATAATTACTCATTTGCTCAATCCTAGAATGCAGAGGAAGCAGTTTTACGATTGCTAACCCATTTCACTGTGAACCCCCCCCACAACTTATATTCACTATTTGTTTGCAGATTTTGTTGTTGTTGCTATTGTTGTCATTGTTTTTAGTTTGAGGACATGTAGTCAAAACACTATGTTCAAACATTATTTGAGTTTATTCTGCCCCTTCCTTCAGCTTTGTTATAAGCTAGGTTCATTTGTTTCTATTTTCATTTTATTTTCTGTTTTTCCCCATCCTTTTTTTTAATGTTTATTTTTGAGAGACAGAGTGAGAAAGAGCACAAGTGGGAGAGGGGCAGTAAGAGGGGGACACAGAATCTGGAGCAGGCTCCAGGTTCCCAGCTGTCAGCACAGAGCCCAACGCTGGGCTTTAACTCACAGATCACCAGATTGTGACCTGAGCCTAAGTCCGATGCTTAATTGGCTGAACCACCCAGGTGCCCCCGCCCCATCCTTTTTGAGGTTTTTTTTTTTTTTTTTAGTATGTGAAACATTGATATGGTTCCCAAAGTCAGAACCATAGAGAAAAGAATACTCAGAAAAGTGTAATTACCTCCATCCTCAATTCCTCTTCCATCCCCTATCCTTTCTGCACCACCTGCACCACCACTTGGCCATAGTACAAATCTCATTATTTCTGCTTTCTATGCTCTATGCTTCCTTTTGCATATATATATATATATATATATATATATATATATATATATATCCTTTTATATTTATATTTATCCTTTCTTACACAAAATATAATTTACAATACACTTTTACACTTTGCTTTTTCCATCTACTTAACAGTATGTCCTGGAACTAATGTTAAGAGATCTTCATTCTTTTCTTAAAATTATAATTAATAGACCTTTTAAGCAATTTTAGGTTTACAGAAAAAGTTTTAGCCAAAGGTGTAGAGAGTTCCTATATGCTCCTCATTTCCCTGCAGTTTCCTTTATCTTTAACATCTTGGATTACAAGGTCCATAGTTGACATTAAGGTTCAGTTTCTGTGTTGTAAATTCTACAGGTTTTGATAAATGTATATTAACATATATCAATTATTAATAGTATCATACAGAAAGTTCACTGCCCTGAAAGCCTCCTGTGCTCCAACTATTCATCTGCCCATCCCCTCCAAATTCCTGGCAACCACTGATCTTTTCACTCTCTCAGTAGTTTTGTCTTTTCCAAAATGTCATATAGGTGGGATCACACAATGTATAGCCTTTCAGGTTGGCTTCTTTCAGTTAGCATTATGCATTTAGGGTTCTTCCATGTCTTTTCATGTCATGATACTTCATTTCTTTTTATCACTGAATAACATTCCATTGTATGGATGCTTTGTTTATTCATTCACCTATTGTTTCCAATTTTGGCAGTTGTGAATACATCTTCTATAAACACTTGTATGCAGGGTTTTTTTTTAAGATTTTATTTTTTAAAAATAATCTCTACACCCAGTGTGGGACTCAGACTTACAACCCGGAGATCAAGAGTTGCATGCTCTACAGACTGAGCCAGTCAGGCACCCCTGTGTGCAGGTTTTGGTATAGAAATAAGTTTTCAACCAATTTGGGTAAAATACAAAGGAGCACAGTTGCTGGAAAATATGGTAAAATTATGTCTGATTTTGTAAGAAACTGTCAAACTATCTTCCAAAGCAGCTGTACCACTTTGCATTCCCACTAGCAATGAAAGAGAGTTCCTATTGTTCCACATCCTCTCTAGCATTTATTGCTGTCAGTGTTGTGGATTTTGGTCATTTTAATGGGTGTGTAGTGGTATCTCAGTGTTCTAATTTGCATTTCCCTAATGATATATGACTTTGAGCATCTTTTCATAGGCTTCCTGCCATCTGTATATCTTCTTTGGTGAGGTATCTCGTGAGATATTTTGCCCATCTTAAAATTCTGTTTTTTTAATGCTGTTAAATTTTAAGAGCTCTTTATATATTTTGGATACCTGTTCTTTATCTGATATGTTTTACAGAGATTTTCTCCCAGTCTGTGGCTTGTCTGTTAACAGCAACTACTGTAGAGCAGAAGTTTTTAATTTTAATGAAGTCTAACTTATTAATTTTTTCTTTTATGGATTGCGCTTTTGGTATTGTGTTCTATGAAGTTATTGACAAACCAAAAGCCACATAGATTTTCTCTTGTTATCTTCTAGGAGTTCTATAGTTTTGCATTTTACTTTTAGGTTTATGATCCATTTGGGGTTAATTTTTGTGAAAGGCTTAAAGTTTGCATCTACATGAATATTTTTGCATGTGAGTGTCTAGTTGTTCCAGCACTATTTTTTTTTTTTTATGTATCAGATGTTCATATTTTACCTTATTTGCTTCAAATCTCCGAGCAAAACATAACAAATGGCCAGCATGCCTCAGATTCCGTCTCTTTCCTCTTCCCCCTGGAGATAGTATACAAGGTCCTACAGTTTTAAAAACTGTGTTTTTCTTCCTTTGATGTCGAAGTAATTGATTTTCTTCCAAGAAGTTGGAAAGCAGAGGAAAGTATATTTTTCTTATAATTGTTTCATAAGATAGAATCCTGGGTTCTCTTCTTAGGATCTCACAAAACAGCAGTCCAGCACTATTTCTTGAAAAGATTATCTTTTTTACACTGATTGTCTTAGCTCCTTTATCAAAGATCAGTTGACTATAGTTGTGTGGGTCTATTTCTGGTCTCTCTATTCCATTGATCTATTTGTCTATTGTTTTCACCAATATTACACTGTCTTGATTAAAGTAGCTTTATAGTAAGTCTTGAAGCCAGATAGTGTCAGCCTTCTGACTTTGTTCTCTTTCAATATTTTGTTGTCTTTGAGAGAGCACGTGTGCATGCACACACACAAGCAGGGGAGGGGCAGAGAGAGAGAATCCCATGCTGACAGCATGGAGCCTGGTGTGGGGCTCTATCTCACAGTTTGTGAGATCATGACCTGAGCCAAAACCAAGAGTCAGACACCCAACCAACTGAGCCACTCAGGCGCCCTAACTTTTACATTTTCATATAAACTTTAGGATTAGTTTTTTTGATACACATAAAATAACTGATGGGATTTTCATTGCGATTATATAGATATAGATATAGATATAGATATAGATATAGATATAATCTATAGATCAAGTTGGAGAGAACTGATATCTTGATAATATTATTTCTTCCTATCTCTGTAGATGGAATATCTTTCTATTTAGATATTCTTTGATTTTTTCTATCAGAGTTTTATAGCTTTCCTCATATAAATCTAGCACATATTTTGTTAGATTTATACCTTGCACATATTTTGTTAGATTTATATCTAAGTATTTCATTTTCTTGGTGCTAAATGCATTGTGTTTAAAACACTTTTTTAGGTTTACTGAGGTTTACTACAAAAAAATTGCACATATTAAATGTATATGTCTAATGAGTTTGGGCATATAAATATATTTGTGATACTTATCACCACAACCAGGGTATTAAGCATAACCATTACCTCCAAACATTTCATTGTGTTCTTTTGCATTTTGTTTTGTTTTGTTAAGGGTACTTAACATGGGATATATCATATTCACATATTTTAAAGTGCATGATGCCATATACAACAATGATATTGTTGGTTTTTTTTTTTTTCAGCAAGTTCTACATACAACACGGGGCTTGAACTCATGACGCTGAGATCAGGAGTTGCATGCTCTTCTAACTGAGCCATCCAGGATCCCCATTATTGTTTTTAATTTCAAATTCCAATTTGTGCCTTTTGTGTTTTATCCTTGTAACCTTGCTATAGTTGCTTCTTGGTCAGGAGCCTTTTGGTTGATTCTTTGGGTTTTTCAACACAATCATATCATCTGTGAACAAAGACAGTTTTATTTCTTCCTTCCCGACCTGTATTCCTTTTCTTGCCATATTGCATTATCTAGGACTTTCAGTATGATGTTGAATAGGAATGATGTTGAATGGTGAGATGGGAAGCCTGACTTTGTTTCTGATTTTAGGGGAAAAGCATCTATTTTCTTACCATTAGAGAAGATGTCATCTATTGGCTGTTGGTAGATGTTCTTTTTTTTTTTTTTTCTGCTTGATTTATTTATTTATTTATTTATTTATTTATTTATTTATTTATTTTTTAATATATGAAATTTACTGTCAAATTGGTTTCCATACAACACCCAGTGCTCATCCCAAAAGGTGCCCTCCTCAATACCCATCACCCACCCTGCCCTCCCTCCCACCCCCCATCAACCCTCAGTTTGTTCTCAGTTTTTAACAGTCTCTTATGCTTTGGCTCTCTCCCACTCTAACCTCTTTTTTTTTTTTTTTCCCTTCCCCTCCCCCATGGGTTTCTGTTACGTTTCTCAGGATCCACATAAGAGTGAAACCATATGGTATCTGTCTTTCTCTGTATGGCTTATTTCACTTAGCAACACACTCTCCAGTTCCATCCACGTTGCTAGATGTTCTTTATCAGGTCGAGGAAGTTCCTCTTGACTCATACTTTGCTAAGAGTTTCTATAATGAATCGTGTTGGATTTTATCAAATGCTTTTTCTTTTTTTGGCTGGGTACAGTGCACTTTATTGATAGTACATGACAAAGTTGGGCTCCCTAAGTTTCTCCCTTTCTACAGGGGTTCTTAGATTGAAACTTTATTGAGGTTGGGGATTCTCAGTGTGTTGAGGGATGAGTTGGGGCAAGGACTCTTCAGTAGCTGAGAGATTCTCTCTTCCTCTTGTGCTGTCACTGGGGCTGGTAGTTCAGGGGGCTCTTACTCCTTGGAGGCCATGTGGACCATAAGGTCCATCACCTGGTTGCTGTAGCCAAATTCACTGTAGTACCAGGAAATGAGCTAGACTAAGTGGTCATTGAGAGCAATACCAGCCCTAGCATCAGAGGTGTAAGAGTGGGTATCACTGTTAAGGTCACAGGAGACAACTTGGTCCTCATTGTAGCCTAGGATGCCCTCGAGGGGGACCTCTGGTGCCTGCTTCACCACATTTTTTATGTCATTGTATTTGGCAGCTTTCTCCAGGCAGCAGGTCAGATCTATGACTGACACACTGGGGATGGGAACATGTAAGGCCATACCAGTAAGCTTCTGATTCAGCTCAGAAATAACCTTGCTCGCAGCCTTGGCAGCACCAGTAGAAGCAGGGATAATGTTGTGGGCAGCCCATCAGCCATCACACCACAGCTTTCCAGAGTGGCCATCCACAACCTTTTGGGTGGTAGTGATAGCATAGACTGTGGTCATGAGTCCCTCCATGATGCTAAAGTTGTCATGGATGACTTTGGCCAGAGGGGCCAAGTAGTTGGTGGTCCAGCTATAATAGTGGATTCATCGATTTCTCCTTGAAGTTCTATCAGTTTTTGCCTTACATATTTAGACACTGTTGTTAGTTGCACACACATTAAGGATTGCTATCTCTTTCTGGAGAGTTGAACTTTTATCATTATGTAATGCCCTTCTTTATCTCTAATAATTTTCCTTGCTCTGAAGTCTGCTTTGTCTGATATTAATAAAGCTACTCTGACTTTCTTTTGTTTACTTTTAGCATGTTGTACCTTTCTCTGTCCCTTTACTTTTAATCTATATATGTCTTCACATTTAAAGTGTCTTTTTGTAGACAATATAGTTAGGTCTTGTTTTTTGATGCATTTTGACAATTTCTGTCTTTAACTGGTATATTTAATCTATTGATTAACAGTGATTATTATTATAGTTGAATTTGCATCAACCACATTTGTTATTGTTTTCTATTACTTGCCCTTGTTCTTTGTTATTTTTTTGGTCTTTCACTCTTTTTCTGTCTTCTCTGGTTTTGAGTATTTTGACTGATTTCCTTTTTTCTCTGTTCTTAGCATATCAATTACATTTCTCTTTTACTTTTTAGTGGTTGTCCATTCTTTTGCAAAATACATTTACAACTAATTCAAGTCTACTTTCAAACAATAGTCTACTACTACATGCAGAGTACAAATACCTTATAACAAAGTATTCCCATTTTCTCCTTCCTGTCCCTCATAGTATTGTTATCATTCATTTCATTTATCTATAAGCTATATCACTGAATATATTGTTGCTGATATTTTGAACAAAGTGTTACTTGTTAGATTGATTAACCATAAGAGAAATAAAAGGTTTTATTTTACCTTTATTCCTAATGCTGCTCTAATGTTTTTCCTTTCTTCAAGTAGATCTGAGTTTCTGATTTATATCATTTTTGTTCTTCCTGAAGAACTTTTAAAATCATTTCTTCCAAGGCAGATCTAGTAGCAACAAATTCCCTCAATTTTTGTCTGAGAATGTATTACTCTTTCGCTTTAAAAATTTTTTTAATGTTTATTTATTTTTGAGAGAGAGAGTGTGAATGGTGGAGGGACAGAGAGAGGGGAAAACACAGAATCTGAAGCAGGCTCCAGGCTGTGAGCTGTCAGCAGAGAGCCTGAGGTGGGGCTCAAACTCACAGACCGTGAGATCATGACCTGAGCTGAAGTCAGATGCCCAACCTACTTAACCACCCAGGCGCTCCGCTGCTGCTGCTGCTGCTGCTTTTTCTTCTTCTTCTTCTTCTTCTTCTTCTTCTTCTTCTTCTTCTTCTTCTTCTTCTTCAACTGTTTATTTATTTACTTTTGAGAGACAGAGCATGAGTAGGGGAGATGCAGAGAGAGAGGGAGACACAGAATCCAAAGCAGGCTCCAGGCTCTGAGCTGTCAGCACAGAGCCCGACGTGGGGCTTGAACTCACAAACTGCGAGATCATGACCTGAGCCAAAGTCAGACACTTAACTGACTGAGCCACCCAGGTGCCCCACTCTTTTGCTTTTTAAAAAAGATTTTATTTTTAAGTAATCTTTGCACCCAACATTGGGCTCGAACTCACAACCCTGAGATCAAGAGTTGCACATTCTACCAACTGAGCCAACCAGGTGCCACTACTCTTTCACTTTTGATTAATCATTTCACTGGGCACAGAATCCTGGGTTGATGATTTGTTTCTTTTAGCACTTTAGTATTTAAAACATTTTTTAAAAATGTTTTATTTATTTTTGACAGAGAGAGAGATAGAGCATTAGCGGGAGAGGGGCAGAGAGAGAGGGAGACACAGAATCCGAAGCAGGGTCCAGGCTCTGAGGTGTCAGCACAGAGCCCAACACAGGGCTCAAACTTATAGACCGCGAGATCATGACCTGAGCCGACTGAGCCACCCAGGCGCCCCTAGCACTTTATTTTTTTTTTTATTTATTTTTTTTTTAAATTTATTTATTTTTTATTTTTTTTTATTTTTTTTTTTTTACATTCATTCTTTTTTTTTTAATTTTTTTATTTTTTTATTTATTTATTTATTTATTTTTTAATATATGAAATTTACTGTCAAATTGGTTTCCATACAACACCCAGTGCTCATCCCAAAAGGTGCCCTCCTCAATACCCATCACCCACCCTGCCCTCCCTCCCACCCCCCATCAACCCTCAGTTTGTTCTCAGTTTTTAACAGTCTCTTATGCTTTGGCTCTCTCCCACTCTAACCTCTTTTTTTTTTTTTTTTTCCCTTCCCCTCCCCCATGGGTTTCTGTTACGTTTCTCAGGATCCACATAAGAGTGAAACCATATGGTATCTGTCTTTCTCTGTATGGCTTATTTCACTTAGCATCACACTCTCCAGTTCCATCCACGTTGCTACAAAAGGCCATATTTCATTTTTTCTCATTGCCACGTAGTATTCCATTGTGTATATAAACCACAATTTCTTTATCCATTCATCAGTTGATGGACATTTAGGCTCTTTCCATAATTTGGCTATTGTTGAGAGTGCTGCTATAAACATTGGGGTACAAGTGCCCCTATGCATCAGTACTCCTGTATCCCTTGGATAAATTCCTAGCAGTGCTATTGCTGGGTCATAGGGTAGGTCTATTTTTAATTTTCTGAGGAACCTCCACACTGCTTTCCAGAGCGGCTGCACCAATTTGCATTCCCACCAACAGTAGCACTTTAGTATTTTATTTTTTTTTTGTAGTTTTATTTATTTTTATTTATTTATTTTTTTTTTTAATATATGAAATTTACTGTCAAATTGGTTTCCATACAACGCCCAGTGCTCATCCCAAAAGGTGCCCTCCTCAATACCCATCAACTGATGAATGGATAAAGAAATTGTGGTTTATATACACAATGGAATACTACGTGGCAATGAGAAAAAATGAAATATGGCCTTTTGTAGCAACGTGGATGGAACTGGAGAGTGTGATGCTAAGTGAAATAAGCCATACAGAGAAAGCACTTTAGTATTTTAAATCACTTTCTTCTTACTGCATGGTTTCTGAAGGGGAATTCTTATCTCTTCTTATCCCTCCTTCTTTAAACATGAGGTGCTTCCCCCCCTCTACATTTTCCCCTATTTTTCCATCATCATTCAGCTCCAAGGCTCCAATAATTCTTATAATTTTTATCCCTCCTTCTTTATACATAAGGTACTCCCCCCCCCATATTTTCTTCTATTTTTCTATCATCATTCAGCTCCAAGGCTCAAGACAGGAAATATATTCCTTTTGATTATTGAAAAGACAGATTTATTTTTAGATTACTCTTAAATGACCTCAGAAATTGGGGATTCAAGATTTGTATAAGGACCTTTTGTTTAATTCCACACCTGAGGAGGCCCTGGGCTTTGTCTTCTGTTCCCTGTGCCCTTTAAATATGCAAAAAAATAATGCTTAATTCCACCCAGTTTGGTATTATCAAGATGAAAGCTTCAGCGTTCTACTTAACTTTCTGGGAAGCCATATGTTTTTTAAGTTTTTAAAATTTTAATTCCAGTATAGTTAACATACAGTGCTATATTAATTTCATGTGGACAATATAGTGATTCAACAATTCTATACACAGAAACCATATTTTTTAATACCTAGCCAAACTATTCCTCACCTTTTGCCAGAGCGTAAGAGGCACTGAAAATATTTGATGAATTCTTTTTGTTGTTTTCAGATGGAGGGTCATTCTGGGCACATATTCTGTTTTGTTGCTAAAATGAAACCTTTTGAGAAAACAGAAAAGACCGTAGTTTTATATTTTCGTATATTTTGTGTACAACAAAAATACATTCTACTATTTTTTGGTCTGAACACTTAGTTTTCTTTTAGGGTAGTCATCATTAATAATACAGTTGATCCTGGGGCGCCTGGGTGGCGCAGTCGGTTAAGCGTCCGACTTCGGCCAGGTCACGATCTCGCGGTCCGTGAGTTCGAGCCCCGCGTCAGGCTCTGGGATGATGGCTCGGAGCCTGGAGCCTGTTTCCGATTCTGTGTCTCCCTCTCTCTCTGCCCCTCCCCCGTTCATGCTCTGTCTCTCTCTGTCCCAAAAATAAATAAAAAACGTTTAAAAAAAATTTTAATAATACAGTTGATCCTGAAGGACTAGAAACAACATGTCAATAATTAAAAGCAAATACATTATCTTATAATCATTACTATCAACTTTATTTCCTTTCTACTTGAAAAAGAGATTACAAAAGATAATTTTTCAATCTTTTGATATTATTCATTGCTTCATTTTTAAAGAGAAAGCCTTTAAAGGCATCTTCTCTTACCACTGTGCTGGAAAATAGGTTATCAAAATCTTTAGTAATATCTTTCTTTATAGCTGTGATAAATCTGAATGAAAGCCATATTACACATCTTGGCAATTTCTATGGATTATAAGGACTCAGTCTTTCAAAAGATGAAGGTGTATTGTGATTAGTGAATGATACCTGTCATCATATCTTTAGAAATTTCCTTGTGTTTGTGATTAGGGGAGAACTATCTCTCTCTCTCTCTCTCTCTCTCTCTCTCTCTCTCTCTCTCTCAGAGAGACTGTAGAAATATGAAATGGCTTCTGTTTTGCAGTTATCCTGGTGGTATAATATTCTTTAGTGATATGATAATTTGAAAAGCCTGGAGTTTCTGAAGCAAAAGATTAATTTGTCATGAGCTTGTCAAACAAGGCCATAATTTGAAGTGGAAAAAGTTATCCTCAGTTCATCTTCGTAATTTCTGAATTTATGACATTTCCATGCTTTTATATTTATATTGAGTTCCCTAAATCTTAATAAAAGCTTTTATTGTGCCTTTACACTATGGAAAAGTATTTATGTACTATTACAATCTAACATTTCTGCCAATTTATGCTATAAATAAAGAGTTGTTCTCTATAGACAGGTAACTCAATAATTTTTTGACATCTGTGGCTAGCTATAATATTAAACAGAAATGGAATCTACTGCACTCACTTAAATGCTATTTTAGACATAAAAGAAATAACTTTAAAAAGAATAATTTAATGTTGTGAATGATCCAAATATCAATGTTAGGATTTCTAAATCTGAAACAGACACTATTATTATATAATATACTTTATACAATGTGAGAGATGAAATAAACTTTATATTTTGTTCTGTCAGCCTCTTTGTATGTACAGTGCTAACTGAGGCTTTTAATATTCCTGAAACCAAAAGTCTAATATTCAGTAATTATGGAATTTGCAAAATATTAGGAATTTGGGGGGAAAAGCCTTATTCAGATTAATATGATCATCTCCAATGTTAAGAATATCATTTTAAATAAACCTTGGAGTTTGAATTCTTCTGCCTCTATGCTAAACCTTTCTTTGTAAGATCTTTTTGAATATGCATGTGTTTTCTTTTCAGTAGTGGGTATAATTCTAACAAATTTCTGATCTTGATTATGACATTAGAACTTAAAGATGGAGTAGTTAAAAAGATCTATCCTCTATGCAACCAAAACTTAATCACCATTAGTGCCTCTAGTTACATATCTCATCTACTATCTTGATTGTTTTACTTCCCAGCTTAAAGACCTTCACTGTTTTCTCAGTAGCCAAAAGATAAAGTTAGATTGTTTACATACATAAAAGACCCTTCAAAGTTAGTCCTTATCCACTCTTCAGCCTCCTTTCTTATCACCTTCTCTCTGTGTCTCTCTCATTTTCCCATGTTCCATCTATATACATCTTGCAATTCCCACATCACATTGTGCCTATAGGCACTTGGGCATGCTATTCCTTCTGCCTGGAATCTCTGTTCCCTTCATTGCCACAAAGAGAACTCATTCATTTCCCAAGGCCCAAGTAATATTCTCAAATATTACTTTGTCATTCTCAAGTAAAACTTTAAGTTTTACTTACTTCCCCAGGCACAGTTAAGGTATTTCTTCCTTTTAGTTATGATATACCAGGCTGCAGTAACAAATAGATTCCAAAATTTTATCACATTAGCACTATATAAATATTTTCTTTCTCTTCTAACAGTTGTGAGAGATTTTTCAGGTTGGTGGTATAGCTCTCCTTTATGTTGTTATTCAAGACTTAGCTGAGAAAGCACAAGAATCTTCAACACATGGCTTCCATGTTGCCCTGAATGTTGACACCCTTTTACTATCACAAATTTAACATAATTATATGTCTCAAGTATTTCCTCTACATACATTCTGGGTTCTCTGTTTTGTTCCATTGATCTATATGTCTATTTTTATGTCAGTACCACACTGTTTTAATTACTACAGCTTTGTAATATAGTTTGAAATCAAGATGTGTGATGCCTCCAGCTTTGTTTTTTTCTTGATTGCTTTGGCTGTTCAGACTCTGTTGTGGTTTCATGTGAGTTTTAGGGTTGCTTTTTCTATTTCTGTGAAAAATGCCATTGTGATTTTTATAGGGATTGTGTTGAATCTATAGATGGCTTTGGGTAGCATGGACATTTTAACAGTATCAGCTATTAACAATTCCAGTCTATGAACATAGATGTCCTTCCACTTATTTTTGTCTTCTTCGATTTCTTTCAACAAAGGATTGTAGTTTTCATTGATTTTTGATCTTTTTAAGTGATTTTAAAAGGTATTCTTGTAGGCTCTTAACTTGTAAAGGTATGTTTAAAAAACAGCAGCATCTACATTTTATCATCACTCTTTCACCTAAAAGTGAATAATTAAGTGATTGATGATTCTAGTTTTCTTGCTTAAGCTAGTATGCAAAACATAATTACTGTTACGCAGTAGTTCCTTTGGATATTTCTGTCCTCTGAAAATCATATTCTTTTATTTACATTCATAGAAACTTCATTATATGAAGTAGCCATTTGTTTTATGCAAATCTCAATTCTATATTTATTCTCAATGAAATGTTTTACAAATTTATTTGTAGATAAGTAAAAACCCCCAAAATTATAACATTGCCTAATTTCTATTTTGGGGGAAAAACTGTGTTTTCTGGTCAAGTTTTCTGTAAAGTAGACATAGGCTACTAACTTGTTAACACATTTTACATTTTTTAAATGATATCTTTGCACTCACAAAAGTTTTAGTGCTCTCTCCTTCAAATATTCTGTTTATTCTATGTATGTTGGCTCTTATACGTATAACAGCATACTTACCTATGAGCCCAAGCTGGACATTTCTGTAGTCTATGTGTAACTTGGCATTGTAAATGGTTGGTTTTCCTCCTCCTACCAAATTGGTAGTTATATATCCTTATATGCTGGCCCACATTCCAATTTAGCTATTTTCCTTTTAAAGCTTCTAGAAAATGTGTAAAAATATAGGTATGTATATTATGTTCTTGCTTAATTTTAACCACTTCCTATATATGTCAATTGCACATTTAAAAGGTTGGCATCCTAGGTTGCCGTCAATTTTCTTTATACCATTGTCACAGCCCTGACCTATTTTCACACCTGTGTTTAGTTTCTTTTACTCTAGTGGGATCTACATTGGTCTGAATATTATGCTTTTGGCATAGTTTGCCTCATGGTCTTTCCTTTTTCATACAAGATTCTGGTGACATTTTGTTTAAGAGGAGCCTAGCTCTCCTGTGAGGCCTACAACAAGAGTTGTTCTGGGTTCTGGAGAATTTTTAGAATCCACCTTTTTTTTTTTTTTTTTTTAAATCTCTGCATGGAACTGATGCTTTTTAGAAAACTAACATAGAGATTTTGGTCTGGAATTTCTTGTCTTGGGCTCTAAATTTGGCTTTCAAGACTGTATTTTTAATTTTTTAAAAATATTTTTAATGTTTATTTGTTTTTGAGAGAGAGAGAGACACAGAGCATGAATGGGGGAGGGGCAGAGAGAGAGGGAGCACAGAATCTGAAGCAAGTTCCAGGCTCTGAGATGTCAGCACAGAGCCTGATGCGGGGCTGGAACTCATGGACCATGAGATCATGACCCAGGCTGAAGTTGGACACTCAACTGACTGAACCACCCAGGCACCCAAGACTGTATTTTCTTAAGTCTTCATATTTAGATATGCAGTGACTACAGGCTTTTCCTCCTGCCATCACCTGAAGTCGACTTGGCATAGGTTAGCCATATGGCTTAGATGGTTTTCTATTACATAACCTTCATTATTAGCATAGGCATGGCTGTACATACAGCCTGCAATCTAATCCAGCAGCACCATTTGTTACTAACCTATTTTGGAGGCATACTTTCCATATACAGGACACTGTGTCATCATATTAATGCTTGGATCTTATTGAAGAGTGTTTTCTTATTTAAGCCCACCTTCTCTAAGGCTCTTTTTCTCATGAGCACTACAATAACTGCCCTCATGGAAATGGGAATATTCTACAATAATCTAGAAGCCCATTGATGCTGTCTGTATCTGCTACTTCTCTTTTATTTACTGATAGAAATGGAGGCTGTTCTATGAGGGGCAAGAGTTATTTGAACCTAATGTGTGCCTGCCACAATTTACATGGGTACTATAGATTCCATGCTAATCTTGGCATTTTTAACTGAAGGCAGCAGGCCATACTAAGTGGTGTGGTGTTCAGAGTCCAAGGCCCTAACTTTGAGTCCCATATTCAAATGTATATTCTTGAAAAAATCATTTAAACCCTCTAAGCGTCTGTAAAATGATTCACCTCAGAGTTGTTGAAAGGATTAAATTAATTAATGCATCCAAAGTGTTATATAAATTTTTACTATATAACTGTATATAAATATTAATTTATATATAATATTGTATATAATATACTATATATAACATATAAGATATATAATACTGTATATTTTCACAACTTAGATTTTATAGACTAATAAAATGTTAGACCTGGAGATAGCTCTAGAGATCATCTACATATTTTACATATTTTTACAGATACATAAAAATACATATTTTTACAGATGACTCATCAGTCCCCAAGGAGATTAAGAGTTACTCAGGTTCACAACGGCTAGTGTGGCAGACCTGAAGCTATAACACGAGTGTCCAAATCTTGTCCTCTTTGCTTTTTTTGTTTCTTTCAGTCAGTCACCAGGTACTATAGATCCTGGCTTGAAAAAGTGTTTGAATAATAGCTAACATTTATTGAATATTACTGTGTGCTACCCACTCTTCCAAGTATTTTACATGTCTGTTCATATTTAATCATAATGATAACCTCAAGATGAGGGTGTTATTTTTGTTCCCATTTTTCAGATGAAAAACTGAGGAGCATACAAAACTAAATAGTTTACCAGAAGATATGTAATCTTCCTAAAATTAAAGTTTCAAACATAATGAAGTTATATGCATAGTTGGATAGAAGTGATATGACTGGTATCCAAAATAAGCTAATGTAGGTTATAAGTAGCAATAGAAGATTTCAAATTCCAACTAGGGCAATCTGCCTCCAGAACTTGTATTCTTAACCAGTATACATTATTGCCTTTCCTATAGCCGTTTCTCTATATTTCCATCATCACCAGGAATGGTGACTTCTATCCAACTATGCGTATCACTTAATTGTATTTGAAACTTTAATCTTAGGAACATTACATATATTTTGGTAAATTACTTAGACTTCTGAGCTCCTCTATTTTCTCATAGGCCAGGTCCTCAATTCCTCCTAAAGGATTTCCCTGCTTTCTTCTTGTTCTTTTTCCTGCAGTCCATTCTTCTCATCTTAGTCTAATCAATATCCCTACGCCACCATTTCATTCACATAATTATCTTTTAAAAAATTTTTAAAATATTTACTTATATTTGAGAAAGAGAGACAGAGCGTGAGTGGGGGAGGGGCAGAGGGAGAGGGAGACACAGAATCCCAAGCAGGCTCCAGGCTCTGAGCTGTCAGCACAGAGCGCGATGTGGCACTCGAACCCGTGGGCCGTAAGATCATGACCTGAGCCGAAGTTGGATGCTTAACCAACCAGGCCACCCAGGTGCTCCCACATAATTATCCTTTTTCAGGAACAAGTTATGGTTCCTAATTGCCCATCAGTCAAGTCCTAAACTGTATCCCTGTTACTTGAGTTTCTTTGGAAACTCCAATATGATTGTCCACTATTCACGAACATGAATCCTTTGCTCTAGTCAGGTGAATGGTTGGACAAAAACTGATCTCATTCAAACAAAGGGAATTTACTAGCTCATATAACTGAAAAATCTAGAGATAATTCTGGCTTTAGGCAAGGATTAATCTAGCATCTTATGATGTTACGAAGGATCCAGGTTTACTCTGAATCTCTTCTATTCTGCTTTCAATGGTGTTCATACTAACCCTCAGGGTCCAGATAGTAGATCTTTGGTAACTATGGCACCTCCCCAGTACACACATATTATTTGTTTTAAATGGCTAGAAGCTTTGAATATTCATAATATACAATCCAGTAGAAGAGAAAATCTGTGTTCCAGCATTCCCAGACAATACACAGAAGTTTCCTCTGATAAGATCTTTCCAGTATCTATTTTAAATTGATTACTGTGCCCAGAGGAATCAGATACAGTAACTCATTTAGGCTTGGGTTACATGCCTGTTCCTAAGGCAGTCACTAGTGCCAAGAGGTTAGAATATCCTGATTGACTTAAGACAATTATGTTGCACACCTGGAACTACAGTCAACTTTGCCTAAAGCACTTGGCTAAGTGTTGCGGATGGAATGGTTTCTAAGCAAAAATTCAGTGCTGTTGCCAGGAGAAAGGAGATAAAGATTTTTTTTTGGAAGCATTCAGCAAAAGTGTGCTACCGTTTCCCTCTCTCTCTCTTCAACAGTTCAAATCTTATCTTTCTTTAATGTTTAACTTAATTTCGTTCACTCTGCCTCATACCAATCTTGAAGCCATATAGCATGTACCATATTTTGTACTCTACATGGGCTATACTGTTTTGGTACTTTATATCTTTAGAACTTGTGACTCCAACAAAATTATAAGTTCATTTAGGGCCCAGACTGTGTCTTCTAACTGTAGATCCCACAGCATCTAGAACATTTCTGGGCATACAGCCAGTGTATACAAGCACGTGTTCACTTGACTTATTGACTTGTTGAGTTAGGCACAACCACTTTGTTCATTCTGGTCATCCTCAAGATTGATGCCGATTTCTCTGGTTCGCTCAATCATTTGGATCTCCACATCAATCATGAGGATAACCAAAATAAATGGATTGGCTAGGCTTCAGTTAATTCATTGTGCACTTACAGATAGATACAGCCTTGCTGATAAATAGTACTTATCTGTATGTACCCAAATTGTGCTCCATAGTTTTGTGTATGTTTTTGAAGATGTGTATCTTTTTGTTTAGCTATAGCTACTATTAAAACCATTTCTATGGAAAACATTCTCTAATAATTGGTTACATCTGAGTTACTGGTAAGTGCTTTCTATTTTGCAGTGTTTACTTGCATTAACTACTGTACCCTATTTGGTGTGCATCTGCCTTAATCTTTTCCTATTTCATTTTATTATATTTTTCATGTCTCATAATCAAACTTCTGGAAAACAGCATTAGCCATATTGAGTGCAGTTCATCTTGTACAAATAATTCACTATTAGCCAGATTTCCCCCTAAGTGGAACACTGAACTTTTTTCAGATCTATGGCACTTTTATTTTCCTATTGAAAAATTAAGAGGATACCAAATAATTATCTTGTCCTTTCTCTTTAAGATCAAAGTTCCATAAGCTACTGAAAAGATGATGAGTTTAATTAAATGCCAGTGATATGATTGGCATCCAAAACAGGGTAATAGAGGGTATAAGATTTGGAGTCAGAAGACCTGAACTACAGTCCTAATTGTGATATTTAACTATATGATCTTAGTGAGTTCACTTATAATTTTGTAAACTTAGGTTCCCTCCTAAGTAAAATGGAGGGAATGATATCTACCAAACAGGATATGGAAAGATAATGTGTGTGGATAGGCCTTGGAAACTTTCAAGTACTCCCACAAAACCTAGTAGCTATAACTACAGCAAAGGAAGTTTAGGAAAGAGACTTTTTAAAAAGGTACAATTGATTATGTCATCTCCTGCAATAGCTTCTTATTGAACTTAAGAGTATTATTATGTCAGATAGGCCCTGTATGACCTGGCTGCAGTCTCTGCATCTGCATTTTCCTCCTCATTCCCTTGCTACAATCTAGCTATCTATATTATTCCTCACTCACTACTGGATCTGAAGCTTTTAACGTTTTTCTTGCTTCTAAAAATGTGCAGAAGCCAGCCATTCCTCTTAAAGTAGTGTTTCCCTCCATCCTCCATCTATTATTACTCCTTCTCATTCTTCTAGTTTCAACTGAAGTTTCACTTTTTCATCAAAGCAAAGATTAAGTCTGTTTTGTTCACTGCTGTATTAAGCATTTGGTAAACGTTATTGACTGCCTGACTGAATGAATGACATATTGTTTACTCCTGTACTTCAATTTGCAGTAAACTGATATAAGTACCATTTTCAAATCAATGCAATTGCTAATTTAGAAACAAATAAGATCATACATATTTATCTGTTAAATAATTTTAAGATTTTGGAGATACCTATTTTAAAGCAAAACACAGAAATATTCAAGTTAAATAGAGGTAAGGTCGACAATAAAGATCTACACTAAAAACTTCCTGCGCTGAAAATTTTAGGGTAAATTTTAAAACCTTAAGACTTAACTTTGAAAGATTTATATAGGTTAATAAAGAACCTGTAAACACAGAGTAGAGAACCTACTTCCAAAGCTATGACAGAGTAATCTGTTATTTGGGAAGTGTAAGTTAATTAAGAAGTATATTTAGTTTTTGTTTCTCCCAAATTTCTAGAGATTTCTGCTTTCTAATTCAGTAGTTTCACCCATCAGGTATTTCTTATCAGTTTTTATTTTTACAAAATAATTTATACAAATATTGCACATTCTGAGCAGAAGACATGAATAGACACTTTTCCAAAGAAGACATCCAGATGGCCAATTGACACATGAAAAGATGTCCTCAACATCATTCATCATCAGGTAAATACAAATCAAAACCAATACTACCTCACACCTGTCAGAATGGCTAAAATCAACAACACAAGAAACAATGGTATTGGTAAGGATGTGGACAAAAAGGAAGCCTCTTGTACTATTGGTGGGAATGCAAACTGATGTAGCCACTGTCAAAAAGAGTATGGAGATTCCTCAAAAATTTTAAACTAGAGTTACCCTATGATCCATCAATTGCACTATAGGTATTTACCCAAAGAATATAAAAATACTAATTCAAAGGGATATATGCACCCCAATGTTTATAGCAGCATTATCTACAATAGCCAAATTATGGAAACAGCCGAAGTGTCCGCCAACTGATGAATGGATAAAGGAGATATGGTGTGTATACACGATGGAATATTACTCAGCCATGAAAAAGAATGAAATCTTGCCATTTGCAACAACAAATGGATCAAGCTAGAGAGTATTATGCTAAGCGAGACAAGTTAGAGAAAGATAAATATATAATTTTACTCATGTGGAATTTAAGAAAGCAAATAAGCAAAGGGAAAAAGAGGGGAGAGAGAGAGAGAGAGAGAGAAGTCAAGAAACAGACTCTTAACTATAGAGAACACCCTGATGGTTACCAGAGTGGAAGTGGGTGGGGGGATGTGTGAAATAGGTGGTGGGGATTAAGGAGTGCACTTGTTGTGATGAACACTAGGTATTGTATAGAAGTGATAGAAGTGTTGCATCACTGTATTATACACCTGAAACTAATATTACACTGTATGTTAACTAACTGGAATTTAACTTAAAAACTATAGAAATGTAGATAGAAAAGGTAAAATAATATCACCCATAAAAAACTACCACCTGATAAAGCACTGATTACATGATGGTGTTTAATCAACTGGGCATTTTAGTGAATATATATGCCTATGGTAGGCACAAAATGGGATCATGTTATACATAATTATTTGCAATCTGCTTTTTAAAATTGTGGTGCAACCATCAGAGCTACTCATTTCCAGTACTCTGTCATCATCCCCAGCAGAAACCCTATACCCGTTGAGCAATAGCTCCCCATTCCCCACTCTTAAGGAAAATAAAAATGATGGCTTGTAAACATATGGAATTACATCAAACTCACTTATTATAAAGGAAATGCAAACTAAAACCACTGTGAGATAACATTTTTCCCCTATCAGAGTGGCAAAGATCAGAAAGTTCACAAATACTCTGTATTAGGAACTGTCAGGGGAATCATGCAGTCTCGTGAATTGCTGGTATGAGTTTAACTTGGTACTCCCTCAGTGAAATAAGTCATATAGAGAAGGACAGATACTGTATGGTCTCACATATATGTGGAATCCAAAAAAAAAAAATCATACTTAAAGAGACAGAACATATTGGTGGTTACCAGAGGTAGGGATTGGGATAAGGGGGAAATAGGTGAAGGTGTTCAAAGGCACAAACTTCTAGTTATAAGATAAATAAGTCCTGGGGATGTGATGTATGGCATGGCGACTATAGTTAATAGCACTGTAGTGTGTATTGGAAAGTTGCCAAGATAGTAGATCTTAAAAGTTCTCATTGCAAGAAAAACATGTAACTATGTGAGGTGATAGCATGTTGTACACTTTAAACTTATATAATGTTATATGTCAATAATATCCTTATAAAACTGGAAAAGATACATTGGAACATCATCAATGGAGGGAATTTTGAAAATAATATATCACAAATAAAAAGGGACAAACCATTTGACTTGGAAATTCCACTCCTAAGTATCCTACAAATATCATATCTGAGCGGAATAATTATTGCAGCCTTGTTTGTACTTGAAAAATTTTGGAAGCAACCATCACAGAGAACTAGTTAAATTATGGTACATCTATATAATGCAACACTAGCCAGTTACTAAAAAGGATGTGGCAGCTCAATATGTAGCTATATTGAAAGATATCCAAGATATGTTTTTATTATTTTAACTTTTTAAAATGTTTATTTATTTTTGAGAGAGACAAAGAGCAGAAGCGGGAGGAGGGTCAGAGAGAGGGAGACACAGAACTGGAAGCAGGCTCCAGACTCTGCGTTGTCAGCACAGAGCCCAATGAGGGGCTCAAACTCACGAACTGTGAGATCGTGACCTGAGCTGAAGTCAGAGGCTTAACCAACTGAGCCTCCCAGGTGCCCCCAAGATATTTTTCAAATGAAAATGCAAGATGCAGAGCAGACTGGTGTACTACCATTTATATGGGGGAGAAAAGAATCAATAAATATAAAATCTTTGGAAGTACAGAGGTGATCTCTGGCAAGATTCACAAGAAACTGGTATTACTCCAGGGAGGTTGTAGTACACAGGAGAAATGGAGACCTAGTTAGTTATCTCCACATTATTTACTGAATAATCTACCTTTCACTACTGTCTGTGGTTCATGCAAGATACTGCCTTTGTCATATATTAAAGGTTTATATGTACTTGGCTCTGGTCTGGATTTTCTGTTCTATGGATTTACCACTCCAATACCTCACCAGCACAACAGTATTTTAATTATTCATTATTAGATTTTTAACATTAAAAAACACCCACTATGACAAATTTCCCTTGTTTCTTTTTTTTTCCTCAGAAGTTTCTTCACTATTCTATTATGCTTATTTTTTCCCAAAAGGCTGAATAATCTCTTTGTCAAGAACCCCTTTCTCCCATACTGCTGGGGTTTGATTGAAATGATTTAAAATTTACATATTATTTTCCCTTTATTCATTCATTCTATAAATATTTGAGCACTTACTATGTGCCAGACACTGTTACACGTTCTGGGAATCAGTGAACAAGGCAATGAACAAGTCAAACAAGATTACTGCTCTTCAGAAGCTTACATTGTAGTTAGTAGTGGTGCTGGGGACAAAGGAAATAGGTAGTAAACAAGTAAATCAATACACAAATAGGATAAGTTCTGATAGGAATGAATGCCATGAAAACATTTTAGCAGGGCAATATGATATGAATATCTGTTTCATATGGAGAGGGGTTTTTTAGATCAGGTGGCCTGGGGAGTTGACACTTAAACTGAGACCTGAGGAGAAGGAGCCTTATGAAGATCTGGAGGATAAATATCCCAAGCTAAAGTTAGAAATCAAGAGTTCTGTTTTGTACTTTTGAAGTCTGATATGCCTAAGCTTGATTCATCAGTGAGACAATGTCAAGTAGGTAGGTGGAAAAAATGACTCTGGCAGTCAGAGGAGATGTCAGGGCTGACGTCATCAGTATATAAATAGTATTTGAAATAACAAGAGAGGGTGAGTCAAGATAGAAGAGAAGATGGTTAAGGACTAACTCCTTCAGAGGTTCCAGGGAGGAGAACTGAAGAGGGAGACTGAAAAGGATCAGGCAGTAAGGTAGAAACAAAAATAGGAGAGGGTTGTGGCATAAATGCCAAGAGAAGGATGTGTCAAATGCCAAGAGAAGGATGTGTCTCAGGAGGGAAGGAATGGTCACATGTTTACACTATTAAGTCTTCCCATTGAGAAACATGATTCATCTCTCCATTCAAGTCTATGTTTGTGTCTTTTCTCTTTCTCAGTAAAGTTTTATGGTTTTATTCACAAAGGTCCTTAACACAGTCAAAAAATATTTAGTTTTACCCTGACTGGAAAAACGACTCGCTTTGGATTTGGTCTGGATTTATTTTGCTAAGAAAATCCAGCTGCAACTTGATATTTACACTTTTGCCACTGATAACTTGAATATCTATGCTATACTTTTCTACATTGTATGTGTGCTTTACATTGATTTTAGCTTTATATTTCTAGTCAAACTTCATTGTGAATGATTTGCTCTTTCACTTGGAATTCAGAAGAGTTTTTCCTCATGTGAATTCTTTTAAGTGGAAAATATTTTTATTATTGATGAAAGTAATTCACGTTCATCGTACCAATACAAGCAGTACAGAAACGTATAAAGTAAAAATGAAACTCCCATGATTCACACCTTCAAAGAGAAAGTTTGTTAATTGTTTTGTGTATATCCTTCTCTATGTTTTTATGCCTACATGAATTTTTTTGAGAGAATTTTTGAGAGAATTAGAGACAGAGTGTGAGGGGCGGGGGAGGGCAGAGAGAGAGAGGGAGACACAGAATCCGAAGCAGGCTCCAGGCTCTGAGCTGTCAGCACAGAGCCTGACGTGGGGCTCAAACCCATGAGCCATGAGATCATAGGTTCTCACTGAGCTGAAGTCGGACGCTCAACCGACTGAACCACCCAGGCGCTCCTATATGTATTTTTTCTTTACATAATGGGATACTAGTTATATATTACATTCTGCTTTCCTTCCCTTAAAATATATGGTGAATGTATTTCTAAGGCAATATATAGAGTTTTAGCCTGTTCTCTCTTTTTTTTAGCCAAATAGAAATTCACTGATTATTAACAATTTATTCCACTTACTTTATCATTTGTGCGCGCTCTATTTTTTTCTCTTCCCCTCCATCTGGTACCATTTTGGAATAAGTTTCATCATGGCCCTTTACTCCTAAAAATAATTCACTGCATGTTTGTTAAGAATAGATATAGTCTCTTACATAACAGTACGCTTCCCAACTTCAGTAAATATAACATTGAAACAATGTTTTTTACTAATGGTCCAGCCATATCATATTTGTGTTAATTGACCCCAAATACCCCTTATACCATTTACTCTTCTTCCACTAGAGGGGCCAGTTTAGGGTCAAGTATTGCAGTTAGCTGTCATATTATTTTTGTCTTTGATGACATTGACAATTTTGAAGAATATAGTCCCCTTCTCTCTTTTTTAATAGGTTTCTCTTTTCTTCCTGGTGTTTTCATAGATTAGGTTTATGCATTCCTAGTCAGAATAGTACTTAAGTGATGCTATGTCCAACTTAGGGTAACATATCTGTGGGTATACCTAGTCCATCTGTTCTTCCTTGGTGATGTCACTTGTGATCCTCTATTCAAGGTATTGTATGATTTTCCATTGTATAATTAGTAATTTTCTCTTGAAAATAATAAGCAATGCATAGGAAGACACTTTCAGAACATGAAAATATCCTCCTAATCAAACCTTTTCCCTAGATTTAGCATCCATTGATGATTCCTGCTTGGACCAATCTTTTTATCATAATGATTACAAAATCATAATTTTCCAATTCCATCACTCCTTTCACATTCACCAGTCGGCACCTAGCATTCTAAGTAATTACAAGACCTCATTCCTCTCTTATTTATCTAATTGTTATCAGTATGGATTCATGGATTCTTACTTTTCAATGTTTTATAATTAATCACTTTTTTTTCTATCCTTAATTTATTCCAGATTTGGCCAATGGTATCTCCTTCAAGTTGGCTCCCATGTACTTTTGACATGCTCCCATCATTTCTTTAAAGCTACTTCCTTACTTTATGGCATAATAATGTATCTATAAGCCTCTGTTTGTACAAAACCAGCCCCATCTCTGAAATCAGCCACTTCTTCCTGGTTCCTTTTAGTACCATTTTCTTTTCAAAGGCTGGATATTATTCAACTGTATGAAATTAGCATAATTTATTTAAACTTTTCCCTGTGATTGGACAATTTAGGTTGCTTTCAATTATCTCATTATTATAAATGTAGTTGAGTGTTCTATTTGTCCCTAAAGTGGATTGTAGTTTGTGGAACCAATGTGTGCTACAAAACCAGTGTTTGTCCATCCAAATACCTTTAAGGGGAGCTATCTGCATGAGTTAATGTATATGGGGGCATAAAGTCTTCTTTTGTTGTCTGATGAAGGTTTTGTTGTTGTTGTTGTTGACTAGGGTGGAGGCAGGGAGAAAATAACGATAATGGGTAGGTGGATAAATTTGGAAAATGCTGTACATAATTACAGTGCCAAATTGAAGTTATAGTTATAAAATGGTCTGGTCTTTCCTCTTTTTCATATATTGTGTACTTTGAAAGGAAGAAATGGTTCAATAAAATCAAAGCCACTATTTCTTAACTCCATGCCTTCAAATTCTTCTCTTCTATGAACTATACCCTTGGAAGAAACTGAAACCATCCCCTAGATCATACTGTAGGATAAGCAGTTATATTCAGGGCTCACTCCTTCCATGTGCAATAAAGGAGATATTTCAGTCTCTACGCGTTGGTTATTTGATGAGTTCCCCAAATCTGAAGGTAGGGAAATGGACTTTGGGAAAAACCCACCTGGCTTTGAGTCCCACCCCTGCCATTCACTAGCTGTATGACCTTTCACAGATTCATTAGCCTATCCATGATATTGTCTCCTCATCTTTGGAATATGAATGAGGATTTACAGTGTGGATAAGATGGCATAGACTTGTCTCTCCCTGATTCTCCCCACTAAGTACCACTTTAAATCCAGGAAATTATGCAAAAAGATAATTCTGATTAGTGGGAAGAGGGAGGGGAATTGGACTGGAGCCTGAGGACTAGAGAAACAACATAGGGGCAAGTGCATACAAACCACCCAACAGAAGGTGACCCAGGTACAGAATTTCCTGACTGCCAGCCTAGCAACAGAAGGCAGTCCAGGTAGGCTTATTTAGTCTCTGATTAAACAGAAGTCCCACCGACAAGACCAGGCAAGCCCAGAAGCGAAGGCAATGAGGATTAACTGATTGACAGTCCTGCTGACAATAAGCAGCCAGGTGAAGTGTTCTTCTTCCTGAGATTGGACCTGAGATTCTACTCTGCCACTGAGAAATACTGGAGTGGCAGGTATCTTCAAGAGGGGCCCACCACTAAAAGTGGACTGGCTTAGGAAGCCTTTTTGTCTCTGCAGAGCAGAGACTTCCTTCTATTACCCAGAGGCACCCGGGCAGATGGATTGCACTAGCAAGAGGGGCCATGCCACAAAATGTGTCCAGGTCTGTACCCCTTTGATCTCTGGCCTTGAGACTCCTCTATCCCTCAGGGGGAGAAAGCTTACTGGATGAGCTCATTAGTAGGGCAGAGATGATAACAGGTAGACTTGTTGAACTTGAAGATAGATCAATAGAAATTACCTAATACAGGGACGCCTGGGTGGCTCAGTCGGTTAAGCTTCTGATGTCGGTTCGGGTCATCATCTTGCAGTCTATGAATTTGAGCCCTGCGTCGGGCTCTGTGCTGACAGCTTAGAGCCTGGAGCCTGCTTTGGATTCTGTGTCTCCCTCTCTCTCTGCCCCTCCCCCGCTCATGCTCTGTCTCTCCTTCAAAAATAAATAAACATTAAAAAAATTAAAAAATAAATTACCTAATCTGAACAACAGAAGGGAAATAGACTGAAAACAATGACAAAAAGGACAGAACCTCAGGAGCCTGTGGGGCAATAACAAAATATCCAACACTCTTATCGTCAGAGTCCCAGAAGGAGAATAGAAGAAAGGAAGGCTGAGAGAGTATTTGAAAAAATAATGGCCAAAAACTTCCCCTGTTTGGCAAAAGACACAAAACTATAGGTTCAAGAAGCTGAATAAACCCCATCCAGGATGAACCTAAATCAATCCATGTAAAAATACATGATAATTAAACTTCTAAAAACTAAAATGGAGATAATAAATATTGGATCATTATGAAGGTTAATTGGTGTAATTAGTGAAAATGAATTACGTGCCTCAGGCATGGCCAGGGGTTGAATTATGTGAATTATCATTATATGCTTTTTTCTTTATCATTTCTATTGACATTCAGATATGTTCCTTAAATCTTTAAGAAGGGTATACATACCAATATGTCCAGAACCAGAGGTTTCTTTCCACATCTTATAGGCTTCATAACTTCCATAATCTGGATGTCTAATTTCTGTTTTGGGGAGGAAGGGCATGGCAGGAAGAAAGCAGGGTGAATAACCTGCAGAACTAGTCAGTGTCTTTGTAGGTGAAAGATGGCGTGTATAAATGGTGTCATTGAGGAAAGTTTATTAAAGGTACTGTTAGTAGAGGTGTGAGCAGGGTTGGGGAAATCCAACAAAGGATGGTACAAGATCCTAGAACTAGGAAAAATGGGGAGCCTTTAGGCCCAGAAGAACAAGAGGACTGCATTGTGGCCAGAGTGCATAAAAAGCTGTATGAAAAGGTTACCTGGCAGAAGGTATGGACTTTGCTCAATTGACTTAGACAACCTTGAGAAGGAACTTGGAAAGCAACTTGGGAAATAAATATTTTGATGTCACTATGATGTCCTTCAAACATCTGCCAGTATCTCCCATTGGCCAAACCTACTGGGAAGCCAGAGGACAAAATTATTTGTTGACACAGCCCAGAAGGCCCAGTTTTCAGGCCATGGAGCAGGATGAGGGTGGGAATGGATCTGGGCGGACAACAGAAGATAGCTAGCCCAGGAATTTCAAGTCTATAAATCATTCCTACCCTAGTTAATATCAATTATTTTATTCAGTAACCAGGATTATTTCATTTTTGGCTACTCAGCTGAGAAACCAAGATCTTGAGGAGAGGGAAGAGTGAGAGATAGATTATTTTTAGTATAAATCACTTTTTTTAAAGTGTACTTATTTATTTATTTTGAGAGAGAGAGAGAGAGAATGAAAGTGGGGGGAGGGGCAGAGAGAGAGAGAGAGAGAGAGAGAGAGAGAGAATCCCAAGCAGGCTCTGCATTACCGGCGCACAGTGTCTGACACAGGACTCGATCCCACAAACCATGAAACCATGGCCTGAGCAGAGATCAAGATTCAGATGCTTGACTGAGCTATCCAGGCCCTCCTAGTATAGATCACTTCTGAGGGAGCATCCTGGGTTGCTTTGAACTTAGACAATGGGATAATACAATGGCCCTGGAGAGTGAAAAGAGGCTAACTGGAAGTGAGAGTGGGGATCAGAAAAGATGAGAAGGGTCAAAAACAATTTGGCCAAATCTGCAATTTTGCTGTTAGCCCTAGTGGTCATCCAAATCTCCCTGCCTCATTTCCTCTGGCACGGTAACTGATATGCCATGCAAAATGAATAAGGATAGCTGTCTGAACTATGGCTCAAAGATTTCAAAGCTTAGCAGTATCTTAGGAATGACTAATGTTAGAGCCTTATGAATTTTGAAAAGATAGGTTTACATCTGCCAAAGCCACTAAAGGGAATAGATTTACGGTCAACGGTTTTAAGACAGGGATTTCCTCTATACACATATTATCAGAGCTCAGATTTCATTTAATATACCTAAATGCATTCACTTGAGCACTGATAATTATCTTAAAATCAAGTGATTAGAACCTTATTGTGGCTATTCAAAAGACAATTTCTCTTATGAATACAAATTATCATTATGTGATTCTGAAGCCACATTTGTAACTGTCATTTACAAAAGAGCCACATGGTTGACTGCTGTATGTCCTATAGTAATATTTGCAATCTAGTATTTTAATATAGAAGCTAGAGGCTTTGAAGCATGTGAGAGGGGTACCTGAAATTCAAGGCAGCTTATGAGTTTTTGAGTATTTCTCCTCTAATAGCATATAAAAAGGCACGTTTCTAGCTACTGATAAAAAAAAACAAAAACATAAATTCTAAACAAATTTGGCTTTCTCCGGGTCTCAGATCTCCTCTCCTGAGAATAATCCCCTTTGGCTCTGTGTGGTTGTAAGAGCAGAGAAAATTATAATTCCACTGTCTCAATATTGATTCTAACTGGCTCATTAATGTTTTACTGAAAATTATGGATAAGGCCACATTGTTAGGTTCATAATTTTAAATAAGAAATAACTGCCCTGTGTTCACTCCCTTTTCTGGAGGTGAAAAGGAATGTCCCCCACCAGGTTCTGTTTTATATTTTATGGTGGATGCTAGACAAAAAAAAAGACATCAAATGTTTTATGAATTTTGTTATGATAGCACTAGTCAACATGCATAAACTTATATTTCCTAATGGGTAATCAAATGAGAACAACATACCTGTAATGAACAAAAGCTGAAAAGCAGAATGATATATGGAAATTCTAATTCTATTCCTCAGAATAAATATTGACAAGCAGAATGCATTTTATTTCCCAGTGTCTGTCCTTTACTGTTTATGAACACAGCTATCCAATAGGAGATAGACTTTTTTATTACTGAAATCTTCAAATCTTTATCAATGGCATACATGACGAAAAAGTCATTTTTATAACCACTTTAGGGAGCCTTTAGTAGGCATTTACCCAAGGGAAAGGGAAACATATGTCTATACCCAAACTTGTATACAACTATGTATAGCAGCTCTGTTTGTAAGCACCCAAACTGAAAACCCCCCAAATATGCATCAACTAGTGAATGGAGAAACAAACTCTGATTCATCCATGCATACAATGGAATACAAATTCAATAATAACAGGAACAAACTATTGATATATGCAACAACATGGATGAATCTCAAATGTGTATTGCTAAGTGAAAGAAACCAGACTCAAAAGACTACATAATACTTAATTCCATTGATATTACATTCTGGAAAAGGAAAAACTATAGGAGTATAAGTCAAACCAATGGCTGGGGGAGGGGGAAGGGTTGACTTCAAAGGGAACTTTTTTTTAGTTTATTTGTTCTGAGAGAGAGAGAGAGAGAGAGAGAGAGAGGCGAGAACGCAGGAGGGGTAGAGAGAGAGAATCCCAAGCAGGCTCTGCACTGTCAGCACAGAGCCTGATGCAGGGCTTGAACTCATGACCCATGAGATCATGACCTGAGCTGAAATTAAGAGCCAGATGCTTAACCAATTGAATTACCCAGGTGTCCCCAAAGGGAACATTTTTTATCATGAATGTAGTTACATGGGTGTATACATTTGTTAAAATTCATAGAATGGTACACTGTAAGGGAAATTTCACTGTATCTTAATAAATCTCCCTTTAAGAAAACACACTGCAGGGGTGCTTGTGATCTCTCTCTCCCTCTCTCTGCCCCTCCCCCTCTGAAATCCATAGCATATCTCTGACTCTCAAAATAAATAAACTTAAAAAAAAAGAAAATACACTGCAAGATATGAAATTAACCATTACAGTGAACAATTATTCAAAGATGATTAACCATTTGGTGAAATTTCTAGCTCCTTTGCCCACATTTTGGTTGGTTCCTAGCAGATTCACACCTCTACCAAAGAGAGATGGAGGCTAAAATCAGAATGGGGTAAAACTTAAATCAGTTGATACATATTAATTATGGAAACAATAGAGGTAAATAGAAGAAAACCAAGGTCTAAAATTAGATTTGGGGAGCATGCTATGGACTTCAATGATCTGTCCCCAATTGTTCTGAAACAGGAGAGCCCAAAGAGCTTTTGTTCACGTGAGTTATGTCCATTAATATTTACTGTATTGGAAATTAACACTGAGAAAGTTAAAATATTTATTTCTGAATTCATTTAAAATGAACAATGGTAGACCCATTATATGTTGATATATATAATGGTATATATTTGTAAATAAAAGCCTACATTTTCAAAAACTACAAAGTAACAGTTTAAAGTGAGAAGAATGACATTATTTTACATTTTTTGAAAATCTTTAATATCTGGCTTAATAGAAGACACCTGGGGTCACCTGGGTGGCTCAGTCAGTTAAGCGTCCGATTTTGGCTCAGGTCATGATCTCGTGGTTCGTGAGTTCAAGCCCCGCATTGGGCTCTGTGCTGACAGCTCAGAGCCTGGAGTCTGCTTCAGATTCTGTGACTCCCTCTCTCTCTGCCCCTACCCTGCTCATGCTCTGTCTCTCAAAAAATAAACATTAAAAAAAAAGACAGCTGGATTCTCACATCTGCTTCTGCATTCAAACTATTGTGATACGCCACTCCACTGTAAACTTATAAGAGGATGAGTGTAAAAAAGACAAATGACATTTTAGTATTATTATGAAAATAGTTTTGATCTCATGGACCCCCTGAAAAGTTGTTGAAGATCCACCAGAATCCCCAGACCACACTAAGAAGAGCAAATCTATGCTATTGGTGTAGGGAAAAAGACACCAGATTTGTGACATACCTACTATGAACCAGGCACTGTGTTTAATACTTTGCATACATTATTTATTATTATCCTCATTTTATAGGTGAGGAGACAGGGTTCTGGGTCATTAAGAGATATAGATCACACAGGTACTGAATGGCAGCATTAGGATTGAAACCTTGGCCTTTCTGCCTCTAAAGGAGGGGCTTTCATCACTTTATCCCAAACCCATTTTACTGATAATTTAAGTGTGGCCATAAAACCTGCTTCCATCCACTGGCTGAAAGAAGTAGGAGTTTGTATTACTGGAGCGAGTAAAGATTTTATATAATTACTGTTTTATTTCATGTGTTTCTATTTTATTCCTGATACATTGAAAGGGATTAATGACTCTGAGGGAAAACATGCATTAATGCTAGTAGAAGTGCATTCCAAACTCTCCTTTCACAATTCTTCCTTTCCCTGTCTTTTCACATCCAGAACACTAGTACCCTCCAACTACCTTTTTATCCTTTAGTATTTCTTGCAGGGAAGGGATCAATAAAACTAATTCTCACTTAGGTGGTAGGGATTTAAACATACTCCTCTGAGGAGTATTTTTACTACCTGAGGGTGGAGAACGGCTCTTATTCATCTTTGTAACCCCAGAAACCTGTACACTGTCTGGAACAATCAGCGTTCAATAAATATTTGTTGCCTTTATAGACTAATGGAAAGTAAAAAGCCAAAAAGGGAGTTCTTACAACCAAAGAAAAGAGGGTAATCTTAGTCACTCATGGAGGAAATGTGTTTATTGTACCTAAGAAATGACAGCACCCAGAAAACTCCATATCTAACTGTATGGAAAATCATGTGCTTTCACACAAATGCCCTTTATATTCAGTTTTGATTTGATTGTTCTAGAAGCTCTAGAAGGTAATTAATCCTTTAAAATGTTAAGATCAGCTTTTAATTACCAACATTAAGGCTAATCATTTTTTGCTACGCTATTGTTTTTTTATGCTGTTGTTTTTCCTCATGGGTGTTGGAGGTTTGGAGCGAGAGTATAACTCCATTTCAAGTAATAGCGATGTTGTTAATTACTTCTCCCATCAACGGTTTGCCTTTATTGTAGCTTCTGTAGTAATCAAAAGGCAGCTCCTAGTCATCTTTTCCATTTGTTCCATTTGGAAATTTGATGTAATCTAAGAAGCAAGAGGCCTGGTCATTGTGGAGAGGATCAAAATCAGGGCATGGCACATAATATGTGTGTTCCACTATAAACTACTCTCTCTGTCTGGTATCAATATCAGTTTTGTCTCTAGCTATGTTTACACTGCATGCAATTTTTTAAACCTACTGAGGAATAATGCAAATGATAATTGTGTGCAGTGCTTAAGAAAATATATTTTAATTTAAAGTTTGAACATAACCATGTTAAAAGTAATAGCTTCCAGCCAGAACTCATCCTAAAAATGCTGATGGAGATTGGTTCATAATTCATGCAATATTATTAAATCTTTGTTGTATTGTTTGAAATTCTTTCTAATACCCCATTTCATAATTCTAAGCCCAATACTGAGTTTGTCCATCTATGAAAAGTGATTGATAGACAAAGTTATTAAGTTTTGTCTTGTTGGTGTGGATGCTCTCTTAGAATAATGAAAAATATTAATTTCCTATCCAGCTTTAGGATAGATGACTGTTATAAAATTCAAGGGACAACTTGCCCTACTCATGTGCTTGTCAGTAAAGGATCAGTCTCAGAGGAATTTAGCTATTAACTATACAAGTTTCTTAGATATTTGGAATCCATTATCACTGGTAGCCACTTTGTATGCATACTGATGTTTTATTTCCACTCTGGGCCTTGGATCTCTTACTAAGATGGACGAAAGTAGTCATCATGTATGTACTAAAATTACCCTCAGCAAGGTGTATTCTATATCACAGAGAATATTTAAATGTGATCAGGACTTTCTTTTCATTACTGTAGTGTATAATTCTGAATTACTGCACTAATTGGATTCAGATAAGTAATTGTAGGTTGAAGTGATAGCACACTGTGGATCTTACTAAGAGTGTTTCTCACACAGCACAAATGGCTAACTACTAATTTTGTACCTAAAAGCCCACTTTGGAGTAAAGGGGAATGTGAAATGCTTGTTATTTACTCCAGATGATTCCTATCATGTAGAGAGATGGCCATCACTGTGATGTACTTGTCCTCTCTCCATTTTTTACTACTCCTCTCCATGAGAGGTGAGGTGACACAGTTGATGAGTTTGAGAGCAACAATTGGATTTGAACAGACTCTCCCCTCCTTCTTGAAAGTGAGCTACGTCCTCTTTTGTTCTTCTTTAGCTCTTATGAAAGAAGGACTCTCCACATACCCTGGTGGGCGGAGGGGAGCGGCCTAATTCCATACAGTATTGCCTGTGTCTAGGTGGCTATCTCTGTGAATTCTGGAATTCAGTATCAAGAAGCCCTCTAGACCAATATTATAAGCTACATCTTCCTGCCTATCTCTTACCAGTAATAAAAGCTCAATTGTTCTGCCTTATTTCACAATAGATACAGAATTCATGCAGGAAAAGGGTGACCTTTCTAAGATGCCAACACTCATCTGCATCATCTACCTCTTGAACCATTGTTTCCAGTGGTAACCATTCTTCCATTTACCTGTCCATTCATCTTCATTCTTGTTCTATTGACCTTCACACCACACCATATTCCATCTGAAACAACTGAAGTTATCACTATGTTTACTGCTAAGTGGTGTAGCCTAGAATCATAGCCGGAAAGAACTCAACATCCTAGCAACTAAATAGAAAATCAATAATGAACTTCAGTCAGGCTTCTCCTTCTAGCACTGTGAATTTAAAATTGTCTGGTCTCCTTGCACAAGGGAATAGGTAGTGAGGGAGAAGAAGTGATTCCCTTCATGAGCACTAAAATTATTTGAGACTTTTAAACAAACAAACAAACAAAAAATTAATCTCATAAAATCTTGTTACTTCCAGTGTAAAGTACTTGGGCTACTTCTCCTCACTTCCAACATATTTCCTTTTAATTTTATTTCCTTCATTGAAAGTTATCTCCAATGTACATTGGAATCTTATTTTACACTAAGTAGGTTTAAGAATATGGTGTGATTTCTTTCATGACTTCCTCCACTGTGTGACTCTGGATTCATGCCACCCTAAAGAATGCCATGATAGAGGAGCACGTGCTTGTAAATTGCCGAGGCCACTGGATATGACCCGGCCAGAGTGTCATTACCATGCTACCATGAATTTCAGGGATGGCAGAAAGCAGGTATTCTGTGACAACTTTGGATCTGAAAATTCAGATACAGTAAGCATTCATCTGTTCTTACCATGTGCGTGAGTATACTAAATATAGTGGGGAATATGAAGATGCAGCCTGTCTAGGAGCAGTGTATTCAATTGCACAGTCGTGAAATTATCTTAACACTACCCTAGAGTTCAGAGTGTGTAGCAGGGGTGCCAGGAAGACATTTGAAACATATGCAGAGGGCCTCCAGGGCCTAGGACTTCGGCTCTGGAGCATATAGCATGAGGTATACCGTTTGAGGATTGGTTTTTGAACATGAAACCTTAGAGTGGGAAGAACCTTAGAGACTAGCTAGATTAGCTTCCAACTCAGTGTAGAAATCCCCACTATAATACCCCTTATGGATAGTCACGCAGCCTCAATTTCAGTATCCCCACTATTCCCAGTAATTCCTAGCTCAGCAAGGCAGCTAGTTATGTGTGCTTATAAAACTTTTGTATACAATTGCATGTTGCTTATGTATTTATGTATGTGATTTACATATTTATTTCAAAAAAGTTTTTTTGAAGGACAACTGGCTGGCTCAGTCGGTTGAGTGTCCAACTCTTGATTTCAGCTCAGGTCATGATCCCAAGGTCATGGGATTGAGCCCCACATTGGGCTCCATGCTCAGCATGGAGCCTGCTTTAAATTCTGCACCTTTCTCCCTCTGCCCATCTCCCCTGCTCATGCTCTCTAAAAGTAAAATATACATATATACTTTTTTTTTCTCCAAAGTACTGAGCAGAAGCTCATATTACCAGGGCAACAGAAAATGTGGCATATTATGGTTGTTGAATGAGTTGGTTACCAATAGTGCCCATAAAAGATGGCAATCAAAAAGAATGCAATCTTGCCATTTGCAACTATGTGGATGGAACTAGAAGGTATTATGCTAAGCAAAATTAGTCAGAGAAAGACAAATATCATATAACTTCACTCATATGAGGACTTTAAGACATAGAACAGATGAACACAACGGAAGGGAAGCAAAAATAGTATAAAAACAGGGAGGGGGACCAAACATAAGAGACTCTTAAATATGGAGAACAAACAGAGGGTTACTGGAGGGGTTATGGGATGGGGGATGGGTGAAATGGGTAAGAAGCATTAAGGAATCTACTCCTGAAATCATTGTTACACTAGTTGTCATGTTTGTGGACTAGGTGAAAGTTGTACAGAACATCCCTCTGGAGTTCATATTATCAGGGAAGGTGAAAAACATCCACAACAATTGAAGCAATATTAATAAGGGTAAACAAGGAAATTTCAGATCCTAATAACATAGAAAGAACTCAAAGCTTAGGCAAGATTGCCAGCCTTTCTAATTTTAGCAACTATTTATACCTACTGCCCCCCAAACAGTGGCCTGCTCATAGTTGAATTTTAGTTGAATGTTTCACAGATGAGGAAAAGAAGGGGGAGTAACACCCCCCTGACCCAGTGAGGTATATAACATGTCCAGTAGGTATAAAGCCCTTTACCCAGAGAACAAAGATTAATTTTTTAAAGAAGCAGCAGCATCTCAGGATCCATAGGTCAAAGATGTCATGGATAAAGGTATCAAAGATTGAGTCATGGGGGAGCAGTGGGAAAAAGGTTCACAGGAACGGAAGAGAAGGAGAGGAATCTCTGTGCCGCTATAAATAAATATGGACATAAATATGTATAAAATATAATAATAGATATGTGACTGTAATCACAGTGGAGTGAACAGGACCATCTTGAAAAGCATAGATTACATGAAGGATTCCTTAGCACTATTTGAAGCAAGGGAATGTGCTTCAAACCTTCAGGGTCTTACTCATTGGGATTTTTATTGAAGGTACAGTGGAAGTTGAGAGTAACTCAAATATGGGAGAGTGAGCCATCTCCCAGGACCACTTATCTGGGATGTGCCATAGAGACTGCAAAGGAATTACCAAAGCTGTTGATTATTACCCATTCCTGTCAATTCTTTGACACCATCAGAAGATCGGGGAGGTATCTTTAAAGATTGTGGAATTTGAGGTAGTGAATTGAAGGGCCTGGGAACCGAGGAACACAGATTCTTTTTTGTTTGTTTTTTCTATTTCTTCTTTTGAAAGGTTAAGCCTTTGGAAAAAGTGTAAACAGGATCTGGAAGGCAACTGCCTGGTGATACAGATTGTGTCCAGTAACAGAAATATACCCAGAAACACTTCTAAGTCCAGGTATAGTGGAGAATGGCAGGTATGACAGGAAAGGAAAACAGATATTTAGGAGTTACCTGGTAATTAACGTGAGAAAGCAGCTGGGGAGAGGGCAAATCACAGAACTTGTGTCTACAAATGTTTGTATGCTAATGTCCAAACACAGTATGTGTAATAAAGTGAAATTTGTATTAGAAAGAATGACACCAATCATGAGATCATTAGTATCATGCAGACCTGATGGAATAGAACTTCTGGCTGGAAATTGGACCTGAAAGCTCACCAGAAGGCCAACTCTGAGAGGACGTGGAGCACAGTTACATCAATACTATGTACACCTGTCTGAAAATCTGTGCATCGTGCTGTCAAAAGGGAGAGCTTGCTGGCCTTCTCTGGTCAGTTCTGGTCATTCTTTTTTTTTTCTCATTCTGTTTGTTTTTTAATTTTTATTTTAATTCCAGTTAGCATTCCACCAGTCATTCTTTTTTTCTTAATGCTTATTATTTTTGAGAAAGAGAGAGAAAGAGAGAGAGAGAGAGAGACAGAGAGCAAGCAGGGAAGGGGCAGAGAGAGAGGGAGACACAGAATCAGAAGCAGGCTCCAGGCTCTGAGCTGTCAGCACAGAGCCTGATGCGGGGCTCGAACTCACAGACTGCGAGATCATGACCTGAGCTGTAGTCGGCCGTCCAATCGACTGAGCCACCCACGTGCCCCCCTACCCCAGTCATTCTTAAAATAGATACAGACCTGTGTTAGAGGAGAGTTATCAGGATGAGGGGACTTTAGATGAGTGTCTTATGAAGATCAGATGAGGAAACTAGCAATGTGGGAATAACACAAAGAACAACAGGCTTTGGCCTTGGAAGTTGAATTTCAGCTCTACCACTTACTGGCTGTGTGACTTGGGTGCTGAGCCTCACTCATTCAAATCAATGAATGTTTATTGAACTTCTGCCATGTGTCAGTCACTAGGCTAAGCACTGGGTCTGTGACAGGAACGTCAACAAGCCCAGTCCTCGCCTTTATAGAGTTTTAGTTTCTTCACCAGTAAAATGGGGTTAATAATAGCACCTGCCTTATAAAAGTATCATGAGGATTAAATAGGGTGGTGCATGATGCACGTGAGGAGTTTGGCTCAGCACACAGTGCTGGGGCTTAGTAGGTGTGGAATAAGTGGCAACTGTATGTATACATAAGGATGCACATAAGGATTTCTCTTCAAATATTTGAATGAATTTCTTGTAGAAGATGGGATGAGCTTTTCTGTATGTTAGAACTAGGGGCCAGTGGGTAGAAGTCTTGGGGCGGGGCAAGTTACTGCCTAGTAATGGAAGATGTTTCTAATAGAACTGACCAAAGATGGAATGAGTTGCCTCGGCAGCTTAAGAGTTCTCCAGTGTGGGAAGCAATAAAACAGGGTAAATAACATCCCAACAAAATGTGCCCTGTCTTAATTCTTGGTTGTGTGGTCCAAGTGTTTTGTTAAAGTTCCTTTGCTTGTGCAAGCTGTGTAGTACAATCAGATGCAGGCGAGGCAATGGACCTTTTTTTTTTTTTTTTGGTTTTTCCACTCCAGATGTGGCCTCCTGAAGTTTGCTTTTTCGACCAAAATACGGGGCCAAGAATAGGATGAGACAAGACAGGTACTCAGGGTGCAAACTTTAGGGAGGCACTCATTCGCAGTGTCATGGGGGAACATGGTTGGCAACTACATGACCCCGAGAGCGAATGCCTCCTTAACTTCTTTGCCTTTGGTGTTTCTTTTGCTTCACCCTACTGCTGTGACCTGTTGAGCTATCAAGACAGTAAAGAGTGGGTTTGGTTGGGAGTTCTTTCAAACAATAGTGACATCAGCTTTCTCAGGTTCAAATGTCTTGCTAGCCAGTGATGGTCCCCCCCCCAAACCTGTTTTCCCCCAGGGATTAATGAGCTAGGGGCACCTCTTACTCCCAGGTGACTCCAGCTTGTTCCTCGGCTGCTCAAATGCCAGTGCTGACAGGACATGGAGCATTCTGCACCTGGCGAAAACTCTTAGTACTGAGGAAGTCTCCAGGGGAACACTCCCTGAAATACATAAACTTTAAAAAAGACATGTTTATGGCTTTTCTCTCACCCCACAAGTATGTGCACATCTGTCTCTGTCACCAGAGATGCTTCTAATCTAGGGCTTCACAGTTTTCATCTCCTCATCCATCTCTAAATGCATCTCTAAATCCATCTCCCTTCTTCCCCACCCCTTTTGCTTAACCTGAGGCTGAAGATGCAGTATTGTATTCTTGGGCTCCCTTGCCTGGCTGCCTGGGATCCGGGATAAGGGTTCTGGGGCTCTGAAAGGGCCCTACCCACAACACCTTTGTTAGCACTCAAGGCAACTAGGGAGCTAGGTTGAGGAAACTCCCCAGGAATCAAGAATCCTGAGGATAGAGGTATTGGGGCAAAGCAGCTGGAAAACTCTATTATGTGTAGCTTGGCATACCTCAGTATCTCTGGTGTGCCACCCACAGTTTAGAGTGCCTGGCATGTGGAAGCATGCTCCATCCTGGGAACCGAGTCTTGGAGTTACTCGGTTGCCCTATTTAGACTACCCTGCACTTCCTTATTTTCCCTGTGCCTGTTTGGAAGGTTTACAGGGATTCCCAAAAGGAATATAATGAGGGCCTGGGTTGGCATGTAGAGAGGGAGGCAGGTACTCATGTCATACCCCCATCCCTACTTCCCTCATGATGAACTGTTGTTAGCCACCTAGTAGTATCAGGAATACCAGACCTTTTTGAGGTCAATGGTGAAGAGGATTTGGGGACCAATGGTCAGGCTATAAGACAACTAAATTAATACTGCAGATCAAAGAGAGGACAAAATGGTGTCTCCTACTTACCACCTTTTGGGGAAGGGTGTGATGGTGTCAAGAGTGAGAAAGGAGGGACGCCTGGGTGGCTCAGTTAGTTAAGTATCTGACTCTTGGTTTCAGTTCAAGTCACGAACTCAGTTTGTGAGTTCAAGCCCTGCATCGGGCTCTGCACTGGTAGTGCGGAGCCTGCTTGGGATTCTCTCTCCCTCTCTCTGCCCCTTCTGCACTCGTTCTGTCTCTCTCTCTCTCTCTCTCTCTCTCTGTCTCTCTCTCAAAATAAATAAAAAATAAACATTAAACGAAAGAGTGAGGAAGAATTTTACCCAGAGGTGAGTGAGTATTGAGAGCTCTGGAGTACATCCTGGATCAGTTTTTCGTCTTCTGGAAGAGCACTTCTGAGTAAGACATAGAGTAAGTAAATACATAAAATATGGTCCACCCCAGCTCTTGACAGCTGGCATTAAGCAGAGGGGACCAGGAGCTCAAAGAACCAGATTACCCTTTAGGAGCCTGAGGAGAAGTTGCAAATATTGGTGAGGTGAGTCGCTGTCTCCACCTCAGGCCAGGAGCAAAAAGAGTAGATTCGGTTTGCTGCCTAGCTCAGCTGCCTCTACATGGACCCCAAGGATAGGCCACATTTTCGAGCAGCTCCACAGCTGGGCCCTGACACACCCACAAGCTGCCTATACAGCAGCTGCTGCTGCTGTGAGGCCAGGGTGGGGTTGGGTGTCATCTGGCTACTTCAGAGGATGGAGCTCGGGAAAGAATTTGGAGGGAAGGTTGCAGGGGGGTTGTGGGAGAGAAATGAAGAGAAAACAAATCAATCAGTGGGGTTGTGCCTAAGCAATTGCTGTGATGTTGGGAAATGAAAGTGGGGCTGACAGGGTCATAGGCAACTGTGCCACGGTTTTAAGTCGCCTCGAAGCTGCGCAGTGACGGCAGTCTCTCTCAAGAAGATGTGGGGCAGTGTTTGTGTGCTGTATTTATGTGCACAGTGGATCTAGGACAAAATGGTGAGAGAGGCACAGTTTAGCTTTGGTCTACATACAAATTTGAGTAAATGTGCGTGTGTGTGTGTGTGTGTGTGTGTGTGTGTGTGTGTGTGTGTAAAATTCCTAGAGGCGCATAGTATTTAGCACGCAGACTGGCTTTGAATGTCCTGCATTGCTGCCTTCCCAAACCTCTCCTTGCAGCCCGTGTTCATACTTCTCCTACTGGGTTTCCCGATTGCCTCCTCCCTGCCCCCTTTCTGGTGCCCTGCTTCCCTGGGCTTCAGGCCCTCAGCACTTTCCCTCTCAGCTTCTTCCTCCCTGCTGCTCTCCCTTCTAGTGTCACGTTTTCCACACTCCCCTTCTCTGTACCCCTCTCTCCTGCTCTCGTCCCTTTCCTCTTAATCCCCCTCCTGTTTTTCTTCCTTCTGATCCATCTGCTAAGACCTCCCAGATCACTCCCCTTTGGGGCCTCAGTGTTGACGTTCTGCTCTCTCCCTCACTTCATTCTAGTACAAGACAGAAAAGGATAAAAACCTTAAGTCTTTACATACACTGAAACCGCTCTAATTCATCCCAATTGTCAAGGGGAGACTAGGGGTGGGAGAAAGGGCAGAGTTAAGGTCAGTCGGAATTAATGAAAAATCTAAGTTAGTAGAACATTTTGAAAGAAATGGAATTGTATTACTTTCAAGTACATCCAGTAATACTGCTAACTGGAACAGAATCTAAGGGAGTCATGTAAGTGCTTTAACAAAGAGGTATGCATCATGTAAAATTAGCATTATTATGCAGCTGTTAAGGTCCTCACTCTTAAACAGGCTAGCTCCCTTATTTGTAGGAGATCTCTATTAGTAGACCTCTTTTCATAACAGGTAAAATCCTATTACAAAAGTTCTTTATAGCCCTGATTCCCATGTCACTGCAGACGGTCCATTATAACAGTGCTTTGGTGATCTGGTTACCAAAACTCACTGACAACAATAATGTACAACAAATGCTTTTCTTGGTCCCTATCTATTTAATAGTTATCCTCTTATAAAGATGGCGAGCTCTTTCCCATTGCAGATGCTAAACAGGAGAGGGAAGTGGAGATGAGTTGTTGTGGAGCCGAGCCATGTGGATGTGGGGATTTGTGTCTGTGTGCGCACATCCAAGACTATTCATGAGCACTTATACAAAGGAGAAGGACTTAAGAGGATGCTATGTATAGTAGCCTACGTGAGGGAGTCTGGCTATGCATCTGTGTGGATAAAGGCATGGTGGACACCTGGATGTGTGTTTAGGTCACTAAGTATATAGGTAATCAGGATGTGCATGTCTAAGATCTGAGTTTTTTTATGGATATGGGCATGTATGAGACAATCTGTATAAACAACTGTGTGAAGGGTAGAGAGTCTGTGTAAATTGTAATTTGACTCTGTGTGTGATTTGTATGTGTGTATGTGAGGAAAGGAAAGAATATGTGCTCTGTACATTAGCAGTTCTCAAAACCACTAATGTGAAACCCTTCTTAAGCCTCACTCCTCTCCTAATACAGATCTTCGAATTCTCTCCTACCATGTTTCCCTTTCATTTTGTCTGTCCCTTCTCTTTTCTTCCTTCCTCCTCCTCCTCCTCCACCTCCTCCTCCTCCTCCTCCTCCTTCCCCTCCTCCTCCTCTTTTATTTTCTTTCCAATGTCAAAGCAAAATCTCCTCCTCCCTCAGCCAGTTATTCCTATCTTTATCCTGTCTTTTGTTTTTCATCCATAGCCTTGTCCATTTTTGTCTCCAGGAATATCCACCCACGATTAAGTCAAAACACCTTTTGGAGGTGTGCCCAGCGCCCTACTAGGTGCTGAAGAAGAGTCGGTGAAGGAACCCTGAGGAAAAAGCCTTGTAAGGGTGACAGTAAGAAAGAGAGTAATCTTCTTTGGTAAGTCCACCAATTTGAGGATATAAAATTCTTCAGGTAGTTCTCAAAGTGTTTCCCCGGTGCCCCTGAAAACACCCCGACACCACAGTGACCTTGGCTTCCTTAATCCCAGTGTTCCTCCTCACTGCTACCTCAGCAACCTCAGGGAAGTCCAAACCTTTAGGATTTGTTGCCACTCACAGCTCTTCTACTTCTGTGAATTTCCTAAACTCTGAATTTTTGTCTCTCTTACTATAACCTCCTATTCATTCATGTATTCATTCACTCACGCAACAAATAGTCAGTGATGGATATTCATGTGTCAGATACTGTTTGTTCCACGCATGTGGGATATATCAGTGAACAAAAGGGACAAAAATGCCTGCCGTGAGGTCATATTCTAATGTGGGGAGACAGATAACCAGCAGCTTAAAGAAAAAACATAAAAAGCATGTACATGACATACTATGTTAGAAGGTGATAACGTAGGACAAAGTATTAGACACTGGGAATATATATGCTCCAGTGTCGAGATGGGTGTCAAAAATTGCAGTTTTAGGGGTGCCTGCGTGGCTCAGTTGATTAAGGCTTCCAACTTCGGCTCAGGTCATGATCTCATGGCTCTTGAGTTCGAGCCCCGCATCGGGCTCTGTGCTGACAGCTCGAAGCCTGGAGCCCAGTTTGGATTCTGTGTCTCCCCCTCTCTCTGCCCCTCCCCTGCTCATGCTCTGTCTCTCTCGGTCTCTCAAAAATAAATAAACATTAAAAAAATTGTGGTTTTAAGTGGGGTAGTCTGACTTGCCCTTACAAAGGAGGTGGCATTTGAGCCCAAACTTGAAGAATTGAGAGAGTAAATGCAGCTTTGGGGCGGGGGGGAAGAGCTTTGTTGCACGTAGAATAGCTTAGTGCAAAGGTTCTGTGGAAGGGGCATGCCTGGCGTTTTTTAAGGCCCAGGGGAGATGCCCAGGGGCTGGAACAGAGTGAGCCATTATCAGGAAATGTGATCTAGAAAGGAAATGGTGAAAGGTGGAGAGAAGATTTATCCATACACTTCTTGTCATCTACTTCATTGTGACTACCTCCTCTATAAAATTCTTAATAAATAGGGCCCTAAGGATTTAAAGAGAAAGCATGCATAAGGAGCTTGGAACATTACAGGCTCTTGTGGAATGTTTCCTCAGTTCCTTCCGACTTTCCTTTAGTACCTCCCATGCTGGACTTCTTACCAAGAGTGTAAAGAGATAACAGAAACCCATGGGGGAGGGGAAGGGAAAAAAAAAAAAAAAAGAGGTTAGAGTGGGAGAGAGCCAAAGCATAAGAGACTGTTAAAAACTGAGAACAAACTGAGGGTTGATGGGGGGTGGGAGGGAGGGCAGGGTGGGTGATGGGTATTGAGGAGGGCACCTTTTGGGATGAGCACTGGGTGTTGTATGGAAACCAATTTGACAGTAAATTTCATATATTAAAAAATAAATAAATAAATAAATAAATTAAAAAATAAAAATAAAAAAAAAATAAAATACTTTTGTATGCCCATTATAAAAAAAAAAACACTAAAAAAAAAAAAAAAAAAAAAAAAAAAAAAAGAGATTCAGTGAGACTCCCATAATTTCTATTTCAAAGTCTTTTACTGCCTCCTCTCTGACTTGCTATATTCCATCTTTAAGAAAAACTTTTTTCTCAGGGTGCCTGGGTGGCTCAGTCGGTTAGGCGTCCAACTTCGGCTCGGGTCACGAACTTGTGGTTGGTGGGTTTGAGCCCCACATAGGGCTCTGTGCTGACAGCTGGGAGCCTGGAGCTTGCTTCAGATTCTGTGCCTCCATCTCTCTCTCTCTCTCTCTCTCTCTCTCTCTCTCTGCCCCTCCTCTGCTCACGCTCTGTCTTTCTCTCTCAAAAACAAATAAACATTAAAAAAAAAAAAGGTGGAGCCTGGGTGGCTCAGTCAGTTAAATGTCTGACTTCAGCTCAGGTTATGATCTCACTGTTTGTGGGTTCTAGCTCGGCATCTGGCTCTGTGCTGACAGCTCGGAGCCTAGATCCTGCTTTGGATTCTGTGTCTCCCTCTCTCTCTGACCCGCCCTCACTCATACTCTGTCTCTCTCTCAAAAATAAACATTGAAAAATATGTAAACATTAACTTTTTAAAAAAAATTTTAAAAAAGAAAAACTTATTTCTCTCATCTTGCCAAAGCTGACTCCTCTCTACTTGTGCTTTTTATTCCTATGTATTACCCTCCTTATCCCCTTTCTTGCATGCATTTTCAAACCCTTCCTTTCAGCTGGTTCCTTCTCTTCTGGAGACAAGTATACACAGGCCTCCCTTACCATAAAATACCTTCCTTTAACCCTACTACATACTCAAGCAACAGCTTCATGTCTCTTCCCTTTCAAATTTCATAAAAGAGCTGTGTTGCTTATTCTGTTTCAACCCATGTGCAGTTTGACTTCTAATTTCTTTCTGTGCAAAACTGAACTCAGGATGCTTGCTAATATCCTCTTTGTCACCAGATCCAAAAGCGTATTTGTAATCCTCCTAATTCTTGGCTCCTTTATAATGGGCCTTAATGAAAAGGGCACAGATTTTGGATAAAAACCAATGTGGATTTGAATTAAAACCCTCACCCTGCCACTGTGTACCTTTCTAAAAATTTGAGCCACAGTTGTTTTTATTTTTTATCTCTAAACAGAGGTTGATAATATCTACCTTTCCAGGAGTTGATGAGGTTTAGAGACAATGGATGTAAAGTATACAGTAGGGGCTAATTAAGTCATTTCCCCCCACGTTCTGTGATTGAGTTTTAAAATCACTTTTGCTGAGTTTTCCTCCCTTTGCTTTCTTAAAAAGTCTTGCTTGCCCAAGATTTTGCCTTTGAATTACTTCTCCCATCATACTATACCTCCTTAGTGTCTTACCTACCACCATCTGTTCAACTAATACAGATATTTGGATACCTGACACCTAGATGTAGGTCCCTAGAAACCTCTCCTAAATGCCTGACATGGATTTGCATCTTAAAGATACATGTAATCACTTTCTGTGATTCTACATTGGGGATGAATGAAAGCAGAGTTTGGAGGGACACAGACAGAGTTGAGGTAAGGTACTAAAGTCAAAGCTAAAGAGTTTAACTTGACAAAGTTAGCAGGCTAAAGGGATTCTGAGAAGAGGAATAACATGATTTGAATTTAGCATCTGAGAAGGATGCACTAGAGCAAAAAGAAGCTGGGTCAGAGAAGCCATATCAGGATAATTATGATAATCCAGATATTATGTGATGTGATTCTAGAATGAAAAATGAAGCTAAAATCCAATGAATTTTCCAGAGACAGGATTAGAAAGCCTTGGCAGCATATTGGATATAGTATAAAGATTTGAGAGGAATCAAAAACATTCCACAGTTTCAAGGATGAGACACTGGAAAATGAGCCCACTGTCAGGCTCTGGGCTGACAGGTCAGAGCCTGGAGCCTGCTTTGGAGTCTGTGTCTCCCACTCTCTCTGCCCGTCCCCAGCTCGTGCTCTTTTCTCTCTCTCTCTGTCTCTCTCTCTCTCAAAAATAAACGTTAAAAATTTTTTAAAAGGGTCACGACAGTGAGAAAGGAGAATAATTAGCATTTTATGTATTAAGTTTCAGAGGACAGTAGGAAACCCAAGGGAAAAATATTTTTTGGGTAACTGAAACTAGAATATAAAAAAGAAAATAAGAAACTAGAATTAGTCAGTGCTGGTGCTGGACATATTACATTCATTTGTACACAAGGAGTAGCCAAAATTGGGAGAATAGATGAACTCTAAAGGAGTGAGTACAAAGGGGAATGGGTGGGGGATAAGAATTGGATTTTGGGAGACAGCCAGAGGGAATAAGTGGGAGGAAAAAGGAAAGCTGGAGGAGCCAGAGACAGAGAATTCAAAAACATAAAAGGAGAAACAGTATGAGAGAAGCCTACTGACTTTTGTACTAATTCATAGGTCCCTAACTGACTTTTTCGTTATGTATTCACTCTTTCACTCCCCCACCTGGTCCCATGCTTTTCTTTCCATCCATTGTTTAGATGGGCCTCCTGGGCCTCAGAGTCTAATTATTATTCCTACTGTCTAAATCACTTTCAATTCATGCTTCCCTGAATCCATCAGCTATTAATCCTTCCTTCCTAGGTAGTTAATATAGTCAAGCATACTCATTTACAAAAAGCATACCTTTCTTTGCTAATTGGGTAAGTGATGCCAAAGAGATAAGATACAATAGTTGAGAATTTTAGAAACAACAAATAAAATATCACACCAACACATTCTTACTAAGTCCCTATTGTGTATCCAGCTGTCCCACATCAATGACAATACTGTGAATAAATTAATACGTAACATGCATAATAAGGACAGTAATATCTTGTAGACTTATGCACATTCTTTTCCTACTTTTAAAAACACCTTTTCCTCAACATACATCTTGTCTCCATTTCCCCATTTTTTCTTTTGTTACGTTCAGTCATATCTCTTTCCTTTCACACACTCACATTGTACATGCATCCATACATACTCTCAAAGACTCGGGAATCATCTACATTACACTAACTTGCATTCAAAGCCTACCATTCATGTTTTTATACTATTCTCCAGCTTGAATATTCAGCCAATTCAATGAAACAATGTAACCAACAATCTAAAATAAGAATTAAATTATTTATATATTTCTGTCATTGTATCTTTAATAACATTTTGCTAATAGAGTGTGTAACATAGACACCTAATATTACCTTTGATTCAAAAACATGTATTTTCTCTGTGGTTTATATTTAACTTTATTATGGTTCTAAAAAACAGGGGTACCTGGGTGGCTCAGTCAGTTAAGCGTCCGACTTCTGCTCAGGTCATGATCTCACAGCTTGTGAATTTGAGCCCCATGTCAGGCTCTGTGCTGACAGCTCAGAGCCTGGAACCTGCTTCGGATTCTGTGTCTCCCTCTCTCTCTGCCCCAACCCCGCTCACACTCTGTCTCTTTCTCTGAAAAATAAATAATAAAACATTAAAAAATGTTTAAATAAAAAAATGTCTTTATTCTTTCTTCTGGTTATTGTAGCAATAATAAAATATTAAAAATTTAGAAAACTATAGGTAATAGCCGGATATCTTCTGCATCATGGTAGAGTAACTGGCGGTGGATTTGCCTTCTGCTGTAAACAGCAATGAAACTGGAAAAAATATTTGAGGACACTATTTTCAGGAATTGGACAACAGACAGTAGAGAAATATGAACTCTGAGAGAAAGAAGAAAAATGAGGTAAGCCTCACATTCTCCCATCTATCTGCCTGCAAACAATTTTCCAACAATGACACAGAGACCAAAGTTTGCTGAAGGATTTCCTTCAGTTATTTGGCTGAGGTCTGAACTGCACAGTTGCATAATAATTTCCATGAGACCTAGCATAATGTGGCTGTTAGAGGTTGTGAGTAGAATGGAGATACTAGAGGTCACACAATGTAGGGAAATATTGGAAATCTGTTCCAGCCAGAGGGGAGAGACCTTGTTAAAATCTAGGCACACAGAATAGGCATCAGAAAAGGCATTACTTAAGAATAAAGATCATTCCCTAGAGGCAGGGCTACTCTAGACACATCCCAACAAAGCTTAAAACCAAGCCTCCACAGATTAGAGAAGAACCACTATTAAATAAACTGCATAACAGAACAAAAGTCATCACTCTAACATAAGAAAAATCCAGACTCCTTAAAATGTATCATTCACTATAACTGGCATACAAAAAAAATCACTAGACATATGAAAAATCAGGAAAATATCACCAAAATGAAGACAATATATGCTGTCAATGGAAAAAAACCTCTGTGATGATCCAGATATTATAATGATCAAAGACTTTAAATCAATACCTTAAATATATTCAAAGATACAGAAGAAAAAATCTTTTTTTTTTTTAATTTTTTTTTCAACGTTTTTTATTTATTTTTGGGACAGAGAGAGACAGAGCATGAACGGGGGAGGGGCAGAGAGAGAGGGAGACACAGAATCGGAAACAGGCTCCAGGCTCCGAGCCATCAGCCCAGAGCCTGACGCGGGGCTCGAACTCACGGACCGCGAGATCGTGACCTGGCTGAAGTCGGACGCTTAACCGACTGCGCCACCCAGGCGCCCCACAGAAGAAAAAATCTTAAAGAACATAAAGATGAATCATAGCAGAATGGAAATTCTAGAAAAAAAGTACAAAAATATAAAAAACAACCTAGATGAACCTAACAGCAAATTGAAAATACCAGAAGGAAGAGGCAGTGAATTTGAAGACAAAGCCATAGAAGTGACACAATCTGAAGACAGAGAGAAAAAAGATTGAGAAAAAAAAGAACAGAGTTGCAGTGATTTGTTGGAATCCAAGATAGGAGAGAGAGAGAAAGAAGCAGAAAAAATATTTGAAGAAATAATGGTTGAAAATTCCTAAAATTTGTGGATATTCAGCAACCTACAGATCCATGAAGCTAAGTGAATGCAAACAAAAAAAGTACAAAGAAATCCACACCTTGTTTCATCACAGTCAACCTGTCCAAAATAAAAAAAGAGAAATTCCATACAAAGGAAAAACAATATAAATAAGGGCTGATATATCACTAGAAACCATGCAGGCCCAAAGTATATGAGAGAAACAAACAAAAAGGCTGTCATCCAGAATTTGACATCCACTAAAAAGAATCTTCAGACATGACAGTTTAAAAAAAGACATTTTTTACAGAGGTTATTTGTCTCCAGTAGATCTTCTCTATAAGAAGTATTAAAAGAAATTCTTCAGGCAGAAAGGAAATGATAAAATGTAATATTGTATTGGGCATTTGTATTTCTTCTTGCAAATTGTTCATGTCCTTGCTCATTTTTTTTTACCAAAGGGCTATCATTCTTATTTATCTTATTTATTATTTATCTTATTTATATAATAATATCATATGATAATCTAAATAGATGCAGAAAAAGCATATGAGAAAATTCAACATCCTTCCATTATAAAAACTCTCAACAAATTAGGAGCAGAAGGAAATTACCCCAGTTTCATAAAGGCCATATATGACAAACCCACAGCTAACAGCATATTCAACAGTGAAAGGTTGAAATCTTTCCCTCTATATCAGGAAAAAGATAGGTATGTCCACTCTCACCACTCTTTTTTTTAAATATTTATTTATTTTGAAAGAGAGAAAGACACCAAATCAGGGGAGGGGAAAAGAGATAGAGAGAGAGAGAATCCCAAGCAGGCTCCATGCTGTGAGTGCACAGTCCAATGCCAGGCTCAATCTCACAAACTGTGAGATGATGACCTGAGCTGAAATCAAAAGTCAGCTTCTTAAGTGACTGAGCCACCTAGGCGCCCCATCACCACTCCTATTCATCATAGTCCTGGAAGTTCTAGCCAAAACAAAAAGGTAAGTAAAAGACAATAAAAGGTATCCAAATCAGAAAAAAAGAATTAAAATTATCTCTATTTGTTGATGACATAATTATATATATAGAAAATCCTAAAGTTTCCACCAAAAAAACTGTTGAAACTAATTAAAAATGTAGTAACATTGCAGGATACAAATTAAATACACAAAACTTAGTTGGGTTCCTATATACTAAAAATGAACTATCCAAAAGAGAAATAAAGAAAACAATCTCATTTACAATGCCATAACAATTATTAAGATACTTAGGAATAAATTTAACCGAGGAAGTGAAAGATATGTACACCAATACATATAATACATATATACTGTACATACTGTACAATAATAAATACTATTTAAACCAAGAACCATAAGAAACTGATGAAAGACATTGAAGGAAGAAAAAATAAATGGAAAGTTATTCTGTGGTCATGTTATTGGAGGTATTACTATTATTAAAATATTCATACTACCCAAAGCCATATATAAATTCAGTGCAATCCCTATCAAAATTCCAATGGCATTTTCCACAGAAATAGAAAAAGTATCCTAAAATTTGTATGGAACCACAAAGGACTATAAATGGTCAAAGAAATACTGAGAAAAAACAACATTGGAGGAATCATACTTCCTGATTTCAAACTATATAAATTCCATAGTAATTAAAACAGTGTGGTATTGGCATAAAAACAGACACATAGACCAATGGAACAGAGTTAAGAACGCAGAAATAAACCCATGCATATGTAGTCAACTAATATTTGACAATATATTAGACAACTAATATTTGACTAATATTTGAACCAAGAATGCTCAGCGAAGAAAGGATAGAATGCAATAAATGGTTCTGGGAAAACTTATCATTCAAATGCAAAAGAATGAAATTAGACCCCTATTTTCTAACAGAAAAATTCACTTGAAATGGAGTAAAGACTTAACTTTAAGACATGAAACACATAAAACTCCTAGAAGAAAACATATGTGTATATATATATATATATATATATATATATATATATATATATGAAGTTGTGATATATATATAATATGTAATATCTTATATATCAAATAATGCTGAAAAATTCAAGAAGATCTAATGTAAAGAAAGATTTAACACATCCATATTTCTTACAACACAAAAATTATGACTAAAAAATGGATAAATTTAACTTTCTCAAAATTGAAAACTTCTGTTTTTCAAAGGACATTGTTAATAGAATACAAATACAAGCCAAAGATTGGGAGAGAATATTTGTAAAACATATACCTGATAAAGGACTTGTATGTAGAGTATATAAAGAATTCTCAAAACCCCAAAATAAGAAAACAACCAGATATATAAAAAGAGCAAAGGAATTTTTTAATGACTTAGAACATTTTATTTTTCCCAGCTTTATTGAGATATAATTGACATGTAACATTGTATAAGTTTAAGGTATATAAATATAATCTATAAATTGCAAAGTGATTACCACCATAGCATTAGTCATCAACTCCATTCTGTCACATAATATCCATTTCTTTTTTGTGGTGTGAATGTTTAAAATGTACTCTGTTAGCAACACTCAAGTATATAATAAAGCATTTTTAGCTATAATCACCATGCTGTACATTAGATCCCTGAACTTCTTAATCTTGTAACTGGGAGTTTATACCCTTTGAGCTATACCTCCTCATTTTCCCCACCCCTACACCCCTAGTAACCACCACTGTACCCTGTTTCTCTGAGTTTGTCCTTTTTATATTCCACATGTAAGTGATATCATATAATATTTGTCTTTCTCTGACTTATTTCACTTAGTGTACTGCCCTCAAGTTCCATCCAAGTTGTCCCAATTGGCAAGAGTTCCTTTTTCCTCATGGCTGAATAATATTCCTGTGTGTGTGTGTGTGTGTGTGTGTGTGTGTGCACGTGTGCCTGTACACGTGTGTGTATAATCAATCACATCTTTATCCATTCATCCATAGGTGGACACTCAGCTTGTTTCCATATCTTGGCAATTGTGAATAATGCTTCAATAAACACAGGAATGCACACATCTCTTTGATATCCTATTTTCATTTCCTGTGGATATATACCCAGAATTGGGATTGTTGGACTATATGATAGTTCTATATTTAATCTTTTGAGAGAACTCCTTTCTGTTTTCCATAGTGGCTGTGCCAATTTACATTCCCACTAACAGTGCACAAGCATTCTCTTTGTCTCCACATCCTTGCCCACACTTGTTATTTTTTGTGTTGTTTTTAAATTTTTTTTAATTTTTAATTTTTACTTTTTTTAAAATTTACACCCAAATTAGTTAGCGTATAGTGAAACAATGATTTCAGGAGTAGATTCCTTAATGTCCCTTACCCATTTAGCCCATCCCCCCTCCCACAACCCCTCCAGCAACCCTCAGTTTGTTCTCCATATTTATGAATCTCTTCTGTTTTGTCCCCCTCCCTGCTTTTATATTATTTTTGTTTCCTTTCCCTTATATTCATCTGTTCTGTCTCTTAAAGTCCTCATATTAGTGAAGTCATATGACTTTTGTCTTTCTCTGACTGACTAATTTCACTTAGCATAATACCCTCCAGTTCCATCCACATAGTTGCAAATGGCAAGATTTCATTCTTTTTGATTGCCGAGTAATACTCCATCCACATTTTCTTTATCCATTCATCCATCGATGGACATTTGGGCTCTTTCCATACTTTGGCTATTGTTGATAGTGCTGCTGTAAACATTGGGGTGCATGTGTCGCTTCAAAACAGCACACCTGTATCCCGTGGATAAATGCCTAGTAGTGCAATTGTACTACTAAGCATCTTTTGTGTTTTGATGCTAGTCACTGTAGCAGGTGTGGGGTGATAACTGTTTATGGTTTTGATTTGTATTTTCCTGATGATTAGTGATGTCGAGCATCTTTTCATGTACTTGTTGACCATTTGTATGTCTTCTTTGGAAAACTGTCTGTTCGGGGCGCCTGGTTGGCTTGGTCGGTTAAGCGTCTGACCTTGGCTCAGGTCAGGATCTTGCTGTTCGTGGGTTTGAGCTCAGACCCTGGAGCCTGCTTCCGATTCTGTGTCTCCCTCTCTCTATGTCCTTCCCCCTCTTGCACTCTGTCTCTCTCTCAAGAATAAATAAAAGTTAAATACATATATATATTTAAATTTATAATATTATATAAAAATATACATATATGAAAGAAAGCTGTCTGTTCAGTTCCTCAAAATGGGCAAGGGATTTAAACAGACACTTCATCAAGAGACCTATATGGATGGTAAATAAGCCAATGAAAACATGTTCAATATCATGAGTCACTAGGAAGAATTGGAAATTAAAACCACAGTGATGTGTCACTACATATGCCCTAGGATGGCTAAAATGAAAACCACTAAGTATATCAAGTGTTAGTGAAGATGGAGGAAACTGGAAATCTCAGATATTACTAGTGGTATTGTAAAATAGCACAAGCACTTGAAAAACAGTTTGGTAGTTTCTTAAAAAGGTAAATATCTCACTTACCATATGGACCTAGCTATTCCTCTCTGAGATGTTTATCTAAGAGAAAAGAAAGGATATGTCCCTATAAATTCTCATATGCAAATATTCATAGCAGCATTATTTGTAATAGGTAAAAACTGGAAAAGACCAAATGTGCATCGACAGAGAAATGGATAAACAAATGGTAGTTTGTCTATAGAAGGAAATACTAGTCAGAAAAAATGGAATGATAGCACAATAGCATAGATGAATCTCAGATAATTATTCTTAGTCAAAGAAGGCAGACAAGGATACATTTAATATATATAAAATTCTAGAAAATCTGATCCATGGTGACATAAAGCCAGGTCATAGTTGCTGGGATGGGGATAGCATGGTGGTAGAGGTTGGATGAGTTGATTAAAATGAAGCACTGGGGAAACTTTTGGGGGGTAATGGGTGTGATCATTATCTCGTTTGTGGTGATAGTTTCATGGGTGTATAAGTATGTCCAAACTTATCAACCTATACAATTTAAAAATGTGCAGTTTATTGTATATTCAGTATACCCCCAGTAAAGCCGTTTTGAAAAGGAATTTAAGAACTCCTTGAACTTTTACTTAAAATCTGTTTATTTTATCTTAAGAAAATTATACTTTAATTAAGTTCATTTAATTTAAAAAATAGAAAAAAAGGATGATAACCATGGCTGCCATTTTGGTATATACCTTCTTTTGTGTTTTCTGTACACATGCCTAAAGATGGACATGTATTTTACAGGCATATAATACATACTATTTTAATGTTTTCTTTTTAATTTTTTTTTGAAAGAGAGAGAGAGAGAGAGAGACAGAGCATGAGCGGGGGAGGAGCAGAGAGAGAGGGAGACAGAATTTGAAGCAGGCTCCAGGCTCTATGCTGTCAGCACAGAGCCCGACGCTGGGCTTGAACTCACAAACCGTGAGATCATGACCTGAGCCGAAGTCAGACGTTCAACCGACTGAGCCACACAGGCGCCCCAATACATACTATTTTAAATTTGATTTTTGCTTCATTCATTGATAATAGCTATCTATGTCAATAAATATAATTTGACAAAATATTTAATGGATATATAATATTCTATTGTATATACATATATACTATATTGTATTCAGTGGGTCCCCTATTATAGCATTTGTTTATAATATTTCAGTATTACATACAAAACTGGCATGAATGTCCTTCTATATATATCTTTGCACATTTTTATATTCTTTTCTTAAATTTTTTTCAATGTTTATTTATTTTTGAGAGGGAGGGAGAGAGATCACGAGCAGGGGAGGGGCAGATAGAGATACAGAATATGAAGCAGGCTCCAGGCTCCGAGTTGTCAGCACGGAGCCCGATTCGGGGCTTGAACCCACAAACTGTGAGATCATTATCTGAGCTGAAGTCATATGCTTAACCCAGGCGCCCCTATTATTTTCTTGTGATAAATTATTATAGTTGATTTCTATGTCAAAGAATTCTTTTTCTTTTTCTTTTTTTTCTTTTTTGGTGCATATTGTCAAATAGCCATCCATAAAAGGTTACAGCAACTTATACTCCTGCCAAAAATATATGAGAGTGCCTATTTCTCCACACTCGGTCATCACTGAGTCTATTTTTTCTTCTTGGTAAATCTGATATGTGACAAGTGGCTATCTCATAACTATATTATATCTCTTTGAATATTATTGAGAATGTATATACTTTTAATATTTTATTAAGCCTTTGTATTTCTTCTTTTGCAAATTATCCATGTTCTTGTCCATTTCTTCATTAAGGTATTATTTTTCTTATTTGTTTAAAAGAACTATTTTGCTTATTAAGGATATTAACCTTTGCCTGTCATGCATGTTTCAAATATTTTTCCTCATTGGTTGTTTCCTTCATCTTTTAAGTTGTCTTTTACTATTTGGAATCTTTTACTTTTATATTCTATTTACAATTTATACTGTGCATGCTAAAATTTGTCTTGAAAAAACAGTAGTTATCTTTTATCATCTTGTGTACTTCACCATACATTGTGTTGTATTTATTTGACATTCATAAAATATAAGAGTACCTGACACTATACATGTAGAACGCTAGGAACAATACAGAGCATATGGTAAGTGCTCAATAAAGTTTAGTCACTACTATTGTTACCATTATTAAGTTAATAATTGAGTCTGATGATCTGGGAAATGAAATAGTTATAATACATACAAAAATAAGACTCCATTGTGTGGCTTCCACTTAGAAAGGGATCTAAAATTGACTTCATCCAAATATCAAACTATGACTTTTTCCTTTTACTCACTTTACATGAAGATTGAATGGCTTGATCTTTGGGGCTGATTTAAATGACCCAGAAAATCGAGTTGTCCTTTCTCTATGCTTAAAAATCTACCCCACTCTGGATGTAACAGTTTCAATGGAATATTTTGATAAAGTAAAGATTTCTTAATAGTGAGTGTGAGGAGAAAACGTTCGAGCATCCTATCTTTCCAGCTCCTGTAGCTGCAGGCATCATTCAGAATGAGAGTAGACAAAGATGGTGATGCCATGAACAGGAATCTGCAGAAATTACCAAGCAGCTGATGAAATCTGAGACTAGAATGATGCTGGTTGGAAGGAAGTTGTCTGATATAAGGAATTACCATGTGATTGGGGTAAGTGAAAGATGTTTATAGTTGGCCATGTCTCTCCAGAAGGCAAATGGTGGGTAGAGATAAGTCCTTATCATGGTTATATTTGTACATTAGCCAACTTATATACAGATGCTCAGGGCATCTACAGTACATGAATTTGGAGTGTGGTATAATGAATATAACATATTAGTAGTCAATTTATTCATTCTATAAATGAAAATTGGGTAAAAGTAATGTTGCTAATGGATGCCGGACCTAATATAGCATTGCAGCATTTAATTATAATCAGAAACTAAGACTCACCTGGCTCAATAAGAAAAAGAAATTGGAGCAAACCATGAAAGACTAATGAAGTTTGCATGAAAATTGAGACATGTACTTAATTGCGCCTAATAATGATGCTTTTTAGTGGGTTGTACAACGAGAGAAAAATAATCGTATAGGAATCTCTTCTAAAGATATCATCTAGTGGTCAGATACACCCTGTGGTTTATCACAAAATCCATCCTGGTGAACACTGAGTTACAATGCTCCCATACCCTCATGCCTGAAATGGTAGTGTCATGCTTTGCACATGTGGCCTCTCTTAATAGATTTTGGGGATCTCTCAGAGGTTTCTACATCTGATTTCAGCAGCAGCTGTCTCTGCTGGTTTGGTTGAGAAGCATAATAGTGCCTCACCATGAAAAGCTTGGAGAAAGTTGGATTTAGACTAAATGAAATGACCTGCAAATGATCTTTAAATCATTTTTTAATTTTTTCTGATTTCTTTTCCTTTTAGTAAAGACAAAAGTGATCAGGAAGTTTGAAGAGGACACATGATACTTCAGGGGCCTCTTGGACTCTATTATCCTTGACCTCTAGTTGCCTATAATTCTTCCTGTAGATCACGCTCTCCTTTTTGAAATGTTATTCTCTTGGTTTCTATGACACCATATACTGCACTGTTCCTGTCCTACCTCTCTCACCACCACTTCCCCCTTTTTCTATCTTCCTTACTGATCTCCTTCATAATCTTATTTCCCAAATATGTATTTCAGTTCAGTCTTTGGCTCTCTGCTTTCTTCTGAATATACACAGTCTCATCCTGTTTCACATGACACCAAAATGTCCATGACTCCCAAAACTTTCTCCAGGCCTTAATATTTCTTCAAGCTCTGTTCATGTTCAAATCCCTGCTGGGTACTTACCCTTGCTTGTTTCACCTAAACTCAATATATCTTGAAATAAGTTCACTACCTTTGCTATGGGTGTGTTGCATCTGGATTCTCTATTCTATTCCACTGATCTAGATGTGTCTTCCTAAATCAATACCATATAGTCTTGATTATTGTAGCTATAGAGTCCTAAAATCAGGTAGAGTGGTTCCTCTACTTTATTCTTCTTTTCCAAAATTGTTTTAGTTTGCTAGTCCTCTTTCTTTTCCATACAAATTTTTGAATAATCTTGGCTATATCTACAAAAAAATTACTTTTTGTGAGATCTTGATGGGAATTTATCCTATGAATAAATTTGGAAAAAATTGACATCTTTACTATGCTGGGTCTTTCAACCCATTAACACAGTATTCATCTCCATTTATTTAAATGTTTACAAAAGTTCTTTCATCCATGTTTTACATTTTTTAGCATACAAATCCTGAACATGTTTTTTAATATTTATACACAAATAATTTTTTGAGTGTTATAAATGGTAGTCTGTTTTTTCTTACCTTTTTTCTTAATGTTTTATTTATTTTTGAGAGAGAGAGAGACAGAGCATGAGCGGGGCAGGGGCACAGAGAGAAGGAGACACAGAATCTGAAGCAGGCTCCAGGGTCTGATCTGTCAGCACACAGCCCAATGCAGGGCTCAAACCCACGAACTGTGAGATCATGACCTGAGCTGAAGTCAGACGCTTAACTGACTGAGTGACTCAGGTGCCCCTATTTTTTCTTACTTTTTAAAACATTTAGTTATAATTGATAAATAATATAATATTAGTTTCAGATGTACAACATGATTTATTATTTCTATAAGCTATGAAAAAATCACAATAAATCCAGTTACTATCCATCAAAATGGTACTATATTTAAAATTTCAGTAACCATGTGTGTGTCTATTGCTAATATAGAAATATTATTGATTTTTTGTATGTCTATTTTGTATACTTTAACCTTGCTGTAGCTATTTATTAGAAATTGGAGATTTTTTTGGAGCAGATTTCTCGGTTATTTTCTACAAACATCGTTGTGTGATTTGCAAATAAGGACAGTTTTATTTCTTCTCTATTCTGTATTCCTTTCATTTCCATTTCTGGTCTTACTATAAACTGCCTAGAATGTAAAGTGTGGTAAGAGTGATGAGGGTGAGATTCCTAGCTTTGTTTCTTAGGGGAAGAGCATTTCACCATTAAGAATTAAAATTTTAGGGGCGCCTGGGTGGCTCAGTCAGTTGAGCATCCAACTTCGGCTCAGGTCAGGATTTCACAGTTTGTGAGTTCCAGCCCCGCGTCGAGCTCTGTGCTGACAGCTCAGAGCCTGGAGCCTGTTTCATATTCTGTGTCTCACTCTCTCTGCCCCTTCCCTGCTCATGCTCTGTCTTTCTCTGTCTCTCAAAAACGAATAAACGTTAAAAATTTTTAGAAAAAAAAAGAATTAAAATTTTAGCTTCAGTTTTTATTTGGATGGTCTTTATTAACTGGTGCAAATTCTCTTTTTTTCTGAGAGTGTTTCTTTTAATCATGAATAAGTGTTCAATTTGATCAAATTATTTTTCTACATTGATTGATATGATCATAAATTTTTTAGCCTGATAATATGGTAGATTATAAGGATTGATTTTCAATTATTGAACCAGACTTGTATCTCTGGAATAAACTCCATTTGATCATGGTGGATAATCTTTTTATGTATTGCTAAATATTATTGCTAATATTTTGTTGATTTTTTCTGGCTATATTCATAAAGACCATTAGTTGAAAATTTTCTTTTTTTGTACTGGCATTTCATTTTGATATCATGGTAATACTACCTTCATAAAATTAATTTCCTCCTATCCTCCTATTCTAATTTCTGGAAGGTTGTGGAGAATTGGCAAAAATTGTTCTTTAAAAGTTGGTAGAATTCTCCAGTGAAACCATGTGGGCCTGGAAATTTTGAGGGGGGATTTCAAAATAAGAATTTAATTTCCTAGGGTGTCTGGGTGGCTCAGTCAGTTAAGTATCTGACTCTTGATTTTGGATCAGGTCATGATCTCATGGTTCGTGGGATTGAGCCCCATGTCGGACTTTGCTCTGACGGCATGGAGTCAGCTTGGGATTCTCTCTCTCCCTCTCGCTCTGCTCCTCCCCCACTCTTTCTCTCTCTCTCTCTCAAAATAAATAAATAAACTTTAAAAAAGAATTTAATTTCCTTAATAGAAATAAGGTTATTCAAATTATTTGATTTTGGATGAGTTGTGGTAGTTTGTATTTTTTGGTGAATTGGTCTAATTTATTTAAGTAGTCAAATTGATATGTGTGGAGTTGTTTTTAGTATTCCCTTATGATCGTTTTGATGTCTTCTTTTTTCTTTTTTAATCTTCTTAGAGGTTTGTAAATTGTATTAATTTTTTAATTGTAATTGTAATGTTTTTTCATTAAACTTCTATTATCAATTTCATTGATTTATGCTCATATCTTTATTATGTTCTTGCTTTGGCTTGTTTAGGGTTTGTTTTACTTTTGAAAATTTGCCTCTTTTCTAATGTAAGTATTTACTGGTATAAATATCCCTTTCATCATCGCTAAAGCTGCAGCTTACAAAATTTGATATATCATTTCTATTCTTCAGTGTATTTTTCTGTTTCACTTGAGACTTATTCTTTGACTTGTGAATTATTTAGAAGTGTGTTGTTTAATTTCCTAATGTCTGAGGGTTTTCTTGTTGTCATTCTGTTATTGATTTATAATGTAGATTCATTGTGTCAGAGAAAACACTTTGCATAATTTCAATTATTTTAAATTTGATGATGTTTGTTTTATGGTCCAGGTTATTGTCTACTTTGAAACATGTTTTGTAGGCACTTGAAAAGAGGATGCATTCTGCTATTGTCAGATGGAGTGTTCTATAGATGTCTCTAAGATCTTTTCAGCTTTGATAATGTTGTTGAGTTCTTCTGTATACTTGTTTATTTTCTGTCTAGTTGTTATATCAATTGTTGAGAGAAAAATGTTTAAGTTTCTAACTATAATTGTAAATTTGACTATTTCCTCTTTCAGTGCTATCAGTATTTGCTTTGTGTATTTTGAAGCTGTGTTATTTAGTGGATATGCATTAGGATTGCTATGTGTTCTTGGTGTATTAGGCCTTTAATTATATGATGGCCCTCACTGCCTCTGGTAACTTTTTGTGCTCTGAAGTCTACTTTATCTAATATATCTACTCCTGGTTTACTTTTATTAATTTGCATGTGATATATCTTTTCTTATGATTTCATATTTCACCTGTTTATTTTTTGCATGAATTTCTTTTAAATAGCATATGGTTGGGTCATATTTTAAAATCCAGTTTGCCAATCCCTACCTTTTAATTGGTGTCATTAAACCATTTATATTTAATGCATTATTGATATTACTATCATTTGAATTATTTATCCCTCACAGGAAAAACTGTCATTTTTCTCCACTGTTGTCCAGTTTTATTTTGTCATTAATTTTCAGAAGTCTTACCATGAGATTTTGGTGTGGATTCTGTGGGATTATCCTGTTTGGGACTTGAAAATCTTGCATATGCATGTTTATGTCTTCTGTCAAATGTGGCAAGTTTTCAACCATTATTTGCTCAAATACTTTTTCAGCACTGCTCTCTTTCTTGCTTGTAGGACTCCAGGGACATGAATCATAGAAATTTTGTTATTATGTCACAGACAGAAAATTAAGACTCTGTTTAATTTAAAAATCTATTGTCTTTCTGTTGTTCAAATTGTGTAATTTATGTGGTTCTAACTTCATTTTCACTATTTTTTGCCTCCCCATCATTCCATTCTTTAGTCTATTCATTTTGTATTTTATTTTGTTTATTTTATTTATTTTTAGTTCTGAAACTTCAATTTGGTTCTATCTCTTTAATTGTGATAAAATACATATAACAAAAATTTTACCCTTAGAGATATTTAGTACATTCACTACGTGTAGCCATCACTGTTATCTAGTCCCAGAACATTTTCATCACCCCAAGGGGAAATCCCTTACCTATTAAGTAATCACTTAAAATTCCTCTCTCCACCAAGTCCAAGACAACCACTAATGTGCTTTCTGTCTCTATTTATTTGCCTAGACTTATCATGTAAATGGAATAATACAATATGTGACCTTTTGTGTCTGGCCTCTTTCACCTAGCATAATGTTTTTGAGGTTCACACATGTTGTAACATGCATAAGTACTTTATTCCTTTTTAAAAAAAAATATTTATTTAAATTCAAGTTAGTTAATATACAGTGTAGTGTGTTTCAGAAGTAGAAACATGGTTTATCGCTTACATACAACATCCAGTGTTCATGCCAACAAGTGCCCTCCTTAATGCCCATTACCCATTTAACCCACCCCCCACCCATCTCCTGTCCAGTTTGCACTGTCACCAACAATACAAAATTGTTCCCCTTCCTCTGCATCCTCACCAAAACCTGTTGTTTCCTGTGCTATTAATTTTAGCCACTCTGACCAGTGTGAGGTGGTATCTCAATGTGGTTTGTTTTTCCCTGATGATGAGTGATGTTGAGCATCTTTTCATGTGTCTATTAGCCATCTGGATGTCTTCTTTGGAAAAGTGTCTATTCATTTCTTTTGCCCATTTCTTCACTGGATTATTTGGTTTTTGGGTGTTGAGTTTGGTAAGTTCTTTATAGATTTCTGATATTAACCCTTTCTCTGATATGTCATTTGCAAATATCTTCTCCCATTCTGTTGGTTGCCTTTTAGTTTTTTTTTTTTTTTTTTTTTTTTAAATTTTTTTTTTCAACATTTTTTATTTATTTTTGGGACAGAGAGAGACAGAGCATGAACGGGGGAGGGGCAGAGAGAGAGGGAGACACAGAATCGGAAGCAGGCTCCAGGCTCCGAGCCATCAGCCCAGAGCCTGACGCGGGGCTCGAACTCACGGAGCGCGAGATCGTGACCTGGCTGAAGTCGGACGCTTAACCGACTGCGCCACCCAGGCGCCCCGGTTGCCTTTTAGTTTTGTTGATTGCTTCCTTTACCATGCAGAAGTTTTTGTTTGTTTGTTTTTTATCTTGATGAGGTAGTTCATTTTTGCTTTTATTTCCCTTGCCTGCAGATATATGTCTAGTAAGAAGTTGCAATGGCCAAGGTCAAAGACATTGCTGCCTATTTCTCCTCTAGGATTTTGATGATTTCACATTTAGGTCTTTCATACATTTTGAATTTATTTTTGTGTGTGGTGTAAGAAAGTGGTCAAGTTCCATTCTTCTGTATCTTGCTGTCCAGTTTTCCCAGCACCATTTGCTAAAGAGGCTGACTTTTTTTTCTTTGGATAATCTTTCCCGTTTTGTCAGAGATTAGTTAGCCATATACTTGTGGGTCCATTTCTGGGTTCTCTATTCTGTTCCATTGATCTACGTGTCTGTTTTTGTGCCACTACCATATTGTCTTGATGATTACAGCTTTGTAATATAGCTTGAAGTCGGCAATTATGATGCCTCCAGCTTTGGTTTCCTTTTTCTTTTTTTTTTTTTTTTTTTTTGCTCTGGGTGCATATTTTTTTTTTTTTATTTTTTTAATTTATTTATTTATTTATTTTTTAATATATGAAATTTACTGTCAAACTGGTTTCCATACAACACCCAGTGCTCATCCCAAAAGGTGCCCTCCTCAATACCCATCACCCACCCTGCCCTCCCTCCCACCCCCCATCAACCCTCAGTTTGTTCTCAGTTTTTAACAGTCTCTTATGCTTTGGCTCTCTCCCACTCTAACCTCTTTTTTTTTCTTCCCCTCCCCCATGGGTTTCTGTTAAGTTTCTCAGGATCCACATAAGAGTGAAAACATATGGTATCTGTCTTTCTCTGTATGGCTTATTTCACTTAGCATCACACTCTCCAGTTCCATCCACGTTGCTACAAAGGGCCATATTTCATTCTTTCTCATTGCCACGTAGTACTCCATTGTGTATATAAACCACAATTTCTTTATCCGTTCATCAGTTGATGGACATTTAGGCTCTTTCCATAATTTGGCTATTGTTGAGAGTGCCGCTATAAACATTGGGGTACAAGTGCCCCTATGCATCAGTACTCCTGTATCCCTTGGGTAAATTCCTAGCAGTGCTATTGCTGGGTCATAGGGTAGGTCTATTTTTAATTTTCTGAGGAACCTCCACACTGTTTTCCAGAGTGGCTGCACCAATTTGCATTCCCACCAACAGTGCAAGAGGGTTCCCATTTCTCCACATCCTCTCCAGCATCTGAAGTCTCCTGATTTGTTCATTTTGGCCACTCTGACTGGCGTGACATGATATCTGAGTGTGGTTTTGATTTGTATTTCCCTGATGAGGAGCGACGTTGAGCATCCTTTCATGTGCCTGTTGGCCATCCGGATGTCTTCTCTAGAGAAGTGTCTATTCATGTTTTCTGCCCATTTCTTCACTGGGTTATTTGTTTTTCGGGTGTGGAGTTTGGTGAGCTCTTTATAGATTTTGGATACTAGCCCTTTATCCAATATGTCATTTGCAAATATCTTTTCCCATTCCGTTGGTTGCCTTTTAGTTTTGTTGGTTGTTTCCTTTGCTGTGCAGAAGCTTTTTATCTTCATAAGGTCCTAGTAGTTCATTTTTGCTTTTAATTCCCTTGTCTTTGGGGATGTGTCAAATAAGAAATTGCTATGGCTGAGGTCAGAGAGGTCTTTTCCTGCTTTCTCCTCTAGGGTTTTGATGGTTTCCTGTCTCACATTCAGGTCCTTTATCCATTTTGAGTTTATTTTTGTGAATGGTGTGAGGAAGTGGTCTAGTTTCATTCTTCTGCATGTTGCTGTCCAGTTCTCCCAGCACCATTTGTTAAAGAGACTGTCTTTTTTCCATTGGATGTTCTTTCCTGCTTTGTCAAAGATTACTTGGCCATACGTTTGTGGGTCTAGTTCTGGGGTTTCTATTCTATTCCATTGGTCTATGTGTCTGTTTTTGTGCCAATACCATGCTGTCTTGATGATTACAGCTTTGTAGTGAGGCTAAAGTCTGGGATTGTGATGCCTCCTGCTTTGGTCTTCTTCTTCAAAATTACTTTGGTTATCCGGGGCCTTTTGTGGTTCCATATGAATTTTAGGATTGCTTGTTCTAGTTTCGAGAAGATTGCTGGTGCAATTTTGATTGGGGTTGCATTGAATGTGTAGATAGCTTTGGGTAGTATTGACATTTTGACAATATTTATTCTTCTAATCCATGAGCACGGAATGTTTTTCCATTTCTTTATATCTTCTTCAATTACCTTCATAAGCTTTCTATAGCTTTCAGCATACAGATCTTTTACATCTTTGGTTAGATTTATTCCTAGGTATTTTATGCTTCTTGGTGCAATTGTGAATGCGATCAGTTTCTTTATTTGTCTTTCTGTTGCTTCATTGTTAGTGTATAAGAATGCAACTGATTTCTGTACATTGATTTTGTATCCTGCAACTTTGCTGAATTCACGTCTCAGTTCTAGCAGACTTCTGGTGGAGTCTATCGGATTTTCCATGTATAATATCATGTCATCTGCAAAAAGTGAAAGGTTAACTTCATCTTTGCCAATTTTGATGCCTTTGATTTCCTTTTTTTGTATGATTGCTGATGCTAGAACTTCCAACACTATGTTAAACAACAGCAGTGAGATTGGACATCCCTGTCATGTTCCTGATCTCAGGGAAAAAGCTCTCAGTTTTTCCCCATTGAGGATGATGTTAGCTGTGGGCTTTTCATAAATGGCTTTTATGATCTTTAAGTATGTTCCTTCTATTCTGATTTTCTCAAGGGTTTTTATTAGGAAAGTTGCTGAATTTTGTCAAAGGCCTTTTCTGCATCCATTGACAAGATCTTACGGCTCTTATCTTTTCTTTTATTAATGTGATGTATCACATTGATTGATTTGCGAATGTTGAACCAGCCCTGCATCCCAGGAATGAATCCCACTTGATCATGGTGAATAATTCCTTTTATATACTGTTGAATTCAATTTGCTAGTATCTTATTGAGAATTTTTGCATCCATTTTCATCAGGGATATTGGCCTGTAGTTCTCTTTTTTTACTGGGTCTCTGTCTGGTTTGGGAATCAAAGTAATACTGGCTTCCTAGAATGAGTCTGGAAGTTTTCCTTCCCTTTCTATTTTTTGGAATAGCTTGAGAAGGATAGGTATTATCTCTGCTTTCAACGTCTGGTAGAACTCCCCTGGGAAGCCATCTGGTCCTGGACTCTTATTTGTTAGGAGATTTTTGATGGCTGATTCAATTTCTTCGCTGGTTATGGGTCTGTTCAAGCTTTCTATTTCCTCTTGATTGAGTTTTGGAAGAGTGTGGGTGTTTAGAATTTGTCCATTTCTTCCAGGTTGTCAAGTTTGTCGGCATATAATTTTTCATAGTATTCCCTGATATTTGCTTGAATCTCTGAGGGATTGGTTGTAATAATTCCATTTTCATTCATGATTTTATCTATTTGGGTCATCTCCCTTTTCTTTTTGAGAAGCCTGGCTAGAGGTTTATCAATTTTGTTTATTTTTTTCAAAATACCAACTCTTGGTTTCGTTGATCTGCTCTACAGTTTTTTTAGATTCTATATTGTTTATTTCTGCTCTGATCTTTATGATTTCTCTTCTTCTGCTGGGTTTAGGCTGCCTTTGCTGTTCTGCTTCTATTTCCTTTAGGTGTGCTATTAGATTTTGTATTTGGGATTTTTCTTGTTTCTTGAGATAGGCCTGGATTGCAGTGTATTTTCCTCTCAGGACTGCCTTCGCTGCATCCCAAAGCGTTTGGATTGTTGTATTTTCATTTTCGTTTGTTTCCATATATTTTTTAATTTCTTCTCTAATTGCCTGGTTGACCCATTCATTCTTTAGTATGGTGTTCTTTAACCTCCATGCTTTTGGAGGTTTTCCAGACTTTTTCCTGTGGTCGATTTCAAGCTTCATAGCATTGTGGTCTGAAAGTATGCATGGTATGATTTCAATTCTTGTATACTTATGAAGGGCTGTTTTGTGACCCAGTATGTGATCTATCTTGGAGAATGTTCCATGTGCACTTGAGAAGAAAGTATATTCTGTTGCTTTGGAATGCAGAGTTCTAAATATATCTGTCAAGTCCATCTGATCCAATGTATCATTCAGGGCCCTTGTTTCTTTATTGACCGTGTGTCTAGATGATCTATCCATTGTTGTAAGTGGAGTGTTAAAGTCCCCTGCAATTACCACATTCTTATCAATAAGGTTGGTTATGTTAGTCAGTAATTGTTTTATATATTTGGGGCTCCTGTATTTGGCGCATAGACATTTATAATTGTTAGCTCTTCCTGATGGATAGACCCTGTAATTATTATATAATGCCCTTCTTCATCTCTTGTTATAGCCTTTAATTTAAAGTCTACTTTGTCTGATATAAGTATGGCTACTCCAGCTTTCTTTTGACTTCCAGTGGCATGATAAATATTTCTCCATCCTCTCACTCTCAATCTGAAGGTGTCCTCAGGTCTAAAATGAGTCTCTTGTAGACAGCAAATAGATGGGTCTTGTTTTTTTATCCATTCTGATACCCTATGTCTTTTGGTTGGCGCATTTAGTCCATTTACATTCAGTGTTATTATAGAAAGATATGGGTTTAGAGTCATTGTGATGTCCATAGGTTTCATGCTTGTAGCGATGTCTCTGGTACTTTGTCTCACAGGATCCCCCTTAGGATCTCTTGTAGGGCTGGTTTAGTGGTGACAAATTCCTTCAGGTTTTGTTTGTTTGGGAAGACCTTTATCTCTCCTTCTATTCTAAATGACAGACTTGCTGGATAGAGGATTCTCGGCTGCATATTTTTTTCTGTTCATCACATTGAAGATCTCCTGCCATTCCTTTCTGGCCTGCCAAGTTTTAGAAGAGAGATCGGTCACGAGTCTTAAAGGTCTCCCTTTATATGTTAGAGCACGTTTATCTCTAGCTGCTTTCAGAATTTTCTCTTTATCCTTGTATTTTGCCAGTTTCACTATGATATGTCATGCAGAAGATCGATTCAAGTTATGTCTGATGGGAGTTCTCTGTGCCTCTTGGATTTCAATGCCTTTATCCTTCCCCAGATCTGGGAAGTTCTCAGCTATTATTTCTTCAAGTACACCTTCAGCACCTTTCCCTCTCTCTTCCTCCTTTGGAATACCAATTATGCGTAGATTATTTCTTTTTATTGCATCACTTAGTTCTCTAATTTTCCCCTCATACTCCCGGATTTTTATCTCTCTTTTTCTCAGCTTCTTCTTTTTCCATAATTTTATCTTCTAGTTCACCTATTCTCTCCTCTGCCTCTTCAATCTGAGCCGTAGTTGTCTCCATTTTATTTTGCAGCTCATTGATAGCATTTTTTAGCTCCTCCTGGCTTTTCCTTAGTCCCTTGAGCTCTGTAGCAAGAGATTCTCTGCTGTCCTTTATACTGTTTTCAAGCCCAGAGATTAATTTTATGACTATTATTCTAAGTTCACTTTCTGTTATATTGTTTAAATCATTTTTGATCAGTTCGTTAGCTGTTATTTCCTGGACGTTTTTCTGAGGGGAATTCTTCCGTTTCATCATTTTGGATAGTCCCTGGAGTGGTGCGGGCCTGTGGGGCACTTCCCCTGTGCTGTCTTGAATAACTTGCGTTGGTGGGTGGGGCTGCAGTCAGACCTGATGTCTGCCCCCAGCCCACCACTGGGGCCACAGTCAGACTGGTGTGTGCCTTCTCTTCTCCTCTCCTAGGGATGGGATTCACTGTGGGGTGGCATGGCCTGTCTGGGCTACTTGCACACTGCCAGGCTTGTGGTGCTGGGGATCTGGTGTATTAGCTGGGGTGGATCGGCAAGGTGCACAGGGGCGGGAGGGGCAGGCTCAGCTCGCTTTTCCTTCGGAGATCCGCTTCAGGAGGGGCCCTGCGGCACCGGGAGGGAGTCAGACACACTGGAGGGATGGATCCGCAGAAGCACAGCATTGGGTGTTTGCACAGTGCAAGCAAGTGCCCTGGCAGGAACTGGTTCCCTTTGGGATTTAGGCTTGGGGATGGGCGAGGGAGATGGCGCTGGTGAGCGCCTTTGTTCCCTGCCAAACTGAGCTGTCTCCAGGGGCTCAGCAACTCTCCCTCCCGTTGTCCTCCAGCCCTCCCTTTCTCCTACCAGAGCTGTTAGCTTATAACCTTCCAGATGTCAAGTCCCTCTTGCTGTCGGAACACACTCTGTCCGGCCCCTCCGCTTTTGCAAGCCAGACTCGGGGGCTCTGCTTGGCCGGTGGGCCGCCCCTCCACCCCAGCTCCCTCCCGCCAGTCCGTGGAGCGCCCACCGCCTCTCCGCCCTTCCTACCCTCTTCCGTGGGCCTCCCCTCTGCACTTAGCTCTGGAGACTCTGTTCTGCTAGTCTTCTGGAGGTTTTGTGGGTTATTTAGGCAGGTGTAGGTAGAATCTAAATGATCAGCAGGACAGGCAGTGAGCCCAGCGTCCTCCTACGCTGCCATCTTCCCAGGATCCTTGGTTTTGTTGATTTTGAAGGGAGTTCCTTGTGCCTCTTAGACTTGGATGCCCGTTTATTTTCCCAGATTAAGGACGTTTTTGGCTATAATTTGTTGAAATAAACCTTCTGCCCTTTTTCCTTACTCTTCTTCTGGGACTCCTATGATACAGATACTGTTTCATTTCATGGAATAAATTAGTTCTCCAAGTCTCCTCTCATTCTCTAGTAATTTCTTTCCCCCCTTTTATTCAGCTTCATTATTTTCCATAGTTTTATCTTTTACTTCACCTATTCCCTCCTCTGCTTCTTCAATCCTCACTGTGACTATATCTAGTTTATTTTGCATCTCAGATATAACATTTTTAAATTCATCCTGACTAGTCCTTACGTCTTTGATCTGCAACAAGAGTTTCTCTGGTGTCTTCTATTCTTTTCTCAGGCCCAGGTAGTAGTCTATGACTGTTGTTTTAAATTTTTGTTCAGATATATTGCTTATATATGTTTTGAGCAAGTCCCTGGCTGTGATTTTTTCTTACCTCTCTTTTGGGAAGAATTCATCTGTCTTATCATTTTGCCTAAGTTTCTGTCTTTTGTGTGTTTTAAAAGCTTGTTATGTTTTCTGCACCTGAGAGTACTACTGTATTAAAAGTGGGTCATACACTGTCCAGGACCTGGCACTTCAGGAAGTGTTTCTGGTGTATGCTGTGTGCACTCTGTTGTTGTGTTTTGGCTGCTCCTTCTCCCTGGTCAGTCCTCTGCCGAGCTCCTTTTTGCTTGCAGAGGTTGAGTGTTTGGACCTTTAACTAGGGGTGCTTTGATTTGTTTGTTGAAGTAACCCTGGAAAAAAGGGGGGAAACCTGATTCCATAAAAAGAAAAAAGGAAAGGGAACAAAAAAATACAATAAAAAAACCATAAGGCTGATTCCAAAGAAAAAGAAAGGGGGGGGGGGGAGAGAAAAAAAAAGCAGAAGAAAAGAGAAAGGAAAAAGAAAAGAATTAAAAACCCTGATCAAAAAATAAAAATGATAAAAGGAAATGACACAAAATCAAATCAGAAACTATGAGCGTGATTCCAAAAAAAAAAAGAAGAAAGAGTAATAAAAGAAAAGAGTTGTCCTTTGGTGCCTGGGGGGTTGGTAGCTGTGCTGGTCTGGAGGAGAGGCCTGCCGCACTGGCTCAAAGTCTGTCTTGTCCCAGTAAATAGCTGCCAGGCACAGAGGGGCAGGGTTTTGTGTAAGTGGGTCCCGCCTCCACTGGGGGCTGCTGGGTTGCTCTTGAAGTCCCACCATGTTGGTGTCGGGAAGGAAATGGCACCATCCCAATTTCTCATCCCTGGACTGGGGATCTCAGTCCTCACTATTCATACAGCCCTCACAGAGTAGTGAGAGCAGTCAGCTTGCCCTGCACCACAAATCTCCTGCATCTCCTCCTTGGCACGCAGCTGGGATTCAAAACCCAAACTTTTAAAGGCCTGGAACAGCGCAGATCTGCTCCCCTCCTCCAGAGTAGAGCTTTTCCACCCTGCTGAAGAAAGGCCTTTTGCTGGTGCCTGCAGGGTCTATTGTCCTTTGGGAGGCAATAAACCCTCTTCCAAAAGTACTCCAAGAAGGGGACTGTTTTCTCCCAGAACACCCCAGAGATGTCTCTATTGTGCTATGCACTCTGGGGCCAATTCCCTCCTCCCCAGGAGTGTGCAGCACAGTTCCACTCCAGAAAAAGTTGCGTACTTCCAAAACCTCAGAGTTTGAGCTCCAAAAGATGTTTGCAAAAAATAACTGTGACACTCAGTACGTCTCACTCCCCAGTCTGTGGTCAAAGAGATTTTCCTCTTGTGCTAGTTCGATGCTGCACTGTCTCAAAACCTCTCTCTTTCTCTCCTTTTTGTCTCTCCATGGAAAGCATTCCCTCTCCATGGTGTCACCAGTTTTCTCTCCCCTAATTCACATCCACACACCTCACACTTTCCAAGCTGTCTCCTTCCAACGGTGGAGATCATTCTGCCATTCTGAAGATCGATTTCCTGGGTGTTCCAAGTAATCTGACCTCAATATAGCTGTTTTTGAGAGATGAGGAAAGCCCAGGGTCTCCCTACTTCTCCACCATTTTAACTCTTCTTCAGTACTTTATTTCATTTAATAGCTGAATAATATTCCATTGAATGGATATGTCAAATTTTGTCTATCCATTTTGATGATCCAAACTGATAATTTATGGACACGTGTGTTGTCTCTACCTTTTGGCTAATGTGAGTAATACTGCTGTGAACCTTTGTGTATACTTTTTTTGAACACTTGTTTTCATTTCTTTTGGGAATATATGCAGGAGTGGAATTGTCAAATCATAGTAATCATTCTTTGTTTAACTATATATAATAAACTATGCTTAACCAGGTTTGCACAGGAGCTTCACCTTTTACATTCCCAGCAGCAATGAATAAAGTTTTTATTATTCCACATTATCACAAACACTTATAATCCTCTTTTTTAAATTTAAGTATAGCTGATACACAATGTTACATTGATTTCAGGTACACAAGAGAGGGATTCCCCATTTCTATATGTTAGGCTATGCTCACCACAAGTGTACCTACCACTAGTCACCATACAGTGCTATTACAATACATACCATTGACTGAATTCCATTCCCTATACTGTGCCATTCACTTCTGTAAATTATTCATTCCATAACTGGAACCCTGTGTCTCCCAGGGCAGGGGCTGTCTGGAAGCACATCTCCATCATCTTCACCAAGACTTGTTATTACTTGACATTTTGACACTAGCCATTTTGACAGGTATAAGTTGATATTTCATTATGGTTTTGATTTTCATTTTCCTGATGATTAGTGATGCTGAGCATCTTTTCATGTGTCTATGGCCATGTGTATACCTTTTTGGGAAAAATGTCTATTCTGGTTCTCTGCTCATTTAAAAAAATTTTTTAATATTTATTTTTTGAGAGAGAGAGATAGAGTGTGAGCAAGGGAAGGGCAGAGAGAGAGAGGGAGACACAGAATCTAAAGCAGGCTCCAGGCTCTGAGCTATCAGCACAGAGCCCGATGCAGGGTTCAAACTCACAAGCTGTGAGATCATGACCTGAGTCGAAGTCAGACATTTAACTGACTGAGCCACCCAGGTGCACCTCTGCTCATTTTTTAATCAGATTTTTTTTGTTGTTGAGTTGAATGAGTTCTTTATCAACTTTGGATATTAACCCTTTACTTAGATATAATTTTCCCAAATGTCTTCTTCTATTCAGTAGATTGCTTTTCTCTTTTGTTCATGGTTTCCTTCACTGTATAAAAGCTTTTCATTTTGGTGAGCCCCAATACTTAATTTTTGCTTTTGTTTCCTTTGCCTGAGGAGATGTATCTTGCAAAATTATGCTAAAGCCAAAGTCAAACAGATTACTTCCTATTTTGTTCTTCTAGGAGTTTTATAGTATCACATTTCACATTTAGATCTTTAATCCATTTCGAGTGTATTTTTTGTGAATGATATGAGAACGTTATCTTGATTTATTCTTTTGCATATAGCTGTCAAGTTTTCCCAGAACCATTTATTGAAGAGACTGCCTTTTTCCCATTGTATATTCTTGTCTCCTTTGTTGTAGATTAATTAAATATGTAGGGTTGGGTTTATTTATGGGCTCTCTATCCTGTTTCATTGATCTAAGTATCTACTTTTATGCCAGTATCATACTGTTTTGATTATTATAGCTTTGTAGTAGATTTTGAAATATGGGATTGTGATACCTCCAGCTTTGTTTTTATTTCTCAGGAGAGATTTGACTATTCAGGGTCTTTTGTGGTTGCATACAAATTTTAGACTTATTTGTTCTAGTTCTGTGGAAAATACCACTGGTGTTTTGATAGATATTGCATTGAATCTCTAGATTGTTTTGGGTAGTATGGACATTTTAACAATGTTAATTCTTCCTATCCATGAGCATGGAATATCTTTTCATTTGTTTGTTTAATCTTCAATTTCTTTCACCAATGTTTTATGGTTTTCAGAGGACAGGTCTTTTATCTTCTTGGATAACTTTATTCCTAGGTATTTTATTCTTTTAGGTGCAATTGTAAGTGGAATTGTTTTATTCATTTCTCTTTCTGCAATTTCATTATTATTATATACAAATCAAACAGATATTTTCATTATTATTATATACAAACCAAACAGATATCTGTATATTAATTTTGTATATTACAACTTTACTGAATTCATGTGTTACTTCTAATAGTTTTTTTTTGGTTGAATCTTTAGGGTTTGCTATGTATAGTATCATGCCATGTGCAAGTAGTGACAGTTTTACATCTTCCTTGACAATTTAGGTGCTTTTTATTTATTTTTCTTACCTGATTGCTATGGCTAGGACTTCCAGTACTATGTTGAATAAAAGTAGTGAGAGTGGACATCCTTGTCTTACTTCTGATCTTAAAAGGAAAGCCCTCAGTTTTTCACCATTAAGTATGATGTTAACTGTGAGTTTGTCATACATGGCCTTTATTATGTTGAAGCATATTCCCTCCAAGTTCACTTTGTTGAGAGTTTTTATCATGAACTGATGTTGAAGTTTGTCAAATACCTTTTCTGCATCTACTGATAAAATCATGTGATTTTTATCCTTCATGTTGTTAATGTGACATATCGTGTTGCTTTGTGGATATTGAACCACCCTTGCATCCCTGGAATAAATCCCACTTGATTGTGGTGAATGATCCTTTTAGTGTATTGTTGAATGTGATTTGTTAATGTTTGTTGAGGATTTTTGCATCTATGTTCTTTAAAGGAACCTGTAGTTGTTTTTTTTTAATAGTGTCTTTGTTTGGTTTTGGTATCAGGGTAATGCTGGCCTTGTAGAATGCATTTGAACAATTGTCTTCCTCTTCTATTATTGGGAATAGTTTGAAGAAAATAGGTATTAATTCTTCTTTAAATATTTGGTAGAATTTACCTGTGAATCCATCTGATCCTGGACTTCTGTTTGTTGAGTGTTGTTTTTGTTACTTATTTAACTCCATTACTAGTAATTGCCATGTGCAGATTTTCTATTTCTTCCAGATTCAGTTTTGGAAGGTTGTACATTTCTAGGAATTTATCCATTTTTTTCTAGGTTTCCCAATTTGTTGGCATATAGTTTTTTTGTAGTTGTCCCATAATCTTTGTATTTTTGTGGTGTTAGTTGTTACTTCTACTCTTTCCTTTATGATTTTATTTATTTGGGTCTTTTGTACATTTTTCTTGTTCAGTCTGGCTAAAAGTTTATCAATTTTATTTATCTTTCCAAAGGATTAGCTCTTGGTTTTATTGATCTTTTCTATTGTTTTTAAATCTTTATTTTATTTATTTCCATTCTGATCATTATTTCCTTCCTTCTACTAACTTTAGGCTTTGTTCTTTTTCTAGTTTTTTAGATGTAAATTTAATTTGTTTACTTGAGATTTTTCTTGTTCCTTGAGTTTGGCCTGTGTTACTATATTTTCCCTCTTAGAATGGCTTTCACTGTGTCACAAAGATTTTGGACCATTGTGTTTTCATTTTCACTTGTATCATGCATTTTTTAATTTATTCTTTAATTTCCTTCTTGATCCATAGGTTGTTTAGTAGCATGTTGTTTAGCCTCCACATGTTTGTTCTTTTCCAGTTTTTTTCCCCTGTATTTGATTTCTAAAACTTGATACCATTGTGATCAGAAAAGATGCTTGATATGATTTCAATCCTAAATCTATTGAGACTTGTTTTGTGGCCTAACATGTCATCTACCCTGGAGAATGTTCCATGTGTACTTGAAAAGAATATGTATTCAGTTGTGTTTATACCTACTAATACCTATTTGTACCTATTTATTCTATTACCTACAAATGTTGTGTATATACCTATTAAGTCCATCTGGTCTAATGTGTCATTCAAAGACACTATTTCCATATTGATTTTCTGCCTATATGATCTATTCCATAGATATAAGTAGGATGTTAATGTCCCCTACTATTATTATATTGCTATCAATTTCTCCCTAATGTACATTAATATTTGCTTTATATATTTAGGTATTTCAATATTGTATACATAGATATTTACAACTGTTATTTCCTTTTTGTTGGATTTATCCCTTTATCATTATGTAGTGCCATTCTTTATCTCTTGTTATATTGTTTGTTTTAAAGTCTATTTTGTCTGATATAAACATTGCTACCTCAGATTTTTTTCCTTCACTTTTATTTACATGGAATATCTTTTTCCTCCCTTCGATTTCACTATGTGTGTGTCTTTAGGTCTGAAGTGAGTCCTTTGTAAGCAGCATATAGATGGGTCTTGTTTTTTATCCATTCCATTGACCTGTGTCTTTTGATTGGTGATCTTTAGACCATTTATATATATTTTTTGAGTGAGGGAGGGACAGAAAGAGAGTGAGAGAGAGAATCTTAAGCAGGCTCCATGCCAAACGCTGAGACGGATGCGGGTCTTGATCTCACAGCAGTGAGATAATGACCTGAGCTGAAATCAAGAGTCAGATGTTTGACTGAGCCACCCAGGTGCACCTAAACCATTTATATGTAAAGTAATTATTGATAGTTATGTAATTATTGCCATTTTGCTCACTGTTTTTGAATTGTTTTTGTAGTTTTTGTCTGTTCCTTTCTTCCCTTGCTCTCTTTCCTTGTGATTGATGACTTTCTTTGGTGTTAGGCCTGTTTCTCTTTCTTTTCACTTTTTGTGTATTTATTATAGGTTTTGGTTTGTCATGAGGTTCATATATAACATCCTAAGTATATAGTGATTAATATTAAGTTGATGGTCACTTAAGTTTGAACACATTCTAAAAGAACTTCTTTTATCATTCCTTCACTTTTTATGCATATGTTGCCATATTTTACATCTTTTTATTTTGTGAATTATGTTAGCTAACTTTTTAGATATAATTCATTTTACTACTCTTGTCTTTTAACCTTCATACTAACCTTATAAATGATTGCTCTACTACCTTTATTGCATGTTAGCTTTTACTTGTGAAATTTTTCCCTTCATAATTTTTTTTTTACTTCTAAGTATGGACTTTTCCTTTTAAAAAAGTCATTTTAACATTTCTTGTAAGACTGGCTTAGTGGTGATGAACTCCTTTAATTTTTGTTTTTGTAGGAAACTATATCTCTCCTTCAATTCTGAATGATAACCGTGCCCAGTAGAGTATTCTTAGTTGCAGGTTTGTTCCTTTCAGCACTGTAAATATATCATGCCACTCCCTTCTGGCCTGTAAAGTTTCTGCTAAAAAATCAGCTGATAGCGCTATGTGTTTTCCTTGTATGTAAATAGTTGCTTCTCCCTTGCTGCCTTTAAAATTATTTATCTTTAATTTTTGACATTTATGTGTTATGTGTCATGATGTGGACCTTTTTGAGTTCATCTTGTTTGGAACTCTTTGTGATTCCTGAACCTGGATGTGTTTTTTCTCCAGGCTAGGGAAGGTTTCACGTATTATTTCTTGAAATAAATTTTATGCTTCTCTCTCTCTCTTCCCCATCTGGATCTCCTATAATTAAAATGTGGGGTTTTTCCCCTAGTGGTTTCTAAAAGGTGCCTTAACTTATTCTCATTTTTAAATTATTATTATTATTTTTTTGCTGTTCAGCCTGGGTGTTTTCCATTACCTTGTCTTCCAGATCACTGCTCTGTTCTTCTGCACCCTCTAATCTACTATTGATTCCCTCTAGTGCGTTTTTAATTTCAGTTATTTTATTCTTCAACTCTGATTGGTTCTTTTCTTTTTTCCTTTTTTATCTCTTTTTTTAAGTTCTTACTGAGTCCATACAGTCTTCTCTCCAGTCCAGTAAGCATCTTTATGACCATTACTTGGTTCTGTTTATCAGGTAAATTGTTTTTCTCCATTTAATTTAGTTCTTTTACTGGGGTTTTGTCTTGTACCTTCATTTGGAGCATATTCCTCTGTCTCCTCATTTTTCTTGACTTTCTGTGTTTGTTTCTATGAATTAAGCAGAACAGCCACTTCTGAACTTGAAAGAATAGTCTTTTGTATGTTTTTCCTCTGTGTGGACTGTGTGTGCCTTGTTTCATTGGTTGGCTGGAACTGTGGCTGGCATGGGCTCATGTTTCCAGAGCATTCTGTGCTGGGCTGCCCAGATAGAATGACCTAAGCTGAAGTGGAACCCAGGCTGCGGTGGTTGCAGGACTTTCCATGCAGAGGGCACCCTGGTAGGACCCCTGAAGCTAAAGTGGGTGCAAGGTGAGGAGTACTGGAGCTCTCCTCACAGAGGGCATCTTGGCAGGATGACTGAAGCTGAAGTGGGTGCAAGCTGGTATGTTCTGGAGTGCCCTAGCAAGGCAGCTGGAGCTGAGGCAGTATCCCAGTGTGCTCTACACATGGGATACCTGCTGGGGTAGCTGCAGTCAAAGTGTGTGTGAACCAGAAGGCAGGAGTCCTGGGGTGCTCCATGCAGTGGGTACTCTGGTGGGGCAGCTAAAGACAGGTATTCCCAGGGTGCTCTGCACCAGGGTGCCCTGACAAGTTGTTTGGATCCAAAATGGTGTGGGCCTAGATTGTTCTGGAGTGCTTTACACCTTGTGTCAGCTTGGTGAGATGGCTGGAGCTATAGTGAGCACTGAGCAGGGGTGTCTCAATGTGTGCCATGCTGGGGCTACCTTAGTGGTATGGCTGGGGCTGGTGTGGGCTAGGGTCCCTGGCTCACTGAGACAGCAAGGCCAGCTAGCATGCCTGGACCCTGATCCTGTCTACGCTATCAAGGTGGAGGAGGAAAGTGATGTTAGCCATGATGCTCACCAACCCCTCTGACCTGGAGAGAGTTCCATCAAGTCTAGTGCTCTTTGGGAGATCTAGGGCTGGATTTTTTATATTCTAGTTGCTGTTTTAAACTGCAGCTTTTTTTTCCTGTGCTCCAGGGTAGATGAATCTGCTCATGGTCTCTCAATACTACCCCTCCCCACTGCAGTTTGCAATGCCAGCAATGGGTGTTCCCTTTGTTACCATGTCTCTGTCTTGTTGTTCTCTATGTGACTTCTTTATCTTTTGTTGTGCAAAAGTTGCTCAGTCAGCCCTCAGTTTTTCTCCAGGAGGAATTGCTCCATAAATACGTGTAGATTTGCTACATCCATGGAGGAGGTGAGTTCAGGGTCCTCCTGTGTCACCATCTTGGACCAGAGCCCCCCCCCCCATTTTTTTTATTCTTCTGGCCATTCTAGTGGAGGTGAAGTGGTATCTCATTGCAGTTTTTCATTGTTACTGTTGTTGTTTTTAATGTTTATTCATTTTTGAGAGAGAGAGAGGGAGCATGAGTGGGAGAGGAGCAGAAAGAGGGGGAGAAAGGATCCAAAGCAGGCTCTGTGCTAACAGCAGAGAGCCTAATGTGGGGCTTGAACTCATGAACTGTAAGATCTTGACCTGAGCCAAAGTTGGACACAACCTACTGAGCCACCAACGTGCTCCTTTCATTGAAGTTTTGATTTGCATGTCCCTAATGACTAATGATACTGGGCATCTTTTTGTGTGCTTATTGGAAATTTGTATATCTTTGGAGAAATGTCTATTCAAGTCCTTTGCCCAATTTTAACTGGATTGTCCTTCTCTGGGTTGTCTTTTCACTTTCTTGGTTGTCCTTTGATACACAAATGCTTTTAATTTTGATGAAGTCTCACATCAATTTTTTTTCTTTTGTTGCTTATGTTCTTTGTGTCATATTTTAAAAAAATAATTGACAAATCCAACATCATGAAAATTTACCCCTATGGTTTCTTCTAAGAGTTTTATATTTAGGTCTTTGATTGTGTTGACTTAATTTTTGTATATAGTGTGAAGTATATGCAACTTCATTCCTTTGTATGTGACCATCTAGTTTTCTCAGCAACATTTATTAAAGAGAATAATAGCCTTTCCCTATTGAATAGTCTTGGCACCCTTGTTGAAAATCAATTGACCATAAATTTAATGGTTAATTTCTGGACTCTACTGTATTCTATTGATCTAAGTGTCTATTTCTATACAAGTGCCACACTGCTCTGATTAATGTGGTATTGAAATATGTTTTGAAATTGGGAAGTGTGAATTCTCCAACTCTGTTTTTTCTCAAGGTTGTTTGGCTGTTTGGGTACCTTGCATTTCCATATGAATTTTAGTATAAGCTTTTGCATTTCTGTGGGAAAAAAGGCTGTTGGGATATTGATACGGATTGCATTTAATCTGTGGATTGGTTTGAGGAGTATTTTGACAGTATTAAATCTTCCAATTCATGACTACAGGATGCTTTTCCATTTATATAGGTCTTCTTTAATTTATTTCAGCACAATATTTTATAATTTTTAGTTGTATATATCTTGTACTTATTTGGTAATAAATAAATGGAATTTGGAATTTGGTAATAATAAATGAAATTTATTCTTATGTATTTTATTTGTTTTTGATGCTATTTTATGTGGAATTTTAAAATAATTTCCTTTTTAGAGTGTTCACTGGAAGTATTCAGATGTGCAAATAATGTTTGTTTTGATCTTTTACCCTACAACTTTGCTGAATTCCATTTGGGTCTTTATTAAACCTTCTATTTGCTGAGACTTTTTTTTTTCTTTCCTGTGGCTTTTTATTGGTCATTTGTTTCAAATGTGTTCATAATTGCTTATTGAAACATTTTTATGATGGCTACTCTAAATCTCTTCTCAGATTATCCTGATATTTCTGTTATCTTTGTGTTGGCATCTATTCATTGTCTTATTTAGTTACTCATCTTCTTGATTCTTGTTACAAGTGATTTTTGATTAAAACATGAATTTGAGTTATTAAATTATAAGGTTGTTTCCTATTTAAATCTTCTACTTCAGTTGGTCTCCTTTAAGACAACTTCATTGGAGGAAGTTGGAATGCTACTTCATTACTACAAGGTGGAAGTAGAAGTTGTCTCCCTCCTTGGTCTTTCTTGATACTCAAGAGGGGCTCTTCATTATTGCTGTAAAAGGGTAACATTTGTCTCTCCATTAGGTGTACAGTAATACCTCCCTGAATGGGAGGATTAGGTGTTCCTCATTACTGCTTTTCCCAAGTGTGATCCACTGACACCACCAGATGATGGCCTCCTTACCACTGGGTGGTGGTGAAAATCTTGAAAATCTCTAAACCTATTCTGACATCACCCTAAGTGAGGAGGGGAAGTGGTGCCTTATTACTGTCAGATGGAGGAAGAAGTTCAGGCTCTCCACATGGTCTCTACTGAAATTGAGGAGGCAAGAGACAGCCAGTGTAGGAAAGAGGAGTCTCATTACTTCCCAGCAGGGATGAAGTCCCAGCAACTTGTTTGGCCTTCTGTGACCACACTCTAGCTGGGTTTTGGGGGTACTTCATTACAGCCTGGTTAACATGGAAAACTTGGCTTCCTACTTCACTTTTGCTGCTATGTATGCGACCCAGCTTTTCGTGTGGTGTTTAGCTCGAATAGAGTGTTTATTGTCTAAAAGTTTTCTGTCTTGCTAGGTTGCCTCTTTCCTGGTCCTTTGGATAGAGAAAGCGGTACTTTTGGGGGACACTTTTGCCTAGGCTCATTGGCATTCTGAGTTGCTGCTCCTTTAGCACCTCATCTGGGATATATGAGGCAAAAAGAAAACCTAGGGAGCTCACCATTATGATACTTTTTAGATCCTGAGGTTTCTAGTCAGTCTACCTTCTGTCTTCCTTTCCTGTGTGTGTGTGTGTGTACCCTATATATGTGTGTGTGTACCCTATATATGTGTGTGTATGTGTGTGTGTGTATATATATATATATTAGACTTAGTGGAAGATAGAAGAAATAGAGAAAAGTATGTCTACTACATCTGCTTAGAAAAATAAGTCTCTAAAGACATTTTAGAACAAATCTGTGTAAACTATTTCTTAATAAATTCTCATTTTATTCTCACTAAATATTCATAATGGAAAGGCAAATAATATTCATGTATTAGAGATAAATTGAGGCACAGAAGTGTTAGACTTTTCCCCATGTTAAGTAGTGACTTCTAATTGAATACAAGGAGAAAGCAGAGAAAGCCCAGTTTTTCTGACCAATAACTTAGGGTATTTCTGTTAGGTCATACTTTATAATACAGGTAAACTTCCAGTCTTTTATGTACAAAGAAAAGATTTTTAAGTGTATTTATTTTGAGAGGGAAAGTGCAAGTGGGGGAGGGACAGAGAGAGAGAATCTCAAGCAAGCTCCACACTGTCAGCACGGAACCCAACACGGGGCTTTTTGTGGGGCTTGAACTCACAAACCAGAGATGACCTGAGCCAAAGTCAGATGCTAAACTGACTGAGAAACCCAGGCGCCCTAAAAAAGAAAGGATTTTGTTGTGATAACAGAATATACACATGCTACAGCATGCTATGACAACAACTAGAATTCTTGAAGGGCTAGAGAAACTTCAGCCACAGGGTACCTCAACCCATGGGTTTTGATCAGATGGGACATAGCTTGGGTGCAACAGCAGGGATTGCAGGGTTCCATGTTGCTGACATCAGGTAAATGACTTAAGGTAAATTCTCTGATAAGAATTCATAGTCAGTATACATTTTCCAAAAATGGTTCATGGGAAAAACACAGATCTTCAACCTCAGGTCATTTTATAAATGTAAGGTTGAAAAGGGTCTCTGATATTTTAATGAACACTGCTGCTTATTAGACCTAGAAGTCTTAAAGTTATCAATCTTTGCAGGGTGACTCTAGAGAGCAAAATGTAGGAACAATGGTAATTAGCGGCAGACAGATTGCATCTTGGTATAAAACTTTTCAAACTACCAAAGCTACCCACTATGGTATAGGCTACCTCATTGGGTAGTGAATCCTTTATCACTGAATAGCTTCAAGCCAAGGTATACTGTAGGATTGATTCTTGTACTCAGTGGACACTTGGTCTAAATGAGTTCAGAAATCTTGACTTACTCTAAGGTTTTATCATGACTTCTTGTTCAAAATCAACTTGGCAATACCCTTTCTCTCCATCTTAGTCTGCTCAAGTTGCCATAACAAAATACCATCAACTGGGTGACTTAAACAACAGAAATGTATTTTCTCACAGTTCTGGCAGTCTGAGGTCAGGGTACCAGCATAGTCAGATTCTGGTAAGGGCTCTCTTCCTGGCTTGCATATGGCCACCTTCTCACTGTGTCTGCACATGGCCTTTCTTCAGTGCATGTGCCTGGAGAGAGAGAATTTCTTTTACTTCTTCTTCTTCTTATAAGGGCAATACCATTGGATTAAGACCCCTACCTTATGACCTCTTTTAATCTCTTAAAAGCTCTATCTCCAAATACAGTCACATTGGGGATTAGGACATCAACATATGAATTTGGGGACACATAATTCAGTCCATAGTTCTCTCCCCTTTTCCTGCTCAAGGTGTGTGTGTGTGTGTGTGTGTGTGTGTGTGTGTGTGTGACCAAAACAATTCACTAGGATACAAGACTAGGAAGCTAGCTATTTGGCTATCCAATTCATCTTTGTAGTTCTCAAAGTGATTTGGAATAGTGCTTTTCACACAGTAGGTTCTCAATATATGTTAAATGAATGAATAAATGAATGAAGCATCTATTTCCTTCAAAGGTTTACCACTCACTAAAATGTCCCAACTCCTTAACATGGGTTCCAAAGTTCTACATAATCTAGTTCCTGCCCACATTTCCTACTTCATCTCCCACTTCTTCCATTCCCATCACCTAAAACCCAGCCACACCAAATTTCTTGCTCATCCTTGAACACATTAATTTCTTTCATTCCACCAAACTTCTGCCTGTACACAAGTCCCTTCGCCCAAAATGGCCTTTCTTATCTTTTTACCAGGCAACTCCTTCAAGACTGTTCAAATGTCACAATTTTTATGAAGACCTTTCTGATTCCTTAAGAAAAAAAACAGTAGTTCATTCGTTTGTGATTCCACAGAATTTTATTTATGCCTCTATAATACCCTTTTTCACATAGCCTTGTAGTTATTTATTAATAACTGTTGCCCCCACTAGACAGAGAATGAACTACTCAAGGGCAGGAATGCTTTGTACTCCTAGCACTACTAAACTGTACATAATGGGTGCTCAATAAATGTTTGTGGGAAACATATGTGCTTTTGAGCTGCACAATCTGATATTATGTTGGCTACTCTTTTTATTTAGAAGTGAAGATCAGTTTTATTTAAAATATCAATCATGTGAAAATAAGATAAATAGCAGAATGAGGCATGTAATCTTGCATTTATGTTCTGCATATATAGATGGTTTACAGGAAATTTTATGACATATGGAGGTGGCTTGTTCCTGAAAAGCTAGTAAATTTGATGTCTCAAAGGTTAAATAGCCCTAAGGAATACTGTGTACATTGCATACATAAGTACTCATAGTTGTAATTCTCTTTTTCTGATTCAGTATGATTTTGATTTTGGCATGTAGCCTTGTAAATTAATGGAATTAATACACACTACATCTAGAGATTCTACATTCCAACTTTCCAGTAAGAATATTAAATCTGTGCATGTTTTCTAGATAGTCTTTATGCAGGCATATGTGACAAAGATCTGTACCTACATTTCAGATATGATCACTTGATAAATTCAGTTTTGAAGATGTTTTTCATTAAATTTTAAATTTCTAATATCAGTCCTGTAATAGAGATTGAGAGATATGGAACATTAAGGAAGCTGTGATTAAAGAGGAATTGGCATGGTTTTATGCACAGAAAAAGAGGAAATCCAAACAACACTTGAAAGAAACGGTTATCACTAGATCTCTACCTACATGAATTTGTCCATGTGGGCTAAATGAAAAATTGGGACAATATTTTGGCTGATACAGGCTGAAATAGGAGAATTATCTTTCTAGTCTCTATTGTCTAGATAAGTGCTTCTCAGTACAGTTCCTGTACCAGCAGCATTGATATCACCTAACAACTTATTAGAAATTCAGATTCTAGGTTCCACCAAAGACCTGCTGAATCAGAAACTCTTGGGGTGGGGCTTAGCAATCTGTGTTTTGACAAACCCTGCAGGTGATTCTGATTGAATTAAAGTTTGAGAGTGAACTACTGCTCTAAATTCCTGGACTTCATGAATTCCCTGGATAATCATACATCTTCCTTCCTGATTTTTTCCTTTATCGGAATGGTGATGTATTGTTTTCTGGTGTTAACTATTATTATTATTATGTTATAAAGATTGTCCCAGTTCCCTTTGCCCCTGTGATTTATAATGCTTAGATTCCTAGAGCAGAGGCCCCAGGTTGTTTTTCCATCCCTTGATCCTTAACTTGGCTCCTCAGCCTTAGAATATAAGCTTTAACTTCCCAGCTTTAAAAACCCAGAAAACACACACTCAGATAATAGAAATCACAGACACTGCTTTCAGGGTGTGTGGAATATATGTGAGAATGAACTCTGCCTAAAAGTCCTGTTATCCCATTTCTAGGATTCTGTCCTAGATATAATAAAACAAGAGTGGAGGTAAATATCTACAGAGCTTTTCATTGTAACCTTGGTTGTCATAGTGAAAAATGAGGCAGTTCACATGTTCATCAACAGGGGGATGATTGTATAAATTATACTAAGTTCCTATTATTAAATATTACATATTTGGTAAAAAATTTATTAGTGCAGTATGTACTGGTATGGAAAGATGCGTGATGTATTGGTAGGTGATAGAAGTAAAACCAAGGTGCAAAACAGTATTGTTTATATGCTCTCACCTTGGGAGAAAAAGACCATCTGAAATTACAACATGAACATATTTTACATTTACAATATAAAAGAAAACAATCTATATTTATTGACTATAAGTGATAATGAAAATATAGTTTTAACTGAAAAAAAGAGTACAATACAAAATAGCATGCAGAAAGAAATTTTGAAATGACATGCTTATCTCAGTGGGGCTTGAGTTGTGTGTGTGTGTATGCATTTGTTAAAGCTTATTAAATGGTCCCAGCAAAATTTGCATATTTCAGTGTATGGGAGTTTTATCTAATTAAAGAGATATACAAAAGAATGAAACTGGACCCCTCATTTCACTTTACACAAAAATCAACTAAAAATGGTTTAATATCTTGAATGTAATGCTGGAACCATAAAACTCCTAGAAGAAAACATAGGAGCATCAGCACTCCTGTGTCCCTTGGGTAAATTCCTAGCAGTGCTATTGCTGGGTTATAGAATAGTTCTATTTTTAATTTTTTGAGGAACCTCCACACTGTTTTCCAGAGTGGCTGAACCAGTTTGCATTCCCACCAACAGTGCAAGAGGGTTCCCATTTCTCCACATCTTCGCCAGCATCTATAGTCTCCTGATTTGTTCGTTTTAACCACTCTGACTGGCATGAGGTGATATGTCAGTGTGGTTTTGATTTGTATTTCCCTGATGAGGAACAACGTTGAGCATCTTTTCATGTGCCTGTTGGCCATCTGGATGTTTTCTTTAGAGAAGTGTCCATTCCTGTCTTCTGCCCATTTCTTCACTGGATTATTTGTTTTTCGGGTGTGGAGTTTGGTGAGCTCTTTATAGATTTTGGATACTAGCCCTTTATCCTATATGTCATTTGAAAATATCTTTTCCCATTCCGTTGGTTGCCTTTTATTTGTGTTGATTGTTTCCTTTGCTGTGCAGAAGCTTTTTATCTTCATGAGGTCCTAGTAGTTCATTTTTGCTTTTAATTCCGTTGCCTTTGGAGACGTGTCAAGTGAGAAATTACTGCGGCTGAGATTAAAGAGGTTTTTTTTCTGCTTTCTCCTCTAGGGTTTTGATGGTTTCCTGTCTCACATTCTGGTCATTTATCCATTTTGAGTTTATTTTTGTGAGTGGTGTAAGAAAGTGGTCTAGTTTCATCATTCTGCGTGTTGCTGTCCAGTTCTCGCAGCACCATTTGTTAAAGAGACTGTCGTTTTTCCATTGGATATTCTTTCCTGCTTTGTCAAAGATGAGTTGGCCATACTTTTGTGGGTCTAATTCTGGGGTTTCTATTCTATTCCATTGGTCTATGTGTCTGTTTTGTGCCAATACCATGCTGTCTTGATGATTACAGCTTTGTAGTAGAGGCTAAAGTCTGGGATTGTGATGCCTCCTGCTTTGGTCTTCTTCTTCAATATTACTTTGGCTATTCAGGGTCTTTTGTGGTTCCATACAAATGTTAGGATTGCTTGTTCTAGCTTTCAGAAGAATGCTGGTGCAATTTTGATTGTGATTGCATTGAATGTGTAGATTGTTTTGGGTAGTATTGACATTTTAACAATATTTTTTCTTCCAAACCATGAGCACGGAATGTTTTTCCATTTCTTTGTATCTTCTTCAATTTCCTTCATAAGATTTCTGTAGTTTTCAGCATACAGATCTTTTACATTTTTGGTTAGGTTTATTCCTAGGTATTTTATACTTCTTGGTGCAATTGATGGGATCAGTTTCTTTGTCTTTCTGTTGCTTCATTACTAGTGTATAAGAATGCAACTGATTTCTGTACATTAATTTAGTATCCTGAGACTTTGCTGAATTCATGTATCAGTTCTAGCAGACTTTTGGTGGAGTCTTTCAGGTTTTCCATGTATAATATCATGTCATCTGCAAAAAGCAAAAGCTTGACTTCATCTTTGACGATTTTGATGCCTTTGATTTCCTTTTGTTATCTGCATGGTGATGCTAGGACTTCCAACACTATGTTAAACAACAGCAGTGAGAGTGGACATCCCTGTCGTGTTCCTGATCTCAGGGAAAAAGCTCTCAGTTTTTCCCCATTGAGGATGATATTAGCTGTGGGCTTTTCATAAATAACTTTTATGATGTTTAAGTATGTTCCTTCTATCCTGACTTTCTCAAGGGTTTTTATTAAGAAAGGATCCTGAATTTTGTCGAATGCTTTTTCTGCATCGATTGACAGGATCATATCATTCTTATTTTTTCTTTTATTAATGTGATGTATCACGTTGATCGATTTGCGAATGTTGAACCAGCCCTGCATCCCAGGAATGAATCCCACTTGATCATGGTAAATGATTCTTTTCATATGCTGTTGAATTCAATTTGCTAGTATCTTATTGAGAATTTTTGCATCCATATTCATCAAGGAAATTGGCCTGTAGTTTTATTTTTTTGCTGGGTCTCTGTCTGCTTTGGGAATCAAAGTAATGCTGGCTTCATAGAATGAGTCTGGAAGTTTTCCTTCCCTTTCTATTTCTTGGAACAGCTTGAGAAGGATAGGTATTATCTCTGCTTTAAATGTCTGGTAGAATTTCCCAGGGAAGCCATCTGGGCCTGGACTCATATTTGTTAGGAGATTTTTGATAACTGATTCAATTTCTTTGCTGGTTGTGGTTCTGTTCAAGTTTTCTATTTCTTTTCTATTTCTATTTCAAGTTTTCTATTTCTTTCTATTTCTTTTCTATTTCTGTTTCTTCTCAAACATCTTGTAGTTTGAGTTTTAGAAGTGTGTGGGTTCTTAGGAATTTGCCCATTTCTTCCAGGTTATCCAGTTTGTTGGCGTATAATTTTTCATAGTATTTGCTGATAATTGCTTGTATTTCTCAGGGATTTGTTGATAATTGCTTGTATTTCTGAAGGATTGGTTGTAATGATTACATTTTCATTCATGATTTTATCTATTTGGGTCCTCTCCCTTTTCTTTTTGAGAATCCTGGCTAGAGGTTTATCAATTTTGTTTGTTTTTTCACAAAACCAACTCTTGGTTTCATTGATCTGCTCTACTGTTTTTTTACATTCTATATTGTTTATTTCTGCTCTGATCTTTATTATTTCTCTTCTTCTGCTGGGTTTGGGGTGTCTTTGCTGTTCTGCCTCTACTTCCTTTAGGTGTGCTGTTAGATTTTGTATTTGAGATTTTTATTATTTATTGAGATAGGCCTGGATTGCAATGCATTTTCCTCTCCGGACTGCCTTTGCTGCATCCCAAAGCATTTGTATTTTTGTATTTTCATTTTCATTTGTTTGAATATATTTTTAAAATTTCTTCTCTAATTGCCTGGTTGACCCATTCATTCTTTAGTAGGGCGTTCTTTAACCTCCATGCTTTTGGAGTTTTTCCAGACTTTTTCTTGTGGTTGATTTCAAGCTTCATCACATTGTCATGTGAAAGTATGCATGGTATGATCTCAATTCTTGTATACTTATGAAGGGCTGTTTTGTGACCCAGTATGTGATCTATCTTGGAGAAGGTTCCATGTGCACTCGAGAAGAAAGTATATTCTGTTGCTTTGGGATGCAGAGTTCTAAATATGCAGAGTTGTAAATATATCTGTCAAGTCCATCTGCCCAGTGTATCATTCAGGGCCCTTGTTTCTTTATTGATTATGTGTCTAGATGATCTATCCATTGTTGTAAGTGGAGTATTAAAGTCCCCTACAATTTACCACATTCTTATCAATAAGGTTGCTTATGTTTGTGATCAATTGTTTTACATATTTGGGGGCTTCTGTAATCGGGGCATAGGCATCTATAATTGTTAGCTCTTCCTGATGGATAGACCCTGTAATTATTATATAATACCATTCTTCATCTCTTGTTACAGCCTTTAATTTAAAGTCTAGTTTGTCTGATATAAGTATGGCTACTCCAGCTTTCTTTTGACTTCCAGTGGCATGATAAATAGTTCTCCATCCCCTCACTTTCAATCTGAAGGTGTCCTCAGGTCTAAAATGAGTCTCTTGTAGACAGCAAATAGATGGGTCTTGTTTTTTTATCCCTTCTTATACCCTATGTCTTTTGGTTGGTGCATTTAGTCCCTTTGCATTCAGTGTTATTATTGAAAGATATGGGTTTAGAGTTATTGTGATATCTGTAGGTTTCATGCTTGTAGTGATGTCTCTGGTACTTTGTGGTCCTCACAACATTTTACTCACAGAATCCCCCTTAGGATCTCTTGTAGGGCTGGTTTAGTGGTAATGAATTCCTTCAGTTTTTGTTTGTTTGGGAAGACCTTTATCTCTCCTTCTATTCTGAATGACAGACTTGCTGGATACAGGATTCTCAGCTGCATATTTTTTTCTGTTCATCACATTGAAGATTTCCTGCCATTCTTTTCTGGCCTGCCAAATTTCAGTAGATAGGTCTGCCACTACTCTTATGTGTCTACCTTTGTAAGTTATAGCCCGTTTATCCCTAGCTGCTTTCAGAATTCTCTCTTTATCCTTGTATTTTTGCCAGTTTCACTATGATATGTGGTGCAGAAGATCTATTCAAGTTACATCTGAAGGGAGTTTTCTGTGCCTCTTGGATTTCATTGCCTGTTTCCTTCCCTGGATCAGGGAAGTCTCCAGCTATGATTTGTTCAAGGACACCTTCAGCCCCTTTCTCTCTCTCTTCTGCCTCTGGAATTCCTATGATACAGATATTGTTCCGTTTGATTTCATCACTTAGTTCTCTAATTTTCCCCTCATATTCCTGGATTTTTTAAATCTGTCTTTTTCTCAGCTTCCTCTTTTTCCATAATTTTATCTTCTAATTCAGCTATTCTCTCCTCTGCCTCTTCAATCTGTGCTATGGCCGCCCCGTTTTATTTTGCACCTCATTATAGCATTTTTAGCTCCTCATGACTATTTCTTAGTCCCTTGATCTCTGTAGCAGTAGATTCTCTGCTGTTCTCTATGCTTTCTTCAAGCCCAGTGATTAATTTTAAATTAATCACTGAATTTATTTATTTTTTATTTATTTATTTATTTATTTATTTATTTATTTATTTATTTTTTAATATATGAAATTTACTGTAAAATTGGTTTCCATACAACACCCAGTGCTCATCCCAAAAGGTCCCCTCCTCAATACCCATCACCCACCCTGCCCTCCCTCCCACCCCCCATCAACCCTCAGTTTGTTCTCAGTTTTTAACAGTCTCTTATGCTTTGGCTCTCTCCCACTCTAATCTCTCTTTTTTTTTTTTTTTCCCTTCCCCTCCCCCATGTGTTTCTGTTACGTTTCTCAGGATCCACATAAGAGTGAAACCATATGGTATCTGTCTTTCTCTGTATGGTTTATTTCACTTAGCATCACACTCTCCAGTTCCATCCACTTTGCTACAAAAGGCCATATTTCATTCTTTCTCATTGCCACGTAGTATTCCATTGTGTATATAAACCACAATTTCTTTATCCATTCATCAGTTGATGGACATTTAGGCTCTTTCCATAATTTGGCGATTGTTGAGAGTGCTGCTATAAACATTGGGGTACAAGTGCCCCTATGCATCAGTACTCCTGTATCCCTTGGATAAATTCCTAGCAGTGCTATTGCTGGGTCATAAGGTAGGTCTATTTTTAATTTTTTGAGGAACCTCCACACTGCTTTCCAGAGCGGCTGCACCAATTTGCATTCCCACCAACAGTGCAAGAGGGTTCCCGTCTCTCCACATCCTCTCCAGCATCTATAGTCTCCTGATTTCTTCATTTTGGCCACTCTGACTGGCGTGAGGTGGTATCTGAGTGTGGTTTTGATTTGTATTTCCCTGATGAGGAGCGACGTTGAACATCTTTTCATGTGCCTGTTGGCCATCCGGATGTCTTCTGTAGAGAAGTGTCTATTCATGTTTTCTGCCCATTTCTTCACTGGGTTATTTGTTTTTCGGGTGTGGAGTTTGATGAGCTCTTTATAGATTTTGGATACTAGCCCTTTGTCCGATGTGTCATTTGCAAATATCTTTTCCCATTCCGTTGGTTGCCTTTTAGTTTTGTTGGTTGTTTCCTTTGCTGTGCAGAAGCTTTTTATCTTCATAAGGTCCCAGTAATTCACTTTTGCTTTTAATTCCCTTGCCTTTGGGGATGTGTCGAGTAAGAGATTGCTACGGCTGAGGTCAGAGAGGTCTTTTCCTGCTTTCTCCTCTAAGGTTTTGATGGTTTCCTGTCTCACATTCAGGTCCTTTATCCATTTTGAGTTTATTTTTGTGAATGGTGTGAGAAAGTGGTCTAGTTTCAACCTTCTGCATGTTGCTGTCCAGTTCTCCCAGCACCATTTGTTAAAGAGACTGTCTTTTTTCCATTGGATGTTCTTTCCTGCTTTGTCAAAGATTACTTGGCCATACGTTTGTGGGTCTAGTTCTGGGGTTTCTATTCGATTCCATTGGTCTATGTGTCTGTTTTTATGCCAATACCATGCTGTCTTGATGATGACAGCTTTGTAGTAGAGGCTAAAGTCTGGGATTGTGATGCCTCCTGCTTTGGTCTTCTTCTTCAAAATTACTTTGGCTATTCGGGGCCTTTTGTGGTTCCATATGAATTTTAGGATTGCTTGTTCTAGTTTCGAGAAGAATGCTGGTGCAATTTTGATTGGGATTGCATTGAATGTGTAGATAGCTTTGGGTAGTATTGACATTTTGACAATATTTATTCTTCCAATCCATGAGCAGGGAATGTCTTTCCATTTCTTTATATCTTCTTCAATTACCTGCATAAGCTTTCTATAGTTTTCAGCATACAGATCTTTTACATCTTTGGTTAGATTTATTCCTAGGTATTTTATGCTTCTTGGTGCAATTGTGAATGGGATCAGTTTCTTTATTTGTCTTTCTGTTGCTTCATTGTTAGTGTATAAGAATGCAACTGATTTCTGTACATTGATTTTGTATCCGGCAACTTTGCTGAATTCATGTATCAGTTCTAGCAGACTTTTGGTGGAGTCTATCGGATTTTCCATGTATAATATCATGTCATCTGCAAAAAGCGAAAGCTTGACTTCATCTTTGCCAATTTGGATGCCTTTGATTTCCTTTTGTTGTCTGATTGCTGATGCTAGAACTTCCAGCACTATATTAAACAGCAGCGGTGAGAGTGGGCATCCCTGTCGTGTTCCTGATCTCAGGGAAAAAGCTCTCAGTTTTTCCCCATTGAGGATGATGTTAGCTGTGGGCTTTTCATAAATGGCTTTTATGATCTTTAAGTATGTTCCTTCTATCCCGACTTTCTCAAGGGTTTTTATTAAGAAAGGGTGCTGGATTTTGTCAAAGGCCTTTTCTGCATCGATTGACAGGATCATATGGTTCTTCTCTTTTTTTTTGTTAATGTGATGTATCACGTTGATCGATTTGCGAATGTTGAACCAGCCCTGCATCCCAGGAATGAATCCCACTTGATCATGGTGAATAATTCTTTTTATATGCTGTTGAATTCAATTTGCTAGTATCTTATTGAGAATTTTTGCATCCATATTCATCAGGGATATTGGTCTGTAGTTCTCTTTTTTTACTGGGTCTCTGTCTGGTTTAGGAATCAAAGTAATACTGGCTTCATAGAATGAGTCTGGAAGTTTTCCTTCCCTTTCTATTTCTTGGAATAGCTTGAGAAGGATAGGTATTATCTCTGCTTTAAACGTCTGATAGAACTCCCCTGGGAAGCCATCTGGTCCTGGACTCTTATTTGTTGGGAGATTTTTGATAACCGATTCAATTTCTTCGCTGGTTATGGGTCTGTTCAAGCTTTCTATTTCCTCCTGATTGAGTTTTGGAAGAGTGTGGGTGTTTAGGAATTTGTCCATTTCTTCCAGGTTGTCCAATTTGTTGGCATATAATTTTTCATAGTATTCCCTGATAATTTTTTGTATCTCTGAGGGATTGGTTGTAATAATTCCATTTTCATTCATGATTTTATCTTCTTGGGTCATCTCCCTTTTCTTTTTGAGAAGCCTGGCTAGAGGTTTGTCAATTTTGTTTATTTTTTCAAAAAACCAACTCTTGGTTTCGTTGATCTGCTCTACAGTTTTTTTAGATTCTATATTGTTTATTTCTGCTCTGATCTTTATGATTTCTCTTCTTCTGCTGGGTTTAGGCTGCCTTTGCTGTTCTGCCTCTATTTCCTTTAGGTGTGCTGTTAGATTTTGTATTTGGGATTTTTCTTGTTTCTTGAGATAGGCCTGGATTGCAATGTATTTTCCTCTCAGGACTGCCTTCGCTGCGTCCCAAAGCGTTTGGATTGTTGTATTTTCATTTTCGTTTGTTTCCATATATTTTTTAATTTCTTCTCTAATTGCCTGGTTGACCCACTCATTCGTTAGTAGGGTGTTCTTTAACCTCCATGCTTTTGGAGGTTTTCCAGACTTTTTCCTGTGGTTGATTTCAAGCTTCATAGCATTGTGGTCTGAAAGTATGCATGGTATAATTTCAATTCTTGTAAACTTATGAAGGGCTGTTTTGTGACCCAGTATATGATCTATCTTGGAGAATGTTCCATGTGCACTCGAGAAGAAAGTATATTCTGTTGCTTTGGGATGCAGAGTTCTAAATATATCTGTCAAGTCCATCTGATCCAATGTATCATTCAGGGCCCTTGTTTCTTTATTGACTGTGTGTCTAGATGATCTATCCATTTCTGTAAGTGGTGTGTTAAAGTCCCCTGCAATGACCACATTCTTATCAATAAGGTTGCTTATGTTTATGAGTAACTGTTTTATATATCTGGGGGCTTCGGTATTTGGCGCATAGACATTTATAATTGTTAGCTCTTCCTGATGGATAGACCCTGTAATTATTATATAATGCTCTTCTTCATCTCTTGTTACAGCCTTTAATTTAAAGTCTAGTTTGTCTGATATAAGTATGGCTACTCCAGCTTTCTTTTGGCTTCCAGTAGCATGATAAATAGTTCTCCATCCCCTCACTCTCAATCTAAAGGTGTCCTCAGATCTAAAATGAGTCTCTTGTAGACAGCAAATAGATGGGTCTTGTTTTTTTATCCATTCTGATACCCTATGTCTTTTGGTTGGCGCATTTAATCCATTTACATTCAGTGTTATTATAGAAAGATACGGGTTTAGAGTCATTGTGATGTCTGTATGTTTTATGCTTGTAGTGATGTCTCTGGTACTTTGTCTCATAGGATCCCCCTTAGGATCTCTTGTAGGGCTGGTTTCGTGGTGACAAATTCCTTCAGTTTTTGTTTGTTTGGGAAGACCTTTATCTCTCCTTCTATTCTAAATGACAGACTTGCTGGATAAAGGATTCTCGGCTGCATATTTTTTCTGTTTAGCACACTGAAGATATCGTGCCAAGCCTTTCTGGCCTGCCAAGTTTCAAAGGAGAGATCAGTCACGAGTCTTATAGGTCTCCCTTTATATGTGAGGGCATGTTTATCCCTTGCTGCTTTCAGAATTTTCTCTTTATCCTTGTATTTTGCCAGTTTCACTATGATATGTCGTGCAGAAGATCGATTCAAGTTACGTCTGAAGGGAGTTCTCTGTGCCTCTTGGATTTCAATGCCTTTTTCCTTCCCCAGTTCAGGGAAGTTCTCAGCTATAATTTCTTCAAGTACCCCTTCAGCACCTTTCCCTCTCTCTTCCTCCTCTGGAATACCAATTATGCGTATATTATTTCTTTTTAGTGTATCACTTAGTTCTCTAATTTTCCCCTCATACTCCTGGATTTTTTTATCTCTCTTTCTTTCAGCTTCCTCTTTCTCCATAACTTTATCTTCTAGTTCACCTATTCTCTCCTCTGCCTCTTCAATCCGAGCCGTCGTCATTTCCATTTTGTTTTGCATTTCATTTAAAGCGTTTTTCAGCTCCTCGTGACTGTTCCTTAGTCCCTTGATCTCTGTGGCAAGAGATTCTCTGCTGTCCTGTATACTGTTTTCAAGCCCAGCGATTAATTTTATGACTATTATTCTAAATTCACTTTCTGTTATATTATTTAAATCCTTTTTGATCAGTTCATTAGCTGTTGTTATTTCCTGGAGATTCTTCTGAGGGGAATTCTTCCGTTTGGTCATTTTGGACAGTCCCTGGAGTGGTGAGGACCCGCAGGGCACTTCCCCCGTGCTGTGGTGTATAACTGGAGTTGGTGGGCGGGGCCGCAGTCCGACCTGATGTCTGCCCCCAGCCCACCGCTGGGGCCACAGTCAGACTGGTGTGTGCCTTCTCTTCCCCTCTCCTAGGGGCGGGATTCACTGTGGGGTGGTGTGGCCCGTCTGGTCTACTTGCACACTGCCAGGCTTGTGGTGCTGGGGATCTGGCGTATTAGCTGGGGTGGGTAGGCAAGGTGCACGGGGGCGGGAGGGGCAGGCTTAGCTCGCTTCTCCTTAGGTGATCCACTTCAGGAGGGGCCCTGTGGCAGCGGGAGGGAGTCAGATCCGCTGCCGGAGGTTTGGCTCCGCAGAAGCACAGAGTTGGGTGTTTGCACGGAGCGAGCAAGTTCCCTGGCAGGAACTGGTTCTCTTTGGGATTTTGGCTGGGGGATGGGCGGGGGAGATGGCGCTGGCGAGCGCCTTTGTTCCCCGCCAAGCTGAGCTCTGCCGTCCGGGGGCTCAGCAGCTCTCCCTCCCTTTGTCCTCCAGCCTTCCCGCTTTCTGAGCAGAGCTGTTAACTTCTGACTTCCCAGACGCTAAGTCGCGCTTGCTGTCGGAACACAGTCCGTCCGGCCCCTCCGCTTTTGCCAGCCCGACTCGGGGGCTCTGCTTGGCCGGCGAGCCGCCCCTCCGCCCCGGCTCCCTCCCGCCAGTCCGTGGAGCGCGCACCGCCTCGCCGCCCTTCCTACCCTCTTCCGTGGGCCTCTCGTCTGCGCTTGGCTCCGGAGACTCCGTTCTGCTAATCCTCTGGCGGTTTTCTGGGTTCTTTAGGCAGGTGTAGGTGGAATCTAAGTGATCAGCAGGACGCGCGGTGAGCCCAGCGTCCTCCTACGCCGCCATCTTCCGGAACTCCTCCCAATCACTGAATTTAAAAGAATTTAAAAGAATTTAAAAGAATTTAAAATTAAATTCTTGTTCCGTTATTTTGCTTAAATCGTTTTTGATCAATTTGTTAGCTGTCGCTACTTCCTGGAGTTTCTTTTGAGGAGAATTCTTCCATTTCATCACTTTTGGTAGTCCCTGTTGTGGCTGCTAACTGCAGGGCACTTCCCCTGTGTTGTCCAGAGTAACTTGTATTGGTGGGCGGGACTGCAGTCAGACTCGATGTCTGCCCCCAGCCCACCACTGGGGCCACAGTCAGACTGGTGTGTACCTTATCTTCCCCTCTCCCCGGGGCAGGACTCACTGTGGAATGGTGTGGCCCCTGTCTAGGTTACTTGCACACTGCCAGGCTTGTGGTGCTGCTTTGATGGGATCTGGCATATTAGCCAGGGTGGATCCACAAGGTGCACAGGGGAGGGAGGGACAAGCTTAGCTCACTTTACCATAGGTGATCCCCTGTGGGAGGGGCCCTGAAGCACCAGGAGGGAGGCAGGCCCGTGGGAGGGATGGATCCACAGAAGCACAGTGCTGGGCGTTTGTGAGGTGCAAGCAAGTTCAATGACGGGAACTGGTTTCCTTTGGAATTTTGGCTGGGTGATGGGAGAAGGAAATGCTGCTTGCCAGTGCTTTTGTTCCCCCACTGAGCTCTGTCCTTCCAGGACTCAACAACTCTCCCTCCCTGCGTCCTCTTTCCCTCCCCACTCTCCAAGAGCAGAGCTGTTGACTTTTAACATTCCAAATTTAAGTCCTGCTGGCTGTCAGAACTCATGCAGTCTAGCCCCTCCTCTTTTGCAAGTCAGACTCAGGGGCTCTGCCTTGCTGGGCGGGCTGCCCCTCCACTGCCCTGGCTCCCTCCCACCAGTCCATGTAGCGCGATCCACATCTCCACCCTTCCTACCCTCTTCCCTGGGCCTCTTGTCTATGCTCGTCTCTGGAGAGTCTGTTCTGCTAGTCTTCTGGTGGTTTTCTGAGTTATTTAGGCAGATGTGGGTGGAATCTGAGCGATAGCAGGACAAGGTGAGCCCAGCATCCTCCTATGCTGCCATCTTCCTAAATAGGCATTTTTCAAAAACAAAACTATACAAACAGCCAACGGGTATATGAAAAGATGCTCAACTTCACTCATCATCAGGGAAATGCAAATCAAAACCATAATGAGCAATCACCTCACACTTGTTAAGATGGCTAGTATCAAAAGACAAGAGGTAATAAGTACTGGTGAAGATATGGAGATAAGGGAACGCTTGTGCACTGTTGGAGGGAATGTAAATTAGTACAACTACTATGGAAAGCAGTATGGAGGTTCCTCCAGAAATTAAAAATAGAGCTACCATATGACCTAATAATTTTCTGTCTGGATATATATCCAAAGTAAACTAAATCGTTATCTTGAAGCGTTATCTGTACTCTGATCTCCATAGTAGAGATTCACAATAGCCAAGGTATGGAAACAACCTAAATGCCCATCAATGGAAAAATGGATAAAGATAATGTGATATATGTATACCACAGAATATTATTAAGCCTTAAAAAAGAAGGAAATCCTGTCATTTCTAACAATATGGATGAACCAGAAGGGCATTATGTTAAGTGAAATTAGCCAAAGACAAATACTGCATGGTGTCACTTACATATGGAATCTAAAAAAAATAAAAGTCGAACTCATAAAAAACAGGGAGTAAACAAGTGGTTGCCAGGGGCTGGGAGGTGGGAGAAATAGGAAAAAGTTGGTAATAGGGCACAGACTTTCACTTATAAGGTGTTTAAGGTCTTAGGATCTAATGTGTAGCATGGTGACTATAGTTGGTAACACTGTATTGTATAATTGAAATTTGCTAAATGGAACAAAGAGTGAGCAAGTCCCTTCCTGCTTCAGCCTTGCAGTGTCCTTCTAGCACTTTCTATTGGCAGAGCCTGATATGAGTCCAGTTGTCAAGTGTAGAAATGCAGTTTTCTGACCCCCAGCCTCAGCATCACAATGCATAGTATAGAAGAGTCTGTTTGAGTTAAGACACCATAATTTAACAACTGGCACACCTCCTAAATGCTGCTCCTGAATCACCTCTTATTTTCTCCAATAGGACCTCTACCCTGCCGCAGAGTTATCTTTTCTGTACAATGTTAATGTTTTATAAGACTCATGTATATTCTGCAAAAAAGTATATATTTCCATTTTAAAATTTAAGTAACTTATTTTAGTGATGACAAGTGGTATAATTTGGTGGTGGGGTGGAAATGAGAGCTTTCCAACCTCTACTTGAATGCTTTTGGGGCTCAAGAGCCACCTACTTTAATAAACAGTCTATTCTATTGTTGGAAAGGCCCCACTTGTGTGATTAATTGTCTTTGCTTATAACAAACTGAACTCTGCCTGCCTCAATTTTCATCTTACTGGAACAACACTGAACAAGATGGCATTCTAATACATAGTGATCTCATATTATAAAGGAAACTTAAGAAATTAACTGTGGAACAAAGTTTTGGTGATGACAGAGACAAGGAGCAATAGTGATGGGTATAACAAGAGTTTTTGAAAAGAAGGCATAATAATTTCTAAGCTATTTGACCCAGGTACTACCTGGAGTGAGAAATGACAAAGCCACAGAAATTCATCTGAGATCTTTCTGGGGTCCCCAGTATTCTCAGCAGCCCTGGGTGCATTATCTTATAAGGGGCACTGTATTTGTGGTGATTCTTCTTAGCAGGAACACAACTTGATGGTGCAAACTAGTACTGAAATAAATAGCCATGCTACTAGAAATCCTCAGCAATCAGAAAACAATGAAATTCTAATCAAACTGTTAGGATGACGATTGTCTTTAAGTATGTAATTTTATTATGCTTGAGAAACAGGTTTGAAGAAAAACTCATCAAGTTTGCAGATGATACTAAATTACACAGGGGCTGCTAAATATTCTCAAAGACAGAGTTCAATTCAAAATGACTTTGGGGCACCTGGGTAGCTCAGTCGGCTCAGCTTCTGACTCTCGATTTTGGCTCAGGTCATGAACTCATGGTTCATGAGTATGAACCCCATGTCAGGCTCTGCACTGTCAGTGTGGAGCCTGCTTGGGATTCTCTGTCTCCTTCTCTCTCTGTCCCTCCCCCATTCGCTCTCAAAAATAAATAAACATTTTTAAAAATGAATTTGACTAATAAGGGAAAGTATTCATACAGAAACACGATAAAATTTAGAAGGGAAAAATACAACTTGTTACTTCTGGGATGAACTGATAGGTACCTGTGTAAAAAGAAAGAGTGAGTAGAATGAAAGGGATCAGAATTTATCAGAATCTGTAACATCAAGCTCTTGTGAGGGAAAGTATGCAACCAAATACTGGGCTAAAATTAAGATAAAACAGTTCTGGGAGATAAACATTTATATTATAAATTTTTCAGAGCTCTCTCATTCTCTTTCTCTGCCCTTTACCCATTTATTTATACCTCTCCTCTTCCCAGAAAAATAGACATCTAATGACACATAAAAAATGTAAATTTTAACAATATATGGTAAAGAAGAGAGATAAACAAGTATGGGGATATAAAAAGACAAGGAATGGCGTTCAAAATACAAATTGAAAAGGAATATGCTCTTTCTATTGGTGGAAGGCAAATTTAGCTTTAAGCTTACTAGCTGCTAATTAAAAACAGATGAAGAAAGAAAACAGGCAGGCCAGTTACACAGTTTACAAGTGTATGATGTTTATAGTAGGCCACTATATTATTAAGGTGTGGACAAAGTGGAAATGTGATTAAAGAAATTGAAATATCAGTCTTATGAGGAAAGGTTAAAAGAATTCGAACTATTTAGCCCAAAGAAGAGGAAGCTAGGAGGTGACTTTATGACTACTTTTGAATATTTCAGCAGACTTTATGTAAGAGATACAAAGCATTGTTTTCTGTGCCCATGGAGAATAATAAAAAGAAATGCACTTTAAATGACAATCTGGGAAGGGGCACCTGGGTGGCTCAGTCAGTTGAGCATTTGACTTCAGCTCAGGTCATGATCTCATGGTTTGCGAGTTTGAACCCTGCATTGGGCTCTGTGCTGACAGCTCAGAGCCTGGAACCTGCTTCAGATTCTGTGTCTCCCTCTTTCTCTCTCTGCCCCTCCCCCACTTGTGCGTGCTCTCTCTCTCTCTCTCTCTCAAAAATAAATATTCATTAACATTTTTTTTAATGTTTATTTTTGAGAGAGAGGTAAACAGACAGAGTGTGAGCCGGAGAGGGGCAGAGAAAGAGGGAAACAGAATCTGAAGCAGGCTCCATGCTCTGAGTTGTCAGCACAGAGCCCGATGTGGGGCTCAAACCCACAAACTGTGAGATCATGACCTGAGCCAAAGTTGGACGCTTAACCAACTGAGCCACCCAGGCGCCCCAACATTAAAAAAATTTTAAATGACAATCTGGAAAAAAAATTGCAACCATACATAACAGATAAGGATTCATATCCTTAATATATAAAGCACTTTTACAAACTGGTTAAAATACTTTAAAACAAGTTAATAGAAAAATGGCCAAGGATATGAACGTGTAACTTACAGAAGAGGAAGCACAAATGACCAATATAAATGACAATATGCTCAACTACACTAGCAATGAGAAAAATACAAGTTATATTAGTACCATTTATTCCCCCTCATCATACTGGAAAACTTGAAAAAAAATGTTAAATAACAACTATTGAGAAGAATATGGGGAGATACATATGCTAACAGTCTGATAATGGTATCACCACTTTGGAGTATAATTTGAGAGTGGATATTAAAACAGGAAATGTGTATGTCCGTGACTCATCAGTTTTACTGATTATTAGAGTAATTAATGTTGGGGGGCCTGGGTGGCTCAGTCGGTTAAGTGTCCGACTTCAACTCAGGTCATGATCTCACACTCCGTGAGTTCGAGCCCTGTGTCAGGCTCTGTGCTGACAGCTCAGAGCCTGGAGCCTGCTTCAGATTCTGTGTGTCTCCCCCTCTCCCTGTCCCTCCCCTGCTCATGCTCAGTCTCTATCTGTCTCAAAAATAAATAAAAACATTTTTTTAATTAAAAAAAAGAGTAATTAATGTTATTCACTGTTATTCAGTTCACCTCTCCTTCTGGGCACACAGTAGGACTTCACTCAGCTCTCCTATGGTTGCTTAGGACAATATGTGTAATTTTGGTCTATGAGTTTTTGCTTCCATGACAAGTGGGAATCTCTGAAGGGTTCTCTTTCCTTACGCCATGGAAACTTTCAAGTTCAAAATGGTGACTGCTCCATCAGCCTGGGTCCCTGAGTCCAATAAGCAGAGCCCTGTAATCCTCAATGGTCATGCATCTTGAACAAGAAATAATAGTACACAGAACTCAAAAATTTATTGTTAAGTTAAAAAAAGATGCAAAATGATATGTGTAATATGATACCATTTATGTATAAAAATCAAACAACAAAGTAATTTATATATCCTCTATAGCTACACTTAATGTATATTATTGCCAACACACATAAAAGAATCAAAAGGAATACATACAAAAACATGCACACTCAAAGTGGTGATTGATTTGAAGACAGGACTGATTAGACTAGATTTGGGAATGATGGTAAAAGGGGATTTAACCTACTCTAAAATTTTTTAAATTTATTTTTTAAACATTTATTTATTTATGAGAGAGAGAGAGAGAAGAGAAGAGAGAGATACGGAGTGTGACTGGCGGAGGGGCAGAGAGACACAGAATCCAATGCAGGCTCCGGGCTCTGCGTTGTCAGCACAGAGCCTGATGTGGTGCTTGAACTCAGGAACTGCAGGATCATGACGTGAGCCGAAGTCGGATGCTTAACCGACTGAGCCACTCTGGTACCCCTAAAATATTTTTAATTTTAAAGAATATATTAATTTTGAATAAAAATTTTTTAATGTTAAAATAATATAGAGGAGGGAAGATTTGTGTGTGTGTGTGTGTGTGTGTGTGTGTGTGTGTGTGTGTAAGGGAAGAAATTTTTACCATTAGTTTTAAAACACCAATGGAATGTAAATTCAGTGGAGAACAATTGGCTATATATATCCATATAAAAATGCACATGTCCTGTGATACAGTATTCTCGGGGCGCACATTCATATGATGTGTATATTAGAATGTTTATTGCAGCACGGTTTGTAAATAGCAAAAAGATTGAAGAAAAAACCCTACATCCTTCATTATGGGATTAGTTAAATTAGTTGTTTTATATTTATATAGTAGAATACCTGGCAGTTTATTTGTTTTAATGTTTGTTTATTTTTGAAAGAGAGGCAGAGCGTGAGTAGGGGAGGGGCAGAGAGAGAAGGAGACACAGAATCTGAAGCAGGCTCGAGGCTCTGAGCTGTCAGCACAAAGCCCAACGTGGTGCTTGAACTCGTGAACTGTGAAATCATGACCTGAGCTAAAGTCGGATGCTTAAACGACTGAGCCACCCAGGTGCCCCTACCTGGAAGTAGTTCAAAAGAAAGAGGCAGCTCTATATTACTGATATGGAAAGGTGTCCAAGATACATTATTAAGTGAAATAAACAACATAGAGAATATAGTGTACAGTGTATTACCATTTATAGAAAGAAATTTTTTAAGATAATCTATCCATAACTCTTCTCTCCAAACCAACAGATACAGGAGCAGAATGATAATCTCACTGGACAAATTGTTCATCTTGTACAAGATGAGGAGGTGACAAAGGGCCTCAGTATGCCCATGACTTGGAAAACATAGCCTACCCCAGTGAAGAAACAGCCAAAATGTTTTTACTTTATCTTGAAACATTTGCAAGTATAATGATAGGAAAGGATTACTTTTGCAAGGATGTCTACTCAGGACTAAACATACCAGGTCTAAGTAAGCAATAATCACAGGGGAAACAAGGTAAAATGTAAGCAGCAGAGATAACTGGGTAGTGGTAGAAAAAGGCCTGCATACTACTAGGAGATGCTGCAGGAGCCAACTGACACTGCTTAGGAAGATTTCAAGAGTATAGGTCCTATACTAGAGGACACAGTACAGGAGAGCTCAGACCATTGTTTCCAGAAGTGTGGTCCTATGCAGGTCTAGTTGGTATGTAAGCATTGTATCTTCCTGAGGTAGAAAAATACACTACTTCATATTACTCTATAACTGAGGCTCACAAACATCCAATTCTGCTCTGACATTAGATCCAGGTCTCGTCTGGCCGTGGATGCCCCCACTGTCACAGAGGAGAAAGTGAATACACAGACTGTGTGCAGTATAAAGTCAGATTGTGGCCTCCATGTAAATTGGTATACTAGGATGGGCATTCACAGGGATCCAGAGTCACTATAAGTTGAAAATAGGCAGTTTGTTAATATTAAAAGGTCTCAAATAAGTTGGAAATAAAAATGTAAACAAGCGGCAATCAGGCTTTCATGTGTCCATTTTGTAAGTTTTGCTTATACTATTACCATTATTGTGCTGTGATTCTTTTTCTTTTTAGAGAGAAAGAGACTGTAAGTGAGGGAGAGGCAAAGAATGAGGGGGACAGAGGGTCCTAAGCGGGCTCTGTGTTGACAACAGCAATCTCAATGTGGGGCTCCAACTCAGTAAATGAGAGATTATGACCTGAGCTGAAGTCAGACACTCAACCGACTGAGCCACCCAGGTGCCCCTATGCTGTGATTCTTGATGTGCAGTTTTAGCCCTCAAGGGGCTATTTCTTCTTCATCAGGTATTTTGCCCACAATTAGATTATAGCACTATTATAATGAGGCCAGTATGTGTCTTGATTCACACAGTCTTATGATTAAATCTACAAGGCACATGCTTTATTTCAAGTTGGATTACAGACATTAGTTTCCCCTTAATATGCCCTTATGGTCAAAATACAAGCCTTTGTTAAAACAGTTGAATTCAAACATTAACAACACAGTAGATAGTTCACACAGAACAGTGTTGTGCGAAGTGTCATACTTGGACCACCTGCATCAGAAACTACTAGAAACTTATTAAAAACTGCAAATCTCTGAGGGCTCCTGGTTGGCTCAGTGGATTGAACATCCGACTTTGACTTAGGTCATGATCTAAGGTCATGATCGTGGCTTTGAGCCCCGTGTTGGGATCTGTGCTGACAGCTCAGAGCCTGGAGCCTGCTTCAGATTCTGTGTCTCCCTCTCTGCCCCTCCCCTCCTCTCTCTCTCTCTTTCTTTCTCTCTCTCTCAAAAATAAAGAAACATTAAAAAAGAAAAAAAAACCACTGCAAATCTATGGGCCCTACTACAGCTTTTATCGAATCAATCTCTGTGGAGGTGGAGCCCAAGAATCTGTCATTTTAATAAGCTTCCCCAGTTGTGTCTGGTACACGTGTAAGGTGAGGAACCATCAGCCTTCTGAGAATTGGGGAGAATAAAGTAGTGAGAAAAAAAACATTTTTTCCTCAAAAAAAGTGACAATTTGAAAAAAATGATTAAATGTGTGCAGCAAAGGGTTAGATGAATTGAACATTACCCTAAGTTACCTCACTCAGTATGTAAAAAAAGACCAAGTTTCCTATTTATGATAGAGAAATCTAGGCTTGAGGAAGGCACAAAGAATAAACGTATGCTCATGCTGATGGTGACACCAATAGACATCTGCTAGATATCCTTTCGGTAAAGTAAATTTGTTAGAAGTGCAACTAAATGTGATTGAATTTTTGTATCTTTGAAAGTCTTCATATGAATAATTCACATATCAGGAAAAAACAATCCTTTGTCAGGCCATGCATGTGTCTCCTGATTTTTGGTGCAGAAAATATGGTTGCCTTAGTTATACAGGACTGAACCCAGGGATTAAGCTCAGCACAGACAAGTAGATTTGTGTGTCATCCACAGAGACGATAATTGAATCCAGGAGACAGATGGTATTGACCCTGGTACAGTAAACCACCATGTTCAGAATTGCACAACTTGGTGGTTTGATAATTTCAGCAGAAGCCAATGCTATGGGCAATCAGCACATAACTGCTAATCCCTCTTGATAGCACTTTTAGCTTGACCGATTTATTAATTCAGTCAAGAAAAGATCCCTCCATCTCTCTTGTTGACATCTTTCAGAATAACTAATTTCTCTCCTTTTCCCATGGTGAAGTGATTTGGGAATCTCTAACAGTTCCTCCAAGAACAGACAGGGCCTCATTTGTATAGTAATACAAAATCGCAAATGGGAGTCTTAAGGCCAGTGGGAAATGCTTTGATGTGGAAGTATGGAAACAGATAACTATAGAAGAAGCCAAAGCTATGAGATGCAAACCAGATGAAGACTAATATTCCTTAGGCCCAGATTGGGGAGTGTGTTTAGGATTATGTAGGGATTCGTGGTATTAATAGCAGCAGAGAAGTAGATGTGATAAAGAAACACTATCTTTTGATGTGGCACTGAGGTTTTCAGTGACCTTAACAAGCCAAGTTGAGGCAAGGAACATGCAAAGATTTTTAACATCCAGTGTTAACAACTCACTCCAGAAATATGGTGATGAAAAACTAGAGGTTTAAAGTTTATTCATGACTACTATGTGCCTGCCACTTTTTTTTAAGTTTATTTACTTATTTTGAGAGAGAGAGAAAGCATGGGCTGGACACACAGAGAGAGAATCCCAAGGAGGCTCCATGCTGCCAGCACATAGCCTGATGTGGGGCTTGAGCCCACGAACCGTGAGATCATGACCTAAGCCAAAATCAAGAGTCAGACACTTAACTAACTGAGCGACCCAGGCGCCCCTATGCCCGCCACTTTATATTTGTTACCTTAGTTCTCCCTCACAACGAAGGTGTGGAAACTAAGGCTCAGAGAAGTTAAGTAACTAATGTAAGTTTAAAACAACTTATAAATGACAGAATTTGGATTTGAACCTAGTTCTGTCTTATTCCAAACGTAGTGTGCATTCCACTACAAGAGGCTGACCACATGACATTTAACAGGATTTTGTGACCCACTGACCTTTTCTCCTTCTGGTCTGTATTTTGGGCATGAGAGTAACATCAAGGTTGAGATAGCAGTTGTGGGGGGTTGGTTGGTTGTAGGTTGGAGGGGAGGACTGAAGCCTTATACTTAGGGAGTATTAATTTATTTAGGTTTTGCAACAATTTTGTGATGTAAGCACTATGATCATTTTGCAGTTGAGGAAAAATGAGGTACAGAACAATGAAGTAATGTATTCAAGACCATCTAGCTAGTGCATAGCTGTATTCAAACCAAATTTGTTTGGCTCTAAAGCTCCTGTGTTTGCACTATGCCATATTGCCTCCGAGAAATGAAGAAGTCAAGTGTTTGTGCTTACAGATGGAAGAAAAGGAACCAGAAGAGAAGGCTGAGAATAAAAGTTCACTTGTTTAATTTCAAACGAATATCCCTCCTGTGTTTCTGAGTTCACTCTATTTCTCTCTGCCAGCTTGGATCTTGATCTTTACTGCATTATTCAATAAAATCCTTCCATCATCCCTCTACTGTATGTTGCCATTCCTTTTTCAAACCTCTCATAACTGTAGTCCCTTCTTTCAAACTAATAATCATAGCATTCTTTTACTGCATCCATAAAACCATCGTGTGTTCTCTATCATCTCTCTATTCCAATCGATTATGTAGGACAACCCCAAATCACTACCAAATCGTAAAAGCCATTTCCTCTTACCTCTCTAGTACATCTCACCAGAGTGGAACTCTGGCTCTCTCCTGCAAACACAGATTTCTTTATTAACTCACCAAGGAGGTCTTTTTCAACTCAGTGGAGATCCTTTCAACTCACTCGAATTGAGGAAGTGTACAGTGGCACACTCAAAGCTTCATCAGAACATATACCATGAAGTATCAAAGGAGAATGGGGACCCTACTAGTTATTAGTCCAACCCTCCCCACACCACATTCTGCAGAGAAAAAAATGTGAGGCCCAGAGGTTTTTACTTAAACTATGTATATCTCAAGGTTTATTCATATACTAATCATAAATATGGTAGCCTGGACCCACTTCTCTCATTTCCACCTCTTCATCACCTTCTCTTTTGTGGATAACTAGCACCTAAGAAGACCCTTTTTTCTCTCTGCTTCTTCTTTTGCCATTTCACCAGCAGCATCTATGTTGAGCAGTCTAGCAATCAATATTTATTGTTGATGACACGTCAGATGCCACAGATAGATGAGTCATTGCTCTTCTAAACTTTGTTAATATTTGGCTTCATGCTACATTTGCCACTAACCAACAATAATAGAACTTCATTCAGCCCAGTTCTATTTCAAATCACAACACCACAATCTTGTTAACAAGCTCTCTGATTTCACTAATGCTCTGTTGCTCTGACTCCACTCACTTCACTTAGATCATTGATTCTCTTTATGACTTGCTGGGCTCCCTTGCCAGCCTGAACATCATCACTCACTCCTGTACCTTTTATAGCTCTTGAGTTCTTGATAACCCAATTTCATATTTAACTCACTAACTCTTATCTCCAGGACTTTCTGTAACAACCTCTAGCTAACTAGTATGTCCTTACCTCTTCAACTATCTTTCCTATTCGTGATGTATCTTCACCTTGCCTATCATGCTGTGTCTCTCCTTATTTGTCTGCTTTTGCCTGTTAAGCAACCCTCTTCTTAGGTTTTTACCCCTAAATTATCTGTTTGATACTTGCCTATCTACCACTGGCCCATTGTTTTCAACTGGGTAGGTAAGCTGACTATCTCCTCCATAGTAAATCTTGGTAAGCATATCAATCACACCCTTTGCCAATTCAGCTACTTCTCTGGTCTTTTCATGTTTTTTTTTTTTTGTATTCTCTCCTACTACATATCTGGCTCATTCAAGAGAAGAAAAAACTTGAAATGATTAATATGTTCTGTTTTCATATTGGCAATTTAATGGAAGAAAATGATAAATAACAAAGGCCCTAATTGCTACTTTCATCTTTCATTTTATCATGTAGTCCATAGAAAATGAAGAAAATACTCCAGGTGAAAAAGTTGTGCTTTATGTGAATTCAGTAGGTCATCCTAGACTACAGTGTGTTTGATTTATATATAGCCAGATGATAGTCATGGACAGGAGTTCATGTCCTCCATAGGGAGGAACAATTAGTAAATTTATGATTTGGAGTTTACATTATACTTATAATGTAAAAATAATCATTCATTAGGTAAAGTTAGTTTTTCTGCCTTGATTACAATGATGAATATATAAAATTATTGGAATCTGTTACTCATTCTATGAAATACAAGACACGTGAACTTCAAATATTGATATAAATTTTAAACATGCTGTTGTTTAATCATAAGAATTAATGACTTCAATGACAGCAGATTCTCTTTCTAATATCAAACGTATGGTCTTAGTTGTAAAAAGGGAGACTGTTCCTTATTTATGAATGTAATTTTTTCCTACAGTGTTGGTTTGCTACACTGAAATCTTCATCTGTTCTTTCTGCTGGGAAGGGAAGGTTACCTTTCCTAGCTGCCACCATACCTAAAAGCTTCTGCCAAACTAAACCAATTCTTAGTTACTTCCTAAATATCTGCTTTAATGTAGGTAGAGCTTTAGAGCTTCCATAACCTCCAGTAACCCTTCAAAGTGATGTGACTTCCATGGAAAAAGTGGCTTTGTCACTTTAAGAGAAGTTGCCTAGACTTTCCTACCATTTAATCATCCCAAGTTCCCCTTATATAAAATTTCTACATTTGTCACTGCCTTCAACAGTGCTAGTCTCTACAGTTGCACAATTACACCCCACTCCCATCACAGTTTGACCAACTTCTATCCTTCCTTCAAGAACCAGCTCAAGGGGCGCCCGGGTGGCTCAGTTGGTTAAGCATCCATCTTCAGCTCAGCTCACAGTTCATGAGTTTGAGCGCCATGTCAGGTTCTGTGCTGACAGCTAGAAGCCGGGAGCCTGCTTCAGATTCTGTGTCTCCCTCTCTCTCTGTCCCTCCCCTGCTCGCACTCTGTCTATCTCTCAAAAATAAACAACCAAAATAAAGGTAAAAGAAAAAAAAGAATGACCTCAAATGTTGCTTTCCTTGAGAAGTCTTTTCTGGTCCTGGACACAAAATAGTGGATTTTTCTTTTGTGATTCACTATGCTTTATTAACACTATAGCATTTCTCAATTTATATTCCAATGATTTATATACATGAGTGTCCCCCACCGTAGATTGTCAGCTTTCACATGCATAAATGATGTATTTTATAACCTCAGCTCCTAGCACAGGGCCTGACATAGGTACTTAATTTGTTACTTAAAACATGAATACATTATATTGTAAATAATAACTGAAAAATATATTCATAAACATATCCTCTTCAATGTAAATCATTTTTATTAAGTGTCCACTACACTGGATATCATACAGGATCTATTATGAACTAATCAGACATGAGTTACTTACATAATCTAGGCATTTAAAACCTCATAAACTCTGATTATACTAATTCAGAAACTGGGACAATCCAGATGAACCAGCCTCAAGATAACTCTGGTTATAAATTCCTCTCTTCATTTTTGCAAAATAATGGTATCTGTGTTCAAGGACCCTAGAATAATTTTAAAGGATTTATATAAAGGATTGATATCCTAATTAACAATCATTCTTGTCTATTTTCATTAAAGCAATTTCCTTAAGCACTTCTTTTAGGATAGAGATTTTGTTAGCTTACAATATGAATTACAATATGTACTTGAGGGTAATGACACTTGCTGGGGAAGGAGCTGAAATTGGGAAAAGAGTATAGAATTGAACTTGGACCACAATTCACCTAGAAGGAGCATAGATGCAGAACAAGTAACATTTAAGTCAAAAGATTAGCTGAAATCTCTGCCTTCAGTTTAAGCCCCAGTATCTTAGAGGCCTTCAATAAATATGTTACTTTTCCTTTCATATTTTTCCTCATCCAAATCTATTCTCAGGAAAGTATTTGAAAGAATTTTAAAGGCTGTTCCTTATACCATGGCTCCACAAACCCAAATTTAATTTTAATAGAGGTTAAAACCTTAAAGTAGAAAATAGAGTTTTGGATGCATTTTCAACCAAATGATGGGCAAGTGCCTGGATTAGGTGGAATGGATGTTCCTTAGATCTGTGAAATTACTCCCTTAATTAAAAGGCAACGAATAATCCAACTACAACTTTTACTAGCACTGGGTGAAGAGCACGGACTGGTTGGGATATTAAGTTCACTTCCAATATGATGGTATACGTTTCATTTTCCCAATCTGTCAAAAAGTTCTGTCAAAGTTTAAAGGATTATTCTTTATTATAATGTGACTAAATATGTCCTGCTTAAACCCTATAGCCTTCTATGGCCCCTTTGGATACAAAGCAAACCTCTCTTTGGTTCTAACATTTGATGAATATTGAGCAAGCATTTGAGAGCACATTTTTGTTCTCAAAAGTTGATCTTCTGAGTATCTTTGTCTCTCGCCTCAGCTAACCTTAAAATTCCAGTGTGAATCTTCTGTTATTAAATAAGAGTTACTGTACTTTCAATGTGTGAAGCACTTTTCAGCCAGTATTCTAGTTTAACATTATTATAAATTTCTTTAATTGGTGACTGGTTTAATGATTGTGTAATCTTTCTGGAAACATAATATGGAGTAGAGAGCCAGAAACTGAGGTTGGTTGTAGTTGACATCAAGATCAATCTTTCTCCAAGAGGAAACCAAATGGGCAGTCAAATTGTATGTAGACATGTGGTCATTGGAGGGGATGAAGGAGCTGCTGAAAACAGAAGAATCTAAAATAAAATCTGGTATTAATGAAACACCAACAGAATCAGGATAATAAGATTCGAGTTCCAGCTTTAATGTCTTAACATTGCCATTGGTGTCCCTATCTGGAAAATGGACAGAATTTCCTTCCCCTGCTTATCTGAAGGGGATGGCTGAGGATAAATTAGGTATTTGGGGTGCCTTTTTAAAAAGGCACTCTTGATGTTTATCAATTAGTTGTCATTGTAAAAGCAAGCCACAGAATAAGGTTATTTGCAATTCATATATATGACAGAGGACACATCCAGACTAAACAAAGAACACCCACAAATCAATTTTAAAAGACAGAATATACCCAATAAAAAAGTAGATAACAAGGGCACCTAGGTGGCTCAGTCCATTAGGCATCCGGATTGCTTCAGATTCTGTGTTTCCTTCTCTCTGCCCCTCTCCTGCTTGTGCTGTGTCTCTCTCTCTCAAAAATAATAAACCTTAAAAAATTTAAAAAAAAGAAGATAACAGATTTGAACAAGCATGTCTTCAAAGAGGATATCTAAGTAGTCAATAAATATCCAAAGATGTTCAATCTCATTTGTAACCATGGAAATGCAAATTAAGACCACAGTGTCATAATACCACAAAAGTGAAAATGGCTAAAATAAGAAAGACAGCAGACAAGAGACTCATTTTAGATCTGAGGACACCTTTAGATTGAGAGTGAGGGGAAGGAGAACTATTTATCATGCTACTGGAAGCCAAAAGAAAGCTGGAGTAGCCATACTTATATCAGACAAACTAGACTTTAAATTAAAGGCTGTAACAAGAGATGAAGAAGGGCATTATATAATAATTACAGGGTCTATCCATCAGGAAGAGCTAACAATTATAAATGTCTATGCGCCGAATACCAGAGCCCCCAAATATATAAAACAATTACTCACAAACATAAGCAACCTTATTGATAAGAATGTGGTCATTGCAGGGGACTTTAACACTCCACTTACAGAAATGGATAGATCATCTAGACACACGGTCAATAAAGAAACAAGGGCCCTGAACGATACATTGGATCAGATGGACTTGACAGATATATTTAGAACTCTGCATCCCAAAGCAACAGAATATACTTTCTTCTCGAGTGCACATGGAACATTCTCCAAGATAGATCATATACTGGGTCACAAAACAGCCCTTCATAAGTTTACAAGAATTGAAATTATACCATGCATACTTTCAGACCACAATGCTATGAAGCTTGAAATCAACCACAGGAAAAAGTCTGGAAAACTTCCAAAAGCATGGAGGTTAAAGAACACCCTACTAAAGAATGAGTGGGTCAACCAGGAAATTAGAGAAGAAATTAAAAAATATATGGAAACAAACGAAAATGAAAATATAACAATCCAAACACTTTGGGATGCAGCGAAGGCAGTCCTGAGAGGAAAATACATTGCAATCCAGGCCTATCTCAAGAAACAAGAAAAATCCCAAATACAAAATCTAACAGCACACCTAAAGGAAATAGAAGCAGAACAGCAAAGGCAGCCTAAACCCAGCAGAAGAAGAGAAATAATAAAGATCAGAGCAGAAATAAACAATGTAGAATGTAAAAAAACTGTAGAGCAGATCAATGAAACCAAGAGTTGGTTTTTTGAAAAAATAAACAAAATTGACAAACCTCTAGCCAGGCTTCTCAAAAAGAAAAGGGAGATGACCCAGATAGATAAAATCATGAATGAAAATGGGATTATTACAACAAATCCCTCAGAGATACAAACGATTATCAGGGAATTCTATGAAAAATTATATGCCAACAAATTGGACAACCTGGAAGAAATAGACAAATTCCTAAACACCCACACTCTTCCAAAACTCAATCAGGAGGAAATAGAAAGCTTGAACAGACCCATAACCAGCGAAGAAATTGAATCGGTTATCAAAAATCTCCCAAAAAATAAGAGTCCAGGAGCAGATGGCTTCCCAGGGGAGTTCTATCAGACGTTTAAAGCAGAGATAATACCTATCCTTCTCAAGCTATTCCAAGAAATAGAAAGGGAAGGAAAACTTCCAGACTCATTCTAGGAAGCCAGTATTACTTTGATTCCCAAACCAGACAGAGACCCAGTAAAAAAAGAGAACTACAGGCCAATATCCCTGATGAATATGGATGCAAAAATTCTCAATAAGATATTAGCAAATCGAATTCAACAGCATATAAAAAGAATTATTCACCATGATCAAGTGGTAGTCATTCCTGGGATGGAGGGCTGGTTCAACATTCGCAAATCAATTAACGTGATACATCACATTAATAAAAGAAAAGAGAAGAACCATATGATCCTGTCAATCGATGCAGAAAAGGCCTTTGACAAAATCCAGCACCCTTTCTTAATAAAAACCCTTGAGAAAGCCGGGAGAGAAGGAACATACTTAAAGATCATAAAAGCCATTTATGAAAAGCCCACAGCTAACATCATCCTCAATGGGGAAAAACTGAGAGCTTTTTCCTTGAGATCAGGAACACGACAGGGATGCCCACTCTCACCGCTGTTGTTTAACATAGTGTTGGAAGTTCTAGCATCAGCAATCAGACAACAAAAGGAAATCAAAGGCATCAAAATTGGCAAAGATGAAGTCAAGCTTTCGCTTTTTGCAGATGACATGATATTATACATGGAAAATCCGATAGACTCCACCAAAAGTCTGCTAGAACTGATACATGAATTCAGCAAAGTTGCCGGATACAAAATCAATGTACAGAAATCAGTTGCATTCTTATACACTAACAATGAAGCAACAGAAAGACAAATAAATAAACTGATCCCATTCACAATTGCACCAAGAAGCATAAAATACCTAGGAATAAATCTAACCAAAGATGTAAAAGATCCATATGCTGAAAACGATAGAAAGCTCACAAAGGAAATTGAAGAAGATATAAAGAAATGGAAAGACATTCCCTGCTCATGGATTGGAAGAATAAATATTGTCAAAATGTCAATACTACTCAAAGCTATCTACACAGTCAATGCAACCCCAATCAAAATTGCACCAGCATTCTTGTCGAAACTAGAACAAGCAATCCTAAAATTCATATGGAACCACAAAAGGCCCCGAATAGCCAAAGTAATTTTGAAGAAGAAGACCAAAGCAGGAGGCATCACAATCCCAGACTTTAGCCTCTACTACAAAGCTGTAATCATCAAGACAGCATGGTATTGGCATAAAAACAGACACATAGACCAATGGAATAGAATAGAAACCCCAGAACTAGACCCACAAACGTATGGCCAACTCATCTTTGACAAAGCAGGAAAGAACATCCAATGGAAAAAAGACAGTCTCTTTCACAAATGGTGCTGGGAGAACTGGACAGCAACATGCAGAAGGTTGAAACTAGACGACTTTCTCACACCATTCACAAAAATAAACTCAAAATGGATAAAGGACCAGAATGTGAGACAGGAAACCATCAAAACCCTAGAGGAGAAAGCAGGAAAAGACCTCTCTGACCTCAGCCGTAGCAATCTCTTACTCGACACATCCCCAAAGGCAAGAGAATTAAAAGCAAAAATGAATTACTGGGACCTTATGAAGATTAAAAGCTTCTGCACAGCAAGGGAAACAACCAACAAAACTAAAAGGCAACCAACGGAATGGGAAAAGATATTTGCAAATGACATATTGGATAAAGGGCTAGTATCCAAAATCTATAAAGAGCTCACCAAACTCCACACCCGAAAAACAAATAACCCAGTGAAGAAATGGGCAGAAAACATGAATAGACACTTCTCTAGAGAAGACATCCGGATGGCCAACAGGCACATGAAAAGATGCTCAACGTCGCTCCTCATCAGGGAAATACAAATCAAAACCACACTCAGATATCACCTCACGCCAGTCAGAGTGGCCAAAATGAAGAAATCAGGAGACTATAGATGCTGGAGAGGATGTGGAGAAATGGGAGCCCTCTTGCACTTTTGGTGGGAATGCAAATTGCTGCAGCCACTCTGGAAAACAGTGTGGAGGTTCCTCAGAAAATTAAAAATAGACCTACTCTATGACCCAGCAATAGAACTGCTAGGAATTTACCCAAGGGATACAGGAGTACTGATGCATAGGGGCACTTGTACCCCCAATGTTTATAGCAGCACTCTCAACAATAGCCAAATTATGGAAAGAGCCTAAATGTCCATCAACTGATGAATGGATAAAGAAATTGTGGTTTATATACACAATGGAGTACTACATGGCAATGAGAAAGAACGAAATATGGCCCTTTGTAGCAACGTGGATGGAACTGGAGAGTGTGATGCTAAGTGAAATAAGCCATACAGAGAAAGACAGATACCATATGGTTTCACTCTTACGTGGATCCTGAGAAACTTAACAGAAACCCATGAGGGAGGGGAAAGAAGAAAAAAAACGAGGTTAGTGTGGAAGAGAACCAAAGCATAAGAGACTGTTAAAAACTGAGAACAAACTGAGGGTTGATGGGGGTGGGAGGGTGGGGAGGGTGGGGGATGGGTATTGAGGAGGGCACCTTTTGGGATGAGCACTGGGTGTTGTATGGAAACCAATTTGACAATAAATTTCGTATATTGGAAAAAAAATAAGAAAGACAGCAGATATTAAGAGCAGCTGAAACTCATACACTCTGGTGGGAGCATAAATTGAAAACTGTTCTGGAAATTAATAAATTAATAAATTGATAATTTATTATATAATTAATTAATTAATAATATATAAATAAATAATAATAATAAAATAACTTATCTGGAGCATGGTATTATTATTTATTGAAATGTTTTAGGAAGAAACCTTTGACAGTGCTTGGGTGGCTCAGTTGGTTAAGCGTCCCACTTCAGTTCAGGTCATGATCTCACAGTTCTTGAGTTTGAGCCCCACATCGGGCACTGTGCTGACACCTCGGAGCCTGGAAAGCTGCTTCAGATTCTGTGTCTCCCTCTCTCTCTGCCCCTCCCCCGCTTGTGCTGTCTCTCTCTCTCTCTCAAAAATAAACAAACTTTAAAAATATTTAAAAAAAAGAAGCAACCTCTTACCTCATGGTCCCTTCTTTCCCCATTAAATTAGGCATGTTGCCTAGAATTCTTTCCAACTATTCTCGTTATTTTCCATGTATTTGTATTGCCATTCTTTATTGATAACAGTAGCTATGTAAAGTGTGCAAAAGAAAAACAACCTGTATAATTCTTTTAAATATGGCAACATCACTAAGTTTTTCCTAATAAACACTTTGATCGGTTTCATAAAAAGTTCTATAGTTGTGCAGATTATCACTCTTATTTAAAATTTAGTAGGGGCACTTGGGTAACTCACTCAGTTAAGCATCCAACTCTGCTAAGGTCATGATCTCATGGTTCATGAGATTGAGCCCCATGCTCACAGCAGAGAGCCTGTTTGGGATTCTCCCTCTCTCTCTGCCCCTCCCTGACTCATGCTCACCCCCTCTCTGTCTCTCAAAAATAAATAAATAAATTAATTAATTAATTAATAATTTGTAAAAAGCATTTAAAAAATAAAAAATTATCCTCATGATCTCACAGTTTGTGGGTTTGGGACCTGCGTCAGGCTCTGTGTTGACAGCTAGGAGCCTAGATCCTGCTTCCGTTTCTGTGTCTCTCTCTTCTCTCTGCCCTTCCCCAGCTCACCCACTCTCTCTTTCTCTCAAAAATAAATAAACATTAAAAAAATAAATTAATTAAAAACATAAAATTTAGTAAACATGCTCTACTGTACATAAACAAGAACACCATAGCTACTCTTGGAGAAAAAAAAGAATATGGATGGATGGAGGGGAGTGTTAAAATTGAACCAAATAAATGTGCAGTGCTTTTGACCTCCTCTCAGATAATAATGATCTTGCTTATAAAGTGCTGCTCCTGCTGATGTCCTTGGAGAAAAATGTACAGTAAAGTTCAATAAAGTCTCAATTTTAAAAGAATTTACTTCCAAGAGCTTTTCAAGAACCCAAACAGCAGCTGGTACAGTTGTCCTGTGTTGTTTCCTTGGAGACATCATACTCTTCATAAGAGGAGAAACTCAAAGTTTTATTGGCTGTGACCCTGTATGCACAGATGCCTAGCTGTATTTAAAACTAGTGGATATTTCAGGAAACTTAAAGCAAGAAATATCAAACTAACATTACCTAGACACAGTTAATGAAGTATGAGACTCAAACCCTATCAGAGACAGATCTGGATAAGTTATACTCTATAGCATAGAGAAATCGAATATTATCCTTGTCGATTCTGTTATTAGTTTTAACTTTCTCATAACCTCTTAACTGGCTACTTATTTATGGGATAGATGGCATTTATTCTTTAGAGAAAATTTATTTTATCTTATTATGGAAAGATCTGCTCTCTTAACAAAATTTAAAGTGTATTATATATTATTGTTGATACAATGTTGTACAGCAGATATCTAGAGTTTATGCATCTTTTTTTTTGAGAGGTTGGTAAGGGCCCAGGGAGAGGGAGAGAGAATTCTAAGCAGTCTCCATGCCCAGCACGGCCCTATGTGGGCTCAATCTCACAACCATGACATCATAGCCAGAGCCAAAATCAAGAGTCAGACGCTTAGCTGACTGAGCCACCCAGGCATCCCTAGAATTTATTCATCTTGATTGGCTGAAACTTTATGCCCATTGATTTGTAACTTCCCATTTTACTGTCTTCACAGCTCCTGGAAACCACCATTCCACTCTTTGATTCTATGAATTTGACTAATTTAAATATTTCATATATTGGGGCGCCTGGGTGGCTCAGTCGGTTGAGCGTCCGACTTCGGCTCAGGTCAGGATCTCGTGGTCCGCGGGTTCATGCCCCGCGTCGGGCTCTGGGCTGATGGCTCAGAGCCTGGAGCCTGCTTCCGATTCTGTGTTTCCCTCTCTCTCTGCCCCTCCCCCGTTCATGCTGTGTCTCTCTCTGTCTGAAAAATAAATAAACGTTAAAAAAATTTTAAATATTTCATATAAGTAGAATCATGTAGTATTTATTTTTCTGTGACTGGTTTATTTTAGTTAGCATAATGTCCTACAGTTTCATCCATGTTGTCACATAGTGCAGAATTTCCTGGTTTTTTAAGGTTGAGTAGTATTCCATTTTATGTATATACCCCATTTTCTTTATCTACTCATCTGCCAGTGAACATTTAGATCGTTTCCATACCTTGGCTATTGTGAATAATGCTACAGTGAACATAGAATTGCTAATATCTCTTCAAGACCTTTTAAAATTCTTTTGGATAAATACTCAGAAGTGGGATTGCTGAATCATATGGAGGTTTTATTTTAATTTTCTGAGGAACATTCATATTGTTTTCCATATCAGCTGCACCATTTTTCTTTCCCACCAGCAGTGTGCAAAGGGTTCCAATTTTTCCACATCTTCAATAATTGTCTTTTTTTCATAATAGCCATCCTTACAGGTGCAAAGTGATATCACACTGTGGTTTTGACTTGCATTTCCATGGTGATTAGTGATGGTGCCCATTTTTCATGTATCTGTTGGCCATTTATGTGTCTTCTTTGGATAAATCTCTAAATCCTTAGCCCATTTTATTTTATTTTTTTTCAATATATGAAATTTATTGTCAAATTGGTTTCCATACAACACCCAGTGCTCATCCCAAAAGGTGCCCTCCTCACCTCCCCCACCCTCCCCTCCCTCCCACCCCCCATCAACCCTCAGTTTGTTCTCAGTTTTTAAGAGTCTCTTATGCTTTGACTCTCTTCCACTCTAACCTCTTTTTTTTTCCTTCCCCTCCCCCATGGGTTTCTGTTAAGTTTCTCAGGATCCACATAAGAGTGAAACCATATGGTATCTGTCTTTCTCTGTATGGCTTATTTCACTTAGCATCACACTCTCCAGTTCCATCCACGTTGCTACAAAGAATCCTTAGCCCATTTTAAAATAAGGTTACTGGTTTTTTTTTTAATATTGAGTTATAGGAGTTCCATATTTTTGGAGGTTGACCACTTTCATGTACATGGTTTGGAAATATTATCTACCATTTGATAGGTTGCCTTTTCAGTGTATTGTTTCCTTAGCTGTGCAGAAGCTTTTTAGTTTGATGTAGTCCCTACTATGGTCTGAATGTTTGTGTCTCCCCAAAATTCATATATTGAAATCCTAAACCCCAAGGTAATGATATGAGGAAGTGGGAATTTTGCGAGGTGACTAGGTCATTAGGGGAAAGCCCTCATGAATGGGATTAGTGCCCTTATTAAAAAAAAAAAGCACCCCAGAAAGATCCCTTGCCCTCTCCACCAAATGAAGATAAAGCATAAAAGAAAAAGAAAATTACTGTCTCTGTACTAGGAAGCTCTCACCAGACACCAAAACTGCCATGGCATTATCCTAGACTTCTTAGTCTCCAGAACTATGAGAAATATATTTCTATCTTCTATAAGGTACCCAGTCTTTTGTTATAGAAGCCTGAACAGACTAATACAGTTTCACTTGCTTATTTTTTCTTTGCTTTCTGTGTTTTTTGTGTGTTATATCCATGAAATCATTTCCAAGGCCAATGTCATGAAGTTTTTCCCTGGTGTTTTTTCCCAAGAGCTTTACAGTTTCAGGTGTTAAGTTTAAGCCTTTCAACAATTTTGAGTTTATTTTTGTGTATAGTATAAGAAAGAGTTTTAATTTTATCCTTTTGCATCTGGACATCCAGTTTTCCCAGTACCATTTGTTCAAGAAAGTATTCTTTCCCCATTGTGTATTTTTGGTAGCCTTGTAGAAGACCAGTTGCGTGTATATGTGTGGATTTACTTTTAGGATTTCTATTCTGTTCCTTTGGTCCATGTGTCTGTTTTTATGCCAGTACCATACCTTTTTTGTTTACCGCAACTTTGTAATATAGTTTGAAATCAAAATTGTGATACTTCCAACTTTGTTTTTTTTTTTTTTCTCAAAATCGATTTGACTATCTGTGGTCTTTTTCATTCCATAACAATTTTAGGATTTTTTTTCTGTATCTGTGAAAAACACCATTGGAATTTTGATCAGGATTGCATTGAATCTATGTATGGCTTTAGGTAGTGTGAACATTTTAACGATATTAATCTTCCAATTCATGAACATGAGATGTCTTTCCATTTGTGCCTTATTTAATTTCTTTCATCAGTGTTTTTTAGTTTTCAGTATAGAAGCCTTTCATCTCCTTAGTTAAGTTTATTCTTAGGTGTTTTATTTACTCTTTTCACCACTGGAATAAATGGGATTGATTTCCTGACTTACTTTTCATATAGCTCATTGTCAGCATTTAGAACTTTAGTGAATTTTTGTGTGTTGATTTTGCATTCTGCAACTTTACTGAATTCTTTGATTAGTTCCAGTAGTTTCTTATGGAGTTTTTAGGATTTTCTGTATATAAGATTATGTCATCTGCAGCAAGGAACAATTCTACTTCTTCCTGTCTGATTTGGATGCTTTTTGTTCATTTTTCTCACCTAATAGTTCTGGATAAGATTGCCAGTACTATGTTGAACAGAAGTGGTGAGAATGGGCATTCTTGTGTTTCTACTGATCTTAAAGGAACACATTTAGTTTTTTACCTTTGAGTATGATGTTAGTTATGGGTTTGTCACATATGGTCTTTATTATGTTGAAGCAATTTCCATCTATTCCTTGTGTGTTGAGAGTTTTTATCATGAAGAGGTGTTGAATTTTGTTAAATGCTTTTTCTGCTTCTATTGATATAATATTATTTCTACCCTTTGTTTTGTTAATGTGATATATCACATTGATTTTATTTTTTTAATTTTTAAAAATTTGTTTATTATTTAATTTATATCCAAGTTAGTTAGCATATGGTACAACAATGATTTCAGGAGTAGATTCTTTAATGCCCCTTACCCATTTAGAACACCCCCCCTCCCACAACCTGTCCAGCATCCCTGTTTGTTCTGTATATTTAAGGGTCTTTTATGTTTTGTCCCCCTCCCTGTTTTTATATTATTTTTGCTTCCCTTCCCTTATGTTCATCTGTTTTGTATCTTAAATTCATCATATGAGTGAAATCATATGATACTTGTCTTTCTCTGACTAATTTCACTTAGCATAATACCATCCAGTTCCATCCACATAGTTGCAGATAGAAAGGTTTCATTCTTTTTGATTGCCAAGTAATACTCCATTGTGTATACACACACACACACACAAATTTATATATATATATAAATTTATATATATATATATATATATTTATATATATTATATTTATATATATATATATACAGATATATATATAAAATTTATATATATATATATATATATATATATATATATATATATATATATACCACATCTTTATATATGGTGGTATATATATAAAGATGTGGTATATATATATATATATATACCACATCTTTATCTATTCATCCATGGATGGACATTTGGGTTCTTTCCATACTTTGGCTATTATTGGTAATGCTGCTATAAACTTTGGGGTATATGCGCCCCTTCAAAACAGCACACCTGTATCCCTTGGATAAATACCTAGTAGTGCAATTGCTGAGTAATAGGGTAGTTCTATTTTTAATTCTTTGAGGAACCTCCACACTGTTTTCCAGAGTGGCTGCACCATTTTGCATTCCCACTAGCAGTGCAAAAGAGATCCTCTTTCTCCACATCCTTGCCAACATCTGTTGTTGCCGGAGTTGTTAATGTTAGCCATTCTGACAGGTGTGACATGGTATCTCATTGTGGTTTTGATTTGTATGAGTGGTGTTGAGCATTTTTTCATGTGTCTGTTTGCCTTCTGGATGTCTTCTTTGGAGAATTGTTTATTCATCTCTTCTGCCCATTTCTTCACTGGATTATTTATTTTTTGCGTGTTGAATTTCATGAGTTCTTTATAGATTTTGGATCCTAACCCTTTATCTGATATATCATTTGTGAATACCTTCTCCAATTTCATTGGTTGCCTTTTAGTTTTGCTGATTGTTTCCTTCACTGTGCAGAATATTTTATTTTGATGAGGTCCCAATAGTTCCTTTTTGCTTTTGTTTCTTTGCCCCTGGAGACATGCTGAGTAATAAGTTGCTTACAGCCAGGGTCAAGGAGGTTTTTGCCTGCTTTCTCCTTGAGGATTTTGATGGCTTCCTGTCTTACATTGAGGTCTTTCATCCATTTTGAGTTTATTTTTGTGTATGGTGTAAGAAAGTGGTCCAGGTTCAATTTTCTACATGCTGCTGTCCAGTTTTCCCAGCACCATTTCTGAAGAGACTGTCTTTATTCCATTGGATATTCTTTCCTGCTTTGTCAAAGATTAGTTGGCCATACATTTGTGGGTCCATTTCTGGGTTCTCTATTCTGTTGCATTGATCTGAGCGTCTGTTCTTCTGCCAGTACCATACTGTCTTGATGATTACAGGTTTATAATACATCTTGAAGTCCAGGAGTGTGGTGCCTCCAGCTTTGGTTTTCTTTTTCAAGATGGTTTTGGCTATTCGGGGTCTTTTCTGGTTCCATATAAATTTTAGGATTGTTTGTTCTAGCTCTGTGAAGAATGCTGGTGTTATTTTGATGGGAATTGCATTGAATATGTAGATTGCATTGGGCAGTATTGACATTTTAACAATGTTTGTTCTTTCAAACCAGGAACGTGGAATATTTTTCCATTTATTTTTTGTGTGTCTTCTTCAATTTCTTTCATAAGATTTCTATAGTTTTCAGTGTATAGATTTTTCATCTCTTTGGTTATGTTTATTCCCAGATATTTTATGGTTTTTGGTGCAATTACAAATGGGATCGATTCCTTGATTTCTCTTTCTGTTGCTTCATTATTAGTGTGTAGGAATGCAACCAATTTCTGTGCATTGATTTTATATCCTGTGACTTTGCTGAATTCATGGATCAGTTCTAGCAGTTTTTTTGGTGGAATCTTAGGTTTTCCATATAGGGTATCATGTCATCTGCAAAGAGTGAAAGTTTGACTTCCTCCTATCTGATTTGGTTGGATGCCTTTTATTCCTTTGTGTTGTCTGATTGCTGAGGCTAAGACTTCCAATACTATGTTGAATAACAGTGGTGAGAGTGGACAACCTGTCGTGTTCCTGACCTGAGGGAAAGCTCTAATTTTTTCACCATTGAAGATGATAAACAGTAGTTCTTTCATATATGGCTTTTATGATCTCGAGGTATGCTCCTTCTATCCCTGCTTTCTTGAGAGTTTTTATTAAGAAACCATGCTGTATTTTGTCAAATGCTTTCTCTGCATCTATTGAGAGGATCATGTGGTTCTTGTCCTTTCTTTTATTGAAGTGATGTATCACACTGATTGTTTTGCAGATATTGAGCCAGCCCTGCATCCCAGGTATAAATCCCAGTTGGTCGTGGTGAATAATTTTTTTAATGTATTGTTGGACCAGGTTGGCTAGTATCTTGTTGAGGATTTTGCATCCATGTTCTTCAGGGAAATTGGTGTATTGTCTGTCTTTTTAGTGGTGTCTTTGATTTTGGAATCATGGTAATGCTGGCTTCATAGAAAGACTTTGGAAGTTTTCCTTCCATTTCTTTTGTTTGGAACAGCTTCAAGAGAATAAGTGTTAAATCTTCTCTAAATGTTTGGTAGAATTCCCCTGTAAAGCCATCCGGCCCTGGACTCTTGTTTTTTGGGAGATTTTTGATTACTAATTTGATTTCTTTACTGGATATGGGTCTGTTCAAGTTTTCTATTTATTCTTGTTCCAACTTTGGTAGTTTATATTTTTCTAGGAATTTGTCCATTTCTTCCAGATTGTCCATTTTATTGGTGTATAATTGCTCATAATATTCTCTTATTACTGTTTTTATTTCTGCTGTGTTGGTTGTGATCTCTCCCCTTTCATTCTTGATTTTATTTATTTGGGTCCTTTCCTTTTTCTTTTTGATCACACTGGCTAGTGTTTATCAATTTTGTTAATTCTTTCAAAGAACCAGCTTCTGGTTTCATTGATCTGTTCTACTTTTTTTTTGGAGGGGGGGAATCCGATAGCATTGACTTCTGCTCTAATCTTTATTATTTCCTGTCTTCTGCTGTTTTTGGGTTTTATTTGCTGTTCTTTTTCCAGATCTTTGAGGTGTAAGGTTAGGTTGTGTATCTGAGATCTTTCTTCCTTCTTTAGGAAGGCCTGGATTGCTATATACTTCCTTCTTATGACCACCTTTGCTGTGTCCCAGAGGTTTTGGCCTGTGGTGTTATCACTTTCATTGGCTTCCATGTACTTTTTAATTTCCTCTTTAACTGCATGGTTAGCCCATTCACTCTTTAGGGGGATTTTTTTAGTCTCCAAGTATTTGTTATCTTTCCAATTTTTTTCTTGTGGTTGATTTCGAGTTTCATAGTGTTGTGGTCTGAAAATACCTATGGTATGATCTCGATCTTTTTGTACTTGTTGAGGGATGATTTGTGTCCCAGTATATGATCTATTCTGGAGAATGTTCCATGTGCACTCGAGAAGAATGTGTATTCTGCTGCTTTAGGATGAAATGTTCTGAATATATCTCTTAAGTTCCGTCCAGTCCAGTGTGTTATTCAAAGCCATTGTTTCCTTGTTGATTTTCTGTTTAGATGATCTTCCCATTGCTGTAAGTGGGGTGTTGAAGTCCCCTACAATTATGGTATTGTTATCAATGAGTTTTTTTATGTTTGTGATTAACATATTTATATATTTGGGTGTTTCACACTTGGAGCATAAATGTTTACAATTGTTAGGTCTTGGTGGATAGACACATGAATTATGATATAATGCCCTTCTTCATCTCTTGTTACACTCTTTATTTTAAAATCTAAATTGTCTGATATAAGTATGGATACTCCCACTTTCTTTTGGTGACCATTAGCATGATAGATGATTCTCCATCACCTTATTTTCAATCTGAAAGTGTCTTTAGGTCTAAAACAGGTGTCTTATAAACAGCAGAGATGGATCTTTTTCTTATCCATTCTATTACCCTATGTCTTTTGATTGGAGCATTTAGTCCATTGACGTTTAAAGTGAGTACTGAAAGATATGAATTTATTGACAGTATGTCATCTGTAGATTTGGAGTTTCTGGTAGTGTTCTCTGGTCCTTTCTAATCTTTGTTTTTCTCCCCTCAGAGAGTCCCCCTTAAAATTTCTTGCAGGGTGGTTTAGTGGTCATGAACTCCTTTAACTTTTGTCTGGAAAACTTTTTATCTCTCCTTCTATTTTGAATGACAGTCTTGCTGGATAAAGAATTCTTGGCTGCATATTTTTCTGATTCAACACATTGAATATATCCTGCCCCTCCTTTCTGGCCTTCCAAGTCTGTGGATAGGCCTGCTCTGAACCTGATCTGTCTTCCCTTGTAAGTTAAGGACTTTTTTCCCCTTGCTGGTTTCATGATTCATTCCTTGCCTCAGCATTTTGTGAATTTGGCTATGACATGCCTTGATGGTTGGTTTTTGTTGAATCTAATGGGAGTCCTCTGTGCTTCCAGAATTTTGATGTCTGTGTCTTTCCCCAGGTTAGAAAAGTTTTCTATTATGATTTGCTCACATAAGTTTTCTACCTTTTTTTTTCCCTTTATCTTCTGGGACCCCTATGATTCAGATGTTATTCCTTTTTAATGAGTCACTGAGTTCTCTAATTTTTATTTCGTGCTCTTTTGCCTTAGTCTCCCTCTTTATTTCTGCTTCATTATTCTCCATAAGTTTGTTCTTTGTATCGCTGATTCACTGCTCTGCCTCATCCAACCTTGCTGCTGTGGCATCCCTTCGAGATTGCAGCTCAGTTATAGCATTTTTTATTTCATCCTGACTAGCTTTTACTTCTTGTATTTCCACAGAAAGGGATTCTAATCTATTTTCAACCCCAGCTAGTATTCTTATTATCTTGATTCTAAATTCTGGTACAGACATCTTGCTTGTATCTGTGTTGATTAAGTCCCTGGCTGTCATTTCTTCTTGTTCTTTCTTTTGGGGTGAATTTCTTCTTTTCATCATTTTGGGGGAAGAAAAGGAATTAATAAAGTAAAAAAAATTAAAAATTAAAAATAAAAACAACACAGAGAAATCAAACAAAGGATGCTATATCCTAGATGTGTTTTGATCTGGTTGTTGAAACAAGCTTGATAGATTAGAGAAAAAAGGGAAAGATAAGAAAAAAAAAGAAAAAAGAAAAGGAAAAAAAATTTGAAAATTTGAAAAATTGAATACAATAAAATAGAATAAAATGAAATGATGAAAGTAAAATAGAATTTTAAAATTAACAAAAAAGTAAAAATTATAGTAGAAAGAAATTAAAGAAAAATCTTTTTAATAAAAATGGAAAATAAAAAATAGATTTTTATCTTTCTGTGTTCAGGAATAAGAAAGAAATAAAAGAAAAAATTGAATAAAAGGACCAGAAAACAGCATGAAGTACAATTGAAATTACATCTGGTTTCCCATAGAAATCAAGCTATGAAGCACTTTATAGTCCATAAACTAAGCAGGCGGAGATTTGTGTTTGTCAAGAGCGCTGTTGGCCTACTTGCACAGGGCTTAGTGTAACAGCTCCCTTCTCCACTAGGTGGCGCTCCTTAACTTACTGGGGTGGATTGCTGTGGCGTGTGTAGCTGTGTATGCGCATGTGCCGGAACGGTGAAAATGGCATCACCCAGCTATCCAGTCTCTAGTATCGAAACTCTCTGCTCTCTACAACCGGCAGTCATGTGTCCCTCCTTTGTGTCCAGCTTCTGTTTACTCCCTGCTTCTCACTGTTTGCGACCAATCCATGAGGCTGTCAGAGGCACCTGTGTCCTGAGTTTTATCTCAGATGGGGCTGTGTTTTCCAACCCCTGGCTTCTGAGGAACTGCGGCTTTGACCTGCTCAGACCTTCTGGGGAAGGGTCTCACCAAGCAATGGCTGGGTGCTCAGGAACATTTGCAAGACTGGGCTGTTGGTGTTGCCCAGAGACTGTGGCTGGGTACCAGTCTGCACCAGAAAAGTTCGCATGATCTTGTAGCAGCAGCATTTCAGGCTTTATGGAAAATCACAACACACATCTGGCACCAGGCTTCACCCTTAACATTCTTGTTCCACCACAAACAAATGTGATTGTTCTCCGGGGTCCACTGGGATCTTTGCCTGTTGGGTGGCTGCACAGCCTCTACCAAATGTCCTCCCAGCAGGGGAACCACTATTCCCTGTGTGGCCCAAGGACCCTGAGGACCTTGCTCTCTGTTCCTGGGAATTTGCCCTTTCCACCAGAGCACCACCAGGTATCGAGCTGCAGAGTTTCAGACTCTGCATTCCCCCTATTATAGAGTATTAATGGAATTTAAACCCTCTCCTTTCTCCTTTTTCCCTTTTTTGTTCAGTCCCTGCAACTGTTTCTACTTTTCCACATTCTCTTCAGGTGCTTTTTTTTTGGGGGGGGGGGTGCTTTTCCCATACTCTCATTCCATCTCTGTCCTGCTCCACAAGCAAAAACAGCTCCATGCACTCTGTGGCTTCTCTTCCCCAGTTCACCTCTCTGCACTGTGTACCTGCCAAGTTCTGTGTTTCAGGTTGTTCAGATTGTTGTGTTAATCCTCAAATCAGTTTTCTAGGTATGCAAGATGGTTTAGTGTTGATCTGGCTGCATTTCAGCCATGACGGATGCAAAAAAAACCTTCCATGATGTTCTGCCATCTTGGATCCTCCTCTCTGATTTTATTTTTTTTTAATGTTTATTTATTTATTTTGAGAAAGAGTGAGTGAGCAGGGAGGTGCAGAGACAGGGAGAGAGAGAGAATCCCAAGCAGGCAGCATGCTGTCAGCACAGAAGCTGATGTGGGGCTCAAACCCACAAACTGTGAGATCATGACCTGAGCTGAAACCAAGAGTCAGATGCTTAACCATCTGAATCACCCAGGCACCCCTAATTGATTTTCACTTGGTGAACCATCCTTAGATACCAGGGATAAATCCCACTTGGTCATGGTATATGACCCTTTTAATGTGATGTTGAATTTTGTTTGCTAGTATATTGTTAAGGATTTTTGCATCTATCTTAATCAAGGCTATTGACTTGTAGTCTTTTCTTGTGGTGTCTTTGTCTGGCTTTGGTATCAGGATAATTCTGGTCTCACAAAATGTATAAGAAATGTTCCCTCCTGTTCAATTTTTTGGAAGAGTTTGAGAAGGGTTGGGGTTAATTCTTCTTTAAATCTTTTGTACGATTAACTCATGAAGCCATCTAGTCCTGGGCTTTTCTTTGTTAGGAGGGGCTTTAAAAAAAATTAAGTTTATTTATTTATTTTGAGAAAGGCAGAGACAGTGTGGGTGGGTGAGGGCAGAGAGAGGGGGAGACAGAGAATCCCAAGGAGACTCCACACTGCCAGTGCAGAGCCTGACATGGGGCTAGAACCCATGAACTGTGAGATCATGACCTGAACTGAAATCAAGAGTCAGACACATAACTGATTGATCTACCCAGCCATCCCTGTTAGGAGGTTTTTGATTATTGATTTAATCTCCATACTAGTTATAGGTTTGTTGAGACTTTCTATTTCTTCAAGATTCAGTCTGGTACAATGTATGTTTCCAGGAATTTCTCCATTTCTTTAGGGTTCGCCAGTTTGTTGGCATATAATTATACATAGTGGTCTCTTATGATACTTTTTATTTTATCAGTTTCAATGAGTCTTTTTACACTTATGATTTTATTTGAGTTTTCTTTCTTTTCCGTTTTAGTTTTCTTTTAATTTTTATTTTTATTTTTTAAAATTTACATCCAAATTAGTTAGCATATCGTGCAACAATGATTTCAGGAGTAGATTCCTTAGTGCCCCTTACCCATTTAGCCCATCCCCCCTCCCACAATCCCTCCATTAACACTGTTTGTTCTCCATATTTATGAGTCTCTTCTATTTCGTTCCCCTCCCTGTTTTTATATTATTTTTGTTTCCCTTCCCTTATGTTCATCTGTTTTGTCTCTTAAAGTCCTCATATGAGTGAAGTCATATGATTTTTGTCTTTCTCTCTCTGACTAATTTCACTTAGCATAATACCCTCTAGTTCCATCCACAGAGTTGCAAATGGCAAGTGGTGTTGGGAAAACTAGACAGAGACATGCAGAAGAATGAACCTGGACCACTTTCTTACACCATACACAAAAATAAACTCAAAATGGATGAAAGACCTAAGTGTAAGACAGGAAGCCATCAAAATCTTCAAGGAGAAAGCAGACAAAAACCTCTTTAATCTTGGCCACAGCAACTTCTTTCTTTTTCTTAGTCTAGCTATGAGTATGTGACTTTTGTTTACCTTTTCAACTAACTCAGTTTTCTTGACTTTTTCTTTTTTTTTTTTCTAATTTCTATTTCTTTTATCCTCTGCTCTAACCTATTATTTTCTTTCTTATGCTAACTTTGGGCTTAGTTTGTTCTTCTTTTTCTAGTTCCTTGAGGGGTAAAGTTGTTATTTATTGAGATCTTCCTTCTATTTTAATGTAGGCATTCATCACTATGCAGATCATCACTTAGTACTGCTTCTGCTATATCAAATACATTTCGATATGTTGTATTTTCATTTTCGTTTGTCTCCAGGTATTTTCTAATTTGTCTTTTGTTCTTCTTTAACCAAATAGTTGTTCAAGAGTGTGTTGTTTAATTTATAAAGATTTTTGATTCCTCTGGTGTTCCTTCTGCTATTGATTCCCAGTTTTATCCCATTGTGATAAAAAAAAGATATTTGATATGATTTCAATTTTCTGAAATTTCTTAAGATTTGTTTGTGACCTAGTTATCTATCCTGGAGAAAGAACCATGTCTTTATGGACTGAGCTCTTACAGAAGAAAACATCCACAGCACATCCCAACCAGAGATTCTAGAAGTTTCTACCAACTCTCAATCCTCAGGGAAAAGCAGGGAGCTATGGGTTTTGTCTGCTTGCTCTGTGAATAGGGGACAGAATGGAGGAGATATGGTGTCTACCAGCCCAGTATGGTGCCTCCATTCTCCCATGGGAGGCTACTTATGCCAGACCATCAGAGCTCCAAGACTAGAAAGATGAAATCAGTCCTCTGGGAATCCCTCTTAGAAAAGTTGGGATGTTGGACATCTGAACGAATCCCTTCCCTCCCTTGGGTGAAACTGGGAGCTGGGTTTCTTCCTAATTGTATCATGCTTCATTGGGAGCAGAAATTCTGGTGAAAGGATGTCTTGAATCTCTACCAGCTTCAGTGAATGTGGTTTCATATTCACCCAAGATGCAGGAGACTTTCAGTTAGATTTTGGTTTGTCACAAAGATAATTTGTTCATGCATTGTTATTGAATCAGTGTGTTTGTGAGGAAGTAGGATTGTCCAGGGCTTCCTACTCTACCATCTTGCTGACTTCACTTTCTAGAGAAAATTTGTCCTTATCTATAATCAAGTTACAGTTTTGAACCTCTCAACTTTGCTTTTAGTCAATAGAGAATGCTTGCAAGTGGTTCTTTTCATCATGTTCTAAATCACCTCCACAGTCTCCTATTTATCTTTCTTTTCTTTCTTATCTACCATTCAACCTTCATTCCACTTTTACCTCCTTAAATATTTCCCTCTTTCTTTCTCCTTCCCTCATTCCTTCTCTTTCTCTGTTTCTTCCTTCCTTTGGCATTCTTTCTACCTTTCTTTTCTGTGATGGTAGACATTTTGTTATGTCAGTGAACAACACAGACAAAGTTCTTCCTTTATAAAGTTTAAATACTCTATTGTAATAACATATAAGAAGCTACTAATTGGTGAATAATGAGGAATCTTGAATTATCCTATCAGCAAATAACATATTATGTTATGCCTCATTTGTTGTGAGTTCACACAGCTCTGTCTACATAATTGTGCTAAAAAGTGTTGAGTGATTTCAATGATGGAATTCTTCAATTTAGGTATGAAAACTTTCCTTTTCCCTTAAAGGCATGCTTTTCCAATCAAATTACCTAAGTAGCTGTTTCAACTCTTTGTCTTTGCCTATGTAACAATCACTAAATATTTTTTTTTCTTTTTGAAGTTATCTAATTAGTTGAATGGGTGAGTAACACCCTTCTCATTCATCCAAGATAAAAAACTCAATTCAACCTTTGGTCTCTTTTCCATTGCTCACCTCTAATCAGTTCCACTCCATAGTAGTACTGAGATCCATTTCCTCTTTACTATTTATTATTATCTTTCTGAAATACTTTGCTAACTGATCTCCCTGCCTCTAAATACTGAGACCACTCTCATTACAACTGTCATACTGATCAATCTAAAGTACAACTCCAAGTGTGTCACTCCAAACCTGAAATCTTTTGGTAGCTCCCCATTACCTACTGCATGCAGTCCAAACCCCTCAGACTGGCAATCACAATCTTTCACAATATAGCTCTAATGAAATTAATTAAAATAATTTCTCAATCCTCTAAAATCCCAAGTGTTTGACAATATCTTACAGTATTTGCCTCTTTCCAATTTTTAATAAAATATTTCACTGTGATTTTATATCATTTATAATATTTTATGTGTGTAATATAATTGTGCTTTTATCATAATTGCCAATAATAATAATTATAAAAATCTGCCTTCACAGATTTGAAACTCATACTCAGTCCATAGAATCTACAAAAAATATTGAAAGAATGAGTGAATGGGTAGAAGAATGACTGAATTTTCCCCAGAATATGAGCTGAATACCAAGAGGAATAATAACTATTGGAAAGCTCTGGGAAATTCTCAACTGAAAAATGCCTTTAAGTACAAAGTGTAAATATTTAAGAAATATAAAAATTGATCCATGAAGAATAATTTTATTTGTGGAAAGAAACACTTGAATCTAGTAAAACAAAACAAAACAAAAACAAATAAACAAAATACAGGATAGCTAATCTTATGGTTATCTAAGAGGAGAACCAAACCTCATGAATCCCTCTTTCCTTCACTCCTTTATACTCTATCCATGAAGTATCTTGTATCATGTCCCTCTTTATGCACTCCCACTACCTGGGTCCAGAATTTTATATTCTTTTATCTGTACCATTGAAAATTGCCTATTGTTCTCACTACATCCAGTTTACTAAACTTTGCAAATGCCTTTTTTTAACATTTTTTAAAGTAATCTATATACCAATGCAGGGCTCAAACTCAACCCCAAGATTAAGAGTCACATGCTCTACTAACTGAGCCAACCAAGCACCCCTAAACTTTACAAATGCTTTTAAAATAGCTGAAATGGGAATCATTTCTGTAATTAAAACCTTTGCCTATTTCCCATCACCTACCTAGATAAAGTCTAACTTTTTGATAAAGATATTCAAAGCATTTCATAGTCTATTTGCAATGATCTTTTTTGATATTTCTGGCTGCATGCCCATCATCTTCTGAATAGGTTTTCTACATTTAGAAAGATGTCAATGTAATTAGTCTTACTCTTTAACTTTACATATCAGAACTCAAATTTCTAGCCACCCTTGCAGCTAGGAGGCAGGCATTTAATTTAGGATCAGCCAAACAGGCACACTCATGTGAGACAAAAATTTGCAAGTGACTAACATGAAGGAGTTGGCTCTATGTAAAGCTGTCACTTTGCTGGCGCAAGAGACATTCAACTTTCAAGAGCAACAGTAACACATAGGTGGCATTGGCACCAGCAGCACTAACAGTTGCACTCAAGTTGAGTTTCTAGCACTTAGTGTTTGGCAGTGGCAGAGACAGCAATTTCCTACTTATCAGACCAGTTCTGTGGCACAGTTTTGGGTATCATTCCTGGAAATTCAGCCTTATTCCTGTTTATTCAGCCCTCCCAATGATATTGTGAGCCATCTAATATCTGTTAATAAATGTCTTTACTGCTTTAGAGTGGGTATTGTGGTTTGCAGATAAGAACTCTAACTGGTACACTCTTTGTTGGGCCTTATTTTTATTTTTATCAACTCCTATCAGGTGTGCTGCCCTGCCAGATTACTTACTTATGGCTTCATGCCTTTCCTCCTATGCTTCTCTCTTCTTAACATACACTCTATTCTCTCCACTCTCTCAACCCTAATTAATTATTATTACTCTTCAAATTCTGGCATTAAAACCCTGAGTATAGGACCCTCTTTCACCATCTTAATTTACTTCACCATAGAGCTCATGGTCTTCTTTAGCATTTCAAAATTGGCTATCATCCATTGAAGTTTATATGCTGAAGCTGTCCTTGAAGACATAGCACTTGGCTCATAGTTACCCAAAATGTTCATCCAACAACTTGACTTCATTGTTTTACCAGGAATCTTTTTCTTTAATTAAATGTATTTTTTATTATAAAAGTAATATATAAAAATATATTTATCCTCATTGTAAAAAATTCAAACACAAGAAAAACAAAGAAATCATTTATAGAGAATAAATGGCCCAAGATGGCAATGTAGGAGGACCCTGAGTTCACCTCCGACCACAGATATACCAAATCTACACCTACATAAGGAACATTTCTTCCTAAAGAACTGAGGGCTAATTGAACAGCTCTGCACAACATTTAGAGGGACTGCATAGAATTAGGGTAAAGGAGACAAAGACATGGTAATAATGGGAACTCCACCCCCAAAGCAGTGAACTGCCTTAGGGAGGGATATCACTGAGGGGTCTGCATGCAGGCTTGCCTTTCTTGGGGCATTAGAAGGGAAACTAGAATATCAGTGAAGAAAATACATTTACTAACCTTAAATCATCCACCAAAATGGGTGGGGAACTGCTGGAACTCTAACTGGGCTTGGAGATGCCAGTGAGCATCATTTTTTTACATTCCCCCTTCACCCTGATAATATGGGCGGGAGCAGGGTCTAGGTGCTTTGGCCAACCTGCTACAGCTGTCCTAGAAAGCCCCAGGCCCCTAGCCCACACCAGTTCCAACTGTACCCTCAACACAGCCCTGGCATGGCTCACTCCAAGAACCTCCCCCAAACCTGTGCCAAACCCAGTTATCCTTCCAAGGCATAGTGCACCCCAGGACCCCCTCACCTGCACTCATTCACCTCCAGCCATCCTGATGGGGCAACCCCAACATAATGTGTTGTGGTATCCTTCTTTGTGTACCTGCTCCAGATCCAGCCATCCTGTTGGGACAGCCCTGACATGGAGAGCTTCAGGGTCCCAGTCTGCACCCACTGCAACTCCAGCCATCCAGCTGGGGTGATCCTGGTATGGCATGCTTGCTCCAGTTCCAGCTGTCCTATCAAGGTGATCTAGGACTTCCCAGCCCATATTTGTCCCAGGTGTAATTGTTCTACTAAGGTGGTCCTGATGCAGCATGCCTCAGGCTCCCCGACATCCTGTGCTGGCTCCAACTCCAGATGGCCTGCCAAAGCCATCAGGCATACACAGTCTACACAGGGGATATTGGTACACAAGGCCACTTTCACAAAGATGATAGAGTTAGCTCTTCCTCTAAATTCATAGAAGCAAAATAAGTAAAAAAAATGAGAAGATAGAGAAATCTTTCCCAAATGAAAGAGTAAGATAAAACCCCAGGAAAATAGCCTAATGAAATGGAGAGAAGTAATTTACCTGATAAAGAATTCAAAGTAATGGTAATAAAGATTCTCACTGAGCTCAGGAGAATTAATGGAGGAACACAGTGAGAATTTTAACAAAGAGAAAATACAAAACAAATCCCATCAGTGCTGAAGAATACAATAATTGAAATGAAAAACACACTAGAGGGAATCAATAGTAGATTAGATAATACAGAAGAATAGATCAGCAATCTGAAAGACAGAATAGTGGAAATCACCCAATCAGAACAGCAAAAAGGGGAAAAAATAGTGAAGATAGTTTAAGGGACCTCTAGGGCAACATTAAGCATATTAACAGTATATTATAGAGATATAAGAAGGAGAGGGGGCAAAAAACTTATTTTAAGAAATAATGATGAAAAACTTCCCTAACCTGAGTCCCCGATGATCTTCCAAAAAATGCCCTTTTTGTTTGAGTTCATTACAGCCAGTTTTTCTTGCTGGAAATAAAGAACATTAACTGATACACCTTTCTTGGTTGACCACGCCAACTTTCCTTATTTTCTTCTCCCCAGAGATTCATCCTCATGACGATGAGGCTGGCATATAAATTCATGTCTGATGATACTCTCTGCCTTTTATTGGTCATTGCTATTGCATAGGCAAGACTATATATTTTATAACTAGAAAAGGTCCTAAATATCATCTTGTGTTTGATTCTCTTATTTTAAAGAAAGGAGGCTGAAACCTAGAGACATGTTGAGTATCCAGGTATCTAGAATCCTGGTCTCTCGATTGCTAGTCTATATCATTATGTCACTCTACCTTTCTATGGACTCACTGAAGAATTCCTAATTAAATAGCTCCAAGATGTTTTTCAAATTTAAAAGTAAGCTTGATTTACCTACCTTTCATTTTGTCTTGGAAGGTAAGATAAAGTAAGTCTTCTCCCAGAAAATGCATTTTTCCTTTTAAATTTGCAATGCACTTTGTACTTCAGAAAAAAAATTAATAAAAAAGAATATAGCAAATTGAACAGTCATATTATCACCACTAAAAATTAATGACTGTTTCCCTTTTGTGATATTTACCTGTGATCTTTTGTCTTCTTTAAATATATGGAAAGTTACATAGAAATTAAAATTTCCTTTAAGAACCACCTCCCCTTCTATTGCATTTATTTACCTGCCAAGGGGAAACCATCAAAATGTGGTACATTTCTTTATAGTTCTTTTTCTATACACACATATTGTATTTATAACTAATATATGATACTGTGTTATTATGTATATTTTTAAATTTACATAAATATGAAGCATGTTATTTTATATCTTCCTAATTTAACTTAATGTTGTATATTTGAGATCTATCCACATTGATATAGCTCTAGTTTACTCTTCTTAGTTGCTAAATTCTGTCTTATCCTTAAAATACGTCTTAGTTCATTCTCTTTAGTTGCTAAATTCTGTCCCTAGAAATAACCTGAGGCAAAGGTTCTGCACTAAGACTATTGGAAAGAAAATCTCAAGACATCAAGAACAAGGAAAAGGAAAGCAAAAGATAAGGAAAAAGAAGAAAGAATTTATTTTCTGGTTCTTTTCCATATCCTGTCTTTTATAGATCTGCATTTGTTCCTAAACATGTTATCTCTATGGCCTTCTATACAAATAATTCCACATTTTGTCATATGGATTTCCCAGCAGGTACTGGAGAAGCCAGATCCAATTCCCCACTGCATTCAAATTCATATGAATCCAAAAGTGGTGGCAAAAGCCAGAACTTCCATGAATCCAGTTGGATCATGCCTGGGTATTGAAGTTGCTACAGTTCTTACCTCAGGAGGTACAATGAGGGTCATGCCATCCCTTAGCCAGGTTCTCAATTGAGCAAATGACCGAAAGCCCAGAAGGTAGGTGAAGATTAAGTGCATCTGATGCAATGCATAATTTGGGCCCTATGTTTCATCATATGACTAAATCACATTTCATTTATACCTCCTTCTATTGATAGACATTTTACCACACAAAAGTTTGAAATCTTGATGTACTTATATTTACTAATCTTATACCCTGTGGTAATAAAAAAAAAAGCTCTGCTAAATTTTCCTCTAATAGTTTTAGATTGTTTTCACTTTAAGTCTAATTCACCTGGAATTTATTTTTTATATTGATGAAAATGTTCCCATTTAAAAATATAAAAATAGAATCACTTGGTACATGTTAAACTTGCTTTTATGCCACTCAGGAATGTATTTGAAATCTTGTCATAATAGTACAAAGAATTCCAACTTTATCACTTCACTTGTTGCAAGGCAGTCATAATGTAACTATGCCATGGTATATTTAGTCACTCTGTTGTTGAGAAACATTTTGATTTTGCCTGTTTTTCCCCCCACAATTTCAGTGTTACAATGAACATCCTTATACATGCCTTCTGTGTATGTGTATGAGTATTTTTCTATTGAGAAACAAGACTGCTGGCTTATTGGATGTTCACACTTTATTTCTTTATTGTTTGTTTGTTTTTAGTTTTTATTTAAATTCCAGTTAGTTAACGTGCAATGTAATATTAGTTTCAGCTGTACAATTTAGTGAATCAACACTTACATACAATACCCAGTGCTCATCACAAGTGCACTCAATACCGATCACCTAACTAACCCATCCTCCTACCCACCTTCCCTCTGGTAACCATCAGTGTGTTCTCTATAATTAAGAGTGTGTTTCTTGGTTTGCCTCCATCGCTCTCTTTTTCCCTATGCTCATTTGTTTTGTGTCTTAAATTCCACATATTAGTGAAATCATACAGTGTTTGCCTTTCTCTGACTTATTTCACTTAGCAGAATACACTCTAGCTCCCTCCACGTCCTTGCAAATGTCAAAATTTCATTCTTTTTGATGGCTGAGTAATATTCATATATATATATGAGTAATATTCCTATATATACATATATGTATATATGTATATGTATGTATATATATGAGTAATATTCCTATGTATATACATGTATATGTATATGTATATGTATATGTATATATATGAGTTCATGAAGGAATGCTGAATGTTTTGTATCCTTTCATCACTCAATGGACACTTGGACTGTTTCCATAATTTGGCTATTGTAAATAATGCTGCTGTAAAGAAGTGCATGCATACCTTCAAATTAGTATTTTTATATTCTTTGGGTAAATATCTAGTAGTTCAACTGCCAGATCATAGTGTAATTCTATTTTTAACTTTTTGAGGAACTTCATACTGTTTTTCACATTGGCTGCACCAGATTGCATTCCCACCAACAGTGTAAGAGGGTTCGTTCCCCTTTTTCCACATCCTCACCAACACCTGTTGTTTCTTGTATTGTTGATTTTAGCCATTCTACTCAATATCATGCTGTCTTCATTAAATAAACCTTCAGCTCTTCAAAAGACAAATAATTTTTAAAAGAAACTTTCAACAGGGAGAAATTATTCATAATCCACATATCTTATGAAAGACTTGTATCCAGAATATGTAAAGAGCACTAACAACTCAAAATTCATCCAATACTCCTTCATGAACTCCAAATTCATAAATTTTTGCAACCACAACCACATACAAATACAGAATCTTTACAATATCCTAAAAAATTCCTTCATGCTTTGCCTTTTCACTCAGTCTCTCCCTCTAACCTCTGGCAACCACTGGTCTGTTCTCTGTCCCAAATGTTTTTTCCTTTTCTGGAATGTCATATAAATAGAATAGACTCACTTCTCTCACTTAGCAGAATGCATTTTGAGATTCATCTGTTATTCTGTGTGTCAATAGTTCTTTTTATTGCCAAGTAATATTTTATTGTATGGATTTACTGCAGTTTGTTTATTCATTCATTGAAGAACATTTGGGTTGTTTCTGGCTTTGCTACTTATATCTTTGGTATTTCTTCAGTATCTCTCAGCAATGTTTTGTTCTTTTAGTGTAAAGAACTTGCACATTTTTGTTACACTTATTCATAGCTCTTTTGTATTTGCTAATGGTATTATAGTGGTATTTAAAAAAATTTGTTTCTCAGCTTTGGTTAGTAGTATATAGACATAAAAGATTTTTGTATGTTAGCCTTGATTCCAGCAGCATATTATTTATTTGTTAAATTTAATAGTTTGTAGGTTTTTTAAATTTTCCATGTACAGAATCATATTATGAGAAAATAATGACACTTTTCTTTCTTCCTTTCCAATATTAAACATTCTATTTTTTTCCACATTACAGTATTACACTAAGACCTTTACCAAAATGTTATATTTATAATCTGAGTTTAACTAATACCTCTAGCCTCAGCCCAACAGCACAGGGCTAGTCCTTTTCTTTCCCATTTTTATATATGTACATATTTTTATCTCCCTCTCCCACACTGAGAAGCTTTGCTGTGAATATTATGAATATATTAGTGTATTTACTTATTTGTTCAACCTTACAGTGTACGTACACACACAGAAAGGTTTCAGAATTCCTGGAAAAAATAGCCATATTAAATGAAGTTCAAAATTACATAGCAGTTTTTTGTCTTTATTTTTTTGAGATTGTATATTTTAAAGTAATCCGTACACCCAGTTGGGGCTCCAGCTCATGACCCCAAAATTAAGAGTCGCCTGCTCTATCAACTGAGCTAGCCAGGAGTCCAGTAATTTTTTTTGTCTTTAGACTGAAGATATGTACTCAAAGCATTATGTTCAAAAGTTTTATGAATTAGTTGTTCTTTTCCTTCTTTTGTGTGATTATGGTATCAACTTAATAAACAGTTAAGTTCAGTTGTTTCTGCTTGTTTTCTCTTTTAGTTTATTTGCCATCCTTGCTGATTAATTTTATTTCTGGAATATGTAAAAAACGCAATTCAGAAGTCAAAACTATACAAAAAGTTACCTTCAGAGAAGTCTCACTTTCTTCTCTATCCATTCTACGCAGTTTCCACCCACGTCCTGTAGGTAATCAAATTTCATTAGTTTCTGTTTTCATTGTTTCTGTTTTTCTTTTTGCAAAACCCAGAATATGTATGTGTGTGTATTCTTATTTTCCCTTTTTTCTCACACAAAAGACAGGGTAATATACACACTTGCTTGCACTTTGTTTTAAAATGTTTTTAAACTTAATTTATCCTGGAAAAAATTATCCAGGAAATCACTCTTTATAAGTTTATAGAGATTTTTTTGCATTTAGAGATTTTTTTTTTGCATTCTTTTTTATAGCTTCATAATGCTCTATTGTGAAGATGTACTATATTTTATTGAATCAATTTCATTTTTATGGGCATTTGGTTGCTTCCAATATTTTACATTTATAATTAATACCTCTAAAAAGAACTGTGTTGGATTTATTTTTATTTTTTGCATCAGAGTAAGTTTCTACAAGTGGACTTGCTGAGTAAAAAGCAATGTAATTTTGTTAAATAATATGAAATCCTTCACTACACCATAGAAGTTATTCCGTTTTCTACTCAACCCAGGAAGGTATTAGAGTGACTTTTGTGAACAGCCTCTTCAGGAGTGTTTCATTAAGCCTTTGAACTTTTGCCAGTCAGATGGATCAGAAACGATATCTTGGATTAGTTTTAATTTGCATTTCTTTTATTATGAGTAAAATGTAACATCTTTTCATAGCTTCAAAGACCATTCCTATCACTTAAAATTATATGTTCATATCTTTTGCCTGTTTTATTTATTGAGTTTTGGTATTTTTTCTTCTAGTTTATGAGTTCTTTATATAGTAGAGATACTACAATATATGCTGAAAATATTTCTCTTAGTTTGTAATTTGTCTTTTGAGCTTTCTTATGTTGTGCATTTAAAAAATATGTTTAAATTTGTTCATCTTTTCCTTTATTGCATCTGGATTTTGAGTCATGTAGTAAGTCTTTTCCCACATTCAACTTAAATAATTTCACTTTTTTACATTGAAATTCTCATCTGCTGGATTTTATTCTTCTCTATGGTGTGAGGTATGGATCCAATTTTTTCTTTTTCAAATGTGTATCTATTTCTCCCAACACTATTGAATAAAAAAATCCATCTTTGTCCCTGAGACTTGAAATTCCACCTTTATCATATACAAATTTTCATATGAATTTATCTATTTCTGAACTTTTATTCTATTCTATTGGCCTGTCTCTCCATTATTTTTACATAGGTTAGTGCTGGCATGAAAGATTGATTTTTATATGTCAATATTATAGCTACCTCTTCTCTGCACTCTCTGTTTAGCTGCATTCATTTATTAATTTTTATTTCTTAGGATTTTTATGTAGATGTTATTTCTGCAAATAATGACGTTTTCCCTCTAAGAGTGTTTCATAATCATTTCCCTCTTCTTTGTCAAACTTTGTACTTTTCACTGCTTTTCACTCTCATTTCTAGTAATATGCTGAATAATAGTACTAATGGCCAGCATCCTTGTTTTGTTTTTGTTTTTTATTTTAATGAAGAGAGTTTTATTTTTTCCAATTTTTTATTTAAATTCTAGTTAATTAACGTACAGTGTAATATTGGTTTCAGGAGTAGAATTTAGTGATTCATCACTTACATATAACACCCACTGTTCATCATAACAAGTGCCCTCCTTAATGCCCATCACCCATTTAGCCCATCTCCCACTCACTTCCCTCCATCAACCTTCATTTTTGTTCTCTATCATTAAGAGTCTCTTATGGTTTGCTTCCCTCTCTCTACTTTTCCCTTCCCATATGTTCATCTGTTTTGTTTTCTGAATTCCACATATGAGTGAAATTGTATGGTATTTGTCTTTCTTTGACTGACCTATTTCACTTAGCATAATACACTCTAGCTCCCTCCACTTCATTGCAAATGGCAAGGTTTCATTCTTTTTGATGGCTGAGTAATATTCCATTGTGTATATGTACCACCACTTCTTTATCCATTCTTCAGTCAATGGACATTTGTGCTCTCTCCATAGCTTGGCTCTTGTTGATAATGCTGCTATAAATATTGGGTTGCATGTACCCTTTCAAATCTGTATTTTTGTATCCTTTGGGTAAATACCTAGTAGTGCAATTGCTGGGGTGTAAGGTAGTTCTATTTTTAACTTTTTGAGGAGCATCCATACTGGTTTCCATAGTGGCTACACCAGATTGCATCCCACCAACATTATAAGAGGGTTCCCCTTTCCTTGTATCCTCGCCAACATCTGTTGTTTCCTGTGTTGTTAATTTTAGCCATTCTGACAGGTGTAAGGTGGTAGCTCCTCATGGTTTTTATCTGTATTTCCCTGATGATGAGTGGTGGTGAGTATCTTTTAATGTGTCTGTTAGCCATCTGGATGTCTTGTGGAAAAAATGTCTATTCATGTCTTCTGCCTAATGGGGAGAGTTTTAATGATTCATAATTAAGTATGATGCTTGATGTAGGTTTCTGGTAAATACCCTTTCTGAAGTTAAGGAAGGTGTAATTAAATTGTCTATAATTTTTTAATGATGTGTGTATGTTGAATTTTATTTATTGCTCTCCCCCACCATTTATTGATGATTTTATGGCATTTTTTTCTTCATAATCAGTTAATGTGTAAATTTCATTGTTAGATTTTCTAGAATTTATCTACCCTTTATTAAGATATATTTCACATAACATTTTGTAAGTTTAAGGTACACAACAGAATAATTTGATATATGCATATATTATAAGGTGATTACCATAGTAAGGTTAACACATCCATCATCACATATAGTTACAATTTTACAATGGGGGTGGAGGTACTATTCTTTTTAATTTTGGTTTCTATTTGCTAATATTTTACTTGGGATTTTCCCATCTAAATTGAAAAGTGATATTAGTTTAGTGCTATCTTTTTCTCCAGGAACATAAAATGAGAAAAGTAAGTTGATAGTGTCCATCTTTTTCAGTGCTCTGGAACAGTTTGTATAAGATAGAAATTATCTTTCTTGAATGTTTTCCCATAGTACCACCTGGGCTTCATGTATTTTTTGGGGAAATATATGTTTGACTACTGTTTAAATTTCTTCTGTATTTGTCTATTCATATTTTCTAATATCTTTCAGGCCAATTGAGGCTATCTTATTCATATTTCCATTTTATCTAGGCTTTAAAATTAACTTATATAAAGTAATAAATGGTATTATTTTATAATTTTATAATTTCATCTATATTTGTAGTTTTTTCTATTTTGATTTGTGATTTATATTTTTTGTGTCTTCTCTTTTATTTTTCTTGATCATGCTTGTCAAAATGTAATTCATTTTATTTAGGATTTGTGCATCTGTGTTCTCAAGTATGTAGAAAACTTGCTAATAGTATGTGAAGCTTCTGAAAGAAGTAACTCACAGGGCTTATAGAGAAAATGATAGAATGGATAAACAAAAACAGTTAGGAACATCCCCCAGTGATAGAGGGGATCATTTAGGATTAGTCAGGGGGTTGCAAAATAAAAATAAGGGAAAAGTGAGTCAAGCATTTAAGAACAAAGCAACTTCAGTATAATAGTATTCCATTACATATATATATATATATATATATATATATATATACACACACACACACACACACACACCACATCTTCTTTATTTATCCATTTTTCAGTCAGTGGACATTTGGGCTCTTTCCACACTTTGGCTCTTGTGAATACTATTCAGCAATTAAAGAGAATGAAATCTTGCCATTTGCAACAATTTGGATGGAACCATAGTGTATTATGCTAAGTGAAATAAGTCACTCAGAAAAAGACAAATATCATATGACTTCACTCATATGAGGACTTTAAGATACAAAATAGATGAACATAAGGGAAGGGAAGGAAAAATAAGATAAAAGCAGAGTGGGAGACAAACTGTAAGAGACTCTTAAATATACAGAACAAACTGAGGGTCGCTGGTGGGGTGTTGGGTGGGGGGATGGTCTAGATGGGTGAGAGGCATTAAGGAGGGCACTTGGGATGAGCACTGGGTGTTATATTACATGATGAATCACTAAATTCTATTCCTGAAATCATTATTATACTAATGTCAACTAACTTGGATTTAAATTTAAAAAAATAATAATAATAAAGTAAAAGGATAAAAAGAAAAAAAAAAAAAAGAACAAAGCAACTTCTTTTGGTGCCTGGGTGTCTCAGTCAGTTAAGTGCTGGACTCTAGATCTGGGCTCAGGTCGTGATCTCACAGTTCATGAGATTAAGCCCCATATCAGACTCTGCTGACAGCTTGGAGACTGCTTGGGATTCTCTCTCTCCCTCTGTCCCTCTGTCCCTTCCCTGCTCACACTCTCTCAAACTAATAAACATTTTTTTACAAGAGAGAACAAGGCAAATTCTCAGTGAAAGCACACTGATTCATATGACTTAATGTCAGAGAAGACACAGGGCCACACAAAGAGCAGGTTCTGTTTCTCAGGGAACAGAGGGGACAGTGAAGAGCATGAGCTACATAAAAAGGCGTTGCTGGGGGAATTAAAGATCAGAAGGGAGGATCCTGGAGATTTGTAAATTAATGGATAAATTGATAGAGGGCAGGGTGGAGGGGCAGGGTGTCAGGGAGAGAATGAGAATATAAAAGGTGCATGCAAAAGGAGGTAAGTAATGAGGATTTTGCCAGTGCTCTCCTAGAAAAGGAAAAGTTGATGCTAGTGCCATCATAAACTTGTATTTTTTCCATAGCCAGAGTGAAATCAATGATTTGGAGTGGTTGGAGAATAATATTAGAAGTTACCATTTGGTGAAGAATTAACACTGTTCTAAGGTTATACATATATGACTCATTTTGGCCTCATAGCAACTTCATAGTGTAGATATTATTATTGTCCATATGTTATAAATTAGTAAAATGAGAGATGCCTGGCTGGCTTAGTCAGTGGAGAATGCAGCTCTTGATCTTGGTGTTGTGGGTTTGAGCCCCACGTTGGGTGTAGAGTTTGCTTAAAACAAAAAAAGGAATTGGTAAGTGAAAATTTAGTGAAATTAAGTAATTTACCCAAGGTCATAAGCTAGTAAAGTGAAAGAGCTGGTATTTAAGCCTTTTAGACTCAGGGCGCCTGGGTGGCTCAGTTGATTGAGCAACAGACTCTTGATTTTGGCTCAGGTCATGATCCCAGGGTCGTGGGATCGAGCCCTGCACTGGGCTCCGTGCTGAGCATGGAACCTGCTTAAGATTCTCTCTCTCTCTCCCTCTCATTCTTCCCTTCTGCTCCCCACTCTCAAATAAAATAAGATAACAAAAGTCAACAACAAAAAAGCATGTTAGACGTGCATCTGTTTTACCCTATAGTCCATGTGCCGTGCACAGGGCTGCTTCTACTACTTTTTTGCCTTTTTCTATGAACCCTCTTAGATGCTCAATTTTTACCCTGTAATTTGACATCAATGTCTTAGTCATTTTGTAAAATCCAAAGAATATAAAGAAAGCCATGAATTCTTGACACGGTAATTTATTTTGGTATAGGTTTCTGGTATAGTGTCTCTATGATCTATGGAGGGGATTCCCAATTTGCTATATTATTTGTCCTGTTCAGACCCCATGCAGCTTAATAAATGGGCAGAAAGAATGAGTGCCATTGGATGCTAAGTGTCAGTGATGAAAAAGGGCCATGTAGGTCTATTGTGGCTATGGCCAATTCTTGATTTCTGATTCTTTAATGTAGATTTATCAAGGTTGTTGTGCAGTGAGTTTGATTTAGAAGTCTTGGGTAATATAGAAATGGGATAAAAATCCTTTTGAAATTAATCTCATTCAAATATCTTTTCAGCAGATTAGGATTCTTGCACAGGAAATTTCCCATTGCATTTTCATTCATCAACATAGAGAATTTCCATTTCAAGTAGTTGCTATTGCTTGCACAGAAAGGGACGTGTACAGCTGGAGATTCAAGCCTTTAGTCTTTAACTGTGAGGAAAAGCCCAGTAGTACATTCAGGACATGGTATCCATGGCAACTTGCCCAGCAGCTTTTTAACGTTTCAACCTATCAAAAGATGATTTCTTTAGTTTTCTTTCAATTTTCTTCCTCTGCTTTTTTTGGTCTATAGTCATCACCATCCTGGTTCACATGGTATTATTTCTCACTACCCAATAAAAAGGTTGAAAGAGTATATTAGATCGCCACTAGTATTTTTACCAGAGGTAAATACATAAATCTTCATAATCTTGACTCCACTAATGAATGATCTTTGAGCGGGGTAACTGAGAATAAACTGAGGGTTGATGGGGGTGGGAGTGAGGGGAAAGTGGGTGATGGGCATTGAGGAGGGCACCTGTTGGGACAAGCATTGGGTGTTGTATGGAAACCAATTTGACAATAAATTTCATATTAAAAAATAAATAAATAAAAATGAAAAAAAATGACCTGGGTGATAAAGCAAGACTGGACCAAATCTCATCTCTGTACTAGCTAAAGAAAACAAAGTTTGCTAAGCAGATACAACTGAGACACAGATTTTAAGTTGTGTTCATATGCATATAAACAGTTGTTAGGTACATTGCAGTAAGGTCTTGACTACTTGGACTGCTCAAGGATGGGAGATTGTAATTAATTTACTTTCCTGGTTAACCAAAAGCTAAGCAGAAAACTTTTATATTTCAACCTGTGTTACAAATTCCTCTGAAAGGTGCTAGTTTACTCTCCTGCTTTAGCAATACAGTCTCCTGGCTCTTTCTTCAATGCCAGAGGATCTGCTGTCCCTGAGGCTCATAACTCTGGAAGTCAGTGATCTTTGTTTGGAACCACATATGCAGCTGCAGAGACCGGAGGATGTAGAAGAGAGGGTTCAGTGTGTGCTGATGCCAAAACATAACTCTGAAAGTTTCTTTTGTGTTGAAAATAAATCCCTGATATCATATTTTTTTACCTGAAGCAAAAGGTTGTTTATCTGAGGCAGCACAGTAGTCTAGTTAATAGCACAGGCTCTGGAGTCAGCTTATTTGGGTTCAAATCTGGGCTCTAGTTCCTTACTAACAGTATGATTTTGAGAAAGGTCATTAATCTCCCTAAGTCTCAGTGTCCTCATCAGTAAAATGGGGATAAGCCATCAAACCTACTTTATAAAGTAATTGTGAGGAATAAATGACAGTCCATGTAAACTGTTTAGATCAGTGCTTGCCTGCTACGTAGGAAGTACTCAATAAACATTAGTTATTATTATTTCTCCAAAAGATGAACTGTCAAGGTAGCATCTGCTCCATCGAAAAACTCTCATGGCTCCACTCAAGGTAATTTCAATTATACTAAACAATACATTCTGAACGCTTTACAGCTCTTACCCATCAAAATTGCCTTAATGTAGTTGGAGTAACTGTTTGCACTTGAAAGTAATAAAAATCCATGTCTTTAAAAATATTGTGTATTTCAGATTTTCCACTACTTCAGCTTAGCCCTGCCTCCAGTGACTCACAATAGTGAGATTATTTTGGGCATTGATTTAGCAGTTTGTATGTGTGCCTTCTAATGTGTGCCAACACTGAAAACAACTAAAAAAGAAAAAAGGTAGGTGTTTTTTTATTCCCTTTGTCTAATTTCCGATTTTCAATGGCTAGAAGATGCTTGAGTTTACAGGGGATTTGTTTGTTTGTTTGTTTCTCAGGTAGTTGCAGTATGTTTTTGCATTTGCCTTTTTTGCCTTCTATCACCTGAAGTGCATGTTCATTTCCTTAGAAAAATATTTCCTAAAGGCTTAAATTATTTACATAAAATAAATCTACATATATATACACTAATATGATTGTTTTGATCTTGCACAATTATGCCAGTAAGTGAATCTACTAGAGGAAGTAGTATCACTGGAAAACTCACTGGAAAAAGTGATTAGAATTTATTTTAGAGTGGGGACTGCAAAGTCTTGAGAGAAAATTCTAGCTTTGAAACACTAGTATTTGAGGAGATTTGTGTCTCATTCTGTCCTAATCCACCCTTAGGTGGAGTTTCTATGGAATCAGACTAACTCATTTATGCTCTCTCTTTCACACTTAGCTGTTAATCCAGTCTCTCACCTCCACTGCTGCCTCACTCACCACCTATGGCTTTCTTGCTCTTTCTCCCTTAACTGTCCTCTCTGCCTAACTCAATTTTTGAGGGCTTAATAAATGTGTGTTTTTCTGGATGTGGTCCCTTTGTCCCTTTGTTTCTGCCCAAGAGCATGCACGTGCCTTGATAGTTGTTAAGGTCTCTGTTTACCATTGTGTATGCATGGGTGAGTGACTGTGTGTGTCTTCCACTGAAGAATAAGGGTTTGGGTGTAATAGGCTGCCTGCACTCCACAAATGGTCCTTAAGCAGGAGGGTAAGAATATGCGTAATCCCTTGTTGCCTTCTCAGTGCTACCTTAAATTTTCTGGCAGGATTCCCACAGAAGGAGGCCCTGACTCTGACAGAAGAGTTTTCCCTCTCTTGTGTTTTGTCCATTTTGTCTGTTTTGAGAGCAGTGGCCCCTGGTAACTCGCCCTTGAACTCCCCCTTTTCCTACCCATTTCCCTCCTCCCTTTTCTAGGCTGTGCCAAAATCTCCACAGCAACATATAAAGGGAAAGAGGGTGGTGTGGGGAGGGGGGCGCACAACCAATCATTGGTTTGGGAAAAATATACAAGTTAATGAAATGTTGGCTCAAATATTGTTCCTGGATCTGTGGATGCATGTGAGTCTTCTATGTACTAAATGGACAGATTAGCAGTATCAAGCAATAGCATATTGATGAGACCTTTTGATTAAGAAGCAAAATTGCTACCCAACTTAAAGCATGCTTTAAACATTTCAGAACACCAAGTTTGTTTGATTATACTGAAATCTCTCCCAAGGGTGTGTTAAAATTGAACAGAACATGGATTCTTCCAACAGGCAGGCTTACCTTTCAGTAACTGCCATGAATTCCGATCACCCTGTGGAGCCACACAGAAGGCTCTTTCTTCCAACAGAGACCTTTCCCTTAATTATTTGACTAAAAAGATGGAAATCCGGATTCTAGTCCCATTTCTGCCATTGACCTACTCTGTCCCAGCTTCTCCAACCATAAAGGAAAATTCTCTGCTCCTTCCATATACATTCACATAATAAGTAGGGAATATGGGGGAAAGTATGTGATTTACTTTAGACAGAATATTTTAGACTTTTATGAAGCTACCATCAAGCAAATCTGAAATAGTTATCTCCTCAAATAATTGACCTCCAGTGGCTTGACATAATGAAGGTGCCTTAAAAACATTAATTAGAAAAAAATAACTCTGCTTAATAGATTTATTTGCCATCCATATATCTCCTGTGTTGAAGTGTCTATTTAAACCTTTTGCTAATAGGATCAGTCTTACTCTTAAAAAATAAGCTTTAATTTGGAGTATAATTGACATGGAATATACTGCACATGTTTAAAGTCTGAAATTTGGTAAATTTTGATATATGTATACACCCATGAAACAACACAACCAAGATAATGAACATGTCCACCACTCCCAGGTTTCCCCGTGTCCCTTTGGGTGTTTTAAATGTTTATTTATGTATTTTGAGAGAGAGCAAAAGTGGGGGAAGGAGCAGAGAAAGAGGAGAGAGAGAATCCCAAGCAAGCTCCGAGCTGTCAGCGTGGAGCTTGATGCAAGGCTTGATCTCATGACCCATGAGATCATGACCTGAACCCAAATCAAGAGTCAGGCACTTAACCAACTGAGCCACCCAGGTGCCCCTCCTTGTGCCCCTTTGTAATCTTTCCCCCATGCTCTTCCCTATCCTTCCCCATTCACAGGCAACCACTGATCTGCTTTATGCCATGACAGATTAGTTTGCATTTTCTAGAATTTTCTATAAATGAAAGCATAGCTTATGTACTCTTTTTTGGCTGGCCTCTTTCACTTGGCATAATTTCTAAGATTCATCCAAGTTGTTATGTGTGTCAATAGTTTATTCCTTTTCATTACTGAGTAGTATTCAATCATATAATTATGCCTCAATTTGTTTATCCACTTATGTGTTTATGAACATTTGGGTTGTTTCCAGTTGAAGGCTATTACAAATAATGCTGCTATGTATGAACATTCATGTAAGAGTTTTTGTGTAGACATATGTTTTTATTTCTCTTGTGTAGATACCTAGGACTAGACTGACTGGGTCATATGGTAGGTATATATTTATCTTTATAAGAAGCTACCAAACTATCTTCCAAAGGGGTTGTACCATTTTTACATTCCCACCATCAATGTATGAAAATTTCAGTTGCTCCACATGTTTCCCAACACTTGGTATAGTCCATGTTTTTAATTTTATCCAGTTTAGTACATCCATAGTGGCATCTCACTGTGGTTTTAATTCCTGTCTCCCTGATGACTAATGATATTGGGCATATTTCATGGGCTTTCTTGACATCCATATACTTCTGTGGTGAAGTATCTGTTTAAATCTTCTGTCCATTTCATTTGTTTGGTTGTTTTCTTATTGAGTTTTGAGAGTTATTTGTGTATCTTAGATATAAAACCCTTTATCAGATATGTGACTTGGAAATCTTTTCTTTAGGTCTGAGCCTTGTGTTTCCATTTTTCTAAGAGTATTTTTGAAGAATAGAAGTTCTTAATTTGGATGAATTCCAGCATTTTCTCTTTTCTCTTGTGGATTATGCTTTTGGTGTTGTATCTAAAATTAATCTGTTATGCCTATCATAGAATCCTTGATTTGAAAGAGTTCCTTAGAGATCATCAGGAGAGTTACTTGTCCTACCAAATGTTCTTGACCTGGAGCCCATGGACACAGTAATCTGCTATTAAATATTGAACAGTTGGCTCTGCTGGATAAAAGCCTTGATTTATAGCATTTGCTGGTTTTCATGTCTAATATCAAGATTCTGGTCTGATGTCACCAAATATGGAGCTAGAAAGAGATGGCATGATTACAAGCCATTATATGGTAATTTGCCAAAAATGTAAAATAGATATAAATAAATAACCTCAAGAACATAGACGTTAGTAGAATGCAGCGAAATAATGAGGAAGTGATAAGTTTTGAGTATTTATTAACTTTTAATAATATAATTTTTTGAATTGTGAATTTATATAACTTATTGATTAACAATAGATGCATTTAACAAACAGCTAAACTGCCTGAAAATTCAGCAGTCATCTCTTATAGGCCACTTCATGTTAGCTCCAACACACCATTATGTAGGTTTCTTGTGGGATGCGTAAGGGGTCCATGGTTAGAGTTTAGGCTTTTTTAAAATAGTTTTATTAAGAAAAAGTACATCTTTATTTTTATTAATCTCTAAATGAAATTTTGCATTTCCTTTGACCATGAATGTACTTTGAAACTGTAGGTAGGCCTGCTGTTAGATCTTGTATTTAAACCCTTCATATTGTCATACAAGTGTTTTAAAATTTTGATAGCTAAATTTTGTTGAACAGGTTTTCATTGTAATCCTATGCATTTATTTCATGCATTTAAAAGGGGCTTTACCAAATTATGGAAAGAGCCTAAATGTCCATCAATGGATGAATGGATAAAGAAATTGTGGTTTATATACACAATGGAATACTACATGGCAATGAGAAAGAATGAAATATGGCCCTTTGTAGCAACGTGGATGGAACTGGAGAGTGTGATGCTAAGTGAAATAAGCCATACAGAGAAAGACAGATACCATATGTTTTCACTCTTATGTGGATCCTGAGAAACTTAACAGAAACCCATGGAGGAGGGGAAGAAAAAAAAAAAAGAGGTTAGAGTGGGAGAGAGCCAAAGCATAAGAGACTCTTAAAAACTGAGAACAAACTGAGGGTTGATGGGGGGTGGGAAGGAGGGGAGGGTGGGTGATGGGTATTGAGGAGGGCACCTTTTGGGACGAGCACTGGGTGTTGTATGGAAACCAATTTGACAATAAATTTCATATATTGAAAAAATATACAATGAAAAAAATTAAAAAAATTAAAAAAAATAAAAGGGGCTTTATAGGTTTTACCATACACTAACGGGGTTTATGGCACATACACACAAAAAATGTTGGGAACTCTTCCAAGGGATTCCAGGTAAATGTATAGCATACCTATTTATAAATAGCTTCCAGGATGGACAAGCTATAGTCTTATTGCTTGGATCACTATCAGAAATGTTTACCTTCTTCTTGTTACTTAATACTTTATGTTTATAAGGAGTTTGGGAATCATGTAGATATAAGTCCCCAGTCCTGTGTTTATTGATTACACGACTTAAAGAAACTTAATTTGGCTCTCTGTGTCTCACTGTAAAATAGGGGTAATAATACTTGCTTCAAAGGGTTTTACGATGAAGACAAAATGAGTGCCTGCCATGCATTAGGTGATCAATAAATATTTGCTTCTTTTTATTCCAGTGGAAGAGGGGAATCGCCGATACATTCCAGAGTGTCTACTGCCCAATTCATCTTTTCCAGGGTGGGGATATCTCTAAGTCTAAAGAGAATATTTACTCTTACCTGCTTTCAGTACTGATCACTAGAGTCTACAGGAGTCAGCTGTTTTATGTTCACCTCAGCTCAAAGCTGGGGACCAGGAGGATTTCTGGGGAGAGGATGCTGGATTCTGGTTATCCAGCTTTGAATGTTATGCTAATTTAATATGCTTTTGACTCTAAGCCTTCACCAACTCTGGTCAAGATTCTGAGTGTCAAACATTACCTCACTCAAATACACAGTCACCTCTTTAACTAAGCCCTGAGGGAAGGCCACAGCTTCCAGAACACTGATGTAGTGACTTTCAGTCTTTCTCAGTCTGTGGACCTCTTCCAGTGGTAAAAGTTCTGTGGATCACCTGAGCCTCCAACTCTCCCTTGCCACAGGCAAAACAAAACAAAACAAAACAAATCCCAAAAAAACAAAACTGAAACTCCTTAAAACTAATGGGAAGCCTGGCACTACTTTAAATGAGACACCAATGAGATGATGTCTGGTTTAAATATCATAAGTGAATGGTGTATTCATGCCAGAAATCAAAGTATAGGCCTTGCCATGCTGCAAATGTGACCCTTTACAAAGATCAGTCTATGGACCTGCTCAGGATAACCTTTGGACACCACTGGCAGTCCCATTTGGATACTCCATTTTGGGAAGTGCTGCTTTCCAAGAGTACTTCATGCTCATTTGATCATACAGTAAATTCACTTAAAACTTTCTTCTCTTCGTTTTTTTGGTAGAGAGACAGAAGGAAATGGTGGAAAGAGAACTGAATTTTCAATCAAACGGATCTGAATTTGAACTTTTTCTGTGCTAATAACTAGCTGTGGTTAATGTCGATAAGTTTTCTCAGCTTCTGTGAGTTTCAGTGGTGTCCTCTGCATAATGAATATATGTATTCCATAATGTTGTTGTGTAGGTAACTAAAATAATGTATTTTATGTGGCCAGGGCATAACACATAGCTAGCTCTCTAATTCACTTATTTTCTTCCTCTTTTTGGCCACCAAACTAAAATAGAATAAACCAAGAAGAAGCCAACACTGTACCAGTGTCACATTTATAAATTTTAGAGGAAGAATGTGTCCAATAATGGGATCTCCAGGCTCTTTTATTGCATCAATCCCTTCCGTCTTGAGCTTGGACGTCATAGTACTTTACTGAAACTCCTGTCTTGGTAAACAGTTTCCACATCCTCTATTTCTTATTTTTCTGACATAACTTTGCTAAACCCTAGTTTTGGATCATTCTAAATACCTGCTTCTCAACTTCTACAACCAATAATACCGAGTCTGCTAGAGAAAACCACACAAGCTGTGCACATTGGGGTTGCAGCAAATTTGTTTTTCTCCAGTTTGACTCTGGTCACTACAATTCCAAAACTTCCTTCCCCACCATCTCCCCACCCTCTTTAGAAGCTTATTTTAACTCTTATTTCAGATAGAAAATTAAGCTGATTATGGATGGGCTCTTTAAATTCCCCCCACCTAAAAATTATCTTTATCTGTGTCCATTCTCCTTTCCTTCCCTCTGGTCTCAGAAGGAAGTTTTCCTTCTCCTGTCCAAGTTTAATATCTCCACCTGGCTTTATTGCCTATCTCTTAATATTTCTTCAAGAACTTCATTTTGTCAGCTATTCTCTCTCTTCTTTGTGTCTTTAATATATCTTATCCCTTCCCATCAACATATAAACAAGGCCAAGTTGCTATCATACTGAAAATTCAGTAACCCTCTCTGTATCCTATGTCCCCCTCAACTTCTACCCTCTCTCTTCCCTTTTCTTCTTTCACAAGCTTCTTAAAAAATGACCCACACCACTCTTTCCGATTCCTTTCTAATTTCCCATTCTCTTATCAGACCATTATAAACTGTTTTTTACCCCTAAATCTCCATGGAAACTGCTCTCCTAAAGGATGCAAATGATCTCCTAATAACCACAGCCAAGAGATTCTTTTCTGATTCTCAAATTACTTGATCAATCTGGGTGGATTTTGACACTGTTTTAAGATTCCCTTCTTTTTTTAATGTTTTTATTTATTTTTGAGACAGAGAGAGAAGAGAAGAGAAGAGAGAGACACAGAATCTGAAGCAGGCTCCAGGCTCTGAACACAGAGCCCGACACGGGGCTTAAACTCAGGAACCTCGAAATCATGACCTGAGCTGAAGTCGGATGCTTAACTGACTGAGCCACCCAGGTGCCCCTAAGATTCTCTTCTTGAAACTCTGCTACTTTGACTCCTGATAAATTACTTTTAATCCCACTTCTTGGGCTCCGTTGCTGGCTTCTCTTTCTTGGTCTGTTGCTTTAATGATAGTTTTTTTTCCCTAAAGCATCCTCTGTGGCCCCCTTATCTTCTTTATATAATACCTGAGCAATTCATCTTCATGTTTGTAGCTACCACCCATAAAATTGTTAAATCTCTATCACCATCCAGTTCTCCCCACTGTTTCAACTCCTTCTTGGTCTTCTCCAGTTGGATGTTCCACAGATACCTCAAAGGTAACTCAAAGGTTAATAAATGAACTCATTGTACCCCTAGACCTATTTCTCCTCCAATATTTCTTATCTTAGAGAATGACAACATTAACCAAATCTTAAACCTAGGTTTTGTCTTAGATGTTTCTTTCTTCCTCACTTTCAATCCACATTGTGCCAATCATAGGCTGGTTTTCCCTTGGATCCATTCTTCACCTTTCTTTGCTCTGCTATTTTTGCAGAGGGATTGATCCTGCAGACTGTTGTTCCCAAGTTTCCATGTTAGGAGGCTTTGATTGGATTCAACCAATAGGAAACACTAATAGGAAATTGCAGGATGGAAGCAAAGGAGAATCCAGTGTCTCTTGGCAGCAGCTCCACCTCCTCCATGTCTTCAGCTAACACTGAATGAATTTCCTTTGATCCCAGCTTCCTTGGGGTGACCTCTGCTCTTGGCATCTGGTGAAAACATCTTTTCCTATTGTCCTTTCAGCCTTGGGAGTGGTAAGGGCTTCCTGCTGTTGCTAATCTCTGTATATCTTCAACATACCTTGTGTTTCATCTCAGTTCTTCCATCACCAATGTAACCTATTATTGTATATAATTCCTTTTGTTTTACTCACAGTGGTTTCTATTTTCTGTTTGGACCATGGATTAATGCACCCATTCACCAAGCATTATAGATGCTGTCTCCTTAACATCTTTCATATCTGTCTGTCCTTTCCAGTCTTCCTGCTACTGCCCTAGTTCAGGCTTTACTGCAGTTCTTTCCTAACTAGCTCTCCTTTTATCTGTCTTCCATGCTGCATGTACATTTATCTTCCTTACCAATAAACCTAATAATTTTACTCCACTGCCTAAAACCCTTCAATAACCCCCATCTAGAATTTTTTCCCAATTATCAGTCACTTTGTACACCAGTCTCAAAATTTTTGGCTCTGTGTACCATCTGTACTATTATTTAGGTAATATTTTTCTTTGAGTATATTCACTGAAAAAAGGTTTAGCTTTTCCCTGAGGAAACTTTGGGTTTGAAGGTCGAATGTTTTTTCCTGATACACTTTAAAATAAATACCAAACTATTAAAAATATTAATATTTATCCACATACCATTCCTCATATATATAGCACACTTCGAGGCACACTGGTCTATAAGATCAAGCCAAAGTTTTTACTGGTGCTTATAAAGTGTTTTATGATCTGGCTTTTGAGCCCATCTTCCCAGTGGGCCCTTATTCACATCCACTGTTCTAGCCACCTCCTCTGCCTCTAGTTCAAACTGGTTACCTAGTCTTTCATGATACCTTCTATGCCATATATAGATACACTTTTGTGCACTTATCTATTTACATGTATTTTTGTCCCTAGTTTATATATATATATATATACGTATATACACACACACACACACATATATATATATATATATATATATAGACACACACACACACACACACACACACACACACATATATCATTTTGGAATACTAGATTCTAATGATCCATTATTTCCAAACATGTAACCTCTTCTTAAACCAGAATAACATCAATTTGTATTGAAAAAGTGTTACTTATTTATTATCAATACCAGCCTGAGTCATCACTGTAAATGAGTATTTTATTCTTTTCACTTTCATTTAACATATGGGCTCACCTTGGTAAAACTACCAAAACTTGTTAAACTACCAAGCATAGAAATTGAACTAGTTTGCACGCACATTACTTTCAATACTTATTTTTTGTTTTCAGAGTATAATAAAATTATCCAAAGAAGAGGAAAAAAAAACTATGCTTCTTTTTTTTTCCTATGCAGAAGTACAGTTTGAACTAGCTTCTGATTTGTTGATTTTCTGCTGAGGGCAAGGCTCAAAGTAAAGAAGAAAAAAGTTAGTTACAAGTTTTTACAAGCAGCAACACAGACTCATTGAGCTAGACGGTACCTTAGAGATCATCTAGTCCAACCTCCTCATTTTACAGATAGGGAGTGAATTAGGTCAAGAGAAAGGGAAATTCTAGACTAAGTAAGGATTTGTGTGTGTGTGTGTGTGCGCGCATGTGCATGTGTGTGAAGAAATGGGAAGAATACTCCTGTTTTGAGCTATCGTCTTTATTAGCACACAGTTCACATATACAATTGCTTTGTGCCAAGAAGGGCAGATCAACACGTGGGCCTGGGATCACTCAAAACCCCCACAGAAGGCTGCAGTGACCTGTGCCCACATTTATATTCACATAGATGAGATTCAGAGACTCTGTGGATCCCCAGCTAGCCATACCCTCCCAAGGTAGCCTGCTGGAACCAGAGTCTCTCTAGAGCTCAGCTCACTGACAATCACATTGATTATGCATTTTCTTCCTTTTTTAAAACCAAATATGCTATTTATATCTATTTTAATGTTTATTTAGTTCTGAGAGAGAGACAGACAGACAGAGCATGAGCAGGGGAGGAACAGACAGAGAGGGAGACACAGAATCTGAAGCAGACTCCAGGCTCTGAGCTGTCAGCACAGAGCCTGAAGCAGGGCTCGAACTCACAAACTGCAAGATCATGACCTGAGCTGAAGTCAGACACTTAACTGACTGAGCACCCATGCACCCCAACAAATCACCCTAGAGTGAATCTTCAAATCACCCTAGAGTAGTCTGAAGGAATCCCTGTTTCACAGAAAATTAAATTGGAGCCTGGGAATAGAAAGATTGCTCAGGAAGGCAAAAGTAGTAATAGGGCTAGGAATGAAATTACCACATTGGTAATTCTAGATACCAGAACTATATGTCTAGAGGCTGAATTTCACACATTTGATACAATTACCAATTTTTTAAAATAAAAATTGACTTCTTTGTCCTTTGATTCCTGATTTGTGGTCCAGTCTTAATGAAAAACAAACAAACAAACAAACCCAGAAACATCAGGAAGAAACTAAGGCTGTATAATGAGCCAACAGTCTACTTTTTCAGATTCAGTGACAGATTATCACATTAGTAGATAATGCCTCTTCCCCTTCTTCCCCACTCTCTATTTCCCTGCTCATTAGACAGGGATAAGACAGGAAGTGTAACACAAATCTCTACATTTACTTAATTGTCAAGAGCTCTGATAAAACTTGTGAGTAGAAAAGAGGGTGAAATTAATGGATAAAAATAAACTATAAGACTTACCTGTAGAATTACACTTAATCCATACTTTGTTCCCAATGACCCTGGTTAATTAAGAATTGACTGCACTGCACAATGTTCTTTTCTGACAGAGGTGTCTATCATGAGAGGGTATTATGTTACCTCTCTATATTTTTCAGGCAAGAAAACATTTCGCCAAGGAAAACATTCAGTATAATGGGAGATAAGTACTAATAGAGTAGTAGGAAGTCCAATCTTATTTTTAAATTCTCTTCAGTGATTGGGTTTTGGAAAATAAAATAAATGTCAGTATGTACTTGGAATGACATCCATCTGGGCAATTTTTCTGCCAGAAATAAAATGAAAGTAGGCACGGGTAACTTTACATACAGAAATCTGGTGTACTTGGGCTGTCTACAAGTTATCTTTTTGGAGAAGTAGCTGAAAAAATGCCCCGTATCCTTTCAGAAGTGCACTAAGTAGATACGGGAATGGGAGTTCTCAAAGTATCTTGCTGACCTGACTCTACAAACAGAAATTAGAAACTAGGGTTGATTTCCATTAGCAGGATCCTTCAGCTCACAGACCCATTTTCTCGCCTCATTGGCAACTCACTTTTGAAGAACTGGGCTTTTCTTTTTTTTTTTTTTTTTTTTTTTTTTAATTAATTTATTTATTTATTTTTTAATATATGAAATTTACTGTCAAATTGGTTTCCATACAACACCCAGTGCTCATCCCAAAAGGTGCCCTCCTCAATACCCATCACCCACCCTGCCCTCCCTCCCACCCCCCATCAACCCTCAGTTTGTTCTCAGTTTTTAACAGTCTCTTATGCTTTGGCTCTCTCCCACTCTAACCTCTTTTTTTTTTTTTTTCCCCTTCCCCTCCCCCATGAACTGGGCTTTTCTAATAAGCATCTCATTTGGAGTTTGTTTGCCAAGGCATGGCTAGACTTTCAAGTTTATTTTCTTAAGCTGCTGCATTATCTCTCACATATCATGCCTAAAAAATAAGTTTGTGAGAAGATAAGTATTTCAAAGGGCAGCCAAAGACATTTGGAACTCTGATTCAGGGGATAGGGTAAGTGAACTCAAGTTTTTAACCATCCTAAAGAAATTTTGAATGAAGGCAGGTGGTAATCATGTACTAGAAAATGCACTAATAAAAGAGACAACAGAGCGGTGACACCTAGAAATGAAGTCATGTGTTATGGGACAAAGTGATGTGTTATACTAGAGATGAAAGTAAATCTGAAATTAAAGAAATATTTTGATGATCCAACTAAAATAATAAAAGACATTTTCTTAAAGAAACACTCCCTTAGTAGTGGACAGTAACCACTTAAAATTGTTGAGTGCAATCAGCAATGCCATAGGGTGCCACTGGGTGCCAGTGGTAGGCCTAAGACTTGGTTAGAAGAAAAGGAGAAAGAGATGACAGCAAACAAGTAAGGCCATTGAAAATAAAGAAGGATGAAAAAGAAGCTGAAGAGAAATACATAAGAAAGGAATAGCCAGCAATTCTTCTGATTATCATCCTGTAGTAGCAAGATGATGAATTATGCCTGACGTTTTAAATATAAAGGATAAAGTAAAAACATTGTTTATAAAAAAAAAGTTTAGATTTCAGATATTCAGTGAGTAAAACTCCTACCCACGAAATGGCGAATATGCCCTGCCACTTTCTCATTCCTTTCAGTGACTGTAGTTGTATAACAGATTAGAGTGAAGTTAGTTTCAGAATAGTTTGGTAGCTACAGGGGTGCCTGGCTGGCTCAGTCAGAAGAGCATGCAGCTCTTGATCTCAGGGTCATGAGTTTGAGCCCCATGTTAGGTGTAAAGATTACTTTTTTTAATTGATTAATTAATTTATTTTTAAATTTACATCCAAGTTAGTTAGCATATAGTGCAACAATGATTTCAAGAGTAGATTCCTTAATGCCCCTTACCAATAAATAAATAAATAAATAAAAGTTAAAGAAAAGAATAGCTTAGTAGCTATAAAAACTGTTCTTTTTAATAGTTTGTCCATAGCCTACCTTAGTGGTACTCAATACCAACGTTTTTATGGTTCTGAGGAGGGCATTCTGTTTTTTCATTTTAAAAAATCTGGGCATTACTACATTGTATAAGACTCTTTAATAAGACTAATAAATATGTTAGTAAGGCTAATAAATACTCAAATAGACTCTCTATATTAAAAACCAGAGGTGTCTGGATGGCTCAGTCAGTTAAGCATATGACTCTTGATGTTTGGCTCAGGTCATGGTCTCACAGGTTAATGAGATAGAGCCATAGGGCTTATACTGACAGGGTGGAACCTTCTTGGGATGTTCTCTCTCTCTCTCTCTCCCTCCCTTTCAAAATAAATAAACTTTAAAAAAGAGAAAGTTAAAAGAAAAAAAATAAACCTTTTACATAAAATGGCTGATAGGAATTATCTTACACAGTTCAGTGTTAGCTTGCTGCCAAAGATTTACATGCCAAGATACATTATTTTCCCAAGGCTTAAGAAAAACTTGGCATCATTCTAAACATTGGTGGTGGCACAGCGTATACCACTATCATTGCTATTCATTTGGAGAACTCACTGCTTTTCAGCATCAGTCATTATTGAGTGACTGAAACAAGCAGGACTATAATAGTCTGGTGAGGGCATTGTTATATTAGTCATAGAACTGTGCTATCTTAGGACAACTTTGAAGAATTCATAGGTAGCATGTTGTAGAGTATATAGAGTATGTTCTTTCTACAGAGAGTTTATTGTCAAATCCTTCAAAGTTACTCTTTTTTAAAACTTTAGAAAATTATAGCACGGCGATATGGTTAAATGCATGGTTAAAAACTCAAATAGAATAGAAGGGCTTATATGGGGAAAAAGGACAATCCTCCCCTGCCCACCTTCAATTTTACTCCCCAGTAACACTTTTTTTTAAGTTTGTTTTTGAGAAAGACAGAGACAGAATGAGTGTGTGTGGAGGGGAGGGCGGAGCAGTGAGAGAGGGAGAGAGAGAAAATCCTAAGCAGGGTCCACACTGCCAGCACAGACACAGGGCTCACGAAACTGTGAGATCATGACCTGAACCAAAACCAAGAGTCAGAGGCACAACAACTAAACCAGCCAGGCAACCCCCCAGTGACAATCACCTTTAACCTTTTCAGACATTTAAATTTTTCTCATTTATGTTGCCATTTCTTAAATGACTCTAGGCATTGTTTATTGCCATCCTGCTATGCTAGATGTGAATATGCTGAGTTTACATAAATCCCTACCCATCTGTCCCTCTACTAGTATAATTTATGTCCCTATTCTCAGTTCTACCACTAGTTACCTCTGAAATCTTAACTGTAATGAAACTTCCATCTCTGGTTCCATGTGTCTTGGTTCCCCACTTTGTAAGATAAAGACATTAACACTCCTACTCTTCCTTTCACTGCTCTTCATAATCCCCTACCCTTTAACCACTGTCAGCTGTACATTTATTTTTACATTGTCAAGGTTGATAATATTCACATTGTTAGGTGGCCATAGTTAAATGTCTTGTGATTTGTAAGATTGATTGTTCTAAAGGTCGAATACCAATAAACAGTTGTTTACATTATTATAATTATAGTTTTCAGTGTATAACTGCATTGTGTGCTGGAATTATAATTGCTTCTCTGAAGGACCACGGCTATGCTCCTGTACCATTCAATGGAGAATATTCTGACGATCAAGTTCAAATAGATTCTCCTATTTTTCTACTCCCCCCAATTGCTTTGATCATACCCTCAGGTCATTATATGCATTCAGTCATAACATCAGTGCCTCTCCTTTCTTTGCTAGGTATTATTGGCATGCCAAGATACCTAGGGCACCAAGAGCAGTCACCACGACATAAGAGTAACTGCAAAAATTAAGCAACTCTACACCAACAATTTCTTTTTTAGGAAGGAGTAATTTATCACTGACATTAAATTTAATGTTTATTTATTTTGAGAGAGAGAGAGAGAGACAGAGTGCGAGCAGGGGAGGGGCAGAGAGAGATGGAGATACAGAATATGAAGCAGGCTGCAGGCTCTGAGCTGTCAGCATAGAGCCAAAATGAATAAACTTTAAAAAAATGTAAAATAAAAAACAAGAGAATGGACTTTGGGGCCAAGTTACTGGTTCTGCCATCCTTGAGACTTTAGGCAAGATAGTTTGCTTCTCTGTGCCTCAAATTTCTCATCTGTTGTCGGGGCTCAAACCCACAAACCGAGAGATCATGACCTGAGCTGAAGTCAGACATTTAACCGACTGAGCCACCCAGGTGCCCCTCACTGACATTTTTTAGAATGTTGTTACATGGTGGTAACAAAAAGATGACCAACTCCAACTTTTACTCAGTTTCACTATGGTGTTTTAATTCTTTATATATACATATTTTTAATTATATATATATATGTGTATATATATATGTGTATATATATATATATATATATATATATATATATATATATATATATATTAAAAAATTCATCCTCTTCTTACTTATACCCAAAGAAAATGACTCCTACTGCCCTGGCCCTTGGTATACCAATGCTAATGACCATTCTCCCAGAGTCCTCTTCCATCTTCCATCTTCCAATATGGGTCGCTGCATAGTGACAGTCCTAGGACTTCTTTTTCTTACTATTCTGATTTAGATCTACTTTTTCCTAGATCCCACAATTTTCTTTTTCTTTGCTCTTTCATTTCGATGCGACAATTGTCAAGTAATGTCTAAGAAAATGTCTTCATTCCATCGTCTTACTTCGTTGATATATATGCTTGGTTAAAAACTCTAAACTCAATATAATTATCCCTCAGAACTTTGTAGGTATTGCTCTATCTCCCTCTGACTCTTGTTCACTTGAGAGTAAACTATTCCTTTCACTAGAAATTCTTAGAATCTTCTTTTTATTCCTGGTGTTTTGGAATTTTATGATGGTGGCTATTATTTTGGGACTATCTTCAGTTCCACATATTGTATGTTTCCTCAAAGATCATTTTTCATTAATATGATCTTTTTCTTTTAGGTTAGAGGTTTTCCTCAGGTGTCCTTTGATTGGTGATTATCCATCTATATTCATGAATGAGAAAATAGGCTGACTAGGAGCTCAGTATATATGAGAAGGGCTTATGGTCTGTCAGGCTTTGCTTTAGGTGAACAGGTAGTGAATTAGCTGGTAGGCTGGAGAACCCTAGAAGCCAGAATGAGGAGGGTTTTTTCTGAGATGCCAACTCCCACACTAGCTCTTTAAGTTCTTTTCAGGCAGTCTTTGCCTGAGGGTAAATCCTCAGCTTTATGGAATTCTATGTGGGGGAATGGGAAATGTGGGGGGAGGAGGTCAACATTTCCATATAGAGACCTGCATCAATTCCCCCATTTTCAGCTCACTTTCCACTCCCACTCTAAGGTTTTCATGAAAAATAGTTCCCCTCCAAGTGTTTGCTAGGCTATGGCTTCTTCTTTTCTGCTTTGCCAGTTACCATTCTTACATTTACTTTTTAGGCTTCCAGAAATTTTTTGAAGTCTCTTATCTACTGCAGCCTGTTCCATTCTGTTTGCATTCCCTGCCTCCCTGACCAGTAGTTTTTGAGCACTTACAGGGCTCTGTGCCAGGTGCCATTCTAAGCACTAAGGGCATAATAGAGAAAAGAATAAGTGGAAGAGACAGGTATTAAGGACACAATAGCAAAATGACAGTCAGTCTAGTAATAATAAACAAGGCAACAAATAAATAAGGCAATTTCAGAGAGTATTAAGTTCCATGAAGAAAATAAACAGAGTAATGTGATATAGAGATCTGGTGAGAGGTTTTAGAGAAACTAGTCAGGGAAAGTGTCTGATTTGACCCTAAAATCATGGGATCCTAAATCAGGGAAGATCATTTTGATTTGAACAAATAGAATGAGGAGAAGGAGCCAGCCTGGGTAAGGTCTGAGGAAGGGCACTCGAGGCAAAGGGAACAGCCTTAAGGCAGAAACACCTTAAGGTAGGAAAGGCCCCAAGGGGCCAAAGGAAAGTTCAAAATGGCTATATATATATATATACATACAATAAACCATATATATTGGTTTCCATACAACACCCAGTGCTCATCCCAACATAAATAAGATTTAAAAAAACTTTTGTAAAAGGAGGGGCACCTGGACGGCTGAGGTGATACAGCATGCAACTCTTGATCATGGGGTTGTAAGTTCGATCCCCAAGTTGGGTGTAGAGATTACTTAAAAATAAAAAATCTTAAAAAAAAAAGAAATAAGAGAACAGTAGGAAATTGGGTTGGAGAGGGAAGAAAATCATCTTGAAATCATGGGAAGAAGTTTGTATTTTATTGTAAATGTAAAGAAATACCATTGGGGGGATTTTTCCCAGTAAACGATAAAGATTGACCCTTTGTTTTATACTTTTTTAAAATTCCGTAATGATTATTTTAGTTATGTTTGAGTGTAAAAACCAGTATAATGTAGCTGTTTGGAAGGGTGCCTGGGTGGCTCAGTTAGTTGAGTGTCCCACTTTGGCTCAAGTCATGATCTCATAGTTTGTGAGTTTGAGCCCTGTGTTGGGGTCTGTGCTGACAGCTCAGAACCTGGATCCTGCTTCAGATTTGGTGTCTCTCTCTCTGCCCCTCCCCTGCTCATGCTCTATCTCTCTCTGGCTCTCAAAAAATGAATAAACTTTAAAAAAAATGTAAAATAAAAAACAAGAGAATGGACTTTGGGGCCAAGTTACTGGTTCTGCCATCCTTGAGACTTTAGGCAAAATAGTTTGCTTCTCTGTGCCTCAAATTTCTCATCTGTAAAACAGATAATGATGGCACCCACGTGATAGAGTTGTGATAATTACTATAATTAAGGTATGTAAAGCACTTAGGACAGTGCTTGGTAGATAGAACTATATGTGTTAACCATTTCTAATATTGTTGTTATTATTATCGGAAAGAGGGGTGATAAATATGTATACCCAATCAACTCTCTTGAACAAGAAACCCAAAGGTGTTGATTTGCTTACATAAAATGAAGTTTTTTACAAAGGGCCAAGGAAAAACTCCATTTGTCTATTACATGCCATTACATGTTGCAGAAATTAAAGAAAAATATTCTTTACAACACTTTCTTTTTTTCTATATCTTTATTTCATATATTCTTCAGAATGTAAGTGGAGATCATTTGATAGGATTCTTTTTTTTTCTGTACATATATACATATGATTTTTAAAAATCAAATACTATAGTGGTGCCTGGGTGGCTCAGTTGGTTAAGCATCTGCTTTGGCCCAGGTCATGATGCCATGCTTCATGGGTTAGAGCCCCACATTGGGCTCTGTGCTGACAGCTCAGAGCTTGGAGCTTGGAGCCTGGAGCCTGCTTCAGATTCTGTGTCTCCCTCTCTCTCTGCCCCTCCCCTTCTTTTACTCTGTGTCTATGTCTCCCAAAAATAAATATGAAAAATTTTTAAAATCAAATATCATAGTCTTAACAATGAAAAACAACCGTTCTCTACCCAATTTATTTCTACTTCCCTTTCCCCATGTTCAGCCACATTTGACTTTTTAGTTCTTTACTCCATAGCTTTAAATAATATGCATAGACCATTATTTTTAATATTTCAGTCTTAGATAATACCTATTTATTTCCAGATATGACACATGAGGATTTAAATCTCTTACTCTACTGCCACTTCAGGTCCCCAATTGTCCTATAGTTATAGCAGCATTTTTACTTAAGAAACAGTGTTTACATTATTCTGGATACTCAAATATTTTTCACTTCAGAGGCAAGTTGGACAATGTAGTAGATGATGAGCAGCTATTTTCCTATAGTTTCTAATTTTTTCCCTTTTTACTTTGCAATGTCTTCCTTAAAATGTCTTCCTGTTTTATTCTCCAAAGTTCCATCATAACAGGTCTTTAATCTTGATCACTATCTTTCCAGGAAAAAATTCTCCTAAAAATGCTCAACTGCATCAAACTGTGTAATTACTCTCTCCATATCTGTCACCCTGGACTGTTCTTTTAGATTGGATATACCATTTCCTGAATCTCATACCTATTGTTTCTTTGTTCATTTTCTATTTATTTTTTGGCTAGTGTTCATTCTCAACTAACTTCCTAAGGAAAGGTGCATGGGAAACAGATGAACATAAGGGGAAAAAAGAGAGAGGCAAACCATAAAACAGTCACTTAACTATAGAGAACAAACTGGGTTGCTGGACGGGAGGTGAGCAGGGGGATGGGCTAAATGGGTGATGGGTATTGAGGAGGGTGCTTGTTGTGATGAGCACCAAGTGTTATATGTAAGTGATGAACCACTAAATACTACTCCTGAAACTAATATTACATTATATGTTAACTAACTGGAATTTAAATAAAAACTTGAAAATAAAGAAAGCACCAAAAGTTAGAAAAGAAAGAAAGAAAGAAGAAAGAAAGAAAAGAAAAAAAGAAAGGAAGGAAGAAAGAAGGAAAGAAAGAAAGAACAGGTGCATGGGGGTGAATTTCATTTGATTAACAGTTTGGCTGGATATAGAAACTTTGGTTGAAAATAATGTTCCCTCTGAATTTTGAAAATATTGCACTATCATCTTCCAAGTATTCAGAACTAGAGATAAAAATGAAAGACATCCTGATTCTCATTTGTTTTTATTTTTTTCACTCTTTTTTTACTTTATTTTATTTTTTTTAATTTATTTTTAATTTTATTTTAAATTCCAGTATAGTTACTGTACAGTGTTATATTAGTTTCAAGTGTACAATAATATTGTGATTCAACACTTCCATACATTATCTGGTGCTCATCAGGGACAAGTGCCCTCCTCAATCCCCATCACATATTTCATCCATCCCCCCACTGGCCTCTGCTCTGGTAACCATCAGGTTGTTCTCTATAGTTAAGAATCTATTTCTTGGTTTCTCTCTCTCTCTCTCTCTCTCTCTCTCTCTCCCTCTCTCCCTCCCCACTTTGCTCATTTTTTATTTGTTTCTTAAATTCCACATATGAGTGAAATCATATGGTATTTGTCTTTGATTTATTTTGCTTACCATTATTCACTTTTTTAATTGTTTTTTTTAATATTTATTTTTTAAGAGAGCGCAAGCGGGGGAGGGCAAAAAAAGGGGGACAGAGAATCTGAAGCTGAACCGGTCTCTGTGCTGACAGTCTGACAGCAGGGAGCCCAATGTGGAGCTGAGACTCATGAACTGCTGATCATGACCTGACCTGAAGTTGGACTTTCAACCAACTGAGCCACTCAGGTACCCCAACTGTTCTTTTTAATTTGAAATTTTTTGTAACTTCTCTGTTCCTGGTATTCTGAAATTTATAAGATTTAGTGTATTTGTGTTTGTGTGTGTATGTGTGTATTTCTTTCTCATTTACTCTTCTGGAAACTTGATGGGCTTTTCAATCTGATAATTAGTGTCCTGCAGTTCTAGGAAGTTTTCTTAAATAATTTCCTTCCCTCCATTTTTCTATTATTTATGGAACTCGTATTGTCTATTCTCAGACCTCTGGATTTATCCTCAGATTTATTTATTATCTTTTAAAAATAATCATTCAAATTTTACTACAAGGAATACAAAATATTTGGGGAATCTCTATGTATCTTGTTATTGAGTTATATTTTATACTTGGCTGGTTGGAGAATATACTCTGTAGATGTCAATCCTTAGAAATCTATTGGGACTTGTTTTATGACCTAACATATGGTCTATATTGGTGAATTTTCTTTACCAAATTTTTGTGTTGTTATCAATGGGTCTGATGTTCCATAAATGTCAAGTAGATCAAATGGTTGATGATGTTAAGTATTCCATATTCTGATTTTTTCGCTACATGTTCTACTGATTACTGAGAAAATGGTGTTAAAGTCTTCACATTTGTAAAACTGTCTATCCTTTCTTTTATTTTCTGACAATTGTTGCTTCATATATTTAAGGACTTTTTATTAGGTGCAACACATTTAGGAATGTAATGTTTTCTTGATTAATTAGCGCTTTTATCATTATGAAATGTCCCACTTTATTCCTAGTATTTCTCTTCATCATGAGTTCTATTTAGTCTGATATTAATATAGCCATAACATCTTTTTTATTGAAGTATAATTAAAATATAGTGTTGTATTAGTTTTGGGTGTACGACATATAATTCAACAATTCTACACATTACTCAGTGCTCACCACAATAAGCATAGTCGCCATCTTTCACCAACCAACATTATTACAATACTATTGACTATATTCCCTATGTGATACTTTTCATCTCTGTGACTTATTTATTTTATAACTGGAAGTTTGTGCCTCTTAATCCCCTTCATCTGTTTCACCCATCCCTCTCCCACCAACCTCCCCTCTGGCAACCACCAGTTTGTTCTTTATATTTAAAGAGTCTGCCTTTTTATTTGCTGCTTTTTTTCTTTTTTAATTTTTTTAACGTTTATTTATTTTTGAGACAGAGAAAGACAGAGCATGAATGGGGGAGGGTCAGAGAGAGAGGGAGACACAGAATCGGAAACAGACTCCAGGCTCTGAGCTGTCAGCACAGAGACCAATGCAGGGTTCAAACCCATGAACCGCAAGATCATGACCTGAGCCGAAGTTAGACTCTTAACCAACGGAGCCACCCAGGTGCCCCTTGCTGCTTTGTTTCTTTGTTCATTTGTTTTGTTTCTTAGATTCCACATATAAGTTGAATCATATGTATTTGCCTTTCTCTATCTGACTTATTTCACTTAACGTGAAATGGACCTCTCTAGGTCCATCCATGTTATTGCAAATGGCAAGATCTCACTCTTTTTTATAGCGGAGTAATATATTGTTGTATGTAGGTATGTATGTATATATATATGTATATATATATATATATATATATATATATATATATGTGTGTGTGTGTATATATGCATGTATGTATATATATATATATGCATGTATGTATATACATATACATATACATGCATACATACATACATATATACCACATCTTGTTTTTTTATGCTTAGGGTTTGCGCAAAATATTTTTTTCTTCCATCCATTTTCAGCCTCTTTGTGTCTTCATTGTGTGTATCAAGTAAGAGACGTATGATGGGGTCTTACTTTATCAACCAATTTGACCATCTTGTCTTTTAATTGCAACATTTGGTCTATTTCTACCATCTTGGTTCTTGATTTCTATTTATCTCATCTGTTCTTTTTGTTTGTTTCTACTTTCTTAAATGTATTTGGGTTAATTTGTTAAGTATCTCAGTATATTTCCCGTTGACATTTTAGTTATTCCTTTTTATGTTGTTTTTAATGATTATAGTAGAAATTTTAAACACATCATTAACTTGCCACATTATACATTCAAAATATACTGTATTATTTGATGAACTATCTAATAATTTTGTAACAATATACTTCCAATGACTACTTCCCCACCCTTTGGGTTCTTGTCATATATTTTGTTTTCACATATGCTGTAAACTGCATATTCCTTCATTATTATGTTTACATTAAATATCCAACAGTCTTCTAAAAGATTTAATAATGGATATGTAAAAAAATAACATTAAATGTTTAAAAGGTCATTTATATTATTGACCAATTTACTCTTTCTGATGGTTTTTATTTATTCTTGCATAACTAGATTTCTATCTGATTATATTTCTCTTCAGCCTATTTAATTTCTTTTTTTTTTTTAATTTTTTTTTCAACGTTTTTTATTTATTTTTGGGACAGAGAGAGACAGAGCATGAACGGGGGAGGGGCAGAGAGAGAGGGAGACACAGAATCGGAAACAGGCTCCAGGCTCCGAGCCATCAGCCCAGAGCCTGACGCGGTGCTCGAACTCACGGACCGCGAGATCGTGACCTGGCTGAAGTCGGATGCTTAACCGACTGCGCCACCCAGGCGCCCCAGCCTATTTAATTTCTTTCAGTATGTCTTTTAGTGTACGTCTGTGGGACATGAAATCTTTTAGCTTTGTACAAAAATACCTTTATTTCATCTTCATTTTTCAAGAATATTTTTATAGTAATCTGGCCTTTATTATGTTTTATAAGAAAGCAACTATCATTCTTATCATTGCTCTCCTATTTGAAATGCTTTTTATTTCTTCAGAGGCTTTCAAGATTTTCTGTTTACCTTTGGTCTTCAGAATTTGACTTGATTTCCCTAAGTGTGTTCAGTGTATTTATCCTGCTTGAAGTCTGCTGAGCTTCTAAGATTTACGGGTTGGTATCTTGAAACAATTTTTAAAAAATGTTTACTCATTATCTCTTCAAATATATTTATGCTTCATTCTCTCAAACCTTTCCTCCTGGAACTCCAGTTTTATATATATATATATATATATATATATATATATATATATATATAATACTTATATATAGTATGTATGTATATAATATACATATGTTTATGTATGATATACACACACACACACACACACACACATATTAGATCATTTGATATTAACTTACAGGTCTCAAATCTGCTATTCTGGTTGATTTCCTCTTTCTTTCTTTCTTTCTTTCTTTCTTTCTTTCTTTCTTTCTTTTTCTTGTTATTTTCTCTTTGCTCTGATTTAGAAAATTTCTGATCTGTCTTTGAGTCCCTTTCTATTATGTTCAGTCATCTTTCATTCCAATTAATTCTCTGTCTTAGATATTGCATCCTTCAGTTCTAAAATTTCCATCTGATTTTTTTTTGGAGTTAACTTTTCTCTGCTGAATTCTCACATCTGTTTGTGCTCTTCCCATATTATCTCTAATTTTTAAAACAGAATAACTATTTCAAACTCTTCTTTTGCCCTGTTAATTCCAGTAGCTAGATGATTTCTAGGTTTCTGTCAAATGAATTTTGTTTTTAGTATTATGACTCACATTTTTCTGGTTCTTCACATGTCTATTAATTTTTATGGTGTACTGGATATTATGAATGATATGTTATAGAGACTATAGATTATGTTACCTTCTCTCAAAGATTATTTGGTTTTGTTTTGGAAGGGAGTTAAATTACTGGAGAATTATGTTGATCCTGTCAAGGCCTGGTTTTAGGCTTTGATTGGGTAAGGGAGGCTATTTCTATTTTGCCCTAGTCCTAAGGTATGGTCCTTATTTCTAGTCTGTGGTTCTTTCTTCTATAGTGTAGTCCTTTTCAGGTTTCAAGGGAATGCATGGTATGTTAACCAAGTTATCTTTATTTTGGATGGGTCAGAACTCTAACATATCCCAAGTACTGTGTGAGTTCTGAAATCATTGTTCAGCTGAGGGTTTGGCCAAGGAATGGGGGAATACTCCTACAAACATTCCTGTAACCTCCTCATTCAAGTAACTATCCCTTAAATTTCAGTCAACTTAGCAACTTATAACTCTGATCTCTGTTTCCTCACTCCCATGAAACTTCTACTTTATGTTTGGGCTCCACTTCCTTGCGCTACGGTTTGGAAATTGCCCACAAGTGGAAAGCTATGGAGTATGTAGACCTCAACTTAAACACTTCTCTTCTCTTGAGTATAGAAGACCTGCATATCCACTATCAAGTGCTTGAAAACTGTTGTTTTATATATTTTGCCAGGGTAGTGTCGGAATGGTGCAAAGTCCCCTTAAGAAAGATTTGGTTCATACCCACATGAATCCGTGTCAAAGACATTTATAAAATTAGAACATCTTAACTAGAGTAAGCTCTTAAACAGGTTTCTCAAGATACCCTCCAAAGACCCGCAAACTTTCAAGAAGTATCCAGTGTTACTCAATGTGGTTCTAGCCATTACACTAATTCACTATGCCTGTTACTCTCAGTGTTACAAAAGTAAGAAATTGAGCATTTCATCAAGTCCTTGCAACAGTTATAAATGTCTTGCCCTGTAAGACAGTATAGAGACTATATTAGTGCACTGTGAACAAGGCACCCTACCCCTGAGGCCAGCTTAGGAGTCAGTAACTCCTTGATATGCTTGCTACTGGGAAAGTCTCAGTAAAATGACCTTTTCTAAGTGAATCAAGCATCAAGAGATGATACTAAGGATACCCACAAAACTATTCTCATTAAGGAGTCTTCTGAATCAAGTACCTGTTATGAATTGACATGAATTCCATCTGCTTTGAAATTTTTCAGTTTTTCATAAAGACTCTGCATCTCATGATTCCAGGTGTGGTAATGTATTTCAGTAATATCTAAGGGCATTATTTCAAGACTTGATTAATTAAAACAAACACAGAAACAGGAAAGTAAACTTCCATTGTTTCAGTGTCACTTTCTTAGGCAATTGGCATCAGACCTACCCCATCACATCCATCTGTAGCAAGAGGAGATGCAAGAGAATCCTTTCCCTTAAAATAACAAGATCTATAATCCTCCCTGGAGCAACTCAATCTTTACTGTGTTTTTCTTTTACAAAATTCAAGAATTTCTGAGTCACTTCATTGTCCACTGAGAATAAAGTACATGGTTTCGTTCATCAGAATATGGGCGCTTTTCAAACTAAGTCAAGAAATGATTGGCTTCTATGTGTGTGCTAGAATGATGGATCAACATTAGCCATCTTCTCCTACTTCTGCTTAGCCCCAAAAGTCAGATCATACCAGTATTTCCACTTACTTGCAGCTCAAGAACAATATTATCTATATAACAATTCTGCACAAAGTGTCGAAGCAGCCCTGTTATAAAAGAAATCAAGAAGAACCACAAGTAGCTCTGTGAATATTTCTTTACTTTTTGTACTAATCAAAACTCTGGGGATTGCTTTTCAAATCAGGAGGAGATATGCTTTGTGTCAAGTCACTAGGTAACAAGTGGTGCTGGTTAAATGCTGATATCCTGAGCTGTCTGTTCCTGAAAAGTCTAGGTTATATTGAGTCACTTCCATTGACAATTTTACATTGAAAGATCTCCCAGATTCAGCTCTTTAGGCTGATCAAATTGCACAATTAACTGCAAGAAATCTTAGATTAGCTAGAGTCTTGAACTAGACCAGAAGGGGGTATCCATAAGAGAACCACCCAAGGAATTTAAGACCTTCAAAGCTGTCAAGATGAGTAATCTGTCCATAAAGAATGCCTTGTATGGGGGAATTGTAGCGTTTTTCAAGAAGGCAGCTTTCTTGTTATCTTGGACATGCTAAATGTAGCATATCCGGGATTTGTTTACATGAAAGCCTCGTGAAGCTATTTCTGATGTCATGGAATTGATTCTGATATTCAAAAGACTGTAAAAGAGTATAGCCTGTGACAAGCTACTTGACCTAACCTATTAAAGATACCTACTTGTCCATTTGTCAGGGAAGAGATGGAGAAGCAGAGGGATCAAGATTACTTAGATAAGTATGCATATTGATTTTGGAGAGCCATTATAAGATAATAATTTCTTCATTGAGCTAGGATCCCTCTAAAAATTCCCCAAATGGGTCCCAGTACCACCTCCAACTTCTGCTGTACCAGTTGTTTTTGATACATGGATTAATGTGTACTACTGTCTCTGACAATGTGGCCTACACATTGACATCTTAAATTGGTTCCATTATTTAGAAGATAAAAGTAACTCCAGAAAAAAAAGTTGAAACACAGAGAGTTTGAAAAAAATGAAAAAAAAAATGACCTTCCCTTACCTACTATTAGAAAACAATAACCATCAATATTTTGGTGTGTTTCTTTCCTATTTTCCCAATGCATTAAAAAAGCATTACACTAGTTTTTAAAAATTAGTTAACTTTGCACCTGGCAAAACTCTTCCAACCTACTCAGAAGTGTCTAAAATAAGAACTAAAATTCATATCTTCATCTCCATTCCCCCAGTGCCCTTGAGTCCCTCAGACAGAGATACTACTTAGGTATGTAATTCTTCATATACTTTCAAATTTAGCATTAAATAATATGTTTATGCTTCCATTTCTTGGTCTTTTAAACAGCATCTGTGGACTCATTTCATTTTAAGAGCATAGATTCTGAAACCAAAATTGCCTGGGTTTGAGTCATGCCTTCTTTACTTCCTGGCTTTGTGACTGTGAGCAAATTCCTTAATCTCTCTGGGTCTCCATTTTCTTATCCATAAAAATGGAGGTAATAATAGTACCTACCTCACAGTGTTGTGAAGATGATATGAGTTGATATAAGTAAGATGTTTAGAATAGTTTTTGGCTGAACTTAATAAAGTTCAGTAAATATTACTTTGTTTTTATTTTGAGAGAGAAAAGTTTTATCTCATTTTCATGGCTTCTTATTTCTATTCCACTCCCTCATATTTGTTATATTATTTTTAAGGTTTTAAAAACAGATTGGAATAACAAATTAAATCTATAGGTCTTATTTTAACTCTAGACAACGTCTCTTGGTCCTGAAAGTTGAGATATGAATGATAATGAAATTAGCATCATTTTATTTATCTCTACCTTCCTACTTCTCCCACTTCCCAACTTGTGTTTATACCTTTACTTTCATACAATCAAGTTAGTTAATATTTACATTCTGTTTTGAACTTAAGTCTTTTGTGATTCTTTTGGGTCTTTGCAGTTTGAAGTGTGATCTTTTCACCAACATCATTAGAATTAGGGAACCTGGGGACTTCGTAGAAATACACAATCTCAGTCCCTACCTCAGATTTGCAGGATGAAAATCTGCATTTTAATGAATTCCCCAAGTAGTTCATATGCACATTAAAGTTTAGGAAGATTGCTTTAGAGCAGTTGTTTTCAACTTGACTGCTTCCTAAGTGATTCTAATATGCAAACAGGGCTGAGAATCATTGGTTCATAGATATCTGTTGAGGGGATCTTAAATTGTCTATCTGTTGTGGGAATCTTAAACTATCTCAAATTCTCTCCAGGCCCCAACACCCTCGGAGCCTCTGAACTCCAGGCAGGTAGTTTATATTCTATAATGCAGATGCAGTTTTTAGGCTTAATCCTGGAGGTTAGTCTAAACTTCCAGCCACGTTTGCTCTGAATGGGAGAGAGGACTGTAGGAAAGAAGAGGAGCTCTATTGGCCTAACTGTCCTGAATGCAGTTTTTAAAAATATAATTTATTGTCAAATTGGCTAACATACAGTGTGTAAAGTGTGCTATTGGTTTTTGGGGTAGATTCCCATGGTTCATCGCTTACATACAACACCCAGTGCTCATCCCAAGTGCCCTCCTCAATGCCCATCACCCATTTCCCCCTCTCCCCACTCCCTCCTATTAACCCTCCCTTTGTTCTCTGTATTTAAGAGTCTCTTATGGTTTGTCTCCTGTTTGTAACTATTTTTTCCCTTCTCTTCCCCAATGGTCTTCTGTTAAGTTTCTCAAGATCCACATGTGAGTGAAAATGTATGATATACATCTTTCTATGACTGACTTATTTTGCTTAGCATAATACCCTCCAGTACCACCCACATTGCTGCAAATGGCATGATTTCATTCTTTCTCACTGCCAAGTAGTATTCCATTGTATATATAAACCACATCTTCTTTATCCATTCATCAGTTGATGGACATTTAGGCTCTTTCCATAATTTGGCTGTTGTTAAAAGCACTGCTATAAACATTGGGGTACGTGTGTCCCTATGAATTGGCACTCCTGTATCCGTTGGATAAATTCTTAGTAGTGCTATTGTTGTGTTGTAGGGTATTTCTATTGTTAATTTTTTGAGGAACCTCTGCACTGTTTTCCAGAGCAGCTGCACCAGTTTGCATTCCCACCATCGGTGCAAGAGGGTTCCCATTTCTCCACATCCTCACCAACATCTGTTGTTGCCTGAGATGTTCATTTTAGCCACTCTGACCAGTGCAAGGTAGTATCTCAGTATGGTTTTGATTTGTATTTCCCTGATGATACGTGACGTTGAACATCTTTTCATGTGTCTGTTGGCCATCTGGATGTCTTCTTTAGAAAAGCATCTATTCATGTCTTCTGCCCCTTTCTTCACTGGATTGTTTTTAGAGTGTGGAGTTTGGTGAGTTCTTTATAGATTTTAGATACCCTTTATCCGATATGTCATTTGCAAATATCTTTTCCCATTCCGTCGGTTGCCTTTTAGTTTTGTTGATTGTTCCCTTTGCACTGCAGAAGCTTTTTATCTTTTTTTTTTAATGAAATTTATTATCAATTTGGTTTCCATACAACACCCAGTGCTCATCCCAACAGGTGCCCTCCTCAGTACCCATCACCCACCCACCCCTCCCTCCCACCCCCCGTAAACCCTCAGTTTGTTCTCAGTTTTTAGGAGTTTCATGTTTTGGCTCCCTCCCTCTCTAACCATTTTTTTTTCTTCTCCTCCCCCATGGTCTTCTGTTAAGTTTCTCAGGATCCATATATGAGTGAAAACATATGGAATCTGTCCTTCTCTGTATGACTTATTTCACTTAGCATCACACTCTCCAGTTCCATCCATGTTGCTACAAAAGGCCATATTTCATTCTTTCTCATTGCCACGTAGTATTCCATTGTGTATATAAACCACAATTTCTTTATCCATTTGTCAGTTGATGGACATACAAATCAAAACCACACTCAGATATTACCTCACGCCAGTCAGAGTGGCTAAAATGAACAAAACAGGAGACTATAGGTGCTAGAGAGGATGTGGAGAAACGGGAACCCTCTTGCACTGTTGGTGGGAATGCAAACTGGTACAGCCACTCTGGAAAACAGTGTGGAAGTTCCTCAAAAAATTAAAAATAGACTTACCCTATTGACACATCAGTAGCACTGCTAGGAATTTACCCAAGGGATACAGGAGTACTGATGCATAGGGGCACTTGTACCCCAATGTTTATAGCAGCACTCTCAACAATAGCTAAATTATGGAAAGAACCTAAATGTCCATCAACAGAAGCTTTTTATCTTGATGAGGTCCCAGTAGTTCATTTTTGCTTTTAATTCCCTTGCCTTTGGAGATGTGTCAAGCAAGACATTGCTACAGCTGAGATCAAAGAGGTTGTTACCTGCTTTCTCCTCTAGGGTTTTGATGGTTTCCTGTCTTACATTTAGGTTTTTCATCCATTTTGAGTTTATTTTTGTGTATGGTGTAAGAAAGTGGCCTAGTTTCATTCTTCTGCATGTTGCTGTCCAGTTCTCCCAGCACCATTTACTAAAAAGACTGTCTTTTTTCCACTGGATACTCTTTCCTGCTTTGTTAAAGATTAGTTAGCGTTACATTTGTGGGTCCAATTCTGAGTTCTCTATTCTATTCCATTGGTCTATGTGTCTGTTTTTGTGCCAATACCATACTGTCTTGGTGATTATACCTTTGTAGTGGAGGCTAAAGTCTGGGATTGTGATGCCTCCCACTTTGGTTTTCTTTCTCAATATTACTTTGGCTATTTGGGGTCTTTTATGGTTCCACACAAATTTTAGGATTATTTGTTCTAGCTTTGAGAAGAAAGATGGTGCAATTTTGATTGGGATTGCATTGAATGTGTAGATTGCTTTGGGTAGTATTGACATTTTAACAATATTTATTCTTCTAATCCATAAACATGGAATATTTTTCCATTTCTTTGCGTCTTCTTCAATTTCCTTCATAAGTTTTCTATAGTTTTCAGTATACAGATCTTTTACATTTTTGGTTAGGTTTATTACTAGGCATTTTATGGTTCTTGGTGCAATTGTAAATGGGATCAATTTCTTGATTTCTCTTTCTGTTGCTTCATTATTGGTGTGTAGAAACTGAATGCAGTTCTTTAATTACATTGAAAATTACCCCCATAGCCCACTTATCTCTTCTGTTTCTTGAGTCTGAGCTTGGCACTTCCTATAGCACTCTTGGAAGAAAGTATCCTTAACAACCCTTGTGTTGGGTTGCAATTTTCCCTCTTCTATTTCTTCCATTAATCAGATCACAATGCTTTCTATCTTTAAGGGATTTCCTCAAACTTTCTCGGCTCTTGCTGCATGTCTTTCTTGTTTTCTAGCCATGTTATGGTTTAATTATTTTGAAAGTGTGTTTTCTATAATTTCAGTGAGACTATGGAAAGGAAGAGAAGTAAATACATGGGCTCAGTCTACCATCTTTTGCCAGAACACCTTTTGCAGCTTAGTACAAGACATTTGTGTTCAGAAGCATTCTCCAAACTGTTACCATTACACCTCAACACCCTTGAGCAAATAGTCATGATCAAAGAATCATGAAGACAATTAAGAATGCACTGAAGTGGATTACTCAGGGAGACTGGGCAATACTTATAGGTCTTTAATTGATTCCTTTGTCATTTCATGTTCAATGTAATGAGGCAAGCTTGTTGATTTATTAAGAGTATGGCATCCCCAGCCTTGCCCTGTGTCCACTCAAACTTAAATGAGGACTTAAAAGTTCCAATTCCAGGGTCATCTGGGTGGCTCAGTTGATTAAGCATCTGACTTTATTTTGGCTCAGGTCATGATCTCACAGTTTGTGAGATCGAGCCCCATATCAGGATCCTAGCATGGAGCCTGCTTGAGATTCTCTCTTCCTCTCTGTTTGTCCATCCCCTTTTGTGTTCACTCTCTCTCAAAATAAATAAACTTTTTAAAAAAGTTCTGATCCCATATGCCACTCTGCACCTAGAACAACATACCAAAAGATGGTATGCATTTAACAAATAATTGTTAGATGATGAATAAATGAATGACCATGTGCCTACATAGTGCTCATTTGTAGCATAATACTTTGTCTCTGCTAGTAGGTTAGGAGCTGAATCAAGGTGGGTTTCTACTCTAACTTAGGTAACAGACCCTGGGTCGTATGAGTACAAAGGCACATGGGCAGGTGTAGCACTACCATAACGACCAATATTAAAGAGATTCCTGGGGAGATTTGTTAAGAGCCAAACCACTGGACTCATCTTCTCTAGGTCCATTGTTGATTTTTTAGCTACACCTCTGGAAGACACATCAGAACAACAAAATGAAGAAAGCAATAATTCTTTTCTAACTCCTGAGATGGCCAAAATGGAGTCACATGGAATTTCTATGCTGCTAGAATAAATACAGCAGCTGATATCCACAAGAGATTAAAAATGATATATTAGATAAGGGAGAGTATGGGTTATGTATACTAGGAGGCGCTGTGCCAGGCAGTGCTTTTGTTCCCTGGAATAAGTTATGATTGCAGACTTACAGGGATTGGTTGATGTGGCAGTGGAATTAAAATACAGTCTTGTTGCTCAACGTCGCTCCTCATCAGGGAAATACAAATCAAAACCGCACTCAGATATCACCTCACACCAGTCAGAGTGGCCAAAATGAACAAATCAGGAGACTATAGATGCTGGAGAGGATGTGGAGAAACGGGAACCCTCTTGTACTGTTGGTGGGAATGCAAACTGGTGCAGCCGCTCTGGAAAGCAGTGTGGAGGTTCCTCAGAAAATTAAAAATAGACCTACCCTATGACCCAGCAATAGCACTGCTAGGAATTTACCCAAGGGATACAGGAGTACTGATGCATAGGGGCACTTGTACCCCAATGTTTATAGCGGCACTCTCAACAATAGCCAAATTGTGGAAAGAGCCTAAATGTCCATCAATGGATGAATGGATAAAGAAATTGTGGTTTATATACACAATGGAGTACTACATGGCAATGACAAAGAACGAAATATGGCCCTTTGTAGCAACGTGGATGGAAGTGGAGAGTGTGATGCTAAGTGAAATAAGCCATACAGAGAAAGACAGATACCATATGGTTTCACTCTTACGTGGATCCTGAGAAACTTAACAGAAACCCATGGGGGAGGGGAAGGAAAAAAAAAAAGAGAGGTTAGAGTGGGAGAGAGCCAAAGCATAAGAGACTCTTAAAAACTGAGAACAAACTGAGGGTTGATGGGGGGTGAGAGGGAGGGGAGGGTGGGGGATGTGTATTGAGGAGGGCACCTTTTGGGATGAGCACTGGGTGTTGTATGGAAACCAATTTGACAATAAATTTCATTTATTGAAATAAATAAATAAATAAATAAATAAAAGTAAAATACAGTCTTGTTACAGACCAGACAGGATTTTAGTCAGGCTTTGCTTGGTGTAATGCAACCTGACACAGTAGAAACAATTGCCTGGAGGAAAACCTCTCCTCTAGCCCTCTGAGCCTATATAGCAAACGGCAATGTTCTAAAGGAATTTTGCTTTCTGTTGGATATTGTTGCCTTTACTCAAAACACGTGCTGACCACCTGTGTCCTACATTTATCCCCTGTTGCTACTTAACCATCCATACTAAGAATGTTTTCTTAAAGTCTTTCCCCTTCAACTTTCCCCTAGTTCAGTTGCTTGGCTAACTTTTTGCCTTTTTTTTTCCACCAGAAATTCTTGCTTCACACTCTTTCCCCATCCCCCACCCCAAAAAGAGGCAACAAGAGTCTATTGACAAAGGAAATATAAACTAAAGTTGAAAAAAAAAAGTAACATATGGAAGAGTCAGGCTCCTGAAGCAGAAGGGACATTGTTAGGAGAGAAAACGCTATTTTTTTGTGAGATCTTTTTGCTGGAGCTACAGCATATGGTACTTGGTGGTATGACTGTTCATATCCTGGAATTTCTTATAGGAAATAGCTACACTTCAAGTGGAAACTTTGCTAGGGACAGGGCCCTAGAGGAAAAACAATCTAAAGTATTTGTGAAAATAGAGAAAAAGAAATATAGAGAGAAGAGAGAGAGGCACAAAGAAAGCAATGTGATAGAGTAGATGGAAAGCTGTTTATGCAAAGCAACTGGAAACATTCTTGAAAGCTGTATTCCTTAATGTTTTACAATCCCAGCTCTGAAGAAGGTAAAGACAGACCTATAAGGGAAAAGCAGATTGGGTAACCAACTAGGTAACCCTATATAAATCCTCAGTGAAAATTCATTTGAATAGAATGCTGGTTCATTAAAACGGTTACAAATTCACTGTAAGGGGGCACCTGGGTTGTTCAGTCAGTTGGGTGTCTGACCTCAGCTCAGGTCATAATCTCACGGCTTGTGGGTTCAAGCCCCGCATTGGACTCTGTGCTGACAGCTCAGAGCCTGGAACCTGCTTCTGATTCTGTGTCTTCCTCTATCTCTGCCCCACCCCCACTTGTGCACTGTCTCTCTCTCTCTCTTAAAAGCAAATAAAACATTAAAAAAAAATTTAAAGAAGAGTTACACATTCTCTGTAAGAGATGGGGGGCAGATCTTGGAGGATCTATATACTCAATTATCACAGTATAATGGAAAATACATCAAATTTGTAATCAGATAAATTAGATTAGATTTGTCACTCATAAATCAATGAGCGTGGGCAAGGTAGCAAACCTTCCTGAGCTTTGGTTTCCAGATTTGAAAACCAGGCTAGTAACATTTGTCTCATAGACATTTTTTTTAATATGTATCAAGTGAAATCATATATTAAAAAGGATCTGCTTAAAAATCATTTATCATTATTGTTATTATTTCAGGACACAAGTTTTTAGTTTATTAAAGCAAAAAATTACATTCCTCCAGGGAACTGTAAAGTACAGGTCAAGACTACTAGGAAAATTATCTAATTATCTAGTTGTGGTCGTTTTGTATTAATTTAGAACTTCAACCCTGTAATATTTTAGTTACTGCAATAGATTATTCTTGGGTGTTGGAAATACACATTTTTCCTATGCAGAGAGAAATAAAATTGGCCAAGGGTAGACTTTCTCAAAATAATATGTGTAAATCGTTCATCCTTAGTATTGCTGAGAACTCACATTTAAGAACAACCAGTTTGCAAAATAGTTATCTACGGTGGCCATGCACTGCTAGTGAACTGTACTTGTTCACTATTCTGAGTAAAACACGCAAGGAAATAAAATCTGGTAGTTACTAATGAAACTTGACCATAATTAATTAAACTGAGAACATGGCATCCAGTTTTGACATTTTCTTGTTTACACCTATGTGCTGAGATCAGATCACAGATGCAGCAGGTTAGTTAGGTGGTTCTGAGAAGGGCAATGCATTTTAATAGTGAATAACAGTACCTAGAATTCACAGAACACCTGATATTTGAGTACTTCTCAGACATCATCTCATTAATTTTCAAGCCTATCCTGTGAAGCAGATGTTGTTTTTGGTATACTGATGGGAAAAACAAGTTTCCAAAAGGTCAAAAGATAGGGTAAAACAAGTTAAAGTTATAGCTAAGGATTAGAATCCAAGCCTACTGCCTCCCACTCTGTTCCTTTTATTGCTTTTTGAAATGTCAGAGGTGATAACTTAGTTCAAAAAGATGTTCTTTCATCCACATCTAATTAAGAAGAGGATGTCATTGGGATGTCTCAAATTTGGACGTTTGTTTGTTTGTTTGTTTGTAGGCAGTCTGGAGCCTATAATAGCACAAAATGCAAAACGAAATCCAAGGGATTTATGATATTTTATACCTGGGATTACCAGGAAGTCTTATTATAACTCTTTCTTAGATGTGCCTCTTAAATCTTCTTATGTATCACATCTATCCTAAATAAATATATCAATGCTCATGTATGAAAGAAGAAAACATTAAATAGATGGTAGAGTGCCTGGCTTTTTATCTCTATATCCTTAATTTGGCCACAATTCAATAAACAGTACCTAAAATATTTCTTTCCTATTTACCATATGATACATCTTTTGTTGTTAATTTTGCATATGAAATAAGTTAGTTGCCATGTCTCATTATAATTTTAATCAAGTTGTGTTCATATCAGCAAGCCACAGTCACTAGCTTGTGTTTATTAAAGCCCTCAATGATTAGTAGGCTCAGGTTCTAAGAAAGCTGACATTAAAAGGAATTTTGTGGGGCACCTGGGTAGCTCAGTCAGTTAAGCATCTGGCTCTGGATTTTAGGTCAGGTCATGATCTCATGGTTGGTGGGATCAAGCCCCATGTTGGACTCTGTGCTGATGACAGGGAGCCTGCTTGGGATTATCTCTCTCTCTCTCTCTCCCTCTCCCTCTCTCTCTGCCCCTCCCTTGCTTGCTTTCTCTCTCTTTCTCTCAAAATAAATACATTTTATAAAAAGGAATTTCATAGTTTTAGATGCTATTTTTATCCCTCAAAATTGTCCACTTACAAGCAAGCAGAAAACCTATTGAAATCGTGCCAAAAATCTTGGGAAGATAATGGAACTATTGATTTTTTTCCTAACTCCAAACATTAGAAAATAATACTTCAATCCTTAGATATTTAACTATTAGTTAGCAATGATAAAAATTATCTTCCCCTTCACTCATTAGCTTAAATCATAATGGAAAGCAGAGCAGTGCGGGAAGACACAATGTTTTAGGGCATCATGCCTTAATTACCAGATTTCATTGAGGAAATGATAGAAACTTATTTTTATCAATAAAGTAAATTGTAGGAATGGGATATGGAGTCTGTCATCTATGGGTAGCATCTTCTCTTCCCAAGGATTTCTGGCATTTCTCAAAGTGCTTATTTTTTTTTAGGGAATAATGTGGTTTTCTTTTTCAGTATATTCACCATCTCAGCCTTTATATTCACCTCGGAACCTCATTTTTTATTATATCTGGCTGCAATCACAAACACAGACACTCCTCTAGCATACTGGGGCCATTTAAAAGTTAAGAAGTGAATCCCTCTTCTCACTAATATATGGGTTAACACATAACACATTACATCATAAAGTTACCAGGGTTTTAAATTTTAAAACACAAAATCAGCTTTACTATTTTCAGTTCAAATGCCATTTATTGAGCCACTACATTGAGTCCAACACTATGCTAGATGGTGGTATACAAAAGTAAATAGATGTAGTTGCTGTCCTAAAGATGCTCACAAGCTCATGGGGGAAACAGGCATGGAAACATACAATTTCTAAACTAATATGGTAAGGGCAGAGGTATGCAAAAGTTGTTTGAAGAGCGGTCTCATTACAGATGGGAATTTGTTATGCAACCTAACCTATTTGTCCAATATCTACAAAAAATTGCTTCTAATGTCCTAGGAGAATGTTTAAGCAAAGCCTCTCCTATCCTCCCTCAAATCACTCACCCATGCCTATGCTATTAGATATTGCTATGCTTTGTCTGTTAACTATAATTTCTCTTCTTTTCACACCAATTTGAAGGCTCGATCCCTCAAACCAGGAAGAAAGGTTATAAGGTTTTTTGTTTGTTTGTTTTTCAGCACTCTGAAATAAGTGTTATTGCTGATGCATTTCATGAATGAGAAAACTAAGACTCAATGAGGAGGACTTGCCCAAAGTCACACACCTGGTAAGTGGCAGAGCAGGGCATTAAAACATGGGAGAGTTCTTAAACAAACAAACAAACAAACTGGAGAGAGTGGGAGAGTTCTTAACCACAACACAAATGTTTCCCAAACTTTGGTCTTTAAGGTACCATTTTCATGATTTTGCATATCTGTGTTAACATATTATTTACCTATATTAAAAAATTAGCATCCCTCATATTTAGAAACCTTAATCTTATCCTAGGCAATAGAATCTGAGTAATCACAGTTTTCTAGTGCTAGCCATATATATGTATGTGTGTTAGTGTATATTGATTAAATAAATAAATAAATAAATATTATCATACAAATATTAGTCCTTGTACCATCTAAAATCATCTCACAAACAAACTGAGGGTTGATGGGGGGTGGGAGGGAGGGGAGGGTGGGTGATGGGTATTGAGGAGGGCACCTTTTGGGATGAGCACTGGGTGTTGTATGGAAACCAATTTGACAATAAATGTCATATATTGGGAAAAAATAAAATAAAATAAAATCATCTCACATATCACAAATAGTATGAATGCCATTCTTTGGAAACACTGATCTACTCTATACTATTTGTATAGTTAGTTTATCACAATTGCATGCAAATTTGGTAGTGGATATATGTGATTACAATTGGGATAGTTAGGTGCTGTCTCTTATTATCTTCTCCAGAAGAATAGATTAATTTACAAAGCAATAAGGACTATCTGAAGAAGTATCTATGGTCCAGATATAAGAAAAAGTGAGAAGTGACTGATAGAACAATAACCAGGGGGGAAATATTTTATTAAGAAGAAAATTTAGACTTGGGCACCTGGGTGGCTCAGTCAGTTGAGCATCTCTTAATTTTGGCTAGGGTCATGATCTCACAATTTGTGAGATCTAGCCCCATGTCAGGCTCCACACTGACAGCACGGAACCTGCTTGGGATTCTCTCTCTCCCTCTCTCTTTCTTTCCCTCCCCTACTCATGGGCTCACACTCTCTTGCTCTCTCTAAAAATAAATAAATTAAAAGAAGAAGAAGAAGAAGAAGAAGAAGAAGAAGAAGAAGAAAATTTAGACTAAGGAGAGAACAGAATTTATTAGAAAGTACTTAAAGGAAGGAAGTTTGGACCAAAACACTCAGAAAATAGGCACTCTTGAGGGACTTGGAGTTATGTACCAGTGATTATAATGCATAGCTAACTTGGGTCACTATTATTCTTGTGTTCAGTGTAAAGCAATGCCAGCTTCTTTCACTCCAGTATTATCATGACTCACTTTGAGGAAATACGTGTGAAATTGGGGTTATCAGTGTTTCTGACACTATTGCCACTCTACTTGAGAGACTCCTAGGACCTCAGGTGCTGGCAATGTAGGCAAAGAATAAGCAGTTAGCTGGCTGTGTGACTGTTCCAATGGCCAAGAGAACAGTTTGTGTGTGTGAGCAGGCTTGAGCTATGATCATCTCTGGCTCTCTGGGATAAGGAAATGATTATAAATATTAATGAGGAGTGTTTGCTTGAGCCCTGGTAGACAGCACTCAGCTTAAACATAAGTTGTTGCTGTTGTTGTTTTCAATTTGTACCATTAACAGAAAACATTTAAGAGGAAACTGTAAGATTAAGGATGAAACCAGAAGGCTTGTGGTGAAACCCAATAAGGTAGTATACCATTTTGTGCTAATTGGTATTAACTAGCAATCAAAGAGGACAGATGGCCTCTCCTGGGAAGGAGAACACTACAGTTTAGGGAAATATATGCTTGTCCTTCTTCATGAATATTCGTACTCTTGTTCTTGCCAACATCATCATTTTTCATGTTTTATCTCCTGAATAACAACTCAGATTTCATTTACATGTTTTAAAGAATGTAACATAGATATCAAAATATCAATTTGTGGAATTTTTTTTTCATTAAGGTGCTAGTTTTGTTAACTTGCATTTTGGTGTATTTATATAAATTGAGGAAAATGTCACTCTTTGGGATATATTCGAAACAATTTAGAAACAAACTACAGAAATTGCCCATAAGATAGTAAGTTTGTTTTTGAGGAGTGCCTGGCTGGCTCAGTCAGTGGAGCATGTGATTCTTGGTCTCGGGGTTGTGGACTTGAGCCCCATTTGGAGTGTACAGGTTACTTAAAAATAAAATCTTCTTAAAAATAATGCCTGTTTTTGAGATTTGGAGCCATTTCCAGCAAAAAAAATAATAAATAAAATAAGAACTAATTAAATTAAATGAGGTGAGCTAGTCAACAGGATAGGATTTGGGGAGAGGACCTGGGAAGGCTCAAGAATTGAAGGAGAAAGACAGAGTAGTTTGTAGCATGAGAGTTACATCCAAGCTGTCAGATTGAGTTTTAAGTTTCAATGTGTTCTGTTCTTATGCTCAAAAATGATATTGATCTTTCCATCTTCTTAGGGTCTTCTTTATTTTCATCCATTTGGTTTTTATTAAAAACTAATTTTTGCACTGTGCCATCATCCATTCTCTATGTTCTTTTAATTTTTTTGCAAATTGTTTCTATTACATGTACTATGTTCTGTTCAAAACAGACAAGATGAGATTCACTACTTACATGCCTATATCATAAATACCAGACTCAAGAAAATATGAATCATATTGATTATCAATCTAAAACATTCATTAAACATCAACTCTTTGCAATGCATGAAATAGGACTATAGATAGGGCTACAAAGAAACTGCAGCCCTTGTCTCTTAACACTTACAATCTAGCTGGGCAGAAAAGGAATCAATCCCTGAGAAACACAACTAGTGAACATGCTAAAATATAGTCTATGCTTTTTAAAAAATTCAAACAAACACATCAAAACTTAAATAAAATGATTTCTCACAACTTCAAAGTGGTTCCATTGGAGTAAACTTATTCTGAAGTGGCTACCGTTGTTGAAAATGATCTTTGGAAATCATCTTTGATATTACCTTCAAATTCTGTGATCTGTTCTTTGGAATTTCATCAGGGGGCAAAAACATTTCCACAGAGAGGGTGAAACTGATTTCAAGGCACAGTTAAAAGACATTTGGAACAAAGGATGTAAATAATAAAACCAAGCAAGCTGAGTAATACCACTTTGGGGTTAAATTGAAGTATGCCCACAAATCAATAAGGCTGGTTTTCTTGGGTAGTTTGGAAAATTACTTTGAAATAAATTTCTCTATATGAATTCCCAAGCTCTTTTTCCAATGTTAGTGTCAGTAGAATAGGTGGATAGCCTCCCAGCTGTCAATAGGCAGTTGCCAATCTGAATTACTATGACTTTTAGAGAAACCAGAGAGAGTTTCCCCATAGAAACAGTAGTAGTTCGATCTCCAGACTAGATTATAAAAGCCTATTTAAACCTGTAGTATAGCTGAAGAGAGTAATAATGGTCTTTTAGCCACAAATATTTGGGATTTAGAGCCTTACTTCTATGGGAAAACACAACTGCTATTCAAGTTATCCCACAATTCTTACAGCAGAACCTAAGATTCCCTTGTTTCTGATGACAAAGCTAGGAAGATCAGGTATTCCAGTTGGAGGAAAAGTAGACACTCCAAACACCATTAATTTGTTCACTCTGTATAAAAGTCATTTCACAAGTGTTTCAAAATGGTTGTCTCCATTGTCAACTCCTCTTGGTTCTTGCTCTATCAGTTCTCCTCTCTCCTGTGTTTTCTTTACATTCTTACTCAAGTTCTTCCCATTGAAGCAAACAAGCTTCCACCCAACTTGGTGTTCCCTTCTTGATTTCATTCCACTTCTCCTCTCCTTGTCCAACACTCTCAATAGTCCATTGATGTCTCTGATTCCTCACTTCCCATATGATACTCACTCTACTACAGTCTGACCTCTGTCCCCAGAATCCAGATTTGTAAATTGGTAATTAGAAAAACTCCTGAAAAACCACTTTTGTTTGGTGGGAACAGAAGCCTGATTGCAAGATATTAAGTATTGTGTGGGCAGTGAAGCTTTGAAGGCTGAGACACAACTTCTAATAAAATTTAGCAATGAAGAAGAGGGTCATAAGATGGGAGCTGAGATAGGGTGGCATGTGGATGGAGTGTGGGAAGTCTCAAACAATGGTTTTTGTTTAGATAAGAAAGTCCGATATATGATCGCAGCCACATGGAAAGAAGTCAATGGAGAGAGAGAGGTTGGAGATGTTAAAGAAATGGAGGGTCTGGGCTTAGATAAAAGGGACTCCTCTTTTTTGTGGACTTTGAAAGATAAGAGGATAGGCATGGCTCAGAAAGCACTGGCAATATATTTCCCATTGGTTCTATTTCTCTAGAAGACCCTAATATACTTCCCAATGTTTTTAAACCATGCCTAATGTCTAATCTTTCCAAGTCCACTTCAACCTTTATAATTGTGTGAGCTAAAACCTTATAATAAACATATATACATATATGTAACAACATACACACACACACACACACACACACACACACACATAAGGGGCACCTGGGCGGTTCAGTCAGTTAAGTGCCTGACTTCAGCTCAGGTCATGATCTGATGGTTTGTGAGTTTGAGCCCCACATCGGGCTCTGTGCTGACAGCTTGGAGCCTGGAGCCTGCTTCAGATTCTGTCTCTCTCTCTCTCTCTCTCTCTCTCTGACCATCCCCGCTCATTCTCTGTCTCTCTCTGTCTCAAAAATAAACATTAAAAAAATTTAAAAACATATATATATTTATACTCCTTATATTAGGCATGCATATGCTTAGTATATATATTTTGATATAACTTATATTTTTATAATTATATGTAATTATAGATAGATAATATATTTGGCTCATGCTGTTATGGAGGCTGAAGTCCCAAGATCCACGGAATAAGTCAGCAAGCTGGAGACCCAGAATAGCCAATGGTGTAATTCCAGTCTGAGTCTGGACACCTGAGAACCAAGATTGCTGACAGCAAAGTACCAGTCTGAAGTCCAGCAAGTTCAAGATCCTAAAAGAGCTGATGTTATAGTTTCAGCCCAAAGGCAGGAAAAAGCCAATGTTCCAGTTCAAAAGCAGTAAGGCAGGAACAACTCTATTACTTGAGGAAGAGTCAGCCTTTTTGTTCTATTCAGGCCTTCAGCTGAGTGAATGACAGCCACTCACATTAGGGAGAACAATATCTTTTACCCAGTGTACTGATTTAACATTAATCTCATCCAAAAACACCCTTACAGGAGCACTCAGAATAATATTTGACCAAATATCTGAGTGCCTGTAGCCCAAGAAAGTTGACACATAAAATTAATTATCACAGGAAGTAAACCTGAGAAGGTAAAGTAGAGAATTTCAATTTCCTCTGACAGCTCAAGGCCACATTTGGTAAGCAAGTTACAAATTGAATTGAGGGTATAAAATCCACAAAAGATAGTTGAGTACTAGGGTAAATAAAAACTATACCATGTAAAATTGTGTGTTTCCTCCTGATGGTTGTGAAAAATCTTCATTTTGTACCACTTCCCCCATTAGCTTACATTAGTGTCCAAAACTGAACATGGGTACCCCCACTCCTAAGAAATCATGAGGTTGGTCATGCTTATTATTGCCTTTTCCATATTGATGTTTTTATAAAAGTTGGAAGTAGCTGCTGGGATTTTTCTTAGCAGATTGCCATAAGCCAAGCTTCCATTCACCAGGACTTAAGAACCTATATCAGAAATGTGGATGATTATGAATAGTGTCACTCACTTTAAATACAAATTAACCAGTAGATCATGTGACCCTAGTGATACTCACTGTTTATTGGTATAACTATTGCTGATAATCTCTAGGAGCACCTGGACAGATGGAATTTCCATCTGGAAATTTACATTTTCCAACCTGATTCAGCCTCTAGCTTGGTTGGAAAATGCCATTCTTTGTGTATGTATTTTATCACATTCTCAGTAGGGAATGCTGAGATGCTTAATCCATCAAATATTACAAAATGAGGATTGTTTCAACAACTATTCAGCATGATGTTTAAGGACAAAATATATATAATATGCTTTATACGTGAAGGAAATGCCGTGTCATGAAAAGTCTTCAAACAACTACTTATTGGAGTCCTTCTGTACTACAGGCTGGATTTAACAACTGCTTTCAGTACTGATCATGGTATCTAGTGTCAACCAGCTCTACATTGCTGAGGTCATTCTTATTTATTGGTTGATTATGAGAAAACAGTCCCTAGTATAACATTATTGGGAGATGTGTGTGTATTTGAAAATTACATTTCATAAGCTTTGGTTTATTAAGTATGGAATTGTTACTAATATGAAAGCATACAGAAAACACAAATGCTATTGAATTTAAGTTATCATGTTATGCACCAATCAACATGGGCCAAAATAATAGGAAAGGACAATTTCTTAATATTTTGTATGGCTTCCAGGCTGAGTATGGCAAATGTTACAGAGTCAGAGGATCATTGTCACAGCCAGAACAAGGCAACCAGAAGAATTCTGCTCATACATTCTCCACTAACCCTAGTCTAAAAAGAGGGGAAAATTTTGGCCTAAGTCTATAAATTTTCCTTGCAAGTTCAGAATCGGGGGCTCAGAACCCATAGAGAACACTTGTGAATTTTTTGTTCACATGTTGTTCTCAATCGTATTCTTCTTGATTTAACTTAAGTATTATAATTTACAAAGCCTTCCAAATCCTTTCATAGTTGTTTTTAAGTAGATTCAGGGTAACTTGATCCTTGACTGGACATGAATGTGGTAGGACTTTTATGGTCACTTGACAATTCACTTAAGGGTTTCCCATACCAAGATGGTATAGACTGCATTGGTATGGGTCATCTGACAATATTATTTTAAATCAACTTATTAAACCAGCTTTGCTTTCAATTTCCATTCCTGACTGACATTTTGCAAAATGTCTGTTGCAAAGATACCCACTATGATTCCAAAAAGTAAACATCATAGGAGTAAAGCTAGCATCACTATAATCTGTATTCCATTATTATCATTAGGATTTGGATGTAAAGATCCCTAAGTGCTTCTGTGTAACATGTCTTCTGTGTACTCCACAAAAGGAATTCTTTGCAGACATCAAAGGAAGCAGTGATGAATGACATACACCTAATGCAAAATCCCACTCCCACATCTATTTGTATATGTGCTGCCGAAGCGAGCACTCTCGCACATCTATTTGAAGGCAACCTTCTTTTCTTTCATGGACCTACCCTATATCTGGACAATTAAGGCTGAAAACAACCACATAACAATCTAAAGTAATTCATGTAAAAGTAGAAGCTTTTTTTTGGGTAAATTACCTGAGTAATGGTAGATATATAAATAGGGTGCTAGGGACATTTCTTTTGGGTGAGAGACAATTAGATTATCCAATTTTATTGACTTTATTAGTGTCATTAGAAATACAATGTGCTTAATTCTCAAAGATAATTATACATCCTTCTCTTTTATCTGTATGAGGTCAACCTTCATATTTCAACTTCCTGGAAAGGTAGCTGAACTCTAGAGCTCAGAGAAAATTTTTAGATGAAGAAAATAACAAAGATAATAATTGTTGCTTCTGGAAAATAGAGTGCAAAATGGGGTGCTTGTGATGGCATAATAATATGGATGTAAGTCAACATTTTGTTATGTAAAACAGTGTGAGGACCAAAAGTATATTATGCAGAGCCAATTATTTCCAAAACTTATGCATTTTAAGGACCAAAGACTGACCCAAGAAAATAATAGTAAATTCATTAATTCATTTTTTTCACATATTGTTTCTATGACCCCAGAGCAGTTGTCTAAGTAAAGCTTTCAAGTCCGTTCAACACTGTGAATATCTAAGAGTGTGCATCAAGTGTTTTGGTGTAAAACACAAAACTTGTGAAAGAAAAATATACTTAAATTTCTAACATCCTGCTGGACATCTCCACAATATTCTGCCAGACTCTAAAATTTAGTATGTCCAAAAAGAAACTGGCAACCTGCCACTCTGGCCCTTCCCCTTCTCACCTGTTGACTTTACATTGTTATATACAATTCAGTGGATCTCCAACTAGTTTATTAGAGCAGAATTTTGCTTAATTGAAGCTTTTACTAAGACTCCTATTCCCACCTAGCCTGAAAATACCAGAAGAAAAATGTGGGAAGTATTATGCACACAAAATCCATCTTAGGATTTGTTTTGTCTCATTTCAGTGACTTGGGAGGCTAGATTTGGGGGGGGGGCGGTGAGTCAGAAATGCTTTAAGAATGCCACAAGGATAGTAATTGAGCAGAAATTTCTGCTTAATACCAAAACAAATGAGCATTGAAGAGCCCATCTACAGTTCAGTTTAATCTCTTCCTCTTCTCAACATAGTGCAAACAGCATAGGATCAAGTATTTTTATTATGACAAAAAACGACTATCACATATACAGGTGGGGGGGTCTGTTATTACGATTGTAGAGAATTTTTATAGGCAGTTAATTAACAAAGCAATATTAAAATGAGTCATCTACCCAGGCGCAGAAATGGTTCTGTTGTGCTGTTTCCTAACAGCCATATTTTGCTTTTACCAAAAAATTTAAAAAATAACCTTACCTGTTGAGAGCCAAACAGAATTGCTTTATTATTCTGTTCTTTTCTCCCATCACTTACCTATGCATATTCTTTTCTATTTAAAGACAGACCTCCAGTACTATTGCTACAGTGCCTAGCTGAAGAGTAAAAGTGTGTGGTTAAGAGATTGATGTATAATCAAATGGCCTTAATAAGCAGACATATATGCACTTCGATTTAGTTTGCAAGTTTGTGAAAGAAACTAGGATAGGCTTCTAAAAGTTGAAATTACTTGTTGCACAGAAAAATGTTCTGGGGACCAGTGTTGACAGCTGGATTTATGAATTAATCACTGATTTTCTCCAGAAGTGAAAGAAAATGGAGGAAATACTTTCAAAATCAGAGGCATTTTTTAAGAACTTTATTTATTTTGAGAGAGAGAAAGTGAGCATGAAAGCAGGAGAGGGGCAGAAAAAATGGGGACGAGAGAATCCCAATCAAGCTCCATGCTGTCATCACAGAGCCTGAGGTGGGGCTTGAAACCATGAACCATGAGATCATGACTGGAGCCGAAAGCAAGAGTCAGTTGCTCAACTGACTGAGCCACCCAGGCACCCCCACAATCAGAAACATTTTAAGGCAGGGCTTGAAAAGGGGAGGAAAGAAGCAGGTTAGATGAACAAAGGTTTAACAGAAGATTGGGAAAATAGTCCTCGAAATAACAATGACATCCCAAAGTAGCAAACAAAAATGACAGTGTGAATTTGTCCAAAGTGACATCTTATTGAGACTTGGCAGAACCAGCTTCCACTTGTATCCTAGTGCTAGGACTTTCCATTGAAAACATTATAGAATGATGAGTGTCTTCAGCCACAGCACATGTCGCATCCTGAGCCAACACTTGTGGGAGAAGAAATGAGAGATGGAAGCAAAGTGATTTGACAGTGAGCTTTTCAGATAAAGATAATAAGGTTCCATTCTTGATAGCAAGCAATTTGGGAGTCAGCGAAGAGGTTTGAAGAGGGTTTGTGTTAGGTGACCATGGTAACAAGAATGGAGAAGAATTTTAGCAAAACATTTTGAGCCATTTCAGAGAGCAAAGATGGGCTGGATATGAGGAAGAGAACACACAACAGAGAAAGAAATGATAAAAATATAGATAATTGTTTCAGCTGTCTAGATGAAGAAGGAATGGAGATTAAGGAAACTGGAAAAAAAAAGATACTTAGATTTTGCCATAGCTTAAATCTTAGTTGTGTATTAGTTCTCTCTCGATTATAGAATAAGATGAGGCTTCTTAGGATTCAATACTTCGTCCCTATATCAGGGAGCACCTAGAGCCAGAGTTCTGAAACTCAGAAACCCCCCCCCCAAAAGAGTCCATAAATATAATTCATGGAGCCCATGAATTGTAGGGGGAAAATTTTACATCTTTATTTTCACTAATATCTATGTAGCACTTTCTTTAACTATGAATGTAGTCAAAAAACTATAGTAGTTTTAACCATTCCTGTAATTTTTCTACAGTAATAAACATCACAGACATTTGCATATTATATTAAAGTTTTACCAGACATTTTAGAATACAGTGTCTATTCACCATATTTTTAAATTATTGCATTTATTAGACATCACTATATCTTATTATTTAATGCATTAATTAAAAAGTACATGTGGGGAGACTTCTGGGGAAAATGGCAACATAGGGGGATCCTAAGCTCACCTCGTTCCATGGATACAACTAGATAACACTCATATCAGTACAAATAACCCAGAAAATGACCCAAAGACTGACAGAACACACTCCACCACTAAATGTAGAGAAAAGGGAACATTGAAGAGGGCAAGAAAGGCAGACACGTTGTTAGGAGCTAAATGGACCATGGTCCATCTGCAGGAAGGAGGGATGCCATGAATGTGGAGAGAGGAGAGAAACAGACCCTCACACTCAGGATCCTGCATGGGGAAGATGAATCCCCCATAACATTTGGCTTTGAAAACCAGAGAGGCCTATTTTCATGAGTTTTTACAACCAACAAGACGTAAAGCCTGGAACTTTAAAAATAAGTGGGCTTCACTCTGTGAGAGCCAGGAAAGTGACAGGAAAGTGAGTTTCCACCCTTATAGAGACAGCACAAAAAATAGCACACAGAAATACAACATAGAAGCAGCAATTTGAACAATGCCTGGGGTATATGGGAGGGAGATTTGTTTACTAATCTCAGACCATATGCTGGAGGGACAGGGATCATTGCAAGACTTTTCCAGGAACAAAGGAGCTGGCAGGTGCCATTTCTCTCCCCCACCCCTCAGCCTAGACACAGACACCTGTTGAAACCAGAGTGGTGCCCACACTTACTACTTAACTTGCTAACATGCCCCACCCCTTGCATTCTGCAGATCCAACCCTTCCAGCCAGGCCTGCCTCAGTTCCAGCAGCTGCAGGTCCCCTCTCCCAGAGGACCATTGCAAACCTTGACAAAACCACACATCCAGCCCTGCAGCTTTTCAGATCTGCCCCTTCCAGTATACCCTTGGCCAAAGCCCATCCAAAGTGGTGCCACAAGTCTGGCAGTGTGCAAGCAAACCTGACAGGGACTAGTACCACTCCAAAGTGACTCTTGGGTGAGGAAAAGATAACCACACACACCAGACTGAAGCCCCAGAAGTGGGATGGAGGCAGACAGCCAGTCTGACAGCATGGCCTTACCCACCAGTGAAAGCTTCTCAGAGGGCAACACTGGAGAAGTGCCCTGCAGTTTGGTGTTACTGCATTTCTGGCAAACACTTGATCAAACTTAACTCAAGCACAAGGAGGCCCCTGAATGGCCCACAAACACCACAGACAAAACACTATCTACAAAAGCAAAGAGATGATTGGACTGAAGGTAAATGCAGCTTAGCAACAACAGTAGGGTGCATGCAACACACATAGGAGATGCCCTGAAATGCCAGGTTCTGGTGAACAGGGGACACTGCACTGCAGGACACTACAGGACCGCTTCATTATAAACCCACTACTTTTAAGAGCATAAGATGTAGCTAACATTCCTAACACATAGAAACAGACACAGAGAGTTAGAGAAAATGAATAGACAGAAGAATATGTGCAAATTAAAAAACAGTACTAAACCACAAGAGACTAAAGCGAATATGCTGATACAGAATTTACAATAAGAATTATAAGGTACTCAATAGGCTTGTGTCAAAAGAGTGGAAGACATCAGTGAGAACTTTAACAAAGAGATAGAAGACATAAAAAAGAACCAATCAGAGATGAAGTACTCAATAAATGAAATAAAAAATATACTAGATGTAATAAATAGTAGACTAAAGCAGAGGAACAGACCAGCAACATGGAGGACACAGTAATGGAAAACAAACTGAGCAGGTGAGAGAAAACAAAATAAAACAAAATTATAATAGACCTAGGGAACTCAGTGACACCATCAAGCATGACAACATACACATTATAGGGATCCAGGAAAGAGAAGACAGAGAAAAGGGGGAAAATTTTATTTGAAGAAATAATAGCTGAAAACTTCCCCAATCCGGAGAAGGAAGCAAAAATCCAGATCCAGAAGGGACAGAGAGCCCCAACAAAATCAACCCATAGAGGTCCACACCAAGACACATAGTAATTAAAATGGAAAAAATTCATGATAAAGAGAGAATTTTAAAAGTGAGAAGACAAAAGAAAACATATACAAGGGAAACCTAACAAGGCTATCACTGGATTTTTCAGCAGAAACATTTCAGGCTAGAAGGGCCAGAATATGTCCTTGAATGATACATTCAAAGTACTGAAAAGAAAAATGCAGCCAAGAATACTCTATCCAGCAAGGCTATCTTTCAGAATATAAGGAGAGATAGAGTTTCCCAAACAAAAGTTAAAGGAATTCATGGCCTCCAAACTAGCCCTACAAGAATGTTAAAGAGGACTCTTTGAGTGGAAAGGACAGACCATAAGTAAGAGTAAGAAACAATTGCACTGCTAGGTATTTATCCAAAGGAAAAAATATATATAATTCAAAGGGATACATGCACCCTGATGTTTATAGCAACATTATCTACAATATCTATGGAAACAGCCCAAGTGTCCATCGACTGATGAATGGATAAAGATGTAGTGTATATATACATATATATATATATATATATGAATGTTACTCCACCATAAAAAAGAATAAAATCTTGCTATTTGTAACGACATGGATGGAGTTATAAAGTATTCTGCTAAGCAAAAAAAGTCAGTCAGAGAATGACAAATACCATATGATTTCACTCATATATGGAATTTAAGAAACAAAAGGAACAAAGGGAAAAAGAGAGAGATGCAACCCAAGAAACAGACTTAACTATAGAGAACAAATTGATGGTTACCAGAAGGGAGGGGTCTGGAGGGATGAGCCAAATAGGTGATGGGGATTAAAGAGTACACGTGATGAGCACCACGTGTTGTATGGAAGTGTTGAATACATCTGAAACTAATATTACACTGTATGTTAATTAACTGATATTTAAATAAAAACTTTAAAAAAGGAAAAGTAGAAAGCACAAAAGCAGTAAAAATGAGTATATCTATAAAAACCAGTCAAGGGACTTACAAAATAAAAGGATGTAAAGTATGACACCATATACCTAAAACGTGGGAAGGGAGAGAGGAGTAAAGAATGAATTTAAATTTAAGTGACCATCAACTTCATACAGACTGCTAGATGCAGAAGATGTTATGTGCAGACCAAATGGTAATGACAAATCAAAAACCAAAACAGATGTTTAAAAAAATAAAGAGGGAGGAATCCAAATATATCAGTACAGAAAGCAAACTAATCATGAGAAAGGAGAGCAAAGGAAACAAAGAACAGAGAAAAAGTATAAAAACAACCATAAAACTAGTAACAAAATGGCAATAAGTACATACTTATCAATAGTTACTTTGAATGTAAATGAACTAAACATTCCAATTATAGAACAAAGGGTAATAGAATGGATAAAAAAAGGACAAGACCCATCTATATGCTGCCTACAAGAGACTCAGGGATAGAGAAGCATTTATCATGCAAGTGGATATGAAAAGAAAGCTGGGGGTAGTAGTACTTATATTCAAAAAATAGACTTTAAAACAAAGATTGTAACAAGAGACAAAAAAAAGGACACTATATAATCATACAGGGAACAATCCAACAAGAGGATATAACAATTGTAAATACTTATACACCTAATATGAAAGCACCCAAATACATAAAGCAGTTAGTAATGTTGCAAGAATTTTTACAATACCCAGGATTCATTGTCTCACCACTTCAAAGAATGAAGAAGTGTACACAAAATGAGCAGCAAGCAAAAGTTTATTACAGTATAAGATTAGAAAATAAGAATAGTATGAAGGCTCTCTTTACAGAGAGGGGACACTTGAAAGTGAATGCCCACGACTATAGGCAAATATCTTGTTTTATAAGACTCTGGTCTGCACTTCCATCCCTTCCCCCTTGTTCCTTCTCAGGGTTTACCTTTGCTGGCTAGATAACTCTAGGTGCTGGGTTGTCCATTGCTGATTAGCTCAACTCCAATGTGTGAGGAGTCAGACTATGGTCACATTGTCCCTCAAATAACATAAGTTTTATGGTTAACTTTTTTTATTTAGGTATTTTGATTGTAAAATTCCTGAGGGAAACCTGAGGGGAAGTAGGTGGTGTCTGTTACATTTTTAAGAGGAACTTTATGCCCAAGAGAATTTACTGTGGTCAAACACTCCCAGCATAGTTCCAAAATAAGTGTTTTTTTTCCCCCACCAAGGTACCTCAGGTCCTAACCTTTCCCTCTCTGCCTATGTTAGCCTGTATTTTCCCTATCATAGTAACAAACATAAAGGAAGTTATTGATACTAATACAAGAATGGTAGGGGACTAACACCCCACTTACATCAATGGACAGATCATCCAAATAGAAAATCAACAAGTAAACAGTGGCTTAGAATGACACATTGGACCAGATAGATTTAAGAGATATATTCAAAACACTGCATCTTAAAACAGCAGAATGAGTACACATTCTTTTCAAGTGCACATGGAACATTCTTCAGAATAGATCACATCTTAGGCCACAAAACAAGTCAAAGCAAGTTCAGAAGAATCAAAGTCATATTATGTATCTTTTCTGACCACAACACTATGAAACTAGAAATTGACCATAAGAAAAAATCTGGGAAGAGCACAAATACATAAAGGTTAAATAACATACAACTAAACAATGAATGGATCAACCAAGAAATCGAAGATGAAAGCCAGAAGTACATGAAAATAAGTGAATATGAAAGCATAATGGTCCAAAATATTTGGGATGCAGTAAAAGCTGTTCTAAGAAGAAAGTTTATAGCAATACAGTTCTATCTCAAGAAGCAAGAAAAATCTCAAATAGTCTAACCTTACACTTAAAGGAGCTAGAAAAAGAACAACAACAACAAAAAAAAACCTAAAACCAGAAGGAGGAAGGAAATAATAAAGATTAAAGCAGAAATAAATGAAATAAAAACTAAACAATCAAAAAAGCAGATCAATGAACAGAAGCTGGTTCCTTGAAAAGATCAACAAAATAGATAACCCTTTAGCCAGACTCATTAAAAAGAGAGAGACAAAGACTCAAATACACAAAATAAGGAATGAAAGAGGAGATATAACAACACCACAGAAATACAAAAGATTGTAAGAGAATATTATGAAAAATTATATGGCAACAAACTGGACAATGTAGAAGAAATTGATAAATTCCTAGAAACATATAACCTCCCAAAACAGAAGCAGAAAGAAACAGAAAATTTAACAGACTGATTACCAGCAATGAAATTGGATCAGTAATAAAAACACTCCCCAAAAACAAAAGTCTGGGACCAGACAGCTTCACAGGTGAATTCTACCAAACATTTAAAGAAGAGTTAAAATCTATTCTTCTCAAACTATTCCAAAAAATAGAAGAAGAAGGAAAACTTCCAAATTCATTCTATAAGGCCACCATTATTCTGATATCAAAACCAGATAAAGAAACCAGAATAAAAGAGAACTACAGGCCAATATCTCTGATGGACATAAATGCAAAAACCCTCAACAAAATATTATCAAATAGAATCCAACAATACATTAAAAACTCATTCACCACAATCAATTGGGATTTATTCCTGGGATACAAGTGTGGTTCAATATTCACAAACCAATCAAGGTGATACATCACATCAATAAGAGAATGAATAAGAACTGTATGATCATTTCAATAGATGCTGAAAAAGCATTTGACAAAGTATAGCATCCATTCATGATAAAAACCCTCAACAAAGCAGGTTTAAAGGGAACATACCTCAACATAACAAAGGTCTTATATAAAAAACCCACAGTGAAAATCATACTCATTTGGGAAAATCTGAGGGATTTTCCCCTAAAGTCAGATAAGGATGTCCACTCTCACCACATTATTTAACATAGTACTGGAAGTCCTAGCCAAAGCAATCAGACAACAAAAAGAAAATCAAGGTATCCAAATTATAAGGAAGAAGAAAAACTTTCACTATTTGCAGATGACATTATACTATAAATAGAAAACCCTAAGGACTCCACCAAAAACTAATAGAAGTGATAAACAAATTTAGGAAATTTGCAAGATACAAAATCAATATACAGGAATCCATTGCATTTCTACACACTACTAATGAAGCGGCAGAAATAGAAATTAAGAAAACAATCCCATTTACAGCTGCACCAAAAATAATAAAATACCTAGGAATAAATTTAACCAAAGAGGTGAAAGACTTGTACTCTGAAAACAATAAAACATTGATAAAAGAAATTGAAGACAACACAAAGAAATGAAAGACATTCCATGCTCATGGATTGGAAGAACAAATATTGTTAAAATTTCTATATTACCCAAAGCAATTTATACATTTAATGCAATCCCTATCAAAATAGAAACATTTTTCACAGAACTAGAACAATCTTGATTTCAGTTCAGGTCATGATCTCAAGGTCTTGAAATTGAGACCTGTGTTGGGCTCTGAGCTATGTGGAGCCTGCTTAAGATTTTCTCCCTTCCTCTCTCTCTGCCTCTCCCCCACTCTATCTGACTTTCTCTTTCAAATAAATAAATAAATAAATAAATAAATAAATAAAACAATCCTAAAATTTGTATGGAACCACAAAAGACCCTGAATAGACAAAGCAATTTTCAAAAAGAAAAATAAAGCTGGAGGCATCACAATTCTGGACTTCAAGTTACATTGCAAAGCTGTAGTAACCAAAACAATATGGTACTGGCATAAAAATAGACACAGAGATCAATAAAACAGAATAGAAAACCCAGAAATAAACCCATGATAATATGGTCAATTAATCTTTGACAAAACAGTAAAGAATATCAAGTGGGAAAAAGTCTCTTCAAAAAATGGTGTTGGGAAAACTGGGCAGCTATTTACAAAAGAAAGAAACTGGACCACTTTCTTACACTATACACAAACGTAAACTCAAAATGGATTAAGGACCTAAATGTGAGATCTGAAATCGTAAAAATCCTAGGAGAGAGCTCAGGCAGTAATTTCTCTGACATTGGTCATAGCAACATTTTTCTAGATTTGTCTCCTGAGGCAAGGAAAACAAAAGCAAAAATAAACTATTGGGAATGCATCAAAATAAAAGTCTTCTGCATAACAAAGGAAACAATCAACAAAAGTAAAAGGCAGCCTACTGAATGGGAGAAAATATTTGCAAATGACATATCTGATAAGTGGTTAGTATCCAAAATATATAAAGAATGTATACAACTCAACACCCAAAAGACACATAATCCAATTAAAAAGTGGGCAGAAGATATGAACAGACATTTATCCAAAGAAAACATACAGATGGCCAACAGACACTTGAAAGGATGCTCAGCATCACTCATCATTAGGGAAATGCAAATTGAAACCATGATGACATATCACTTTACACCTGTCAGAATGGCTAAAATCATTAGGACATTAGGGCAAATAATAAGAATTATATATTCAAGAAAATCTAAGGGTGCCTGGGTGGCTCAGTCAGTTAAGTGTCTGACTTTGGCTCTGGACGTGATCTCACGGTTCATGGGTCTGAGCCCTGCATCAGGCTCTGTGTTGATAGCTCAAAGCCTGGAGCCTGCTTCATATTCTGTGTCTCCCTCTCTCTCTGCCCCTCTCCTGCTTGTAGTCTGCATCTCTCTCTCTCTCTCTCTCTCTCTCTCTCTCTCTCTCTCAAAAATAAATAAACATTAAAAAATAAACACATTTGGGGCGCCTGGGTAGCTCAGTCAGCTAAGCGTCCAACTATGGCTCAGGTCATGACCTCATGGTCTGTGAGTTTGATCCCCGTGTAGGGCTCTGTGCTTACAGCTCAGAGCCTGGAGCCTGCTTCAGATTCTGTGTGTGTGTGTCTCTCTCTGTCCCTCCCCCACTCACACTCTGTGTCTCTCTTTCTCAAAAATAATAAATAAACATTAAAAAAATTAAAAAATTAAAAAAATAAACACATTTAAGGGTGCCTGGGTGGCTCAGTAGGTTAAGCGTCTGACTTTGGCACAGGTCATGATCTTGTGGGTTCATGAGTTCAAGCCCCGGGTCCGGCTCTGTACTGACAGCTCAGAGCCTGGAGCCTGCTTCAGATTCTGTGTCTCTCTCTCTGCCCCTCCCCCACTCACACTCTGTGTCTCTCTGTCTCAAAAATAAACAAACACTAAAAATTTTTTTAAAAAAATAAACACATTTAAAAAAAGAAAATCTATGTAAATTTATTAAGAAAGTCCGGTATTTGAGGGGCACCTAGGTGGCTCAGTCAGTTGAGCATCCGACTTCAGCTCAGGTCATGATCTCATGGTTGGTGGTTCAAGCCCTGTGTGGGGCTCTGCGCTGACAGTTCAGAGCGTGGAGCATGCTTTGGATTATGTGTCTCAGGCACTCGCACTCTGTCTTTGTCTCTTGAAAATAAATAAATGTTAAAAAAATGTTAAAGAATCTGGTATTGAAGCCAAGAGCGCTCTCTCCCTTTGCCTTCTCAGTTCAGTGATATGAGACTACACTCCAAAGTGCTGCAGCCATGAGCACAGGGCTCCCTCTCCCCCCCGCCCCCATTCCCAATTGGAGAACTTTCTTCCCAGAAGGAACAGATGTCAGTGTTTCTTATCTTGCCCCCAAATGCCTGTTGTTGAGGCAAAGTTCTGGGCAGTGCAGTCATGAAGTGGTGACTCCCTTCTGTCTAACCTCCACTTGTGTAACAACAGCTCTACCTTAAACATGGCACACTGATTATGGCACACTGAGAATACTGGGGTCTCAATAGCACTTGCCCCAGTTAATAAGGTGGTGTTTCCATATAAAGGGAGACAAGTCGAGACCTCAGATACTGCCACATCCCTCCATGGAGCACTCATCTCCTAGAATGGGGGTGTCACTCAAAGAGAAGATTTATATTTTTCTCACCACCAATCTAGAGCCCTGGGTCATAGATTTTCCTGAGAGGAGGGTGAAAAGGGGAGAGGTAAGCCATAAAACAGCTTGTTTTAGGAACTGAATTCCTTTGAAAGAGCACGAAGAAGCTTAAATCTAATAACAGTGGGCATTGTGGTGAAGGGAATTGGGAGATTTATTAATTTAATGTCAACATAGCCTACACTATAGGTCTGCTAGTTTGCAGGAGAGATCAGGGTAATAAGACCACTGGAAGGAACTCTCATGGGGTCAGAACAAATATCAAGTATTTGCCTCAGAAATTATTCTGATTAGATTATTTTGCAAAGGAATTCATGTCCCAGGGCATTATTGTGGCTAATAGAGCAATTATCAGGCATTTGGTGGAGCCCAACAGCTGAGTGTTGTCTGGAGAAGAGTAGAAAAGAGCCCTACCACACCTTTTGGGATGAGCACTGGGTGATGTATGGAAACCAATTTGACAATAAATTTCATATATTGAAAAAAAAAGAGTAAATAAAAATAAAAGCAGAAAAGAAAAAAAAAAAAAAGAAAAGAGCCCTACCAACTACACTATGTTCCCAGGGTGACTGTTGGCATAGCTAAAGCTGTGATTAGTACTGTGGAATGGAGGGGACGAGACTTCATTAAAATATTCAGTCAGTAATATAAATATTTATATTGGAGCAATATAAAAGATTTAACACTGTGCAACAGGAGGAACTAGACTTCATTAAAATGTTCAATCAGTAACTAAACAAAAAAAAAACAAGCAAAGAAAAATAACAAGCCCTGAAAGGGGAGAAGCTAGTACTCAGAGTAGCTACAGTATTTTATCTAATACCCAGTTTCCGACACAAACTTATAAGGCATGCAAAGAAATAGAAAAATATGACTTATGGACCAAAAAAAAGGAGACAACGGAAAGCCTTAGAGAGTGACCAGATGTCAATTTAACAGGAAAAGCTTTCAAAGTAGCCATTACAAACATATCCACAAAGCTAAAGGAAAGCTTGATTAAAGAAGTAAAGAAAGACATTATGACAATGTTGCATCACATGAAGAATATCAAGAAAATAATAGAAATTTTAAGGAAGAACCAAAGGAAAATTCTGGAATTGAATGTAGAATAACTGAAGCAAAAACAAATTCTTTAGAGGAGCTTAACAGTAGATTTGAATTGATAAAAGAAAGAATTTTCAAACTTGAAATTAAATCAATACAGATTATGTAGGCCAAAAAACAAAAAACAACAGAAAAAAGAGCAAGTAAAAATAAAGTCTCAGAGAAATGTGGGATGTCATGTAGCACACTGACATACATGTAGTGGGAATACCAGAGAAGAGAGAAAAAAAAAATGTTTGAAGTAATAATGGCTGAAAACTTCCCAGATTTATTAAACAAGCAATAATGTACATGTCCAAGAAGCTCAATGCACTCCAAGTAGAATAAAGTCTAAGAGACATACAAACAGACACATTATTATAAAAATGATGAAATCAAAGACAAGGAGAAAATCTTGAAAGCAGCAAAAGAAAATTACACATAATTTTCAAAAGAATCCAAATAAGATTAACATCTGAATTCTAAGCAGAAACAGTGGAGGCAAGAAAGCAGTGGGATAAGATATTCAAAATACTCAAAGAAAAAAAACCTGTCAACAAAGATCCCCATATCCAGAAAAGTGATTAGCCGATAATTATTGTGAAATAAAGACTTTACCAGATAAACAAAAACATGGATAATTTGTTGCTAGCAGAGTCACCTTACAAGAAATACTAAAGGAAGTTCTTCAGGATGAAAGCAAGTCATGCCAGATGGCAACTCAAGTCCACATGAACAAAGTGCAGCACTAAAGAAATTATGTAATTATAAAAGAAAATTAATGGATTTTCTTCATTCTTATCATAACTCATTAAAAAACAATTGTATAAAATAATATGTTTATAATGTATTGTTGGACCTATGACATATAGAAATGTAATACTGTGTAATATATTTACCAAAACAGAACAATGGAGGTGGGTGGGAGAAAATTCGTAATGGGCTAAAAAAATGACAATAGATGTTAAATAACAATTATGACAATTAATAACAATAACAATTACAATAACAATTAACAATACAATACAATACAATTACAATTGTACAATACAATACAAAACAATTACAATAACAAATAACAATTAATAACAATAATGTATGGGCATGTTTGTACTGTTCATAGCCATTGATAAATGTAATGTATAAGAATAAGGTTACAAGAGGAAATAAAATAGAATAGAGCTATACAGGAATAATATTTCTATGTATTACTAGAATTAAGCTAGTATAAATCTGAAGCAACTTTTGGAAACTTAAGATGCAACCACTAAAAATAATATCAAAAAATAATGTAATGTATCATTCATGAAATTAAAAATTAAATGCTACAATAGAAAATATTCACTTCATGCAAAAGAAAGCAGTAAAGGAGGAATAAAGGGGAAAAAAGACATATGGAAACAAAAATAATGATAATAGACCAAAGTATAACAATATCAATAACATTAAATATGAATAAATTTTAAAAATTTCTTTTTTTTTAAATTATTTATTTATTTTTTTTTTAATATATGAAATTTATTGTCAAATTGGTTTCCATACAACACCCAATGCTCATCCCAAAAGGTGCCCTCCTCAATACCCATCACCCACCCTCCCCTCCCTCCCACCCCCCATCAATCCTCAGTTTGTTCTCAGTTTTTAACAGTCTCTTATGTTTTGGCTCTCTCCCACTCTAACCTCTTTTTTTTTTCCTTCCCTTCCCCCATGGGTTTCTGTTAAGTTTCTCAGGATCCGCATAAGAGTGAAACCATGTGGTGGATGGAACTGGAGAGTGTGATGCTAAGTGAAATAAGCCATACAGAAATTTTAAAAATTTCAATCAAAAGGCAGAGATTGTTAGAATAAATTTTAAGAAACATGAACTGACTATATGATGTGTACATTTCACATACTTTAGATTCAAAGACAAAATGGATTAAAAGTAAAAGGATGTTGTATGTAAGCGATGAATCACGGGAATCTACCCCCCAAACCAAGAGCATGCTGTATACACTGTATTTTAGCCAACTTGACAATAAATTGTATTAAAAATTCAAAAAATAAAAGTAAAAGGATGGAAAAGGATATATCATGAAAACAGCAACCAGAGGAAAACTAAGGTGACTATACTACTATCAGATAAAATAGTCTTTAAAACAGAAAATGTTACTAGAGATAAAGAAGGACATTTTATAATGACAAAACTGTCAATCTCTCAAGAAAATATAATAATTATAAACATGTGTGTACCAAATAACAGAGCACCAAAATACATGAAGTAGAACTGACAGAAATGAAAGGAGAAATTGGCAATTCAACAGTAATAATTGGAGACTTCAATACCCTACTTTTAATAATGAATAGAACAAAAAAGTAGATCAGTGAGGAAATAGAAGACTTGAACAATACTGCAAACCAACTAGAACTAACAAATATCTATAGAACAACCTAGTAAACAATAACCTAAAATACATTTTTATCAAATGTACATGAAATATTCTCCAGGATAAATCATATGCTAGGCCATAAAACAAACCTAAATAAATTTAAATGGTAGAAGTAAGATAATGATTATTATATAACAATAATAATATAATGACCACAATGGAATGGAATTAAAAGTCAAGACATGGAAAATTTTGAGGAAACCCAAACATATGTGAAAACCAACAGCACATTTTTAAATAACCAATGGATCAAAGATGAAACAAAAGGGAAACCAGAGAACACTATGACAAGAATGAAAATCAAGATACAGCCTACTAAAACTTATGCAGCTAAAGCTGTAGCTAAAGCAGTTCTTAGAGGAAAATTTATAGCTCTAAACGCCTACATTAGGAAATAAAAGAGTTCACAGAACAATAACCTAACCTACCACCTTAAGGCACTGAAAGAATGGGAGAAAACTAACCCAAAGCAAGCAGGGCAAAATTAGAAAGAGTAGAGCAGAAACTAATAAAATAGAGAAAAATCAATAGAGAAAAGTAATGAAACCAAAAGCTAGTCCTTTGAAAAGATTAGCAAAAGTGACATAACTTTAGCTAGTTTGACCAAGAAAAGTGTAAGAAAGAAGACTCTATGAAGTTAGAAGTAAAAGAGTGGATATTACTACTGGCCTTACAGAAATAACATGTATTATAAAGGAATGCTATGAGCAATTTTATGCCAACAAATTGGATAACTTAGCTAAACAAATTCCTAGAGACACAAACTACTGAAAGTGACTCAAGGAAGACAATCTGAATATACCTATAACATGGGAAGGGATTGATCAGTAATCAAAAACTATCCATAAAGAAAAGCCCAGGCCCAGATGGCTTCACTACTGAATTCTACCAAACATTCAAAGAGGAATTAATACTAATTATTCACAAACTCTTCGAAAAAATAGAATAGTGGTGAACAATTCTTAAATCATTCTATGAGGCCAGTATTAGCCTGATTCTAAACCTAGAAAAGTATATCATAAGAAAACTACAGACCAATATCTCTTATAAATATGGACACAAAAATCCTCAACAAAACACTAGCAGGCTGAATCTAACAACATATAAAAAGAGTTAAACAACATAACCCAGTGGGATATAGCCCAGGGATACAAGATTGCTTTAACGTTGAACAGTTAATGTAATACATCATACAAATAGAGTGAAAACTGAATAATCATTTCAGTAAACACAGAAAAAGTATTTGACGTAATGCAACACCCTCTCATCATAAAAAAAAAAATCATTCAACAAACTAGGAATAGAAGTAAACTTCCTCAGCCTGATAAAAGGCATCTATGAAATCTCCACAGCCAACATTATACTTAATGGTTAAAGACCGCATGCTTTCCCTCTAAGAACAGGAATAAGGCAAGGATGTCCATGCTTGCTATTTCTATTCAACATTATACTGGAGGTTCTATGCAAGACAATTAGGCAAGAAAAATAAATACAAAACATTAAGACTGGAAAGGAAGAAGTAAAACTGTCTATTCACAGACCACATGGTTTTGCATGTAGACAATCCTAAGGAATCCACTTTATTTTTTTTTTAATTAGACTTTTTATTTGGAGATACTTGAAGATTGATATGTGGTTGTATGAGAGAATTCAGAGATCCCACGAACCCTTTACCCAGTTTCTCCCAGTGATAACATATTACAAGACAAGATGTAATATATCATATAATATACGGTGTAACAGCCTGGATATTGACACCAACACAGACCATTTCTATCAGGGCAGATGTTGCCCTTTCATATCCACACCCTCTTCCCTCTTGCCCCACTTTCTCCTTGACCCCTCCCCAACTCTCATCTGTGTTCTGTTTCTTTAATTTTACCACTTTAACAATGGCATGCACTTAAAAAACTGTTAAAACTAATAAATGAGTTGAGCAAGGTTGTAGGATACAGATGAATATACAAAAAACAACTGTATTTCCATCCACTTGCAATGAACAATCTGAAAATTAAAAAAAAAACAATTCCATTCACAGTAACATAAGAAGAAAAAATACTTAAGAATAAATTTAACTAAAGAAGTACAAAACTTAGAGAACTACAAAGTATTGTTGAAAGAAATTATAGATCTAAATAAATGGAAAAATATGCATGCTCATGGATTGTAAGACTTAACATTTTTAATTCAGCAATACTTCCTAAAGTAATATATAGATTCAGTGCAATCTCTGTCAGAATCCTAACTGAGTGCTTTGTAGAAACTGACAAACTGATTCTAAAATCTGGCAAGGGATACAGAATAGCCAAAACTGTCTTGGAAAAGAAGAAGAAAGTTGGAAGGCCCACACTTCCCAATTTCAAATCTTACTCCAAAGCGGCAGTAATCAAGACAGTGTGGTACTGGCAAAAAGATAGAAATATACATCAACGAAAAAGAATTGAAAAGTGCAAAAATAAACCCATACCATCTATGGTTAACTGATTTTCAGCAAGTGTACCAAGACAATTCAATGGGGAACAAATGGTCTTTTCAGCAAAGTGCTGAGATAACTAGATAGCAACATGTAAAATAATGAATTTAGATGCCTAACCTCACACCATATACAGAAATCAACTCAAACAGATTAAAGACCTAATTATAACAGCAAAAACTATAAAACACTCAGAATAAACATAGGGGTAGATCTTCATTACCTTGGATTTGGCAAAGGCTTTTTACATATGACAGTCAAAGCATGGGCACAAAAAGAAAAAATAAATTGGACTTCACCAAAATTTAAAACTTTTATATGACTTGGGGCGCCTGGGTGGCTCAGTCTGTTAAGCAGCCGACTTCGGCTCAGGTCATGATTTCACGGTCCGGGAGTTCGAGCCCCACGTCGGGTTCTGTGCTGACAGCTCAGAGCCTGGAGCCTGTTTCAGATTCTGTGTCTCCCTCTCTCTGACCCTCCCCTGTTCATGCTCTGTCTCTCTCTGTCTCAAAAATAAATAAACGCTAAAAAAAATTTTTTTTAATAAAAAAAACTTTTATATGACAGAGGATACCATCAAGTAAGTGAAGAGACAACCCATGGAATGGGGAAAAAATTGCAAATCATGTAGCTGATAAGTTTTTATTTAGAAAATATAAAGAACTCCTAAAACTCAGGGCACCTGGGTGACTCAGTCTGTTAAGCATTTGACTCTTGATTTTGGTTCAGGTCATGATTTCATGGTTCATGAGTTTGAGCCCCGCATCAGGCTCTGTGCTGACAACATGGATCCTGCTTGGGAATCTCTCTCTCCCTCTCTTTCTTCCTCTTTCCTGCTTGTGCTCCCCACCTTCTCTATTTCTCTCTCTCTCTCTCTCTCTCTCTCTCTCTCTCTCTCTCTTTCTCAATAAATAAACTTAGAAAAGAACTCCTAAAACTCAGTAACAAAAATGCAAATACCCAGTTATAATTGGGCAAAAGGTCTGAATAGACATTTCTTCAAAGAATATATACAAATGGCCAATAATCACATGAAAAGATGCTCAACATCACTAGTCATTAAAGAAATGGAAATTAGAACCACATTGAGATACCACTTCTCATCCTCTAGGATGGCTAGAATCGAAAAGTCTTGGTGTTGGTGATGTTGTGGAGAAACAGCCCTCATATACCACTTGTGGTAATATACAATGGGCCAGCCACCTTGGAAAAATGTCTGGCAGTTCCATAAATTATCAAACATAGACCCATATGACCCAACATTTCCATGCTTCGGTATATACCCAAGATAAATGAAAGCATATGACCACACAGAAATGTGTATACAAATGCTCATAGCAGTGTTAATCATAGTAGCCAAAAAGTGGAAAAAAAACACAAATGACCATTAATGGACAAATGAATAAACAAAGGTGATATATCCATACAATGGAATATTATTTGGCTATAAAAAGGAACGAACTATTGAAACATGCTAATGCGTTCACCTTGAAAATAATATAAGTGAGAGAAACCAGTCACATAAGACCACATACTGTATGGTTCCATTCATATGTGTATTAATTTCCTAGGCCTGCCATAACAAAGTACCACAAACTGGGTGGCTTAAAACAGCAGAAATTTATTGTCTCACAGTTTTGGAAGTTAGAAGTCTAAAATCATGTTATCATCAGGGTCATACTTCCTATGAAATGTGCAGAGTTGAGTTTTTCCTTGCCTTTTATAGATTCCAGTGTTTGCAAGCAGTCCTTGTTAGTCCTTGGCTTGTATCACTTCGGTCTCTTCCTCCACTATTGCATGGCTGCTTTCTCTCTGTGTATCCACATCATCTTCTCTCTGTATGTGGCTGTGTCCAAATTTTCCTCTTATAAAAACACCAGCCGGGCGGGGCACCTGCGTGGCTCAGTAGGTTGAGCCTCCAACTTCGGCTCAGGTCATGATCTCATTGTCTGTGAGTTTGAGCCCCGTGTCAGACTCTGTGCTGACAGCTCGGAGCCTAGAGCCTGCTTCGGATTCTGTGTTTCCCTCTCTCTCTGACCCTCCCCCGTTCATGCTCTGTCTCTCTCTGTCTCAAAAATAAATAAACATTAAAAAAAATTAAAAAAAAAACACCAGCCACATTGGGTTACGGACCCACCCTACTCCAGATGACCTCTTTTTAACTAATTGTATCTTCAATGATCCCATTTCCAAATAAGGTCATATTCTGAGATACTGGGGGCTAGGACTTTTTTTTTTTTTGAGTCACAATTCAACCCATAACAATGTGCAAATCCAGAGTATGGAAATTTGTAAAGACAGAAAATGGATTATTCATTGTTTAAGGCTAGGGACAGAGGTGAGGAGACAGGGGTTAACAGCTAAATGATATGTGGTTTCTTCCTAAGGTGTTGAAAACGTTCTAAAATTGACAGTGGTAATGGTTGCATGTATCTGTGAATATACTAAACAACACTGAATTACACACTTTTTAAAAGTTTACTTGTTAATTTTGAGAGAGAGAGAGAGAGGCAAAGAGAGAGGGAGACAGAGATTCCCAAGCAGGATCCAAACCATTAGTGTGAAGCCCGATGCAGGGCTCAAACTCATGGAACCATGAGATCATGCCCTGAGCTGAAACCAAGAGTCAGACCCTCAACTGACTGAGCCATCCAGGCGCCCCTGAATTACACACTTTAAAAAGGATGAATTGTATAATATGTGGATCAAATCTCAAGAAAGCCAGTTTTAAAAAGAAAGAAAAAGATTTTTAAGAAATTATCCAATAGTTGTGGGTGGTTTTTTTTATTGTTTGGTACCTATTGTTTATTGGTAAAGTTTAGTGTGTGTGTATAGTATCCACTTGGATATCAGCAAAATTAGTAAAACATCTTTTTGGAGAAAGGGATCTGTGACTAAAAGTAACTCATGATAAATGTGGACAAGGGTTGTACACAAGTAAGAGACACCAATGTCAACAATAGTTGGTAAAAATGTTAATCAGGCCTTTTCAGTAGGAGAAAAGGATGTCAAAATTTGCCATTTTTTATAAGACCACCACAAGAAATATTTTACCTCAAAACATGTGTCCTTGTATACATCTAATTAGAAATAAAAATTTAGCAGAAAAACAGAAGAATCTTTCGTACACAAAGTCTTCTTTGAAAACTCATATACAATGCAAAGGATTATCTTCCATGGTTCCAGAGAAACAAATGGATCACTGTTTGAAATTATTTGTGATGAATTCTTTAACTTTATGTCTTGTTTCCCTTTTTTGCGTTTTTCCAAATTCACTTCTTTTTTCCTTTTCCTCTTTGGGGGCTGAGGAGATGCATTGTTGCTGGATCCAGCTATTGACTTGGACTGATTATCATTTCCACTCCCTTTCTGGATCCTACACTAGGAGGTACTGAAGAAGTTTTCTGACCATAAGACCTCACTGTTGATTTATCCAAAAGTAATTCACTGTAAGGCAATTTCTTAAACTTATCTTTACCGATGACCACATAAAATTGCCCACATTCTCTAACTCTGCCTCATTCTCAACCAGTTTTCCTTCCAAAGTCTGTGGACAGCCGCACTTCTCAGAGTTTTTTCGTGACCATATGTGGTACATGATCCCAATGATTCGAGATTTTTCTAGGCATGAGGAGGCAAGAACCTGGACCTATGAGGTCCCCATTTGCAATCAAGAAAACAATACACGGCTCCTGAAGCAGTTTTCTAAAGTGAGTGGACACGTTCCTGCAAAGAAAATAAAAATCAGTGCACCCCAGTGATAATACCAGCGTTAACTACAATAGCCAAATTATGGAAACAGCCCAAGTGTTCACTGACTGATGAATGGATAAGGAAGATGTGGTATATATATATACAATGGAATATTATTCAGCCATAAAAAAAGAATGAAATCTTGCCATTTTAAATTAAATTAAATTAAATTAAATTAAATTAAATTAAATTAAAAATTCAGTTCCTCAGTCATACTAAGCACATTTCAAGTGCTCAATAGCCACTTGTGGTTAGTGGCCGCTGAATCAGATAGCGCAGATACAGGACATTTCCCATCATTACAGAAAGTTGTATTAAACAGAGGTGCTATTGTTCTACTCTCTGCCTAGATCCAACTACTACCAAATTAGGTGCAAAGTCCAAATGGATTTTTTACAAAGTTGACATCAGTATCAATTATAGAGTACTACCGTGCTCCTGGAATTTACATACATTATTTCATTTAGTCTTCCAACAACCCCATAGTAGGATATTTCCCATGTAAAAATGAATTTCTGAAGCTAGGCAGACTTCAAATTATAGCTAAAACTTCCCATCACTTCAAGAAATGGGACTAGGGTTAACAAGAAAGGAATTGGAAATAGACTGGAGAAGTCCTACAACCTGAATTTAAAAGCTACCAGGTATGGAGCACCTGGGTGGTTCAGTCGGTTAAGTGTCCAACTATGGCTCAGGCCATGATCTTGCAGTTCGTGAGTTCGAGCCCTGCATCAGGCTGCGTGCTGATAGCTCAGAGCCTAGAGCCTGCTTCAGATTCTGTGTCTCCCTCTCTCTCTGCCCCTCCCCTGCTCACACTCTGTCTCTCTCTCTCTTTCTCTCTCAAAAATAAATAACATCAAAAACTTTTTTTAACAAAATAAATAAAAGCTGTGAGTTATTTCAACACAAGTGATATATGCTTGGTTGGAATATTGGAGGCTGAATGTAAATTAGAGATGAATGTAAAATGCCACTAATAGAGGGAAATGGAACACAAGCTGATTAACAAAATTGACTTGCTTTGTCTTGCCACTCTATTTGGATTACTTTCATGGTCTTTGGTTTACAACTGTGGCTGTAACAATAGCATCAACTACAACAACAGCACAACTGTACAATTGAACCAAGATTTAATGCAAAGACTGTCACTGGCTTGTGGGATCGTCAACCTGTGATTTTAAATTTATATTCTGCCTTTTAGAAAAGGATGCATTTCCCACCCTGAAGCCATGCTGTAGATTTATTTTCCAACTCTCCTCTTCTTTTTCACACTGAAATGCACTCCCTGACATATATTATAACTTATAAATATTAGAAACGGCCAAAATATGAAACTAAAGTTAGGAGCAAATTTGACAATGTAAAGAAATTGCATCATTTTAAGCTTCCAACAAGAAATGTTAATAGGTGCACTTTTCACTGTCATTTGGTTTACAGTGGACTCTTCGTAGTAACAGATATTTTCCTGTGAAAGAGTAGTATGTTTTTTAGCAGTTCTTTAGTTAATAATACAAATGCCTGTTCAGACAAGTCATGATGACATTTAACAATGATTTAATAAATGACTTTGGGTTGGACCACCAATAGAGTCAGATGTTCTGTTATTGCCAAAACAATTTTCCATTTTACTGTTTTGCTCTTTAAAAACAGTAAGAAATGACATATTAATTATGTTTTTTTTCCCTACTTGCAAGACATCACTCTGAATTTAATGATTTGAGGGAACTTTCCCGATTGGTTCATTTATATCAAAGTTGCTTCTCTTGTTGCTTCACATAATACCTTGGTCATAAACAAGGTATATAGAGGAGCTATTCTCATCTATAAGAAAGAAAGTAAAGAAGGAACTGAATTCAGCACTTCTTTTCTGAACCTAATGTACACGAAGCATTGAGCAGTGTCTTTTATTAGTCTCCCTTTCTCTATATCTTCAAATAATTCTTTGCAGTAAAGTGCATAAAGGGCACTAATCTTAACTGCACAGCTCAATGAGTTTTTCCATATGTCTATACCTGTATAACTATGACCTAGAACAGGGGTCAGCAAACTTTTCTTGTAAAAGCCAGAGAGTAAATATTTTAGCCTTTGCAAGCCATATGGTCTCTGTCACAACTATTCAACTTTGTAGCACAAAAGCAGTCGTAGACAATATATAAACAAAGGGTGTGGGTGTATGCCAATAACTATTTATTTAGGGACACTGAAATATGAATTTCATATGATTTTCACACATCATGAAATATTTTATCTTTTCCCAACTATTTAAAATATAAAATTATCTTTAACTCCCCAGATGTACAAAAAAATAGGTAGTAGCCCAATTTAGCCCCTAGGCTATAATTTTCTAACCCTTGTCTTAGATCAAGATACAAAACATTTCTAGCACCAAAGAGGTCTCCCTCAAGCCCCTTCCTAGTTCATACCCTTCCTGCAATCTTTTGTGTCTGACTTCTTTTATTCCTAATTCCTGTCTGTAGGATTCAGCCATGTTATGGTATGCATCCACAATTCATTTATTAATTGTTGCATAGTATTCTTCTGTAAGAATATATAATTAATTATCCATAATTTATTTACTTGCTTTACTATGTATACTTAGATTGTTTCTAGTTTGGAGCTATTATGAGTAAAGCTGCTCCAAACATTCTTGCGCACATTTTTTGGTATATATAAGCATTCATTTCTTCTGTGTGTGTGTGTGTGTGTGTGTGTGTGTGTGTGTGTATGTTCATGTTTGCATGCATGAGTGCACCCTTGTGTGTGTGTGCATGTTTGCATGCAAGTGTGTGTGTGTGTGTGTGTGTGGTGTGCGTGAGTGTGAATAGTGGCTCCAAACTATTAGATCTGATTGGTCATCAGAACCACTTACAGTGTGTGGACTTGTCAGACTGTCTGAGCTTCCCTTTTTTTTCAGTTTGCATGGGAACTATTACAGAACCTAGTATTAGGTGGCAGTTGGAAGCTTCCTGGAAGATAGGTAAGATGGAGAATTTCCTGCTGAAGTGAGCACCCCACCAGAGCATAAAGAAGATCTTAAGACTGAAATGAGTGCCAGGCATACAAACACTAGAAATGGGGTACATCCAGCCCCCGTATGTGCTTTACATGGGGCATAAACCCAGAAAGCACATAGCACAGCCGGGTTGCTAAGGTAATATGAATGTCAGGCATTGGGGATCTGGAAAACTGCCGGTCAATTCATCATGTTGATCCCGTGTCAGCCTCAGCTTCAGCTTTGGTTCCCATGCTCCTATAATTGTGAGTCCCAAGCAATTATATTTGGTAAATATAATGGAAAGAAAAGAACATATTTTCTATAGTAACATTAAAGTATTTGCCTCTGAGCAGCAGATACTGCTCAGAGCAGTTGCCTCTGAAAAGGAGATGCTAAAATTTAACTTCCAAGTCATATGGAACACAAAAGAAACAGACATTGTTTCCCTAAGTTTTTCTCCATTACTCTGTCTCTGTCACTCCCTCTCAACTGTTTTCTTTAGTCTCTCTGTGTGTGTTTCTCCTTGTATATCTGTCACTTACTCTACTTCTTTGTATGTACCTCTCTCGATTTCTCAGTCACAAACTTGCCCTCTCTCAGTTTCACTCTGTAATATGCATGTCACTGTTTCTCTCTGTCTTGCTTTCTCTGTCACTGTCACTCACTATATTTCTTTCTCTCGTGTTTTTCTTTGTGTGTCTCTGTGTATTTGTGAGTGTCACTCTCTTCCTATTTCTCTGTGTCTCTATGTGTTAGTATTTGTTTCTTTGTATGTGCCATTTTCTATGAGTGTCTTTAGCTCTCTCTCACACCACACATATTCATTCGCTCACACACACATACACACAGGCCTGTCTGCTAGCCATAGAGAATACAAAGCAAAGTATTCTGGAACATTGCACCTATTCAGAAAGAAATGCAGTAAAGTGGAAACCACTAAATAAGAATGGGAGTACCTTTCACCCTCATTCTGCTTGTTCAGATCTCGAGATCAAAATGGTCTAAATGCAAATTCCTACTGAGGTTTTGTTTGAGGCCACTCCTTTTAAATAAGCCACTAGGGTTAGCCTTCAATATTGGGTAAATATAAGAATGCCTATAGAGTGTGATTCAAGGAAGCCCACACACAGCACAATTTGCCACAGTGTTGTCATGCCACCTTAAGTGATTCATTTCACTAGCTTCACCACTGCCTTCTTCCCACTTTGCTCTTTGGAGATGCAAATATTCCTGGGAGATAGAATATATTAAAGACATTTACAATGAGATGTTAGTGGCTTATGAGAGCCAATAGAAGCCCCTACTGGCCACCTGCGATGGTGTGTGTGTGTGTGTGTGTGTGTGTGTGTGTGTGCATATGTGTTCCTTTTATAAGAGGTACAAGGGGGTAGAAAATGAAAATGAAGAAGATGAAAGACAATTAAGAGATCCATTATCACTTGTTGAGTGAACTTGACCAAGTCACTTACTTTCTGTAGGCCTCAGCTTTTCTAGTCAGAAAATGTGAGGGAAGGAGTGGTAAGAAAATAGACTAGGTTTCAGGTTTCTCAACTTCTACTTTAATTAGAGACTTTCCACTTTTCCCAGGTTCCTATGCTGGACTTTTAAGCAATATTTTAATTGAAGAAACTCAAAGAAAAATTTGAAAAAAATTACTGCACTAAATATTCTCTAAATTAACTTTCTACTCACAGTGTCTCTGATTCTAACCCTAAAGCCCAAGGGTATGGGACTATCTCCAGAAATTAGGTGTGTCTCATTTAAGGAAACATATACTGAAAAGGATGCCAAGTGGTTTCGTTAGTCAGTAATTCTTCAATTTGTATATCTGGCTACTTTCGATATATTCTTTTAAACTCTTTCAATTGACCCTTGGCCATGTTATGGATTTATCCACTCAGACTGGCTTGTAAGCAGAAAATTGTAAACAAAATTCTATTTTCCTCTTGATTTGTACTCTAGCGTCAAAAGTGCCACAGAGAAAATTAGAACCCCAATATGAAAAAAACACATTTAGAATGCAGTGCAGCTTTCTTTTAAGCCATAAAACAGAAAAACAAATGCTTTTCTGAAAAATACTGGTTTATGTCTATATTACATTAAATTTGATTGTGCCACCATTAAAATACCCTGTTAATTTGGCATTTGGGGAAACACACAGGGAAGTCCTTGGACCTTTTTATCTTCCCAAAGTCGCAAATAGAAGCCATCATATTCTCACTTTTAAAAGTCTCTAGAGTACTTCCCTTCAAAATTTTGAGGCAATGGCTTTCCTTCTGATCTTGCCTTGAAAGTTGCCAGGTATGGGTCACTATTTTTGAATCTAATAACTTCATCCCATTCAGTATACGCTGCTAGTGAATAATTCTTGTTGCTCCTTCCCAAGCATGGTGTTTGTATGCACTCTAATGCACAAAACCCAGACTAGTTTGAAGTAGCCTCATGATCTTGTTCAGCAATTTTAGTGGCTTTCAAACAAAGTTAATCCCTTCAAATTTACCTCTAATGGTTTGTAAATAAAAACTGCTCCCTCATCTCCCTAGCTTTGGCTTGCTGAACAACTTCAAGCAACCCTTCCATGAATCCTTTGGTTAAAGCTGAAAAATCTTACTATTGTAAAAAGTAGTCCTTAATTTATGGTTTTAGGAAAAGTAGTTTCATATCAATTGACTTTCCTAGTAGCTGAAGAAAATCTCCAGAAAGATCATATTATGTTTCTATACCAAGGCATATCTCCATTCTGAGTGGCAGAGAAGCCCTCTAAGACTGCAAGTAAACTATGGTGGAATGTCCCTTTTTGCCAATTACTCCCATGGTCTTCACACTTTCAGGAATAGAGGATAAGGACATATGGGAATTCATGGATCCTGGCCTCCTAATGGTTCGGAGACACTTTGGTAAGAACTTAGCCCCTTTCTTCCCATTCTTGCTTATCACATGGTGTGTGTGTGGGGGGGGGGGGATGAGAATATTGCTGCGCCATGATAAAGGAACAATTGGGGAAGTCCAGTTCAAATTGCCAGTAACCTTTAATTATAAGCTATTCGAAAAGAAAATAAGTATGGTTGTTTGCTTTCATACATCATAAAGTGAAACAGGCTGAAGAATGTCTTCCTTATAGGACTTCCTCCAGGGAACTGCTTTCAGAAATTGGTAGAAAGTTCAACTAATTAGCTTAACAATTACACATAAACAAAGGGGGCACTTTCAAAGTATTAGACAATGCATGGAAAATTGGTGTTTTAAGGAATTTTATATATCTTTGCAGGAAAATCTTGTTTACTATTAAAATTAGCTCAGCAAATTGGTTTCTTAGAGCATAAAAATAAAGTCAGCTGTTTTGTTAATTTTCACTAATTCTGAATTAATAGCTTCCAAACTAAGACCGTTTGAGATTTGGCTCTGCTCGTGTCTATTCCATTCTCTTCCTACACCTGGTCATCCTCATCCCCAAATAATAGGAACCAAACAGGCTTTTTAAAAAAAATTTTTTACTGATAGTAACCCTCACATAGCAGGCAGCTAGAGAAATGAATATTTTTGTTGTTTACCATTTCTCCTTTTGGAGAATTGGCGAACAAAACATTCATCTCACACACCATGTGAGATGTAAGAAAGTGGATCTAAAATGCTGGATCCTTCTAATGAGATTGTACCTGTATCTGTAATGAAAAAGCGCTCTTCACAAACTGTGTAAAAAACAGAAATATTAGCCTACTTCAGTGCAAAGACCTCAGCAGCAGCATTTGTATCCTCACACTGAATATCCTAATTATAAACAAGCCATGCTTATTTGTCAAACCACTTCCAGATCTCTGAAACATATAGCTTTGTCTTTTATCCTCTTGTCTTAGTCATTGGGATTACTTTATGTACTTGAAAGTAATGAGATTGCATTTTCTCCCGCCAAATATCCTATCACTCATACTTTTCATTTAAGGCAGACTGACCTTTCCCCCCAATTAGAACAAATTAGTGACGTTTTACTTCATTTCAAAACAACTGAGCCATTGTAAGAGTAGAGTCAATGGTGGGGCCCTAGTGGGGCCTTGAAAGCTGAGCAGAAGAGAAAGAAACAGAGCAGAAGGAGTAAAGAAAGTGGGGGTGGGGGTGCAAAGGATGGTGACAGAGGGTGGGGTCGTGGTGCAGTGGTTAGGAATCAAAGGAAATGAAAGAGAAATAAGGTGGCCTGGAGACAGGAGAGAAAAGCCTAGGGATTGCAGAGGGGACAGGGTGTTGAGACTGAAAAAGGAGCAAGAATGAGGAGACAGGTGTGAGGTGCATTGAGCCTCAGAATGGTGGGAAGTGGGGATGGTGATGAGGGGGCTGCCGCATCTGTTTTTAACTGGCTTCCTTGTTCCTTCTCTATACAAGAAAAGCTCTCACTTGCTCACTGGTTCTCTCTTTCTTTCAGGTCTCAGGGCTCTTTCTCTTTTATCATGATAGGAATACATTAGGATAAAAAAGTAGATAAGAGATTGCTGTTGTAAAAAGAGGATGGCACTAGAGTCAGACAGTTTAATATTCAATTTATTGTGAGGTCTGACATTCTACCTGATGCTTCAGAACTTCACTATCCTTATTCAAAATTAAAGGCAAATAATACTATTCTCTGAAGTTGTGACTAGTATGAAATAAAATCATATGCAGATAAATGCCCAGCACAGGATCTGGTACACAGTAAGGGCTCAGTAGGTTAGCTATGGATCCTCACACCAACTTTTAAAAATATACAGAATGATTTGTGGCCCTTAATTTGTGTAAGGTATGGAAATAATCTTGTCATATCATTTGACAGACTGAGGGAAGGTTTGCCTTTGCATGATTTCCTCTCCTTGCCAAACCTGTTTAAAGTCTCTGAAATTGCATACTAGAGACTAGAGAGTCAAATGGCCAGATAGTCATTCTTATTGTTTAAAATACTACTTGCAGAGGCACCGGTTAATTGTCCGGCTCTTGGTTTCAGTTCAGGTCATGGTCTCACGGTTCATGAGTTCAAGCCCCGCATTGGGCTCTGTGTTTGACAGTGTGGAATCTGCTTTGGATTCTCTCTCTCCCTCTCTCTCTTCCCCTCCTCTGCTCATGATCTCTCTCTCTCTCTCTCTCTCTCTCAAAATAAATTAAAAAATAAAATAAAATAAAATACCATTTGCAGACATTTATCTTTCATATCTGACCATCCTACATTTGACAATAAGAAAAACATTTAATTTCTGCTCTGTGCAATATGCTTCCTTTCCAACCCCATGCTTCTCAAATAGTGAACACTTAAACCCTTGGAAAAAAGGAAAGCAACAGGATAGATATGACATGTCTTCTTGGAGCTTCAGTTTTACTTCCAGGTTTAGAAGAAACCAGTGAAGTAATTTAACCTATAATAGAAAACATTATTATTACATTCAAACAACCACAAATACACCATGATATTTCTATTAAAAGGACTTCGAGTGAATTTTACAGATGAAGCATGAACATGAGACTTCAAAGTTATTTTCCACTGAGACTGCTTTGTGCTGTGCACTTGGCCCTCTAGGTACCAAGATCAATCTTGTTGTAGTTAGATAGGCTAACCTGCTATAACAAACAGACACTAAATTAAAATGCTTAAACTACAAGAGTTTGTTCCTTGTTCACCTTAGAGTGTAAGGTGGGTGTTCCTGGTCAGCAGGTGGCTTTCTTCCATGTAGAGATTCAGGACCTAGGCTGCCTCCAGCTCAAAATTGTATTATCTCCTATGCTAATGTTTCCTAAATTTTATTGTTCATTTGAATTACCTGTGAATCCTGTTAAAATGCAGATTGTGATTCTGCAGTTTTAGGTGGGGGAAGGGAGGCTGAGATTCTGCATTTCTAATGAGCTCCCAAGGAATCCGATGCTACTGATCTAAGGAATGTACTCTGAGAAGCAAGGCCATAGAGCTATGGCTATCAAACCTGACTACACATGACAATTCCCTGGTAAACTGTTTAAATATTTTGTTGACATAATTTATAAAAATAAACTGCATGAACTTAAATGTACATTTCTATGATTTTTGAAAAATGTACTTACCCATGTAGTTATCATAATCAAGATATAGGTTATTTCCATCACCAAAAAAAGTGCTCTTGTGCCCCTTAAAGTCAATGTCACTCATGCTTATCTCCAGGCAACAACTGATGTGCTTTCTGTCATCATAGATTACTTTGAATTTTCTAGAACTGTACATTAACAGAATCATACATTCCTGGCTTTATTCACTTAGCATAATGTTTTTCAGATTTATCCATGTCATTGTATGTGTAATTTGTTTTTTTTTTAAATTACTGAGTAGTATTCTGTTCTAGGACTATACTGTAATTTATTTATCTATTCACCTAATGATGGGCTTTGGTTTTTTCCAGTTTTGTGCCATGAACATTCATGTACAACAGTTTCAGTTAACATGTTTTCTTTTTTTCTTGAGTAATTACCTAGAAGTGGACTTGTTAGTCATATACTACATGTATGTTTAACTTAAAAGAAACAGTCAAATTTTTCTGAAGTGGTTGTGCCATTTTACATTCTCACCAACAATGGAGGAGAATTCTAGTTGCTCTGCATTCTCACCAACATTTGGAATTGTCAAACTTTATAATTTTAGGCATTTTAATGGTTGTGTAGTAATATTTCATTGTGGTCTTAATTTCTACTTCCCTAATGACTAATGATGCTGAGAATATTTTCATATGTTTACTGATCATTTATATATATATATATATATATATATATATATATATATATATAAATGTTGGCTATTATTCACCAAATGTCTGTTCAAATATTTGCCCTTGAAAATAGGTTGTTTATCTTATCACTGACTCTTAAGAGTTCTTCATATAGTCTGGATATAAGCCCTTTGTCAGATAGATGTGAATATTTTCACCCATACTATGACTGGCACAGTCATCATTTTCTTTTTCTTAATGGTGTCTTTTGATGAGCAGAAGTTTTACATTTTGCCAAAGTCTAATTTACAAATAATTTTGTTTGTGGTAATTGCCTTCCATGTCTTTGTGCCCAGGTTATGAAGATATTCTCATATTTTCTTTAAAAATTTTTATAGTGTCAACTGTTATATTTTTGTCTATGTTCCACCTTGAGTTAATTTTTGTGTATGGTGTGAGCTAAGGATCAAGGTTCATTCTTTCCATATGGATATCCATATTTTTTCAGCACCATTTATTGAAAAGAATTTCCTTTCCGCATTGAAATACCTTGCCACTTTTGTTAGGGGCGCCTGGGTGGCGCAGTCGGTTAAGGGTCCGACTTCAGCCAGGTCAGGGTCTCGCGGTCTGTGAGTTCGAGCCCCGCGTCAGGCTCTGGGCTGATGGCTCGGAGCCTGGAACCTGTTTCCGATTCTGTGTCTCCCTCTCTCTCTGCCCCTCCCCCGTTCATGCTCTGTCTCTCTCTGTCCCAAAAATAAATTAAAAAAAAATAAAAATTAAAAAAAATTAAAAAAAAAAGAAATACCTTGCCACTTTTGATAAACATCAATTAACCACACATGTAGGGGTCTATTTCTATACTTTCTATTCTGTTTGATGGATCTACATGTAAATCTTTATGTCAATGCCATACTGTCTTGATTAAAGTAGTATATCACAAGTTTTGAAAGTAGGTGGTATGTGGTGAAGTTCTCCAATTTTGTTCTTCTTTTCCACTATTTGATTATTCTAGGTTGTTTGCATTTCCACGTAAACTTTAGAAACAGCTTATCAATTCTACAAGAAAAGCTTGCTGGTATTTTAATTTCAATCATAGTGACTGTAAAGATCAATTTGTGGATAATTGACATTTTAACAATATTGAGGTTTTGAATCTATAACCCTGAGATGTCACCTGGACTCTATCTCCAGAGATTATGGTGTGGTTGATTTAGGATGGAACTTGGTATTGATATGTTTTTAAAAAATTCCCTCTGGTGATTCTACTCTATAGCCAGTATAGAGAACTTTTGCCCCAGGACTTCCTACTTATCTCTACATGCAGCTTAACAAAAGGAAAGAGAATGTAAAAGATGTTACAACTGCTTCTTACAAGCTTTGGTTTGGAAGTGGCCATATCATTTTTGCTCACCTTCATTGGCAATAAATAGTCATAAAGCCACATGCATTGAGATGCAAGATGGATGGGCAGCTGCTTTCAAGATACAACTGTACATTATTGAAGGAAAGAATGGATTTGGGTGGCAAATGAGCAGTCTTTTTAAACATTTTTAAATATTTATTTATTTTTTAGAGAGAGAGAGAGAGACAGAGTGTGGGCATGGGAGGGGAAGAGCAAGAGGGAGACAGAAATCTGAAGCAGACTCCAGGCTCTGAGCTGTCAGCACAGAGCCCTACACGGGGCTCAAACTCACAAAGTGTGAGACCATGACCTGAGCCTAAGTGGGACACTTAACAAACTGAGCCACCCAGGCACCCAGGCAAATGAGCAGTCTTGAACACAACTGTCCTCAGTCTTAAGATGACTTAAGAGAGGCACTGGTACATTTTATTTCATTCAATCCTTTTAACTCTTCCTTACAGCATTTTTTCCCAAAATTTGATATGTATATAATATATACATTATATATATAATGTATTTATTGCTGGTATTACGTGAGGTGATTTTAAGTAGTACACAATGACACAAGTCAAATTATACATATATATGTATACACATACACATATATAATTATAAAATTAATAAACTATATCATAGCTTGGGGAGAGTATTTTAAAATACTCTCTCTTACTATCAAATGAGTTGATAGTAAGAGATATGTTAGATAAATATTAAGTATTGGTATTATGTTGCTGTGACAAAGTTTGAGAAGTGATATCTGAATAACTGAATTTGGGAAAACTTTGATAATAGGAAGTAACACCTGGGGCCAGTTTTTATCACCTTAGGAACAAAAAGTGAAACAGTGAGCAGAAATGGGGACCACTTGAATAGACCAATTATCAGCAATGAAATTGAATCAGTAATCACAAAACTCCAAAAGAGGAAAGCCCAGGACCAGATGGCTCCACAAACAAATTTGACCAAATATTTAAAGAAAATTTAATACCTATTCTTCTCAAACTGTTAGAAAACAGAGATTGAAGGAAAACTTCTAAATTCATTCTATTAGGCCAGCATTACCCTGATTCCAAAACTAGATAAAGATACCATAAAAACAAGATAATTACAGGCCAATATCTCTGATGAATATAGATGTAAAAATCCTCAACAAAATATTAGCAAACCAAGTTCAACAATACATTAAAAAAATCACTCACCACAATCAAGTTGGATTTTTTCCTGAGTTGTAACAGTGGTTCAGTATTCACAAATCAATCAACATGATACATCATATCAAAAAAGAAAGAATAAAAACCATATGATCATTTCAATCAATGCAGACAAAGCATTTGACAAAGTACATCAATTCATGATTAAAAATCCTCAACAAAATAGGTTCTGAGGGAACATACATCAACATAATAAAGGCCATATATGAAACACCCAGAGTGAAAATCGTAATTAATAGGGAAAACTGAGAGCATTTACTCTAAGGTCAGGAACAAGACAAGAATGTTCACTCTCATTACTTTTATTCAACATAGTACTGGAAGTCCTAACCACAGCAATCAGACAGCAAGAAGAAATAAAGGGCATCCAAATTGGCAAAGAAGGGGTAAAACATTCACTACTTGCAGATGACATGACACTATATATAGAAAAACTTAAAGGCTCCACACTATATATAGAAAAACTTAAATATTTTAAATATTTAAAAATAATTAAAAATTACTTGTTTATAAGTAATAAAAAAAATTCAGTAAAGTCACAGGATACAAAACTAATGTAGAGAAATGCATTGCATTTCTATGCACTACTAATGAAGTAACAGAAGGAGAAATTAAGAAAACCATCCCATTTGCAATTGCACCCAAAATAGTAAGATATCTAGGAATAAACCTAAGCAAAGAGATGAAAGACCTCTACTCTGAAAACTATAAAGCATTGATGAAAGAGACTGAAGATGACACCAAGAAATGAAAAGACATTCCATGCTCATGGATTAGAAAAACAAATATTGTTAAAATGTTTATAGTACCCAAAGCAATACACACATTTAATGCAATCTTTATCAAAATACCAACAACATTTTTCACAGAACTGGAACAAACAATATTAAAATTTGTGTGGAGCCACAAAAGACCTTGAATAGCCAAAGCAATTTTGAAAAAGAATACAAAGCTGGAGGCATCACAATTCTGGACTTCAAGTTATATTAGAAAGCTGTAGTAATCAAAAGAGTATGGTACTGGCATTAAAAATAGACACAAAAATTGGGGCGCCTGGGTGGCTTGGTCGGTTAAGTGTCCGACTTCGGCTCAGGTCACGATCTCGCGGTCCGTGAGTTCGAGCCCCGCGTCAGGCTCTGTGCGGACAGCTCAGAGCCTGGAGCCTGTTTCAGATTCTGTGTCTCCCTCTCTCTGTGACCCTCCCCCGTTGATGCTCTGTCTCTCTCTGTCTCAAAAATAAATAAACGTTAAAAAAAATTAAAAAAAAATAGACACAAAAATCAATACAACAATAGAAAGCCAAGAGACAAACCCACAGTTATATGGTCAATTAATCATTGACAAAGCAGGAAAGAATATACAATGGGAAAAAGACAGTCTTCTTTTTTTTAAATATAATTTATTGCAAATTAATTTTAATGTGTAAATTAATTTTAATGTGCTCATCCCAATTAATAAATGTGCTCATCCCAACAAGTGCCCCCCCACCTGCCCATACCCACTTTTCCCTCTCCCTACCCCCCATCATTCTTAGTTTGTTCTCAGTCCTTAAGAGTCTTTTATGGTTTGCCTCCCTCCCTCTCTGTAACTTTTGTTTTCCTCTTCCCCTCCCCCATGGCCTTGTTACATTTCTCAACATACACATGTGAGGGAAAACATATGGTATCTGTCTTTGGCCGGCTTATTTCACTTAGCATAATACTCTCCAGTTCCATCCACTTTGCTGCAAATGGCCAGATTTCATTCTTTCTCATTGCCAAGTAGTATTCCATTATATATATAAACCACATCTTCTTTATCCAGTCATCAGTCGATGGACATTTAGGCTCTTTCCATAATTTGGCTATTGTTGAAAGTGGTGCTATAAACATTGGGGTACATGTGCCCCTATGCATCAGCACTCCTGTAACCTTTGGGTAGATTCCTAGCAGTGCTATTGCTGAGTTATAGAATAGTTCTATTTTTAATTTTTTGAGGAACCTCCACACTGTTTTTCCAGAGTAGCTGCACCAGTTTGCATTCCCACCAGCAGTGCAAGAGGGTTCCCATTTCTCCACATCCTCGCCAGCATCTATAGTCTCCTGATTTGTTCATTTGAGCCACTCTGACCAGCATGAGGTGGTATCTCAGTGTGGTTTTGATTTGTATTTCCCTGATGAGGAGTGACGTTGAGCATCTTTTCATGTGTCTGTTGGCCATCTGGATGTCTTCTTTAGAAAAGCGTCTATTCATGTCTTCTTCCCATTTCTTCACTGGATTATTTGTTTTTCGGGTGTGGAGTTGGGTGAGTTCTTTATAGATTTTAGATACTAGCCCTTTATCCCATATGTCATTTGTAAATATCTTTTCCCATTCCATCGGTTGCCTTTTAGTTTTGTTGTTTCCTTTGCAGTGCAGAGCTTTTTATCTTGATGAGGTCCCAGTACTTCATTTTTGCTTTTAATTCCCTTGCCTTTGGAGATGTGTCGAGTAACAAATTACTGCAGTGGAAGTCAGAGAGGTTTTTTCCTGCTTTCTCCTCTAGGGTTTTGATGGTTTCCTGTCTCACATTCAGATCCTTTATCCATTTTGAGTTTATTTTTGTGTATGGTGTAAGAAAGTGGTCTAATATCATTCTTCTGTATGTTGCTGTCCAGTTCTTGCAGCACCATTTGTGAAAGAGATTGTCTTTTTTCCATTGGATACTCTTTCCTGCTTTGTCAAAGATTAGTTGGCCATACATTTGTGGGCCCAATTCTGGGGTCTTTTTTCTATTCCATTGGTCTATGTGTCTGTTTTAGTGACAATACCATAAGTCCTGATGATTACAGCTTTGTAGTAGAGGCTAAAGTCTGGGATTGTGATGCCTCCTGCTTTGGTTTTCTTCTTTAATATTAATTTGGCTATTCAGGGTCTTTTGTGGTTCCATACAAATTTTAGGATTGTTTGTACTAGCTTTGAGAAGAAACCTGGTGCAATTTTGAATTTTTTAACGTTTTATTTATTTTTGAGACAGGGAGAGACAGAGCATGAACAGGGGAGGGTCAGAGAAAGAGGGAGACACAGAATCTGAAACAGGCTCCAGGCTCTGAGCTGTCAGCACAGAGCCCGACGCGGGGCTCGAACTCACGGACCACGAGATCATGACCTGAGCCGAAGTCGTCCGCTTAACCAACTAAGCCACCCAGGCGCCCAAAGCTGGTGCAATTTTGATTGGGATTGCATTGAATGTGTAGATTGCTTTGGGTAGTATTGACATTTTAACAATATGTATTCTTCCAATCCATGAGCATGGAATGTTTTTCCATTTCTTTGTGTCTTCTTCAATGTCCTTCATAAGCTTTCTATAGTTTTCAGCATACAGATCTTTTACATCTTTGGTTAGGTTTATTCCTAGGTATTTTATGCTTCTTGGTACAATTGTGAATGGGATCAATTTCTTTATTCCTCTTTCTGTTGCTTCATTATTGGTGTATAAAAATGCATTAATTTTGTACCCTACAACTTTGCTGAATTCATGTATCAGTTCTAGCAGACTTTTGGTCGAGTCTGTTGGGTTATCCATGTAGAGGATCATATAGTATGCAAAAAGTGAAAGTTTGACTTCACCTTTGCCAATTTTCATGACTTTTATTTCATTTTGTTGTCTGACTGCTGGTGCTAGAACTTCCAACACTATGTTAAATAACAGTGGTGAGAGTGGACATCACTGTCATGTTCCTGATCTCAAGGGGAAAGCTCTCAGTTTTTCCCCATTGAAGATGATATTAGCTGTGGGCATTTCATAAATGGTTTTTATGATCTTTAAGTATGTTCCTTCTATCCCGACTTTCTCAAGGGTTTTTATTAAGAAAGGATGCTGAATTTTGTCAAATGCTTTTCTGCATCGATTGACAAGATCATATGGTTCTTATCTTTTCTATCATTAATGTGATGTATCACATTGATTGATTTGCATATGTTGAATGAGCCCTGCAGCCCAGGAATGAATCCCACTTGATCATGGTGAATAATTCTTTTCATATGCTGTTGAATTTGACTTGTTAGTATCTTATTGAGAATTTTTGCATCCATATTCATCAGGGATATTGGCCTGTAGTTTTATTTTTTTGCTGGGTCTCTGGTTTGGGAAGCAAAGTAATGCTGGCTTCATAGAATGAGTCCAGAAGTTTTCCTTCCATTTCTATTTTTTGGAACAGCTTTAGAAAGGTAGGTATTAACTCTGTTTTAAATGTCTGGTAAAATTACCCAGGGAAGCCATTTGGTCTAGGACTCTATTTGTTGGGACATTTCTGACGACTGAATCAATTTCTTCACTAGTTATGAGTCTGTTCAAATTTTCTGTTTTTTTCCCCGTTTGAGTTTTGGAAGTGTGTGGGTGTTTAGGAATTTGTCCATTTCTTCCAGATTGTCCAGTTTGTTGGAATATAATTTTTCATAGTATTCCCTGATAATTGCTTATATTTCTGAGGGATTGGTTGTAATAAATCCATTTTCGTTCATGATTTTATCTATTTGGGGCTCTCCCTCTTCTTTTTGAGAAGCCTGGCTAGAGGTTTATCATTTTTTTTATTTTTTCAAAAAACCAACTCTTGGCTCCATTGATCTGTTCTACTGTTTGTTTGTTTTTTGGATTCTATATTGTTTATTTCTGCTCTGATCTTTATTATTTCTCTTCTTCTGCTGGGTTTCGGGTGTCTTTGCTGTTCTCCTTCTAGTTCCTTTAGGTGTGCTATTAGATTTCATATTTGGGATTTTTCTTGTTTCTTGAGATAGGCCTGGATTGCAAGTATTTTCCTCTTAGGACTGCCTTTGCTGCATCCCAAAGTGTTTGGATTGTTGTGTTTTCATTTTCATTTATTTCTATATATCTTTTAATTTCTCCTCTTGTTGCTTGATTGACCCATTCGTGTTTTAGTAGGATATTCTTTAACCTCCATGCTTTTGGAGGTTTTCCAGACTTTTCCTGTGGTTGATTTCAAGTTTCATAGCATTGTGATCTGAAAGTGTGCATGGTATGATCTCAATTCTTTTGTATTTATTGAGGCCTATTTGTGACCCAGTATGTAGTCTATCTTGGAGAATGTTCCATGTGCACTTGAGAAGAAAGTATATTCTGCTGCTTTGGGATGTAGAGTTCTAAATATATCTGTCAAATCCCTCTGGTCCAGTGTATCATTCATGGCCATTGTTTCTTTACTGATTCTGTGCCTAGATGATCTATCCATTGTTGTAAGTGGAGTATTAAAGTCCCCTGCAATTACCACATTCTTATCAATAAGATTGCTTAGGTTTGTGATTGTTTTAAATATTTGAGTGCTCCCGAATTCAGCACACAGACATTTATAATTGTTAGCTCTTCCTGATGGATAGACCCTATAATTATTATGTTGGAGAAATGAATAAAGTACTGTACCAAAGATGGCCGACGGGACTAACAAGCTCTGGTCTATAGCTTAGACACCCCTCTTCCGGATTCTTCTTGCCCTGTTTGCCACGAACATGAAAACCTGCCACAAATACAGAAGCTGAAACTATAAATTACCCTTCCCACTAGCATTCAGGGTGCAGATCTTTGGAGAAACAGTCTGCTCTGAGCCCGCTGGTGTTAAATAAATCTCTGATCCACCAGGATTTCCAAGTGCCGGTTGATTTTTCCGCCAGCATTCCAGCCTGTTTCTGTAACATATTTGGTTCCCTGACTAGGAAACCCAACCGCGCTGGCCCATTGTTGCCACTGGTTTGCAATGACAGTGAGGCAGTGCTAGAGCAAGGAATTGTAAAGGAGAAGGTGCACCCTGCCTGAATTTTGGCAGTCTGCTGTTTGGTGGCCTCAGGCCGGCCCCACTCCTTTGTTCCTGCCAGATTCAAAGAGACCTGGTAGGTGAGAACGTGGACCCGACATTGGAACCAGTAAGGCCAGGGCCCCAAAGTAGTCAGGCCCACCCAAAAGGGTGGAAGAGGGATCTGATCACTCCCTGGAGACCTTAGTGGTCTCACAGGTAGAAAATTTTATGGGAGGGAATGTAATAGCCTCCGGTGTGTGTGTGTGTTGTGTGTGTGTGTGTGTGTGTGTGTGTGTGTGAATGTGCGGCTCGGCCAGGCTTGCCAGTCGAGTTTGAGTTTGTGGCTCCATGGACAGGCACCCTTAAGGTCCTCAAAAGTCCATGGAGTCTGAATGGGCTCTCCTGTGTCCTGGTGAGAGTATAAGGCCTAGAGCAGTATCAGATCAGATTCCAATCACAAGTCACAAAGCTGAGTCTGCTACGGCCAAACCTCACCTAAAGTTTCCCTCAAGAATGCGACCAAAGGAGTATCTGATTGGTCCTCTTATCTGAGGGGATAACCTCCCTTTGTCTGTCTTTGCGACACTGAACAGGAGAAAGAAATTAATAATGGGATCAAAACAGAGTAAGCCTACGATTTTAGAGGTTGTGCTCAAAAATTTTTAAAAGGGATTTTCAGGCAATTATGGGGTGAAAATGACACCCAGGAAGTTAAGGACCTTTTGTGAACTAGAATGGCCCATATTCAATGTAGGATGGCCCCCAGGAGGGACATTAGATGCTCAAATAGTGTAGCTGGTTTGGTTTGGCTAATAGTCACTGGGAACCCAGGCCACCCTGATCAATTTCCATACATCGACTCCTGGCTTGAAATTGCCTGAAATCCCCCGCCTTGGGTGTGATTCATCATTAGCAAACAGAGCCAGGCAAAGGTTTTAGCCAGTTTATCTGGAGGCTCACCCAGGGAGCCAAAGAAGTGATGCACCGCTCCTCTAATATTTAAAGGAGACACGAAGAAAGATACTGTCTTTCCACTGCTTTATGACTCGCCAAGCTCCCTCCCCCCTCCCCCTGAGCTTAAAACACTTCCCCATCTGTCTCTCCACCACAGCTGCAATTGTTGCTGCTGCTGGTCACCTGCAGGGATGCAGTCGCTGTGCAATCAGTGCCACCCATCTCCCCATCCCTCTTGGACCCAGAGAACCCTCCCCCACAGGGTCCAGCAGCCAGACTGCCCCAGACCCAGACCTAACGCTCTCCAAATACCTGTAAGGGAGACGAGAGAGCCTGAAAGACAGAATGAGGACAGAACAGTCCAGCCCAGCCATTACATGATATATTATCAATTCTCTACAACCGACCTCCTCAATTAGAAACACAACACTCCATCATACTCTGAAAAGCCACAAGCAATGGTTGACTTGATGGAGTCCCTCTTCCAGACTCACCAACCGACTTGGGAAGATTGTCAACAGTTACTCTGTACTCTGTTTAATACAGAAGAAATAAGAAGACTAATGAGAGAAACACGACAGCATCTAGAAGATCATGCACCTCTGGGAATCAATGACTCTGCTCTCTGGGCTCAAGCTGCTGGGCCTGAAGAACGCCCAACATGGGATTTCACCACAGAAGAAGGACAGACCAACATCCGATGATACCAGGAAGCCCTCCTTCAGGGAGTTTGAGCTGGAGCCAAAAAGCCCATGAGCATGACTAAAATATCATCAGTCATGCAACACCCTGGGGAGTCTCCTGGAGACTACTATGAAAGATTATGTGAAGCATACCATGTATACACCCCATTTAATCCCAAAGCACCAGAAAGTCAATAGATGGTAAATACATCTTTTGTGGCACAGGCTGCCCTCAATATCAGAAGAAAACTCCAGAAGTTGGAGGGCTTTGCCAGGATTAATATCACTCAGCTGATAGAGGTCGCCAATAAAGTTTTCATGAACAGAGAAGTCACAGCCAAAAGAGAAGTGGAGAAAATACTAAAAAAGAATGCCACCCTTCTTGCAGCAGCACTAAAAGAAATAGACATTGCAAAGACGGGAAGACTCCAACCACCAACAAGGGGGAAGCCCAGAGCCCCCTTAGCAAGGGACCAATGTGCATAACTGCAAAGAGAAGGGACACTGGAAGAATGAATGTCCGAATCGGAAGGGGCCCTCAAAACCCAGCCGATATCAGGAGGAACCTCGAGGCGAGAACCTCGTTGGTCTGGCCAGGGTAGAATCGAACTGAGGGGAACTGTGCTCTTTCTCTCTTTGCCCCCATGAGCCCATGGTCGAAGTGAAGGTAGGGGGCTGAACAATAACTTTCATGGTTGACACTGGGGCTGAATACTCCCTTGTTACTTCCTCGGTGGTGCCATTAAGCCAAAAGACAGCAACCATACTTGGGGCTACTGGGATACGGGCAATGTCAAGCTTGACAATGTGAACTTGGGGGTCACAAGGTCCAGCATGAGTTCTTCTACTTACCTGACTGCCTGATTCCTCTCCTGAGCCGAGATCTGCTCTCCAAACTTGGGGCCCAGATAACTTTTGAACCCACTGGACACACTAGCCTCCAGTTAAACCCAAGGCAAAAGGAAACATTGGTCTCGGCAATTACCCTGCCAAGGAAAGAAGAATGGAGACTATTCTGTGCCCAGGCCCAACCCTGCAGCCCCTCAGAATTCAGGCTTACATTCCCCTCTGTATGGGCTGAAGATAGCCCACCTGGACTAGCTTGGAGTCAGGCCCCATCATTGTTGACCTAATCCCTGGGCCCAAGCTCAGTGACAAAGATAGTACCCCCTTCCACTCGAGGCTAGAATGGGTATACAAGAACACCTGACCAAGCTCAGAGAAGCAGGTATTCTATCTAATGGAGTGACAATCAGCTTGGAATACCCCACTCTTCCCAGTCAAGAAACCAGGAGGAGGATACTGACCAGTACAGGATTTGAGGGCCATTAACAACATGAATGTTGCCTTGCACCCAGTGGTTTCAAACCCATATACACTCCTCAGCCAAATTCTGGGGTCAGCCAGATGGTTTACATGCCTCAACCTAAAGGATGTTTTCTTCTGCCTCTACCTGGCTCCTCAAAGTCAACCATGGTTTGCCTTTGAATGGACTGAGCCCGTTACAGGGTACCAAATGCACATGACCTGGACATGACTTTCCCAAGGCTTCAAGAACTCATCCACTCTTTTTGGGGAAGCACTAGCTGCAGACCTTGCTGACTTTCTGAGGGAAACCACAGGGTGTGTCCTCCAATATGTAGACAATCTCCTCCTTGCCAGCGACACCCCAGAAAACTGTATGAAAGGTACCAAGGCCCTCCTGGACTCCTGTCCTACTCGAGGTATGAGGCCTCTTGGAAAAAGGCACAGATTTGTCAGCAGCAGGTCTGATACTTAGGCTTCCTCCTCACAAAAAGAAAAAGAGAACTAGGACCAGAAGGGAAAAAGAGTATCACCACACTGCCACAGCCCCATACAAAATGAGGCTTGTGTGAATTTTTAGGGGCCACAGGGTTCTGTTGCATTTGGATTCCCAGATTCTCAGCCATAGCGAGACCCCTCTATGACCTGTTGGGAGGGCCAGACTGGGAGCCCCTCCCATGGACTGAGGAGGCAAGGGCGACTTTCACAGAAATGAAGTTGGCTCTGGGAAGAGCCCCAGCCCTGGGTTTGCCTGACATAGAAAGGCCCTTTAACCTCTTTGTACATTAAAGGGCAAAATAGCCCTTGGAGTGCTCACTCCCTCAGAGCATGGGGCCTTGGCAACAGCCAGCAGACTACCTGTCAAAAAAACTTGATCCTGTGGTTGCAGGATGGCCACCATGCCTCAGAGCACTAGCATCCACAGTCCTGCTCATCAAGGAGACAAACTCACACTGGGACAAACAATGTTAAGGTCCCAAACACAGTCATGTCCCTCATGAGCACCCAAGGATATCGTTTCCTCTCCAACTCTCAACTGACACAGTACCAAGACCTTATCTACAAAAACCGAAGAGTCACTCTCAAAACAGTAAGAACACTAAACCCAGCCACCTTCCTTCCCATGGAGGAAGGAGAACCCGACAATGACTGTTCTGAAGTAGTTGATGAAGCCTACACCAGCCGCCAGGACCTCCAAGATCCCTAGGCTGTAACAAGCCCAGAGATCACCCTATTCAGTGATGGAAGTAGCTATTTACAAGAGGGCAAAGAGCAGGATATGTGGTAACCACAAACACCTAAGTTCTGGAAGCCAAAGCATTGCCAGAAGGATGATCGGCACAACGAGCTGAACAGTATGCCTTAACCCAAGCCCTCATCCTTAGCAAAGGTAAACAAGTTAACATCTATACTGATTCTCGGTATGCCTTCACTACTGTGCATGTATATGGGGCCATCTATAAAGAAAGAGGCCTCCTTACTACTGCAGGGAAAAGTATCAAAAACAAGGAAGAGGGGGGAGCCAAGATGGCATAACAGCATGGAAGTATTTTGTGTGTCTCACATCCATGAAATATAGCCAGACCAACACTAAACCATCCTGCAAACCTAGAAAACTGATTTGAGGATTAACACAATAATCTGCACAACCTGAACCACAGAATTAAGCAGGTACACAGTGTGGGGAAGTGAATTTTGGGAGAGAGAAGCCATGGTGGGCAGGGAGCCGCTTTTGCAGGCAGAGAGAGGATGGAGCTGGGGGTGACGGGGGAGGGAGAATATGGGAAAAGCACCCCTCCCCAAAAGCAGCTGGAGAGAAAGTGGAAAATTGGAAACAGCCACAGGGACCAAACTAAGAAGGGAGAAAAGAAAACGGAGAGGGTTTAAATTCCATTAAGAGTGTAAACAAGGGGAGCACACAGTCTGCAACTCCGCAGCTCAATACCTGGTGGTGCTCTGGTGGGAAGGGAGAATCCCTAGGAGCAGAGTGGGGTCCGGGAGGTTCTTGGGCCACACGGGAAAAAGCAGTTCCACTGCTGGAAGGACATTTGGTAGACACTGTTGAGGCCACCTGGTCCTAGCAGACCCCAGAAAATGGCCACATTCGCTGGTGCTGGAACAAGGTCATTAAGGGTGAAGCCTGGTGCCAGATGTGTGTTGTTATTTTCCATAATCCCTGAAACGCTGCTGCTACACTGTCTCGTGAACTTTTTTGGGGGTGGGCTGGCACCTGGCCATAGTCTTGGGGCACTGGCAGCAGCAGGGTCCAGCAAGTATTCCTGGGTGAAGCTGACATTCAGCCATTGTTCAGCCATTGTTCAGTGAGACCCTCCCACAGAGGGGTGGAACGGGTCAAAGCTGTAGTCCTTCAGAAGTAAGGGGCTGGGGAAAACCGCCTCATCTGAAACAAAACTCGGGAGAGAGGTACTGCCTGGGGCCTGGTCACGGAGAGTGAAAAAGCAGGGAGTGGATGAAAGCTGAAGACATAGGATGGGTGCGCAACTGCTAATCAGGGAGAACAGAGTACCGATACTAGAGACTGGGTGGCTGGGTGACACCATTTTCACCGCTCCCGCGCATGCGCATATGCACCTATGGGCACCACAACACTCCACCCCAGTAGGCTAGCAGCGCCATCTAGTGGAGAATGGAGCCGTTACACTAAACCCCGCCCAACTGGGCCAAACTTGCTCTTCAAGAACACAAGTCTCAATGCCTGCTTAGCTTATGGATTCTAAAGTGATTCATAGTTTGACTTCTAGTGGAAAATGAAGTAATTTCAGTCTTATTTTAATCTGTTAACAGGCCCATCTATTCAATTTTCTTTCTTTTTTTTTCTCTTTTCACTTATTTTTCTTGAATACAGAAAGACAAAAAAATTAATTTTTATTAAAAATATTTGTCTTTAAATTTTTTACTATATTTTTTACTTTTATATATATATATATATTTTTTTTTCGAATTCTATTTTACTTCCATCATTTTATTTTAGTTTACTTCAGGGTATTCACTTTTTGAAATTTTCAAACGATATTCTTTTTTTTCTCTTGTTCATTTCTTTTCTTTTTCTTGAGTACAGAAAGAGAAAACATTCATTTTTATTAAAAATATTTTCTTTAATTTTTTTTCGACTATATTATTTACTTTTGTGTAAATTTTTTCAAATTCTATTTTACTTCCATCATTTCATTTTAGTCTACTTCGGTGCATTCATTTTTTCAAATTCTCAAACTATTTCCTTTTTTCTTTTCTTTTTTTCCTCACTTTTTTTCTCTAATCTATCAAACCACTTTCAACACCCAGACCAAAGCACACCTAGGATCTAGTATAATTTATTCAATTTTGTGTGTGTGTGTTTTTAATTTTTTAATTTTAATATATTTTAATTTTGGTTTTTTTAATTTTAATTTTTTCTACTTCATTAATTACTTTTATCCATTCAAAATGATGAAATGAAGGAATTCACCCCAAAAGAAAGATCACAAAGAAATGACAGCCAGGGATTTAACTAACACAGATACAAGCAAGATGTCTGCACCAGAATTTAGAATCACGATAAAAAGAATACTAGCTGGAGTCGAAAATAGATTAGAATCCTTTTCTGCGGAGATAAAAGAAGTAAAAACTAGTCAGGATAAAATGAAAAATGCTACAACTGAGCTGCAATCATGGATGGATGCCACGGTGGCAAGTATGGATGAGGCAGAACAGAGAATCAATGATATAGAGGACAAACTTATGGAGAATAATGAAGCAGAAAAAAAAGGAGATTAAGGCAAAAGAGCACGATTTAAGAATTAGAGAAATAAGTGACTCATTAAACAGGAACAACATCAGAATCATAGGGGTCTTAGAAAAAGAAGACAGAGAAATATGGGTAGAAGGGTTATGTGAGCAAATCATAGTGGAAAACTTTCCTAACATGGGGAAAGACACAGACATCAAAATCCAGGAAGCACAGAGGACCCCCATTAGAGTAAACAAAAACTGACCATCAACAAGGCATATCATAGTCAAATTCACAAAAGGCAAATTCACTCAGGCAAGGAGAGAATCATGAAAGCAGCAAGGGTAAAAAAGTCCTTAACTTACAAGGGAAGACAGATCAGGTTTGCAGCAGACCTATCCACAGAAACTTGCAGGCCAGAAAGGAGTGGCAGGATACATTCAATGTGCTGAATCAGAAAAATATGCAGCCAAGAATTCTTTATCCAGCAAGGTTGTCATTCAAAATAGAAGGAGAGATAAAACATTTCCCAGACAAACAAAAATCAAAGGAGTTTGTGAGCACTAAACCAGCCCTGCAAGAAATTTTAACGGGGATTCTCTGAGGGGAGAAAAGCTGAAAATATAAATAAATAAGTAAATAAATCAAGGTCAAAAGCAACAAAGATTATAAAGGATCAGAGAACACCACCAGAAACTCCAACTCTACAAGCATCATAATGGCAATAAATTCATATCTTTCAGTACGCACTCTAAACGTCAATGGACTCAATGCTGAATCAAAAGACATAGGGTAACAGAATGGATAAGAAAACAAGATCCATCTATATGCTGTTTACAAGAGACCCACTTTAGACCTAAAGACACCTTCAGGTTGAAAGTAAGGGGATGGAGAACTATCTATCATGCTAATGGTCAACAAAAGAAAGCCAAAGTAACCATACTTATATCAGACAATCTAGACTTTAAAATAAAGACTGTATCAAGAGATGCAGAAAGGCATCATATCATAATCAAGGGGTATATCCACGAAGAAGATCTAACAATTGTAAACATTTATGTGCCAAATAAGGAACCACCCAAATACATAAATCAATTAATCACAAACATAAAGAAACTCATAGATAGTAATACCATAATAGTAGGAGACTTCAACACCCCACTCACAGCAATGAACAGATCATCTACTCAAAAAATCAACAAGGAAACACTGGCTTTGAATGACACACTGGACCAGATGGACTTAACAGATATATTCAGAACATTTCATCCTAAAGCAGCAGAATATACATTCCTTCTCCAGAGCACATGGAATGTTCTCCAAAACAGACCATATACTGGGACACAAATCAGCCCTCAGCAAGTACAAAAAGATCAAGATCATACCGTGAATATTTTCAGACCACAACACTATGAAACTCAAAACCAACCACAAGAAAAAAATTGGAAAGTTAACAAATACATGGAGACTGAAGAACATCCTACTAAAGAATGAATGGGCTAACCAAGAAGTTAAAGAGGAAATTTAAAAGTACATGGAAGCCAATGATAGTGATAACACCACAGCCCAAAACCTCTGGGACACAGCAAAGGCAGTCATAAGAGGGAAGTATACAGCAATCCAGGCCTTCCTAAAGAGGGAAGAAAGATCTCAGATACATAACCTAACCTTATGCCTTAAAGAGCTGGAAAAATAACAGGAAATAATAAATATTAGAGCAGAAATTAATGCTATTGAAACCAAACCAAACCGAACAAAACAAAACAAAACAAATCAATGAAACCAGAAGCTGGTTCTTTGACAGAATTAACAAAATTGATAAACCACTAGCCAGTTTGATCAAAAAGAAAAAGGAAAGGATCCAAATAAATAAAATCAAGAATGAAAGAGGAGAGATCACAACCAACACAGCAGAAATAAAAACAATAATAACAGAACATTATGAGCAATTATATGCCAATAAAATGGGAAATCTGTTAGAATGGACAAATTCCTACAAACATATACACTACCAAAACTGCAGGAAGAAATAGAAAATTTGAACCCATAACCAGTAAGGAAATCGAATTAATAATCAAAAATCTCCCAAAAAACAAGAGTCCAGTGCCAAATGGCTTTCCAGGGGAATTCTACCAAACATTTAAGGAAGAGTTAACACCTATTCTCTTGAAGCTGTTCCAAAAAATAGAAATAGAAAACTTCCAAAGTCTTTCTATGAAGCCAGCATAACCTTGATTACAAAACCAGAGACCCCACTAAAAAGTAGAACTATAGACCAGTTTCCCTGATGAACATGGATGCAAAAATCCTCAACAAGATATTAGCCAACTGGATCCAACAATACATTAAAAAAATTATTCACCACAACCAAGTGGGCTTTATACCTGGGATGCAGGGCTAGTTCAATATCCGCAAAACAATTAACGTGATTCATCACATCAATAAAAGAAAGGACAAGAACCATATGATCCTCTCAATAGATGCAGAGAAAGCATTTGACAAAATACAGCATGGTTTCTTAACAAAAACCCTCAAGAAAGTAGGGATAGAAGGAGCATACCTTGAGATCATAAAAGCCATATATGAATGACCCAATGCTAAAATCATCCTCAATGGGGAAAAACTGAAAGCTTTCCCCCTAAGGTCAGGAACAAGACAAGGATGTCCACTTTTGCCACTGTTATTCAACATAGCATTGGAAGTCTTAGCCTCTGCAATCAGACAACACAAAGAAATAAAAGGCATCCAAATGGGCCAGGAGGTCAAACTTTCACTCTTCGCAGATGACATGATACTGTATATGGAAAACCCTAAAGATTCCACCAAAAAACTGCTAGAACTAATGCATGAATTCAGCAAAGTTGCAGGATATAAAATCAACACATAGAAATCAATTGCAGTCCTATACACCAACAACGAAGTAACAGAAAGGGAAATCAAGGAATCGATCCCATTTACAGTTGCACCAAAAAACATAAAATACCTAGGAATAAATCTAACCAAAGGGGTGAAAAATCTATACACTGAAAACTATAGAAAGCTTATGAAAGAAATTGAAGAAGACACACAAACAAATGGAAAAAGATGCCATGCTCCTGGATAGGAAGGACATTGTTAAAATGTCGATACTACCCAAAGTAATCTACATATTCAATGCAATCCCTATCAAACACAAGCATTCTTTATAGAGCTAGAACAAATAATCCTAAAATTTGTATGGAACCAGAAAAGACCCAGAATAGCCAAAACAATCTTGAAAAAGAAAATCAAAGCAGAGGAATCACAATCCCGGAGTTCAAGCTATACTACAAAGCTGTAATCATCAAGACAGTATGGTACTGGCACAAGAACAGGCATTCAGATCAATGGAACAGAATAGAGAACCCAGAAATGGACCCACAAACGTATGGCCAACTAATCTTTGACAAGGCAGGAAAGAATATCCGCTGGAATAAAGACAGTCTCTTCAGCAAGTGGTGCTAGGAAAACTGGACAGCAACATGCAGAAGAATGAACCTGGACCACTTTCTTACACCATACATAAAAATAAACTCAAAATGGGTGAAAGATCTACATGTAAGACAGGAAAATCATGTAAGCCACCAAAATCCTCTAGGAGAAAGCAGGCAAAAACCTCTTTGAACTTGGCCACAGCAACTTCTTACTCAATACGTTTCTGGAGGCAAGGGAAACAAAACAAAAATGAACTACTGGGATCTCATTGAAATAAAAAGCTTCTGCACAACGAAGGAAACAATCAGCAAAACTAAAAGGCAACCGACAGAATGGGAGAAGATATTTGCAAATGACATATCAGATAGAAGGTTGGTATCCAAAATCTATAAGGAACTTATCAAACCCAACACCCAAAAAACAAATAATCCAGTGAAGAAATTGGCCAAAGACATGAATAGACACTCCTCCAAAGAAGACATCTAGATGGCCAACCAACACATGAAAAAATGCTCAACTTCACTCATCATCAGGGAAATAGAAATCAAAACCACAATGAGATACCACCTTACACCTGTCAGAATGGCTAACATTAACAACTCAGGCAACAACAGATGTTGGCGAAGATGCAAAGAAAGAGGATCTCTTTTGCATTGTTGGTGGGAATGCAAGCTGGTGCAGCCACTCTGGAAAACGGTATGGAGATTCCTCAAAAAACTAAAAATAGAACTACCCTATGACCCAGCAATTGCACTACTAGGTATTTATCTAAGGGACAGAGTTATGCTGTTTCGAAGGGAAACACCCCAATGTTTATAGCAGCACTATCAGCAATAGCCAAAGTATGGAAAGAGCCCAATTGTCCATTGATGGATGAATGGATAAAGATGTGGTATATATATATATATACAATGGAGTATTACTCAACAATCAAAATAATGAAATCTTGCCATTTGCAACTACTTGGATGGAACTAGAGGGTGTTATGCTACGTGAAATTAGTCAATCTGAGAAAGACAAATATCATATGACTTCACTCATATGAGGACTTTAAGAGACAAAACAGATGGACATAGGGACGGGAAACAAAAATAATATAAAAACAGGGAGGGGGACAAAACAGAAGAGACTCATAAATATGGAGAACAAACTGGAGGGGGTGTGGGAGGGCGGATGGGCTAAATGGGTAAGGGGCCTTAAGGAATCTACTCATGAAATCATTGTTGCACTATATGCTAACTAATTGGAATGTAAATTTTAAAAAAATGAAATTAAAATAAAAGCAAAAAAACATTAAAAAATACAAGGAAGAAATACTAAAGCTTCTTGAGGCTATATGGCTGCCAGACAAGGTAGCTATCCTACACTGTACAGGACATCAGAAGGGAGATGAGCCCATAACTCAAGGAAATCTACTGGCCGACAAAACAGCCAGAGCGTCCACCTATGGTTACCCAGGCGAAGCTCCTACCTACACCTCTTGCGCCCAAGAGGGAAGCCTCCCTGCCCCTGTACACAAAAGAGGGATGAAGTTGGGACTCGATAGAAGGGGGCACACTAAGCAAAGAGGGATGGTGGGTCATGCCAAATGGGCACATCTTTGTCCTGTCATCTATGAGACAACACCTACTGAAGGAATATCACCAGCTCATGCACCTAGGGAAAACTGCACTGGAGGCCTTCCTCAAAAAGAACTACTATATCAGCCAGTTGCTGGCATTATGCGGAGCTGTCAGTGAACAATGTGTAATGTGTGCCAAAAACAATGCTTGGTCTGCCCCACGGCCCCTGCCTGGCACACAAAGGATGGGGCCGCCCCTTTCAAAGACTTAGAGGTGCACTTTACCGACATACAACCAAATAAAGGATTCAGGTACCTTCTTGTAATAATCTGCACATATTAGGGATGGGTCAAAGCATTACCGACCAGAACGGAATGAAGTCGCAAGGTGGCCAAAGCTCTTCTATGGGAGATTGTGCCTCGGTTTGGTTTACCCTTAACCATACACAGTGATAATGGACCTGCATTTGTGGCAGACATTATACAAACCCTGACAAAGTCCCTCAACATTACCTGGAAACTGCACACTGCTTACCAATCCCAGAGCTCAGGGAAAGTAGAGCGGATGAATCATACCCTCAAGGAAACCCTGGCTAAGTTCCACCAAGAGACTAAGCTCCCATGGCCAGATTTACTACCGCTGGCCCTCTTGCATGCCCCATGCATGCCTGGGTCACTAGGATTCTCCCCTTTCGAGTTATTATATGGGTGATCCCCTCCCATGTTTAGGAAAACTCCCAGGAGACCTACACCAGATTGGAGACAAGGGAATAAGAGAACAGCTCCAGACCTTGGGGGCAGTCCTAAACAAGTTACAGAGATACACCATAGGGAGGGCCCCAATTTCCTTAGGAACCCCCATTCACCCCTTTCTGCCAGGAGACTCTCTGTGGGTCAATGATTGGAAGAGGGAACCTCTTAAACCACGGTGAACTGGGCCTCATACTGTTATTCTAACAACTCTTACAACCCTTAAAGTTTCAGGTATCACCCCATGCGTCCATCATTCTAGAGTTAAGAAGGCCAACTCAGAAGAACCCACAACCTGATGAAGTGATCCAGATCCAGTCAACACACTTAAACTGAACCTCAAAAGGGTCAGTGGCCCCTGAGACCTCCAGCCCTGCTCCAACCACACCCAGAAAGCTGGCTGGCCTGCGCATGGCAGAAGCTTGAGGAATCAATGCGTGAACAAGGCCCAGGAGTTTGGATGCAGCTCTATCAGCCCTTGCCCCTTACTGGTGTCATAGCCCTGATCTTCTTACTGTTGGGCTGATAGAGACTGCACCAACAAGCTGGACATGGGACAAAAGATGCATGCTGGGTCTCACACACCTCCTCTGGATGGGAAGATTATTAAGTATTGCCTACATATTATGATAACCTCTCTCACCCTCACAGCTGCCACTTACCACTTTGCCCCCAGGTTTGTTATATGACAATAAGGGGGTCAAGGGAATCCAGCGCCTACACCTGCCTCCACAAAGATTGCTACAAGGGAAAAACACCCACTCTCTGTCAGTCACCCCATTCCCCAAAGACTAAGTATTGGACCGTAGAGATAACCCAAAATATCAGGAACCCATGTCACAACAAGGGCCTCCAGAAAGGGAGGCGAGCTTGCTACACTTACCTTCCTCAATGGGAGATCTCGGATGCAGGAGGGGTGCAAGACAGGGTCCTTCAAAAAGTTATGAAGGATACTCAGGGTAGGGTAATACAAGCCATAAAGGCAACCACTCCCCCGGCAGCCTAGCAGGGTTTGAACCTGTCGGCCCTCAATCAGATGCTTACCAATTCCCCACCCCAGCATTTGGCCAACACTACTCTACAAGTCCTCCATAAAATAGATAATCACACCCAAACCTGCTGGATGTGCTTGCCCCTCAGTTGGGGGGCTTACTTAGCCACTCCCATCCCTTTGACCTGGAAAGCTCCTGAATCTCAAAACCAACATCCCTGTCTTAATTGGACGCCTGGTAACTGGAATCCATCTCACAAATGCCGACAATCTAATCTGTACAGTCCCTGAAGATATGAACGGTACCTCTGTATGCAGAAGAAATATAACCTTAAAGAGGAATACAACCCTATGTTCAACCTCTGGGGTGTTCTACCTGTGTTCTAATTTGGCCTACCGATGCTTAGAGGCCAACTGGACTCAGACATGTTATTCTGTCTTCTTAACCCCAGAGATATCCATATACACTGAAGTTCAGTTTCTAACGGTCTTTAGCCCCAAGTGCTGGGCTAAACGGGCAATCCTGCTACCCATTCTGATAGGAGCAAAAATTGCGACAGGAATAGGAATAGGGGGCATAGGTTCATCTATAGGACTGTACCATAGACTATTTGAAGAGATAAATGAAGACATGGAATGGGTGGCAGATTCTCTGGTAACCTTACAAAGCCAAATAAACTCTCTGGAGGCAGCAACCCTCCAAAATAGGCGAGCCCTCGACCTCTTCATTTCAGAAAAAGGAGGGACTTGCATCTTTCTGGGGGAGGAATGTTGCTATTTCATAAACCAGTCAGGAATAGTTACGACTAAGGTTAAGGAACTCTAGGAAAGAATTCAACGTAGACAACAGAAAAGTATCAATCAATGGAAAGGATGGGATCTCACGGATTGGGCTTCCTGGCTTGCTGCCCTGGTGGGGCCCCTCCTATCCATAATTTTACTTGTATCCATTGGCCCCTGTATACTGAATGCTGTGGTACGTTTTACTGAAAACACTGTTGCTCGCCAAAGTGCAGCACATATCTTAGCCATCTGAGAGTACCAACCTGTAAGACTGAAAGGTGACGCCTACTAAAAGTTTTTTTAAAAAGCATCAAAGGGGGGAATGTTGGAGAAATGAATAAAGTACTGCGCCAAAGATGGCCCATGGGACTAAAACAAGCTCTGGTTCCTAGCTTAGGGACCCCTCTTCCGGGTTCTTCTGGCCCTGTTTGCCGCCCACGTGAAAACCCACCACAGATGTAGAAGCTGACAACTATAAATTACCCTTCCCATTTGGCGCTCAGATCTTTGAAGAAACGGTCTCCTCTGAGCCCACCAGTGTTAAATAAATCTCTGATCCACCAAGATCTCTGAATGCCACTTGGCTTTTCTGCCAGTGTCCCAGCCTGGTTCTGTAACAATTACATAATGCTCTTCTTCATCTCTCATTACAGCTTTTAATTTAAACCCTAGTTTGCCTGATATAAGTATGGCTACTCCAGCTTTCTTTTCACTTCCAGTTGCATGATAGATGATAGTTTTCCACCCCCTTACTTTCAATCTGAAGTTGTCCTCAGGTCTAAAATGGGAAAAGATATTTGCAAATTACATATTTTATAAAGGGCTAGTATCTAAAATCTGTAAAGAAATCACCAAACTCCACACCTGAAAAACAAATGATCCAGCGAAGAAATGGGCAGAAGACATGAATAGACACTTTTCTGAAGAAGACATACAGATGGCCAACAGGCACATGAAAAGATGCTCGGCGTCACTCCTCATAGGGAAATACAAATCAAAACCACACTGAGATGCCACCTCATGCCAGTCAGAGTGGCTAAAATGAACAAATCAGGAGACTATAGATGCTGGCGAGGATGTGGAGAAATGGGAACCACTGCTGGTGGGAATGCAAACTGGTGCAGCCACTCCGGAAAACAGTGTGGAGGTTCCTCAAAAAAATCAAAAATAGATCTACCTTATGGCCCAGCAATAGCACTGCTAGGAATTTACCTAAGGGATACAGGAGAGCTGATCCATAGGGGCACTTGTACCCCAATGTTTATAGCAGCACTTTCAACAATAGCCAAATTATGGAAAGAGCCTAAATGTCCATCAACTGATGAATGGATAAAGAAGATGTGGTTTATATATATAATGGAATACTACTCGGCAATGAGAAAGAATGAAATCATGCCATTTGCAGCAACGTGGATGGAACTGGAGAGTGTTATGCTAAGTGAAATAAGTCAAGCAGAGAAAGACAGATACCATATGTTTTTACTCATATGTAGATCCTGAGAAACTTAACAGAAGACCATGGGGGAGGGGAAGGGGGAACAATTTACAGAGAGGGAGGGAGGCAAACCATAAGAGACTCTTAAATACTGAGAAAAAACTGAGGGTTGATAGGGGGTGGGGGAGAGGGGAAAGTGGGTGATGAGCATTGATGAGTGGGTGATGAGGGATCCTGTTGGGATGAGCACTGGGTGTTTTATGGAAACCAATTTGACAATAAATTATATATAAAAAGAAAAAAAGAAAAGAAAATGAGTCTCCTGTAGACAGCAAATAGATGAATCTTGTTTTTTTATCCATTCTGATACCCTATGTCTTTGTACTGGAGCATTTAGTCCATTTATATTCAGTGTTATTATTGAAAGATATGGGTTTAGAGTCATTGTGTTATCTGTAGGTTTCATGTTTGTAGTGATATCTCTGGTACTTTGTGGTCCTTGCAACATTTCACTCACAAAATCCCCCTTAGGATCTCTTGTAGGGCTGGTTTAGTGGTGAAAAAGATAGTCTTCAACAAATGGTGCTGGGAAAACTAGATAGCTACAAGCAATAGAAAAAATCTGGACCACTTTCTTACACCATAAACAAAAATAAACTCAAAATGTATTAAGGACCTAAATGTGAGATCTGAAACCATAAAAATCCTAGAAGAGAACACAAGCAGTAATTTCTCTGGCATTGGTCATAGCAACATTTTTCTAGATTTGTCTCCTGAGGCAAAGGAAACAAAAGCAAAAATAAGCTACTGGGACTATCTCAAAATAAAAAAATTCGACACAACAAAGGAAACAACCAACAAAACTAAAAGTCAATCCACTGAATGGGAGGAGGTATTTTCAAATGACATATCTGGTAAAAGGTTACTACCTAAAATATATCAAGAACTTATAGAACTCAACACCCCAAAAACAAATAATACAATTAAAAATGGACACAAGACATGAATAGACATTTTTCCAAAGAAGACATGCAGATGACCAACAGACACATGAAAAGATGCTCAAGATCACTCATCATCAGGGAAATACAAATCAGAACCACAATGAGATATCACCTCATACCTGTTAGAAAAGTCACGAAACAACAGGTATTGGGAGGATGTGGAAAAAAGGAACACTTGAGCACTGTTGGCGGGAACAAAAACTGGTGTAGCCACTGTGGAAGACAGTATAGAGGTTTCTCAAAAAGTTAAAAATAGAACTACCCTATGGTCCAGTAATTGCACTACAGCGTATTTATCCAGGGAATACAAAACCTTAATTTGAAGGGATACATGCATCCCTATATTTATTGCAGCATTATATGCAATAGCCAAATTATGGAAGCAGCCCAAATGTCTATCAATAGATGAATGAATAAGGGTACCTATCTGGCTCAGTTGGTAGAGCATGTGACTCTTGATCTCAGGGTTGTGAGTTCAAGACCCATGTTTGGTGTGTAGTCTACTTAAATAAATAAATAAATAAATAAATAAATATTTTTTTTAAATTGATGAATGGATAAGGAAGATGTGAGATATATATATATATATATATATACACACACACACACACACACACACACAATGAAATATTACTCAGCCATTAAAAAGAATGAAATCTTGCCATTTTCAAAAACATGGATGAGCCTAGATAGTATAATGCTAAGCAAAATAGGTCAGCAAAGAAAAATCAATACCAAATAATTTCACTCATATGTGGAATTGAAGAAACAAAACAAAAAAAGGGGGAAAAAGAGACAAACTCAAACAGAGTTGCCTGAGGGGAGGTGGGTGGGGAATAGGAGTAATAGATGAAGTAATTTATGGAGGAAATTAACAGTACAGTTATCTTGATAAGCATTGAGTAATATATGGAATTGGTGAATCACTATATTATACATCTGAAACCAAGACAACACTGTATATTAACTCAAGTGGAATTAAAATTTAAAAAGGGAAATAGAGGCTACAATCCAGAAATGTGGGGGAATTGTTGGAGACCCTAGCACTGTGCTGAATAAATAAATATTTTATTGATTGGCAGTGGAATATCACTTTGCCTATCAACTTACAACAATGGTGCATAGGTGCCCAGCAATTACTCCAGCAAAATCCTCCTCTAAATTCAACCAGAAGGCATGATTTCTTGTCAAGGCTCAAGGACATAAAATCTATCGCTTGCTGAAGGGAAATCAGAACTAAGCATTTCTGGAAAGGTAGTTCTCCTGATTTAAATAGACAAAGTGAAATTTTTGTCCATTTTACTATCTTCATTCTTTTTGGGTGTTAGTTTTGTGGATTTGTTTGACTTTGGATTTAGTTCATTTTATGTATTTGTATATTTTTCTGTCTGGCTTCTAGCATTTTTAAGCAACATGTTCTGGAACTTAGCAAGAAGCCAGTAGCAGCAGATGGGGTATTAAGTGGGAGACAGGATTGTCTCAATTGTTTTTGGCCCTTACTTCACCTGCCAAATCAAGATAGATGATGAGTATGGGTTCTGACCCCCAAGCTAAAGCATCTATGATTCTGTATCCTGGCCCTGTCATCCATCATCTTGATGGAAGTTTAGTAAGTCCAAAAACTAAACATGCCACAACTCTCATCTAACTGTTTTTAAAAGGGTTGGGGGTAGGGTAAAGTATAGATGAGTTATGAGAGAAGGAAAAAAAGTTAGGAAGAAGAGACGGAGAGGGTAGGTTGTTGTCATCTAATTTTCTTAGTTCACATCTGCATTGTAAACAGTTTGTCTTGCATATCAATTTAAAATCTTCATCTAATGTCAAGAGTGATATGTTCAATCTTTTTTTTTTTTTTACTTTTGTCATATTATTGGGAAGTGACTTAGTGTATCTGTGGTCTCTGAAATCCCACAGGAATAAGATCACTCAGTACAATGACAACCTGCCAGGACAACTTGTTCCAAATCCTTTTGGCTTTAAGTAGTCTCATTATCAACCAAAGCACAGTGTCTATCTGGCAGGAGGCAAGTTAGACTGTTGATTAGCAATACTATGCACAAACCACTCCATACCTTTTTTGTGATCTTCGTTGGAGCCTCTCTGAGCTGTGGCTGCTCAAATGTTCTACATTATGGCATCTATCTTCTCACATGGACTTGTGCCATGGTTTTTTAATATTTTGTACACTGAAACAACACATGTCCAGCCATGGGCCACCCATGGGCCACCCAAGCTATCACTTGGATCTGGTAAGGATAGTAGAAATAAACCCTGATTATTCATCCATAAAAGTTACTGATTAAAGACAAGTGGAACAAATCTCTCTCTCTCTCTCTCTCTCTCTCTCTCTCTCTCTCTCTCTCTTTCTTTCTTGGCCTTTGGCTTCTCTAGATGAATACAATCAACACAGTCTGCTGCAAACATGTTGTAGAAGACAGGAGTATGGGAATAACACAGATATTAATTCCCTGCAATTTGAATCTGTTTTTTATATATAGAAAAGAATTTTTGAAGATGCATGGAAGTAATGTCTTAACACTGCTTTTTGGATTCAGTATGGAAACTGAATGGAATGACCATATGATAAGTCAAGTGACTTTACTGAAGAGACTTTTTTTTCTCAAGTCATGAAGGGTTGAAATTAGAAAGAGAAAGAAACCTTTGCTTACAGACATGGAGCAACAGAAAGTATAGTATTATAGTTCCTGAAAGAAAGGAAACAAATGAAGTGAACCCTGGCTTTCTGCCTTGAGTCAATTTCCAGACCATGCTGCAGGGAAGAGGAAGCCAAGTAGAGCATAGTGGTTTTACCAAATTGAGAATACAGAGATCAGTATTCAAGAAGGCTGAGGTACCTGAGGAAGAGGAAGCTACACAGAGGGAAAAAAAAAAACTCTAGAAACCTGCTTAAAGGTCCACTGGAATCTGTTGGCAAAATAATAAGCACTGCATGCATTAGGCAAAACCCTACAATTGTGGGCAATGAATGATCAGGGAACTGTGAGTTAAACAATTCTGAGTTCACATAGAACTTGAGAAATTTAAGTTCCTACCAGCCAGAGTAAAGAGACTATTCAGCACCCAGGGCTCACTCAGGAAAAGTAGGGAGCCAAGAAGCATCATGATTTCTAGTAGGACTAAATTAGCCAAGGGTAAAGACTGTCCTACACCCATCTCAGAAACTTAAAAGCTTTGAAAGGATCAAATTGATATACAGGTAAATCAAGTGTTTCCCAAAAAAGTTCAATAGTCTTTAAAGGAAGACAAGAAAATGCAGTACTCAACAGTGTAACGTTCACAATTCCATCCTCCAATTAAAAAATTATTAAACATGCAAAGTAGCTATAAAATGTGACCTATAACCAGGAGAAAAATCATTCCATATAAATAGATTCATAGATGACAGAGGTGATAGAATTAGCAGAGACAAAATGCAAAACGTCTATTATAAATAGGTTTTATTTATTTATGTATTTATTACAAATAGGGTTTAAAGGTATACATGAACATAATGAAAAAGTAAATTGAATTAGTAAAAAGAAACAAATGAAAATTATAGAGCTGAAAAAATACAATATCTGAAAAATTCACTGGATGGAAGTAAGGGCAGATTAAGTGCTATAGAAAAAATATAGTGAACCTGAAGAGATAACAACAGAAATTTTCAAAATGAAGCACAAGAAGAATAAAGACTGAAATATAATTAATAAACGGGAGTTCATAAATGGTCAAATTGAAGGAATAGTATAAGCTAATGGCACACTAGCTTGATTGTGAGGATGAGGTATTTGGGGAATGGTAATATTTCAGTGTGGTTAGAGCATAGAGAGTGGAAGGAAAGCCCTGAAAGATAAGGTTCTAAAATTAGGTTCAGGTCTATCAAGAAAGACCTCATATACTATGCTAATGATTTTGAACCTTATTCTATGGGTGATGGAAAACAATCTAAGCTTTTAGAGTGAGTGCTTGACATGATCAGATTTGTGTTTTTGAAAGTCCATTTTGGATGGACAGTGATTGGCAGGCAGGAGATGATCAAATTCAGGGAGATAATCTGTGAGGCTTTGGAGAAATCAAGGTAAAACAAGAAAAGAACCCAAATTTGGGCAGTGAAATTTTTTTTTAAAAAAAGGAAAATTCATAAAATTTTCAGATGGAACTGACATTTGGTGCAAGGGCTTTGAGGAATATAGGAAAAGAGAGAATGAGGATGTTGAAGAAGAGGAGAATCATTTCCAGGTTTCTGGCTTGAGCAAATGGGGGAACTATTGATATCATTCTGAGATATCAATAGCAGGAACTCTAGCTTATGGGATACAGTTTTGGACATATTGAGATTGAAGTTCCTGTGGAACACCCAGGCAGAGAAGTGCTGGAAGTAAGTAAGATGGATGTAATTGGGAATCATTCACAATGAATATGAGTTGAAGGCATAAAAGTAGATAGAGCAGAAGGAAAAAATGTCTAGATTCATATGAGAAGAGAACCAAATGTGGAACCATTGGTAATATCAACACGTAAGGATCACATAGAGAAATGAAAGAAGTCAAAGATATCAAAGAACTAGGAGATAAATATTGTGGAAACTGGAAGAGAGACTTTCCAAGGGAAAGCAATAAACAGGGTTAAATATTGCTGAGAGGTCAAATAGTTTATCCTACTTGAGGAAAAGAGGTAATTTTATCTGTTTTAATTATTCATTAGTGCCTCTACTTGAGAGTGGTTTCAGTAGACAAAAGCAGACACCATATTGTTGCAGATTGAGTAATAAGTCAGACACAAAGACATACAGTCGTTGAGTACAAATTGTTTTATTCAAGATGCTTAGCTACAAAGAAAATTAAGGGAACAAGGTGATAGCTTGAAGAAGAGGCACTCTTTAAGCAAGGTGATTTATTTAAGATAAAGAGTATTTGAGCATGTTTGTATGCAAAAAAGAAGTCTTGGAGAGATAGAAGAGGTGAGGGGGGCCTAATTGATAGAGTAATGACTCTATTGAAGCAAATCATAAGTGAAATGATTTGCCTTGTAAAAGGTAAAGTTCTTCCTCTACAACACAAGAAAAGGAAATAAATACAATACAGTTAGTTTAGGGCACTTCTAAGTGTCTTTTAAATTCTCTGTTAAGGAGACAAGATCATCTATTGAGGGAAGTGCACTTGGCGGTCTTGAGAATAATAGGATAAATTGGTCACAGACGTTAGTGACAAATGAAAGAAAAATAATTGACTAGAACAAAAGCAGAAGTTTTAACAATTTTGAGAATACATGTAAGATGAGAAAACTTAACTTTGAAAGCGGTACATACCAGTGTGCTTATGCTATTTGCTGCAGTAACATTTTGCAACCCAGAATTAAAAGTAAAGAAAATGGATCTTTATATACACCTTATGTTGGATATTTGCAGGGCAGGGGTGATGGAAAAACAAGTAGGTAAAGGAATTAAGGGCAAATGTGAAGGTGTACAAAAGAAATGAGGATTTGTTCTAGCTTTGCATGGAACATGAAGCGACCAAGGAGTGAGCAACTGTGAGAATAGAGAAGGTTCAAACATTTAAAAGTCTCAAATATATTGAAGAACAAGTTTAATGGGAGTGGGGAAAATTGAGAGGAGGAAGATTAGGATGCTTTGATCAGAGGGTGAGCTATCTGAATTAAAATTTCTGGAGATAGACAAGATAACAAGCTCCAGGATATGGTTATACACTTGCTAAAGTGGAGTAGAAGTAATATTTGTTGGAACTGAATGAACTCAAAAAATTGTAAGGCTTCATTTCTGAAGTTATCTAATGAATTAGAATAATTAATGGTAGTTGTGGCAACAGATAAACCAGGAAATATCAGCAAATTAACAATACAAGGCTTAGTTTTGCAGTCATGTAGAGTCAGGAACAGGCTGGTAGGGGTTTCTCATCAAGTGGCTTAGAATTCAGGCTCCTTCATGTTGAAATACTGCTAATTCAACAGATAGTTTTCAAGGTTATTATAGCAGAGGAGAAGAGATGGACAAGACCTACTGGCTCTTAACTTCCTCAGGTCAGAAGTAACATATGTCATTTCAGCTCACAGTTCATTGGCCAGTACAATTTACATGGCCCCAATAATTGCAAGGAAGGCTAAGAAGTACAAGGGAGTCAGTGGAATGTTTGTGAATACAGTTTCAGCCACATTCAGGAGAGATAGCAGGACTTAAAGTAGCATTGTAGGTTAAGTGCAAAGTGCTGAATAAAACACTTATATGTGTACAACTTGGAAGGGAGAAGAAGCAGCTAAAAAGGTGGGGAGAAGGTGATATATCTAGAATGGTTTTAAAAGACGAGAGGGTTTTGAGTGAAAGTTTAAAAGATATAATCTAGAAACCTCTGTAGGAAATTTAAGAACATGGTATACTATCCAGGTCCAAGCTCTGGGTAGGGACATAGTGTGTGATATGGCTTAAAAAATGAATTGGGGGGCATCTGGGTGGCTCAGTTGCTTGAGTATCTGACTATTGATTTCAGCTCAATTCATGATCCCAGGGTCATAAGATTGAGCCCCATGTTGGTCTCCACACTGAGGATGGAGCCTGCTTGTGATTCTCTATCTCCCTCTGTCCCTCTCCCCTGCTCTCTCTATAGAATAGAATAGAATAGAATAGAATAGAATAGAATAGAATAGGGACCAGACTGGTGGGAATTGAACCAGATTAAGTTAAGGCTTTCAGCCTTTATCATGGAGGCAAAAGGATAAAATGGCGTGATAAAAGGTGCCATGTGGGAAAATCATTTGGCAATAGAATTCAGAATACATTGGAGAAGGTAGATACCGGAGGCAAGAAAAGCCGTTAGCTAATCGGGGCCTGACCAATTATGGTCATGGTGGGAATCCAATGTCATATACAGGAGACATTAAGGGAGACGAATCAGCAAGCTTCGATAATAAATAGTTGCTGCATATTTTATCTGCCTCCAGCATGCATCAAAAAAAAAAAACAGGCCTTGGAAAGGTTTGGGACACAAAAGAAAGATTAATGAGGTATTTATTAAAAGTGTAACACAGGTAGACTAACAGGCAGAAAGATTAAAAGTTGAAAGAAAGAAGTGGAGAAAGAGTATGAAGAAAAGGACCAATGGGCTCCAAGTACACATGACCTCTAAGTTGGGAAGCATAAGGCAACGGTGATCATTAGCAGTTGAAGGCCACACGCTGGGCCTTCTGGCATCTAAGCCAGAGGTTGGCAACCTTTCAGAATTGGCTTGCCAAGTCAGCATTTATTCACTCTTAATTTTAGGCTTTGCATGCCGACAATAAATTTCTCCATTTAAAAATTCTCTTTCAGTATAAGTAAACTGTTGTTGCATATGACACAATTTTTAAAAGTTTAAAGACAGGGCTCTTGGGTGGCTCAGTCGGTTAAGTGTCCGACTTTGGCTCAGGTCATGATCTCATATTTCTTGAATTCAAGCCCCAGATCAGGCTCTGTGCTGACAGCTCAGAGACTGGAGTCTGCTTCAGATGCTGTGTCTCCCTCTCTCTCTGCCCCTCCCCAGCTTGCTCTCTCTCTCTCTCTCTCAAAGATAAACAAACATTAAAAAGTTTAAAGCCTAAGAATTTGCATTTAAAATGAAATTATAAAGCAGATTTAGTGAGGTTCCTTTAATATTTTGTTCTGCTCTGTTCCCCACGTTCCTGTGCAAATTTATATACTCAAAGCTGTGTTCAAACCTATCTCAAACTATTTGTGTCCCAGCCCCAACCCAAATAGTTCCATAATTGTTATTATCACAGACTGCTGATTGTGGCCCAAGATGCCTGAGTTGGGGCCAGAAGGGACCAGAGGTCACCTTCTGCTGGGTCTGAAGCTTCTTCAGGTCAAAGGCACAAATGAGAGGAAGTGCAAGATCCTGTGTGAGCACAAAGCAGGGAGACCTGAAATGCTCTGTAACACAAGAAAGGGCCTCCCTGAGATCTGAAGATTGAGTAGGATATAGTATGGAGACCCAGAGTTGAAAGAGCATGTGATGTGTTTAAGAAACTGAACAATACTCAGAGAAATTGGAGTGTAGAAAACTAGTGGATAACGGTGTGAGATAAAACTGGAGAAGTGAGCAAGGTTAAGAACTTGGGAGGGAAAGAAGACACCACTCTTAGTGATATAGAATGCAAGCACAACCCTTCATATATTATTTTGGCCAATAATAAAACAGATACTGTTCTAAATGTTTTATAGATAAAGCAGATATTCTTGATATTCTTCTAAATGTTTTATAGATATTAGCTCATTTAGTTCTGATTCCCACCTTTGAGATAAGTACTGTCATTATCCCCATATTAGAGATGAGGAAAATGAGGAATGGAGAGGTTAATAACATGCCCAAGATCACACAGCAACAGAATTAGAACTCAGACTCAAGGTGTCTGTCTCCAAAGTCTGTGTTCCTAAACACTTCACAGTACTGCCTTAAGTCAATATAATGTGCTTTCTTGGACAAGCAAACAAGATTTTCTTTAGAATTAGAGTTGTTAGTGGTACTAATTCAGATACAAGAAAATCTGTTAGTATAGAGCCAGTGGACTTCAGGACACTCCATGGATAGCCAGAGACCCAGGAAAATCCACAAAAATGAAAGACAAGCATGCGCGTGTGTGAATGCACACACACACACACACACACACACACATACACACAGAGAGAGAGACACAGAAATTAATTTTGTTTAAAGAGATATTTTATTACTTCTGATTATGGGAAGATGGAGTAGATTTACTTTCTCCTATTCCCTCCAATAAAGTACAAGTAAAAACCCTAGACGTTATGTATATAAAACAAACAAGAGAAGATTCTGGAAGTTAGAGTCAAGAAAGCAGACTGGCTAGGAAACTGAGGATCCAAAGAATGATCTGGGTGATTACGTTCTTGAGTTTTTGATTTTTCCTTTTGCCTCATATATCGCAGACATGGAAATGAAGAAATCTCCAAATGGGAAATGGCTACAGGTGGAAACAAAAAAAAAAGGTCCCAACAAAAGCTTGCTTTCTCTAGCGAAATGGCCAGGGAAAGGACAGTTTTGCATGATACAAAGCATTTTAGGTAGTAACTTCTCTATTCCAGCTAAAAGCTACAGAAAAAAATGGTGGCCCAACTCTATCCATGCTAGTAAAGGACAAACAGAGAGCCTACAACTCCTTGGGGTCTATAACCAGGCAGCACAGCACCCTCACCAGATTTGAGTCAGAGAAGGCCAAATAGGGAACTAGAACTTTCATCACTGCCAGCTGGTAACAAAGTCAAACCTTCATCCCCCACAGTGTCAGTGGACACTGACTACCTGGGGAAACTGAACTTCCACCCACACCCAGCAGCAAGGAGGCACCCCTCCCTGCTTGTGGTGGTGTCGAGGAGTTCTAGTGGAGAGTAAGGGCTTTCACCACTAACCAGCAGTCATAAGGCCACTCCACCCTATTGTGTCATTAGATGACATGTGGAGGGTATAATAAGGCACTCTTACTCATCCTAGCCAGGGAGATATCAGTAGGTGGAAACCAAAAATGCCACCCCGACCTAACAATAATGAAGATCCCATGCCACCTGAGTGTCAAAGGAGTCTAAGTAAGTAGGGAAACTGGACTTCATTCTCCACCTGGCAGTAGCAAGGTATGTTCCCTTTCTCTGGCAGAGCAGTGTAAAAGCCAGCAAAATAGAAGATTTAAGTAAGATCCAGACTCTCTTATAATAATACACCAAATATCCAGGTGTAAATTTAAAAAAATCACCAATCATACCAAGAACCAAGATCCCAAACTGAAAAAAATTACATCACAAGTGTTTGCATATGCCCAAGCTCATCAAAATGTCCACATTAAATATGGACAGTCCTTTGAATATCAATTATACTTCAATAAAGTTGTTTAAAGGAAGACAGTTAATAGGTGCCAAGATGACATAAATATTAGAATTACATGGTAAATATTTTAAAGCAGTCCCATAAAAATACTTAAACACACAATTACTTACATGCTTGAAACAAACAAGAAATAGAGTCTCCTCAAAGAAATAAAAAGCCTCAGCAAGAAATAAAAGTCATAAAGAAGAACCAAATAAAAATTTGAGAACTGAAAATGCCATAACCAAAAAAGAAAAAAAATTACCAAGGATGACCTCAACAGCAGAATGGAGGGAACAAAGGAAAGAACACATGAACCTGAAGAGAAAACAATAGAAATTGCTCAATTTGAACACCAGAGAGAAAATAGTTTGGAAAAAAAAAGTGAAGAGTCTCAGATCTAACCGTCATGTCATTGGAGTCTCAGAGGAAAAAATAAAGAGGAAAAGATGGAAAAACTACTTAAATAAGTAATATTTGAAAACTTGAGAAAATTGGAAAAGATATAAACCTACACATTCAAGAAGCTGAGTGAATCCCAAATAAGAAAAACCCAGGCTCACCTGGGTGACAGTGGGTTAAACTTCTGACTTCAGCTCAGGTCATGATCTCACGATTTGTGGGTTCGAGCCCTGTGTTGAGTTCTGTAGTGACAGCTTAGAGCCTGGAGCCTGCTTTGGATTTTGTGTTTCCCTCTCTTTGTCTCTCTCTCTGTCTCTATCACTCTCTCAAAAATAAACATTAAAAAAAATTAAGGCTTCGGGTGCTTGGGTGGCTCAAACAGTTGAGTGTCTGACTTAGACTCAGGTCATGATCTCATGGTTCTCAAAATTAAATAAACATTTAAAAAATTATTAAAAAAATTAAAAAAAGAAAAATACAAAGTAATCCATACCAAGACACATTATAGTCAAACTTCTGAAAACTTAAGGACAAAAAACATCTTGAAAGCAATGAAAGAAATGACACCTTCCTTACAACAATTTGAAGGACACAAATTTTTCATAAGGAATCACGGAGACCAGAAGGCAGTGGCACAGCTTTTTTCAAGTGCTGAAAGAAAAGAATTGTCAATCCAGATTCCTATATCTGGTGAAAATATCACTCAGGAATAAAAGAGAAATGGAAACATTCTGAGGTGAAGGAAAACTAAGAGAGTTAGTTGCCAGGAGCCCTACTGTAAAAATGAATGGTAAAAAAAAATATCTCTAATCAGAAAAGAAACAATTCGAAAAGGAATCTTTCAGCTTCAGGAAGATAAAACAAAAGAATGCCAAAATATGAGTAAATACACTGTCCTGTTCATCTTGAGTTTTCTAATTACATTTGATATTTGAAGAAATATCATAACAGTGTATAATGTGATAATAAAAGTCTACTCCAATGAGCCACAGTAAAGAAGTAAAAGAAAACACAAAGTAAATAGGCAGACATAAGCCCTAGCATATCAATAATTGCATTAATTATAAATAATCTAAGTATAATAAGAGTAAGTTAAAAAAAAAAACATGACCCAACCATATGTTGTTTACAGAAAACTCACACAAATTAAAGGAATAGACAGACAGAAAGTAGGAGAATGGGAAAAAAAAATATATCATGCTAACATTAGTCAAAGGAAAGGAAGAATGGCTGTATTAATATTAGATACAGGAGACTTCAGAGCAAATAAAATTACTAAGGACAGAGAAGGATATTACAAATGATAAAGGGATCAATCCACCAGGAAGATGTAAAAATCTTGAATGTATATGCACCAAACAACAGAGCTGCAAAATATGTGAAGCAAAAACTGAAAGAACTAAAGGAAGAAATAGACAAATATAGAATTATAGTTTGGGACTTCAACACCCCTTTCTCAACAACTCATGGAACAACTAGGCCAAAAATCAATGAAGGCAAAGAAGAATTCAACAGCGCCATCAACAAACAGGATCTAATTGACATTTACAGAATACTTCACTCAGTAACAGCAGAATACACATTGTAAATACATATTCTTTTCAAGATCCCACAGAACATTTACCAAACGAGACAGCATCCTGAGCCATAAATCAAACCTCAACAAATCGAAAAGAACTGAAATAATTCAGAGTGTGCTTACTCGCCACAATGAAATCAAACTAAAAAAGTAATAGGAAAATTTCCAAACACACTTTACAGAAAGTAAAGAACACGCTTCTAAATAATCCATGAAATCAAAGGGGAAGTTTCAAGGGAAATTTAAAAATACATTAAACTGAGGCACCTGGGTGGCTCAGTAGGTTAAGCGTCTGACTCTTGATTTCAGGTCAGGTCATGATCTCACTGTTCAAGGTTTCGAGCCCTACATCATGCTCTGCACTGACATTGAAGAACCTGCTTGGAGTTTCTCTCTAACCTTCTCTCTCTGCCCCCTCCAGCTTGTTCTCTCTCTCTCTCTCTCTCTCTCAAAATAAATAAATAAAAACTTAAAAAATAAAAATACATTACCAAATACAATAAAAAACCAAAAATACATTAAAAAATAAAAATACTGAATGAAAATGAAATTATAACATCCACATGTGTGGGACATATCTAAATCCTGAGAGGAGAATTTATAGCACTAAATAATTATATTTGAAAAGAGGCTAAGTCTCAAATCAATAATATTAGTCCTACCTCAAGAACCTAGTAAAAGAACAAAAAAGCACAAATGAAGAAAAAAGAAGAAAATAATAAACAGTAGAGCAAAAATCAAAACAACTAAACACAGAAAAATAGAGAAAATCAATAAAACAAAAACCTACTTCTTTGAAAAGATCCATAAAATTGACAAATCTTTAGCAAGATTGACAAAGAAAAAAGAGAGAAGACACAACTTATGAATATCAGAAATGAAAGAGGGGATATCACTATATACCCTATAGCCATCCAAGGAGTAAGAGAATGTTACAAACAACCCTACACAGATGAAATAGGCCAGTTCCTCAAAAAATATGCACTACCACAACTCACTCAATATGAAATAGATAATTTGAATAGTCCCATAAACTGTTAAGTAAATTGAATTCCTAGTTTTGAAGCTCCTTTTTTATTTATTTATTTTGAGAGAGAGAGAGTTGGGGAGGGGTATAGAGAGAATCTCAAGCAGGCTCCCTGCTTGACATGGAGCTTGATCCCACAAACCATGAGATCATGACCTGAGCTGAAATCAAGAGTCAGACGCTTAACCAACTGAGTCACCCAGGCACCCCTTAGTTTCAAAGCTCTTGAAAAGAAATCCTTAAACCCAATGGTTTCACTGGAGAATTATACCAAATACTTAAAGAATAATTAACAACAATTCTACACAATTTCTTGTAGAAAATAGAGGCTAAGTATTATGGAGCCAATATTATCCTGGTAACAAAACCAAAGACAGTACAAAAAAGGAAAACTATACACAATATTACTTGTGACTATAGATGCAAACATCCTTAATGAAATGTTAAGAATAGAAATCAGCAATATACAATAAAAATTATATCCCATAACAAAGTAAAATTTATTCTAGCGATGCAAGGCTGATTATATCTGAAAATCAGTGTAATCTGCCATATTAACAGGCTAAAGAAGGAAAATCACATGATCATATCTAAATCTGCACAGAAAAGGAATTTGACTAAATTCAGCATCCATTCATGATAATATCTCTTGGAAAAATAGGAACAGAAGGGAATTTCCTAACATAAAGAGCATCTTTAAAAACCTAGAGCTAACATTATACTGAATGGGAAAAGAATGACTGCTTTTCCCCTAAGATAAAGCCAAGGATGTCCATTCTCACCACTCTTGTTAAACATACTGCTGTAAAAAAAATAATAATAAACATACTGCTGGAAGTTCAAAAAGTGCAATAAAGCAAGAAAAGGATATAAAAAAGGTATAGATTGGAAAAAATAAAACTTCCCTTTTTAAAATGACATGATTGTCTACATAGGAATTCCCAAGAAATCTACAAAAAATCTAGAACTAATAAGTAAGTTCAGCAAGGTCACTGGATACAAGACAAACATACTAAAATACATTGTAGAGCTTCTGTTTACTAACAATGAATATGAGATCACCAAAATTAAAAATATATTACCATTTACTACCGCTCAAAAAATGAAATATTTAGATGTAAGTTTAACACAAAATATGTACAGAACTTGTATACTGAAAACTACAAAAAACTGATAAAAGAAATCAACTATCTAAACAAATGGAAAGACATTGTGTTCATGGATTCAAAGATTCAACAAAGTAAAGATACCATTTCTTCCCCAAATTGATATAGAAGTTTAACATAATTCTTCCTAAAATCCTAGCAAGATTTTTTATTGCTATAGAAAAGATTATTCTAAATTTATTTGGAAAAACAATAGAACTGGAATAGCTAAAACAATTTTGAAAAATAAGAATAAAGTGGGAGGGGAGCAACTGGATGGCTCAGTCGGTTGGGCGTCTGATTCATGATCTTGACTCAGGTCACGATCTCAGTTTGTGAGTTTTGAGCCCCGTGTCAGGCTCTGTACTGACAGTGCAGAGCCTGCTTGGGATTCTCTTTCTCCCTCTCTTTCTGTCCCTCCCTCATTCACACTGTCTCTCTCTCTCTCAAAACAAATAAACAAAACTGAAAAAAAGAATAAAGTGGGAGGAATCATTCTACCCAATTTCAAGACTTAGTATATAGTTATACTAATCAAATTGTGATATCAAAAGAGTGATATGCATACAAAATAATAAATAAAATTGGGAACCCAGAAATGAACCTACACATATATGCCAAACTGATATTAACAAAGATACAAAAGCAATACAATGGATGAAGTATTCTTTTAAACATGTGCTATTGGAGCAAAAGCACATCCATAGAGAAAAAACATGAAAAGGAACCTTGACCTGTCTTACACCTTATACAAAAATTAACTCAGAGTGTTCCATGGACCTAAATGTGTGCTATAAAACTAAAACTTTCAGAAAAACGCATAGAAGAAAAATCTTCAGTGTCTAGGACTTGGCAAAGACTTTGTAGAATTGACACCAAAAGCACAATTCAAAAACGGAAAAATTAATGCATTGAGCTTCACTAAAGTAAAAATAGTTTGCTTTGAGAAAAACCCTGTGGCGCACGCGAGAGACAGAGACAGACAGACAGACAGAGAGAGAGAGAGAGAGAGGCAAACCAAGAAATAGAATCTTAACTTACAGAGAACAAACTGCTGGCTACCAGAGGTGAGGAGGAATGGGGAAATGAGTGAAATAAATGATAGGCAATAAGGAGTGCACTTGTGACGAGCATCAGGTAATGTATGGAAGTGTTGAATCACTATATTGTACACCTGAAACTAATATAACACTGTATGGTAACTAACCACAATTTAAATTTAAGAGACCCTGCAAAGTAGATGAAAGGACAAGCCACTTACTGGAAGAATATGTTTGCCAAGTCAAATATCAAACAAAGCACTCATATCTAGAATGTATAATGGATTTTCTAAGGTCAACAGTAAACAAACAACTCAATTATAAAACTGGCAAAAACGTGACAAAACATTTAACTGAAAAGGATACAAAGATGGAATATAAGCACCTGAAAAGATGCTCAACATCATTATCCATTAGGAACATTCAAATTAAAATCATGATAAGATGTCACTATAAACCTATAACTGCTAAGACAGAAAATAGTGACAACACCAAATATTGGTAAGAATTCAGAGAGACTGGACCACTTATGCATTGTTAGTGGAAATGTAAAGTGATACAGCCACTTGGAAAATGGTTTGGTGGTTTCTCAAAAAACTAAAATGCAAATACTATATGATCCAGTAATCAACCACATTCTTGGGCTTCTATGTCAAAAAAATAAAAGCTTAGATTCACACAAATCCTGTACACAAATGTTGATAGCAGCTTTACTTACAATGGCCAGAAAGTGGAAATAACCCAAATGTCTTTGTTTTTTTTTTTTTTTTAATTTTTTTTTTAATGTTTTTTATTTTATTTTTGGGACAGAGAGAGACAGAGCATGAACGGGGGAGGGGCAGAGAGAGAGGGAGACACAGAATCGGAAACAGGCTCCAGGCTCCGAGCCATCAGCCCAGAGCCTGACGCGGGGCTCGAACTCACGGACCGCGAGATCGTGACCTGGCTGAAGTCGGACGCTTAACCGACTGCGCCACCCAGGCGCCCCTAACCCAAATGTCTTTGAATGGGCGGAATGAATAAACAATCTGTGGTGCATCCATACCACAGAATACTACTCAACAATAAAAAGAAACAAACTATTGATACATGAAACAACCTGGGTGCACACCCAGAGAACTATGCCTAGTGAAAAAAGCCAATTCTAAAAAGTTACATACTGAGGAGGATCCTGGGAAGATGGCGGCGTAAGAGGACACTGGGCTCACCACGCATCCTGCTGATCACTTAGATTCAACCTACACCTGCCTAAATAACCCACAAAACCTCCAGAAGACTAGCAGAACAGAGTCTCCAGAGCCAAGTGCAGAGGGGAGGCCCACGGAAGAGGGTAGGAAGGGCGGAGAGGCGGTGGGCGCTCCACGGACTGGCGGGAGGGAGCTGGGGTGGAGGGGCGGCCCACCGGCCAAGCAGAGCCCCCGAGTCTGGCTTGCAAAAGCGGAGGGGCCGGACAGAGTGTGTTCCGACAGCAAGAGGGACTTGACATCTGGAAGGTTATAAGCTAACAGCTCTGGTAGGAGAAAGGGAGGGCTGGAGGACAACGGGAGGAAGAGTTGCTGAGCCCCTGGAGACAGCTCAGTTTGGCAGGGAACAAAGGCGCTCACCAGCGCCATCTCCCTCGCCCATCCCCAAGCCTAAATCCCAAAGGGAACCAGTTCCTGCCAGGGCACTTGCTTGCACTGTGCAAACACCCAATGCTGTGCTTCTGCGGATCCATCCCTCTGGCGGGTCTGACTCCCTCCCGGTGCTGCAGGGCCCCTCCTGAAGCGGATCTCCAAAGGATAAGGGAGCTGAGCCTGCCCCTCCCGCCCCTGTGCACCTTGCCGATCCACCCCAGCTAATACGCCAGATCCCCAGCACCACAAGCCTGGCAGTGTGCAAGTAGTTCAGACGGGCCACACCACCCCACAGTGAATCCCACCCTTAGGAGAGGGGAAGAGAAGGTACACACCAGTCTGACTGTGGCCCCAGCGGTGGGCTGGGGGCAGACATCAGGTCTGACTGCGGCCCCGCCCACCAACGCAAGTTATTCAAGACAGCACAGCGGAAGTGCCCCGCAGTCCCGCACCACTCCAGGGACTATCCAAAATGATGAAACGGAAGCATTCCTCTCAAAAAAACCTCCAGGAAATAACGACAGCTAACGAACTGATCAAAAACGATTTAAACAATATAACAGAAAGTGATTTTAGAATAATAGTCATAAAATTAATCACTGGGCTTGAAAACAGTATGAAGGACAGCAGAGAATCTCTTGCTACAGAGCTCAAGGGACTAAGGAACAGCCAGGAGGAGCTAAAAAATGCTATCAATGAGTTGCAAAATAAGATGGAGACAACTACGGCTCAGATTGAATTGAAGAGGCAGAGGAGAGAATAGGTGAATTAGAAGATAAAATTATGGAAAAAGAAGAAGCTGAGAAAAAGAGAGATAAAAAAAATCCAGGAGTATGAGGGGAAAATTAGAGAACTAAGTGATGCACTAAAGAGAAATAATATATGCATAATTGATACACCTCTAGCCAGGCTTCTCAAAAAGAAAAGGGAGATGACCCAAATAGATAAAATCATGAATAAAAATGGAATCATTACAACCAATCCCTCAGAGATACAAGCAATTATCAGGGAATACTATGAAAAATTATATGCCAACAAACTGGACAACCTGGAAGAAATGGACAAATTCCTAAACACCTACACGCTTCCAAAACTCAATCAGGAGGAAATAGAAAGCTTGAACAGACCCATAACCAGCGAAGAAATTGAATCAGTCATCAAAAATCTCCCAACAAATAAGAGTCCAGGACCAGATGGCTTCCCAGGGGAGTTCTATCAGACGTTGAAAGCAGAGATAATACCTATCCTTCTCAAGCTATTCCAAGAAATAGAAAGGGAAGGAAAACTTCCAGACTCATTCTAGGAAGCCAGTATTACTTTGATTCCCAAACCAGACAGAGACCCAGTAAAAAAAGAGAACTACAGGCCAATATCCCTGATGAATAAGGATGCAAAAATTCTCAATAAGATACTAGCAAATCGAATTCAACAGCATATAAAAAGAATTATTCACCATGATCAAGTGGGATTCATTCCTGGGATGGAGGGCTGGTTCAACATTCGCAAATCAATCAATGTAATACATCACATTAATAAAAGAAAAGAGAAGAACCATATGATCCTGTCAATCGATGCATAAAAGGCCTTTGACAAATTCAGCAACTTTCTTAATAAAAACCCTCGAGAAAGTCGGGATAGAAGGAACATACTTAAAGATCATAAAAGCCATTTATGAAAAGCCCACAGCTAACATCATCCTCAACGGGGAAAAACTGAGAGCTTTTTCCCTGAGATCAGGAACACGACGGGGATGTCCACTCTCACTGCTGTTGTTTAACATAGTGCTGGAAGTTCTAGCATCAGCAATCATACAAAAAAAGGAAATCAAAGGCATCAAAATTGGCAAAGATGAAGTTAAGCTTTCACTTTTTGCAGATGACATGATATTATACATGGAAAATCCGATAGACTCCACCAGAAGTCTGCTAGAACGATACATGAATTCAGCAAAGTTGCAGGATACAAAATCAATGTACAGAAATCAGTTGCATTCTTATACACTAACAATGAAGCAACAAAAAGACAAATAAAGAAACTGATCCCATTCACAATTGCACCAAGAAGCATAAAATACCTAAGGATAAATCTAACCAAAGATGTAAAAGATCTGTATGCTGAAAGCTATAGAAAGCTTATGAAGGAAATTGAAGAAGATATAAAGAAATGGAAAAACATTCCGTGCTCATGGATTGGAAGAATAAATATTGTCAAAATATCAATACTACCAAAGCTATCTACACAGTCAATGCAACCCCAATCAAAATTGCACCAGCATTCTTGTCGAAACTAGAACAAGCAATCCTAAAATTCATAGGGAACCACAAAAGGCCCTGAATAGCCAAAGTAATTTTGAAGAAGATGACCAAAGCAGGAGGCATCACAATCCCAGACTTTAGCCTCTACTACAAAGCTGTCATCATCAAGACAGCATGGTATTGGTACAAAAACAGACACATAGACCAATGGAATAGAATAGAAACCCCAGAACTAGACCCACAAACGTATGGCTAACTCATCTTTGACAAAGCAGGAAAGAACATCCAATGGAAAAAAGACAGTCTCTTTAACAAATGGTGCTGGGAGAACTGGACAGCAACATGCAGAAGGTTGAAACTAGACCACTTTCTCACACCATTCACAAAAATAAACTCAAAATGGATAAAGGACCTGAATGTGAGACAGGAAACCATCAAAACCCTAGAGGAGAAAGCAGGAAAAGACCTCTCTGACCTCAGCCGTAGCAATCTCTTACTCGACACATCCCCAAAGGCAAGGGAATTAAAAGCGAAAATGAATTACTGGGACCCTATGAAGATTAAAAGCTTCTGCACAGCAAAGAAACAACCAACAAAACTAAAAGGCAACCAACGGAATGGGAAAAGATATTTGCAAATGACATATCGGACAAAGGGCTAGTATCCAAAATCTATAAAGAGCTCACCAAACTCCACACCCCAAAAACAAATAACCCAGTGAAGAAATGGGCAGAAAACATGAATAGACACTTCTCTAGAGAAGACATCCGGATGGCCAACAGGCACATGAAAAGATGCTCAACGTCGCTCCTCATCAGGGAAATACAAATCAAAACCACACTCAGATATCACCTCACGCCAGTCAGAGTGGCCAAAATGAACAAATCAGGAGACTACAGATGCCGGAGAGGATGTGGAGAAACGGGAACCCTCTTGCACTGTTGGTGGGAATGCAAATTGGTGCAGCCGCTCTGGAAAACAGTGTGGAGGTTCCTCAGAAAATTAAAAATAGACCTACCCTATGACCCAGCAATAGCATTGCTAGGAATTTACCCAAGGGATACAGGAGTACTGATGCATAGGGGCACTTGTACCCCAATGTTTATAGCAGCACTCTCAACAATAGCCAAATTATGGAAAGAGCCTAAATGTCCATCAACTGATGAACGGATAAAGAAATTGTGGTTTATATACACAATGGAATACTACGTGGCAATGAGAAAGAATGAAATATGGCCTTTTGTAGCAACGTGGATGGAACTGGAGAGTGTGATGCTAAGTGAAATAAGCCATACAGAGAAAGACAGATACCATATGGTTTCACTCTTATGTGGATCCTGAGAAACTTAACAGAAACCCATGGGGGAGGGGAAGGAAAAAAAAAGAGGTTAGAGTGGGAGAGAACCAAAGCATAAGAGACTGTTAAAAACTGAGAACAAACTGAGGGTTGATGGGAGGTGGGAGGGAGGGGAGGGTGGGTGATGGGTATTGAGGAGGGCACCTTTTGGAATGAGCACTGGGTGTTGTATGGAAACCAATTTGACAATAAATTTCATATATTAAAAAAAAAGAAAAAAAAGAAATTATGGTTTATATACACAATGGAGTACTACGTGGCAATGAGAAAGAATGAAATATGGCCCTTTGTAGCAACATGGATGGAACTGGAGAGTGTGATGCTAAGTGAAATAAGCCATACAGAGAAAGACAGATACCATATGTGTTCACTCTTATGTGGATCCTGAGAAACTTAACAGAAACCCATGGGGGAGGGGAAGGAAAAAAAAACGAGGTTAGTGTGGAAGAGAACCAAAGCATAAGAGACTCTTAAAAACTGAGAACAGACTGAGGGTTGATGGGGGGTGGGAGGGAGGGGAGGGTGGGCGATGGGTATTGAGGAAGGCACCTTTTGGGATGAGCCTGGGTGTTGTATGGAAACCAATTTGACAATAAACTTCATATATTGAAAAAAAAAGTTACATACTGAAAGATTCCATTTACATATTCTTGAAATGACAGAATTATATAAAGGAAAAATAGATTAGTGGTTGTCTGGAATTATGGAAGCTGAATGGGAGGAGTGTCAGGAGAAAAGTGGGTGTACCAGTAAAAGGGCAACAGAAGGAATCCTTGTGGTGACAGAGATACTGTATATCTTGTCTGTATCAGTGTCAATATCCTGCAATATTGTACCATTGTTTTTCAAGAATGTTACCATTACAGAAACCTGGAATAAGTGTACTTTAAATCTTTCTGCATTGTTTCTTATAGTTCCGTGAAAATCTACAAGTATCTCAAAATAAAACGCTTAATTAAAAGAGATAGTTGAGGGTGCCTGTATGGCTCAGCCGGTTGAGCATCTGACTCTTGGTTTCAGCTCAGGTCATGATCCCAGGGTTATGGGATTGAGCCCCGTGCTGAGCATGGAACCTGCTTAAAATTCTCTCTCTCTCTCTCTCTCTCTCTCTCTCTCTCTCTCTCTCTCTCTCTTTCTCTCTCTCTCTTTCCCTCCCTCCCTCCCTCCTTCCCTCTCTCTTTGTCTCTCCCACTGCCCCTCTCCCAGCTCATGCTCTCTCTCTCTCTCTGTCAAAAAAAGATTATTTAAATACACATACCTATTAAAAAAAAGAGATTTGAATTTTTGAGTGACCATTAACAACAAATAAAAGACAATATTAGAGACATGAAAATTTATTCTGTAAATTCACAAATATTTTTGAATATTTTATTGCCATTACTGTTATGCTCTTGGACACTCTGTAATCTTCAATGTGTTACCTCTTATTACTTTCTTTTGAAATTAAGTAGCTGATTAGTTCCTCTTATGGATCTCTTAATCTTCCTTATCTTTAGATTTTCGATTTCCTGAAAAATGGCCACATAAGGGCAAATTTTTCTCCAGGGAGCGGCAACATTGCATTGAGTGCTGAATATAATGAAAAGAAGGCTGACCTGGAGCTTAAGAAACTGCATCTAGTTCCAGTTCTGTCACTAATTAGTAGGGTAATCTAGGAATATCTACTTATTCTCTCTGGTCTCAGTCACCTCATCTGTATGAAAATGCTCTCTAATGAACCCTTTAGCTATGATATTCTGGGAAATCAAAGAGATGTTGCCCTGGGGAAGAAAATTTTCTCCACCCTGAGCTAATTGGGGTAACCGTGTGAATGCCACCTCTGTTCATAGATGCTTATTGTGACTACCTTCTTTCCAGAAGTCACTATGGGTCAGTTCTGTCTGCTGGACATAGTGGACCTGAAGTTACAGATATATTTTGTGTAAATGTTAAAGGAAAATCTTGGACATCTTAGGAAAGGCAGTGGGGTGAGATAAGAATTTCATGCCAGGCAAATGGGTGGTTGACTCTGAGGTGTGTGCCAATCACAATGGGAAGTTCAACTCAGTGGCACTGGGGAAGAGGCTAAGTGCCTTGACCAGCACCAAAACAAAACAAAACAAAACATTTTCTATATGCCAAGGTCAAGAAATGCCTATTGACCTGCTTCATCAGTGACCCAGGGAATAAAGTAGTTGGTGTTTGTGTTCCTGTGTGCAGGGAGGGAAAGCAAACAGGCAGAATAATCATACATATTATACTACAACAGCCTCCTAACTGACCTCCATAATCTTTCATTTCTTCAATCCATCTTCTACCTTGCCTTCAAATTCATTTCCTAAATCCCATATCAGATTGTCTCTTCTTGCTCAAAAATTTTCAACAACTTCCAACTACATTAAGAATAAAATCTTAACTAGCATGGCTTTTGGTACCTTTCCAGATTTGACTCCAACCTACCTAATCTAACCTTATCTGCAATTATAGCTTAACCATCTTATACCATTCTCCAAACCAACTGCATGCTATTCCACAAAAATTCACTTGGCACTCCCAACCTATGCCTTGTTGCCTTCATGTATTTCTTTCTCTACTGCAGATCTGCCAACCCCTTCCTTTATGAAATCTTATTTGACCACTCCAGCTGATGCAGATTTCTTTCCTCCCCTGAACTCTGACAGTAATTTGCACCTACTTTGAAAGAAGAATTAATCATCACAACTGGTTTCAAACACCATCTTGTGTTACAATCTATCTCTCCCAGCTTTGTCATTCCACAGTGAAATTTTTGTTTTGCTTGAGCTTCTAAGGGAGTATATTAACTGTCTCCTCAAGCTATGTAGGCAAAGGCAGACCCTCATACTATTTTCCATGCTCTATAATGGTAACAAGACTATGTACTTAAAGGGCTCTTAAATTTTACTAATAGTACATTGCTGACTAGCTGTTGAATGGGCCTCATATAAGCCCTCCTCACCTCTGTCAGGAACCACTGCAACAGCCTCTTAAGTGGTTTCTACTGGATGATTTGGCTGTCTCAATGTGAACAAAACCCATTCTCCTCCCCCTGCCCCCCACCAGTAAATTCACCAATGGCTCCTCATCCCCTTAAATAAAAGGTTCAGAACCTTTAAGGTGCATGAAAAAAACGACTAGACCTTTTTAAGAGCTGGGAACATGTCTTATTCACTGTTGTATCTGACACCCCCATCCTACTCCTGACAATGCAATGTCTGACACATGTTACATGCTCAGTAAACATTTAATAACTAAATGAGTATATAAATGAATTTAAAAATCATTGAATTTCAGAAATGGAAGAAAGTTTACAGAATGTAAATTTAGAGATGTAGTTTAAATCTCTTGATTTACAGATGAGGAAAGTGAAGGTCAGAGAGTTTAACCCTAAACCAATATTCATCCCAACCCTCTGTACTGCACTGAACTTTTGTAAATAATAGAATGAGTCTCCTAAAGTAAAATGTGATGCCCCTTCTTTGAAAAACTTTAACTATAGAAAGCATGCAAATTCCAGGGATGGAACTCATTGGTCCTGGTTAACTCTAGAAAATATTACAACTTGGCACAGCACAGTGTGGGGAAAAAAAAAAACAGTTGTATTTCCCTCCTTCTTAGTAAATCTCTTTAAAGGCCCAGAATCATTTTTCCCAAGTAAACTTGTATAATGTAATGGAGAAAAAAAAGACCAGATTTTTTTAAAGGAGCAAATAAATGGGTCAAAATGTTAAATGCAGACTCATTTCCACTCAAAGGGCACTTTACCATGGCACCTACAACTTAGGATGCATACAGCTGGCTGCATCAGGAGTTGGCTCTGTACTGGAATCCAGGATACGGTGGCTTCATACCTGCTTGGGTTTTCTAAAATGCTCAGCTTTGTGGGAATTCCACTCCAAACATAATAGTAACTTTGCCCTCCCCTTTTAAGTCAAGAGATAGCTCTCCCAATGTCAGGGGTCCTTCAGATGCTTCCTTCTCCAGAAGAATTCAGAATATTTGAAGAGTGATCTACATTTTCTAAGATGCTCAGGGGACAGGAATAGCTTTGGAGGAAAGAGATTTTCTTTTGCCTAGATACACTTATGCCTTGGTGGCTACCCTTCTCCTAGGGACACCACACAGATCGCTGTGTGTGCCTTGAAGTTATGAGTGCAACACAAGGTGGAGGCAGAGGTAAGTGGTGAGTTAATAACTTAGAAAGGTGTACATATGTTGAGAAGAGGTGGAGCCAGGTGCAACACCACTTGCTAATGTCCTAAAGTAGTTGTATAGAAACAGCCACTGTGGAACTTGAGTATTTATGAACAGAGTTTGGTGTTGTGTTCAAATGTAGCTTAAACTAACTTATTTTGATACATATTGTATTGTCTGCATGGAAATAACTGTGCTCATGGCCACTGGGAGGAATACATTAGGAAGTCGATTTAAATGACTAATTCCTTAAATTTTGACATACAGCCAGGTAAAATGCTTAGTTTTTCTTTTTCCCTCGAGTTTGGGCTGAGTCACCTGGCATTTCCAATCCCTTCATATTCTCACAACTCTGACCCTCACATCCTGAACTACTGTCTGAATAGTCAGCTTCTCTTTGTCCCTCATTCTGAAGGTCCAGTCCTGGGAATCCAAGGGACTCCTAGCAGTCTGTTTCAGCCAGATTGGTGTTGGGAGGTTAGTTCACAGGGACAGGCGAGGCATGAAATGGGTGGGGTGGTAGCTCTGTGGTGTATTGATGCAGCTAGAAGCCAGAGAGGTGGGGAGGTGAAAACCCATGTGTTTTCAATGTTCTCAAATCCACAGGGTCTTCTTGTTTTCAGGCAGATTGAGAGCTAGGGTTCTGATAAAAGCTGTGAGCTCAGGCAAGAGTCGGAGAGGTTTTGGTGAATCTTTTAATAAAAAGAATGCGGAAGAAAGCAGAAGGGCACTGGAGCTTAGAAAACAAACGTTGCTGATTTCACACTTAGATGTTGGATATTGTTATCCTATTTACCAGTAAAGTTTTTTAAGCGCTGGGACTATGTCTTATTCACTTTTATATCTGGCACCCCTACCCCCATTTCTGCCTAGTGCAGTGTCTAGCAAATGGTAGATGCTCAGTAAATATTTATAGACAAAGAAAAGCTGAAGATGTATGGAACTGGGCAGGGAAGTGGAGATAGAAGTGTTTGAGGTTCTGTCTAACCCTGGAAAACCTGACTGGGTCATAGCCTTTACTTTTTATATTTTCTCAGAAGAAAAGAGTACCAGTGATTTGAAACCATAAAAATATTGCCTGCTAACTAACGCTTAAGCTGTATGGTTAACTGTTTGAATTGGACTAGGAGGGTTGTATAATTCTAGCTATAATAGCAATTTAACTATTTTCTTTTGGTGTTTTTTTCTTTATGTTTAATAGACTTATTGAGATATAATTGTACAATAAACTGCATATATTTAAAGTATATGAATATATACTTCATATTATATGTGTATATATTGTATCCATATTATATATATATATAATGAAAGCATTGCAACAATGAAGGTCATGAACATATCCATCACTCCCCAAAGTTTCCTCTTGCTTCTCTGTAATCCCTCTTTTATGCATCTCCTCCCATAAATGACCATTAATCCACTTTGCTGTTGCTACAGATTAGTTTATATTTTCTAGAGTTTTATATAAATAGAATCATAGAATATACACTCTTCTTGGTCTGGCTTCTTTAAGCATAAATATTTTAAAATTCAGATATGATGTGGCATGTATACTTCATTCATTTTTATTGATATGTAGTATTCCAGTGTGTAGACATACCATGTTTTCTCATTTACCTGTTGATGGTCACTTAGGTTATTTCCAGGGGTTTTTTTTGGCTATTACTGATAATGTTACTGTAAACATGCATCTATAAGTCTTTGCATGGACATAGGCTTTAATTTCTCATGAGTAAATAGCTAGGAGAGGAATGACTGGATCATAAAGGAGGTGTACACTTAGCTTTTTAAGAACCTGCCAAATTGTTTTCCAAACTAATTGAAGCATTTTACATTTCCACCAGCAGTATATGAGAATTCCAGTTCTTCCACATCATCTCCAACACTTGCTATATTTTTTTTAAAGATTTAACCATCCTAATATGGTGCAGTAGTTCCTAATTATGGTTTTAATTTGCATTTCCTAATTACTGATTTAGATGAACATCTTTTCATGTGTTTATTTGCTATTGTGTATCTTCTTTAGTGAAATATTTGTTCAGACTTTTACGCATTTTTAATGGAGTTGTTTATTTTCTTATTGTTAGGTTAAGAGAGTTCTTTATATATTCTGCATACAAATCCTTTATCAGATATAAGCACTGCAAAGATTTTCTCCCAGTGGGTGGCTTGTCTTTTCACTATCTTAACACTGAAGTTATCTTTCATGGAAGTTTAATTTTAACTTTGATGAGGCCAAATTTATCAATTTGTTCTTTTATGTATTGTTTTTGGTATCATTTGTAAGATATATTTGCATAACCCAAGGACACAATTATTTTATCCTATGTTGACCTCTTAAAAATTATGATTTTTACATTTATGCTGTCATTCATTTTGAGTTAATTTTTGTATATTATGCAAGATATTGGTCAAAGTTCATATTTTTGCATTTGGATACCAAAGTGTCTCCTTTCTTCAACAAATTACTTTTGTATCTTTGTCAAAAATCAGTTCTCCATATATGTGTGCCTATTTCTGAATTTCCTATTCTGTTACATTAATTTATTGTCCATCTTTATAGCAATATCATACTGTCTTGATCACAGTAGCTTTATAATAATTTTTGAAATCAGGTAATGTTAGTCTCCCAACTTTGTTCGTCTTTTTAAAAGTTGTTTTAGACCACAACACTAGGAAACTAGAATTCAATCATGGGAAAAAGTCTGGAAAGACCACAAATTCATGGAGGTTAAATAAAGCTACCAGGAAACAAAAGAAAAATTACATGGAAACAAATGAAAATGAAAGCACAATGGTCCAAAACCTTTGGGATGCAGCAAAGGTGGTCATAAGAGGGAAGTGTATAGTAATACAGGCATTTCTCAAGAAAGAAGAAAAGTCTCAAATATACAATGTAACCTTACACCTAATGGACCTAGAAAAAGAACAACAAACAAAACCTAAAACCAGCAGAAGAAAGGAAATAATAAAAATTAGAGCAGAAATAAGTAGAAATTAAAAAAAACAATAAAACATATCAATTAAACCAGGAGCTAGCTCTTTGAAAAAAATCCATAAAATTGATAAACCTCTAGCTTAACTTATCAAGAAAAAAAGAGAAAAGAAATAAGTAGATAAAATCACAAATGAGAGAGGAAAAATAACAACCAACAACAAAGAAATTGAATCAGTAATGAAAAAAACCCTTGACAAACAAAAGTCTAGGACCAGATGGCTTGACAGGCAAATTCTACCAAACATTTAAAACAAATGTAATACCTATTCTTCTGAAACTATGAAAAAATATATAAAATGAAGGAAAGCCTCAAATTCATTCTATGAAGCCAGCATTACCCTGATTCCAAAACCAGATAAAGACCCACAAAAAAGAACTACAAGCCACTATCTCTGATAAACACAAATGCAATAATCCTCAACAAAATATTAGTAAACTGAATCCAACAATGCATTAAAAAATTATTCACCATGATCAAGTGGGATATATTCCTGGGTTGCAAGGGTGGTTCAATATTTGCAAATCAATCAATGTGTTACATTACATCAATAAGAGGAAGGATAAGAACTATATGATCATTTCAATAGATGCAGAAAAAGCATTTGACCAAGCACAACATCCATTCATGATAAAAACTCTCAACCAAGTAGGTTTAGAGGGAGCATACCTCAATAATATAAAGGCCATATATGAAAAACCCACAGCTAATATCATCCTCAATGGAGAAAAACTGAGAGCTTTTCCCCTAAGGTCAGGAAGAAGACAATGATGTCCACTCTCACTACTTTTATTCAACATAGTACTGGAAGTCCTAGTCACAGCAATCAGACAACAAAAAGAAAAAAAATGGCATCCAAATCGATAAGGAAGAAGTAAAACTTTCACTATTTGCAAATACCATGACACTATACATAGAAAACCCTAAAGACTCCACCAAAAAACTGCTAGAACTGACTAATGAATTCAGTGAAGTCAAAGGATACAAAATTAGTGTACAGAAATCTGTTGCATTTTGGGGCACCCAGGTGGCAAAGATGGTTAAGTGTCCAACTTAGGCTCAGGTCATGATCTCGCCATTTGTGAGATGGAGCCCCATGTTGGGTTCTGTGCTGACAGCTCAGAGCCTGGAGCCTGCTTCAGATTCTCTGTCTCCCTCTCTCTCTTCCCCTCCCCTGCTCACACTGTCTCTCTCTCTCTCTCTCTCTCTCTCTCTCAAAAAGGAACATAAAAATTTTTAAAAAGAAATCTGTTGCATTCCTATACATTACTAATGAAGCAGCAGAAAGATAAATTAAGAAAACAATCCCATTTAAAATTACACTCAAAATACTAAGATACCTAGGAATAAATGTAAACAAAGAGGTAAAAGACCTGTATTCTGAAAACTATAAAACATTGATGAAAGAAATTGCAGATGACACAATGAAATGAAAAGACATTCCATGCTCATGGATTGGAAAAACAAAATATTGTTCAAATATCTATACTACCCAAAGCAACCTATACATTTAATGCAATCTCTATCAAAATACCAACAACATTTTTCATACAACTAGAGGAAACAATCATATCATTTGTATGGAACCTCAAAAGGCCCTGAATAGACAAAGTAATTTTGAAAAAGAAAAACAAAGCTGAAGGTTTCACAATTCCAGACTTCAAGTTATATTGCAAAGCCATGGTAATCAAAACAATATGGTACTGGCATAAAAATAGGCACATAGATCAGTAGAACAGAATAGAAAACCCAGAAATAAACCCACAACTGTATGGTCAATTAATCTTTGACAAAGCAGGAAAGAATATCCAATGGGAAAAAGTCTCAATAAATGGTGTTGAGAAAACTAGACATCCACATGCAAAAGACAGAAACTGGGCCACTTTCTTATACCATACACAAAAATAAATTCAAAATGGATGAAAGACCTCAGTGCGCCTGGGTGGCTCAATCAGTTGAGTGTCAGACTCTTGATTTCGGCTCAGGCCATGACCTCACAGTTGTGAGATTGAGCCCTATATCAGACTCATGGTGCCTGCTTTAGATTCTCTCTCTGCCCCTCCCCCACTTGCTCTCTCTCTCTCTTTCTCTCTCTGCCTCTCTCTCAAAAATGGAATAAAGACCTAAATGTGAGACCTGAAACCATAAAAATCCTAGAAGGGAACAAAAGCAGTAGCTTCTTTGACATCGGCCATAGCCTGATATGTCTAGATGTCTCCTGAGGCAAGGGAAACAAAAGCAAAAATAAACTATCGATACTACATCAAAATTAAAATCTTCTGCACAGTGAAGGAAACAATCAACAAAACTAAAAGGCAACCTTACAGAATGGGAGAAGATATTTGCAAATGACATATCCAATAAAGGGTTAGTATCCAAAATATATCGGGAACTTATACAACTCAACACCAAAAAGCAAATAATCCAATAAAAAAAAAGTGGGAGAAGACATAAATTGACCTTTCTCCAAGACATGCAAGTGGCCAACAGACACATGAAAAGGTGTTCATCATCATTTACCATCATCATTACCATCAGGGAAATCCAATTCAAAACTACAATGAGATATCACCTCAACCCTGTCAGAATGACTAAAATGAACAACACCAGAAACAACCAGTGTTGGCAGGGATGTGGGAAAAAAGGAATCCTCTTGCACTGTTGGTTGGAAGGTAAACTGGTGTAGCCACTGTGGAAGACAGTATGGTGGTTCCTCAAAAAGTTAAAAATAGAACTACCCTATGATCCACCAATCACACTACTAGGTATTTATCCAAAGAATACAATAATACTAATTCAAAGGATTCACCTCTATGTATGCAGCAGCATTATTTGCAACAGCCAAGGTATGGAAGCAGCCCAAACGTCCATCAGTTGATGAATGGATAAAGAGGTGGTATATATGTACGATGGAGTATTACCCAGCCATAAAAAAGAATGAAATCTTGCCATCTGCAGCAACATGAATAAATCTATAGAGTATAAAGCTAAGTGAAATATGTCAGAGAAAGACAAATGCCATATGATTTCACTCATTTATGTAATTTGAGAAATAAAACAAAGGGGACAAAAGGGAGAGAAACAAACCAAGAAACAGACTTTTAATCATAGAGAATAATCTGATAGTTATCAGAGGGGAGGGGGTTAGGGGATGGGTTAAATAGGTGATGGGGATTAAGCGGTGCATTTGTCATAATGAGCTCTGGATGCACTATGGATTGTTGAACATATTGTATACCTGAAATTAATATAACACTGTATCCTAACTAACTGGAATTAAAATGAAAACTTTTTAAAAAAGTTTTATCCATTCTGGGGCACTTGTATTTCCATGTAAATTTTAGAATCAGCTTATCAATTTCTACAGAAAAGACTTCTGGGATTTGGGTTGAGAGTGTATGGAATCTATAGATCAATTTGGGGAAGATTGGCATCTTAATGTCTAGGGTTCCGGCCTTATGAACATCTATTTCTCCATTTATTTAGATCTTTAATTTCTCTCAGCAGCATTTTGTGGTTTTCTCCATATGGATCTAGGACATCTTTTGTCAGCTTTATCACAAAGTATATAATATTTTTATGCTATTTTAAATTTCACTTTTTACACTTTAATTTTCTATTCACCTTTACTAATATATAGACATACAGTTGATTTTTTAATATTGATCTTATATCCTGCAATCTGGCTGGACTCATTTATGATCTCTAATAGTTCATTTGTGAATTCCTTAGAATTTTCTATATTATAAGATCCTGTCATCTATGAATGAAAACAAAGTTACTTCTTCCATTCTGTACTATATTCTTTTATTATCTGATTGCACTGGTCAGAGCCTCTTTTCAATGGAAGTGATGAGAGCAAACATTCATCCATCTTATTTCTTACGGTGAAAATCATTCTCTTTCATCATTGAATGTGGTATTAGCTGTGAGTTTTTATAGAAGCCATTTCTGATTGAGAAAATTTCCTCCCATTCCTAGTTTATGAGTGTATTTAACATGAATGATTCTTGAATTTTGTAAAATGATTTTTCTGTGCCTATTGATTGTCATATGGTTTTTGTCCTGTGTCCTCTTATTATGGTGTATTCATACACTGATTGATTTTAGTATGTTGAACCAACTTTGCATTCCTGGGATAAATCCCACTTGTCAAGACATATAGTTATTTTTATATGTTGCTGAAGTTGATTTGCTAGTATTTTGCTAAGGATGTTTGCATCTTTAGTCATTACAGATATTGGTCTATAGTTTTCTTATGATGCCTTTTTCTGGTTTTGGTATAAGGGTAACACTGGACTCATTGAATACTTTGAGAAGTAGTCCCTCCTCTTATATTTTTTGGAAAAGTTTGTAAAAAGTTGGTATTCTTCATTGAATATTTGACAGAATTCACAAGTGAAGCCAACTAAGCCTAGAGTTTTCTTTCTGGAAAGGCTTTAAACTACAAATTTAATTTCCTTAATAATTATAGGGCTACTCATGTTATCTATTTTTTATTAAGCTTTGTTAGGTTGTATTCTTCAAAGAATTTGTTCATTTTATCTAAGTTTTCAAATTTATTGGCATAAAGTTATCAAAAGATTCCATTAATATCTTTTAAGCATATGAATAATCTGCAGTGATGTTACTTCTCTCATTCTCAGTATTGACATTTGTTTCTTCTTTTATTCCTTCCTGATCAGATAAGCTAGAGGATTTTTAGCATTCTTAGTTTTGTAAAGAATTAGATTTTGTTTTCATTGATCTGTCTCTATTTTGTATTTGTTTTCTATTCCATTGATTTTTGCTTTGATAATTATTATTTCCTTTCTCTTACTGTTTTGATCTACTTTGCTCTTCTTTTTAAAAGAGTTTTTTTTTAATATAGATATTTAGTGCTATAAATTTCACCATAGGTGCTGCTTTAATGTCATCCTACAAATTTTAATATGTTGTGTATTCATTTTAATTTATTTAAAACTATTTTTAATTTCCTTTTAATTTCCTTCTTCAACCCATTGGTTCTTTGGAAGTTTGTTATTCAGTTTTCCAATGTTTGGGGAATTTTACAGAGGTCTCTATGTTTGATTTAATTCCATTGTCGTTAAAAAAAAACTTTTTGCTGTGACTTAAGACTTTTAAAATATATTGAGATTTGTGTTGTGGCCCAGAATATGAGTTATCTTGGCAAACGTCCTTTGAACATTTACACCCGAAAAGAATGTGTATTCTACTGCTGTTGGATGCAGCATTCTATAAATGTTAATTGGGTCAATTGGTTGATTTTGTTGCTTAAGTCTACTATATTCTTTCTGATTTCTCTCTCTTCTATCAGTTTTTCAGAAAAAGATACTGAAAAAAAAGCAAAAGATACTGAAATCTTACACTATAAAAAAAGCAAAAGTTACTGAAATTTTATACTATAATTGTACAATTTTCTATTTCTCCTTGACATTTTACTACTTTTTTCTTCAAGTGCTTTGAGTCTGTGTTATTGGGGACATAAAAATTTAGGATTGTTATGTGCTCTTGGTGAATTGAAGTCTTTATCATTATGGGATAGACTTCTTTATTTCTGGTAATTTTCAGTGACTCTTGAAATGTTTAATCCCACTTCTTCTGTAATTACATGTGTAATACGCCGCTTTCAGTCATCCCACAAATCACTAATACTCTTTTCATTTGTTTTTTTTTAATTTTATTTTTTAATATATGAAATTTACTGTCAAATTGGTTTCCATACAACACCCAGTGCTCATCCCAAAAGGTGCCCTCCTCAATACCCATCACCCACCCTGCCCTCCCTCCCACCCCCCATCAACCCTCAGTTTGTTCTCAGTTTTTAACAGTCTCTTATGCTTTGGCTCTCTCTCACTCTAACCTCTTTTTTTTTTTCCTTCCCCTCCCCCATGGGTTCCTGTTAAGTTTCTCAGGATCCACATAAGAGTGAAACCATACGGTATCTGTCTTTCTCTGTATGGCTTATTTCACTTAGCATCACACTCTCCAGTTCCATCCACGTTGCTACAAAAGGCCATGTTTCATTTTTTCTCATTGCCACGTAGTATTCCATTGTGTATATAAACCACAATTTCTTTATCCATTCATCAATTGATGGACATTTAGGCTCTTTCCATAATTTGGCTATTGTTGAGAGTGCCGCTATAAACATTGGGGTACAAGTGCCCCTATGCATCAGTATTCCTGTATCCCTTGGGTAAATTCCTAGCAGTGTTATTGCTGGGTCATAGGGTAGGTCTATTTTTAATTTTCTGAGGAACCTCCACACTGCTTTCCAGAGCGGCTGAACCAATTTGCATTCCCACCAACAGTGCAAGAGGGTTCCTGTTTCTCCACATCCTCTCCAGCATCTATAGTCTCCTGATTTCTTCATTTTGGCCACTCTGACTGGCGTGAGGTGGTATATGAGTGTGGTTTTGATTTGTATTTCCCTGATAAGGAGCGACGTTGAGCATCTTTTCATGTGCCTGTTGGCCATCCGGATGTCTTCTTTAGAGAAGTGTCTATTCATGTTTTCTGCCCATTTCTTCACTGGGTTATTTGTTTTTCGGGTGTGGAGTTTGATGAGCTCTTTATAGATTTTGGATACTAGCCCTTTGTCCGATGTGTCATTTGCAAATATCTTTTCCCATTCCGTTGGTTGCCTTTTAGTTTTGTTGGTTGTTTCCTTTGCTGTGCAGAAGCTTTTTATCTTCATAAGGTCCCAGTAATTCACTTTTGCTTTTAATTCCCTTGCCTTTGGGGATGTGCCGAGTAAGAGATTGCTACGGCTGAGGTCAGAGAGGTCTTTTCCTGCTTTCTCCTCTAAGGTTTTGATGGTTTCCTGTCTCACATTCAGGTCCTTTATCCATTTTGAGTTTATTTTTGTGAATGGTGTGAGAAAGTGGTCTAGTTTCAACCTTCTGCATGTTGCTGTCCAGTTCTCCCAGCACCATTTGTTAAAGAGACTGTCTTTTTTCCATTGGATATTCTTTCCTGCTTTGTCAAAGATGAGTTGGCCATACGTTTGTGGGTCTAGTTCTGGGGTTTCTATTCGATTCCATTGGTCTATGTGTCTGTTTTTGTACCAATACCATGCTGTCTTGATGATGACAGCTTTGTAGTAGAGGCTAAAGTCTGGGATTGTGATGCCTCCTGCTTTGGTCTTCTTCAAAATTACTTTGGCTATTCGGGGCCTTTTGTGGTTCCATATGAATTTTAGGATTGCTTGTTCTAGTTTCGAGAAGAATGCTGGTGCAATTTTGATTGGGATTGCATTGACTGTGTAGATAGCTTTGGGTAGTATTGACATTTTGACAATATTTATTCTTCCAATCCATGAGCAGGGAATGTCTTTCCATTTCTTTATATCTTCTTCAATTACCTTCATAAGCTTTCTATAGTTTTCAGCATACAGATCTTTTACATATTTGGTTAGATTTATTCCTAGGTATTTTATGCTTCTTGGTGCAATTGTGAATGGGATCAGTTTCTTTATTTGTCTTTCTGTTGCTTCATTGTTAGTGTATAAGAATGCAACTGATTTCTGTACATTAATTTTATATCCTGCAACTTTGCTGAATTCATGTGTCAGTTCTAGCAGACTTTTGGTGGAGTCTATCGGATTTTCCATGTATAATATCATGTCATCTGCAAAAAGTGAAAGCTTGACTTCATCTTTGCCAATTTTGATGCCTTTGATTTCCTTTTGTTGTCTGATTGCTGAAGCTAGAACTTCCAGCACTATGTTAAACAATAGCGGTGAGAGTGGGCATCCCTGTCGTGTTCCTGATCTCAGGGAAAAAGCTCTCAGTTTTTCCCCGTTGAGGATGATGTTAGCTGTGGGCTTTTCATAAATGGCTTTTATGATGTGTAAGTATGTTCCCTCTATCCCGACTTTCTCAAGGGTTTTTATTAAGAAAGGGTGCTGGATTTTGTCAAAGGCCTTTTCTGCATCGATTGAAAGGATCATATGGTTCTTCTCTTTTTTGTTGTTGATGTGATGTATCACATTGATTGATTTGCGAATGTTGAACCAGCCCTGCATCCCAGGAATGAATCCCACTTGATCATGGTGAATAATTCTTTTTATATGCTGTTGAATTCGATTTGCTAGTATCTTATTGAGAAATTTTGCATCCATATTCATCAGGGATATTGGCCTGTAGTTCTCTTTTTTTACTGGGTCTCTGTCTGGTTTAGGAATCAAAGTAATACTGGCTTCCTAGAATGAGTCTGGAAGTTTTCCTTCCCTTTCTATTTCTTGGAATAGCTTGAGAAGGATAGGTATTATCTCTGCTTTCAACGTCTGGTAGAACTCCCCTGGGAAGCCATCTGGTCCTGGACTCTTATTTGTTGGGAAATTTTTGATAACCGATTCAATTTCTTCACTGGTTATGGGTCTGTTCAAGCTTTCTATTTCCTCCTGATTGAGTTTTGGAAGCGTGTGGGTGTTTAGGAATTTGTCCATTTCTTCCAGGTTGTCCAGTTTGTTGGCATATAATTTTTCATAGTATTCCCTGATAATTTTTTGTATCTCTGAGGGATTGGTTGTAATAATTCCATTTTCATTCATGATATTATCTATTTGGGTCATCTCCCTTTTTTTTTTGAGAAGCCTGGCTAGAGGTTTGTCAATTTTGTTTATTTTTTCAAAAAACCAACTCTTGGTTTCATGATCTGCTCTACAGTTTTTTTAGATTCTATATTGTTTATTTCTTCTCTGATCTTTATTATTTCTCTTCTTCTGCTGGGTTTAGGCTGCCTTTGCTGTTCTGCTTCTATTTCCTTTAAGTGTGCTATTAGATTTTGTATTTGGGATTTTTCTTGTTTCTTGAGATAGGCCTGGATTGCAATGTGTTTTCCTCTCAGGACTGCCTTCGCTGCATCCCGAAGCGTCTGGATTGTTGTATTTTCATTTTCGTTTGTTTCCATATATTTTTTAATTTCTTCTCTAATTTCCTGGTTGACCCACTCATTCTTTAGTAGGGTGTTCTTTAACCTCCATGCTTTTGGAAGTTTTCCAGACTTTTTCCTGTGGTTGATTTCAAGCTTCATAGCATTGTGGTCTGAAAGTATGCATGGTATAATTTCAATTCTTGTAAACTTATGAAGGGCTGTTTTGTGACCCAGTATATGATGTATCTTGGAGAATGTTCCATGTGCACTTGAGAAGAAAGTATATTCTGTTGCTTTGGGATGCAGAGTTCTAAATATATCTGTCAAGTCCATCTGATCCAATGTATCGTTCAGGGCCCTTGTTTCTTTATTGACCGTGTGTCTAGATGATCTATCCATTTCTGTAAGTGGAGTGTTAAAGTCCCCTGCAATGACCACATTCTTATCAATAAGGTTGCTTATGTTTGTGAGTAATTGTTTTATATATTTGGGGGCTCTGGTATTCGGCGCATAGACATTTATAATTGTTAGCTCTTCCTGATGGATAGACCCTGTAATTATTATATAATGCCCTTCTTCATCTCTTGTTACAGCCTTTAATTTAAAGTCTAGTTTGTCTGATATAAGTATGGCTACTCCAGCTTTCTTTTGGCTTCCAGTAGCATGATAAATAGTTCTCCATCCCCTCACTCTCAATCTAAAGGTGTCCTCAGATCTAAAATGAGTGTCTTGTAGACAGCAAATAGATGGGTCTTGTTTTTTTATCCATTCTGATACCCTATGTCTTTTGGTTGGCGCATTTAATCCATTTACATTCAGTGTTATTATAGAAAGATACGGGTTTAGAGTCATTGTGATGTCTGTATGATTTATGCTTGTAGTGATGTCTCTGGTACTTTGTCTCACAGGATCCCCCTTAGGATCTCTTGTAGGGCTGGTTTCGTGGTGACAAATTCCTTCAGTTTTTGTTTGTTTGGGAAGACCTTTATCTCTCCTTCTATTCTAAATGACAGACTTGCTGGATAAAGGATTCTCGGCTGCTTATTTTTTCTGTTTAGCACACTGAAGATATCATGCCAATCCTTTCTGGCCTGCCAAGTTTCAAAAGAGAGATCAGTCACGAGTCTTATAGGTCTCCCTTTATATGTGAGGGCACGTTTATCCCTTGCTGCTTTCAGAATTTTCTCTTTATCCTTGTATTTTGCCAGTTTCACTATGATATGTCGTGCAGAAGATCGATTCAAGTTACGTCTGAAGGGAGTTCTCTGTGCCTCTTGGATTTCGATGCCTTTTTCCTTCCCCAGTTCAGGGAAGTTCTCAGCTATAATTTCTTCAAGTACCCCTTCAGCACGTTTCCCTCTCTCTTCCTCCTCTGGGATACCAATTATGCGTATATTATTTCTTTTTAGTGTATCACTTAGTTCTCTAATTTTCCCCTCATACTCCTGGATTTTTTTATCTCTCTTTTTCTCAGATTCCTCTTTTTCCATAACTTTATCTTCTAGTTCACCTATTCTCTCCTCTGCCTCTTCAAGCCGAGCTGTCGTCGTTTCCCTTTTGTTTTGCATTTCGTTTAAAGCGCTTTTCAGCTCCTTGTGACTGTTCCTTAGTCCCTTGATCTCTGTGGCAAGAGATTCTCTGCTGTCCTCTATACTGTTTTCAAGCCCAGCAATTAATTTTATGACTATTATTCTAAATTCACTTTCTGTTATATTATTTAAATCCTTTTTGATCAGTTCATTAGCTGTTATTTCCTGGGGATTCTTCTGAGGGGAATTCTTCCATTTGGTCATTTTGGATAGTCCCTGGAGTGGTGAGGACCTGCAGGGCACTTCCCCTGTGCTGTGGTGTATAACTGGAGTTGGTGGGCGGGGCCTCAGTCCGACCTGATGTCTGCCCCCAGCCCACCGCTGGGGTCACAGTCAGACTGGTGTGTGCCTTCTCTTCCCCTCTCCTAGGGGCGGGATTCACTGTGGGGTGGCGTGTCTGTCTGGGCTACTTGCACACTGCCATGCTTGTGGTGCTGGGGATCTGGCGTATTAGCTGGGGTGGGTAGGCAAGGTGCACGGGGGCAGGAGGGGCAGGCTTAGCTCGCTTCTCCTTAGATGATCCACTTCAGGAGGGGCCCTGTGGCAGCGGGAGGGAGTCAGATCCGCTGCCTGAGGTTTGGGTCCGCAGAAGCACAGAGTTGGGTGTTTGCGCGGAGCGAGCAAGTTCCCTGGCAGGAACTGGTTCCCTTTGGGATTTTGGCTGGGGGATGGGCGGGGGAGATGACGCCGGCGAGCGTCTTTGTTCCCCACCAAACTGAGCTCTGTCGTCCGGGGGCTCAGCAGCTCTCCCTCCCTTTGTCCTCCAGCCTTCCTGCTTTCTGAGCAGAGCTGTTAACTTCTGACCTCCCAGACGCTAAGTCGCGCTTGCTGTCGGAACACAGTCCGTCAGGCCCCTCCGCGTTTGCCAGCCAGCCTCGGGGGCTCTGCTTGGCCGCCAGGCAGCCCCTCCGCCCCGGCTCCCTCCCGCCAGTCTGTGGAGCACGCACCACCTCACCGCCCTTCCTATCCTCTTCTGTGGGCCTCTCCTCCGCGCTTGGCTCCGGAGACTCCGTACTGCTAATCCTCTGGCGGTTTTCTGGGTTCTTTAGGCAGGTGTAGGTGGAATCTAAGTGATCAGCAGGACGCGCGGTGAGCCCAGCGTCCTCCTACGCCGCCATCTTCCCTCCGACCTCCAGCCGACAATAGAATTTTGATAGAGATATAGGGTTTGCTTTGAAGCTGTGCATCATTTCAGGTAGTGTGAATATTTTAATATTATTAATTGTTCCAATCCATGAACACAGAATATCTTTCCATTTATTTGTTTCTTTCTCAATTGCTTTCATTGATGTCATCATTTTCAGTGTACAGATCTTTCATTTCCTGGGTTAAATTTATTCTTAAATCTTTTATTGCTTTTGGTGCTGTTGTAAATGAAATCATTTTCTTAATTTTTATTTCTGATAGTTCATTGTAAGTGTATAGAAATGCAACTGATTTGGGGCACCTGGGTGGCTCAGTCGGTTGAGCGTCTGGCTTCGGCTTAGGTCATGATCTCACAGTTTGTGGGTTTGAGCCCCGCATTGGGCTCTGTGCTGACAGCTTAGAGCCTAGAGCCTGCTTCGAATTCTGTGTCTCCCTCTCTCTCTGCTCCTCCCCCGCTCATGCTCTGTCTCTCTCTTTCCTTCAAAAATAAATAAAAACATTAAAAAATTTAAAAAAAATGCAACTGATTTTTTTACATTGATTTGTATCCTGCAACTTTACTGAGTTTATTTATTCTAAGTGTTTTTTGTAGAGTCTTTAGAGTTTTCTATATATATTAGATAACGTAATATTCACACAAAGACAATTTTACTTCTTTTCTGATTTGGACACATTTTATTCCCCTTTCTTGCTTACTTGTTCTGGCTGGTACTTTCAGTACTGTGTTGAATAGAAGTTGTGAGCGTGGGCATCCTTGTCTTATTCTTGATCTTAGTGGAAGCACTTTCACTGTTGACCATGTTAGCTATGGGCTTGTCATACATGGCCTTCATCAGGTTAAGGTGCATTCTACACCAAATTTTTGAGATTTTTTTTTTTTTGCATAAAACGATGTTGAATTTTGTCAGAGGGAGTGTTTTCTGCATCTATGGAGATGATCATATGATATTTATCTTTCATTCTGTTAGTGTTGTGTATCACATGTATTGGTTTGCATATGTTTAACCATCTTTATCTCCCAGGGATAAATCCCACTTTATTCTTTTAGTTTTTAAATGTTTATTTATTTTAAGAGAGAGAGAGAGAGCATTCGTGCATGAGTGGGGAGAGAGAGACAGAGACAGAGACAGAGAGAATCCCAAGCAGGCTCCACACTGTCATTGCAGAGCCCAGTGCAGGGCTCAACCTCAGTTTATGAGTTCATGACTAGCGCTGAAATCAAGAGTCTGACACTTAACCAAGCCACCCAGGTGCCCCCCACTTGACCCTTTTTAAATGCTATTGAATTTGGTTTGGTAGTATCTTATTGAGGACTTTTGCATCTATATTCATGAGAGATGTTGGCCTGTAATTTTCTTCTCATATAGTGTCTGTCTGACTTTGGTATCAGGGTAATGCTGACATTGTAAAATGAGTTTAGAAGTGTTCCTTCCACTTCAGTTTTTGGAAGAATTTGAGGATTGGTATTTACTCTTTTTTTAATATTTGATAGAATTCATGAGTAAAGTTGTCAGGTCCTGGAATTTAATTTGGGGGGAGAATTTTGATTATTGATTCAATCCCTTGACTCATTATTGATCTCTTCAGATTTTCTATTTCTTCATGATTCCATCATGGTAGGTAGTATGTCTCTAGGAAAGTATCCATCTTTTCTAAGTCATTCAATTTGTTGACATGTAATTATTCATAGTAATCTTTTATGATCCTTTGTATTTCCGTGGTTATAGATCAGTTATAATCTTTCCTCTTGCATCCGATTTTATTTGAATCTTCTCTCTATTTTTCTTATTCTAGATTAAGGTTTATCAATCTTGTTTATCTTTTCAAAAGCACAGCTCTTAGTTTTTATCTTTTTTATTGTTTTTATAGTCTTTATTTCATTGATTTCTGCTCTGATCTTTGTTATTTTCTTTCATCTGCTAGCTTTGGTTTTAGGGTTATTTTTTGTTTTCTATTTCCCGGAAATACAGAGTTAGGTGTTTTTTTTTTATTTGAGATTTTTCTTTCTTCTTAATATAGGCATTTATCACTATAAAATTCCCTCTCAGACTGCTTTTTAATGCATCCCATAAGTTTTTGGGTATTGTATTTCTGTTTTTATTTTTTTCAATAATTTTTAAATTTCCCTTTTGATTTCTCTTTTGACCCATTGGTTGTTCAGGAGTGTGTACATATTTGTGAACTTTCCAGTTTTCTTCCTTTTATAGATTTATAGTTTCATAACAGCATGGTTGGAAAAGGTACTTGGTATGATTTGTCTTCTTAAATTTGTTAAAACTTGTTTTGTATTCTAGTATATGATCTATCTTAGAGAATGTTCTGTAGGCACTTGAGAAGAATGTGTATTCTGTTGCTATTAGATGGAATGTTCTGTATGTTTGTTAGATCAATTTGGTCTACAGTATAATTCAAGTCCAATGTTACTTTATTGATTATTTTTGCCTAGAGAATCTAGACATTGTTGAAAGTATGGTGTAGAAGTCGCTTACTATTACTGTATTATTGTTTAGTTCTCCCTTTGAATCTCACAGTACTTGCTTAATATATTTAGATATTCCAATGTTAGGTACATATATATTTATAATTGTTATATATTCTTAATGAGTTGACTCCTTTATCACTATATAATGACCTTCTTTCTCTCTTTTTATAGTTTTTTACTTAGCCTATTTTGTCTGACAGACGTATAGCTACCATTTGCATGGAATACCTTTTATCATAGTTTCACATTGAGCCTGTATGTATCCTTAAAGCTGAAGTAAATCTCCCGTAGGCAGGATATATTTGGTTCTTACTTTATTCAGCACTTTATGCCTTTTGATTAGAGAACTTAATCTATTTTCATTTAAATTACTGAGGTGCCCCTGGATGGCTCAGTCAGTTACGAGTGCAACTTCAGCTTAGGTCATGATCTCACGGTTCACGAGTTTGAGCCCTGTATCGGGCTCAGTGGTGACAGTTCAGAGCCTGGAGCCTGTTTCAGATTCTGTGCCTCCCTCCCTCTCTGTCCCTCCCCTGCTTGTTTTCTCTCTCTCTCTCTCTCTCTCTCTCTCAAAAATAAACACTAATTTTTTTAATAGGTAAATTTTGATAAGGTAAGGACTTACTAATACTATTTTATTGTTTTCTGGGTTTTTTTAATTCCTTTTTTCTTCTCTTCCTCTATTGCTGTCTTCCTTTGTGAATTGAATGTTTTTCTGTAATGGTATGATAGGATTCTCTTCTATTTATCTTTTATGTATCTATGGTAGTTTTTGGCTTTGTGGTTGCCATAAGATTTACATAAAATATCTTATAACAGTCTATTTTATCCTGAAAACAACCTAACTTTGATTGTATTCAAAAACTATTTTGAATAGTTTACTGGACAAATACAGATCTCTATTTTGGGGGGTTCAGTTTCTGGATAATTTTGTTCCTTTGGTAATATATTTCCTTGATTTTCATGGTCTTTGAAGTCTTGTGTCTTGTCTTTACATTTGAAGTAGAATTGACTTTCTCCAGTTTTTACCAACTGGAGGGAGAGTTTTGAGAGAGAAATGCCTTCCATTACCCTGCTAGGGATTCTGAAGTTTTCTCAGACATTTTCTATGGTTACACTTGCTCCACACTTGTCCCTCCTGGAGGGGAGGGAGATTCTTAGGATTTTATGCCTTTTCTCAGTCCTGCAAAGCCAGGTCAGATGTTGATAACCTCCTATGAGCTTTCTCTAGGCAATGCTGAATGTTCCTGTTTGTGTGCTTTCTCTCATTTCCACAAAGTTGGGTTGGCTTTCTGTATACACGCACTAGCCATCTGTAAAGTCTCATATTACCACCCTCATGTGCACCAAGATCTGACTACAGAGGTGAAGGGTATGTGTAGGTGAGGTACATGGAGCATTGGAGGTGCCCATTAGCCAGTTGGGGAATTCCACAGTGCTTCTTAGATAGGCTTCCTGATGGAGTTCATAAAGCAGTTGGTAGCATCTGCTTCCCTTTGAAGCCCTCTGAGGGCCCTGAATACTGATCTCCCAAGCCCCCCTATGTCCCCCAGTTGTATAGCACACCTCAGTATGCTGGATGGTGCAAGAAAGGAATAAGCCTCTTTGTCAGCATCCCACATAGCTGGGGAAGTCACACACTCTCACTTTCCCCATGGAAAAAAGTCACAGGTCAAGAAGGTCTCTCTGGTACTGGGCTGTGTCACCTTGGGACATGGGTGAGGTGGGTGAAATGAAACTATTCCTCCTGCGTTCTTCAATGTGTCCAATCTCAGATATCTCTTGCTACAACAGTGTGTTGGAATCTCTCTTCTGGATTCCTGGACTTCCACAAAGACATTCTTGTCATAGGTGATGGTGAAAATTGTTGTCCTTTGAGAAGAAGACGGTAAAACTCCTATCCTACCATTTTACTGGTGCTATTCTTTCTTGATATTTTTGTATTTCAATAAATATTCTTGAGCTTTGTTCTGAGATGCAGTTAAGTTACTTGACAATAGTTTGGTCTCTCATGTCTTGTTTTTAAAATTTGTTAGGCTGGTCCAGAGCTGTCAGTGTTTAGTGTAGCACTAATTATTCTCCACTACTGAGGAAAGAGCCCTTCTAAAAACTCAACAATGCCTCATGAAGTATAAGGTTTTCCAATATTACTCGTGGAAATAAACTTATTTCCAGCCTTGTGTGAGTGCTGAGTACTGTTTCTCCTAATCTTTTTGAATGGTCTTTCCACAAACATCTAGTGATTTCTTCACATATATGTGCTAATCAGTACTCTGCTGAGTACTACAGAGAAAGCCTTCACAAATCTTTGGAGTTCTCTCTTTGTGCATCTCTCCCTTCTCTGGTACTCTGTGCTGCAGTCTAGCCACCTTTGTCTCCCTGGACTCTTCATTCTATCTCTTCAATTCAAGAAGTCTGAGGGCTTCAGAACTCCACCTGAGTTCCCCTCCCTGAGCTACTACCTGGTAACACTCTCAAGCAGTAGGCTGTAGGTCAGGAAATCTTCATGCTCACCGTTTTTGTTTGTTTCTCAGGAATCACTATCCTTCACTGCCTGATGTCCAATGCCCTGAAACTGTTGTTTCATTTTTTTTCTTTTCTATTTGTTTCAGGTAGGAAGTATGGTAAGTCTGGATCTTGCTATTCCATCTTGGTTGGACATGTAAGTTTAACTACTTTCTAATACTTGAGACTTTTTATATAATAGAAGCTAAAAGAAGGCTCTTTTTTACATTAAATTCACACTTAATGTAGTATAGAGGTTAATTGCATGGTTCTACAGCCACAGTTCATGGGTTTAAATATTTTTCTGTCATTTGCTACCTGTATGACCTTACACAATTCATTCAACTTGTTTGTGTCTTGGCTTTCTCGTCTATAAAATTGAAATTATAATGGTACATACCTCAGAGAATTGCTGTGAGAATTAAATGAGCTATTAATATGGGTACAGTGCTTATGATAATCAGTATTTAGCTCAGTTAGCTGTTTCTGCTGTTCTTGTTATCTGAGAATAATAAAATTAACACCTGCCATCAATACATGATTCCCACTTTCCAGGAGTTCACAATTTAGCTAGGAAGACAAACCCATTAATGAAATACTTCATGAAAAATGAGTTGATAAACTGAGTTGAATTCATTATGTGCAGAGAATGTACAGGCCAATGTCAGTAAAAGTGGACAAAGAAGAGGATATAGGTCTATATTAGTTTCTTATGGCTGCTGTAAAAAATTACCACTAATTTAGTGACTTAACACAGAATTATTATCTTACTATTCTAGAGGTCAGAAGTCTGAAATGGGGCTCACTGAGATAAAATTAGAGTTGGCAGAACTGTGTTCCTTTTCCCAGCCTCTAGAAGTCACCTGAATTCCTTAAGTTATGCTCTTCTTTATCTTCAAAGGCAGCAATGACCAGTTGAGTCATTCTCATATTACATCACTCTAACCCTGATTTATCTGCCTACCCCTTCCACATTTATGGACCCTTAAAATTATATTGGGGCCACCTTGGATAATCCAGAATAATTTCTCTTTTTTAAAGTCAACTTTAATTCTGTCTGCTACCTTAATTCCTCTTTGCTGTATAAAATAACATATTCATAGGTTCTAGGATTAGGAGAAAAAAAGCATATTTGGGAGGTCATTATTCTGCCTACCATAAGGTCAAACTGAAACTGGACTTGAAAGAGGACCAACATACTGGAAACTCACATCTGTGTCCTTCATGAATTGTGAATATTTCTCTACACCACTTGCCTCTATCACCACTTAACTAAGTCTCCATTCTGGAACTGTTACCTATACAGCCTTGTGAAGGAACTTGATAATTCACATGTTTTGAACTGCCCCTTACTGTTCTTACACCAATTTTCTGACACCAACTTGATCTCCTACCTGACACTAACTGGATTTAAGGACAAAGTCCCACAAGATGCCAGTAGCAAATGTCAGATATCCCCAAGCTACTCACACTTCTGCCTGGCTGACTACAAATTTGGGAGTTCTCACAACCCTCATTCAAGTTCAATAATTTATTAAAACATGCTATACTTATGATTACTGTTTTATTATAAAGGATAAAAACTAACCAGTCAAATGAACAAATACAAAATGCAAGGTCAGGGAGTTGGATGGCACAGAACTTCCATATGCTTTCTTGTAGAATCTGGGCATGCCCACCTGCTGTACATTAATGTGTTCTCCTACCCAGAAGGTCTCTGAAGCTCATAGTTCCAGAGTTTTATACGGGGCTTCAGAACTCAATCTCCAGGCCCCCTTACCTGACTGAAAGTCAGGGGTTAGGACTGAAAGTTCCACCCTTCTAATTACACAGCCTGTCGACTTGAAACTATCTAGTCCACTTCACCAGGGGAGCACCACATTAGCATACCAGACACTCCTATCACTGAAAACTCCAAGGGTTTTTGAAGCTTTGTGCCAAGAACAGGGGAAGAAGACCAGATACATGTATATTTTCCATTTTTATTCAATTTATTTTAACTAAAAAAAAAAGTTTACACATTTATCACACCCTCCACAATCCCCCACCTCTTGCAACCACCAGTCTGTTCTCAGTACCTGTGAACTTGGCTGTTTTTTTTAGATTCCACATATAAGAGAGATTACACTGTATTTGTCTTTCTCTGTCTGACTTATTTCACTTAGCATAATGCCCTCGAGATTCATCCATGTTGTTGCAAATGGCAAGATTTCATTATTTTTATGGCCAAATAATATTCCACTGTGTGTTTGTATGTGTGTATGTGTGTGTGTGTGTGTGTGTGTGTGTATCACATCTTTATCCATTCACCCATCAATAAACACTTAGGTTGTTCCATACCTTGGCTGCTATAAAAATGCTAGAATGAACATGGGGGTCTATATATCTTTTCAAGTTAGTATTTTGATTTTCTTTGGATAAATATCCACAGTGCAATTGCTGGATCCATTGATGCATCAAAAATTTATTTTATTTTTATTTTGGGGGAGAAACTCCATAATGTTTTCTATAGTGGTTATAGCAATTATTATCTCACCAACAGTGCACAAGGGCTCTCCTTTCTCCCACCAACATTTGTTATTTCTTGTCCATTTGATAATAGCCATTCTAACAGATGTGAGGTGATATCTAGTGGTGGTTTTGGTTTGCATTTCACTGATGATTAAATATGTTGAGCATCTTTTTATGCACCTGTTAGCTATATATTTTGTATGGAATAATGTCTATTTAGATCTTCTGCACATATTTCAATTGAATTGTTTGTTTGCCATTGAGTTGTATGAGTTTTTACATATTTTGAATATTAGCCCTTTATCAGGTATATGATTTGCAATTATTTTCTCCCACTCAGTAGGTTGCCTTTTCATTTTGTTGTTTATTTCCTTTGCTGTGCAGAAGCTTTTAAGTTTGATGCATGGGCTTGCATATTTATTTTTGCTTTTGATGTTAGATTTAAAAAAATCATCACCAAGACTTATGTTAAGGAGCTTACCATATATGTTTTCCTCTAGGAGTTCTATGGTGTCAGGTCTTACATTCAAGTTTTTAATGCATTTTGAGTTGGTTTTTGTGTATGGATTAAGATAGTGGTCCAGTTACATTCTTTTCCATGTGACTGTCCAGTTTTCCCAACACCATTTATTAAAGAGACTGTTTTTTTCCCATTGTGTATTCTTGGCTCTTTTGTTCTAAATTAATTGACCACTTATATGTGGGCTTATTTCTGAGCTCTCCATTCTTTTCTATTGATCTATGTGTCTGTTTTTATGTCAAGACCACACTGTTTTAATTACTATAGCTTTGTAATATAGTTTGAAGTCTGAGAGCATGATACCTCCAGCTTCGTTGTTTCTCAGGATTTCTTTGGCTACTCCAGGGTCTTTTGTGATTCCAAACAAATTTTAGGATTATTCTATTTCTGTGAGAAATGCCATTGGAATTTTGATAGGGATTGCATTGAATATGTATACTGGTTTGTGTAGTATGGAAATTTTAACAATATGAATTTTTCCAATCCATTGCACATAATATCTTTCCATTTATTTGTGTCTTCTTTTATTTCTTTCATTAATGTCTTATAGTTTTCAATACACAGGTCTTTCACTTCCTTGGTTAAATTTATTTCTAGCTATTTTACTCTTTTGAGGCGATTATAAATGGGAATACTTTCTTAATTTCTATTTCTGATAGTTTTTTATTAGTGTAAAGAAATGCAACAAGTTTTGTATATTGATTTTGTGTCTTGCAACTTTACTGAATTTTTTATCATAACGATTTTTATGGAGTCTGTAAGATTTTCTATATACAGTATCATGTTATCTGCAAGTAGTGACAGTTTTATTTCTTCCTTTCCAATTCAGATGCCTTTTCTTTTTTTTTAAGTTTTACTTATTTTAAGTAATCTCTACACCTAACATGTGGCTTGAACTCACGACCCCAAGATCAAGAGTCACATGCTTTTCTGACTGAGCTGGCAAGGCACCCCAAGATGCCTTCTGTTTCTTTTTCTAGAATTGCTCTGGCTAGGACTTCCAATACTATGTTTGATAAAAGTGGCACAAATGGACATTCTTGTCTTTTTCTTATCTTAGAGGAACAGCTTTCAGCTTTTTACCAATGAGTGTGATGTGGGCTTGTCAAATATGGCTTTTATTATGTTGAGGTATATTCCCTCTATATCTGCTTTGTTGAGTTGTTATTATAAATGGATGTTGATTTTGTTAAAAGCTTTTTCTGCATCTATTGAGATGATAATATTTTTATCCTTCATTTTGTTAATGTGATATAGCATATGGACTGATTTGCAGATGTTGAACCATCCTTGCACCCCTGGATTACATCCCACTTGATCATGGTGTATGATCCTTTTAATGTATTATTTAATTTGGATTGCTAATATATCATTGAGGATTTTTACATGTGTATTCATCAGGAATATTGGCCTGTAATTTTCTTTTTTGTGGCATTCTTGTCTGGTTGTGGTATCAGAGTAATTCTGACCTCATAAAATATGTCTGGAAGACATATTCAATTTTTTCTCTTCAATTTTTTTGGCCAAATATATATTTTTTATTATACCACATCCTACATGCAGAAGATTTCAGCAGAATATTTCATTTTCTCTGGTAGTCACTAAGACAGCTTCACATAAGACATGCCATCAATTTCTAAGCTCAGAATCAGGTGGAATATCTGTTCCAACTTTGTTCTTGATTTCCTTGGAGTGTAGTGATATTGAAAATATATTTGTTGGAAGGAAGGAAGTAAGGAGAAAAGAAAAGAGAGAGAAAAAAGAGAGAAAGAAAGAAAGAAAGAAAGAAAGAAAGAAAGAAAGAAAGAAAGAAAGGTGAGAGAGAAGAGATAGGGACAGAGGGAGAAAGGATACACAAAGATATTGTCCTCAAGGAGCTCTAAATTCAGTAGAGAAAACAGATACATGAACAAATCATTTTAATACAATCTGAAGGATGGATTAAGTCTAGAAAGATGAATGTGTGTCAAATAAAAAAAGGTAGGAAAGTGGGTTCCAGGTAGAGGACTTATCTTCAGTAAAGATGTGATGAAATAAAACAGAGGTTTCTTTGGTATCAATCAATTCTTTTCTTATCCATTTTATGCCAGTTCTCTTCCTGTAGCTTTTACCCCATTTTCATCTAGTCCCACATCAAGTTCCCTTCAGGCTGAGCTACTATACAGCCTCCCCATGTTCAAGTCTCTTCTTTGAACTTCTGTGTTACCTCACTTCAGTACAGTGTGTGTAGGTCAGTAAGAATCTTTCTGGGTGTTTTCATATGTCTTGCACATAATCACCACTCATAGAAAGTTTAAATTTCTTGTGTCAAAGCTCTCTGGAATAAACTCCTCCTTACTGAACTTTCTTCAGTTCTTGTTACTGTCTGATTTGACCTCATTGTTCCAGCCAAATAATATTACTCCTTGAGTGAGTAAATATAACTTGCTTGCTTCTGTCTCTGAACTGTCCCACATGCTGGGAATCCCCTCTCTTCCCCTCCTCCTCCCTGTGAACCCAGCTCTGGCAGGAGATCAAACTGTTGACCGAAATAGAGCCCATTGCAGCAAACAAAATGCAAGTTACCTTCCTGCAGATCTGGCATAACAGTAGAACAAATTTGTGTAGGCACTTGAGTCTTCAATCTTCAATTCTGGGCCAGTTCTTATCCTGAAGTCCCCTAAGGACTTCTGAGAGGGAAAACTCAGGCAGTGCTGATTTCATGAGGTTAGATTCAAGGCTTAAGTCTGCCCCAAAGAAAATTATGAGATGATCAAGTTTGTGTTAGAGGTCCCACAACCTCACTGTTTTCTTTAAAATACATATATTTTTCCTCCTTTAAATCCTCTAATCCAGAACTCACCACCATCCCCCTTCATCCTGAGCAAAAGAAAATTGGAGCCAATATTCTTATTCATATTACAGTATTGGGTGATGAATCTGCTATGTCTCATAGGAAGATGTCAGAGGTTTAGAAGGGACCATTGCCACTTAGTGGCTATGTAATCTTGGGCAAAGAGCTTGACTGCTTTGTACCTCAGTTCTCTTATTTGTAAAAGAGGGATAATAACAGTACTTATATCACTGTTAGCTATCATTATTATCTGTCAATTCCCTATACAGCATCCCTGACTGGCAATTAGCCAACCTATGCTTCAGTGTCTGCAATGACATGAGCATTCTGCCTCCTGAGAAGGCTCACTTTTTTGTGCTTAAAAAGGTGTGTCAGAGGAAAAGGGTAGTATTTGCAAGGAGAGGAGTGGGTCCCTCTCAGATTTCTAGCATAAAGCTAGTCTCCACCATGGGTTTTGTGAGGTTACTTCATTCCTTCTGAGGCCAATGTTTACACAATCTTAAGTGTTTTTGAATATAGTAATAATAATAATTCATCCACTGAACACTTACTACATGCAGGCATTGTGCTAAGTATTTTATATGCATTATCTAAGTCCTTGCAACAATGCTATTATTATTAATAATAATATTAATAGTTAAATTTTAGTTAGTGCTTATTATGAACTTTCTAAGTGCTTTAATTATATTCAATAATTAAATTACATAACAACCTTAAAAAATAGGTACTATTATTTGCTCATTTTGCAAATGATAGAACTGTGGCACTGAGAGGTTAAGTAAATTGCTCCAGGTCATACAGCTGACTAGTAGCAGGGCTAGATTCTGAAACCAAGCAGTCTGGCTCCAGAAGCACCCCTGAACCACAAAATCACACTGTGTCTCTTATGATGTGGCAATTCTAATCCACACAGTCTCAGAATAACAACTGCCAATATTCTCTTGTGCTTATGGCTCCTGCCGCCACACCACCCTCCAAGAAGAAACTTTGCTTTGCTTTTCATTTCACATCAACTGTCCTCTTAGGGATCATTCCCACCTTCCCATCTTTGCTAATGATGAATTGTGTGACATAAGATAAATTGCTTGACATCTTTAATTCTCAGTTCCCTTCCCTATAAAATAGAAATTATATCTACCTAGCAGGGTTGTTATTACTGTCTGCCCCAGCCCTTACAAACCAATTAAAGTCAACCCACCCCACACACTATTTAGCTGGCAGCCAATAAAGCCAAATACCAGCCCTCAGGGCCCCTTTTTTATGGCAATTGTCTTGAACCCACTCACTTTGCTCCTGCTTTGGCTCTTCATTCACTCTGAACTGGCCCTTAAGGGTATTTGCCTCCTGACCTTGGCTCTTCATCCTGTGTCTGTCTTCACAAAGCTCTCTCAGATTTGGCCACCTCGGTTCTTCCTAGGCAGAGGTTAACATTCATCTTCTGCCTGTCCCTGACTGTTTTAGCTATCCCCTAAGCAGTCAAACCCCAGACACAGCTCCCAATGAGGCAGCCCTGAGCCAATGCCAAGGGCCATCAGACTAAACCTTTGTTAGCACATGCTGTACAGCAATATGACTGATCTTCCTAGTTTACTACCATTGAGTTCCCATTCTGGAACTTCCTACATCTAGAATGCACCCTTAACCCAACCACTGCAATGGCAGTTTCCATCCTTTCACCTTTCTGCATTACTAAGCACCATACTATCCTCCGTAGATTCCAAGTACTCGGGGAGAAAAATGAGACAGCAGATCACATCCAGCTTTCTTCCCAATAAAATAATCATTACTACTTATTAAACATTTATTATATGCAAAGCACAATTCTAAATAGTTTACTTGCATACCCTCACTTAAGTTCTTCAACTGTTTTATATGGTTTTTATCCTCATTTTCCAACTGTGGAAACTGAACTACAGAAAGGTTTAGTGACTCACCTAGAATTATGCAGCCATCACATGGTAGAGCTGAGGTTTTAATTCAGGTCTGTATGCCATTAAATCTCACATTTTAAATTACTGAACACTATTGGCTCCCAACTTACATTATATCCACCTTAATAAGTACTTGAAGAACTTGCTGGGCTTATTTACATTCAAGAAGTGGTGAAAACATTTGACTTCTCTTTTCTACTAACCCTGGACATATAATGAGTGCATGGCTTTCAGAACCCTGGGTCAAACCCAGCCTACCCATATCCCTTTCTATAGGACCATGCCCTTTCATGACAACTGAACACTTTGGAGAGAGGAGGTGCTGAAGCTCTCAGCTCTAAAGTGGCCAGTTGCAGGAGCTGGTGCAAGAAAAAGCCTATGAATTAGCAGAATACTGGTGGGAACCAGCCTCCCACCTTAAGAATGCTCCTGAGCAAGTCACAACTTCTCACTGGGCAAACCAGGGAAAATCCCAGCCCCATGCCATTATACTTGGCCAACTCACCTACACACTATGTGGCAGGCAGCCAAAGAAAATGAGTCACAGACCTCAGGGCCTCATTTGAGGCATTGCCTTAAACCTTCTCACTTCAGTCCTTCCCTTGCTCTTCACTTACTGTTCTGTTCCTTCTGCATACCTGGCTCCAGAACTTCTTGGAACTTTCTTCTATTTGTGGCCCTGCATTATTCACCCCTTAGGCTTTCCATGCTCAGCTTTTGACTGTCTCTCAGCACTCTCTAAGAACAGGCTTTCCTCATTCCCTGGCTCTTCCTGTTCCTTACAGTTCTAGGTCACTACGTTGGCCAATTCAAGCTACTGTCCCTGGAAACTCCACCCCTCAAGGTGGTGAGAGGTTGGGAAAACAGGAAGTAAATCAATAAGTGATGAAGAGTCAATGATAAAGATACATAACCAGTGCCTCCATCTCCTTCATGGTACACTAAACCCTAATCCCTTTCACTATTTGGAAATTTCCTATGGCCAACCCATTTATCCCACAAAATATACATGATGCAGGGAACTGAGAATGCATACAGCTACCATATTATTTAAACTATAAATTAGAATATGTGAACTGATGCTATGAATGTGCTTATGGCAACAACACAACACAGTGGAATATTTGAATTCATTAATGCCCTGGAAAATCTTTGATATGCCATCACATCCTCATATAGTAAAATGGAAGGGTACCACATATGCCTGTGTGCTCAAAACCAATGCCTACTAGCCTGATATGTTGACTATATCTTACCCCACACTGCTCATTCCTTGCACTCTGACCACACTCACCTGCCTTCAGTTCATATGTGCCCCACTCCCTCCTGCTACAAGATGCAAGCAATTTCCTTTTCTGGTAAGTTCTTTCTCCCTTCTCTAGAATTAACTCCCATCTTTTTCCAGCTCTTGCCTCTGTCATCACTTCTCTACAGGAGTTTTCCCTGCCTCCCTCAATCATAGCACCATGATCTTACCCATCGAATCCACTGTAACACTTACCACAGTTGTAATTTTGCATACATTTGTGTGATAATGTAATTAATATCTGCCTCCATTAGAATGAAAGTTCCATGTGAACAGGAGCCATGTCTTCTTGTTCACCACTATATCCTCTGCATTTGACATGGCTAATACCAAGTAGGTATGTTTTTTAATTTGTTTAATTTTGCAAAAATTTAATGGCCTAAAATGCCCACCAATCAAGTCTTCCCAAAAAATTTTGGCTAAGTTCATCAACCCCATGGAAAAAGAAGAAGGGTCCTGAGGCACATCTAGGTTGGTTCTCTTCAATTAGCAAATGGGTACCTAGCAGTTTAACAGATGAGTAAAGTACAGTCTCTTGGCAACCAAAATATAGGCTATGTAAGAAATTATGGTAATCAGGACACAGAGAGTAAATCAACATGCCCAAGTTCACTTACCTAGTAGACAGCAGAGCCAGGATTTAAACCCCAGCTGTTTGGCTCTAATTGATTAACCTTGATGAACCTCAGCTTTCTCATCAGTAAAATGGGAGCAATGATGCCAGCTTGCAGAGTTATTATAAAAATTACATAATATAGTATATTGAAATCACTTGCACATAATAAATATTCATAGTATGGTACCAATTGCTATTAGTTTCTTTGAAAGGGAAGGGAAGCCAGAGAAGCTATATGCTAAGAACTGGAGAAATACTTGCCCTTCCTTAAAATCCTCACCGCCCCCCCTTGTCTTATTCCCTCCTCTTTCCCTCTCTCCCTCTCTCCCTCCCTCCAGCTATAATCTTCAGAAGAGATATTTTTAGGGGCAAAGAAAGGAAGAGAGGAGAGCAGATTGAGTGAGAAGTTAGGGAAAAAGGGGCTTAAAGGACACTGGAAAGAGGAAGACAAAATAGGAGAGAAGGACCAACACATGTAAGATGGTTATATTTCTGCCTCTACTAAATAAAAATATGGCTGCATCCAGATTTACCACAGGACTTTCTTTTCATTCTTAAACAAGAGATGGGGGTGGGGTGCCTGGGTGGCTCAGTCGGTTGGGCATCCAACTTCGGCTCAGGTCATGATCTTGCGGTGCGTGAGTTCGAGCCCTGCGTTGGGCTCTGTGCTGACAGCTCAGAGCCTGGAGCCTGTTTAGGATTCTGTGTCTCCCTCTCTCTCTCTGACCTTCCCCCATTCATTCTCTGTCTCTCTCTGTCTCAAAAATGAAGAAACGTTAAAAAAATTTAAAAAAAAGAGATGGGGAGAAAGGGAAAAAATAGACATGGGCTTAGAAGTGTACTGGCTAAGAAACCCACTTAGATTATGGCTGGCCCTGCCCCCAATTATCTAAAAAGGTCAATGGGCCTAGAAAAATTGCCTCAATTTATGTAGCTTTGAAACACACACACACACACACACACACACACACGATTGTTCAAAGCTGTCCCTTCAGCATTTCCCAGTCATATTGTTCACTTTTGTGTGTTTGTTAGTTGAAGGTGTCCCTGGCCCTCATGGAACAGGAGCCCCAGGAGTCCAGGGAATGTGCCTTTTCCTCTGCAACCAAATACTTAATGTTTTCTGGGAATTGTGATGAAAGATGGATGAGTGGAATGGCTCTTATGATGGTGGTAACACAGTCAGCTCCCCATTCCCTGCTGGGTTTGTTTAGCTACGCCTCAGATACCAGCATACCTGGGGCTCTTAGAACACAAGGAACCAACTGAATAGATCCCCTGGAAATTCAAGGGGCAGAGCACAGTGGGAGAAGTGATTTTTGGGAGATTGCTAGGCCAACTTGGCAGACTGGAGACTTGGGAAACCTCTGGATACATGTCCAAACCAAACTTGCGAAATACTGGCTCATCCCCAGGTCCTTTGCTAGGGTCTTTGGGGAAAGTATTAAATGCAAGCCAGTCAAGTTGAACATTACACTATTTATAATTACAAGACAGAAAAAAAAGACAGAAAAAAGGAAGGGGAGACAGAAAGTAGGAACATGATTAAGGCTTGCTAGCAACAACTTAGATGCAGTGACATTAAAAGTAACACATGCTTCTATAAATCAATGGATGCAAGCTTTAAAAAAATTGTTTTCAAGAAAGAATGAACGTGCAAAAAGAACCATTGTAGTACTTAGCATTACGTGAAATGAAAAAAAAAAAGATACTTGCATTCAAAGGGAAATGTGCCATGGAAACACATAAGAGATGAAATATTGAAGGATCTTAACCACGAACATATGCAAAGTATTATTATAATTAGCACTGTTACAACTTTTTATGAAGTTCTTAGAAATACAATTTAATTCAGGGGGTGGGAGCAAGCATTTTACATCTCATGAGTCACCATAATGCTACTTCCCTATTCCTGCTTATGGTGAACTGACCATCTTTAGATTAACAATATGCAGAACTGTCAAATAAAATATCCATTCTTGCCATTGTAATCAGGGGAATAAAAGCTATTCTTTTAGTAATATAAGAAGATTTGAGTTAAGTTTTCACCTTCCTCCTTGTCCTACTATAGAAGTTAAATAAGTCACTTCACCTCTCTGAATCTGAAACAATCCATCAGTCACTTAGGGTTTAAGGCATGTTACAGACGGTGCTTGCTTTTGTCAAAAGAGAATTTTCTCCCTACATGTTATCATGGGTATAGCCCATATACATTGTGATTTGGGGAAGTCTTAAAGATTGATGTAGATCTGTTTACAGCCCCTCCCCAAGAAATCTGTATGGGCTTACTAAAAGCTATTCAGTGGCTTCAGAGAATGTGACTTCATTCTCCCTTTCAATTCAGTAAGCACTTCTTGAGTATCCACCATGTGCACAGGAAGCTGAAGTAGCACAAGTAGAATGTGGAGAACATTAAAATTTCTGGAGTACTCTCAGGAGAGCCTTCTACTCTTCCTTCCCATGCACTGACACCCCCCACTACCTCTTTCGAGTTCCTTCAACTATTAGGGTTCTGCTTAGTTCACGGGGGCCAACAGACTCCCTGGTCCCTTCCTTCTGTTCATGCCATATGTGAGCTTCAGCAGCCACAAAACTCCTAAGTGAAAGAAGCCAAAAGAGCTTGGAAGACCCAGGGTACCTTTGAGCCTCAGGGAAATGTTTGACTTTTGAAACATCTATGGCAAAGTATTTTCTGCCTATTACTCCAGTCTCTGGTAGGGGGAAGAAAAAGTTAGAGACAGGGAGTCCTGCTCCCCACATCCCCTTCCCAGTGGCCCCTTGGGGGCAAAGGAATTCATGATTCCCCTCACCTCCCATAACCAATAAGGAGATAACTTCTGGTGCAAAAAAAACCCCTAAAACAAACAAATAAACAAAACACAGCCTAGTATTATGGGGAGTTAGAGGAGGAGTTCGATGCTTAGGAAGGAGGAAGGGACTGCTGGGTAAGGTGAGATTCCTTCTGTGCTCCCATCCTCTTTGTTTGGTTTGCTATCAAAGCTGCATCCTGTGCTGGAGAAATCCTTATTGACTATCATACAAGGTAATAGGAAACAGTCTGGATACCAAGGAGAAAAAGAGAAATTCTGTTCTAACAGGTATTCTCTTCTAACCCACAGCCAAAACAAATTGTTCCTTCCAACTCCACTGGGAACCAGAGCCCAAGCCACTGATCAGCTACCATAGCTCCCTGTGCAGCTCTGGAAAAACACACAAAGCATACAGCTGCTCACTATTAATTGATGGGCTGATAATTAACACTGTGTATGTAGACTTTGGTCCCAATATGTGACTTGATTTGTGAAAACAATGTCTGCCAGCCATCTCTGGTCCTGAGAGACACCAGCTGGGACTGGGATAGGGCCAGAGGCAATGGCAGACTAAAGAGCACTGCTGGCATCCTTGAAACACACAGCTAAGGGAGAAGTCTGGAGAAGGCAGAAAGTCCTAGGAGAATAGGAGAACGAGAGGAGACAAGGATAAAGGAAAGGAAAGAAGGGAAGGACAAAGGAGAAAAAAAAAACAGCAAAGCCCTTCTCTAAATGCCCCAGATGAGGGCCTTTGATGCCATGGAGCTTGCCATTCTCCCTGCCACTCCCCACTCACTGCACCTTTATTCTTGTTCTACCGCACTCTGTCACTGTATTCTTTGTCAAGGTAACCAAACCCACACATTCATAGACAACAAGACATGTCAAATCCCTTTTTGGTTAAAAGCCAATGGTCACCTACATTTTAGTGGCTGACAAAGATACCACATTGTAAGTAGATCTCTTTTGTTGCAGAGTCTCTTGCTGCCATATTATTCTCTGCAATTGTGTCACTCAGTTCTCTTGGGTGAGCCAGAAGGACAGAAGAGTCCTGTTTCTAAGATTCTCCTCTGAGATCAAGTCCTACTGCAGCAGGGCTGTCTTTCTTGGCACCCTTCCACCTGTCCCTCCAACACCATTGTCCTTCTTGATCCTGATTCCCTCAGTCCAGCCCCCTGCCTCAAGATCCCTCTGCTGCGTGTCTTATCCTAATCCTTCAGGGACCTGTTTTTCCTTCCGCTAAACAGCAAATGAAGTCTCCCAAACATGTTAAATAAAGTTGGTGGCTTAACGTGTCACTCTTCCCTTGTATGACTGTTGCATTTTCATAGAGGTTAAACAAAAAGAATAGCCCTCAGATGACAAAATAATAAGCATGACTAAAGATAAGGAAATTCTGGGACAGGAGATCTGCCTATTCTGCTTCTAGGAAAGGCTTATCTTGGGTATGAGGTTGACATTATTGGATCACCAGGGATATTTCTCAAAGCTGAAAGGTTGCCTTGTTAGTTAACTGGTTAGGGAAAAAGAGAGGGAAGTTAGTTTTACTTCCTACCCTATTGGTCAAATTGCTCTTCAGGAACTTCACACAATGGCTATCTCCTGCCATGGCATATACTCAGCTTACTAAATTTTGTAAAGCTGTATTAATGAGAACACCAGTGACAAGAAAGATACTCTCTTGGGTCAGGCTTACTCCCCAGAATCATGCCTAAATCACTGTTACTTTCAAACTATGCTCTTGATTCAACTCACAGACCAGCTGGGCAAAGTAAGGTGATTGCCATTCACAGAGATGAAGATAGAAGACTCAAGTCCACAGTTGGTTTAAGCATCAGATTCTTGATTTCAGATCAGGTCATGATCTCACTGTCATTTGATAGAGCCCTATGTAGGGTTCCACCCTGGGCATGGAGCCAACTTAAGATTCTTTCTCCCTCTGCCTCTGCCTCTGCCCTTCCCCTACTTACACTCTCTCTCTCTGAAAAAAAAAAAGACTAAAGTCCATTCCAGTACACCCATGGCCTAGTCACACTGGCCTGCCTTTGTACTTTGTGGCACCACATCTCCTTTGCTTCTTGTTCCACTCTGCTCTGAGCCAGGCCAGAAAGGCAAGTGTATTACTTCCTCCAAGTGAAGTGGCTGAGTTCCAAGTGCAGGAAGGAAGCAATCTTATCAGACCTCTGGACCACTGATAAAACCACAGAAGGAAATCATTGAGTTTCAAATTGAGAAAGGGAAGTCTTAGATAAAACTAGGAATTGCCTAGGGGGTTTCCACTTTAAAGTTTTTTCCACATCAATAGAAAAGCTTTTTATTATAGCTAGGGGAATTTATTTGTGGTCTTAGAGCTGAAGTGCTGTCTGCCTCTTGAGAGCTGTTTATAAGGTCTTCAGTAATGATGAGTCCTTTCCATCCCCAAAAGATAGCTATTCTTTTCTTCACCCCACTTCCTTTTGTAGAGCCATCAGGCCTTTTCCTAGAGGCCCAGAGTTATTTCAGATATTCTCGGAGGATTTTCAGAACTATATTTAAGTTTCACAATAGAAGAAACTTCCAGATAGGCAGGTAGACTGACTGTACCTCATATCAAAAGAAATTATGGAATTGCTTTCATTGTACATATGTTCATGTAAAGGATTGTCTAGAATATATTACTTCACACTTCATCTCAAGGTCCTTTCCAATACTAGACTTTGGGAATTCTATGTGGTGTTTTGGGTTGGTTAGTTGGCTAGCTTTTGTATTCAGTGATATTTGTCTTCAACTATACTCAGGAAGAGAACACATACACTGAGGAGTAAAGGATGAGGTGAGCATACAAATGAGCACTGAGGCAAGAGAGACTTTTCAGATAGGTACACAATTTGAAAGGAATGTTTGAGCTGAGCAACTATCTTCAGCCTAACTTATTCACTAACTTACTTAAGCTGAATTCCTAAGAGGCCGTGGCCCAAAGACTTTTTCAGGAGTTAAAAAAGAATTGAGGATCCAATTAAGAACAGAATCTCTTTAATTTTTCTCTTTTTTCAGGTTTGGGAAACAATGAAGTGCAGATAGTTATGTCTGTTTTATAAATTCATATTTTAAAGAGCTTTATTGAGGTATAATATCCATACCATCCAATTTATTCACTTAAAGTGTACATTTCAGTGGCTTTTAGTATATTCAAGGAGTTGTGCAACCAGCAACATTATCTAATTTTAGAATATTTTCATCACTCCAAAAAGAAACTCAATATCCATTAACAGTCATTCCTCATTCCCTCCAAACCCTTCTCCCAATCATTGGGCAACCACTAGTATACTTACTGTCTCTACAGATTCATCTATTCTGGACGTTTCATCTAGATGGATTCATACAGCAATTTTAACAGCTTTATTGAGGTATAATTGATAGAGAACTGCACATATTTAATGTGTATGATTTAATGTGTATGATTTAATGAGCTTAACATACTGTAAACTCTATGATAACATCACAACCAAAATAATAGACATAGCCAACAACTCCCTCAGCTTCCTTGTGTCCCTTTTTTTTTTCTTGGCAGGGGAGGATTGTGTTAAGAACACTTAACATGAGATCTGCCCTCTTTTTATCTTTCTTTATTTCTTTTTTTTTGGAGAGAGAGAGAGAGAGAGAGCAGAGGAGGGGCAGAGAGAGAGAGAGAGAGAGAAAGAGAGAAGGAGAGAGAGAATCCCAAGCAGGCTCCACACCCAGCACAGAGCCTGAAGCAACTCCATCTCACAATCATGAGATCACGACCTCAGCCCAAATCAAGAGTCTGGCATTTAACCAACTGAGCCACTTAGGCGCTCCAAGATCTACCCTCTTAACAAATTTTAAAGTGCACAGTACCACATTAACTATAGAAGATCTTTAGAACTTATTCATCTAGCATAACTGAAACTTTATATCTAGTGAATAACAACTTCCCATTTCTCCCATCACCTCCCCAACCCCTGGCAACCACTACTGTATTCTCTGATCCTGAGAGTTTGACTATTTTAGATACTTCATATAAGTGGAATCACAATATTTGCCCTTTTGTGACTCACTTGTTTCACTTAGCCTAATGTCCTCCAGGTTTATCTAAGTTTTCAGAGTGGCAGTATTTCCCTCTTTTTTAAGGGTGAATAATATTCTATTGTATGTCTATACATCTTCTTTATACATTCGTCTGTTGATGGACACTAGTGTTCTTTACATATCTTGGTTATTGTGAATAATGCTGCAATGAACATGGGAGGGCAGATATCTCTTTGAAATTTTGATTTCAATTATTTTCATATATACCAAGAAGTGGGATTGCTAGATCATTTGGTAATTTTATTTTCAAATATTTGAGGGAGTGTCCACACTGTTTTCCATAGCTGCTACAACATTTTACATTCTTAACATTTACATTAACTACTTAGCAATTTCTCCACAATGCTGCCAACAGTTATATTTTTTCTTTGTTTATTTTTTAATAGTAGTCATCCTAATAGTTATGAGGTGATATCTCATTGTAGTTTTGGTTTGCATTCTCCTGATAAATCATGTTGAGCATCTTTTCATATACTTGTTGGCCATTTGTATGTCTTTGGAGAAATGTCTGTTTTACAAACAACACTTGTTTTGATCAAATTCTCTCACTAGCATATATGTTTTCAAGGTTTATTGATATTGTGGCATGTATCAGTACTTTATTTCTATTTATTGACAAATAATATTCCATTGTATGGATGTACTGCATTTTGTTTGTCCTTTGTCTATTGATGGATAATGGGGTTATTTCCACTTTTTGGCTAGTATGAATAATGGGGCTGTAAATGTTCATGTACAAGTTTTTATGTGGATGTGCATTTTCGTTTTTCCTGGGTATATACCTATGAATGGAATTATTGTGTCATATAGTAGCTGTATGTTTAACTTTTTGAGGAACTGTCAGATTGTTCTCCAAGCTGTTGCACCATTTTACATACCCATCAACAATAAATGAAGATTCCAATTCCTCCACATCCTCTGAAACACTGGTTATTATCTGTCTTTTCACTTAAACCCATCCTAGTGAGTGTGAAGTGCTATCTCTGTGTGGTTTTGTCTTAAGTTTCTCTAATGACTAATGATGTTGAGTATCTTTTCCTGTACTTATTGACCATTTGCATTTTATTTGGAGAAATGTCTATTCAAATCATTTGCCTATTTTCAAATTGGGTTATTTTCCTTTTATTATTGAGCTGTAATAGTTCTGGACACAAATCCTTTAGTAAATCCACTTTTTAAAAAATTAATAAAATCCTCCTGGATTGTTATTTTATTTCCTACATTTCTTTCCAAAATCTAATAGACCATCTTCTTTCTGACACCTTTATTACTTTTAGGCTGCTGCTTCCATTGCAGAAAGATACTAACAACTCTGGCCACCATTGATTTTTGTAATGGATGACAGACCCTACTGTTCGTGTCTTGAGGTCCACCTTATCAAAGACAATGAATGTCTTCACTGTCTACTCTGCTTGCCAACTAAAAACTGTTTCACAATCCAACCCAGAATCACAAAAAAACAAGAATAAATATAGTACCCCCACTCCTGTACCCAAATAGCTGAACAACTAAAAAGAAACATACCAACCTCAACTAGGCTGATGGTTGACACCACAATGGTTCTAGCTCCTCTCAGACACCAGTCAGATGAGCCACATAGACATCTCAGCACCGAGTCACCTCATGAAAAGTGTCTTGCCCTAATTTCATTGCTATGTATTCTAGAAGATGGCATCTTCTTCAGAAAATACAGGGAGCCATCCTGTGTGACCATCTAAACTATTAGTCATAAATCAAAATGTTTATAGGGGCTAAGCAGGTAACCTGATAAGTAAAGCTGCTCAAGTATAGGATGTGCTGAAGACTTTGGGAAACTGGAAAGCAAGTACCCAGTATATGTACAACCTGTCTCCAGTTGATTTTGCCATGCAGGATTGCAAGCCCCATGTTGCCAGATCTTATTTTTTAAGGCAAGCTAGAAACTGGATTTTTATGTGAAAAATTCCTTTTAAAATACTGGCAATAAATTTGATATTTTTTATTATTTTTAAATATAATTTATTGTCAAATTTGTTTCCATACAACACCCAGTGCTCATCCCAAGTGCCCTCCTCAAAGCCCATCACCCACTTTTCCCTCTCCCCCACACCCCCATCAACTTTCAGTTTGTTCTCTGTATTTAAGAGTCTATAATGGTTTGCCTCCCTCCCTCCCTCTCTGTAACTATTTTTTCCCTTTACCCTCCCCCATGGTCTTCTGTTAAGTTTCTCAAGATCCACATATGAGTGCTAAATTTGAAATTTTAGAAAACATTGTGCAGGCCAAATAAAACATGTGCACTGGCTGGATCTGGCCAATCGGCCACCAGTTTATAATCTCTCTTCAAAACACTACCTAATTCTTCCTCCAACATTCTCTGCCATTGGCAACACCAATCTGGGAACACATTGTTGCCCACATGCTTAAGGCCTCCTCCAGACTATTAGCTGTTTTTTAAAAATACTTTTTTTCTAGCTTTTTCTTTCCATGTGCATACCAAGAAACACCATCCTCAAAGAGTAGCTTAATATACTGACAAAGAGCATGATCAGTCAGTGAGATCTATGTGCAATCCTAGCTCTTCCAAATGCTAGCTATGTGTCTTTGGGCAAGTTAATCTACTTCTTTGAGCCTCAGTTTTTTCATCGTTAAAATGGATAAAGTAACATCTACTTTGCAGATTTGTTTTGAAGCAGTACATTTTAAGAATGTAGAACATAAAAGATGCTTAATAAATATTATGAGTCATCCTTCATTCTTACTTCTTAACTAACATTATCTAATGTTTGATACATTGACACCATTACCTCCATCTCTTTTTCCCCTTTAAACTTTAAGTTCTGGAAGCAATGCTTTTTATGCTCATAGTGTGAAGCTCATGAACCTCAGTGTTCTTCTAGACCCTGTCCAATGTCATTTCAATACGCTTGATCCCAAACCCATGCTCCATCCTAGACTATGTGTATTTGTCCTGTATATCTTTCATTGTTAAATCTAAGTGACAATTGTTTGTTTCATACTTGTCAATTTCTGTGACGCTTCTGGTAAAACACCCCATATACCCTACCAAACTCTTTGAATGGCCTTCTAGAATAATAGTCCTCAGATATTTTGGATCAGCCAATAATATCTGTCTATTCAATTTTGTATCAGACCAGCTTCCTCTGAAAGTTCTCTTACTTTTGTTTCTATCCATTAAGACCTGGATGAAATTCATTTGGTTACATGGAATCTATTTCATAAAGAGTAGAAAGTATAAAATATTTCCACCTAATTCCATTTAGTTGTCCATTTGCAAGTAAGCAAACTCTGGAAGAATGACCATCGACTCAGGATAAACATGGAAAAAAGAGAGACCTAAGAAAAGATAGCAAAAGTCATATGAGTCTCACCACTTTTAATCAAGTAAGATTAAAAGGCTCCATTTACCTTATTGGTATAGAGGTCACCTCTCAGCTTCCCAAAAGATCATCAAAAGTGATGGCTAAAAAGTGTTGAGCCTTATTCCAGTCTTCAGCTAGTTATTTCCACTGTCGGTCTTAAAGGAATGAGCACATTTAGCATATTTGTCTCTGAAGACTAGGCCAGAAGAGAATTTTCAAGGGTGTCTTGAGCTGCATTAAGAATCTAGACTCCCAAGATGTCTGCTTTGAAGAAGACAACCCTGTTGGAATATAAAGTCCCGGTATCTTTGTTTCAAGCTACATCCATCACCTTATGGTTATATCTCATATATGAAGGCACACCTGTTTCAGGTTCCCTGCAGGTATATCCCACTCCCACCTCTGAACCTTTTCCAAAACAATATATTCTCCCTGTAATACTTTTCCTTCAGGCAGTCAAATGGTCTTTCCCATCATTTAAACAGCTTCTGAAATCCCATCAATCCTCCAGTCTTCTAAGATTGATTGGCCAACTGACAGGTTTTATTTTTTTTTGGGGGGGGGGGTTAGACTGGACATGAAACACCCACAGCTATTCTTCCCTCCCTGATCATGTACTAAGCCCTTATTGCCTCACTTTTATTGAAGTACATTTACCGTTTATATCTGCAAAATTTGTTCTGGTCAAAGATTGAGCAGAGAGTAATGTCTGCTGTACAAACAAATAGCTCATAAATCCAAGTTTCAGAATTCTACCCATAATACTATTGTACAATGCATTAATTTAGTGGGTTAAGGGAAACCCTAGGTTTTTGTTAGAGGTATTAAGGTACAAAAGTATTAGCAGAGGCTAGATCTATTTTTGTGAAATATAAATGCAGAATTTAAATGCATATATGTGAAATAGAATTCAGTAACATTTACTAATGATGAAAGTAGAACAGCATAGTTAAAATTAACAAGATATTACACTTAACAATATAAGTGAAGCTAGGACTCACATATTGATGATTGTTTTTTTCTTCTTCTGTCATATTCATTATAGAGTAGAAAAGTAGTTCAATGAGAAGTCACATGGACCTGAGTTTGAACACTAGTTAGTTGCACTACTTACTATCTGATCATGGTCAAATTAACTAACTTCTTTGAGCCTCAGTTTCATAATCTTTGGAATATAGATAATAGTTACTACCTTATAAGGTTAATGGGAGAATCATTAACAAAAGATAACATTAATTGACCAAATACTTGGAATCAGGCATAGTTTTAAGCTCTTTAAATGGATTATCTCATATAATAATCCCAACCACCCTATAAGACAGGTACTATTATTATCTCCAGTTTACAGGACTCCTTAGGCAAGGGAAGTTAAGTAACTTGCCCAAAGTCATACAGTTACTAAGTGGTGGCACTAGAATGTGAATCTAGGCACTCTATTTCTTTTTTATTTTTTTATTTTATTTCAACACACCTTTGAAAATTCTCTTTGGCCTAGCCTTCAGTAATCTCTATACCCAATGTGTGGCTCAAACTCACAGCCCTGAGATCAAGAGTCACATGTTCCACAGACTGAACCAATCAGGCACCCCAAGGCACTCTGTCTTAACCACAACCATGCAATTCTTTCAAAGAGTAGAGTATATAATGCCTGCAAAGCACTTAATACAGTACCAAGCACATAGTAAGTGCTCAAAAAATGTTTATTATTTGTATAACTTACCGTGACTTATTAAGAATATCCTCTCAGGGTGCCTGAGTGGCTAAGTTGGGTAAGTGTCTGACTTCTGCTCAGGTCATGATCTCATGGTTCATGGGTTCAAGTGCCACATCAGGCTCTGTGCTGACAGCTCGGAGCCTGGAACCTGCTTTAGATTCTGTGTCTCCCTCTCTCTCTGCCCCTCCCCCCCCACTCTCTCTCTCTCTCTCTCAAAAATAAACATTAAAAATAATGTTCTCTCACAATTTATTTCAGTATATTCAGCCATCTGCCTCATATAAAAACATATACTTTAGGGCTTTCTACCTTAGAGTCTTCCCTCTTAGAAGTCATGTCTCACAGTGATATGGATCCCTTTATAGACGACCAGGTAGAACAAGGTCCTTAAATGCTTTCTGAAGAAGTAGAAGTAAGAGGAGAAGAGGAAGAGAGGGAGAAGGGACAGAAGTTCTTAACATTTGTGGAAAGAGGTTCAACAATTACATGGGGGGTCTGTGGGGCTAGGTTGGACTTCTACTATGGGACTTTCCAAGTTCAGTTTTAGTTGCTGTGGAAAGAATGGGGGTGATTTCCTGTCACCCCTACTTCACCATGCCTCCAGAGTGATCCATACCCTTCTATGGAGCCTAGCAGCCCCATGTCAACAGAAAGCTTATGACATTTTGCATAAGTAAGCATGATTGTGAAGCTTGTTGAAAACAAAAGTGGGTGAATTTTAGCATTTTATGAATATTGAGAAGAAAGCATTAATTACTTATGGACTGTATCTTTTTAAAATTTTTTTAATGTTTATTTATATTTGAGACAGAGAGAGAGAGAGAGAGAGAGAGAGACAGTGCATGAGCATGGGAGGGGCAGAGAGAGAGAGAGGAAGACAGAGACAGAGACAGAATCTGAAGCAGGCTCTAGGCTCTGAGCTGTCAGCACAGAGTCCAACATGGGGCTCCAACTCACAAGCCGTGAGATCATGACATGAGCTGAAGTTGGATGCTCAACCAACTGAGCCATCCAGGTTCCCTGACTTATGGACTATATCTTGAGAGGCCCAACAAGCCTTTAAGGCCCCCAGATTTCTGCTAAACTCCCACCAATTGAGAGTTATTTATTTTTACCAAGGTCTCTCTCAAAATTCATTATTATTTTTAAAAATAAACACATTAAGCCAGTTATTCACATATTAAATCAAGTTAATTTAATCAGAATGCTTCCTCCCTGGCAAATAGAGGGTATCCACTGTGGAGGAATTGGGAGATTGGCTCGAGCAAGGGGCAAACAGATTAATTTCAGAATGTAGGGGCACTGCTTAAGTGTGGGCATGAATGCACAAAGCTGTCTCCATGACCTCTTTTAAATACCAAAACTCATAAAAACCGATAACCAAAATGGTTTAACACTGATCTATCTGATCTGCTTTGTTTCAAACAATGAGGAGATGCTAAATACTGCAAGGGGGAGAGAATAAAGGGGATTTTTGTGCCTGGTCCCCAAACCCAACCTTGGGGCTTCATATGGTTGATGTTTGATAATAGATTGCTCACTTGAAATCAGAGAAAGGCTGAAAGGGGAAGGTAAGGATTGTTTGTTCTTAGTGCCTTCCTCCCCTTGGTGACAATTTTAAGTCCCAGCAGAATGATCCTGAAAACTCACAAGATTCTTCAGAACTTGAATGTGTGGGTTCACTAAATGGAACAAAGCCTTGGCACTCTTTAATGTAACAGGGTGCCACAAACCTGGCCACTGCAGCGGTTACTGTAGCACAGGGAAAATTCTCCACATCCCCACACAGAGTACTTAATGGTGGACTTTCAGGTGCTGTGGCAAGCCAGTATGAGAACAATTTACAGGTGGAGAGAACTTCTTGGTTATTCTAAAATTGTACCACAAAAGTAAGCTCCTACCTCTCAGTTTGACTCTGCTTGGGTATATATAAGTTGGTGATTCTCCAACTTATACATTCATTCACTTATATGCTAATCTCCCTGTCCAACACATAGGGGCCCAAATTTAAGCTTACATTGAATTAGTTCACAATTTGTTTCAGAGCCAAGGGCTGCTGTTGCTCCTACTTCAGATGTCATCCCCCTGATTTTAGTGGGCTAAATAGCCAGTAAGGCTGTAGACAATAAAGGAAAGGGAAGGAAAGAGACACTATTTGGGAGTAGGAAAAGAAAAAAAGAAAGCAAGAGAAAGGAAGAAGCTAACTGTGGGCTAAGGAGCTGTTGGTTCCAACACAAACACACACACACACATTCATAAAAGTAAGAAACACAATCAAATCATCTCCACTACATGGGCCACCTAAATAAGGATGAAATCAAAGGAAAAGAATTTGAGGCATTGCTGGAAATAGAGAAATCATACTTAATGTGGTTTTCGTAGCCTAGTTTGAGATCATGAACTACAGAAACCAGAGTGGTACAAGAAACAACAGGTGTTGTAGAGGATTTAGAGAAAGGGGAACCCTCTTACACTGTTGATGGGAATGCACACTGGTGCAGCCACTGTGGAAGATAGTATGAAGGTGTCTCAAAAAGTTAAAAATAGAGGAGGGAGTTAATTAAGATGGTGGAGAAGAAGGGGGACCAGGATTTTCTTTGTCCCTCAAACACAGCTTTATTGAGGTCACATCACTTGGAATACCCGGGAAATTGGTGGAGTGGCAGAAGGATCTCCATAGTTGGAGGGAGACAGCTTGGCAAGATCAAGCCTCTGGAGCTGAAACTCAGGAAGTTTCAGAAATGCACGACTTTCTCTGGAGTGGGGCCAGGGTTACTTCAACAAACAAATCAAACCACACCTGGTTGAAGGTCCAAACACTCCACTACTACAAGCAAGGAGGAGCTCAGAAGAGGACTGACCAGTGGAATAGAGCAGCCAAAATGCAACAATAAAGTGCATGCAACATACACCAAAAATACTTCCTGAAGTGCTCAGTTCTGGACAGGCTATGACCCCTTTTTAATATATTAGTACTCTCAGGTGTAGGACATAACAAGCTTTTATTTTATTTTTTAATGTTATTTAATGTTTATTTTGTTTTTTCTATTTTTTTATTTTTTAATATGAAATTGATTGTCAAATTGGTTTCCATAACAAGCTTTTAAAACATGCTAAAATCGGAAACTTAGCCAAAATGACAAAATGGGGAATTCTCCCCCCGTCTCCAAAAAAAACGGTTCAGGAAGAAACCAGAGCCAGAGAATTTCTCAAAACAGATATAAACAATATATCTGAACAAGAATTTAGAATAACAATCCTAAGACTAATAGCTGGGCTTTAAAAAAGCATAGAATATACCAGAGAAACTTGCTGCAGAGATCAGACCTAAGAACTAGTCATGATGAATTAAAAATGCTATAACTCAGATGCAAAACAAGCTAGATACAATAACAGTGAGTATGGAAGAAGCAGAGGAGAGGATAGGTGAAATAGAAGATAAATTTATGGAAAAGAACGAAACTGAAAAAAAGAGGGCAAGGAAATTACTGTACCACAAGGGGGAGAATTAGAGAACTAAGTGATTCCATGAAATGAAACAATATCTGTATCATAGGAGTCCCAGAAGAAGAGTGAGATAAAGGGACAGAAGGTTTATTTGAACAAATTATAGCTGAGAACATCCCTAATCTGGGGAAGGAAACAGGTATCCAAGCCCAAGAGGCACAGAGAACTCCCTTCAAACACAACAAAAACAGGTCAACAACATGGCATACCATAGTGAAACTGGCAAAATACAAAGGTAAAAATAGAATTCTGGAAGCAACCAGGGACAAACAGTCCTTAACCTATAAGGATAGACACATAAGGCTAGTAGCAGACCTGTCCACTGAAACTTGGAAGGGCAGAAGGTTGTGACAGGAAATATTCAATGTGCTGAATAGGAAAAATATGCAGCCAAGAATCCTTTGTCCAGCAAGAGTATCATTCAGGATAGAAGGAGAGATAAAGACTTTCCCAGACAAACAAAAACTAAAGAAGTTCTTGACCACTAAACCAGCCCTGGAAGCAATCCTAAGGGGGATTCTGTGATTGGAAAACAGCAAAGACTACAAAGGACCAGAGACATCACAACAAGCATGAAATCTACAGATAACACAATGGTACTAAATTCATATCTTTTGATAATCACTCTGAATGTAAATGGGCTTAATGTCCAAATCAAAAGACATAGGGTATAAGAATGGATAAAAAACAAGATACATCTATATACTGACTACCAGGGACTCATTTTAGACCTGAGGACACCTGCAGATTGAAAATGAGGGGATGGAGAACCATTTATCATGCTAATGGACATCAAAAGAAAGCTGGAGTAGTCATACTTATTATCAGCCAAACTAGATTTAAAAACAAAGGCTGTAACAAGAGATGAAGAAGGTCAATACATAATTAAGGGGTCTATCCATCAAGAAAAGTTAATTGTAAATATTTATGCCCTCAATGTGGAATACCCAAATATATAAATCAATTCATCACAAATATAAGCAAACTTATTGATTATAATACTGTAGTTGTAGGAGAGTTTAATACTCTACTTACAGCAATGGACAGATCATCTAGGCAGAAAATCAATAAGAAAACAACTGCTCTGAATGTCACATTGGGCCAGATGGACTTAAGAGATATATTCAGAACTTTTCATCCTAATGCAGCAGAATACACATTCTTCTCGAGTGTGCATGGAACATTCTCCAAAATAGATCACATAATGGGTCACTAAACAGCCCTCAACAAGTACAAAAATATTGAGATCATACCATGTGTATCTTCAGATCACAATGCTATGAAACTTGAAATCAACCACAAGAAAAAATTTGGAAAGCCCCCAAATACATGGAGGTTAAAGAACATCCTAGTAAAGAATGAATGGGTTAACTAGGAAATTAAAGAAAAAAAATTAAAAATACATGGAAGCAAGTGAAAATGAAAACACAACAGTCCAAAACCTTTGGGATGCAGCATAGGCAGTCCTAAGAGGAAAATACATTGCAATTTGGGTCTATCTCAAGAAGCAAGAAAGGTCCCAAATATACAACCTAACCTTACACCTAAAGGAGCTAGAAAAGAAGCAGCAAATAAAGCCCAAAGTCAGATGAAGAAGGGAAACAGTAAAGATTAGAGCAGAAATAAATCATATAGAGTCCAAAAAACACAAGTAGAACAAATCAACAAATTTAAGAGCTAGTTTTTTGAAAGTAAAAACAAAATCAATAAATCCCTAGCCAGACTTCTCAAGAAGAAAAGAGAGAGGACCCAAAATAGATAAAATCATGAATGCAAGAGGAGAGAGGTTGTAGTCAGCCAATACCACAGAAATACAAACAGTTATTAGAGAATACTATGAAAATTGTATGCCAACATAACAGGACAATCTGGAAGAAATAGAAAAATTCTTAACTCGCACACTACCAAAACTCAAACAGGAAGAAATAGAAAATTTGAACAGACCCATAACTAGTGAAAAATTGAATCAGTTATCAAAAATCTACCAACAAATAAGAGTCCTGGGCCAGATGGCTTCCCAGGGAAATTCTATCAGACATTTAAAGCAGAGTTAATTCCTATTCTTCTCAAACTGTACCAAAAGATAAAAATGGAAAGAAAGCTTCCAAACTCATTGTATGAAGCCAGCATTACCTTGATTCCAAAACCAGACGAAAACACCACTAAAAGGAGAATAATAGACCAATATCCCTGATGAACTTGGATGCAAAATTCTCAACGAGATACTAGAAAATTAAATTCAACAGTACATCGAAAGAATTATTCACCATGATCAAGTGGGATTCATTCCTGGGCTGCAGGGCTGGTTCAATATTTGCAAATCAATCATTGTGATATACCACATTAATAAAAGATAGCATAAGAACCATATGATCCTGTCAATAGATGCATAAAAGGCATTTGACAAAATACAGCATCTTTTATTGATAAAAACCCTCAGGAAAGTCAGGATAGAAGGAATATACTTAACATCATAAAAGCCATATATGAAATGCCCACAGTTAATATCAACCTCTAAGAACTAAAGAACTATTCCCTTGAAACCAGGAACACAACAGGGATGTCCACTCTCACCACTGTTGTTCAACATAGTGTTGGAAGTCCTAGCCTCAGCAATCAGACCACAAAACAACATAAAAGGTATGCAAATTGTCAAAGAAGAAGTCAAACTTTCACTCTTCTCAGATGGCATGATAATCTACAGGGAAAACCTGAAAGACTCCACCAAAACAACTATTAGAGCTGATGCCTGTATTCAGTAAAGTTGCAGGATACAAAATCAATGCACAGAAATCAGTTGTGTTTCTATATACCACTAATGAAGCAACAGAAAGAAATATCAAGAAATTGATCCCATTTACAACTGCACTAAAAACCATAATATACCTAGGAATAAGCCTAACAAAGGAGTAAAAGATCTGAACACTGAAAACTATAGAAAGCTTATTAAAGAAATTGAAGAAGAGACAAAAAAAATGGAAAAATATTCCATGCTCACAGATTGGAAGAATAAATATTGTTGAAATGTCAATACCACCCAAAGCAACCTACACATTTAATGCAATCCCTATCAAAATAACACCAGCATTCTTCAAAGAGCTAGAACAAACAATCCTAAAATTTGTATGGAACTACAAAGACCCCAAATAGCCAAAGCAATGTTGAAAAAAAAACTGCAGGCATCACAATCCTGGACTTTAACTTGTATGACAAAGCTGTAACCGTCAAGACACTATGGTATTGGAAAAAAAAAAAAAAAACTAGACACATAGATCAATGGAATAGAATAGAGAACCCAGAAAAGGACCCACAAATATATGGCAAACTAATCTTCAATAAAGCAAAAAGAGTATCCAATGGAAAAGGACAGTCTCTTTAGTAAATGGTGCTGGGAAAACTGGACAGCAACGTGCAGAGGAATGAAAATGGACCATTTTCTTACATCATACACAAAAAATAAATTCAAAATGGCTGAAGGACATAAATGTCAGATAGGAAACCATCAAAATCCTGCAGAACAAAACAAGCAGCAGCCTCTTTGACCTCAGCCTCAAGAACTTCTTGCTTGTCATGTCTCTGGAGGCAATGGAAATAAAAGTAAAAATGAACTATTGGGACCTCAAGACAAAAAGCTTCTGCACAGCAAAGGAAACAATCAACAAAACTAAAAGGCAACCGATGGAATGGAAGAAGATATTTGCAAATGACGTATCAGATAAAGGGTTAGTATCCAAAATATATAAAGAACTTATCAAACTCAACACTCAAAAAAAAAAGAATCCAGTGAAGAAATGGGCAGAAGATATGAATACACACTTCTCCAAGGAAGACATCCAGATGGCCAACCAACACATGAAAAGATGCTCAACATCACTCATCATCAGGGAAATACAAATCAAAACCACAGTGAGATACCACCTCACACCAGTCAAAACAGCTAAAATTAACAACTCCAGGAAACAACAGATGTCGGCAAGGATGTAGAGAAAGGGGAACCCTCTTGCACTGTTTGTGGGAATGCAAACTGGTGCAGCCACTCTGGAAACCGTATGGAGGTTTCTCAAAAAATTAAAAACAGAACTACCCTACAACACAGAAATTCCACTACTAGGAATTTATCCAAAGGATACAAAAATGCTGATTCAAAGGGGGTAACTGAACCCCGATGTTTGAGGCAGTGCTGTCAACAATAGGCAAATTATGGAAAGAGCCCAAATGTCCATCAACTGACAAGTGGATTAAGAAGAATGTGGCAGATGGAAAAAAAGAAGATGGCGGCATAGGAGGACGCTGGGCTCACCGCGCGTCCTGCTGATCACTTAGATTCCACCTACACCTGCTTAAATAACCCAGAAAACCGCCAGAGGATTAGCAGTATGGAGTCTCCGGAGCAAAGCGTGGACGAGAGGCCCACGGAAGAGGGCAGGAAGGGCGGCGAGGCAGTGCGCGCTCCACAGACTGGCGGGAGGGAGCCGGGGCGTAGGGGCGGCCTGCCGGCCAAGCAGAGCCCCCGAGTCTGGCTGGCAAAAGCGGAGGGGCCAGACGGAATGTGTTCCGACAACAAGCGCTACTTACCGTCTGGGAGGTCATAAGTTAACAGCTCTGCTCAGAAAGCGGGAAGGATGGAGGACAAAGAGAGGGAGAGTTGCTGAGCCCACGGATGACAGAGCTCAGCTTGGTGGGGAACAAAGGCGCTCACCAGCGCCATCTCCCCCGCCCATCCCCCAGCCAAAATCCCAAAGGGAACCAGTTCCTGCCAGGGAACCTGCTCCCTCCTCCGCGCAAACACCCAACTCTGTGCTTCTGTGGAGCCAAACTTCCGGCAGCGGATCTGACTCCCTCCCGCTGCCACAGGGCCCCTCCTGAAGTGGATCACCTAAGGAGAAGTGAGCTAAGCCTGCCCCTCCTGCCCCCGTGCACCTTGCCTACCCACCCCAGCTAATACGCCAGATCCCCAGCACCACAAGCATGGCAGTGTGCAAGTAGCCCAGACAGGCCACGCCACCCCACAGTGAATCCCCCCCCAGGAGAGGGGAAGGGAAGGCACACACCAGTCTGACTGTGACCCCAGCGGTGGGCTGGGGACAGACATCAGGTCTGACTGCGGCCCCGCCCACCAACTCCAGTTATACACCACAGCACAGGGGAAGTGCCCTGCAGGTCCTCACCACTCCGGGGACTATCCAAAATGACCAAACAGAAGAATTCCCCTCAGAAGACTCTCCAGGAAATAACAACAGCTAATGAACTGATCAAAAAGGATTTAAATAATATAACAGAAAGTGAATTTAGAATAATAGTCATAAAATTAATCGCTGGGCTTGAAAACAGTATAGAGGACAGCAGAGAATCTCTTGCCACAGAGATCAAGGGACTAAGGAACAGTCACAAGGAGCTGAAAAACACTTTAAACGAAATGCAAAACAAAATGGAAATGACGACGGCTCGGATTGAAGAGTCAGAGGAGAGAATAGGTGAACTAGAAGATAAAGTTATGGAAAAAGAGGAAGCTGAGAGAAAGAGAGATAAAAAAATCCAGGAGTATGAGGGGAAATTTGGAGAACTAAGTGATACACTAAAAAGAAATAATATACGCATAATTGGTATCCCAGAGGAGGAAGAGAGAGGGAAAGGTGCTGAAGGGGTACTTGAAGAAATTATAGCTGAGAACTTCCCTGAACTGGGGAAGGAAAAAGGCATCGAAATCCAAGAGGCACAGAGAACTCCCTTCAGATGTAACTTGAATCGATCTTCTGCACGACATATCACAGTGAAACTGGCAAAATACAAGGATAAAGAGAAAATTCTGAAAGCAGCAAGGGATAAACGTGCCCTCACATACAAAGGGAGACCTATAAGACTCATGACTGATCTCTCCTTTGAAACTTGGCAGGCCAGAAAGGCTTGGCACGATATCTTCAGTGTGCTAAACAGAAAAAATATGCAGCCGAGAATCCTTTATCCAGCAAGTCTGTCATTTAGAATAGAAGGAGAGATAAAGGTCTTCCCAAACAAACAAAAACTGAAAGAATTTGTCACCACGAAACCAGCCCTACAAGAGATCCTAAGGGGGATCCTGTGAGACAAAGTACCAGAGACATCACTACAAGCATAAAACATACAGACATCACAATGACTCTAAACCCGTATCTTTCTATAATAACACTGAATGTAAATGGATTAAATGCACCAACCAAAAGACATAGGGTATCAGAATGGATAAAAAAACAAGACCCATCTATTTGCTGTCTACAAGAGACTCATTTTAGATCTGAGGACACCTTTAGATTGAGAGTGAGGGGATGGAGAACTATTTATCATGCTACTGGAAGCCAAAAGAAAGCTGGAGTAGCCATACTTATATCAGACAAACTAGACTTTAAATTAAAGGCTGTAACAAGAGATGAAGAAGGGCATTATATAATAATTACAGGGTCTATCCATCAGGAAGAGCTAACAATTATAAATGTCTATGCGCCGAATACCAGAGCCCCCAAATATATAAAACAATTACTCACAAACATAAGCAACCTTATTGATAAGAATGTGGTCATTGCAGGGGACTTTAACACTCCACTTACAGAAATGGATAGATCATCTAGACACACGGTCAATAAAGAAACAAGGGCCCTGAACGATACATTGGATCAGATGGACTTGACAGATATATTTAGAACTCTGCATCCCAAAGCAACAGAATATACTTTCTTCTCGAGTGCACATGGAACATTCTCCAAGATACATCATATACTGGGTCACAAAACAGCCCTTCATAAGTTTACAAGAATTGAAATTATACCATGCATACTTTCAGACCACAATGCTATGAAGCTTGAAATCAACCACAGGAAAAAGTCTGGAAAACTTCCAAAAGCATGGAGGTTAAAGAACACCCTACTAAAGAATGAGTGGGTCAACCAGGAAATTAGAGAAGAAATTAAAAAATATATGGAAACAAACGAAAATGAAAATACAACAATCCAGACGCTTTGGGATGCAGCGAAGGCAGTCCTGAGAGGAAAACACATTGCAATCCAGGCCTATCTCAAGAAACAAGAAAAATCCCAAATATAAAATCTAATAGCACACTTAAAGGAAATAGAAGCAGAACAGCAAAGGCAGCCTAAACCCAGCAGAAGAAGAGAAATAATAAAGATCAGAGCAGAAATAAACAATATAGAATCTAAAAAAACTGTAGAGCAGATCATGAAACCAAGAGTTGGTTTTTTGAAAAAATAAACAAAATTGACAAACCTCTAGCCAGGCTTCTCAAAAAGAAAAGGGAGATGACCCAAATAGATAATATCATGAATGAAAATGGAATTATTACAACCAATCCCTCAGAGATACAAACAATTATCAGGGAATACTATGAAAAATCATATGCCAACAAATTGGACAACCTGGAAGAAATGGACAAATTCCTAAACACCCACACGCTTCCAAAACTCAATCAGGAGGAAATAGAAAGCTTGAACAGACCCATAACCAGTGAAGAAATTGAATCGGTTATCAAAAATCTCCCAACAAATAAGAGTCCAGGACCAGATGGCTTCCCAGGGGAGTTCTACCAGACGTTTAAAGCAGAGATAATACCTATCCTTCTCAAGCTATTCCAAGAAATAGAAAGGGAAGGAAAACTTCCAGACTCATTCTAGGAAGCCAGTATTACTTTGATTCCTAAACCAGACAGAGAACCAGCAAAAAAAGAGAAGTACAGGCCAATATCCTTGATGAATATGGATGCAAAAATTCTCAATAAGATACTAGCAAATCGAATTCAACAGCATATAAAAAGAATTATTCACCATGATCAAGTGGGATCATGGGATCATGACCATGATCATTCCTGGGATGCAGGGCTGGTTCAACATTCGCAAATCAATCAACGTGATACATCACATTAACAAAAAAAAAGAGAAGGACCATATGATCCTTTCAATTGATGCAGAAAAGGCCTTTGACAAAATCCAGCACCCTTTCTTAATAAAAACCCTTGAGAAAGTCGGGATAGAGGGAACATACTTACACATCATAAAAGCCATTTATGAAAAGCCCACAGCTAACATCATCCTCAACGGGGAAAAACTGAGAGCTTTTTCCCTGAGATCAGGAACACGACAGGGATGCCCACTCTCACCGCTATTGTTTAACATAGTGCTGGAAGTTCTAGCTTCAGCAATCAGACAACAAAAGGAAATCAAAGGCATCAAAATTGGCAAAGATGAAGTCAAGCTTTCACTTTTTGCAGATGACATGATATTATACATGGAAAATCCGATAGACTCCACCAAAAGTCTGCTAGAACTGATACATGAATTCAGCAAAGTTGCCGGATACAAAATCAATGTACAGAAATCAGTTGCATTCCTATACAGTAACAATGAAGCAACAGGAAGACAAATAAAGAAACTGATCCCATTCACAATTGCACCAAGAAGCACAAAATACCTAGGAATAAATCTAACCAAAGATCTGTATGCTGAAAACTATAGAAAGCTTATGAAGGTAATTGAAGAAGATATAAAGAAATGGAAAGACATTCCCTGCTCATGGATTGGAAGAATAAATATTGTCAAAATGTCAATACTACCCAAAGCTATCTACACAGTCAATGCAATCCCAATCAAAATTGCACCAGCATTCTTCTCGAAACTAGAACAAGCAATCCTAAAATTCATATGGAACCACAAAAGGCCCTGAATAGCCAAAGTAATTTTGAAGAAGATGACCAAAGCAGGAAGCATCACAATCCCAGACTTTAGCCTCTACTACAAAGCTGTAATCATCAAGACAGCATGGTATTGGCACAAAAACAGACATAGACCAATGGAATAGAATAGAAACCCCAGAACTAGACCCACAAATGTATGGCCAACTCATCTTTGACAAAGCAGGAAAGAACATCCAATAGAAAAAAGACAGTCTCTTTAACAAATGGTGCTGGGAGAACTGGACAGCAACATGCAGAAGGTTGAAACTAGACCACTTTCTCACATCATTCACAAAAATAAATTCAAAATGGATAAAGGACCTGAATGTGAGACAGGAAACCATCAAAACCCTAGAGGAGAAAGCAGGAAAAGACCTCTCTGACCTCAGCCGTAGCAATTTCTTACTCGACACATCCCCAAACGCAAGGGAATTAAAAGCAAAAATGAATTTCTGGGACCTTATGAAGATTAAAAGCTTCTGCACAGCAAAGGAAACAACCAACAAAACTAAAAGGCAACCAATGGAATGGGAAAAGATATTTGCAAATGACATATCGGACAAAGGGCTAGTATCCAAAATCTATGAAGAGCTCACCAAACTCCACACCCCAAAAACAAATAACCCAGTGAAGAAATGGGCAGAAAACATGAATAGACACTTCTCTAGAGAAGACATCCGGATGGCCAACAGGCACATGAAAAGATGCTCAACGTCGCTCCTCATCAGGGAAATACAAATCAAAACCACACTCAGATATCACCTCACGCCAGTCAGAGTGGCCAAAATGAAGAAATCAGGAGACTATAGATGTTGGCGAGGATGTGGAGAAACGGGAACCCTCCTTGCACTGTTGGTGGGAATGCAAATTGGTGCAGCCACTCTGGAAAACAGTGTGGAGGTTCCTCAGAAAATTAAAAATAGACCTACCCTATGACCCAGCAACAGCACTGCTAAGAATTTACCCAAGGGATACAGGCGTACTGATGCATAGGGGCACTTGTACCCCAATGTTTATAGCAGCACTCTCAACAATAGCCAAATTGTGGAAAGAGCCTAAATATCCATCAACTGATGAATGGATAAAGAAATTGTGGTTTATATACACAATGGAATACTACGTGGCAATGAGAAAGAATGAAATATGGCCTTTTGTAGCTACGTGGATGGAACTGGAGAGTGTGATGCTAAGTGAAATAAGCCATACAGAGAAAGACAGATACCATATGGTTTCACTCTTATGTGGATCCTGAGAAACTTAACAGAAACCCATGGGGGAGGGGAAGGAAAAAAAAAAAAGAGGTTAGAGTGGGAGAGAACCAAAGCATAAGAGACTGTTAAAAACTGAGAACAAACTGAGGGTTGATGGGGGGTGGAAGGGAGGGGAGGGTGGGTGATGGGTATTGAGGAAGGCACCTTTTGGGATGAGCACTGGGTGTTGTATGGAAACCAATTTGACAATAAACTCCACGTATTGAAAAAAAAAGAAGAATGTGGCATATATATTGGGGTGCCTGGGTGGCTCAGTCAGTTAAGCGTCTGACTCCGGCTCAGGTCATGATCTCACAGTCCGTGGGTTTGAGCCCCACGTCGGGCTCTGTGCTGACAGCTCAGAGCCTGGAGCCTGTTTCAGATTCTGTGTCTCCCTCTTTCTCTGACCCTCCCCTTTTCATGCTGTCTCTCTCTCTCAGTCTCACAAATAAATAAATGTTAAAAAAAATTTTTAAAAAAGATGTGGCATGTATATACAATAGAATACTACTCACCAATGAAAAAGAATGAAATCTTGCCATTTGCAACAACATGGATGGAACTGGAGGATATTATGCTAAGCAAAATAAGTCAGTCAGAGAAAAACAGATATCATATGATTTCACTCATGTGTGGAATTTGAGAAACTTAACATATGAACATAGAGGAAGGGAAGGAAATATAAGATAAAAACAGAGAGTGAGGCAAACCTTAAGAGACCCTTTAATACAAAGAACAAACTGAGGGTTGATGGGGGGTTGGGTTAAATAGGTGATGGGCATTAAGCAGGGCACTTTTGGGGATAAGCACTGGGTATCATATGAAGAGACAAATCACTGGGTTCTACTCCTGAAGCCAAGATGAGACTGTATGTTAAGTACCTTGAAAATTAAAAAAAAAAAAAAAAGTTAAAAATAGAACTATCCTATGACCTAGCAATTGCACTAATCAGTATTTACCCAAAGAACATAAAACTACTAATTCAAAGAGATACATGCACCCTGATGTTTATAGCAGCATTATCTACAATAGCCAAATTATGGAAACAGCCCACGTATCCATCAACTGATGAAAAGATAAAGAAAATGCAATATATGTAAACAAGAGAATATTACTCAGCCATGAAAAGAATGAAATCTTGCCATTTGCAATGACATAGATGGAGCTAGAGAGTATAATGCTAAGTGAAATAAGTCAGTCACAGGAAGACAAATAAATACCATATGATTTCACTCATATGTGGAATTTAAGAAACAACACAAATGAGCAAAGGGGAACAAAGAGAAAGAGAGGAAAACCAAGAAACAAACTCTTCATAGAGAACAAACTGATGGGTACCAGAGGAGAGGTGGGGAGTATGGGTTAAATAGGTGATGGGGATTAAAGAGTGCACTTGTGATGAGCACCAAGCATTGTATGGAAGTGTAGAATCACTATATTGTACAGCTGAAACTAATATTACACTATATGTTAACAAATTAAATAAAAACTCTTTAAAAAAAGCATAGTGATATACATTCATATGCAGATATTAAATATCTTTCCTTCATAAATACAGCCTCTCAATACATGCATAGATATAGTTGCATACCAAGACCTCTGTACTCATACAGACACAGAAAGACATATACATCACTAAATATTGAAATATATATCTGTATACCCAGGTAGGCACATGGATGCAAAGTCAAATATGAATGTCTAGAAAATATAAACATAGAGGTACACACAAGAATACACAACTACAAATAAGATATCCATGTAAATTGTAATAGATATCCATGTAAATTGTAAATAGATATCCATGTAAATAGATATGTAAATATCCATAGATATCCATGTAAATAGATATGTAAATGTAAATAGACATCCATGTAAATTGTAAAATGTAAATTGTAATACCATTTATCAGGAGTCTACTATGTGCCCAGAACTTTACATAGGTTGGCCCATTAATTCTCACAAACACTCCTTTGAGAGGGGTATCATTAATCTCATTTTACAAAGTTAAAGGAGATAGTAACTAGCCAAGAGTCATGTAGCTAGTATAGCTTACAGTAGAACAATAATTCAAAACGAAGCCAGGGTTCCTGAAGAGCCACAATTCTCTAACACCTTTATGCTGTAGCCTCTCATGACAGCTTAGAGAAATTCACAAACAGATGCACACCCATTTATAGGTACTTATGCTCTCTGGCCAAGAGAATTTTAAAATGTGATTAGCATAGTTCAGAGTCTGTTATCATCTTAATCATTTGTTTGAACTACAACAATCTGGAATTCCTTTGGGTCATTAGTACCTGTCAGTAAATTATAATGTGTTTAAATTACCTCTAGAGTATTTAAATTTAAACAGTCTTGTATCCTGGAGTAGGGCCAGCCAATATTTTAAAATAATAACACTATAATTAAAGCTTAAGGTAAGCTTAGGATCTCATTCAAGTTAACAAAAGATTACTCTTTACAGCAGAATTAAAAACAAGATTCTAATTAATTAATGTGCTAAATGTTCTTCCTTTTTGCAATCAGCATGGCAATTTCATCTGAGAAGATGCTGCACAAATATGCACACAAAAGCCCCAGCTGATACTCTGGCTGGATGCACTTCCCAGGGAACTGTCTTATTTCCTTGTACTATCCTGGGCAATTGTAGAGAACCCTTTGATGTCAAATATGAGCCTACCATAGTGTCCTCTACTGTGAATCCATACCCTCAAGTTTTGGGAAGCTTTAACAACCTCCCGGATAGGGAAATCAGGCACTCCAGTTTGCCCAAGACAATCCAGTTTACTCCTATTGTTTTGATTCAGCTAAGGGTATACTAAAAAGGGTCTTGATTTGGATAATAACATACCTAGAGACCCTATTTTAGATCATTTATGAAGCCATGAATCTTCTGGCATGGAAGTAGACAGGATAGGGAAAAAAGCAATACAGAAGAAGTATAGAGGATTTACTTTCTTCTTGGATCTCCTACTAGATTTGGTGTTTGGGCCACAGTGTTGATTTCCTGTCACTGCACCCTAGTTTGTGCAATAATACCAACTATAGTCCCAGTTACTAGGGGCTTCCTCCCTCTCCCCAGCACAGCCAAAATTATAGTGTTTCCTGATAACTAGGGCTTTTTCTTTGTCCATGGTACATACAAAGTTCAGCACCTTGTAACAGTGGTGATGGTGCTAAGGAATGGGCATGGGCAGAGCCTTCAAAAAACAGTAACAATGTAACATATAGACTCTATAGAAGAACAAAAGGATTTGGAGAAATTTTCTAACAAAGTATTCAGGGGAAGAAATGTACTCTGTTAAGAAGATTGGAAACACTAAACAAAAACACATGGGATGTGTCATGGGGAGAAATCCTGCCTGAACAAGCAAGGGGTTGACTGCTCCGTTGGATATTTTTCAAGTCTAACTTCTAAAGATTTTCTCCTGAAGAGATTACAAGAACAATGGAGGTCAAAGTACAAAACATACAGTCAGCAAAAGCAACTCTTTTTCATGGATTCCATGAAAGACAGTGAGAAACAGTAACACCTTGGATCCCTACAACTTTCTTTTGAAAAGCTTATTGATGGTACTAACATTTTCTATTGAATTCCTTTGGCATTTGCATAATGTAGGCATGGAGAAGTGGAAGGACTTTCCCTAGGTCTCACAAGCCAGTGGTAGAGCCCGAATCAAACTCATCTTTACTGAGTCAAGGCTAGGAGAGTTTTAATTTTTTAATTAAACTCTGTGCCTATGGTAAGATTACATCTGTATAGTGACTAAATTAAAGGACCCTTGAGCTTGCCAAGGTTAGAGCCCTGGCTCTACCACTTACCAGCTATGTGACCATAGTCAGGATACTTCAACTCTCTTTGTCTCAGTTTCTTTACCTATAAAATGGGATAATAAGAGTACCTCCTTCCCAGGGTTGTTGGGAGAATTATATATTAGATATAAAATCCTTAGAGCTGGTGTGCTAGAATAGGCCTTGCATTAGCTCTTAAGGACCAATTGTGTCCATCTCTTTCCAACACTTAGTGACACCATGCTGTTAGCTTGCAATCAGCCATGGTGGGAGTATTTTCACCATGGAAATAGGCAAACACTACAAATCAGGGATTTTCCCCCTACTGAGCCAGTTGTTAAACATTTACCACCACATCCCTGGGCAGGATAAACTGCCATTGTGTCAGATACAACTCCCTTGTGTGCTCAAGTGAGTTGGGGCTCTTTCAGCTCTTGGCAAATGTTGAGAGCCTTTTAGGAGCACAAGAGCTTCAATGGACTAGGACTAGACTGTTGTGGTTTGATTTTTCACTTTAAGGCCTGTTTGCTGTGGCAATTCTAACAACATATCCCCAAGGGGCACTGGATTACACAGCCTCCTCACATATAAGAGGTCTCAGCCCATCGGAGAGGAATTTGAGGCCCAAGATGGTGGACACCACTGTAAAGAGCAAATCCAAAGGAAAGTAAATGGTAGGAAACTGAATACAATGAAGGGAGCAGTAACAAGTCTGCATTTAAGTTTCCGATGATCATTTTGGGGAGTGATAGAGATTCCATTATCAAAGAAAGATGGGGATTGTATATAAAGCCAGGAACCAATTTGAACTTTAATGACCAACACAGAGAGAATTGGGTTAAAGCCAATTTATAAAACCAATGAAATGGATGGGAGTTGAAACAATACAGGCACAGAGCAAACAGACTTTAGGCCACGTGTAAATCTAGGCAAATACGAAACACATGGCATAGTCAGAGCACAGGCATTGCTCTCTGCCTCTCCCTCCACCATGGCCCTCCCCTTAAAGTTGGTCAGTCACATCTTGATAGAACTGGAACAAGAGACAGGAATCTACTGATATTCTGCCTGTGTTAGATTCCAAAGAAGACAAGACTCCAGCTTGCCTTTCAAAAATAAGACCAACATCCGGATCTATCCCTGGCACTTCCATGGAATCATCAAGTGTGAGTATGAAAATAATATTGTCTACCTTAGTCCCCTCTTTTAACAACTTTGGAAACTGAGGCCCAGAAAAGTGAATCCTCAATGTCTCAAAGCTGATTAGTGGCATACCTGGGCCAGAAGCTCAGGACTAATATGTTACTATGAAGCACAAGTTTAGTGTTTCTTAATGGTTTCTTCTTATAAATATCACTTTAAAAATGGGGTATGTTCTTGTTAAGTTGGGAAAACCTTAATCTATTTTTGCTCCTAGCTTTCCTATTGTAGCCCAAAGTCAACAGCTCTTCTCAGATCACAGAAGTATTTACAAATTTAACTCACATGCAGTCCAGAAATCTTGGCTTTTAAAAGTTATTGATAACAAATGCTTGACACAATAGCATCTGGGAACCAGGTGAAATTCTAACATGTGTAGGGGAAAAAGCAAGGCTGGGGTAGCTTTGCTGTATTCATATGTGAACAAACTTCTACCTCCTGGTACTTTTCATGTCCTCAGAAACAATACTTTTTAAAAAGCCAATGAGTACTTGGGATAGAATTTATGTCTAGATTGCAGAATTCTATTACAGGGACTTCCTCTTTCTATTCTACCATTTCCCAGCTGCCAAGGTAGTCTCAGTGACTACCATAAGGTACCAAATCCCTTTGTCCAGAATACCAGCATATCTGTAGAAAGTTCCTTCAAGGACATTTAGGTTCACTTCAACCCTTTTGACTCACAGAATTTCTTTTTTTTTTCTTGAAGTCTAATTGACATACAATAGTATATTAGTTTCAGGTGTACAACACAGTGATTCAATATTGATATACATTTTGGAATGATCACTATAATAAGTTTAGTTACCATCCATCACCATAGAAAGTTAATGCAGTATTATTGTCTATATTCTTTTTACACCAACTCAACATGATGATACATTTTGGCAGTTAGCTGGACATTGCTATTCTTGTGATTCTTTAAATCTTGAAGATTTTCCTGGGTTTGAACATCACAGGGTCAACTTATATATATCACCTGACAAATCTGCTGCTGTAATGGAAGAGGGAAGGAAATAAAGGGCAATAGATGACCATGTGCTGACAAGCTATAGATGGCCTGCAGCCTGGGGAATCATACTCTTTGCATGAGGCTCAGAACAAAGGAAGGATTTGCTGGGGGGAGAGAACTAACATTTGTTGAAGGCTTTCTATATAATAAGGAAGTTAACTTGGAGTCTTCCCCAAAATTACACGCAGTACAGGAAAACTGAGGCTAATAAAGGTCAAGTTACTCAGGTAGTAAGTAGCAGAACCAGAGTGAGACTCCAGGTCTGTTGGACTTTGAAGTTCATGATCTTTTCATAAGATCAGACTGCCTCCACTAAAGGGAGAGGAACATCTGATCTGAGTACTGACTGAACTCTTCTCATACTTCCTTCTTGAAGAAGGGGATCTCGCCTGCTGTGGTTATAGGTTCATCTGCTCAAGTCAGAGTTGGTGGCTACCAGCACAAAAAAAGGCATAAAAGTCAGTGAGAGGTGGAGGGAGCAACCTTCCAGGTACACAACACAGACTGAACCCCTTGACCCTGCTTTGGAGCATTCCCACCTGCTGACCAGGCCAGATGAATAGCTCCTCACAGATCTGGCTGTCCTCACTGTACCTCCCCAACATAAAAACCATTTGCCTCCAAAAAAAGTTCTAATTGTTCAGACAACAGAGTAGCAGCCAGGACTTGTGTGGAAACTCTTGCTAACACCAGTGGAAAGGGAAGTAAGCAGAAAACCATTTCACTTGCCTCTGAGTTTCTTTGCCAAGAGCACCAAATCTTAGTGTTCATCCATGCCACCTACAAATAATGAGCTATGACTATCTGCAATTACTGTGTTAGGCTCTGAGGATATGAAGACAAATGACATACTCCCTTCCCTCAAAGAACTCCTAGCTCTTAGTAAAGTACAAGCTCTGAGAAGCAGTCTTATTTGATGGCTAATAGCATGGGCCCTATAATCAATTGCCATGCTTAAGTCCTAATTCTACCTCTTACTATTTGTGTAAACTTGGGAAGTTAATTTGACTTTTCTGTTCCTCTGTTTCCTCATCTCTGAAATAAAGGTTAGGAAGGTGAGTAAGCCCATGTTAGGCACTTATAACAATGTCCAGCAAATTTATAAATCCTCAATAAATATTTATTATTATTACTACTATAAGCCAAAGTGATTTCTTTCAAAGTCTACCCTATCAGAATGAATGTATTCAGTGAATGAATTAACTTTAGCTTTTTAGAAAATCTCTTTCAATATTTGGATAGAAATGGAAGCTGAGGTGGGGGTGAGGTGTGATGTTCTTCACATGAGAAGACCATGAATCTTCTTATCCAGTTTATTTTGAGAACATGTGCCAATTGGAAGCAGGTAGTACCACTGACATTTTATAAACAATTAATTACCCTAATAGTCTCAGCTATGTGGAGAATTTCCTTAAAACAACACAGCTTGTGCTGGCCACTCCCCTCTGTGGAACTTGATTTCTCCATCTGTGGGTTGAGAGGGTTGCATTGGGTTGATTGTCAAAGGCCATTCAGGCTCTGACACTCAACATTTCTTCTGTTCTTAGGGCTCAATTGTTATTCCCAGAGAGGGAAAACACATATAAAATCTTGAAAGGTTTGTTGGAAAAGTTCCTGTTGTGATAAGGGAATTTGGCTAGGGAAGAAAATCCTGATTTGTCAACCATTGATCATTGATCAAAATATATACCTTTATTATAATTATATAAAAAATATACCAAAATCATATACAGTAAAGATTTGAAGAGACCTTAAATTACATCATCTAGCCCAGCATTTCTCAATTTTGACACTATTGACATTTTAGACCAGATTATTCTTTTCCTGGAGGGGGAGGCTGTCCTGTGCATTGTAGGATGTTGAGCAGCATCCCCAGCCTCTGCCCACTAGATGCTGTTAGCAATCCCCTGCCCCAACAACTTGTGACAACTGAAAATGTCTCCAGACACTGCCAAACGTCCCCTGGGGATAGGATTTCCAGATTTAGCTAATGTATTATATCTGGAAACACTACCTGCAGAGGGGGGCAACTCACCCCTAGCTGAGAACCATCAAAATTCTAGCCCCTTGCTACTTCAAAGTTCAACATGGGCAACACCTTGGAACTTTCCAGAAAAGCAGAATCTCAGGCTTAACCCAGACCCATTAAGAAAGGACAGGCATTTTAACAACTCCCCAAGTGATTTATATGCATGTTAAGTTTGAGAAACCCTGATTTAGTCTTAACCCTATATATATAAAACCCAAGATATAAATAGATAGATGATAGATAGATAGATAGATAGATAGATAGATTATAGATAGATAGATATAACTTACTGATGATACTTTTAAAAAGTATAGATGCCCACCATAATGTATTCTAATTTGGTAGGTCTGAGGTAAGGCTCCAGAATCAGTATTTCTAATTCTCACCGCTGTTTCTGCCCAGTGAGCCTAAAATACATCAAGGTTTATGAAGTGTTGATCTATTCGGTCCAGCCGTTTCATTTCACAAATGAAACTGAGGCCCAAATGAAGCAAATTACTTGCACAAGTCACAAAGACACAGTTGAAGAAGCATGGTTAAACTCTAGAATTAGACCCCAGGCCCACTGACTTCTAGTATTTCTCTTGCTTTCCCCTGGCCTTTCTACTGTCATTAAAGTTGCCTGCCAAAAGTTGTCTCCTCCTAAGAAAAGACAAAGAAAACAGAGGTGTTGCAAAATCAAATAGACTCTCACACCTCCAAAACCTTTAGGAATAACTGGCATTGATGACAGATAGCACCCTGGTAGGAAGGCTGATCCTAATATTTATCATCAGTTGTAATGAATGCTGCAATTAAAAGCAGGCTGACCTAACAGAAATCTGGAAATCTGTATCTCAATTCAGTTCAGCAGAGAACATTGCAGACAAAATAACAAGAGGCTAATATATTCAGATGCATTTTAAAATGAAATGAGGAGCAAGCAGTGAACATCTTAAACAGCATGGCAATGAATCTGTATTCTGCTTTAGGTTAGTTACAACACTGAAGAGACACATGCCTGGCCAGTGCCACCAGCATGGTAACATCTCTGAGTAGGCAGCCCTATACATCCCAAGATGTAGAAGCATACATTCTGGGTAGGATATGTGACTTTGGTGCAAGGTATGCTGGGAACTGACAGTCACCTCAAAAGAGTTTAGGAAACACCTCGCTTCACAGATTGCATTACAATAGTCTGGGATGAAGCAATCTTTGGCTGAGGTTTGGGACTTCCAGAAGCCACTGAAATTTGTGGGGTGAAAAAACCCCAAACACTGTTTTTTTAAAAAAATTTTTTTAATGTTTTATTTATTTTTGAGACAGAGACAGAGCATGAGCAGGGGAGGGGAAGAGAGAGAGAGTGAGACACAGAATCTGAAGCAGGCTCCAGGCTCTGAGCTGTCAACACAGAGCCCGACACGGGGCTCAAACCCACAAACCGTGAGATCATGACCTGAGCTGAAGTCAGACGCTCAACCGACTGAGCCATCTAGGTGCCTCCCCAAACACTGTTTTGACCCAAGGCCAGGGCTAGAGAATTTATTGCCTCCAGAAATCAGTTGAATTCCAATATCTTCATATTCCAGAACGAATGCAACTTCCACTTCTTAGAAGAAGAAATCTGGAAAGGGCAAGCATGAAACAATCTTTGCAGGCTGTCCACCCACCCCAAACCGCATAGCCCAGAGCACAGGCAGCTGGAAAAATTAATGTGTTCATTTGACAACCCCCCCAGAAGCTAGACCATGTAATTAATTTCTTTCTAAGCCCCTAAGTTATTCATTAGGAAGTGTGAAGAGTGCCCAAGGGACACTGCTGGATCACTTTTACCTTTATAGTTAAAATGATTTGTTAGGATTTATGAGCAATTTCTTTAATGCCAGTTGATTATTGGGTTGTCTTAGAAAAAAGGAAAAAAAGCTCACTTCCAACAGCTTGTTATTGCCAACTTCTCCACCTGGAATTAATCAAGAAGTACTCAAGTAGGCACATAGAGCACCTACTATGTGCCCTGTGCAGTGGTAGGAATGATACAAAATAGAGGATTAAAAAGATGGGATATTTTCCTCATTCGCAAAGAATTTATGAATTCTATACACATGGAACAAGGACAATTACACATTAAGGTGCATGCATAGTTCAGAAGAATGGTTACCATAGAAGAAAGGCTCCATGGAAGAGGTGGAACTTTGTAGGATGGGGTGCCTTCCCAAATCACAAATCATTCCTAAAGCCAAGTAGTAATCTATACTAGATCATTGCTTCCAAACATGATGTCCAATCACCTACTTGGGATTTATGTACCTTTTTTCAAATTTTATGACATTCATCCATTCAACATTTATTGACCCCTACTCTGTGCTAGGCATTTTTCTAGGAGCTTGACATACACCAGTAAACAAGGCAGGAAAGTCCCTGCCCTCATGGAGAATCTATTCTAATTGGGGAAGGAGACAATAACCATACATTCAAATAATTAGAAAGCAGGATGAGAGGATAGAGAGTGACAGAGGGTGTGATTTTATATAGGGAGAGCCAGGGAAGGCCTCTCTGAGGAGGTGATATCTGAGCTGAGACCTTAGCAGAATGAGAGAGAAACCAGGTGGATTGGACATCTGGAAAGGAGAGTATAGACTTGTTTCCCTGGTCAATCTTGCCTTGCCTGGGTATCAGCAAGCCTTTGTAACATCCTACTCCCAAACTATACCTGTTGCATTCAAGATGGCACATTCCATCTCCTCCTCTAATCCAGTGTACCTGCTTCTAAGCTTGAAAACAAATTGTTCCATCACTCCTTTTGAGCTGACAGATTCTAGTTACCAGCAAACATACTGGAAATACTGGTGGGAGTTGGGTGATGATTTTAACTAATGTCAACGTTAAAGTAATGCTAGAAGATGAAAATGGTTTAGTTTTGACCCAGGCAATTTAAAAACCACTAGATTCTCTATTTCTGCCAATCATTAAAAATTTTTAACTAAAACTATTATAGACACTATTATTAATCCAACTATATCATTAGTCTGACAATTCCTTTCATGAAAATAACTGGAAAATGTTTCCTAAACTTAAACTCAAAAAAGCCTTCTAACTTCTGTTTTGATCTTGATAGTTTATTTTAACAGCACATTATATCTATTTTATTCTGTAAGTCTTTGGAAGGCTTCAGACCAAAAGCAATAAAATTCTGAACTGACCGAAATGCCTTCCCCTCCACCTCTCCAATTCCTTTCCATGCCAAGTTCTCATAACTCCATGAAGCCTGTTCAGCCAGCCTCATGTAAGTTTTGTCTCCTCAATAGATTATTCCAGGATGGTGAGGACATCTTATACTTTGTACCCCTCTATTGTATCTAGCACAGTGCTTTGCCCCCAGGTACTGTATATAAATACTTGTTTGTTGATCAACTAAATGTAGGTACTAATTGAAGTAAGCCTGAACAGAAGTCACAATGCTATAGAACCTGTCTTTCCAAGTTCTTTGTTGGAAAATTCAGTTACTGGTGTGCTTTCTGATAACTGGAATCCTAGGGACTAAGGGAATCACCTCATCAAGAAGTGTGGCTTCGTGATCAGACACTGAGTCACTGTATGGTAGTCTGCCCAGAAAACCAAGCCATCTCTTACATGCACAGGTCACTGAAGAGACACTTGGCTTTACTTCTGGGAAATGCAGAGCCACTTATCTGGAAAATAGAATGATCATTCCAATATTCTATTATTAACACAGGATTCAGTGTATACCTGGTTCTTTGGAGCAGTGTCTAGGATGGGTAAACTTTTGATAAATGATAAACTATTAATCATGAATGGAGAAAAACTTTCACTTAGATTAGGCTGATGGAAGAGGCTTGGACAGATGCAGATGTTTTGAAAGAAAAGATTTGGTAACTTAAACACTATGGAGGTAAGGCAATGTTAACATTTCTAATATGGGGCCTGGAAGAATGACTTCTTCTCTTACCTTAAGCATTGCCATAGGCGGTCAACGCTAAAGCATAAAGGCCAGGGGAGCATGCATCTCTTCTCAGGTTACTACCATTGCCTCCAGTGTTGGCCTCTAGGAGGGCTGAATTTAATGACTCCTCTTCCTTCCTTCTGTTTATTTGTTTGAAAGTTAAGCTTGTTTAGTTATCATTGATTTGTTATGGGCCTGTCAGGGGTGATTTATCAGTAGTTTGTTCATAGTGACTTTTTTTTTTTTTTTTTGCAGCAACGTGGATGGAACTGGAGAGTGTGATGCTAAGTGAAATAAGCCATACAGAGAAAGACAGATACCATATGGTTTCACTCTTATGTTCATAGTGACTTTTAAAATACAGCTATGTTATTGCAGCCATGTCATTTTCTCAGTATCAGACAAATGATTTAGTTAACATAGTCATGCTCTTGTACAATTTACTAAATGTATGGGGTGCTGAGCTTTTTCTGTTTGATTTTGTTTCGTTAAAACTTGGTAACATACTAGGTAGATATTGCCACTTAGTCCTGAAGGCTAATTTGAACATTTTTGTTACTCAAGGTATCTTTAACCACATTTCTCCAACAGTACTACAATGAATTAAATGAGTGCGACTACTGGAGCATTTGGCAAATTGATATTTCAAGGAGGTTTTAATCTTTCAGGCTGGTCTGCTTTGTTCTCAAAGGCAACTGCTCCTTGAATGAACAATCCAATTTAGAAATGTGACTTGCTTTTCTGATTTTTGCTTTTGAAACCATGTTAACATTTTTTTTCTTAAGAGCTATGGTGTTTTTCTTCTGTGCAGAAAGTACTTTCTTGAAAGGTATTTTGACAAACAGGTTGATGAAGGGCATACGGGGGCTCAACAGTAGACCAGGAGAATACTACAGGTTTGTGATGCCTGTCAGCAGGCATAATCTTCATCTTGAATGGATTCAAATTAGAATTCTCCCAAGAAATTTCTGACATGGTTACAAATATATAGAATCATCTGGGAAGACTGTAAATAAATTGGTACAGCTTTTACAGAGAGCAAGTTGGCAACAATGTAATATTTTTCACCTATCACATTGGCAATTTTTTTTAATGATTAATAAAAGCCAGTGGTGGGAAAGGTGTGGGGTAATGGGTACTCTCATACTCTATTGACAAGATTATATATTACCTTTTGGAGAGTAACTTGGAAATATCAAAAAAAATTGTAAATGCATGTACCATTTGATCCAGCAACTCTTTTTCTGACACTTAGACTAAAGAATTTGTACAATTTGGCAAAGGTATATGTACAACTATATGCATTGTGAAATTATTAGTTTATTATTAAAAAATAGAAACAACTTAATTACCATTAACCGATTTAATAAATCTATATATCCGTAATACAGAATACCGTGTCACTGTTACAAAGAATAAGAGTAATTCTGTTTGTACTGCTTTGAAGCATCCCCAAGATATAGTGTACTTGAAAAAAGCAAGCTATGATATGGTATAGGTATTACTCAGAGCTCTCCAGAGAAACAGAACCAACAGAAGATTGTATACACACACACACACACACACACACACACACACACAGCACTTTATTATAAGGAATTGGCTCAGGTGATTATGGAAGCTGAGAAGTCCCAAGATCTGCAGCTGGCAAGCTAGAGACCCGGGAGAGCCAATAGTGTAAGCTCCAGTCCAAAACTTGGCAAGCTTGAAACCCAAGAAGATCTGATGTTTTAGTTTGAGTGAAAAGGCAGGAAAAGACCAACGTCCCAGATCAAACAGTTGGGCAGGAAGAGTTCCCTCTTACTTGCAGGAGAGGAAGTATTCAAGATTCAAGAGGAAGTATTCTATTCAAGATTTCAACTGGTTGGATGAATCTCATCCACATTAGGGAGGGTAATGTGCTTTATTGTTTTTAATTTATTTTTATTTTTTTTTGAGAGAGAGAGAGAGAAGGACAGAGCATAAGTAGGGGAGGGGTAGACAAAGAGAGAGAGAGAGAGAGAGAGAGAGAGAGAGAGAGAGAGAGAATCTGAAACAGGTTCCAGGCTCTGAGCTGTCAGCACAAAGCCCAACATAGGGCTTGAATTCACAAACCATGAGCCAAATTTCGGATGCCCAACCAACTGAGCCACACATGCACCCCAGTAATGTGCTTTATTTAACCTATCCATTTAAATGTTGATGTTTGCAGAAACACCCTCACAAATGCACCCAAAATAATGTTAACCAAATATCTGAACATCCCATGATCCAGTCAAGTTGACACATGAAATTAACCATTATAGTATGTATGGTATAATCTCATTTTTGTAAAACAAAAAAACTAAATAAAAATGCAACATTATGCATACACAGAAGAAAATATCAACAGCAATCACCTCTGAGTAGAAAGCCTGAGGTTTGGAGTATGGATTGGGTACTTGGGGCGGGGACGGGATTGGGTACTTCTTTCACCATATATTCTTTATAGTTTTATTTTTAGTTGATTTTTTAAAATGTTTTTATTTATTTTTGAGACAGAGAGAGACAGAGCATGAACAGGGGAGGGGCAGAGAGAGAGGGAGATACAGAATCGGAACCAGGTTCCAGGCTCTGAGCTGTCAGTACAGAGCCCGACGCAGGGCTCGAACCCATGAACCGTGAGATCATGACCTGAGCCAAAGTCAGACGCTCGACTGACTGAGCCACCCAGGAGCCCCTTTAGTTGATTTTTAAAATCATGATCTTTGATTTCTTTATTGGTTTTATAATTTTAAAAAAACTAGTTAATAATAAAGTAGAGGGTAATAATAGGAGGTAATACAGAAGTCCCTCTAGCTCAGAACCATGGGAATGGTTGTAAGTGATCGGTCAAGGCAAGGTGGAAAGAGAACAGGAGAAAAATCTACAAAAAAAATTGCTGGCCATCAACAGGCTGTAAGGGTAGCACAGTTTTGCCCTTGCCCTTTTTTTATTTGCTCTTTCTATTCCCTTCTTTCTGTAGTGTACCCATTGCTCCTCATGCTTGATAACTCAGAGACTGTAAATGTGATAAACCCTAATCCTCACCCCTACCCATGATCCTTTTCTTGCAGCACCTTTGGAATTCAACTCTTCACTTCCTCTCTCTTTCTCCTAATTATCCTAAGTGAAGGCAAAGCCTAATTGTTGTAAACAGTTTGTGTATAATTTAATCAGTAGATGGTACTAACGGGTAAAGAATTCATTCATTTACTCAATAAACATGTAACATGGACTGTGTATCTACTATGCATGACTCACTGTCTAGAGAATAGGCATTTCTACCTGGGAAAAGCAGTGGTTTGAGATTAGGAAAGAGAAGGTGTGTAAGGTGTTACAAGATATTCCAGGTAGAGGGAGCAACGCTGTCAAGATTTGATGATGTGAAATCCCATGACCTTTAAGAGAAACTGGACATTGTTTGGTATGACTAGAGGATGGAATATGAAGAGAGAGCACAGTGAGAAATGAGGCAAAGAGATACAAGGGAGGTATCAGCAGGATAATTATATATTATATGAGCTTGCCTCTCTGCAGAATGTTTGGTATCCATGTCTTTTCCCCATTAAATGCCAGAAGTACTCCCCCCCCCAACTATTATAATAATCAAAACATTATACCACAAATACACCTTTCTAAACATTCCTAAAGGAATCCCTCCTTGGTTGAGAACTACTGGGGCTTGATAAAAGATGACTATTTAGGTAAGAAATAACAAGTGTTGGTGAGGATGTAGAGAAAAATGAACACTTGTGCACTGTTGATGGGAACATAAATTGGTGCAGCCACTGTGGAAAACAGTATGGAATTTCCTCAAAAAATTAAAAATGGAAATACCACATGATCTGATAATTCCACTACTGGGTATTTACACAAAGAAAACTAAAACACTAATTCAAAAAGATATATATACATATATATATATATATATATATATATATATATATGTTTATTGCAGCATTACTTATAATAGCCAACATATAGAGGCAACCTAAGTGTCCTTTGATAGACAAATGGATAAAGAAGATGTGGTATAATATATACAATGGAATATTACGTGATCACAAAAAGGATGAGATCTTGCCATTTGCAACAACATGGATGAAACTAGAGAGCATTATGCTAAGTGAAATAAGTCAGACCGAGAAAGATGAATACCATACGATTTCATTTGTATGTGAAATCTAAAAAAAGAAAAAATGAAACAAGCAAAAAGCAGTATCAGACCTATTAATACAGAGAACAAACTGAAGGATGCCAGAGGGAAAGGGGTTGAGGAGATGGGCAAAATGGGTAAAGAGGAGTGGGAGATATAGAATTCCAGTTACAGAATGAATGAGTCATGGGAATAAAAGGTACAGCATAGAAAATATAGTCAATGATATTGCAATAGCATTGTATGGTGACAGATAGTAGCTACACTTGGGTTGAGCACAGTATAATGTATAGAGAAGTTGAATCATTATGTTTTATACCTGAAACTAATGTAACATTGGGTGTCAACTATACTCAAATAAAAAGAATTTTTAATGAGGACCTTTTATGCCCGGCTAATGAGTTTGGACTTAATGAGTAGGGCCTGAGCTTCTCAAACTATAGTAAGATAATGATGTGCAAACGGATACTTGAATTCCTAAGATAAACATGGCTAATTTTGAGGGATCAATTTTATCTGAAAACTTTTTAAATGAATGGAAATATGGTAATATAAATTTTACATTAAACACAGATATAATGTGGAATAGAATGCTAGATGATTATGAATTACTAAGGTAAAAGAAGGGAAATTTTATACTTGCACTAACTATACTCCAAACTTCTGGGGATATTTCAGGTAGAAAGTTAGAGAAACAATGGAAATTATTAGCCAATGAGTGTGGGAAACAAGGGAAAAGTATGATCAGATTTTCATTTTAGAAAGATCACTTTATCTGCAATTGGAGAATACATTGGAAGAAGAGAAAACATGCAGCCAGACCAGTTGAGAGTAAAAATGGTAAGTTATGGAGAGAAGGGATGGAAATGAAAGATATTTAGAAAGTAGAATTCATATGACCTAATGAATGAATGGATATGGAAAATGAAAGAAAGCAAGCTATTGATAGCGCCAACCATGTTTCTGCCTTGAGTAGCTAGTTAAGATAGAGACATTAAAAGATAAGCAGAATTGGGGAAGGAAAGGCAAAAGTTAACTCAAATTTTTGAATGTATTGATTTTGAGTTGACTACAGATTTCCAGTGAATATGTCTAGTAGGTAATAGTAAACATGCACTTGCAACTCATGGAAGAAATCTAGTCTGGGAATCTAGCTTTTGAAATTTTAATTATATTGGTGGTGATTAAAGCCATGGGCATGAATCAATTTACCCAAGGAAAGTGAATGGAGTGACAAGAAGAGTTCTAGGAAAAAAAAAAAACTCTAGGAAATAATGACTTTCAAAGGTTTGGCTGAGGAGGAAGATCCTGTGAAGGAGACTGGGAAAGAGTAATCCTAAAGGTAAGGAAAGAAAATCAAGAAAGAATACTGCCATGGAAGTCAAGAAAGAAGGAAGTTTCTTTTAATATTTTTATTTATTTTTTAAAGGTGGGGAGGGGCAGAGAGAGACACACATACACAGAATCTGCTGACAGCAGAGAGCCCGATGAGGGCTCAAACTCATGAACTGTGAGATCATGGCCTGAGCCAGTCAGACAACCGACTGAGCCACTCAGGCACCCCAAGAAAGAAGGAAGCTTTAAGTAGAAGGGGGTGACCAACAGTATCAGGTGACAGAGAAAATAAAGTCAGGTAGTGATGAGATGTGTAAATTAAATTTGACAGCTAAGAAAACAAGTTTAAGTAGTTTCAGCCAGATTGCAACAGGTTGTAATGGGTTGAGAATGCTTACTGCACTGAGATAATTAAATGCATAGTATGATACCTGGAGATGTTTTTGGGGTTTTTTTTTATTTGTTTCTTTGTTTATTGTTATTAGAATAAGGCTTGACCATCTTTAAATACTGAGAGGAAGGAACTAGATGACTGGGAATGATTGAAAGTAGATTTGAGCAAAAGGAAAATTAGTGAAGATCTCAGAACATATATGAGGTGATATCCATTTCACAGAAAGGAGAAAGACAAGGATGGGTCTAGATGTACGGATATTTGCCACTATGTCAAGGCAGAATGTTTGGTATGCTCCCTGTCCCAGATGGTTTCTATTATCTTGGTGATAGAGAAACAAAGTAACTTGCTGTAAGAGTAAGTGGTAGATGGAGTGGAAAAGGAGTCTGAGAAGAGAGGTTTAAGTTTGAAATAGGCAGTAAAGGGATGGGAAATGTTACTGAGAAGTATGGAGGGACTTCCGGGTAGTGTTGTGGTTCCAGCTGCCAAAGACCAAACTTCTATAGGAACCCCAGTATGGTTGTGTGATTCTTTCTTTCTAGCATAAGCAACTTGGACATAGAAGGAGAGATACGATGGCCTGAAAATACAACATTGTTCAATGAATAAAATTTGGTGACTGCTGGGGAGCAATGAAGTCTCATACCCAACCTATTTTCTGACAATTAAAAATGATATGGTTCACTGTCTGTTCTTCTGTGCTCAGCACGTAACTATACCATTTTTGGCAGTGCCAACCACATTCCAGATAGATGTTAGTAAAGGCTGGAATAAACAAATTTGGCTATATTCAACACCTGGACTGCAGTCTGCTTCCATCTGTGACAAAGTAGGTATTGTCACTATTTATGAGTACCTCAGCTACATCATCTGCATGTGTGATTCCACCCACGAAAAAATTCAATAGCGAGGGAAACAAAGCAAAAATGAACTATTGGGACTTCATCAAAATAAAAATCTTCTCCATAGCAAAGGAAACAATTGATAAAACTAAAAGGCAGACTACAGAATGAGACAAGATATTTGCAAATGACACATCTGATAAAGAGTTAGTATCCACAATATGTAAAGAACTTATGAAACTCAACACCCAAAAAAACAAATAATCCAGTTAAGAAATGGCAGAAGCCATGAGTGGACATTTTTCCAAAGAAGACATCCAGATGGCTAACAGATACATGAAAAGAAGCTCAACATCACTTATCATCAGGGAAATACAAATGAAAACCATGATGAGATACCACCTCACACCTGTCGAACGGCTAAAATTAACAACACAAGAAACAATAGGTGTTGGTGAGGATGCCGAGAAAGGGGAACCCTATTGCACTATTTGTGGGAATGCAAACTGCTGCAGCCACTCTGGAAAACAGTATGGAGGTTTCTCAAAAGTTTAAAAATAGAACTACCCTATGATCCAGCAATTGCACTTGTAGGCATTTATCCAACTGATACAAAAATTCAGATTTGAAGAGGCATATGCACCCCAATCTTTATAGCAACATTATTGACAGTAGCCAAACTATGTAAAGAGCCCAAATGTCCGTCAACTGATGAATGGATAAAGAAGATGTTTTATATATATATAATATATATATATATAAAATTTATATTTTATAATATATATTATTATATATATTAACAATAGAGAACAAACTGAGGGTTGTTGGAGGGACATGGATGGGGGATGAGCTAGATAGGTGATGGGTATTAAAGAAGGCACTTTTTATGATGCACACTGGGTATTGTATGTAAGTGATGAGTCACTGAATTCTACTCCTGAAATCAATATTGCACTGTATGTTAACTAACTCAAATTTAAGTAAAAATTTGAGGAGAAGAAAAAAATATACAAAACTCAACAATAAGAAAAAGAAGAGATTTAGCAGCAGTGTAAATACTGATAACGGGAAGCTTGTCAACAATAGTAAGCCCATCTCCATATTTGAAGAATAAGGTATTACTAACATCAAATGGGACAATGCTGGTGTTGAATATGTTGTGGAGTCCACTAGTCTCTTCCCTTTATTAGAGAAGGCTGGAGCTCACTTAGGGTTGGAGGCTCCTTATCTCTTCCCCTTTCTCAGATATCTCCATGTTTGGGAAGGAAGGGAATCATGAGAAGTATGATCACTGCCTCACGATTATCAGCATTGCTTCCTGCTCCATGAACTACTTGGCACTCTGGTCAAGATTATTTATCCATGTCAACTTTGAGATCATGGAAAGACTTATGATCACAGTTTACACCATCACTTCCACCATAAAAAATATGGATTTCCCCTCTAGAAAACTGTGGCATGTTGGTCATGGTACTTCTCAGATCATCATCTCTGCAAACATTGACACTGCCAAGACTGTGGGCAAAGTCATTCCTGAGCTGAATGGGAGTCTCACTGGCACAGTCTTCTGTGTTTTTATCCCCAACATGTCTTCCATTAATCTGACCTACACTCTGAAAAAAGATGACACATATGGTGACATCAAGAAGGTGTTAAATCAGGCATTGGATGGCCCCTTGAAGGATATCCTGGCATATGCAGAGGACCAGGTTGTCTCCTGTGAGTTTAATAGTGACACCTATTCCTCCAGCTTTGATGTCTGGACCAGTATTGCCCTTAATGACAATGTTGTCAAGCTTATTTACTTATATGAAAATAAATTTGACTATAGAAACTACATTATGGACTTCATGGTTCACATGGCTTATAAGGACTAAAAGCCCTGAACCAGTACTCCCACTAACAGCACAAAAGGAAGAGAGAGGTCCTCATTTCTGGGAAGTCCTATCTCAGATATACCCTTAAGACATTGAGTATTTTCATCCTCAACATGATTCCTATCCCATATCCCCTAGAAGGATACCATCAACATAGTACCCTATACCCATCAGGGAAAAAATAAGGTGGTTTGCTGTGAACAAAATTTTGAAGCCAACTGCCAGCCAAAGAGTATGAGGCATTGCAGATAATAACTTTAGTACAGACATCATTTGGACATGGAGTAGAAATGGGCTGCAGCTCATAGTCTCTAGGTATGGGCATGGCTGTTTAGGCCCTGTGGAATATACTGAAACATTTGCCCGTTTTCTTCTTCTTTTTTTTTTTTTAATTTTTTTTCCAACATTTTTAATTTATTTTTGGGACAGAGAGAGACACAGCATGAACGGGGGAGGGGCAGAGAGAGAGGGAGACACAGAATCGGAAACAGGCTCCAGGCTCCAAGCCATCAGCCCAGAGCCTGACGCGGGGCTCGAACTCACGGACCGCGAGATCGTGACCTGGCTGAAGTCGGACGCTTAACCGACTGCGCCACCCAGGCGCCCCACCCGTTTTCTTCTTTGTGTCATTCTATGATGTATTTTTTTGCTCTACTGACCTACTCATAAGGGTTAAAGCTGGTTGTATGTGTCTCTTTAGCCACTAGCACCCCTATAGCTGTGACACTATCATGAGTACCACCTTTTAACCCAGGAAACCATGATATATGTCATGACATACAAAACATAGTTACTCTAACCCCCTTAACAGAGGCAATTGCCCCATTTAGACAGAGGGAGGATATTTCCTATGTGGGCTTTCTGTGTGATAGGGGAGGCTCTTTGTGAATATGTGCATAGAGGCAGGGCTTTTTGTGAATATGTGGGCTCCAAGGGTGGTCATGAGGCCTGGGAATCCTCAGACCATATTTCTGTCCATTCTTTTATTTGTGCATCCATTAAGAAAGATCTTAGGGGCGCCTGGGTGGCTCAGCCGGTTAAGCGTCCAACTTCGGCTCAGGTCATGATCTCACGGTCTGTGAGTTCGAGCCCCGCGTCGGGCTCTGTGCTGACAGCTCAGAGCCTGGAGCCTGTTTCAGATTCTGTGTCTCCCTCTCTCTCTGACCCTCCCCCATTCATGCTCTGTCTCTCTCTGTCTCAAAATTAAACATTAAAAAAAATTAAAAAAAAAAAAGAAAAGATCTTAGTATTACCTAAGAATAGCTGTTCCTCAGCCTCTCCTGAGGCATTAGCTCTGTGGGAGATCTATAGCCATGTGCAGAAATTTTCCCCAAATAGAATTTAGGGGACCCCATGATTATAAAATGGCAACATGAAAACTGTGGATCTCATGTAAAGGTTGTAGAGTTAGTTATTCTGTTCATGTGCTCTGTGTGTGATGAAGAAGATCCTTAAGTCCTCAAATAAGTCCCCATTGAATTATGCCACCAGGCTCTGTTCCTTTGGGTTAAGCATGTGTCCGTCTGTCTGCATCCCTCGCCCCCCATTCTCTCTCTCTCTCTCTCTCTATCTCTATCTCTTTCTCTCATTGGGGAAAATGCTCCTTAAAAACATACAGCTAGCACAAAAAGGAGAGTAAGTAGGAGTGCTGGAACCTTGGGAGAGAGCCAGAAAATTTAAATTTGGGCTGATGAGGTCAAAGCTACCAAGTCTGGGAAGAGACGGTTCAAGAGCTTGCTTGCTTGCTCTCTGTACTCAATGTGAGAGATTAGGCCAGGAAGCATCTGTCAAACCCAGGAAAGCATAGAACCACAAGTGCCCTTATCCTTGTCTTTTCAGAATGAAGCTTGATATTTGCTCAACATGAAGCATCTTAGTACATAAAAATAAGTAATTTGGGACTCCTCTTTTAGGGAAGAAGATAAGACCCAAATAAGCCATGGGCTCATCCTGCCCTGAACTTCAAGTATATCTGGGATTTTAGCACAGTGAAATGGGGAAAGCTGAAATGGGGAAAGTGAAAGGGGAGTAAGGGAAGGGAGTGGAGATCATATGTTGTTAATTAGAAAAGAAGGAATGAGAAGAATGCATCACTTTAGCTTAAGTTCTCCTTGTAGGTTGATGACAAGCCACATGTAAAGTTTAAGATGAGAATTTTCAAACTCATCCTTCTGCCCCACTGGAGCAGCTCCAGCTATATGGTAAGGAAGCAGATGTGGCAAAAGAACAGGATGTTTCAGGCTTTGAGTTTCAAAGGGCCAAACAGAAGTGGAGATTTGGTCCTTTGGTCTTCCAAACACTGAAAATTGAAGGGTTTGTGGCTCTCTGGGGCTGTATTTCTCAGCGTGAGTAGAGGCCCTGTTTTTTCAGGTGTGACTATAGGAGAAAAAAAAAGAGAAATCAGGTTGGGTAGGCCCTGTGAGGGAAGAAAATGGGCTTTCTCAGGTACAATCGTAGAGATAAGACGCCATTCCTGGATCTGCCAAGAATCGTTGGGTATTTCACTGAAATTGCTACTCAGGACTCCCAGATGGGACAATCTGCAAGTCTCCAAAGAGAAAATGTCTTCCCTGGATAGAAAGCTGCTAGATAGCTAGATCTCCTCTAGATATAAAGAAGAAGGAAGACCCTTGACTGGATATGCCTTTGCCTAGGGAGAATATAAGGAATTTTAATGACTTCCTGTGTAAAGTTTTGAGGGGCCTTAGGTAGCCAGTATAAACAGGAGGGATTTCAGTTGATTGGATTTATGTTTCTGAAATCAGGAAACAGGCCAACACGGGCCTCTGTTTAGCTCCGTTCCATGGGTTTGGAAGTTGGAATGCAAGGAGATGCCGCCTCAGATTTCATCCTGTAATCAGTGACCACTCTACCTTTTTTACTTTTATCGAGCTACTTAAAAAAATTATTATTATTTAAAAAATCATATATATATATATATATATATATATATATATATATAGTATATAGTTGCCTCTGTGGTGACATTGGTGACTGAAAGAAAGTCTGGCTTCCATGGGTGGAATGACTGAGTCACAAAAGGATCTCCCTCAATCCCGGAACAATATTTCTGTAAGGTACAGTGATTGGACCGTCTGATCTTGAACATCCATTACAGAAGATCCCTTATGTAAGAAACACAAAGGGCATCCTGGAGCTTCCATTCCCCATTTCTGACCAAGTCTCTAGAGTCTAGACCACTTTCTCCTACACTCATTTCTCCTTGTCTTGTGCAAAGAACTTAACACTTAAATTGACCTTGGATTCCAACTTGGGCTTTGCCACCAGCTAGCTGTATAAACTAAACAGTTCACTAAATAAGAAGAGCCACCATTGATTGGATGTTTACTTACTATGTCAGCCCTATGCTAAGTGCCTTGTGTAGATTATCACATTTCATCCCCATAATAACCCTGAAAGGTAGAGACTATTTTTATACTCACTTGAGGTAGATATTGTTCCTCAGTTGAGAAAATTCAAGTTTAGTAGTTGACTCAAGGTCAATGGCTAATCAGTGGCAAAGTCCAAACTGGAATTCAGAACTGTCTCCAAAAGCCCATGGTCATAAACACTACAGTAAACTGCTTCCACCCCCATAAATACTGTACTGTTTGTGTCCTGGGTCCTTGTAAAATAGAAATAATACGTTGAATAATGCCTAGCCTGCCTTCTTTATAGGGATGTTTCAAGGATAAGTTGAGAGCATAGCTATTTCATTCCATGAACATTTATTGAGTGTTATGGGTGAGCCATTGTTCTAGGGTTTAGGTATTCAAAAGTAAATAAGATGAGGTTCCTTCACTCTACAAGATTATCATCTGGATATGAAACTGCCCTGAAAAACATAAAGCACTGTACAAGTGCCAGGTTCCTATGATATCGTTTTATTGCATGTACAGTGAAGGGAAACTAATAGTCATAGGTACAGCACAAGCTAAGGTAAAAATCCCACATGGCTTTCAGCTGCTCCCTATAAAACTTGGCAACCAGCTGTTGCCAATCCCCATTGAGAATGAAAGGAGAGGAAATAGGCAATAATTTGAAATGTGACCATAATGTAATGTGACTGCCGCTTTTTCACAAACATATTAGGACATGCACATCCAAAGGAGTGATGTCCTCTTCAGACTAGCACCTTGGGAGTATAAATCCCTGTACATTTACTACAATGATGTTGCCATTGTTCAAAATGTTTTTTGGAACTCCTCTTTAACAAGTGAGTTCGGAGCCTGCAGCACATTCTTTTGAATATATTCAGTGGTGATAAATCTTTGTCCTTTGAGGGTGGATTTGATTTTAACAAACAGCCAAAAGTCACTCAGAGCTAAGTCTGGAGGGTAAGGTGGGTTATCAAGCTCAGTAATCGAATGTTTAATTAAAAAACAACCCACTCCCTCTCTTGTCCATTCCTTTCCCTGCCCAACTTCTTCCCACATGCCACTGTCTCCATCTCTCCTGCCCTGCCCTCCCTTACTTTTTTTTGCATGGTTCATAACCTAGTGCAAACAGAGGTTAAATGACTATTGCCAAGATTAAAAGATTAGGTAAAAGGCAAGCTAACATTAGATTCTATGTCCCCTGCAAATCACAGCATGAGAAACCAGCTAACAGAGAAACTTGATGACAAAGGGGCCTAATTAATGGAAATGGATGCACAAAGAACCAGGGGTTCTTCATCCCTGAAGGTCTTTCCAAATCCTTCACAGATGACATTATTAAGTATGGTGCTGAATGATGGCAGCAAGAATTCCCTGTGATTTGGTACTTCTCTCCAGACAAATCCAACTGGGAATCAGCCAATACCTCTGAAAAACAACTTTCAAAATAGGGTATACGTTGGGGCACCTGGGTGGCTCAGTTAGTTGAGCATCTGACTTTGGCTCAGGTCATGATCTCATGGTTCGTGGGTTCAAGCCCCACATTGGGCTCAGTGCTGACACCGTGGAGCCTGGACCCTGCTCCAGATTCTATGTGTCTCCCTCTCTCTCTGCCCCTCCTCCACTCATGCTCTGTCTGTCTCTCTCAAAAATAAACATTAAAAGTAACAAAGAATTGGAAATTTATTTAAAAAACCCTTAAAAAATACAAATAGGGTGTAAGCAGAAGGAGATAAGGACTCTTTAATTCTTATCCACTCTGGAAACAAAACAACAGCAAGACTGTAGGAAAGCCACGGCTGTTCCTGAGCAACATTATGAAGGCAGGAAAATATGCATCCTTAGCAACCACTTTTCCAAATCTTTACCCCTCCCCATCACCACCTTTTCCCTATTTCCCTGTTCTCCAGTGAGGGAGAAATGTATCTGACTTGTGCATTCATACTAAAGCGTTTAACAGATCATCTGCATTTTAGAAGAGAGCATCAGAGCTGTGATTATCCCAAAGGAAACGAGATCAGACCAGCAGAGACTTTTGATGCATCAATGAGGGGGATACTTTTAGGCAAGGCAAGGGTATGCCAAATCACCGCAGAGAGACAATATCTACCACTCTTGTGCATAAAGTTATGCCTGTAGTGAGCTCTATTGCAGGATGCTTTCCCTCAAGTGCTGGCCACTGTTTGAAGAGCTGGACTTTGAATTACAGGAATTTCAGAACTGCCAAAGCTCCTAGAGAGGAGACCAGTCCCTCATTTTGAAAACTGGAGCCTAGGGTAGGTGTAAGGGAGGAGCAGGGTGAGGAGTGGCCTACTCCCAGATCACACAAGGAATTGCATGTCCCCATGTTGGAACTAGAGCCCAGGTCCCTGGCTTCCCACTACACCAGAGCACACTGCAGTGAACACTTGAGCTTTCTTGGGCCTCTTCTGACCAACAGTTATTTGCAGAAATGCCCAGACCCTCATTCAGTGTACCTTCAAGGCTTTTTGAAGTGAGCCACAGTTCTCATGCTAGTTACCTCTGGCTATTGATACAAGAAACTGTTGTGTTTCTCCAGGGGAAAAGGGAGTGAGAGAAATATCAAAATCCTGTGCTCTTCCCAGAGACCCAATAGCTTCTCTCTTTTGAGGACAAGCAATCTTATTGGGAACTCAGGAACATTGCTTTTGAGCCCAGGCAGCCAGCATCTCTTCCACAGCAATTCAAGTTTGTATTTGCTGTTGAATCCCCAAGATGAACTATTGGAGAAAGTATTCTACCAATTATGTTTCCATGGGGCCCAGAGCACATGGTCTTGATTAGAATGAGCAAGAGCAAAGCAGATTTCCCCCTGTGAAGGTCTGAAAGCAACTTGAAATTTACCCAATATTGTTCTAGCAGCCAATGCCTGGCTTCCAGCTGCTGCTTGGTAAAATTTCCAAGCTCAAGGAGATGATACCTGGCAGAGTAAGTGGAGGTACAGAAGGCTAAGCTAGGGAGGAAGAGAACCACAGGAGGACTGTAGTTAGAAGTGTTATGTTATGACTTTCCCCTGCCCCTCTGTCCCTCTGTCCCTACTCCAGACCCCAACACACCCAAGCAGAGCTGATTGCCAACCCATCACAGTATGGGGGCTACATGGCAAGACTCACTGGATACTAGGTCAATTCCTACCTCCTATAAAAAATCTTCCCAAACTATGCTATCTCACCAGAAAGCCTCCATGGCCTCTCAGTTCTTTCAGTAAGAATGCAGTTGCCCACAATTGAGTACATCTCTCCATCATTACATCCAGTTTTACAGTATCCAGCAGGTATGCTAATCTCTTCCTCCTAGCTATATTATGAGATTCTTGAGATCAGAACATTCCTTCTCCTCCTTTGCATAACCCACAGTGCCTCATTCAGTTAAGGCCTCATAGGTGATTGACCACAGAGGAGTCTGGACAGGGCAGAAGCACAAATGGTCCCTTTAGCTTTTGCTGGCCTTTTCCATCCAGGCTGCCACCCTGACCTGCAATATTCTGAGCAGGAAAAACTGCAGGAAAGGTCAGCCCCTGAAGAAGCCACTAGAATAAAGGTAACTTAAGGATAGGTGAGTGCTTTAGCAGGACATGACAGTGAGGGCAGGCAAGTTTGGTACAGGGCAGGGAGAAGGACATAATGAGGAAGAACCTAACCCCCTATTTTTATCTAGAGTTTACCTTGCCTGGAGGAAAATCTGTGAGTGAGAAGAGGAGTTACAAAGAATCTGACTTCTTTAATCCAGATGTGAGCACCATAGCTCTAATTTGGGTACATCTGGGAGTCCAAGCTTTGCTGCTGTAGCAGTTTGTGTGTGTGTGAAGGGGGTGTGCTGAGGAGAGGAAGTTAGAAAAGCCAAGAACCTTATGGATGAGTGTGTGAGCATGTGTCTATATATTTGCACTTTCTTGTATTTTTCACACTGTGTCCCAGCTTGGATGCTACTAGAGAAACTGTCTTTGCCACATCTTCTCTGAAATGTCACTAACAGGTCCCAATCTACAGAGTTTCCACCACCAATAAGATTGCATGAGAATAATCCATTGACTGCCACATGCTAAGTGGAAACATGACCTATCAATCAACTAAGAATCAGTTTTTCCTCAAGGATGCAGAGCATTAGTAGAAAGGGAGCCCCAAACTAGATGCAGAGAACTGAAAACAACACCTTTACAGAAAAGCTGGAGAAAGAGGTTGGTTTCTGGTTTGGTTTTTCTTTAGTTGTGCCAGAAATCTCTAAAGTACCCAGGAAATTAAGAAGTGCTCTGACTCTTGAGGATTCCTGCAGGACTTCCCAGAAATAATAAGAGCAAAAATGATTTTGAATGTTTTCGGGGCAAGTGTCACACACTTCAGCGGGATTTCTTTGCTGGCTCTTATTAGCCCTGCCTGTTGAGGCCAGCAACCTATGTCATTCCCTCAAGCTGGGGCTCTGAGTGGTCCAAATTGCAACCAGATTCTCTGTCAAGCAGAGAGGGCGACCTGATCTTGAAGGTTTATCTCCTTTATATATACCCCATAGCACCTCACACGAGACAGACCACTCATTACTACCTACATCACCACCTGCAAACCAAGAAGTAATGAGCTTGTAGCAACACAAGGAATACAAGTCATACAAAAGAGAACATTTACAAACATCAATTAAGTGAATTTCTCAAGAATTCTTTAAAATAAGGGTTCTGTGGCATCTGCCGGGGGTGGCTTAAATGTGACTCTGATTCTTAAAGTCCCTTCTTGCCCTAGGATCTTGTCATCTAAATGTCCTCCTTCTTAGAGATCCAGAGGAAAAACAACTTTAATCTGAAAGAGGTAATGCCTTAGCCCTCATTTGCCCTCTTCTCTGTCACTTATGCTGTTTTGCTCCCCTGCTTGTTTCAAACACCGTTTAGCCCTGATGGCTTTGTTGAAATGTACAGGTGCTTGTTGAAGGTGGAAGGCAACATTAGGAATAATTTTAGTTATGGGCTGGTGGTTACCCTGGTTTCAGGAATTCCTAGAATTTAAGCCTATCTTGGTGGATGGGTTGAAGTGGGTTGGGGGTGGGGCTTTTAGGTGTCTCTTTATATCTCTTCAGGTATCTTTTTTCTTTGGAAGGAAATAGACACATAGTTAGACACATGAAGACATATACAGCCTTCCCAAGCAGACTACTAAAGAAAGCTGAATGGTAGAACTACACCCTTATCATGGAGGGCAAGGGGTCAAAGAAGCCAAGTTTAAAGTTTTCTAAATAAAATAGTTTTTAAATAGCAGTGCTAATTACAGAATTTTGGAGCTAAAAGAGAGTAAAAAACACCTACATCTGTTCGAACACTCCTGCCCTTAGTTCTTTAGAGAATGTGCTTATTTCCTCTCTGTCCACTGAAGATATACCTGCTACTTCCTTTCAATGTCACCAGAACCAACACAATTCCTCATAATGAGGTACTAGACATCCACAAAAGCTGCCGCCAGAGGGAGACTATGGTTGACTTGAAGGTGGAACCAGATAGCAGTTTGAGCCAATAAGACAGTAGGACTTAAGAAATCCAGTTGTCCAGGGGTGCCTGGATGGCTCAGTTGGAACTGCATGTGACTCTTGATCTTGGGGTCATGAGTTTGAGCCCCACAATGGGTGTAGATCACTTAAATAAATAAATAAACTTTAAAAATCCAGTTGTCCATCCCCAGGTTGGGGTGCTAAGCTGCATGAGGGAAATTACCTAAGCACTTCTACAAATCCACTTGGATTGTATTACTTTACATCTGCTATGATTTCTTGAAATTGTCCTAAAGTCCTTGTGGGTGTGTTTAGATAGCAGGATAAGGCATACCAGAGCAGGGAGGACCTTCTGCTTCATAAGTTCCTGTCACAATTCCAGTGCTGTGAATTTACCAGTTACACACATTCTGCTTATCTAGCGTGCAAATATGATGTCAACATGGCTCATTGTCATGGCTCAGGGACATTCAGAGGTAAAGTTTGCTCCATTTTATTTCATTTCATTTTCTCTCCCTTTCCCTCCCTTCTTTTTCCCCCCTCCCCTCCTCTCTCCTCCTCTTCTCTCTGTCTCTGTCTCTCTCTGTCTCTCTGTCTCTCTCATTCTTTCATCCTTACTTTCTCTGTAGTTCTTTTCAGCACCTATTTTAGGAGCAGAAACAGAAAGCATTTCTTGGATATCCATGCTGCATTCAGCATGGTTGGGTGGAAACAAGTGTGCTAACTTGGTTGCAATGACTCCTGCATGGCACAGACCTGACTGGCCTGAGGCTTGGCCATCTAACTTGTCAGGTCAGGGAAGCCCTGCTGTTCTTGCACTCAGCCTTCCATTGTTTTGGCTCAGCTCAAGTCAAAGTGCAGTGGCTCGTCTTATGTACTTTGGCAAGGCAACACTGTTGTAATAGGACAGGATGAGGTTTTCCTCAAGCCACTGTACAGTCCCCTGGGAGATTGTGGATGGCCCAATATAGCTGAGAATTCACTTCCTCTTTAAGACTTCATCAAGAAGTTGTAAAATACTCAATGACTTCCTTAGACATTGGAAGGAATACAGCTGCTGCCAGGCTCAGAATACTCACCAAGGGAGGCTTTCCAAGAAGTAAAGTTTTCCTAGGTTAATGAAAGGCAGTTAACTCAGCAGCCTAGGGAAGAAGCTAAGCTGGGTAGAGGCAATTAGCCAGAATGGGTAATAGGCATTCCCCATTTCTACTGACAACAGCATGAGAGGAAGTACTCTTAAACTAAAGCATATGGGTTTTAGGGAAACTTTAAGGGACAGTCTGGATTGCTGGCAGGCAATGGACCAGGTTTGGAGGAAGACATAGATAGCAACTCCAGAGTGGATCTTTGGAAGTTTGGGAACTAGATGTGCATACCTTGCTTGGAGTGCAGAGACCACTCTCCAGTGTCATATTTGGTACCTCTGATTGAGAGGGCAACCTGGATAGGTTGAGCCATTGTACCCAGCCAGAAGAGACTTCTTTTTGTCTAGTCTCACACAGAAAACAGGAAGATTCCTTTCTGCTTAGGAAGATTTAAGGAAAATACACTAAATAATCTGTAATATTACTTCTAGCTCAAGGGGTTGCTGACAATCTGCATCTGCTCAACCAGGATGCATGTAATACATGGGTCTGATCTAAGAAACTAGAAACTTCTTGCCCAGCATTGCTCTGTCCTTCTGTATGGGGGAGCAACTTCAGTGAGAGCTAAAGATGAGGTTTCTTCTTATCTGAAACAGGAAGCACAGAGGGCCAGTCATTCTTGGGTTCTTTTGATCTTTACTCCAAAAACTACTGCACTGGTTGCCCATTTTGTGTTACTCCCATCCACTTTGTCATTCATTACTCATTAACCCCTGGCATGCCAAACCATTTTCTCTGCCATCTCTTTCTTTACTTACTCCTTATATTATGCATGTATTTATAACTATATTACTGGTATATGCATCAGTCACGATAAGATAGGCTATGCTACAATAAAAAATAGACTCTTACGTCTCAATGACTTGGCACAACTAAAGTTTTCTTCATATACATATAAAATCTAATGAGAGTCATCAGGGCTCTCCTCCAACTTGGACAACTTGGGAATTCAATATCTTTCCATTCTGTGATGGTACCATTTCAACATGAGGTCCAAGTTATCTGCAGCAAGATAAAAGAGGGCTGAAATATTTTAAGGGCACAACTAGAGAGAAATACACATCATTTCTTCCACATCCCATTGGCAAGGATGCAGTCACATGGGCCCCACCAAACTGCAAGGAAGGATGGGAAACATAACCTTCCTGTGAGCCCAAGAAAAGGAAAATTAAACAAGACTTGGCAATATACAGCACTGTCTCTGCCAGAGTTTATGTCTGTGCTTTAGTGCCTACTTTTTCATCTTGGTGTCTCTCCTCTAGTGGAGCACCTTACTTCCTGACTCCCACACACAAGAAGAAGGGTGTAACTAGATAGTAGTTAGCATGAACATTATCTCAGAGCTAACCTAATAAGTAGAGCATGGCATTCCCAAGGCCACAGTAGCATGTGAAACTAATCTGCCTCTTTCTCTGGTGGTAAAATGAGATATAATATGTATCTTATAGTGCTGTCATGATTAGAAAAACCATATGCCAGACACAGGTAGGAAAGGGACACATTTACAATTTTCACTTTGCCCCATGAAGATTCATGGCCAGTGGGATGGATTCAGAAGCTTTCAGGCTCACTTTTCCTGTAGGATGTTACAGTGAGCTATTCCCTGATAATGTGGACTTAAAATGGCTGCCTGACTGTCACTGTCAGCCTGGGTATATATATTTCACCCTTCTGAAGAGACTGGCCTACTTTTTGATAGGCATGCCTTGGTGATATTATCCAGGTCTGCCCTGTAGGGAGTAAAGTTTTCATTATATAGCAATAGGAAGTTGAGCTGTTTTAAAGAATGACAGTAGCTACTACCATTTATTGACTGCTTGCTATATGCCAATGACTTTATATGTATATTTACATCTAATCTGCATAAAAATCCTCCCAACTTAACAAATGTGGAAAACTGAAAAGAGGTTAAGAAAATTGCCCAAGATCATGTAACTAATAAGTGGCAGAGCTAGGGTGTGAATTCAGGTCTGTCTGGCTTATAGTGTCCCCTTAGTGGGGACAGAGTAAGCGATACAGAGTATCTCAGAGTAAGAGTAAGGAGTGCTTGGAAGAATGAATCCTTCTGCTTCAACTGCATTTTTTCTTCCTCTGCTCCAACTCCAGTTTAAACTCCCTCTTTCCCCACTTTTCTTTATCTTGATAGCACAGCTCCAGCAATAACTAATGTAGAGAGCAACTTGGTTTAGAAGAAGTCTCCAGACCATAGTGATATCCACCAGAAAGGGGTTTTGGACCAAAGGTAATTTTGTCTATCATAAATGAACAAATTAGTTTATTTGAGAAATAGCATATAGCTAGAGAGCCATGGGCAATTAGTGAAGTGACCTTCAGTTGTCAGCTAGCAGACCCCATCAGTGAAATATAGGGGAAATGCAGTCCTGAGTTGACCTTGCCAAACTTGTAAAGGGGCAGAAGAGTAAGAAAAGGATAAGGAAGTTTCTGCCACCAATCCAGCAGCGACCAGATAGGAAACTTGCTGGTAAACAAGAAGTGAGCTACCAGGGAAGCCTCCATTGGCTCCACATGAAGCAGTGGCCAGGGAATGAACTGAAGCCAGTTTGGGTGAGGGATGGAGTAGTGTAGGGAGGATGTCAAAATTACAGGGGCCTGCACTTATGTCTAGTCTAACTCATTCATTATCCCAGTGAAGAAACCATGGCTTAAAGGGAAGGGGTGGGGGACTTGCCAGAAATCACACAGCTGACTAGTGTCAGAACCAGGACTAAAACTTGGGTGTTTGGACTCTAATTAAAAGGCTCTTTTCACCCTGTCAATACATATTGCAAGCAACCAGTATTGGAAAAGATGGGTCCTACTAAGTGCACATTCAGAAAGGTAGAGAAGAGATTATACTTTTGGAGGATTACTTGTGCTAGCTTGCTTTACCCAGGGACTGTACCAGATTATTTCTGGAAAACCTACTATTTTTCTGCTCATAGAACATCCCTGCTTTTAGCATACCCTCATGCCTCAGAAGGATAATGGGAAGAACCATCCTTCCATCTTCCTACCCTCTTTCTCTAGAACTTTCTTACCCTACATCCTCACTCTTGACTGTTCTTCTGGAAAACTAACCAGTGTCACCCAGACCAGTCAGTAAGTTGCCTCCAAAAGGCTGAGATTGTTCGCTTTCATATAGACCATAATTTTCCAAAAGCCATTATGTGGACAAGTTCCAGTCTGTGACCATGTTTCCAGCAGTCTGTGTTGAAACTAGATGAATCAGAACAATGCAGTGAGTTTTTTTTATGAATTAAATTTACTCTAAATTTATTCTGTCCTTCCTACCTTTTTGACTTTAAAGTATCATTTTTATTTTTAAATTAAATAATAGAAATTTTTAGCTTGTAGAGGTTTTTGTTTGACAAAATAAAAAACAACCAACTTATGCCATTCCAAAATAAATGATTTGTACTCATCTACAAAATTCTGCATGCTGGGGAGCACTGATGCAAGCTACCCAGTCTGTTTCCAACAACACATCTTTCCCCTCTCTGGCCTTTTTCTCTGCTTTCTGCTTATTTTCTCAACTTTGTTTCCTGCTCTGAAAAGTAAATCTTCAGATGCAAGGAACACAGCCAGCATCAGGTATTAGTGATGCTAATGCTAATCACTGCTGTATCAAATGCTTAATGAGATGCCTAAGGAAAGGCATACATGTCATGCTTGTTTGTTAATGGAACTGAGGGTAGCCACAGAATTATTAATAAATTAATTGCCCCATGATGTGAACCTCACACACCCCTCAGGCTCGTCCTCTTAGCTATTGGCAAGATTAAAAGAAATAATTTGTTCTACTGAGGACATCCCAAAAGGAAATCTGATAATGGCAAATGGTGGGGTTAGAAAGTTGCTTAGGGTTCTCATGACCATTGTCATATTCCCACCTCAGTGTTCTAGTCTGTCTAAAAGTAATTTCTTCTCATGGTTAGAATTGGGAAGCAAGACAAATATAAAGCCAATAGAGGAGTAGAAACACAAAAGCTGCAAGGCAAAAGGACACTTTCTCATAACCCAAAGCCATCTGATCTCTAATAGACCATTGGTAACCATAGAAGAGGATGAATGGCATGCCCATGTTCTGATAAGACTACGTGCACTGGTGTTCCTTGGTGTTCCCAGGGCTAGGGCAGAATTAGGGAGATAGACTATATGATTTGTTACCCATCCCAGTTCTGCCATTCTGTGGGCCTATACATTATAGGCTGCCAACTACAGTGATCTTTAGACCTGATTAGACTAGTAACTCTTTGAACAAGGCAACATATTTATTAAACCAGTGAGTTTTGTAATCTCCTAAATTGTACAAACCCTAAGCACAACATTACTGGGCTGCTTGGTGGTTATCCACTTTGGAGACAGAGGTGTAATTCCCATTCTGTGGCAGTTTTAAAGTAGGATAGAACAGCTGAGATTCTTGACTCCCTTAAGTTCTTGGTAAAATGAAGTGAGGAGTAAGTAAATGCTTGCAAGCAGGCTAAAATTCTGACTCTGTTGAACCTGGTTCTGAAAAGCAGACATCAGGGTGCAACTTGGCTTCCACTAGTTTTTGGGTTCTTTCTCCCATTGCTGGAGTTTCCATAATCCTTATTCTACTCCAAATATATGACTTCCATCTTTCACTGCTTCTTCACTGGTGATCCAAGAAGGACAATAGTTTATAAAATGTGAGAGTGGGTGGCAAGAAAGATACTTGAATTTGCAAGACTGGAAGGTTCTTGAATGAAGAACTAAATGTAAGGATGTTCTCTGTTCCAAAATTTTCTGACTCCCAGATCATCCCTTCCAAAGTAAACTGGCTTGCATCAAAATCCTTGAGGAGAAAGCAGGCAAAAACCTCTTTGACCTTGGCTGCAGTAACTTTTTACTCAACACGTCTCCAGAGGCAAGGGAAACAAAAGCAAAAATGAACTATTGGGACCTCATTAAAATAAAAAGCTCCTGCACAGTAAAGGAAACAATCAACAAAACTAAAAGGCAACTGACGGAATGGGAGAAGGTATTTGCAAATGACATATCAGGTAAAGGGTTAGTATCCAAAATCTATAAAGAACTTATCAAACTCAACACCCAAAAAAACAAATAATCCAGTGAAGAAATGGGCAAAAGACATGAACAGACACTTCTCTGAAGACACCCAAATGGCCAACAGACACATGAAAAAAAATGCTCAGCATTACTCATTATCAGGGAAATACAAATCAAAACCACAATGTGATACCACCTCACACCTGTCAGAATGGCTAACATTAATAACTCAGGCAACAACAGATATTGGCGAGGATGCAGAGAAAGAGGATCTCTTTTGCACTGCTGGTGGGAATACAAACTTATGCAGCCACTCTGGAAAACAGAATGGAAGTTCCTCAAAAAATTAAAAATAGAACTACCCTATGACCCACCAATTGCACTACTAAGTATTTATCCAAGGGATACAGGTATGCTGTTTTGAAGGGGCACATGCACCCCAATGTTTGAGGCAGTGCTATCAACAATAGCCAAAATATGGAAAGAGCCCAAATGTCCATTGATGGATGAATGGATAAAGATGTGGTATACATATACAATGGAGTATTACTCAGCAATCAAAAATAATGAAATCTTGCCGTTTGCAACTACATGGATAGAACTAGAGAGTATTGTGCTAAGCAAAATTAGTCAGAGAAAGACAAATATCATATGACTTCATTCATATGAGGACTTTAAGATACAAAACAGATGAACATAAGAGAAGGGAAGCAAAAATAATATAAAAATAGGGAGGGGGACAAAACATAAGAGACTCTTAAATATGGAGAATAAACAGAGGGTTACTGGAGGGGTTGTTTGAGTGGGGATGGGCTAAACGGGTAAGGGACATTAAGGAATCTACTCCTGAAATCATTGTTGCACTATACGCTAACTAACTTGGATGTAAATTTTTTTAAAAAAATCATAATTAGGATCCACGTAAGAGTGAAAACATATGGTATCTGTCTTTTTTCTGTATGACTTATTTCACTTAGCATCACACTCTCCAGTTCCATCCACGATGCTACAGAAGGCCATATTTCATTCTTTCTCATTGCCATGTAGTATTCCATTGTGTATATAAACCACAATTCCTTTACCCATTCATCAGTTGATGGACATTTAGGCTCTTTCCATAGTTTGGCTATTGTTGAAAGTGCTGCTATAAACATTGGGGTACAAGTGCCCCTATGCATTAGCCCTCCTGTATCCCTTGAGTAAATTCCTAGCAGTGCTATTGCTGGGTCATAGGGGAGACTATAGATGCTGGAGAGGATGTGGAGAAATGGAGGCCCTCTTGCACTGTTGGTGGAAATGCAAACTGGTGCGGCCACTCTGGAAAACAGTGTGGAGGGTCCTCAAAAATTAAAACTATATCTACCCTAGGACCCAGCAGTAGCACTGCTAGGAATTTACCCGAGGGATACAGGAGTGCTGATCCATAGGGGCACTTGTACCCCAATGTTTATAGCAGCACTTTCAACAATAGCCAAATTATGGAAAGAGCCTAAATGTCCATCAGCTGATGAATGGATAAAGAAATTGTGGTTTAGATACACAAAGGAATACTACGTGGCAATGAGAAAGAATGAAATATGGCCTTTTGTAGCAACGTGGATGGAACTGGAGAGTGTTATGCTAAGTGAAGTAAGTCATACAGAGAAAGACAGATACAATATGTTTTCACTCTTATGTGGATCCTGAGAAACTTAACAGAAGACCATGGGGGAGGGGAAGGAAAAAAAAAAGGTTAGAGAGGGAGGGAGCCAAAACATAAGAGACTCTTAAAAATTGAGAACTGAGGGTTGATGGGGTTTTGGGAGAGAGGAGAGGGTGGGTGATGGGTATTGAGGAGGGCACCTGTTGGGATAAGTACTGGGTGTTGTATGGAAACCAATTTGACAATAACTTTCATATTAAAAAAATAAAAATTAAAAATATGTCCAGTGAAAAAAATTAATTAAATAAAAATACAAAAAATAAAAACACACATACACACAAGTAAACCGGCTCGGATACCCCCTAACCATGAGCCCAGCATATATGTATGTCACTTTTCTCAGGTGCGTCTGGGGCTCATCCACTAAGAGCTTTTTTTTTTTTAATTGAAGTAAAGTTGACACACAATGCTACATTATTTTCAAGTGTACAACATCGTGATTCAACAACTCTATATGTTATTCTATGTTCACTACAAGTGTAGCTACCATCTGTCACCATACAATTCCATTATAATTCTATTGACTATATTTCCTATTCTGTACCTCTCGTCTTCATGATACATACATTCCATAATTGGAAGCCTGTATCTCCTACTTCCCTGTACCCATTTGCCCATATCCCCACCCCCACGCCCCCGGCAACCATCAGTTTATCTTTTTTATTTTATTTTATTTTGTTTATTTTATTTTATTTTATTTTATTTCATTTCATTTCATTTCATTTCCTCTGGATTTATAGGTCTCTTTCTGCTTTACTTGGCTGTTCATTTGTTTTGTTTTTTAGATTCCACATGCATATGAAATCATATGGTATTTGTCTTTCTCTGTCTTTCTTTGTCTCTACATCATTTGTTATAATACTCACTAGGTCCACCATATTGTTGCAAATGGCAAGATCTCATTTTTTTACGGCTCATTAATATTCCATTGTGTATATATACTACATCCTCTTTATTTATCTACCAGTGGACACTTAGGTTGCTTCCATATCTTGGCGGTTGTAAATAAGGCTGCAAAACATGGGTTGCACATAACTTTTTGGATTAGTGTCTTAATTTTGTTTAGGTAGATACCCAGTGGTGGAATTATTTTATCATATGGTATTTCTATTTTTAATTTTTTGAGGAATCTCCACACTGTTTTTCACACTGACTGCACCAATTTACATTTTCACCAACAGTGCACAAAGAAAGGTTGCTTTTTCTCCACATCCTTGCCAACACTTGTTATTTTTTGTGTTTTTTATTTTAGCCATTCCAAAAAAGTAATATCTCATTGTGGTTTGGATTTGCATCTCCCTAGTGATTAGTGATGTTGAGCATCTTTTCACGTGTCTCTTGGCCATCTGTATATCTTTTTAGGAAAAATGTCTATTCAAGTCCTCTGACCATTTTTAATCATATTTTTGTGTGTGTTTAGCTGCATAAGTTTTTTAAAATATATTTTGGATATTAACCCTTTATTGTATATATCATTTGTAAATATCTTCTCCAATTCAGGAGGTTGCCTTTTCATTTTGTAGATAGTTTCCGTCACTGTGCAAAAGCTTGTTATTTTGCTTTAGTCCCAATACTTTACTTTTGCTTTTGTTTCCTTTGCCTATAGATACATACCTAAAAGAATGTTGCTAAGGTCAATGTCAAACAAGTTACTGCGGGGGCACCTGTGTGGCTCAGTCAGTTAAGCATCCGACTTCAACGTTGGCTTAGGTCATGATCTCACGGTTCATAAGTTTGAGCCCCACACCGGGCTCTATGCTGGTAACTGGGAGCCTGGAGCCTGCTTTGGATTCTGTCTCCCTCTCTCTCTGCCCCTCCCCTGCTCATGCTCTGTCCTTCTCTCTCAAAAATAAATAAACATTTTTTAAAAAGAGGTTACTGCTATGTTTTTTTCTAGGAGCTTTGTGGTTCCAGGTCTCACATTTAGGTCTTTAATTCATTTTAAGTTTATTTTTATGTATGGTAAAAGAGAGTGGTCTACTTTAATTATTTTGCATGTAGCTGTGCAATTATTGAAGAGACTGTCTTTTCCCTATTGTATATATTTTTGCCTTCTTTGTCATAGATTAATTGAAGATCTAAGCATGGGTTTATTTCTGGGTTCTCTATGTTGTTCTATTGATCTATGTGCCTATTTTTTTTAAGTTTATTTATTTAGAGGGGGGGAGGGGGCAGAGAGAGAGACAGAGAGAGAATCCCAAGCAGGCTCTGCACTGTCAGCACAGAGCCTGATGCAAGGCTTGAACACAAGAACTGTGAGATCATAACCTGAGCCAATATCAAGAGTCAAATGCTTACCAGACTGAGCCCCCCCAGGCATCCCTCTATATGTCTATTTTTGTACCAGTATCATGCTGCTTTGATTATTTTAGCTTTGTAGTGTATCTTGAAATCTAGAATTGTGATACCTCCAGCTTTGTTCTTCTTTCTCAAGATTGCTTTGGCTATTCAGGATCTTTTGTAGTACCATACAAATTCTAGTATTATTTGTTCTAGTTCTGTGAAAACTGCTATTGGTATTTGATAAGGATTGTATTGAATCTGCCAATTGCTTTAGGTAGTATGGACATTTTAACAATATTCTTCCAATCCATAAGCATGGAATATCTTCATTTGTTTGTATCATCTTCAGTTTCTTCCATCAATGTTTTATAGTCCTTAGAGTATAGGTCTTTTATCTTCTTGGTTAAGTTTATTTCTAGGTATTTTATTATTTTTGGTGCAATTGTAAGTGGAATTGTTTTCTTCTTTTCTCTTTCTGCTATTTCATTATTAGTGTATACAAATGCAAGAGATTTCTTCTTTTCAAATACTAACACTTACTGGGGCGCCTGGGTGGCGCAGTCGGTTAAGCGTCCGACTTCAGCCAGGTCACGATCTCGCGGTCCGTGAGTTCGAGCCCCGCGTCAGGCTCGGGGCTGATGGCTCGGAGCCTGGAGCCTGTTTCCGATTCTGTGTCTCCCTCTCTCTCTGCCCCTCCCCCGTTCATGCTCTGTCTCTCTCTGTCCCAAAAATAAATAAAAAATGTTGAAAAAAAAAAAACAAATACTAACACTTACTTTACAAATATTTCTTTTTGAGAGAGAGAGTGCATGAGTGGGGGGAGGGCAGAGAGAAAGAGGAACAGAGGATCTGAAGCAGCCTCTGTGCTGACAGCATCAAGCCCAATGTGGGGCTCAAACTCATGAACCATGAGTTCATGACCTGAGCTGAAGTAGGATGCTCAACCGACTGAGCCACCCAGGTGCCCTGCAAGATATTTCTGTATATTAATTTAGTACCTGCAACTTTACTGACTTTATTTATTATTTCAAATATTTTCTATGGTGGAGTCCTTAGGGTTTTCTATGTATAGTATCATGTCTTATGCAAATAGTGACAGTTTTATTTCTTCCTTACCAATTTGAATGCCTTTTATTTATTTTCCTTGTCTGATTGATACAGCTAAGACTTCTAGATTATGTTGAATAAAGGGAGCAAGAGTGGACACCCTTGTCTTGTTCCTGATCTTAGAGGAAAAGCTCTCAGTTTTTCACCATTCAGTATGATATCAGCTGTGGGTTTTCAATATAAGGCCTTTATTATGTTGATGTATGTTCCCTCTAAACCCATTTTGTTGAGAGTTTTTATTACAAATGGATGTTGAATTTTGTTGAATGCTTTTTCTGCATCTATGGAGATGATCATTTGATTTTTATTCTTCATTTTGTTTATGTGGTGCATCACAGTGATTGATTTATGGATATTGAACCATTCTTGCATTCCCAGAATGAGTCCCATTGATTGTGGTGAATGATACTTTTAATGTATTGTTCAATGCAATTTGCAAATATTTTGTTGAGGGTTTTTACATCTATGGTCATCAGGGATATTCACCTGTAGTTTTCTATTTTTGTAGTGTGTTAGATTTGAGTAGTAGGGTAATGTTGGCCTTACAGAATGCTTTGGAAGCTTTCCTTCCTCTTCTACATTTTTGGAATAATTTGAGGAGAATCAGTGTTAACTCTTCCTTATATGTTTCATAGAATCCACCTGCAAATCCTTCTGGTCCCGGGCTTTTGTTTGTTGAGAGTTTTTTTATTACCAATTTTGTTACCAGCAATCAGGCTGTTCAAATTTTCTATTTCTTCCTTATTAGGTTTTAAAAGATTCTATGTTTCTAGAAATTTATCCATTTCTTCTAGGTTGTCCGATTTGTTGGCATGTAATTTTCCATAGTAGTTTCATAATCTTTTGTATTTCTGTGGTGTCTGTTGTTACTTCTTCTCTTTCATTTCTGATTGTATCTATTTGGGTTTGCTCTAAGCTTTCCATTGACTAAATTAACAAATTTGACTAAGGCTTTTTGTTTTGGGAAGAGAGGCCAGAGCAGAGCAAGTAGAAACATGGAAAGTCACCCACAAAAAGTCATGTCACCAAAGATGTTGACCTTTTACCTTCACCAAGACATCTCTCAGGCTGGCATGGATGTTTGGCTTTAGCCATAAGCCATGTAAGCTAAAAATATTCAGCCTGTGTTCTAGCCTGCATCAGTAACTACTTGCTGACATATAAGGGTCCCAAATATGTCTCATCAAGCATCTTATTAATGGACATCCAACCAGTTACCCAGAACATGCATTGCCACCAAACAGCAGTGGTCTCAAAGTGCCATGTCATACTAGCCAAGGCTTTTTTAGCTTTCCTAATTGTCCTGTTGTCTGTAGCATCTGGCATTACCAGAATTCAAAACTGAATTTCCCTGGTTCAATTGCCTGAACTTACGGTACATAGAAATATTTCTGGAGCTATAAATACCAAACTGCTTATAGTATTATCTCATGAGGTAGAAATTGGGGGCTTAAAAGGGATCTTTCCCATTTTAGTTTATACTATGTTTGTACTGTTGAAAATTTTACAACAAGTATGCATGTCTTTTGTTATTTAAAATAACTTACTCTTTGAATGTAGATTTGGTGCCAGTTTAAACTGGTTGAAGAAGGAAGATAGGCTTAGGCCATAAGACATCTGAGAAGGAGAGGTGCCAAGAGCACTTAAATTTCTGAACTAAGGATTGGTGTGGTCAGCCTGAAGCAAAGCAATGATGACTCCTCCCAGGTTGGGCTGGGTCTAGGAGTTGCAGCTGACTCCTAGGAACACTGATGGACTTGTTTCACCATCACCAACATACTCCCACCATCTCTAGGAACAAAAAAACCAAAGTAGTGAGTGGTTGAGACAGAGTTGCAATGGGTTGAACTGTAAGCAGAGAGAATGAGGAAATCTATCTCCCGCCCCTTTTCCCCTAGCTCAAAACCTACACTTAAAGCTATTTTATACTCAGAGGACTTAGGGGGCAGAGGACTCTTTAAATGTTCTTTTTTTCTCTCTTCTTTATTCAAAAGGCAGCCTCAGCTACTACCCACCACCCAGCCTCTCTGCCACCCCACTCCCCACTGCCTTTAAAAGCTCAGGATCCTTCTGGCATCATGGGCTGGTCAGTCTCATTTGAAGCATTAGCCAATGACTGTGCAGTCAATTCACTTGAAACTTTGGGGGAAAGCAGATTTGTTTTCATATTTCACCAAAGTAACCATGCCAGCTTGCGATCCCTAAAGGCATGCCCAAGTGATGGATGGAAAATGAATAAGAATCTTTGTATATACAGACTATAGCACCTTTCACATAAATTTAATTCAGGGACTTCATCAACAGCTTGTTGTTTAGCTGTATTGGATTTGGGTTTGGGTGGGTAGACACCCACCTGGAGGACACTGAGATGTGACTTCTAGTGACTTCTGATGACTTGTTCAGTGTATGTCCATGGCAAGCCACAGGAGGGTGGAACAAGATGCCAGGAAAGAGGTGAACTGCTTACTTCCTTGAGTCTAGTCATTATAGGCCATCTAAAAGACTGACGACTGACCAAATTCTGAAGGATTAAGGGGAGTCTAGCCTGGTTCATGAGATGGCTGAACTGAATATGTCCTTGCTTTCAGTACCTATTTCAAATATGCAACTCACTCTAAGGGCCAGTGAAAGTTTTGGCAAAGAGAATCAATTTGGATTCTGACTTCAATTAGACTAGTCTTTTGGCCTTTGGGCATGCTCTTCTAAGGATTAAGGCCAACTAGCCCCATTAACTAGTAGCTTATTTGCCCCAGGGGCTTATCTTCGTTTAGAAATATGAGAAGACAACATGATGTTTGCATGAGATTGAACCAGTGAAAATGGCTTCTCCTGCAGAACACCTGACCTCGATAGTCTGGAAAGAAACATGCACATATCTCATAGCTTCTATTTTTCCAAGGACTTCCATATATATTATTTCTTTTGAATCTCATAACATCTCCATTAATGAGATAAAGAAGAAACAAATAATCTCATTTGCCTAGTGAGTAAACTAAAGTCCAGAAAGGTAACATGATTTGTCCCAGACTGCAACAAGCTAATAATAGAGTTTAGACTAAATCTGAAGTTTTCTAAGTCTAGAGTTATATTCTTTGGACTGTGCCATATTATCTTATGTCATGTTTCCTCTTTTTTCCAAATATTTATTAAACACCTACCACATGCCAGGCACTATTTTAAGAACTAGGGATAAGGCAGTGAACAAAACAGTCTTTGCTCTCATGGAACTGACATTCCAGTGGGGGAAAACAATCAGTAAACAATTAAACAAAGGTATAACTTGTCAAATGGTGTTGGACGTTATAAAAAATTTAAAAGAAGATGTTTAAAGTGTTATGGGTGATGTTTTTGATAAGATAATCATAGAAAACATTCTCCATTAAGGTGATATTTGAGCAGACACCTGAAAAAGGGAAGAGCAAATTATGTGAAGGCAAAGTATTCCAGGCAGAGGGAATGGCATGTGTCATAGCTAAAACTGAGGCAAGAATATACACGGTGTGTTTGAGGAACAGTAAGAAGGTCAGTGCATATTTTATAATGACATCCACAGACATTCTATTGTATATGAAAGCAGACAACACTCTTCCACCTTAGTCTATTGCTTATGCTCTCAGAATTTGGGTGGGTTTATGGGTAATATGACCCAGGAAGCAACGCAGGAGTTACTCAGTTAAGATAGAGCTGAGCTCTCCAAACAGAGCAGGGCTCTAACTCTGGAAGCTCAGTGGCTTCATCAATCAAGAACTGAAGTTGACTGGACTACAAATATATCAATTCAATTCAAATTTAATATTAAGATTATTTTGAAGTTCTGTGTTATTTTGGGTTAAATCACTTTAGAAAATGCCCAACATTGGGTCTGGTTTGAATCAATTCATCATATGTTAGGAAAACAACAATAACACAGTTTGTTTTTTTTAAGTTTTAATTTTTACTCCAGTTAGTTAACATACCATGCTATATTAGTTTCAGGTACCATATAGTAATTTAACACTTCTATTCATCACCTTGTACTCATTGCAACAGTTGCACTCCTTAATCCCTGTCACCTATTTAACCCGTCCCCCCACCCACTTCCCTTCTGGTAACCATAAGTTTGTTCTCTATAGTTAAGAGTCTGTTTCTTGGTTTGGCTCTTTTTTTTCCACCTATGTTCATTTGTTTAGTTTCTTAAATTTCACATATAAGTGAAATGATATGGTATTTGTCTTTTGCTGACTTATTTCACTTAGCATAATACTCTCTAGCTCCATCTACGTCATTGCAAATGGCAAGATTTCATTCTTTATGATGGCTGAGTAATATTCCACTGTATACCTCTATATACCACATCTTCCTTATCCATTCATCAGTCAATGGACACTTGGGTTGTTTCCATAGTTGGGCTATTGTAGATAATGTTACTATAAAGATCAGGGTGGATGTATCCTTTTGAATTAGTATTTTTGTATTCTTTGGGTAGATACCTAGCAGTGCAATTGCTGGATCATAGGGTAGTTCTATTTTTAACTTTTTGAGGAACCTCCATACTGTTTTCTAGAGTGGCTGCACCACTTCCTTGCCAACACCTGTTGTTTCTTGTGCTGTTGATTTTAGCCATTGTGACTGGTGTGAGGTGATATCTCATTGTAGTTTTGATTTGTATTTCCCTACTGATCAGTGATGTTGAGAATTTTTTCATGTGTTTATTGGCCACCTGTATGTCTTCTTTGGAAAAACGTCTATTGATGTCTTCTTCCCATTTTTTAATTGGATCATTCATTTTTTGGGTGTTGAGTTTTATAAGTTCTTTATAGATTTTGGATACTAACCCTTTATCAGATATGTCATTTGCAAATATCTTCTCCCGTTCAGTAGGTTGCCTTTTACTTTTGTTGATTGTTTCCTTCTCTGTGCAGAAGGTTTTTATTTTGATGAAGTCTAGTAGTTTATTTTTGCTTTTGTTTCCCTTGTCTAAAGATATAGATAGATAGATAGATAGATAGATAGAAGTTGCTATAGCCTATGTCAAAGAGATTACTGCCTATGCTCTTCTCTAGGGTTTTGGTGGTTTTAGGTCTCACATTTAGGTCTTTAATCCATTTTGAATTTATTTTTGTGTTTGGTGTAAGAAAGTGGTCCAGTTTCATTCTTTTGGATAAACAACACACCTCAGTTCAGATTACAGTTCAGTGAGAATATTTGGCTTCAATTAGTAAAGTGCAGCTTAGCAAATGGGTAGGGCTAGTCCTAGCATTTCGTTTTTGGTTTGGCTCCATCCAAATTCCAGTATTCAATATCCATCAGTGACCCCTTCTATAAGCAGAGGTAGAGCTTCTTGAAGCTTCTTGAAGCTTCTACACCCAACATGGGGCTCACAACCCCAAGATCAAAGAGTCGCATGCTTTACTGTCTGAGCTAGCCAGGCACCTCTATATGACAGGGTTTTTTTAATGGTTCAGTAAACAGTTTTTCCTAGGTTAAATGTTTTGAAACAATACATCTAAGAGGCTGGAACTTCAGTTAACAACAATGTGATTTAATGGTTTGTATTTGCTTTTTCATTTCACACTTTGGGGAAACTTATTTCCACTTTCCTGGCCAGACAAAACCCAGGGAGCACACACTCTGACTCTGGTTTGCCTAATATACTTCCCCCCCACCACCATGTTCTCCAGTATCTGCCTCATCCATCAAGTGTCTGTTGAATTAAGCCTCAAAGCTAGGAAACTGTTCCCTCAAGTGGGGGAAAAATTCCCAGAATTTAGAATTCCAAGTAGTTCAGTGCCTTGCAAAGTCTGCAGTGAAAATGTTATTTTGGTCTCCTTGGATAATTTCACATCATGTGAGTACAATAGAATGTGAATGGGTTTTGGAATCAAGATGAACTGGTTTTGATTTTGCTTGCCACTTATCATGTTTGTGGTCTTGGGTAATATGCTTAACACTTCTGAGCTTCAGTTTCTTCATTTGTAAATAATAGTTAATTTGTTAATAATAGTACCTGCCTCCCAGGACCATTGTGAGGACCAGAAAAGATCATGTGTATACAGTTTCTAGCACACAGTAGGTACATAGTGATAGTGCTAATGACAATGATAAGATTTTCTGCTAAAAGGAATCGATTAGCAATTTCTGGATTTGAAAATGGTATGTTGTTAACTAGCTCTTCAGTAAACTAATGATGCCTGGAATTAATAGCCACAGTTGATGTTTACTCCAAGGATGATGAGCTTGAAAATTCCATAGTGACTCGATTTCTCATAAATAGACAGCCCAGATCATTTCAGCATCCCTACCACAAACAAAAATCCATTTTGGAGACCATTTATCTGGTTTGGCTGCTTCTGTGGTTCTGATTAAAAGGTTATTTGCCAGATTTATTTGCCATATTTGTCAAGCTTACCTTGATTCTTTGGGTCAGAAATGGATTGGAAGAGAAGCAGAAAAGACACTCCAACTATTACCCATTTGGCACTACCTCTTTGACACTGTAATAAAAAATTACTGGAGGAACTTCCAAGCACATGCCCAGGATTGCCAGGCTGTATGAATACCCAGCTGACGTCACAAGATGGAGATTAACCAATGAGTTACTTTAATGAGGAAGACCTTGGACAGACTCTAGAAGACAGCTTATTCCAAATTGTTCCATGGTAATCAAGTATATGGATAGTATATGAGACTTCTCAGTAATAGTCTGTTTCACTAGTTAACATTCAACATATTAAATTGTCCTTTGGAAACTAAGTTTATCTCTGTCACTGACCAGAGAGAGGGACAGGGAGGACAAGCCAGAATTGCAGTTCCACTGAACTTAATGTTACCACTGCCTACAACTGACTTTGAATAAATTCAATTCTCTTTTTCCCAAGGTAGAGAATATCACTCTAGTGAGTGTCATAAATAGGTGAATTAGCATTCACTGGCATACGTACAAGACAGAATTTTAAAATCAGTTAACTTACCATCACGAAAGCATTAAGAAGTTAGTCTGAAAAACTGTTACCTAGATCTGGCAGCTCTTAGCAGATTCTTATTCTAGTTGTATCTTTTCACAGTCAGAAGATTTGGGTGAGAAGGTTTGGAAACTAACCAGTTGACATGTGACCCTAAACTGATCCATAGATTGGCAATTTCAAATCTTTCTCCCATGGTGGGGAAAAATGCTGAATAAATATATTATTCAAATAAGCATGATTTACTTCCTTGTAAAGTCTAAAGACTAAGTCCATTTAGAAAGTATAAGTCAGGAAATTCTTATGAGTGTAGACTAAATAATCAAAAGTTGAGGCTTTTCCTTTCTACTGATGTGATATAACTAACCAACTGAGCTCGTCCAAAAAATAGTTTGTGTAGCTTTTTCAGTCAGTGCCAAAGAGGAAGACAGAAAATGCAAGACCATGGAGCATACTAGAAATCATATTGCCACACAAAGACCTAAGTAATTGCTAATGATTCATTGGCTTCATAATGAAAGGGATCAGAATTAATTTATTTTTTAAATACAATTTATTGTCAAATTGGTTTCCATACAACACCCAGGACTCATCCCAACAAGTGCCCTCCTCAATGCCCATCACCCACTTCCCCCTCTCCCCCACCCCCCATCTACCCTTGGTTTACTGTCAGTCCTTAAGAGTCTCTTATGGCTTGCCTCCCTCCCTCTGTGTAACCATTTTTCCCCCTTCCCCTCTCCCATGGTCTTCTGTTAAGTTTGTCAAGATCCACGTGTGAATGAAAACATATGATCTTTGTCTTTCTCTGACTGACTTGTTTCACTTAGCATAATACCCTCCAGTTCCATCCATGTTGCTGCAAATGGCATGATTTCATTCTTTCTCATTGCCAAGTAGTATTCCATTGTATATATAAACCACATCTTCTTTATCCATTCATCAGTTGATGGACATTTAGGCTCTTTCCATAATTTGGCTATTGTTGAAAATGCTGCTATAAACATTGGGGTACATGTGCCCCTATGCATCAGCACTCCTGTATCCCTTGGGTAAATCCCTAGCAGTGCTATTGCTGGGTTGTAGGGTAGTTCTATTTTTAATTTTTTGAGGAATCTCCACTCTGTTTTTCAGAGTGGCTGTACCAGTTTGCATTCCCACCAGCAGTGCAAGAGGGTTCCCGTTTCTCCACATCCTCCCCAGCCTCTATAGTCTCCTGATTTGTTCATTTTAACCACTCTGACCGGCATGAGGTGGTATCTCATTGTGGTTTTGATTTGTATTTCCCTGATGATGAGTGATGCTGAGCATCTTTTCATGTGCCTGTTGGCCATCTGGATGTCTTCTTTGGAAAAGTGTCTATTCATGTCTTCTGCCCATTTCTTCACTGGATTATTTGCTTTTCTGGTGTGGAGTTTGGTGAGTTCTTTATAGATTTTGGATACTAGCCCTTTATCTTATATGTCATTTGCAAATATCTTTTCCCATTCCATCGGTTGCCTTTCAGTTTTGTTGCTGTTTCCTTTGCAGTGCAGAAGCTCAGAATTTATTGAACTGAAGCACAGAAGTTATTATGGACACTTAGTGCCTTTCAATAGCATATACTCTGCAGATAGCCAATGTTTGAATTTAATAGTAACTATGCACCTGAAGCAGAAAGGAAGTTCTAGTCCCAGCTTTGCCACTAACCAGCTGTGCAAATTTGGAGAAGAAAATTTCTTCTCTGGGATTACTTTTCCAGTCTGTGAAATAAGAAAGTTGAACTAAATGATATTTGAGGTCTCTTTCCAGCTTTAAAATTCTATAAATCTATTTATTGGGAACACAAAAAGGAATAAGAAGATGCAAAAACTGTCTATTTGGGGTCCTGTAGGTGGTATATTTAGGTAGATGATAAAGAATGTATATCATTGTCATCAACCATCAAGCTCAACCTGCATTTTTATTAATGCATGTGAAAGCCTTTGCTACATTCTTGAGACATTGTGTCAACACTGCTATGAATCATTGAGTTATTCTCATTGCTATGTTTATGCCAACTACTACTCTTCATATGTATAATCAGACTGCAAATCCTATCTGGTATCAAAATCCCATGACTTACATGACATAGTAAGGTTAGAAAGACCACTGAAATGATTTACCTTGTTAATCTGTGAGTAATCTTGGTGAGATCTAGAAATTTAGACACACTAAATCTAGCCTTTACCTTTTCTATAATATATAGAAGCTGGCATTTCTTTTTTTAACTTTATTTATTTATTTTGAGAGAGACAGATAGGGCGAGTGGGGAAGGGGCAGAGAGAGGGGAGAGAAAGAATTCAATGCAAGCTCCATGCTGCCAGCACAGAGCCTGATGTGGGGCTTGAACTCACAAACTGTGAGATCATGACCTGAGCTGAAACCAAGAGCCAGACGCTCAACCAACTGAGCCACCCAAGCACCCCAGAAACTGACGTTTCTTTACTTCTACAGCTAGTGTTAGGGCCATAAATGAGAGGATAAAGATGTTTTCTTCATGCCTTTAAAGTGTTTTCATTTCAATTTTCTATCTCTTAGCCAAAATTTGTGTCAATAGAAAAGAATGGTAAGATTGATTACTGAAATATTTACATTTGGCTTTAGAATTTGGGGTTGGATTTTGTTTTAAGAGGTATTCCTCATTCTTAGGGACTTCACACCACAAGCCAAATATTGAAGCTGCATTGCAAAGGGCAGATGTAGAAAGCACTGGGAAGTTTAGCCAGCCCCTCTTTGCTCCTATGTATGCTGAAGATGGCATCTCTCAGAATGATGTATAGAACTAATCCAAGAAAGGCTTCAGCCTTTCCACCAGCCTTACTGTCTTTCCTGACCATATCTACCAGCAGGTTTTGCTATAACTATTGTTTCCAAATGTTTTTTTTTCCAACTCTTGTGGGAAAGTCTATTCTATAAGTTGGAGTAGAAAGGAGAGAGATTGGCTTAATAACAAAAGGGAGTGAAATTGAGTGATTCTGGTAATCTATTTGTCCATAATGGAGAATTGACTAAACTTCCATATCATGGTGTAATGGGATGAAAATATTAACTTAAAAAATTAAGGAAAATTAATTAATTAATTAATTAATAATTATATATGTTAACAGCTTTCTCCATGTCTCAGTGCATCAAGGAGAGGTTGGTTTTTGTTTTCTTAGATTTTTACCACTCCAAACGCTTCTTCCTGTGCTTGGAAAATTGATTGTTGGCCTTTTTTGATAAAGAATCAAGAAGAGAGAGAGCAGGAATACAGGAGAACCAGGAGGAAAGGATTTAGGCTGACTTCTAAGTCAATGTATGTAATAAAGTGCTTGGAGGAAGGGGAATATTGAGAAAAGATAATTGTTCTGCCTGAAGGTCCAGAAAAAGTTGGAGGGGGTGATGAATTAAAGAGAAGACCCTAGATACCTGTGGAATATGATGGAAAAAAAACACAGGAGAGAAAGTGGGATTTCAATGAGTTTCTCTGAATCCCCTTTGTGGTTTTTGATTAGTGTGAGAATATGAATTATTCTGAAATTACTGTTGTTTGCTAAACTCTGTCTTTGACCAAGACACTACTCTGACATTGGTCAACAAGGGTCTTTACTCCATAAAAGTTTCATTAATTTCATAAAATCATCTTTCTCTGACGTTGAATGCCTTGCCCCTGTAGATATGCAATGACACTTCATAGCAGATCTGACAAATTGGCTTTTCCCAGTAGCTAACCATCAAAGCCCTCCCTGAGGCCTAGGCCCTCGTGAGATGCAGTCTGATAGCAATAGCATTATCCTTCATCCCTGACATTTGGTTAGAAATTGTAACTTTCCACAGTGCTTTGACATCAATTTTCTCTTCTTCCATCTTCACGGCATCCCTATGAGGTAGGTAGGACCAGGATGCATATCTCTACTGTCCTTTGCCAGCAAGTAACTGGAAGATACCACAAATCCTTAGGCTTCTAATCTCTATTTTTTTTATATCATCCTCAGGGAATTTAACAATAAATTGTCTGCAATCTAAAGGATAGCTTGATACAGGAGATACTGGAGAGCAGATAAGGATCATGTTAACTGTCCATTCTTTTAGGTTCTCTATGCCAGGTCTCTATATTAAGCCAAATCAACAGAAAGCAATTTATCTTAACTATAACATCTTAGCCTTCTGAGGGAAAAAGACTCCTACTGGTTTAAGAAGTGACATTTTACAGTCTTTTCTTTCCTTTTTTTTTTTTTGAAGGGGAAGGAAAGACATTTTCATTAGAAGATTATACCTATATCTTTTGTAAAACCACATTGCCCATTATAATAAACACTACCTATTATACAAGGAATTACATGATAAATTCCTTCTAGAATTCAGTGGCAGGAAAAAAAATCTGTCTAGGCAGATGAACTCATAGGCGGTTTTCTTTTATGCTTAATAGGCAACCATGTGACTCAATTTTGTTGTTTTCCTCCCTTTTTACATTAAATGCCAAGAAACTCAGGAGTAAAATTTCATGGTCAAATACAGTGATTTATCATGGGGCTATCTCAAGCTTCTAATTCTGTTTCTTTTTTAAAGTTTATTTATTTATTTTGAGAGAGAGACAGTGTGCATGCACGAGTGGGTGAGGGGCAGAGAGAGAGAGGAAGGAGAGAATCCCAAGGAGGCTCCACACTGTAGCCCAATGCCGAGCTCAATCCCACGACCATGAAATCATGACCTAAGCTGATATCAAGAGTCAGATATTTAACTGACTGAGTCACCCAGGCGCCCCTCTAATTCTGTTTATTATAACTCTTTGTTTGCTTATAACTTGAATTAATCTGATCTGTTTTTATGTGTTCTTAACATTTGAAAACTGCTTAAGTCTATCTTAAGGAGGCATGTTAGGAAATCATAGAACCAAAGACTTGAGTGGGAAGGAATCTCAAAAGATCATTTATCCCAATCCTCCATACAATGGCAGAAATATCAGCTACTCTTCCCCAGAACATGACCATTCAGCCTCTGTTTGAATACCCCCAATAACAGAGAACTCACTATCTTTGAGATCCAAACATTCATTTTTGGACATTTCTGATTACTAGAGAGTTGTTCCTTATGTTGACCTTATGCATCCAGTTTCCATCACTTGATCCAGATTCTATCTCCAGAGGCCACATAAAACAAAGTGAAACCCTGCTCCCCATGGTATCTTTTCACAGATCTCAAGAAAACGATCATGGCCCTTCTTAGTCCCTTAGTCTTAGTATGCAGAGAGGCATAGAAACATTCATTTATTTATTCAACAAATATTTATTGAGTGCCTTCTATATGTGTCAAGCATTGTTCAGAGTACAAAGATGACTCAAACATGATTCCTGCTCTCAAGAGGCTTGTAACATGTATTATTTTCTCTAGACCAAAGTATAACAGAGACAAGTACACAAACGGCTATAAAACAAGTTAATATTATATAAACATTAAAGAAGTATAGGTAAAATTATTATAGAAATTCAGAAATATGGACATATCACTAGAGAGAACAAGGAAATCTTTATGGAAGAAGCAGTATTTGACTAGACTTTCAAGGATGGGTTGAATTTGGGCCTCTGGTGGTGGGAAGCAGGGGAGCAATTTCAGGTAGAGGGAAAAGTACAAAAAAGGCATGGCATCAGGAAAGGTCAGGGGAAAGAACAAATAATAGGCTTGGGCTAGAGCATAAACTGTAAGAAGGATAGAGAAAGTTAGATTGGAACCTAACTAAGGAATTTATAAAAGTATAGAAACATTAAAACTTTTAGAACAGGAAAATTATAAGTCCTGAACTTTAATCACAGAAAAGTGCACTACAATACAGAGATACAAACAGGGGAAAAAATTACTTCCCAGAAGTAACAAAACCATCTTATAACACTCTTTTGGAATACTATCACTATAAACCATTCAAATAATATTGTATGTTCAAATTATAGGCATAAATGAGGATATTCCATATTAATGTTTATCCTGTGAGGTCAGTACCTAAGCCAACCCAAATCTGACCAATGGGGCAGGTTCTACAGACTCACAATCATCTCAAGAAATTGACTCTAGATTGCTCCTGGACCAAGGAATACCCAAAAGAACAAGTATGTCTTGCTTAACCACACTAAAAATGTCCCAATGAAGTTAATATACCACCATTTATAAAGAACTTAACTCCATCAGCTAGCCCCCTAAACGGCTCCCAGCAATTGCTTGGAGCAACTGCTTTTCCTTTGATTTCTCATTCCTGGAAGGCCTGGTCATGGGAAGTTTACCTTGGACTATTCCACATGATGGGCTCAGTCACCCCTGAAACAGCTGAAGTCAGTGAACACATGAGCAAAGTCCCTCTTTAGCTATCCTATACTCACTGGGTATACAGCTGTCCCCACAACTCATATTTCATGGCTCTGGAGGATAAAGGTGGTGCCAATAATAGTAATCTGAATTAGTTCTAAATTCTAATCTTGCTTTGAAGTTTGTGAGCTTAGTTCTCCTCTGACTTCTCTCACTATATACTGGAGCTCTTATTTGGATGATGGGCAACAGTGAGAATATTCTTAAGATATCCTCTGAAGTTAGGCCTCTTCTCAGGTATTTCTGAGACTAAATTGATAAATGGAACTAAGACCATGTGTTATAAACTATAAGTGAATCCATAAGCCTGGGAATAATTGGAGGTTTGTTTTCCATACATTTGGGCTAAATCAACTTGGGAATATTTATAGCTATGGATAAGATCCTGTTTGGTAGAGGTGATCTAGTGACCAAGGAATCTGCAATCTTTTCTCTCTCTCTCTGGACTGTGATGTCACAGAGTCACCTAGCTCAAAACACTGTAAACCAAAATATGCCTGCCAAGCTTGTGCCCACATGCATGGTTAGAGGTCTTATCCCAGGATCTCTAAGAAGACGTGTTCCTAAGTGTCAGGGGTTGTCCTTGATAACTCAGATCTCTTTTTTACTTTGGTAAGAGCAGTTCTTCTACTAACTAGATGGTGATCATAAGAAGATGACTTCTCTTCTCTGGACCCCAATACCCTTCTTCACCTTTCAACAGGGTTGATGATCTCCAAGCCCTTCCAGCTCTATGATTCTATGTGCATATTTATTTGCTTGGAATTCAATCACCTTTGAAAAATTCTTAATGGCATCTGGAGCCACTGTAATTTGCAGTGAGGCAAAATGAGAATATAAATTAATGGTCACCTCTATTCTCAGTGCCTCTTTGAAAAAGGTCCACTACTGCTTGCTTGAAGTAAATCTGAACTGGAAAAGAGGTGACATAGCAGGGTTTTTTACAAACCACTCCAGAGAAACCCAAGCAATACACAAACAACAGATATATGATGTATTATTTAAGGTAACTTATGTCTGTGTCTGTGGTCTACTTATCAATTATCTTGACCTGAAAAGATGGCACAGACCAGAGAAGGGGTAAGAGAGAATTCTATTACAGAGTTTCCACTATTTTAATGGGCCAGAAGCAACCAACCAGATGGGAAATGTGCTTGATTAGGTCAACCAGCTTTAACTGGAAAATAAAATGGTCAATCCATTGTGGCCTTTCGTCTAATTAATGCTTACTTGATTCAACTAGGTTTTTAAGTTACATCCAATTGTTTGATGTCACATAGATGTGACCTCCCAGTGCATGAAGTATTACCATTTGGCTGTTTGCCACATCCCACTCCTTGCAAGTTGATTCCACTTGGATTAGAGACAGGAATGTGGTGAGATGAGTAGCTTGGTAATAAAGTTGTTTATACTAAGACTAAGACAAGGTAGACAGAATGGGAGTCCTTGGAACAACACTTTTTGGTAGAGTAGCTTTATGTAGTAAACCAAGTTATGGCTCTCTGATGAGGTATAACCATCTGCTATCTCCTCCTACTTACCTATGCCAAGTGAAATAAGGAACAAGTGGATCACTGAAAGCTGCCCAAATGTGAAACTGATTAAGCCTCTACACCAAAAGTATGGATTAACAAGGCCAGCAATAAAAGTATAATGGACAAATTTGAGAATCAGCTGACTTAAGGTATCATTTGGCTGAGTGGATGTTATAACATGCAGTAATGTATGAAGTTGAGCCCAAACAAGGAAAAATTAGAATAAAAGATCTAAAGAGAATTTGAGCAATTTAAATTTCCTATAAACCTTTCTGTCTTTTCTAAATTTTCTACAATGAACCTGTATTGCCATTGAGATCAGTAAGACAAAAATCTAAAGGGACTTAAACAATGCCTCATGGGATGATCAAATTGTTAAATTACATGGTAAAGTACAGGAAAACCTCAAATAAGCACAACCTAATTTGCAATTCATTAGAATTTGTCTTTCTTTTTCCAATAATCTATTTTGAAAAGCGGAAAATCACAAGAAAACAAGGAGATAGAGGTAATGAAACAAATTCAAATCTGTTTGAAAAAATACATTGTTTAAATTGTTTTCTAAATATTTTGTTTTGTACAAGGAATATAAGCTAGAAAAGAGCTGTGAGGGAAAAAATCATTTAGGTCCCTCTTAACCACCAACTCAAGCCATTGTGCTAGTAGCAACAGGTGAAGAGAGAAATAATCAGTAGTATATAAGAAGTAGGCTTGACTCCACTATGTAAGTCAAATGGATCATGGGAGTAGAGAGTGTTTATCTTCTCCACAGATAATTAAAATGCTAAGGCAGATTAAAGGAAGCTTAGTTTTGGTCAATGCAGAAGGCTTTAATGAAACAGAATCTGGGAAAGGATGGAGTGGGTTTAGATAAGGGTTCATGACAGAATCAAAGGAAGACGTGATTGTGCATGAGACAGGATTAGTAGGCTATAAAAGGTAGGTTTGGTTGACACACCGGACTTGAGAAATACCAAAGAGGGAAATAGGGGACAGGATCAGAGAGCTAATGGATCACCCTCAGTGGGTCTTGTTGCTCAATATTTTGCAGGCCTAGGCCTGGGACTATAGTTCCTGGGCTAAAGGATTGGACTGTGTTTGGGAGAATCCTGATCCTTGGAGCCTATAGGTGCAGCCCCATTCCCCTCCCTCATCCTCAATGATCCTTCTATTCATACTAGAGGGCAGTGCCACCTCCTCTAAGAGAAGTGAAGTCCTGTTTTTAGTTGGTATCTTTCTTGGAAACTTCCCTTAGGCCTTGTCTCTCTAAAATCCTTAAACGCTCAGCTTTTGACTGAGACCTTTACCACAGGTAGAGGATGATATTCATGTCTCCCTCTGCCATGTCTAGAAAAAGGAATTAGAAACTCTGATCAAGGAAGCTGAAAGTCACCTTCAGCCTTTTCTGCAGTCTTTTGAACAGCTTTAGCATAGTAAATAGACTACCTTAGGGTGAGAGAGGTTAGGCTCCTGTGAACAGTCCAAGGGTGCTTTGACTGAAAGTGGAGGGGAAACTGCTGGGAAGAACTTTTGACTTTAAGCCTAGATTCAGGGTGAGTTGATAATGGAAAAAATTAAATATGAGTGAGAAAGGTATCAAATTATACCTCAGGCATTTCTTTAAAAAAGTCTTGTTCTAAAAGAATTAACTGTTTTACTGGCTGATATGTTTGAGTTCAGCTGTTTTAATAGATTATTTTTTACAATAAAAGGGAGGAAAAGTTTGCTTAACTATTTTAAACATGCCTGTGACTTAAGTCTTATTGCTTTGGTCCATGTGATTGTGGCAAGCCATTGCCAATAACCCCTTGAAAGTAGAATTTGGAAAACTAAAAGCACAAAGTAAAAACAAATGTTCAAAGGGATTTATTTTAGGGGCCAGGGTAGGGGCTTGAAAGGCAGGGTGGACAGGAGAAGGGAGAAAAAGAACAAAACAAAGGGAATTGCTCAATTCAATCCACTACTTCTATATCTTTCATCCTGACGATATCTCCTACATCTCTTCCATTCACGTTCAGAATATAACCCTGAGGCCCAGTAAGATGCTCACCTATCTGGCAAGGACAATTCAATTATGTTCCTTAAACTCCCCTTACTTAGACAGGAAAAGAGACCATGACAATTGCGGAAAGAGTTTGAATAATAAGCAATAAGAAAACAAAAGAACTTCTTCTTAGCCCTGAATTATTCAAACAACACAATTAACCAGACTCTTCTCCTCCCCCCTATTCCCTAGGCATTCCAGTCAACTGAGGTCACAGTAGACTGTGGATTCAGATGTATGTTTGCTGGAAGAGTTTTTTTCCTGGCACTAATCTCATAGTATCTGAGTTATAAATTGTGCTCATTAAATACCTTCTAGAGATTCAAATGAAATGAAAAAGAAAACAAAGTGCCTCCTACTTTTTTTCTGTGAAAATAGAGACCTTCTTATCTTAGTCCAAGTTGGGCCTGCTATTTTGGAATGACTAAACTTGGAGGTGGTTCTCTCCCCTTCCTTAAGGTTCACATCCATTGCAGTGTACATTCAAGTTGCCTTTTTGGTGATAGCTGTGTAATGAACAAAACTTATTAAATTTACTTCCCAGGAGCCTCCCTCACACTGGAATTAGGCTTAAATAACCCAGTAGACTGGTCATCCTCAGAGATATAGTCATTCACTAATTTCTTGCCCAGGTAGAACAATTTGTTGAACTGGAGTGAGCTTTTCCATTGCCTCACCAAGAGAAGATTCCAATCTTGCAGCCCTTCACTTCTGGGTGGGAGAAAGAGAAAACAGTAAGTATACCTTCTCCATCCTAGGCCTTTCACAGAATTTCAATATGAATGATTCTAAGTCACACAATGCCACTCTACAAGAAGAGCTTACAAATTGCTAAACTTTCCTGGATCACTGAAAAAATAAACATTGTTATATTTGTCAGGGTTGCCTAACTAGATGTTGCTATTTATAAGGGGTTTTTTTTACAAATTTAACAAAAAAGGGGGCATGTTAATATATAAGTAATCTTCAACTTACTAATGAGATGTGTCCTGAATATTTATAAGTCAATGATTTGGAACTTGGAATGCCTTGCTCCATAGAAATTGTGTTATATATGTGGTGGTCAAGTTTCTAGGCCAGTCCACAAAGGCTGATTTAACCCACATGGAGCAGTTATATTAGAGCTCTGGCAGAGGTCCTAGGTCCTGAGAGCAGAAGGAAAAGCATGCTTTCTTCCCATTATTTGGGTCCAAAGAAAACCCATAGCAAAGGTTTAAAAGTGGGGTAATCTAAACTGACTTTTCCACTCTCATACTTGTCTTCACTCTTCTCCCATCTCCCAGGGATCCATCACTCTTGTGTTGTCCCAAAACCTCCACTATGACCTTCCTTCTTTTCTTCATAACTGCCAAACTTCCTCATTTCTCCTGGTCCCAACCAAAATGAAAGTTCCAAGTTCTCCTGAACATCCAGCTCAGTTCACTTCCACTCTGATATGAGTGATTCGTCCTCCCTTGCCTTCCAAAAGGTACATCTATGATTGAAAGGCACATTAACCCCAAAAGAAGCCCAGTTGGTGAAATTTTAGGGAAAGTAACCACATGAAGTGATAACCTTTAGGAAGGTTTGGAAGGTGGTGGATATTTGGGGACATGAGGAAAGAAATACTGGGTAGACATCAGGGCCCTGCCTGAGAGGCAGTCACTGCAGTCAGTTCACCAAAGCTGTGTCCCTGTCACAGCATCTCTTTTTCCTTCCTGTATGACCCCAGAGGGCTCTCTAAAGGTTTCAAATTTTCCCCTAACAGCTCCCATGACAGCAACAGCATGTGAGACATAGTCATTGGTGTTGTGGGTCTTTTGCAAGTTGGATCTGTCTCATTAGGAGTCAGCCTAAAAATTCATAGAACATTAGCAATATTGTGGAATAGGTGATGTTACTGGATGACATCAACATAGGACATTTGATGAGAGATGTGAGATGTCTGAGAGCTCTTGGAATTAGGGCAAGCCTTCTGATATTTGTCAAGGGTACTCTTCTTGAGGATTTTTGTGATTTGCAAAGCCTTCCAAGGTCACTGTGGTCAATTAACATGTTGATTAAAGTATAAGTGCTAATGAGGCTAAGACCAGAGGTCAAATACACTTTGGGGCTAATTGGCTTCAATCTGTTCCATATACTCACAGTCCACAGAAGCTTGCCCTCTGTCAAGGGGGTCCAGATGAGTGTGTATAAATGGCCTAAGTCACATCCATCTGCAGTGCTGGGGAAGCATTAGAAAGCACACAGCCAATGATGGTGAGTCAGCTGCAGTGTCTTCTGCAAACTCCAACACATTCTTAGGAATGGATAGGTTCTTGCACAGTACTTGTAATGCCTATGCCACCCTACCAAAGGGGAAACCCTTCAAGAGCTTCCAAAAACTTGCCTGCTGTGAGAGAAAGATAGAGAGACAAAGAGACTGTGTGTCTATGTGCATTTGTGTGTTTCCTTCCCTACAGAAAAGAATGTTCCTGGAAATTAGGTGAATGTGTGTCCCAGCTGCCTATCTACTTGTATTTACTAATAGGAAAAAACAGAGCCAAGCTCCAGGATTGCAGGATTGCAGGATCCTCCATTTTGCAGGATTGCAAGGGGTGATACAGGGGGCTTCAGGGGAGCCACATACTCAAGACAGAAGACTTTCTGGAGCATTATGACTTATAGAGGGTACCTGTGGTAGTTGCAGAAATGAAGATGCACTGGGTTTCCTTGGGAGAGAAAGAGTTATAGAGATCTGACAAAGTCAATAGAGCTGACAAAGTCAATAGAGGCTAATGGGAAAATAGGAGGTATGTGGATGCATTTGGTAGTTGCTGCTACAATTGTATTTATTCTGAAACATGCTAAGAAACAAGGGAGCAGGAATGTGTGGAGATGCCCTAATGTTTACTTTAGAAGCTTGTGATTTCCAAAAACATGTGGAGGGAGAAATGAGTATTAGGGTCTAAGTCTTCATAAAAGAGAAAATAAGAAAGAATGATAGAGAAGAGATGCTGACAGGAGCCCCAGAAGGCAACAGATTCCTCAAAGATAAATATATGGGGAGAATTATTGACAATTAGTCTGTTGTTGCTACTTTGGAATCATACCGTTCTAGTAGGGGAGGAGGGATGGGGGAAATTGTTCTGAATTCAAGCCAGGCAGTCAAGGAGTAACCAGTCTTATTTTGGTTGGCAATGCCAACCTCAGAAGCGCTCAAGCATGCCACCAGAGGAAATGACATAACATCCCCTCAAAGATGGTCTCGCCAATGGATCCTGGGGAAATAAGATCATCATAATATTGTTGTGTTGCTTAGATAGATGTGAATCTACAAAGACCTGAAGTGGCCCATCATGTGGTCCAGGTACTCAACAATGAAACAGACAGGTGCACCTGCCTGATTAATTGGATAACGAGGCCAGCCTTGTTTAACATTCAAATGTGTTATTAGTGCGGGAGGCAAAGGTCTCTGTCAGGAACAAGGCAGCTGACCTCCCTCAGATGCAGCTTGCTCTGCAACAGGCCTCCCAACTAGGTTTTTGCTCAACTCAGTGGAGCTTGGAAATTCACCAACTCCATCACACTCTGCCAAACGAGTGTAGGCTGAGACTGGCACCCATGCCAAAGGGAGCCCCAGCGTTGAAAATTTGGCAAGCTCCCGTGCTCTGTTTTCCTGCTGGCCATTACCTTATGGCTTGTTTCTCACCAGCTGCCTTTCTGCTTTTCTTCTTTGGAAGGCTGCAATCTCCACTGGTTGCAGGCCATGGCCTACTTGCCTGTGGGGCAGAAGAGACACAAAAATAGTGAAGAGAGTGAAGCAGAGCCAGCATGGGAAGACTCTAATTAAGCCAAAACTCTACTTACCCATCTTTGCCCACTGGTGGGGGCACAGGAAGAGGTTTTGTGAAGCCTTTTTTTCCAACCAGCCAGAAGGTCTCTTCTGTGCCTTTGCCCTTATTATAGAAAATACACAAAATCTTAAACACACTATAACTGATTTTCCTAAAGATGTCCTTATGGTCAATGGGGTAGAAGCACTTAGTTTGGCTCAGAAATTGCTTCTGCTTTCCCCTGTCACCACTCCCTGGAGTCTTCCTTCCTACACAGCTTCCTTGCTATTTATACCTGAGGCTCAGGCATGCTCCATAAGCTGACAGAGCATGCAGGTGAAAAGTGAACACCATTACAAGCTGTCATCCAGATGTTTTGTCTACCTACTGCCACATAGCTCCATCTTTGGGATGTGTGGCTCTTTGGCTTCATAGTAACCAAACTTCTGAATGCTGAATTCACGATTTTGTTTCTCATTTCTGCCATTATGTTTTGGCATTAGGCATCCTGTTGTCTTTCATATCTAGAGTACGTATATTCAGAGTCTACCTCCCCAAAGTACTCGCCATCCAAAGGCTCTCACAAAACCCAAAAAATGGAATAGAAATGGAAAGCAGGATGTGCAACTTTAAAGGCCAGGGCATCCTGGCTGCTTTGAGAAGTCTACATTTCTGTAGTGTTCTTTTCTTCTTGCCAAGGCATTCTTACAGGTAGAGAGAGACCCCAGGGAGGCTTCCATCTACAGCCCAATTCCTTGGTTGTCAAGAACCATGGGTCTGAGAAGAGAAAGGGAGTGTAAACTCCAGCTGATCACCCGAGAGCCTATGTGACGACCTCAGAGGAGCCAAATTTTCTGCCTCTGCTTTGCCCTCTCCTCTTTCCAATAAACCCTCCTCTCTGTGTTTCACTCTCTTCCTTTCAATTCTCTTTTGTCTGTTTTCTCATTGCCTCCAATCCATAAGAAAAAAAAAGTGTTTACTAAGACTGAGAAAATTAATGGGATGTGTTTCCAACTCATTAATCTGAAATATGGTCTCACTCTTGGCTGATCTCATTTGGCACAGTTCTAAATTGTTTAACTTAGAAATTCCAATTAAGTTCCCCCCCTTTAAATATCAAATCCATTGTTCTCTATTTTACATCACATATATTCATTCCTTAACAATAATGACAACAACCATAATAATAATAAGCATATTTAATGGGAGAATCTCAAAGCATTTTGCAGAATTTGGTTCAAGGCTCTGAATAAGGTCAGTATAGGAAAGTAGGAAGAGAATACCACAACAGTCCAATCTTCACTAGTTGGCAACCAACTCACCCTAAACCTCAAACAATTGGACTGTTTGGAGCCACTCTGTTTTCAGAAGAAGTGAACAACTTTAAAATATACTCATATCACTCATTCTTACATTTATTCCACCCTTACTGTACCAGGTCTGGAAATACACAGATGGGTCTGTCCTTCAGGAGTTCACAGTGTAGTTAAAAACACTGTCAGGTCATGCTGTGGGCTCTAAATACAAGCCCAACTCTTCTGCCTCCTAAGCTGTCTTCCTCACAGTACCTAGTACAGTGTCTCATACAGAATAGTTGCTCAGTAAATAGACTGTTCAATTAACTAAAAAACTCAACCCTTGAGCACTTGGAATACTCAAGGTGTCATTTGACCTCTTTGAGCTAAAGCATGCTCTTAAAGCTCAAACTTGAGGATCCCAACCCCCAGGCATATTTGGCTGTTTTTCTTGAGATCTAGAGGCTATCAGGACAGCATGCCAATCCCCAAGGGAGCTTTGTAGATGCCAGAATTTTCCAGATATTTGGGTGAGTCCTGCGACACACTGGGATGCCAAAACTAATGCTTGCAAAAGAGAATGGACTCAGGCAAGCTTCCAAATGAAAGAGTATGCAGTGGAGCCCAGGGGCTCTCTGAGGTTTTGGAGCCCATCCAGGAAAATTCTTAGAATCCTAGCTCTGTTTACCCACCCTACTTCCAAAATTCTGCTGAAGAGAGAGAAAGGTGGGGGACAGGGGACAAGTATACAACAACCAAAACCTAAAGAAAACCCTTTGACTTGGTATCAATCTCTAGGCAGTCACAGAGACCCTCTCTCCTAAATAAAAGCATCTTATTTTTGGCCTGACACCTTTAAGACACTGTGGCATCTCCTGTGTTTTTTTAATTCTCACAAAAACTCTGGAAGGTGGGTTTATTATTAACCTCATTCTGCAAATAAGGACACTAAGTTTTGTGGAAATTGAATGACTTGTCAATAAGTAAGCATAGGTAGAACTTGAAACCAATTTTACTAGACTCCAAGTTTTATTTATTTTCTTTTTACTATTACTTAGCTATTTTTTATTGAGGTATAAATGACACATAACATTATATTAGTTTCAGGTGCACAATATGATTCAATATTATAAAATGATCATCACAGTAAGTCTAGTTAACGTCTTAGACTCCAAATTCTAAATGCTCTTCCTTCTATACCATAGAGCTTTTCCAACACACTGGAGTCAAGGGACAGGTCTAGAGGCCAAAAAGCAACTATTAGGAATTTTAAACCTTGTGATTAATGAGCTTCCTCATAATCACACGCAAAAAAAAAGGCCTCTATGTGAAGAAATGAAAGCACAGAGAAGATAAAGTCCAATGTCACACATTGAGTCATTGATGGGACAAGAATTACAGCCCAGACCTTCTGACCTTTGTGACTATGTCAATACAATCTCATTACTTCTTAGCTCGATGGCTGGTGTGTGTGTGTGTGTGTGTGTGTGTACGTATATGTGTGCAGGTGCTTACACATGTGTATACTTGTGTATGTGTGTGTAAGGGGTTGAGGGTAAGGGTGAAAGAGGTTGGGGGAAAAAAAAGAAATCACAAATAAAACAAGACTACCGCTTAGGGGTCTGTGAATCAAATACTATTTAGCCCCAGAATTCAGAGACAAGGTCATAGGTGTCCACCTCCAGCAAGGACAAACTGGCTGAGAACAACCATTTGGGAAAGTCTTTTTAGAATGTAAATCTACTTAAGAAGCCATAGTAAACACATCTGATAAGTCTAGATATATACAAAGTCTCAGCAAGAAGCTTCCAACTTGTCAGAAAAATGGTAACTGAAACAGGACTCATGTAAGAAAAGAGGTAATAAGATGACATATCACCAGGCCATTAGGAGAGAAATATTGCAGAATTGGCTAGTTAAGCACTCATGATTTATTGCCAGTACAGGACAAGAGGGAGTTGGAGTGGGCAGTAGGACAACTCCCCAGAGAGGCTGCGCTTGTCACCTCTAAATGAGTCCTCCCCCAATCTACCTCAGTTTCCTCATTCTGACGGCTTTCTTTGTAACCCCCACCCACCAAATTGCTCAACTATACTATGTTTTCTTCTCTCACCCAATCCAATCTACACCTTTGATTCTACTAAGGGAAACAACTTAAAGTGTCATCACTCCAATGAAGGAGATGGAATGGGAAAAGAGTGTTGTTGATCCAATCCTTGAGCCCAAGAGAAAAGGCTCTGATGGAAGAATTTCAAACTTCAACCAGCTGGAAGGAGAGGATGCTTTCAGCCATCATCTTTGCCATCACACCCGGTGGTCTATCAAATGTGGTCCTTCTGACCCATGTACTAAAGCAATCCTTGCTTTCCAGCAACACAGACTGAATGAGGGATGGAAATATTGGCTCAGAATTTGTGAAGTGTGCTGGTGATATGGTCTTATTGGGGATATATTGCATGCCCCCAAGGGACAAGGAATCTCCTGTCCCCCAGTCCCTACTATGTAATGTCCAATACCTGCCTCTGGTGGGGGACTGGGGTACAGAGGCAGAAAGGAGCTCCCATTTTCTCCCTTCCTTCTTTGGGTCTTACTTCCTATTCTTTTCTTTCTTCTCATTGTTTCTTCCTTTCCCCTGGGGCCTTCTCTCTTCTCTCTTAGTATCTCCCTGTCAATCAGGAAGCCTCTACCACCTTAATAAGCAAGACCTGACACGGCCTTAGGGGAAGTCTCTCCCTGCCTCTTCCTCCAACTTGCTATGGTACATTCCCAAATTCCCTGGGCTAAGGGAAAATGTGAAGCTAGAAAGGGCCTTTTTGACATAGTCTTGCTTTTGTACTCAAAACACCCAGTGGTGCAATTACTTCTGACTGGAATTTGGGGTACAATAAAAACCATAAAGGTGGGGGCATATTTTTTCTTTTCCGTTTCACAAGTGTTACCTCTTCAGCTCTTCAGCTTTTAAATGAGGGAATCTGTGCCCAGCAATACAGAGAGGAAAGTGCTGCAGGAAATAAAGCTGCCTTTGTCCTCCTCTACTGAGAAATGACAATATATAGAGGGATCACAAAAGCCTTGGGTGATTTGATTCACTGTTCAAGTAATATTGCCACTCCTATCCTCTCACTGAGTTCTCTGCAGAAGTGGGAAAGGAACCTCTGTCCCCTCATAAATGACCCATCCCACCTGCTAGAAGATATTAGGATCTATTGGAGGAGACAAACTAGAACTAGCCAGAAAAGGAATTGATCAACTAGAATCAAGTCTTCCAACCTTTAACTTCTGAAATCCTTTCACATGTAAATCACTGCCATTTGAGGAAGGCATGCCAAAGACAGAAACAAATTGTGCATCACTCAATACCCAGGTGTGGCTTTGCCCAAATATAATCATTGAGAAAATAATTTTCCTGTGCAATGGTATCATAGAAAGGGTACTGAGTGGGAATTCAGGCTTCCTGGGTTTTGGCCTGATTCTGCCATCAAATGACTGTGTGACCCTGATCAAATTACTTCACCTCTCTGGGCCTTGGTTCTTTGGCTCAAAATGAAGAAGTTAGATGATCAGATATATAGAGTCTCTTATAAATGGGGCAGCCAGGGGCTCTGGGGTTATCCAGAGGAAGATGAAAAGAATCCAGTGGAGATGGGATGGGAAAGAAAGAAGGAAAGAAGAAAGAAAGAAAGAAAGAAAGAAAGAAAGAAAGAAAGAAAGAAAGAAAGAAAAAAGAAAGAAAGAGGAAGGAAGGAAAATGGAGGGAGGGAGGGAAGGAAAATGGGAGGGAAGGTGGATGGAAGAAAGGGAGGAAGGAGGGGGGAAATTGTTCTAATCCTGAATCCCAGATCAATTGATAGTGCTGAGAGAAAATGTGCTACAAAATGTTTGTCTTTCATAGGAACTGACTTTATTCCTCCTGGTCCTTGGGGAAAGACATAAAGCCTCTCTGTAAATGGAAGGTTAATGGTGTGAATGAAAAATTAGAAAGGGTGGCCACTGAGAAGGCAAATAGAAAGCCCAAACTCACTAATAACTTTAGCTTATTGAACAATGTCTAGAACTGCCAAAGAATAAACAAAATGGAAGTTAGAAAATGTAAATAATAGTGCAGATCATTGAAAAACCAAATTCAGGGCAATTCTTTAAGAGAGAAAGATACAGCTCATAGTCCGAAAAATTCAGGAGTCTTAATCCCCATTATTGTAGCCATACTTAAAGAGAAGAAAACCGAGGAAAAAAGGAACAATCTCTTGGGAACTGCAAATAGGGCTGGATATTCTACCCAAATTATAGCTCTAAGTCTCAGACATCCAGGTAAACTCTTTCAGCAGACCATGACCTCTCCAGAAGCAGGTGTGTCCAAGTGGTTTGATTTAAAAAAAAACAAAAGGACATTATACCCTGAGCTCTGTCCTTCCTCGAAGCTCCACTTCATAGCCCTCACTTAGAGCTTGAAGAATTGTCACGGTGCTGTGACTGACATGAATGCGATAAGCTGTAAAAAGAAAGACAGAAATGACTCTGGATCCTTTCAGGTAAAATCAATGAGAAAAATATTAATGTAATAAATACCCCTGCTTCTAAATGAATGAGACTCTAAGAAAAGTGCCTGAGAGAGAGCTTCAGTTAGGGTTTCACAGGAGGAGGAACAAGGAGTGATGGCCTTCCTCACCAGACCCAAATAAGGTGTTAGCTGTAGCACCTATCAGCCTCCTGGACACTATCTGAGATGAAAGGTCATGCAATAGAAAGGTGTTAATTTAACTCGAGGGTTATGATTGAGAAACCAGCTGCCACTACTGTGCTCCCAGCTGAAACGTGACCTCCTCAGAGGGAAGTTCGGCTTCAGCAGCTTCTATTACAGGCTGCTGCTAAAGCAGAGCTCCCAAGGTCTACATATCCTACTTAAGAGACAAAAAGGTGTCTTTCTTCATACACACCTATACAACTATCTTTCAGTATTGCTGCACTTAAAATAAAACATCACTGAAAAATGTCCCAAGACCTCTGTCAACATTCTGTGGCAATTGTGCATTTATAGCTTTCCTTTGGATGGATACATCTAGCTGTGTATACACACGAATGTATTATTTTCCAATTAATGAGTCCAACCTGGGATAAGAGTGTTCTACATGGAAAATTACAACTAAAAATTTTATGTAGAAACCAAGTATAATTATTTGGTGACGAACAATCATTTATAGACTGAGGTAGAATCCTTGACTTTCCTGAAAACTATTATCCTATGAAGTAAAACCTTGTTCAAGTTGGGTCTTAAATAAAAGTTCAAGACATTCACACACACACTTGAGAAAATAATTCATTCAGAAGCTGAGAGCAATCAAAGCCAGAAGGCATGGCTAGAAAGAACTGCAAGAAATTTCTGCTTTGTGTACTCAAAATAACTTTCCTTCTTTTGACAGTTCAGTACTGTTTGTGTCTTCCTCACTAACTCATGGTCACCCAAAACCTTTGCTCAAAAAGGGTCCCTAAAAGCCACATGTTCATCTGGGTGTCCCTAGCCAGCACTATGTGTGCCATTCAACTAGCATCTGGTCGTCAGTCATAATCCTACTAGTGGGGAATACCCAGGTCAAAAGAGAGAGAGAGCTCATTCCAACAAGCATCCAGTTGTGTGGCAAGGAGAATCACGCCACGACTGGGTCACTAGTTACTTCCATTTCAGAACCAGTTAATTCAACTGGGCATAAAGGAGACATTGATGAAATTAATTTTTCAATAGACCTATGACATGTCCTGATCTCATATCCAACATGAGGCTACCTCTTTATAAATCTTCAATCAGGTGTGGAGCTTACTGCCATATTTCACAACTCCTTTAATGCTGTGACTACATGTGTATGTTTCTTTGTATCCCTCACAATGTCTTCCTTGCATAGTCAGTGCTTAATAAACACCTGCTGTGCATGATTCACTCCATTTTCTTCTTTCTAGCTGATCACTGGACAAGGGGCTGCTTAAATCTGAAAATTCAATTTCTTCTCTCAGCTCTGTTTTTCCAATGTGTAATGAGTGGAGTTTCCCTGGTGCAGACCAGAATATGACTTCAGTCTTCTACAAGCTTACATCAGTCCAGAATACCGTGCCAAATCTGCATTGCGGTTCCGTGATCAATTTCACTTCATCTTGGGTTGCACTTCAGGAACAAAGTCATATGCATGCAGTGTTTCCTGGATGACTACTTCCATGGCTTCTGCCATGTCTGTGGAGTTCGAAGACTTTCCCAGATGCCAGAAAATTTATTCTGACAACAGCTTCTAAGTTCCGTGCTGCCTCCTTAATCATGGCCGCACAGGCTAGATTGACTAAGACTGGACCCATTGTGCAAGCCTGTTTCTGAACATGAGTGATGAGGAGTGGGGTCAGACAGGGCACCACCCACTGTGATATAGGCCACCATATCATCGGGGACTAGTTTGTGTATACTGCTGGAGTTTGAGAAGAGCTTGTCTTGCCCAGTAGCAGCCAGAGCCAGGGTTGCTAAGAGCTTAAGTGTTTTTAAAACATAAAATCCATGTAAACTGTATATAGAACCTATTATTGTTTTCTACACTTTTCCTATATTAGCATAAACAAATTGCTTTGCTCAACCATGATAAAGTTAAAAGCACATTGTGATTCTGACATTGCCTTAGTAGTGGCAGTAAATAACCAATAAAGAGGCACCAGCAACAGACAGATGGCATAATGGTTTGTACAGTTTTATTCCCAAAGAAGGGGGGAAGAAATGGTATCTTTGATACCATACCTGTTTTAATAGAAACTAAAGGTTTCATATATAGGCAAATTGGAATTAATTATTTCAGATTTCCAAGCTCCTTAGGTTGAGGGATTATTGCTAGCTCAATTCAAGGGGGGGTGCTATTTGATAAAATCAGAACTCCTGGGATCCTGACTAGTTCAGAAAGAGGACTAGAGCAGCAAATAACAGCAGTGTAGGAGGCAGCTTACTCTGGGTATGTCTCCACAAACTAGTTGAAAAACTAAAAATCCCAGTCCCTTCCTTATTTCTCTTTTCAACATGACTTCCCCAAACCCACCCGGCTGGCCAATTTTTTTCTTTACCCAAAGGACACTTTTATTTGCTTTGAGCAAATTGACTATTTCCGTGTCACTTAGCTACAGCTTCATTTCTAGAACAAGAAAGGTACATGTTTAATCCAACATCACCCCCTACTGGCTTGCCATTAGAGACCAGGAAATAGGTGTATAGAATCTCCTTAATCTTCTCAAATTATGTTTTATTTAAAAAAAAATTAAAATCCCAAGTACACTGTTCTCCTTCCCCCTCTCAAAGAATAATCACTTTTCCAATCTGATCCCATCACTTAGGTACTCACGTAACCCTGTTGATTCCATCCGAGAAGCTGTGTTCACAGTGTCTCCAAACAGGCAGTATCTGGGCATGGTGAGACCCACCACTCCTGCAACAACAGGCCCTGTAGAGTAGCAGTTGGTTGGGGTTACAGTCAACAGGTATACATCCAGTGTTAATAGAGGAACACCGCCAAGGGAAGGAATGTTGCTGCATAAAAGAACAAAGTTGCCTCCAAATAGCTCTGGGAATCTGAAGGAAGTGCTATAATGAGTACTAAACCCTTTGCCCTACAAGAAAGCACATTTATAATGATGCAAACATGACTACCTTTCTGATTTACACTCTTGTTCCAAATAACAGTTACACCCAAGGTGCTTGTATCTGTCAACAGGGACAAAAAAGCATAAAATCCAAGCCAGAAAGGCCTGGGCAGGGACTCAGGATCCAAGCATGTTTGTTACAATGAAAAAATGTAACCCTTTCATATGTCTTAGGATTAGAAGGAGGGATCTCATGGGGCTTATTTCCCAAGAGAATTATTGTTAAGACAATTGGAAAATCTAAAAAGTAGAATTGACTTTCAATCATTTGTATTAGGGGCATAGACAAGCAGTATATATAGATAATCCAAGAATATTTTCTATTTGTCCTTAGAATGTTTTTATTTTTACCTCTCAATATGCCCATGATAGGTGTTCAGATAGTGAACATTACGTGAAAAAAAGCCCAGCCACCATACTGAAAACCTAATTCAGGAGTATCTAAAAAGTTCTCCACACTTACTTTTCTGGCCTATGCTCTGTTTCTATTTAAAATTGTTCAGTGTAGGGGTGCCTGGGTGCCTGAGTTGTTGGGTGAACAACTCTTGGTTTTGGCTCATGTCATGATCTCATGGTTTGTGAGATCAAGCCCTGTGTTGGGCTCAGTGCTGACAGCACACAGTCTTCTTGGGATTCTCTCTCTCTCTCTCTCTCTCTCTCCCTCAAAATAAATAAATAAATAAACTTTAAAAATAAAATAAAATTATTCAGCATTACCTTTTTGATATTTCCTTAATTAAATAAAGTAATTGTTTTTGCTTCAAAGAGTTCTTTCTTTAATTTATAAGGATAAAAATCAATAAGAACTACAAAACTTACATCTTTCGTTTTAATTCATTTCTCACCCATTCATATGCATTCACTGAGCACTGAGCTAGGCACCAAGGGGAATAAAAAATAAATGCAACACATGGTCTCTGTTCTTTAGGAGTTTATATCTAATTGAAGAGACGAAGCTACTGAACAGGAAGGAATTAAGAAACAACCCAAAACAATGTATGGTTGAGGTAAGATAAATGGTACAGGCAAAAATACTATAATAGTTTAGAAAATGGGAGGGGGTTTTGGGATGAGCACTGGGTGTTGTATGGAAACCAATTTGACAATAAATTTCATATATTGAAAAAAAAGAAAATGGGAGGGGGGATGCTTTGGGGGACATGGTTCAGTCAAGAAGGGTCTAATGGAGAAGGTAGGATTTTATTTAGCTCTTGATGGGTAGTAGGATTTGAATAGGAAAAAAGGGACATGAATCACTGGTCTGTGGTTTGGATTGAGCATGGAATTTTGGGAAGTTCTTTGAGAAAGCAATCTGTCTAGTTCAGGGAGTAGGGAAAAACTGGAGACAAGATTGAATATTGGGTTGTTCAAGATGGAGGAACTTGAACCACTAGAAAATTTTGAGCAGAGTATTACATGATGAAAATGATTTTTCTTTTTTCTTCTCAGATCAGTGTACAGAATGCACTGAAAGGGGAAAAATCATGAAAACCTGTTAGGTGGCTATTGCTGTAATGCAAGCAAAAGGTTGTGAGTACTGGAAAGGAGGAGATGATGGGAAGGCAGAAAGGGGAGATAAAAGAGAGACGTTATGAAAGGAGAACCAACAGACTTGCTGGCTGTCTGACAACCATGAGGAAATTGGCATGGGCTTATGGTTTGTGGAAAAAGACAACTTCAGGGGCTCCTGGGTGGCTCAGTCGGTTAAGCGTCAACTTTGGCTCAGGTCATGATCTCGTGGTTCATGAGTTTGAGCTCCATGTCAGGCTCTGTGCTGTCAGCTCAGAGCCTGGAGCCTGCTTCAGATTCTATGTCTCCCTCTCCCTCTGCCCTTCCCCCACTTGCACTCTCTCTCTCAAAAATAAATAAAACAGTAAAAAAATTTTTTAAAAAATAAAAAAAGATGACTTAAAGCTTTAGATATGTTGAATTCAAAATAATGGTGAATCATCTAAGAAGAGATGTGCTAAGGAGGGTTGGAGATATGAAACTGAAGCACAGATGAGAGATGAGGGCTTTTCTTTAAAAGAAAAATACTGAACACTTGCTGTATGCTAAGCATTCAGGATGCAAACATGAGTAAGATATGGTTCCTGCGATCAAAAAGCTTATAGTGTAGGGGCACCTGGTTGGCTCCATCAGTAGAGCATGTGATCTCAGGGTCATGAGTTCAGGCCCCATATTGGGTGTAGAGATTAATGTAAAAAAAATTTTTAAAGAAACAAATAGTCTAATGGAAAGTGAGACAAGTCAACACAGATTATGCTGATGACTACGAGAAAGATGGATAGAAAGAAGCAAGAGTACAAGCAAGGAAATGTTACTGCAGTGACCCAGATAAGAGATGCTTGTGGCCTAGACTTGAGCAGTGAGAGTTGAGTAGAGACAAGACAGATTCAAGAAATATTTAAAAGGTAAATTGCACTACTAGGTATTTATCCAAGGGATACAGGTATGCTGTTTTGAAGGGGCACATGCACCCCAATGTTTATAGCAGCACTAACTACAATAACCAAATTATGGAAACAGCCCAAATGTCCATCGATGGATGAATGATAAAGAAGATGTGGCATATATTTACAATGGAGTATTACTCGGCAATCAAAAAGGATGAAACCTTGCCATTTGCAACTACATGGATGGAACTAGAGGGTATCATGGTAACCTTAATCAGTCAGAGAAAGACAAATATCATATGACTTCACTCATATGAGTACTTTAAGAGACAAAACAGATGAACATAAGGGAAGGGAAACAAAAATAATATGAAAACAGGGAGGGGGACAAAACATAAGAGACTCTTAAATATGGAGAACAAACAGAGGGTTACTGGAGGGGTTGTGGGAGGGGGGATGGGTAAGAGGCATGGAGGAATCTACTCTGAAACCATTGTTGCACTATATGCTAACTAACTTGGATGTAAATTTAAAAATAAATAAAAAATTTTTAATACACACACACACACACACACACACACACATAAAAATAAAAGGTAAACTACCCAAGACTTGGTAAATGGTTGAATGGTGAAAGTGAGGGTGAGGGAGGAGTCAAGGAGGATCACTCCCAAGGCTAACTGGAATAACTAAGTGAATGATAGTACCACCAACTAAAATAGAGAATAAATACCAGAAGAGGAGGAAGCTTATGTGGGAAGAAAACAATTCTGTTTTGGATTTGAGTCTAATGTCCGTGTGGGACATTCAGGTGGAGATTTCAGCAGCAAGCTTGAAAGACAAGACTGAAGCTTAAGAGGGAACACTTGTGCTGAAGGTGTGGAGCCGGAAGCCATCAGTGTACAAGTGGTAGTTAAGTCATAGATGTGAATGAGAGAAGAGTACATGAGGAGAGAAAAACAGTGGATGAAAGACTGAACCTTAAGGAATATCAACATTTAAGGAACAGAAAGATATGGAAGAGATTATCAGACAATGGTAGGAAATGAAAGCCAGGTTGGAGTGGGTTGCAAAACCGAAATCAAGATGTTCAGAAAGCAAGGAGACCACAACTCAGAACACTGCAGAAAATGCGGGAGCAGCCACAATTAGAAAGCAGGAATTCCTAAAAGAACCAGTAAATCACAAGGAGAAAAGGCATTCAGAGAGTGAGGAGTATGTCATAAAAGTGAGTTGAGGGAAGTGTCAGGCATAAAGTAATCAGGGGTGTACTACCCTTTTTCTAATCTTCCCTTGTGGCACATAGGAAATGTTGGCTCTAACAAGAAAGGTAGACTGAAAGGGTTTGGGACCTAGGACAAGGACTGCTGCCCACTGGGGTAGTGCAGGTGCTGGCAAGAGAGTAAAACTTGGGTAGGCATAAAGAAACTATGCAGTGCTAGATACCTGGGTAAACCAGCTGCCAGTAATCAAGGAAGCAATACCCTCCCCCACCTTTCTACCCTTCTCTTGAAGCACATGGGAATGTCTTTTCTTACTTTAGCTGGCCATTACCTGAATGCAGGCCTATTCGAATCCGGACTGGGACCTCTGGCATGTGTCTCATCTTGAAGGTACCGACGGAGCTCAGGATATCTAGGGACATGTTTGCAATCTCAGCTGCATGCCTACTGCCATTCCTCTTTGGGAGGCCTGAGGCCACCATGTAAGCATCTCCAATGGTCTCTACCTGGGAATTATGGGAAATAGAATTAGCAGGCAAATAACGTGTGTGTTGTATGCACGTGTGTGTGCACACATGTGCATGTGTCTATGTTTCACAGAGCTTAAGGAATATGATGGAGGCCTACTTCTTGTAAAGGGAGGAAGACAGAGCAAGACTCTCAGTGGTTCAAGGTCTGGCTGCACATTAGAATCATTAAAGGAGCTTTATAGAAAAAAAGTACTGATGTATAGGTCCCACACCCAGAGATTCTAAAATAGGTGCAGCTACTTTGCAGATTCCTGCCATTCCTAGAGAACTATCAGTCTCCAAGTAATTCCTGGAAAAAGGGGAAGGGAAGATTTCTGGGACCTCCCATGGGTTTCCATGGAAGAGCCCCCTAGCTGAAAGTGCATATGCCACTCTTCTAACAAAGCATTTCTCTAGATGATTTCAGGTAAATGAGCTGGGGTAGCCTTAAGGCAAATATAGAGAAAGTGAGAGGAAGGAGGTAGAAGAGATTGTCCCTTCTGCTTTGCCTTGGGTCTGAGAACTGGGTCTTTTTCCACCAGCTACCTCCTCCTCTCCTGGTGCTACCTATCTAAGGAGGAGCAGTATGTGCCCTCAACTGCTTTGCAGGGGGTAGTTAGAGCTGGATACTTGTAAAGAAAGGCAATCTATATTCCTCATCTTCCCAACAGAACTGTCCTCACTCTTAGTGACTAGTAAATTGAAGCTTTTCAAGTAAATCCAAAAGATAAGTAAGCTGAAAGGATTTCCATGAAATGTGCCAGTCAGGCTCTGCTAGGATAAGTTTGGATCAAGTTAAAATCCATGTTCTTCTAGACAACTGCATTCACAGAGTGCAATAGTTAAGACCATGAAATTCTGATGTCATACCACCTTGGTTAGAATCCCAGATACACCATTTACAGACTGCATGGCTTTGGGAAGCCACTTAACTTCTCTGTGCTTTAGTATACTTATTTGTAAAATAGGACAATGGCAGTACCTACCTTATAGAGTTTTCTAAGGACTAAATAACTTAATATATGCCAAAGCACTTAAAACCTGTCTGGTAGATGATAAGGGCAAGCTATCAGCAGCAGCAGCCATCATCATCATCATCATCATCAACATCACCAAACTGATATGTCTTGACACAAACCATGGGATGGTGGCTATGACTCAGCTCCAGAGAAAGTTTAGTAATCAGCAATAGGCCCCTCATCATGCCTTTCTATATAGCCAATAACAATAATGCTTTGAATCCATGGGACTTTGTACCTCATCATGCTTCCATCCAGGGCCTCCCTTACCTGGTGCAATTTGAGAAGAGGATCCCTGCCCTCAAATATGTATGCCTGCCTGCACAGAGGAAGGCAATGGTTATGATGCAAATGTTACATGGGAGGGAGAGACTCACTGGCTGGCCATTATCAAAGAATAGTGGTTGACTCTTCCCCCAAATGATTCAGTCACCCAGAAGTCCCCACCAGTATGGATGAAGATATTAGAAGGCAGGGAGCATGGGCACTGCCTAGTCTTGGTGTGAGACTGCTGTGGGGAACTGTGGGTGGTGTAAGCCAGCATAAGGACACAAAAAAAGCAGAGGATGTATAGAAGGAGGTCTGGTTGAGATTGGGTGGTGGCAGGACAATTGAAACTGTAAACAAAGCACCAACTTCATAATTCTGAAGTAACCTTCTTACTTTCATTTCAGATTATCAAGTGCCAGGGGAGGTGATTCCAATTTTATAGGTAAAGAAAATGAAAACACAAACAGGTTTGGTGAGTCACTTCTGGTTTAATTTTTATTTCCTTCACACTGTTGCTTTTAATAAACAGCAGTGAAAAGTTAGATTTCATTTTTGGATTTGTATAGCCCTGCTTTTTCCTGGAAACAGCCTACTAACTCCCTTCTGCAGCCATAAAGTACCAAAAGATCTTATGGCCTCAGCCCTAAGACTTCCAACAATTGTCTGAACAGTATCAGCTGCATTGATTAAACCAGTGGCTATGTTACTGCCCATGCTGAATTATCTTTGATTTTAGTTTCAACTGAATTAGCTTTTGGTGATTTGTTTTTCTCTTCAAGCTGCTTGAGCTGAACAAGTTAAGACAGGTAGTCTGATTCCATGGATTTTTCCTGCACTGTGGTTTCCATGTGTGCTTCTTGATTAGTTTGTACTCCTGCTGATTGACAGGTATGATGTCTATTTCTGAGCCCTATTTAGGTAGCTTGGCCTACCCCTGAGGCTCTCTACCTGACCTGAAAGGGCCCTGCCTAATCTGAGATAAACACACTGCCCTGTGTGTGATTTGAGAGTTGGAACATTTCAGACTAATGTGAAGGATCCAATGAATGGAGGTACTCATTCCACAGCTCTAACCTTGGTTCCTGGGACAGAGGAGCTGTCTGAAGTTTGGGATGCCTGGGCATATTTCTCCATCAATAAGACAAGTATCCATGTTGCAGACAACATGGAAATGGCATTTGCACAGCTGTAAGATTTTTAGTCATTTTCTGCCTCAATAAAGACAACACATAAAATCAAGGGTAAGGAAGCATGGCACCTGAAATGAGTGAATGTAGTCATCTGTTCTCTGCTCATATTCTGCAACCTTGATAGGAAGAGTGGAAATTGACAGCTGGAGGGGTGGGGGGAAGGTAGGGGCAGGGGTTTGCAACCTCACAATTAATGACTTCCCTAGACCTCAGACTACTAAATAGGCTCTTGGTTACCCAGTAGCAATCCCAAAGAGCCTCGGGTGTAATAGTTCTTTGACATATGTAATGCCAGAGTTCCCTCCTGTATAAAAACAGTACCTAAGGGAGGAAACCAAATTTTAACAGCATGTATTAGATCTACACAAGCTTTACCAAAAGGAACTCTGTAGCAGTCATCAACTAGGGGCAAAACATCAATGCTTCTTCCCCTTCCCCTTCAGTACCTAGCATGATAGTGCCTACAGTGTGGTTACTTAGCCACTGAAGCACAATAAGCCTTTTTTGCTCTTATTAGTCTCAGTTCTAGAAAACAAAGGAAATCTAACTAGCAATCTCTTGCTGGGTTCATACTGTTACTTTGTAAAGTGTGAAATTGTATGCATTCTATCCGGCCTTCATTTCTAATAACGTACCAATGGAAGTGGTATACTATCTAAATTTTACTTCCTAACTAACCACATTCAGTAAAATCCTTTTAGTTTCGGAATGCATACCAATAAGCCTCACACAAAAATTTTCTTTCTAGAGTATATATGTCTCTGCTAAGTAACTTACCTTGTAGACATCATGACTGCCAATGATGGCATCAAAGAGTGTGTACAGGTCATTGAGAAGATCCACCACCTCAATGGGCTCACTCATGGCGGAAATGGTGGTGAAGCCCACAATGTCACTGAAGTACAAGGTGACCAAGTCAAAGCCCTCAGGTTCAACCGTGCAGCCCTTTTTGAGGGATTCAGCAACTGACCTGAAAAGCAGACACAACTATTCCTCAGAGAATATAGGCCTCCCTGCATGCCACACACACATCTGCTAGAGCACAGTTTCTCCAAAAATCACTGCCAAGTAAATGATGAGTAAGTAGATGTCATCTGGATGAAAACATTAATTCTTTAATTTATCCTATAAATATATATTGAGTGTTTATGATGTGCCAGGCACTGTGCCAGATGCTGGAATACAGCACTGAACAGACAGCCTTTGTGTTTTTGTGGAGTTTTTTCAGCAAGCTATCCTTCTTCCTCAGCTGTCCCTTCACTCAGGGAATGTTCCTAGGTAGCTGCTTTGCATGAGACTAGTTTCCCCTATTATCTCCTAGAAGATTACCTTATGACATGATAAGGTGCCTTGGAAATTTTAGAAACTGTATCAACAGATAAGGCTTTGAACTAAGGAAGAAAAAACTAGAAAAACAACTCTGCTACTTTCTTCTAGGAGCTCAAAGAACTGCCTCCTTTTAATTGGTCAACTTCCAGGCAAAGTCATGAAGTGACACATAGAAAAACTGAAGCACCAAAAACTTAAATGACCAGCATGATCCACAGGTAGTGGGAAATTAGGAAGTGTGCTCTTCTCCCTTGGTTTCCAATTCATCTTTGATTTGAAGGTGTGACTCAAACCTACTGGGAGTAAAGAGGGTACGGGACAGGGGGAGGGAGCAGTTAGTTGATGGGTAATTTTTTTTTCTATTTTTAATAGAACACACTGTTACAAAGATTCTCACTCCTCAGGTGTTCACACATACGGTGGTAGCATCTGTGTTAGAAGCTTTTCCGTTTTCTGTTTTTCAATTTCCAGCTCTTCAGTCCGTTCCCGGATCAAATCTTCCAAGTTGCTAGAATATTGTTCCAACATCCGAAGCATGGAATCAATGATATTGGTCTTCTTCCCTTTATTGAAAGTTTTAAACTGGAGGTAAAACAGAAAAAGGACCCAGGGAATTCTTAACCCACAAACTCAGAGATGATGGCTAGGACATCTTATCAAAAATCCCTTTCTCCAAAATGCCAGGGCATGAGAAGTAAACCTAGGTATAAGTAGGAAAAGTCACCACTCAACTTCAGTGTTACCTGGCCCATTCACAAGACTCTTTTCCCCTGAGCACTTCTTCCCCCACCCTTCTGGTTCTTTGAAATCTGAGCAAAGGTGTTCTGGGAAGGATTCTTCAGTTCCCAGATGCTGTCACATGAATAGTAGCTACTTCAGAGACAATAGGATCTGGTCTTGAGCCCTGGCCATTTGTGAGTGGGATAAGAGGAAAGAGGGAAGGAAGCACTGTTTTACCCTTCTAGATAATCAGCCTATGAAATCATCCTTACTTCTAATGCCACTGTGTTATCAGTTCTTGGACAGAGGGAGGTTCCTTGACCTCTTAAATATGACCCAAGAGCTACATGGTAAAATCTACCCCTATTTCTTACCATAGGGTCCAGGAATAATGATGTGCCCTACCACCTGCCCTTCATGTCAGTCAGGGTCATGTAGAAATTCAACTGGTCTTGAGCCATTCTATGCCCTGATCCTTTAGAGGTGGGTGCATGCCGCAGATTTTTCATGTGCCCTCCTGAGACTCTGTCCATCTACAGAGACAGGGAGAGCGGCATAGCATTGGAATCACAAGAGGGTAGCCCCCCCTTGCTGATGTGGTCAGCATGCACAAGGCTGTGTTTACAATAAAAGACTGGTGGTAGTTTTGCTGAGCAGACATCTAGGAACCTATCCCAATGAATCCTTTTTATGCAGCTGGGCCACAAATGCTCCCCTTAGCACTCAGTGCCCCAAGGCTGATACTAGGAGTCCCTTTCTGAGCCTGGTCCACATCTACATGTCTACCAAAGTCCTACAGGTAATCTCAGTAGCCAGTTCAATTGTTTAAGGCCCCCCCTATTGCCTAACCCAGGGAGCCTTCCTCTCTTCCTCTTCCCATTTAAGTTTTATTAGCTGCAGGAAGTTGGCAGGCTATCCTTGTCTTTCAGTACTGAAGCATTTCAGTAAAGGCAGTCCTACCAATGTCTTGTTTGAAGGCCGTATGATGTGCACTCCTTCTGTCTATCACCAGCTTCTCTGCTGCCTTCTGAAATAACATCTGTAGCATCAACACAAGAGCAAATGCTTTTTCTCCTGCCTCATGGTAAGTTTTCAGAAATGTTACCTTCATGGTCCTTTGCCTTTTCCATACTATTAAACACCTGTTTGAGTGTCCTCAAGAAACCCAGCCAGGCTAATGGAGGCATTGTTAGCTGGGGACATGGATGACTTCATATGCAAGGCCCCCTCAGGCTTTCCATCCAACTGTTTCGTTTTTCCGCCTCAGATACCTGCCACTCACAAAGCATCTCAGTGCTGTACTCCAGCCAGGCTCAAAAGCCTCTCCACCAGAGCTGACACAGCACTCACAGAAAGCACCCTCAGTTTCGGTATCCTGTAGTTTCAACAAAGCCCTAAGCAGCATGTTCCTACATAGGAACTGCACTTTAGCTCCCTTAGCAGGGCTCTCTCTGTCCTTACCTCATTTCCCCTTTTTCATCCCCAACTATAGGGAAAGAATCAAACTCTTTAGAAATTCAATATCTTAAGGAGAGAAGTTATCATTTTCCGTGCACTCTATTGCCTCAAGGAGTTCCCTAGGAACCTAAAAAGTCTCCTCCTTTTCTACTCCCCATTTGCACTTTCTTCCATCATGAGCACACTTTCAAACACCATTTATCTTTCCTGACCCTCCAAAACCACCTGGCATCACTTAAATGGTATACTCAGCAGAGTGCTCTGGGATCTCCAAAGCAAACATGGCTCTATGAGGGTCCACATACATCTCTTCCATGATACCCATCTTTTAACAGTCTCAATGCCATTGCCTTGCAAATGCCCAGTGGTTCAATTTTATTTCTGAAAGGTTGGTTAGGTCAGATTGTGGGTGGTCTGGAACAGAGGTTCATATACCAAAGAACATTAAAACCAACCATTGCTCTCTTGGAGGATGTGCTAGGAATGCTCCAGGATCAAAAGCCTCCAACTAGCCACCCCATGCTACTTCCCCAAGAGGAGTGATGTTCTCTCTTGCAAGAGATTCCCTTCACAATATGATGAGAACCCAAATACTTAGTTTTGGTAGGCCGGCTTTGGGATGACTTCTGGGCAATGCTAAGATTCAGAGAGTACTTACCTGATTAAATATTTCATCAAAAGTTGGTCGCTGTTCTGCAGCTTCAGCCCAGCACTGCTTCATTAGCTGGAGACATTCTGCAGGGGCATACTCAGGAGGAACCACTGGTCTGTACACAGGAGGAGGCTTCTTAAGTCTGTCTATGATTTCTGTCCAGAAACAAGAAGAAAAAGTCTTATAAATCATAGAAAAAGCACTAGGATTTGGCAAAGATCATAGAGTTTTAGCCAAGAAAGGGGTTAATCAGGAAAAATCACAGAAAGCCATCTCCTTTGCTTTCTCCTTAGGTGGCTTGAATATAAATTGTATCTGAGCAAAGGATGTGTCATTCAATTGATGAGGGGACAAGAAAATAATCAGTTGAGCTATTAGTATCATTTAGGTACAGCTTTATCCTGCTCCTACTAGGTTTTAGATGTGGCCTATCTGACATTGATTCTAACACTACACACCTCCAATGATCTGGCTCCCTTCACTGACCCCCAAATCATCTAAACTTTTCAGTCCCCACAGTAGACCCATTTAGCCCTCCCTGAAGGCCCAGGCCCAGCCCAGATCCATGCTGTGAGCCCTGCCTGGCCCCTAGGGAAAGAGGATTAAGAACTCCAGTCAATAGTTTAAGACCTCATCTGGATCTTCCTGACTGCTTGTCCTTAAACTTCACTTTCAGTGGAAAATTTACTATGTATCAGACTATGGGCTAACCACACTGAATGCATTCTTTCATTAGATTCTCACTACAAACAGATGAGGTAGGAACCCTTATTTTTATTTTACAGAAGGAGAAAATGAGGGACAGAAAGAAAGTAAATTGCTCAAAGTCACAAGGCTAGTAAGTAACAGAATTTGAATTTTACCCCAGGCAGTCTCACTTCCAAATGCCTCAGACTTCAAGTAGGAGTTCCAAAACTCCCTGTTCAAGACCCAAAAACCATTAGTGAGCAAAGATCTAGATCAGGAAGACTGAGAGAACTCCCTGGAAGTAGGAGAAAATAGCCTCCAATGTCCTCAGCAACCCACGCTCAAACTGGACCAGCCTAGCCTTCTGCCAAACATTCTGAAAACACGAATCTGGCCATGTCACTTTCTTGCTTAAAACCCTTTCACGACTTCTCATAACACAGAGGGTAAAATCCAAGCCCTATCTCTTGAGCTCATTTCTTATCCTTAAACACCTCCCAACACCCCCAACTCCAATATTCTTACCAAACCTTGCTTGCCCCACCAGTGTGCCCTCCCCACCCTTACATTGGCTATAACACTCCAACAGTGTTGCTTCATACCATAGTAAGTGTCCCCTTGTTTCTATGAAAGAATTTCAGCTGTTGCCTCTGACTTCTCAGTGCCTTGTCACATCACACTTCTGCTTCTTTAGCCCAGGTTGGCCTATACCAGGAATAGTTTCTCTACTGCAGCACCCTGCCCTCAGTGTAATAGATTCCATGTGAACCAATCCCTTGGGGTTTGACTGCCCTCATCTGCTCTCTGGTAAAGGGAGTCCTTATCCTTTTACCAGAATACCACTGAGTTGAATGGGTTACCTCTCTGCTGAGGCTCAGCATAATTCATACCCTTCAGGACCTAATAGTCCAATTGAGGAAATAAACAATGACCAACAATATAAGCCTTCTAGCAGACATACACACAGGGATGCACAGAGGGGGCACCTGGCCCACACAAAAGAAGTTATAAAAGGTTTTCCAGGGCAGATGGTAAAAATTGGATGATGCAAAGTGGGGAGAAGGTGAGGGCATTCCAGGTACTGTGAACAGCACTCCTGAAGGCACGAAGAGACCAAGGTGCTTCCAGTCATGTGGTTTAGCTGGCGTGCAGGGGGTGACAGAAGATAAGCTTAGATACGTGGCTAGGGGCCAGATTATGAAGAGCCTTGTATGTCATGTGAGGAATCTGGGCTTCATTTGACAAATGATGGTAAACACTTAGAGAGTTTTGAGTAGAGGAATGATATGGGACTCTGAGTAGGGCAAAGGATAGTTAAGTATTTGGGGTTTCTTTGTTTTGTTTTGTTTGCATTTTTTATTTTTTATCTTGAAATGAATTTAGACTTCCAGGAGAGTTGTAAAAGTAGTGTAATAATTCCCTGTATACCCTTCACTCAGCTTCCCTAATGTTAATAGCTTATATAACCATAGTACAAAGGAAATGAACATTTGGTACAATACTAATACTACTGTTCTAGTCTTTATTTGAATTTCATCGATTTTATTCCTAATATCCCTTCTCTATCCCACAATCTTGAATCCAATTCAAGATCCCAATCTGCAGTTAATTATTGTGTCGCAGTCTCCTTCAATCCATGATGGTTCCTTATTCTGTCACTGTGTTTCATGACTTTTGGTGAGTATTGGACAGTTATTTTGCAGAATGTCTCTCACTTAGGGGTGTGTCTGATGTTTTCTCATGGTTAGATTCAGGTTATGCATTTTTTGCAAAAATTCCACAAGGGTGATATTGTGCCCTTCTTGGTGTATCACTTCAAGGGGTACATGAGGTCAACATGCCTTGATCACTTTGTTAAGGTAGTGTCTGCAGGATCCTCTGTTAGTAAACGTATTATTTTTCCACCTGTAATTACTAAGTATCTAGTGGGTTTACACTCTTAGAATATGCAAATATCCTGTTTCCCCTCAAAATTTGCCCACTGATTTTACCATTCATTGATGTATTGTGCCTGGTAGTCAAACATTTTCATGAAAGATGAGGATGAAAGCCTATGGTATGAAAATATGGAAGGACCTTGCCATTCACCAGCATCATGAGGGGTACTGAAATACCTGGCATGGAGTGTCTCAAAGTAGACGAGGCTCCTTAAAAGAAAAAAAAAAAGGACCAACATAGGTCCTGTAGGTCCTTGGCTTGCATCACAGTTTGGGAAAAGCCAGCTTCTTGGGTTACGGAATTTCTTCCAAATGCCTAAATCTGTTTGGCTCCAAGTCCCACCTGTGCACAACTCAAGTTATTTGCAGACTAGCAGGCAGTTAGCACAGACAGATAACAGTGTTCACTCTTGTGGCAAATTACAACAGCCTGGGTTAGGCTGATGATCTGGGTCATGGTGGCCCCCAGTGCTCTTTTCTCACCTCCTGCTTACCTTTGGCAGGCAGATCCACCATGCAGAATGGGGTGCCCCGGACCATCACTTCTTGCATTATGATGGCAAAGCTATAGACATCTCCTGCAAAAGAACCTAACCTGCTGCCATTTGGAGCTCTCAACAGTTCAGGGGCCGTCCATAGCAACTCTGAAAAGAAAGCATTGTGTAATAAATGCAGGAAAGATTAACTGACAGCATCTGCAATGCCCTCAAGGGTTCCAAGGGTGCTGTTTCATTGACCGCTTTATATTTTTATTTGACAGAATGGCATGCTAGTGCCCCCCAGGGTCCAAATCTATGAATCTAAGAAATTATGCACAGAGAAAGCATACTACTCTCCCCACTCCAGGACCATGCAGGCAGACACAGCAGAGGTGTGGGGAAGGGCAGAGAAGCTCAAAGTAGCAAAACTATCTGGCACTTCCTTTCTTGCTCTCTTGAACCTGCAAGTAGCAATTGGCAGGCTGCCAGGGAAAGCCAAGTGCACAACCACTCTGGTTGCCACAGATTTGCTGTTTGCTGAGATCTATATGTGCCTGGTAATTTGATTGTGTTGGAGCTCAGGGATTCACAAGTTGCTTTCTCCAGGTCTTCTCTAAGAGGATTAGAGGATCTCCAGGCTCCCTCTATTCCTCACAGAGCAAAAAGTGCAACAGTCCCTTCAAGTCAGTTCTACAAATATTTATTGAGGGTCCTACTATGTACGAGGCACTATGCTAGGTACAGGGATGGTGCCAGAGATGAATTTGACCTTGCCTCTGCCCTCGTAGAGTTCACAGACCAGTAGGCAAGACAGACCTGTGAACCCCTGACTGCAATACACGGCAGGGCCACTTAAGTAATGTAGAAAGAGGGGCGCCTGGGTGGCGCAGTCGGTTAAGCGTCCGACTTCAGCCAGGTCACGATCTCACAGTCCGTGAGTTCGAGCCCCGCGTCAGGCTCTGGGCTGATGGCTCGGAGCCTGGAGCCTGTTTCCGATTCTGTGTCTCCCTCTCTCTCTGCCCCTCCCCCGTTCATGCTCTGTCTCTCTCTGTCCCAAAAATAAATAAAAAACGTTGAAAAAAAATTTAAAAAAAAAGTAATGTAGAAAGAAATACACGTTAATAATATAAATGGACTAGTCAAAAGTTGGAGGCAGCCTTTTACATTGAATCATATGAAATTGTCATTTCTGTGGGTCAAAAATGGTTGAATATTGGCAATTCCATGAAGTTCAAACTAGAAAAAGAGAAAACAGCTGATCAAATTAATCCAGGAAGGCTTCCCGGAAAAACTTAAATCTTAAAGGAGTTTGTTCAAAAGGTCAAGGATGCAGTTTCCTACAGCTGAGAGGGTAAGGGCTTTGCAGGGAGAAAGAACAGTACGTGCAAAAGAACGAGAAGTAGAAAGGAGCAAATTGCAGATGGGGGTGGTGGTAAGCAGATTAGCTTGGCTGAAGAGAAGGGCTCTGTTAAGGAATAATGAGAAATGAGAAATGGGCTTGATGAAGTGGGGGAGGGAGAGTGACTGGAAGAATGAGGGCAGAAGGTGAGAGGCCCTGAGAGCCAAATGAAGGCATTTGGAGTGAATACAAAAGGCAGTAGGGGTGCGGGAGCTGGAGAGGGATTTGATGAAAGCTGTGTTTGGAAGATTAATCTGGCAACCTGCACAAACTGGATTGAAGAAGGAGAAAGGCTGGAGTCAGGGAGACCAGCTAGGAAGTTATTACAGTAAGAGCCAGAGGAGAGGGGAAGGGGGCCTGAATGGGGGATGGGGGAAGCAGCAACAGGACAGGGAACCAGATACACAGGAAGGCTATAATGAAGGTAGTGCAGGGCTGGGGATGGGATTCATGTGCTCCTTGGAGGGGAGATGTTTGGAGTAAATAAGGGGTTGAAGTCCAGGAAGGAAGGCTGGAGAACAGTGTCTACTGAGGGTGAGGGTGAGTGCAGGGGGAAAGTGCTGGCTAACTTTTCATCTCTATAAATTTTGGGGTATTGGGAAGAGGGCCCACGGGACTAGCCCATGGGAAGCAGGCCAGAGGATGGAAAGGTCAGAGGTTATTTTGATTTGTTAGTGAAACCTGGGAAAGAGAAACTCGTCCTGGAAATTCCTATTTTGAGCCAATCCTGATCAAAATGGTGGAACAGGGAATTCTAGCCTCATCCCCAATCATGTACTCACTTTCTCCCTTTGTCTCCCAGGTGTCCCCAGCTTTTGTCCCACACCCCTACATTCTCCCGCCCTCATGACATTCTCTGATATTTTTACTATAATGATTTTGCCATTATATCTTCTTGTCTAGGAGGATTTGTATTTGCAAATAACCAAAAGATTGAACGTTACTTTGGTGAAAAGAATACATTTCTGACTGTGGGATGTCAGGAATACATTTCTGATATGGTTTGGAGGGGCGGGGGGGGGGGTGTATCTTGGAGCAAGAAAAACGCAGCTGCTTCTTCTGTTACCCTCTCTCCTGCACATTTAAAAGCACAAGAAGGGAAAAGAGGGTGAAACTCTCTGGTAAAAAGCGGGGTGATTAAATACAATCATTACCAAATAGTATTTTCAAAGAGCACTTACATGTATGTTGTTAATGGCTAAAATGAGGCTTTATCTGCACTATACTTACATAATTGAAAGTGGACAGTAATGAATACACTTACAACCTACCCCCATTTCCCCATCCCCACTCCAGAGCCAAGTAAGAGCCACTACCTGCCATTAGACTTGAACTCTCAGGAAAACTAGAAAAATTACTTTGGCTTGTTTTGTATCTGCTGATGCCAGTACTAACTCTGAGCCTTGCTATGGTGATAAAAATCAACTGTGGAGAGCCAGTGTGGTGAAGTGCAAAAGAACATAGAGTTGAAAGTCAAGAGACAGGGGTTCACAATCTTAGCTTGGTCACCTTACCAAACCTCAGCTTCCCCATCTGTAAAATGGAAGTTGAGCCAGATGATTTGCAAGGGCCTCCTAATTATAAGATTCTATTAGCCCTGTCATCTAAGAGGGAAGCAGTAAGGTTCATTATTTCATTTTATTCCATCCATTCACTGATTCAACCAACATTTGTTTTGCCAGATGCTGTGAAAGGCACTGAGGGAGGCAAGCCTGTTTCTTGCCTTTGCAGAGCTTATAGGTTGGGAAGGGAGAGAAGACAGCATGCCATATCAACAAAGTATGGTATTATAACTGGGGCACCTGGGTGGCTCAGTCGGTTGAGCATCCGACTTTGGCTCAGGTCAGGATCTCACAGTTTGTGAGTTCGAGCCCCATGTCAAGCTCTGTGCTGACAGCTCAGAACCTGGAGCCTGTTTCAGATTCTGTGTCTCCCTCTCTCTGCCCCTTCCCTGCTCATGCTGTGTCTCTCAAAAATGAATAAACATTAAAAAAATTGTTTTTAAAGTATGGTATTACAACAAAGTTCAGGGGCACCTGCTTGGCTCAGGGTGAAGCATCCGACTTCGGCTCAGGTCACGATCTCACGGTTCACAAGTTGGAGCCCCACGATGGACTCTGTACTGACAGCTCAGAGCCTGGAGCCTGCTTCAGATTCAGTGTCTCCCTCTCTCTTTGCCCCTCCCCCCTCTCAAAAAATAAATAAACATTTTTAAATGTTTAATATAAAAAAACAACAAAGTTCAAAGCCCTAAGGATCATAAAGAGAGGAGCTTAGCTGAGCAAAGGGGGTCATGGAAAGTCTCTTAAATCAGTGGTATTAAAGTTAAGCCCTGAAGAAAGAGTAGAATTTAGCCAGACTCAGAGGAGTGTATAACAGACTGGGAAGGGAAGAGTGTCCCAAAGAATGGGCACAGCATGTGTGAAGACCTGCAAGTAAGAGAGAGCCTGGGATAAACAACTGGAAGGAGCTCAGTACTGCTAGAGCACAGAGGTGGAAAGGGAGTGATTAAGCACGAGAGGTCCACAAGGCCTAAACCACACAGGGCTCATAAGCCATGTAAAGGAATTTGAACTTTATCCTAGGAGCAATGGGAAGCCATTCAGTGAATTTTGGCACAGCTGTAACATGATCAGATTTGCAGTTGAGAAAACAACCCTCTGGCTGCAGTGCGTGAAGAATGGATTTGAGCATCCAGACTGCCATTGAAATTTGGAGAGTGAAATGAAACAGTAAGAGGGAGAGACAGCAAGAGACAGACCGGATACACACACACACACACACACACACACACACACTATTCTTTCCCCACTCTAATACCAGAGTTTCTTAAGTTTGCAAGTTTCCAACCTGTGAATTAAGTGGAACTCTGGGAGGCTGGTCATTGTGTTTTATCTTTTATAGATGACTCATAGTGACAGGAAGCTAAGTACTTGCCAATCTGCAGCTGTTGTCCTCAACATCCTCAGCATTAACACCAGGCAACTACTCAAGATTTCAAATTGGAATTAGCCAAACAATAACCATAAGACTAACTTGGCAACAAGAACAGGTCCACAGAAAAGGCGGGGGGCGGAGAGAGAAAGAGAATATCACATGGTTTTTACTGTGATTACCAGGAGCTTCAAGTCCTCCCAAGCATGGATGGGCAGAGAAAGGAAAATGTTATTACAAGCCATAATTTAGCTAGGTGTAGGGGCCAGTCTTCCAAAAACCTGAACTGAATTTCTGGCTCTGCTGCTAAGTAGCTGCAGGACTTGGGCAAACCTTGAGTCTCAGTGATCTCATCTGTAAAATGAGAAAGTTGGACTAGATGCCTCCCTAAAGTTGAGTATTCCATAAGTTTTATACAGCACGAAGATGATGCCACTCATGGCTGAGCTGTCTGTCTGTCTGTATGCATGTGTCCTCCCTGTGTCTTTCAGTTTTCGTTTCTCTTATGTAGTAAAGTCTGCAGTGTGAAAAATTCCAATGCCACAGACTCTTAAGAATATGAGTATATGTTGTAATCTTGATATGTCCCTCTGTCTGCCTTTTTGGGGTTGTCGGTTTCTCTGTGTTTTTATGTCACTCTCTTCTTCACCCTTGCAGTGCTCGTTAAAACCTTTAATGCCCAAGTTTCCTATATGTATTTAACTCAGTTCATTCTCTCCTCTTACTCTTTCTCTTTCTTCCTTCATCTCTTCCATCAGTACATTCCCTCCTATTTTTCACTCACCCACTCCCAATTCCCCATCTCAGATTTCTCCTTTTTCTTTGTTATGACCCCTACAGGCATTGTTTGGTGCTGCCACTGGGGCCCTAAACAGAAGACAAAAACACAAAACGGGAGTTTACAGGCATACCTACTTATTTACTAGAAGGCCATAGTTCTGTCTGAAGCCATCCCACACAACCCACAGAGTATTTACTTGTTGGGAGCCCCCTCCTTGCTTCTTTTTCTCAGACTGAGACAGTGAGGGTAGGCTTTAGTGACATCCCATTCCAGCATGTGCTTCGTGGGGGTCCAGCTACCAAATTACCTTCCATTCAACCTGACAAGTATTTATTGAGCACCTACTGTGTGCCTATAGCTCAGCAAGTTCCTCCAGAGACTCCTGGGGTCTCCAAACAATACCGCCTAATCCTGCCACAGCAGGAACTCAACATTATTGCACTGGCTTTGTTCTGAAGGGTAGGCTGTGCTGAGATTACAGCCTGCAGACTTCATTCAACTCCTTTGGCTTGGAAATGAGGCTGAATTTTCAACAAAAGTGGGTAGTTGAATTGGCCTGAGGCTTTAATTCAGTTTGTATTCTCATTTGAATTTTGGAGTTACCTTGTATGCATCAGAAGGGCATAATACATTGCTTACCTTCTGCAGAAGGTTCTTCTTGGGAGAGTCTTAGTGTTTCCAAGATATCATTAAAGCCGTAATCTGTCACTTTTAGTACAAAACGCCCATCAACCACACAGTTCCTAGACTTCAGCCTCCCATGAGCAAACTCTCTGTGGTGTAAGTACTTCATGCCCTGCAGATGATACAAACAGGATTTATTTAGTAACTTATTTAACTATTTTGTGCTTTTAGAAGCCAGTGTCTGAGCTTGTTAATGGTATGAGCTATTATAGTCAAGAATTCAGCCCTTTTTTCTTATATGCAGGCAAAGCAAAACTTTGACAACAAGAATTATTTCCAGGTCCCTTCCAGCTCTAAAATTTTATGCTTTGATGAATAAATGTATCTTGTATGTATAGATAAGTGTCTGTTATTGGGAAATTTATTGACATTTAAAACATAGGATAGATCCATGCATACATAATTTCCAAGAATTGAAATATTCTGATTTCCCCCCAAAAAGTCTAGCCCAACTTTCATCCACCATTGGCAGGAATGAAAATTGGTTCACTCTTTTGGTGGGCAATTTGGCAACAGATATCAAAATTGAAAGCATGCATACCCTGTGACCTAAGGATTCTGCTTCTCCTCTAAAGAAATGCTTGTACATCTGCACAAGGAGACATACACCAGAATGCTCAAGGCAGCTCTGCTTTATAATATTATATCATTAAAACTATAGTAAATACTTATCAAGAAGGAACCGTCCAAATTGTGGTGCATCCCAACTGTGGTATATTCTCCAGCAGTTAACAGCAATAAAATAGATCCGTATGTACGAACAGGGAATCATCTCTAAGCCATAAAGTAAGTGAAAAATACTAAGATGCAAAACTATGTGACATCATGTATTTTTAAAAACAACCAAATCTATAATGTATGTAAATACACATGAAATGAATTGCAAGGTTAATCACCGAATTGTCATCAGTGGTTAACTTTGGGGGAAGATGTGAAAGAGGGTTGAGTAAATGTCAATGTATTCCCATATATATTTATATCATGTGATTTTAAATTTCATTTAATACGGTATTTTTGTAATTAAAAATATACCACGAAAGCTGAATACTGCTGATCTTTGCAGCTTGCTGGGCATCTTTATATGACATTCAAATGTAATCCACCAGGACTCTATCAGATGGGTTTATTCATTCACATATAAATGCAATTCATATTCTAGTGCAATCATCTCAGAACTGTTTATGCTGAGCCCTTTTAAGTATCTTGCTCTATTTTGTGGCCTGACACCCCTTCGTGTTTGTATGCTTTACATCCTGTGCCCTCAGAAAATCTGCAGTCCCCAGCACTTCCAAGCCAAGTCTGCAGTGGGTGAGATTTCCCCCGGGGTTGTCTAATGCTTGGCTTTCATTCATCATGGGCCTGAGAGGACTGTCATCTAGAAGATTCTCCCTTAACTCACGGGACCTTGCTTATAGGATGAGTGGAAAGAGTACTAGAATTGAAATCAGGAGATTTGGATTCTATTATCAGCTCTGCCACTTAATAGTTGGCTGATAAATATTTATTGAGCACTTACTATGTATGGCAGACACTATATAACAAAGTATACCTCATTTAGCTTCTCTGAACCTCCGTAAAAGGAGGCTAATCACATTTTATGGATAATTGGAATGCGATAATGTCTATAAAGCTACCTTGAAAAGGGTTAGGCCACAGTAGAAAGGTCAAGACTGGTCAATATGCAAGAAGCTCAACAAATCATTGATTAAGCAGTTCAGCTCCATAAAAATGCATGTAGATAAAATTTGCATATTATTCCAAGGAGTTCAAGGACTGCACTAAAGCCAATACATAGACCCATCCATGAACCCCCTTAGCTGTCAATAGTCCTTGCCTCAGAGAATGGAGTTGCTGCCCAAGACCCTATGGTCTTTTGGCTTTCTGGTCATGCTGAGTTTTATATTTACACCAATGGTATGTAAAGACCTGTCACCTAGTTCTAGACTGAAACACCTTTTAGAAGGCGAACCAGGAGATGAAGCCAAGCAGCACCAAAGGATCTGGGAATGAGTACTTTTCCACATCCAGAACGCAGAGAAACAGGATGGAAGAAAGTATTGCTTAAGGCAAAGAGTGCTCAATGGCAACAGGAAGTAAAAACAAATCTGGCCCTCAAATTGAGGAACAGGGGTGGGAGGAGTAAATCTTTTCTATATCAGTACCTTATAATAGATATGGACAAAGGGACTACGAGAAAGGATGGGGGCAGACCATGGGTAGGAAGGTGGAAAAGTGAGATCATCACAATGACCCAAGGAAAATAAAACATCCGAAAAACATTTAAATTCTAATCTCTAGGGAAAATCTAAAATTTCCTCAGTCTTTCCATTAACCTTGATGAGATCCAGCAGGAGTGATGATTTAAACATCCAGTCAAGTTTCACATCCTGATTTGTCAATATGTCTTCTAGGCTCCTTCTGGAACAGAATTCTGTCACAATGGCAAACATTCCTGAATCATAGAAGAATCCCAATAAAGGGTTAATATTTTCATGACGTAGGTCCTTCATCTGGAAACAGAGGGAGAGAGAAAAGTCACAACTGTCCTGTCACAACTGGGGACTAGAGTTTAGAGCACATACCCTTCTCTTAATTCTTTCTATGACTGGTTGCTGTGATAAGCTGAATTTTGGCCCCCATTATCTCCAATCTCTGATTTTAGTCCTGTGATTGTTAAGTTATATGGCAAAAAGTAGGCCTAATGTGATTATATGAGCCCTTCAAACCAGAAGAAGAGGGAGGAGCAAAAGTCAGAGAGATTCAAAGTGTGAGGACTCAACACTCCATTGTCGACTTTGAAAATGGAGGAAGGAGGCTACAAATCAGGGAATATGGGCAGCCTCTGGAAGCTGCAGACAGCTCTCAGCTGACACCCAGCAAGGGAATAGGGACTTCAGTCTTACAACTGTACAGAACTAAATTCTGCTGACAATCTGACTGAGCCTAGAAGTGACTTACCCCCAGAGACTCCAAATAAGGGTCCAGCGTGACTGACACCTTAACTTCAGCCTTGTGTGATACTAAGTGGAGCACCCAGCTGAGTACACATAGACTTCTGATCTACAGAACACTGAGATAATAAATGGGTGTTGTATTAAGCCACTAAGTCTGTGCTATTTTGGTATGGCCATAAAGGTTCTGTTCACCAATTCCACTGTGTCTGTTGGGGAAAGGGGCTTCCCACATAACCAAGCAATTATTCAACACCAGCTGGGTGTCCTATAATTCAATTCTGACAATACCTGCCTGGAGATAGCATCAGATACCACAAGCTAAGGATTCAGTTCTACAAGATTGCTCCCATACACACACACTTCAGACACCAGTGACAAATCCAGATCACCTGGGTTTCTGACAAACCAGGAATAGATTGGAGGTTCCAATAATTTGCTAGAGTGACTTGCAAAATTCACAGAAACATTTTACTTACTAAGTTACCAGTTTATTATAAAAGGATATAATTCAGGAACAGCTAGATGGAAGAGATGCATAGGGCAAGGTATAGGGGAAAGGTGTGGAACTTTCATGCCCTCTCCAAGCATGTGCCACTCTCCCCAAATCTCCACATGTTCACCAACCTAGAAGCTCTCCAAACCCTGTCCCTTGAAGTTTTTATGAAGGCTTCATTATATAGACGTGATTGATTAAATCATGGGCCATTCCTGATTCATTCAACCTTCAGCCCCTCTCCCTTCCCCAATTGTCAAGGGGGTGGGACTGAAAGCCTCAATCTTCTAATCACGTGGTTGGTTCCCCTGGCAACCAGCTACCATCCTTAGATGTACTCCAAACATCTCGTTAACATAACAAAATACAACTTTACCATTCTCCTCACTTAGGGAATTCCAAAAGTTTTAGGAGCTGTGTGCTAGAAATAAGGATGAAGACAATATATATATATTATAAATATTTCCTCTATTTCATTTTGTTTTGTTTTGATGTAGAAAGCTATTGTTCAAGACCTCCTACCCTTGTACCAAACTATTCACTCTTTACCACCCAGAGGTCAATGGTCATCTAGAACATATTAACCAGGTATTAGTAGATATCTGATGCTATGTTTCCTGCTGGTAACACTTTATTAATTTAAAAAACATGTACTGAGTACCTTATTATATGTTAGGCACTGAGCTAACCAGCTTAGGGATGGTGACAAATGGGGAACAAAATGTTATGTGGTCCCTGACCTCTTAATTAAATAGTTACGTGAATAAATGTAAATGTGCAACTCTGACAAGACCTATAAAGGGGAGATACATAATGTAAATGTGCATAATTGGGGCTTTGACTAATCAGAGAGGTTGAGGGAGGGTTCCTGGAAAGTAACAATTGAGTTGGGAGTTAAAAGATCAGTGGAATTAAAGAGACAAAGAAAAGAGAGAAAAGTGTTCCAGAGACTGAAATAGCATGTTAAAAGGCTCTGTGCTAGGAGCATATCAATCCAGGGACTGAAAAAAAGTCAGTGTGGCTGACACAGAGAGGACAAGGGAAATATTGTGGTATGAGATAAGGATGAAGAGGCAAGGCAGAGCCAGACCATGGAGGATCTAATAGACCATTTTAAATAGCTTTTCTTTTATATTAATAGCAATTAGAGGGACTTCTATACCATGTAGGATGTAGTAAGTCATGGAAGACTACCATTCCTGATACCATAACATTAAAAAGCCAGATAAATTGCAAAAATATAATATTTTAAAAGACCGTGAGGATATGTAGAAGCAAAAAAAAATAGGACCTAAAATGAAGGGGGGCAGGAGCCCTTCTGAGATAAGGAGACTGCTGCCAGCCATTTTCTTCCTCGAGGACATTTGCTAATCCTTAGCACAGGCTGAAGATCAGGTTTAGCCTACCAGAAGGGTTTTTCTGACAAAAAGAAAATCAGCAAAGTTTCAGCAATTGTGGAGTACTGGCATGACAATTAATAAACTTCAAGAGACCTAAATGTGAGCTGGCTCCCCCGCACACACAGTATATATTCTGAGATTGGAGGCTATATGGAAGACTAGGAAGCTTCTATAAGGTGGGCTGAAACCTCCTTTAGTCTCCTAATATTTAAGACACAAAGTTGCCACAAACACATGGCTGGTGTTTCCCTCAAGATATTTGCCAAACGTAGAAGCATCATGGGGTAAGGGTAGAGGCCAAAGAGTAAAGACCAAAGGATATGAAACATAGTCTGAACATACTAATCTTTCAAAGTGAAAAATACAGAGCTCTGCAGGCTTTTCAAGGGACATGCTTGGGAAACATAACAGGACTAGAGGTGTATTGAGCCTAATTAAAACTACAACACACCTTCCATTCAGCTCAGTCTCTGATTAGATTAATGTGATTACTCCCTCACCCTACCCACCTAACAGATGAAAAGAAAAAACCCTCATTGGTAGAACATCTTACCTGGAGCCTCTACAGTGTCTTTATATAAAATACCCACATAATAAAAAAAATTACTAGATATTTGAAGAGACAGCAACAATGGAAGACAGAAGACAATGGAACATGTCTTTAAATAATTCATAGACAAAAAAACCCATAAAATATGGAACAGTATTTTTTAAACCATTAAAGCAGTAGAGTGAACAAAAGTATAAATGGAGGTAAAATTAAACCTGAAAAACACACTAAAATAGGTAAAAGTGTGTTTGCATTTGTGTTTGTTTTGTTTTGTTTTGTTTTTATGATTTTACATGCACCTCAAACTGCACATGAGTTAAGGGCAGAAACTGCATCCTGGCAGGTTTGAGGTATCAGAAGGCAAAGTTTTGAGCCAACAGGACACCTAGAAAGTCAGGGAAGAATACCTGGAAGGTGATGTGCTGTAGAGCAAGTTCAATCCCAAAATATACATATAAAATTTATTCAAAACTACATTTATCATTGTGAGCATTTAATAAAGTATATAATTGTGAATCTTTATGTTGTACACCTGAAATTAATATAATATTGTATGTCAACTCTACTTCAATGCAAGTTTTTTTTTTAATCTTTCCAAATCTTTGGCTGAATGTTAATCTTTGCATGCTTAGGGAAAGTCCCAGGGACCCTATAAAAAGGCAACAACTAAACCTGCAAGTATGAACCAGAGATTTTAGTTACTGCATACCACATGGGAGAAGAAGTTGAAAACTGAGTCTAGCTAAGATAACTGCCTGCAAAAAAAAAAAATCATTCTTCAGAGCAATATAACAGAATCCAGAGTTTCTAAAATGTATCATTCATAATATTCAGCAATCAACCAACAAGTCTTAGATATGCAAAGAAGCAGGGAAATGTGACCTATACTCAAAAAAATAAAAGCAATCAGTAGAAATCAACCCTGAGATGATAGAGATGTTGCAACTAGCATAAAAAAACTTTAAAGCAGATATTACAAAAATAGTTGAGGACTTAAAAGACAACATATGCAAAATAAATATACAGATAGGGAACATCACAGAGAAACAAAAACTATAAATATGAATCAAATGGAAATTCTATAGTTGGAAAATATAATAACTGAGGTAAGAAAAATTCACTAGATTGGCTTAGGAGATGACAGAAAAGTGAATAAACTTGAAGAGAGATCAATCAAAAATACACTAATCTGAAAAACAGAGAAAAAAGGATTGGGGATAAAATGAATAGAGTCGCAGGGATCTGTGTGATAATATCAAGCAGCCTAGCACATGCATAACTTCAGTTTCAGATGGATACAAGAGAGAATGGAAAAGAAAAAAAAAATAGTAGTCCCAAATTTCTTGAATTTGTTGAAAGATTTCCATTTAAATATCCAAGAATATCTTCATTGAACACTGAACAGAAGAAATACAACCTAGGAACATCACACTCAAACTCCTGCCATTTGAAAATCAACTTAAACATCTAAGAAGCTCAGTGAACCTTAAACAGATTAAACGCAAAGAAAACTACATGTATACCCATCATAGTCAAACTCTTGAAATCTAAAGATAAACTTTTAAAGACAGAGAATATATTTTTAAAAACTCTTAATGATTAAAAAAATTTTTCACAGAAAATCAGAAATAGGGACATGTGTGAAAAAACCTCCAGGTAACATCAAACCCAAGAGTAAAACATTAAATCGTTTTCCTCTTGGGCAAAGACCAAAGCAAGGATGTTTTTCTTCATCATTTCTACTCAATACAGTGTGAAAGCATCAAAACACTGATGAGAAAAATTAAAGAAAATGTAAATAAATGAAGATCTATACCACGTTAATGGACTGGAAAATTCAATATTGTTAAGATGTCCATCATCCCTAAGTTGATTTACAGATTCATACACTTCCTATCAAAAGTTCCAGAAGGTTTTGCTTAAGTAATAGAAGCTGATTCTAGGATTTATTGAAAATTAAAATGAACTACACTGTCCAAACAATCTTGAAAAGAACAAGTTGGAAGAGTTTACACCACTTGACTTTAAGACTTACTCCAGAGCTCTGGTAATTAAGTAGTGTGATATTGGCAGTAGAGTACATTAATGAGTTAATGTAACAGAGTAGAGAGTCCAAAAATATACCTACACATATATAGTCAGTTAATTTTTACCAAATTGAAAAGTTAACTCAATGGAGAAAGGAAAGCTTTTTTAAAGCAGTTGTTAAGGAACATTGGATATCTCTATGGAAAAACAATGAACCTTGATAATTTTCTCAGTCCATACACAAAAAAATAATTCAAGATGGGTCATAGTCCTAAATCTAGACTCTTGGAATAGGCAAGGATTTCTAGACAATAAAATAAAATAATAAACTGAACTTCTTCAAAATTGAAAATTTTGCTCATCAAGAAATGCCACTAAGAAAACAAATAAACCACAGACTTAGAAAAAATAGTGTAAAACATATATCTGACCAAAGGTTTATATCCAGGATACATAAAGAATGTCTCTGAATCAAAAATTAAAAGGCCAAAAAAAACCCCCAGCAATTTTGTATTAAATGGCAAAAATTTGAATGGGCAATTCACAAAAGAAGATACACAAATAAATTATAAACATATGAAAAGATGTTTCACAACTTTAGCCACCAACAAAATGCAAATTAAAACCACAATAAGATACCACTTCACACACACCAGAAAGGCAAATATCAAAAAGACAGGTGCTGCTGAGAATTTAGAGCAAATGGAACATCCACATGCTTCTGCAAGGAGTATAAAATATTATAACCAATTAATTAGAAGAACTGTTTGGATGTTTCATATAAAGTTACATTTGTCTTTGCTCTACAACTCATCTAGTTTATTTTTTTAAGATTTTATTTTCATAAGTGATCTCTACCCCCAACATAGGGCTCACACTCACAACCCTGAGATCAAGAGTCACATGCTCTACAGACTTAGCCAGGTGCCCCTCAGTTAGTCCATTCTTAAGTATTTACCCAAGAGGAATGAAAACATATGTTAACAAAAATACTTATAAAATATTTATAGTTGCCTATTAAAACATGTTCAATATTACTAATCATCACAGAAGCAGAAATCAAAACAACAATGATATTTCATGTCAGGCCCACTAGGGTGGCTACTATTTAAAAAAAGCAAAAAAAGCAAAAAAAAAAAAAAACAGAAAATAACAAGCATTGGCAAGGCAATGGAGAAATTGGAAGCCTTGTGTACTATTGATAGGATTGTAACTAAATGGTGCAACCACTATGGAAAATTGTATGAAGATTCCTCAAAAAATTAAAAATAGAGCTGCTATATGAATCAGTAATCCCACTTCTGGGTATATATCCAAAGAATTGAAAGCAGGGTGTCAGAGAGATATTTGCACACCCATATTCATAGCAGCACTATTCACAGTAGCCAAGAAGGGGAGCCAACCAAAGTGTCTACCAAGAAATGAGTGAATAACATACAATGGTGTATTATACAGCCCTAAGAAGGAAGGAAATCCAGTCACATATTATCACAAGGATGAACCTCAAAGACATTATGCTGCATGGAATAAACCAGTCACAAAAAGACAAATGCTATGTGATTCCTCTTATATAAGGTTTCTAGAGTAGTCAGATTCACAGAAACAGAAAAAAGAATGGTGGTCAGCAGGATTTGGGGGGAGGGGAAAAAGAGAGTTGTTGCTTAATGGGTACAGAGTTTCAGATTTGCAAGATTAAAAAGTTCTGGAGATCTATTTCACAACAATGTGAAAATATACTTAACAGGCCTGAACTGTGTATTTAAAAATAGTTAAGGAGGCACTTGTAATGAGCACTGGGTGTTTTATGTAAGTGATGAATCACTAAATTCTATACCTGAAACTAAAACTAAAGTGGATTCATCATAAAAAAAGTTAAAATGGTAATTTTGTGTTTTTTAACAATTAAAAAGAGTATAGTTGCCTTATACATTACACCAAAAAAACTAGAAAGTAGCCAAATGTTCATCAACAGGAGAATGATAAACTGTGATACATTTATAAAATGAAATACTACTCAGCAATTTTAGAAAATGAACTATTATTACCTTCAAAAACATGAATTAATCTTAAAAGCCACTATGTTGAGAGAGAAAAACCAGGCACATAATAGTACATGCTGTATTATCCTATTTATATGAAATCAAAGAACAGAAAAAAATACTAATTTATGATGATAGAAATCACAAAAGTGGTTGTCTCTGGGGTAGGAGCAATGACTGACAAGGGAAACAAGGAAACTTTCTAGGATGATGGACACACTCTATATTTTGTTTTGGGGAGTGGTTGCACAGATATATGCAACTGTCAAAATTCATTGAATAGAACATCTAATTAAACCTGAATAAAAATCTATTTTAAAAACACAATGATACTATGTGAAATAAACTGGCCACAAAAAGACAAAGGCTGTATGATTCCACTTACATGAGATAGCTAAATTCACAGAGACAGAAAATAGAATAGTGGTTACAAGGAGTTACAAGGAGGGAGTGGGTAAGGGGAGTTGTTTAATGGATACAGAGTTTCAGATTTGTGAGATGAAAAAGTTGTGATAATCTGTTGCAAAGTAACGTAAACATACTTAGCACTACTGAACTATATACTTAGAAATGGCACACTGTGTTATGTTTTTATCATAATTAAAAATAAATATTAAAAAACAAAACAATGAGGGGGCACCTGGCTGGCTCAGTTGGTAGAACATGTTGACTCTTGATCTCGGGGTCATGAGCTTGTAGCCCTACCTTCCGCATAGAGATTACTTAATAAAATAAAATTTAAAAAACAACAATGAGATAACCCTATAAATCCAGTAGAATGGCTAAAACTATGAAGACTGACATTAACAAATATTGCTGATGATGTAGAGCAAAGGGAACTCTTACAACTTGCATACAGGAAATCAAAATGGGAAAAGGTTTGATAGTGTCTTATAAACTTAACTGTACACTATACGTTAACATAGAAATTCCACTGCTAGGTGTTTAACCAAGAGAAATTAAAATGTGTCCATAAAAAGACTTGTAAAATAAAAGAGAGATGTGTGTAAAGCATATTTATAGCAGCTACATTCACAGTAGTCAAAATTGGAATCTGCCAAAATGCCCACCAATAGGAAAATACATAATTAAATTGTGCTATAATCATACAATTGAATACTACTCATCAATGAGATGAACAAGCTATTTATACACACACAATAATGTTGATTAATATCAGCTGGTATGTTGTATGATACTACTTCTATGAGGTTACAGAATAAGCAAAATTAATGTAAGATAGGAAAAATACCTGGAACACTGGGTCCCTCTTTTGGGGGGGGGGGGTGGCGCAAATTTATTGAAGAACACAAAGGAACTTTCTAGAGAAAAAAGAAATGTTTTAAAACTTTTTTTTAAGTTTTATTTATTTATTTTTGAAAGAGAGAGAGAGAGAGAGAGAGAGATTACTAAGTAGCCAGGGTATTAGATGGTACACAGAATATGCCAATGGGGAAGAACATGAGCCTGGGAGATATGGCCTGATTTTTCTACATATACTTCTGCAGAAATTGGGGCCCTAAAAGGTGTTGAAAGTCATCAGTGCTTTGGCCTTCTGACTCCAGCTGTTTGCCTTTCAAGAGCATCTGTCTCATTGTACACGGCTTTTTTATACCTGGCTCCCCAAGATCTGCTTTCAAGTCTGGTTCCTGGTATCCAGTCCCAAAACTTTAAGATCATGAAGGCACGTAAGTAGTCAAGGCAGTGTTGGATGCATAGTGATAGCACAGTCAGATCTGCCTCCTGCCCCATAGAAGCACTAGAAAGGAATTAGGGCCTCTCACATGGTAAATTCTGGAAAACTCTGGCCTTCTCCCTAGAATTGAGTTGCTATCTGTACCTGACATGGCCACACAAGTCAGTAAGGGCACACATAAAAACACGTCATGAGAATAATAGGAACCAGTTTTCTCATTATTAAAGAACAGAGTTACAATATGGAAAGGAGAAAGGACAAAATGAACTCTGTGGCATTCAATAATAATTAGAAGTATTAATATGAACTCATGGTTTTAGATAAATGATACATAGATAGGAATACAATTAAAACCCATACATGCACACTGATATAAATATATGAATAAATAAATAAATGGTAGAGAAGGTAAGGCTCTTTCTTACAATACAATACCAACCAATAAACATAAAAAGAACACTGGAATTAGGAAACTAGTGGGCAAAAGCTTGAAGAAAAACAAGATATTTACACAAACTTAAAATATCTGTTTACAGATTATGTATGAATTACACTGGGGAAAAAACCCAGTAAGTCTGTAGTGGAGAAATCTAGTAGATTTTGAAACCACCTAAACTAAGTAATCAAAATTAACATCACCAATAATGGGACAACTGATATTGTGTGCCTCCTAATAAAAAGCACTTTGAAAAGGACAATGCATCACTTCTGTAATCTTCTGGTTGAAGATGCATAACCTAAATCAAACCATGAGGAACATGGGATAAACCCAAATTGAGGGACCATCTATCAAATAACTGACCTGAAGTCTTCAAAAATATCAAAGTGAAGGGGCACCTGAGTGGCTCAGTCAGTTAAGCATCCAACTTTGGCTCAGGTCATCATCTCACAGTTTGGGAGGTTGAGCCCTGCGACGGGTGAGCTTGAGCCCCATTATGGGCTCTGTACTCTCTCTCTCTCTCTCTCTGTCTCTGAACCTCGTGGGATTCTGTCTCCCTCTCTCCCCTTCAGTCACTCGTGTGCTCTCTCTCAAAAATAAATAAAATTAAATAAATAAATAAATAAATAATTTCTTTTTTAATAAAAAAATATCAGGAGCGTGGGTGGCTCAGTCGGTTGAGCATCTGACTTTGGCCCAGGTCATGATCTCATGATCTGTGAGTTCAAGCCCCACGTTGGGCTCTGTGCTGACAGCTCAGAGCCTGGAGCCTGGTTTGGATTCTGTGTCTCCCTCTCTCTTGGCCCCTCCCCCACTAATGCTCTGTTTCTCTCTCTCCCTGTCAAAAATAAACATTAAAATTTTTTTTAAATAAAAATAGAATAAAAAATATCAAGGTGTAGACAAAAACAGAGAAAGGCTGAGAAACTGTTCCAGATAAAAGGCAACTAAAGAGGCATGACAACTAACCACAATATGTGAACCTGGATTGGAAACTGGTCTGGGAAAAATTAGCTGTAATGTATTTATGACCATTGATAAAATTAAAATATGGATACTAGTTACATAACATTATTGTATCAATATTCAATTTTCTAATTTTGATAATTATACCATAGTTATGTACAAGAATACTTTTTTTAAGGAAATACACACTGATGTATTTACAAGTAAAAGGGCAGATGTCTACACCTTACTCTCAAATCATTCAGAAAAAATAATACATAAATTTATAAGTAGAGAATGAAAAACAATTAGGCAAAATGTAAGCACTTGACTAATCTGGATATGGTAAACAGGAATTCCTTTAATTATTCTTGCACCTTTTCTGTAGATTTGAAATCATATCAAAAGTAAAAATTACCCAAAAATCATAGATACACTGTACCTTAGGCCAATACCTATTGTTTTCTTTCCATACTTCTAGTTAATCAGCTCCCCCAAGTTTGGCCCTGTTTGGTTCCAGACTTTGAATGTAGCTATTTAGCATCCTGGATCATCAAATGAGTGTGGAATTTCCTATTCTAGCCTGACTTTGGTCCCCCTTATAGATTTATCTCTCATTATTTTACCTTCAGCTCCAGGCATCAAAACCACATGTAAGAGAAATACCAAACCATAACATCTCATCTGACCCCTGGGGTTCATTCCATCTACCATGGGCCACATATCTTCTATTTCCTCATTTTCTTTGTTTTCTCACTTGTACAGTATTCTGGACGTGTATCATTCATACCTCTTGGATTGATTTGAACTCGCCTGCTTCATAAATGTGAAGAAATCTATCATTACTTTCTAAAACTCCCACTCTCATGAGTCTGAAGGAACCAGAAACAGTCTCTGTAAATCTTTATGGACTCACAGTTCAAGGAGGTGCCAAGATTTTAAATGGTTTGGGAGGAGCTGGGGTGCCTGGGTGGCTCAGTTGGTTGAGCATTGGACTCTTGATTTTGGCTCAGAGCATGGGCCCAAGTTGGGCTCCATGCTGAGTACGGAGCCTGCTTCAGATTCTCTCTCTCTCTATCTCTCTCTCTCCCTTCTCTCTCTCTCTCTCTCTCTCTCTCTCTCTCTCTCTCTCTCAAATAAATTTTTAAAAAATGTTTGGGAAGAGTCATCATCACCCCTGACATATCTACACACTGCTTCCTTAAACAAACCATCTAAGGACTCTTTAAACATAATTAATGGGACTGGGGCAACCATTTTTCTTATGCAAGTAATAATCACAAAATGACATTTCCAGGCCTGGCAACTGAAGATTTTGAATAATTGTGGGTTGTCTATTTAATCATAATAGCTACTATCTTACAAAGAAGCTATATGTCAGGAAATGTGCAAGATTCTTTATGTGTATTCTCCCTTTTAATCCTCACACCAACCCTTGGGAAGTAAACATTAATATACTTTTTTTTTTTTTTTTTACAAACAAGGAAAGTAAGGCCCAGGGAATGTAGGCGACTTGCCCAAGTTAAAACAGCTCTTAACTGGTAGAGCTGAGAATTGAATCTTTCATGTCCCTTTGACTTCAGAGTCCATACATTCTTCCTTCACAGCATCACCCAGTCATATCAAGCCAATAGTAATCCTGCAGTTTCCCTGCACTGATTTGTTAAGGGGACTTCCTAACAGCTGGTGTTCGTTGCTCTGGAAAAAGGATTGGTTTGAGTAGGTAAATGAGGGTTTCTCATACCATTTCAAACATATTACTTGCACATGCTTTAATGGACTTAATATCTCCAAAATCTCCAGAGGGGAACTTCTTCAGCCACACCCAATCACCCTAGAAAGAAAAAGAAGAGAGGGGTGATAAGACTTACTTGCCAACACCTTCAGAGCAAAGGCCCTTCCATACGCAGGGTTTTTAATCTGACCATCAACTCAAACATGCTTTGTTCCTTCCCCATTACCCTCCACCACACGGACACTCTGTGTTTGAGGTAAAAATGAGGCCATGCGGAGAAGTTAAATGTAAAAGCTCCAACTAACTAAAGACACGGAAACCACTGCAGGTATGCAGACCCCAGAAAAGCAATGATACCTCTCTCCACAATGCCTCCCTTCAATAACTGCAGGAAGCGCTAGGTCATTTCCTTTATTCATAGCTAAGTGATGTAGCATCAGGTTCTCTGCGATTAATGGTGATAATTGTCATTCTTACTGCCTCGAGGCATCTGTGTTGGGAGATGTAGGGCAGGAGACAGAATGCAGGAAATGTTGTCTGCATTTATCTTGATCCATTTTTCTCTCATGGGACAGGCCATTTTGGGGGAACACTTATGCTTCAGTCATAAACCAGTTGGCTTAAATGTACATTAAACATTTCTTATTTGGATGCACACATGTACCACCGTGGTAATAGGAGTAATCTAGACTCTTCCAGAAGTCCTTTTGACTTTTGAACCACAAAGCACCTATTGCTAAGGCTGTGGTCAAGTCAAAAACCAACAATTATCTTATTGTCTTCACTTTAACACCAGGGCCTGATAGATAACTTTCCTCTATGTGCATAGCCTCAAGGATTCATCAGTCTTCAAGCCCTATTTAGTTTCTGTCCGACCCAAATTTTTTGAAAAAGCAATACAAATATAGATTCCTTTTTCTCCATAATAATAATAATGCCTTACATTTGCACAGCACTCTTTACTCTTCGAAGGGCTTTCACATCTATTACCTATAGCCTGGAGATTCCATTTCAGGCTGCACCAATTTGTCATCGAGTAGAGATAATAAAGCAGAGAGCTCTGTGCAGTCAAATTCCAAGAATAAGAGAGTGTAACCACTCTCTTATTAAGGAATATATCCAGCTGTGGCACTGCATCTGGAGACCTGCCAGAGGCAAAGGCTAATAATGGGAGCTGCAGGCATCTGAGTTACTCGCCTGCACTTTGTGTTACAGGGCATCTTGTAGCCAAGGAGCTTGAAACCCTTTAACTAGAGGCGTTCGGCCACTGGACAAAACTGTGCCAGCCAGGCTCAGCACCCACAGAGTCTAGCAAGGCAGTCCAGGATCAGCGTCTGTCTGCGGCAGAATGGTCGAGCATGAAAGGCAGCCTTCCTAGACTCTTGCTCAGAAATTCCGTGAGTGTGGCCCCAGACCAGCTGCCTCGTGATCACCTGGAAACTGGTTAGAAAGGCCAATTCTCAAGCTCCACCCCACACTTACTTAAAGTTTATTTATTTTGAGAGAGAAAGAGAGTGCACAAGCAGGGGAAAGGCAGAGAGAGAGAATCCCAAGCAGGCTCTGCACCACCAGTGCAGAGCCCAACACAGGGCTCAAACTCACAAACCCTGAGATCAGGACCTGAGCCGAAGTCGGATGCCTAACTTACTGAGCCACTCAGCACCAACATACTTACTTATTTAATCATAGAAGTCATGAGGGCCAGACATGAGCTCTAAGTTTTAGCCTTCAGAGGACTTTGCCCTTTAGAAGGATCAAAGCCAAAGTTTAAGCTGAAAGAAAAAAAATTCTAATTGGGAATTCACAAAATCAGCAAATGTGTGGGATATACCAATGGACAATAAAGCTTCCCACCATCTTTGCAACTATATTACTCGGGCCATGGTCACTATTTGTTGTTATTGCACCTTTGTGCTAATTAGAAAGGGTGCTTTCGGGGCGCCTGGGTGACTCAGTCAGGTAAGTGTCTGACTTTGGCTCAGGTCATGATCTCACAGTTCATTGGTTCGAGCCCCACATCAGGCTCTGTACTGACAGCTCTGAACCTGGAGCCTGCTTAGCTCAGAGTCTGCTTCAGATTCTGTCTCCCTCTCTCTCTGCCCCTCTCCCACTCACACTCTGTCTCTCTTTCTCTCTCAAAAATAAAGATAAACAGTAAAAAAAAAAAGGGTGCTTTCCCTCAAGTAAAAAAATAGATATGTGAGAATATTCTTTTACAGCCTGTGGCAGCCCTGTGATGTTGGGCAGGAGCCCTGGCTGTATACATACATGCACGTGCCACACTCTTGTTTACTCATACATCCTCCAGATACCAGGGAACACATTCCACTAGCAGCATGGATACTCTGCATACCACCAAGCCCCAGAGCTTCTTTGTCAGGTTTGGTGTCAAGCTATAAGGGTGGAGGTGAGAAGCTGAAATTGGACTTCCAAAGCTATTAGGCAGGAGACAGGAATGACCTCAAGAAACTCCTGGGGGGATAGTCAAGATAGCATATAATCAGGTGCACATATGTTTACCAGTGATTATGTTCATAGTCAAGTGTGCTAGTATAAATGTAGGTATAAGAAGTTCCCACCCCCCACCCACCTCGTTCCAGAGCTAGGCTGGGAGGCCAGGACCTCTTTGCCCATTCCTTCACCACTCTCATATAACTTAGTATACATCTATAATGTGAATAGCACCCTCTTAGACATGGTGCCCTTGTGCAGTGCACAACCTGAACATCAGTACTGAGACTCTGCCAAAACCCAGTACCTGATACCTTCTTCCTGGAGTCAGCCATATTATAGACATGGGTTAGCCTTCTCTCTGACTTATTAGCTTTTAGAGAGAGTTAAGTAGAGCTTTTTTTCCCAGTCAAATCACCAAATTTGAGAGCTGGAAAGGGTCTTGGATATCCCTATTCTAATCCATCCATATTTTGATAAAGAAACTAAAGTCCAAAGAGATTAAATGACTTGCCCAAGGTCAGAAGGCTAGGTAGTAACAGGACCAAAGTCTTCCACTTTCCACTTGATTGCTCTTTTCTCTCATGGGCTTTCTTTGGTTTGGGGGATTTGTGTGTGTTTAAGATTTAAATAATTCTCACAAACTTTATAAGCAAATTTTTATTGAGTCTGTGTGTGTCCTACTTCATGAATAATGAGGAAATGGAAGGAAATGGGCAGGTTTTATCTTCACCACACATACACTATTTGTTTTGTTTTTTTTCTTTTAAGAGAAAGAATGATAAAATAGTTCATTCATCATTCACTTTTTAATTAAGAAGAAACATCAAACTCTACCACTAAAGTTTTTAGAAGTAATTTAAAGTCCATCAGTTTTGCACTAAAGCCATGGAGCATTAACTAAGAGTCAAGAGAACAAGGTCCTGGGACACCTGTGTGGCTCAGTCGGTTAAGCATCTGACTTCAGCTCAGGTCATGATCTCATAGTTCATGGGTTTGAGCCCCGCATCGGGCTTTATGCTGACAGCTGGAGCCTGGAACCTGTATCAGATTCTGTGTCTCCCTCCCTCTCTGCGCCTCCCCAGCTCGTGCTCTCTCTCTGTCTCTCAAAAATGAATAAATGTTAATTAAAAAAATTAAAAAAGAGAATGAGGTCCTAGACCTGGCTCTGCCTCAAATTCAGGGGTGACCTTAGGGCAGCCACTTAATCAGCCTGAGCCCCAGTTTTTCTTATTGAAAGAGCTGGACAATTCTGTGATGAGAGAGATGGTTGGTGGAAAGGAGAGGGGGGTGGGAGAGGGAGGTATAAGCGATATAGAAGAAGGTGGGAAGGCCTCCTGGGTGGCTCAGTTGGTTAAGCGTCCAGCTCTTGATTTAGGCTCAAGTCATGATCTCACGGCTTGTGGATTCAAGCCCTGAGTTGGGCTCTTTGCTAATAGTGTGGAGCCTGCTTGGGATTCTCTCTCTCTCCTTCTCTGTCTCTGCTTTCCTCCGATCTCTCTCTCTCTCTCTCTCTCTCAAAATGAATAAACTTTTAAAAGAAAAGAAGGTGGGAAAATAGAAGAAAAGAGGCTCTGGGAAAGGAAGATATATGGGGAGGGTGTGCAGTGGAGAGACAGAAATGAGACAAGGAGGAAAACACAGGGAGAGGCTGAGAGGCAGAACGAGTCAGAGATGAAGGGGGAGGATAAGTTCAATAGGTTCTCGCCTAGTGTATCAGGGTTGCATTAATACCTGCCTCACCCCTCTCCCCTACACCGTGGGGGCTATTGGAGCGGCTCATGACATGTTCCCACTGTATCTGCGATTCACATTCTCTCTCCCCAGCGGGCTGCTCATCTGGCTTTCTTCTATCTCAAAGAGGATCTATGAAATAAGGGCTGATTTTCTAGTGCAGTTCCTTATGCAACTCTGCACGTAATCCAAGTGCGAATTTGTGTCAGTGTTGCACAATGTTATGGCACATCCTAGAGAAGGCTGTCCTTTGCTAGTATTAGCTGTCTGCTACTCCAGGCACGTTATCTGGAACGTGCAGTTCTTCCAATAACAATTCTTTTGAAAACCTGATTTATTTTAAATAGAAACTAGATAATGAATCTTCTTTAAAACACTCCTAATAGAGGACCATTTCAGAAGGCACACTGAACCGCTTTGTTTGATCTGTTGATTCAATTAACTTACACTCCCTCCCAGAGTCCTCTTCAGCCTTTGCCAGGCAGTTTTCCAGCTTCCGCTGTCTTCCTTCGCACCCTGCCATCAGCCTAATCTTGACTGCATGGTGTGGTATAATTCTCACTAACACCCTCCTTTTGTGCAGATAAAGGCCCCCTTTGGCCTATACAGTTCAGAAATACTCATGATCTGACCGACCAACAGTCATTTATGGGAACTAACTCAACTTTCTGCCTCTTTCCGAAATGGGGAAATATCTGACAGATTCTTAAAGGCCAGTTACCTCCAGAGGTTTATTTTTTCCCTTCTCAATTCTACACTATAACCTTCCATCTCCACCAAATAAAACATACCACAATTCAACACATAAATTCTTCTACAGAATCAGGGAATCATAGCATATCTGAGCCAGAAGAGGCCTTAGAGATCTCTTAGTCCAGCAATTCCCAGCCCTGGCTGCACACAGGGAAACTTTAAAAATATACCAATGCCAGAGGTGCCTGGGTGGCTCAGTTGGTTAAGCTTCCAGCTTCCACTCAGGTCATGATCTCACAGCTCGTGAGTTCGAGCCCCGCATAAGACTTTATGTTGACAGCTCAGAGCCTGGAGCCTGCTTTGGATTCTGTGTTGCCCTCTCTCTCTCTGCCCCTCCCCTGCTTGCACTCTGTCTCTCTCTCTCTCTCTCTCTCTCTCTCTCTCAAAAATAAACATTAAAGATTTTTAAAAAGAAAGAAAGAAAAATATACCAATGCCTGAGCTTACCCCATAGAATCAGAGTCACTGAAGATGAAGCCTAGGCACAGTTCCATCCCTCATTTTACAGATGAAAAACCTAGATACCACTTTGGATTATTGAGCATATTTCAGAATGTTAGAGGTGTCAATATCTTCATAAAGCCATCAGCTCACTGAATTTGACATTCAAAAGCTATGTAGGGGTGCCTGGATGGCTCAGTCAGTTAGACATCTGACTCTTGATTTTGGCTCAGGTCATGGTCTCACGGTTTATGAGATTGAGCCCGGCATCAGACTCTGCACTGACAGCACGGAGCCTACTTGGGAATCTCCCTCTCCCTCTCTCTGCCTCTCTCTTTTTCTCTCTCTCAAAATAAATAAACATTTTTTTAAATCTATGTAATTATCTTGCTTTTGGTCTTTGAGAGAGTAGAGCTGTCAATTCCATAATATCGCAAGCTTACATCTGAAGCAAATCTCCTCTTTGATTAAATTGGCTTCAAGGCCAGATCCAGAGGTTTCCTGCTACAAATTTAAGTCAAAGTACTCAGGTACACTGAGCAAATATACATCATGCCGATCTTGGTGTTTTAGGCCTCTGTCAATTATTTAGCCAATGGAGGGGAGCACTCACTTGGAAATTTCAATATGTTGGACTATCTAAAAACTAATTCTGTCCTGTTTTGGACTTTCTTTGTAATTACTATTGAAGTTGAAAGTGTTTGCTTCTATTGGGAGTATCTTCAAACAAAACAAGGAAACCACACTGGGAAGGCATCGCTTAGGAGGGACTAGTTTCCCTTTTACCCCCTGCTTAACTCTTTCCTGCTGAGAAGAAACAGTTCATCTCTCCAACTGATGCAAGATATGTTCTGGTTGCCAAATTCCAGTATCTTAGAACAAGGGGTCAGGGGTGGCCTCTTAAACCTTGAAAGACAGAAACTTAAGTGAAAATTTTCAAAAAGATTTCTATTTCACACAGTAGAAGGTAACCCATTACTCCAGAAGGCAGCACAGGCTGAGAAAAAGAAATAAATAAATGATTTTTAAAAGATTTCAGTAATATCCAAAGATGACAGGCATCAGAAGAACAACTAGAATTTGAAGGGTAGGGTTTGCCCAAAACTCTACTCTACACAAACATGTTTCTAGACACTCCATTGCAAACCATTGACTGAGGAAGTCATTTCTTCTATTATTACACCCATATCTCCTAGAATGAGTGACATGGTTAAGTATTTGAATCCACCAACATTTTTTCACATGCACAGTAAATAGATGGAGTTGAAAGATTGATGAAGTTATATAAGTAACTAGATTAGTTGCTGAGGAAAATCGTTGTCCAAAATGTAAGCCAAACAAGTCCAAAAGTGGATAACAAACCAAACACTGGAAACACTTACCAAAAGCCTCAATATTTTCACCCAAAGACTAAGTCGTAAATCACTGTCTCATTTTAAAACCCAAGAAGGAAGCAGATTAGATAGCTCTTGGATATCCTACCTCATAAATTGCTATGTTGGAGTTTTCATAGGTAGCTGGAGTTAGACTCCCTGAAGAAAAGGAGAGCCTTGGGGACCACCCACTTTGGATTTCTGAGGTGACCTGGAAGCTTACACTGGCACAACTTCCTCTCTGTGAAAGGAGTAGGAAAAAAAGGTTATATGATTTAGGACAAAACATTAAGCTATGGTATAGATACTGTGCTTATCTGGCATTTCCTTTTCTTTTTTATTCCTCAGAAAGTAACTATATGAGTTGAACTCTGTAAACATAAGATTAATTTTGCCTATCCCCCACACAAATTTTTTTCGGCTAGGATTGCTACCATGTTCACCTCCATATACCACAAAAGAAAGGTAAATGTTTACAGGCACTTCCGTCTCCTAGAGAGGATTAGAATCATAGATTTAGGGGGCAAGAAAGAGTGGCAGACACAATTTAATCTGGGACCATCATTTTATAGACAAAAATAAGAAGAAGATAAACATCTCACATTGTGAAAAAAAATCAATAGCAGAACTAGGACACAATCCCATCCTTCTGGCTCTCAGGCCTGGCTCTTTTCGCTATACCATCTTGAATGGCATCCTTCTTTGTGCAGGCAAGATTAATGGCAGAAGGTATCCCAGAAGGCAATAAGATGGTAGAGAGTGAGTAGATCATCTGCCCATGATTTATAAGTCTGATGCTTAAAGAGGCCAGATTCCTTATTCTTTGATTTGTTAACTTGTCCACATAAGTCTGGTTAAGAGAGGACTAGGAAGTACACAGTCGAATGACATGAGGAAGAGTTATCTGCAATCTGTGTTAACCTTTAAAATTGAACATCTTTGTCCTCACCTAAACCAGCAGACTTATTTCACATGAAGAAATAATAAATCAACAGGTTCCTCCTCTTCTCCATGTGTCCAAATGTGCCTTCCTTAGAATGACAGCAATTCAGAGATAGCAGTTACATTCGGTATTGTCTAGGCTAGTGACCGCCTCCAACTCTAACACCCTCATTCTACGAGGAAACAGAGACCTAGTGAGGGATATAGGGACTGGAAGAAGAATGTGATGTTATAATTCCTGATCTCGTGTTTTTCCTAACACATCGTGCTTCACATCTAACACTCTTGCTTTCCAATATAAATTAATCTCGAGTACTTTCACATACTCTGCTCCTAATGGTCTTTGATTAACTGAAGATCGCCGGTTGATTTAGCCCTGGTTTAAGTTAGTTCTATCAAGATGAGACTATCACAAAGGTCCAAGGTAATAGCAAACCTAATGTGTTGAAACCCCAACAGCTCGCGATTTAGACAAGATGTAAAACTTGACTCTTCACATAACCCTTGCATAAACCTGAACTCTCCTCAACAGAGCAAGGCCAGGAAGGAATCTACTTCTCTTTCATTCTTTATTTTCACATCTCAGCAGGAGCACCTAGATCTGTATAATGAGACGTAGACCTCTCCATGAAGGGGCAAAGGAGAAAGCAAGAGTATCTGCCAAAATCCACATACATTTGGGCTTCAGCTTTACTTTCTTCTAAAAACTTCCTTTCCTGACCTGACTTCTACTGACCTGCCAATTTTTCTAGACTGAATTAATTTTATATTCACCAAGAGTTTACACTTTCAGACATTCCATTTGGATGGAATTCTTGGCTTGGCTTCGTGACTGATTAGGCACAGCCAGCTGCAAGTTTGTGACTACACAGCAATTAAGGAAAATGTATGCTTCCCCTACCTTTTCCCACCAGAAACTCTGATACAAGCCAAATGCCAAAAGGGATCTGGAGGCCAAGAGCTGTGTTCTAGGATAATGCCATCCTTTTCCACTTGGACCAAAATAGTGTAAAATAAAAGAAGCATTCCCAGAGTGCCTGGGTGGCTCAGTCAGTCAAGCATCCGACTTCAGTTCAGGTCATAATCTTTTGGTTCCTGGGTTCAAACCCCTCCTCAGGCTCTGTGCTGACAGTGCAGAACCTTGTTGAGATTCTTTCTTTCTCCCTCTCTCTCTCTGCCCTCCCTCACTTATGCTTTTTCTCTCTCAAAGTAAATAAATAAAACTTTTTACAAAAGAGTCTCTTAAAAAAAAAAGAAGCATTCCCTATGAGGCTATCAACCCCTGTTGCTATTCATTTTTCAAACTCATATGGTGAAAAGTGGTGATGATTGGGTGTGGGTTTTTTTTACTCTCATTATATCAAAATTTATGCACCAGTAGAAAGAAAAGATCTATCATAATGAACAAAATTTTTAAAACTTAAGCATTTTGTTCATCTGAAGGTAGCACTATTCTGTTAATTATGGTGATTTTGTAAGAACCAGCATGAAACCCAAATATGTTTTGTGTCTCAGTAGGAAAGAGAGAAGGCACAAGTGGAGGTTTTATAGACTTTGCTGGACTACTGAAAGGCCTATACAAAGAGGAGGCTAATTCAGCCCAAAATTGATTTGTGTTTGTTGTTCTAACACTTGAAAGCCAAAACATCTAGGCAATTGACATGAACTGTCATTCTGACATGGATACTGCCAAAGAAGGAGGAATTTTAAAAATAGGTTTATTGCTTTTGACCATAACTTTGGTACATTGACTACATTTGAACAATGACTTCTCATCATCTGCTTTTACTACTGATTCCCCACTTCTGGATAAAATATTTTGTCTTAGAATTGAATACTTGTTTCCTTAGTATGGGGCTATCTATTGGGATTGCTTCAGAACTGGCACTTTTGGCATCTACCATTTCTAATTAAGGTGGGAAATTTCGTACAAGGCATATTGAGAATGGCACATCCAGACAAATTTGAGTGTCATGAGTCCCAGGGTCCTCTGGTGGCTTCAAAAATAGAGACTAACATCAATGCATTTTTATGACATGAGGATGGAATGTAGCTTTCAGCCACAGTGATAATGTTGGCTTTCAGTGATACATTTCCAGGAACATGATATCAAGCTTACAAAAAAAATTGGATGATTTAAACAAGTAAGAGTTAAGGTTGTAATTGAGAATTAAACTAAACAGCTGAATGTTTCATCTGATCTCAACTACACAGCCAACTAGTTAGAGCACACCCTTCAGTGTCACATTTAGGCAAATGATCAGTTTGGTCACAGAAATAATTATTCTCTTATCTGGTACACTGGTTTAGCTAAAGTTAATAAATAGCACATGGGGACAATATGACTTGTTCACATTCTTTCCTCACATCCTGCTACCACAATACTAGAATTTGAGAAAACCAATGTCTTCATTTTAGCCACATAGACTGGGCACAAAGAGGCATACTTTACCATCACTAGATATAGTTGACAAAATTCTTCCCTACACGTTCTCTTTTTCCAAGCTTTGGTTGATGCCGTTTTCTCTGCTTAGGATGCCTACAGGGGCCAGGAAGGTAATTATAAATTGATGAAATAGGCTGAGAAGCTCATAGACGGTGATGGGAACTGTGACAAGCTGCAGAGAGCATGTTTCTTCCAAAAAGGGCACTGGGCCTTTTGGCTAAGATCAAGTGTAGTATCTGTTCTTATCAATTTAATGTCTGATACGTCCTCTATTGAAAAAGGGCAACTACTACTGAGTTCCAGCTAATTGTCACAATGATACCCAAGGTTGACAAATCTTCAAACCTTTAAAACCACCCAGGGGCGCCTCGGAGGCTCAGTCAGTTGAGTGACTTCGGCTCAGATCATGATCTCACGGTTTGTGAGTTCAAGTCCTGCATCCAGCTCTGTGCTGACAGCTTGGAGCCTGGAGTCTGCTTCAGATCTGTCTCCCTCTCTCTCTCTCTGCTCCTACCACCCCCCTCTCAAAAATAAATAAACATTTAAAAAACACCCAGAAATCCAGATTTTTATTCCTAATCCCACAATATCAAAATACTGGCTACTATTGTTTATGACTATAAGGGTCAAAGAAAACTGGTTATCCATTTGTGACCTGTGACTTAGACAAGTCTTATCCATCCTTGTTGAAGATCCAGCACCAAAGCTGGGTCTCTAAAACAACCTTCATCCATTGATATGTCTCCTCTGAAGTTTGCCATATTTCCAATGTCTTTTTGTGCAATATGGCAGCTATCAACTCTCTTGTGAGGTATAATTTGTCTCTCTGACTTAACAGTAATTTCTTTGAAGGCAGGGACCACATGCCATCTCTCACAAAGCCTAGCCCAGGGCCAGAACATAGTAATGGACATTCAGTGAAGAGGGCTAGTTAGAACACAATCCCGAACATAACAGAACCCTCCACGATTCTCCATTGTCTTTCGCTAGTTGATTCATTCACCAGACTTTTACGAGTACCTGTTATACTATCAGCATATATGTCGGGTGCTATGGATGAACATTAAGAAAACATGTACCTCTGCCCTTGAGGAACTAGCAACCAAATGTTGAGCTCAGATATACAAAGAAGGGCTATACGAAATCAAAACTACACTATTGCTCAAAGTGCACTGCATCACTTCCACAAAACTGTTCTAAGGCAGCACTATCCAGTAGAAATGTAAACTGAGCCACATATATAATTTTAAGCTTTCCAGTAGTCACATTTAAAAACATGGCAACGTGGGGCACCTGGGTGGCTCAATTGGTTAGGCATCCAACTTCAGCTCAGGTCATGATCTCATGGTTCATAAGTTCGAGCCCTGTGTAGGGCTCAGTGCTGACGGTGCAGAGCCCACTTAATATTTTCACTCTCTCCTCTCTCTCTACCCCTCCCCCACTCGCATTTTCTCTGTTTTTCATAATAAATAAAGTAAACTTTAAAAAAAGTAAAACAAAACAGGTGAGATTAATTTTAATGATATGCTTTATTTAACCCAATATATCCCAAAGTATTATCATTCTGACATGTAATTAATATATGCTTTTCATTTAATGAGACATTTCACATGTTTTTGTACTAACTCTTCTAAATACAGTGTGTAGTTTCCTCTTATAGCACATCTCAATTCAGACTAGCCACACGTTCAGTGCTCCATAGTCATTTGTGGCTGGTGGATACCACATTAGTGCATCAAGAGAAAGGGATGCTCCTTACCTTACTGCCAAAGTGGGGATTGATAAATGTCACATCCTCCAAAGTCAGTAGAATTCTGTTGGGTCCTTTAATCAACTGGATTTTATTTATACGACGCCTGAAATAAGCATAAAATCAGAGGGTCAGAGGGGGCTGAATATTTTTTTGAAAACCCAGGATAAATTTGCCCCACGATAGAAGTTTTAGAAATATACAAGATCATAGAGAGAATAACCACACATAGATCTTTCCCTTAGTACCCACAGGAAAGAGAAACTACAACCCTGGTTCTCACAACTTGCGGAGTTACAAAGAGCAAAAGAGAGAAACGAAAATGGTATTGAAAGGGGAGTTAGGGTTAGGGTTAGGCCTCGAAAGGGGAGGGTGAGGATGCTGCATGGGGTTGGTAGGTCAGACTAATAAAATGGTGATCCCTCATCAAGAGCACATTCAAAACAACACTTCATGATACTTGTATAGAGCCCAATACCCTTTCTCATATGCCATAGTATATATCCTAATAATACCCAATCCAAGAATCATTCATCTCCATTTTATAAACGCAAAACCACATTAAAGAAACAAAACAAAATTAGGCAAATTGTGAGATCCCCTAGCCTGAGGCAGCACTGGGACTCACTCAAGTCCTTGGTCCTTGGCTGTGGGCCCAGATTTCTGCCCACAAGACCCCTTGTCTTGCAAAGTTGCATCTATGCGTTGCCAAAGCAACAGGTTGAAAAGTGGAAAAATTCAATCAGTTGGTTGCTTTGTCTACATGATTCCAAACAAGTGGGCTGACTGGGTTGTTTTTTTTTCTCTTTTACTGAATTGGTCTCTTGTCTGAGTATTACACAGACACAGTTTAAACCTGATTCTCTTCAAACATGCCCATTAATTTGCAGCAAATGTAATTATTTCCTACAAATCAATTACTAGACACATAAGAGTTTATGATGCCTCACCCACGCATCCAGGTAGGTCATCTCAGTTGAGCTGACCCAGCAACTCAAGGACCCAGAGGGTACCTTGGATTTAGTCTGTGTGGTTGTTTTCTTCTGTTTTGTCTTGGGGGCTCTGACAGCAACAGTTTGACTTCGCTTTTTCCACAACCCCTTAATGGTCACCCTGTGGAATGTTTTAAAGCCAGCGCCAGAGTGGGGAAAACAACCACTGAATCAAAATACTTTGTCAAGTTGCTCTAAGGAACTCTGCAATGTCACTGTAGCTGTAAGCATCAGCAACACGGTTTTTCTCAGCAATTCCACTGGTTTGTAAACAAACAATTAATGTGTTTCTAATTGCCTGCCAACAAATATGTCCCTTATCACTCTGGGAGCTTCTACCCTGCAGAGAAAATTAAAAGAGCCCTGTAGTGAATTCTTGGGTAGAGCACATGAATCTTTTGGCAAAGTAAAGCATCGCTCCCTAACTTATCTATTTCATATGTGTAGTGAATTGTCTTAAGGCAGGCACACCTGTAAAAATAACCATGTTCCAGAGCACACTCCAGTAGAAAGAGAACTGGACTCCCCAGTCCACAGACCTGGGGTGTAGTGCAGATTCTGTCATTAATTAGCCAGATGACTTTAGATAAATAATTTAACCTCTTCATGCCCCTGTGTCTTCATCTGTCTAGCAGGATAATAGTTCTGCATTACCCGCTTTACAGAGTTGTTTTGAAAATCAAATGAGATAATGTATGTGAAAGTGCTCTGAAAAGCATGAAGCACCATGAAAGTAGAAGAGCTCATTATTATCATTATCATCATTAGTATTACAAAGCACTGGAGAGCTTTATAGAAAGGGAGGCAATCCGGTTCAGAGCAGGGAGAAAGGAGAAGTTCAAAGAATGCTTTGTTTTGGGGTGGTTGGGTTCTTTGCATGTCTTTCCTTCTGAAAAAGAAAAAAAACTTAAACAATCAAAACACACAGAAAGGGAAGGAACAGAGAGTCACTCTCCTGCAAGTAATCACCATCTATTACAGAAACTCATCAGACGCTCAGCTCTTCTGATTGCAGCCGTGGTGGGCAGAGAGAGGGAGGAAGGCAGCAAAGAGAGGGCATCTTTTGTCCTTTGTTAGCTGAAGAACCACCGACCAAGTGGCTCTGGCAAATGATGTGTCTCTCTCCCATCTCTGAGTTTTCTGTGACCACTTGAGGTACCAACTGTCTCAAACTCATTTTCCTCTCCAATCATTTTCCTCTCAAATCATGTCCCTCTCCAATCATTTTCCTCTCTAGTCTTCTTGGCCCTTCAGCCCACAAGCTCCAAACAACACCCCTCACGGTTTTTAAGACTTGTTTTTCTTGCTTTCCAAAGAATTGCAGATTGAGCTCATTATGCTAAGCCCAAAGAACCAGTTCATTCCATGGGAAAGACCAGGGAGGCCAGTCATGGAAGGTAAGGTGGGGGGTTGACTGACAAGTAACATAAGCAACTGAGTGACTCCATTTTCCACCTTGCCATGGGATGTTTTGGCATTAGGTAACCAGAGCCCATTACTCTTCAAATCTCCCTAGAGAGAGGAGCTTTTAGATTGGATGGCATTTATTTTCACTAAGCATCTAAGGATGTTAATTCAATCCTTTATTCTTTGGCAGCAGCTAAATTCAATACATTAAATTTCTGTTCCGAGCAGGGATATTTCACAGTCACAGAAATTAAAAGAAAAACGTCCTTTGAACTCATGTCTTCATCAAATATGTTTTAACAATTCATAAGCTACATACCACTCTGTATGGTTTTATCAAGTTTCTAATATGAGGAGATTGAATAATGGTTTTTCACAGTGATGCCAACATACTAAACACTAAGAGTTAACACCTGTTAGAGTTTCAGTCCAGGATTTCACAGACTCATTAGAACATCAGAGCTGGAAGGGCTCTTAAAGATCACTTAATCCAATCCCTTCATTTTACAAATGAGAAAATTCTGGCCAAGAAAGGTTTAGTGTCTTGTCCAAATTTCCACAGCTGCTTAGTACACTCTAGACATTTTTTTTCTTGGAACCTGCTAGAATAGCTCCACTCCGTTCCCTACCAAATTCATGTCATATTTTTGTCAGGACCACTCTTGCAAAGACATAACAAAGGTGTGGTTAGTAGGATGGAAAGGGTAAAATGGGAGGGTCGTGGTTGATTTCATTTTTTGCTTTCCCCAAATCATCTTAATATGGGGAGGGTTCATCTGTTAAAATGTGAAGGTTATAAGAAAGGAGTGATGTATGAAGCCATCTTCAACCATTTACCCCTGATCCCGAATTAGTTCATCAGAGTAGTTGCTCACCTATCACGGGATCTCAGGGAGGAAGACAAAGACTTGATAATGATGATGTTGATGATCTGCTAGGATAGCTTTTGTCCAAGGAAGAAGGACAGTACAAACCTGGACTGTGACACCCTGGGCAAAAGGCGTGAGTGGCAAAGTGAGGATTCTGGGCTCCCAACAATCAGCAGGAGAATCCATGTGCTTGGGAAGGAGGGGAGACTTGACCACTTACTGAGCATCTACTATGAGTCAGGTATTATTCCAGGTGTTTTACTTAGGTTTATTGAATCTCTGCTACGATCCTGGGAGTTAGGACCATTATTCTGAACTCCTGGATTCTAGCCAAAGTCTGAGTAATTCTTAGAGCAGGTTAAAACATCCCAATTCTGTTTTCTATTTGTCCATACATTTGGGGGAAGGAGGTGGGTATAGGAGACTCTGCCAGTGGAAAAGGAAACACAGCTAGGTTGTAAACCAGCTCTAAAATACTAATTCTCTTATTTCACAATAGTGTTGAGAGTTAGATCTCCTCACAGGCAACAACACTGACAACACAGCTGAGGAAGTTATTTTTGGCACCATGAAAACACTTCACTCTAAATGGGGCCAGTAGGGATGGTAAATCACCATGGAAAAAAGGAAAATCAGTGGGTCATGTAATGAGGAAATTGTACTGAAACATGACTTCCAGGAAATAAATATTAACAAAGCCATTATGATCTTGTACTTTCATATACAAAAAGAACAAAAATGTACCTTATAAAGTAAGCAAATCCATTAATAGACAACAGGGCTATAAGCAAAGCGAGACAGACCATCATGGCAAAGGCAGGGTCAATGCCTGTAGAGAACAAGAGGAAGAATGGCATTATCTCAGAAAGGCTGTAAATAAAGGGCACCATGGAGCAACTCCTCATGCTTTCTGGTGAGTCTAAAATCAAACCACATCTACCTAACTTAATTCCATTTTTCTACAGCACAGTATGTCTTGTTGACTTTATGGACACAGAAAGCAATTTCACCGTTCTGAAGCAAAACCACTCACCACTCTGACAATAACAAATCACATGAATTAAGCCTGACCAGGGTGTTTTTTTGGAGGAAAAAGTCCACGAATGGAAAACTTTGAGTACCTTAATTTAAGTTGGATGGCAATAGAGTTCTTGAGAATAAATATGTTATCTCACCTGTGAAGGGTAAGTATTATGTTGTCTTCATAAAATAAAAGAACTTTTAAATTCATGGGAGCCCATAGACTTCGTGAGTTATAGATGAAAAACATAATAGCACTTGTCCTTCAAGGGTGAGTCTGTTTTTGATAATTAGTGTTTCATTGAGATGTAAATTGGTCTTTAGAAAACCTAAACGTTTGGGAGGATTACTAAGATTTCAGAAGGAACTAGATGATGATGCTAATGAAAAGGTATTTGGGTGTGTCATGCTCAAGCAAAAGACAAATTGAAGCCCATATCAAATAGATGCATTTGGTTTTAGAAGAGTGTGGTGTACACTCACATAGGAATAATATGGGTCCTTCTAAAGTTCCCCCCTGGCTCTCAGAGATTTGATGGACTTTCCACTCTTCCTCAAGCTAGAGGAGTTCCATCAGTCAATCAAAGTGCAAGTATTTATTGGATGCCGACTGTGTTGGGTGGTGGGAGAGGCTAAGAATTATTAGCTATGCCCTCCAGGAGCAGTATGTTTGGGAGGGGGAGACACAATCAATACACAAGAAACAATTGAAAAGCAATTTTGTGCTAAGCTGTGAGGCACAGACTTTTAGTTCAATGAGAGTTCAGAGAGGAGAGGGTATAGAAATAGGATTTCTGTGGAGGGACCTGACTGACAGGATTTGGATGCATCAGGGGAAGGGTAGGTAATCTTTCTGGCAGTGGAAACAATCACAGGTCATAGTCAACAACAGACCAAGGAGAAGACTCATGCCTTCCTCCTATTAGAGTAACCTCTTTGGGAGGGCCGATCCTTTGAAAAGGAGTTGGGGGGGGGTATGATTTTAAATCGTGCATGATTATTTGAGGCTGCAAAGTACCTCTCATTGTTCTCATTATTTTAAATTAACTACCTGGAATGCCAAGATGTTTATCTGACCTGAATACAAATGACTGATACTATGAGTGTTCCAATATTAAAATGTGCCTTCACTTAAAGAGGTTCCCTGGTAACCCAAGCTGAGCCAAATTGACTACCAGTGATTTTCCATTCCTTACCTCCTCGACAGATCTTCCCTTCTGCAAACCAGCATTTTGCATCTGCTTGAGGGGGCCTGCCACCAGGGAAGTGGATGGGGGTTCCTCTGAACCGTAGCAGCTCTGTTTCCATGTCCACAGTGTAAGTGCTATAGAGTTCCCATTCTTTCCAGTTGGTGTCCAGGATTACATATTCTGCAATTCCATTTCCGTTTGAATCTGTCCTTATCAACTGGTTGAATCCATAGAACTGCATGTTTCTGGAATGCTGAACCAGGCTGGCAGCACTAGCCTGTCCATTTTCTTTCATAGCATTATTCATGGCTTGTGCGATAAAGTAAATTGAATTGTAGATGGTTCCAAACAACGGTGAAACCTATTTTTAAAAATTACAATTATCTTGAGCTCTGGTCGCCCTAGAGCAATCTCAGAGTGTATTCCAAGCCTGTGTTCATTATTATGGGCTGCACGTCTGAATGGAGAACTATGAAGACCCAGAGGAAAAAAAACAATTGTTTCAGAGGACTTGCTTGGTTTCTCCCCTGAATTTTCCTGTTATTCTCCCCCAGGCCTTTACATCTTTAAATATATCAAATATGACAATTCTATGAGCAAACCAAGTAATACACAATATATTTTTATGCTCCTAAACTAAGAAAGTGATATAGAGTTATAAAGGGCACTTAAAAAAAAAAAAAGGAATGGAATCAGCAAGAGGCATGCAGAGGAAATTTACCATGTTAATTACCAGTGCATTATGCATGGTAAAATCATTTTACTAACACTCCTAGAGTGGTAGGTGTGTGTGGGAAGACTGTAAATAATGTGTCTCCACAGGACACAGTCTGTGTCCTGTCTTAGTCCAAAGTGGCTATTCTCCTAGACACATGCTCCTCAGAAGAAGTGAACACTAGAATACAGTTTTAAGCACATACCCCCACACATACACATGCAAACATGCATACTGACACATATGCACCCACAAACACAGAGTCAAATGTTGCAACATATGGAGAATGCGAGTTTTAATCAAGCAACCTTTTCTTCATGTTGGTGTCCAAAGTGGCAAAGCTTTGGTGAGAAGCCACTGTAAAGCATTAAGGCTTCCAAGGTGGACAACATGACTTTGCCTGCTATATAAACATAGTAAAAGCAACAATACTCGTGTACTATGTTCGATGCACTGATAATTAACCTAGTAAAAATTTTTTGGAACAAACTTGTATTTTTATTCCAAAAAGGTAGGGAGAAAGAGAGAACAATCCCTCCCTCCTTCTTCCCCCCACCCCACCAGGACATGGCTTCATGGTTTTCCATAACATTTCACTTCTAGGATGGAGTTCAAGAAAGCTATGGTCATGCCATTTTACCGAGCTTCAGAGAAAGCTGATACTTGCTACTTTGGTTTCACAAGATCTAGAAAGCTATCCTCCTATAACAACCTTCATCTGAATAAAAGGGTTTAAAATTGAGTGAATCATTTTCATGTTGGAAATACAAGTCAAAATGCAGAGAGGTACAGCAACTAGCGAGACACTGCCGTGCCTCGTTAGTGTAGAGCAGAGGGTTTTCAGTTACCCAAGTAGTATCAAAAACACCAATGCCAGACCCAACCCAGATCAACAAAGTGAGACACATTAGGTTTGGGACCCAGTAATCACGATAATTAAAAGCTCCCCAGGTATTCTAATATACACACAGGGCTTAAAACAACATAGAAGAAGACACACTGGCCTGTGGTCTCTTCCTACTGCCAGGATGTTGGGCAAGTCACTTATCCACTCTCTCTGGGCTTCAGTTTCTTCCTCCCTGAAATGTCTAGAAGCATGAATGTCTAAACCTTGGACATCATTTGGTCTAGCTGTCTTTCTTTTTAGACAGGAAAGGGAGACCCAAGGTGTTTAGTGATTTGTCCAAGTCACTCACCTGGACATGAAATCAGGACTAGAACCCACGTTTTCTGTTTCTTAGTTTAGCATTTTTGATTGAAATAGGTGTTACCTGTGTTCTTTTATCGGCATGAACTTCTGTGAAATTTCCTAACACCTGATCTAGTACAGGGACCAAATTTAGCTTGCAGACATTTTTGTTTGGACCGTACATGTTTTTTTTTCCTTCATCTTCTGATGTTTTAACATTAGAATGTTAAACAGTTCCATCCTTAGTCCTCTTTCCTATCAACACTCATTCCTTTGGTGATCTCTTCTGGTCTCCTTGCTTTAAGTGCCACATCTATACCATATATTTCAGATTTATACTTCCATCTCAGACCTGTTTCCTAAATTTCACACTCAAAAGCCAACTGCCCACTCCAGTATTTCTACCTGGATGTCAAATTTCAATGTACCCACAATTGAGCTCCTGATTTTCACCTCAAATCTTCCTGCTTCCTCTAGGAGTCTTCCCCCATCTTTGTTAAAAGCTACTCCATTCTGGGGCACCTGGGTGGCTCAGTTGGTTAAGAGTCTGACTTCATCTCAGGTCATGATCTCATGGCTCATGGGTTTGAGCCCCGCATCGGGCTCTGTGCTGACAGTTCAGAGCTTGGAGCCTGCTTCAGATTCTATCTCCCTCTCTCTCTGCCACTCCCCCACTCGTGTTCTCTCTCTCTCTCTCTCTCTCTCTCTCTCTCTCTGTCAAAAAACATTACAAAAAATTTTTTTAAATAAATAAGCGTGGGGAATGGATGGCATGTGCTGCCACCAAGGCATCCACATTTAGTTGCCTAGCACACACTGAGGTCTCTTGAGGGGTTTCCACTAACTCCCCCTTTGACATTCTCAGATGCTCCATTTAATTGTCTTTAGGATTTCTGCAAGACCTACCTGTTTTCTGGGGCTTTGGTGGGTTATGACAATAAGTTCAAGCTGGAAGGTGGGGTATAAAATCAATACTAGTAAAACAAAATGAGCAAAATACCACAGGGCAACAAGCCCCTGAAAGCAGAGAAAATGCTAGTATTCTGTTTTGAAAGACACAGAACCTTCTGGGAAGGAGAGTGCATCTACCTACAGCCAAAAGCAAAGATTAAAACTATTAAAAATAACACCCTCACCTCTGAGTTGACCCATCTCACAGGGTTTTGAGCTGGCCAGGCTATGCTGCCCTTTGTGTTCTTGGATTGACCCCTGTTAGAGCTGACTGACAGCAACTCTCCAAGATGACTGAAACCTGAAGCCTGTTTTTCAGGAGACTCTAGCCTCCACCATCTCTCTCTCTCTCTCTCTCTCTCTCTCTCTCTCTCTCTCTCTCACACACACACACACACACACACATGCGCGCGCGCATGCTCACACACCCACAGCCACAAAAGTATGGTAGAGGGAGCTGAAGCTAAAGGAAAGGGCATAGGTTAACAATAGCATAACAACAGCATTCAGTTGCAAAAGAACTGTCATGGGCGCTTGGGTGGCTCAGTGGGTTGAGCATCCATCAGACTTGATTTCAGCTCAGGTCATGATCTCACGGTTCATGAGATCAAGCCCCACTTCAGGTTCTGCACTGACAGTGTGGAGCTTGCTTGGGATTCCCTCTCTCCTTCTCTCTCTGGCCCTCTCTCGCTTTCTTGGCCCCTCTCTCCCTGCTCGTGTGCGCTCTCGCTCTCTCTCTCTCAAAATAAATAAATAAAAATTAAAAAAAAAAAGAACAATCACAATGGCCCACTCTCACTGTGAGTGCTTAGATTTGTGTTCCAGCTGGTCTGTGTTGCTGTTTCACCCACTGAGCCTTTCAGCAGTAGAAATGGCCCCTTCCCATAAGTCAAATGCACAGTCTGTTAGCATTGGTCACAAAAGGTCTCCAGCTGCAGCTGCTACAAATAATGAGAAAAAGAAGAAGTAGAAGGTGGGGCAGGGGAAGAAAGGACACTACCCACAACCTCTGTCCTGGCTTCTGACTACAGCTCCAAAGAAGCAAGACAGGATTGGCAGGAGCTTCTGTCAGGTACATGGCCTTGTTGACATCACGGGCCAGAATGGTGAAACAATTCATGACTCAGTCTATTGGTTTTGCCTGTTGTATAGACCTGAACTTGATTGAATTATGAATAAATGAAAGACAATAGAAACTTACCCTTGACTGTTTTTCAGTGACATTAGCTAGCTCTACCCTAGGCTTTTTGGAGTATAGTATCCCAGAGAACAAGGCCTGGGTCAGGAGCAGTGATTTTCAAATTTGTTCAATTTAATGGCTCATGCTGTTGTTAAGTTAACTTAACAGATTTACTGTGCTTGAAACACACAAAACTGGCTTCCAAGGCATTTTGTCTCTAGAAGCATACATTGAAACATACCTGCGTTGGAAAATATCATTTGAAGGACAAAATGGCAACATCACTTTTTTTTTCTACATCACTTTTGAACAAAAATCCAGGCACATGCAGAGAGCAAGAAACCAAATGGTAATTGAGCTCCTGTTATTAAAGGTAGTACCTCCAACAATGAATGATTTCAATCCTTGGACTTTGCCAAGAGATGGCAAATAACCCAATCTGTTTGCTATGATACTCATGAACAAATTACCTTTATTTTTTATTGAATGATGCACAAAAACGATTGTAGCCAATGTAAGCTGCTGGCAACAGTTTCTGACAGCTGTCTCGTGGGCCCTATCCTGGAATGCTTCATTCAGTCCTAACCACATCCCTTTCAGCCAACCATCCCCATGCCAGGCACCTTTATTTAAGGTAATAGAAAACAATAGGTGCAGGAGTGTAAGGTCCCCCCTAGGCTTGCTGAGAAATCCAGAGGATTTCCTTTGCTTAGTCAAATAAGGCGACATTTGGAAAAATTATCCCAAATGTGTGTTCCAGCAATATGTATTTATAGCCAATAGAAGTTTACTGAACACAAGCATGAAGCAAAAGTAAAGGATGCAGGCACTAAAACTATACTTCAGAAGTCTATTTTGTGCCGAAACTTAAAGGTATAAAGTGACAATCCTTGCCCAATCATCCTGAGACTAATTTAGGAAATTTGTCACTGGCTTCCCACCCTCAATCTCTCCATTCCAATTTATTGTTCTGTTTCCATGAGTCCTGGTAGAGCCCTATCACCTCCTATGTTAGAGGAAAAGAATCTGAAAACCCCATCCAAATCAAAGCATTAGTCACTTAGTAATATTACTGTGAGTAAATCATTAGACATGGGACACGGTGAAAGGCTAACATGTGGTTAAATGGTCAGGTTCCAGTAGCAGATTATTGTTGAAATCCCAGCTCTGCCACCTGCCAGTTGTATGACCTTGAGCAGGTTACCCTGAGCCTCAGTTTCATCATCCATAAAATAGAGATAATAATACATAATTTGAAGGCTTGATCTGAGGATTTGATGAGACCATTTTTGTTAACTAGCGGGTACAGAGCAAGCATTGAATGCATGATCGCTGCTATTGTTTGCATTTCAGAAGAGGAGCACAGAACTCTGGTAATATCATCCCGGAAATGTAGTGTTCAAATACGTCATCCCACTCTTGAATTGTGACCAATAAGTAAATGTCCCAATTTTTTTTAAGATTTTTTATTTGTAAGTAATCTCAATACCCAACGCAGGGCTCAAATGACCCCAAGATCAAGAGTCACATGCTCCTCTGACAGAGCCAGCGAGGTGCACCTAAAAGTACCAATTTTATTTATTTTTTAAGTTAATTTATTTATTTTGAGAGAGAGAGAGAGAGAGAATCCCAAGCAGGCTCTGCACTGTCAGTGTGGAGCCCAATGTGGGGCTTGAACTCATGAACCATGAGATCATGATGGGAGCTGAAATCAAGAGTCTGACACTTAACCAACTGAGCCACCCAGGCACCCCTAAAAATCCCAAATTTAGACCCAGTGTTCTTAGCAACCTGAAATGATAAAACTGTTCCCCTTTATTGGGGGAAGACCTTATTTCTGTTTTGTTCTCTATGATATCACCTGCAGAGTGCCTAGCCCACAATAATAATAAAAAGAACAACATTCATACCGGTAATAATAAACACATTTATTGAGAGATTACTAGGTGCCAGACAAGCTCTTTATGTGTATTAACTCATTTAATCCTCACAACAACTCTATGAGGTAATTACTATTATTATTTCCAATCTGAAATAATGAAAAGGTGGGGTGCCTGGGTAGCTCAGTCGGTTGGGTGTCCAATTTCAGCTCAGGTCATGATGTCACGGTCCATGGGTTCAAGCCCTGCATCAGGCTCTGTGCTAATAGCTTAGAGCCTGGAGCCTGCTTCGGATTCTGTGTCTCCCTCTCTCTTTGCCCTTCCTCTGCTCTCACTCTGTCTCTCAAAAATAAATAAATGTTAAAAAAAGAAATAAAATAAAATAATGAAAAAAAGATACAGAGAACTTATGTAAATGTACAGCACTCTGCCTTCAAAGCCCATGCTCCTAACTACCATGGCATATCTGAACTTAATAAATACTTGCTAAATTAATGAACTGACTGTGGTAGATCCACCAATAATGTTTTTGGGACTTCTTTTATCTTTTATGACTTCCTGATTACAGATACTGAAATCAAGATTTTTTTCTTCACTCTCTTCCTCCTCCCAAATATCACTCCCAAACAAGGAGGACAAGGAACAGAAACAGTAACCCTCCATATTTGTTAGTAATAGGAGTCGTCAGTAACTCCAAACCACAGAATATGAAGACAGAGAGTGGTAACTGACTTAGCAGAGTAGAGGGCAATTAAACCTGAGTACCTGAAGAGGGGAATATTGGTAAGCAACAAGCAGATTTTCCCCCTGAGAGTCCCAGAAAGGCTTAGGAATTAGAGGCACCAAGTACTATAGAATTTGGAGTGAGGCAGAGCTCTAAAGGAGGGATAGCTGTGTGAATAGCTGTATAAGGAGTAGTTCGACATCCACCATCCCCACTTCTATTGAGGAAAGCCAGATTCCTGCAGGAAACAGGTTAAATTGATTCAGAGCAGCTCCAGAACTGGGACACTTACTCCAAAGGAAGGTAGACATTACATGGGCCACCAAAAGGAATGATAAAGTTAATGTCTTTATACTTAATAATGAGAGTCCCAGTCTCCTTCCCCTAACATGACTCCTAGAATAGAGACAGCCAGGATTATGACTCCCAAGGTGACTGGAGTATTCTTCTGTGAAAAAAAGTGTACCCCAAGAGGCAAGATCTACGTATATTGACAAACAACCCCAGCTGGGTAGCCAATTTCCCTACGCTGAAGCCCATTGGCCAACAAACATGTGATGTACATACAACTTCAAATCTGTTGTTTAGAGCTTCAATATTTTTTAAATCTTTTTCAATGTTTATTAATTTTTGAGAGGGAGAGAGAGAGAGAAACAGAGCTTGAGCAGGGGAGGGTCAGAGAGAGAGAAAGACAAAGAATCTGAAGCAGGCTCCAGGCTCTAAGCTGTCAGCACAGAGCCCGACATGGGGCTCAAACACATGAAGCAAGATCATGACCTGAGCTGAAGTCGGACACTCAACTGACTGAGCCACCGAGGTGCCCCAAGCATGTTTGTAAAATATAAAAATTTAAGTATCACTGCTTTTAAAAATAATTATAAAAGTCATTGCTTATTAAGAGTTTTGAAGACACGGTCAATAAAGAAACAAGGCCCTAAATGATACATTGGATCAGATGGACTTGACAGATATATTTAGAACTCTGCATACCAAAGCAACAGAATATACTTTCTTCTCGAGTGCACATGGAACATTCTCCAAGATAGATCATATACTGGGTCACAAAACAGCCCTTCATAAGTATACAAGAATTGAAATTATACCATGCATACTTTCAGACCACAATGCTATGAAGCTTGAAATCAACCACAGGAAAAAGTCTGGAAAACCTCCAAAAGCATGGAGGCTAAAGAACACCCTACTAAGGAATGAATGGGTCAACCAGGCAATTAGAGAAGAAATTAAAAAATATATGGAAACAAATGAAAATGAGAATACAACAATCCAAACGCTTTGGGATGCAGCAAAGGCAGTCCTGAGAGGAAAATACATTGCAATCCAGGCCTATCTCAAGAAACAAGAAAAATCCCAAATACAAAATCTAACAGCACACCTAAAGGAAATAGAAGCAGAACAGCAAAGACAGCCTAAACCCAGCAGAAGAAGAGAAATAATAAAGATCAGAGCAGAAATAAACAATATAGAATGTAAAAAAACTATAGAGCAGATCAACAAAACCAAGAGTTGGTTTTTTGAAAAAATAAACAAAATTGACAAACCTCTAGCCAGGCTTCTCAAAAAGAAAAGGGAGATGACCCAAATAGATAAAATCATGAATGAAAATGGAATTACTACAACCAATCCCTCAGAGATACAAACAATTACCAGGGAATACTATGAAAAATTATATGCCATCAGACTGGACAACCTGGAAGAAATGGACAAATTCCTAAACACCCACACGCTTCCAAAACTCAATCAGGAGGAAATAAAAAGCTTGAACAGACCCATAACCAGCGAAGAAATTGAATCAGCCATCAAAAATCTCCCAACAAATAAGAGTCCAGGACCAGATGGCTTCCCAGGGGAGTTCTACCAGACGTTGAAAGCAGAGATAATACCTATCCTTCTCAAGCTATTCCAAGAAATAGAAAGGGAAGGAAAACTTCCAGACTCATTCTAGGAAGCCAGTATTACTTTGATTCCTAAACCAGACAGAGACCCAGTAAAAAAAGAGAACTACAGGCCAATATCCCTGATGAATATGGATGCAAAAATTCTCAATAAGATACTAGCAAATCGAATTCAGCAGCATATAAAAAGAATTATTCAGCATGATCAAGTGGGATTCATTCCTGGGATGCAGGGCTGGTTCAACATTCGCAAATCAATCAACATGATACATCACATTAATAAAAGAAAAGAACCATATGATCCTGTCAATCGATGCAGAAAAGGCCTTTGACAAAATCCAGCACCCTTTCTTAATAAAAACCCTTGAGGGGCGCCTGGGTGGCGCAGTCGGTTAAGCGTCCGACTTCAGCCAGGTCACGATCTCGCGGTCCGTGAGTTCGAGCCCCGCGTCAGGCTCTGGGCTGATGGCTCGGAGCCTGGAGCCCGTTTCCGATTCTGTGTCTTCCTCTCTCTCTGACCCTCCCCCGTTCATGCTCTGTCTCTCTCTGTCCCCCCAAAAAAAATAATAAAAAAAATAAAAAAAATAAAAAAACCCTTGAGAAAGTCGGGATAGAAGGAACATACTTACACATCATAAAAGCCATTTATGAAAAGCCCACAGCTAACATCATCCTCAATGGGGAAAAACTGAGAGCTTTTTCCCTGAGATCAGGAACACGACAGGGATGCCCACTCTCACCGCTGTTTTTTAACATAGTGTTGGAAGTCCTAGCATCAGCAATCAGACAACAAAAGGAAATCAAAGGCATCAAAATTGGCAAAGATGAAGTCAAGCTTTCGCTTTTTGCAGATGACATGATACTATACATGGAAAATCCGATAGACTCCACCAAAAGTCTGCTAGAACTGGTACATGAATTCAGCAAAGTTGCAGGATACAAAATCAATGTACAGAAATCAGTTGCATTCTTATACACCAACAATGAAACAACAGAAAGACAAATAAAGAAACTGATCCCATTCACAATTGCACCAAGAAGCATAAAATACCTAGGAATAAATCTAACCAAAGATGTAAAAGATCTGTATGCTGAAAACTATAGAAAGCTTATGCAGGTAATTGAAGAAGATATAAAGAAATGGAAAGACATTCCCTGCTCATGGATTGGAAGAATAAATATTGTCAAAATGTCAATACTACTCAAAGCTATCTACACATTCAATGCAATCCCAATCAAAATTGCACGAGCATTCTTCTCGAAACTAGAACAAGCAATCCTAAAATTCATATGGAACCACAAAAGGCCCCGAATAGCCAAAGTAATTTTGAAGAAGAAGACCAAAGCAGGAGGCATCACAATCCCAGACTTTAGCCTCTACTACAAAGCTGTCATCATCAAGACAGCATGGTATTGGCACAAAAACAGACACATAGACCAATGGAATAGAATAGAAACCCCAGAACTAGACCCACAAACGTATGGCCAACTCATCTTTGACAAAGCAGGAAAGAATATCCAATGGAAAAAAGACAGTCTCTTTAACAAGTGGTGCTGGGAGAACTGGACAGCAACATGCAGAAGGTTGAAACTAGACCACTTTCTCACACCATTCACAAAAATAAACTCAAAATGGATAAAGGACCTGAATGTGAGACAGGAAACCATCAAAACCCTAGAGGAGAAAGCAGGAAAAGACCTCTCTGACCTCAGCCGTAGCAATCTCTTACTCGACACATCCCCAAACGCAAGGGAATTAAAAGCAAAAATGAATTACTGGGACCTTATGAAGATAAAAAGCTTCTGCACAGCAAAGGAAACAACCAACAAAACTAAAAGGCAACCAACGGAATGGGAAAAGATATTTGCAAATGACATATCGGACAAAGGGCTAGTATCCAAAATCTATAAAGAGCTCACCAAACTCCACACCTGAAAAACAAATAACCCAGTGAAGAAATGGGCAGAAAACATGAATAGACACTTCTCTAGAGAAGACATCCGGATGGCCAACAGGCACATGAAAAGATGTTCAACGTCGCTCCTCATCAGGGAAATACAAATCAAAACCACACTCAGATATCACCTCAACGCCAGTCAGAGTGGCCAAAATGAACAAATCAGGAGACTACAGATGCCGGAGAGGATGTGGAGAAACGGGAACCCTCTTGCACTGTTGGTGGGAATGCAAATTGGTGCAGCCGCTCTGGAAAACAGTGTGGAGGTTCCTCAAAAAATTAAAAATAGACCTACCCTATGACCCAGCAATAGCACTGCTAAGAATTTACCCAAGGGATACAGGCGTACTGATGCATAGGGGCACTTGTACCCCAATGTTTATAGCAGCACTCTCAACAATAGCCAAATTATGGAAAGAGCCTAAATGTCCATCAACTGATGAATGGATAAAGAAATTGTGGTTTATATACACAATGGAGTACTACGTGGCAATGAGAAAGAACGAAATATGGCCCTTTGTAGCAACGTGGATGGAACTAGAGAGTGTGATGCTAAGTGAAATAAGCCATACAGAGAAAGACAGATACCATATGGTTTCACTCTTATGTGGATCCTGAGAAACTTAACAGAAACCCATGGGGGAGGGGAAGGAAAAAAAAAAAGAGGTTAGAGTGGGAGAGAACCAAAGCATAAGAGACTGTTAAAAACTGAGAACAAACTGAGGGTTGATGGGAGGTGGGAGGGAGGGGAGGGTGGGTGATGGGTATTGAGGAGGGCTCCTTTTGGAATGAGCACTGGGTGTTATATGGAAACCAATTTGACAATAAATTTCATATATTGAAAAAAAAAAGAGTTTTGAAGATCTGAAGTGCTTCTGGAATTCTAAAGGATAATGTGACATTCAGGAGAAGTAGAGATCTCTTTCCAAGAACTGCCACCATGTGGCAAATAAGGATCAAGAGGCTAGAAGTAGACACCATATCTTTGCTTAGAATTTGTTAAGAAGGCACCTAGCTTCATAACCAGATAAAGAGACTACCATACTCCTGTCAGAGTTTTCACCCAGTCTTCTTCCACTTGTTGGTTTTTAGGTGGCAAAAAGCAAGCATTCAAGTAGAAATGTGTTGTCTTTCCCCTGCAGTGTTTGGAACACAATGTTACCCATCATATGGCCCAAAGGAAGCCCTTTCTGGTGCTAAAGCCTACTTGGGTAGGAAGGCTGAGTTTGACACTGGCAGCTTGCCTGCTTTCTGAGAGCACAACCCAGGCGCCCCTAGAGCTTCATTCTTAAATATGGACAGCCAAGATCACCAGAGAATTAAGGAAAGCTTCCAACATGAAATAGAAAGACCAAAACAAAGAAGCATGAAAAATTAGAAGTGAAGAAAAACACAGAGAACAGGAAAAAAAACTTCAAAGAAAGTACAATGAATATCTGCCAAGAAATAAGACAAAATACTATATTTACAAAACAAAAGCAGGATGCCATGAAAATAGAATAATCAATCAACAAGAATCAACGTTTGGAAATTAATAGGTTGATAGCAAAAGTTTTTTTTTTTTAATCAGCAAAAGAGAACACAAAGTTGAGGCACTCTTTTAAGAAGAATAACTAATAACAAAACAATGGATGATACAAGAGCAATAATCAGACAATTAAAAAATCAACCCAGACAATCTTATAAATAACTAATAGTGTTTCCAGAGAGAACAAAGACAATGTTGTTAAGGAAATTATCAAATAAATAATATACAAAAATTTCTCATGTGGAATGAGATTTAAAGGCCCCACAATAGATATTGCATAATATATGTCAAAGATCCAAATATCATCATGAAATTTCATAACATCAGGAATAAAGAGATAATCTTTAAAGCTTCTGGGTGAGATGGGGAGGAGCGAAAACAGGTTGCATCAAAGATTCAGTAATAACAATGGCATTGGAGTTGTCAATGCCAACAACGGAAATTAGAAGACAAAGTGCCATGTCTTTAAAGTGCTAAAGGATAATGATTTATTTTATTTTATTTATTTATTTAAAGTAATCTCTACCCCCAATGAGAGGCTCAAACTCATGACCCCAAGGTCAAGAGTCACATGCTCCTCCAACTGAGCCAGCCAGGCACCCCAGGGAAAATGATTTTTTTAACCTAGATTTATATACTCAAACTATCAATTAATAATGAGGTTGAGGGGCGCCTGGGTGGCGCAGTCGGTTAAGCGTCCGACTTCAGCCAGGTCACGATCTCGCGGTCCGTGAGTTCGAGCCCCGCGTCAGGCTCTGGGCTGATGGCTCGGAGCCTGGAGCCTGTTTCCGATTCTGTGTCTCCCTCTCTCTCTGCCCCTCCCCCGTTCATGCTCTGTCTCTCTCTGTCCCAAAAATAAATTAAAAACGTTGAAAAAAAATTTTTTTTTTAAATAAAATAAAATAATGAGGTTGGAATCATGACTTTCAGGCATGCAAAATTTCAAAAATTTACCTTCTGTGTACCTTCCTCACTAGAGAATGTGCTCCACCAAAACAAGAGAGTAAACAACAAAAAAAAGGGAGTCCCAAGATTCATGAAATAGTGGTGCAGTACAGAAAGAAAGGAGAAAGGGACCTTCCAGGGTGATGAAAAGGGAGATCTTAGCATAATAGTTGTACAGAAGTTTTAGGGAGCAGTAAGTTTAGATCAGAACAGGAAGACAGAGAGCCTCAGAAAAAACAAATAAAATTGATAAGAGGTTTTACGATGTATAAAATTTGTTCTGCAAGAATTCTACAGCTTTATCAGCCAGTGTGGAAAGACTTTGAAATTCAAATTAAGGTAAACAAATTTAAGAATAAAGCAATTATTAACCCCAGTAAAAATCAAAAGTTACATGTGAAATGAATGATTACCTAGTATACTACATGGATCAGCAATGAATGATACTTCGATAGGTATAATATTAGAAATACCAAATAGGAATTTAACTAAAAATTGTGACAGAATTATATTGAAAGTTCGAAGGAGGGTAAGGAAGTATATAAGAGCTAAAAATCCTCAACTGTAACAGAAAGTCAACAACCCAGAGGTAAATACCAGAATAAAGAGCTAAAAGACAAGAAAGTGGTTGTTCCTGATGAAAGGTGGGAGGGAGGCCTAGGGACTGCTTCGTTGTTGACACAAACTTTTTAGGATTTCTTGACCTTTAAAACTATGTGCACATACCACTTTGACAGTCTTTGTTTTTACTTTTTGAAGGAGTAAAGGCATAAATTAAAGAGATTGCAAACCTGCTATAGGCAATATAGCCCATCCATAGAAATTTCAATTCCACTGGAAGTTATTGGCAAGAGAGAAATACAGCCATGTTTTTCATATATTTGTTTATTCATTTCCTGTCTCTTTCACAAGAATTTAAGCCCCCTAAGATCAGGAACAAGTGATGGGCTAGTAAATGTTTAACTCTATGAGAAGGAAAAAAATACTCTTGTATCATTTACTGATTTCTGTGGTGTAAATATTCCCAGTGCCTGATTTCTAGCTATCAACATGATGTCACTAAACAGAGAATTGGGAAAAGATGCACAAAGTCAGCTTTTGTAAACGGGCTCCAACACACCGCGAACAAAAATCTTGCTTACTATTCTATCTGGAGTTCAACATAGTGCATGACATGGCAGGTGCCCAGTAAATAATTGTTGATCTGTTGAGTGAACACAGGAAAAATAACAGGAGCCAGGGACAAGCAAGCAATGAACTACATAATTTGATCTAAGAAAATTGAAAGCAAAAATCATCTCGAAAGCTGAGAATATTGAGAAGGAGCTCAAGTCAGATTATAACTTGTATAATAAATCACCATGAATTAATAAGGTCATTCTGGCCCCAGGGAAGAAAAAGTGGAAAGGAAGGTAGCTGTGAGCCAGACATTTAGATAGTTACTTTACAAGTGTGACTTTGTTTAATCTTTGCGATAATCTTAGAAGATGTAGATCACTAACCCATTTTACAGATGGGAAAACTGAGACTCAAAAAAGTGTAAGTAATTTGCCCAAGGACACACAGCTAGCAGGAATGAGAGCTGGGATTCAAACACATGTTTGTCTAACTCCTTATCATATGCTCTTTCTGCTATACCAGCTGCCTTCAAAAATTTAGGAAAATAATTGAAGGAAGAGGAGGTTTTGTTTATCAGAAATGTGAAGATATTGGCTCATCCTTCTATCAATCTTTGGTTATGAAGGTATAGCATAGGCACCTGCAAAGTGGGGGTGGAAACGCATCCAAAACAATCTGTTTGATAAGATCTAGATTCAAAACAAGCTGTTTTATAAGATCTAGATTCTTTGTTTTAGCTCTCTTTATTTTCTTGTGTAAAGCAGAGTAGAGGCTGCCTAGCAACCAAGATAATGGTGTCTCTTTTTTGGCCTTAATTATCTTATGCTTTCCACAAGCTCAAAGATATTGGATCAAATATTAAGAGAAGAAGATCTGAGTTTTTGTATCAAAATATCTGTTCATATACATGCACAATGCACACACACACACATACACACACACACCTTTCGCCTTCCCTCAATTTTGTGATTAAATTAAAAAGACAGTCTGTATCTATGTGGTGCTATACCATTGGCTAAAAAGTGTAAAAATTCACCATTTCAGGGCACCTGGGTGGCTCAGTCGGTTAAGCATCTGACTTTGGCTTAGGTCATGATCTCATAGTTCTTGAGTTCAAGCCCCACGTTGGGGTCTGTGCTGACAGCTCAGAGCCTGGAGCCTGCTTCACATTCTGTGTCTCCCTCTCTCTGCCCCCCGCTTGCTCTCTCTTTCTCTCTCTCTTCTCTCTCAAAAATATCAGTCAGAGAAAGAAAAATATCATATGACTTCACTCATATGAGGATTTTAAGAAACAAAACAGATGAACATAAGGGAAGGGATACAAAAATAATATAAAAACGGGGAGGGGGACAAAATATAAGAGACTCTTAAATATGGAGAACAAACAGAGGGTTACTGGAGGGGTTGTGGGAGGGGAGATGGGCTAAATAGGTAAGGGGCATTAAGGAATCTACTCCTGAAATCATTGTTGCACTATATGCTAACTTGTATGTAAATTTTAAAAAAATAAAATTTTTAAAAAATGGGAATAAATAAATAAATAAATAAATAAAACATTTTTAAAAATTAAGAAAAAAATTCACCATCTCTTTGCTTGTTGATAAATATACCAAACAAATGGTTTAGACAACCATTCTTAGCAATTTGAGGGATTCTTGCAATTCTTGACCAAACTGACCATTTGTTTTTAAATACATGTGTCTCCTAAAAGAAATATTTATTATAAACTTATCAGTAGCAATAAAGTTGAAAATCAGTACTGTTAATATCTCTACTACTTTTTTTTATTAGAACAAAAATTGGCAACATCTTTGTTATCAATACTTAAACTAAACCTAAATTTTATCTAAATCATTTGTTCAGAGAGACAAGCAGCCCACAGGATAAAGAAAAGGGGTGGATAAAAAGGAGAATATCATGGAGAATGTGAGTGTTAGACACAATCAAATGCCTACCTGACAGCCTTCTTCCCTGCTAACAGAATCTCAATTCTGTTCAGATTTTTCTGGCAGCCATAGGGTCAATCATGATGGTCTTGTTCCTCTTTCTAAATAATTGACTTAGGTATGCATATGAGGCATGAATATGATCAGGAAAGTATGGAGAGAAGTCTGCATGAGGAGCTTCTGGGAAAGATTTCCTCACTCTTAGAAAGAGGCACAAGAAAGGAACATTCCCCATTTTTATCTGTAGACAGTTCCACCTATAATAAGTGATGTCTGGAACTATGGCAGCCATCATGGGACCATGAGACCAACCAAATCATGATGTCAAGATAGCACAGAGGAAGGATGAGTAGAGACTGGTTCATTGATAACATCATTGAGCTGATGAATTAACTGACTCTTGATCTCCCATAGATTCAAATTTTGAAAAAATATATTACTGGCCATTTTGTGTTGAACAGTCTATTTCTTGCAGCCAGAGGCTTTGTAACTGATACAGTATGCTAGCTGATGCTAGAACTTTTAATCCTACTTATGTTTTCTTCTAAATACCTCTGAAAATAACTACCTTCTCTTACATCTGGCCTCCAACCTATAACAACCCCCTCTGTATTTTTTCAAATCTAAGTGATAGCTTTGGCCTCCCCATCTTCTCATATTCCTTGTCTTCTTTGTATGTTTCTTCTTTGTTTTTGTCTTTGCTCCCCATTCCTTTATCTTTCTTCCCCTGTCCACTTCCTTTTTTTATTTTGAGATTTTAAGTTTATTTATTTATTTTGAGAGAGATATCACACACAAGCAGTGGAGGGGCCAAGAGAGAGGGGGAGAGAGAGAGAGAGAGAGAGAGAGTATCTCAAGCAGACTCTGTGCTGTCAGAACCCAACGAGGGGCTTGAATTCATGAACCATGAGATCATGACCTGAGCCAAAACCAAGAGTCAGATGCTTAACTGACTGAGCCACCCAGGCACCCCAGTCCCCTCTCCACTTCTTTACCTTCTTCTAGCTCTTAAGTGTTTGTGATTTGAACATGAAATATGTTTATACATATATTCATTTATACATGTGTAAATATTATGTCTTGCATATTAGAAAGGAGGAATTCTTCCCCACTCCAAATAATTCCTTTCATACAGAGATAGCTCTGCTGGAAAAAAAAACAAGACAAAACAAAAAACAAAAAAACACCTGACCTCTCTTTAACCCTTACTCATTCCTTCCCACAAAGGAGGAGTGACTTAATCTGACTGGCTAATTTGAAAGAAGAACTAAGCATGTGTAGCCCAGCCTGTCCTAATTTCTTTCTCTTGGGAGCCAGCTACCTATAGGAAACACTCCACCATGCTCCTCCAGGCTGTACATTTTACAGAAAGCATGCCCTCGTGGTGCAGGAATATGTGGTGGTCCTGCAATGCTGGTGACTAGATGGAAAAGTCTGGGTAATCCTCAGATTCTGTATTGGGAAGCTCAAATTCTTCCAAGGAGACAGAAGCCATATTCTCAAATACCAGTTCTATCAGTAATAAACTTAATACAGTCTCATTATACCAGCTGTCTTGTCTTACTTTGAATAGATTCAAAACTATTCAAAATAGTTGAACTTGGGTCAGAAATAAGACTTCTTCTCTCTAGCCCCCTTGAACAGCACTAGTATATATGAAAGCTTTGTTTCCCTGTTTTGAAGTATATTTTCTTTATTCTTCATAGTTGCATGCTGTCATTGTGGGCGGTGTGACAATAAAAAATATTCTCCAGCATTGTGTCTTTGTTTTATAAATGTTTTCTGCAAACAAAAGATGTTTTTAATTTGTGTGTGGCTGCTTGTTCTTGATGGAGCTTCCTATGGAATAGAGGCTCTTGATAGAAACAATATTTACCTTCCCGATTTTTGAGGGCCTCTGCTTATGATAACTTGTGAATCTGCACTTACTTGATCTGAGTCCAGCTTCTCAGGAACTTCACGTGTAGCTGCTGCCTCAGTATAGGCTTGGTAGAAGGTCTTTTCTTGGGACTCCACTGTAATGGTCAACACAGCATCATAGGCTTCCCGGAGTTTTGGGTTGTTCCTCAGGACCTGGTAGGGTGTATGCTTATAAGGTAAACTGTAGAGCAGGGCATCATAAGGAACAAAGACATAGGTTCCATCAGTCATTTTCAGATCATGAGCCCATTCCAAGAGATGCATCTGAGTCTCTCCCCCAATCAAGGCCGAATGCATACACATGATGATTACTGAAACCAACAAAGCAGGGAGGTTATGGCAGTAATAGGTTAGTAAAATACACTTCCAAAAACCACAGACCAGGGGAAATAAATAAATGTGTTACAACCAATTGCTAAATTATTTTTATTGTATGCCGCTAAGATGATCAAGATGTTGAAGCCCTGAGCTAAGGCTTTGTTCAGGGACTCTGGATTAGGCATAGGGACAACACAGATATGTCTACAGCCTGCAGAGCCCACTACTAGACAGGAACAAGAACAACTATAGCAAATGAGAGGTAGCATAATGAAGAGGCTATGGGATCGGAAGACTCAGGCTTATACCTTAACATCACTAGTTATTGTTAGCTGTCTACCCTTAGCTAAATCGCTTTACCTCTCTACCTGCCTCATTTATAAAATGGAGATCAAAAATATGAACTTTATGGGGTGGTAGTGATGATTGAAGGAGCAATTCATATAATGGGCTTGGCACATGACACTCAAAAAATCACAGCTATTATTATACCTAAGAATAAGAAGGCTAGAGGGAGAGGATAGGAGAGACTCTCATAGCCACTGTTGCTGTTTATTGCCCAGCTCTGGCAAACATACATTCCAATAGATTTTGCACAACTGTTTCCACCCTTACCATGGCCAGTGTAGGCAGTGAATGGCACTAACTCACACTCTCCTGTAAATGATAATAATATTGTGGGTGATAGGCTCAAGTTTTAAAAATCTAACTTCCCTATAATTGGAATTACTTTGCACTCTTCTTTAACTCTCCCCTGACTTATGAAGCTATGTTGTTTGGCAGAGCTATGCTAGAATAGAGTGGATTAGAGGCGGCCACGGTTGAAGAATGGCAAGCAAGATCATGAGATTGAAAGTCTTCTATCCAATTTCGCCCTTGGCATGCTAAATGAGTTTAGTTTAAGCCCACTTGTGCTTCAGTGCGCACATCTTTAAAATGCAGAGTCCAAAGCATTTCACAGGTGCGTTGAGTAGTTTAATTAGATAATGCCTGGCAAGTATTCGGAGCTCTTTGCAGAAAGGCCAAGGTCCTATTGCTATTGGTAAATATTAATTATACGTGCTTACACGGAACCTTTAATCTCAGGAACTGAGTATGCTTAACTACATTCAGTGACTGGTTTTTTGGCATTTATATATTTCATCATCTATTTTCAGAAATCTTTTTTACACTGGTTAAATACCCCCAGAAATTTTCCCGTTTGACCTACAGCTGATACCTTTCAGTGTTTTAAGGTGTAACTAGCAAGTTATGAAGATGATTTAAATCACACACACACCCACACAAACACACAGAGTAACCTGAGTTTTCAAATGACCATTAGTTCCCTCAATATAATGGCCCTAAGAGGTTTTACGTGTATTATGATGCTCACATCTTCCTTCCAATACTCTGGGATATCTTTGGAGCGAGTTCATGAGCCACGCTAGGAATTCAGCCTCCTTCATTCATAATCACACGTTGCATAATGGGGAAATGGAGTGCGAGACAGGCTTGACAAGGCAAGAGCTGGATTTAGAAGGACAAACTAGAACCAAAGACATCTAACTCCCTAAATTTGGCTACACCATTGAATGTGAATCCGTTTGGTCAGATTAGTCCACTAACAAGCCCATTGAGGAGGGAGGATGAGTTAAGTGAGGCCCTTTAAGTAGTTGGCCAGTTCATCCTCCAGTACCTTAGCAAGTTACTCAGTATTGGCATCTTTCTTCTACAAAAACAGAGATTAGGTGACTTGGCCAAGATTACCCAAAAGAGATAAAATTTCATTTGCTGTATTTCAAAGAATATTAACATTACTTCACTAGATGGAATGTGTTAAATGGAATTAAGTGACTTGTTTTGGTTGAAATACAGCAAATACTATAACCAACACTACGTGCACTGGGTGCTGTGGTGTACCACCCAGATGCACCCTTCATGACTGAAGCACTGGTTCTCCTAGCTGCTGGGGGTGGGGGTTAGAAGATGATAGCTAACATCTCTCTGAGAATTGCCCTCAGCTGATGAGAGACACCTCTCACAAGGTCACACCTTCTCAGAAGTGTGCTAGAGCTGGCTTGTGCTAGTTCCCAAGAGGCTGTGGTTAAATTTTGGGGGGTTTTGTGCACCAGTTAGTTTCAGACTGGTAGCTTGAAATTGAGTGATTATGGAAATCAGTCCATGGAAATCAGCAAATGTTACCAATCAGGACTATTTTCCCCCTGACAAGCTGGCTGTCAAACTATTATTATCACATTGTACCCCTCTCTCTGCATCAGCCTGTATCCAATGACTGGTCAACATGGGGGCATAGAGGCTAAGACTCCCTCCTCATCTCAATTCTGGACAACTCTGAAGGGCCATCCCAGCTCCAGAGTTCCCACTGGGACTGGCTGAGGCCTTTGTTGTGATGACATGACCATTTGGTTCCTCTCTCTGCCTCATTCTACTGCTTTCTCTTCCTCACAAATGTTGTTCTTGAAAGCATTCCCACAATAAGCTTCCTGCACACAAATCTCCATCTGACAGAATTTTTTTCCAGGACACTGGCTTGTCACACTGGTGGAGAGCCCCATTGTACTCTGAACTGACTTCTATCATGGCACTTACAAGATTTATTGCCCTTATTTATTTATGTCAACCTCTACTATGAAACTGTGAGCTCCTTGAGGTCAAGGACTGTGTCTTATTTATCTCTGTATCCCAGTACATATGATGAACCCAAAGAACATTGTTTAAATGAACACCTGAAAAATTCAGAAAGGTTGTACCCTTGGATATCATTTGTGGGTTCCTTGAGGTGTGAGGCATGGACATATTTGGATTGTTAGTATGGAGGAAGGATTTGAAGTGATATTTGCTGGGCAGATAAATTCTACCATACTTGTCCTTAATGCTTAGAGTCATTAACTATGCTTAAGACCTTACCCTCTACCTTAATCTCTTGTGATTTTTTTTTCCATAGGCACACTAAGGACACTTCAGACAAAGAGTCAGAATTTTTATAGCTGGAAAGACTCTTTGAGACCTACTACTTCCTCTTATTCCCCCATTATTTTCCAGAGGAGAAAATGGAAGCCTTGAGAAGGTATGATCACAGGCTCCTCCATTTGTTGCATGGCAAGACCTTGCCATTGAACATGACTAAAGTAGAAAGCATCAATACTGAATTGAAACAACAGCAATTTAATTTAATGGATTGAGTGCTTTGTGAAAGGGATTTGTGGATGCATCTGTTCTACATGATGGTTTTACTAAATAGTTTTATTATCTCAAAATTACATTCATTAAAATGGGGTTTTACCTGTAAGTTGTTGTCAGGAAATGATTAGTAGACAGAAACCTTAAATCCTAGACAAGGCCTGGGTCAATGAGTGATCACTGAATAATGCTAATTTGTAAGTTTCCATCCTGATTGTTAACAGTCAGCCACTCGATAGCCAACACAAGGACCAGGAGATACATCCACCTGAGATACCATCTCACTAGGATATGATCTTAGCACTTTCTCTGAGCTTCCTGAGCCCCACTCAAGCCATCTAGCAGCTATGGGACCCCTGTGTGACTCAACTGGTTAAGCGTCCAACTCTTGATTTTGGGTCAGGTCCTGATCTCACGATTTGTGAGATCAAGCCCTGCATCGGGCTGTGCACTGACAGCATGGAGCCTGCATGAGATTTTCCCTCTCCCTCTCTCTCTGCCCCTCCTTCCCCCAGTGTGCACATGCGCTTGCTCTCTCTCTCTCTCTCTCTCTCTCTCTCTCTCTCTCTCCCTCTCTGTCTTTCTCCCTGTCAAAATAAATAGACATTTTTTAGAAAGACATCCAGCAGCTATGTCTTCATACGGTAGTATCCATTATGGCAGGCTGTCCAGGATCAATCATCTCTTTCACCTTCAACACTAGCAGAAAGAAACGTTATGAAACTCCAGGAAAAGCCAATTACTAAGTTGCTCAACTCCTCCTTTTGAGTAAGGAAATTGAAATTCTCATATTGAAATATTCTGTATGATATTTCCTTGAGATAGAGGATCTGTGTTTCTCAAAAGGCAACTTTCACTTTTTTTGTTTCTCACAGATTACTGGCTATAGAGTCCTTAGTGGAGGAAACTGGGCGCACTCTCATACCTTGTGAAATGGAAATGGTTCTACTAGCTAGCGCTGAAGAAGTCCTTAGGAATCATATTCACATTGTGACCCTGCAGTATTGCTCCCAATCCACAGAAACACCCCACCAGTTCAACGGTTCTTTATCTTCATTTTAGTCCTTTTGTGACATTTCCCATTACTGACATTTATTTTAACCTATTTCGTTTTAACAAATGTTGAGAGAGGGGGAAGCATGCTCTGCGATTTATCCCAAGTCTCACATTCCCCCAGGAGTCAGCCATCTGGCCATACAGTGAAAGAAGTACATTCAGACCCTCTTCCTCTCCGCTTTCTTCCAAGGCCAGTCTATAAAATGGATCCATAAGAAGAGCATAGGAGGCTCTGGAATCTGCAGGTTTCCCAGTTCTGCCCCCCCACCCAATGTGATTCAGTGCAGGAGGCCTTGAAAGCACAACTTAAGAACACTGCACTAGGCAATGTGTGACCGTTTGTATCAGCTGAGGACACCCACCCACACGCATTTTTGTCTCTAAGTCCACAGACCACCACTTAAGTACCTGCCACCAGTGTTGAACCGGTGCAAGAAGCTCTGCATGATGGGAGACACATATTACCTTTAATGGCCATTCCACCCACATCAGATCATGTTTTCTCATACCCAATAAAACCCTGCACATTGCCGCACAGCTTGAGATAAGTTGTTAATATTTTTCCACACCTTGCAACATATGTTTTCTGCAACGTTTTCAAACTGCTGTCCAGATAAGGCCTCTTAAATGTTGGAAACCTCTTTACAGATTTCCTCTTGTGCTGGGTCTTCAATCATTTTATCTGATATTGGGCCCATTCATGAAAGCAGGTTGTCCTTTTACCATTTACATTTACTTACATTTATCTATACCAAATCCTATACCAAATTCCCTAACAACAGTAAGGTTCTTGGCCATAGTATTAGCAGCATCACTGTTCTTATTAGTGTAGGAAAATCAGGCCAACACCTGCTACCTTGAGGCACTTTAAGGAATTTCATCAGTGAGCCCAAAAATTAAGAAAGAAAAATGGAAGAGCTGAATTGTACACCCTCCATGGTACCCAGGATCTCAAGTGAGTATGCTTTTGGGACATACCTCAAGGAGACAGGAGGCAATATAGTGTAAGTCTTTCATGAGACCCGTGTTTCTCAAAGAATGATCCCTGGACCAACAGCACTAGTACCACTGTGAACTGGCTAAAAATGCAAATTCTGGGGACCTTCCCGAGCTCTCCTTCCTGAATCAGCAACTCTGGAGAAGGAATCCTGCAATCCATGTTTTAATAAGCCCTCCAGGGGATTCTAGTAAACACCAAGGTTTGAGAGGCCTGCTTTAGACCAACCTGCTTGTATATGGCCTGGCTTTCCCATTCACTAGCTGTGTGACATTAAGCAAGTTACTTAACCTCTTTTGCCCTCTGAAGACTCATCCATAAAGTGTGTTCAATAATAGCCTTACTATATAGGGATGTTGCAAGAATTGAACGAGATGGTCTACACAAAGCTCTTACAAAATGACTAGCACACAAGAAACTCTCAGTAAATATTAACTATTACCCATGTTGCTATTCTTTTTTTGTCTTTTTTATGTACAATAATCTTCAATAGATGGGAAGAGGCTAGCCAGATCCCTGGCAGTAACACAGTAACAAGGTATTTAATTTTGGACAAAAAAGGGAAGACCACTCGGTGTCCTATTTACTAAATATCATATTGTAATGAAGCATTCCCAATTTGAAAGGATTTAAAGGAATCCCCAAGGGCTTGACAACCTGGTAAGCCCAAATTGAAAGGATTTCACAATCAGCCAGGCATTGATAGGCAAAAAGGTGAGGAGAGGAGAGGAGGGCTTGAAATAGCCATTTGAAAAGTTCTGTAAAGAGCTTTTTAGCGGGGCCTCCTGCTAGCCTTTGTGAGAATTAGCAAAAGCACCTCTTCTGGGAAATTGCCATGCAACAGGTGCTGTGCCCAGTGAGTGGACGGTCTTTTATGCCATTGGATCAAAACTTCCACCAGGGCTCGTGGTTTCAGTAGAGAAGGAACTGGATTTGGGCCCTCATGCCCACTCAGCTAGATCTTCTTGTGCAGGGCACAACCTACCTAACCGCGTACAGAAGCCCTGACTGTAAATCGAGGCCTTAGTCTTTGATTACGATCGATCTCTCCTATTTGACTTCATCAGAAACAAAGGTCATTGGTAATTGCTTTTGAAGCTTAAAAGAAATGAGCTGAAAATCTGGGAGAGGCTGAATCCTCCCTTCCCTGGGCCTTCATTTACCCCATTCTTTGTTGTTAATAATGCCTACACCTACCTACTTGTTATGTGAGACCCACAGGTGTTGTAAAACTTGAAAGGAAGTTCTGGGTAATCCTGAGGATGGAATGAGATCATCTATATGCAAATACCTTGTAAACTGTAGAGAGCTGTTCACATGTAAAGTGATATTATGGTTGCTTTCATTGTCTCTATGGCAGCATCTAACACCCCTGCTGTTTCCCCTCCAAAGGCCCCGCAGCTTTCATTATTGTTATCATCTTTACTAGTAAATTTTATCATTGCCTCAGTCTTGTGTAAGCACAATTTAGACCTGTTTCTGAGAAAGACATTTCTTCTGACTCCAGTAAGGTGCCAGCAATACTTCTTAATTGGAAACATAAATTTACAAAAAACGAGAAGTGACACACCAGCCAGTAGTAGACTAGCTTTCTCTCCCCTTCCCCCCCCCCCCCCCAGCACAATTCCTCACTACCACCCCCACATGGGGTTGTAGTCACTGTTACTGTGAGCAGATCGGACAAAACCCACCTCTCAACTATTTTTTTTTTTTAATCCCTGCCACCGTATTTTGTACATCACAAAAGGTCCTCTTCTGAAGGTTCACTTGGGGGTCCACAGTGTAAGAAGTAGCCTCGTGTCCAACAGAATAGGGAAGAGGCTCAGCTGAGGTCACACAAGAAAGCTCACTGCCTTTCCAATCAAGACGGATCACAGCTACGAATACTTTAGCAGTCTCAGTCCGACCAGATGAGAGGGGCTAGAGAATCAGCCAGAGATTTGATCTGGTGTATTCTGTGCTTGGTGTGCTGTAAACTTCCTCACTGCCCTGCTGTCCCAGTCCATACTCACTGGCCTCTGGCTTGGTTTCTCACCAGATCTCCCACTTTTTTTTGAGAGAGAGAGAGAGAAAGAGAGAGGGCACAAGTGAGAGAGGGCAGAGAGAGAGAGACAATCCCACGCAGGGCAGAGAGAGAGAGAAGTGTGGCTCACCCAGACCCCGTGCTCACCCAATGTGGGACTCAAACTCACAAATTGTGAGATCATGACCTGAGCCGAAGTCAGATGCTTAACGACTGAGCCACCCAGGTGCCCCAGCTCTCCCACTTTCTGATGGGATGGGAGAGGTGCCCTGTACCCCAGGCAGCTTGCTTCAAGTCCTGATAGTCCATTTATGTTCATACCCTGGATCCTGCTTCCAATGTTTCTGCTGGCTGAGACAACTTCTCTCACCAGGCAACAAGCCTACCTTACTTTGAGTCACTGCCCTTCTGCAACTCCTGCTGTCATACCCAACCCACCGCTGTGGCATGCCTCAGAGGCCAACAGCTGGCTATTCCAAACGTGAGTGCCACACACATCTTTGAATACTCCACACTGTCAGAGGTCATATGCGGCAGGCTCAGTTGCCGTGCCCTCCTCCCCCACTCGCATTCGGTCTCTTGTCACTGAGGTCCCAGCATGCCCCCTCTGAGTCTGCCCCTGCTTTGCCAGAAACCAGAAACAAAATCCTGCAGTGCAGAGCTTTGTCTTTGCTCCCTTTTATCTCCCTTTCTGAGTCCCTACTTCACTTCCTGTTGCTGTCCTGTCAGCCCAGGGCGGGCCTCTGCTCCACAACCACAAACCTTCCTCTCTAGGTTTCCCTGCCCACCACCCCTCCAACCCAGCAATCTTAAAATTTCCATTCCTTCAGTAGGCTGATCCATACTGTTACAAAGAAAACAATCCGATTAAACAAAGTTATATTAGGACAAAAATGACTGGCAATCTAAAGTAAGGAACATTTATTTGCATTTTCATTAACTTAAAGCAGGTGGTTCTTAACCCTGGCTGCATTTTCCGTGCATCTGGGAAGCTACTGAAAATGCCCTTACTGGTGCCCCCCTGCAGACCACCAGAACCTCTGGAAGTGGCTTTCTGGCACCAGTCATTTTGAAAAGACAGCCAGGTAATTCTGGTGTGCAGTCAGAGTAAGAACCATCGACCTAAAGGAACACATCTCGAATAGCAGGGCAAGACAATGTACATTTGCTACCTCTCCACCTCAAAGGACTTGTGGGTGGTGAGCACTCAGTCCTAACTTCTCTCAGTCTGACAGCCTGAAGAGCTTCAGTGCCTGGATTTATTTAACATTTCATGGTAGAGGCCAAAATGTCATTTCAAAGAGCATACTATTTAGAAATGGGTGGGATGTGAAACACTCATGGAATGTAAACTTGCAGGAGACACTGGGCTTCGTGAAGATTTGTAGCATATTATAAAGTTATGATACTAAATATGTCAGCCTGTTATTGGCATGACTCCTCCCTGTAAATGGTTTTAGATCTTTAAAAAATAACTCTGTGCTCTGCTTTGAAAGTATCAAGCTCTATTATGAAGTAATCGGAGCCACGCTGATTGCTTAACATATAGGATCTTGTACAAGGGAGCTGGAGACAAACTACTGTAGTTCCTGGAACGAAAACTTCTTGCCCCTATCTTCCCATAATGATCATAATTACGGTCCAATCCAGGGGGACACTTGGAACTTAAAATGGGCTTCTGTTTACAGGCCGGGCTAAGCTGGACCATTCTCTAACAAACCCATTGTTATGGTAAGGAAATGCCTGGGACTAGTACTAATCCTAGCAGTAATCAATTTAACAAGTAGTTGCTGAACTGTCCAGTCTAAAGTGGCGGAGTGGCCGCAATAGAGAAATGAGCAGTGTTCCCTCAAATCGCTGCCACTTTCCAGAGAAAGGTAAAGTGGAGATTGGCAAGTTGGAATAGAAGAGCGCCTGGCTGGCTCTGTCAGTGGAGCATGTGACTCTTGATCTGGGGGTTGTGTGTTTGAGCCACACACAGGTCGGGTGTAGAGATTACTTAAAAATAAAATCTTCAAGGGGCGCCTGGGTGGTTCAGTCGGTTAAGCATCCGACTTTGGCTCAGGTCATGATCTCAGGGCTCCTTAGTTCAAGCCCTGCATTGGGGCTCCGTGCTGACAGCTCACAGCTGGGAACCTGGAGCCTGTTTCAGATTCTGTCTCTGTCTCTCTGCCCCTCCAGTGCTCTCTCTCTCTCTCTCAAATATAAATAAGCATTAAAAAAATAAAATAATCTGCAAAAAAAGTTGGAATAGAAAATATCAAAACCAAGTGTCACAAGGGCTTGCCATCAGTATCAGTAAGAGACATCTCTGATTCAAGAGGACTAGGAAGGACTCCTCTTCCCCCAAATCTACCCAACTCGCTCTGCTGATGGCAGCTTCACTGGGTCATTCCTTTGCTTGACACTTTGTCCATTACCTCTGCAAGAATCACCTTTGAACATAAACCTTCTCTTGGAAGAGGAAAGGTGAAAATGTAGGCAGTCTCCTCATTTTAATATGTTTCTATTTATCAGCTAGGTCCCTCCAAATCAGCTAGTTGTGTGCTGCAAAGAGATAAGCCCTGAGGTTTTTTTTTGGGGGGGGGGGGGGAAGCAGAGGATAGAAGGAAGATGCATATGTGAAATGTGATGAAATAGGTAACAAGATCAGACAAAAATGGAGCCATAAGAGCAACCCTCTTTGGCTGATCTGAAACTACTGGGGTTCTAAGGGGATAGAGGGTGTGCAGCTACAGTCACTCTTACAGTCTTCCCCCTACCCAGGTGCTGAGAGTAGGCACTGGAACCCAAGGGCATCTTAACCACCAAGTTCTCTGCACCTTTATTTACTTCATAAGATGGACTCTGTTGAAGCAGGACGGCCTTTGAGCCTGAGTGTGAGTAAAAGAGGGCAAATGCATGAAAAACTGGGGAGTGATGTGCTATCCCGGGGTGCGAGGGTAGGAAACCTTTTGGAGATTGTCGTATTTTTTTTCCTGGAGCCACGTTTAAACGTCAGCCGGGAGAAAGCACTCACTGCGAATTCTGTCAGCCTGGCGAATCTGCTGGAGAGCTTCCCGAATGCTTTGGCTGTCTCGTCCTGTGCTCAGGACGACCCCTACAGGTAGGCCCCGGCTCTGAAGAGCACTTGCGACTCGATTGGCTGTGTGCACCCAAATGTCTTCATCTGAGGAAATGACTCCAGCGTGAGCCAACTGGAAATATTTCATGACGGTTACCAGCACACGGATGGGAGAAGGGAGTGTCCGAGAAAAGGTCGGATAGCTATTTTTATTGTCTAATTCATAATTCACACAGGCCCAAGAGAAAATCCCTTTGTCCCAGCTGTTTCCCAAGAGTGAGGCTGCCTCGCAGTAGCCCGGATTGGCAGGTCCAATAAATCCTGAGGCCATCTGGCGGTGAGAAATGAAACTGGCAAGGGCTCCGGAAGTCTGGCAGTCTTCATTGAGAATCACGTATTCAAAAGAGTAACCCAGGTCAAATGATGGGTCCCTGTTGATCCGCTCAGTGGCTAATCGAGCAGCAACCTCAGGCAGAGCTTTTGAGAACAACGGATCACAAGCCCAAGGGCCCACCACCCCTATCTTGTAAGGGGGTGCGCACACCTGTTGCGGGATGGACGTGAGGGCCAGGAGGCACACACACTGCAGGAGCTTGAAAGCTACAAGGCCATGGTGTCTTCGCTGTCTTCTGGGAGCTGCAAACCAGAGCATAAGGTGAAAGAAAGGCCAAGGTCCCAAGAACATAGCTGTTCCGCTTCTAGCAAGCTAGTGAAGAGATGTTGGGAGGTTAGTCTGCTTTCCTGAGATGGACAGTGGTGTTCCCAAATGCCTGTCAATCAGAAAAAAAATTATTGCATTATTCCTAAAGCTTCTGGAAATATTTGTTATAAAAGAATGGCAAAGGAATGGCCGTCCCCAAACTGAAAGCTTCTTTCCCCTACCCTGACCCAAACTCTTCTTCCAATACATCCTATATTCCTTATCTCAGTAGATGGCACCTCCATCCACTGTTTGCCCACTTGCTCCAATCAGAAACCTGGTAATCAGCTGTTATTCTTTCTTCTTCTCTGTCCTCACATTCAATCTATCACCGAGTCCCATTGATTGAACTTCAGCAATAGCTGCCCACCTCACAGTGTTGCAAGGATTGATTACATGGATTAACATCCAGCAAGTGCCTATAACAGGGTCTAGCATGTGGTTAGCATTATATTAGTGATATTATTACCATTATTATAGTTTTAAATATGCCCATTTTTTTCCATCATACTGCCTCTTGGAGAGAGACACAGAGGTAAACAAATAATGGCAACACAAAGTAAAAAAAAAAAAAAAGTATGATTGGAGTAGTTCAGCAGGGGAAGATAGAGAGGATCATCCTCCAAACTCAGATTTCATGGGAGGTGAGGAGGGAGGAGAAGGGACTGTGTCTCTAACTCAAGTATTAAAAGAAAAGTTAGCCAGGTAAATAGGGTTATGAGGGAGCTGGTGCTAAGTGCCTTCCAGGCAGGAGGAACAACGTACAGTAAGACCCAGAGGTTTTTTCTTTTTTAATGTTGTTCAAGAAAAGGATATGTTAGATTCTCAGAATTCCAAGGCATTTGTTCTGCTTAGATCTATGATATCAGCCAAGGCAAGAGCCAGATCACCAACAGTCCTATATGCCATTCATAGGTTTTTAGATTTAATCCTGTAGACAATAGTTTTAATCAGAGAAATTGTATAATCAGATTTCCATTTTTATTTATTTTATTTTATTTTTTTTTTTAATTTTTTTTTAACATTTATTTTACTTTTGAGACAGAGACAGAGCATGAACGGGGGAGGGTCAGAGAGAGAAGGAGACACAGAATCGGAAGCAGGCTGCAGGCTCTGAGCCATCAGCCCAGAGCCCGACACGGGGCTCGAACTCACAGACTGCGAGATCGTGACCTGGGCTGAAGTCGGACGCTTAACCGACTGAGCCACCCAGGCGCCCCCAGATTTCTATTTTTAAAAGATTGCTCAAGTAGCCGTGTGGTGAGCAGGTTGGAAGGGGGTAAGACTGGAAGCAGGGAAACCAGGTTGGAAGCTGTTGTAGTAATTCCACCTGAGAAATGATGATAGACCAAGAGAGTGGTTGTGAAGTTGTAGAAGAATGGAGATGAAATCCACCAAGCTTTAAAAAAAATATCAAAGAGATTAAGAAAGTAGAGCCAACAACAACTTGGTGACTGACAAGATGGAGAAGGTAAGGAAAAAAAGGACTCCAAGATGATTTTGAGGCTTTCAGACCTAGGCAACTGGTTGGAAAATGATATAAGTCTCTTGAGATAGGGAACACGGAAGGAAGGAGTGGGCAATATAATGCATTCTATTAGACATGTTGAACTGGCAACGCCTGTAGAATATACAAGTGGCAATAACCAGTGGACAATTTGATACACTGGATCTCATAACAGAAAGCTGAGCTAAAGATATAAATTTGAGTGTAATCAATTGATACAGGATAATTGAAGATACATGGAAGACTGACAAAAGAGAGTTGTGAAGTAACGAAAGAAGACAGAGGACAAAACCCCGAAAATCCACTTCACTTAAAGGTCAGGCAAAGGGAAAGGAGGTCATAATGAAAAGTTACATGAGAAGTCCAGAGAAACAGCAAAATCCAAGAGATGGCATGATATCTTACAATCCAAGGAAGATGAAGCTTTGAGGATGAAATGTGTTTATCACATCTCACACTCCACTGAGAAGTCAAGTAAGCTAAACAGCGAAAAGAATCTGCCCATTGGGTTTGGACCCAGAGTAAAGCTGCAAGTTAAGGGACTACAGTGAGTCAAACATGAATGAGAACTATTGAAATGGAGTCAGTAAATGTAGAGAACTCTCAAGATGATGCATGCAAAGCCTTTCTCCATCTAGCCCTTGCCTTTATACCCCCATGTCCCACTATTTTCACCTGATGCTATAGTAAATTTCTTGCAGTTCTACAGACTTATATCACATAGCCTATCAAGCATAGGATTTGGAAAATGCCATTCCTTCTGCCTGGAATTCCCTCCTCCCACACTCTACTTCTGGCTTCTGATGAACTTTACCTTAAAGACCCAATTGAAGTGTTCCCTACTCTGTGCAGTCTTGATTAACACCCTCAGACCGAGTTTATTGGTTTTTCCATCTGTGTCTCATATTCATACTTCTACCCATTAGAGAAGGTGTCACTCTGATTTATAAACTGTCCCTATTTGGGGTCTATATTGTGACACAGATATTGTTTGATATCTCTTATATTTATAGGACCCCATACTTTCAACCACAAGGGATGAGCAACAATGAAAGCAACTCCATATGGAAAACAGAGCCCACTGGATTGGGAGTTCCTAGAGGTCTTCTTCATAGTTCTAATGCCTAAGCAAGTTCCCAGCATAGTAGCTATGAGGTAAATGTTTGTGAAAAGAATTAATAAAACATTAAGGTTGATCCAAGGTCAGAAATAACCTCAGCAGCCATAAGAAGAATCATTTGCTTGGGGGAGATATTAATGAGGAAATTTCTTAGCAAATTTTAATTCCATCCAAAGATCAAAACAATGGCATGGCTTTCTTCAGGGCTGATAATCAGTGCTGGTATGTACCAGTCAAGTTCAACTGGTTGCTTGTTACCAGCAACAATTCTGCCTGTGCCAGGCCTGTTGGTTATGATTCTTGAGTCTCATTCCTAATTTTATGAGAAAGCCTGACTCCATAAGAGACTGTCAGGGACACACTTGCAGGATCTTAAAGACCTACTGCAATAGTATACCCCAAAATTTGTAAACAGGTGAAAGTGCGTTAAAATGAAGGTCAAGAAAGACTTAGGAAGGAAATGTCTCCCCAAACACCATGAGCCAGAGATGAAAGGCATATATGATGGAGAGGCAAAACTTCCAACTTTGCTTCCAGGGTGGTGGAAAGGTTCTGGGCTGATTATATCCATAAGGACCTCAAATCTATTCCTAGACCTTCAAAATAATCTAGCCCAATCTCCATCCCCCCAAACAGATTTATTCTGTGTGCTGACTATGTGGAAGGCATGAGGGTGAGATTCACAATGGATAGGGTATAAAATGTAGACTTGGCCTTCAAAGAGCTCCCAGCCTGGCATGTCAAGCTGGGCCCTACTGTTCCCACCCTCCCTCAACTCCAATCTTTTATCTATCATGGCAAACCTTGGGAGCCAGGGCACTCTCTGGATAGCATGGGAGAGGTTGCTATTTCTGGTCTGTATTGTGACAAGGATATTGAACTAGATGGTATCTTTGTCCTTAGAGGACCTCACTCTTTCAACCACTAGGAGTGGATAACAGAGAATGTAACTCTATATGGGGAAGAGAGTCCTGTTCACAGCAACAGAGCAACGAGGCCCAACCAACTGCCTCTTCTTCCCCAGACACACCCAGTTTGGTGAGTTCTCTCCCAGAAGTGGTACCTTTGAGCCAGAAATTAGCAATTGGATAGCAAAGTCTAAGATTTACTGAGTTCTTGCTATGTATCCAGCACTGGGCTAAACTCATATATTATCTTATTGTAAAAACTCAATAAAAAAAAAAATTCAGCCCTTTGAGGCAGGTATGATGATTGCATTTACAGATGATGAGAAAGAGGCTCAGAAATGGTAACTTTCCTGAGGGCACACCGCTGTAGAATGGGGATTTGCAACCCAGTTGATTAAGCAGTACAGTAGAGAGACTGTTGACAGCCCCTCATCTGTGAAATCACTGAGACCACTATTATTATACCTTCTATGCTACCCATACTGAGTTTGAATAATTCCTTTGTGGTGTTAAAAAATTCCCTTAGTCCCCCATTACATAATGAGGGGCAGAGGCAGAGTAAACTGGAAAGAGAAAACACATTCATTATCCAGCCAGAAGGAATTTACCTGTACTGTTCAAGCCCAGTCTTGGGACAGCTCTCTTACCCCTCAGTCAGGGTTCAGTGTTGCACCATTGGGGATGGAGGGCACCGGCCACACTGTATTGTATATATAGCTAATCTTAGTGTTTGAGAATGGAGGTCTTGGGAGTACAACCTTTGGAATGTTAGTTCTGATTCTCAATTTCCTCATCTGGAAAATGGAGGTAAATTTAATTTAATGCTTTTGAAGTAAAGGATTAAATAAGGTAGAATGCTGAGCACACAATTGTCTTTCTTTTTTAAAATCATTTTTGAGAGAGAGAGTGCAAGCAGGGGAGGGGCAGAGAGAGGGGGACAGAGGATCTGAAGTAGGCTCCAGGCTGTGAGCTGACAGTAGCGAGCCTGATGCGGGTTGAGACCCGCATCAGGCTCTTGAACTCACTAACTGTGAGATCATGACCTGAGCCAAACTCGGACACTCAACTGACCAAGCCACCCAGGTGCCCCCACAATTGTCTTTCAATACATACTAGTTCTTCCTTGCTGTTTAAAGACAGGACTGCACTGGGAATCAGAAGGCCTGGGTCCTGACCCCAGTTCTGCTACTGACTTGCCATGTGATATTGAACATATCATTCCTCCTTTCTAGATCTCTCTTTTTTCCCCTCAGCTGGACTAGAGGATCTGCAAGTCCCCTTCTTCTTAGATATACACTGATCCTGGGACTCTGTACTTCCAGGCAGTGACTTTATTAAACCTCTACACTGTTAACCTGCTTTCTGAATTCACTCAACATTCTCTAGCCTTTGCTGTACTAATTAGTTTTTTGCTAGTGTCATATTCCCACAAGTGGTTTGTACTTACTTCTATCTGGCAGACCCAGTTCCTGATTGTTTTATAACTCTGGTCTAGAATCCTCTATCAAAATATCTACAATATGAAGTGTGACTGCCCCCCACCAATGTTGGAGTTATGCTACACTGAAAATCTGGGTTCCTAAAGCCATTCATTATCTTATTGTCATTATTAACAAGTATACATCACGAACCTGGTTTGTGCCAAGCCTGAAACCACAAAATTGGGAAAATATATGGCCTGAAATTTGACCAAGAAATGCAACTGGGTGGGGGGCGCCTGGGTGGCTCAGTCGGTTGAGTGTCCAACTTCAGCTCAGGTCATGATATCGTGGTTTGTGAGTTTGAGCCCTGCGTCGGGCTCTGTGCTGACAGCTCAAAGCCTAAAGCCTGCTTCAGATTCTGTGTCTCCCTCTCTCTCTGCACCTCCCTTGCTCATGCTCTGTCTTTCTCTGTGTCTCAAAAATGAATAAATGTTAAAAAAAATTTTAAGAAATACAGCTAGGTAGGTACATCAGAAGTAAGGGGGCAATAATGTTCACCACTGTGGCTCTCTCTCAAAAATAATTAAATCTTAAAAAAAGAAAGACAACTGTGTGCTCAGAATTCTACCTTATTTAATCCCTTACTTCAAAAGCATTAAATTAAATTTACCCCCATTTTCCTGGTGAGGAAGAGAAATGGATTACAAATGAAATGTTTTATGTTCTTGAATAGGTTATAATTTAGGCCTTGGTCAGGAACCACCTTTGGGAAAATTATCTAGTAGGTAAAGTTTGTCTTCAGACTCCTAGTCCAGCTCTCCAACCTATTAATGGAAAGAAAAATAACTCTGGAAAAAGAAGCTCTTTACATAATTTCTGCTAATATGTAAAAGATTAATAATATGTGAAAATTTCCCATATTCCTCCCCAACCAATGGTGTTTCTTTTTTTTTTAAGTTTATTTATTTATTTTGAGACAGAGAAAGAGAGTGCGAGTAGGGGAGTGGCAGAGAGAAAGGGAGAAAGAATCCCAAGCAGTCTCTATGCTGTTGGCACAGAGCCTGATATGGGGCCTGAACCCATGAACTGTGAGCTCATTACCTGAGCTAACATCAAGAGTCAGACACTTAACTGACTGAGCCACCCTGGTGCCCTGGTGTTTCTTTTTTAGTGGGGGAGTCAAGAAAAGTTTATGCCAAAGGAATTAATCTCTAATGTTATAATTTCAATTTCAAGCATCAGTTGCAGTTAGGCAAAGGGGAGAGACCACTCTGAGTAGAAAAATGAAGGGACTTTGGTGCTCCTCAGATCAAAGCGACTAGCCATCTATTCTAGGTGTAAGACTGGCATTTTTATGTTATAATCCAGGTCATTCCTCCTAAGCACAATGCCTACCCATCTCCAGTTCTAAAAAGTTTGATTTTCAACACCACATTAAAAGGATCATACACCATGATCAAGGGACATTTATCCCTGGGATGCAGGGATGATTCAAAATATATAAATCAATAAATGTGACACACTACATTAATGATAAAAATGAATGAATGATAAAAATCACATGATCATCTCAATAGATTCAGAAAAATCATTTGACAAAATTCAAAATCTTTTAATGATTAAAAACTCTCAACAAACTAGGTGTAGAAGGAATGTACTCAATATGATAAAGGCCATATATGACAAGCACACAGCTAACAACAGACACAATCATAAAAAACTGAAAGCTTTCCCTCTAAGATCAGGAACAAGACAGTGATGCCTGTCTTCACCCCTCCTATCCAACATAGTACTGGAACTCCTAGCCAGAGAGCTCAGGCAAGAAAAAGAAATAAAAGGCATCCAAATTGGAAAAGAAGAATTAAAATTATGTTGGCTTCGAGATTGTCTGACCTTATACATAGAAAACTTATAAAGACTTATAAAGACTACACACATACACACACACACACTAGAACTGATTAGCAAACTTAATAAAGTTGCAGGAAAAAAATCAACATACAAAAATCAGTTGTATTTCTATATACTAATGATGAAATCCAAAATGAAATTAAGAAAATCCCATTTACAAAGGATCAAAAATAAAATACTTAGGAACAAATTTAACTAAGGAAGCAAAAGACTCATACACTGAAAGCCACAAAATGCCAATGAAAGAAAATAAGAAGACACAAATAAATGGAAAGACATCCCCAGCTCATGGATTTAAAGACTTAATATTGTCAAAATGTCCATCATGCTACCCGAAGAAATCTGTAGATTTGGTATTATCCTCATCAAAATCCCAATGGCATTTTTTTACAGAAATAGAAAAAAATACCTGAAATTCATACGGAACCACAGAAGACCCTGAATAGACAAACGTCCCTGAGGAAGAAGGACAAGCTGGAGGTATCATACTTTCTGATATCAAAGTATATCACAAAGCTACAGTAATCAAAAACACTCTGGTACTGGCATTAGAACAGACATATAAACCAATGGAACAGAATAAAGGACATAGAAATAAACACACACACCTAGGGGCGCCTGGGTGGCGCAGTCGGTTAAGCGTCCGACTTCAGCCAGGTCATGATCTCGCGGTCCGTGAGTTCGAGCCCCGCGTCAGGCTCTGGGCTGATGGCTCGGAGCCTGGAGCCTGTTTCTGATTCTGTGTCTCCCTCTCTCTCTGCCCCTCCCCCGTTCATGCTCTGTCTCTCTCTGTCCCAAAAAAATAAATAAAAAACGTTGAAAAAAAAATTTAAAAAAAAAAAAAAAAAAAAAAAAAAAACACACACACCTACAGTCAACTGATCTTCAACAAGGGAGCCAAGAATACACAGTGGGGAAGACAGTCTCATCAAAAAATGGTGTTGGGAAAACTGGACATCCACAAGAAAAAGGATGAAATTGGATCTTTATCTTACACTATAGACAAAAATTAACTCAAAATGGATCAAAGATCTAAATGGGTAAGAGCTAAGACTATAAAATTCCTAGAAGACAACAGAGAAAAATCTTCTTGGCATTAGTCTTGGCAATGATTTCTTGGATACAACACCAAAAATGTAATCAACAAGGCAAAAATAAACAAATGGGACTACATCAAACTAAAAAGCTCTGCAAGGCAAAAGAAACAATCAACAGAGTGAAAAGACACCCTGCAGAATGGGAGAAAATATTTCCAAGCCCTATATGAGGTAAGGGGTTAATATTCAAAATATATATGAAACTTCTACAACTCGGGCACCTGGGTGTCTCAGTCAGTTGAACATCGACTTTGGCTCAGGACATGATCTCATGGTTTGTGGGTTTGAGCCCCACGTTGAGCTCTTTGCTGACAGCTCAGAGCCTGGAGCCTGCTACGGATTCTTTGTCTCCCTCTCTATCTCTGTTCCTCCCCTGCTCATGCTCTGTCTCCTCTCAAAAATAAACATTAAAAAAATAAACATTAAGAAAAAGAAATTTCTACAACTCCATAGCAATAAAAAAAATAACCCAATTAAAAAATTGGCAAAGGACTTGAATAGATGTTTCTCTGGGGAAGACATACAAATGGTCAGTAAGTATAAGAAAAAGTGCTCAACATCAGTAATTGTCAGGGAAACGCAACTCAAAACCACAGTGGGATAGCACCTCACACCTCTTAGGATGGCTATTGTCAAAAAACAAAAAGAAATCAAGTGTTGGCAAGGATGTAGAGAAACCGGAAACTTTTGCACACTGTTGGTGGGAATGTAAAACGATACAGTAGTTGTGGAAAATAGTGTGGATATTCCTCAAAGTATTCAAAGTAGAATTACCATATAATCCAGTAATCCAACTTCTGGGTATATATCCAAAAGAACTGGAATCAGCATCTCAAAGAGATGTGTGCACATTTATGTGTTTTTGTTGAAGTTTTTATTTTAATTCCAGTTAGTTAACATACAGCTTTTGTGTTAGTTTCAGGTGTACAATTTAGTGATTCAACACTTCCATACACCACCCTGTGCTCATCATGACAAGTGCCCTCCTTAATCCCCATCACCTACTTCACCCCCCCACCCCCTCCCCTCTGGTAACCATCAGTTTGTTCTCTCTCTCTCTCTCTCTCTCTCTCTGTCTCTCATTTTTCCCTTTGCTTGTGTGCATGTTTATGTTTATTGCAGCACTATTCACAATAGCCAAGATAAGAAAACAACCCAAACGTACACCGATGGATGAATGGATAAAGAAAATATGGTACATACATCAAATAGAATAGTATTAAGCCTCAAAAAGAAGGAAACCCTGCCATAGGCAACAACATGGATGAACCTGGAGGACATTATGCAAAGTGAAATAAGCCAGTCACAGAAGGACAAATACTGCACCATTCCACTTAAACGAGATATCTAAAATAGCCAAACTCATAGAAGCAGAGAGAATAGTGGTTGCCAAGGGCTCTGGGGAGGAAATGGGAAGTTGTTCAATGGGTTTCAGTCAAGCAAGTTTCAGTCAAGCAAGATGACTAGATTCTAGAGATCTGCTGTACAGCATAGTGCAGATAGTTAACAATGCTGTATTGTGCACTCAAACATTTGTTGAGGGTATACATCATGTTGAGTCTTCCTACCACAATAAAAAATAAATAAATAAAAATTGTGCTGTTTAAAATAACATTTTCCAAGTTAACACATTTATAACATGGGTTTTTCCTCAAGTCACATACTTTCTAACACATGACTTTTTGTTCTCGGTTTGCTGACAGTTTGTCCCTCCATTTTTTTCTGGGCTCTATTTCATGCATTGGGTGGTATTTCCAATTCTGGTAGGACTCCCTGTAGAACCAGAAAGTTCTATATTGCTCTAGGATTTAGTCATGTTCCTGATCCCAAGATTTTGCAGAAGGAAACTTATTGTTTAAAAAAAAAAAAAAAAAAAAGGAAACAGAGAAGAAAGGAAGACAGAGAAAGAAGACAGAGAAAAAAGGAAGAATGGAAGGAAGGGAGGGTACGAGGAAGGAAGGGAGGAAGGAAGGGAGGAAGGAAGGGAGAAGGGAGAGAGATGCCCTGTGCATTCACCTGCTGATTTGAACTTAAAGACAAAATTATAAAGCTCTTTGTAAAAGACACTGTTTTCAAAACCAGCAGGCTAAAGCCTCCCCGGAGGCTAATGGGAAATGTGGACTTAAGTAAAAGTTTGGAGGTACGAAAATTTGGAGATAGCATACTACTGACCCACAGCTCTTCTGGGGCTGTTGCCTAGGCAATGCAGATTCAACACCTGCATGGAATCAGGCTTCCATGGAAAGTAGCTAGAGCATAGGGATACATCATTTCATTTCAGGTGGCTTTCAAAATCTGGTGGGAAAGCTGATTTCACAAAGCTGTTCTTTAAACATATACAAAGAAAGACTATGAAAAATAGCTCTGAGGAAAATGGTTCCTCAGCCTAGCTTGTCAAGCCGAGGACTTCTATGGATGATTGGTCTTTACCGTGACAGCCTGAATCAGGTTAACAGCTCGTGTAAGATAACATCAGGAAGAAATAAAAAAAGAATCATGAGTGAATCTAAATGAAACCTTGAGTGAGAACCTTTGAGCCCAAATCTTGATTTAAAGTGCTGAAAGTTCTTCCCCCCTTTCTTTCCTTCTTTCTTTTTCTCTTTTATTCTTTCTTTTGCTTCATTTATTTTTATAACATATTGCAGTAAAACTGATATATCTCAGTCAAAAGTCTGAGCTCCCACATGGGCTGTGTTTCTTCCCCATTACGATTTTTCTAATAAACAAGAGCTGTCAACTACTCACCATGTTAAGTCACCGCTCAAATGTCTTCAATTTCCCTTCTGCGCATGCAAATCTCTGGCATGGCTACCCAGTGTGTTCATTTCAGTGCATCCTCTGTTAGCTCATAATCCTGCCAAGGACTCCAGGCTGTTGATAAATTCCATTAATGGGGTAAATAATTGAGAGGGATAGTAAACCTTCTTGTAAATCACTCTTCAGCATCCCCAGACCAAGACCGGGATTAGGATTTAGACAGACACTTCTAATCCTTTAAATTGATCCCACCTGTAGCAGAGTTAGTGCTGACCTAAATCCATTGACCCAGAGATTAACAAACAATTAGAGTCCTCTAGATAAACTCATTCTCCACGGACTACTGCCTTTTCTGCCTTTCAAAATGAGACTTACGTACCCTCGGATTTGCCTCTGTTTTCTTCCTTTTTCCTTTCTGTGGAATAGCCACACGTCGCCCCTTCTCCAGGACAGCTTAAATGCCAGAACATTCATCAGCTGTAATTTCAGTCCAGGATATGAAAGATGATCCAGGCAGGCTCCCTGAAAAATTCAAAGTAGGTGAAGTTTGTCTCCTTCTAGTTCCTTCAAATGTCTTCACTGCCTTTCCTTCCAATTTGCCCCATACCTTGGTGAACTTCCCATACTTTAGATCTATCCTTTCTTCCTGAGCATTCCTTCTGTTGAGGGTACCATTCATTCAGGGCCCTGTTCTAGATTCCTAAGGCAAGAGCTGAGGGATTGGTAGCTGAAAACTACTTGTATTAAATTAGGGCTGCTATATGGCAGACACCTTATTTTTTTAATGTTTATTTATTTATTTTGAGAGAGAGAGAAAGAGAGAGAGCAAGGGAGAGGCAGAGAGAGTGGGAGAGAGAGAGAATCCCAAGCAGGCTCTGCGCTGTGACTGCGGAGCCGATGTGGGATTCAAACTCACAAGCCATGAGATCATGACCTGAGCTGAAATCAAGAGTCCGATGCTTAACCAACTGAGTCACATAGGCATCCTGCAAACATTAAAAAAATAAAAGTAATAGCTTAATTGAGATGTAATTCACATACCACAAAATTTACTCTTTTAAAGTATACGATTCAGTGTTGTAAAATATATTCACAAGGCTGTACAACTGTCACCAACTATCCAGTTCCAGAACATTTTTATTACCCCCACAAAGAAATCCTGTAACCATTCTCCCCTCCCCACAGCTACTTGGCATCCACTGATCTAATTTTTGTCTCTATAAATTTGTCTATTATGTGCATTTTATATAAATGTAAACACAATATGTGGTCATTTATCACTGGTTTCTTTCACTTAGCATGTTTTTTTAACGTTTATTCATTTTTGAGAGACAGAGACAGAGTGAGAATTGGGGAGGGGCTGAGAGAGAGACACACAGAATCCAAAGCAGGCTCCAGGCTCTGAGCTGTCAGCACAGAGACTGACTGGGGCTCAAACCCACGGACCACGAGATCATGACCTGAGCCGAAGTCGGATGTTTAACCGGCTGAGCCACCCAGGCGCCCCTCACTTATAGCATGTTTTCAAGGGTCATGTGTGTTGCAGCATGTGTCAGTACACCATTCCTTTTTATGGCTGAATAATATTCCATTTTATGGGATACACCACTTTTTTTAATTTGTTTCTCAATGGATGGACATCTGGGTGGTTTCCACTTTTCGTCTATTATGGATAATGCTTCTGTGAACATTGTGTATACATTTTTGTGCAGGCATATGTTTTCAATTCTCCTAGGTATCTGCCTAAAACTGGAATTGCTAGGTTATATGATAACTCTGTTGAACTTTTTGATGAACTACCAAACTGTTTGCTAAAGAGGCTGTACCATCCTACACTCCCACTAGCAATATACATGAGGGTTCTTCGTTCTCCACGTCCTTGCCAACATTCACTGTTTTCTTTTCTTTATTCTTTAGTATGGTCGGCATTTTTACACGTACATCACCTCATTTTCTGTTCACAACAACCATGAAGATAGATATAATTTTCCCCATTTTGTAAATGAGGATACCAAGACCCAGATAAATAAGGCAATGATATTTATTGAGTGCTGATGATGTGACAGGCATTCTTAGAAGCCCTATCTCCTTTAATCTGCACAATGATCCCATGAGGTGGATGCTATGTGAATTCCAGATGTGCAGAGAGGTTAAAGTAACTTACCTAAAGTCACATAGCCACCAATCAGTGGAGCCAGTATTTAAGCCCAGACAGTCTGATTCGGGGTCCGTGGTGCAGTCATAATTCAAACCCAAGGCCATTTGGCTCCAACGAAGCCCATGCTTATCCTTGCTACATTCCACTAATGCAGCTCTTATACTAATTCTCCATGGCTGCTTGCTCTTTAGCAAGGGCTCCAGGAAAACAAGGTGACCACCCAAAGTAAATAATCCCTAATTGTAGAATTTGGGGTGACCTGATCAAAAATGTTCATGGAAGTGAGGGGCCGTCTAGCCTTCTTCATCTATCAGTGCCATGAATAGCCCCCAGAAGACACTCCACAGGAGAGTTCTGATGGAGATCCAGATGTTCAAGGAACCATCATTCAAGGAATGCTCCCAAATCCTGAACAGACATGAAATTCCAAATTTGCAGGGAGAAGTAGCTGTGAATTCGCACATAAAAAATTTCTGAAGTGATTTTTGTAAAATTAAGAGTTCCATCAACACTTGTGTCTCTCTGTAAATATTAATAGCTAACACCTATTGAGCGTTCGCTATGTGCTAGGCAATGCTCTATGCACTCTACATATACTAAATAATTGAATCATTACAATAGTCCCATAGGGTTCGTATTATTATCATTCATGTTTTATAGATGAGGAAACTGAAACACAGAGAGTTCAAGTAACTTTCCAAGGACACACAGCTAGTATGTGGTGGAGCCAGATTGTGAAAAAAAAAAATAAGTGGTTTAGATTTAGAGTCAAGGCCCTTAACCACTGCCTCATAAAAGAAATCATAGGGTGGGCCCATTGGGTTTAGCTATAGGCTCAAAAATACCCATTGGATCTCTAGACTTCAGTGACAGTATAATTAATGACAATTTTAGAACAACTGTTTGGGTTCCTTGTGAGTCTAAAAATATGCAATAACTCCAAATGCATGAGTACAATCAGGGATCATTCCTACAGAACTTTTAAAACCACTGTGTCAGAAACCTCAGGTACACTGTCTGGTTACATACTGCCCCATGGGGGGTCTTGTTGACCTAAAGCACCAGAATGTTAATAGGATCCTACTGGATTTTATGGAAACATATCCGTTCCTGTTCTACATTCCCAATATTGAAGCCTAACAATTTACAGAATTCAGTTATCTCTGAATGATCTTCCTAAGAAGCCATGGAATGAAAGCATCCAAATGACACACTCTCTTGTCCCACAAGACTAATTGTGAAATCAGACACATCTCTCTAGTTTCCCTCTTAACTTTAGTTGCAGAGACAAAAACATAGTCCCTTCACATTTAATGGGTTATTTTTTTTTTTACTGCTAAACACTACAGGGAACCCCCAATTATATACATCATGGGAAAGTGGCTTTCTGGGGCATTAGCCTGGGATCTATGTATTCCTTTTGAGACTGAGACACAAATTGAATAGCTCTGCAGGGCTGGGGCATGGACTATAAAAAAAATAGGTCCAGAATGATGTATTCCTAGTTAATCATCCAGAACAAGGCTTGGACAAGTAGCTCCTTGCAGTCAGGAAGTCACGTGAGAACCTGGGGAGCAAGGGAGGTGGGGGAAGACGAATGACAGTAGGAGAAGGAAAACTACAAGAAAGGATGTTAGACAAATGTCCACACTTTGCCACAAGGGCTTCCGTGTCACGTATAACCCCCCTGGGGATAAGGAGGGAAACAAAAGCTGTGAGGTCTACATGCCAATCATGGTGTACCAGCATGAAAGGCACCCTCTCATGTCAATCGTCACAAAAAACTATGATGCATGTAATAGTATTTTCCTCATTTTAGATAAATGAGGCTTAGGCAGAGTTGGTAACCTGCCCAGGCCAGATTCAAAGTCGGATCTGCATGATTCCAGTGAAGGCTCTGAACTGCAATCCTCAACCTCTCTTTAAAATGTTGCATATAAACCCTACCCCACTGAAAGTTCTTTGGTGAATTCAACAGTAATAACAAATTTTTCTCTCTGCTTATGGCGCTCAACAAAATACATATATATTGGTTCTTAAAAGAAAGATAGTTGGGGATAGGAAGCAATATAATAATTGCCAATTACTTCCTCTCAAGTGGAGCTATCAGTATATTTTTTTTTTCATTTATTTCTCATAACACCCCTAAACGGTGAGGAAGATTCTTACTCACTTTAGGTGTGGAGACAAAGATAACATCCAGAGAGGTTATAGAACTTGGGCAAGTTCACACAGCTAGTAAATGGTGGAGTCAGGGATCAAATTTAGGCAGCATGGTGCCAGGGCTCAGAGCTTCATAACTTCGCTATATTATTGCTTCAGAGTGCAAAGAAGCTATTTGAGAGTATTTCGTTTATCGATCGATCTATTTATCTATAGATTTAGTATGGCAGTTTTGAGGGGAGAGGTGGAACCTTGACCCAACTTTCTGCCACATTCAGCCCAGAAAACTTGACCAGAACAAAGCCCAGTGCTGCCCTCTAGTAGTCACTTCCAGAATTGAAATTACATTAATTTAACGACTACTTCTGTAATGATCCCTTGTAGCCACGGGATGTCACTATTATACAAGCATTCGCAAACCCCAATTTTTAAAAAGTTAATGTTACACGACTTTTGTAAAAATATTTTTAGAAAATGCCAAACAGTAAAAGTCAGAAAAAATATTTTATTTTCAACGAATACTGTGTTATTTCTAACATTGTAATTAAGCCATGTCAACAATTTTGTAAGCTTTTTTTGTTTTGTTTTGTTTTCGTTTCTGTTTTTACTTTGATGCTATAACATATGTCTGTCAGGGCTCAGGGCTCAATCCTAAGGGCTCAGGATTTGGAGTCAAAACCACTTGCCTACAAACAAACTCCAGCTCCACCCTTCCCAGACATGTGACCTTGGGCCAGTTGCTTAAGTTTGCTGACACCTAAGTTTCTTCTTATATAAAAAAAAATTATAATAAGCAGAACTAACCCTGTCCTGTTGTAGGGATTAAAGAAGATGGTGCAGGGCACCTTGATGGCTTAGTAGGTAAAGCATGTGACTTTCAATCTTGGGTTTGCAAGTATGAGCGCTCACAATGGGTGCAGAGATTACTTTAAAAAAATAAAGAAGATAGTGCATATTAACAGTCTGGCACAGGGGTACCAGGGTGGCTCAGTTGGGGTTAAATGTCCGACTTTAGCTCAGGTCATGATCTCACTGCTTGTGAGTTCGAGCCCCACGTCAGACTCTGCACTGACAGTATGGAGTCTGCTTAGAATTCTCTCTCTCCCTCTCTGGCACATAGTAGGTGCTCAAAACATATGCAAGATATTTTAAGACCATGCTAAACCCTAAGCACCCTTGCTTTTGGAGATGTCACCCTGCATCTTACCATATATACTTTAACGTGTACCCATATCCTACATTAAATACATCTTTTGCTAAAAATTTGAAGTAAATTTTAAATTTTGTTTTTGACAGTGTAGAAGTTCCTCAAAAAATTAAAAATAGGCCAACCCTGAGATCCAGCAATTGCACTACTAGGTATTCACCCAAAGGATCTAAAAATACTGATTCAAAGGGACACATGCACCCTGGTGTTTATAGCAGCATTATGAACAATAGCCACATTATTGAAAGAGCCCAAATTTCCATCGACTGATGAATGGATAAAGAATATGTAGTTTTTCGGACAGCAACATGCAGAAGGTTGAAACTAGACCACTTTCTCACACCATTCACAAAAATAAACTCAAAATGGATAAAGGACCTGAATGTGAGACAGGAAACCATCAAAACCCTAGAGGAGAAAGCAGGAAAAGACCTCTCTGACCTCAGCCGTAGCAATCTCTTACTCGACACATCCCCAAACGCAAGGGAATTAAAAGCAAAAATGAATTACTGGGACCTTATGAAGATAAAAAGCTTCTGCACAGCAAAGGAAACAACCAACAAAACTAAAAGGCAACCAACGGAATGGGAAAAGATATTTGCAAATGACATATCGGACAAAGGGCTAGTATCCAAAATCTATAAAGAGCTCACCAAACTCCACACCTGAAAAACAAATAACCCAGTGAAGAAATGGGCAGAAAACATGAATAGACACTTCTCTAAAGAAGACATCCAGATGGTCAACAGGCACATGAAAAAATGTTCAATGTCGCTCCTCATCAGGGAAATACAAATCAAAACCACACTCAGATATCACCTCAACGCCAGTCAGAGTGGCCAAAATGAACAAATCAGGAGACTATAGATGCTGGAGAGGATGTGGAGAAACGGGAACCCTCTTGCACTGTTGGTGGGAATGCAAATTGGTGCAGCCACTCTGGAAAGCAGTGTGGAGGTTCCTCAAAAAATTAAAAATAGACCTACCCTATGACCCAGCAATAGCACTGCTAGGAATTTACCCAAGGGATACAGGAGTACTGATGCATAGGGGCACTTGTACCCCAATGTTTATAGCAGCACTCTCAACAATAGCCAAATTATGGAAAGAGCCTAAATGTCCATCAACTGATGAATGGATAAAGAAATTGTGGTTTATATACATAATGGAATACTACGTGGTAATGAGAAAGAATGAAATATGGCCCTTTGTAGCAACGTGGATGGAACTGGAGAGTGTGATGCTAAGTGAAATAAGCCATACAGAGAAAGACAGATACCATATGGTTTCACTCTTATGTGGATCCTGAGAAACTTAACAGAAACCCATGGGGGAGGGGAAGGGAAAAAAAAAAAGAGGTTAGAGTGGGAGAGAGCCAAAGCATAAGAGACTGTTGAAGACTGAGAACAAACTGAGGGTTGATGGGGGGTGGGAGGGGAAGGTGGGTGATGGGTATTGAGGAGGGCACCTTTTGGGATGAGCACTGGGTGTTGTATGGAAACCAATTTGACAATAAATTTCATATATTGAAAAAAAAATAAAAAAATTTTAAAAAATAAATAAAAAGAAATTTAAAAAAAGAAATAAAAAAAGAATATGTAGTTTTTCTAGATATAAAACGTAATAATTTATAAAAATGTTACATTTTTCGACATTTACTTGAACATTTGTTGACTTTAATTTTGCAGTTATCTTTATGTTTTCAAGCCAGCAATTTTCGTCAAATTTCAGGTACCTTTGTAGGTCCTTGAAAAGTTCATATGACTTAGGCATTGTGCCCATATTGATCAGTGGGTTAAAATAAATGTCTCTGGGAGCACCTGGGCAGCTTCGTCAGTTAAGCATCTGACTTCAGCTCATGTTATGATCTCATGGTTCATGGGTTCAAGCCTCGCATCGGGCTCTGACAGTTCAGAGCTTGGAGGCTGCTTTGGATTCTGTGTCTCCCTCTCTCTTTCTGCCCCTCCCCCACATGTGCTCTCTCTCTCTCTCTCTCTCTCTGTCTCTCTCAAAAATAAATAAATTAACTTAAAGAGAAGAAAAGTCTCTGGTAACATGATCATTTCACTTATGCATTATTTTATGGCTGCAAAACATTTAATTTTGTATCTGTTCCAAAATTTACTTAACCATTCCCTTATTATTATATATATATTTAGGTTGTTTCCAACTTTCCCCATTATAAACGATGCTACAATAAATATCTTTGAATGCAAACCTCTTTTCAGTATATTAGGAATATTACCTTAGGATAGTTTCCCCAAACTGGAATTACTGGGACACAGTATATGACTACCAGTAATGACTCTTGACATATATGGTCTCTTTATTTTCCAAAATATTTGGACAGCTTTATGCTGTCTCTAGCAGTAAATAAAAGTGTCCATTTTATTGCTCTGTCACTAGTTTTAAGTTGTGTCTACCTTATATTAATTAATGTTATAAGCCAAAAAGGAGATACCTGATTTTACTACTGATTTTGAATCACCGATGAGTTCTTTAAATTCTTCTCCCCTAATTTTGTAAGTCATATGCATTTCCTGTCTTGTGAATTGCCTCTTTGTCTTTTCCCTCACTTCTAAAGTCCAGTGGTAGGCAGTGAATACCTGAACTTCGTGTCTTATCCAGCCTTATGCAGAAGCGGGTAGTCAGAAAACTACATAATAATCACAGACTGTGCTAATACTATGGATAGGTTTATTCCACTTCCATCCCACTTCTCAATCCCATGGAGCTCGGGTTTTGCATGTAAATTCGAGATCACCAAGTAGATGCACTTGAGTGATGTCTGGCAGGTGGAAGGAAGTGAGCTCACAAGCTAGAAAGAGCAGTCCTGTTTGTATACATGAGGTTTTTCTGCAGTGTTTCTCTTCCAGCTTCCTGGGCATCAAAAAAAAAAAAAAAAAAAAAAAAAAAAAAAAAAAAAAAAAAAAAAGAGGGGTTACCCATAGCAAAGGCAGCAACAGCAGTTTCTTGATCTGGCTTATAATTGCTGGATCACGGCGACAGATGCTGTTCATCTATCTCCCTGAGTATTTAGAGGTGGCTGCAGCAGGTACAGAGGCGACAATGGCAGGTTCTTGACTCTTGGCAGAGCTCTAGGGGTGACATCAAAGGTAGTAGCTCCCTTGGGTTTTCAGTTCTGTATTTTACTGGACCTGTTCTTTTAAATCTAGCCTATACCCTGCTCTTTTAGAACTTCCAGCAATTTGGTAAGACTTAAATTCTCTGTTTTAAATCTCTTCCCATAAATTGTTATAAACTTTTTGGAACATAATCTAATTCTGTCTGTTACAGTTTAAAAATATTGAGGCGGAGGGGGAACAGGGTTTGGGGCTGGGAGGGCGAGCAGGCAGGCGCGGGGCGGGGCAGACCTGGAGGGGCGGGCCCGTGTAGGCCTGGGAGCTTCCCGCCCAGCCTGGGGGAGAGGTCACAGCGGGAGCCTGCCACCGCCTGGGCCGCCGCCACCGCTCTCACCGCCAGGTCTGAGTGCCGACGCTGCAGCCATGGCCTATTGTCGGCAGGAAGGGAAGGATCGAATCATATTTGTGACCAAAGAAGACCATGAAACTCCAAGCAATGCAGAGCTGGTGGCTGATGACCCCAACGATCCGTTCGAGGAGCATGGATTGATCCTGCCAAATGGAGACATTAACTGGAACTGCCGGTGCCTTGGGGGAATGGCCAGTGGCCCCTGTGGGGAACAGTTCAAGTCGGCCTTTTCCTGCTTCCACCATAGCACAGAGGATGTCAAGGGGTCAGACTGTGTAGACCAGTTCCTGGCCATGCAGGAATGCATGCAGAAATACCCGGACCTGTATCCCCAGGAGGATGAGGACGAGGAGGAGGAGGAGGAGGAGGAGGAGAAGCCAGCAGAATGTTTAGAAGAAACAGCTCCTGCTGAAGCCACTGCAACCAAAGAAGAGGAGAGGTCAAGCTAATGAAGACCATAAGGCACTGAGCTCCAGTCCTTCTCCTTCAGAGTAATATGAACCTTTTGTAAGATGCCTTTTGGTCATTCTCCGAGAAAGTGTCTTTCCCTCTGTTTGTGCGCTATAATGTACAAAATAACTTATTTTGATGATCAGGGGTCTTGGTCCTTTGACATATACACTGGAAAAAATGTATGTGTGCCTCACATAAACCTATCAGCAAATGTAGCTGTCACTTTTGAATTCTCAGATTATCCTGAATTTTTCCTCTTTGAAATAATGTACTGACTATGCTCAGCAACTGAAAATCATTATCTGGGAGTGTCTTGTGAGTGAGTTGATTTATTCTGATTGATTATATGCCCTTGTAGATTTTATACCCCTGTGGGAAACGAAACAAAACCATCTTCCTTTAAAAATGCTGGAGTGGGGCCATTCCCAATACAAGGCCACATGATCACTTATTTCTCATGAACCATCTTGACCTTGAGTATGTGAGGAGTACTATATTTAATTTCTGATGCATTTTGGTTTCCATTTTCACTTTGAGCTCCAGGTTTTCCATGCTTGGAAATTGGAACTTTGGACCCTCTGATTCACAGTCCCTTTCTAAATGAAGAGAAAGGCTGGTTTTGCTGTTGTTCTTCCACAAGCCCTGGTTTGGGGCCTGTGTTCACACTGGCTCTGTGTCAGCCTGTTTAGTGCAATGTTCTTGAGAAGTGGGGACCTAATTGTTACCAAAGTAGCAGCCAAGAGAAGAAACGGTGTGAATTAAGTAGTCAATTAAAAAGAAAATATTATTTTAAATAAATAAATAAATAAACAAACAAATAAATAAATAAATAAATAAATATAAATAAAAATATTGAGGCACCTGGGTGGCTCAATCAGTTGAACGTCCAACTCTTGATTTCAGCTCAGGTCATGATCCCAGGGTAGTGGGATTGAGCGCCGAGTCAGGCTCTGTCCTGAGTGTGGAGCCTGCTAAAGATGTGTGTGTGTGTGTGTGTGTGACCCAGCAATCTCACTTAGAAACTTCCACTGCACAGAAATAAAAGTACCAGGACTCACTGTCACAGAGGCATAATGACATTTACTGTAGTGTTAATTTTAGTGGCAAAAACCCTGGAGACAACATGAGTGTCCATCAATAAGGGAATGGTTAAATTTATTACAAGACATCCACACTATGGAATATTATAGATCAAACTGAAGAATAAGGCTGCATATGTATTGCCCTGAAAGTATGCCATAATACATGATGTATTTAATGAAACAAGTTGTATAATTCCATTTTGAAAAAAAAAAAAGAGGTAAAGGGCATCACTTCTTAAATTTCTTTTTTTTTATTTTTTTCAATGTTTGTTTACTTTTGAGAGAGAGTGTGAATAGCGGGAGGGGCAGAAACAGGGAGACACAGAATCCGAAGCAAGTCCAGGCTCCAAGCTTTCAGCACACAGCCAGACGTGGGGCTTGAACTCACAAACCATGAGATCATGACCTGAGCCCAAAGCAGACGCTCAACTGACTGAGCCCCCCAGGCGCCCCTCACTTTTTAAATTCCTTAGAGTGGTTTCTGTTTCCTGCACTTAATTCTGATACACACAGTGTCATACTGTCATCATCATAACTAAAAATTATATATCTAAGGTATTGCAAATATCTGGTTTCCTATCCAGTTAAGGACCTCATAAATGAGAGAAATATACAAGAAAATTCTTGGAGGCCCAATACTTATTAAAGTATTATATGTGTACAATGGAATATAAACCATAAAAAGAATGAAATCTTGCCATTCACAACAACATGGTTGGATCCAGAGGGTATTACGCTAAGTGAAATAAGTCAGACAGAAAAAAACAAATACCGTACGATGTCACTGATATGTGGAATCTAGAAAAGAAAACAAATGAACAAACAAAAACAGAAATAGACTCATGAATACAGGGATCAAACTGGTGGTTGCCAGAGTGGAGGAGGGTGGGAAGATGAGCAAAACAGGTGAAGGGGACTAACTTCCAGTTATAAAATAAATAACAGGAATGAAAAGTACAACATAGGGAATATAGTCAATGATATTATAATAACTTTGTATGGTGACGGTAACTACACTTATCATGGTGAACACTCATAATATATAGAATCATCTATGCTGTACACCTGAAACTAATATAATATTGTATGTCACCTATACTTCAATTAAAAAATATATTGTAGCACTCAAGGGATTTCTGCTTCAAGATGGAGTAACTTGGTGGCAACCTGCTGGCTCAGTCAGTAGAGCATGTGACTCTGGATCTTGCGGTTGTAAGTTCAAGCCCCGCGGGTATAAAGATTAATTTTAAAAATAAAATATTTTTTAAAGTAGATGAAAAAATTTTTTTAAAAAGGGGGCATCTGGGTGGCTCAGTCAGTTGAGTGCAGACTTTGGCTCAAGTCATGATCTCATAGTTCGTGGGTTCGAGCCCTGCGTTGGGCTCTGTGCTGACAGCTCGGAGCCTGGAGCCTGCTTCAGATTCTGTGTCTCCCTCTCTCTCTTCCCCTCCCCTGATCACGCTCTGTCTCTTTCATCTCAAAAATAAAATAAACATAAAAAAATTTTTTTAAAGATGGAGTAACTTATAACCAACGAATGCTGTTCTGAGAACAACTAGAAAAATCAGGTAAAATATGAAAAAGAATTTTCTTTTCTGAAGGCATCAGAGAGCTAGGACTTCAAAGGTGAGATCCCAGAAAGAAGGGAAACTCATCAAAGTAAGACTAACTTCTTGCATGTTGTTTTTTTCCCTTAGAAAACCTGCCACTTCTTGGACCAGACACTGAGTAGAAAGTGTCTCTCAAGAGGCAGAGAAGCCACCAGGGCTTTAGGTAATACCACAGAACCCAGGGGACAAAAAATGGAGTTTAGGGTCTGCAAGGCCAGCTAGAATTTGAATGTCCAAGAACTAGAGAGTGGAGAAGCACAGAAAAGTGAACCTGACACTCAGCACAGGTTTTTCCCTCCAGGAAATTGCTGATTAAGTTGCACAGAGTAACAAATTAGAAGTCAAGGAGAGTGGTCAAAAGTAGAGAGGAGTGTTTGGAAGTTTCACAGAGCTGAAGAGACAAAAATTGGAGTTCAGAACTTCCCAAGGAGGAAAATCCTTAGGAAACACCTACCTCCTGGCTCTCATTTGGGACCTCTTAGAGAGCTATATCCTAGCAATCAGGTCAACTGAGGATATGATGAGTCTAGCAAATGCTATAAATCAGCCTCAAGTCACTGCAGTGGTTGATTGGATTAAGGTAACTTGCACTTCTGCTGCCTTGGGGAAAACAGGGTGAATCTTCTCTGAAGGGATATAAGGTCATCTAGAGCCTATATGCCTTTTCAGACACAAAGTCTGGTGGTCAATAAAAAAATAACTGATGTACCAAGAAACAAGTCCAAGAAGAAAAAAAAAAAACAAAACAATAGAAACAGACTCATAGTGGGACGCCTGGGTGGCTCAGTCGGTTGGGCGTCCGACTTTAGCTCAGGTCGTGATCTTACGGTTTCTGGGTTCGAGCCCCACATTGGGCTCTGTGCTGACAGCTCAGAGCCTGGAGCCTGCTTCGGATTCTGTGTCTCCCCCTCTCTCTGCCCCTCCTCTGCTCATGCTCTGTCTCTATCTCTGAATAATGAATAAACATTTAAAAAATTAACAAAAAAAGAAACAGACTCATAGTGACCCAGTTATTGCAGTTATATGACATAGACTACAAACATTCAAGAAAATAAGGGACAACATGATCACTTTCACCAGAATGCTAGAATCTATAAAAAAGAATCAAATGAAAATTCTAGAATTGAAAGTACAATAACTGAAATTAAGAATTCAATAGATGGACCACATAAAGCCCAGGATTTACTGCTCCTTTGCTGGACATATCAAGTGCCAGCTATGTCATCCCTTTTGGAAGACTCCCCACCCCCACTGTATGCAGCATTTGGGGACTGCCAGTCGATATTCCCTGCATTCCTCTGGTCAAAAGGTGGGCACAAGTTCTAAGCCAAGTCAATTAGATTCTCCTAGGAATTTGAATCTTCAGCTGAGCGACGCAAAGATGGAAAACAATTAGAGCTGATTGACAGTGCCACTGGTGCCCTGGAAAAGTGATCCATTAGTTCTCTCTATCTAGATCTCAGAAGATGCCTTGTTTCTGAGACCTGGTTGTTTAGTTTTTCCGTCTGTGAGCTAACCCACTGCCTTCCAAATAAATTCCTTTAGCCAGTGTAATAATTTGGGTAAGAATAAACAAACTCTGAAATATTAGTGGCTCAAAAAATGTTTATTTCTCATTCATGCCCTATCCAAAGTGAGTCAGCAGAAGGACTATGTTCCATAGTTACTCAGGGACCCAGTCTTCTTTCATTCTTTGGCTCTTCTCTCCTCTAGATCTTAGGAGTAGTTATGAATTGGATGTTCCTGTGTCCTCAAAATTTATGTGTAGAAGCTCTAATCCCCAGTGTGATGGTATTTGGAGGTGGGGTCTCTGGGAGGTAATTAAGTCATCAGTGGGGAGCATTCATGAATGGGATCAGTGCCCTTATAATAATAGACAAGAGAGATGATTTGTCTCTCCACCATGCAAGAATACAGAAATAAAGTGTCCATCTTCAGACCAGGAAGAGAATCCTCACCAGCAGTGAATTGGCTGACACTTTGATCTTGGACTTCCAAGCTCCAGAACCATGAGAAATACATTTCTGTTGTTTAAGTCACTCCGTTTATAGGAGTTTGTCACAGCAGCTTGAACTAACTACAACAGGCAACCTCTGCATTCAGCTGGCAAGATCAGATGTGGGAGGTTTTTATGGAAAAATGGCACATATCACTTTTGTTCATATTCCATTGGCCAGAACTCAGTTACATGGCCACACTTCACTGCAAGGTGGGCTGGAAAATGTAATCTAGTTGGGCGTCCAGAAAAAAAGAACACTGATATTCATGAGCCCCTGCTGTCTATACTACAGCCAAAATCAGTTCTGTTGCTTACAAACAAAGGACCCTAATCAATACACATACATAGGGTTGTAATAGAGCTTGAAGAGGAGGGCAATTCAGATAAAAGAATGAGTGTAAACGAAGAGCATCATATGGTTTGGCTGGAGTGTTTGAATGGGTGATTGATGTTAGAGGAGGTCATCAAGAGGACATGACCACCAGTTGGCTTACAAGTTGGACCTAGGCACTTGGAGGCTCCTCGTCCCCTCCCCTGTCCTTGAAATGTGTGTTCCACTTGCCTCACCCAGGCTAGGAGCTGCCCCAAGGACATAGCCTTGAGATAGTAATGTGTTGAAACCATCTAGACGGTATATACGACTGAACCCAGTCAAGGCCTTTGTAAAAACTTAAAATTCTGGTGGGCAGGTATGGAAATCTACCTGTCTTGTGGCCATCCAAGACAAACCTTGTAAGTAAGCTCCTTGGCTTATTAAACTTGCCATTTACCAATCTGCAGTGGCCTGCCTGTTTCTTTGATCTCTCCTCTCCCTCCATGTACAGTTTGTGAACCAACAGTTGGAAGCAGTAGGAGGCAAGACTGTAAGAGGCAGATAGAGTCCTGAATGCCAAACCTAATTCTGTAGGCCAGGAGTTGACAAAATATGGCCTGTGAGCCAAATCCAGCCTTTTCCATGGTTGACTTGGTAAGTTTTATTGGAACACATCTGAATGTGTTTGCTCTACAATGGCAGGAATGAGTAGTAGCAACAGAGAACACATGGCCCACAAAGCCTAAAAATATTTACTATCTGGTCTTTTACATAAAACGTTGGCCTATCACTGCCATAGGCAATTGGGAACCACCAAAGGATTTTGAGCAGGTGACCAGTATGTAAGATCACAATGACACCACTGCGTAGTGGTAAATTGGACTATGTGAGCCAGTTGTTCAGTCTGGGTTGGAGGTGCAGCTGGAGAGGGAGGAGTCAGGTAGGCCAATTAGGAAATTTTACACTAGCCTAAGATGTAATAATAGCAGCTTCCATCTACCATGTGGCTACTACTTGAAAGACACTGTGATATGTACTTTGCAAGCGGTATAAAATTGTATCTTCACAACAGCTCTGTGAAGCACACTATTTTTATTTCCACTTCATGGATGGAAAAACTGAGGTCATGGACATTATATTACTTCTCGGTTTCTTACTAACCCTTCCTCCTCTCTCTCTTCTTGGAGGACAGTTTTCTTCATGGAAGCTAAGAACATGGACTCCAAAACAAGGCTGCTTAAGTACAAATCCCAGTTGTACCGCTTGCTATCTAGATGACGTTTGTGAGTTACTTAACCTCCCTGTGCCTCAATTTCCTCATTGGTAAAATGATGATAAAGGTCAAAGTGATACCTGTTAGGGTTATGGCAAGGATCTAGGGAATTACTGTATGCAATACACTTAGCACAACATCTGGCACTTAGTAAAAGCCATAAATACATTTGCTATTATTTTTCCCAACTTCTAAATTTTATCATGTCCCAGAGCGTGGTCCAGGACTCTCTTCTCCACTGTAGCCACACTTCCCTATGATTCTAAGATTTCCATCTCCCATGACACTTGTTTCCCATTACCCCATTTTGTTTTCTTCTGGGCACAATCTGAAATTATTTATTGTTTTGTTCATGTATTTAGAACCTGTGTCCCCATTGGAATGTAAGCCTCATGAAGACAGGGATTTCATGTTTTTCATTGCTGAATCCTCGGGGCCTAGAACAGTACCTGGCATGAAGCCGATGCTCAATAAATATTCATTGAATGGAGGGATGAACTTATTCAAGTGAGCAGCAGATAATGGAATTCAAGCCTATGTCTGACGGAGGCCAATGCCCATGCTCTTCATCACCATGCCGTATGGCATAGTAGCCATGGAACTAGAAAGGACAGGGTGGATGGCAGTGGAGGTGAGAGTGGGAGAAGGTTATGAGTCAAATATGATTTTGAGATTTAGGCCTGTATGCCAGCAAACTATAGATTCAGGAGTCATCTGCTTAGAGGTCATAGTTGAAATCCTAGTAAATACCTACAGTATTTACAGAAGGGAATTAGAGGAGAAAAGGGATAAAACAGAGAGGAAACAAGAAGGAACATATTGGAGTCCCCAGAAGAGACAGATGACATATTTGAAATAGGAAAATTCAAGGAGGGTTTAAAACAGAATGGTCTACAAGGGTATGGGCAGGGTGTAGCAAAACCACACGGGATAACGCTAGGCAATGAGCTGTTAAAACTCCTCTAAGCTAGAAGGAATGAGGGAATGAAGTGATTTTCAGAAATCAAAGATTCATGTAGAATGAACTCTGAAAACAATTGTGACTTTTGGTCGGTGGACACAACCAGCTCTAGGTGACCCTACAAGGGCAGAGCTGGGGGTAATAAATAGCCTAATTTTACTCTCTTACCTCTTTATGATATCCTGCCATAGACTCCCAAAGGGCAAACCTGACTAGAAACTAAAGGACAAGGAAGCTTACTGATGTAATCCATAAAGGCCAGGCTCCCAGGGATGAAAGCAGGGTGAAACAAAATAGAGGAGTGGATCTGGGGGATCCAAGTCCAAAGGCAGTATGTTGGGAAAATCCTTTCTTGCTTGGGGCAGGTCAGTCTTTTTCTACTTCAGCCTTCCAGTGATTAGATGAGGCCCATCCATGTTACATTGGGCAATCTGCTTTATTCAAAGTCCACCAATTTAAATGTTAATCTCATTCAAAAAACACTTTCAACAAAAATATCCAGAATAATGTTTGACCAAATGTCTGGGCACAGTCAAGTTGACACATTAAGCACATTATGGCAGTTGGGAAGAAACTTTGTGAACAGGATGGATAACTCTATATCAAGGTATGTGTCTATCCCTGTGGGCACAGGGATGGTGGGAGAAATCTAATGTAATCAACCAGCCACCAGGAAACCGACTGGTCCTCCCAGGGGATGGTGCCATATCAGAGGCTCAGCACTGGCCTATGCTATTGGCAGGTTGGACATCCAGCAAGAGCAGTAGCCAGAATCAACGTTACTAAGCTTTACAATGCCAGGCTCAGGCTGAACCTCTAACCCTGCTTGCATGTCCTTTCGAGTCATGAGTCAATCAGGCAAGCACTGGGGTGTCTGAGGAGAGAATCCAGTTGATATCCACAAGCTCAGTCTTCTTTCTCACCTGATCACTGAGAACCTCCTCTGGACAAATGCCCTCTGGCAGGCATTTATGTAGGGCATAACCATCTTCACACTCCATGCCCATTCTGAGAGGTCCATCTACATTTCTTGTCCCTAGATCTTGTGTTGTCAGTTGTCCAGTTATGGTCTTTCCACATCCCTGACCAGCAAGTACATACCTCCGGCCATTTCTCCTTCCACACCAAGGGGATAACTTGGTGCTTCACTGTATTTCAAGGCCACTCAGAGTGGGCTTATAGTGCAGTGATATCCACTTCTAGCTGGTGATGTCCTACTGTGCCGATCCATGCATAAATCAGGCTTGTACTTCCTCTTTGACCTTTACCTGTTCATAGGGAGCTCCCCATGAGGCCATAGGAAGGGCTTGAAGGGAGATGGTGGAGGAGTGAGAGCAAGTACCATAGGATTATTGGATCACCTGCTCAAGCAGTTGCCTTTCAGACCTGATTGTGTTCAGTCCTGTATATAGCGCATCAATTTTATGGTGGAATACTGATGCCTATATTCATTTTATGATCCAGTGAATCAGTTAAATATGATCCAATGAGTCAGTTAAAATACCCAGTTCATGATGGGAAAGTTCAAGTCACATGATCTCCGTGTGCTACATCATCAGGACTTCAGTCTCTCCAGGGCTTAGTAATGAGCCAGGAGCTCCCTTTCAAATGGGGAATTTTTGTCAGTCAGGGAGATCATGGCCTTACTCCAAACCCTTATGGTCTGTGATGTAATTGTATTTTTTTTTCAAAAAAAGTTTTATTGATTGACATATAAACATTATATATATTTAAGGCATGCAATGTGATTTTTTATATGTATGCATTGTGAAATGATCACCACAATCAAGCTAATTCATATATCTATTACCTCCTCATAGTTACAATTCTGTGTGTGTGTGTGTGTGTGTGTGTGTGTGGTGAGGCCACTTAAGATCTACTTTGTTAGCAATAGATAATACAGTATTGTTAATTATAGTCACTGCTGCATATTAAATCTTAAGAACTTACTCATCTTGCGGTTCATGTTACTTAAAACAGCGCAAGGGTGGGGCGCCTGGGTGGCTCAGTCAGTTGAGTGTCTGACTTCAGCTCAGGTCATGATCTCATGGTTCGTGGGTTCGAGCCCTCATCGGGCTGTGTGCTGACAGCTCAGAACCTGGAGTCTGCTTCAGATTCTGTGTCTTCCTCTCTCTCTGCCCCTCTCCTGCTTGCACTCTGTCTCTCTCCCTCTCAAAAATAAATAAATATTACAAATTTTTTAAATAAAAAAAGAACTTATTCATCTTGCATTACTAAAACTTTGTGCTTTTTGACCAACACCACCCACTTCTCCCTCCCCACCCCCCAGCACCAGCACCTGGCACCCACCATTCTACTCTCTGCTTTTTATGTGATGTGGTTTTCTTTTTTTCTAATGTTTATTTATTTTGGGGGAGAGAGAGAGCACATGTGGGGGAGGAGCAGAGAGAGAGGGAGACAGAGGATCCAAAGCAGACTCTGCACTGACAGCAGAGAGTCTGATGAGGGGCTCAAACCCACAAACTTCGAAATCATGACCTGAGCCAAAGTCAGACATTTAAATGACCAAGCCACCCAGGTGCCCCTGCAATGTGATTTTCTTATTGGTACTCGCCAGAGGCTTCATTCAGAAGTTACGTTTTCCACAGCCCTTCGTTATGACCCTCTATTTGTCATAAGGCCAAGTGGTGGACAGCTTACCCCACACTCTGGACCCTTTTCTGTTCTGGGACCTACCTCCAAATAGGCAAGAATATCATACTCAAATATAGTTGGTGTATATTGCCTTCAAAATCCAAACGGGCCCACCAAGCATTGAGCTTCTTCCTTTAAGGTGGACATTGGGAAGTACAGCAACTTTTCTCTTCTTTTATAAGGATCCCTCAAGATGCACCAGATTGGATCCCTAGAAACATCACCTATTTGGCAGGATCCTGAGCCATCTCCCACCCTATCTATGGATATGTCTTCCCTAGGTATCTATGTTTCTTTCTACCTAGCGATCATCACATCTAATAGGTAGAATATTGGCAATTTAATGGAACCACGTGATCTTCTGTGAGATATAAAGATGATCAACCTCCCCCCACCAAAAAAAAAAAAACTATATTGTAACCAAGAACAGGAAAATTAGATTCACTCTGGGGTTAAGGCAGTAAAAATGCATAATCATACCTACTTCTGATTTTCATCACTGAGAGGATGGGAGGAAGAAGCATTTTCCGGGTCAATGGCTGGATACAAAGGGCCCGGAGTTGTGTTCATTTGCCTTCGCAAAAACACTACATGCAGAACTACACCTGTGGTTGATATGACCAGTAGATTAAGTTTGTAATCATTTGTTGTCATTCCCCTGAACCTATCTGACTTTTGTACTGGTCAAGCAGATAAGTTAAATGGTGATGTGGTAGACATCACCACAGCTGCTTCTCTGTAGCCTTATCTCTGCAAATCCTTCAGGGATGCAGTATTGCTTTTGGTTTAGCCTGGATGTGGAATGGAGGAAACTTCCAGGGGCTTTTACTTGGCTACTTCCTAGCATAAGAGCCCTCATCCCTCAGGTCAGTGAACTAATGTGTGGATTCTATCAGCTACTAGGTATATCTAGTCATACTCTACATTCTGTGGCTATGGGAGAGAAAAAAAAACCACACAGAATGGATCTCTTGTCCCACTGTAGCAAAGCCAGTATTTAATAGACAATCAAAATGTCGGGCATTTTCCCTCTCCCACTGCACAGTCACTTCCCCCCTGGGGAAGGCTTAGGTAAACACTGACGGTATATAACTGTGGTCATGTTGTGGGGTACCTTTTCAAATGGGTCCAACAGCCTCCTTGGTTGAGAAGCCCTAGGTCTATTAACAAGTGTAAAAACTGAGTAAGAGGTTGTGATTCCCCACTTCGGTGACTTGTGTTACATTTTTTTCCAACAGATCTAAAATTTGTACACCTATATAGAACAAGAAGCACTATAGTAAGCTGTGCATATATTTCATTTTGAGAGATCTTATTATCAATTAGCCACCACCACATTTCCCTCCATTCCAAAACACTCCAGTTGCCATTCCATCCCTGTGGTTCCCTGTAATGATCTGTTTCTGGTGGTTGTTACCATTAGGGATCTATCACGCTGGAAATCCATTATTCCCAATGTGATCAGGGAATCCAGCTGCACACCAACGTGGACTCCTTCCTCTATAGTGCATCAAGGGAGTTCAAATGTTTCTACCTTAATAATTAGGCCATCATTGAGACATTGAGACCAAGGCTTGATTAGTAGACTACTAGTGCCAGTCCCCAGTACTTGAGTCCCATTCAATCTTGAATCCTGGGAGAGTGCACTTCCATCGATATATTTCCCTCAACCAATCTTAGGTTTCCTCCTCTTTGATCTAACACATTTGGCAAGTGGTAAAGGGGTGCCTGGGTGGCTCAGTTGGTTAAGTGTCTGGCTTCGGCTCAGGTCATGATCTCACATTTTATGAGTTCGAGCGCTGTGTCTGGTTCTGTGCTGACAGCTCAGAGCCTGGAGCCTGCTTCGGATTCTATGTCTCCCTCTCTCTCTGCCCGCCCCCTGCTAATGCTTTGTCTCACTCTCTCTCTCTCTCTCTCTCTCTCTCTCTCAAAAATAAATAAACATTTAAAAAGGGTAAATATGTGAGTAAGCCAAAATAAACATGGACTCCATAAAACAATAATAATGTCTGATTTGTGGTTATCAAAAAATGATAGATAATAAATATATACAAATCAGAACAGAGTAATCAGAGTTATAGTGTTCTATGCTCCTTGGGAGGATGGCAAATATATTGATTTACTTTAAAATTTATTAAATAAGCATGCTAATATTTCTAGGATAAGCATTAAAAGAATAGAAACATGGCATTTAACTTCTAAAGAGAAAAAGAAAAAGTGAGACAAACAGACACATATTTTTAAATATCAATACAAATGGAAGCAAAAAGTGAGGTAGAGGAAGAGAAACAAGAGAAGTAGGATAATGAGAAAGATCAAAATTAGATGTTATAATGTAGAAGTAAGTCCAAATATACTAGTAACCACAGTAAACATAACAGACTAACCTCTTCAGTGAAAGCCAACGACTGGATGTGAGAAAAGACTTCCAATTCCAGGTGTAAAGGAGTAGCATTTAGCAGACTAATTCTCCCCCTGGAAAAAGTTATAAAAATTACACAAAATATATACTTTAAAAAGTGTTTGGAGATACTAATAAGCAACCAACAAGAAAGTGTCAGCAGTTCTGGGATAAAGAGACAGATGTAGAGTTCAGGGCTACCCAAGTCTCTGAAAGTTGGGGAGCAAAAATCATAGAAAGAAAGGAATCACAGAGAAATGAGTTCCAAAATATGCATACGAATTCCTCTCAAATTGTTGGGAGACTCCTAAGCTACACATGTGCAGAGGGAGACTTCAAGAAACAAGCGATATTTTGGAGCCAGTTCTCACCAGATGTGTGATTGTGCACATATCTTCCCAATTTTGCATTCCACTATGTCACATTGGTAACTTCACATACCTATGGTGGGTGTATGTATGCCATGTAAATCAGAAAATACTACAAATCAAGGTTTCTTCAACCCCTGTAGAGCTGACTTCTCAGAACACAAAAGCATCCAACAATATATAGCCCTCTGGTAAAGATAAATATGTGGACAAATACAGAATCCTGTAATACTGCAATCATAGTGCAAAAATAACCTTTAACTCAGGTATGGAATTTAAAAGATAAAACTATAAAAAATAACTATAATTATAAAACTATGTTAATGGATACAAAAAATAAAAAGATATATTTTATGACATCAGCCATAACACAATAAAACTAGAAATCACTACCAGGAGGAAAACTGAAAAATACACACGTATGTGGAGATTCAACAACACACTCTTGAACAACCAATGGATCAAAGAAGAAATCACAAGTGGAGTTAGAAAATATCTTGAGACAAAGGAAAATAAAAACAAAACATATCAAAACTCATGGGATGCAGCAAAAGCAGTGTTAAGAAGAAAATTTATAGCATTAAATGTGTACATTAACGAAGAAGAAATATCTGGTCAGTATCATAACTTTACACCATAAGGAATTAGAAAAAGAAGAAGAAACTAAACCCACAGCCAGCAGAATAAAGGAAATTGTAAAAATTAGAGTAAAAATAAATGAAAGAGAACAGAAAAATTAGATCCAAAGAAAGCTCCAGGCTCTGAGCTGTCAGCACAGAGCCCGACATGGGGCTCAAACTCAAGAACTGCAAGATCATGACCTGAGCCGAAGTCAGAGGCTTAACCTACTGAGCCACCCAGGCACCCCAATAAGGGGAATTAATAAACTAAAAACTTGTCTCCTTGAAAAGAGTGATAAAATTGGCAAATCTTTAGCTAGACTGACAATGAAAAAAGAAAGAACAAAGGTCTACTCTCATAGCAACTTTCAAGTATATAATACAGTATTGTTAACCAGAGTCACCATACTGTTCACTTTTAAAATGGTTAATTTTGTGTATGTGAATTTCAACTCAATTGAAAAAGATATTTTCTTTTTTATAATTTTAGAGAGTGAGAGAGAGAGAGAGAGAGCACATGTGGAGGAGAGGTGCAGAGGGAGAGAGAGAATCTTAAGCAGGCTCCATGCTGAGCAGGGAGCCCGACATGGGGCTCAATCCCAAGACCCTGGGATCATGACCTGAGCTGAAATCAAAAGTCAGACGCTCAACCAGCTGAGCCACCCAGGTGCCCTGCAAAAAGAGATATTTTCAAATAAATGGGTTTTTGTTTGTTTTGGTTTGGTTTTGCCAGCAGATGTGCACTACAAGAAACATGAAGGGGGACAACTTTAGGCTGAAGAAAATGATCCAGATGGAAGCAGGAAACTGCAGGAAGGAACAAAAAGCACTATTTACAACAATGATAATAATATCCTGTAGGGTTCTTTTATTGTAATATAATATACATAACATAAAAACCAACTCCCATACAAATGTAAACACATATAGAAATACAATATATAATAATAGCACAAAAGTTGAGAGATCAGCAAATGGAGTGAAATTGTTATATGGTTCTTACATGTTCGGGAAATGGTGAAAGTATGAATTTAAGATGAACTGGAATAAGTCAAAGACACATATAATAATCTGTGGGATAACCACAAAAGGAATTTTAAAAGAATGAATAACTAAGAAGTTATACATGATAAAATGGGGTAATAAAAATACTTGAATAATAAAAAGAAGGCAAGAATGGAAAAATAAAGGATATGGCAAATGAACAAGTAGCAAGATGGTAGCTAGAAACCCAACTGTATTCAAGAGTTACTTAAAATGTAAATGGACTAAGCACTTCAACTAAAATACAGAGACTAGGGGTCCCTGGGTGACTCAGTCTGTGCTATCCGCACAGTGCCTACTTGGGATTCTCTCTCTCCCTCTCTCTCTGCTCCTCCCCTTCTTGCTCTCACATGTATGCACTCTCCCTCTATCTCTAAATAAATAAACTTAAAAAATAACTAAATAAAATAACGGTGACTGGGTGGCTCAACGAGTTAAGCATCTGACTCAATTTCAGCTCAGGTCATGATCCCAGAGTTTGTAGAATTGAGCCCCGTGTCCAGATCTCTGCTGACAGTGAGGAGCCTGCTTGGGATTCTCTCTCCCCATCTCTCTCTGACCCCCTCTGCCACTCACGTTCTCTCTGTGTCTCTCAAAAATAAACATTAAAATAAATAAATAAATAAATAAATAAATAAATAAATAAAATACAAAGATTATCAGACGAGTTTTTCTTTTTTTATTTTAGAGAAAGAGAGAGAACATGACTGGGGGAGAGGGGCAGAGGGAGAGAGCAAGAGAAAGAGAATCTCAAGCAGGCTCCATGCTCAATGTGGAGCCTGACTTGGGGCTCAATCCCATGACAGTGGGATCATGACCCAAACTGAAATCAAGAGTCAGATGCTTAACCAACTGTGCCACCCAGAAACCCCTCCTTTCTTTTTTTTTTAATGTTTATTTATTTTGAGGGGGTGGGGCAGAGAGATATGGAGAGAGAGAAACCCATGCAGGTTCCATGCTGTCAGTGTAGAGCCCAATATAGGGCTCGATCTCACAAACCATGAGATCATGACCTAAGCCCACATCAAGAGTCTGACGCTTAACTGACTGAGCCACCCAGGCACCCCCTGCCATTTTACTTTTATAGAAAACAAAATGCAACTACATACTGCTTAAAACTCAAATTATGGGCATCTGGGTGGCTCAGTTGGTTAAGCATCTGACTTTGGCTCAGGTCATGATCTCACAGTTTGTGGGTTCCAGCCCCATATCAGGCTCTCTGCTGTTGGCACAGAGCGTGCTCGGGATCCTCAGTCCCCTCAGTCTCTGCCCCTCCCCTGCTGTTCTCTCTTTCTCTGTCAAACAAATAAATACACTTTAAAAAATCTCAGATTAGGGGCTCCTGAGTGGCTCAGTCGACTAAATATCTGACTCTAGATTGTGGCTCTGGTCATTATCTGAAGGTTTGTGAGTTCTAGCCCCGCATCGGGCTCTGCAATGGCAGTGTGGAGCCTGCTTGGGATTCTCTCTCCCTTTCTCTCTACCCCTCCCAGCTCGTGCTCTCTCTCAAAAAAAAGTAAATAAAAATAAACCTAAAATTTTAACTCAGATTAAATAAAAGGATACAGAAAAGTTGAAAGTAAAAAGGGTATTACTATATTGTATATATTATATGTATATACTGTATATTACTGTATACAATGCAAATAGTAAAAGAGAAAGCAGTGCAGTTATATTCAAAGAGGCCAGCAGAACCCTAATACCAAAACCTAACAAGGATATACCAAGAAAGTAAAATTGCAGGCCAATGTCTGTCCTGAACATAGATGCAAAAATCTTAAACCAAACACTAAGAAATGAATCCAGCAATGTGTATAAAATGAATTATGACTAAGTGAGGTTTAGCCCAGTAATGGAATCTTCATTAAATATTTGAAAGTCATCCAATGTAATTTATTATATTGGCTGAATAAAGGAGAAAGCTGCCAATAGATGCATAAAGGACATTTGATAAAATTTGACACCTGTTCATGATTTAAAAAAAAAATACACATCAAACTAGGAATTGAAAAGAACTCCTCTAATCTAATAAGGGATTTTTTTTAAAGCTAGGATCATACTTAATGGGGAAATAGTGAATTATTTTCCCCTGAGATCAATTTATTTGTCCATTATCCCATTGATTGACATGTGCATTGTTTCCAGTTTGCAGCTATTATAAATAAAAAATGCTTAAAATGCTTAAGCCAGGGGCGCCTGGGTGGCTCAGTCAGTTAAGCGTCTGATTCTTGGTTTTGGCTCAGGTCATGATCTCTCAGCTTCATGGGTTCGAGCCCCACATAGGGCTCTGTGCTGACAGTATGGAACCTACTTGGGATTCTCTCTCTCTCTCTCTCTCTCTCTCTCTCTCTCTCTCTCTCTCTCCTCTCTCTCTGCCCCTTCCCCACTTGTGCTATCTCCGTCTCTCTCAAAATAAATAAATAAACTTAAAAAAAATGCGTAAAGCCAGTGCTACAATGCAACAATATGGGTGACTCTCACACTATTTTTGAGTGAATGAAGGCAGATGTTAACGAGTACATACTCTATGAATCCATTTATATGAAGTTATATAACTGACACAAACTATCCATGATCTTAAAAGTCATTATAGTGGCTACCTTTTGGGAGTACTGACCGGGAAAGAATAGGAAGGAGCCCTCTGGCACAGGAGATAGTCTCTGTTGCGATGCAGTTAGTGGTTATATGGGTGTATACGTTTTGAAATCCATCAAGCAGTACACTTAAACTTTTTGGACATTAGGTAAATTATATACCATTAAAAAAAATAGATATCAGGGGCACCTGGGTGGCTCAGTTGGTGAAGCGTCTGACTCTTGACTTCAGCTCAGGTCACGATCTCACAGTTCATGAGATCAAGCCCTGCATCGGGCTCTGCTCTGACAGCACGAAGCTTGCTTGGGATTCTCTCTCTCCCTCCCTCTCCCCTGAACTCTCTCTCATTCTCTCTAAATAGACATTTTTAAAATAAAATACAAATACAAATATTAAAAGAACAGATACCAGGCCAAAAAAAAAATCCACTACATACAATTTACAAAAGACACAGCTCAACATAAGAACTCAAAACATTGAAAGTAAAATGATGGAAGGGCACCTGGGTGGCTCAGTCGGTTAAGCGCCCGACTTCGGCTCAGGTCATCATCTCACGGTTTGTGGGTTCGAGCCCGACATCCAGCTCTGTGCTGACAGCTCAGAGCCTGGAGCCTACTTCAGATTCTGTGTCTCCCTCTCTTTCTCTGCCCCTCCTCCACTCATGCTCTGTCTCTCTGTCTCTCTCTCTCTCTCAAAAACAAATAAACATTAAAAAAAAGGAAGTAAAATGATGGAGTAAAAGTTTCACAAAGCAAATACTAGCAAAAAATTGTGGAGATCTATGTTAATATCAGGAAAACATATACATAAAGGTAAAAAGAATAGACAAAAACTAAATGACTACAGGAAGCCCCTACCATTTTCCTTCTTTTTTTTTTTTTTGGAGGGGGCACTTTTTGGTTTGCTTATTTTGGTTTGCTTATTTTGCTTATTATAGTGAGAGCAGGAAGAAGGTTGGAACTAGATGGGAGGGAGAAGTTAAGGAAGAAATAGATGTTTAGTATGAAGGTGACTTCTCAGATAGAGCCAAGTAAGACAAGGAGATTTTCAGATTTTAGTTTCTCATCTTGCTAATTAAATGTATGCCCCTGTCTGAACCTTACATTATGATGTTCTGACAATGATAACTCACATGTGTCTAAGAAATTTGCCGAGTGGTTGAGCCAGGGTCTTAGTGGAACTTCCCCAAACCTGAGAGTTCAACCAATACAAAAGCCTTATTGTACGTTTTGCTTCTGGAAATAATTACTTAAAGAAAAAGAAGTTTCCAGCAGAGTTGAAAGAATTGTTCTCCCCTAAATATAAGACTTGTGAATACCCCATAGAGGAGGCAATTGAAAAGTAATGAGGTGAAAATGGATTATTTTCTCACTTCTTTCCTGAAAGGAAGAAAAAGTTCCCTTCATAAGAAATTAGTTCACACCTTCACTTCCTTCAGAAGTGATTCAGAATGGGGATAAAAGCAAGCTAAAAAAGGAGGAGAAATTTTCATTTGGCCATTCTCTTTTGACCACTTACTTTGCGTAAGTTTTTTTTACTCAGTGCCAGTGGTATGAGTAAATGTTTAATATATGAGAAGCACATAAAGTTAGCCCCTTAAAATCCAGTAAATATATAAATAATAAAAGGCATACCATAACAGTGTCTTTCAAAAGGTATACCAGAGTGGTATCTTGACAGAGCTGTGGAATGGCAGAGTTGAGGACCTCTGTAAATTCACTCCTCCATAAAAGCAACGAAAACACTGACAAACATTGACAAAATTAAGTTTTTCAGAACTCTGGAAATTAAGCAAACACTTGCAAAAGTGTGAGGAGCGTGTATTCAAGAAGGACATCAGGGTTTGTAGTGTTGTAACTGGACCTACGCACCCTCTCCACCGCTCTATGGTAGTGAAAAGACAAACCACAGAATGAGACAAAATATTTGCAAATCACATGTCTGATCAGGGACTTGTATCTAGAATATATAAAGAATAACTAAAGCACAATAATAAAAATACCAGTTAATTTTTTAAATAAACAAAGGATCTGAATAGACATTGCTCCAAAGAAAATAAACAAATGGCCAATAAGCTCAGGAGAAGATGCTCTAGATCATCAGGCATCAGGGAGATACAAATTGAAAGCACAGTGAGCTATCACTTCACAACGACCAGGATGGCTATAATAAAAAAGATAAGCAATGGCAAGTACTGGTGAGGAAGTGGAGAAATTAAAACCCTGATACATTGCTGGTGGTGTAAAATGGTGCAGCCACTGTAGAAAACAGTCTGGCAGTTCTCTAAAACATTAAACAGGTTTAAAACAAGACAACAGGCCCCCAAATGAGTTGCTTACCCTAAGCCCCACATCATCAAACCAAGACTTACTTAACTATGCTTTTGGCTCTCCCGGAACTGGAGTCTCAAGCTAGTCACCAGGAATCGCCTGATCAACTCTAGCTGGGGAATCAGCACCAGGAATCGCCTGATGAGTTACTACTAGCAAGTAACCTTGGAATAACGAAACTGCTTTTTTGCCTAGTAGAACTTCCTGGTTCCTTTCCCTTTCTGCCTATGAAAGTCTTTCATTTTGCACGGCTCCTCAAACCTCCTTTCTATCTGCTAGATGGGATGCTGCCCAATTCATGAATTGTTGAATAAAACCAATAAGATCTTCAAAATTTCCTCGGCTGAATTTTATTTTTTTAACATATAAGTTACCATATGACCCAGAAATTCCACTCCAAGACTCTCTATCCAAGAGAACTGAGGACATATATCCACACAAAAAGTTGTACACAAATGTTTATAGAAACATTATTTATAATATCCAAAAATCGGAAACCACCTAAATACCCATTAATGGATGAATGGAAAAATAAAATGTGGTAGATCCATACTACAGAACATTACTCTGCAATTAAAGGAATTGGAGTATGGATACATGCTACAGCATGGATGAACTTTGAAAACATTATGCTAAGACATATATTGTCTGGTTCTATTTATATGAAATGTCCAGAATAAGCAAATCTATAGAAACAAGAAGTACATTGGTGGTTCCAGGAGGTGGGGGGCAAGAGGAGAGGTAACTGACTGCTAATGAGAAGGAAAGGGGTTAGGGGTGCCTGGGTGGCTCAGTCGGTTGAGTGTCCAACTTCAGCTCAGGTCATAGTCTCACGGTTCATGGGTTTGAGTCCCGCATCAGGCTCTGTGCTGACAGCTCAGAGCCAGGAGCCTGCTTCGGATTCTGTGTCTCCCTCTCTCTCTGCCCCTCCCCCACTCACGCTCTGTCTCTCTCTGTCTCAAAAATAAATAAACATTAAAAAAAATTTTAATGAATAACCATTATATTAAAAAAAAGAAGGGAGGGGGTTCTTTCCAGGACATTGAAAATGTTTTCAAATTTCATGGTGGTGCTTATGTGACTCTGTGAATATACTAAAAACCACTGACCTGTTCACATTGAATGGGTAAAATGTAAGGTATGTTACTTGTATCTCAATCAAGCTGTTTTTAGAAGCACTGTCTGATGTGAACAGGACAAGGGTGACTAGCCAACTTAGTTGGTAGGGCATGAGACTTAATGCGAACAGTCTGGTTGCCAATCAGAGACCCAAGAGGAAGGCCCTGACTGCTCGGATCACTTCCCTGATTGTTCTAAACTAGTCCATCTCAAACTCAGAGCAAAGTGAAGATTCAGATAGGGATGGTAGTAATTCCAAAAGGCCTTAATTCCATTAGGTCTGTGGTTGGCCAGGAAAAATGGATGCACAGCATCGCCATAAACAATCCAAATCAACCCAGCATATTGTTACTAAAGAGCACCCAACCTTCTCCCAGACTGTACAGGTGCCTCCCAATACACCAAGGCTATTTAATATGTCCCAACTTCATACTCTCAAATAGGTGGCTGCATAGTCCCTGCTGAAGGTAGAGGAAAATTATATTCCTCGAGCAGGGACTGTATACCCATAACAACAATGTTATGAAGTATGTGTTAATATTATTTCTATTTTACAGATTGGTAGACTGAGGCATGGAATGGTTAGGTAATTTGGCCAAGGTCACAGAGCTCCTCAGTGGCATGGTGAGCATTTGAACCCACGCTGGTACCAAGAACAGTATGCTTAACCAGGATGCCATTCTGTGTCCCAAGAAAAGCCTTTTCATACCCTTCCTAGTCAATCTCCCTGCTTTTTACACGTGTGCAATTACCTAGTGAAGAGCTATTCAATGTCTTGTTTGCCTGGTTCCCATTTGTCCCCCTAAACATAGTTTTCATTTGGTTTAAATTCACGGTTTTGAGCAACCAGAACCCAACATTGTTTCCTATGATGTTTGCCCAGCGTCCTGCCCTTGTAACACATCAATAAAAGTGCACACAATTCTGTGCAAACATTCAGGACAAAACTCTGACCCTTACCACCACCTCTAGCTCAGCTTTCCCCTTTCAGTACTCCCAACACTCTAGTTCCCAGCACTATTGTTCCCCCACCAATAGACAACATGGCCATAGAGGAGGCCACAGCCTTTGGTGTTCTGGGGACATGAAATGAAGGAAGGCTTCACGGAGAAGGTTGCATCTTCTCTGGTCCCTGAAGGGCAGGTAGAAATGTAGGGAACAAACATTTTAAAAGAAGCATAGTTTAAGCAAATGCATGACTAGCAGAGTGTTCTGAGAGCAAAGACTTTGGGATCAGACAGCTGTGGGTTGAAAGCTGGGCCATCTTAACCAACTTACTTAACCTCTTTGAACTTCACTTTAAATTCTTAAAAACCTAGATAATAATATGTCTCTCTCCAGGGGTGAGGATTGAATGAACTTATAATAAACACTAGACACATTCTAAGCTCTCAGTTAAGAAATACAATCACCTATAAAGCAGTAAACATGACTCATTTTTGGCAAGCAGTGGTAGTTAACTTTGCCAATGTTGGTAAATAATGGCAGAGAAGTCTGGAAAGGCAAATTGAGACCAGATCTTTAAAGATTAGGAAAATCTTGGAAAAACAAAAAGAGTTATAAAGTTTGTATATAAAAGAGAGAAAGAAAGAGAGGAGAGAAGAAGAGATGGGAGGGGAAGGGAAGGGGGGAGGGAAGGGGAGCGGAGAGAGAGAGGTTGCTTGAAAAAAATGACCAGAATCGAGAAAGTTGCTTGGAATTCCTCTGCAGTTCATTAATGTTTTATTGTGTAGCCTTCCCATTATATTGTGAACTATATGAGGATACGAATCATGTCTATTTTGTTTACCACTCTATTCCCAGAACAGTGCACAGTGTCTAATCGACAGTATGTGCTCAATATTTGTTGAATGAACAAATGAATTATGATGATGGGGGGGTGGTAAAAATAAAGATTACAAGAATTTAAGCACAGATCACTAAACGAATGCATAAGATTGGAAGTGCAGAGGAAATAATGAGTTGAAATTTTGGACTCAAGCAGTTCAAGAAGCCTGTAGTGCATTTTGGTGTTCATATCTAGCGAAATTCCGTATGTGGCCCTGGAGATCAGAGAAGAGGTGGGGGCTGGAGATGTGTAACTATGTATGATTCATTAGCATACGAGTAGCAATTGACATCACGCGGGAGGAGAGAAGTTTTAAAACGAGACATCCCCCGGAAGTGACGCCACTAAGCGGGGGTGGGGGGGTGCGCAATAGAAGGAAGCTGGTGCGCTGGCAGTTGAAGCTAGTCTGAAGAGGGGAGAGCCGCGGAAAAAAAAAACGTTCAAGTATGAGAAGATACAGAAGAGATTGGTCTCGTGAAGACTCACGAAGATACCAAGGAAGGAGGGACTATTATGATGAGGAGCCACAAACCAGTTATGGGTGGTAAGGCAATAGAGATATCTAACTGATTTGATGACCCAGAAGTTGTTGGTGTCTTTGAGGTGAACGGTTTTAAAGGATGCCGGAGAGTGTAGGCAGTTTGTAGCGGTAAATTGTTTGAACTTGAACCCCAACTAGTTTGTGACCCTGAACAGGTTACTTAATCATGCTGTCCCTTAACTATAAAACGGAGATGACTGTCTCGTATTGTTATTGAAGTAATAAGTGAAGTAATATGGATTAAAATGCTTAGAAAAGGAACTTTGCTCGTGGTCACCACTCAGTAAAATTTTAGCTGTTAAGAGAGTAGGTTGCAGAAGGCGGGTGAGTGGCGGTGTATACTAATCTTCATTTGAGGTCTGAGAGACAAAAAAAAAAGCCTCCCAGAATGAAGGAACTTGATAAGCCTTTCCTTATGAATAGCGCAAAATCAAACTGTGAATAATTTTACAAACGCTACAGAGACAGGTGGGATTCAATTCAATGAGGCTAGATTCTTCCAGAATGTTCCAGAACTTTAAATCTGTCTCCACCAGTCATGCGCAGTGTGATTTCCATCCTTTCCCCAAGCTCCACCCCTTTTTCCTATAGGCTACTGATACAGGTCTCTCCGGGCGTTTCTCGTTGGTCTTTGGCCAGCGTTGGCCCCGCCTTCTGAAGCAAAGAAGTCCTCCTATTGGGCCATTCAGATATTTTTAGCTTGTCCCACGTCCTTGGGAAAATGGATGCTTTCTGTCAGAGTATCCAATTAACGAAAGCTGAGTGATTTTTCTTCCCGACGAAGTAGAGAAATATCAAACAAGCGAATACAGGAGACGAATGGGAGGGTACGGTCGGAACTGAAGGGAATTGTACTTAAGGTTGGAACGTCGGGCTGCTTTTAACAACGGACCGAGCTACTTCCGGGAGAGAATGGGCGGGTGGAGAATTCGGCGTTTGGCGGGTTTAGCTGTCTCCCTAAATAATTGATCCTCCGGCAGCCGAGGGAGACGGACACGTGAGGAGGCAGTGACGCCGCCACCGCCGGAAAAACCAGCTTCGAGCTCCCTGATGGCCTCGTCTGTGGTGAGTGCCCGGGCCGCGGCAGGGTGCCGTGGCGCCGCGACTCGGCCGGCTGAGGGGAGGGGCACTGGGCCGGCCGGCTGGTGGTCACGTGGTCCAGTGGCGAATCAGGGCCTGGCCCGCTGGGCCTCGGGGCGGGGCCCGCTCTCCGTAGCCACCTTGGGTCCCTACCCCCCAACTCCCCCCCACCGCCCCCGACTCCCGGAGTCTGTGCAGTTGCTTTGGGTTGCTGGAAAGGACCCCGAGATGGGAATTGGTGGGAGGCAGGAATGTTGGGGTTTGTTTATGGCTTGCGATCTTTTTTCCCCATGATCTTTCCATCACCTGGTAGAGAAATGAAACTTAAATCTTAATTCAAATAATAGGGTGGACTCAGTGAATGGCTGGGAGAAAAGGTACTTAATCTCCAGGCAGGAGAAAACCCCGACAACATCTCTCTTCTTCGTTTTTACAATTGTTTACAAATGCCAGTGAATTTTTACGTAATATGAGGAAGTTTCCTGTCTTGTTTTCAAGTATTTTATTGAACTGTATTTGTACCCTGTTTTTTTTTTCCCCACTGAACAACTCCTTATGGTAACTTCTGGCTTAGAGAACTCAATGCTCCCCCCCTCCTTTTTTTAAAGGTTCAGACCACATCATTTTTATTAAAGTGAATGTTTTGTAAAATACTGGAAGCCTAAAAAGTACTTAACAGTACCTGTTACAAAGCAAAGATTGTAAATTCATATTTGAGAAAAACATTCACTAATGAGGGATGAGATGCCCTTAATATATGTATCTTAAAATGGTGAAAAATGTAAAAACTGGAAACTTTTGAGCCCTGAACTTTGCAATGTCCAAATTTATATGGAAAAATGAGCTGTATATAGAGCTACAATCATCAGCTTCTGTTGGTTTTCTGTTTGTTAGGAGTTGGAGGCGGTGGTAATGTACACTTATGAATTTTTTCTTGTAGGATTTTAAAACTCATGTAGATCAGGCATGTAGAGCTGCTGAGGAATTTGTCAATATTTACTATGAGACAATGGACAAAAGAAGACGGGTGAGTGTTAGAGACTCTATTACTCTTTATTAAGTACCAGGTTTTTTGGTCTTTTCTCAGTCATTCATCTGACTTGCATAAGCGATGATTGTAGACTTGCTCTTTAATAAAGTGCATTGTTTAGGGAAGGATTGGTGTGATATCATGGAAGTGTGGGCTCTGGAATCCTAACTCAACTTTGAGTTGAGTTTACCTAATTGAGTGACCTTGGGCAAATTGCCAACCTTTCTTAACTTCATTTTATTTTTATGGTGGTAAATGGGAACTAACTTACTGCACTTGACATGGCACCTGACATATTTACTTAAATATGTTACCTTTTTTAATCCCATCATTCAGCCAAGATGGTTAAAATAGTATTATAGTGCTAGTGAAGGTGCTTGGCACTACAGGGACTGTTCCTTGATTTGCCCATTTAATTTCGTATATTAATAATTTCTGATTAAAGCTTATGGCTATAGTTGGTACTCAGAAATAGGATCCACATGGTTTGGATACTTTTAGTATCCAACAGTGCAAGTTGTCACTTCATCAGCTTTTTTGTTGTGATTTATCCCTGAGCGGTATCTTCTCAGTGATTTTTTCAGTGTGTGCTCCAGCCTTGCCTAGGTCTTTTATCCACACAGGATTGCTTTAGAGAATGTTCTTTATGCTGCAGATACAGAAGTTAATATCTTATCTCTAAAAATGTCTTTTTTTTAAGACAGAAGATAAAAGAAGTTTCTGGTACTTGATGTTTGATGACAGGGGCAAGGGACCTGACAATGGATGTTTTTTGTGTCTTACTGCTATCAAAAACAAAGTAGCAAAAAAAAAAAAAAGGCAACATAGTTTATTACCAGAGTCAAGATAATGGGCTTGTGTTTTAATCCAAGTGAAGTTGTAGAATTAAGCAAATAATGTGTCCTGTGAGACACTAAACCCCTGTGACCAGGGAGTTAACTGTTGGATTTTGCCTTATTTCAGCCTTAACTACTTGACTTATCGAGGACTCTGCTTTACCAAGTCCTCGTGATTCCTTTGAACAAAATATGCTGTTTGCATAGTAGTAAAAGGAATTCTTCCTAACCTACAACAATAAATGGTTCAAACATTAAATGACTCACACTTACAGGAACACTGGGGTTGGAATGTATGGGTAGGACCTGATTGGCAACTTTGTTAATCTCAGAACTAGAAAACTGAGGGAGACTAAAGCTGGTTTGGGGATGCGTGTGCTTGAAATTTGTGATCGTTTACTTCATTTTAACACAGAAAGCAAAACTTTACATTTAAAACTTCCTTCCAGTTGGGAGGCCAAGTTTTTTTTGTGGCTAAAGTGAAGTATCTATTCAGGCCAAGAGTCTATAGAAGGCAGCCACCTTGCTCACAGTGTATTCCAGCAACAGGGGGCGAGGGGAGTAGAGGTGGAAGTAGCACCATGGAAATGTTTATCTGCCACCTGTAACCCTTCAACCCATTTCTGTAAAATGCTTCCCCAGAAACAAAAATCCTCATCTTTTTTTCTTTTCTGTCTCTTTAGGCACTAACCAGGCTGTATCTAGACAAGGCCACTTTAATATGGAATGGAAATGTTGTTACAGGGCTAGAAGCCCTAACCAATTTCTTTGATATGTTGCCTTCTAGTGAGTTCCAGGTCAATATGTTAGATTGCCAACCAGTTCATGGTAAGATCATGGTCTTTCTGTGTCTTTTGTCTTCCTCTTGCGAGCACTGAGCTTTAACACCAAAAGCAAACGTGCAACTCTTAGCCACAGAAGTAATTACTTTTTTGAGCAAGTTAAAAATGAAAAATTCAGGGGTACCTGAGTGGCTCAGTCAGTTAAGCATCCAACTCTTGGTTTTGGCTTAGGTCATGATCTCACGGTTTGTGAGTTCGAGCCCTGTGTCGGGCTCTATGCTGACAGCTCAGAGCCTGGAGCCTGCTTCAGATTCTGCATCGCCCTCTCTGCCCCTCCCCTGCTCGTGCTATGTCTGTCTCTCTCAAAAATAAATAAACATTAAAAAATTTTTAAAAAGGAAGCAAACTAAGAAACAGCTCTGTTAGAAACCCAATGAAGTATGGATAAATGCAGGAACCGAAGGGTCCTGTACTAGATATAAGCTCTTCACATAGAAACTTTAGTGTACCCCAAATCTTTCTGGACTGCAAATAATTTTAATCTGCTTTGAAATGATTATTTAGCTTTCTGCTTTTTGAGAGCACAGGTTCAAGATTGTGCTGAAGGTCGAGAAAGTTGATGAAACTCTTTTGCTGTGTCAAATTATAAGCATTGTAGTTTAAGCCTGAAAATCTGTTTATTGAGAGAAACTGTGACCTCTTCTCTTTTTTTTTCCTTAATGTGGGTGAAGAGCAAGCTACTCAGGCCCAGACCACAGTTCTCGTTGTGACCAGCGGAACTGTGAAGTTTGATGGAAACAAACAACACTACTTCAACCAGAACTTCCTGCTGACCGCCCAGTCTAATCCTCAAAACACCGTGTGGAAGATTGCAAGCGATTGCTTTCGTTTCCAAGATTGGGCTAGTACTTAAAGTCCATTCTTCTTTGGTCCATTAGTTCCAGCAACAGAAATTTATGTGAAGTAATTCATTTCATTGTGGAAGTACTAGAAACTAGTATGTGCTGAAACTGTGTTTCTTTAATACTTTTTTTATTCATAGCAGCGCCTTTTCTAGCAGCTGCCAGTTTGGATTGTTGCCCTTAAGAGCTTTAATGCTAGTTTTTTACATGCCTTATATGCATTTCACTCATGACATTCTTACAGTTATATTGTACACATGGTCTCTGTATTAACATACTCACTGTGAGCCCAGCCTATTGCAAAAATGAAATTCTTTTATAATATTATCTATGGGATATCAGCACAACATAACTGTATGGGAGAAAGCAGAGTTTTTCATTGTTACTAGATTAAGTTTTTAGTAAGACATAGAGCTATTGCCAGTAAATGCTGGTAATGCAGTTTTAACCTAAGGCTTTTCCAAATCAGTTCAGTGAAAGTATTACTAATATAGGTTTGCGTAGCTGCCCTGATGTACTAGCATATAGAGATGTTCAGTCGTCTTTTTTTCACGTTAAGTATTTGTTTTATGTCAGCATGTTTCCCTATGGAGTGAATTTATTTACTAAAATGTTCCCAGTTGATACTTGAGCATTAGATATACTCAGTGGTTTTCAAAGTAAAACTACTTAAAAAGACTTTTTTTTGGCAGCTCCAAGTTTATAACGTTAGGTACCGAATGGTATAGTAGGACTAATATAGCTTTAATGGGAGAATGGGGAGTGAAAAATGGAGAGATCCAAGGTTGGCCAAAAGTTAAGAAGGGTGGCCAAATGGTACATTTTTGGTACTTGTTTTCTACCTCCTGAAATCACCTGTTTTTAGGGTTTAAGTCATAAATTGTCCTTGCCAAATGGTCCCGAGTGTCACTTTTGTTCTAAGAATGATTTTGAAAGGTTCTTCCAGTTCGCCTCATACTTCCCACCAATATTTATCTCAAATGTATTCAAGAACTTATGGGGGTTAAATGTCAGCAATAAGCCTGACCCTGCAGGGTCTGACAGGAAAGTGGGAAACAAAGCCATTGCTATATATTTGGGACACTCTTACCTGCTAAGTCTTCCATGTGAACTTCAGGCCAAACATCTCCTGTGTATTACCCATCCCCAAAGTAAGTGATTTGTTCTCTGTGGTTTACACTGTCGTCTGCATTTTTTTTATTACTTATTTAAAGTTAAAGTTATTTAATTTGACACGCTGTTCTTCTGTGAAGCAAATGGAACTATTTTTAAATATGTTCCTGTTATGTGGCTAGGTCTCTGTCTTTTTTAAAGAGAGAAAAGAGGAAGGCAGGTTTTCATCAACTCCTAGGCTTCAAAAGAACAGATTGATTCATGTTGCATCTCGACATCTAAAGAGAAAAGGCTAGTGTTGGGTTTTTGTTACACTTTAACATTTTTTCCATTCTTGTGTTTATTGTTTCAGTGTTTTTAAGCTAAACCTGCCAGCTTCATTTCTCCATTGCAACTCAGAATCCCTGTTTCTTACCACTTACTTTGAAAACCAGCAGTTCATTTACTGTTGCCCCAAACTACACATTTTACTTCTGATAATAGAACCAACTAGGAGAAGGAGGTGGAACAGAAATTTAGACCACACTCCCTTGTGGTACTGATCAAAGCTTACATGGTATATTCTACTCAAAGTGAGCTTATTCTAATCTGGGGTTGGCCGTTTAACGCCTGTAGCAGCAAAAGCCAGTGCCCAAACACTGCCCTTTCCCTTGTAGAGAACAGTCTCAAGTAAAAGCTGCATATAACTAGCAATAACTGAATTGAGCAGTTATACTGTATTGTTTTACGATTCCTATATACATTGCTTTTTCCTTCTGTATAACTTTTAAATGGCTGGAACTACTCTTCTGTGGACTAAGACTGTATTTTTGACATGCACATATTTTTGTAACTTGAAAAAATAAAATAAAATTTTCCTTGTGACAGGTTTTCTCAAGCTTGTTTTAAGGTCTTTTGGTTTTTCTTTTGAAGACTCCAGAAATGACTACCTGTATAATACAAAGTTTCTGTATGATACAAAGTTTTCAAATTAAACACACACACACACACACACACACACACACACACACACATTAGAGTGTTGAAAACAATGGTTGACAACCTGGATTTTGTCTCTTCTCTGACGTGTGTTCTTTTCCTACCAAATGTTCACATCCTAATATCACCTGTTTGAGGTAGCAGGATTCTGGTGAGATGTTGAAAATTTTAACCCTGAGAAACTAGCCAAAATGCTGGATTCCATAGGCAGTTAAACCAAAAGAGTTGGTTTCCAAAAAGAATGGTCTCCTTAAATTCAATTCTACATTAAAAATATGTCAACAGAGGGGCGCCTGAGTGGCTCAGTCAAGTGACTCTTGATTATGGCTTATGTCATGGTCCCAGGGTCATGGGATCAAGCCCCACGTTGGGCTCCACAATGAGTGTGGAGCCTGCTTGGGATTCTCCCTCTCTTGCCTCTCCCCCTGCTCATGCCTGCACTTGCTGTCTCTCTAAAAAATGAAAAAATAATGTCAACAGACACTTGGAGAGGAGGGAGAAGATGCAACACCCCTTGAAACCAACTACCATTTTTCATCTTCAAAGATGCACATTTTTCACAAGTTAATATCCCTGAAATTGGTATGGATCATAAACATGTCAAATCATAGTTTAATCACCTTTTTTCCTTTTCTCAGTAGTACACAAAATACTGCTGAGTCTCAAATTGATGGCAGATTAGACTGATGAAGTCCAGTAAGGAGTTGCCTAGATAAAAAATGGTTAGGAATCTAATCTACTCAGGTCTAAATTTGTAGGCAGTGGAAGTAATAGGCTGTCAGCCTAGGAGGCCTGTAACTCAAGACTCAAATTCTGCCAAGTTACTTGTGTTTCTATATGGCTAGAAGAGCCACAGACCTTATTTAAACATACTTGAGCCTTGGAGAATTGGGAGTCATAACATTTTCCTGATTTTTGACAGTCACCTAGTAATATAAGATGTGTCTAAAAAGATAGTCCCAGTGAGATTAAAGGGCACATGTTGTTTGGGGAAGGAGCAAGCAGTCAACAAAAGGCAAGAAGATAGCATGTGTTTTATTGTGGAATGTTTCTGGATTAACTTGCTTGAAACTAGTGAGGCAGGAAATTTGGTAGAAGGGAACTTCACTTGCTGATTCTTGTTATGATTTAATACACGGTATAAAGGATAAGGCTGGTATAAAGGATAACCTGTCTAGGGGGGAAATGATAGGGCAGATTTGGCTTTCTGGTTTAGCAGTTGGCTTGATACAATGAAAACATTTCATCAAAACACTTGCCTCCCAAACTTCTGTATTCTATTTTTTCCCAGAGCACCTGGGTGGCTCAGTCTGTTAAGTGTCAGAGTCTTGATTTCAGCACAGGTTGTGCTCTCATGGCTCGTGAGTCCGAGCCCTGCATCCTGCTGTATGCTGACAGCAGGGAGCCTGCTTGGGATTCACTCTCTCCCTCTCTCTGCCCTTCCCGCCGCCCTCTCTCAAGAATAAGTAAAGAAATATAAATTAGTTAATAAATATTTGCCCTTCTTTGCCAAATGCAGGTTTCTGTACAAAAGAGTTCTCAGTGACTATCAGTGGCCTATATAGATCAGTCTTGCTTCCTAGAGAAGCACTAAAAGGAGGAAATATGTTGTTGGAGGGTCTTGGGATACAGCCTGCATCTCAAATTGAGGTGTATATATCCTCTAGATCAGTGGTTTTCAAAGGTTTTGCTCTAACGCACAATAAGTACAAAATAGCACAATCCAGCATGCAGATGCATAAATGTAACAAACTAATTCAAATGTTATGTCCAAAATAAAACTCATGTTTCCTACTTTCAGGTTGTTTCTGGTACTTTCCATTTCATTGTATTTATTTTATTTTATTTTTATTTTTTTGAAAATTCTGTTCACAGCCACTGAATAGACTTTTTCCAACTTCTTAATGGATTATATCAGCAGTTTGGAAAACACAAAAATAGAGCAAATATATTATTTTCAATATCACTTTCTAGTGTAGGCTGGGGTCGGGTCGGCTTCCAGAAAGTGGTACCGTGGGTCAGCAATGTCACCCTGACTTAGAAATGATCAAAAACTTCCTCCTCCCGGGTGTGTCATATTTGTGGAGGGCAAAGAAGGGGAGCACTGTTTTCCTCCTATTCCTTATCTTGCACCCAAAGTCCAGAGCTAAGAAAGCAACTGTTTAGGCAGAATCTGAGAATAGCATGTGTGGTGATGAAAAGGATTCGAAATGGGGAGGCTGCCCTATTTCAGGTGTCCAAGAAGAGAATGGAGTAGGCATTCCAGCAGAAACACTTTTGAACATGGTTTGAGACTGCATAAACTGTATTTTGGTCTATTTCAAGTCAATTTCGTGTGGGTTTTTTTTTTTCCTTTCCCTCTCTTCTTGGACATTCCAGACATTTACATTATCAACTCTCTGGTTTAACAAAGGCTGTGGTGTTCCTGGCTGTGTAAATCCTGGTCCCAGACCCAAAGGAGACCCGTATACTAAGGCTGTTCTGCCCCTGCCGTGCTTTGTGGCCTTTGGTAATTCACTTAGTCTGGACTTCTGTCTTCAGATGTTGAGAATGGACATTTGCCCTATCTGGCCCACCAGGCAGTTGTGAGGTTCAAATAAGACAACAAATGAGAAAGCACTGCACAAAACGGTATGTTTTTGGCTTGGTGATTGGCTTTTCCCTCTCCCCAAATTCTGTTTCTTTTGCAGTAAAATCAGTTGATAGAGACTGCCATCCACAATCACAACTTGCCACTGCCTGTGCAAGACTTCTTCCAGCTCCACAAAAAGGCTAATGTTAGATCCAGATAGCGATGACCAATTTACTGTATATTAAAAAAAGGGATTTAGGAAGTGCCGGGGTGGCTCAGTGGGTTAAGCATCCAGACTCTTGATTCCAGCCAAGGTCACGATCTCATGGTTTCATGAGTTTGAGCCCTGCGTCAGGCTCTGCACTGACAGTGCGGAGCCTGCTTGGGATTCTCTCTCTCTCCCTCTCTCTGCCTCTCTCTATCTCCTCTCAAATAGGTGAGACAGATAGATAGATGATAGATAGATTTAGGCCCTTAAAGGGAAGCAAGAATAGCAATTCGCAAATGTATTTTTGAGAGGTCTGTCTGCACCGGGGAAAAAATGGAATGGAACATTATTGATTCCAATTCTCTTACTCAAAGGCAGGAAATCATCGAGAGGTGTCTGCAACACTAACTGCAGGTGCTTCCAGCCCCCCCTTCCTCGTTCCCCACCCCTGCCCCCTGCAGCCCTCAGCTTCTGGAGCGGCCCACATGAACTTTGTTCCCCTTCCCTTTTTGTGCTGTTTCTAAGACAAACAAATCTTTGGGAGACCAGTGACAAAACTAAGAACTAGGGGGCCTCCTACCTCCACACCCCTTCTTCCCATCCTTCTGGGGCTGTACCTCGTTTTGCGTTCCAAGGTCCCCACAGTTGCAGACTCTGGAGTCTCCTGCCCTCTCCTCAAACACCCCTCCCCATCCCATGGGGACATCTTTGCCCTAAGACTCATTCTCTCAGGCCCCACCCTCCATTTTCAAGTTAAGCTTGTTAACTCCTAAACTCAACAGGGAAGTGACTAGCTTCTGTCTCCTGGGGTTTCTGCATTTTGTCTGGAAGCAACTGGAATGATACTATACCTCAAAGATATGGCCCCTCATCGTGGCTCTTGGGACATATGTTTCGTGTGTGAGGGATGGGAGTAATGTGATTGGTGCCCCTCAAACTATACCTTGCAGAAGGCCTTCTATATACTATTTATCGTAGGATATAAATGAGCCCAGCATATAACCTCCAACGTATCCTATTGACTAGGCATTCTTTTGACTTCCGTTCACTGTGAGAAATGTCTTCTATTCCACTGCTGCTCTCATCCAGTTGTTAGTGGGCCGAGAACCCTCCCAAACCCCGTTTCTGCCCCATGCTGTTTATCAGCCTGCAGAACCCCTTTGGCACCAGCCTCAGAAAACTCTAGAACATAGCATGGTGTGAGCTAATGGGCCAGCTTGGAATCAAAGAGACACAGAGGTGGATTGTGGGCTTGCCAATTGCTGACTGAGTGATCCTTTGACACGTTATTAATCCTCTACCAGAGCCTCCACTTCCTCATCTATAAAAGGGAGATAATAATTACCTTGTGGGGCGCCTGGGTGGCTCAGTCAGTTAAGCACCCCACTTCAGCTCAGGTCATGATTTCATGGTTCATGCGTTCAAATCCCACATTGGGCTCTCCACCCTCAGTGAGGAGCCTGCTATAGATCTTCTGTCTCCCTCTCTCGCTCTGCCCCTCCCCCACTGGCTCTCACTCTCTCTAGAAAATAAACATTTAAAAAATGTTTTGGGGGCACCTGCGTAGCTCAGTCAGTTGAGCGTCCGACTTCGGCTCAGGTCATGATCTCACGGTTTGTGGGTTCGAGCCCCGCGTCGTGCACTGTGCTGACAGCTCAGAGCCTGGAGGCTGCTGCAGATTCTGGGTCTCCCTCTCTCTCTGCCCCTCCCCCGCTCAAGCTCCATCTCTCTCAAAAATAAAACATTAAAAAAAAACTTAAAAAAAATTTAAATACTAATACTTACCTTGCAAGGTTACTGTGACACTTGAATGAGGAAATAGCTGTACCAAACCTGGCACACGGTAATGACATAACTAACCGTCATTAAGCACTTACACGTGCCTAGCAACACTAAGCAACTCGCGCATTATTATCTCATTTGACCTCACCGTAACCTTAGGAAATAGGTGCCATTTTCATGACCAGTTTGAAAATTAGGAAACTGAGGTTCAGAGAAAGAGTCACTAGTCCAAAGCTACCCCGTGGCAGAAGCGGGGTTCAACAGCAGGCCCTTATGACTCTTAACCATTACAGTAGAATTACAGGCATGTCACGAATGGCAGTGATCGCCATAACTGCTGTGTTGTACATTCTTGGAGCCAAGCCTGAAGGAGACTCCACTGCCCAGATGCCCAGTGTATCTATGTGCACACTCATTGTCTGTCTTCGGCAGAATCTTCTTTACTTCCCTGGCCAGAAGGCTCCTAGAGCTGAGGGTTAAACATGGAGAAGCATCAGAGGCTGGAACCTGCTTCAGATTCTGTTACTCCTTCTCTCTCTGCTCCTCCCCCACTCATGCTCTGTCTCTCTCTGTCTCTCAAAAGTGAATAAAGGTTAAAAAATATATTAAACGTGGAGAAGCATATTCAGTACATAAGTCACAAGTCGGGGGGAATCTTGAGCTCATGTCTGGAGGGAAAAATACAACAGAACAGGGTGGGAGCCACTCTCACCCCCAACTCCTTATAAGGCAGGGAGCCAGCCCAAAGCTGCAAACCCTGTCTTGGGAGTATCACCGGGTGCTACCTTGCATTAGCACTGATCTGCCTTGACGCAGGGGTGTTGGCCATTTTCTTGGTGGTTAGAAATGGTTAAAGGTGTGGCAGCTTAGGGACACTGTTCAATTTACCTTTCTGGAAAGAACTCACCTTTGGGTTGTGAGGACAGCCGAGAACCTCTATATAGTTGCAGTGGGCTGCAACATCTGAGCCGAGGCCATGCTCCTTTGGGGCAGCCTTGAGCCAGTGACTGAACACAGGAGGGTGCTAAAGCCTGGCCATTTCAGTCCCCTGCTTCACTAAAGATCTATCTTTTCTCTGCAGCTGCCTCCTGGAGCGGTCCAGGCTTCCAGATCCATATCACAGCCTACCTAACTCTGCTTGTGTCCTTCTATCCTCTCACCAATGTTGGATATACAGCAATGTCTGGAGATTTGCTTGCCCAATCCCGCTTCCTCCTTCTTCATCTTTCACAGATGTCAACCCCAATCAACCTTTCTCCCCTAACTCCATCTTGATGTCTGCTTCCTAGAGACTCCAAGCTGACCCAGGAGTTTCTGTCACCTGTCGTTTGTTGAATTGAAGCACTGATCAATATTGACAGTATCTGGTGGTTTCTCCAGCAGGTATCCTAGTAGCTTGCTTGACATGGAACCTTCCATGAGCAAGGAAAAAAAAAGAACAGGAGACAAAGACTCATTGCAAAGCCCTATACTCAGGCTATGGGAGAGGCATCCCAGGCACTTGGGCAGAAGATTAGAGTCCTGGCTGACTGCATTTGGTCTAGGGAGGGTTGGAGTCGAAGAGGAGATGGAGAGATACTTGGGCTGTCCAGGCCTGGCAGGCAGGGAAAAAGATGGGTGACGGGGAAGGGAAAGTTGGGGAATGGGAGTGCATGGCCCAGATAACACTGTTAGTATTCACCAAGGGACCCCAGCATCCTGGTATGTTAGCATCCTGGCAGCAAAATCTACACCTAACCAGCACTTTCCAAATACAAACTGGCCTGCCAGAGATCTCGGTATACCTTGGCCTTCTGTCCCATCCCACCTCCCACTCTTGCCTTCTGTGTCCTCTTGCCCAAGAACAGAGATTCTGAACCTGATCTGGGGTCCACAGAACTCCTGGAGCTTTGGGAGGGTGGGCTGTGATTTCCCAAGCAAATTAATATTTATCTAAGGACAGAGGTTATAGGTTTCACTAGCATCTCAAAGGACAGGAGAACTGAGTGCTAAAGAGATTAGAAACTATTGGTCTGGAGTAAGTGAGTCTATTTTTATGGATTTTCTAGAGAAAACTGGCACAAAGTAGGTGCCCCAAAGTAATTGCTACATGAATGCGTGCCTAGAGAAAGGAAATGACCATGGGTAACAAAAATTCATTCAGAGATAAAACCTAAAACACTTGGCATGGTACCTGATACACAGTAGGGCTTCAGCAAAAAAAAATATATAATTATCACCATCATCACATGGTCAATCTTTTGAACAGGAATCTGGACTCCAGGCTGACTGAACAATAATGTATTTAACCATTTTCTGTCGCTGGGTATACCAACTGTCTCCACTTATTTTCCATCACACACAGTGCAACACTGAATACCTTATATACATACAGTAAAACCTTAGTTTGCAAGGAAAATTCATTCCAGAAACATGCTTGTCATCCAAAGCACTTGTATATCAAAGCGAATTTCCCCATAAGAAATAATGGAAACTCAGATGATTTGTTCCACAACCCAAAAATGTTCATATAAAAATGATTACAATACTGTAATAGAATACAAATAATAAAAAAATACAAAATATAAAGAAAAATAAACAAATTAACCTACACTTACCTTTGAAAACCTTCATGGCTAGTGTGAGGGAGACAAGAGACAGGAGGGGTATTGTGTAGGACGACTTTCACTATCACTAACAGAATCACTGCTATCTATTGGCTGAGTGGAATCTTTTTCTGCATGGGACCATTAAATACACTCACACCAATGTTGACTTAAGTATAGTATTAATAGTCTCTTGTCTAATATTGTATTTAATGTAACTGGCAATAAGGCAGAAGAGGAAAGGGTCTATATCTGCAGGCAGCCTGACCTAGAATGAAGCGCAGCATGCTTAAGCTTCCTTTTGTATGGAAAAGCAAAGGACTGTCCATAGGTGCTTTGAAGTGACAACAAATATGCTCGTGCCAGTTGTGGGCACCTTCCAACATTCTGAAAAATCGCTGATTTCTGCTGAACACTGCAGCCTGAGACTGAGCATCTGAGCATGGGAGATGATCACCCACAATCCTGCAGCGAAAGAGAGAGAGAGAGGGGGAGAAGAAGAAGAATAGAAGAAGAAAGAAGAAGAAGGAGGAGGAGGAGGAGGAAGAGGAGGAGGAGAAGGAGAAGAAAAGAAGAAAAGAGAAGAACCACCATTAGGTCAGTTGTGATCATGTGACATTCAGCGTTATGTACTACTCATATTGCAAGACATCACTCATTTATCAAGTTAAAATTTATTGGAACTGTTTGCTCATATTGTGGAACAGTCGCAGAGCAAGTTACTCAGAACCCAAGGTTTTACTGTATTTTTGTACACACCTGTGAGTATATCTAGAAAATTGAATTCTCAAATGCAATTGTTGGGCTAAAGGATATGCACATTTTAAATCTTGATTAAAACTACCAAATTTCCCTCCAAGAAGGCTCTATCAATTTATACTCTCACAGCATGTATATGAATTCTCATTTTCCCATACCTTTAGCCACATTGTACACTATTAATTTTTAAAAATTTGCCCAAGTTATTAGTGTGAAAATGGTGTTGTGCTTCAGTTTGTAATTCTTCAATTGTTAGCTAATTTGGTAACTCCTAAACTGATACCTCTAGTCATGACCTCCAATGTTGTACTTAAAACCAACAGCATATTCCAATGTCTAATGGACAACTCTAACATAATTTAGCATGCCCATAATCAAAATCCTAATTTGGAAAATTTTCTTAAATGTAAAACTAAAGTATAGACAACAAAACATTTAAGATGGGAAGGAGTTAACATGTGTAAGTTAAACTCCCCATCTTATCCTCCAACCTGCTGTATCTACACAATGTCCCATCTCTGAAAATGGCAACTCTATTCTTCCAACACTCAGGCGAAAACCCTGAAGCTATCCCTACCTCCTCCCTGTATCTCAAATCCCACAAAGTCTGACAACATGTCACTACTCCACCAATACCATCCTGGTCTATACCAGGATTATTGTTTAAACCTCCAACCTCGTTTTCCTGATCCCATCCCAGCCTATTCTCAACACAACAGCAAGAGTGGTGCTTTATTTTTTTACTGTTTATTTATTTTTAGGGGGGGTGGGGCAGAGAGAGAGAGGGGAAGAGAGAATCCCAAGCAGGCTCCATGATCAGCGCAGAGCCCAACATGACCGTGAGATCATGACCCAAGTCAAAATCAAGAGTTGGATACTCAACCAACTGATCCACCTGGACATCCCAAGAGTGGTCCTTTAAAAAACACAAGTCAGGTCATGTTACTCTTCTGCTCAAACCCCCCACCCTCAGTGCCTTCCTAAGTAATTTGCAGTAGGAGCCAAAGTCCTATTCAATGGCCTTCAAGGGCCTTATGGTCTGACTCCTGCTCATCACAGTCAAGGTCTCTCTGATCTCATCTGCCTTGTGCTCCCTCCATTCCAGCCACTGGGCCTCTTTGCTAAATGTGGACCACTCTAGGTAAGACTCCTTACAGGTACAGCCTTTGCCCCTGCCCACAACATTGTTTGACCAGATACCTTTGTGCCTCATCCTCATAGTTGAGGTCTCTTCTGTTAAAATGTCATCTACTCAAGAGATCTTCCTTACCCATATGTATTATTCAGGGTTCTCCAGAGAAACAGAACCAATGTAGAGAGATATAGATACACATATAAACTACATCTATCTATTTATCATCTATCTATCACCTATCTATCTATCATCTATCTATCAAGGGACAGAGAAAGAGAGAAGGAAGAGAGGAAGAGGGAAGTGAGAAGCAAAGCAAAAGAGATGAAGAAAAGGAGAGAGAGAGAGAGACAGAGAGAGAGAGGAAGAGAGAGAGATACTATAATTGGCTCAGAGGCTGAGAAGTTCCAATATCTCCAGTCAGCAAGCTGAAGACCCAGGAGAGCGGATGATGTCAGTTCCAGTCTGAAAGCCAACAAGCTCGAGACCCAAGAAGAACTGATGTTTCAGTTAGGGTTAAAATGCTGGAAAAGACCAATGTCCAGCTCAAACAGTCAAGCAGGAGGAGTCCCCTCTTTCTCAGGCTTTTTGTTCTATGTAGGCCTTCAACTGATTGGATGATGCCCACTCACATTGGGGAGGGCAATCTGCTTTACTCAGTCTACCAATTCAAATGTTAATCTCATCCAAAAACATCCTCACAGATACTCCCAGGATAATGTTTGAACAAATATATGGGCACCCATGGCCTGGTCAAGCTGACACATAACCGTCACATCATCCTTTCTACAAAAGCACTTTCCACATCACAGTCTATCCCCTACTCTGTTCCAGAGCATTTTTCACCACTAATATATCATATATCTCAGTTTTTACTATTTGTCTCCCTCCACTGTAAGTTCCAAGGCAGAGACTGTATATTTTGTTCACTGCTGAATCCCTCGCACCTATTACAATACTTGGAACATAGTAGCCACTCACAAAATATTTGTTCAATAAATGAGTGTTTGAGGTTGAGCATTAGTGAGTATGACCACTTATAGTGCTTTATCTGTGAACTGCCGCTTCATGTCCTTTGCCAAGTTTCCCACTGAAGTTTCTTTTTCTTTTTCTTTTTGTTGTTGATTTTTATAAGAGTCTTTTGGAGAAAATGTATATCAACCCTTTGTTATACACTTTATTACATGTGTTACAGATATTTTCCTGTCACTTACCTTTTGACTTTCTTTTTTTAAGTTTATTTATTTGGAGAGAGAGAGAGAGAGAGAGAGCATGCACAAGGCGGGGGAGGAGCAGAGAGAGAGAGGGAGAGAGAATTCCAAGAAGGCTCCATGCTGACCCAGTACAGAGCCCAACACAGGGCTTGAACCCATGAACTGTGAGATCATGACCTGAGCCAAAATCAAGAGTCAGACACTTAACTGACTGAGCCACCTAGGCGCCCTTTGACTTTCTTCATACCTTTGGCCATGCAGATATTTTATGATTTTTATCCAGTCAAACATGGCACTCTTTTGTTAACTTCTGATGTTCATGGTAAGTTTAGGGCAGTATTCCCTACCCCCAAATTATAAATACTTCCTCTCATATTTTCCTCAAGAACTGATAGAGGTTTGGGGATATTTTATTTTCATGGGCTTTTATAAAGTTTAGATTCATCTGAATTTTTTCAATAGTTATAAACTGTAAGACAGAGTTCTGACTTTATTTTTGCATTCCTATTTTAGGAAAATGTATGCCAAGTTCACTGATAGAATTGGCCAGCATGCACTGAGTTCGTGATTCCCACAATGGAACTTCCTGCCAATCTGTGCAATGGGGAGAAGGGAGATATCCTCATCCACCACCACTCCCTTCTATAATCAGATGAGAAACCAAGGGGTTATGGAGAAAAGCTTTGAAATATAACCCTGGACAGAGGAGGGGGCAAGTGCTTTATTACATAATATATGCTGTCTATTCCCAAAAGACTGTCCTTAGACCTGTCCTCTGACTTCCAGTCTCATGTATCCAACTGTCTGGATGGATTTCTTGGACGGATAATTGCCATATCTAACTTATGTTCAAAATTGATCTCACCATCTCCCCTATACCCCTGTTCCTCTCAGTGTATGACACCATTGTTGACTTAGTGGCCTTATTCAGAAACCTGGCAGTGCACCTGAACACCTTCTTCACCCTCACTTCCCACATTTAATCCATCATGAAATCCTGTCAGTTTCCATATGCAGACCATATAAAACATCTACAGTCAATCCTTACTGTTCACAGATTCCATATCTGTGGATTTTTCTACTCGCTAAAATGTAACCCCAAAATCAATACGTGCATAGAGTTGTGAAAAATAAAAGTCAAGCAATGTGCACATTCCCAACTGAGGTCAAATGAGGCAATGCTCTGCCTTCTTTTTTCTGTTCTCATACTGTAAATAAATGTCCTTTTCACGGTCTACTTAGTGAAATGTTTTTCACATTTCTGTGCCTTTTGTTGACAATCTCACTGTTTGAAATGGCCCCCAAGTGTAGTGCTGAAGTGCTTTCTAGTGTTGCTAAGTGCAAGAAGGCTATGATGTGCCTTTCAGAAAAAAACACATGTGTTACATAAGCTTTGTTTGGGTATGAATTATAGTGCTGTTGGTCATGAGTTCAATGTGAATGAATCAATATTATATATTAAATAAGGTCTCTTTAAACAAAACATACATATGAGGTGATTGGGTGGCTCAGTTGGTTAAGCGTCCGAATCTTGAAATCAGCTAAGGTCTTGATCTCAGGGTCGTGAGTTCAAGCCCTGCATTGGGCACCCAGTGCAGAGCCTACCTAAAAAAAAACACTTAAATAAAACATGATCAACTGATATTCATCAGTTGATGAAAATGTTATGTCCAGAGGCTTGCAGAAACCAAATCCTGTATTTCCCCTAGGAGCAATGGTTCAATCTTCATTAATGCAGTGTTCATGGTGACTTTATAGAACATAACTACCACTAATAATGAGAATCAACTGTACTTTACTCAATTTCCAGTCTTCACCCTAGACCAAGCCACTATGCCATCATCTCTTGGGTACGCTGCTGTAATATCTTCTTGCATATCTTTGCATCTACTCTCGCCTCACTAGAGCCCATTCTCCACCACACAACAGCCAAAGTGAACTTCTGAAACAGTAAATCAGGTGATGTTACATCCCTCATAAAACCACTGGGGGATTTTCTTCTAAGTTTCTGCTCACAACCTGGAAGCTTTTCACCTCTACAAATCAGTTGTGCCCAGGCCCTGGAGCAATGTGTCAGAAACTGGTTGTCTCTCAATATATATTCTTCACTTTTTCTTTTAATAATAGAAACTCCAAGTTTTAGCTGGGTATTGACCTCCCAGCTGAAGACAACATTTCCTAATCTCCCTTGCAGCTAGGTTGAGGTCATGTGACTGGAAAAAAGCAGAAGTGATATGTGCAATCTTCTGAAAAATACCTTTAAAGGGAAAGGACATATACATATGATGGTAAGAGCTGCAGAAGCCATCTTCGATCATGAGATGGAAGTTGTGTATTAGAACACCCTACCTCCATTTCCCTTTCTTCTGAGCTGTTACTATCATCAAGTACTTTAATAGATTGTGCATATTATTTTGAACTCCACGAGATATTACTTTTATTGTTTTTTAAGCGGATATTCATTTAGATTTATCCTTTCCATTGCTATTCATTCCTTCTTGCACTTTTGTGTTTTCATCTGGGATCATTTGGCTTCTACCAAAGGATGGCCTTTATTATTTCTTTTAGCATGGGTCTGTTGATTTCTCAGGTTTTGTTTGTTTGTAAAAGTATTTTGCCTTCCTGACTGAAGATATTTTTACCATACATAGAATTCAGTATTGGACATTAATCTCTTTTAGCACTAAAGCCAGCACTTTTTCTTCTCACTTCCATTATTTCTATTGAGAAGTCAGCTAATATCTTATTATTGCTCCTTCAAACATAAAGTGTCTTATTTTTCCTTTTGGCTACTTTGGAGATTTTCTCTTTAATTTAGTTTTCAGAAATTTGAATATGATGTACCTAGGTGTGGGTTTCTATGTATGCTTGGTGCTTGTGGTACTCTTGAGTCTGTAGCTTTACATCTTCAAACAAGTTGTGTTCATTCATCTTCTTTATGTCCAATCTGCTGTTAACCCATCTGTTGATTTGTTTTTATATAATGTACGTTTTAGTTCTAAAATAGTCATTTGGCTTTTTTGTAGATTCCAGTCATCTGGTGATGCTCTCCACACTGTCACCTATTTTATCAGGCATATTAATCACATTTATTTTAAAGTCTGTGTCAGATAACTCCAAGGTCTGGGTCACTGAGCTTGTTTCTAGTTCCTGGTTTTTTTTTTTTTTTCCTTTTGGTCTTGTTTCTTTGTATGCCTGGTCATTTCTCATTGAAAGGCCAGAAATTGTGTATGAAAAGTAGTAGAAACTCTGAATTATGCTATCTTTCTCTAGAGAGGGTAACCTTATCCTGTAATAGTCACTGAGGGGGGGACAGAATTCACCTTAACCAGATCGAGGACTAAGCTGACTTGAAGCTGAGTCTCAGTCTTTGTAAGGTTTAGTCTACCCCTGGTTCACTGCCATTCCCAAGGTGTTGCCCCTTGGTAACTGAGAGTCTGAGGGGTCTTACTAAGGGCTCTCTGTCCATCACAAGTACTGAACTCAAAGGTTTTCCCCTTCAGTATTATAGGGCTTCTGAAAACTCCAGACTACTTCTCAGTGGCTTTCTACTTGGTTCCTTAGCCTCTTGCCCTCCACAGGTTAAGAAGTTAACAATTGTCTTAAGTACAAAAATCACTGAGGGGCACCTGGGTGGCTCAGTCAGTTAAGCATCCAATTCGTGGTTTCGGCTCAGGTCATGATCTCACAGTTTGTGAGTTCAAGCTCCGCATTGGGCTCTGTGCTGGTAGCATATAGCCTCTTGGGATTGTCTGTCTCCCTCTCTCTCTCTCTCTCTGCCCCTCCCCTGCTCGTGCTGTCTCTCTGTCTGTCTCTGTCTCTCTAAATAAATAAATACACTTTTTAAAAAAGCACTGAGTGCCTGGCTACCTTCTTTATGTTTCACCTCTGTCTGGGTTGTTAGCCCTTTGGCAGCTCCAAACTCCAATTTTTATCTCCTCAGCTCCGTGAGATTTCTGAAAGTTCCGGTGATTTCTTTGCTTCTTGACAGAGAACTGGGTCCAGACTCTCAGTTTCTTGTCCTCTACCAAGAGTCAACAAATGCCCGGAGGCTTAAGCCAGTGACTCGCTTCTTTTTTGTCTCCTTCTCTCTGGGATCTTGGACACTCTGTCCTTGACTTTATTGGCAGTTCTTGATGCCTTCAAAGAGCCTTTTCTAAGGTGTTTGCATGCATTGTTCTGCAACAATGCGCTCTATCATAGGTAGAAGCAGATTTCCCTAATGAATACATGCATTTATAAACCCATTAATAAAATATTCTCTAATAGGTTTCTGATGTATGGTCTTTTTTTATGTTTATTTATCTTTGAGCCGGTGGGGGGGGGGGGGTGGTGGGAGCGGCAGAGAGAAGGAGACAGAGGATCCAAAGCAGGCTCTGCATTAGCAGATCTCCCCCCCTCTCTCAAATACATAAATAAACTTTAAAAAACATTATTTAATTTTACACTTTGCTCAGGTAAATATTCATGCAAAAATTACAGAACTAGCCACTAAAAAATTCAGAAATAGAGTATAAATTCCAAACCAATAGAGGAAAAACAATATAATGCTTAAAATACATAGAAATAACAGTAAAATCAGTCCTTTCCCAAAAGGTGAGAGGAGAAAAGACAGGACATAAGATGATAGAAATAAGCTCAGAATAATCTGAATATCACAATAATGTAAACGGACCTAACCAACTAGGTAAAAGAGATTGTCAAATTGAATTTAATTTTTTAAACGTATTTATATGCTAATTGTGAAAGACCCATCTAAAACAACACAGAAAAGTTGAAAATAAAAGGTCAGGAAAGCAGGGGTGCCTGGCTGGCTCAGTCAATGGAGCATATGACTCTTGATCCTGGGGTCATGAGTTCAAGCCCCCCATCGGGTGTAGAGGCTACTTAAAATAAAAAATTTTTTACAAGGTTAGGAAAATATATAAAAAACAAATACTAACATTTTCTCTTTCTATATTAATATCAGACAAATTAGGCATCAGAGCACGAAGCACTATTAGGGGTTGTCACTACATAATTGTCACTACATAATTATAATTTTTTAATGTTTATTTATTTTGAGAGAGAGAGTGCGAGAGGAGCAGGGGAGGAGCAGAGAAGGAGGAGAGAGAGAATCCCAAGCAGGCTCCACACTGTCAGTGCAGAGCCTGATGTGAGTCTTGAAGTCATGAAACTGTGAGATCATGACCTGGGCCAAGATCAAGAGTTGGACACTTTAAAAAAAAAAAAAAAGTTGGATGCTTAGTCAACTGAGCTACCCAGGCACTCTGGTCACTACGTAATTATAAAAGATTAACTTCCCCAGGAAGACACAGCAATCCTAAACTTGTATATACAAAATTAAGTAGCCTTGAAATATATGACAAAAGTTGATAAAATTACAGAAAGAAATAGACATATCCACTATCAAAGTGGAAATTTTCATTCCACCTTTCTCAATTATTGATAGGTCAAGAAGACAAAGAATGAGTAAAGATATAGGACATTTGAAGAATAAAATTAACATGTATTAAGTACATGGAATGTTAAAAAAAAATCACGTTCTAGGCATTTTTAACAACCCCCCAAAATAACTATCATATAAATCACATTTCTTGACCAGCATGCAATTAGTTTTGAAATCAGTAACAACAAGAATGGAAAAAAACCTTCCTGCACATGAAAAAATTTTTAAAAGAGCACTTCAAAAGAACATCTTCATAGATCAGGGTCGCCTGGGTGGCTCAGTCAGTTGGGCATTGGACTTCAGCTCAGGTCATGATCTCACAGTTCAGGAGCTTGAGCCCCGTGTCGGGCTGTGTGCTGACAGCTCAGAACTTGGAGCCTGCTTCGGATTCTGTGTGTGTGTCTCTCTCTCTGCTCCTCCCCTGTTCACGGTCTGTTTCTCAAAAATAAGTAAACATTAAAATTTTTTTAAATCATTAGATATTAGGGGAATACATAACAAAATCATAATGAGATACCACTTTGTACCCCGTAGGATGGCTATAATAAGAAGGACTGACAACAACAAATGTTATAGAAGATATAGAGAAATTGGAACTCTCATACATTGCTGTTGGTGCAGCCACTTTGGAAAACAATTTAGTCATTCCTCAAAATGTCAGCATAAAGTTATCATACGATTCAGCAATTCCAGTCCTAGGTATATACCCACAAAAATGGAAAACATGTCCACACAAAAATTTGTGAAAAAATGATCATAACAGCATTATTCACAATAGCAAAGGTTCAAAATAACCCATGCCCATCAACTGATGAATGGACAAATAAAATGTGTATCTATTCAGTGGAATATTACTCACCCATAAGAAAGAATGAAATTATGACTCCAAGTTCTATTTTGGGCCACGTGATCAGTACCAATCTGTTAGAGCTGCCCATATCTCATGCAGACATGAGATCTACCCTATCAGGGTTAGTCTATTAGAATTATCTAATTTGTGTATATGTAAAACTCACAACCACTTGGGGGAGGAAAGGGCAGAGCCATTGTGTGCACTAAATCATATTTAGAACCAATATATTCAGGGGCGCCTGGATGGCGCAGTCAGCTAAGCATCTGGCTTCGGCTCAGGTCATGATCTCACGGTTCATGAGTTTGAGCCCCGTGTCAGGCTCTGTGCTGACAGCTCAGAGCCTGGAGCCTGCTTCAGATTCTGTGTCTCCCTCCCTCTCTGCCCCTCCCCTGCTCTTTTAATTTAAGAAAATTAAAAAAAAAAAAAAGAACCAACATTTTCAGATTCAGTAACCATTAAAACCCTGAGCTTTCACATGACACTTGCACCCACTGCAGGGATACATGCTGTCCTTCTGCTGTCCTCACACTGTGAAGGCAATTGTCTGTACAGACACTGTAGACTCCTCTCTTAAGGACAACCCTCAGGGTGGGTTACATCCACAAAGAAGGCCTATGCAGCAACTGGGGAGAGATAGAGACAGCATATACCATACCTGCAAGGGAACTCAGGTTATGTGGCCTTCTACCCAGATCCCAAACAATGTGTTTGCATGATGTAAAAATTAATAGAAAATTTTCATTTAAGAAGATAATATAATTTTATGTTGGAAAATATTCGTGTTACACTGAATAATTTTATAATACCTGCAATTTGAAAAGTTTACCTCTGGTGAATTTCAACTTGATTACATCGAATCTAATGGAATGAATATAATGGGTTTCGATCAAGGTATCAAGACCTTCCATAACTTGAAAAGCTGGCTACACAAGTGTGTTTACTTTGCAAAAAAATTCCTAAAGTTGTACCCTTTTGATTTGTGCACTCTTTGCTTTTCCTTTGATTTTTGTATCTATGTTATACTTTAACAAAATTACACACACACACACACACACACACACACACAGTCACACACACATGGAAAGATAGATCTCCATGTTCCAAACCAGACAAGAGGACTAGATGATTTTAAATGTTACATATGCCAAAATTTCAAGGAACAGACTACTCTAACTTCACACGAAGTTTTCCAGAAAATACAAAAAGGGAGGATCCTCCCCAGCTCATTCTGAGGTAGGTATAACCTTGCTTTCAAAGCTTAATAAACACTTTTATTTAAGTGATGAATCACGAGAATCTACTCCTGAAGCCAAGAGCAAACTGTATACACTGTATGTTAGCTAACTTAACAATAAATTATATTTAAAAAATAAACTAAAAAAATCAATTAAAACAAACTGAATAAACACTGTATGAGAAGAACAATATAAGCCACTCTTATTCATGGATACACATGAAAACATTATAAGCAAAAATATTAGCAAATTGAGCTCAGCAGTTGGTAAAAAAGAGAATATACCAAAACAAATTGGGTTTATTACAGGAATGCAAGAGTAGTTTAACATCAAAAATCTACATCAACTCAATCCCTATCAAAGTAACACCAGCATTCTTCACAGAGCTAGAACAAATAATCCTAAAATTTGTATGGAACCAGAAAAGACCCTGAATAGCCAAAGCAATCTTGAAAAAGAAAACTAAAGCAGGAGGCATCATAATCCCAGATTTCAAGCTATACTACAAAGCTGTAATCATCAAGACAGTATGGTACTGGCACAAGAACAGACACTCAGATCAATGGAACAGAATAGAGAACCCAGAAATGGACCCACAAACGTATGGGCAACTAATCTTTGACAAAGCAAGAAAGAATATCCAATGGAATAAAGACGGTCTCTTCAGCAAGTGGTGCTGGGAAAACTGGACAGCAACATGCAGAAGAATGAACCTGGACCACTTTCTTACACCATACACAAAAACTCAAAATGGATGAAAACTTCAATGTAAGACAGGAAGCCATCAAAATCCTCGAGGAGAAAGCAGGCAAAAACCTCTCTGATCTTGCCCGCAGCAATTTCTTACTCAATGCGTCTTCGGAGGCAAGGGAAACAAAAGCAAAAATGAACTACTGGGACCTCATCAAAATAAAAAGCTCCTGCACAGCGAAGGAAACAATCATCAAAACTAAAAGGCAACTGACAGAATGGGAGAAGATATTTGCAAATGACATATCAGATAAAGGGTTAGTATCCAAAATCTACAAAGAACTTACCAAACTCAACACCCAAAAAACAAATAATCCAGTGAAGAAATGGGCAAAAGACATGAATAGACACTTCTCCAAAGAAGACATCCAGATGGTCAACCTACACATGAAAAAATGCTCAACATCACTCATTATCAGGGAAATACAAATCAAAACCACAATGAGATACCACCTTACACCTGTCAGAATGGCTAACATTAACAACTCAGGCAAGAACAGATGTTGGCGAGGATGTGGAGAAAGAGGATCTCTTTTGCATTGTTGGTGGGAATGCAAGCTGGTACAGCCACTCTGGAAAACAGTATGGAGGTTTCTAAAAAAAGTAAAAATAGAACGACCCTACGACCCAGCAATTGCACCACTAGGCATTTATCCGAGTGATACAGGTGTGCTGTTTCAACAAGACACATGCACCCCCATGTTTATAGCAGCACTATCAACAATAGCCAAAGTATGGAAAGAGCCCAAATGTCCATCGATGGATGAATGGATAAAGAAGATGTGGTATATATATATAAAGTGGAGTATTACTTGGCAATCAAAAAGAATGAAATCTTGCCATTTACAACTATGTGGATGGAACTGGAGGGTATTATGCTAAGTGAAATTAGTCAGAAAAAGACAAAAATCATATGACTTCACTCATATGAGGACTTTAAGAGACAAAACAGATGAGCACAAGGGAAGGGAAACAAAAATAATATAAAAACATGGAGGGGGACAAAACAAAAGAGACTCATAAATATGGAGAACAAACTGAGGGTTGCTAGAGGGGTTGTCGGAGGGGGGTGGGGCTAAATGGGTAAGGGGCATTAAGGAATCTACTCCTGAAATCATTGCTTCACTATATACTAACTAATTTGGATGTAAATTTTAAAAAATAAAAAATAAAGTTAAATTATAAACAAAAAAAATTAAAAAATTAGAAAAATTTAAATATCAATCACCAAAATATGCAACAAAAATAATTCTTTTTTTTTTTAATTTTTTTTTTCAACGTTTTTTATTTAGTTTTGGGACAGAGAGAGACAGAGCATGAACGGGGGAGGGGCAGAGAGAGAGGGAGACACAGAATCGGAAACAGGCTCCAGGCTCCGAGCCATCAGCCCAGAGCCTGACGCGGGGCTCGAACTCACAGACCGCGAGATCGTGACCTGGCTGAAGTCGGACGCTTAACCGACTGCGCCACCCAGGCACCCCGCAACAAAAATAATTCTTAAAAATATTTTTAAAAATCTACATATGTCTCGAGCACCTGGGTGGCTCAGTTGGTTAAGTGTCTGACTTCAGCTCACATCACGATCTCGAAGTTTGTGGGTTTGAGCCCATCATCGGTCTCTGTGCTGACAGCTCAGAGCCTGGAGCCTGCTTCGGATTCTGTATCTGCCTTTCCTCTGCTCTCTCTCTCTCTCTCCACCCCCTTTCTCTTTCAAAACTAAATAAACATTAAAAAAGATTTTAAGGGGGCGCCTGGGTGGCGCAGTCGGTTAAGCATCCGACTTCAGCCAGGTCACGATCTCGCGGTCCGTGAGTTCGAGCCCCGCGTCAGGCTCTGGGCTGATGGCTCGGAGCCTGGAGCCTGTTTCCGATTCTGTGTCTCCCTCTCTCTGCCCCTCCCCCGTTCATGCTCTGTCTGTCTCTCTCTGTCCCAAAACTAAATAAAAAACGTTGAAAAAAAAATTTAAAGAAAAAAGATTTTAGGGGCACCTGGATGGCTCCGTTGGTTAAGCGTCTGACTCTTGGTTTCAGCTCAGGTCATGATCTCATGGTTCCTGAGTTCAAGCCCTGCATCGCGCTCTGTGCTGACAGCACAGAGCCTGCTTGGGATTCTATCTCCCTCTCTCTCTGCTCCTCCCCTGCTTGCTCTCTCTCTCTCACACACACAATAAATAAAAATTTTTTTAAATTTAATCTACAAATGTCATTCACTATAAAACTGACTCAAGGAAAAATAAAACATTACTAATTCAACAAATAGAGAAAAAAGCATTTAATGAAATTCAGTGTATACTCGCGATAAAAATACTTAGCAAGCTGGGAAGAGAGCTTCCTTAATATGATAAAGGTAATCTTCTAAAGATACAACAAAACAAGACAAATAGGGGCACCTGGGTGGCTCAGTTGGCTAAGTGTCCAACTTCGCTCAGGTCATGATCTCACAGTTCATGAGCTTGAGCCCCGCGTCGGGCTCTGTGCTGACAGCTTGGAGCCTGGAGCCTGCTTCAGATTCTGTGTGTCCCTCTCTCTCTGCCCTTCACCCGCTCACTCTCTCTCTCTCTCTCAAAAATAAATAAACATTAAAAAAAATTAAAAAAAAAAACAAAACAAGACCAATAGTGAATATGATTTTTGAAAGGAAAATGTTGGGAATATTTGGTTAAAATCAGAAACAGGACCTGGATGTCTACTATCACTGCTTCTATTCATTATTGTACTGAAGAACTAAGTCAGAAAAGTAAAATAAAAATAAATTAACAGTGTATGAATTAGAAAGGAAGAACCTAAGACATCATTATTTGCAGATGATACAATCATCTTCATTAAAACACCCTTAGAAATCTACAAATGATAAATTATAAGAGATTTAGCAAGGTAACCTGCTAAAAGATCAATATTCAAAAATCATTTGCATCTCTATATTAGCAACAAAGAGGTAGACAATTCAGTGATTTTAAAAAACACCATTTATGGGGCGCCTGGGTGACTCGGTGGGTTAAGCATCCAACTTCAGCTCAGGTCATGATCTCGTGGCTCATGAGTTTGAGCCCCACGTCGGGCTCTGTGAGCTTGGAGCCTGGATCCTGCTTCGGATTTTGTCTCCTTCTCTCTCTGCCCCTCGTCCGCTCATGCTCTGTCTCTCTTTCTCTCAAAAATAAATAGACATTAAAAAAAAAACAAAACACCGTTTACAACAACAATGAAAATATAAGGTACCCAGAACAAAGTAGAGCAAAAGAATGCAAGACCTAATCGAGAAAATCATACCACTTTTCAAAAAGACATTAAAGAGGCTTTAAATAAATGGAGCAAAGTACAATGCTCATAAACAGGCACACTCAGTAACCATCAAAACACCAATTTTTCCCAAATTTATTTCTAGAGCCACTGAAATTCCAATCAAAATCCCTACAGGATTTTTCACTGAATTTGGGAACCGAGTGTATAACTTATATGGGGTAACAAAGTACCAAGAACTTCCAAGAATCCTAGAGAAGAATAAAAACGTGGCGGAGATTTGCCTGAACAGATATTAAGACTTATTATAAAGTTATAGTAATTAAGACAGTATGCTACCAATGCAGGAATTGACAAGTTAACCAATGGAAGTAAATGAGGACTCAGGAGTAGACCAAGACATATATGGAACTGTGATATATGAGAGAGGTAGCACTGCAGACCATTGAAGAAGCAGCGGTTACTTAATAACTGGTCTGGATCAAGTGGTTCTCCACATGCCAAAAAAGAAACTAGATCCTTGTTATACACCATACACAAAATAAAGTCCAGATGCATTAAAGACCTAGATGTGAAAAGCTAAACTTTTAAAACATAACAGAATATCTCTGACTTTAAGGTAGTAATGGATTTCTTTTTCTTTCTTTCTTTTTCTTTTTATTTAAAAAAAATTTTTTACATTTATTTATTTTTGAGAGACAGACAGAGACAGAGCACAAGTGGGGGAGGGGCAGGGAGAGATGGAGACACAGAATCCGAAGCAGGCTTCTGGCTCCCAGCTGTCAGCACAGAGCCTGACCAGGGCTCAAACTCACAAACCGTGAGATCATGACATGAGCCGAAGTCAGACGCTTAACTGACTGAACCACCCAGGTGCCCCCTTATTTTCTTTCTTTCTTTGTTTTATTAAGGTATAGCTGACACACGATGTACCATTAGTTTCACGTGTACACCATAGTGATTTGACAACTTTATATGCCATGCTATACTCCCCGCAAGTATAGGGGGGGTAGTAATGGTTTCTTGAAAAAAACACAGAAAAACACTAACCATAAAAAAGAAAGACTGATGAGGGACGCCTGAGTGATTTTAGCTCAGGTCTTGACCTCACAGTTTGTGAGATCAAGCCCAGTGTCTGCTGAGGCCGCAGAGCTGTGAGCACAGAACCTGCTTGGGATTCTCTCTCTCCCTTTCTCTCTTCCCCTCGGCGGCTCGTGCACACGTGCGCTCTCTCTCTCAAAACAAATAAATAAGCTTTTTAAAAAATGACAAATTAGACTATATTAACACTGAGAACTTCTAGTTGTCAAAACAGACCATAAAGAAAATGAAAACGTAAGCAACAAATTTGGAGATATTTATAATATATACAACCAAAAAAGGGTTCTTAACGAGAAATATAAAGAAATATAGAATTGTTGAATCACGATATTGTATGCCTGAAACTAATGTAACACTGTATGTTAATTACATTAGCAATAAATACATACATACATACATGTATACATAAAACAGATATAAAGACGGGCTAAGGCCATGAACGGTCATTTGACTGAAGAAACAAACAGTTGGCAAGCCTAGGAAAAGAGGCTAAGCTTCATTAGCAATAAGGACAATGCAAATTAAGGCTACAGTGAAACAATATTTTAAGCTCATGGCAAAAATTAAGATGTCTGATACTATCAACTGTTGAAGAAGATGTGGGTCAATAAGAACTCTTATACATTTCTTGTGTGATTGTCAATGGTCCAACCACTTTGGGAAACTATTTGGCATTACTTTGTATTTGCATACTCTATACTCCAGCAATTCCACTTTTTGGTCTACTCTCTTGCACACGTGTATCAGGAGTCAAAAATAGAAATGCTCGGGGGCACATGGGAGGCTCAGTGTGTTAAGCATCAGACTTCGCCTCAGGTCATGATTTCATGGTTCATGAGTTCAAGCCCTGCATCAGGTGAGCCCCAGTTCTCTATGTCTCCCTCTCTGCCCCTGGTGGGATTCTCTCTCCTTCTCTCTCTGCCCCTCACTCATTTGTGCCTTATCAAAAAAATTTTTTTAATTAAATAAATAAAATTTTTAAAAAATGTCCATAGAAGTACTGTTGAGAAAAGCAAATATTTGGTAGCAACCCAAAGATTTATGAACAAGGAAATGGATAAATATATTACAGAATATCATGCAGAGTAAGAATGAATGAAATACAGTTACACTAAACAACATGGATGGATCTTAGTAACATTATGTTCAGGATGAAAGAAAGTCCAAGAAAAAGACCATATTCAGGAGGATATAATTTATATACCTCAAGATATATTCTTTAGGCATGCATAAATATTTAACAAAACTATTCTTTAAAACAAAGTATGAAAACACAAAATTCAGGATACTGATTACCTCTAGATTTGAGAAGAGAGTAGGATGGCATAGATAGGTATAAATCATTAATAATCTTCTATTTCTTGAGTGGTGAATTAATGGGCACTTTCTATATTATTATGAATTTTTAATGTTTATTTATTTATTTTTGATAGAGATAGGGTGTGAGCAGGGGAGGGGCAGACAGAGGAAGAGAGAGAATCCCAAGCAGGCTCCTCGCCCTCAGCGCAGAGCCCGACGCAGGGCTGGAACTCAAAAACTGTGAGATCCTGACCTGAGCTGAAACCACGAGCTTAACTGACTGAGCCACCCAGGTGCCCATTATGAATTTTAATATATATGTGTGTTGTGTTTATAGCTATATGTATCAAATAATACACTAAAAGCAATAAAGAAAAATTAAGTGTGAGAAATAAAATAATTCATGCTTCAATATATACATACTTGGTTATGATTTCACTAAAGAAATACTGAAGTACTCAGTTGTTTGCACTTTTATGTCAAAGCAACCATGACTGCAACAGACACAAGTGTAGACTGATAAAAGATTGGTGGTATTTTCTTTTTTTTTTTTTTTTTTAAAGATTGGTGGTATTTTCAACTCAAATACCACGACTGATCAGTGTTGTGGTTTTCCAAAATGGCAAATAATTCTTGGTAACGTTTCAAACAAAATGTAGCACAATTTTCTCTCAAATTACATGGTAGTTACATTCTTGGAAAATTCAATACATATCGAACCCGTTTAAAACTTCATTTGTATTTGCATTTAACACAGAATTAAGTTCTGGACTCAGATAATCAGATTTTGCACCCACTTAATTATCCAGCAGAACATTAGAAAGTCTTACGGGACAACCTTTCGTTGTGTGGGAAGATTCTGAGTGTTACTGAAGTTGAGTATCCTCAGCCCCCATCCACTTAATATTGATAATGTCTCCCAATCATTGTGACAACCAAGAGCGCCCTTATAGATTTCTCGATTGTTCCCTAGAAGAGACAGTATCACCAGGACCACTGCCCTAGTGGAAAGGGGGTAAAGGGGGGAAACTAGCAGCTTTTCTGCTATTCAGGTTCTTATTTGAATAAACCAATGGGCTCATCAGAGAAGCTTCCACACCTGACAATTGAGGACTGAAGTGGGTGGTGGGGTGAGAGAGAGAATTTGGAACAATAAAATGGGCAGGGAACAGAGGCAGAAAATGGCAGAGAAGAAACATAAGCCTGAATGCCAGGTCCCCAAACTGGTAAAGTTATCCAAGAGAGCGCGCTGCAAATCTTTGGTCTAACACTGTAAAACTCCTCCATAAGGGGCCTACCTACCAGGACCACTTTAAGACTCAAGGGGACTTTGCGGCACCTAATAGGGTGAGGGGGAAGAATCTATACCTGTCTTTGGAGTAGGGGAGGGGTGGAATTGGATCCCAAATATGAGAGTACGCCAATCTGGGTTAGTGGAAAATGGACCTCACAGTTACATAACTTTGTTAAATGCGTGGGGATGTTGTGCCCTGAGCAAAAGGGGCAATGAAGTCAGCATGTGGCTTTCCTGGCAGTGCCCACAAATGACATCAGGAAGGACTCCACACCACCAGCTTTACTCACCCTTTACTGATATTTGCGCAGAAGCCCCAGCTGTCCATTGACCTCAGCTTCGGGGTAGGGGGCAGGGTGAAGAACACAGGCTTAACAGATATGCAATTGAGCCAAAGGATAAGGTGGCCCAGAATAACCTAGCAAGACAAATAAAACACTTGATATACAGGTGCGGTGCCAGGAGTCAAGGACCGGAGATTGGGTCCAGTTGCGGAAACTGGGCATCCTGAGTCTAAGATAGCTAAGCGTTGGAAGGGCACACAGTATGTGGTAGAGAACAACAAGAATGACTGCCAACATATCAAGTCCAGCCTGGGGGAAGCCAGGAATGGGGGGGAAGCAGCTGTCGAGGTAATATGTTGTAATAATCATCTGCCCCTTAGGCAGCTGGAAGGGAAGGGTCAGGTGAATGCACTGTGAGGCCACAGTTATTGGCTCACAAGAAATAAGTTATAAATTATGTTAAGAGTAGAAATATGAGGGGCGCCTGGGTGGCGCAGTCAGTTAAGCGTCCGACTTCAGCCAGGTCACGATCTCGCGGTCCGTGAGTTCGAGCCCCGCGTCAGGCTCTGGACTGATGGCTCGGAGCCTGGAACCTGCTTCAGATCCTGTGTCTCCCTCTCTCTCTGCCCCTCCCCCGTTCATGCTCTGTCTGTCTCTCTCTGTCCCAAAAATAAATAAAAAACGTTGAAAAAAAAATTTTTAAAAAAATAAATAAAAAATAAAAAAGAGTAGAAATATGAATCTTTCTTACAAACCAGAGTGGGGGATGGGGAGTTGAGAAGAAAATGTATCCTTGTAGAATCCACACTCTAGAGTGGAAGGCTTCCTATCCACACATCAGAATGCATTCAACCCCACCACTCACAGGATCAAAAGACAATGAACTGGCATATTGTTTGGAGGGGCAAGTTGCAGAGTAATGCATTGGCTATAATCTCATTTAAATATTTTTATCCACCATGGGGAGAACAAACACATGCCCACTTACACACTTGTAAGGAAGTAGAGAAAGATGTGAAATGATATGTGCCAAGCTCTCAGCACTGGTTACTTTAGGGGGAGTGATTTAGTAATGGGGGTGGACAAAGCAGTCGATATTTTTCTTTATATACCTTGATGTCACTTCACTTGTTCAACTAGCATGTGAACATTTTTTTAAAAAACGAAATCCGATAGAAAGACTTGGGCTCACCCATCCTTTCTGCAGATGCAGCAGACGTTGGGCTGGGGATGGAAATTCATTGACATTAGGCAAACACTGAAGGCAGCAAAAGACAAGAGACATGATCACTTCTGTAGGGAGGGGTGGGTTGGGTTCTCAAAAAAAAAAAAAAAAGGAGAGGTAGGGACGTGGGGGAAGAAATGGGGAAAAAGAAGAGGACTTAAGAAAGGGATAAAGAAGGGGGTAAATCAGAAGGATGGCCAACCTCTGGAGGCCCGGGGAACTTCTCCAGGTGATGCTCCCATAGACCAAGGCAGTGAGGGCTTGTGCCTTTGTGCAGAAATGAGGCAGCTAGGCTAAGGGCACAATGCTTACCCTCACCCTCAGCCTGATGTGACTTTGGATCAGTCATCGGAGCGCTGATGAGTCCGAGGTACATGGTATACTTTAGAGAAAGGCAAATGTGGCAGCAGAACAGGGAACGGAAGAGGGAAATGGCTGCCTCACTCCCTCTATGGATATCAACAGTACTCTTACTGTGGACTATGGGGAAGCAAGGAATGCCTACCTGCCAACGACTGTGGGTGACAGGATTTCAAGGATTATCCACCTGTGGATGGCGATCCAGCTGGACAAACAGTAAGGTACATTTCCCCTCTTCCCCCCACCAGTGGTAGCTAGAGACTCACCTTGAGGGTCAAAAAAAAAAAAAAAAAAAATAGAAGAGACCATTACCCCCAGGCAGCTGTGTTTGGAAGCCAACTAGATCCCTAAGTGACCTCTGCCTCATCAAAGAAAAGATTATCTGTTTTAGCACATTCCCAATGATTTTTTTAATTTAATTTTTTGAAAATTATGGGTGTGATGTATCAGCACAGTCACGCTCCTCGAGTACAGGGTGTACAGAATTATCTGAGGGTGGGAGTGAGGGCAGAGGGCGTGCTTTTTTGAAACCAAGTATCCTGGGGACGCCTGGGTGGCTCAGTCCCTTAAGCGTCCATCTTTGGCTCAGGTCATGATCTCATGGCTTGTGGATTCAAGCCCCACGTCAGGCTCTGTGCTGACAGCTCAGAGCCTGGAGCCTGCTTCAGATTCTGTGTCTCCCTCTCTCTGTGCTTCTCCCCTGCGCGCGCTCTCTCTCTCAAAAATAAATAAACGTGAACAAAATTTTTTAAATAATAAAAAAGTAAAACCAGATATCCTAGTCCCCAACCCTAGGTGGGAATCCTTACCTTTGAGAGTCAGTGCTCTGAGCAGAAATGTGTCACAGCACTCAGATATGTTGGAACAGAAATGAACAAACAAAAAGGCAAGAACCACTCGACTAGTCCAGTAGTTTTCAAAGTATGGTTTCCAGACCAGCAACATCAATATTACCTGGCAATTTGGAAAAATGTGTATTATTTTCGCCCTTCCCCAGACCTTACCAAATCAGAAACTCTGGGTTGAGACCCAGCGATCTGTCTTTAACAAACCCTCCAGGGGATTCTGATGCATGCTCAAGTTTGAGAATCATTGCTTTAGCCAAATGCCAAGCCTTAAAAAATTATCAACTCCTTTCAGACCATCCACCTCTACACTCCCCTGTAATAATTGAGCCCATTAGACCACCTCCTTTTGCTTAAATACCTTATCCTTGAGTTCCCCTAATTCCTCCTTTTTTTAAAAAAAAAAAGTTTATTTATTTTTGAGAGACAGAGTGAGTGAGCACGCAAGAGCTGGGGTAGGGCAGAGAGAGGGAGACAGAGGATCCAAAACAGGAACCATGAGATCATGACCTGAGTCAAAGTCAGACACTTAACCCACTGAACCACCCAGGCACCCCTCCTCCTGTCTTTTATTTCACACTTGATGTCTCCCTTTCCCCTTCCCTTTTCCAAAATGTGAATGTATGCCCAGTGCTCAGTCATCTACCCCATAGATGACTTCTTCTCCATTCTTCTCCCTTAACCCACCATCACGATTTCAATGATCATTTCTTTAAATATTTTTTTAACATTTATTTACTTTCGAGAGACATTTAACATTTATTTACTTTCGTGCTCTACAGAGCACGAGTGGGGGACGGGCAGAGAGAGAGACACGGAATCTGAAACAGGCTCAAGGCTCTGAGCTGTCAGCACAGAGCCCAACACGGGGCTTGAACCCAAAAACTGTGAGATCATGACCTGAGCCAAAGCCGGACGCTTAACCGACTGAGCTGCCCAGGTGCCCCTCAAAGATCATTTCTATGTTGATGTAGCTTGACCTCTAAGCCTTCAGTGACCAAGCACATACAGGCTACTATCACATATTTCCCACCAAGCAAATATCCAGTCATCGCTTTAAATCCAACATGTTCAACGTTCCCCATTCTCCACCATAGCCTCTCCAAACTAAAAAAGCTCATGTTTACCTTCTATAACCCCTTCTTTCTTCTCACCTAATCTATCCAAACATCCTCCTGAATGTTTCTTCACCGAGTGTTCTGGCTATGTCACTCTCTATTCCTTGGCACCACCCACGTCTAAATTCTCACCATCTCCGATGCAAACTTCTTAAATGATCTTTGAGATCATTTTCAGACTCTCCACCTTCAAACTCTTCCAAACTGTCAGACATCTTATTCACAATAACATTGTTTGCAGCATGTTAACTCCCTGGTTTAAAAGTCTACTGAGAGTCGCCTGAGTGGCTCAGTTGGTTAAGCATCCAACTCTTGGTTTCGGCTCAAGTCATGATTTCGCAGTTCATGAGTTTGAGCCCCATGTCGGGCTCTGTGCTGACAGAACAGAGTGTGCTTGGGATTGATTCTCTGTCTCCCTCTCTCTCTTCTCCTCCCCAGCTTGTGGTCTCTCTCTCTCTCTCTCTCTCTCTCTCTCTCTCAAACATAAATAAGTAAACCTTAAAAAAAGATTAAAAAATTAAAGTCTACTGATAGGTTCCTATTGTTCACTGCTTCAAATCTAAATTGCTTGGCCTGATTTTAGAGACCCAGCACAATTTGGCCCTTTTTCTTCTTACCCACCCATCCCTCATCCAGTGAGCATGTCCCTATTGTAGGTGCCATATTGTAGCAGACACTTAAATGTTAGCCATGACAATGACAAGCAGTCTCCCTGAACTATTCCTGATTTCTCTTAATCAGCTGCTTCTTTTCTTTGTGGATCTCCAATCCCTGACCCTTGCTCTCAGTATGTTTTTTTAGCCCCTTGGTTTTGATGAATTGGTCCAAATCTCTCTGCTTTACTGGACTCAGCTCCCTGCTTGACCCTTGTGTGTGCATACTACTCTGGCTTCAACATCATACTCCTTCAGCTTCAGGAAAGAAGTCTGTTGCACCACCATTGGTCCTAAAGAATCCTTCCAGCTTAACAGCTCATCCTCCACCTCCCACTCCTTCTCCATCAGAGGAACTTTTTTTGGACATTGCCTCTACATTAAACCTGCCATTCAAGTAAAGCTGGCTACTCACTGATAGCACCCCACACACATACACACCCTTCTCTCATCTTCATGGCGAGCTCTTTGCTTTTTTGTTCCTCTCATATCTGTCTTTAGAGACTGATCACGTCCAGCCTGTATGAATTCCCCACACGCATAGGGTAGACTGGCCTGGGTACTAGCTAGCAGATCAGAGTCTAAGGTCAGGTTCCAAGCGGCCACAAAGGCAGGTACACTCTTCCATGTTGCCCAAATCAGGAAGTGAGGGAGAATGGTAGGTTCAGTCTAAGCCCAAGTCTTGAAATGGAGAAAACATTAAGAACGAGTGAGACAAGATGCAAACGTTCAGTTCCAAGGATGAGAGCAGGGTTATAAATATGCTGTTGAGTTTTTAAATCGGATTGTTACATGCTGGAAGTAATAGCAGGCCAGAAAAAAATAAAGAAATATCTTGGAGCCAGAAGAAGGTGGAAATATTTTCCAGGAACAGTGTTGGACATCCATGGCTTACTTTACAGGATGACAGAAGGGTGAGGATGACAAATGGGTTTAAAGTTTCAAGGTTGAAACAGTTATCAATTCCACCTCCTTCTTGACTTCCAGGTTATGGCACAGCACTTGTTTTTTCCTGCTTCCGTTGAAGTCTCCCTCTGTATGTTCTTTTATTCCTACGATCTGTTTAATCATAACTACCTTTTTCAGTTCTGTCCCTCTCTCTAAATATCACTCCATTTTTTCCAGTCTTTGTAACTTTTTTGGGTTTTATTATAAATTTAATGATAAATGCAATTCATATGTATTAGATTTAATTTGAAGACATAGAAGAAGGGTCCCTGGAGGTCACAATAAAATGACTGCCAAATTCAAAACTTTAGGAGAGACATGGTAGCCACTGGAAAAAAAATGGGCTTTCCAGAGGATGAACTAGAGAACTAGCCCACAGAGTTAGAGCAAAAGCACAGGGAAATTGAAATTATGACTGAAAAGATAAGAGATATAGATCTAGCTTGACAGCCTGACATAAAAATAAAATAATAAGAGTTCAGGAGTGAGAAAAAATAAACAGGTGTAAAAATGATAATCAAGGAAACGATTGAAGAAAACTTCCTTGTATTTACAAATTCCACAAATAAAGGAGAAAAACCATACAAACCTTCCAAGAATAGGGTGTTTTCCATTTGGTTTTGCGTTTACTAAGGAAAGCAGCAGACTGGAATCAGAATTCCCATCTTCCTCAGTGAAAGCAAGAAAATGATGAAATAATACCTATACACAACTGAGTCAACTATCATTCAATAATTGTATATCAGCCAACATATCACCGGTCTGCCTGAGCAAAAGCCATTTTCAGACACCCACCGACTCAAAAAATTACAGAATAAGCAACTCTAATCAGATATTAAAGTGAAATCAAAACGAAGATTTCAAGATAAGTAAAGATTTAGGGCCCAAGAAACAATGGTTGTAATATTTACAGCTAACTCTAAAAGGATGATAATAAGGTGACAGTTGACTGTAGCGTGTGATAAGAGTACAAACAAAAGATAGATAGATGATAGATAGAAAGATAGATAGATAGATAGATATACTTGAAGAGAAAACTTCTTATCTGAGCTAGAGTAAATTACTGTGCCATTGGTCTCCCCATCTACTGTTTAATCCTCTCTAATCAATTCACCTTGCAATAGCCATTGATCTTTGTCAAATGTGTGGCAGAATGGGGCGGGGAGGCATGCTCATATTTAATGTTGACATCTAAGAGAACATAGCTTAAATATGGTTGTTAAAAATAAGCATGTAACCACCAGCAGAAATAGAGCTATATTTATAAAACTTCTCAATTCCTTGGGGAGAGGAAGATGGCAAATAAAATGTTTTACAACTTGATACATCTAGCAAAAGGAAGGAAACAAGAAAAAGAGAAACCAGTTTGATGAACAAAACATGAGGGAAGTAATAAGATGAAATACATTTGTTATCAAAGCAAGTGAGGTTGGGTTAAACTATGCTTTCCTCAAGAAAATAAAAAATAAAAGGGACTCTCTCAGTTTGGGTTTTAGAAAAAAAACCCAACTATATGGTATTTCTAATGAATACTCCTGAAACAAAATAACAAAAGAAGGATTGACAATAAGGCTATAGAAAGACTGTGTCAGACAGTGCAAGCAAAAATAAAGCAATATTAAAATTAGATAAAGTAAAATTCAAGGCCAAGAGAATTAATCAGAACAAGGATATGTTCTTGTAAGGATAAAAGGCACATTCACAGAGAATTTATAAGTGAATCTTATGCACTAAACAATATAGTAGTTAATATGTAAGGAAAAACTAAAAGCACAAACACAAACACAACTTAATAGAAAACTGTAATTTCAATGGAAAAAGTTTTTTACCTCTAAATATTTAACAAAACACAAAAATTAACCACGTGTATAAAGAATCTAAATATTGTAATTAACGAGTACAATTTAATATTACATTGAACTTTAACAGAAAAGACACATTCTTAACCTATATCCATATAACATTTCTAAAAATCAGTCATGCACTTGGCCCTAAAGCGATCCTAATAAATTCCAAGAGGGAGAAATTGATAGTCTGCATTTTCTGACTAAAAGAAAATAAAACAAAATTTAACAAAAAAGATAACTCCCCAAAATTTAATATTTGGAAATGAAGAAAGACTCTTCTGAACAGTTACTGGCAAACAGGGTAGCAAAACTGAAGTTACAAACTAGAAATAAATCCAAGAAGCACATTTCATAAAAGAAAATCTATGAGATGTAGCTTAAGAAACTTTAAGGAAAATGTATAGCCTCAAATATATTTGTTGTTACAAAAAAGAGTGAAAATAAATGAATGAAGAATTTAACTTAAAAATTAAAGGGAGGGGTACCTGGGTGGCTCAGTCGGTTAAGCGTCCGACTTCAGCCAGGTCACGATCTCACGGTTGGTGGGTTCGAGCCCCGCGTCGGGCTCTGTGCTGACAGCTCGGAGCCTGGAGCCTGCTTCGGATTCTGTGTCTGCCTCTCCACCTCTCACTCTTGCTCTCTCTGTGTCAAGAATAAATAAACATTAATTTTGTTTTTAATTAGAGAAGGGGGAACCTCGCTGGTTCAGTCAGTGGAGCATGTGACTCTTGATCTCAGGGTTGTTGGTTCAAGCCTCACCTTGGGTGTAGAGATCAGTTAAAAATAAAATCTTTAAAAATTAAAGAAAAAGCAATAACTTAAAGAAGGTAGAGAGAATAATAAAGATAGAATCTAAAATTAAAGAAATAGAAACTACAGCTACCACACAACACCCCCTCCACACACCTCACAAACACAGACACACATGGATATGTGTGTGCATAAATAAAATCAAAACCAACAGCTCTATAAAATAAACCACCTCTTTCAGCAGCCTATTGTTTCCAAAAGAGATTAAAATGTATACTAACAGGAGTGAAAAATGCAGTATAGCCACTTAAGTAAAACACTGAAGTCACTATGAGACAAAATTATAAGCAACTCTGTCAACAACTTTGAAAATGTAAAGAAAATGAATGAATTTCTACCAAGACACAGAATATACTAATGAGCACAAGACATGGTAGGAAAGATGAACAGAAGGGTAAGTACAGGGGAAAAAATATTGGAAATTGTTGAGTTCTATTTATCCTTAAAAAAAAAAGAATTTATGTTGCTCAAACTGTCCTAGATTTATATAAAGCACCCTAATATATTCTACACATAAGTTTTTAAAAATGTGATGAAAGAATGCAAGAAAAAACTACAGACCACTTTTACTTATGAACATACATGCAAAATGTTTTTATAAAGTATCAGCAAATAGATTCCAGAGGTAGTATTAAAAACATTATTCACTCTGATGAAGCAGGGTTTATTTGAGGCATGTAAATAAGGCTAATTAAGCCATAGATCAGAATAATTCATTACATCCCCAGTTTTTTTTAAAGATTCTGCATTAAAATGTTTTTTAATGTTTATTTATTCCTGAGAGAAAGAGAGACAGTGTGAGCAGGGGAGGGGCAGAGAGAGAGAGAGAGAGGGAAACATAAAATCTGAGCTGTCAGCACAGAGCCTGACTCAGGGCTTGAACTCATGAACCATGAGATCATGACCTGAGCCGAAGCTGGATGCTTAACCAACTGAACCAACCAGGAGCCCTGATTCTGTATTTTTTTTTTTTTAACGTAACTTCCACACCCAATGTGGGGCTTAAACTCACAACCCAGAGACCAAGACTCACAGGCTCTACCAACTGACCCAGCTAGGAGCCCCTCATTAGGCCCACAAATTAAAGGAGATGAATGTTATCTAATTGTATCAAAAGGGAACAAAGAAGTATTTGATATAAACCATCAGGCATGGATAATAATAAAACTGTTAAAAAAAAAAAGGAACTTAGAAACAAACCATCTCAATCTGATAGACTGTTTAGCAAAATCCAATAAACGTTATGAGAAATAACTCAGAAATAACACAAGAGAAGTACATCAGACCTATGCTGCTTCAGGCCTGCTTGAGAACCACGTGGGTCTCTCCTAGTGCTGAACAGAAGAGTTAAGATAAAGGAGAAATGTTGTGTCTGTTGTGGTAGTTGAATGGAACATTCCCACCCCCCAACTCCCATTTTGGCTAGATTAACTGGGAGCAAACTGTTAAGACTGTTACCTTGTTGCCACAAATGAAACAAATTCCAGATGGATTAAAGATTTCAATTTTCACATGAAAACCTTGGAAAACAAAGAAAAAGAAGAGTTTTAGAACCAGAGTGAGAGGGGCCTTCGAAAGCAAGATAGGAGGCTCAGAAGCCATCAATGGACAAATTGGACAACATAATTTAAAACTTTCTGTTAGAGCAAAAGACTCTGTAAAGACCCTACTGAGAGAAAATGGCTACAATAAAAGAAAACAGATGGGTAGCCTTATACTAGAAACAATTCTTAAAACTTTCTGTGAAAAGGACAACAATCCAAAGATTATGGCAAACAAATCATAGAAGTGAAAATACAGATAAACATATGAGAAATAGATGATAGATAGATAGATAGATAGATACGCATAGGATAAGTTTCAAACCTCATAGGTTGTCAAGCATATAAAATAGTATAAGTGATGGGATGGGACTTCTTTTTACCCCTCAGAACATTTAAAAATATCGATAATAAGGGTGCCTGCGTGGTTCAGTTGGTTGAGCATCCGACTTCAGCTTAGGCCATGATCTCGAGGTTCATGGGTTCAAACACTGTTTCGGGCTCTGTGCTGATAGTTCAGAGCCTGGAGCCTGCTTCAGATTCTGTGTCTCCCTCTCTCTCTCTCTCTCTGCCCCTCCCCTGCTTACTCTCTCTCTATCTCTCCCTCTAAAAATAAACACTAAAAAAATTTTTTAAAAAATATATTGATAATATTCAGTCCTGACAAAACTATGGGGAAACAGCAACACTCTTACGCCTACCTCTAAGTCGAAGACTGAGTTGCTACAACCATTTTGGAAGGTCATCAGGTGGTAACTACCAAAAATCTAAGTACAAGCCTTTGATCTGGCAATATCTCTTCTAGCAATGTATCCTAACATGTTATTTTTACCAGTGAGCAGAGGCCTATGCCTAAGAAGGTTCGCTACAGTTGGCAGTGTTAAAATAAATAGAGGAAAACAATCTGAAGGTCCATCAGAAGGGGAATAGTTGAGTGAGTTACAGGACAGCCATATACTGGAATAATGAAACACTGGAAGAAAGCATCAGTTATAGCTCTGTACCTGTTGGCCAGGAAAGTTGTTCTTGATGGATTATTGTTGTTGTTTTAAAAGAGGCAGATGTAGGGGCACCTGGGTGGCTCAGTCGGTTGAGCGTCCAACTTTGGCTCGGGTCATGATCTCGCGGTCTGTGAGTTCGAGCCCCGCATCGGGCTCTGTGCTGGCAGCTCAGAGCCTGGAGCCTGCTTTCGATTCTGTGTCTCCCTCTCTCTCTGCCCCTCCCCTGCTCATGCTCTGTCTCTCTCTCTGTCAAAAATAAATAAACATTAAAAAAAAATTTTTTTTTAAATAAAATAAAATAAAATAAAATAAAAGAGGCAGATGTATGGGGCGCCAGAGTGGCTCAGTTGGTTAAATGTCCGACTTCAGCTCAGGTCATGATCTTGCAGTTCACGAGTTTGAGCCCCACCTTGGACTCTGTGCCAATAGCTGGGAGCCTGGAACCTATTTTGAGTTCTGTGTCTCCCTCCTTCTCTGCCCCTCCTCTTCTTGCTCTTTCCCTCTCTCTCAAAAATAAATTAAAATATTAAAAAATAATTTAAAAAAGAGGTAGATTATTAGGGCACCTGGGTGGCTCAGTCAGTTGAGCATCTGACTTCGGCTCAGGTCATGATCTCGCAATCCTTGAGTTTGAGCCCCGTGTTGGACTCTGTGCTGACAGCTCAGAGCCTGGAACCTGCTTCGGGTTCTGTGTCTCCCTCTCTCTCTGCCCCTCCCCCACTCACACTCTGTCTCTGTCTCTCTCTCTCAAAAATAAATAAAGATAAAAAATAATCTTTAAATAGGTGGGGGGAAAGGCCATACACCCACGTGCATAAATAACTACATTGAGTAGAGCTCAGGGACGATCTGTCCACCCTCACAGATACTAGTCCCAGATCTTCCTCTGAATTCTACTCATTGCAGTTCATGAAATGTGTTTGAATAACAAGCTACAGTGGGATATTTATATGGTAAATGTGCCCTTGTCTCTCCAAGCAAAATGCTACCCTTCTGTCACAAGATTGTGATATCATGGCTATGCCGACATATTTATTAAAGGGATATGTAACAAGGCAGAAGTTTGCAAATAATCAAGAACAGTCTGAAGTTTAGGTGAGGTCTTCAAATCTGAAGAAAGCCTGAATCAAAAAAAGTTAGCCCGTTTGTGTGTGTGTGTGTGTGTGCGCGCGCGCGGGGCAGGGGGCTTAGTATATTCCTGGAGAAGACAACAAACTATTAACACTGGTTGTATTCCAGCAATTACAGAAGAAGGGGAAGCTTTTTGCCCAAGCAGATCTTTGAATTGATTGATGATCTAAAATAGCACAGAGCAACATGAAATTGAGAAAGGCGAGAAAGGAAGAGAACGCAAGGCAGAAGCCAGCCAGAAAGAAAGAAGGGGTGGGGGCGAAAGAGAGAGAAGGAGATAGAGAAAGAGAAAGAAGGAAGGAAGGAAGGAAGGAGGAAGAAAGAAAGGAAAGAAGGAAAAAAAAACAGGCAGGTTGTGCATGGGAGAGGGGGGTGGGTTGCAGGACGAGGAGAGCTGGGCGCTGGGAGCTCAGCGGAGCCCAGGGGGTTCTAATCCCCATGCACCTGTGGCCAGCTGCCTGCAGTGGCCTGGAGCGACCAGGGCTCCGCTAACGTGGGAAGAAGCAGGAGCTCACGGAGTCATTTTCGGAAGCCGTACCTGAGGCGAGGAGAGCAAGCCTCTGGACACATGCAGATGAGCGGCTGCTGCAGAAAGCAAAGCAAAAAAGCAGGCGGGGGAAACCCTCTGAGACACCCCGCTGAAAGCTCGGGCTGTACCACATCCTGCTTCTGCACAGGCAAGGGCCACCCACCCTTTAAGCCATTAAGCTCAGATGCAGCAAGTACCTGTTGTCACAAAAGGGTGAGAATCTGGAAGAGGTGAGGAAGCACAGATGATCACAGAGCACAGGGCAGGAGCAGGGACCAGACAGGCCAGTTATTCCCATCCTGCAGCCAGCTGCACGCTGCCCATTTTTTTTTTTTTTTTTTTTTTTTTGGTAATTGAATGATAATTGACATACAATATTATATTCGTTTCAGGAGCACAACAGAGACTCGATATTTTCATCCATTATGAAATGATGACCAAGATATGTCTAGTTACCATCGACACTATACAAAGTTAGTGCAATATTATTAACTGTATTCCTTATGTGTAACATTGAATCCCTGTGACTCATTGGTTGTATAATTGCAAATTTGTACCTCTTAATCTCCTTTGCCTATTTCAGCCATTCCCCACCCCCCGCCCCGGCCCTCTCCACTGGCCATCACCAGTTTGTTCTGGTGTCTATGCCTTTGAAGGAGACTCGGTGGAAGTTTCCTCTCTCCACACCCTGTGGATGGACAGGCCAGGGAGCTGGGGATGGAAGGACCGCTACTGGGGAGAGGTAGAGGCCCACCTCTGGGAAGGAAAAGCGTGGAGCTGGAGACAGCCGGGAGCTGAGTCCTCTTATCCTGCCAGCCCTGACCATCCATGTTGAGGCCCTTCACCTAAGGAAAGAAGGGGAGCACCCAGGCCCCACACTCAAACCCCCAGCTCTGCCACTTGCTAATCGTGACCTTGGGCAAGCTACTTGACCTCTCTGGGATTCAGTGTCTTAATGGTGAATGTTATTACCCCTCCCCCAGGGTTTTGAAGAAGCAGGGAAGCAAAGAGAGAGAAAAAAAAGAGAGATTGAAGATGATCATGTACATGAAGTATAGCGCCCGGGAAAACTTGAGTTCTCAATAAATCTTAGTTATTATTAGAACATTAATTAATGTGTCATTTGTGTACAGAGCCTTAGACCAGGTGCTGAGCTTTAATAGCTGCAGAGGCTCCTAGATTCCTTCTCCTTTCACCATCTCCAACCCCTCCCCATTTCTCCTTCCTGCCCCCACCAGTGCCAGAACTAAAATTCTATCTTGCCTTGGAGTGTCTCCAGCTGTTTGCTCATTTTTCCACCAGCCCGCTGTGGGCCCCCCACACACATTTTCTTGGGGCGCACCTTCCCTTGGGGAGTTAAGCACCTGCGCACACACACCCCCCTCCAAGCCTCCTGTCTTCCAAGTTTCTAGGGAACCTAGGGAGAGTGGAAGGATTTTAGGTGGGGGGAGTCTTCAGCCCCAGACAGACACCCGGAGAGACTCGAGCAAGGACACACCGAGTCCTGCTTGGGAGGCCTTTCGAGGTGCTCTGCTGGAGGCAGCCAGCAAATAGCAAATGTTTAGGTTGGGTTTTTTTTTTTTCCATCGAGCATCTGCAGTTGCTGGGTGTAACCCTAGCCTCCTTCCTCTGTGAAATGTGTGAATGTGCCATCGTCAAGCATTCCACATATCGATTCACTCACATTTCACTGACTTGATCCCTCTCTGCCCCCATTAACCCCGCATAATGGGCACTTGCTGTTTCAAATCCAGGTCGACCCCCACAGATGGCCAAGTGTTGTAATGGTTAACCAGCCAGCCCAGCGCTCTCCGTCTCTGTTCCCGAACCAGCTACTCTGTAGACGAAAATGTAGGGTGTAAGGAGGAAGCCAAGGATTATTTCTTTGAACCTTCACTTGTTTTGCCAAAGTATAAACATGATGCTGCAGAATATGTCCAAATGTTCCTAAAATAGACCCAGCGCTGAGGCTATGTTCATGCCGGGCCATTCCCAGAACTGGTCTCACTGTCCAACTTGAAGTCACTATCTGCGCAGAAGGTGGTGAGGAATTCTCACTTGATGTGGTGCTGAATAGTCAATCCTTCAAGATTAGGAAAGCTTCTTGATTTAGGAGACATTTGTTTCGGAAAGATCTCAGTTCCCTTTGGGGAATCTCTCCCCTCATATATCTTACCCTACTTCTCAGGCAGATTATAGTAATGGCAAGGATGTGCCTTCCCACGGGCAGCCTGGACCACCCTGGGCAACCATAACTTTCTATACTTTCATTTGCTATCTCCAGGTTTCTCAAAGTGGACATGCTTCTTTAAATTACATTTAAAATAAAATAAAATAAAATGAATGAGATATTTAAAACAAAAAACAAACAAACAAAAAAGCTTATCAGCCACCTCGCTTGTCCTCATCAACACCCACCATTGTGCCTTTAAATATTTTTATCTTTATGGGGTGCCTGGGTGGCTCAGTCTATTAAGCATCTGACACTTGATTTTGGCTCAGGTCATGATCTCACGGTTTGTGGGATGGAGCCCTGAGTCGGGCTATATGCTGACAGTGTGGAGCCTGCTTGGGATTCTCTCTCTCCCTCCCTGTATCTTTCAAACTAAATGCATAAACATTGAAAATGTATCTGTCTATCTATCTATCTATATCTTTATTAAGTATGACTACAAAAGTTAAACACGATTGTTATAAATATGGAAAAGTTACGGAACCTAACCAATGAGGAACACAAGAACCACACCTAAAGTGAAGGACGTTGCAAAAAATATCTGACAGGTACTCCTCAAAACTGCCAAAGCCATCAAAAACCAAGAAAGCTTGAGAAACTGTTACAGCCCAGAGGAGCCAAAATATATATAATAACTAAATATAATGTGGAATCCTGGATGGCACCTTTAAACAGACAAACTAGTGGAAAAATTAGGGAAAGACTCATGAAATCTGAATAAAATGTGGACTTCAGTTAATAATGTGTCAATATCAGTTCATTAGTTGTGACAAATACACGATAGTGATGTAAGATGTTAACAATGGGTGGGGGTGGGGTGCCTGGGTGGCTCAGTCAGTTGGGTGTCCGACTCTAGATTTCTACTCAGGTCATGATCTCACTGTTTGTGGATTCGAGACCCATGTCGACTGGCACTGCGGAGTATCACTGACACTGTCACTGACAGTACAGAGCCTGCTTGGGATTGTCTCCCTCCCTCTCTCTTTGCCCCTCTCCCGCTTGTGTGTTCTCTCTCTCTCTCTTTGAAAATAAGTAAATAAATTTTTAAAAATAAATAAAATCTTTAAAAACACACACATATATATATATATATATATATGCATATATTCCAAAATAAAAGTTTATTTAAATTTTTTCAGAGTAACAAAAGGGAGTGGAGTGGTGATTGACCAGAATGGGCACAAGGGAACTTTCTGTGGCTATGCTAATGTTTGATGTCTTGAGAGAGACTTGGGTCATGCGGGTGTATCCATTTGTCACAGCCTGTTGAATCAGGCACTTAAGATTTGCTCAATTCATTGCATATAAATTTTATCACAGAAAGGAAAAAACTGTAAAGAAATATTGAAATCCAGTAAGTAATATGCATGCTGAAGTGTTTTTGGGAAAAGAGTACTGATGTCAGCAACTTTTTTTGAGGTTAAAGTTAATATAAAATTCTTTAAAATATAAGCCAGATGGAAGGGTCGGAGAGAGGGATAGATAGTTGGAGAGATACGTGATAAAGCAAGTAAAGTAAAATGACAGAACCAAGGTGGTGGGAATATTGGTCTTTCTCTTTTTCTGTATGTTTAAATTTTTGTCATGATGAAATGTGGAGAAAAAATTGCAGACAGATATAAAGGAAAATTCTTATAATCCCCCATCCCAAGAATAACCACTGTTAATGCTCTTGTGTATTTCTCCACATATTTGTCTACTAAACTCATCTAATTGTTATATGGGATGCAACTGGACACATACAATTCTGCACTCATTATCTCCATTCAATCATTTCTCTTTTTTTAATTTTTTAATGTTTTAATTTGAGAAAGAGAGAGAGCATGAGCGGGGGAGGGGCAGAGCGAGAGGGAGACACAGGATCTGAAGCAGGTTCCAGGCTCTGAGCTGTCAGCACAGAACCTGACATGGGGCTCGAACTCATGAACCTTGAGATCATAACCTGAGGCGAAGTCAGATGCTTAACTGACTGAGCCACCCAGGCGCCCTTCTGTTCAATCATTTCTCTTGGGTGTTTTCCCATGGCATTCTCTTTAATATGACTGCATAATATTCTGTCTGGTGTTTATAGAATAATTAATTTTCTTTCCAAGGAAATTTGAGTTGGGCACAAGGGTTTTTGTGTGGAGGCTTGTTTTTTACTATGACAAACTTTGAAGCGGTGGCTATCATCACACATATATCTGTGTACCTGTGTGATTATACCCGTGGTATAATTTGCTAGAAATGGAATTCCTGGGTTAAAAATATTGTGCCAGTCTGCACTCCCACCACCATGGTATGAGAATGTTTAGGTCCCCACACCTTGACCAAGACTCATTATTCCTGATTTGTTTTAATTTTTGTAAATCTGAGAGGTGGAAATATATACATAATTGTTGTCTGTTTTGATTTTAATTTCTGCATTAGTGAGATGAACATCTTTTCTGTCTTTATGGCTCTTTGTAGTTCTGTTATTGCCTGCTCATTGTTTTGCCCATTTTCCTACTTTTTTTTAAATTTCTGAGCACTCTTTATAGTATATATTGCAGATGTTTTATTTGTAACTTTCCCACAATGTAGCTTTCAAAGTGTTTATGGTGGAAGTGTTTTGCATTTTCTTTGGTTTTGCCATCTTCCTGCTTTGTGTGTGGCTTTTGTCATCCTCCATGCCCTTTCTTTCACATTACAGCAGCCTTTTGAGGTAGGTAAGACAAGAGATGTGAAAAAGTCACAGTTGTCTCAGGGTCACACAGATAATGATGAAACACGGGACTTGAACCCGGTCTCTTCAGCCCTCGTCCAGTACCTTTTCCATTACCAAGAAAGGGCAGGGATGGTTACTTCCAGTTAAGAGAAGAGAGAACTTCTTTCTGCATATGCCTGTTGCCAATCCCTGCTGGCAGACAGTTCCATACTACAGTCATGGCTGCCAATCTCAACTGGGCCTTCCTGCTGCCCCGTGATCCTTTTGGTTTCCTGATTAGTTTACTCAGAACCTCTTCCGCAACAAAAATTCCAAACTTTCTTCACTTTTCTCGAACCTCTGGTCACCATCCCTCGCCTTCCCACTGTCTCATTTCACAGACAGAATAGAAATTATCAGCTGGGAATGCTCAACTGCCTGCCTAAATCATCTAACCAGGTACGTCCTGTCCAGTGCTCCCTCTCTCCTCCGGTCATGAAGGGAAGGGGAGGGGGTCCCATCCTTTGCCATTCATCCCAGGACCTGGCTCCAGCTATTAGCCCCTTCACTTTTCTGCATCCTCACCTTTTCCTTGCCTATTTACCCTCAGCATTGAAACATGCTCAAGCCTCTCCCTTCTTAAGAAGTAGAAACATACGGGGTACCTGGGTGGCTCAGTCGGTTAAGCTTCTGACAGGTCATGATCTCACGGTTCATGAGTTCAAGTCCCACATCGGACTCTCTGCTGTCAGTGCAGAGCCCTCTTTGGATCCTCTGTCTCCCTCTCTCTCTGCCTCTCCCCCTCCCTCTCAAAAATAATTTAAAAACATTAAAAGAAATAGAAACAAACGCAAACACCTGTCTCTGACCATAGGTCCTCCTCTGAGTTACTTCTTCTAACTATGCAACCAGAAAAGCCAAGACTCTGCCTTCGAATGGAAATGTCTGAGATGCTATGTGTGTGGTGCAAGGCCACTACAAACCTGCCTTGAAGGTAAGAGAAAAAAGATTGCTTGCAGTAGGGGAGACAAGGCTGGTCTGGGGGAAATGGGGTTTTAGCTGAGCAGAGAGGAGACCGACTTGGGAGACTAGCCTGGCTAGTGGTCCCCTTCTGGCCCACTGGGCTAGGTCGAAGCCCCACTGGTGAAAAGACTGGACAGAAAGCAACAGACTTGGAAACTACTTGCTGAGCACCAAGGTTCAGGGGCTGATGGAACAATTCACCAGTGACTTTATGAGACTCTAGCCATAGGCGGGCCTAGCTTTGGGCCCCAGTAACCCAGTGTGGAAGAGAATTAGAGAAAGGATGGTTACTCCAGCCTCAGCCCACAGCTCAGCTCTCCAGTGGCTCCCAGAGGAACACAGGTTCCTAGGACACCAACATGCTCCCAATGGCCACCCTCACCAACAATACAAGATATGGACAATGGGACCTGGAATAAAAAGAAAAGAGCAGAGTAGTGAGTACAGCCAGCAGACTAGTTTATAGGCACACAGAAGGCACCACTTTGGGGGGATTCTCAGAAATAAGTAGGGAACTCTCCGAGGAGGCCAAATTCTGACCTGGAGCAGCTGAAGGATGGGGAAGTATACAAACCTTGAGCATAACTCTAAATGTGACTCAGAGTCACAGGTTGAAGGGGTTGGGAGGCCTTTGGGTCACAGGACTGGGCCCAATCACCCAGAAAGTCGCCAAAGGCAGAACCCACATTACATTCAGAGGCTAGGGCTCTACCTCTCTGAAACATCTCTCTTCTTTCCCAAAGGATGACCAGCACATATTGAAGACAGGGCTCCAGCGGCCAGTGGATGGGGCCTCTCTGCTCCCTGAAGGAGCGGACACTAGAAGTACGCTCTGTCAGTGTATTTGGATTGGGTCTGGGCTTGGAGGAGAAATGCTGCTTTTCTATAGATAGATAAGAGCAGGCTTGTTTCACCAAAGCTTGGGACTCCCTTCTGATCAGCCGACAGGGCTACATGGGAGACTTCCCTGAATCTCCAGAAACTGCTGGCCCCCACATCTCCCCCTCCAGGCATTGTGCTTGGATTCCAATTCTCTGCCAAAACAGTCTTCACTTAGGAAAGCTCTGGTCAGTGTCACCGGATGTGCACAAGCAGCAACTTTAGCCATAGGAAGAAGTCTTTCCAACTGGCAATCAGCTCTGACCCTGACCTAGATGAGAGAGCAGGAAAGGTTGTCACTGCAGCTGGACTCAAGGGAAAGGAGCAGAAGAACAAAGGCAAGGTAGATAAAGAACCAGGGGTGGGGTACAGAGGGAAAATGTAGAGGAGAAGCATAACATCCCTTTACGTGTTGGTTGCGTGATAGAAGCCCCTAGAAGCCTACAGTTGCTCAGACAGCACTTGTTCTCAGTGGCTCTATAAGATGGGCACTGACGTTAGTTGTGAGCCCAGCATCTGGGCTTCATGAATGCCACTGTAGGCCTTGAGCACCAGCAGAATTTTCCATGGGGAAAGCATGTCTCTGATAAACTCCTGATCATGAACTAGAAGATCTCAACCACAAGTCCGCCTTTAGGTCACTATGCATCACAATTTGAGAAGAAGATGGCGGGAGAGATTTTTTTTTTTTAATAAAAGCAACTTTCAAGGAATGGTGTGAAGTCAACACAGATTTTAGAACATTTTCTACAGCTCCTAGAGATACCGACCTGAACAACAGGTACTTCTGACCTCTGAGTTCTTGCAAGATCCTTAAACATATTCAGGAACCTGAAAGAAAAATTCACTAACATTTAGAATTTTAGCATTGCATGCATTCTACCATATTCTCACTTAAAATTTTTTTGTTTAAGTTTATTTATTTATTTTGAGAGAGAGAGAGAGAATCCCAAGCAGGCTCAGCACTGTCAGCACAGAGCCCAAGGTGGGGCTCAAACTCACGAACTGGGAGATCATGTCCTGGGCCGAAACCAAGAGTCAGATGCTTAACCGACTGAGCCACCCAGATGCCCCCATATTCTCTTTTAAAAGGACATGATATTTGTGTGGGGTTTATGGAGGAGAGAGAGAGAGTTTCCCATCTTGCAAGTGGGCAAATCTCCCTAAGCACCTAATGCCAAGATGCCTTCAGATTTCTTCGCTCCCTTGGGTGCTCAGAAAAACCAGGCCAGAGGATGGTCTGCAATAAGTCATTCATTTCCTCTCCAAAGTTCTGGCTTTCTACCCAGTCACTCACAGACAGAATTCACACAAGCTGTACCCATTTCACTGTACAGGAAGTAATGGGTTGAAGAGCCATCTATTTCAAACTGCTATAATTTGAGTTTAACCCCCACGACTTGACTCCAGTCTGAGGTGACCCCCAAAGGGCCTTCTACTGACAGCAGTTAGCAACTCCAGTCTGGTCATCCCTGATCTCAAAGACCCTGACAAGGCTGGATAGCAGAATTTCCTAGATACTCAAGATCACTGAACTAGGTTCATTGGCCTTTATCGAGCAACTAGTAACAATCGCTAATCGATGTGCCTTTTTACATGCATCTTCTCACTTATCTTACCCGGTTATTACAGGTAGGCCCTGTTATTACCATGAGGAAACTGAGGCTCCAGGAAGCTAAATCACTTACTCAAGGTCCCTCAGCAAGTAAGTGGCAGGACAGGAGTCTGATCTGTCTGCATGATCCAAGATGCTGTACCGACTCCTTCCAAAGCTTTATCATTCGCTTTATTTCCAAGACTCTCAAAAGAAGAGTGTACCCTAGCTGCCTTCTGTTCCTACCGCCAAATCGCTCCTTAACACTGTTCCCCACTGACCAGCCATCTGGAATGTGATCAGTGACAATAATCAGCAAATCCAATGGCTCTTTCGCAGCCCTTCAGTTGCAATATATCTGCAGGATCAGACACTCCCTCCTTAAAACTCTCCTCTCCTTTGGCCTCTGAGATTTCCCCCCATTTTCCTGTTACCTGCCTGATCTCTTCTTCTCTGTCTCCTTCAGTGGATTCCTCTTACACCTTCCCCTTCCCCCCATAGGTGTAGGTTTTCCTTAAGGCTCTGTCCTCAGCCTTGCCCCTACCTTCCTGGATTCAAGTATTATCCCTCTGTAGATGGAATGGCCTCTGAGAGAGGCAGCACAGCAGAATGGCACCGACCCTAAAGTCAGTCTGCATGAGTTCCAGTCTCCTCTCTGTCACATGCTAATAATTCTGTACCCCTGTGTGCTCCTCTGTAAAATGAGGATTACTTGAGATCCGGTACGTAGTGCACTAGTCCAGTGCCTGACAAGTAGTAAGCCTCATGCAAATGTTTGCTATTATATAGTCTGGGCCCCCAGGCTCTAACTCCCACCTGTACTCCAGATCCACTGCAACTGGGTGCATTATATCTCCACCCTGAAGGTCGCTAAGAAACTCACCATGTCCACAATTTCTTCCATGTCTCCTTCATTTCTACCTGTGCAAGATCCCACTTTTTATTTAGTCATCTCTGTTGGGGATCGCCACTGTCCCAATCAGTATGCCATCCAAACCATCCTTTCCATTTCCCCATTGATATTCCATTGATTATACAGCTATGCCAGTTCTTCCTTTTCAGATTCTCCCATCTGGGCTATGTAAATGTTCTGAAATTGATCATGGTGATGGTTGAACACCGTGAAGGGAATAAATGCTGCTGAATTGCACACTCTAAAACAGATGAAATGGTAGATTCTCTTTCATGTGTATTTTACCGCAGTAAATATATATATATATATATATATATATATATCCACTTCCACAGCTACCACCATAGTCCGGGCCACTGGAATACCACTGGAGCCTCCTAAGTGGTCTTGGATGTTTCTACTTTTGCCTACCCCCAAAGGCACTGATCCAGTAGATATGAGGGTGGATCCTCGGAACATGCGCTATTAAGAAGCACCCCGCGGTGTGCTTCCTTAAAGTTTAGGAATCTCTGCCCACAGGATGAAGATCATACTGCTTAGTCTGGCAAGATCCTTCATGTTTTCCTATAGTTGCTGTATATTGTGACCGAGGGTGCTAATAGGCCATGAACTACAGAGTAGGGATTAAGAGAACCCTCTGAACTTCAAGGAAAAAGAAAGCAAGAGGGAGAGAGAGAGGAAAGAAGGAAAGAGATAGCTCTGGATTTCGATCTTAGTTCAAATCCCAGTTCCCCCATTTACTAGCCATATGACCCAAAGGAAGTTGCTTAATGTGTCTGTTCACCAGTCTCCTTCTCTGCTGTTTTTGTAAAAACCAGTACTATGCTACTGTGAACTATGCTACTATGGCTGTGGAGATTGAATTAGGCAACATATGCCAAGTGCTTAGTGTTTGCAATACTTTAGTGTAAAAAAAAAAGTAATGGGTTTTTCAGCTTAGGAAAAAAAAGAAATGATGCATGTTAAAAACATAGTTTTTCAATAATAATTAGAGTTGTTTTCTCGTTGCTTAGCCCAGTGTGTGGTCCATATCGAGAGCTAAGTACATTTTTTTTGGGTGTTGTTGTCATTGTTAAAATCATTATAGTTGGGGCTAGGATCAAGCACATGGTCAGAGAGCTTAACCTTGGCAAAGTGAAGGAGCATGTCTTCCTGAGAGTCGGAAGAGCTTGAGATGGCTGTGTGCAGATGGGTCGGATGGAAGCTGAAGAAGCTTCTGTCATTTGGCCTCAATCTTTTCAGTAATGAAGGAGGTGAAGTCATCTCCTGAGAATGAGGGGGAGGGCTGGGGCTGGGGGCTTGAGGAGAGGGCAGGAAGTTTGGAGCAGCTGCTGTAGGGAATGTGATAGGGAGTCAGCAAGCGAGGAATGAACGGATTGTTGAACAGCCAGAGGGGCCAGCTTAGGGTAGAGAGCATGCATTGGCAGTGAACCCAATGAGTAGAGTTTCTCCAACAAGCCAATCATGGAAACAGTCACCTTCAAGGGGTCACCCAGGGCTGCAGATTGGAAAGGCAGGAATCAGACAAAAGTCAGGGTGGTGAAGGATTCTAGGGTGGGCACAGAAGTAGTGGAAATGTCCATGAACCTGGGCTGAAAAAGAAGGCTCACTTATTCATTCAACAGATATTTAACTACCACATAATATGTAAATATCATGCAAGTCCCTGGCATGGGAGATATTGTAAAAACCAGACACAAAATCCCTGCATTCAACCTATATCCACACAAAGACTTGCACACAAATGTTCATAGAAGCTTAGTTCATTCATTTCGAAAAACTGGAAAGAACCTGATATCCTTCAACAGGTGAATGGAAAAACAAACTTTGCCCTACAATTACTGAGTAATAAGGAGAAACAAACTATTAATACATGCAACAACATAAGTGAGTGTCTAAATCAGGAAGCTGAGTAAAGGAAATGCATACTGCATGATTACATTCATATAGAATTCTAGAAAATGCAAATTAGTCAATAGTGACAAAAAGCAGTTCATTGATTGGCTGGACCAGTAGGAAGAAGGCACAAAGAATCAAGGGAAATTTTTGGTGGTGATGGATAGGTTCTGTTCGTTAACTTGATTTTGGTGATGATTTTACCGGTGTACATGTATGTCAAAATCAATCACATTATATATTTTAAGTGTGTGTACTTTTTAATGTTAGTTATACTCCCTCCAAAGTTATAAAAATACTCAAAAAATTTTATAATTGGCCTGAAAAAAATCCCTGCCTTCATGTAATGTACAGCCTAAATGGGAGAGACTGATAATAAACTAGTAAGTAAACAAACATGGTATTTTTAGACAGTGCTTCATACTGTGAGGTTAAAATAAACAAGGTAATGGGATAGAGAATAGGGTGGGGGCTGGGAGAAAGGAGCAACTATAGATAGGATGGTCAAGGAAGGCCTCTGGGGAAATGGCATTTGAGCTGAGACTTGAATGATGAGAAGGAAACAGCAATGAGAAGATATGGAGGAAGAACATTCCGTGCAGAGAAACAGCACATGCAAAGGCTCCGAGGCAGGAATGAGCTTGATGTGTCCAAGGAACAGCAAAAAGATTACTGTAACTTGAGTTTAGTGAGCAAGACGGAAGGGTATCAGGAGATAAGGTTTAGAGAAGTCTTGTATACCATGGGAAGGAGTTGGGATTGTATTCTAATTGTGTGGGTAGGCCAATGGAGGGCCTTAGGTAGAGATGAGACACGATCCGCTTTGTGCTTTAACACTGCTCTGGCTGTTGAGTGAAGAACTAACTGCAGGGGGTCAAGGGTAAAGGCAAGAAGACCAGTTAGAAAGTGTTAGACTAATCCAGGTAAGAAACAATGTGGGTGTAGACTAGGGTGGTAGAAGTGGAGATCATGAGAAGTGGTTACATGTAGAATTCCTTTGGGAAGTACTGATGAAAGGACTTAGATCCTAAATTGAATGTGGAAGGGTGAGGGAAAATGCAGAATCAGTAGGACTCCTATTTTAACCTAAGCAACTGGATAAATAATGGTAGTACCATTTACCAAAACAAAACAAAACAAAACAAAACAAAAAACAATGGGGAAGATTAATACAGCAAAGCCATAGACCACCAGGAACAAATCTGTAGTTGAACAAATTTGGTTTATGACTCATGGCAACAAGGGAGGATTCATACCACAGGGAACCCTGGGTGTCTCAGTAAGAGGTTTTAGAAACCACTTATTATTGGATTGGAGCTCATCTTAGGTGATTTGGGGGAAGGTCCAAGGAAGTGAGGGTTTTCTCTGGATTGGATGCTATTCGGATGGGACAGTAATTCTGTGACTGGGTATCTTGATAATACTTATCTAGAATGAAGGAAGACTAAAGCTATAAGGGGGAGAGAAGTATCAGCCACTCAAATTAGGTGGGAAAGGAGGATGTTTGGTATTTGTGAGTTTCACCACAACCTTGTTTTTGTCTGTACCTAGATAACACTACACAGTGGTCTTGTTTTGTCTCACTTCATCATGATCGCGGAGACATGTCTTGTCATTAAACTAATCTGATGTTGGCATTCTGGGAGATGTTTCATGTTCAACATGAGAATAACATGGCCAACCTATGAGCACCAGGCTAGCTTCTAAGCAATGACCAGTTACCAGCAAATTTGGGTGGGGGGAGGGATTCAAAAAAACTCTGATTTGGATGTGTTAACTTTGAGACAAGTTTGGATGCCCAAGTAGAGATGTTAAGTAGGCAGTCTGATATGCAAGTCCAGAGCTCAGAGTAGGGGATTCAGGAGTTAAAAAAATATATATTTGGGGATCAACATTGTTAAGATGGTATTTATATACGAAGAAGATGTTTTGCATGTTGGGACTAGTCAACATCACCAAGGGAGAGAGAATAGATGGAGAAGAGAAGAGGTCCCAGGATAGAACCCCGGGCAATTCAACAGCAGCAGGAAGCAGCAAAAGAGACTAAGAAGAAAAAGACTGGTGAAGAAGGAGGCAAACCAAGAGATTGAGGAGTTAAGAAGTCAAAAGAAAGGTTCAAGAAATGAGCATTAAATGCTGCTGAGTAGGGGCACCTGGATGGCTCTCAGACTCTGGATCTCAGCTCAGGTTTGATCTCTGGGTCATGAGTTCAGGCTACGAATTGGGCTCCATGCTGGGTGTGGCGTCTACTTTAAAAAAAAATGCTGCTGAGTAGTCATAGAAATGAGAACTGGGAATTGGCAACATGCCGGTCATTAGTGACCATGACAAAGCCGTTTTGTTGCTGCGGTGTACGTGACAACCTGCTGCAGTGGATTGGGGCAAGATTGGAAGCTACCATTACCGAACCTTTACCATGAACCAGACACTATGTAAGCTACACAATCTCCACCACAACCCCGGGAGGTAGGTGCTATTTCTTACATCCATTTAACAGAGGGGGGAAAGGAGGCTCAGGGAAGGTTAAGCAACATTCCTCATGCTACCCAGGTAGTCTGGCTCTAGAGCCCATGTTGTATGCACTACACTATTCTGCATTAGTGGATGATGGAGAATGTGAAAAGGTGGGAGCTCTTGAACTGACCAGTCCTTAAACTTGCTACAGGGAAAGCCCATACTTCTTTTTTTTTTTTTAATTTTTTTTCAACGTTTTTAATTTATTTTTGGGACAGAGAGAGACAGAGCATGAACGGGGGAGGGGCAGAGAGAGAGGGAGACACAGAATCGGAAACAGGCTCCAGGCTCCGAGCCATCAGCCCAGAGCCTGACGCGGGGCTCGAACTCACGGACCGCGAGATCGTCACCTGGCTGAAGTCGGACGCTTAACCGACTGCGCCACCCAGGCGCCCCAAGGGAAAGCCCATACTTCTGAGGGATGGTGCCAGTTACTTGGGACATGAGATGGAGACTAACCCAGCTGATTCCAGAGCAACCTTCTCCAAGTAGGACTTCTCATTTGTCTATGGCCAGAGTTGGGGACAGATGTATAGAAAAGATGGCATGAAAATGATAGGAATTCCATCCTTACAAGCCCTCGGGGACTCTGTCCTACTATTTCTTCCGTCATTCTTTTCAAACATTCCTTTCCAGTGTCCTGTTTGTTAAGTTAGCCTTCCAATAGACAGAGGTCTAACTTGGGAGCAGGCCAAGGGCTTGTCTCCCTTTCTGCCCATCCCAGTTACTCCCATCCCCATCCCACCCTCCACCCTAGGAAATTCCCATGGAAATTCAGGTGCCCTTCTAGATGGCTGAAGATTGAATCTTCCAAATACCTCCAGAAGTAGTGGGGATAAATTTTAAAAAAAGCCAAAGTGCTGTTCTTGAGCTTACGACAATTGTGGGACTGCCAGAGCAGCCTTACCCATCTCAGATTTGGGAGTCTAGGACAAGCCCCTTTTCATACCTTTCACCCTCAGAAGTGTCTGAAAGCCACCATTAACGATGCATTTCCCCCTTTTTTCATGGCAACTTGGAAATGGTCAGCTGCTTCAAGATGAAGTTGAACATCCCTTTCCCAGACCCTGGCTGTCAGGAACTCAAGTTGACAATGAACGCAAACTTCCTACATTGTATGAGAAGCTCATGGCCGCTGACAGTCTGGGTGGAGAATGGAAGGGTTACATGGTCCTAATCAGTGGTAGGGATGACAAACGAGGTTTCCCCATAAAGCAGGGTGTCTAACCCCATGGCCATGTCCATCCGCTAGGAAAAGGGCATCCCTGTTACACACCAAGGAGGACTGGAGGAAGAAGGCACAAATCTACGTGGGGTTGAATCATGGGTGCCAATCTCAGCGTTCTCATCTTGGTTATTATAAAAATAAAAGGAGGAGATGGATATTCCTGGACTCACTGATACTACTGTGCCTTATTGCCAGGGGCTCCACAAATCTAGCAGAATCCACAAACTTTTAAATCTAAAGAAGATAATGGTCCACCAATATGTTGTAAGAAAGCCCCTACACAAAGAAGCTACGAACCTAGGACTGAAATGTGCAAAATGTGCAAGATTTAACGTCTTGGGACCTCACATGTCCTACAACACAGATGTCACTATACTACTCTGAAGAGATAGCATACTTAGCAGGGGAAGGAAGAGGACACAGAATATACTAAGCTTTTGGCCAAGGGAATGAAAGAGGCCAAAGAAAAATGCCAGGAACAGATTGCCAAGAGATGGGGGCTATCCTCTCGGAGAGCTCCTTCCCCTGAGATTGGGGCCAGTCGAAATGGAGATTTTCTAAGCGTAACAAATAAGATCAGACCTCAAAACAGATGATTCTTGGGGCACCTGGGTGGCTCAGTTGGTTAGGTGTCTGGCTCTTGATTTCGGCTCAGGTCATGATCTCATGGTGATTTGTGGGTTCGAGCCCCGCATCAGGCTCTGTGCTGACAGCACGGAGCCTACGTGGGATTTTCTCTTTCTCCCTCTCATTCTCTCTCTCTGCCCCTCCCCACCTGTGCTCTCTCTCTCTCTCTCCCTCTCTCTCTCAAAATAAATAAAAATTTAAAAAAAAGATGATTCTTCGGATCATCACTGAGATGAATAGCAGATTAGACATAAATGAATATCATTAGCCCTTGGCAGCAGGGAAGGAACAGTTTTGGAGGACTAGCATGGCAAGTGATGATGACACGTGGAACAGGAAGGGACAATATAAGATAAATACCAATCCCATAGTTTTGCCAAGGGCTGGTCCTGACCATAGTGCCCCCAGAGGAGCTGTGCGTGAGAAAAGGAGTGAAATTAGCATGCCTCTTGTCTCCATTCTTTTTCTTCCAGGCCTGCTGGAGCTGCAACCCCTCCCTGCTAGATCACACTGAGATCCTAGAAGAGCCAAAGGGAGGCCCCCTGTTTCCTCAGGGACCTGAGGTATTTTCATGAATGGACATCTTGTGGGTCAGGTATGTGTGAATTCAGCAAATTCACAGTAGAAGCCACCTAGTGGCTCCCTACTGACCACCCTAGTCTTCCCCAGGGTTCTGAGAGCATCTGGCAGTAAGAGGAGGATGTGGCTTGAGATGCCGTGGGAAGTACCGTATAGCCCTCCCCCAAGCACCTTCTGCAATACACATAAACATTTCAAGATATTGCCCTTTTCCGATTTCAACAAAATCCACAACTAGGGATTCTTTCCTTGGGCTTCACCTTTATCTTGTCCTGAGTGATCTATTATAAAATCTTTTTTTAATGTCTACTTATTTTGAGAGAGACACAGAGAGAGTGCAAGAGCAGGGGAGGGACAGAGAGAAGAGAGAGAGAGAATCCCAAGCAGGCTCTGCACTGTCAGCATGGAGCCTGATGTGGGGCTCGAACCCATGAACTGGGAAATAATGACCTGAGCCGAAGTCGGACGCTTACTGGACTGAGCCACTCAGGTGCCCCTACCTTATGTATATTTTACCACAATTTTTAAAAAATGTAACTGAGGTATCTCCCTGTCTGCTCTGAGTGTATTCTCTTCAGAGGAGGAGGCCCAGGTCACAGTTTTTACCAAGACCCTGCCCTCCATCAAAACACAGCTGATTGAGGGACTGGTGGGGTCACCTAGGACCTAAGTGTGCAAACTTCAGTGTCTCGGTATGCCATGTATCCTGCAACATGAATATGGGTGTACTATTCTGAAGAAACAGTGTACTAAGAAAAATAAAGAAGAGGCTAAAGAAAGAATATGCCAAACATTTGGCCAAGAGAAAGAGGTCATAGACAAACACCAGGGACAGATTGCCAAAAGACAGAGGCTGCCTTCTCTGAGAGCTTGGTATGCCTCATGTACTATGCTCTGAGGTCTAGCACAGAAGGAAGAGTTGCTTTAATCACTTTGTCTTCCTGCATAGGCTGTAGGTTGTGGTAACAATAGGGGTTGAAAAGTGACTTCTCATCCAGCTTCTTCTCCCAAAGCCACTTTGATAGGTTTGATTCAAGTTCGCCTAGGGTTGGCCATTGACCACCATAACCCATTCACCCTGGTGGTCCTCAGTCATGCTCCCTTACCTTCATAGAACATTCTAGATTGCTCTTCCTCCTAGCTCCCTCATGAAGCCTGTGATTCCTTCCCTTCCTTCTCTTCTCTTCTGCCCTCTCTCAGTCCTTGACCTGTTGTCTTCAAAGTCTACATTCCAGTCTTGGTGGAACCCTGAAAATACACAGTATTAATTGTCGTATTTCTTTTTTAAAGAGGGCACTGTGGGCCTATGAGTAAAGGGAATGAATAGGATGGGGAGACAGTTATGCACAGATCCCTAGTCATCCAAGATTCTGAGAATGGGGGAGATCGGCTGAGAAATCTAGGAACCAGTGGCCAAGTCCCTACAATCCTCTTCTTTAAGCAATAAGAGCAGACGGTACATGGTGGAGAATTTTCTCTCCCCTGCCCCACCTTCCACCCACACAACTATCCAAAGGCACTGACTGCCCCAAGGAAGGAAAGGGAAAATATAAACTTAACGCCTTATGCTTCGATAGCTGTTATAGGTCTAGCTTTTTCCCATACATGATCTTACTTGATCCTCAAATCCCCACAGCTGTGGAGACAGGCCCAGGAAGGTTAAGCAGTTCTTTCTGAGAAATGAAGCCATCTAATTGGCAAAGCCAGGGCTGGGCCTCAGTCCTTCTGATTCTGGTCCTGTGCTCTCCACCACACTGTGGGACATTTGCTTTAGCCATCAGGCAAGATAGTTTGGAAAGCTGCCCAGTCCCTTTTCTCTTTGTTGGTACAAATCATATGCAGATCCATGCTTTCCAAAAGAGATGGCAAATTGAAAAGGAGAAGATGGTAATTACAAACTAATGAAAGACCCCATTTATATCCCTCTAGAAAAGTCAATCAGTCGACAACACAGAACTATGTGCATAATGGAAGAAAAGTTTCCGTTTATTTTTGCGCTGTCAATGAGCACTTCCAGACATCGGAACTCAAAACATCTCCTAGTCGTGCTCTGTTGGAAGCCTCGAGTTACAATTAAGGAAGCATGGGTCTTTTTCTTCATTATTGTTATGGAGCAACGATCTGACCTGACCTAAAACAGGATCTGCTTACACAGAAGAAATAGACTTGCCGGGTGGGTTGATAAAAGAAGTCACTCCAATTTATTAGAATCACATTCAGGAGAAGGCTAACATTTTCTCAACTTGTACAGTCAGCTCAGGCTATTCAGGTTGTCCTTTCTGTCAAGCCCTGGTTGTCCTTTCTTCTATCTTTTGCCGACCACAATATGATCCCTTCCATGCTGTTGACACCCCCATTGGCCGGTAGAGATTCGAGTGCCCAGGCTTCTGGGAAACTTTACTCTCTGGGACACAGTCTCAACCCTGAATGTATTTGGAAAAAGTGACTGGACAGTAGAGCAAATCGCTCTCCCCGGGCCAGGTCACTTTTCTCACTGGGAGAGTTCTGTCACTCCTCTTGCTATGTGTTCTTCACAGGTACTGTAATCATCATTTAAAAAAATTATATTTTTAAAAACAGAAATATTTTTGCAGTGGGATTTGTTTGCCCACAGCTGGCAATTAATGTTAATTATGGGCATCATCCCAGTGGCTCCCAGCTTCCTTTATATATAAATCTTGGCAAGATGTTTAATGTCTATGAAAAATGGTACCGATTTGTCAACACCTAACCAGTGATTACGCTTCATTGTCAGAACAACCTTGTGTCCCCATTTATGCAAGAAAAATGACGGTCATGGTTGTACTTGAAATACATAGCTGGGGATTGTTCCTCTCACATGCCCCTAGCATAGCTGGGTATCTGTGCCCTCCCTGTACATCCCACCCTGGCCGCCATGATGGCTCTCACAGCATCCCCTCTCTTCCTGTCATTGTCTTGGACTTCTGCCTAACCCCTGGCCCCCACTTGCACAGCCTTAACGCTGAAACAAAACTAGAGATCAGCCAATGGGGCAAGGCCAATCTATCTTCAAGGAGCGGATCCTGGAAATGAAAGTAAGTTCATTTAACTTATTAATAGCTCCAGTAAAATACCAGATGGGCTACAAGGTCAAAACCAATGCCTTGAATGAGGTTTATGTACTATCAACTCATTTAAGTGCCCCATAATATGCTTGCCTTGCTGTCACAGCTTCCTTAAGCTGTGTTTAAACAAGTTGGCTTGATGCTAAAAGGTGATTTTTATCTGTGTTTGATGAAACCCAACAGCCACCATCAGTATAAGCATTTAAGCCCTAAGCAGGCAAGTTCTGATCACTTCTTGAGACAAGGAGAATAAACCAATAAACATGCACCTGTAGCTTTACCCATCATTGGCTAAGATGGCTTAGTTGAAGCATTGTCCCTCTGACTTGAGATGTACAGCATTTGATGGATTTTTCTCTTTTAATAAGCCACATGATTAAGACTTACAAAGGTGGAGGGGCACCTGGGTGGCTCAGTCGGTTAAGTTCCCGACTTCGGCTCAGGTCATGATCTCACAGTCTGTGAGTTCAAGCCCTGCGTCGGGCTCTGTGCTGACAGCTCGGAGCCTGGAACCTGCTTCAGATTCTGTCTCCCTCTCTCTCTGCCCCTCCCCTGTTCATGTTCTGTCTCTGTCTCAAAAATAAATAAACATTAAAATTTTTTTTAAAAGACTTACAAAGGTGGCTTCTAAAACTTACCTTTGATAATAGTTAATAGGGATGGGTATGAAAAGACTTTTTTAAGTGTATCCTGAAAAACTACTTAAGTGGGAAACCCTTACTTAGCACCGTGGTATTTCAAAGTGGTTCAGAATTAAAGGGGGAAAAAAAAGAAGAAAAGAAAGCAGTTACAACTTTTGAAACAGCTGAAAAAAAATAAAACCCATTTAACCATATCAACCTTTTCTTCACCCACAATCATATCTGTGGTATTGGAATTGAATATATAGATCTAAATATTGCAACAATCCAACCCTCAAATCTAAACATCATTTTCAAAAGCAAAAAGATTCCTTTTCTGTATAGTACTGGGTCTCAAGGCTGGGATCTTTGAGAGAAGAGTCTTAGGCTATTGCTTAAACAACCTTTATTACCTGCCTCTGATATTCCCCAGGTTACAGGGGAGGGAAATGTCTGAGCCTCCTGTTCCATACATGAAGCACACAGCTGCAATGGCAACTGAATCGATACAGGGGAGGCATTTGGAGGTATGGAGGTGACACACCCAGGGACGGTTACCCACACCAGAAGATGGCCACGCTGCTAAAAATCAGGCCAGTTACTTTTGGGATGACAGCGGGATGCAAGAAAGGCATACAGTTAGGGTCATAGATCTTCCCCTCCCCTTGCAGCTTCCCTCCCCCTTCAGTCCCCATGAAGTCCATTCTAGCCCACAGACTGGTCCTAGTGTCCTGCTAGCTCCCTGCTGCAAGAAGGAGGGAGGGGAAAGATGTCTGGGGTCTCTTCATTTTTCTTTGTCTCGGTCCCTAAGGCAACAGGAAGCTGGAACTGCCGCGGCCCGCCTGGCAGCGAGGGCAAGCCCGCTGGCTCCGTGAAGTGAGCAGTCCCTGGCAGCCGCTGGAGAAGCTTAGACGGCCCAGAGTTCTGATAGACTTCATTGCTTCACTTCAATGCCAAGTGCTGGACGTGTTGGATTCAGTTCCCAGGGGGCTGGAGCATGGTGTCAGGGCTGTCTGAAGACAAGAGAGCAGAGGCAGTTTAGTGCAGTTGGGTGTGCGGGGTAGGGGTGTAGGCATGGGGTGGCCGGGTGGGAGGGTTAAGAGGGAAAAAGCGGTCTGGGGGGTGGGTAGGGTGGTGCTCCTTCCAGGGCCTGTCAGACGAGGTCTGCGGGCCTCTCCCCGTCTGGGCCTCAGGTGAGGCGGCACCTGGAAGGGGAGGAAAGGAGAAGGCGGGCGCCGCGCCCGGGGACGCAGGAAACCAGGAGGGCGCGCGCACGAGAGCAAACGGGGCCGCGGTTCTAGACCCCCTCGGCGCCCTGGGCCGGGGCGGGCGGCGCCCCGGGGGCAAGCTGGCGGCAGCCCTGGGCCGGAGAGCCGGCCGCAGTCTCGGCGTCGGCGGCGGCCCACTCGTGCGCCGCGCAGGCCTGGGCCGGCTCGTCCTTGGCCTCGACGAGCTTGCGGGAGCGGGTGTAGGCCAGGATGAGGCCCCCGGCCAGGCAGGCGTAGAAGATCATGATGAGCAGGATGTAGAGATAGGCGTCGTCGCCCTTGGCGCTGGTCGCCTCGCGACCCACGAACGGGTCGGGCCCGACCCCCATACCCATGCTCGGGCCGGGGCCGGCGCCCAGGCCGCTGGCGTTGCCCCGGTGGTGCAGCTCGAGCAGCAGGCGGCTGAGGAGGGTGCGCAGCCGCTGGCTCTCGCTGCAGTTCATGGCTGTCGGGGAGTGACACGGCGGCTCCAGGACGCTGCTGACCTTTCCCCCCTGGGCGAGGGGAAGCGAGCGGGAGGCGGCGGCAGCACCCGGGCTCCCGGGCGGGCAGTGGCTGGGGGCGCGGGCGGCGCGGGCCTCCTTATCCCCTCACCCCCGCCCTCTTCCCCTTCCCCACCACGCCCCCTCCGGCCCGAGGCCGCCTCTTCCCAGGCTCCGTCTGTCTCGGCGCTCTGGGGAAAGGGGACAGCTGGTGGGGGGAGGAGAAGGGGACAAGGGAGGGGGCGAGGCCCGGAGAGGCGCGGAGGGGCGGGGCGCGGAATGCGCGAGGCCCCAGGCGGCAGAGGCTGGCGGGGCGGCTTGCTGGGGCCAAGCCTGGACCCTGGGCAGCGGAAGAGAATTCCTTCCAAGTTCTGGCCACCTGCCCTGCAGGCCCGGCTTTGGCCCAGAGACAGCATCTGGCCCCCCAAGGCAAGCCATGCCCCAGGGTTCCGTCAGCTCTGCCGCAACGGGGGCAGGCCAGATGGCTCCCGCGCATCTGATGGCGTCTGCTCCCATAGACCAGGACCTTGGCCTATCTTTCCAGCCCTAATTCCGTCCCCCGCGCCCGGAGGAGAGAGCGTGTTATTCTGAAGATGCTCAGGATGGATTTGGTGACTGAAGCAGAGGACGACCCCTTGGCCTTCCAGAAAGGTTTCTGACAATATAGGAGCCTCCTTGGAAGTACCCCTGCTCTGACCTCCTATCACGTGTTTAGAGAGGCCTATACATCTTAGCATGTGACTATACTATCCATGATATGACCCTGTTTCCCTCTGGCAAGCCCTCTTCCCAGAAATGAAACCAAGCTCTTCCATTAAAAGGAACACAGACCGTAAGAAGGCCCATTGACTAAACTCTCTAGACGTCTCAGGATCTGAAAAGTGCAAGTTCTAGAAAATATGTGCACCTGCCGCCTCTACATCCAGTTAGGTCAGCACCCAGCCCCGTGCCTCCCCAGGGCTTGGTAACAGGTCTAGGCCCTGTGGGCTTGTGGGGCAGCCATATTTTCCCCAGAGGATATTTTCTTTTAGGGGAAAACAAGGCACTAAGACGAATGATGAGACCACAGTATGTTAAACTACAAAAGGTCTGGGCTTCATAAAAGAAGCATGCTCAAAGGATTAGTTTGTAAGCAGTGAGTAGAAAAACACAGGAGGTAGTGCTGATCAGATCTGGTTGTCCAGTGAGAATAGAATGAATGAAAAAAAGGATATGCCCTTATGCACACCTTGAAAATCAAGCTGCCCACTCAAGACTTTTCGGTCCAGGGACCATTCAGTCTGCAGGAGCCACGGGTTTAAAAAGGAAGGTTTAAAAGAGAGAGAGAGAGAGAGTGAGAGTTTTCGTGCGCCTCTGCCCCAGCCACCCTCAGGGATTGCAGTCTTCTGTGTGTTGGGGTGAGGTTGGCACCCCAGGGCACTATATCCAGGGTCTCAAACAGAGCCGTTCTTACCAGCTTCTGCAGGACTCAGAAACATTCCATGTGGCCCTGACCACTGACTCCCTCCTAACCACCTTTCCTCAGTGTCCTCACCTCAGAGTGGCTGAGGGAACAATTGTCAAAGGGATTTGGCATGACTAATGCCAGAGGACATACCTAGCAAATTCTCAAAACAGTATCAACCTAGGGACAGGACTGTTAAGCTAACAGACTCCTCTTATCTGTTACATCATGCCCAGAAATCTCTAGGGTTGGGGGGTGGGGTGAGGGGAGGTAAGGAAGAAGCCCCTTTACTGTAGCATAAAAATAATCGTTAAATTTGTATTGTACTTTCAACAACCTTATGAGCTAATAGGATTATTCCCATTTTCAGAAAAGGAAACAAGTTCAGTTAAGAAGCAGGACTGGAATGAGCAAGTTTGACCTTGTTCTTCTCAGTCCTAACACATTACTCTTGTCACATGGATGGTATCCATGAGCTGCTTCCATTTCTCCACCTCTCCCCTGGAATCTTCTAAAATCCAGGACATTTTGCCAAACCACTCTCCATAAGTTCACCAACGACCTCCTGACCAAATTCAAGGATCTCTGCTCAGTTTAAGTCTTTGACCTCGAGGATGAATTTGATACCATCCACCACCCACTCTTTCCTGTAAGTGTCCTACCCTTGGCTCTCATGGCATTGCATTCTCAAGTTTCGCTTCTTATCTCTCTGACCCATCATTCTCCGTCTCCTTTGCTGGCTCCTCTTCTTTCCTCCTCTCATTAACTATTGGAATCCCTGAAGACTCAGGCCTCAGCTTTTCTCTCTTAACATCCATTTCCTTGGAAAGTGTCTCCTTACATGGTTTCGCCGACCACCTGCCATATAGTTAGCCAAATTTGAATCTCTGGCTCTGATCCTTTCTCAGATCCATCAGCCCCTTCCTTTCTGGTTTTATTGCCACAAGCTTAACCCAAGCTCTCATTACCTCAAGTCAAATATGCAAACGGCAGAGTCTCCTGACAGATCTCCCTGCCTATAACCCAATCCACCCGGCTCTGGCTGGAATACAGGTCTTCCTGGACTTACAATGGAGTTATGTCCCCATACACCCATGACAAGTTGAAAATATCTTAAATCAAAAATGCGTTTAATACCCAACCTACATCACAGCTTAGCCTATAGCCTACCTTCAAAGTGCTCAGAACTCTTACATTAGCCTACTGTTGGGCAAAATCATCTAACACAAAGCCTATTTGATAATAAAGTGTTGGATGTCTCATGTAACTTACTGAATACTGTACTGAAATCAGAATGGCTGTTACACAGAGCATATTGGTTATTTACCCCAGTGATGCAACTCACTGCCACTACCCAGCGTCATGAGAGCGAATTGTATACCACATACAGCTAGCCCAGGAAAAGATCCAAATTCAAAACTGGAAGTACAGTTTCTAAGAATGTGGATCAGTTTTGCACTATTGTAATGTCAAAGAATTTTAAGTCAAGCCATCCTAAGTCGGAGACCGTGTGTAATTCTTCAATACCACTTCCATCAATTCAGCCCTATGTTCAGAAACTCAATGATGTTCCCCATTGCTTCTTTCATGAAGTCCAATCTTTGGTAGGCCTGAGGTCCTCACCACCAATGGGTGTCATTTCGTCCCTCTTGAATCTGAAAAACCGCATTTTCCCTGAGTTCCTCTCCAATGCTCTGTGCCTTTCACCTTCCTCAAAATCCACTGACTGAAGGAAGCCTTGTCTGATACCCTTGTTGGCGCTCTCAGAGTCTTTACCATGCAGCCCTCCTCGTGGTACCTTAACTCGGACTCCAGCATTCAATACAGAAAATCTAGAAAATAGAAAAACGCCCAGAAAAAAAATTACCAATAGCATGCACATGTGTGTGCACACATCATTGTTTGGTAACCTATCTGTTCACTTAACATCTTGTGGGGTGCCTGGGTGGCTCAGTTGGTTAAGCATCTGACTTCAGCTCAGGTCATGATCTCGAGATTGGTGAGTTCGAGCCCCACATCGGGCTCCGTACTGACAGCTGAGGACCTGGAACCTGCTTTGGATTCTCTCTCTCTCTCTCTCTCTCTCTCTCTCTCTCTCTCAAAAATAAATAAGCATTTAAGGAAAACATCTTGTGAATTTTTCCTATATCAATTACTATTTTTATAACACCATGGTACTATCCGCACAGTATTTAAGACCATAGATCTGCCATTATATATGTAAATTAGCTCCTATTGTTAGATCTCTGGTTATCTCCAGGCTTTTGCTATTCAAAATAATGTTTCAATGGATACATACAAAGCTAATTCTAATTCCGTTAAATGAAATAATTGCTAGAGGGAAGGCACATCACTAACTTACAGAAGACTGGCAATGGGGAATGGGAGATGTGTAGAAGGGGGTGGAGACAGGAATGGAGACTACTCATAAAATTTAAAAAGGCCCAACCCTCAGAAAAAAACAACAGGTGTGTGTGTGGGGATCTGGCTTTCTTTTCACTCAAGGGGCTGCTGTGCATCCCTTCGGATCCCAGTTCCAGGCCAGCCCTGAATGGCTGAGATGCCAACCCCATTTCCCCACCACACTTAATGAAACTGCAAATCCATCAGATGAAGATTAGATCTCATTCCTCCCCACCCTTCCACCCCCCCTTTCTAAACCTACCCCATACCTGTCAAATAATCATCTGTTTATCTATCGTCCAGAACTCACTTATTTCCTGGATGGCAATCGAGTGTGTCGACAGAGGGAAGTAATTTTGCCAAAGGACAGGCACAGATGGTAAGCCCTGTTAGAGTCCAGAAGGCTGGCAAACCCATAACGGGCCCTGAGGAAGGGGAAGAAAGAAGGCTTCGTGAAGCCTGAAGTACAGACTGAGAAAGAATCATTCATTCATTCATGCGTTCAAGAAATATTTATCACATGTATTTATCACATGTTCCACTGGGCAAGGTATTGTGCTGAGCCTGAGACACACGGATGAACGAGTCACATTGGTGGACTATCTGTGGCTTCATAACACTTACAGCCGCTTTGTGAACTGCAAAAAAGCAGGGGGCACAAGATCTGGAGTGAAATGAGCAGTGGGCTTGAAGTCTCACCAGAATTCTGGCTTGGAGAGAATTCTGACTCTGGACCCAAACTTTAATCACTAGAGCCCAAAGCCTTGTTTGAGAAAGGAAAAGCCCAGGGGCTCCTGGGTGGCTCAGTCAGTTAAGTGTCCAATTTCAGCTCAGGTCATGATCTCAACAGTTCATGGGTTCGAGCCCCGCATCAGGCTCTCTGCTGCAGAGCCTGCTTCAGATCCTCTGTTCCCTCTCTCTCTCCCCCTCGCTCCGAACTCATGTACGCGCACACACTCTCTCTCTCATAAATAAATAAAAAAAATTTTTAAAAAAGGAAGATCTCAGGTGATCTGAGCTCACCTTTTTGGCAACCTGCCCTACGTGCTCCTGGTGGCACCATCTTGAGGGTGTGGCCTGCCAGCCGCCACAGCAGATCCATTCTCAAAAGACAGAGGAGAATAAATGAGAGACTGACTGGGTCCAACTGGGGCTTCTCAGTTGTTCCATAGGAATATGCATGGTATTTGGGTGGGGGGTGGGGTGGAGATGGGTTTGATAAAGATCACAATATGTGTGGGTTGGAATGGGCCTCAGGGGCTTCAAGTGCCTTCTTTAGAGACTATTGGGGGTCTTGGTGGGCTTGTGCTGAGGTCACCCTATATCCAAGCCACAAACTGGAGCATCAGATATGGTTCCCTGACCTCATTTATTGAAGACTTAGCATGTGCTGGGCAGATTACATACATTATATTAATTAACCTTGCAGCAACCCTATGAGGTGGGTAGGAGTGATGTTAAAAATATTTAACAGCAGGGCGCCTGGGTGGCTCAGTCGGTTAAGTGTCCAACTTCAGCTCAGGTCATGATCTCATCGTTCATGGGTTCTAGCCCCGCATGGGGCTCTGTGCTGACAGCTCAGAGCCTGGACCCTGCTTCAGAATCTGTGTCTCCTCTCTCTGCCCCTGCCCCGCTCGCACTCTTTCTTTCTCTCTCTCTCAAAAATAAACAAACATTAAAATTTTTTAAAAAATATTTAACATCATTATGTCTTGGGAACTGACCATTCAGAGTAGACTAACAATCAGAATAGATGCTGGCCAGCGGTGCCTGGCTGGCTCAATCAGAAAAGCACAACACTTTTTTTTGTTTGTTTTAAATCTCTAGTTCACATACAGTGTAGTCTTGACTTCAGGAATAGAAACCAGTGATTCATCTCTTACAACACCCAGTGCTCATCCCAAAAAATGCCCTCCTTCATGCCCAGTCACCCGTTTAACCCACCCCCATCAACCCTCAGTTTGTTCTCTGTATTTAAGAGTCTTTTATGGTTTGCCTCCGTCTCTGTTTTTATCCTATTTTTCCTTCTTTTCCCCTATATTCATCTGTTGTGTTTCTCAAATTCTACATGAGTGAAATCATATGATATCTGACTTTCTCTGACTGACTTTTTTCCCTTAGCATAATACCCTCCAGTTCCGTCCACGTTGTTGCACATGGCAAGATTTCATCCTTTTTCATCACTGAGTAATATTCCATTGTGTATATATACACCACATCTTCTTTATCCATTCATCACTCAGTGGACATTTGTGCTCTTTCCATAATTTGGCTATTGTTCATAGCACTGCTATAAACATTGGGGTGCATGTGCCCCTTCCAATCAGCATTTTTTAATCCTTTGGATAAATTTCTAGTAGTGCAATTGCTGGATTGTAGGGTAGTTCTATTTTTAATTTTTTGAGGAACCCCCATGCTGTTTTCCAGAGCGGCTGCACCAGTTTGCATTCCCACTAACAGGAGCATGAAACTCTTGGTCTCAGGGTTGTGAGTTGGATCCCCACATTGTATATGTAGAGATTACTTAAATAAATAAAAACTTAAAAAAAAAGAATAGATGCGAGCTATAAATAACCATTATAGCCTTACAGAGCCACAACATCATGGAGCAAAGGAGGAAGAGAGGGGCATAGACTAAACAGCTGCCTGTTTCCATGAAGGTGAAACCAGAATCTCATCCCTTTGTGCCCTGGGTCATTCTGAACTTCCCTCCTCCCCATGAGAGCTTCCATCAGTTCCCTCTGCTCATCGAAGGTACATGAAAAGCTCCCTTGCCTGCCAACCCCCCTAAAGCAAAGATATCTATTGTGGCTGCCCCCTTTCTCCCAGCAATTTTCCAAGGATGTTACTTGTTGGCTTAAAATTCTTGAATGGGCCCCACTGGATCGCCAAATTATCACCTCAGTGTGGCCTTCGAGAGACTCTCTGTGGGTTCTGGCTTGGAAATGCCTTCCAATCATATTGCAGCAATACTACCCACATGTCTTCAATGCCAGGCACTTTTCCTTTTTTAGTTACTATTTTTTAATTGAGCTATAATTGACATATAACCTTATGTAAGTTCAGGGTATATAGTGTGTTGATTCGATATATTTATATATTGCAATATGATTGCCACTGTCGTGTTACCTAACACGTCAATCACGTTCCATTCTTATCACTTCTTTTTTTGTGGTAAGAATAATTAAGATGCTTTTTCTACTAGATGAAATTTCACTCACCTTAGCATCTCCACAGTGTAGGATGACAGTGACATGTGTGTTTGTCAGATGGTCCCTACAGACCCTTCGAGGGCAAGTGCTATGTTCTTCCTCTTTGTAGCCTTGGCCTAGTCTGGCACGGTGCCTGGTGTATCACAGGTGCTCAGGAAATATTTGCCTAGGTTTGTGGTCTGCCTTCCTCCAATGAAGCCTTCTTACATTTGTAAAAAAAAAAAAACAAAAAAACAAAAAAAAAACAAACAAAAAAAACCACAATCACTCCATGCAGGATACGAAACCTTGTGGTTACATTTTTTTTTCCAAAAAGAAAAACTTCATTATGAGAAATTTGAAACACACAGCAAAGTTGGAAGAATTTTCCAGTGGATACCTTGTTACTTACTGGTTAGATTCCACCACTAATGTTTTCCTATCCTAGCCTTTATTCATCCATCAGCTATCCATCTCTCCGTCTGTCCACTGTCTTTTTGTCTTTTTGAAACTGCAGACACCAGTACACGTCCCCACTCCTAAGCACTTTCCACATGCCTATCCTTAACTTGAATTCAATATGCGCTTATTCTTGTTTTCCTTTTGAGGTAAAATATACATAAGATGAAATGCACAAGCATTGTACCTTTGCTGAGTTTTGACAAATGTAACGGTGTAACTTAACCACCTACTAAAATATAAAACACTATCATCTCTCAAGAAGGCTTCCTCTTATCCCTTCTCAGATTTTCCCTTCCCTTCACCCCCAGAGGCAACCGCTCTTCTGATTTTTTGCCCATCATTGGTTGGTTTGGCCTGTTACAGACCTTCATATAAATGGAAACATATAGTATGAATTCTTTTGTATAAGAGTTCTTTTACTCAGCCTGATGTTTTTGAGAATCATCCCTGTCATTGTATATACAGTATTTAGCCCCTTTCATTGATTTGTTTATTTCTTTATTTTGAGGGCGAGAGAGCACAAGGGGGAGAGGGGCAAAGGGAGAGGGAGAGAATCCCAAGCAGGCTCCGTGCTATCAGCACAGAGCCCAAGATGGGGCTCGATCTCACGAACTGTGACATCATGAACTGAGCCAAAAATCAATAGTCAGATGCTTAACCAACTGAGCCCCCCAAGCGCCCCAGTGGTTTACTCCTTTTGATTGCCGAGTGTTACTCCATGTTGTGATCATAGCTCAGTTTGCTTATCCATTCTCCCTTCTCCTGCTGATGGAAGTCCAGTTTTTGCTATTAAAAGTAAATCTGCGGGGTGCCTGGCTGGCTCAGCTTATAGTGTATGTGACTCTCAATCTCAGGGTTGTGAATTTGAGCACCCATGCTGGATGTAGAGATTGCTTAAAAATAAAATCTTTTTTTAAAAAAAGTAAAGCTGCTAAGAATGTTTTCATACAAGTGTTTTTGTGGACATATGTTTTACTTTTTCTTGGGTAAATACCTAGGGGTAGAAATGCTGGGTCATAGGAAAAAGAGTTTTAGAAGACACAGCCAGACTGTTTCCCAAAGTGTTTGTATCTTGTATACTCCTACCAACAATGTATGAAGATTTCAACTGATTGTGGTTACTTTTAGCCTTGCTTTGTACTCACGAAACGCATTTGCCCTTACACTTCTGAAAGGGCCAAGCCTGACTGTGGTTTATTACTTAAAGCCTTCCCCCTATTTTGCTGATGACTAAATGCACATCCAAACTAAGTGTAGATAGAGTTGCTAAAACGCGAGATTCGGTTCTGTGTGACAATAGTTTTCACTGAAAGCTATTCAGTGAATAGCTGTGTGCCAAGCACTGAGATAAGACTTTATACCTCACTCAGTCCTTGCAAGAACCCTGTGAGGGACGTACAGGACCATTCCCATTATACAGATGAGGAAACTGAGGCCCAGAGAGGTTAAGTAACTTGCCCCAAACCCCAGAGCTTGTAGGTGGCCAAGCTGAAACTTGAACCAGAGTCCTTAATCTTTATTACTGCCATGCTATAATGCTGCTGTATAATGTCCTTTGTACAGACGCTGGTAGGGTGGGGGGGGGGGGTGGAGGGGTGGAAAACTTCTGTGTTAGAAGCCTCATCTCACCTCCTTATTTTTCAGCTGAGGATATGGAGGTCCAGAGAGAAGGGACTTGCCTGAAGTCCCCCATTAGTTCATGGCAGAGTCATCTGAATCCAGCCAGGGAGACTTTCTACGCCACAGCACAGCCTTCTTCAATGATTTGTGCAATTCAGATTTTATTTCTGACTTTTCGTTGGTGACAAGAGTCTGCAAACCACTTTGAGGTCTTTCAAAGAAGTGCATAAATCTGAAAGGGTGGAGTAGAATCAACCTTCCCTTTGGGGCCAAAGCATAAGGTCATAAATTAAATTGTCAGATGTGTGTCAATACATGCCTGAACATTATCTCAAAACTGTTCCTCCCACCAACTCGCTTTTCTCTGGAAAGGGAAAGAAAACAGTGAGAATGCTTGGGATATTCTGTGGGAAAGGAGTGGGAAAGGAAGAGTCCCGAGGGCACGTTTCTCTTGGACTCCCACGCCACCACCTGGTGGAAGCCTAGGGTTTTGTTTTCTCTTTGTTCAGAATGTTTTTCAACTGGAGCGTTTAATGCCAGTTTCTGTGCCAGGACCTGCTTTATTTAGATGGTTAGGCAGGGGGGGATCTACAGGAGATCTGCTTCCTCCCATGATAGAGCTAACTTTCTAGGGTTCAGGGTTTACCTAGACCATTGCAGCAGGGTGTTGGTAAAGACCCTATTAGAGGCAAATAGTAAAGCACAGTACTTAAGAGCAGCAGATCCAACAAATAAACTTTAAAAAGCAGGGGCCGGGCACCTGGGTGGGCCAGTTGGTTGTCTGCCTTTAGCTCAGGTCATGATCTCACCATTCGTAAGTTCAAGCCCCACATTGGGCTCTGCACTGACAGCACGGAGCCTACTTAGGATTCTCTCTCTCTCTCTCTCTCTCTCTCTCTCTCTGCCCCTCCCCCACTCACCCTTTTTCTCTCTCTCTCTCTCCCTCTCTTTCTCTCTCAAAATAAATAAATAAACTAAAAAAGAAAAGAAAAGAAAAGAGCAAGAACTCCAGCCTCAGATAAATTGGCATTTTAGTCCTGGCTTGGCCACCTACCAGCTGTTACCTTGAGCTGTCCCTCAGTTTCCTCTTCTGTAAAATGGCAATAATAATAAAAGTGCTTATTATAGGAGTGCCTGGGTGGCTAAGTAGGTTGAGCGTCCGAATCTTGATTTCTGCTCAGGTCATGATCTCACTGTTGGTGAGATGGAGCCCCGAACCTGGCTCTGTGCTGACAGCTCAGAGCCTGCTTGGGATTTTCTCTCTCCTCTTTCTCTCTGCTCCTCCCCCACTCGTGCTCTCACACTGTCGCAAAATAAGTAAACAAATAAATACACTTAAAAATATCTTTTAAAAAGTGCTTACTATAGAGGCGCCTGGGTGGCTCAGTCGGCTAAGCGTCCGACTTCGGATCAGGTCATGACCTCACGGTTCGTGAGTTCGAGCCCTGTGTCAGGCTCTGTGTTGATAACTCAGAGCCTGGAGCCTGCTTCAGATTCTGTGCCTCCCTCTCTCTGCCCCTTCCCCACTCGCACTCTGTCTGTCTGTCTCTCTCTCTCAAAAATAAACATTAAAAAAATTTTTTTTAAGTGCTTATTATAGGATTTTGTGGCAAAGGTTGAATAAGATAATGCATGTAAAACACTTAGCCTAGTCCATGAACATATTAGATGCTCAATAATGTCAGCTGGGCTTATTTCCTCATTAACAATAAGCATGTGGTGTGTGGAACCCATAAGAGGAGCATTCAACTCAACCTTAGAGAGCTCACGGCAAATGTCCCTGAGGGTGCGACACTTAAGATGTCTTGAGTAGGAAATAACTACTTGAACCCTTTATCCAAGTGGGAAGCAATATCCACAACATATGGGCAAGCAAAACGACAGGACTCACCTCCCTTCACCCCTCCGTCATGAAGGATTTCAGGGCGGGCCTCTGAGCTGGAAGATGATCTTGGAACATTTAGGAATCACTGGAATCGGGCCCCAGTGAGTAGGAGCAGCTTGACTTATAATTAGATGCTAGGAGAAAAATCAAGACCAGTTTTATCAACTACCATGTGTTTGTTTTCATTTTGGCTTTGTTTTGGGGCAATAATGCTTCAGTGGCTCTTCATTCATCCAGCATTATGCTAAATAGGCATGATGGGGCTTGCTAATTTCCCACTGCCTCAAGACACAGTTCTGGGCCCCTCAGCTGATTTTCCAAATTGCGCCTGGCACACGACATGACCGTGTGGGACTTTTTCTGTTTTTCTCTGCAAACTTTTTTTTTAATGTTTATTTATTTTTGAGAGAGAGAGAGACAGAGACAGAGACAGAGAGACAGAGCATGACTGGAGGAGGGGCAGAGAGAAAGGGAGACACAGAATCCGAAGCAGGCGCCAGGCTCTGAACTGTCAGCACAGAGCCCGACATGGGGCTCAAACCCATGGACTGCAAGTTCATGACCTGAGCTGAAGTGGGATGATTAACCGACTAGCCATCCAGGTGCCCCCTCCTTGTAAACTTTTAACCCTTCCATATTATCCAAATTTTACTCGTTCTCCAAGGTCTAGACTTTTTCAGTCATCCATTCATGAAATGTTTTCTTTTTTTTAAATTGAAACATAATTGACATATTAGTTTCAGGTTTACAGCATAATGATTCAATATTAGTATATATTGGGCGGCTCAGTTAACTATCCAGCTTTGGCTCAGGTCATGATCTCATGGTTCATGAGTTCAAGCCCTACATCAGGCTCTGTGCTGACAGCTCAGAGCCTTGATTGAGCCTGCCTCAAATTCTGTGTCTCCGTCTCTCTGTGGCCCTCCCCCGCTCTCACTCTGTCTCTGTCTCTGTCTCTCTCTCTCTGTCAAAAATAAATAAACATTGGGGCACCTGGGTGGCTCAGTCTGCCTGGGACCGCATACGTGAAAGCAAAGAATTGTGACCACGTGTTTCCAATGCCTTCCAGGAAGAGGGATATATCCAGAAGAGTATTTCCACGAGCTTTCACCACATAGCACACATCAGTAACACACAGGATGCCCCGGGATCAATGAACAAGAAAGCAACCACCTGAAGGGCAGAGGGCATCGCTATCTCAGGCACACCTGGAATCTCTGAGAAATCTCTGCTCTAGAATGTCAAGCTATGAGATCGCTGTTGCTCTCACCCCACTTTGTTGTTGCAGGCTGATGGGCACAGGAGGGATGCTGCTACAGATGAATATGCCCTCTTTGTTATTAGCTAGAAGCCGGTGAGAGTCACTCTGGCCTCCTCAGCATCAGGCTCAGACTGGAGGTTCCAAAGAAGCCTTCCCAGACAACTGAGGCCTGCAAGGATCTCTCCCTTTTCCAAATTCCTATACACTTAGTCTTCAGCTCACAGTTCAGCTTCTAGTTCATCCCCATATGCTGATATTGTGCACTCATGGCGCAAGACCTTCCTCCTGCCTGCCCTGTAGCCACCTAGCAATACTAAACAGGACAGGGCTCAAAAGTATGGCGGATTAAGTGCTGTGCTTTAAGACAGAAGAAATTTCATTGGAACTTAAGAGGGCCTTGCCACAGAAATGTCTACTATCCAAGAAGAGTCCAGTGCCCAATCCATGTTTAAAAACTTAAAAAAAAAAAGTTACAGAGAGGGAGGGAGGCAAACCATAAGAGACTCTTATATACAGAGAACAAACTGAGGGTTGATGGGGGCTGGGGGAGAGGGGAAAGTGGGTGATGGGCATTGAGGAGGACACCTGTTGGGATGAGCACTGGGTGTTGTATGGAAGCCAATTTGACAATAAATTATATTAAAAAATAAATTAAATTAAAATTAAATTAAATTAAATTTAAAAAACTTTAAAGAGAGGGGCGCCTGGGTGGCTCAGTTGGTTAAGCATCTGACTTCGGCTCAGGTCATGATCTCACAGTTTGTGAGTTCGAGTCCCGCGTCGGGCTCTGTGCTGACAGCTCAGAGCCTGGAGCCTGCTTCGAATTCTGTGTCTCCCTCTCTCTCTGCCCCTCCCCCCCCCCGGCACTCTATCTCTCTCAAAAATAAATAAACATTAAAAAAATTTTTTTTAAAAAAGTAAAAACTTTAAAGAGAGAAAGTTACAAAGTTTTAAGAAGATAAAGTCACAGCCTTCTTCCTGGAGACATGATGCTGAATCCCCATAGCTCCAGGCCAGTTTGGAGTTTTTCTTCTCTGAGCAAAACCAAATGCCAACTGAGACCTCCCACAACCCTGGGAGATAGGATCGAGGGAGCTCTTATTTCCATCATAAGCACAAGGGAAGAATCCAGAAGCAAAGAGCACCCAAGGGACCTCTTGCAGACCAAGCAGAGGCTCCTGCTGAAATGAAACAGAAGACTCCTTTCCTTCACTCAGACTCCCTGTGAGAGGTTAATTCTCTCACCTTCAGGAATCCTGATGGCTAATGAAAGGCAGATCTGGATTAGAATTCCTTCCCAGAGGAAGGCTGGGGATCCAACTGGACAGATCTTAACTCCCTTAAGTTGTTCTTGCTTCCAACAGTCACTGGGCAGAAAGACTTCCTGACTTCCCTCTCTGGCCCTGTCCCCTACCCCTTCTTGGGGAGCTACGTTACTACTGCCCTGGGTTGATATGTGCCATTCACCATCCCACACAGAATGTGGGCGTTAGAGTGCCCGATCCCAAGGAACGTTGAAGTCACAGCTAAGGTAGGACTGTTGGCCATAAAGAAGAAAGTATACTTGGACACATCTGTACTAAATATAGGTGTATATGTATATCTGATTCTGAGCCTCCTGTAATACCATGGGCTGGCAAAGAGCTGGGCACATGAAGAAATACCTGACTTTGAAAGAAATCGTTTTCAGATTTCTGCTGCAGAAGTCTCTCTGGAGAGATACAAGACACAGGAGTCTCTTGACCTTTGTTGTTTGATTGATTCCTTACCACTCCAAAGCAAAAATACAAATTAGGTTGAGTTGAGTTGATGTTGAGTGGCCCCACCACTGGAGCCTGTTTCTGATCCTTGCCACCCTTCAGGAATGTCTCCCAAGAAACATCCTGCTTGTAGGTCTCATTCTCTCGGGAATCTCTCAGGGTTTCAAGTGTCAAAGGAAATAGTCTGCCAAAGCAAAAGAAATACCAATCTCAGACAAATAAGAGTGGGTTATGGGAGCCAACGTTTAACCAGGAGCCTCCTTCCTTGGTAACCTATGAAGATTGTCCTCTCTTATGTGAATTCATTTTTGGTTTAGTCCGAAAAAGAGGTGCTTTCTGTTTGTTTGGGGTTTTGTTGTTGATATTGTTAATCTTCCCATATGATTATTTTAAAAAAATGTTTATTTTTGAAAGAGAGCATGTAAGTGGGAGAGGAGCAGACAGAGAGGGAGACAGAGAATCCCAGCAGGCTCTGTGTGGAGCTGGAACTCACAGACCATGAGATCATGACCTGAGCCGAAATCAAGAGTCAGATTCTTAACCGACTGAGCCACCCAAGCACCCCCTTCCCATGTGATTCTTAAGTGCAGCCAGGGTGAAGAACCACCTGAAGGGGTGAGCTTGACATACTGGAGAATACAGAAGTGAATTGAATGGAGGATCCCTGCTGGAGAAATGAGGTAAGATAGGTAGAGAGATCTCTCCATCCAGGGACTTGAATACCAAGATGACATTTTGATTTAAATAAGAATAGCATCAACAAGGCAGTATCTTAGTAAAGTCAGTCTGGCGGGTTTATATACAAGATGGAGTAAACTGATGGAAGGAATAGATAGACTTGCCACGAAACTAGTTAGGTCAGTGTAGTAATTCTAGGTGAAAAGGAGTGAGGGTCTGATCTGGGGTAATAGCAGGAAGAGAGAATCTCCCAAAAACTAAGCCCAAGTGAAACTACAAGTGGGTGCAAACATTGAAATGTAGCTAATCTGGGGCACCTGGGTGGCTCAGTCAGTTAAGCGTCCAACTGTCTCGCGGTTCGTGGGTTCGAGCCCCGCGTCAGGCTTTATGCTGACAGCTCAGAGCCTGGAGTCTCCTTCGAATTCTGTGTCTCCCTCTCTCTCTGCCCTTCCCCTATCTTCTCTCTCTCTCTCTCTCTCTCTCTCTCTCAAATAAACATAAAAAAAGAAATATAGCTAATCTGCATTTAGTGTTTAATTTTAGGCACGTTGTCTTGGCCCTTTACATCACAGCTGTCTAAGCCCGCTTCTTTCCAATCAGGCCTGCAAAGATGTTCCTCATCACACGAGCCTTGGACCCTCCTGCACCATTAATTACACACACTTGTTCCAAAGAGTGAGAAGTTGGAGGATTAGCACATTTCAGATGGAATATGATGAACCGAGTTGGTTCATCCTTTTCTCCCTCGATGTATGTAAATACACCCCTTCACCTTCTTCACTATAGCACCCATCTTTCCTGCCCGGGCCAGGCACATCCAACTCTACACAGGATACTCCTATAAAAAAGATACAGGATGCAGCTCCTGGGTGGCTCAGTTGGTTAAGCATCCGACTGCGGCTCAGGTCATAATCTCACAGCTCGTGGGTTCGAGCCCCGCGTCGGGCTCTGTGCTGACAGCTCAGAGCCTGGAGCCTGTTTTGGATTCTGTGTGTGTCTCTCTCTCTGCCCCTCCCCTGCTCATGCTCTGCCTCTCTCTGTCTCTCAAAAAAAAAAAAACCCAAAAACAAATGTTAGGAAACAAAGATACAGGACATTTCCAGCAGACCTGAAGATTCTCTCATGCTGCTTTCCAGGCAATAACACCACCCCCTTCAGAGAAAAACCATTATTCTGGATTCCATCACCATAGGTCTGTTTTGCCTGCTCCTGAACTTCATATAAACGGAATCATAAAGTACTCTTTTGTGACTAGCTCCCTTCATACAACATCATTATTTGCGAGATTTATCTATCTGTATGCATGTAGCAGTAGTTAATTTTTTTTTTATCTGCTCTGTAGTATTTCCTTGTATGGATATATCTACCACAATTTCTCCCAGTAATGGAGATTTTAGTTGTTTCCAGTTTTAGGTCATTATGAATAGTGCTGCTACAAATCATTCTTGTATGTGGACAAAAGTACTTATTTCTCTTGGGTACATCCCTAGGAGTGGGATGGCTGGGTCATCGGTTAAACGTATATTTAGTTTTATGGTCAAATAGCTTTCCAAAACGGTTGTACCAATTTCTACTCCCTCCAGCAATGTATGATAATTCAGATACTTTATTGCACATTTTCACCATCCTTTAGTATTGTCAGTTTTTCTAAGTGTAGCTATTCTGGTGTGTAGCTAAGAACTTCTTCGTAACTTAGATATAGACTTCATCATATTTAATAAACTTTGGGGTGATTTCTGGGTAAACAACAAAGGAATTCCAGAAAGAAAACCCACTAAAACTACTGTAAATAAAATCTGGTAAAGGTGCAAATCCATGAGGACAGGGAAAATAGAAATGGCAACAATAACAATGTTTTGGAAGCCAGAGGCTGATGGAAAGTCAAATCTTAACAGAATCCTAAGTGGGTAGTAGGGAAAACAGAACCAATCTAATTTATATATCATAAAATGTCCAAAAGACTCCAGAAATGGCAGCACCGGGTGCTTCTAAAAGTGGAGGTAGGAGCGCCTGGGTGACTCAGTCAGCTAAGCGTCTGTCTTGGGCTCAGATCATGATCTCGCGGTTCGTTGAGTTCAAGCCCCATGTGGAGCTCTGTGCTGACAGCTCGGAGCCTGCCTCGGATCCTCTGTCTCCCTCTTTCTCTGCCCCTCTCCCACTTGCGCCCTCTGTCTCTCAAAAATAAAGAAACATTTAAAAATAAATAAGTAAATAAAAATAAAAGTGGAGGTAAAGAGGGTGGAGCCAAAATAAGGACTGGGTAAAAGCTGCTGTTACGGACTAAACATTTGTGTCTTCCCTGCCAAATTTATATGTTGAAATCCTAACCCCCAATGTGATGGTATTAGGAGATGGGGCCTTTGGGAGGTGAAGAGGTCATGAGAATGCAGCCATCATGAATACGATTAGCACCCTTATAAGAAGACACAGACATTGCTTTCTCTGCTGTCTGCCTCATGAGGACATAGCAAGAGGCCGGCTGTCTGTAAATCAGGAAGGGGACCCTCACCAAGAACCCGACACTATGGGCCCCCTGATCTCAGACCTCTGACCGCCAGAACTGTGATAAATGTTTGTTTATGCCACATAGCCTACAGTATTCTGTTATAGCAGGCCAAAGCCTGGGGCAGCTGTTTTGTTTTGTTTTTGTTTTTTTTTTTTTAAAGAAATGAAACAAAATAAAACCACATCCATCAACCACTTGCCTCATCCATACCACAGGGCTGATGGCTGTCCCTCATCTCACCACAGCAGAACACTGAAGCAGAAAAAACAGCAGACATTGGGCACAGCACAGGGGAACTGTGCAGAAAACAGGGTAATTAAGCAATGGTATGTGTGATGAATGTAGAAACCACCGACCCCCAACCTCCTTGTACATGTTCCCCCAGAACACTGGTCATTCAAGGTTAACCCTCCATACAAGAGATTGGAAGAGACTTCTCTGAAGGGGGCTGGCCCTAGAGGGGAACTCCGAAGATACTGACATGGGGTTTGCCAAATGGTGCGGCCAAAATCACCTGATAGCAAAACTCTTTTCATGAGCTCCACCCACACTTTCAGACCTTCCAGTCAGCTTTCTAGTGCTTTCTTTTTTTTTTTTTAATTTTTAAAAAAATGTTTATTTATTTTGGAGAGAGAGACAGAGACAAAGTGCGAGCAGGGGAGGGAGAGCAGAGAGTAAGTTGAGATAGAGGGAGACCCAGAATCCGAAGGAGGCTCCAGGCTCTGAGCTGTCAGCACACAGCCCAGCATGGGGCTGGAACCCACAGACTGTGAGATCATGACCTGAGCCGAAGTTGGACGCTTAACTGACTGAGCCACCCAGGCGCCCCTCTAGTACTTTCTTCTTAAATGAACAGGCAAGAATTGTCAAACCTTTAAAGAACAGAGAAAAAATCAAGCATCAAGCAGGAAAAAGCAAGTAGTTGTAAACTGGCTCTGCAGAATACAGAAAGCTTAAAAACTTAAAAAAAAAAAACCCTACCATTCACTAACAGAAAGCTTCAAAAAAGGAACGTATAAAAAACAAAAAACTCCAGCTCTTAGAAATTGTTAACATGTTATTTTTTATTCCCTTCCTCTATGTTCATCTGTTTTGTTTCTTAAATTCCATATATGAGTGAGATCATATATTTGTCTTTCTCTGACTGACTTATTTCACTTAGCATAATACACTCTAGTTCCATCCATGTTGTTGCAAACAGCAAGGTTTCATTCTTTTTTTCCACTGAGTAGGATAAAAAATGAGAGGGAGGCAAACCATAAGAGACTCTTTCTAAAAAAATGTTTTGATGTTTCTTTATTTTTGAAGAGAGAGATAGCACAAGTGGTGAAGGTGCAGAGAGAGAGGGAGACACAGAATCTGAAGCAGGCTCCCGGCTCTGAGCTGTCAGCACAGGGCCTGACACGGGGCTCAAACTTACAATCTGTGAGATCATGACCTGAGTGAAGTCAGATGCCCAACCGACTGAGGCACAAGAGACCCTTATATACAGAGAACAAACTGAGGGATGCTGGAGGGGAGGTGTGTGGGGAGATGGGCTAAATGGGTGATGGGCATTTAAGGAGGGCACTTGTGATGAACATTGGGTGTTGTATGTAAATGATGAATCACTAAATTCGACTCTTGAAACTGTTACTACACTATATGTTAACTAACTTGGATTTAAATAAAATTTAAAAAAAAACTAAAACCAAAACCAAAAGAATAGCCATTTACTGATAGTGAACTGTGTTTACCATTAAATATGTCTTTGTTTGAAAAAAAAAAAAAAGAAATCATAAACACAATAGCAGAAATAAAAAAAAAAAATCAGGAGTTTGAAAGAGCCAGGAGAGGAAATCTCCCAGACAGAATTTTTTAAAAGATGAAAAATAGGAACACAAAGAATATTAAAGGATCAGCCCAAGTGATTCACCATTTGAACAACAGACGTGAGAGAGAGAACAATGAAAATGGAAAGAAAGAAGTCAATGAAATAACTCGGGAAAATTTCCCAGAACAGACGTACATGAGTTTCTGGGTTGAAATGGCCCTAGCACAATGGATGAAAACATACAGCAAAGCTCAGTCATGAGATTACAGAGAACATGGAGATTTTATGAGCTTCTGGGGGGAAAAATCAAGTCCTAGGGAAGGGGTGGGAGAAATCAGAATGCCCTTGAACTGCCACAGTAATACTGGAAGCTTAATGTCAGTGGAATAATGTTTTCAACAGGGAGGGGACATGTTCTATCTAGAATTCTACACCCAAGCAAATGATCAATTGAAGGTCTCAAATGTACCTCCCATATATCCCTTCTCAGTAAGCTACTGTGGGATGTGTTCCATCAAAAAGAGGAAATAATCCAAAGAAAAAGACATGGTATACAGGAAACAGGAGGTGCAACCTGTGATTAAAGGTGACGGGAACTCTCAGGATGATAGTGAAGTTAGATTCTAAGTTAATGGAGGGATAGTCTTAAGGTAAAGGAAGGTGAACGATCTAGCTTGAAATTGGTTGGAAGGTTCTAGGAGATACTTCTTCCAGGGATGAAGAATTGTTCGAATTCTTATTATCTGCAAACATTGAAAAGAGATATATGGACACTTGGTGGAGAAACTGGGGTTAAATCCTTAGAAAACCAAGCAAACGCATGAGAGACTTCTTATGAGCACTATGGGGTTCAAAGTGCAGGAAAGGATAATTCATCATAGCTTTCCTCCACACGTTTCAGCCTTGACTAGCATAGTTATTCTAACTGAAACTTACTGATTTGATTACACTTCTATACTGACAGGATGGAAAGTGTGCCCCTGTATCGCGAGAGGTCAATGGATAAGGACAAAGCAGAGATGTAGCAACACACGCACGTTATTTAGATACAAGTCAGTAAATACCAAAACAATCCACTAAGAGTCAAAAGTGGATGGGCCGCCTGGGTGCCTCGCTTGATTGAGCTTCCGACTCTTGATTTCGGCTCAGGTCATAATCCCAGAGTCGTGGGATCAAGTCCCAAGTTGGGCTCCATGCTGAGTGTGAAGCCTGCTTAAGATTCTGTCTCCCTCCCTCCCTCTTTCCCTAAAATGACATCATTTTTTAAAAAGTGGTTGCCTCTGAGGTAGAGGAAGCAGGAGGAATGAGGGCAGGGGATGGCTTTCTTTCACAAACTTGGTAGGGTAGTGGGCTTTAAACCTATGCTTTCCAAAAGTGTCTTGCAAATTCCCTAGAGGTGTGCTAACAGGAGAATGAAATTAGAGATTCAGTTCCTCAGTCACACTAACCCCTTTCAAATGCTCAGCAGCCACACGTGGCTAGTGGCTACTGTAAGGGATAGGAGAGATCCAGGACATTGCCAACTTCACAGAAAGTGCTGTTGGACCGCAGTATTTTACAGGGTTGTGAAATCAATAGGGGGGATCACAACCGGAATTTAAATAAATGAAATAGAATAGAAAGTTGGTGAGCAAGTCATTAATACTGTTTTTTCACATAAACAGTTTCACAGAATATCGCTTTACGTACATGTCAGTGGATGTGCACAGCTTTGTGAATCACGGTAAAAAAAAAATGTTTGAAAGCCCTTCTTTAAATTATGTGTACAGAATGAGGATTTTTTTTTTTTTAAACAAGAGAGTGGCAGACTCCTTGTACCTAGCAGAATCCTCACTTCTTGTGATGGCATCATCCACAGCCTCATTTCCTTGAAGGAAACTTTGGGACCTAGGGCATCATTAAAAAAAACAAAAAACAAAAAAACAGGGGCACCTGGGTGGCTCAGCCGGTCAAGCATCTGACTCTTGATTTCAGCTGGTCATGATCCCAGGGTCGTGGGATCAAGCCCTGTGTCCGGCTCCATGCTGAGCATGAAGGCTGCTTCAGGTCCTTTCTCTCTCTCTTTCTCTCTCCCCTTCTGCCCCTCCCCATGCTCACACTAAAATAAAATAAAAAAACAAAGGGTATCTTTTTTGAAGTTTGGCCTTTGTATTTATTTTTTTAATATAGGAAGAAGACAGTAAGGCTAAGTGGGTATTTTGGGATTTGCCCATGGTTACAAAGCCAGTGATAGAATGAGCCAGGTCTCCCTCACCTCTATATCCAGAACTCTCCACAGTCTTCAGGGACTGGCGATCCTTTTGGGCCGGAGTATGTTGATATGTTAAATAACCTGACAAAGATTGGCTACAATGATGATGATGATGATGATAGCTAACAAAAGCTTACTATGTTTCAAACATTTTACCTGGACTAACGCGTTTTAACCCTCACAACCCCCCTGTGAGGTAGATCCTATTATCAACCAACCCCATTTGTTCAGATGGAAGAATGCAGGGGAGGGGTGTAGATTAACCTGCTCACAGTCACCCAGCTAGTGACCAGACTGAGGCAGTCTGGTCCCAGGGCGCTAACACTATATGACAGACACCCTCATAGAGGTGCCTGGTTGGTTCAGTCCATGGAGTATGTGGCTCTTGACCTCGGGGTTGTGAGTTCAAGCCCCCATTGGGTGTGGAGATTACTTAAAAATAAAATCTTGTGAAAAAAAAATAAAAATAAAATAAAATAAAATCTTGTGGTGCCTGGGTAGTTCAGTCAGTTAAGTGTCTGACTCTTGATTATGGCTCAAATCATGATCTTAGGGTTGTGAGATCGAGCCCCGTGTCGGGCTCTGTGTTGACAGTGGAGCCTGGTTGGGATTCTCTCCCTTTCTCTCTGCCCTTCCCATTGCTCACGCTTGTGCTCTCTAAATAAACGTTTAAAAAATAATAGTAATAACATACACCCTCATATAACTCAGATAAACTGACTTCCTAAATTTTAAGTAGCCTAAAGATAACAGTTATCATTTATTAGCACCTACTAATAATCCACACGGATAGGACTGTGTTTTGTTCCACAATTAGCAGTGTTACAAAGGAGGTCTACTCTATGAACTGTATCAATGTAACAGCTTTGGGTTCCAGCACTCCAAACTAATGGATGGGATTTACACAGGCCAGGTTAGCTGCTTAATGCAATTCCATAAACCTACATTTGAGTACTTTTTATTTTTTTTTTAATGTTTATTTGTGAGAGAGAGAGAGAGAGAGAGAGAGAGACAGGGCGTGAGCGGGGTAGGGGCAGAGAGAGAGGGAGACACAGAATCCAAAGCAGGCTCCAGGCTCTGAGCTGGCAGCACAGGGCCGGATGAGGGGCTCGAACCCTCGAACCGCAAGGTCATGACCTGAGCCGAAGTCGGTTGCTCAACGGACTGAGCCACCCAGGCGCTCCTACATTTGAGTACTTCTTAAATATGCATTTAAAAGTCTGGCTAACAGGGGTGCCTGCCTGGCTCAGTCAGAGGTGCCTGTGACTCTTGATCTTGGGGTTGTGAGTTTGAGCCCCATGTTGGGTGTAGAGATTACATAAACAAACAAACAAACAAACAAACAAACTTTAAAGAAGAAAGGAAGGAAGAATGGGAGGGAGGGAGGGGGAAGCAAGAGAGAGAAGGGAGGGGAGGGAAGGAGGGAGGAAGGAAGGAAGAAAGTCTGGCTAATATTCTGGATTTTTATCTGCAGATTTTTATCTTGGCACATCATTAGGCACAAACTGGCTTGATATGGGTGGTTTTATTTCTTAAGATTCGAGTGCAAACTTAAAAACAAGAACAAACCAAGTTTTTCATTAGGAATAAACACAAAAATCAAAGTAACAATCCTGCAATCGTGCATTTTTAACAGAAAGTACAAAATATGAATACATTATCATTTGTAACTACATTTGAAAATTAAAATATTTCTCTCCAAGTTCCAAATACCACACAATCATTAACCTGTCTTCTTGTCACCTCAAAGACATTTGTCATGTGCTATCAAGAAAACATAGGCAAGGATTATTATGAATCAGTCTTTATGCCCCAAAGAAACATTATTCTCCTTAACTTCTGACTCTGAATCATTCACCTGTATCTCGGTTTTGAAAAGCCATACAATTATATCCTTCCACTCTAGGAAGAAAAACAAGAAAGAAGCAATACAAGTATCAAGGAGGCAAGATATTTTCATGTAATTAAAGCAAAAGTCACAAGTGTTCGATTTAGAAATATACAGAACTGTAGTAAAATCTTTAAGTACAACTTCATTTGATGGCTGACATGTCAGAATAATAGTGAACAGTTTAAATAGGTATAAAAATGTAGGATTAAAATCTTTAGCCTCAAATACTCGAAAAGTCACTATGAACATGGAAAGACCGGTTTACATAAACATGTATATATATATATATTTTTTTGGGGGGGGATGAAAAATCAGGGGGTAGTGGCATCTCCCTGGTCCCTTAACAATATTTGGATTTTCCCAAAGAATTAGCAGCACCCAACTTGAAGTGTTAATTCCATGTTTCTAAAGGACCTATACAACAGATTAGTTGGCAGTGTTCTAGCTTTCTGGAGATGGGAATGGGTCAGGGTGAAGACACTGGGGTATGCATGCATTCACATATTTAAAATCACCATTCCAAATGGGGGGGGGAAATTCACATATTGAATAAAAGATCTAAGGAAATCATCCTTAAAGGATCAACAGTGGGCCAGAACAGCAGAAGCTGACCAGTAGTCTACTTGATGATGATGGTTATTCACTCTTCAAAGGCAAGTCGGGAAGAATGACAATACTCACATACACATAACTTCAGAGTGCTTGCCTTGAATTTGACATTGCAGAACACTGAACAGAAATCTCAACAAAAACCTTCATTCTTGCTTATAACAACACCAGACTATTTTTTCCTTTTCACCACCATATACAGAACATTTAAATATTTTCATTATAAATATCTTAGAGCAAAAAGAATGTATTTTGTTGCAGTGGTGGCCCATGTCTGTACAAAGCAATGTCAGCAACATATATGTGTGTGTATGTGTATATATATATATATATATATATATATATATATATATATAATGATTAAGAAAAAAGTGCAAAGAATAACAGTATTAAGAAGTTTTGCTTTTTACAGTAACTATGGTTCAAGTGTGAAAATCTGTCAGATGTAGAATCCCAGATCTTAATGAAAGATTCAAAAAGAAGCCCGCATTGCCAAGTTACTGCACAAGTTATCAGTCCCTTATCGAGTATCTTCCCTTTTCCCTGATCTAGCATTTCCAGTTTCTCAACTCTTCCCACAGACAGGAAAATAGGGGTAACAGTGTATCCTTCCCTTTAACTTCCCCAAACTCCTCCGAGCAAATCATTCAGAGATTCAAACAAAATACTGGGGAGGTCATTCATCATCACCCGCTTTGCTCAAATTAAAGCTAAATGAATCAAATCAGCAACAGCAAGCAGACCTTAAATTACAAGGCTAATTTAATATGAGTACACTTTCAAATCAATCCCTGTTATCAAAGATAAATCCAGAACTGAAATCCTTTCCCAGGTGGTAATTCTAATGGATTTCATCACCTTTTTGAACACAGAAAATAAAAATACTTCCTGTTAAAATGTGATTTCACTTTTTACCATTTTACCCATGGTCTCAGTCCTTTCTTTTGAACAAACCTAGAAAGACAGCTCTCGACATTCTTCAAAATGTACTTTACTCTTAAGTCGTTCCAATAATTACAGTTACTGATTTCAGACCTCTGAGTTTCCAAAAAAAAGAAAGAAAAAACCAATTTCCCTTTAAATATATCACTAAGTAATTTTTGGTGCATTTAATGTTGTTGTATTCAGACTTCAGGCACTGTAATTATTCACAACATTACAATGATTCTATGTCTAACCTACGCCAACAATTATGAATCCTAAAATGGTTTCCAAGGTACTGTTTGATTCTGCAGATTATATTATGATTGAATTTTGCCTTCAAGATAAATTGTTGGAAGAGAATTTTAAGGCCCTGCAACACTTCTGCTTTGAAGTAGTGTTAGTACATATTTCTTTTGTCATACTTAATATTTAAGCTTCTTCTGAACTAGGAAGACAGTAGACATTGGAAGATACAAATTACCTCAAACTACATTCTACACCAACTCCAGTTCATTTTGTTCAACATTCAATATTTTCCTTTAAGAGAGCAAGCAGATGGTAGGCTAATTTTTAAAAACAGAATTTTTACTCTAAAATTAATGACACAGCTAACGGGAAACAACTTTTCGATTTCAGCTTCATGAGAACTAGGCAAAAACTAAGTTAAAGTAGACTCCATGACTATTTTAATCACTTTGGGTTTCTTTCTTTCTTTTTTTTTTTTTTTACCATGTCTTTAGAATGATATGCCCCTTACATTCTAACAGACAGCTCAATAAGGCTTAAAACTCTAGAACTGAAAAACCACCAGACAACCTCCCGCACACCTGTAAATTACAGAGCAGAATTTTATTTGCCCCCATACATTCGCTCAATGTCTTTGAGGTAATGGTTCTTCAGTTCCTTTCTCTTCAGTTTGAAAGCATCAGTGACCAAACCAGTTTCAGGGGTCCATGGCTCTGGACTCAAGCGGACCTTGATAGGAATTTCAAATCGCTCCAGATTCACTGAAATGAGAAAGGTAGGGGGAAGGTGGGAGAGAGGGAAAGAAAGGGGAGATGGGAGGGAATAGTTAATTAATGATTCCGGTGCCTTCCAATTTCATCGTAGAGTTCTCAAACTATACCTGAATTGTTTCAGTTGAATACAGTTTTAGCCTACAGAGATTTTATTCTACCATATTCCTACCATATGTAGGAAAAGCCTTCAGAGCCTTCCTATTTGTTGTTTCTTCTGCCTGCGATGGTCTTCCCTTTTGGTAGCTGCATGGCTCATTTCCTTACTTCATCCACGTGTCTACTCAAATGCTACTCCTCGGAAAGGCTTCCCTGACCCTTCAGAACAGATGTCCCCGTACCCTCTTTGTCCATCCCTTGGCACGAGATTTTCTTCAAAATACTTATCGCCACCCCACACATCATGTATATTTGTCTCACCTGCTAGAACATAAGCTCCATGAAAGCAGAGTTTTTGTTTCGTTCATTGCCATCCACAGGGCCACATTAAGAGCCCTCAGGAAATACATACGTATGTATTTATTCATTCTGCAGGGACCTAAACCGCTAGCCAGCCGTTCTTCTTGAGCTTTACTATGTATTCAAATTAGAATCAAAAGGGGGATTGTGGATTTCACACTTAAATGGTCTCAAGAATTGAGGTGGCACATACTGCACCTGAGTTAAACAACTCAGCACATGCTGAGATGTCAGAGCACAGAAGAAAATAAGGACACAGAATCAATCAATAGAGTACTCAGTAATTTTAAATTCAATTACACTCCATCAAGTTATTATTAGTAGAAGCTCATTCCTAAAATCCTGAAGGCCCATTAACAGCAATGCTAATCTACAGATGAGCTTTATTTTTTTTATTTATTTTGAGAGACAGAACACGTGTAGGAGGTGCAGAGAGAGGGAGAGACAGAATCCCAAGCAGGGTCCTTGTTGACAGTGAGGGAGCTCCCAGATGAGGTTTATTTTATATGCAATTATTTAAAACAGCAATTTTGGGGCACCTGGGTGGCTTAACTAGTTAGGCCTCCAACTCCTGGTTTGGGCTCAGGTCATGATCTAAGGGTTGTGAGACTGAGCCCCGTCAGGCTCCATGCTGGGTGTGGAGGCTGCTTAAGATTCTCTCTCTCCCTCTCTCTCTGCCCCTCTACCCCTTGCTCATGCTCTCTCAAAAAAAAAAAAATATTAAAACAGCAATTCTGAAGGAGCACACATCTGCATGTTTAAAAACTACTGCTAAACAGCCTAGGTGACTTTAGAAACAACTTGGTTTCAGTGACAAGCACAAAAAGAAATCAAACTCAGGGATGTTTTTGACCTACTACCAGTCCTGAGTTTTTCAAAAGCTGGATTAAATTACTGAATTTCTCATTAAAATCAGAGAAAAATATAAACTGGAGTGTGGAAAAATAATCTTTCCCATTACACAGAACCAAATCCCTAAAAGTAATACCTGAACAGGAACATGAATCTTGCCCAAATTAACCAGGTCTGCTCTGTTGATACATTACAGCTCAGATATGGGGGAGGTGCCAGAAATAAGCCCATCTGTTCCCAAGGTCACATCTGGATGTTAAGGATACAGTTACATCCTCAGCTATAGATTTGGCTCCCAAACCTTTTATTTCATAATACAGTAAAACCTTGGCTTGCGAGCATAATTTGTTCCAGAAACATGTTTGTAATCCAAAGCACTTGTATATCAAAGCAAACTTCAAGATCCATTGGCCCAGTTGTGATCATGTGACGGACTATTTGCATTGCAAGACATCGCTTGTTTATCAGGTTAAAACTTACTGGAAATGTTTGCTCATCTTGTGGAATGGTCACAGAACAAATTACTGGCAATCCAAAGTTTTACTGTACTTCCCTTATTTACATAAGTCCTATTCTGGAAACACTGATAAAATCAGGACAAGGTAGGCATATTATTTCAGTTGCACACAAGCAAATTTAGGTATATTTATAAAAGTGACTCTATTTAACCTTCATGAACTAAATTCCTGTTCAAAGGGGGAAAAGGCTACATTCTGGGAAATGTACATTTTGGGAAATTTCATTTTGGGAACTCCTAAATATTATCTAGTACCACAAGCTTCAGAGAACAATGGGTAATACCCCAGTTTCTTATAAACAGGATACACTGCCAACAAGTGAGAAAGAGCAGGGGGAAGAAAAAACAAACAGGATTTTTACACGTGGCATTTTATATGAATTACCTGTAACATTATGAAATACAGCCTGCAGGTGGCAGCAAATATTGTTGGGTTTTTTTGTTTGTTTCCCTAGCCATTGGTAGTTGTCAAATCACTACAAAACTTTTCAGTTTGTATTCTTATGATAGGTAACCTGAAAGCAAGCCCCACTGGGGTTAATGAGGTTGAAACTAACAATTAATTTAAAGCTTGTTTTTCAGAGACGTGTTTCTCCCTAATCAGCTATGGTTTCTTGCCAGACCCCACTAGCAAACCTGCTAGATGTCTCTGCAGAGGCATAAACTGAAGCTCATGGATATGGCTCCAGCCTGTGAACAAGCATTCCTTCCCCGAGATAATGAGCTTGACACCGATCCAGTTTATACTGACTCACAGAGCATGCACCTAGCCCCTCACCTTGTCCTAAGAGGACCTCCTGAAGGCTGGGGCCAAATTTTGTCTCCTCCTAATGGTAAGTCTGCACCGCAAAGTGAACATGGGATGTATGTTACTTATATGTGCAAGCTCCATCTTTCTTCATTCAGTTATAAGTTTCCCAGCCCTTTTCCTCAAGGTGCATGTAATCCCAACCCGTATGATTATTTTTTAATAATTTTGTTTGAGAGAGCGAGTGAGCACAAATGGGGGAGCGGCAGAGAGGGAGACACAGAATCTGAAGCAGGCTCCATGCTCTGAGCTGTCAGCACAGAGCCCGACATGAGGATTGAACTCGTGAACTGTGATATTATGACCTGGGCTGAAGCTGGACGCTCACCTGACTGAGCCACACGAGGACGAGGTGCCCCCCAACCTCTATGATTATTAATAAAGAAAAGGAAAGGAAAGGAAAGGAAAGGAAAGGAAAGGAAAGGAAAGGAAAGGAAAGGAAAGGAAAGGAAAGGAAAGAAAAAAGAAAAGAAAAGAAAAGAAAAGAAAAGAAAAGAAAAGAAAAGAAAAGAAAAGAAAAGAAAAGAAAAGAAAAGAAAAAAGAAAAGAAAAAACCTTGTCCTGTTCCCCTTCAGGAAGGCAGATTTGAGGCTTGCCCTTCTGTCTCTTTGTTTGGCTGCCTCTTAAACCCTTTCCTTGCTGCACATTCAATGTCTCAGTGATTGGCTCTGCTGAATGTCAGGCATGTGAACTCAAGTTTGGTTACAAATGTGGTGAGCCAGCCAGGAGCTCATTGCACATGGTTTGTCGGCTCCCAGCCGGGAACAGGAGTCTGATGATGAGTCCAAGCAGCTGCCTAGGCTCCTTGTCGCAGGGACAGTTCCTGGGGCCCCAGCTGGACTGGGCACCAGACCTTTGCTGCTTAACTTTTGCAGCAATAGTTTTGGGGTTTGGTTTGGACAGACCTCTCTTGATGAGTACTTCACGTGGGATGGCACGTGAGCTTATTTCTTCCTCCCATTCAGTTGCCTTCAAATAGGGGGTTTTGGTTTGGCTTTCTTAGCTTGAGTAGGAAGCCATGTGGTTGAGTCAGTAAACCTCTGACTTTTAAGAAGAACTAGCAAGTAGGAAGCTGTTTCGTTCAGTTGGTGAAGTTCCGACTTTTGACGAGGACCCAACACTCTTCTGGGCTTTATTTATTGTGTTTCTTGCTGCAGTGTTTGGTATCTTTCGATCAAATGGGCCACATGCTAATTGGAAAATTGGAAATGCCTATTCAGTTCCAAAATGCAACCCTATGGGCTGTATTTCCCCAAACTTGACAATGTTTCATTATGAACCCATGAAAAGGGGGAAAAAATGGAGGCACATGGGTGGCTCAGTCGGTTGAGCATCCAACTTCGGCTCAAGTCATAATCTCACAGTTCCTGAGTTGGGAGCCCGGTGTTGGGCTCTGTGCTAACAGCTCAGAGCCTGAAGCCTGCTTCAGACTGTGTCTCTTGCTCTGTCTTGGCCTCTCCTCTGCTGGTGTGCTCTCTCTCAAAGATAAATAAACATTTTTTTTTTAATTAAAAAAATGATCTTCTTTTTGCAACATGCAACACTGCTTGGCCACAATGTTCATTAGACTCTGGAGAAAAATAATGAACTAACAGACCCAGAAATTATAATGTTATCTTGCAATTAGCTTTGTTCTGTAAAAGGGAAGAAATGGGATGAAATACCCTATGTTCAGTTTTTTAGGATGCTGTATTAGAATAAGCCCATGCAGAAGAAATGTAATATTTTATTTCAACACACAGAGACAGACTTGGAAATTGGGCTTTTAATGTCCTCTCCACAAATATTAGTAAAACAAAGGCTATAAGACTTTGTTTGTATCTTGTGTATTTGTAGGTGTGTCCATAGATGTTGTAAATATATATTCTCTACCTCTGGGTGGTACTGTTAAGATTAATTCATAAAAGAGCTCTATTTAGTTGGTTTATAGGCAAGAGCTTGCTAAGAATTGGGCATTCTTGGGGCTCCTGGGTGGCTTAGTCGGTTGAGCTTCCGACCTTGGCTCAAGTCATGATCTCACAGTCCATAGGTTGGAGCCCCATGACAGGCTCTGTGCTGACAGCTCAGCCTGGAACCTGGAGCCTGCTTTGGATTCTGTGTCTCCTCTCTCTCTGCACCTCCCCCACTCACACTCTCTCTCAAAAAATAATTGTTAAATTTTTTTTTTAAAAGAACTGGGCATTCTTAAAACTCAGAAAGATAGAAACCAACCCAAATGGTTTTCAAGTTCACATGATCTGCAAAAACAGTCAGTATTAAAGCTAACTTAAGGTTGTTTGTTTAATTAAAATGGAAATGTCTTTCAAGTTGCCAGCATTAGATGTAAAACTTTTATTCTGCCTGCATTTACTTAAGTCAAATAAGTTGATAGGATCTGTTACAATTTTTTAAAAATATGCCTTGGGAGAATGACTGTGATATCTTATAAAGTTTTTATGGGTGATCAAAATATAATTGTTGAGAGCAAGTAAATTAAGATAAAAAGGTTTCTAGGTAAACTTTTAAATAGCTTCCAAAATCTTTGGTAACCTGAAACCTTGAAGTTAAATTCATTAAATATCCAGATCATTTCCAAATAAGAGAAAATAATAAAACATTCCTTACCGACCATAGGTTTATGCACTTTTGGTTTCTTTATTACAGAGAATCTAAAGATCAAGTGGGGTCTCGGGGCACCTGGTGGGCTCAGTTGGTTAAGCATCTGACTCTTGACTTCAGCTCAGGTCATGATCTCATGGTTTGTGAGACTGAGCCCCGCATCAGGTTCTGCGTTGACTGTGCAGAGCCTGCTTGGGATTCTCCGTCTCTCTCTCTCTCTCTCTCTCTCTCTCTCTCTCTCTCTCTCTGCCCCTCCCCCAGTCATATGTGCTCTCTCTCTCTCTCAAAAATAAATAAACTTAAAATAAGACAAAACTAACAAGATAAATTGGGGTCTCTTAGTAAACATGTTTTGTGCTTTATTAAGAGATTATACTATGAAAAAAATTATTAAATAAACTCATAAATGTGCCGAGCTAAAAAATTCTGGTGTAAGAGTCAGTTCACAATCGGTTACTATTAGTTTTCACTAGAAATTGAAGTTATAATAGTTAAGAATTCTAATAAATGTAATTAAGACTACTGGAAAAGGGGAACAAGTCTGTATGCAAAGAAAATGGTGTATAAAAGTGTTGAATCACTGTATCGTACCCCTGAAACTAATATTAACAGTGTATGTTTACTATACTGGGATTAAAATAAAATTAAAAGAATAAAAATAAACCAAAAAAAAATCCAAAGGAAATGGGATATGTAATTTTGGTTAAAAAAAAAAAAAGGTATGAAGAATGTGAATACATTTTTGTTGAGGGAAAAGGATTTTGTCCTAAAATAATGAGACTAGTTATTTAAAAAAAAAAAACTGAGGAAAAAAAATCTTTTTTTTTTATTTTATTTTTTTTAAGAGAGAGGGGTTTGTGGAGAGAGAAAGAGAACCAAAAGCAGGCTCCATACTCAGCATGGAGCCTGATGCAGGGCTTGATCCCACGACCCTGGGACCCTGACCTGAGCTGAAATCAAAGGTTGGATGTTCATTGGGTGTTGTATGTAAGCCACTTTGACAATAAATTATATTTAAAAAAAGAGTGGGACACTCAACGGACTGAGCCACCTAGGCGCCCTGGAAAAAAAAATCTTAATGTGAAAAAAAAAAAATTATGGAGGGTTTACAAAGGGAAAGTTTTGAAACAGAATTTTATGTGTGGTCAGGACTAAACTTGTAATAAATGAGTTTTAATATTAATAGTACACTAGTATAAGACTGGAATTTGTTTTTTCTCTGTGTTAAGATAACAAAGTTTTCTTAGATTGTTGGTATGCTCTTGATAGAAAATTACAAACAAAGGTTTTCTTCATCCGCCTGGAAAAACAATTTCTATGTTTTGTCTTTATCAGGCCATTGAAAATACTTAAGAAAGCTGAATCTTCTCCATATTGAAAAAGTTAAGTTTTGCTAATGCCTATGCAACCTTCTGTGTTTACCTTTAAAATCTCGTATTGTCATCTTGGTTAAACAGATAATTATTAAGTTTTTTTAACGATCTGTAATCGTATTTTGGTATGTATTTTAAAACGTTCTGGGGGCGCCTGGGTGGCTCAGTCGGTTAAGCGGCCGACTTCGGCTCAGGTCACGATCTCACAGTCCGTGGGTTCGAGCCCCGCGTCGGGCTCTGTGCTGATGGCTCAGAGCCTGGGGCCTGCTTCTGATTCTGTGTCTCCCTCTCTCTCTGACCCTCCCCCATTCATGCTCTGTCTCTCTCTGTCTCAAAAATAAATAATAAAAACGTTAAAAAAATAAAAAAAAATAAAACGTTCTGATATTTTTGACAAACTTCTCCAAATTCAAATTGTAAATGAAATCTTTTCAACCAATTAGGCTTATTTATTTGGTTTGTCCAATTACACAAGAAGCATTGTCAAATAAGTGCTGATAAACTTTCTTTTTTTAAAAAATTTTTTTAACATTTATTTTTGAGAGAGAGAGAGAGAGAGAGAGAGCATGAACAGGGGAGGGTCAGAGAAAGAGGGAGACACAGAATCTGAAACAGGCTCCAAGCTCTGAGCTGTCAGCACAGAGCCCGACGCGGGGCTCGAACCCACAGACCGCGAGATCATGACCTGAGCCGAAGTCGGACGCTTAACCGACTGAGCCACCCAGGCGCCCCAGTGCTGATAAACTTTCTTAGGCTATACTGTGTAGATAAATGTTATGACTGTTCCAGAAATTATATAAAATTCCTAAGGTCTTGATATGTCCTGGTATAATGTCATCACTTGTAATTCTGATTACTGAAATGTTATGTGTTTGCAGAAGTAACCAAATTTGCCTGTCAATTGCATTATAATAAACTCTTATCAGATTTTTAACCATGGCCAATTTTTACGTCTTTGATCATTTACAGACAGTTATATTTTTGCTCAGATGCTTTTACAAAAGCATCCTGCAAATGTGTTTCATCATGAGAGAGATTCATAAAAAAGACTTTCAACAATTACAGGTTTCTGATAACCTTAAGATCATAAAACTAACACTGGTTAAGAATCCAGAAAAACTGGATTCAAACAGAACAAAAACAACATGGGCCTGAAAGAACTGACAAAGAGGATTATATTTTTTATGACTCTTGTTTGAAACATGCTGGCTCTCTAATGTTGGCTCTTCCAAATTTAAAAAAAAAAAGCTTTTTTTTTTTCTCTTAAGCTAACTGGTCTATAGCAATTTGATGAATTATACCTTTGTAAGCATAATCGAAACATTTATCTTTTCCTCCCCACTTGGTCCCCCCAAAATTCAAAACTCCCAGTGATTATTCTTATTTTCATGGCAGTTACAATTGTTTGCTGAAGTTCAATAAGAATCTGTTCTCCTTGTAATAAGACACTACTGGAAACACTGGTTATATTACCAAGGCTTTGACTGGAAAGTCATATTTGAGGGCAACATGCACGGACCCGAACAGGACCAGACAGCTTTAAAGAACTAAGGTTCAGGGGCACCTGAGTGGCTCAGTCAGTTAAGCATCTGACCTCAGCTCAGGTCATGATCTCCTGGTTTGTGAGTTCAAGCCCCACGTTGGGCTCTGTGGTGACAGCTCAGAGCCTGGAGCCTCTTTCCAATTTGGTGTCTCCCTTTCTCTCTGCCCCTCCCACACTTACTTTCTCTCTCTTTCTCTTTCTTTCTCAAAAATAAATAAACATAAAAAATAAAACAATTAAAGAGCTAAGGTTGAATTTATGGATCCAATAGCGCCCCTGGGAAATATCACCCTGATACCTTGCTCACAGAGTTCCCTGCAGCCATTCCAGGTGAGTAAAGAAGTCACTTCCTGGCAGGTGCAGGAACCTCAGGATATCTTGGTGGGGCCAGGGGGAAACCTCAAGAAGGGAGGAATTCACCCAAATCTATAGGTGTTGCAGGCAAGTCTGAGGGCAATTATTTGGCTTGGCTTCTTAGCCTCAAGAGGCTCTTCAAAGTTCAACTCTGGGGCACCTAGGTGGCCCGGTCAGTTGAGCATCCCTTGATTTCAGCTCAGATCATGACCTTGATCGTGGGATCAAGCCCCTCATTGGGATCCTCGCTGAACCTGCTTGGGATTCCTTTTCTCTCTCCCTCTGCCCCTCCCCCACTCGAATGTGGGTACATGTGCTCTCTCTCTAAAATAAAAATAAAATTAAAAGTTCAATTTGAAACTTCCTTATGAAAAGTTCCAGCAAAGCAGATTCAAAAAGAACATATACGGCCAATCACTGTTTTGCTGCACTTATGTAAATAATTAGGCCAAGTTAAAACTGGATTTATTTTACAAATAAATTTGTCTAAATGTGGCAGATCTTTGATGGAAATGAGGGTGATTTAGACAGAAAAATTATGTTTCAGTAATACAGCTTTGTGGATGTTACATGCTAGTTCTAATTACCTGTTTTTTTGAGTGTTTGTTGTTTCCCCATAAAACTGGGCTGGATAGTCAATTATTCTGGTTTCCTCGGATATCTAGCCATGACTCTTCAAACTAAGATTTCCAATTTTCTCCCACTCCCTTGACTTGAAATCATTTAAAACTAAAACTGGGGGCGCCTGGGTGACTCAGTGGAGCATCCAACTCTTGATTTCTGCTCAGGCCATGATCCCAGGGTCGTGGGATTGAGCCCTGTGTCAGGCTCTGCACAGAGCATGGAGTGTGCTTGAGGTTCTCTTTCTTTCTCTCTCTCTCTCTCTGCCCCTCGCCCAAGTCTTCTCTCTCTCTCTCTCTTAAAAAAAAAAAAAAACACCAAATAACTAAAACTTCCCTTTTCCTCAAGCGCTCTGAATTGAAGCTAGACTGCTCAAAGTAAACTTCAGAGAAATTGCCACAATAGCTCATGTTTGGAAAATCTTCTTGCCTACTGCTGTATCAAGGCCACCCAGAAAGGTCGCCAAAGACATCTGAACTACAAACCAGGAAAATATGTCAGACTGCCACTGCCTGCCCTCACTCCATCTAAAGATGCTTCAAGCCTGGGGATGCCTGGGTGGCTCAGTTGTTAAGCATCCAACTCTTGATTTTTGCTCAGGCCATGATCTCACGTTTCATGAGTTCGAACCCTACATAGGGACCTGTGGTGACAGTGTGGAGCCTCCTTGGGATTCTCTTTCCCTCTCCCTCTCTCTATCTTTCTGCTCCTCACCACCCCCCCCCCATACACACACTCTCTCTCTCTCGAAATAAATAAAAACTTTTAAAAACATGATGCTTCAAGACTGACATCTAGAAACCTTCTCACTGGCAGCACTGGGTTTGTAATTTGCTACAACCACTAACAAGGGGTTTTCTTTTGTTTCCATAGAAATTCCACTTAAAATTAATTACTTGCTTGCTTGCACAATATAGCCCTAAGTTTGAGATCCTGCTGGCATGACTGCCTCCTGAAATGGGACAAGTGTTCTAACTGAGCTGACCTTTTCTCAAGACTAAGACTGGTTCATGCGATATGGAGCAAACTTCTTACCTAAGGTCCAGAACAGAACAGTTGAACCCCAGCTACTAGTGAACCATGTTGATCTGTGTGATCTTTTTCTAAGAAAAATCTTGGTCAAAGGGGGTATCTTCCAATTACTTCTAACCAGCCCTGGGTTAGCCATGCCTTGGCAGTTGGAAAATAAGAGAAATCTACTTATTTAAAAATTAGGTTTCCCTTTCTCTATTCGCAATCTCAATGAAACCAGTTATTGTACCAACCCTCTTAAACCTTTTTATCAAACAAAAAGGGAATGAACACCAGATGGGAGTTACCTGCCTGGTTACCAAGAGGGCAGATTTTGACATCAGTCTGGGAAAACATTTTTACCCTGGAGGGGAATCAGGGCTCATGATCAAGAATCTTTCTATCACCTTAGGCATGCTCACCAACAAAACTGCTGTTGCTGTTGTTGTTGCCCAACAAAAAAGAAAATAAACGTGTTAGCCAAGGTAGTGTTTGATAAGCACGCTGCTTTGGACTATGCTTGCAAAACAGGGTAGGATATGTGCCAGTGCTAACACAACTTGCAGTGTTTATATAATGCTTCAGATTAAGAACAAACTCATTCAGATAAAAGCAGAGAGTAAGCCACTTGGCTACAGTAAATTTCCCCAGAGGGTTCTAGAGAAATTGATTTGGTTAGTGGACTCTTTTCCCAGATTCCTCAAAGGATTAGGTCAGTGTCACAGGGAATACTAAGATTTGGGTTATCTATACTTTACATTAATTAGATAATGTAATAATCAAATATGCTTTCCAATGTTGTTTCAAAACAATCAAAAAAGGAACTGATATTTTGGTCATGCCAAATGTACATGTTAAGTCAAGTACCAGGGAATATTCCCAAAGGGGTACAAAGTTGCTTCATTCCTCAAATCCAGAAACTGTGCCCTTTTGCTGCAGGAAGCAGCCAGAGTGGCCACTGTCCCAACTCCTTCAAGACACAAGAGAAAGCGAAACCATGCCCATAGGTTAATGAGGTTGAAACTAAAAGGAAATTTGAAGCTTGTTTTTCAGAGATGTGTTTCTCCCTAATCAGCTATGGTTTCTTGCCAGACCCCACTAGCAAACCCGCTAGATGTCTCTGCAGAGGCATAAGCTGAAGGTCACAGATATGGCTCCAGCCTGTGAACAAGCATTCCTTCCCCGAGATAATGAGCTCGACACCCAATCCAGTTTATACTGGCTCACAGAACATGCACCTAGCCCCTCACCTTGTCTTAAGAGGACCTCCCGAAGGCAGGGGCCAAATTTTGTCTTTTAATTGTAAGTCTATACCCCAAAGTGAACATGGGATGTATATTACATGTATGTTTGCCAAATGTGCAAGCTCCATCTTTCCTCCTTAAAAGTCGTAAGTTTCCCCACCCTTTTGATCAACATGTATGTATTCCCTGGCACTATGATAATTTAAACAAAAACGAAAGCAACAACAACAACAACAACAACAAAACAACAACCACCAAAAAACCTTGTCCTGTTCCCCTTCAGGAAGGTGGATTTGAGGCTTGCCCTTCTGTCTCCCATTTTGGCTGCCTCTTGAACAAACCCTTTCCTTGCTGCATACTCGATGTCTCAGTGATTGGCTTGGCTGCGTGACAGGGCACACAAACTTCGGTTTGGTTGCAGACCTCACACTTCTATTTAAAACATGAAGAGGCCCACTATAAAAGTTGTGTGCTTTCAGGCAGTTTTAGCTGAACATAGTCAAGACTATTTTATACTTTTTTGCCTTAAGTCTCTGAAATTATAACTGGAAGCAAAAGGTTGGCAAGATAAATATTTCGTGGCACAGAAAAACTAGGACTTATACATTTAAGCTCATGATTACTGTATATTTTCCAAATCACTGATCGTTCAATTTCATGCCTCAATCTAGGAAAGTTATGGGGGTCCTGCAGATCCTAGAACCTTATTCCATTTTTCACCTGGTTGTGATCCAGGTTGGCTTTCCCCATTATTGCTTTTACACAGTGAAATACACAATGACAAATTATTCAAGTCGCATTTTACCCATTAGTACATTCAGCGGGTGACTAAGAATAACAGCCTATTTGCTGAAATACTTTTTGAAATACTACATGAAAAAAATTCTGGTAGCCTGGTGATAACAACATAAAAAGTGTGATATGTCAATAATACTATAACTGACAAAGCCATCTTTGAGAAAAAAAAAAAACATTAAGCCCCTGTCTTTATGGTCATAAAGCAACTTACCTTTCAATCTGATTATGTTAACAGGCATCTGTTATGTAAAACTTTATAGTGTCCACAGTTAACTACAAGCATGTTCTTCTTGGGGAAAAATAGTTTTTCAACTTCCACCCAGTAGCTACTATTACAAATCATATTTTTAAGCCAAAATGGAACCTAAGTAGTTAATTAAAAAAAAATAAATTATATGTAGCCTAGTTAGGGAAATAGGAGTGCTTGTGTACCTCTGATAAAGGTATAAACTAGTCTACAGTTTTTCTGGGAGAAGAGGGAGTTATGTGACAACAGAGAGGAAAAAGCCTTTTAAAAATAGACATTTTCTTTGACTCTGAAATTCCATTTCTAGGGATTCATAGTAAAAAAATAATTAAAAAAATAATTTGAGTATGTAAGATATGTGTTATATTTGTTTACAGTGCAGGACAGAGGAACTCACTTAAAAAGTCCAACAAAGACTTAAGTGGATACCCTGATACTGGAATACTATTTAGCTGTTAAAAATGAAATGCAATTCTGTATCTACTGACTTAGAAACAGGTCAATGATGCTGATGGGTTGGGTATGTTTACCAGAATGTAAGGTCACCATCCAAAATAACTACTGTAATCACATGATTTTTACTTCCTCTTTTATAATTTTCTGTACTGTCCAGCATTTTACAATGAATATATATAACCTAATCAGAAAATGATATTTTCACTTTTTAGGAGGGGAAGCAATAAGGTTAAAAACTGGGTTAATTTAAAAAAAAAAAGAAAATTTATTGGGGCACCTGGGTGGCTAGGTCGGTTAAGCATCTGACTCTTGGTTTCAGCTCAGGTTATGATCTCACGGTTCGTGAGTTTGAGCCCCGCTTTGGGTGACCTCGAACCCTGCTTCGGGTGAGTCCCAATTCTCTCTCTCTCTCTCTCTCTCTCTCTCTCTGCCCCTTGCTCACTTGGGTCCTCTCTTTCTCTCTCTCTCTCTCTCTCTCTCAAAAAAAAAAAATTAGGTTAACAGCCTCCAATTAAGCATGAGGAGTTCACAGTTTCTCTACGTTCCCCTTGGAAAATCATGTAAACAGTTTAAAATAATTTTTAAAGTGAAAAAGTTATTAACCACAAGGAAACACCTGAAAGGAGAGAAAGAGGACACTGGATGAGAGTTCAACAAAATTTTGGAAGACCTAAAGCAAGCAAACTAGCAGTAACTGATGGGGAGCCGAGAGCTAAAAGCTAACGGCCAACAGAGGACACTGACGAGAGGCATTCCCCCTGAGCCCATGCCTCTGAAGACAGAGATGAGGGATACGCTGAAGAAAGAGGGTTGGCCCTCAGCTTGCACAGAGAACAGTTCTTCTCCCTGATCCTGCTCTTCCCCAGCTGGGTTGGAGACAGGTTTTCTTTTCAGAAAAGCGAACGAGAGAAACTCTGGACTCCAGGACACTAGGTACAACAGAAGGAGGGAGTAAAGCTGAGACGAAAAGGATGCTGTGGGGGTAAGAACCACCCACCCTGCCCCCAGCCCCATTCCAATTTCCTCTTTTTGGCTACCGGAAGAGGCAGTGAGGCTAATATCCTCCAGGCAAGGGGCTGAAGAAGTCTGCTTTGTAGAAATGGAATGACTCAAGACACCAACATCTGAATAGCCTGTTGGTAAAGCCCAGTGAGCTTTCCAAACAGTATTTTAGTGCCTCGTTCTCAAATATGAATGGACAGACAAGGATCTGCAGATATAGGAGAAGCTGTGACCAAAACAAGCAGGAAGTGGAACTTGGAGGAGATAGGCAATAACAGGAGAAGAATCCTTCATAAAAGGAGTCCCTTGAACATCCTCGAAGGAATAAGAGACAAACACACTGACTGCATTCATGAAAGAGCAACAGGGTGCTACGGAAAGAACATGGAGGAAATGGGAACGAGCTCTTGAAAATTAAAATTCTGATACTGGAAATGGAAAATCCAATAGCTAGAAGAACTGATAAAGTAGAGAGGCTCTGGGGGCGCCTGGGTGGCTCAGTCATTTAAGCATCTGACTTCAGCTCAGTACAACAGAAGGAGGGAGTAAAGCCGAGTAAAGGAGGGAATAAAATTCATGGTTCATGAGTTCAAGCCCCACATCAGGCTCTGTGCTGACAACTCAGAGCCTGGAGCTGGCTTTAGATTCTGTGTCTCCCTCTCTCTCTGCCCCTCCCCCACTTATACTCTGGCTCTCAAAAATAAATAAACATTAAAAATGTTTTTTAAAAAAAGTAGAGGGACTACGTCAGAATGTAAAACAAAAAGGATGAGATGGAAAACAAAAGATAATAAAACCAGAGGATGAACGCAGGTGGTCCAACAGTCACAGAAACGTAGTCCCAGATAAAGACACAAAGAATCTGGATGGGGAAAAACTATAAAAATAAGAAGGAGCAAACAGACAAAAAAGATAAATGGGTATTTCCCAGGACTGAAGGGCAGAGATCTCTAGATTGAAGGGGCCCACACCAAGTTAGTATCCACAACAATAAATGGTAAGAGATCCACACCAGGGCACCTCATCATGAACTATCAGAACAAAGATGGACCATTCCGAGCACAGGCTGGGTGACCAGTCAGCAGGGATGGTTGTAACATGCAATAAGGAACTAGATAGGTTATTCTACTCTACGACATTTAAGGATCTTTCCGACATACAAATACATTTATATATGTTTCTATATATTTATTATAGTATAATACATAATGTATATATAATGTATGTGTATATACAATTTTTTTTCAAGAGGCAGGTTTTTAAAGCCCTGTATTTTATCATTAAAACAAAGAAATAGACGTCTCAAAGAGACTAATGCACAAGACATCATTAAATGACATCCAGGGACTTCAACAGACAAGTGATTTCTTACTTACTGGCATTGGCAGCTTCTCTAATTTCTTTCAGTATTTCAGCTTCCATGGCAGGGTTATTGCAGATATCGACCCAAGTTCCTTCCACTCCTTTCTGTTGTGCCAAAAGTGTCAACCTTTTCTGATTAGGAACCACAAAACTAATCACATACGACTGATCACTAAAAAATTAGAAAATAACACAAAATAGAAATTAAAACATTGAGAAAAATTGTAAGTTACTGAATGGAACAGTATACATAATTCCAAATACATATTTCTCTTATGTGTTACAGCTTCATTAAGAAGTAATAAAACCCATAGTCCTGGCATAAAGACAGACATTTAACAATGGAACAGAACAGAGAGCCCAGGAATAAATCCTTGCATATATGGTTAAATGATCTTCAAGAAGGGTGCCATCACCACTCAGTGGGGAAATGACAGTCTCTTCAACAAACGATGTTGAGAGAATTGGATATCCATATGCAAAGGAATAAAGTTGGGCCCTTAGCCCATACCACATACGAAAATAAACTCAAAATGGATCAAGGACCTAAACACATAAGAGCTAAAATTATAAAACATCTAGAAGAAAGCACAGGGAAGAAGATTCATGACACTGAATTTGACAATGCTTTTTTAGATATGACACCAAATGCATAGGCAACAAAAAATTGATAAATGGGACTACAACAAAAATTTAAAATTTCTACGTTACCAAAGGACACAATCAACAGTGTGAAAAGTCAATTTATGGAATTGGAGAAGATACTGGTGAGCCATATATCTGAGAAGAGGTTAATATCTAGAATATAGAAAGAACTCCTATAACTCAATAACAACAACAAACCCCCCGAAATAACCCAATTAAAAAGTGAGCAAAGACCTGAAACTATAAAACTCCTAAAGGAACACACAGGGGGTAAGCTCCCTTGACATCAGTCTCAACAATGTGTATTGTTGGTTTTGACACCAAAAACAAAGGCAACAAAAGCAAACATGAACATGCGGGACTATATCAAACTAAAAAGCTCTGCACAGCAAAGGAAACCATCAACAAAATGAAAAGGCAACCTACAGAATGGGAGAAAATATTTGAAAACATATATCTGATAAAGGGTTAATATCCAAAATATGTGAAGAAGTCCTATAACTCAAGAGCAAAAAAAAAAAAAAAATCAAAAAATGGTCAGAGAAACCAAATAGACATTTTTCCAAAGACATACAAATGGCCAACAGGCATACAAAAAGACGCTCAACATCACTCATCATCAGGGAAATAAACGCAAATCAAAACCACAATGAGTTACCACCTCACAACCGCAAGGTTGGCTATCATCAAAAAGACAAGAGATGACAAGTGTTGGCGAAGATGTGGAGAAAAGGGACCCCATGTGCACTGCTGGTGGGAAGGTAAATTGGTGCAGCCACTGTGGAAAACAGTACAGACATTCCTCAGAAAATTAAAAAGAGAATTACTGTACGATCCAGCAATCCAATTGCCTGGACAAAGAAAGAAAAATCCAAAGGAAATGAAAACAAGATATTGAAGAGAGACGTGCATTCCCATGTTCACTGCAGCATTAGTCACAATAGGCAAGGTATGGAAACAACCTGTGCTCATCAGATGTGGGATATATATACAAGGAAATATCATTCAGTCATGGGAAAGAAGAAACTTCTGCCATTTGTGACGACATGGATGAACTCAGAGGGCATTATACTAAGCGAGATAAACCAGACAGAGAAAGACAAATACTGCATGGTATCACTTATTTGTGGAATCTTAAAAACAGGAAAAGAAGTCAAACTCCTGAAAACCAAGTAGAAAAGTGGTTTCCAGGGGTTAGGGGAAAGAGGGACAGGTTGATAAAAGGGTACGAACTCTCAGCTATAAGGTAAACAGGGCCTGAGGATCTAACGTAAAAACATGGTGACTACAGTGGAGAACACTGTATTGTATAACTGAAAGTGAGAGAAAAAATGTTTAATGAGCAAAGGACTTGACATTTCTCCAGAGGTGACATACAAGTAAATGGCCATCAAGCGTATGAAAAGATGCTCCATGTCACTGATCAATAGCAGGGAGAGATCCCCTCGCACCCATTATGATGACTATCAAAAAACTAGAAACAAGTGTTGGTGAGGAGGCGGGGAAATTAGAACACTTGCGCATTGCTGGTGAGAAGGTAAAGATGGTGCTGCTGCTCTGGAAGACAGTACGGCGGGACCTCAAAACATAAAAATAGAGCTACCCTATGATCCAGCGATCCCACATCTGGGTAGATACCCAAAAGAATGGGAAGTAGGATCTTGAAGAGATATTTGTGTACCATGTTCATAGCAATATTATTCACAATAGTCAAGGGGTGGAAGCAACTGAAGTCCATCAGTGGATGAATGGATACACAAAATATGGTCTACCTGCATAATGGAACATTATTCAGCCTTAAAAAGGAAGGAGATTCTGACACATGCTACAATATACAACCCTGAGGACATTATGCTAAGTGAAATAAGCCAGTCACAAAAAGACAAATACTGTACAATTCTATTTATATGAGGTATCCAGAGTAGTCAAATTCACAGAAACAGAAAGGAGAATGGTGGGGAGCCAGGGACCACAGCCAGGAAAAATGGGGAGTTGTTTAATGGACAGAGAGTTTCAGTTCTGCAAGATAGAAAGCTCTAGAGATTGACTGCACAACAAGGTGAATATACTTAACACTAGTCACCTATACACTTAGAAATGGTTAAGATGATAACCATTATATTTTGTTTTTTACAGTTACGTTTCTTAAAGGGTGTAATAAAGCCCATAAAAATAAACCATATTAACGTATAAAGAAAAGGATCTAACCTCTTAGGTTTCTGATTTAGAAAACTTTGACTAGCGGTGTTAACTTCTTAGGAAATTTACTTATGCTATGTCTCAGCTGTTAAGGATGTTGAATGAAGTAAGTGCTGTGGCATAGCTAAGTACTTAGCAAGACACAGAAGGTGTCCAATAATTAGTTAAAACGTCTCAATCATCTCAAATGATCTTCAAACTGTTGAACTTTCAGAAATGCGTAACATTCCCCATTGCTGATGAAAATTTGATGTTTCCCTTATGATTATACGTAATCACAATTTTTTTTTCCAATCATCCTTTTTCTGGAAGTATAGGAGACACAAATGCAGCCTTTAAAATTACCTTTTGGCAAAAGCACAGATGTTGTCTATTAGTGGACAGTTCTTCAATGCAGCTTCAACTTTCCCAAGGGATACATATTCTCCTGCTTGTAACTTCACCAGATCTTTCTTCCGATCTAGAAGTCATGAAGAACGAATGGTAAATTATCCGGTCCATTTTATTAAGATCCGCACAATTCTGATTTTCCCTCAATCTCATTGCCTTAATCTTTATTTACACAGATACTTCTTCTAAAATTCTGTTATAGAATAATGCTTGTTCATGCACATCCATTACAAGGAAAACACCTAGCTGAAGAAGTACTAGCTAAAATGCTCAGTATTTTATTATAATCTTAAATACTATGATAAAGTTAATGGAAGGGAGAGGGTCTTACAGCATTAGATTTGAATGACAGCTCTGCCCATCACAAGCTACATGATCCTGGGCAGGTCAGTTGACCCCACCAACCCTCAATTTTATCAGAGATACTGACACCTACCTCATATAAGAATATAGGACAATGTCTGGCATACAGAACATGGTTAATAAATGTTAATTCCCCATTTTCCTTATTTGACATTACCTTATTAAAATGACAGTGCTCTAAGAAAGAATGTGCTGGCACAGGATGGCACAGCTTGAATAATCATCAGTGGCCTTACAACTCCATATGAATTCTGACTTGCTTACCCATAGCCTGGGAACCCACTCTACATGCCGACAGAAACCCACCTTTGATACCAATGCAATTAAGGATCAAGAAAAAAAAAGTAGAGGGGATTGGTTCTAGATTAAATCATGTTTACCGGGGATTTCCCCAGTAGATCAAACTTCAGGATGAAGAACCAATTTTCCCAAGAAATCTTTAACTACATTCAGGTCAGGTACAGGTCCAGAGACAGATTTAAATGGACCGACCGCTAGAGATATGACTGAGGAAATTTTATGGCTTAAAAAGGACCTGAATGGGACTCTACAGAGTGGTCCTTCCCAGCTGGCTAGTCAAATTTTTATTTTATCTTTTGCCTGATTAAAGGAATAACAGAAGGGCTATTTTGGAGCTAAAAGTCTATTTCACTAGGCTTAGTGAGGGCAGTGCCAAACCAACTGACATTCTCAGAAGAACAGATTATTGTTGAGGATTTATGATTTTCTAAGGTTCCAGGATAGCTGGAGCCATATGTATAGATAGCCACTAGGGAAAATAATGTGTCCACACTGCCTCTTGGATAGGAAGGAAAATGGTGAGAATATACTGACCTATAATCTGTAAACATCCATCAGGGTGAAATTCTCCAATATCTCCAGTACAAAACCACCTTTGGCCATTTTCATCCACAGAGTAATCCTCTGCCGTTTTCTCTTCATTTTTAAAATACCCCATGGAGATATTCTGTCCACCAATTACAATTTCCCCTCTGGGGTTTGGCTTGTCATGAATTGTGTAGCCGCCTGGAAGCCATTAAATTAGTTATTGTTCTAAAACAAAATGTACTTGCATTCATTCTTAACACTCCTGTGCTAATATTTTTCTGCAGATCAAATTTTGTTACTCCTTGGGAGAACATTAGTTTCCATGTATTCACATTGACCTGAGGATAATGGGTAACTGTAATTTGGGGGGTACTGAGGAAGGCGCAATGATAATAACCAACCACCACCCATCCCAAACCTTCCCAATGACAAAATTTCACACTTAGAATGCCACTGAAGCTTGGGGTTCATAGAGCTTTGTTAAGAAAAAATTACCCCCAAGAAGGGTAACGCTTGAAGCTGTTTTAAGTAAATTAGTAATATGCTGGTATCAATGCATTTCAGATTTTTTTCTAAGGAGGTTTTAATACAGGGGCGCCTGGGTGGCTCAGCTGGTTAAGCATCTGATTTTGGCTTAGGTCATGATCTCACAGTTTGTGAGTTTGAGCCCTGCATTGGGATCTCTGCTGTCAGCACTGAATCCGTTTTGGATCTCATCTCCCTCTCTGCCCTTCCCTCTCTTGTGCTCTCTTTCTCTGAAAAATAAAAAAAAAAAATAATAAAACATTAAGGAGGTTTTAATACAAGAGAGCAGGTAGGGAGTGTCTACCAAAGGCAACACCATGAAGTGAGAGGGAAAGAGAAGCTATGGGAAACCAGCAGGAAACTGGATTTTCTTAACTTTGGCCTATGGCCAGTCACGACTTTAGACTTTTTAAAAAATTTTTTAATTTATTTTTGAGTGAGAGACCGAGCATGAGCAGGGGAGGGGCATAGAGAGAGGGAGTCACAGAATCTGAAGCACGCCCCAGGCTCCAAGCTGTCAGCAGAGAGCCCAGTGCAGGGCTTGAACCCACGAACTGCAAGATCATGACCTGAGCCAAAGTCAGATGCTTAACTGACTGAGCTACCCAGGCACCCCACCCAGTCACAACTTTAAAACACTGAAATGACTGACAAGAGCTCTAAAATATTTTACCACTACTCATTACCTATTTAATATTGAATAAAGCTTAATTTAAGGGAAATATACAAAAATCTGAATTCATAAACTGAGATATTGATTAGGTTTTATGTTTAATTTTGTAATGTTTATTTATTTTTGAGAGAGAGTGCTAGAGGAGGAGAGGCAGAGAGAGAGGGAGACACAGAATCTGAAGCAGGCTCCAGGCTCTGAGCTGTCAGCACAGCACCCAATGCAGGGCTCGAACTCACGAACTGCAAGATATGACCTGAGCAGAAGTCGGACGCTTAACTGGCTGAGCCACCCAGGTGCCCCTAGCTTTTAAGTTTATTTATTTATTTTTAAAGTTTATTTATTATTTTTGAGACAGAGAGAGACAGAGCATGAACGGGGGAGGGTCAGAGAGAGAGGGAGACGCAGAATCCGAAACAGGCTCCAGGCTCCGAGCCGTCAGCACAGAGCCCGACGCAGGGCTCGAACTCACGGACCGCGAGATCATGACCTGAGTCGAAGTCGGACGCTTAACCGACTGAGCCACCCAGGCGCCCCTAGCTTTTAAGTTTAAAAAGGATTCAAGCAGAGTCCTTTCAGCTGTTAGCTGCTCTTAAAAATTTTAAACTATTCAATATTTAAATATGAAATCCATTGCATATAAAATATTAAGATCATTCCTATTATATAAAACAAAGTTTCCCTCATGGCAAGGAAAACTCCAAAGACATATGCAAAAATGGCCCCACTCCCCAAAACTGATAGATACTGAAGTACAATAACAGAAAATCAGAAAATAAAAATTAGGGGCAAAATTTGCCTTACCAAGTTGTACGATATACCTGCTTTCTCTAATTTCACTGCCTAATAAATAACCCATCTAATGAAACAGTTGTGCTGCTGAGGCTCAACACACCCAGACACATATTGTCTATGATGTCTTCATATTTTCATCCTAAAATCGGAACAGCATTGCCATGGGAGACAGAAGGAGGACTTAGTCCCAGGATGTAAAGATCTTGGGAATGCAACTGGATTTTAAATGTGGTTTGTAAAAAGAAGTAGTTGTAGGGCACCTGGGTGGCTAGTCAGTTAAGTGTCTGACTTCAGCTCAGGTTATGATCTCATAGTTTGTGGGTTCTAGCCCCACATCAGGCTGTCTGCTCTCAGCACAGAGCTCACTTTGGATCCTCTGTCCCCCACTCTCTGCCTCTCCCACGCTCACATTCTCTCTCTCTCTCAAAAGTAAAATAAACATTTAAAAATAAAATAAAGGGGCGCCTGGGTAGCTCGGTCGGTTAAGCGTCCGACTTTGGCTCAGGTCATGATCTCACGGTCCGTGAGTTCGAGCCCCGTGTCAGGCTCTGTGCTGACAGCTCAGAGCCTGGAGCCTGTTTCAGATTCTGTGTCTCCCTCTCTCTCTGCCCCTCCCCTGTTCAGGCTCTGTCTCTCTCTGTCTCAAAAATAAATAAACTTTATTATTTTTTTTTTAATTTTTTTTCAACGTTTTTTATTTATTTTTGGGACAGAGAGAGACAGAGCATGAACGAGAGAGGGGCAGAGAGAGAGGGAGACACAGAATCGGAAACAGGCTCCAGGCTCCGAGCCGTCAGCCCAGAGCCTGACGCGGGGCTCGAACTCACGGACTGCGAGATCGTGACCTGGCTGAAGTCGGACGCTTAACCGACTGCGCCACCCAGGCGCCCCCCAAAAAAAAATAAATAAACTTTAAAAAAAAAAATTAAAAAAAATAATAAAATAAATAAAATAAAATAAAAAGAAATAGTCATTTGCTCTTTGAGCACTGACAATAATGCACATAGGCAGAAAGTCATAGAGGAGAAACACTTAGGAACTCCAAGTTTATGTCAGATACAGCCCATTCACGGTCTTGGGTTTGAACAACCTAAGAGAATTGTCCTAGAAGGTAACTAACTGGTCCTTTAAATTTTCAGCCTATGGCTCCATTCAATAATGAATATTCCCTTTTAAGATCTTAAGTTTTTAAAAAAAAATTTTTTTAAGTTTATTTATTTATTTTGAGAGACAGAGAGAGAGAGAAAGAGCACATGTGGGGGAGGGGCAGAGACAGAGGGAGAGAGAATTCCAAGCAGGCTCCACACTGTCAGCACAGAGCCCCATGTGGGGCTCAAACTCATGAACCGTGAGATCATGACCTGACCTGAGATCAAGAGTTGGACACTTAACCAACTGAGCCACCCAGGCACCCCTAAATTCTTAAGCTTTTTAATTACTTTTCCTTTATCTGGCAAGGCCAGGCTGTTCATTATTTTGCAGTTAATGCAACACATTTAGTAGTTTTCAGTTTTACCAGGAAGACTGGTTTACTTCTGCCTCCAGCTGCTTTATAGAAAGGATTATCACCAATGTCTATAAAGTGCAGCCCTCCCTTTGCAATTAAATATAAAGATAAAATCATACAAATGGCCTGAGAACTGAGTCTCATCTGTGAAAATGTTTGCGGGGGTCAAGAGCTAAGAGGTTGGAGCATGCATGTGTGATTAGTCAGTCCCTCAATCCCTTAAAAATCTGGGGTTTCATTTCCTGGCCCAAATGTCCTCGCTAGCAAAGTCAAGCTTCCAAAGATCGGATATACATCCTTCTCCAGACCTAGGGAATGCCCCACTAAGATTGTTCTTCCTCTTTACTATCAAGTATTCTCAAGTTCAGAATCATCATGCCTAAATTCCAGAGGTTTTTCTTTTCCTCTTGGGACCCTCTTTACTGAGGAAAAGAAAGCACCGGGAACCAGCAACAGCAAAGAGTCCCTTGCTATCACAGACGACCTAACACTTTAAAGACTGGGTGTCTTGGGGCTCATGGTGGTTTTCAGCGTATCTAGAACCAGTAGAGCTGGTCATAAAACTCTTACCTTCCTGCCAGTCTTTTAGCTTAATTTCACAGCAAATAAGAGGGGCTCCAACTCTGCCCGTAGTATAGTCAGTAACTAGGAGGAAAATGCAACAAATATATTAGCATACCACACTTCAGACTCGTGCCCATGGGAGACCAGGGATATTGGAGTTAGAACCAGAGTCTCACAGATGATAAAAGGCCACTGTGAGTGCAGCGCAACGTGTGACCATGCTTCAGTATTTCAACTCTATTTCAACAGTGCAATCAGTACCAATGTTGTTACATCACTTTCGCTTCTCACGGGCTCTATTTCAGATAATAAGTACAAAAACCTCTGTGAAAGGAGGAAAGCTGCCCCTACCATTATCTACCTAAGATTCCAGGAGGACAGATTTGGATTGGAATTCCTTTTCTGCCACTCACTGATTGACTGTGTAACTTGGACAAATTACTTAACCCCACTGGGCCTCCATCTCCCCATCTATTAAAGGAGGAGAGTAAGAAAACCTACTTCTTATAGAGATATGCTGTAGGGATTCAATGAGATGATGCGTGGATGGTGCTTAACACTTCTTGGCACAAACTCAGTTTTCAATAAATGTTAACTGCTATTACCAAACAGGATGATGACGATATTCTCCTTTTGTAATTTGTAAGTACTGCTATCAATAATCAAGTATTTATAGATACCCTATAATGTACCTAGCATTATATTAAACACTGAAAGGAGGAAACACGTAAAAGATAAGGAGACTATGCCCTCAATGAGCTTACAAACAAACTACCTGGGACAAAATGCGCATGAAGAAACTCAGAGCACATTTAAATACTCAATTTCATGGTACTGGAAGTGCACACAACGGTACCTCAGGGACTTGAAAGATCAATGTGAAATGAAATCACTGGCAAAGACTTAATTGAAGAGTTGGGCATTAAAAGGTGGCTGTGTCCAGTTAGCAAAAAGGGCATTCCAAGACAAGGGAACAGAAAATACAGAGAGGTGAGAGCAAGAATGCCCGTAAGAGAAAGAGAGGAGAGCAGAGCCAGGGTGTGTGTGTGTGTGTGTGTGTGTGTGTGTGTGTGTGTGTGAAATAATGGAAAATAATGATGGATGGGGACAACGGCAACAGATTAAAGATGTCTGGAAGCTAGGTCCACCAGGGCTGAAGCAGTGAGTGTTTGAGGTGGAGATGCCCAACAGAAATATACAGGATCAATCACAAGTGATACAATAGAGGCAGGAATGGCCGCCGAAAGGCTGTTACCTCAGAGGAGTGTGAGGCACTAAGAGGCCAGGTACGAAAGGTGGCGTGCAGGGGAGGGAGCAGTCCAATGAACAAATGGGAAGATCCAATTGAAGTTAAAGTTTTAAAAAATAAACAATTAGAAGACTTCAAAGCTAATGCTGTGAATGGTTTTAAGGATGGTAATACCACAGTCACCAACCATCTGCCAGGTGGACAGAAGGTCTGGGATGATGGCGTTGATTTTGGGCACATGAATATAAAGTGAAAGTGGGATGATCCAAAAAGTATTACCTACCCCAGTGTTTCCCAACCCAAGATGATTTCACCCCTCAGTGGGTATTTGGTAATGTTTCGATTTATGTTCCATTGCCACAGCTGGGAGAAGTGAGTTACTCCTGATACCTACCTGGCTGATAAACATCCTATAATGCACAAGAGAGCCCCACCAATAAAGAATTATGTGGTTTGAAATTTCCATAGTGCCAAAGTTGACACGGCTATCGGGTTTTGAAAAGAACAGAAAACAAACAAGAAGTCATGGCAGGAATATACATTCAAGAGGGAGCATAAAAGTGATGCTTTCTTCCAAGAGTGCAGTTCTCCGAGGAAACAAGCATTTAGACAGAAGAGACTAAAGGACCAGGGTGACAGAATTTTGAGGACTGACAAGATGGCATAAATACAGACAAGGCTTAAACATAAAGGGCACACATGATAGTTCAACTGGAAGTTTCTAGAACTAAACCTGTTCAGGATTACACTGAATCTGTTATTACTTAAGGGGTATAAACATTAGTGGCAACAAACAGAATTATTTGCCATGTTACCACTACTTACCTTCAGTAACTGTGCCGGCACCACATGATTCTGTCAGTCCGTAACCCTGACCCACAGGGCAGCAGAAGCAGACATTCATGAATCGGTGTGTCTGAGGAGACAGCGGGGCTCCACCAGACAGCATCATGCGGACATTCCCTCCCAGCAAAGCCTTCACCTTTTTAAACAGTAACCTTGAGAAAAGCACAAGGGGCAATAATTTGAATACATGCATACATTATGCTTGGTCACATCCTACTGTATAAGCTCTGGGAACTATTTCTTGACTTTGGTTGGACACCTACATTTCAGAACTATGGTGGTAATTAATGAGAGGTTCACAAAGCAACGACTAATAACACCTTGAAAAAAAAATGCCAGAAAATGACAGATGGTAGCTATACTTGTAGCGAGCACAGCATAATGTACAGAGTGGTCAGATCACTATGTTGTCCACCTGAAACTAAGGGAACACTGTGCGTCAGCTATACTTCCATTTTTAAAATGCCAGAAAGACTCTTAAAAATTAAAAAAAAAAAAGAGGCAGTGTTGGGAAACTGCTCTCACATACAGCAAATGAAAGAAAATGATGATGTCAAAGGAAACAAAAATTACAATTGTCTTTAGAACATTTAGTTATTGACCTTATCTCCCTTTTAATGAAAAATGTTTCCCTATCTCCACCCTCCAGCACAACATTTAAAATAGCTGTTATGCTCAGGGTGCCTGGATGGCTCGGTCGATTGAGTGTCCAAGTTCTGCTCAGGTCATGATCTCATGGTTTGTGGGTTCGAGCCCCACATTGGGCTCTGTGCTGACAGCTCGGAGCCTAGAGCCTGCTTTGGATCCTGTGTCTCCCTCGCTCTCTGACCCTCCCCCACTCGTGCTATGTCTCTCTCTCTCAAAAATAAAATAAACATTTAAAAAAATTAAAAATAAGGGGCACCTGGATGGCTCAGTCAGTTAAGTGTCAGACTCTCAATTTTGGCTCAGGTCATGATCTCACAGTGTGTGTGGGTTCAAGCCTCTCACTGGGCTGTGTGCTGAGAGCTCAGAGCCTGAAGCCTGCTGCGGATCCTGTCTCCCTCTCTATGCCCCTCCCCTGCTCTCTCTCTTTCTCTCTCTCTCTCTCTCAAAAACAAACACTAACCAAAATAGCTGTTATGTTCATATCTTTATTACACTGTTTTATGAATACAATAAATCAGAAACCTTCCTGCAGATTAAAATCTTGAGTATCACCTTTTGTCAGAACTGACCCTTTGTAAACTCACACATTTTGATTCCAAAGTCTAATCTAGTTTTTCTTCATAAGACCAAATTCTGCAATAACGTCTTAAACATTTACTCAATTATTAAAATCTGTTCAACTGCCAAGATCAGAGCTCAGAGTCCTCTGTCCATGTTTGCTATGGAAGCAATGAGGGTTAGAAGTGAATAAAAGGGAAATGCAACCTTATGATGATGGTGGTGATGCCCAAAGTAAATTAGCTTGCCATTTACTTCTTCATCTTCCAGATGTAAACACACGATATCTCCAGGCTCACACTACAGAGTCTATGAAATGTACTTACATATTGCAAAGTGGTGCATCGTATCCCTTTTTGATCTGTTCCAACTTGTAATCATACCCTATCTTGAACAGTGTTTTCTGAATATAATTCATCTCTTGGACTTTGCTCATAACATTCTTATAAATTCTGTCCATGATTTCCTAAAAGGCAAGCAAAATATTCAATAATCTGAAAAGAATTACACCAACACGGAGATGGTCTTTAGTTGAAGATACCTTGTTTCTGACCTCTTAGGTCAAAGTTTTTAGTATAATGGATATATTTACTTTATTATATAATTAATTTCACTGACTTTACTTGTTCACGATTTCAAAAAGACTAGGGTCACGTATAGGGATTTTCCGGTTCTATACACTAAGTTTATCTAAAAATTTTAAAAAATGTCTACTAGAGTGTAAATAATTCATTCACCTCCCATATAAGTATCATTTTTAATTCTTTTTTTCAAATATATTCACTTATTTTCCAATAGCACCGAAAAACACCCAACTATGTTGAATCTAATTCTGATGTTTTTCTCGCTACTACCTTGTGACTCTTATAGCATGGCAGAGAGATTTACAGAGTTTCTTAAGAGTTGTCTTACAGAATTTTCTAGAGTTCCTTAAAATTCTTATGTCCCTGTAATTTAGGCATTTCTACTCCCTTTCAGTAGAAGCTAGGATTACAAAAACGAACAGGATTCTTGCTCATGGCTCCTTGGAAAATTCAAGGAGGACTAGGTTCGAGATACAGTGACTCCCAAGGTAATACACGAAACAACAACAACAAAGAACCCTGAAACAAACCAGCAAAAAAGCCCAGACTATCACTAAATGATGTTTTCTTGAAATGAGTAAGCACAAATTAATAAGAATTATTGCATAAAGCACATCTATTTATAAACACCTAGTTTTAAATAGTTAAAGTGGCAATTAGTGGAAATTCAGTTGTGCTACCATGAATAGTTTTATGAATGGCTCTTTCGATATCATAACAGAGCCATTCACAAATAAGGACAGCAAAAACATCTCTTGCCTTATGCTATGGGAAAGTAGTCAGAAAGGAAAAGACAGATACTATATGGTCTCACTTCTATGTGGACTCTAAACCGGCCAACCTCAGCAACAGAGAGTAGACTGGTGGCTGCCAGAAGCTAGCGGGTGGGGCAAATAGGGAGATGTTGGTCCAAGGATACAAACTTACAGGCAGAAGATGAGCAAGTCCTGGGGATGTAATGTACAGCATAGCACAGGGAGTATAGTTAACAAGACTGTATTATATGCTCGAAAGTTGCTAAAAGAGTAGATCTTAAATGTTCTCATCACACACATACACATGGTAACTTTGTGAGACGATGGGTGCGTTAACGTTATTATAGTAATCTTTTCACAATACATACGTATGTCAAATCACTGTACACTGTATACCTTAATTGACACGATAGTATGTGTCAATTATATCCCAATAAAGCTCATGGGGGTGGAGGGAGGCTGCAATGGCATTCAAGGATGGCACAATGTTGTCCTGTCCATTTCCACAGATGGAATCATTGTGTTAACTGACATATTTGTCTAGATCTGTGATTGAGAAATTCCACAAGTTCCCTACAGGACTTTAATATCCTGTAACTATCCCACTTAAGAAAGTGAATAGGATGTCAGGTGGAGGAAAAAAGCCTACAGGAGTGAGACAAATGTGACAGAACTACCTCCACTGCTCTTTCCAATAGATAAGAGTCATGGGCACTGGAAGGCCTCTATGAGTAAGGAACACAAATGATAGTCGTAACAAATTGGCAGGATTTATTATTAGCACAATAAGTCACCCTTCACTTCAACCTAATGTTACATAATGTTCAACTGAGTCAGTGCTTACAAGAAGCAGTGATGTATTCTAAATTCTCAGCTTGTGAATATGTGACTGTACAATACTAAATGGATCTTTCATTCTGATCCAGGAAAGAAACAAACTCAGATAATAGAATCTATCGATTTTCAGTAAAAAAAAGATTTTTTTAAGGCCTATTTATACAGGAGGGGGAGGAGTTAAGGGAACCAACAAAGTTCAGTGAAACACCCATGGACCAGCAACATGAGAGTCTGTTTACTATCCTCAGGCCTAAAGAACCAAGAGGAGAGATGTATTATTGGAACCCGGTGAAGACTGTAGCCACGGGCAAGACCTGGTTACAGCCAATGGGAAAGAGATTGTTCAATGGACGCTTGACAACAGCCCCAAATCGCAGCCCAACAGGGAAGGAGCAAAGGCAGTAAATATGCAAAACCCCTCCTCTCTCCCTGCCCTGTGATCTCTCCTGAGCGCCAGTAATTGGCTGAACCCAACAAAAGACAAGCAAGCCCTGGTGATTCATCCACAGAAGTTAGCCTTCCAAGGCACAAAGTAAAGAAGAATGGACCATGGGCAATTAGAAGATACACAGCATATCCACAAACTCCTGCTTATCCTTCAGGCCTAAATTCAGACATTGCTTCCTACAGTCCTTGGTCTTTTTCCTTCCTTATGTTCTCTGATAGGGTTTACTAGGGACTCCTGTACTTTGAGTAATAAACCCAAAATATTATTTCCCAAAACACCAAACATAATCACAATCCTAAACAGACAGGCATAGTAGTTAAGAAAAGTCTGGTATCAGACTGGTAGAGTTCGGGCTCTGTGACTTTGGGAAAACTTTTTTTTTTTCTTTATAAAACCAGAAAAATAGGATCCACCTAGGAGAGTCTTAGGGAGGATTAAGTGAGATAATCCATCTAAAGCCCTTAGGGACAGGTCCTGAAAACAGCAAGTACTGTAGTACCTATCATTAGCATCACTTTATTATGTTTTAATCAGAAGCTTCTTTCAGTTTCCAAACTTGCCGAATTCTTCAGCACCTCTAAATAAAAAGGCAAAGGCTACTCTGCCCTCTTTTAATTCTTTCGTTATTTAATAATTTTGTAATAAGAAGCTTAAAAAACAAAGTGGCTGAACACTTCATTATCTCATCTCCAATTTTCCATGTACAAAAATAATTCTGGGAGAGATACTGGGATGAGACTTAAAATCTGATCGCAATACAAGCAGTCACGGTATACAGTCCCGCTGGAGTTTCTAAGCCTAAAAGTGCTAGAACATATCTGATTATGCACATTTGAAACACTGTGTGAAATGTTTATCATTACAAGGCCAAAAACGCTGTAACATCTTATTTTGATGTAAGGCAGTATTTCACATAAGGATTTTAAACGTCTGGAACTAAGCTTTTTTCTTTGGAAGATCTCTCAAGTGCCGGTTTTCCTAGTCATGATTAGGGTCAGGAGGCTTGGATTTGAGGCTCAGTTCCATAACTTTGGATATGCTGCTTCAGTTCTCTGGGATGACCTACGCTTCCTTATTTGTTTGAAATTTGTGATTAGGGGCGCCTACGTGGCTCAGTCAGTTAAGCATCCAACTTAGGCCCAGGTCATGATCTCGCAGTCCATGAGTTCAAGCCCTGCATCAGGGTCCACGCTGTCAGTGTGGAGCCTGCTTGCGATTCTCTCTCCCCCCTCTGCCCTTCCTCCGCTCATGTGCGCATCGCGTGTGCACACTCTGTCTCTCTCTCTCAAAATAAACTTTTAAAAAGTTCAAAATAAAAATAAAATACAATTTGTGATTAAACAAAAATGAGATCTAGAATATCTTCTACCTTTGAAATATTATGGCCACTTCTCACGCTAGGTAATCTGAACTAGGTCATGTTCATCACTAATTTTCCAGGATCAGCAACACTAACAGGCATACGTGTCAGAAGTTTGCCAATGCTGATCTCAGATTTTAATGAACACACTTGCCACAATCTCAATTGAGTGAAGTTGTTTAAAACTGTATGCAAAACCCTGAGAGCATCACCTTTTAAAAAGTCCAAGTGCAAGCAATAAAGGACATTTATATTCTGTACTCACCGGAACGGCCGCCATGAGTGTCGGCTTCAGCACAGTACAGTCTCCTTTGCTTCCCTTTTTAATTTTGCTGGACTACATGAAAGAAAAAGCAAATAGGATCAGGAGAGCCAGCCTCAGCAAAAACGTGTGATAATTCAAGTACTGACAGTGACAGAAATTTACACAATGGAATCTGATCTTCTATGGCCCCATTGAGTTATTGGTTACAACTCTCATAACTTGCAAATGTCTAAAGTGGAAGTGGCTTTAGTGCTTTAGCCTGGAGATGATTTCTTCTAGTACATTTCGGCTTTCCTTAGAGGAGAAGCTCTGACTTATAATAAAGGAGAGTGGGATATTTGGGTAAAGTGCGCATTCTTATCTCGCATGTATCAAGCACAGCACAGATCATCCATTAAAAAAAGAGAGAGAATACAAAACCTCAGCTAAGGTACACTGAACACTAAAAGAAAATGGAAAATATTTTAACTTTCTTTGATTAGCCAAATGGCAAAGCCACCTCTTGAAGTCACTGCCGTTGATGAACATGATGGAAAAACACTAATTCGGTAACATTGTGGTTGACAGAATATTGAAGACCCTGCCAGTGACCATGTGGGGATATGCACATATATATCTAAGTATGTATATATTTCTCCTTTCTTTTGTTTTCTTTCATTGCTTACACACATAAATACTATTTGGGATTTCAAATATCAGAGCAACAGGTAGAAAAACTGATAAAGCAGCCCACTGAAAAAGGAAGATGAAAGGAAGAAAGAACCAGCTATAATGCAGTTCATTAGTCTGTAAGTTTAGATGTATGATGTGTCTATTAGTCACGCTGACACAGGCGGGAAGTAAACCAGCTCTTAAGGGACAGTGTGATATGCCAGGACCACCGGCTTCATCATAGAGAACTTTCTGCCAATAGAACCAAATTGCTTTTATCCTGCTTTTCTTTAAGATGGATAAAGGAAACAAAATAACTGCTTGTTGTTTTATGTACGTGCGAGTGTGTGCACATTTGCAAGTGGAAACCAACACCCGCACATGCATATGACACATGGGAGGGCAGCTCTGTAGAGAGAAAGATGGGCTCTCATGTCCTGCAAGTCCAAGCTGCCCTCCATGTAGTGCTGACCAGTTGTCGCTTTAAAGAGCTGTTCCAGGGTAGCACTAGCCACAAGGAGCCCTTCTTCACTTTCTTTATGACTCTATGTAATGGTATCAGTTCTCTTCTTATGATCGCAATAATCTCAGGACAGCATCACGCTTATCTGTTGGCTTCAAATGTGGCACCTCTAATGTCCCACCTGTTTCTGATTTCCTATCTGAGGGAGATTCCTGGGTTTTTGATTCCTAGGAAGATTGAGACTTTTTATTAGGAAGTTCGTGAAAAAGACAGGTGGGGCATTCACTCCAACTGCCCCCCCTTCCCTACACTGAGGCTATTATTTCCAGAAAGGCAGTGAAAGCTAGGGTTGCTAGTCCCTGACTTCTGAACTTCCCTAAGGTGGGGGGGAATCATACTCAAAGCTTATTGAAAGGTGTTTCACATTTTGAAACATTTCTAAATACAAGAAAAGCCCACTACAGTGCATCAAAAACATAATCGTTGTGGATTTTTTTTCTTTTAACATTACAGAGTTTTCTAAAAATTTTTTTTTACAGTTCAAGCCCCAGTCTTATTCATAGATCAATTTTAACTTGACTACATCAAGTCTCGTTTATTACTTTACTTGATCACGTCTTTTCTCCATTACTTTTCTAGCAGATTTTAAATGTGAACTTTCAGCTGAGTAGTTCATACGGCAGCTCTCCATCTTACAAAGAGGTTGTGTTCCCTAAAGTACCAAGTAGGTAGTTGTCTAGAACACAGAACATTTTTCTCATGATAAAGCCACTTCAAGAGGTGGTTGGATTATCCTGGGAAGTTGCAGGGAGGTGGTCATCATTCAGAAAGGACACAAGGACGTTATGGAGTTCCAGGAATGTTCTTTTTTATCTTGATCTAGATATGGATGGTTACAGGGGTCTATGTGTGTACATTAAATGCAATCAAGCAGTGTACTTAAGATTCATGTCCTTTAAGTTATACATCCAAAAACAATTTTTTTAAAAAGATGGTTGGAAAAAAAAAAAAAAGATGGTTGGAATCTCAAATCCAAAGACATCCATTTAACTTTTCTGCCTTAATATCACACAACCTACCTAACCTCTCCCTAAAACCAAGTCATTCCTATCTATACTCGGAAACTCTTTTTTGCCTCAACCTCTGGTTGACATTTTTCTATAGCAACAGATCCAAAGAAGAAATTAAACAACTCTGGACAGTAGGTATTAGCTGTGTAATTTCAAATGCACGTAAAATACGTGAGTTAGCTCTAGCCATTGTTGGGCTTCCTACTGTGAACAAAGGAGAAGGGAGAACCCAGTTGGACTCCAGGCGCAAAGCTGAGGGCTGCCTTTGGATACGCAACAGAACTTTCCATGATGATGGAAAGGTCTGGTACCTGTGCTGTCCAAACTGGTACCCACTAGTGACACTTAGCTGCTGAGAACTTGAAATATGGCTGGAGGGGAGGGGGACAAAACATAAGAGACTCTTAAATACAGAGAACAAACTGAGGGTTGCTGGAGGGGTTGTGGTGGGGGGGATGGGCTAAATGGCTAAGGGGCATTAAGGACGATACTCATTGGGATGAGCCTTGGTTGTTATACATAGGGGATGAATCACTGGAATCTACTCCTGAAATCATTATTGCACTATATGCTAACTAACTTGGATGTAAATTTAAAAATTAAAAAAAAAATAGAAAACAAAAAGAAATGTGGCTGAAGCAACTGAGAAATGAGATTTTTCTCATATCATTGGAATTATCTCTACTTCAGCGTGCTGTTGTGGACAGCACAGTGTTAGAGAAAACTGAGAGCAAAACTGGGCCACGATCCTACCACCACATCTCCTCCCAGAAAACCTATCCCTGTTTATGGGTAATGTATTCAAAAGACTCGGTGCATTTATCTTCTCTACCCAAGCTATCCAGAGTCAAAATCTCATAAAACAAAATGAAAGTAACTGTAAGCTTCAAAATCATGTAAGAAGATGTAGATGAAGCAACGCTAACAAATCCATAACTCTTTTTTACAGCTACATATTTGCCCACAGGGGCTATTTTTGAAGTCGAGGAGAAAGCTGCCAGTGAACTGAAGTGTCTCACATTGGCAGTAATACGTTCTCAGCCAAACAGCGCAACTTAATAGGATGGCGCGGAAAGAGTAAAAGGCTTGTCACCTGGTCAGAGAGTGTAAGTGGAGAAGAATAGCCAATCCTACAGCCGTAGGTAAAGCAAGATATCTCTGCTGTCAGTTCTAGCACATGAGCCAAAGGCAAGTAGCCAATGTAAGTGTCCTTTGGTCTAAAATGAAATAAGAGAAACATGTCAGCCATCAGGAAAAAGGCATGGTTAAGTAGAAACATCAATAGCATTCTCGTTTCTACACAGATGGAGTTTAGACGATGTCGAACAGGAGCTCTCATCGCAAAGAAGAACATGGAATGAGTCTCTCTTACCCCAGCCCAGGAATCCTCTCACACTGGCCTGTCATTCCAGCTATCAAATTGCTATGGTGCATCATCACTCCCTTGGGGCGACCGGTAGAACCACTGGTATACATGACAATAGCCATGTCCGAAGGAGTTGGTCTGTTCGGAGGAACGCTCGCTAAAAGAATGAAAAAGCACTTCATTTTCTTCAGTTTAGAAGTTCAACTGCTTACACAAAGATTAATAAGAGTTTTTAGGTATTTTTTGCATAATGATGAACCATGTAAAACAAATGCTCTCTACTGACAACCGACACAAAAAATGGTGATCGAATTTCTGGTTACCTGCAGTGAGAGTCTTGAACGCCACTGTGGCCCTTTTTCTGGGTGTTGAGCCCAATCCCGGTCTACCCCTGCCTGGCTGAGGTGCTGCACACACAGCAGTGCTGTGGAAAGCTAGCCAGGATTTTGGAAAATCAGGGAGATAGACTATCGTGTGCAAGCCCTTCAGGCCTCAGTTTGCTCACCTTTAAAATGAGATGGCTGGGCCTGATTATGGTTCTCAACCACTGAGGGGCATGAGAATTACCTGCAGAACTTAAACAAAATACAGTCTCTGTCTCTGGCCCCCACCTCTGAGCATTCCGGGTCTGGGATGGATCAAAGGCTCCACAGGTGACACTCATACACACCCCTGATTGAAAGCCACTGGACTTGGTATTTTTCTCACTTTTTATAAAAATAATTTAATAATAACTGAACCATGGACACTGAATTAGATAACCATTATGCATTTAACAGATTATTTTAAGATTACATTCCAAGCAGCACATATAATCCAAAGAACACCAAACCAAAATGATATTTTCTACTGTTTTTAGTGTTGCTTCTTGAAATCTGTATAGGAAATCAGTTTTTCAAAGTACTGAAAGTGTACCTAGATAAAAATAACACCAAGAGGTCCTTTCTCTCTTCTCTCTCTCTCTGTGACTCACTCGCTCACTCACTCCTGTAGTTACAACCCATGTTATGTGTCTGGCTTTGGGACTCTTTTGGGTCTTCCAGATTTAGTGCTTATTGCCCTATCTGGATTGGACCATACTTTGATTCGGTCTAATCAAAATGAGACGGGAATTTTATGATACTGAGAGAGACCGTGTGGAGAGGTTTATAAACACTTCATTCCCTATCAATGGTAATATCTAAATAGTATCTAAATTTCACTTCTCCTAGCCCTCTGTCTGAACTTAGGAATATTATTGTTGTTGTTATCGTAATTTATTGTATTTTCGAAAGAGAGAGAGTGTGTTTGCATAAGTTGGGGTGAGGGGAAGAGGGAGAGAGAGAGAACCTTAAGCAGGCTCCATGCTCAGCGTGGAGCCTCACACAGGGCTCGATCCCACGACCATGGGATCATGACCTGAGCCAAAATCAAGAGTCGATGTTCAAGTGACTGAGCCACCCAGGTGTCCCTGAAGGTACAAATGTTATACCATCTTAAAGGTCCTGAGCTGCAGTGCTATCTTTGCTTTTACTGAATGACTGGGGGAGGAAAATAGAGAGGTCTTCCCAACAGATTATATTCAGCCATCTTGAGCAGGGGTCGGCAGACTCCTTTTCAGAAAGGACCAGACGGTAAATATTTTAGGCTCTGCGGGCCATACAGCCTCTGCCAAAGGTACCCAGCCATAGACACTTGTTAAATAATTGTCACGGTATTCTAGTCCAACTTTATTTACAGAAACAGACAGCAGGCTGTAATTTGCCAACCAATGCACTAGAGTCGTGCTTCTCAAACTATGTGTTGTGAGGACCTTTTCCCCTCTAATGATTTATGGATGGATGCTTTTGTAAAATATAATAAAAAGGCATTATTGGAAAAATGAAATGAACATAACACACAAACTTAAAATTTTTGCATTAGGGGTGCCTGGGGGGCTCAGTCCGTTGAGTGTCTGACTCTTCATTTCAGCTCAGGTCATGATCTAGCGTTTCGTTGAGTTCAAGGCCCACGTCGGGCTCTGCGCTGAGAGTGGAGCCTGCTTGGATTCTCACTCTCTCCCATTCTCTCTGCCCCTGACCCACATGCACACACTCTCTCTCACACACACACAAAGTAAATAAACATTCAATCATATATGGTCTTGATAAAAATTTTAAAACTTTTTTTTTAAATCCAAGAAGTGTACAGTTTTCACTTGCATTACTTCCTTTCCTGACCTACTGACAACAAACCTTAAACAGACGGATAAATTTGTTTTACCGGCTTTACTTACCGTTTTCTGGCTTGGATCCCAACTCTTCTACTGATTGCATGCTGTGAATCTCAAATCCTTCAGGGTATTCTGCTTTATTGATAGTCTTATTGTCCACATAAATTATATGTTTGACACAGTTGATATCTAACAGTGCAGTCTGTTGAACAGAAACAAGATCCAGCTATTAAATACGGGCCCACGGTAAACTCAGTTATTGGACATTTTCATGACCTGTCAGATAACACCATATTAATTAAGAGAAATATTTTTATTTACCTTAAGTTTACTTTCCAGAAGTTCAACGCTAGTGATCAGGTAGGTGGCCTCGGATTCATTTAACCCATGAACTACAGCTTCTTTGCCAAGCGTGGCATATAAAGTCACAACTACATAATAAAAAAAAATACAAATGTGAACTAATTAAACAGTTAGGAGCTACATTATTTAAGTCAGCCTTTTGTGATAGAAACATTCATGGATGCACACGTCTTATAATGTAATTTCATTTCACAGTCTCTGCCAATATCTTTCAACACTGCCTCAAACTTCGAGGTAGCCCCAACTTTTCCTTATAAATTCACAGGATTCTAACATCCTAAACCTGAAGAAACCCAGAAATACTAGAAGTGCCACAACTGTTCAAAAATTAGGCAATCATGATTCTCGAGGTGAGTAAGTTTCTGGCTGAACTGCTAATTCCGGTCAGAGCTAGCCTACCTAGGACTACCCTGTGACATGTAGGTTCACTGGCCATGGCACCAAACAGTGGGTAAGTCCTTGAGAATCTTCAGACTGAGGATCTCAAGTCTGAATCATGTTCTCACTCCTTCTAGGGAGTTTTTTATGTGGGCCCAACGTCCACGCTGCTTAGTGACCTCTAAGCCTTAACTGGGTGGCCAAGGAGATCTAGTCTTTAGGAGCTACCAGAGAAAGGAAACATGGGCTGAAACCAGGACCAGTTAGTATCAAAGGACATCTGCTAAACCTAGATCGGATTGGAAATTCAGCTCTAGGCTCGTAACCAAAACAGCGACGTGGGTAAGAAGAGCCACTTTTCACAAGCTATTGTTTATTGAAGTTGGGTGATGGGTACATAGGGGATCATTTCATATTCATTTTTGTTTGCCTGAAATTCAAACTCCTGATTCCTACACTACACCTGTAGTGTTCTACCTCATTCAGTAAATAACTTAGTGCCTAGCACACAACAGGCACTATTCTGGACTTAGAATTTTTTTAAACCATTTCATGCACAATTGCAAAAACAAATGTTTGTGAAGCAGGAAGACACCCAACTTTACCTTCCGGCCAACATATCTAATGTGCTCATTTCACACGTAAAACAGAATGAGTCAAATGAGATGCCCTGGACGTGAAGCAACAAATTAGAATTATCCTAAGCAATGGTATTTTTGTTTTTAATCATTATTTTGTGTGTCACTTCCTAAAAAACACCCCCAGGTCCCAAATATTTCAGGTACAATTCACTTCCAATTGAAAAGCAAAATCCTAAATTCTATCCATTCAGCTGCCAACTAATTCCCACGCTAGCTCTTAGAAATTACTTTTAACAGGCATTATCAGATATCTTTTAACTACATTACGTACTGCTTTATGGATACAATGGATGCAGAAAAATTGCTAAAGAACACCTACCTTGAAAACAATAAGGTTGCAGGACAATTTCACATGTTACTAAAACCCTTTCTGTCTCCCTTCAAAAACACAAGGCACTTACGAGGGAAGTTGTACTTAAAGCAGGTCTGTGCCGCAATCATCCATTCGGCCCTGGTCTCACAGAAAATGGCAATAGTGTTCTTTGGTTTTAGTCCCAATGCAGTGAGTCCACTACCAAAATTATTCACTCTGCGGTTCACTTCGAGATAGCTCATCCACTTATAAGTCCCAAGAATTAACTGTTAAGGAGAGACATTCTCTGAATATTAGTACATTCAAGCAAGCAATTAAAATACCGTTCAAAGTGTAGAGCTCTAAAATTGCCTTTAAGTGAATATACAGAAGCATGAGCACCTTCTGAGAATTTGTTATGCAGCATATTTAAATGGAATGGCAGCATATTTAACATGCATTTGATTTATGATAAAGTAAAAACATACCTTCCCCTTAAAACCAATTAAAAAGCACAGAAATGCTATACCTTCTTAAAAACCTTTCCATTTGGCTGCATTTCATTTTCTTCACTTAGGATCTCTCTGGTCCCAAGGCTGTCCTTCTTCCCAAACTTGGACACAGCATGATCAAATAACTTATCCAGAGTGTCTGCTCCAGGGATGTCTATGACAGCTAGCGAGTCGAAGTGCGTGACAGAGCGATATGGACTTCCAGGTTTGTCTGAAGTGGGCTTAGCTTTTATTCTCTTTGCCATAGCGTTTTTCTTCTTCGCATTGGTAAGAAAATACCATGGAATAAATATAAGGGCACTGTATATTGTTATTAACAAGTGGACAGGCAGCAAAATAATGGTGAGCACGTTTAGCCTAAGTTTCATAGTGGCAAGGCTTCTACAATGGTGTTTATTTCTTGTTATTCTTTGGCTGCAGAAAGCCTTATTTTGCTGAAGAAGGCAATAATGGAAGCAGCAGTAAGAGGAGTATAGCCAAGGCAGTTCAATTTTAATGATACAGATAAAAGTTAGTAATCTTTGGAAGCCGACAATAAAGTACACCTGTAGGTGAAGACAATGAACCAGGCAGAGAGCAGGAAAAAAAAACAAAAACAAAACAAAACAGTATTAACAAGTTGATAGCAACATTGATTTAAATACTCAGGTCTTCAGTAGTTTATATAATTGATTTGATACAGCAAGTTGAAATAACTGGTCTGAAAGACTGGTATTTTCCATTTTAATCATTATTACCATAAACTTCTCAATTTATTTATTTTTTTGGTTTTTAGGTATATTCTGCCCATCACTCTGCAAGTCACTTGAGTGACACTACTTTAATGCGTACACGAATGCACGGATGTGGTATTTCAGCTTGGCTAAACTTAGGGAATGCCAATGATGAGGTTTCTCTTAAGTATGCCCATGTGAACCAGGTAGTTTTAAACAGGAATGGGTTTTGTAGCCCAAAGGGGAGAAATCCACCAGTTTAAGGCTTACTTCTCAATGCTCAACCCAGAGATACTATTCTGAGTTCCTCATCAAGGTAAATTTCTGCACTAATGCTATGCATTATCTCCAGTCCCCCAAAGTGGAACAATACAATCATAAAGTCATTTCCTAAGTGTCCGTTTTGTGCTCAAAATTGCACCCGTGGCCTGGGAGGAGGAGGAGTCAGAAAGAGGTCCGAAGTAGTGTAAGTCCCGGCCTTCGCTCATTACCAGTTACCACTAATGAGGCCATCTGCACACAAGACAGAGCCAGTGTTTTTCAAATGTTTTGGAGGGAGAGGGGCAGCGAAACAAACCACTCCTTTGAATAAAAACTCCTGCCAACGTCCCACACATGCAAGCAAAGTGGAACTGCTCTGGCTGAACCCAGGGGTGAAGTGTGCCGAGTCCCACCCCGGACTTCCTGGAAGCCTGCTCCCAAAGTGCCCACCGAAGCATTTCCAGTGAAAAGCCTGCTGGAAACACCTAAGTGCTGTGGCATGCGGTACAAACAATGCGACAGACATCATGAGGAAGTGCAAAACGGCCAGCAGTAACTAAGGGGAGCTCTGTGAAGAGTGGACTTTTAAAGTGGACCTGATGTTGGGGATCTGGAAAATTAAGGAGAAAGAATGGAGAGCATTCCGGGCAGGGAAACCACATGGCAAGATGCAGAGGTAGGAGTGAAAGAGCTTTGGGAGAGTGGGAGTGCCCATAAGGACACTAGACAGACTGGGGCATAGAGTGAGTACATGTTGGCTAAATACGCTATGGGTAGTGCAGGATCTGACAAATCAGACCAAGTAATTTTGATCTGATTGAATCAGACAGAAAACTGGGGGCCTCTGCAGGTCAGAAAGAGAGTGCCAATTGGAAAGGAATGGCAGAACCGGCCTCAGGGATGATTATAACTCACAGGGAGCTTGCCTTCAGCTGAGAAAGCTATTTTGGTGAGTGGAAGAGTATTTCAGCGATAAAAACTAAAATAATAGTTCGCTTTGGGACACCTGGGTGGCTCAGTCGGTTAAGCATCTGACTTTGGCTCAGGTCACGTTCTCACAGCTTGTGGGTTTGAGCCCGTGTCGGGCTCTGTGCTGATAGCTCAGAGCCTGGAGCCTGATTCGGATTCTGTGTCTACCTCTCTCTCTGCCCCTCCCTCGCTCATACTCTTTCTATCTCTGTCAAAAATAAATAAACATTAAAAAAATTTTAAATAATAGTTCACTTTGAGGAGACAAATTGAATGAAGCCCATCCTTCTGCAACTCTGGTGGAACCTACTGAACCCAGGACAGTTGTTTGTTTTAACACCAATTACCTTAATCCTGCCTCCACTTTAGTTCATGCCCTGCAACCTAGTGGGGCAAGATGAGCAAGAAACTACAGAAACAAAGACCTGGGTTTCAGTCCCTATCTCTGTCACCAAATTGCTGTGGAAGCTTGAGCTGAACAAGCTATCTGAGCTTAAAATCAAACTAGATCGGTAGCCCTTAACTTCTTAGAGGTGATGGACCCTTTTGAGAATCCAACTGCGACCTATAAACCCAAGATATGCAAAAGGGTCTACGTGATTTTAGGGGGTTTGTGAGTTCCCTAAAATCCATCCATAAACCCCAAAGGGTGACACCAACTCTGAACTAAGAACTGCTGGCTTATATGATTTCCTGGGGTCTTTCCGACTTTAAATTTTGGGATTTACCCTACCTAGAAATTGCTGCCTTGGTCTGACAAGTCGGGTCATTCATCTCTTCAAAACAAGGTATGTCAAGTGTCCATCATGGTGTCTGGTCCTCAATATGCAAGATCCCCGCTAACAATCCTCCATCATTCATTTCACGATGACTTAAATCCACAATAATCTTTCCTTTTTCTAACTTCCTACATCACTTGAAATGTCTACCACTCATTTCAATCCTTGATTATATTATGGATATTCTAAACATCTAAGCCCCTAAGTCCACAGCAAGGACCAGTAGTTCTCAACCTGATCAAACCCAACACCTTTTTCTTAAAACAAATATTCTGTAATACTCTCTTATCAATCTTGAAAGGTAGTCATAGATGATAACCCACTTACATACATAATTTTAAAAAATAATTCCTTACTGGTAATAGAAAGGAGTACCAAAAGGAAATTAATTCAAGACAACAATACTTACTTCGATACGTAAATTGTCAGAGACAGTACCAGAAGTCCCCCCAAAAAAGTCTCTGAATTGATATTATGCCCTAATGAGTACCACCTGACCTTCAATTGAGACATTGTCAGACTTGGGGCTGAAGATATAGACAGCTTTTGAAGGGTTTATAATTTAATTGTATTAGTTGCATTATACATTTTTATTAATCTTTTACACATATTTGCCTTAAGGCTCAGAAGTAGGGCAATGTCTTTTGCTTAATTCTCGTAATAACAGAGACACATTGGTGTAAACACACACACACAACACAACACATACACAGCAGACAAGCCTCAAAGAACATCCAGGTGAGGAGAGCTCTGAGACATCAGTTAGTTCAGGTGTTTTCAAATTCTTTCTGGTGGTGATGAGGGGGGCCTGGGTCATCTACTGGAATAAAATCTTATATGAACATGAAAATACAAAGGTAGATATAGATAGATAGATAGATAGATAGATAGATAGATAGATAGATAGATAAAAGGAAAACGCAGAGCTGCTTTGGGAGGGGAGGACTGACAGCCCCTGACAGGACTCCTTGGAACCCCCGGTTCAGCTGAATGTTTGAACCATCGGCGTTTTCAGTGAATGAGTGACAGCTGAGGCCTGTCCCCTGGTCAGTTGCTCATTCAAGCCAGCCTCTGCCCAGCGTCGCCTGTCATCTGAAAATCTTTCCTTGCCAAAGGTTTTCCAGGGTTACATTCAGGTCTATTGATAAATTGATTTCAAGAAAAGAAGAAAACACCTACTCTGTGTAAGTTTTGAGCCCTTAGTACAAAGATGAGTAAAGCACACATGCCTCAATCATTTACATGCATTACATATGTGTTCATATGTATGGTAGGGGGCAGGGAGATCAGTTCACAAATACATAGAAAATGTAGAATGTAATATATCCCATAAGAGGGGTGCCTGGCTGGCTCAGTTGGAAGAGCATACAACTCTTGGTCTTGGAGTCATGAATTCAAGCCCCACGTTGGGTGTAGAGATTACTAAAAAAAAACAAATACTAATAAACTTTTTAAAACGTGTGTGTGTGTGTGTGTGTGTGTGTGCGCGCGCGCGTACATACACCTTCAGTAAGAACAAAAGGCTAAACATATTCAAGGGGGGGAACTGCATCAGTTTTGGGGGAAAAAGAGATGAAGGAGGAAGTAGAACCAGCTGGAAAGATTTCACAAAAACCATAGTAGTTGAGATAGGTAGGTTTTCAAAAGGAAAAGGAAAAGAAAAAGAGTGGAGAATGAGGACAGTCCTACAGAGAGAACAAATGGATGAGCAAATGGACGGAAGCAGAACAGCACAGGATGGAGGTGAGAACCGGCCAGTAGGGTAGCAGGTGCCTGATGCTTTCCATGTAAGATCCTGCTCCACTTTGGGGATCTAAGTCAATGAGAAAACTGCATTTTTTCAGAGCCAACTTCACTAGCATGTAGCTCTACTGTAAGAGTCACATGCGTATGATGATTTAGCAACTCAAGATTCACCCCCTGGCTATCGCATTACGGGGATATGTCCTCTGCAGAAGAGAAAGGCTGAGTTCCTGGGTGGTAAATGGGTTAAACCGAGGTGGGAGATCTGGGTCTGACCTCGTATGTGCTATGAAGTGTGACTCTGAACAGGTAATATGACCTCTCACAAGCTCTGTATCTCTGTCTAAGCTCATGTATAAAACAGGAATACTGCTTGTGCTATTTGGTGGCATTGTTGGGAGAATCCTTCCCCATGGCCAGCTTACATTCCATGGGCAATAATAATCAGTCTCTGGAATACCCTCTCGAGTTTCTGGCCCCTCTCCCATTTTGTTGTACTTCTTCAGCTAAACTACACCTGGGCTGAATCCAATCCTCCACTGAAGTGTGCACCTGCACCCATGCAGCTGAATTTGGCTAGAAAAAAACCGGATGTGCTGAGCGTCCCCCCTTCACCCCTATTTGAGAAGGACCTGGTGGTGCTGCTCCACTGACTCTTCCCTCACCCACCCCATTAATTTTCCCTGCTTGACTGAATCGTTCCCATAAGCATTGTAACAGGCTATTACCTGTCACTTTAAAAACCATTCCCTCTCTCGGAAGCTCTTCTCTGGCCCCAGCCCCCTTTCTTCTCTTCGGGACTCCTTGAGAGTTGCCTACACTCTTCATCTCCCAGTCCTTTCCCCCTATTTCCTCTGGAACCTACTACTCAGGCTTTTACACACTACCACTCCACAAAAGTGCTCTGATTGAGGGCCCCAATGACTTCCATGCCATCACATCCCAAGGTCAGTTAAGGCTCCCACTTCTCCCTTGATTCATCAGCAGACTTTGACAGAGCTGCCCCCTCTGTTCCTCAATGAAACGACTTCACTTGGCTTCCAGGAGACCACAGTTCTTCCAGTTTTCTCCTGACTTCTCTCGCTGTTCCTTCTCAGTCTTCTTTGCTGCTTCTTCCTCATCTCCCTGACCTCTAAATGCAACAGTCCTCAGTCCCTGCCCCTCCTCTTGTCTTTCTCTCCACCCATGCCATGGGGATCCCATTTAGTCCCACAGCTTCAGATAGCATATATATACGGTGATGACTTCCAATTTTTTCCCCCTAGCCTGGAGGTCTTCCTTAAACACCAGATTTGTCAATCCAACTTCTTCCTCAACAGAGCCCTATCAGTTAAATACCTCAGACTTAATATGGTCCAAGTGGAGCTGCTGATCATCTGGCCTCACACCTGCTCTGCCCAGTCTTGCCCATCTCTGTAATTCCAGTCACTCTGACCAAAAACAAACAAACAAACAAACAAACAAACAAACAAAACCCTTAGAGATTCACCTCCACTCTTCTTTCTCACACATTCCACACCAATCAGCAGCAAATCCTACCAGCTCTGACAAGACACATACCCAGCTGAACTGCTTCCCGCCACTTCCACTGCTACTGTACTGGTTTCAGCCACTATCATCGCACCTGAATAAATGCATTTGCCCATCTGATCTCCCTGCCTCCACTTTTATAACACATTCTAAACTCAGCAGCCAGAGTGCTCTGCTGCAAATGTAAGGCTGATTATGTCATTGCTCTGCTCAAAACCTTTCAAAGGATCCCCATAGGACCCCCTCAGTCCTCACTCTACCCAATGAGACTATGTGATCTTTCCTCTATCTCTGAAATTTCTGACTTCCTCTCCTACGCTTTCCCCTGGCTCATTCTGTTATAGTTCTACCTGTTACTTGCTGTTTCTGAAACACATCAGGCATGACCCTGCCTCAGGGCCTTTGTACACACTATTCTGCCTGGAATGTTCTTCCAAGATACCTGCATAGCTTATTCTCTCATCACCTTTTTGTCTTTACTGAGATACCACCTTCTCTAGCCATCCAAAAATTGCACCCCAACAACCTGCAGTCCCTTTCTCACTCTGTTCTTCTCCTTAGCACTTATCACCAATATGACATATGCTTTCTTCTTCATATTTATTATTGACATCCCCATTAGAACATAAGCTCCATGAGACAGGGTTTACAGTTTGCTGCTGAACCCACAGTGATTACTGTGGTCTTTCCAAGCATTAGCAGTTCAATAAATTCGTTGACTGAAAATAAGAATATACATGGAACTACTCTAAAATAATAAAGTAAAAATGTATGCAAGGACCACAGCCTGAAGACCACCAACCTTAGTCATCTTTAAAAAAGAAAATCACTCTCTATGTCAAGAATAAATAAAACATTTAAAAAAAGAAGAAAAAGAAAATCAGGGGGGTGCCTGGATAGCTCAGATAATTAAGCTTCCAGCTTCATCTCAGGTCATGATCTCACAGTTTGTTGAGTCAAGCCCTGCATCAGGCTCTGTGCTGACACCTGGCAGCCTGGAGCCTGCTTCAGATTCTGTGTCTCCCTCTCTCTCTGCCCCTCCCCCCCCCACATTGTCTCTCTCTCTCTCTCTCATAAATAAACATTTAAAAAAATTTTAAATCACTTGTCCATGCCAACATTCTATGAGAGGGTATCCTGTTAAAATCTGTGCTAATTATAATAAATTTGAACATGTTCTTAGTCACTTAATATGGGGACGCTTGAGTGGCTCAGTTAAGCATCCAACTCTTGATTTCAGCTCAGGTCATGATCTGACTGTCATGAAATCAAGCCCTGCATCAGGCTCCATGCTAGGTGTTGAGCCTACTTAAGATTCTCTCTCCCTCTCAAAAAAAAAAAAAAAAGTATAAATCTGCCTGTTGCACAGAAGTGAAAGATTGCTGTTACAAAAGCCTGAAGGCTTGGGGTGCGCCTGGGTGGCTCAGTCGGTTAGGCGTCCAACTTTAGCTCAGGTTATAATCTCATGGTTCGTGAGTTCGAGCCCCATGTCGGGCTCTGCGCAGACAGCTTAGAGCCTAGAGCCTGCTTCGGATTCTGTATCTCCCTCTCTCTCTGCCCCTCCCCAGCTTGCTCGCTTGCTCTCTTTCTCTCTCTCTCTCTCTCTCTCTCCCTCTCTCTCTCAAAAATAAATAAAACATTAAAGTTATTTTTTTAAACAACAAAAAATAAATAAAAGCCTGAAGTCTTGGGGCAGCTGGGTGGCTCAGTCAGGTAAGACTCTAGATTTTGGCTCAGATCATGATCTCACAGTTCTTGTGTTCGAGCTAGGCATGGGGCTCCACGCTGGCAGTGTGGAGCCTGCTTGGGATATTCTCTCTCTCTCTCTCTCTCTCTCAGCCCCTCCCCAGCTCACTCACTCTAAGGAAATAAACTTAAAAAAAAATAAAGAAAAGCATGAAGGCTACACAATTGGTACTATGTGCTTTTTCACAAATGCCTTTCACAAAGGTATGCTGTCCTTACATGTATGAAGAGTGATACTGCTGCCCTACCAGAGGACATGAACTCTCAGCTGTGCTTCCTTGAAATCAAGTAATTTCACTTATATGGCAACCAGGAAAGGGAAGGCCATCCTTTTCAGTCACAAAATAATTCACTGTCCCTGCTGATGTTCACCGTTCCACATGGAAATCAGATTAATAACTACATACTGAGCATTTACTATGGGCTAGGCACCATGCTTGATCCTTTAGATGCATTATCTCATTTAATCCTTCAGGAAACCCCTTTGAGGTAGTCCCCTCATTTTACTGATGATGCAACTGTCTCAGAGAGATAATATGCCCAAGGTGACACAGCAAAGCAGGGATTTTGACCCAGGTCTAACAGATTTTAAAGTCTATGCTTTCAGCAATACTGTCTATGACCCTGATCATACTGGTATAATCCAAATAGGTGAGAGTGACAAACCTTGTGTATGAAGAAATCCTGGCAGCAATTTTGAGCACTGATCTGTCCCAAATCCTAAGGCATTTTTATGGGTGGGGAAAAAAAGCCCTTTAGGCATCTAGTAAGTCCTAGAAGTCTTAGTGGAAAATCAGATAAAATTTTCTTTTACTTTTTGTCCTGAGGTCAAGTTTAATGTTAAGTATTTCATTCCAGTTACTTCAAACGCTCTCAGATAGTTAGGTTAAAACACAAAAGCATTAGTGGTACATTTAAGCTTTAGCATATGCAAAGTAAACACATACTACATATTGATTAAAATCTGAATTTAAAAGAAGAAATCATCTCCCCCAGAAGCATGTGACACATCAATTTAAGAATGAAAGAGAAAAACTCATAAACTGAAGTCGATTAATGCTAAGACATTTTTTTTTTCAGAAGTTTGAGAAAATGGAGTAAACCAAGCAAGGACCCATGCATTTGCCAACCTGAAACACGCAATAAGGACAAATTAACTTCACCTGTCCTTGCACAGGACTTTATCAAAATGTAAAAGGCATCAATTTGAAAACCAACGATGAACTGTGTGAGTGCTACTTGAAGAAATCACATTTTCAAGTCACACGTTATTTAAGGATAATTTAAATACCAAATAAAGAAACAAGTTGCCTTCTGAAAAGGAGTAGCCATATGCACTAAACATTAAATCAGGAAACAATTATAAAATTTCAAAGAGATTAAACAGATAAAGCGTACCTGTGGCTCTTTAAAAGATCATATTTCTACACAGATGTTGCATCACCAAGACTTTTGTAAAGGGGTGGAGTGCTTTTTTTAAAATCCTAGTTTGTTTCACACATTCTTTAAAAAGTTCCAAACGATATTAACATACAGGAGAAAGCTCAAATACAATGTTAAAAGAATAGCTGCATTTGGTTAATGAAATCAAACTTTACAGGAGCTATATTACAATAGAATTCACTTAATATTTTAAGAGTAAAACTTTAAAAATATTACTGTTTTAAGAAAACAAAAGGCATTAAAAGAATAGCTAGTAGGATCTTTTGCTGTTAGTCTGCAAGACTGAATCATCTTGTGAAAGATATATTCATCAGCCCCTTGTAAGTCTCACCTGATTCAAATTGACAGACCAATCTAATCAATATGGCATAATCTGTACAATCAAGCTTTAAATCCGATACATAGCAATTAGAAGAATACATTTGAAAACTGAAAAAGCAAAACAGAAACAAAGACCTAGGGTGAACATATACATGCCCTATCCCAACACACTGCACCTGTGCCTAGCAAGCTATTTTTTTTTTTTTTTTTTTTGACCAGCAGCGTCTCACAACTATGACTGATCTTTGGGTGCGTCTCTAACAAGATTAACCAAGCCTGTCTACTTCATCACCTGGAGAGTTATTAACTCCTGAAGTCGCCATCCTGCCAGTCTCTTCCCAGCTTTTCCCAGCAAAGAAAGCACCTCAGCTGCCATGTTGAAGATGCTCTTTCACACTGCAGCAAAAGTTCCCTCCCATAATGCCTTAAGAACATCCCCAGCATGCATCAGATTATGTTTTTTCTAGGTCATAGGATCTTGTAATTGGGATCCTATCTATATGTGTTGAAATAAGGTGATCTAATGTGTTGAAATGAGGAGATCTGGGAGCCAATGTTGCTGCCTACATATTTCACATACATTGTGTAATTATATATCTATTCCCCATTTTAAGTGATCACCACACACTTGATTTTTAAATATTAGGACGCTTTCAAAAGTCAGGAGTTGGTTGTATGGATTTTACCCAAAGCTTGCATTTAAGGAATTGTGAGGATAAACCATGCTAGTAATGGCCACATACTGACAAAGCATGATGTTACCATCCAACTTTATCAGACACCTGGAAAAGGGAAGAAAAACTAAGTTCCGAGAGGTACGTGTTTGGAGAAACATAAAAAAGGGTTCAGTGCCATAAAGGGTGAGTAGATAGCACAGTGCCCATTTCAATGTTCTGCAGCTACTGCTGAAAATTAACTGCTACAGATCCCTGTAAACAAAACCTTGCTGCTGAATTAGGGGGCGCATCGCACCGTGGCGTAGCCTTTAATTTTGTCTGTAAAGTCTTCTATTGCCTAGGTAATTTTTCTCCAAAGGAACACAGTTATGGTTTTAACAGATGCTAATGAAAAATAATTGGGTTACAGAACTTCACTTTAAATTAGGGGAGCCTGGGTGGCTCAGTCAGTTGAGCATCCAACTGCAGCTCAGGTCATGATCTCACAGTTCATGAGTTTGAGCCCCACATTGGACTCTGTGCTGACAGCTCAGAGCCTGGAGCCTGCTTCGGATTCTGTGTCTCCCTCTCTCTGCTTCTCTCTCTCTCTCAAAAATAAATAAACATTTAAAAAATTTTTTAAATCAAATTAACTTAGTTATAATAAATGTATTTTGTCCAAGTGAAAGTTACACAGACTGTATCTCCTGTCATGTTACCTACTTGTCAACAATAAAGTAATACAAACCACAAGTATAGATTACAAAAAAAAATCTGTGACCAGCAGTAATACTCCCATAGTAATAACTTTGTGTAGCAGGGAGAATTTTGCAACTATACCTTTTTTGCCACATGACTTACCCTCCACATTTGCTAGAGGAGCCAGTCTAACAGGTTAGTTCTTTGTTAATGTAGTTACCCAGTACTTTATACTGTTAAAAATTATGCAACAACGTAATCTTTATTTCTTACAAAATGGCCAATTAACTCACTAAAATTCAACCCCATGGCCACCATGTGAAACTGGATGACCCTGTTTTGTTTTTTTTTTAAAGCTCACTCTGCTCTTCAGTATTAAATACATCTTTATAAGTGAGACTAATAAAAGAACTCAAAGACTGATCAATCTGTTGAAGACTGAAATCCTGTAACCATTCAGTCAACTCTCAAATATTAGCACTGGTAAAGAGAAGGGCACAGATATTCCAAAGACAGATCATTCAAAATGTATATTATGGGGGGTGGGGTGCCTCACATTTTAGAAATTAAAAAATTATTAACTAAAGCATGTATTTATGAAGCTAAATACAAGAAGCCATGGAAAAGTACTCATAGAGTCAATGTCTCCATACTAGGGATGAGGAATACTTTCCATTCTGCTCTCTTCACGTTCATTTGTTTACCTGGCCCATGCATGTTTCACTAAGGTGAGGGAGGGAGGGAAATGGAATTCGGTATTTCTGTTTTGAAGTGTATTTTGGGATAAGCAAGGCCAAGCTCTGCCAACTGAAGAGGAGTCTCTAAAGTGTCAAAGACACTCCCAAGAACCTGTACACACTCCTGAACACAATTGGCCATATGTTTCTGCTAATGCTTTTTGGCAACTCCCACTCTTTGCCTTGGTAGTTTTTTCTCTTACCTATCTAGATGGGCTGTAGGCCGATTGCTATAAATGTTTATCTATGTTTGCAGTGTGTGTGTGTGCGTGAGAGAGAGAGAGAGAGAGAGAGAGAGAGAGAGAGAGAGAGAAGTAGGGAGGGAGAGAGAAAGGAAACAAACTCTCTGTGGATAAATAAATTAACTATACAAGTCTGAATACTACTGCCCTCACAATGGAACCACAGTCTATTTCCCAAAGGAAACACTAACCTCTCTGGTATCTTACTTCTTTGATCAATCCCGGCGTAGTGTGCTAAGTAGCTGAATGCAGAGACAGTGAATTCAGGTCTGCTTATGAAAATTTCTGGCTGCGCTTAAGGTTTTTCTAATGCAAACTAATAATTGGTCGACTTTAGCACTGAGCTGTACAAGAACATCAAGTCTTGAATTTCTTTACACTTGCAATTCAAAAATAGTTATTAGCACATGAGAACTACCAGTTCGTCTGTTTCAAGTTTATAACCTATTATAATTAAAGCGATTCGTAGAAAGACCAGAAATACAAGAGAGGCAGCATCGTATACAGGGTTTTGGTCCTGGTTCAGCAGCTTGCTGAACTGTAAGACCTGGAACAAATTAAATAACCTCTTGTCTGTTTCCTCATCTGTAAAATGAGAAAGCTGGGTTCTTATTTTAAGATATCACAGACCAGTAAGTTTTTGAAACAAAAAAAGGATGGTGAGAGAAATAACACAGCTGCCTTTTTTTTTTTTTTTGGTATTTAATCCCCCAAATTAGATGGACAGATCTTATAATAACAAGTAATCGTGTAAATGGGAAGAGTTTAGCTTTAAGAACAAATGGCCCATTGTCCTTACTCTCCTCACTTCACCGTGGACCAATAAAAACTTCACTGACCAGCATTTGTCTGAAAATCAATGTTTGGGAAATACTAGACTAGATAATTTTCAACGTCCAAGACTCAAACACTGTGATTCTAATTTAAGTGCTCTGTTGTATTTCTTTGATTCCATGCTATGGTCTAGAGTAGATGCTTCAGCGAAGGACAGGACTGACACTTACAACTCTGAAAATCAGGAATATATTTAAGTCAGTTTTGAGAAACAGTAACTGGATTAAGGTTTAATTTATTAGGGAGGATATATGCTACTACAGATCTATCTTCATCAGTAATAATGAACCTCATTACAGATGAGGAAATTGATGCAAAGGGAAGCAAGATACCTTGTCAAAGACACTCAACAGCCTGTAAGCCTCAAGAGTCAGAACTGGAACTCCAATCTGTGAGTCCATGTTTTGGTATCACTCAAGGAAAAAGATTTTGCTTAGATTTCAATTATTACCTCCCCTTTTATAAATGAGTGATGATGGTCTAAATTTTACAAGGTGTACAGGGTGAAAAGTTTTCCCACTTTACTCTTCCAAATCCTGCGTTTTTAAGACAAACATTGGCAGGGTTTTTCCACTACAAAATGAGTCAAGATGCCTGTTAGTATGGTTAAAACTTAATTTTCTCCAAAAGTTGATAAAATTACAAAGTTAGAATTTTTAAAGAACAAATACTTACAGATTTCCTTTTTCTCTCAAGAAGAACACGTCTATCTTCTTTGATTTCAATCTGCAATAAAAGACAACACTTATGGCTACAATGACATGAGAAAAGAACTCCTTTAAAAAAAAAAACAAAATTCAAGTGCTGTTTTGCATTACCTGTGCACCTTAGCTCATGATGAGCCAGGTATCAAAGGAAAACCAAGAAATGACTAGAGATGATCTGGCTAGAAGTAATGCTATTAGAATCTCAGAAAAGTAATTGAGCCTAATTAAGAAACCGTAGTCAAAACTCTGTGGGGAAAAAATGGCAAGATTAAAAAATGAGTGGAGGGGGTATCTGGGTGGCTCACTCGGTTAAGCATCCGGCTCTTGGTTTCAGATCAGATCATGATCTCGTGGTTCATGAGTTTGAGTCTGGGTGTCGAGCTCTGTGCTGACAGTGCGGAGCCTGCTTGGAATTCTCTCTCTCTCTCTCTCTCTCTCTCTCTCTCTCTCTCTGCCCCTCTCCCACTCTCACACACACACACTCTCTCTCTCTCTCCTCTGTCTCTCAAAATAAATTTTAAAAACTTTACAAAAATGGGCAGAGGAACTGAATAGACATTTTTCCAAAGAAGACATACACATGGCCAACAAGCACATGAAAAGGTGCTCAACATCATTCATCATCAGGGAAATGCAAATCAAAACCACAAAGAGCTATCACATCACACCTGGCAGAATGGCTAGCATCAAAAAGACAAGAGATAACAAGCGTTAGATGTGGAGACAAGAGGATGTGGAGAAAAGGGAAGCTTTGTGCACTGTTAGTGGGAATGTAAATTTGCACAGCCACTATGGAAAACAGTATGGATGTTGCATAAAAAGTTAAAAACACAACTATCCTATGATTCAGCAGTCCCACTTCTGGGTATATGTCCAAAGGAAATGAAAACAGGATAGCAAAAAGATATCTGCACTCCCATGTTTACCGCAGCATTATTCACAACGGCCGAGATATGGAAATAACCCAGGTGTCCGGCCAGTGGATGAATGGATAAAGATGTGGTGTGTGCATACATACAATGGAATATATTCAGCCATGATAAAGAAGGAAAGCCTGCCATTTGCAATGACCTGGATGGACCTTGAGGACATTATGCTTAGTGAGATAAGCCAGGCAGAGAAAGACACATGTTGCATGATGTCACTCATATGTGGAATCTAAAAATTCCACACCTAGGAACAGCGTATAATGGTGGTTATCAGGAGTTGGTAAGGGGGGAGGGGAGACTGGGGAGGTGTTGTTAAAGGGTAAAAATTTGCAAACAGAAAATGAGTAAGTTCTGGAGATCTAATTCACAACATAGTGATCATAGCCAACAAGACTGTGTCATACACTTCCAAACTTCAAAGAAACTAGATCTTAAATGTTCTCACCACCAAAAAGAAATGATAATTATGTGATGCAATAGAGGTGTCAGCTATAACTACTGTGGTAATCATAACAATATATAAATGTATCAAATCAACACGTACGCCCCGCACAATGTTATATGTCAATTGTATCTCAATAAAAAATTTTAAAGTAAAATAAAAAGAAAATGGCAAGAAGCAGGATTCATGCTCTTAACAGTTTTATTTGTACTTCTTATTCCCCCCCCATCTCCCAATCAGGACAGGAGCCAAGTTCAGAGACAGAGACAAAGTGTGACCACAGAAAACTAGTCAATCTACCTAGATATCCCCACCCCCAAGTGCCTGCAGGCACCTAGCGATTTCCCCATAAAAACCTACAATGAATAATTTCCTTTAAACAGCAAAAGGTTCTTTCCAAATTAAAATACAGCCCTGGTCTAGGTAAAACCTACAGATATTTTCATCTTTCCTCAGTGAATATACAGATCAGTTTCATGATGTTCTTTCTTCAAGATGGATATGCCATGAAGGTTTAGGGTCAGTTTGCAGCTGAAGATTAACATATTTTGTACAACACAGGAGACAAGGACTTACCATCTGAATACTCAGAATGGTAAAATAAGGTCCTTCAGTAATTTGACATTGCTTACTTATTGCACATTTCAACACTACTGGGGTATCCTAGGCAGGATTATAATTTTGAAGAAGAAATGAGCTCTTATTTCCACGCAGTAGTACTTAAGCAGGACTTACTTAAGCAGGACTAAGAGAAGAACCCTTCAAAAAAATTTTGGCAGGGGGACCTGGCTGGCTCAGTCAGTTAAGCATCAGACTTCAGCTCAGGTCATGCTGTTGTGGTTCGTGGGTTCAAGCTGTGCTGACAGGTCAGAGCCTGGAGCCTGCTTCAGATTCTGTGTTTGCCTCTCTCTCTGCCCCTCCCCCACTCATACTCTGATTCTTCCTGTCTCTCACAAAATGAGTAAACATTAAAAAAATTTTTTTTAAATCTAGATGCCCCAATGGAAGTCACAAACACCCTTGGGCCTAATCACCACACTAACAAGCTGGTATTAACTCAGTTCACTTTCTCCTTTGCTACCATCAGAGAACAATGAAGGGAAGGATGATATATACCAGGACCTATCAGTAACAGCATGCCTTTTGTTTGATAGAACTACTTTTCCAATGCAAGTGAATATCCACAATCTACTTTTGGGGAGAGGGTGCTGGGGACAGTGTTCAGTACATGTGTGAACACAGATGGTTAAGACTACTTACAGAAGGCATGCTACTTAACATTTTCTTATTTTTCTCCCACAGGGCTAACGTTTGATATCAACACAAGTAAAGTAAATCTCCACATATACATATTAAAGTCCAAAAAGCTCAGAAAGAGAATTATGGGGAGGGAAAACTTCCTATTTCTATATACAAATGGAGAGATTTCCCCCACAGATTAATTCAGGTAAGTGATAAATGACAAAGACTAACCTTGTATAAAATCACTGAAAGACCTATGGGTGGCAGGGGGAGATACATTTCCAGTCTCATAGCCCTCCATCAATCGGGCAAGACAAAGCAACTCTAAGAGGTTCTTGAATATAAAAGATAGACTTTACCGCCTATAACTTTAATGGACATTTCTTTCACCACACAAAAAAAGCAACAGCTGCCCAGCAGATAAAAGGGAACTAAATCACATTTCCTAACATAGCCTAATTTTTTCTGTACAACAGAAAACCTGACCCTGAACTTAACCTCTCTCCTAGCCTCCCCCCTACAAAAATAGCATCCCATTATTAAAGCCATTCTATTAAAATAAATTGAAGAGATAATTTCATATAAAAGGACTAAGCAGATTGTCACCATGCAGGCTCTATTTACAAAGGACTCTGACTAGGAATGATCTAGCAGAAATTAGAATGCAAAGTTTGAACATACTTTTCAGTTCACATGTACACTCAAGTTTTTGTAACACAAGGAAGTTGGAAATCCTTCACAAGGCAAACTTTTAACAGAATACAGCATATAATATAGTTTATTTCCACTTAATGATCACCCGGTGAATGGAAAAAGAGAGAATACAGCTTCTAGAGTTTATCATCTTTCAATTAGGCAATGAGGCAGCCCTGAGAAAACCTTACTCACCGAATACCATGCAGCAAAACTGTGTCCATGCGGCTAATAGGACAGTGATTAAAGAAAAAGCAATACAATACAGAGAAAGACAGATACCATATGGTTTCACTCTTATGTGGATCCTGAGAAACGTAACAGAAACCCATGGGGGAGGGGAAGGGAAAAAAAAAAAAAAGAGGTTAGAGTGGGAGAGAGCCAAAGCATAAGAGACTGTTAAAAACTGAGAACAAACTGAGGGTTGATGGGGGGTGGGAGGGAGGGCAGGGTGGGTGATGGGTATTGAGGAGGGCACCTTTTGGGATGAGCACTGGGTGTTGTATGGAAACCAATTTGACAGTAAATTTCATATATTAAAAAAAAAAATAAATTAATTAAAAAAAAAAAAAAAAAAAAAAAAAAAGAAAAAGCAATACAAATACAAGGCAGTGCTGTTCAACTTCAGACAACCCTCATCTTTTGAGGCAGGCTTAAAAATAAACCATTAATGTGTTTAGTTTTTGCCCTCTTGCAAATAAGTTAGTCTGTTAGTCAGCATTTTGAGAACATTCTTCTACAAGTAAAGTCAATACTGAACTTGTGATAACATCTGCTGTAAATGTTTAAACCATAAGGAATCTTCCTCCTATAATTGATGTCTCAAGGACCCATCCTAGTAAGTTTAAAAGAGAATGTTTCAGAAAACAGTGGAAAATATTAACAAAGTTCTGAGCACTGGTGTTCAAATCTAAAAGTAAATTCTGGTGAGTCCCTTATAAAACAATGTTCTAAGCAATGGTCTTGCTTCAGATAAATACATGTAAGCCACATGTTAACAAGTGCTAGTGAATGAAAACTGCCATACTAGAATACAGTTCAAAGGTTAGAAATGTTGAAATCAAGAAACAACACAGATACAAAACAGTACATATAACTCCATTATATACACATATTTGAGTGGGTAGATATTCATAGAAAAATTAGTAAGATATGTACCAAATATTAATGCTAGCTAGCTATTGCTGTGTGGTAGGATTACAGGTGAGTCCTATGTTTTAATATTTTCATATATTTTCATATTCTTTGTGCTGATTTAATAGCTTCCAAAATTCCCGTAAATGTTGTTTATTGCAAAAATGATTTTTAAAGAGTCATAAAGGAAAAAGAAAATGACATTTTTTTAAACGTTTATTTATTTTTGAGACAGAGAGAGACAGAGCATGAACGGGGGAGGGTCAGAGAGAGAGGGAGACACAGAATCTGAAACAGACTCCAGGCTCTGAGCTGTCAGCACAGAGTCCGATGCGGGGCTCGAACTCACGGACCGCGAGATCATGACCTGAGCCGAAGTCGGACGCCCAACCAACTGAGCCACCCAGGCGCCCCGAAAATGACATTTAAAACAGGCCTACATGACTGTCATAAGTCAATCAAACTACTAGAGAGCACTGCTCAAAATCTAAGCTACAGTACAATCTTTTCTTTTCCCTTTAAGAATATATTTGAGTATGAGTGGTCCAAGAATCTTAAATGTTTCATAGGATCATAGGTCACTTGATTCATAAACAACTAAAACGTATTAAACAAATGTTATAACCTAAATAAAAATAAAATTACAAAATTTATCATGTAATAGTGTAAAGAGTATGGAGATAATTCCAGACTGTCACAGACTAGAATGCTGCTTCATGGAAAAGTTATGTAACCTAAAACAAAATGTGTTTTAAAAATATTCATGATATCTCAATAAAGAGGTTTAAAAACCTCAAACATTACAAAATATAAAATACAAAGTGAAAGCATGTTTTTTATTCAATCTTGTAGAAGTAAGAGCTTTTAATAGTATGGTGGGTACCCTTGGAGACATTTTTGTAAGCATATTCTAATACACTCACACATGCACAGCTTTTCAGCAAAAACTGAATCATACTATCTATACAGTATGCAACTTTGTGAGTTCGAGCCCCACATCCGGCTCTGTGCTGACTGACAGCACAGAGCCTCCTTGGGATTTTCTCTCTCTCCCTCTCTCTCTGCCCCTCCTCTGCTCTCTTACTCTCTCTCAAAATAAATAAACTTTTTAAGAAAAGATGGAGACATACCAAAGGAACACAGGGGCCAACCCAAAAGAGCTCCCAATGGTCAAATCTGGGACAATTTGAACAAATAATGATAGTGTTAGCCTAAATCCCAAAGAATAAAATAAATATCCATGAGGGCATACTAATAAAAATAAATGATTGAATAAATAAGTACACAAGGGAGAAGGAACAAATATTCCTTATACAAAAATTCTAACAAATGTGGAAGAAATAAAGGAAATAGAAAACCTGGTGAGTGAAAGTTTTAAAGTTAAAACTGGTCTCAAAGTATTATCCCCAAATATGTATTAATACAATATAATAAAGTAGAAGCATTTATAACATTTATTAACTACAAAGAGAAAAACTATAACTTTACTGTACAGAAACACAACTGACATCACCTTAACTAGGTGATCAAGGTTACCATCACTGATAATAGGGCACATCGACATCGCATACCCCCGACAGGACGCACTTAGAAGGAGACAACATTGCTTCTGTGGTATTCTTGCCCAAATTACATCATCTCAATCTAACCAAGAAAAAAAAATTAGGTAAACCCAAATTAGGGACATTCTACAAAGTAACCAGTATTCCTCAAAGCTGTCAAGGTCGTAAAAGACAAAGACTGAGGAACTGTCATGGATTGGAACAAACTAAGGAGAGCTAGAGTCTTATGCTAAATGAAATAAGTCAGAGAATGACAAATACCATGTGATTTCACTCATATGTGGAACTTAACAAACAAGCAAAGAGGAAAAAATGAGAGAGAGAGAGAGAGAGAGAGAAACCAAGAAACAGATTCTTAACTATAGAGAACCATCTGATGGTTACCAGAGGGGAGGTGGGTGGGGGGGCTGAGTGAAATAGACGATGGGGATTGAGGTGGGCACTTGTGATGAGCACAGGGTGATGAATAGAAGTGTTAAATTACTATATTATATATATGAAACTAATATAACACTGTAATCCTACGGGAATTGAAATTAAAAACTTAAAGTTAAAAAAAATGGAAGAGACTAAAGAGATACGGCAACTATATGAGAACCTAGATTGGATCCAGGAACAGAAAAAAGGTGTTACCGGAAACACCGATGAAATTTAAACAAAGTCTGTAGTTTAGTTAATAGTATTATACCAATATTAATTTCTTAGTTTTAACTAATTGTACTATAATTACATAAAATGTTACCACTAGGGGGAGCTAGGTGAAGGATCCACGGAAATGATGTACTAGGTTTTGCAACTCTTTTGTAAAAGTTTAAAATTTATTCCCCTCAAAAAATTTTAATGCTCTATAAAATAGAATACATCATTTCACATTCCCACCAGGAATGTGTTAATATGCCCATTTCTCCACATCCCCTCCAACACTGCATTGAATTCTGTTCAACAGGCACCAAAAACACTTTTGTGATATTTTTCAATGGATGTATTATTTACAGTAGTCACTATATCTGAATTTCTTATATGAATGAATATGAATCAAATCCTTTGCCCATTTTTTCCACTTGATTATTCATTTTTTTCTTAGTGATTCATAAGAACCCTTTATATATTAAGGAAATAAAGCCTTTGTCTGCAGTATTCTTCCCAATATAGTTTTTCTGTTGTTTTGGGTGCTTAGGGCCAAACATTGGTTCTCAAGTTTTAATAACACATATTGGTAGTCTCATTTGTGGCTTCTGGGTTGTTTTTCCACTTCAAGATTATAAAAATTATTTCCTCATAGTTCCTAAAAGTGTGATTGCCAAGTCAAAGGCAGATTGAGGGGGTAGGAAGGGTGGGAAAGAAAACTACTAATATATAATAAAAAATTATTTTCCAGAAAGGCTGTACCTATTTATATTTCCATCAGCAGCATTCAATATTTTACTATGAAATAATTTTTAATAGGAAAAATGTCTACCTTACTATTCCACCCAAAAGAAACCATTTATCACCTTGAAAAAATATATATCATATTCATATTCTCTGGAATTCTCCGGTGTCAAAGACTTCATTCATGTCCTTCTTTCTACCCAGAATTCTGCTCAAATGCCACCTTTTCTGGGATATCTTCACTGATACCTTGAGCTAACATTTCTTGCCTTCTTTTGAACTTCTACAGCTTTTCTCCAACAGCTTGAAACTTCTAACATTTTTTTAAATGTTTATTTATTTTTGAGAGAAAGAGAGACAGAGACAGAGTTCGAACAGAGGAGGTGGAGAGAGAGAGGGAGACACAGAATCCGCAGCAGGCTCCAGGCTCTGAGCTGTCAGCACACAGCCTGACGCAGGGCTTGAACCCATGAACTGTGAGATCATGACCTGAGCCGAAGCCAGACGCTTAACCTACTGAGCCACCCAGGCGCCCCAACAGCTTGAAACTTCTATTACATTACCTTGTATTATTTATGAATTTGCCTTAATCACTTATCTAAACAGTAAGCTCATTCAGGGCAAGGACTGCGTCTTACTACCTCTGTATCCCACCTTGGCTTGAAAATAGCATCAAATACTTGTTGGAATGGACAAAATAAATAATCTAACACTTGTCAGAGAATACAGCTGGTTTAAATCATTATTTTTTTTCCCTTCACAATTCATATCAGCCTTCACTTTATTTGTAACTATTTTTTTTATTTATTAATGAAGTATAGTTGACAAAATGTTCTATTGGTTTCAGGTGTGCAACACAGTGGTTTGACATTTCTATACTATACTTAAGCTAGAATTTCTGTTTACATTATCATCTTCGGCAGGTATTTGGTAACAAAAAACTACCATTATATTTTAGAATGATTATAATCACTTTTAGCCAAACAGAAAGTCCTTTGTTCTACTCCTAACTCAAAAATTATTCTTGTCAGTACCGGGAAGAACATATCACCCGTATATCCATGACAACAATGGATATTTCTTCGCATAGTTAAATCTGCAGTATTCTGGGGTAGTTTCTTTGTTGTACTTTCTCGGTTTTGAAGCAATGCTTATTTATGCTACACCCATTGCCTTTACCCAAGCTCAAAGACAGAGTCTAGTTTCAATGCCAAGAGAAATACTCCAACTCTAGAATTATGTTACCACCCATTTTGGTATACAAATTCTCCCCCTATAATTAGTATCTTTACACACACACATACATTTAGTTTTACCATTAGTATGATAAACTTTATACACATGCGCGTGCACACACACACACATCTATGTAAACTCTGTGTGTGTGTGTGTGTGTGTGTGTGTGTGTGTGTATAAAAATAACAAGTACCTGAACTACAATATAGGTACTAGACTTCATCTGGAACAGAAAAATAAACTAGATGTATATAAATTCCACTCCTTACTTATAAAGTTACAGATTTTTCAGAGCCAAAATAGGCATTAAAATGACAGTAGTGAACTAGTCTCTAAAATGATTCTCTTCTCGGGGCACCTGGGTGGCTCAGTCAGCTAAGCGTGCAACTTTGGCTCAGGTCATGATCTTGAGGTCTGTGGGTTTGAGCCCCATGTCGGGCTCGCTGCTGTCAGTGCAGAGCCTGCTTCATATCCCCTGTCTTCCTCTCTTTCTCTGCCCCTCCCCTGCTTACGCTATCAAAAACAAACAAACAAAAAAAAACAAACATTAAAAATATGTACATTAAAAAAATTCTCGGGGCGCCTGGGTGGCGCAGTCGGTTAAGCGTCCGACTTCAGCCAGGTCACGATCTCACGGTCCGTGAGTTCGAGCCCCGCGTCGGGCTCTGGGCTGACGGCTCGGAGCCTGGAGCCTGTTTCTGATTCTATGTCTCCCTCTCTCTCTGCCCCTCCCCCGTTCATGCTCTGTCTCTCTCTGTCCCAAAAATAAATAAAAAACGTTGAAAAAAAAATTTTAAAAAAAAAAAATTCTCTTCTCTCTCTTCTCCAAATGACCATAGGAGCTAAAATAAAGTCTACTTTCTAGAACATTAGGAAAGCATCTTATGTGCTTCCCTATGCAGGAGAATTAAGAATTTCTTTCTCATCAGTATTGATTATTCTTTACTCTTAAGATGAATGTGAGAATATTAGAACACAGGGGCGCCTGGCTCAATCAGAAGGGCATGTAACGATCTCAGGATCATGAGTTCAAGCCCCACATTGGGTGTAGAGATTACAAAAATAAATAAATAAACTTTAAAAAAAGAATATGAGAGAACAACAAAAAAGTTCCAATCCTTTCTGCTACCTAGGATTAAATTAACAACAGCATCAAGAGGGAAAAACACATCTTATTTAAAAGTTCTCAATACTCAACTGCATTTAAATAAGAATTTCTTTAAGTAACAAACACCAATAAATCCTTGTAAGGTCTGCCTAAATATTTAGCTTCGCTATTATAAAACACCAATAGGGGAAAAAATGTTTTAACACATGAAAATTGCTGTCGCACTGGTAATTCTTGACTTGGGACCAACAATGTTATAACACTGATTTTTTAAACATTTTGGCCAAATAGATTGCATCATATCAAAAATTGGACATACCAAATCCCTTCCTTCCAAGTTGATTCAAGAAATGTTTTGATACACAGATGGTTCTGGATTTATAAGGCTTTCATTAAAATACTAAAGACCCAGGGGCACCTGGGTGGCGCAGTCGGTTAAGAGTCTGACTCTTGATCTCAGCTCGGGTTATGATCTCACAGTTCGTGGGTGCAGGCCCCCCATCGGGCTCTGTGCTGATGATGTGGAGCCTGCTTGGGATTCTCTCTCTCTCCCCGTCTCTCTCCCTCTGCCCTTCCCCTGCTCTCTCTCTCAAAATAAACAAACTTTAAAAAATTTATAAAAAAAAAAATACTAGAGACCTGAACAATACTTGAATGCAGTGCTTGTTACTCTAAGTGATTCTCACCAGAAAGTACTCCAGTATAACAATTCAAACTTTCCAAAAATTCATGTAATTTTTTCCAGAAGTTACATTTTGTTTTTAAAGACAACAAAAGCATGAGTCTTAATAAACAGTATGCACAGAAAGGGTAAGTCATAAACGATAAGCACTCATGGAGCAATAATTTTAGGAGGAAAAAACCTAGCACTTTCCCCTAAAGTTGAGATTGATAAACTACTTGAGGAAGGAAAAAATATATATTTTTAGAAACACAGACTCTTGGAGCTAAAATACGGTCTGTTTTGATGGTTCTCAAAGTATCCAGGGCCACCAACTCCTTGCACTACTAACTGTTGATATTATATACCCACTTTCATTTCACCAGGAATAATTTTTATTTACTAGAACAGCAATGCGTGGAAGTTCCATCAGAAGGAGTGCCAATTAAGAATAAAGAAAGTACTCAGTGCTGCCAAATATATACAAAAAGGCACTTTATATACTGTTGACAGAAGCATAAATTGGTACAAGCTTTACAGAAAGCAATTTGGAAATATGCCTCTTACATCATACTCCCAACCTAGTTATTTCACTTTCTACTTCTAGGAATATCCTAAGGAATTAATCAGAGGTGCACACACACAAAAACGTAGACAACACTCATCACTGTTTTAAAAAGAACTGAAAAACAAAGAATTGCAAATGCCCAAATGGATGGATATTGGTAAAATAACGATGCATCAATATAATTAAATACTACACACTCATCAAATGCAGCACTGCCAAAGCGTATTTAAGGATATATTCAAGATATATACAGTTTCATTGGCTTAAGAGGAAACTTGAACAATATCAACCTCTTCAAACGGTATGCAGACTACAAGCTGAAATATTAACCCCCCCCCCCGCGAGGTTGTAGAATTATCAGTGATTTTTAGTTTTATCCTTATATTTTTCCTACCCTTTCTAAAACTTCTGCAGTGAACATATTAGTGTCATCATTTAATAAATAAGGAGAGAATAGAGCACTAGTCTTTCAATTAATTCTAGTGTGTATCTGTGTTTGTGTGTGTTGGGAAGTGACAATGAATAGGGCCTCTAAGGCATTTGGTGCTACTCAAGTGGGGAAGTGACACTGTAAAAGGATCCAAAAGTTGACTTCAACTGTGCTACCAAAAGATTAGACACTTTTGTTCCTAAACTACCTAGACTCAAAATAAAAGAAACTTCTTTTGCTCATGCAACATAATCAACAAAGCAGAATAAAGTTCCTTTTTTCTTGCTATAACTACAATGTTAAATGTTCCCTAAAGCTAACTGTCCTCATGGTCCCCTATGCCAAAATGTGACTAACAACCATTGACGACTACTGGCAAGTGAATGCACGATATCAAAAAAGCAGACAATCCTAAGGGGTTCCACACAGAATGAAATACAAGTAACTTCTAAAAAGCCCAGGGTTCCACTCGCTTATCCTATTAAAATAAGCAGGAACTCAAATGCCAGAGGATATCTGTGTAAGATTTAATAGACACCCCGTCATACTTGCCAACTCTTCTGCTCTCATAAAGGAAAAGGGTTTTTGTCTGACCAGCATCAGCCCTCTAGGGGAAATCAAGGCCTTCTCTCCGAAAAGGTATCACAAGCAAAAGGCACCAAGTGGGGATCACCTTGTTGCCTTCCACTCAGGGGCTAAGAAGAATTTTGAAGCAAGGGCACTTCAGAACTGAAGTCTCCATCAGTATCCAGTTGTTTACAGCCTCAACTCTGGGACCAACTTCTCTGAACTTCAGAGTGTATCATCTTACCTAAGACTGTCTTGCTTTAGACATTCCAATCAACTGTGATATCACATTACAAACGCATACTCGCTTCAAAAAGAAGCAGGCAGAAAAGGCTGAATCATCTCTTTCCCTCAAAGTTTTCATTTCAAAATGTTTCGGGTAACAGTAAAGTATCATTAAGTAATCTCACTTCCTGTAAGGCCCAGACGGCTAGGAGCGTGTCCTGCAATAATCTCGAAAGGGCCTAGCAGCAGAGTCCACAATACTAAACACTATCAAAAGAGTACAGTTGATACACATACAATTGCACTGCAACATATAATAATATATCTACTTGAAAATTAATGTTTTTACTGTAAAGTCAAGGGAAAACGATCTGTGGCTGCTGGTTAACTCAACTGGGTTGACCCAGTGCTCCTGAAGCTAAGCCCACAAATTTGATGCTTATGTGAACAGGTTCAAATGATGGTGGTCACACTTGCCAGTCTGCCAGAGTCTGTCCCCTGGTTTACCTGTTGGCCCAGTGTAATTATTGTCAGAATCCTCACCCGTTTTTTGGCAAAAACATTCCTAGTGGTGACTCTAGTGATAACTCTAACTCTGGCCCCACAAGAGAACAAGGCAAGAATATATGCTACATCTGCAAAAGCCAACCTTCACTAGTGGAGAGAAATACAGACTCCTGATTAAATCCACTGTCATATACAAAAGGGCAGGTAAATGAAAGTACCAGCTTTGTGCCATTAAGCATACATATGTGTACACACATGCACAATTCTTTATCCCCAGTGTTTCAACAATGTAAAATTATGACAATCTCAGTTTACATACAATGCAATAGTTATAATCCAACTTCTGAAATCTAGATTAAAACCTTAATTGATAGGGGCGCCTAGGTGGCTCAGTCAGTTGGTTTAGCATCCAACTTGGACTCAGGTCATGATCTCATGGTTCGTGAGTTCGAGCCCCACGTTGGGCTCTGTGCTGACAGCTCGGAGCCTGGAGCCTGCTTCAGATTCTGTGTCTCCCTCTCTCTGCCCCTTCCCCGCTCAGTCTCTCTCTCTCTCTCAAAAATAGACAACATTAAAAAAAATTTTTAAACCTTAATTGATAAATTCAAACTGAAGTATTCAATTCCTCATCTTACAAAACACATGCTTATATTTTAAGTACATAAAAGGATAAATCACAACCACTATAAGATCTCTCCATTTATAGGTTCTTAATTTATGACTTTTAAAATAGTCCTATTTAAGAAGTTGTGTTTACCCTTTAACTAACTTTAAAAGTCAGAGGAAAGGATATTGCCAAATTAACTGTAGCAATCAAGCAAAAATTCCAGCCTTGCAGGGATACATATTTTATTACTCATTCTTTTTTACAAAAAAAAAAAAAAAAAAAAAAAAAAACAAGTAATTATAACTTCCCATCAATGATTCTCTGGAAAATACAGGGTAGCAACCTTAGAGCTGCATATCAAATGAAGTACTTGGTTCCCAATCAATGGTAAAAGACCAAAGCAAGCTGGAGAGTTTCTGGGCTAACCCAGATGCTGTAAGCTTAAAGAATTTTTCACATGTTTATAAGTTCTGGCTCTTGGAATAGTCTGTACCTAGTATAACCTCATATTCAGCTTAGTAAGAAAAATTGTATTTCACCTGGCCAATCTGAAAAAAAAGACCACAGATTAACAGGATAAGGTCCTATGCTTCATTGAAGGCTAAAGAAATAGACCATGAAGCTCCAATATAACACAATGCCCTGCTGAGAGGCAGTCTACCATGGTAGTTAGGAGCCAAAATGCTGGAGCCAGATGGCCTGGGTCCAGCTCCTGGCTGTGCCCCTTTCTAGCGCTGGGTGACCTGGGGCAAGTTGTTTAACCTCTTTACCCCATTTGCCACAATTCTAAAATGGAGGAAGTACTATTACTACCTGTTGTGAGGACTTGTGTGAGGCTCAAATCAAGCTGATCTCACAAGCTCTGGCCATTATAAACTTTAGTTTTTCAAAAGAACCAAGCTTAATCTCTCACCTTGGAGTCTAACACATGCTTTTCCTTCTGCCAAGGACATTCTCTTCTCCCTTTTCCTGGCTTCCTTTAGGTCTTAGTTTAAATAGCACTTTTAAAAAGCCTTCCTTACCTCCCCACGTTACGTCAGGTGTCTCTGCTATTTGCTCTGCGGGCACCCATACAGCACAGTACTTAAACTTGTTCAAGTTTCTGTTCCCTTGCTGGGCTGTAAGCTCCTTAAAGGCAGAGGTCATGCCTGTCTTGATCCCCACTATAATCCACAGGACCTAGCACAGTACAGGTGCACTGTAAATGCTTACCAAATAGTTTCTGGATGAACACGGGATGAATTAACAAGTCCTGCTACACAGAAGGGAAACTAAACAATGACTTCCAAATTAAATCTTTCACTCTTAGGTAGATGTGTATGCCTCTTCAAATCTGACCTATATAAAAGCGCTTCCCCCCATACAACTGAGAAGCTTGAAATTAAACACAAGAAGTGCCATATTCTGACAGAATACACACTTGATGCCCATTTTGGGTAGGAATCAGGACTTCATAAGCAGACCAAATAACAGTCTATTCAGTGTGTTTGCTTATTACTTCTTGACTAGTGTTCCAAAGCCTTTATTTAAATAATGATTATCACTGCAAAGTTATATAGCTAGTATATGAAACCCAGCTAGTATAATGAAACCCAGAAGTGCCATTGGCATAGGTTGGGAGAAGAAAAGGAAGGGGAAACCATGAACATGGAAGTGCATAAAAGAAAGGGGAAAGAATGAAAATACTTGATATGTTGGAGGGTGGTAGAGAAACATGAGCCGTTCCTCTATAAGGCACCACTGGGTGGCACCTGTGTCCCTGGCCATCCAATACAGATCTGCAATTAGGAGACCAAGCTGTTGGGCTATCTTGCAGAGAGCTTAGGTTGAATGTTCAGCAGTCAATTTTGAAGGGGGAGTGTGTGAACACTCTTGCCTGACAAAATGTGTCTGCTCACCATTCTAAATGCAGGCATACTCAGTAGAGTTAGAGGACAGGGATTCTCAGATGAATGAGAATGGAGGAGGAGAGCGGGAAGGGATCAGAATAACCTAGAAAGCTCTTTTTTTTTTTTTTTTTTTTTTTTTTTTGGAGAGAAACAGCATGCACGAGCAGGGGAGAGGGGCAGAGGGGAGAGAATCTTAAGCAGGCTTCATGCTCAGCACAGAGCCCAATGCAGGGCTTGATCCCATGAGCCTGGGATCATGACCTGAGCTGAAATCAAGAGTCAGATGCTCAACCAACTGAGCCACCCAGGTGCCACCTGCCCACCCATTTCTTTCTTTTTTTTTTTTTTTTTTTTAGAAAGCTTTTCCAACTATTAGGCTGACCCATATAAAACTGCCAATAGTCAAAACCTGTTACATTAAAAAAACAGCAGTTTCAAATGACTCAACCTAATACACAGATATTTAGAATCACTCGCTTAATGAGCCATTGTTACTGAGACTAGTGTCCTATTTCTCAGGTTTATGGGCAGGGCATTAAGAACACATGCATAGTTTGGCCTTAAGGCATGAAGAATTAAGCTCAGAAATGGAAACAACAAAATGTTTTAAGGGTAGGGAATAAATTAAACTATGTTAAAAGCATTAGATGAGGAAAAATGTAAACACAAAAAATGCTATATTAAGTGTAAAAAAGCAAATTACAACACAGTTTGTAACTTGTCTCTTAGGGAAATATGAATAGTTTTTTTTTTGTGGGGGGGAATGTTCTATAGGGAATATATTCTCTATAGAAAAAAAAATATGGAAGGATGTGTATTAAAAATATCAGTAGTTGTCTCCTTGTAGGGGGATTACCCATATTTTGTCTTTTTATCTAAACAGGTTTTTTACAATAAACATGTGTAACAATTTCAGATCCTGGAACAGAAAAAAAAAGACTGGTAGAAAAACTAGAGAAATCCAAACAAATTGCATAGTTTAGTTATGAGTACTATACCAATGTTACATTAAATGTTAACATTAAGGGGGAGCCAGGTAAAGATATACAGAACCAGTGAACTATGTTTACAAATCTGCTGTAAATCTAAAATTGTTCCAAAATGAAGCACTGTTATTTTTTAAAAATAAGCCATCTAGTAAGATCACATTTGAAAAATCTAAAAGAAAAAATGCATTTGGTTAAGAGATCCTGACATATAAACAAGAATATGTTGTAATAAAACTTCTTTGACAGTAAGTCCCTATGCCCTCTAGCATGACAACAGAAAGGTGTGAAGATTATTACACCACATGGCCTCTCCTGAATATGATAGTGATGTCACCCTATTGTGCACAGACTCACTGATGCAGGAAACAAATGGTTCAGTCTCTCTTTTCTTTGATTTTATAATCATCATTGCTGAAAACTAACCACCATAATAACATTTCTATTTGAGGAAAGTAATTAAAAATACATATAGCCTGTAACAACCAATTTCCTTTGTAATATTTTTTTTAATTTTTTTTAACGTTTATTTATTTTTGAGACAGAGAGAGACAGAGCATGAACGGGGGAGGGTCAGAGAGAGAGGGAGACACAGAATCCGAAACAGGCTCCAGGCTCTGAGCGGTCAGCACAGAGCCTGACGCGGGGCTCAAACTCACAGACCGTGAGATCATGACCTGAGCCGAAGTCGACCGCTTAACCAACTGAGCCACCCAGGCGCCCCTGTAATATTTTTCAAAACCTAGTTTCTTAAATCCTGGGTGGTCACAGGTGCATGCACATTCATCTGTTCAAAAACAGATCTGTTCAAACATCTGTTCAAAAAGTATTCCATGAGCATATACTCATGGAGCTTACTATTCAATAGATAATATTGTAAGTGGACATTAGACTAACACTGAGAACAGACATATAGGTAGAATCGGAAAGGAGGGTTGCCTATGAGGCAACCCTTGACCCTATAATAATGGCCCAACCAGACAATTACATACTTTTTTAAAAGCTAATAATAATAGCTACCCTCTGTCCAGTTATGTACGTATTACTGCTTAGGTATTCATTGGCTTGGCTAAAATGTACTTTTTAAAAACTTCTTTCAAATACTGGGGCAAGGAAAAGTCTGCAAAGCCAAAACATGAAAGCAAAGTTCTGAAAAACAATCAAGGAAAATGCAGAGCTGGAAAACACAAACCAGAAACTGAAACTCCAGATCGATTTCACCTCCAGACGACTTGCCAGCTTTTACAAATGACACTGCCTTTTGGCTACACCACTACTCTGGCAAACATAAAATTTGGAATAGGCTAGTTCCACTGTGGAACATATCTAACAGAGGTTTTATTACTTGGGAGGTTTCATTACTTAAGAATTTAAAACTCCTCAAAGTAAGGAAATTATGCACAGGATGAGATCTGCAAAAAGCATCTCAAAAACAGATTTAAAGGGGCACCTGGGTGGCTCAGGTGGTGAAGCATCCGACTTCAGGTCATGATCTCACAGTCTGTAAGTTTGAGCCCTGCGTCAGGCTCAGAGCCTGGAGCCTGCTTGGGATTCTGTGTCTCCCTCACTCTCTGCCCCTCCCCCACTCGTGCTCTGTCTCTCTGTGTCTCTCAAAAATAAACATTTTTTAAAAAATTAAATAAAACAGATTTAAAGAGAAGCAGCAGAGCACTAAAAACTCCCAAGGAGAGCAGGAGTCTTTCTCCTATCTCCGTGAAACACTACTGCTTAAGGAGGGGTACTATGTGTCATATAAAGGTCAGCTAAGAAACTTGCTACAAGGTTAACAGTGCTGATATTTCCTACTAACAGGTGCTGCCGTTTATCCCTGAAGCATTTAACTTGTGCTGCATCTGCAATGTAATGTGCCTATAAGACACCCTGTTGCAATTACTTCTGAAACATTTAATCTAAAATATGTCATCATTTTTTAATGTTTATTTTTGAGAGAGAGAGACAGAGAGACCGAGCATGAGTGGGGGAGGGGCAGAGAGAGAGGGAGACAGAATCTGAAGCAGGCGCCAGGCTCTGAACTGTCAGCCCAGAGTCCAATGCGGGGCTGAGCTTACAAACCACGAGATCATGACGTTGGACGCTTAACCGACTGAGTCACCCAGGTGCCCCGCTTTTTTTGTTTTGTTTTGATGTTTAAAATATATCAGCTTTAAACTAGGTTATAATTCAATCCTCCTCTAAGCATCTGTAACCAATCTGAGCAGCAGTAAACCATAAGAACGCAGTTTGCTTTTGTATGTACATGGGCCAATCTGCTGCTTACTCTTCCTCAAAAGCAAAACCAAGGTCAACCCAGAGGAAGGTCTGAAAGCAATAGCTGTCTGTTACTATACATCTTCGGGTCTGATACTTAAGTGACAGTGGCTTACAGGCCAGATTTTTAAAGAATAAGAAAAGGGATTATCCAAGCACTTCCAACACCTTTCCAGGGTTGCCGTGCCTGTAAGTAGAAGAGGAAGGCAATGAGGTTCAGTGCCTGGTGCCAAGCCCAGGCAACATCCTGCTCTTTCAACAGCGATGGGGCAGTGCCGGTAAAAGCAGGAAAAAAAAAATTTTTTTTAAGGTCTAGCAATAGCAGAACGTGGCCCCAGACCTGGCCAAGTACCAAATTCAACACAAATTCTAAAAGTTCAGAACATCATTCCACAGAACAATTTTATGCAACCCAAATATGTAACTATGCCACTCTGAAATGTCACTGATTTTCTTTCACACAGGAGGGAGAGGTCAGCAGCAGAGGCAGCAACAAATCTTAAGAACTGATTTTGCATCCTAAACAAAGTCTGAATCACTCTCCCCAAAGCAGAAGAAACTTTTTCTCGTGATTTCATCACAAAATGTTGTAACATCTAGAGGAGAATGGACACAGAAAATTACCTTAGTGGTACATTAGAAAAGAAGAAATCAAGTCCAGGTTGAGAACCAGTTCTTTCAGCCAAAATTAGCTGCTTCTAAAGGAATCGCTTGCGTATGGCTGACAGATGGTAACTAGACATTGTGGTGATCATTTTGCAGTGTATACAAATGTCAAATCACTATGTCGTACACCTGAAACTAATACAATATTGTGTGCAACTCTAAAAATAACAAAATAAAGGATACATCTTTGATTACCTACTCAATGAAACAATAATCACACCTTTGAAAAAAGACAAGACTTTTGCCTCAATTGTGCAGAATTCCACTGGAGACTGTGGTATCACCAAAATAAACACAGCAGGGCTTCTCAATATACTCTTAGCTTAAAGAACCCTATAGGCTACAACTTGTTTTTAAAATATGTCTTTAGAGGGAGCGCCTGGGTGATTCAGTCGGTTAAGCATCCAACTTCGGCTCAGGTCATGATCTCACAGTTCGTGGGTTCAAGCCCCACATCCAGCTCTGTGCTGACAGCTCAGAGCCTGAAGCCTGCTTCAGATTCTGTGTCTCCCCCTCTCTTTGCCCCTGCCCTACTCACACTCTCTGTCTCTCAAAAAATGAATAAACGTTAAAATATATATATTAAAATATGTCTTTAGGAGCGTCTGGGTGGCTCAGTTGGTTAAGCATCTGACTTTGGCTCAGATCATGACCTCACAGTTCATGGGTTCGAGCCCCAGGTCAGGCTCTCTGCTGACAGCTCAGAGCCTGGAGCCTGCTTCGGATTGCATGTCTCCCTCTCTCTCTGCCCCTCCCCTGCTTGCTCGCTCTCTCTCTCCCAACAATAAATGTTAATTTAAAAAATTTAAAAAATAAAATAAAAAATGTCTTTGCAGCACCAACTGAAGTTGAGATCCCTGGTTTTCAAACCTTAAGGTACACTCTGGGTATAGATCATATATTCACTGCTTCCTCCCACTCCTTTGGCAATGTCCTAGTATAGCATCCACCTCCTCTTTCCTGCCTGCGGTGCCCTAAGTGACAGGTTCCTTCACTCAAAGGCAGGGAGGCAGATGGCCAATCTTCCCCAGTTGAGGACAACTAGAAACAAGATTGTACATAAGCACTTTCTCCCTAAGAGGTTTAAAAAACTGCCATCTTCAGGGTTAGGGGCTTGTTGAGAAAAAGATCAGCTGTCTGAAAGTTGTGTTAGTGTTAGGGACAGCTCTCCCATTTCACCAAATGTTATCATTGCAAGCATAGGCCAATCACTCTACACAAACATTTCATGTAACCAAAGAACAAGGACATAAATGCAGGCTACCATAGAGATGAGAAAGGGAGTGGGTGACTATCTGGGCACTGGTATGTCTTCTTCCAAGGGCCAGGGTGCCATGGTTATGGCAGTCTCCAGGGTGAGCCCAACGCTTATGGTTATGGCAGTCTCTAGGGTGAGCTCACTGAGCTAGGATTCGAGACAGCCAGCAGGGCTGTGTCGTTTTAAGCCCACTGAATAATCTGTATTCCTGGGGTCAAGAATCATCCCTCATTCACTTCTACCCACCCAGTCCCCAAAGAAATGCTGTGAAAGTGAGGTGGGGGAATTCTATTTCAAAACAGAAATTAAAAAAAACAAGGCAGAGGTTTCATGAAGATTTCCATTTTGCAGCTGTCTCTTCTAAAACTACCTTAAAGGAAGGCGCCTGGGTGGCTAAGTTGGTTAAGTGTCTGACTCCTGATTTCAGCTCAAGTCATGATCTCATGGTTCTGGAGTTTGAGCCCCGCATTGTCAGGCTCCACGCTGTTAGTCTTGGGTGTGTGTCTCTCTCTCTCCCTCCCTCCCTCTCTCAAAACAAACAAACTTAAAAATAAAACTCCTTTAAGGGATACCACTTGTAAAGAATAAATTATTTGGGGGATATTTCCTAAAGAAAGCTACTGCCCTGCAAACATTTTAATACTCAACAATCTCTTGGTGGTCAAGAGAATATTAAAATTAATTAATTTATATACGTATATAAATACATATATAAATTAAAAATCTGCTTCCACATAAAAATCCCGGGCTCTATACTTGGCACTAAAAACAAACTCTAGGAATACAAAAATTTCTGGGGGAAAATTTAGAGTTGTACAACATCCTTATGAGTTCAATCATTTTTCTTAAAAATGTGTAATGTAACTGTATTTGAATGGATATGCCAATGCTTACACTTCTATTTGGGGAAATAAACACCACATAGCTTCCCATCTGTGGCTTGCTATAATTCACCAACAGTGAGCCTGAACCCTGCACCTTTTCTAATTTCCATAAAACTACTTGCTTCACAGAAATTCTAATGGACTCCTGGTAAGGAACTGCCTGGGCACCAAGGGAATCCCAAATATTTTCCCAAAGACTTTAAAACATCTTAAAATTTTTTTTTTTTCAACATTTTTTATTTATTTTTGGGACAGAGAGAGACAGAGCATGAACGGGGGAGGGGCAGAGAGAGAGGGAGACACAGAATCGGAAACAGGCTCCAGGCTCTGAGCCATCGGCCCAGAGCCTGACGCGGGGCTCGAACTCACGGACCGCGAGATCGTGACCTGGCTGAAGTCGGACGCTTAACCGACTGCGCCACCCAGGCGCCCCTAAAACATCTTAGACCAACCCTGCAATTGACCAAATGCTGAAGGTTTCTGTGGCTCCAGGTATGAGAATAGTGATTTCCCTGGTCTGCTTTTCTCTTTTCTGCTCTACTTGTCTGAAACACATTCAGCTAGTTCTGCCCAGTTTGACCCCTTGGTCCAGTTGTGATTTTTCAACTCTTCTTTTAAGCTACTTCTCAACTTAGTTATCTTCAGTGGTCATGTGGAACATAGAATCTTTTACTTGGATTCACCCCATGAGATATTGGTGAGGGTCCTGTCTTCTCTTCTGTGTTCAAAGCCACAACTGAATTTTAAGCTCGTTGACCAAGTTGCTGTTTCCTGTGTGAGGGAAGTTTGCAGTTTTCAGTTAATTTGAGAAGCAGAAACAACTAACATATTCCGGGCATAGTGATGATCACCAGCTCAACAGTAAGAGCTCTGCTCGTTTCTCCAGATTTTCTTTTATGACTCATCACTCAGGTACCCCAAGGGGAGTGGTCCTTCAAAACCCTGTCATTATTTTTTTATAGCATTAAAATACATTAACCACATATTAAAGGTAATAAACAGAATACCTAAGAGAAAACAGTAATGTTTCCAACACCCTCTGTAATAGCCGAATCTTGCAAGCTCCCCTCTCGTTAATCAAGTAATACAGAATGTCTATCCTGACTCCTGTGTAAAATCTGCTACCCTGACAACCCCAATGACAGAAAAAATCCTGGTAATGCAAAATCAGTTTCCAAAAAGCCAAGATGCGCAGCTTTCAAGAACAGTGACACTGGGGCGCCTGGGTGGCGCAGTCGGTTAAGCGTCCGACTTCAGCCAGGTCACGATCTCGCGGTCCGTGAGTTCGAGCCCCGCGTCAGGCTCTGGGCTGATGGCTCAGAGCCTGGAGCCTGTTTCCGATTCTGTGTCTCCCTCTCTCTCTGCCCCTCCCCCGTTCATGCTCTGTCTCTCTCTGTCCCAAAAATAAATTAAAAACGTTGAAAAAAAAAAAAAAAAAAGAACAGTGACGCTGTTCCGATCGCCATAACAAAAACACGAGCAGGTACGCCGTTGGTCTTGACATTCATGCTGTTGTCTACGGGGTAGACTCTTCTTCTGGTACTCTACTGCTTTCATTAAAAATGGCTAAAGTTATCAAAAAGTATTCAGTGTAATGTAAACTAAGGTATTTCCACCTCTAAATCCACAGCACAAACCCGGAAGAGGTTATAAAGGAACCTTCAATGGATGTGCTTAATAAGTGCTTCAGGAGGACATGAGAGAGAATACATGACATACTTGCCCAAATCAAACTTGATCCTCCAACATGGTTCTCATAATATTCAATTTTATATACCACAGACTGAGATGCCACAAAGATTCATGTTGCTACAGATAACCTAGACTTTCTTCACTTTTATAGGTTGTAAAAGAATACAAGTATGCCCACACCTTTGCCAAAAATTAGAGCAGCTGGGTGTTCTCTGAGTCAAAGCAACTGTTCAAGCTCAATTTTAAAATCCTTATTAAAACCAAACTCCACCGAAGAGAGATTGCTAATGACATTTTGATATATCACACACTTATACATCATTACTAGTAACTACAATTTAAAGAACATGTTCATGGTTAAATTCAAAACAGAACTGAACTGGTTCAACATCGAGAATTTAAGTGTTTTTTAATGTTTATTTACTTTTGAGAGAGAGAGAGAGAGAGAAAGACAGAGCATGAGTGGGAGAGGGGCAGAGGGAGGGAGACACCGAATCCGAGGCAGGCTCCAGGCTCCAAGCTGTCAGCACAGAGCCTGATGCAGGGCTCGAACTCATGAACAGTGAGATCATGACCTGAGCCAAAGTTAGACGCTTAACTGATTGAGCCACCCAGGTGCCCCAACATTGAGAATTTTAAAATTCCTTGGTTATTTGTGGTTTTTTTAATTTTTTTAATGTTTATTTTTAAGAGAGAGAGACGGTGTGAGCAGGGGAGAGGCATAGAGGGAGACACAGAATCCAAAGTAGTCTCCAGATTCTGAGCTATCAGCACAGAGCCTGATGCAGGGCTCAAACTCAAAAACTGAGATCATGACCTGAGCTGAAGTCGACACTTAACTGACTGAGCCACCCAGGTGCCCCTTGGTTATTTGTTTTTAATTTTTTTAATGTTTATTTATTTTTGAGAGAGAAAGAGAGAGGGAGACAGAGAGTGAGCGGGGGAGGGGCAGAGAGAGGGAGACACAGAATCTGAAGCAGGCTCCAGGCTCTGAGCTTCCAGCATAGAACCTGACATGGGGCTCAAACCCACAAACCATGAGATCATGACCTAAGCCAAAGTTGAACGCTTAACCGATTGAGCCACCCAGGCGCTCCAAAATTCCTTGGTTATTTACTTTTGGTGACCACGGCTTTTTTTTTTTGGTAAGATTATAGTTTGCCCTAGAAACCAGTTATTTTAACTGGAACACTATTTACATGGCAGTGTTTTTCTTTTCCCAACAAAATGTCTTTTTCACTTATTCATAACTACCAATCATGAAAGATGCTCACACCATAATGCCAAGTTGAAGAAAGCAAATTACAAATTGGTATATATACAGCAAGAACCCATTCTTGTATAAAGACATGGTTGCACATGACCATACACATGTGCATGTGTGTGTGCAAGTGCCCATACATGTGTGTACACAGTTTTGTGTGCACAAGCATATATACCCAAAAGTTGATAATAGATCTCTCTCTGGGTATGGAATTACAGTGATTTTATTCTTTATACTTACACTTTCAGTGCAGAAAGTTAGAAAATACAAATAGTACTTTAACAAAGAAAGAAGTTACCCTAAAAAAAAAAAAACAAAAAAACCTCTGTGCTCACTAAACACAGGGCACTACATTTCTAGTACAGTGTCATCGTATAATGCATAATAACGGGATCATAAGTATCCTCCAGTGTGTAAATGTTCCATACTGTTATCTGTATAATTACTATCAAAATAGTAATCACAAAGTTAGAAATTCACTAGAGAATTGTACAGGGTGAAAAATAAACACATCCCTTATACTGCCTTTCATTAGCAACACTGCCTTTTCCCCCAGAGGTAACTACTCATGGTATATATCAATCAGACCTTTTTGTATTATCCATACACATAAGGAAGGTTCTGTTTGCTTTTAGAAAAGTGGAATCACGGTATATGAAGGGTGCAGACTCCCTCCTTCCCCTCCCTCCTTTAACAACGTACTTTGGAACTCCTGTGTCAGTTTACATAGGTTTGAAGGGGTTTCTTTCCTTCAAACACCCTATGGTATTCCATAGAACAGCACATTATTTACATCATTCCTCTATTGACGGATATTCAGGTTGCTGTTAAGTTTTCACTGTTATGACCAGTTTCAGTGAAACCTTATACATATCTAGTTTCCTAACAGTATTGCTGCATCAAAATATTTTTTTAAAACATTTTTTTAAAAATATATGTACATTTTAAAATGAGAGGATTTGGGTATTTTTTTATCAAGAAGCCATACAATTTGTACTCTAAGTAACAGTGTATGACAGTTCCCATGTCTTTGCTAAAAGTGGATATTATATTTAGTTTTGCCAATGTATTTGGTGAAAAGTGGTTTTCATTTCCTTAATTACTAGAGGGAATTTGAGCATCCTTTTTCTTATTCATCATTTTTATTTCTTATTCTCAGACATGCCAATTCATAACCCTCTGCTACTTTCTCTAATGTGTGCCTTTTTCTTACTGACTTGTAGGAGCTCTTTATATATAATGGATATTACATAGTAAAAGTCTTTTTCATAATAGGTGAAAGATTTATGTGATCTGAAGAGAAGAAAACAGAGTATATAGCAGAATCCTTTTAATCTAATGTTATTTAGTTAATTAGTTAATCAAAACAGTTGATTAGTTAATCGAAAGTGTCAATTAAAATAAACAATCATAAAAATATGCACATGACAAACATTTCATCTTCATTAGTAGTAAATGTACACCCATCAAACTTTTTTTAAAAATTTTTTCTATGTTTATTTACATTTTGAAAGAGAGAGCACAAGCTGGGGACGGCAGAGTGAGAGGGAGACACAAAATCTGAAGCAGGCTCTAGGCTCTGAGCTGTCAGCACAGAGCCCGATGCGGGGCTCAAACTCACGAGCTGTGAAATCATGACCTGAGCCGAAGTCAGACGCTCAACCAACTGAGCCATCCAGGAGCCCCCAACTCATCAAACTTTTGATACAGGGCCAGGAGGCCAAGAGGCCAAGAGGTTTTTTTCTTTAACTCCAGGCCCACTGATTGTGAACATTTTTAAACTGAATTCTTAGAAAATGTAGAACTTCAAAGAATTTAAAAGACACTTACAAAGCACAATGAGTGAAGAAACACTTAGATTTTATAATTTTTTTATATAAATCTTTTATCTAATCTTACCCACACTTAACTGAATGGTAGTAACTTGCTTTCAAGTCTCCAAAACACTGGATTTGTTTTGTTATAATGACTTGAATGTAACTATCACCCAACTTCAACAATTATCCACATGTGCTGACTTTTCTTTCCTTTACCACTGGATGTACTCCATACTTCCACCCCATCCCCCCAGACATCATATCATTTCATCTGTGAATTTTCACAGGTTAAGTATCAATAGCATTTGTTCTAATGGTAGGTCCTCAAGCATACTGGCACACTAGAGACCAACCTACTAAATCCCAAGTGTTCAGTGCAGTGTATTTTACAAAGGAAATGAAGAGCATCATGTAATGTGGTAGGTCAGTTAAGAAGTCAATTAAAGCTTCTATTGCATATGTAAATGGTATTTTCCCCTAGTCTGTCTCTTACATTTTAACTTTGTTACAGTTGTCTTATGCTTTCCAGAAAAGCATTAAATATACCGTTAAAATTTTAAACTACACCCTTAATTTCTTTCTTTCTGTGAGGTAGGGATCCATTTCTTTCCAAATATACGACCAACTGTCCTAACTCAATTTCCATTTTCAACATCACCCACAGGGTGTTTAAAAAAAACAAAACTAAAGTGTCAATTTCTAACGGACAAAAGAAAGCTATGCAAACAAAACAGTAAACCAACAGTCTAAGTTGAGCTTGATAAGATCAAACTCCTATGTATTTAAAGGTTTGGGAGCCAGAGCAACAGCACTGCTGTACCAGGCTCTGTCATTACCACTCTGGCTTACAGTTAGGATCGCCAAAGGACATCACAAAAGGGATGGACATCTCTCTGAATCTCACGGGTTGCCCTACCTGAAAATTTACATCACAACGAAATAGCCCACTTAACAAGAACAACAAAATCAACTTTCCCAACCCTCTATCCGTTCCTTAATGCTGCTCCTGGACCCAAAAGCCTTGTAGACATAGGAAAGAAAATGAATACACTCTTCTGAACCACAATTTCCCATAGAAGTGTAACTAAAAAGTACTAAAAGACAAGGTGAAGTTTGTTAAATTTCCTTTATAACTCAGAGATGTGATAATTTAGAAGGCTGTTTTATCTCTGGGCAAACTTTTTCTGGAAAGGACCAGAGAGTAAATAGGCTTTCAGAGCCATACATTCTCTGTTTTGACTCTGATGTTGCATTTTGAATGCAGCCAGACAATACATAAATGAATGGATGTGAATGTGTTCCAACAGAAGTTCATTTATAAAAATAGGGTAGGATTTGGACACCAGCACTGTTTTGCCAGCCTTTGCCTTATACCAATGATTGACCTTTATCAAGTAGGAATCCACTACCCTAGCTGTCTACTCTTCTGAGCAAATATGGTGACACTGAAGAGACAAGTAATAATTTCAGTACCACCTTACAGAAATGAATACTCTCAAAATTAATCACTAGCCTTTTCCTGTAACTTCTTCTCATAATTTGAGCACATCCATTTTTCAAAGTATCAAATTGTAAGTCACCTTAAAGCTAATGCTTATTTTTAAACAAAACGAACACTAAGTGGCTACTATACAAGGAAAGCAACAGTCTAGACATACACATTCAAAAGTCTGGTATTCATTATTCTGAGAATCAATAGTGAGTATAAAAAGCCTCTTAAGTATATGGTCATGATTTGTGACCTCACTACTGAGAACATAGAAGTGAACTTTTAAAGTATGTTTAAATGAGAGCCCAAATTTGTTCTTTGGATCACTTAACAGAAACCTTGATTTAAAAACCATACATACTCTTTTACCCAGTTTTAATTTAGAAAGTGAAACCAAAAATCGCCTTGGCACATCAGCATCTCTTTAATTTTAAAAGATTAATCTTAACACTTCACAGCCTGGTTGAGGCAGAAATTATATTTTCAAGGCACAAAGGATGGCAGCCATTTTAATATGGCAAGAGCATGTGTGAGTATGTATTCACACTCGAAGCCATCAAGGCAACTTATTCACAGAATGCATTTGAGCTCCAGGATTGCTGAAAAGGAAAACTGTTTACACTGCTTACAGAAATACTGAGTGTCATGCAGACCAGCAAGGAATAAAATTAAGGGACAAAGGCACACCAGACCCCTGGACACCCAAGGCACCATCCACAAAAGGAAAAATTGATAAACTGGACCTCATCAAAATGAAAGGCTTTTGTTCTTTGAAACTCCCTGTTAAGCAGATGAAAGACAAGCTATATAGACTGGGAGAACATATTTGCAAGCCACGTACCTAACAAAGGACTAGTATTTAGAATATATAAAGAACTTTCAGAACTCAACAGTAAAACCAAAAACAAAACAAAAAAATAAATAAATAATAAATCCAACTAGAAAATGAACAAAATATGTGAACATACATTTCACCAAAGAGGATACAGAGATGGCAACTCAGCACATGAAAAGATGTCCAACGTCATTAGCTATTTGGGAAATGCAAATTAAAACTATGACAAGATATCACTAGACAGCAATCACAATGGCTAAAATATAAACTAGTAACCACAGCAGCTGGCAAGGATAAAAAGCATTCATTCATACGTTGCTGGTGGTAATGTAAAGTGCCACTCTGGAAAACAATTTGGTAGTTGCTTTTAAAATGAAATATACAGGTGCCCAGGTGGCTCAGTTGGTTAAGTGTCCAACTCTTGATTGGCTCAACTCATGATCTCATAGTAGTGGGATCGAACCCTGTGTCAGGTTCTGTGCTTGGCATGGAGCCTGCTTGGGATTCTCTCTCTCCCTCTCCCTCTCCTCCTCTCCTGCTCATGCTTGTGCGTGCTCTCTCTCTCTAAATATAAATAAAAATAAACAAATAAATAAAATGAAACATGCAACGACCTTACAACCAGCAACTGCACTCTTGGGCATGTATCCCAAAGAAATGAAAACTTATGTTCACACAAAAAGCAGAACACAATTGTTCACAGAAGCTTTATTTATGATAGGTTAAAAATGAAAAAATAAAAATAAAAAACCATGAACCAACCAGATGTCCTTCAACTGGTGAATGGTGAAACTGGGGCACATCTACACCATGGAATAGGACTCAGCAATGAAAAGGAACTGGATACTAGAGTCCCTACGTGAATCTCCAGGGAATTACTCTGAGTGGAAAAAAAGCTCATCTCAGAAAGTTACATACTGTCTGATTCCATTTATATACCATTCTGGAAATGACAAAATTATAGGCATGGAAAACAGATTTGTGGCTGCTTGGGGCCAGCAAGGGAGGGGGACTGCTGTGGCTATAAAAGGGCAACACCAGGCATCCTTGTGGTGATGGAACTGTTCTGTATCTTTACTGTGGAGGTGGTTACATGAATTTACCCATGCGATAATATTGCACAAAACTAAATACACACACCCAAATGACTGCATGTAAAACCGGTGATCTCTGATTCAGGTGGATGAATTGTATCTATTTTTTTTTTGTAATTTTTTAATGTTTATTTATTTTGAGAGAGAGAGAGTGAGCAGGGGAGGGACAGAGAGAGAGGGAGACACAAAATCCGAAGTGGGCTCCAGGCTCCGAGCTATTAGCAGAGAGCCTGACACGGGGCTTGAACCTACCAATGGTGAGACCATGACCTGAGCCGAAGTCGGACGCTTAACTGACTGAGCCACCCAGGCACCCAGAATTGTATCTATTTCAATTTCTTTGTCATGATATTATACTACAGTCCTGCAGATGTTACCACTGGGGAAAATTAGAAAAAGGGTATTATTTCTTACAACTGCATGGGAATCTACAGCTACCTCAAAATGACCAGTTAAAAGACAAAGAAAGAAAAAGAATATATAAGGCCAGCCAGTGATAGGAGTGGAAAAATAAAGCTTTTATTTTTGCTAACATCTCAGGAATTGAAAGTCAAGGAAGGGGGGAGGGAAGGAACGCCAAGAAGAGAATCTATAATACAATCATCTCCTCCTCCACTATGGGGGTTTAAGTTCCCCCAGGATTTTATGTCCCTGATTTGAATGTTCTTGTTGTTAATAAATATAAACTGTATATACATCTATCTCTTCACAGCCCCACCACAACCACCCCAGACTATAAACTCACGAAGAGAGTTTTCTTAACCATCATATCCTGGTGGCCTGGCACCAAAACTAGGGACAGCTGAAGGAATGAGATAAGTTCAATGAGTGATAAATGAATGAATGAGATGCCAGCATATTCTTAAAGTTCCTAGTCAATTACAGTTACAAGGCAGTATGTATATATTCACTTTCAAATTTCTGAAAGACATGAATGTTTTTTAAAAAGTGTTCTATGCACGTTTCACTTGCAAGCAGAAGTTAACAACACCCAACTTTTGTAAAATGCCTCCCAATTTATAGACTTCCACATATACTCATTTGATAAGATAGGTTATGAATTATGCACACATAAATTGGAGCAAGCATATGCAGATGTTTGAGAAAAACATTCTCAACAACTGTTATAACTAAGGACTTAGGCCACAATGTTAGTGCTGCTTACATCATATAATCATATATCTATCAGTATAAGAACAAAGAATTCAAATTGGGAGGCTTATGGCTCACTCTGCCAACCATCAAGAGGCTTTTACAGATGCAAAAACCAAGAGAGGTTAGGTGACTTGTTCAAGGTTATACAATTGGCTAGGGCTGGATTCAGAGCCTCTCCAGAGTCCCAATTCATTTCTCCTCTTAAATTGAATTGGGCAAGACTCTCTTATCTCCACCCATCCCACACCTACCCAAAACACAAACAAAAATGTTAATCTGAATCATTAATTTTTTAATAGGGTTTTTAGGGGAAAAGCTTTTAATTGTTGCAGTGCACCTTCCCATGGATGTTTAAGTGTCAAATTCCTTCTAGTATCAGAACAATATGGTACTTTATTCTATGGTGCGAGTATACTAACGGTGTAATGTTTCATCCTCCACCCAAAGAAAGGGTGGAGAGGGTGTTAACTCCAACAGGAGTTTTACATGTCTCACACGTTAGTAGCTTCAATCGAAAAAGAGAGCTATTTTATAATTCAAGAGGCCTTATGCTATAAAAAGCTTGACTGATATCCTCATTGACAGTCCTGTAATTGAATCTTCCATTGCATGCTGCCTTAGGTATCAAGAACAGTTAAAAGTATTAGAGGCAGAATAAAAGAAAAACTAAAGTGACGAGCAACTACCAGGAAATGGGACTTTAATTAGGTTTAAATCTCTGTTACGCAGCAACATGTAACTAAGCATGAATTTAGAGGTCCTAGAGTCAAAACACTAGAGGAACCTTATTTGTGCTCTAGTTCAACATCCTCATTTTTGCAGATGTAGAAACTGAGGCATTGATTAAGGACTTAACCAGTAAAGCAGCCTACTTACTTATTCAGCAACTCACCGTCGTTTCTTGGAGCCATGGCTGATTTTTTTTTTAAGGTGAGAGACTATACCAAAATTAATTTCAAGAGGGTGGGGAAATGCGTTTCAAGGAGGAGATGCTGGAGTGCGGAGAAAATATGACGTCCTTTTTAAAATATGTAACCCCTTGATGGGGGTTAGGCAATGAATCATATTCTCCTTGATTTTTCTATGTGCTACAGACATCAGCCGCAATTCTTTCTGTAGGGTCCTCAAATGAGAGGAAGAGGAAGTGAATGAAGCTGATGCTAAATATAAGGCATTCATGAGGACAGGGATGTAGACAGAACGGGGGGGAGGGCGGGGTGAAGAGCACGCTTCTGCTAGAATTCAGCCGTTTTCTAACGCACCTAAAGATACGGAAGCCAGGAAGAGCTGGGAAGGCAGGGCATCTCTCAAATCCGAAGGGCGGATGCTGCTAGGGCCAGAGGGACCACAGAGCACTCGGAGACAGAGCGACCCCGAAGGGACAAGATGGAGTTGAGGTCTAGGGGCGCCCTAAAGGTCGTCTGGAGGTCTGGCAAGCACTTGATGTGCTCCTTCGCAAAGGGTAAAGGCAACGCACAGTAAGCCCGGTCGGGAAGATGCTTCTGGCCCTCGGGGGATGGAGGACGGTGGGTGGCAGGAAGAGAAGGAGGCAGGGCTCTCGAGGACCCTGGACTTCGGAGGAGAAGACACAGAGACTCCCGGGAATCTTCCCAGCACCGGGAGGGAGGCGGGCGGGTAGATCGGCCGGGCTCCCAAGGAAAGAGAGCCCATTCCGGGAACTGGGACGTCCCCTCCACCTCCGCGGGGCTCAGGTGCGGGACGGCGGCGCCGCCGGAGCTGGGGCCCCTACCGCGACAAGGGTCAGCAGCCGGGGCTATACTTACCGGAGACGCGGTCCACACGGCGTCTTCGCAGCCGGCCCGCGCCTGGCACCCGGAAAGCCCGCGGAAAAACCGCGTGCCCGCTAGCGCTGGGGCGAGGAGGGGCGCGCCACGGAAGCCGGAGAAAAAGCCGCAGCGGCCCGCGCGCACCCGGACGGCCGGCGGAGGCGGGACGAGGCGCGGCGCGGCGCGGCGCGAGCCCGGAAAAGACGCGCCCGGAGGGGCGGGCGGAGCGGGGGCGCGCGGTGGTGTGGCTGAGCGGGCCGAATCGCGGGCGGCCGACGTCTCGGCCCACCCACGCTCCCGCCTCCGCTCGCCCCGGACGTCAGCCGAGGAGGCGGGGCCGAGAGGGCTTCCCGAGACGAGGGAGGGCGCTGCGGGCGAGCCGAGTCGACTAACGGCTCCTCCCTGGCTCGCCGCAGCCTCTCGCTCTGGCTTCCGAGTCGCCGGGAGGGCGGGCCGGCTGGCCGCGTTATCAAGTGTGTTTTCGGAAGGGCCTGGAGCCTATCCGATTTCAGCGAGGTCTGGGACGCGCCCATCGCCCGCACCTGTGCTGGCTTCCTAGGACTCAGCCCCAGGATGAAAGTTCCCCTCGGGTCATCTTCCAGCTGCCCTTTACAGATACTCATCTTTGGACCTAGCCTCTCTTTCTTCTGAGGGAGATCCTATTCTTTGATTAAAGGCATCCTGCTCCTCCAAGCCTGAGCCAATGCCCTTGTTCCTTTCACCTCGCCTCTCACTGCGTTAAGACCCCAGCTCCCTCTCGCTTATGAAATACCAAAAGAATGGGGAGGAGGGGGGTTCACTTTATGTCTTTCCTTCCCACCGTGGTGTAATAGCAAAAGAGCCGACAGCTGATAAGGGTCACCGCGGCATTTTGACATTTTACTGGCCATGATCGTAGCTCATGAGCCAGTCCTACAAAGACTGTTCCCAAGAGATTCAAGAAATTGCTGTTAAAAACAGAATTCTGGTGAACTGCCTCAAGACTGCAAAAGGGACAGACCATAATTGTAAATGAGCCATGACAAACTGCAAGAATATATCACCAGAAGAAGTAAAAAGCACCAATATTCTTCCAAGCTCCCTGATGCATAATGGAGGACTAACTTCCTATTCCTGCTAGCAATGGACATTTCATTTCATTTGCTATTTCCCATCTTCCCATAGAATTACTTGTCACCCTACAGGCTAGAGTCATTGTTAACTTTACCATGCATCCAGATCATCTTGGGTGCTTGTTAAACTATGGGTGCCTATAGCTACAACCTCCGGATACTCTGTTTAGGATCTGAGGGGGACTGAGAAATTTTATTTTTTTTTTTTTTTTTAAATTTTTTTTTTTTTCAACATTTTTTATTTATTTTTGGGACAGAGAGAGACAGAGCATGAATGGGGGAGGGGCAGAGAGAGAGGGAGACACAGAATCGGAAACAGGCTCCAGGCTCCGAGCCATCAGCCCAGAGCCTGACGCGGGGCTCGAACTCACGGACCGCGAGATCGTGACCTGGCTGAAGTCGGACGCTTAACCGACTGCGCCACCCAGGCGCCCCGAGAAATTTTATTTTTTAATAAGCATCCCAGGTCATGGTGGTTGGAAGCCAACATACTTATTCTGGACTGGGATTACTCAGCCAATTTCCAACAGGCCCGCCCACTTACATTTAATATGCCTACAAATATTACTACGGCAATCATGAACTTCCTTTTTCGAGATTGACCTAGAAAGTTGTGGACTTCAAACGAATTTCTCATGTTTATTTTATGAGATCTTGTTGCAATAACAGAAATAAGTAATAATTTGCCAGCTATATAATTCACTGGGTGTCTGCAGTATACAGAGCCCTGTCATCCATAGCAGGGTTAACACAAATGAAATATAAGGAATGATCATCCCTGCCCTCAACAAATTTAGTGTCTAGTCATGAAATTAAAACACAGACACAGGACAGACCCAGTATAGCACGTAAGTCAATCTGTTGGACCAAGAAGAAAAAGAACTTATAATTAAAGAATACTTTGGTCCATTTCCTTCACTACCTATCATTTAGCTCAGACCTCTTCAACTAGGTAATCTCCTCTGAACACTGAGTCCTCAGTTTACTGAAGTTCCTCCAGCGTTACAAGGTAAAAAGGAAACCCTGAAGCTATCAGGTTTTGTTGGTATGTATGAATTTGTATACATACATACCTGTGCATATGCATGTGTGTATATATGGATATAGATATATTTATCAGACCAAGAAACTACTTGAATGTTTCAAGATCTTTATCACTTAGGTTATTCATTAATACAGACAGTCCTGGCTACCTTTATCACATACCAGATCTCCCCTTCTATGGTTAACCACACCCAGGATGAAGCCGGAAGAAGAGCTACAACTCCAAAAAGGAAATCAAGTGTATCCATACTATTTCTAGCTTTCCTTTCTCACTCCTTCAAGGTCCAGACAAAACCTTGTTTAATTTCTTGTCATCGGAAACCCTCAAGCATTCCTACCCAGGAACAAAACATTCCTCCCCCCACCCCCACCCCCCCACCCCCCACCACTGCCAGCTGCCTGACATTTTAGAGAGAACATTTGCACGATTGTTTACTAGCTAGGAAGACATGGGATTATTACCCCTATTTTACAGGTGGAGAAATAGATGCAGGTTAAATGACTTGTCCAGTCACATAAGTAACTAGTAACAGAGCCTGGGTTTCCTAACCATGGTTCTCACATCTCCTACACTACTGCCTTTGTGACTACATGAGGTTTCCTGGGTAGTAAGTCCTCCCCAGAACTACCAATCAAATTAGAAACAGAAGAGATAAACATATGGAAATGGAAAACACAGTGCAACTGACAGATTCAAAATACAACATCAAAAGCACTTAAAAGCATGAGAAATAGACTGAAGCCAAATGGAATTTAACACGGCAGCTCTCTTAGCAGGTACCGATATTTAGGCCTTGCTCATTTTACTCTCCTGTAACAAGAAGCTGAAAGAGATAGCCAAGCTGCTCCTGGCATTAGTTATTTATGGAAGGGCAGAAAACAACGTTCTTCATGGACTGTGTAACAAGCCTTTGCGTGTTAAACATACTTCACAGGTTTGTAAAATAATAACTTCCTCCTGTGGCCCAACTACACGCAGCAGGACTTTATCATAATATTTGCATAGACATGTTATGTTTTGTCATTAGCGAGGCCTTGTTTTTTTCAGGCCCCTAACGAAGCCAAATACTGTCTTCAAAGGTATGCCTTAACAACTGGTAAAATCAGAAACCTAGACAAGAGATGATCTTACTGTGAATATCCCAAGCTACTGCATTAAAAAATGGTCAGCAGTGTAGTAGCTAGATCTAAATGTTATCTTTCGAGAAATGATTCTTTCATCTTTTTCAAATGATGATTTCTTTTCATCCTGGAATATTGTACAGGTTTTTATGTGAACTGAAAAAATAAAAAAATAAACATTAAAAAAATTTTTAAGTGAATTCCTATCCCCTCTAAATAAAAGCCTCCACAGTGTCCTTGCAAATTGCTTTAGCAATTTCTTCCCAAAAGTGGGTGGAAAAAAAGAACAAAATATTCAGATTATCTGTAAGGCCAGAGGCAAATGAAATGGTCTGTGGTTGTCATCAGATCTGCATGGAAATTACCTTTAGTATGTTTTTGCCCACTTTCTGTAGTGATTCTAGCCCGATAAGGTTAGGGGGAAAGATAGGTCATCAGTATCATAACTCACATTCAATCTGTCTTCATTTTCCTTTCCCTTTCACATACAAGAAGATTAGATTTCATCTCCCATTCTTAAAAGACAAGTCAAATCACAACAACATTTTTTAATGTCCCTTACTCAGAATCATTGACTACTAGAGCCAGGAGGCCACTAAGAGGCAGACTAACAGGACTGAAAACCATATGGGCTTTGGACATGGACCAAACTAGACCAAGTTACATAATCTCTTCAAAGCCTCCTCATCTGTAAATTGGGGATAATAATGGTCCCTCATTCATAGGACTCTTCTGAGGGAGGTTAAATGAAACCATGCCCGTAAAAAGCCTGGTTTATGACAAGTGTGGAGAAAATGGTGGCTATTAATTACTAAGTTTGACCTCCTCATTTTACACGTGAGAAAAAAAGGAAGCTGGTACCAAAACTCACATCTCTCCATTAGACCACACCAGTCTTTCTCCAGATTCTCCTATTTACTGACTGACTTTCTTTAAAGCCAAGGGCGAAATTCCTTAAGTTTCTACAACCACAACCTTCACTTTCATTTACTAAATCACCCTCTGACCTCCAGGCTTCAATCCTCTAAATATGCCCTTTGCTAGTGCCTTCTATGAAATGGACAAGCCCCTTCATTATACCTAGATATTCATTCTGCTTAAACCTAGTGCTTACTCAAAGCACTCCTTCTCCAAACTAAAATGCTATAATAAAACTGTCTCATTTGAGTGCCTGGGTGTCTCAGTCAATTAAGTGTGCCACTTCAGCTCAGGCCATGATCTCGAGTTTCGTGAGTTGGAGCCCTGTGTCAGGCTCAGTGCTGACAGCTCGGAGCCTGGGGCCTGCTTTGGATTCTGTTCCTCCCTCTCCCTCTCTGCCCCTCCCCCCTTCCCCCCCCAAAATAAACAAACATTTAGGAAAAAATTAAAAAACAACAAAAACACTGTCTCCTTCACGTGGAACCCAGTACAGGCCAAGTTATTGTTATTAAAATGAAACATCTTTAGCAACACTTTTAAATAACAATGGCCACCAGGTATTAAATACTATGTGCCAGACACTGCCCCAAACACTTTGCACTTATTATTTCATTTTACCCTCACAATAAGCTTATGAGGTAGATATATTACTATTTCAGGGGAACATGTGCATATCACTGAATAAGGAATATTTCACATGCCCAGCTTATTATCACATAAACCCGTCTAAAAGAGAAGCAAATTCTCATGTGGGAGCATTCTACTTCTATATTAGGCACAAGGGGACCCCTCCTATAAAAAGACACTTAAAGCAAATACGTTGAAGGTGAACTCATAGATTTTGAGAGTCACTTTTAGCTAGGTTATGTATCTAATCCAGACTATCTATACAGACAGCTTTGAGAATCAGGGTCTAACCTCAACTTTCTGCAATCTCATTTCAATAGTATTTATAAAAGAATTCAACAAATCCGATTTTGTTGCCACTGGGGAAAATATTAGGTATGGCAATGGAGATCAGCATATGAATTAGTTCTCTCTTTGTTGAGCCATGAAGCAAATTAGGCCTTATGTAAAATTGTCTGAACTGTTTGTAGCGATAAGTTGCTGTCCACAGACTAATACATTCCTGAAAGGCTATTTTTATTTTTTTAAGTTTATTTATTTGTTTTGAGAGACAGAGAGAGCATGTGTGCACCAGAGGGGGAGGGGCACAGAGAGAGGGAGAGAGAGAGAGAATCTTGAACAGGCTCTGCACTGTCAGGGAAGAGCCTGATATGGGGCTTGAACTCACGAACCTTCAGATCATTACCTGAGCCAACATCAAGAGTCAAACACTTAACTGCCTGAGCCACCCAGACACCCCTGAAAGACTCTTTTAAAGCAAATTTCGGGGCACCTGGGTGGCTCAGTCAATTAAGAGGCTGACTTCAGCTCAGGTCATGATCTCACAGGTGATGAGTTTGAGCCCTGCATCAGGCTCTGTGCTGACAGCTCAGAGCCTGGAGCCTGATTCAGAATCTGTGTCTCCCTCGCTCTCTGCCCCTCCCCCACTCATGCTCTATTTCTCTCTCTCTCTCTCTCTCTCTCTCTCTCGCATGTGCTCTCTCTCTCTCTTGCGTGCGCACGTTCAAAAATAAATGAAACACCAAAGCAAACTTTCACACAGTAAGCCCCAGTTATCCACTGATTGTCTCTTTATTATTATTTTGCTTATAAAAGAAGTACATGTTTGCTTCTTTTGTTCAAATAGAAGTTTACAAAGTAAAAGAATCTCTGATCCTGCTCTATGGAGATAATGACAGCTATGAGCAATCTGATACATATCTTCCCAAATGCACATATATGGTCACAAATACTTATTTTTTCAAAATGAGAATATATTATACACATTGCTCTACAAATTGCTTTCATCCACTTAGTATATATCACAAACATCATTCCATGTTATTATATTTGTATGTAGATATCTAAATAATTAGGCCCCCCCCTTTTTTTACTGCTACCCAGTATTCCATAGTTCAGGTGTACCATAATGTATTAGCCATATCCCTATTGATGAACATTCAGGATCTTTCCCTAATTCTTCACAATACTCCAATTAATATCCCCATGCATGTGTCTTTGTGTATTTGTTCAAGCATCTCTATATAGTTGAGCCCTGTAAGTGGTAATGATGCTGGGTCAAAGAGTATGTGTATTTTATTTTATTTTGTTTAAGTTTATTTATTTATTTTGAGAGAGAGAGATAAAGCAGGGAAGAGGCAGAGAGAGAGGGAGACAGAGAATCCCAAGCAGGCTCAGCGCTGTCAGCTTGGAGTCCGCTTCAGGGCTTGAACTCAGGAACCTTGAGATCATGACCTAAGAGGAAATCTGGAGTCAGTCGCTTAACCGACTGAGCCACCCAAGCGGCCCAAGTATGTGCATTTTAAATTTTAAAAGATACTGTCAAGTTGTCTTTTAAAAGGACCAAACCTGGGGCGCCTGGGGGCTCAGTCGATTAAGTGTCCAACTTCGGCTCAGGTCATGATCTCACTGTTTGTGGGTTCTAGCTCGGCATCTGGCTCTGTGCTGACAGCTCAGAGCCTGGCCCTGCTTTGGATTCTGTGTCTCCCTCTCTCTCTGTCCCTCCCCTGCTTGCGCTCCCTCTCTCTCAAAAATAAATAAACATTACAAAAAAATTTTTGAAGACCAAACCAACTTACATTCCTACTTAGAGTATATAAGAGTGCCATTTTCGTCATATCCTTGAAAGCTTTGAATAGTATCAATCTTTAAAAATCTTGCCAATCCAGGGGCACCTAAGTGGCTCAGTCAGTGAGATATCTGACTCTTGATTTTGGCTCAGGTCATGATCTCACGGTTCATGTGTTCAAGCTCTGCCTTGTGTCAGGCTCTGCACTGATAGCCCAGCATGGATAGTGAGGAGCCTGCTTGGGATTCTCTCTCCCTCTCTTTCGGCCCCTTCACCATTCATGTGTGTGTGCACGTGTGTGCACTCTCTCTCAAAATAAATAAACTTTAAAAAATAAATAAAAAATAAAAATCTTGCCAATCCCACAGGCAAACAATGCTATCTCATTACTGTTTAATTTCCATTCATTAAAATGTTTGAGGGCTGCTTGGGTGGCTCAGCCAGTTAAGCATGTGATTTTGGCTCAGGTCATGATTTCATGGTTCATGAGTTTGAGCCCTGAGTCTGGCTCTCTGCTGTCAGCCCACTGTGGATCTTCAGTCTCCCTCTCTCTCTGCCCCTCCCCTCATTTGTTCCCTCTCTCATAAACTTTTTAAAAAGTTTGATAATCATATGTATTTTTCTAAAAGTAATAACTATTCATTACAGAAAATATAGAAAACACCAAAAATATATAAAGAATGCTCTTTACATCCACAATTCTGCTTCCCTGAGTGAGCCACTAGGAATATTTTGATGTATTTTTACCAGTTTCTTCTTATGCATATTTTTTTCCAAAACTGGAACCATTCTATACATTCAGTTGACCCTTGAACAGTGTGGTGGGAGGGTAGGGGTGCTGATCCCCTGTGCAGTGGAAAATCCACATATAACTTTTGATTCCCCACAAACTTAACTGCTAATAGGCTATTGTTGACTGGAAGCCTTACAGATAACACAGCCAATGAGCACATATTTTGTATGTTACATGTATTATACACTGTATTCTTACAAGAAAGTAAGCTATAAAAAAAGAAAGTGTTATTATGAAAATCATAAGGAAAAAATCATAGGGAAGAGAAAATCCATTTATAGTACTATACTGCATCAAAAAATTCCATATATATGTTGTTCAAGGATCAACTGTATAGTATTGTGTGCTTTTCTTCACTTGACCTTTAATGTGAGCCCTCTCCCATGTTATTAAAAATTATTTAAAAATCATGTTGAAGGCTGCATAATATTTTAGCATATGGATGTTACCTAATTAATTTAACCAGTCCCCTATTGTTTGTGGGGCATTTAGGTTGGTCTTTAAATTTTTCTAGTACTGTAACTGATCCTGTTCTGAACATCCTTGAATATAAATTTGCATGTCTCTGTAATTAGTTTTTTGAAATAATTCTTAGATGCAAACTTGCTGAATCAAATGATACATTTCAAGGTAATTGACTAGAATCCCTAAAACACTTTCCCTGTGATTTTCAAAAGCAATTGAAAACAATAATTTGTAGTAATAGTCCCATTGATAAATAGACCCCAATAAGAAGACAAACACATGCACTGATCTTCTGTAAAACCATAAAAGCAATTTTAAATTAAATTAAATTAAATATAATGATTCTTGAAATGAGTCACCGGCACAAAATAGTGCCTGATTTGGGGTGGAGAGATTGTTTCTTTTGTTTAGGATTTGAGTTTGGGCAGTTTTTTGGCAGGTGTACACTATTTTAACATTTTACTGGAGAAAAAAGGTGGGGACAAATAGTTTAATTGAACAGAACACACTCACCTTAAAAGCCTTTCAGCTTCAATTACACCTCCCTCCCCCCAGACCTCACACTCAATCCTGTTCCCAGCCTTTAACAGAAGTGACTGCTTTTTTGGAAATAAACAAGCTGACCTAGGGCTGAAAGAAAGACTAAATACAGAAAACCAAGGAAGGCACAAATGCAAAATAGGCTTGCAAATTAACAAAAAAAGAAATAGCCAAGGGGTAATCAAAACATCAAAAACAGGTCTTCAGAGAATGGAGATCATATCAGTTCCCTGGTCAAGTTGTGTGATTGTAAATTTTGATACAGCCTTTATCTAATCTACTATTGTTTTTAACTTGAGGAAACCTCCAAAATTGGAAATAAATACTAATGCAAAGACTAGAGCTTTACTGTTTTCATTAGCTCTGTATTTTATTTACTTTTTAAGCTTTTTTTAAAAATTTAAATTCCAGCTAACAGTGTAATATTAGCCTCTGGCATAAACCCCTGGTGCTCATCACAAATGCACTCCCATTGGCTCTGTATTTTAATTCTAAGATTATGAACCAGCTTGTACTGTGTTGTAGCTGAAATGTAACATAACCCTTCCCAGATAGATCTTAAACTCTTGACTCCTCATCAAGGACTAAAGTTGTTAATTGTACTCCTGACAATGAGATGATCCAGAGCAGCCTAGAACCTGTGTTAGCCTGGCTGGAGGGAGGGGTGCCTGGGTGGCTTAGTCGGTTGGGCATCCGACTTCAGCTCAGGTCATGGTCTCACGGTTTGTGGGTTTTAGCTCCAAGTTGGGCTGTGTGCTGACAGCTCAGAGCCTGGAGCCTGCTTTGGATTCTGTATCTCCCTCTCTCTATCTCTCCCCTGCCCCTCTCAGAAATAAAAATTAAAAAAAAATTAAAAAATTAAGAAAACAAAAAAACAAAAAAAGACCGGCTGGAGGAAGGCCCGTATGGTGGCAGGGCAGAATCCCCTTATCATTTATTGTAACTTCCCCTACAAGTGAAGGGGGTGAAATGTTTCAAAACCCAGTGTCTCCCCGTGGAAAATAAAATGCATCATCAGGTGAAGTGAAAGTCAAGGTACCTCATTTGAGGTCACAAAAGTTCTAGAATGAAAGACTGGAAAAGTTCAGATGAGAAATGTTTTAGCCACTGACTAGGAAATAGTGCAATGTCCTGTCTGAGTCAGTTACACTGTTTGATAAACAAACATCTAGGACACACATTGCAAAATGAAGATTAAGAAACCTTAGGGCAGAGGGCAGATCATCACACATACAAGTGTACCGAGGCACTCAGCCAACACACACATAGGAGCCTGGCTTCAGAACTTGGAAGTCTATGACCCTGGGCCTTGTCTTTTCCTTTTTCAGCTTATTCTGTTGATGCAGGTTTGAACTGAGGCGACAGTTTTAATTTCTATACATACAAAGAAAGAGTATGCATTTGCCTTTGAACTTTAAAGTCCATAACACGTGAACTTCGCAAATAGAATTTCAGAGCTGCAAAGGACTTTTAAAGATAATCGAGAGTCCTATCGTTCATTTATTTACAAATGAGGAAACTGGGGCTCCTAGAGGTTAAGTCATTTATTCAAGGTTACAAAGCTAGTTATTTTAGAAATGAGGGCTGGAACACAGATCTCCTGACCATCAGCTCAGATCTCACCCTACTTTGCCACATTGCCTGCCCCACCTCCATTTTCCAGAGGTTTGATGACCTAACCATAAGCACAGTTACTATAATCGCACTTATTAAGGTGCTCTGGATTGAATTTGATTTTGATTTTGATTAAACAAAAAGAATCAAGAATATCTGAGGAAAACAGGAACATAGATAGGGTCTGTTCAATTTACGTAGACCGTGTCCGAGAAAGCAAGCACAAGTTTTAACGGGAAAGATTTTTTTTTTCTCATTTTCCTATCTTGTTCGGGAAACAAGCCCACAGACATTTCCAATACACTGTCAATTATTTGCGTGTGCCCAGTTGACTCTGCAAAAGACCCAATCCAGGGTGCAACCTCCTTCTTACCCAACAGGCATAGGAAGTCAGTTGTCAACTTGTCCTGTGTACCACTGCTTTCCTTATTCCCTGTTTGCCACTTTTATGACATTCCTCCTATTTTGTTTAACTGTGTCAGCAAATATTCACGGTCTCTACGACTTGATATCAGAAAGGAACTTTCCATTATTGTGGAAAATGTGACATTCTCAGAGGTTGGGGCCAGGAAGACATTTGGGGCATCTGCCAAATATAATTCGGTAACACTAGCTGTCTCATTCCTGTTTGCCTCTGATCTTTCTATCTTCTATACCATATACATATGACAGAAACTATAAACATTCAGAAATATCCTAAAGTCACCAATAGTCTACATTGAAAATGACCAATAAATACAGGGAAAGATGCTCAGCATCATTAGTCTTTCGGGTAATATAAAATGTAAATCAAAGCCGCAATGAGGTAACACTTCCCACCCACTAGAAGGGCTGTTTTACAAAAAAGGAAAGGGGCGCCTGGGTGGCTCAGTCGGTTTAGCGTCCAACTCTTGATTTCAGCTCAGGTCATGATCTTGTGGTTTATGGGATCGGGCCCCATGTCGGGCTCTATGGTGACAGCAAGGATTCTCTGCTTGGGATTCTCTCTCTCTCCCTCTCTCTCTGCCCCACACCCAGCTTGCTCTCTGTCTCTCTCAAAATAAATAAATAAGCATTTTTTCAAACACTTTTTTTGGAAAATAACAAGTGTTGACAAGGATATGGAGAAAATGGAAACCGCCTATATTGCTAGCAGGGATGTAAAATGGTACAGGTGCTATGGAAACCAGTTCAGAAGTTCCTCAGAAAGTGAAACATGAGTTATCATTTAATCCAACAATTCTCCTCCTAAGTATATGTCTAAAATAACTGAAGACAGGTACTGAAACAAACATATGCACACCCATGTTCATAGTAACACTATTTATAATTTCTAAAAAGTGGAAAAAACCCAAATGCCCATCAATTTATGAACAGATAAACAAAATGTGGTATATCCATACAATAGAACATTATCTGCCCATAAATATGAGTAGACACTGATACATGTTACAACATTGATGAACCTTAAAAACAGCCCACCAGAGGTACCTGGGTGGCTCAGTCAGTTTAGCGTCCGACTCTGTTTCAGCTCAGGTCATGATCTCATGGTTTGTGAGTTCAAGCCCCACATGGGGCTCCATGCTGACTGTGCGGGACCTGCTTGACACTCTCTCTCTCCCCCCCCACCCCTCCCCACCTCATTTTCTCTGCCTCTTTCTCAAAAATAAACTTAAAATTTTTTTGGAAAAAAAAAAAAACTTGCCAAGTGAAAAGGGCAAGAACAAAAGATCACATATCGTACGATTCCATTTATACAAAATATCCAGAATAGATAAACCCATAGGGACAGGATACACAATACTGGATGCGAGAGCTGAGGGAGAGGATACAGCTTAACAGGTATAGGATTTTACTTTGAAGTCATGGAAAGGTTTTGAAACCAGTGGGGGCAATGGTTGCACAATATTGTGAATGTACTAAATGGCACGGGGTTGTATGCTTCAAAATGGTTATGTGAATAACAGGTATGTGAATTTCACCTCAAAAAATCATTAAAAATCTGCACTGAAAGAACAACACTAAAGATTACAAACTTTCTGTTTTCAAGAGTTCATGGGGTGAAGCATCAGAGGAGACGCTGGGGGTAAAATTTATGTTCAGTGAGTCGTGGGGGTGTTTTTCTTGCTCACTTGTCTTGGCTCATTTTCTAAGACTTAATGTTTTCTATATCTGCATGATACTCTAAGTCCTGAAAACTAACAGCTTCAGCACTGAGAGTTTAATCTGTTCTCATGGATTTTTTTTTTATTTCTCTTAAATGGGAAAAAAATATCTAGGGATAAAATACTAATTTAAAAAATTTTTAATGTTTATTTGTGAGAGAGAGATGAGGGGCATGAGTGGGGGAGGGGCAGAGAGAGAAGGGAACAGAGGATCTCATATGGGCTATGTGCTGACAACAGAGAGCCTGATGTGGGATTCAAACTCACAAACCTCAAGATCATGACCTGAGCAGAAGTCAGACACTCAACCAACTGAGACACCCAGATGCCCCTAATTACTTTTTAATTCAATACCATATCCAGAATTACCTGAATAAATCCTTCACTGACATACAATATAAGTTATAATGATTTTATGATTTAATAAAATTACCACACTGTGTAGTGTGTTTCTAAATGATGAGGCATTCAAACTACCAATGTTCTTTGAAAACATTCCACAGTTTGAAACTTAAGTCCCTAATTCCCATTTTTTTTCTTCTTTTTAATAATTGTTTTAATTATATTTATTTTGAGAGAGATAAAGTACAAGCTGGGGAAGGCCAGAGAGAGAGAGAGAGAGAGAGAGAGAATCCAAACAGGCTCTGCAGAGTCAGCGCAGAGCCCAACGTGGGGCTGGAACTCACAAAACTGTGAGATCATGACCTGAGCCGAAATCAAGAGTCAGACGCTTAACCGACCGAGCCACCCAGATGCCCCTTGCCTTTTTTTCTTAAGAGATTAATGAAGTGAAACACATTCCCTATGAATTCAGAATTTCCAGAAATTTTAAATATTTATTCCAAAGTCCTTCATTCATGCATTCAGTCATTCAACAAATATTTATTTAATTTGGACTCTGTGCCATACTGGGTGTGGGCACACAGATTCAAGCTGAAATAAAAAGACAAAGTCCCTGCCCCTAGGAAGCTTACATAGTAATGTAGAAGATGAACAAGGTAATTCCAGAAAGTGGTAACTTCTACGGGCAACATGAAACTATGAAATCAAGATCATGTTTGTGTGTGCATGGAGGGTATACTTTAGATAGCGTGATTAGCTTTGCCGAGAAGGTGATGTCTGAGCTGAGATGAAAGTCATGGAAAGGAGCCAGCCGTGGTCACCCAGGTCTGGAGGAAGAATATTCCAGATAGAGGGGATGGATCATCAAGTGCAAAGGTCATAAAGCCAGTCTGGCCTTGGGCCTTGTACTGCTTGGATGGGTCAAGGGAATCGAGGGCACAGGGTCATGGGAACAAGACGTAAATGTAGAGAAGGCCTGGTTTTTCAGAGTTGTATAGGCTAGGGTTAAAAGTTTGGTTTTACGAGGGTATATCTGTGCTCTGAAATGTCTTTCAATACCAGTGGTAACCTGGTTACAAACGCAGTAGCTAGTGGTGAAACACACACACACACACACACACACACACACACACACAGATGCACACTTAAAAGGGGATATACCAAGACAACTACACCTCTCTCTGGTTGTGAGAAATTAATGTGATCAACCTGGAAGATTTCTTTCTTGCCCACTAGTCCAGGGTTTCTCAATCTTGGCAATATTGGCATTTGGTGTAGATAATTTTTTCCTTAAAAATTTTTCAATGTTTATTTCTTTTTTGAGAGAGAGAGAGAGAAAGAGACAGAGCATGAGCAGGGGAGGGCAGAGAGAGAGAGGGAGACACAGAATCCAAAGCAGGCTCCAGGCTCTGAGCTGTCGGTACACAGCCCGATGTGGGGCTCAAACCCACAAACCCTGAGATCATGACCTGAGCTGATGTTGGACGTTCAACCGACAGAGCCACCCAGGCGTCCCTGAGAATTCTTTATCTGGGGAGCTGTCCTATGTACGGTACCATGTTTAGCAGCATCCCTGGTCTTTATCCATTAGATGCCAGTATACCCATCCCTCAGGGTTGTGACCCCTCTTAAACATCTTCAGATATCGACAAATGTCTTGGGGTGGGTGGTGCAATATTGACCTTGGTTGGGGCGCCTGGGTGGCTCAGTCGGTTAAGCATCTGACTTCGTCTCAGGTCATGATCTCACGGTCTGTGAATTTGAACCCTACGTCAGGCTCTGTGCTGACAGCTCGGAGCCTGGAGCCTGCTTCAGATTCTGTGTCCTTCTCTTGCTCTGCTCTCCCCCCTCATTCTCTCTCTCTCTCTCTCTCAAGAATAAATAAAACATATATTTTTTTTAATATTGACCTTGGTTAGTACTATTGTTCTAGTGTGGAGCAAGGGAGTGAAAAGGTGCCATGTACAGAAGGCAGACTTTGAAGAAAATGGCATTTTCTTTTTAATTTCACCTTTCCTACATCCAGACTCATTCCAAAGCCTCTCTTGATTCCCAGAACTCATGCAGTGGTGTTAAGTAAATATTCAGTAAATTCATTCAATGCAGACTACCAACCTGTACACATTGAGCCAAAATTTTTCTTTGACAGCAGGGTGGTGGGTGCAGGATACCACTGCATTTGAATCGTCTGGGCAGCCGCCTCAACTTTCCAGCTCATTCTGTTTATACAGAACCTTAGAGAGACTACATCTCTTACTTTGTGTTCATATGACACCAAAAGAATTACTCATTTTATGCATTGCAACAAAGTTCTTTGAAAACACAACTTTTATTCACTGACTTCAGTGAGCCTGGTTGGCTCCGTCAGTGGAGCGTGCAAGTCTCAATCTCAGAGTTCTGAGTTTGAGCCCCACATCGGGTGTAGAGCCCACTTAAAAAGTAAATCTTAAAACAGAATTAAAGTGTCTGAAATATGTATCCAGGCATCCATACTGGTGTGAATGAGTGATGAATAAAGCAATATGGAAGAAGAGACAAATCTCCCACGAGGAATTCCAAATAATTTATGTAGATATTCCCCTCTCAATGACATGGAGCATAACTACTCACATGGCAAGTCAAGGCTGCACATGCCATCAAAGGCAGTGGCAATAACATTAGAGCAGACAAACCTCATAAACACTATCTTGGACAGGTGGTCAACATTAACACCATCAATGATAGGTCATTCTGATATCCCTAGATATGATGTGACGACACTTGCACCTGACCTCTATTGTCCTTCCTTTTAAAAAGCCATAACCAAGCATTGGGTGTTGTATGAAAACCCAATTTGTCAACAAATTACATTAAAAAATAAATAAATAAAAATAAAAACCCATAACCACAGTCTAATCATTAGAATAACATCAGAAAGATGGACATTCTACACAAGTTCTGACCTATATTCCTGCAAACCCTCAAGGTCATCAAAAGTGAGGAAATTTCTGAGAAACTGCATAGGCAAGAAGAGCCTAATGAGTCAGGGCAGCTAAATACAACGTGGTTTCTTTGATGAGCTCCTGAAACAGAAAAGAATATTAGGTAACAACTAGGGGAATTTGAAGAAAGTATAAAGTTCAGCTAGTAATAACGTGTCAATATTGTTTCTTTAGTTGTAACAATACACCCTTCTGACCGTGAGGTGTTAACAAGTGGGTTTGCAACTTTTTGCAGTTCTAAAACTATACTCAAATAGACAAGTTTATTTTTTAAAAATGCCTGCAGACATGGCCAAATGTCCCCTAGGAGGCAAAATCTCTCCCGGTTGAGAGTGACTGCTCTAGGTCCACGTAACCATTTGTTTTTAATTATAACATTTTTCAGCCTTTATATTTTACCAACTCCCAAGTTTTTATCCATGCTGGCAGCAACCCTTGATGGGCAAGAATTTTTCTTATGACTTCAAGATCTCCTGAATCGTCACCCACAGCTGCCCCAAATTTCCTCCTCTCTAGTTTTGTCTGGCAATTCACAACTTGCCAATTGAAGTGGGGGTTCATTGTCATATCCCTCAAGGGTAACAATATCTAATAAATCGGGTCTATACTTCTACTTCCATAGTTTGCTGATTTGTTTCTTTTGTGTGATTTTCAGGGTTTGAAAACCTTCGTGGTGAAATGACTAGCTAAAAATGGCTACTTGAACTTCACTGCTGCAGTAACTGTACTTTGAAAGCAATACTGTGTTCATATTAAGGTCGCTTTGCCTGTAGAGATATTCCACTGATTTATGGAACAGAAGGCTTCAGCTTTGGACATGAAATAGAATTAATTTAAGGCAAAGGGGTCTGCCAAACTCAATGTCATCAATCACTTTCCGTAGCATTTCATGATGCAAGCCCACCTCAATTAGCGGTTGTTTCAGCTATGAGTGCCAATTAATGTCTGTCCTCTTCTGGATCTAAAGATGAAGGAATAAAGGGCTTTGACTTAATATTGAAATTAAGCCTGAGAAAATGAAAAAAGATCAGTGAGAGAGACAAAGGGAGTCAGTGACTCTTTCAAGGTTTAATTCTCTTTCCGAGATGGTAGTTCCTTTCGTATCACTGTTTCCTTCCTCTGATACGCTCTTCCTCTTCCCACTCAGGCCCTGATAGAAACATAGCCTGTGTTTTTATCATACACATAACAGAGTGTCTTGGCTGGGCTCAAGCTAGTGCTAGAACTTCATCGGAAATAGGTCAGGTGATAGTTTCCCTTACTCCTTCCTTTACTTATTGGCATAAGTCTATAGGCATGGAGACTTTGGAATTGGGACTGAAGGAAGAGTGATAAGTTGGTGTGGTTTTTCTGGGGCACACAGAAGAGAGAGAGATCTGGAAAGAATACAGGGCAAGTAGAGTGTTTGATGCTTTGGCTAGCCCTTTGGGTTCAAGGCCCAGTGGGGAAGATAGAGCCAAAAGCTGAAGGCACTGTTTTCCTGAAGTCCCTTCTATGATTCCGGGCTCAAATTATGCTGTTTAGAGCCAAAGTGACAAAATCTATATGAAGTTGGGTGACAGGCCCAGCTCTTAATACCTCAAGGACTGGAAGTTCTGTGCTATTTGCACAAAGGGCATCAGCAATGGAGGCAGTGATGAGGTGCCTTAACCAGTAGTCCAGACTATAAGAATGTGAGTGAGATATTCACAGGCACATGTGGTAACAGTCCCCCCCCCCTTACCTCCCCACTGAGAGTCATCAGAAATAACTGGAGAGTCTTTGGAATGGGGTTAAATTCCTCTGTGAGCAGGTGGGGCCTTGCAGCTGATGAAATTTGGATAGTAGGGTTCATGTGATCTCATTTCACCAGCTGGAAAAGTCTGGGATAGTTGTGTTACATAATTCTTGTTTTCTAGGGCTTGCTGTTAATAGGAACTGGGAGTTCTTAAGCTTACCTCCATTATAGACTAATACCGCGCCAAGCCTAAGCCATCATTCCCCTCCTAGAACTAAGGGAATTCTACTGCAGTTTCCACTGAATCCTTTGAGCTGTCTTATCTAACATCATAGTCACTGGCTACTGCTCTCATCCTCTATAAATTCCCTAGAGTTAGTCTTCCTTAGATAGTCTCTTAAGTCAACAAGGACAATCCTCCTCCAGAAGAGTCATTTAACTTTATCCACCTTGGTAAGCTCTAAATATCCTTTTATAAACACTTCCCAGAGGGAGCCACTTGCTTCTTTCAATTACCAATGATTTCTTCTTCTTCTTCTTCTTTTTTTTTTTTTTTTTTAAGTAGGCTCAACACCCAGCATGGAGCCCAACATAGGGCTTGAACTCACAACCCTGAGATCAAGACCTGAGCTGAGATCGAGAGTCTGGCGCTTAACCGACCGAGCCACCCAGGCGCCCGTGACCAATGATTCTTGTTATGAAAGTGAGTCTCTTCACATCATTACTTTATTGAAAATCTAGACTTTTGTAATGCTGGGGGGAATATAACATTATTTTGTTCTTTGTCTCATTTTTTTGGTACTGTTTATCAACATGGAAAGCAGGTAATCACACTCTTTGCATTGTGGTGGATACAGAAAACAATTAAGCGAACATCAAGATTTCTCGACTATATTATCAACTGACAAAAGATTTGTCACACATTTTCTGGACCCTAGCCACATGTCGTGTTGCTGATTCATATAAGATCCACTTAAGGTTTCAGAATAATATGGTTGGTTGTACTGTAGATATTGGTATCCTGACCACTCCCCTCTATCACTAAGGATATGAAAGAAGGTCATGCAATAGGTTCATTTTTATTTTTGACAAAGCCAATACTAACAACCCAACAAGGAATTTGGATACTAGTCTTTCCAGTAAGCTTCTAATCTGCTTCTCAAGTAACACATAATTCATCCAAGATCCAAGTGCTCCTGCAGTCTATGTATAAAATGGAAAATATTCACAAGATGACATGCAAAAGATCAAAAAAATAGGGGGCGCCTGGGTGGCTCAGTCAGTTAAGCGCCTGACTTTAGCTCAGGTCATGATCTCGCTGGTTTGTGAGTTCGAGACCCGTGTTGGGCTCTGTGGTGACAGCTCAGAACCTGGAGCCTGCTTCAGATTCTGTGTCTCCCTCTCTCTCTCTCTGCGCCCCCCACCTTGCTCACGGTCTGTCTCTCCCTCAAAAAAATAAACATTTAAAAAATGTTTTAGGGCACCTGGGTGGCTCAGTTGGTTTAGGCATCTGACTTCAGCTCAGGTCATGATCTCACAGTTCATGAGTTCAAGCCCTGCATTGACCTCTGTGCTGACAGCTTGGATCCTGGAGCCTGCTTCAGATTGTGTCTTCATCTCTCTCTGCCTCTTCCCGGCTCGTTCTCTCTCTCTCTCTCTCTCTCTCTCTCTCTCTCTCTCTCTCTCAAAAATAAATAAACATTAAAAAAATTGTTTAAAGATCAAGAAAATAAATATGAATACTACTGAGTTCATATACAAGACTTTATCATGGAAGTGTTACAAAACATTTTAAGATATTCGTGGAGATAGACAAGCAAAACCTAATGACAAATCCGCTATCTAGAGAAAGAAAACCAAAATTATAAGATAGATGTCTCGGCAGATTAAGCAAGAAGAAATAGTGGTAAAACAACAACATCAGTCTTTAGAGCAATCCAAAGATCTTCAGAGTTTGGTCTAGGGTTTCTTTAATAACTATAGCATCATTGTCTTTAAGTCAGATGAAAAACCAAGATGACCAAAAAAGAGGTCTTAAAATGAAGCTAAGTGAAATTATACTAGCCCTCTTGTGATGCACATTCCAACAGTTTCCATATAGCAAGAGCAATTTCAGTAAGTATAAACAGGCAGCCCCTCTCCCAGAGAAAATGCCATAAAGTGGGGCGCCTGGGTGGCTCAGTCGGTTGAGCGTCCGACTTCAGCTCAGGTCATGATCTCACGGTTTGTGAGTTCGAGTCCCGTGTCGGGCTCTGTGCTGACAGCTCAGAGCCTGGAGCTTCTTCGGATTCTGTGTCTCCCTCTGTCTCTGCCCCTTCCCCACTTGGGCTCTCTCTCAAAAATAAATAATCATTAAAAAAATTTTAAAAACCACAAATCAGATTACCTTCATGTGTTTTTTGTTTTTTTTCTTTATTTGTTTTTTAAACATTTTTTAATGTTTATTTATTTTTGAGAGAGAAAGCAAGTGGGAGAGGGGCAGAGAGAGAGGGAGACACAGAATCTAAAGCAGGCTCCAAACTGTCAGCACAGAGCCCGATGTGGGGCTCGAGCCCACAGACCATGGGATCATGACCTGAGCTGAGGTCTGAGGCCCAACCCACTGAACCACCCACGCACCCCTGTTTTTAAAATTTTTATCTAAACATCACTGATATAACATCTACATTGAAAGATGGCATTGGAAACACAATAGGCACTTCTGGTTTCCTGTCCAGCATGCAAGGAGTTTGGAAGTCACCCCTCCATCCTAACAAAAAGTACAAAAGCTGAGCAAACTGAAAAACCCACTCTCTTAGATCCACAAAAGAAGTGAGATCATAAGGCAAAATGTTGCCCTTGAAAGTGGAGAAACAGGCAGATACAGAGACTCACAACTTACCTAAGCAGAAATTCAGGGCAGAAATCTCCACAAGAACCAGTACTGGGGTAGAAAGTCCTGATTTATAATTAATGAATTATGGGAGGCTTAGCGGGGACAGGTCCAAGAGTTAAAAATTCCAGGGGCGGGGGGGGGGGGGGAGGGAACCCTACACTTTTGTCACTTTCACCTCCTGGAGCTCTACCAGGTTCTTAAAGTGAAGAAAAGAGGAAAATCCCCTTAAGCTTCTGTTAGAGGGAGGAGAAAAGGAACTATTTCTAAATAGACCAGGGCATTCTGTTCTTCTTAACAAGACCTGACCTCTAGAGAATTTCTTTTACCACGGCCTAACCTACTGGGGTTTTAGCAGAGCCTAACTGACCTGGGGGAAAGGTAGTAACTCCATTTCAGTTTGCTCTAGCCTTCCATGAAAGGGAAGGGATGTATCCAACTCCAGCCCCTTCTGGCCACCCTGTCATAGCTAAGATGAGGGAGGAGGACCGAGAAACACTGGTAAAGTTTATGGTCCACTGGCACAGGCTTATTAAAAGACTGAAACCTGATCATTGGACTATGAAACACTTCCCCTGCCCCCACACCTTATAAGCACATTCCTGAAGACCTATTTGCTGGAAATCTTTTCATTCAGTACATCATGTTTGGCTTTCAACAAAAAATTGAGACATACTAAATGGCAAAAATACAGTTTGAAGACACAAAGTAAGCATCAGAATCAGACTCAGATATGGCAGGGATGTTGGAATTGTCAGACTATTAAAAACAACTGAGGGTGGCGTGCCTTGGGTGGCTCAGTCAGTTAAGCATCGAACTTCGGGTCAGGTTATGATCTCACAGTTCGTGGGTTTGAGCCACGCATCGGGCTCTGTGCTGACAGCTCAGAGCCTGGAGCCTGCTTAGGATTCTGTGTCTCCCTCTCTCTCTGTCCTTCCTCTGCTCACACTCTGTCTCTGTCTCTTTCTCTCAAAAATAAACATTACATTAAAAAAAATAAAAACAACTGGGATTAATATGCTAAAGGCTCTAATGAAAAAGTGAACAACATGCTAGGACAGATAATGTTAAGCAGAAAGATGGAAATTTGAAAAAAGAATTAAAACGAAATACTAGACATCAAAAATACTGTAACAGAAATGAAGAATGCCATTGATGGGCTCATGAGTAGACTGGACATGGCTGAGGAAAGAATCTCTGAAATTGAGGACATTACAATAGAAACCTCCAAAACTAAAAAGCAAAATAATCTCAAAGCAAGCATAAGGAAGAAAACAATTAGTAATAGAGCAAAAATCAATGAATTTAAAAACGGGAAACCAATAAGGAAAGTCAATAAAATCATAAGTTAGTTCTTTATAAAGATCAATAAAATCAGTAAGCCTCTTGCTAAGCTAAGGAAAAAAGAGATATGACACAAATTACTAATACTAATGTTAAAAATGAAATAAAGGGTATCATTACAGATCTTATGAACATTAAAAGGATAATAAAGGAATAGTATGAACAATGCCATGCCCATAAATTTCATAAGCTAGATGAAATGGACCAATTCCTTGAAAGATACAATCTGCCAAAACTGACACAAGAAAAATTGACAATCTGAATAGGGCAATATCTATTTAAAACATTGAACCAATAATTAATAACCTTCTAAAACAGAAAGCATCAGGGTCAGATAGATTCACCGATGAATTCTACCAAGCATGTAAGGAAGAAATTATAGTAATTCTCTACAATCTCTTTTAGAAGATAGAAACAGAGAGAATTTTCCTAACTCATCCTATGAGGCCAGCATTACTTTGATACTCCAAACCAGGCATATATATTATTAGAAAAGAAAAATATGGATCAATATCTCTCAGGAACATATAAGCAAAAATACTCAACAAAATATTGGCAAATGAATCCAACAATATATAAAAAGAATTCTACAGCATGACCAAGTGATGTTCATCCCAGATATGGAAGGCTGGTTCAACATTTCACAATAAATTAATGGAATCTATCATATCGACAGACTAACGAAGAAAAATAACATGATCATATCAATAGATGCAAATAAAAGCGTATGACAAAATCCAATATCCATTCATGGCAAATACTCTCAGCAAATTAGGAATAGAGAGGAACTTCCACAAGTTGATAAAGAACGTCTGCAAAAACACTACAACTAGCATCATCCTTAATGTTGAGAAACTAGAAACTTTCTCACTATGATCAGGGGCAAGGCAAGGATGTCCACTCTCACCACTCCTTTTCAACATCACATTGGAAATCCTAACTAATGCAATAAGATAAAAAAAAAAAAACGTAAATAAAATGTGTACAGATTGGGAAAAGAGGCATAAAACTGTCTTTGTTTAAAGATGACATGAGTGTCTATGTAGAAAATTCGAGTCAACAAGAAAACTTTCTGAAACTAATGAGCAATTATAAGCAATTATCCTGCATCCTTATTAGTTGCAGGATACTAGATTAATATAAAAAACTCAATCACTTTCTTATACACCAAAAATGAATAAGTGGAAATTGAAATGAAAAACATAACACTATGTACATTAGCACATACAAGATAATTAAGTTTAAATCTAATCGAATATGTACAAAGCCTCTTTGAGAAAAACTATAAAACTGATAAAGAAATCAAGGAAGAACTAAATAAATGGAGTTATTCCATGCTCATGGATAGGAAGATTCAATATTGTCAAAATGTCAGTTATTCCCAATTTGATCTATAGATTCAACACAGAACCAATCAAAATCCCAGCAAGCTATTTTATGGCTATCAACAAACTGATTCTAAAGTTTATAAGGAAAGGCAGAAGACCCAGAATAGCTAACAGAATATTAAGGAAAGACAAAGCTGGAGAACTGACACTATCAAACTTCAAGACTTACTTTAAAACTACAAGCATTTTTATTTATTTTTTTTAAAAGTTTTTAAAAAATGTTTATTTTTGAGAGAGACAGAGACAGAGCGTGAGTGGGAGAGGGGCAGAGAGAGAGGGAGACACAGAATTAGAAGCAGGTTCCAAGCTCTGAGCTGTCAGCACAGAGCCCAACAGGGGGCTTGAACTCATGGACCATGAGATCATGACCTGAGCCGAAGTCAGACACCCAACAGACTGAGCCACCCAAGCACCCCAAGAATTTTTATTTTTTAATGTTTATTTATTTATTTTGAGACAGAGACAGAGACAGAGAGAGAGAGAGAGAGAGAGTGAGAGAGAGAGAGAGAGAGGGAAGGAGGAGCACAGAGATAGAGACAGAAAGAATCCCAAGCAGGCTCTGTGCTTTCAGAATTGTGAGATCATTACCTGAGCTGAGATCGAGTCAGACGCTTAACCAACTGAGCCACCCAGGCGCCCTGAGAATGCACCTCTTGATCTTGGGGTCATGAGTTCAAGCCTCACACTGGGTGTAAAGATTACTAAAAATAAATAAATAAATAAATAAATAAACAAACAAACAAACAAACATTTTTTTAAAAATAGAAAAGATGCAGAGCGTCTGGGTGGCTCGGTCAGTTAAGCAGCCAACTCTTGGTTTCAGCTCAGGTCATGATCTCATGATTTTGTGACTTCAAGCCCCATGTTGGGCTCTGCACTGGCATTGTATGGAGCCTGTTTGGGATTCTTTCTCTCCCTCTGTCTCTGCCCATACCCCACTCACGCTATCTTTATCTCTCAAAATAAATAAATAAACTTAAAAATTTTTTTAATAAAAAAGAAAAGATGCTCCATATCATTAAGGAAATGAAAAGTAAAACAACAATGAGTTATCACACACACCTGTTAGAATGACTAAAATTCAGAACCTTGATAACACCAGATGCTGGTGAGCATGTGTAGCAACCGGAATTCTCATTTTTCCGAGTGGAAATGCAAAATGATGCAGCCACTTTGGAAGGCAGTTTGGTAGCTTCTTACAAAACCAAACTTATTCTTAACATACGATCGAGTGTTTGCACTCCTTGGTATATATCCGGATGAGTTGAAAACTTGCATCCACAGAAAAACTGCACATGAATGTTTGTAGCAGCTGTATTCATGATTGCCAAAACTTGAAAACATTCAAGATGTTCCTCGGCAGGTGAATGGATAAATAAACTGTGGTACATCCAGATAATGCAACATTGTCCAAGGCTAAAAAGAAAAGAGCTATCAAGCCATGAGAACATATGGAGGAAATTTAAATGCATATTACAAAGTGCAAGAAGCCCATCTGAAAAGACTACATAGTGTATGATTTCAAACTCTATTGTGTTCTGGAAAAGGCAGATCTGTAGACATAGTAAAATGCCAGTCATTTCCAGGAGTACCAGAGGGTGGAGGGATGTATAGGCAGAACACAGAGGCTTTTTAGGACAGTGAAAATGATGATCATAGTGTGACAGTGTAAGTTCATCAGTTCTAACAGATGTCCCACTCTGGTTCCAGATGCTAATTGTGGAGGAGGGGAGGTGGAGGCAGTGCATGCATGGGGGCAGGGAGTACATGGGGAACTCAATTTGGCTATGAACCAAAAATTGCTCTAAAGAAATAGTCTATTTAAAAGGGGAGAAAATCACAACGGACCCAGTGTTAAAATTAAATTATTTAATAACACTAACAAGGTGTCATTCTTTCCAACAGTTCAACATCAGAAATTCCAGTTGCAAAATTCCCTCCCTTTCATTTCACTGGCATTTATCTTTATGGGGACCATAACTCCGTCTATTTTTTGCCACCCTTGAATGTTAGGCTAACAAAACGTAAGTGACTATTTGCAACTGGGCGTGGCTGTGGAAACTAGTCAATAGCTTGAAGCATGGAAAAAAAACTGAAAAGGTCCAGTATGTTTGCTCCAGGGAAAAGAAGTACTGGTCCAATGTACTTAAATCTACTTAGTTATTCATTCGATATGGATTTACCAAGCACTCACTTTGTATCTTGCTCTCGGGGAACTGACAACCTAGTGGTGAGACAGACTAGAATCAGGTAACCACACTACCAAACCTCAAAAGGAACTTGAGAAGTACAATGAAGGCTAGTACACAGTGGTGTGATACCTTTTATTTATTCTTTTTAAGTTTATTTATTTATTTTGAGAGAAAGCTTTCACGCAAGTGGGGAAGGGGCAGAGAGAGAGAGAGAGAGAGAGAGAGAGAGAGGGAATCCCAAGCAGGTTCCACACCACCATTGCAGAGCCTGATGCAGGGCTTCATTCACCAACCTGAGAGATAAAGACCTGAGCTGAAGTCCGATGCTTAACCTACTGAGCCATCCAGGCGCACTGCTGTGATGCCTTTTCACAGTTGGAGTTGACCTAGTCAGGGCAATCAGGGAAGGCTACCCCAAGGGGCTTACTCAAAATGAAACTGAAGGATGAATAAGAGGTGAGAAAGAAAGGAACAACAAAGAAATCAAATAAATTAAAGTTTGCAAAGGCCCCACAGCAAGAAGGAGCAGGAAGGGTGACAGGGAGAATGTAAAGACAGATGTGGCTATAGTGCAGAGAGTGAGGGAGTTCCAGATGAGCCTGGAGAAATGAGTGTGTGCCCCGTCATGCGGCCTTGCAGGCTACCTTGAGAAGTTTTGTGTTTATCATAAGAGTGATAGGAAGCCATAAAGCTATTAAGCATGAGGATGATATGGTATTCCTCATGCCAAGACCATTCTCTGAAACCACAGAACAAATTAGAAGGGACCCAGAGTGGGGCACCTAGGTGGCTCAGTTGGTTAAGTGTCTGACTTCAGCTCAGGTCATGATCTCATCATTCATGAGTTTGAGCCCCGCGTCAGGCTCTGTGCTGACAGCTCAGAGCCTGGAGCCTGCTTTGGATTCTGTGTCTCCCTCTCTTTCTGCCCCTCCCCTGCTCACTCTGTCTCTCTCTCTCTCTCTCTCTCTCTCTCAAAAATAAATAAATGTTTTTAAAAAGAGAGAGAGAGAGCTACTATACTCTTCCAGACTTGTTTCTGTCCTGGTGGGAAAGGGTGGAAAAGGGAGGGCCACCGTACTATTGTGATCTTCAAGGTGGTGGGGTCCTACATGCCCAGCCATTTTCTGAGAGTGGAGCTACACCATCAAAGTTTACAGGCTTCTCAGGGGCACCTGCATGGCTCAGTCAGTTAAGCATGTGACTCTTGATTTCGGCTCAGGTCAAGATCTCACGGTTCGTGAGTTCGAGCCCTGTGTCTGACTCTGGGCTGACAGCGTGGAGCCTACTTGGGATTCTTTCTCTCTCCCCTCTCTCTCTGGCCCTCCCCCCAACTCACACTCTCTAAATAAATAAACTGAAAAAAAAATTAAATTTTAGAGGTTTCTGGTCAAGGTCTCTGCTCTGAGAGAGAGATTGAAAGAGAGAGAAAACAAGGCCTACCCCCTCAAGACCTTACTAAATTCTGTAGTTCATGTTTTTTATGATGCCCTTGGGAACCAAACGGGAGGAACAAGTTAATAACTCGGTCGATTTAACATTCTGACCTCTGAGTCAAAAAAGTTACTCAATAATTCTTACAGTGGCGGATGAGGGGGTGGGGCCTTCAGAGTCAGGAGTCTGTGGCTGTGCTACTGACTCATAAGCTGGATGATCATGGGGTAAACCATATCAATTCCCTTAAGTTCCTTATCAGTTATACGGCCTGTTCTTCCTATCTCTTGGGGTGGTTATTAGAGTCTGATGAAATCACAGATGTGAAAGCATTTTGAAAATGTCAAACGTTATCACACCAAAAACTAAGCCATCAACCCCCAGACTAAGCCTTGAGTAAGATACAATTTTGTTACACCATGCATGTATCAATTCCTGTTCTAACTGTCTTATGTCCAAATCATGTTTCTTTTTGAAAACAGGACTTCTGAGCTATTGAGATATATGCTAGCTGCTTGTACCACTACGACTAAATACTAAAATATCTAAATATGACATTGTTATGTTAATCGATATTCCAGGTTGCAAATGGAAACTCCTTTAAAAACAAAATAAAATGTAAAACCCAACGCTCATTTTGATCATAAGGTGAGTTCAAAGGCCTTGACTTAGCCCACTAGACCTTACATTATCTAGTTCTTATCTCTTTGACCTCCTCTTGTGCCACATCCCCCTTCCCTCACTCTGTTTTAGCCCTTTAGCGAAGACTTCTTTGCCATTCCTTGAGTAACCCAAGCACTGTCTTGCCCCAAGGCCTTTGCGCTGCTCTTACTCAGAATGCAATTCCCTCTGACATCCCTCATCTTATTCAGATCGCAGAGGATGTAGAGGCCTTCCCAGCCACCCTATATAACTAGCCAGAGCACCCTACTTAAAGTTGCACCTACCCCTATCACTTATCACCTTTGTCTCTCTTTCTCCATCTTCTTAACTTGATTCTTATTCCTCATAGCACTTATAACCAACTGACATCCTATATTTGTTTTACTGTTTTCCCTCCAACAAAAATGTAAGCTCAGTGTAGTAGGGGATTCTTGTCTGGTTCATTCCACTGCTGTAGCCTTAGCACTTGGAATATAGCCCAGCACATAGTAGGCACACAATAAAAAGTTGTTGAATGAGAGAATGAAAAAAAACATGTTCTTACTGCTCCCTTGGCTGGCAAAATCCTTCGTAATGCAGCACCTCACACTCATGCACTCGAGGAATTAGAATGCAGGAATTGAGGAGCAAGATACTTCTGTGAGCATGATCGCTTGGCTGATTTTGCAAAAATATCACAGGTGTTATGTTATTTGGACCTAACAGAAGCCCTTAATGGCACCAACAGAACCGGGCTATGGCAACTTTTGAGTAAACCCGGTTACCTTGAAAATTCCTGTGGGTTCAGAAGTTCCCCATCACTAGAGATGGACATCTTATCTAGATGTCCCTGAAATTCCTTACCTTACCGAACGAAGTGTGCTGGGATCAGCTACAAGCTATAATCAGCATTAATTGTCAGGATAGATTCACCAAAAACCAAGCCCTAGAATGCAATCAGACTACTGGCGTTGAACAACAGTCTTAGTTCATTATAACCCAAACCAGAGAAGAGAACACACAGAAATGTACAGCTGCCAATGCCAACCCCAAATGGTGGAGTCATCACAGAAGGCCAAAGCAAACTTTGTGCACGATATGGACTATCTGTTGGTGTCGTGAATCTCAATTTTGTTGGACCTTGGGCGTCTGTTGTTTAAGTGATCCCATGTCTGGGATCATATGACCACTTTACAAGAGGAGGGGATGGTCTCTCAGAATATATCACGTAAATAACCAGCACTCATAAGAACAATGAACAAGATTTAAAAAGAAAAAAACAGAGTCATGCATTGTGGAGATAGCCATGACAGAACTGTCTTGAGGAAGTCTGTTAAATCACGTCAGAAAACTGAACGAAATACGTTAGAATTCACAGTCACATTTCATTTAGTCAAATATGTTCTGTGTTTTTAATTGAGTTGTAATTAACATCTAACATTATATTAGTTTCAGGTATACAACAGAACGATTCGATGTGTGAATATACTGCAAAATGATCACTATAACAAGTCTAGTTAACATCCATTACCATATACAGCCGTAAAATTTGTTTCTTCTGATGAAAGCTTGTAAGGTTTACTCTCTCAGCAACTTTAAAATATGCAATGCAGTATTATTTCCCAGAGTCATCATGCTGTGTATTATATCCCCCTGACCTATTTATTTTTTAACTGAAAGTTTGTAACTTTTGACTCAATTCAGTCATTTCTCCTGCCCTTCCAACCCCTCTGGCAGCCACCAATCTGTTCTCTGTACTTATGTTCCCTTTATTTTTAAACTTTGTAGAGTATGACTTACTGATTCAGCACTGTAGTCACTGCTTGCTTCTATTTTCCATTTTGTTTACAATAAAGAGTTAACAAAGTATTGACATAGTTCTACTTCCTCTCACAGGCTCAGGGGTAGCCAGATCCCTAAGCAGTGACTCTAATACCTGCAACTATATACTCATACATTGACAATGACCTAAGATGGAGTGAAACTCCTGGTAGAAAATTCTTTGCCTTCAAAATCATATGATTTCACTCATATGAGGACTTTAAGAGACAAAATAGATGAACACAAGGGAAGGGAAACAAAAATAATATAAAAACATGGAGGGGGACAAAACAGAAGAGACTCATAAATATGGAGAACAAACTGAGGGTTCCTGGAGGGTTTGTGGGAGGGGGGTGGAGGGGGAGTGGACTAAATGGGTAAGGGGCATTAAGGAATCTACTCCTGAAATCATTGTTGCACTATATGCTAACTAATTTGGATGTAAATTTTTAAAAATACAAAATAAAATTTAAAAAAAAGAAAAAAAAAAGAAAATTCTTTGTCTTCATCCTCTTCCTGTTCAATGTCATGTCATGCCCAACAATAATACATTTATTGACTGAATTTTATGTGTCTGGTACTCTTATCAAGCACCAGGATTTTAAAAGCTTTATAAGGGCACCTGGGTGGCTAAGTGGGTTAAGCGTCCAAATTCAGCTCAGGTCATGATCTCACAGTTCGTGGGCTCAAGCCCCACATCAGGCTCTGCACTGACAGGTTACAGCTGGAAGCCTGAATCAGATTCTGTGTCTCCCTTCCTCTATCTCTGCCCCTCCCCCCTTGTGTGTGCTCTCTCTCTCTCTTTCTCTCAAAAATAAATAAACATTTTTTAGAAAGCTTTCTACATCTTGCCTTCAAACCTCAAAATTCTAAGTGGTACCACTTGAGAACAACAGCACATAAACTGTTTTCATATTTAGAAATCAGAAACTGGGCAACTCTTTTGGAGTAAAGGATTCAGACAGGGAGGATGGCAGAGTATTTAAAAGCACAGGTCTTGTCTGGAGTCAGAGTCCTCCAGATCCAATTCTTGCTCAGGTACTCCCACAAGCTGTGTGACATAGACATGTTGTGTAACCTCTCTGGGCCTTACTGTCCTGAACTGTAAAGCAGGAATAATAATAATAACCTGTGCACCATTGAGTTGTTGAGAAGAATATATGAAATAATCCCATGTAAGGTGCTTGGAACTAAGCCTGATTCATTGAAAGCACTCAATAAATGTGAGCTGTTATTATGCCAAAAACTCAAAACTGGCAAACTCTATAAAGAGCAACTCTGGCTACAAATCAAAGAAAATCTTCTTTTGTGAAGATTGGTAAAACTATCAGTTGCCTGATATCCTTTTGTGTCAAGCCCTCATACACAGTGGTCATTATAAATGTATAACTAGGAGATCTAGCAATATATGAGAAGTTAAAGTCACTTACAGGGCTTTTATTTTTTTTAATTTTTTAAAAATGTTTATTTATTTTTGAGACAATGCGAGAGACAGAGTGCAAGCAGCAGAGGGACAGACAGAGGGAGACACAGAATCTGAAGCAGGCTCCAGGCTCCGAGCTGTCAGCCCAAAACCCGACGCGGGGCTGAACTCAGGAACCTGGAGATCATGACCTGAGCCGAAGTAGGATGCTTACCCGCCTGAGCCACTCAGGCACCCCAAGGGCTTTAAAAAAAAAAACAAAAACATACATTGCTATACAAAAGGGGTTGGCAAATTTTCTCTGTAAAGGGGTAGATAGGAGATATTTTAGACTTCACAAGACAGACAGTTTCTGTTGCCACTACTCAATTCTCCTGCAGTGAGATATTTACATATTTACAACAATATGCAAATGAATGGGCATAGCTGTGTTCCAATAAACTTTATTTACAAATACAATCTTTGGGCCAGATTTGGCTCATGGGTCATTGATTGCCCACCCCCACTCTGAAGAATTATCCTGGCTTATCAGGGTTCTAATGGCCACTTCAGCTGCATGACCACAGAAATCAAATAAATGTGGGAATAAAGGGAGAATAAAGGGAGTGAGAAGAATTGAAGAAACGAGAAGATAAACATTGGCTTCTCCAAAGTCCCTCCCTCATCCTAAATGGTCTTAGACACCTTACAGGACCAGGGAACAGCATGCTCCATTTATTGTCTCCTTCATTGAATACCTGAAGGTGAAGCATTTACCATGAGAAGTGTTGCTGTAGTTGTAGAGCTCAAGGTAGGCTTTCCTGAGGAACCTAAATCTGAAGCTCAGGCTGATATCTGACAAACAAGTAGTCATTTGGGAATAGGGCAGAAGACCATTTCAAGCAAAGGGACCAACAACATAGGCTCTGTGATGGTAGAAAGTCTGGTGCATCAGGGATGAGAATAAGGTCACCATGATTTGAGTCCAGAGAACCCAATGGAGCATGGTGGGACATGTGTCTGCAAAGGCAAGTAGAGGTCAGCCTATGCAGGATCATGTGGTAGCAATCAGTTATTCATTTATTCAGTAAATATTTACTTAATATTACTCTATGTTAGACTCCATGGATACTGTGGTAAATGAGAAAGGCAGACATTAAACCGACATGCATATAAATCTATAATTAAAAAGTTCTGCCTCTGGAAGCTCTATGTGCTGAAACCCTGTTTAGTGGCCTGATATATTTTTAAAAATTACCTGGGCTGTTCCCAGGATGCAGTCTCAATTTAACTGAGAAGACCTGTTTAGGGTTACATGCAAATGTATTACTCATTCTACCTTTTTCTTTTTTTTTTTTAATTTATTTTAATCTTTATTTATTTTTGTGAGAGAGAGAGAGGGAGAGACAGAGTGTGAGCAGGGGAGGAACAGAGAGAGGGAGACACAGAATCCGATGCAGGCTCCAGGCTCTGAGCTGTCAGCACAGAGTCTGACACAGGGCTCGAACCCATGAACTGTGAGATCATGACCCGAGCCGAAGTCGGACGTTTAACCGACTGAGCCACCCAGGCACCCCTCTACTTTTTTCTTTTAAGTCATAGGTGAATTTGATGTATCATCACCAAGGCTAGCCCCACGAAACACCATGCTTCACATGACTTGCAGGTTAACAAGGAAGGAGCCACTAATGACCACTTTTTTGGAGTGTAAGCTTCCAGAGAGATGTGGCCTGCTTGTGATGTTCACATGGACAAGGCTTTACAACTTGCTATGGGCATGACTGTGACAATATAGTCTGAGTATTTGACCCATGAATTCAATTGTTTCAGTCTGAGCTGTTTTTCTGTTTTTTCATTTTCTTTTCTTTTCTTTTTTTTCTGTCTGCTTCCCTTACATATTTATTCCTGAGATAAACCCTGTCAATGTATTCTAGCTTACATTTTAAACCCTTAGAAGGAACAGGGATCTGTTCTAAGGAATTGCAAGCTTAGCAAGTGCTTTTTGATGTTAGTGGCTATGAAAACCTAAGGAGACTTTTGAACAGTTTCAAAGAGATTTCATGACAATGGTACTGTTTCTCTCTTAACCCCATGGCCTATTTTTCTATCAAAGAAGGAAATTAAAGTGTCACAGAATGACTTGCTTTATATAAAGCTGGGCTGATTGCTATCCAGTACTTGATGCTAGAACCAGATGGGTGAATGGATTATTTCATTATCTCCTCTACTGCAGCAGTTCTGGTTCTCAAAGTGTAGACCACAGATGCTTAGGGTTCCTATGACCCTTTGTGTGAGAGGTAAATATTAGTTTCATAATCATACTAAAATATTATTGGCTTTTTGCAGAGTGCTGGTATTTGTGCTGATGGTCAATGACAGTGGTGGGTAAAAGTGCTGGTGCCTTAGCCTGGATCAAGGCAGAGGCATGAAACTATTCTACTTGTCATTGTATTCTTTACCACTGTTCACTTACAGATAAAGAAATGCCATTTTCCGTAAGAATGTCCCAGATAAAGTAGAAGTTATAAAAATTATTTTTCTTTTTTTAGGTTTATTTATTTTGAGACAGAGAGAGTGAGAGCAGGGGAGGGGAAGAGAGAGGGAGAGAGAGAATCCCAAACAGGCTCCGTGCTGTCAGCACAGAGCCTGATGCAGGGTCCGAGCTCACAAACCGTGAGATCATGACCTGGGCCCAAGTGAAGAGTCGGGCACTAACCGACTGAGCCACCCATGGGCCCCTAAAAATCATTTTTCATTAAAATGCCATTTTTGTTAACATGCATTCATTATTTTTTATTTTAAAATTAATTAGTAAAAACTAAAATAAATGAAGAAATTATTTTAAATTTCTTGGCTTTCATATCTAATTTGATAAAAATAGGTAGCTATACCTCACATAAACAAAAGATATTTGGGGCCTCAATGATTTTTAAGAATATAAGGGGCTCTTTAGATGAAAATATTTGAGAACTGCTGCTCTCTTAACCTTCCAAACATCACTCTTATCAAGACAAGTTTCCTCTTTTTAATTATAGGTCACACGCAGACTTTTCATATCTCCAGATCAATCTCTTCTTCATGACTTCTCAAGAATAGTGGCTAAGGGCTCTAAAATAACCTTCTAGAATTCCTTAATCACTCTCTTGCATGTTCAACCGGTCTGTTTCCTCTCATTCTCTTCTAATGTGGTGTTTTTGAAGGACTGACCTGAATTTTCCAGAATTTTGGTGTACTAGGAAGCAGCAGCAGCAATTGTGGTTTCTGTTTACCCCACACAATTTCCTGTTCTTCTCTTTCTATCAACATCATCCCCTTCCCGTTAAAGAACTCCCTCCCCATTCCTTGTCTTCCTGATTAAGCTGTCAGTCACAGTGGTCCCACCCTCACACCGACCCTGCAGACTACAAAAGTGGGCACATGATCCGGGTTTGGCCCCACCATAGCACTGCGTCTCCTGGGAAACAGTGACTGGTCTGAGGGAGAGGGCACATGACCTAAGCTAAGTGAATTGGAAGCCTTACCCAAAATTGTCTGAAATAAAGGTAATTCTTACTTTGATCATGAGTTGTACGGGTGTATGATCTGGGCTACTACCCAGTATCATTCCCACCATACAAAAAGAGCCTGTCTACAGAGTAAATCCAAGCAGAGACAAGAAGAAATAAAGATGAGTTAGAGAGAAAATTCTGTCACTGTTGAATCCTTATTGAAATCTCTGAGGCCCTGGTTCCTGGCAGCTTTTTCTCCCTTTGTTTTCTAGGTTATGTGAACAAATAAATCCCTTTTTTTGTGCTAAAGAAACCATTCTAGTCGAAATAATTTGGAATGGTGCATTTGAGGAAGTTATCTAACCTTCTGACTTTAGTTTCCTTTTCGGAATATCTACTCCCTCATTCACAGATTGAAGGACTTTTTTTTTTTTTTAAGTTTATTTATTTATTTTGAAAGAGAGAGTGTGTGTGTGTGTGAGCTGGGGAGGGGCAGAGAAGGAGAGAGAGAATCCCAAGCAGGCTTTGCCCTACCAGTGCCAAATCTGATGCAGGGCTTTATCCCATGAACTGTGAAATCATGACCTGAGCCAAAACCAAGAGTCGGGCGCTTAACCCACTGAGCCACCAGGCACCCCCCAGATTGAAGGATTTAATGAGACAGTTAAAACACACTGAAAACTATAAAGCATTATACAAGTGTTCAGTATAATATTTTCCCTCTGTACCCCAGTAGCAAGTGACTAGCCTTGCTGTCCCCAAACTATTTTTAGAACACTAAGTATACTCATAGCAAATCCTTGGGTCTAAAAATGGCTTAAGGGGCCTTGAATTTCCTCTGGAAGTCAAATAAGGCCTACAAACCCTTTTTACTACAGTTCTATATCAAGAGGTTTTACCCCGCACTTAAGCTACTTCAAGAATCATGAGGACACCAGGAAAGAAGTGACTGTTCAAGAATCTGGCTGGAGGGGTAGGGGCCAAGGACAGCCCCAAGATGGGCTACTTTGGCATGAAAATTATTTTGAATTAAAAGCAATCAAAATAAGCTTCTGCACAGCAAAGGAAACAATACACAAAATTAAAAGGCAACCTACAGAATGGGAGAAGATATTTGCAAATGACATATCTGATAAAGGGTTATATCCAAAATCTATAAAGAACTTATCAAACTCAAACCCCCCAAAACACATAATCCAGTTAAAAAACGGGAAGAGGACATGAATAGACATTTTTTGCAAAGAAGACATACAAATGGCCAACAGACACATGAAAAGATGCTCAACATCACTCATCATCAGGGAAATTCAAATCAAAACTACCATGAGATACCACCTCACACCTGTCAGAATGGCTAAAATAAACAGCACAAGACACAACAGGTGTTGGTGAGGATGCAGAGAAAGGGGGACCCTCTTGCACTGTTGGTGGGAATGCAAACTAATATAGCCACTCGGGAGAACAGTGTGGAGGTTCCTCAAAAAGTTAAAAATAGGGGGCGCCTGGGTGGCGCAGTCGGTTAAGCGTCCGACTTCAGCCAGGTCACGATCTCGCGGTCCGTGAGTTCGAGCCCCGCGTCGGGCTCTGGGCTGATGGCTCGGAGCCTGGAGCCTGTTTCCGATTCTGTGTCTCCCTCTGTCTCTGCCCCTCCCCCGTTCATGCTCTGTCTCTCTCTGTCCCAAAAATAAAAAATAAAAAATGTTAAAAAAAAAAAAAAGTTAAAAATAGAACTACCCTACAATCCAGCAATTGCACTATTGGTATTTACCCAAAGGATACAAAAACACTTATTCAAAGGGACACATGCACTATCAACAATAGGCAAATTATGGAAAGAGCCCAAATGTCCATTGACTGATGAATGGATAAAGAAGAAATGGTACATATACATATATATATACATATACATACACACACACACAATATGGAATATTACTCAGCCATAAAAAAGAATGAAATCTTGCTATTTGCAATGTCATAAATGAAGCTAGAGAGTATAATGTGAAGTGAAATTAGTCCGAGGAAGACAAATATCACAAGCTTTCACTCATATGTGGAATTTAAGAAACAAAACAAATGAACATAGAGGGGGGAAAAAGAGAGGCAGACCAAGAAATAGACTCTGAACTATAGAGAACAAACTGATGGTTACTGGAGGGAAGGTGGGCAGGGAGGCAGGGGTGGGTGGAATGGGTGAAGTAGGTGATGGGTACTAAGGAGGGCACTTGTTGTGATGAGCACCGGATGTTGTATGGAAAAGATGAATCACTAAATTCTACACCTGAAACTAGTATTTTACTATATGTTAACTAGCTGGAATTCAAACAAAAACTTGGAGAAAAAATATTAAATATTGGAGAAAAAATCAAGAAATAAAAATTGACAAAAATGAAAGCATTCAAAACCCAGCAAATTCAGGGAAAGCTCTTGACCCCCCCAGCCCCCTCAACTGCCTGCTTGTACCAGGAAGAAGGCTATTAACAGAGAATCCTCTTTACCTAAGAAATGTATCTACACAATAAGGCAACCTTAGTTTTCCACACATCTCCTTTCACGCTCCTGCTAATGGTCTCTCTCCCCTTTGTATCCTCAGACCCCTACCCCTCTCCTTAGCTCATATACGCATCATGTTGTCTCACTGTCTTTGGAATCTCCATGTCTGTGTGGATTCCCCATATGTACATTATTAAATGTGATTTTCGGAGCACCTGGGTGGCTCAGTTGGTTGAGGGTCCGACTTTAGCTCAGGTCATGATCTCACGTATCGTGGGTTCAAGTCCTGTGTCAGGCTCTGTGCTGACAACCCAGAGTCTGCAGCCTGCTTCAGATTCTGTCTCCCCCTCTCTCTGCCCTTCCCCCACTCGTACTCTGTCTCTCTCTCTCTTTATCTCTCTTTCAAAAATAAGTAAACATTTAAAATATTTTTAATTTGATTTTCTCCTGTTAGTCTGTCTCACATCAATTTGATTCATAGTCCAATTAGAAGGACCTTGAAGGGTGGAAGAAATTCTTCCTCCCTAACAGAGGTCCCAAGGATCAGCTCTCAGAGCACTTCAATAGGTCCAGACCAAAAAGGCAAGAGAGAAGGGTGCCTGGTGGCTCAGTGGGTTAGATGTCCGATTCTTGATTTTGGCTCAGGTCATGATCTAACGCTTTGTGAGTTCAAGCCCAGTGCAGAACCTGCTTGGGATTCTCTCTCTCTCTCTCTCTCTCTCCCCTCCTCTGCTGGCACTTTATCTCTATCTCAAAATAAATAAATAAAATTTTTTTAAAAAGAGGTGTGGAAGTGTGAGAGGGGAATCTTAAAACTATTGACTCTTTTTTGCTGAAAAGGTTCACTCAGTCAAAACTAAATAAAGACTGGAAAGTCTTCAGAGGACCGTCACATGTTAACCAAAGAGGACTCCCACACAACTAAATGCCACTTAATATGAAGCATAAATGAATGAATCAAAAAAAAAAATAGCTCAAATGGTGGGAGGAATAGAGTCAGGTGAATCATCTATAGCATATGGAATTTGGGGTGTAGGTGGGGGATAAATGCCATAGGAACATTCATGGTTCCACACTGTGCTTGGAATCTCTAGGTGAAGAAATTTTAACCAAGGAGCACCTACGTGGCCCTGTTGGTTAAGCATCCGACTTCAGCTCAGGTCATGATCTCATGGTTTGTGTGTTCGAGCCCCACGTCAGGCTCTGTGCTGACAGCTCAGAGCCTGGAGCCTGCCTCAGATCCTGTGTCAATCTCTCTCTCTCTCTGCCCCTCCCCCACTCATGCTCTGTGTCTCTCGGTCTCTGAAAAACAAATGAACATTAAAAAAAAAAAAAGAGTGTTCTCTCAATGTGGCCCAAGGAATCCAAGGACTCCACTGGATCTGAACCAAACTGTTCTCGTTCACTAGTGGCTGCTCTATACTGTGCCTTTTTAGAAAAAGACAGAAGGGGGCATCTGGGTGGCTCAGTCAGATAAAAGTCTGACTCTTGTTTTCGGCTCAGGTCATGATCTCGTGGTTCATGAGTTCGAGCCCCCGCGCCGAGCTTGTGTTGACAGTGCGGAGCCTGCTTGGGATTGGCTCTGTCTTTCTCATTCTGTTCTTCTGTCACTTGTGATCAATAAATAAACTTTAAAAAAATCTTAAAAAAAAAAGAAAGAAAGAAAAAGACACAAGGATCCATGAGGCCTCCTCAGGGACACTCCTTGGTTGTATCAAAAGTCTGACTTCCCCTTAAACAACTCTTCTAAAATTTCTCACTGTCTCTTTAACTGAATTTGACTATGTGGCTACAGAGGGCAAGATTTCCCAGGTGAGTCTTCCCACCAGGACAAGGATCATTTCAATGCTGGTGCCTGACACCCCACCCAGCAAGAGGGCAGCAGGAGAGTGATTTTATTTAAATTGTTCAAAGAGCAATCTTGTCCAATCGTCTTTTTAAAAATGCAAGGACGCTGACACAGGCGCTTGCAGTTTATATTCCAGGTAAATGTGCATCGTTTTTATTCATTAGAGGAGGAACAGGAATGACTTTTAATTTTGAACGAGGGCTTGATAATTAACATTTGTTTTTTCAGTTCTGCCAAGGACCTGCCAGATGGCCTTGTTCCTGAGCAGGGGGAGGGGGGGCGGGGAGCAATGTCTTACTCATCACTCAGCTTTTCTGTTTCTTATAACAATGTCACAAATCTCCTTCCGTTCTGATAGTGCTTAGGCCCTCTTCCCTGTTATCAGTGAGAAATCATGGGGCTTCCTAATTGTGAAATTTAAAGGAGAACATAGCAACATACCAGCTGTTGAAGCCTGAACTGACGCTGCCACCACCACCGCCACCACCACCCGGCCCTCAAAGGCCACTGGCCTATTTCCTCCATTAAAAAACAAATTTCACTGAGGCGCCTGGGTGGCTCAGTCGGTTAAGTGTCCCACTTCGGCTTGGGTCATGATCTGCAGTCTGTGAGTTTGAGCCCCGTGTCGGGCTCTGTGCTGACAGCTCAGAGCCTGGAGCCTGCTTCCGATTCTGTGTGTGTGTGTGTGTCTCTCTCTGCCCCTCCCCCACTCACATTCTCCCACCCCCCTCTGTCACACACACAAGTAAACATTTAAAAAAATTTTTTTTAAAAACAAATTTCATCTTTGAAGATTTGGGTTCACCTGCCTCAGTCAATAGTATTCCTCTGATAACCACAGGGAATCAACTTTGCAGTGCCTTGAAGTGAATTTGGAACACGAAACCTGTAGCTTTACGAGACCAACATGGAAAAAAACGAAGTTGGTCCAGTTCACCATAGAACAGGGAAGTCAGTGGCCCAGAGAAGCCAGAGGCGTGCTGTGAACGGTCCCTGGTGCCCCAAACCACTGCAGTTGGGGCCCTCCGGACCAAACAGATGGGCACAGTGAGAGCAAATCTGGCTCTCGTGAGCTCTGCCTTTTCTGAAAAGTCTGTCTGTTAGTTTCGTGGGGGTTAACAATCAGTTCGTGTTCAATGCCATTTCAGGTGCGGCTGTATCTTGACTTTTTCAGGATGAAGTGGCTTTAGCCCATCCTGCAAAACTGCCGGCAAGGAAGTGCTGAGGGGAAGGGGCAGTTGGAACCGTCCGCCACTTCTCTGACAAGTATAAATCTCCATGTGACCCCGTTACAAGGCCATTTGGCACGCTTTGCTTCCTGACCCAACTCAGTTAGGTACATTATAGGCTCCAGGGCAACTCAACTCACCCTTTCCGACTCCAAGTTTTTCTAGTTTCTTGAATGCCTTCCAGGCCTGCTTCTCATATAGGAAATGAACCAAATCTTTTACGAGATGATATTTAGGCAACACTAGCAAACACTGCAAATATTCCCAGAGACATACACAGTGATCCCCTGAGGCTAGACCTTTGACTTTGACTCTTTATGACTATGATTTTGATTAGCCTCTTTATCTGGAACTGACCCAAGAGAGTCATGTTTATATCTTAAAGATGAACCAATGCAGCCTTGAGAGCCAGTCTTCGTACCCCCTGACTCACTCGCACAGATTCTTTTCAGCCTCTGGGCAAAAGAAAGCATGAAGGGCCAACTACCCCGATTATTAGAAGGTAATCGAATCTGACTCATTCCTTCGAAGAATGAACTGTGAGGATATTTATTTATACCCATTTAGGCGTCTCCCAAAATATTAAGCAGAAGCCTACCACCCAACATGGGTCTTGGTCCAGAATAATAATAACACTGAATGAACACTTATAAGAGACTTGATCCAGTCAAGTGCTTCATGCACATTCCTGTTTATTCCTCATAACAAGCATAGGGAGGAGGTGTCGATACTGACTCCACCACTCATTCACTGGGAATTGGAACGCTGTTACCTGCACTCTTAACCACTTCACTATCTTATAGGAGGGTGATGAGGATTCTGAGAACCGAAGTAGACTGGATCAATACTACGAAAATGTGTGGGCTGCAGACCAGTGCTGGTCGGTGAACAGCTTGTCACTGATTTGCAATGAGATAAGCCAGAAATTGAGAGTCAGCTTTTACGAACATATATCACTCAATTATTAAAAAATGGGGCCTCGTCTTTGTTTTTTACTAAATATCATGTGATAGTAATTCACTTCTATTATATTTTTTTTTCAAAGCATCAGCCCAAGACGGATTGGAATCTAAAGAACAGAAAGAGAAAAACTAGTCTTTTGCTGGACTAAATAGCATATGCTCATGATGACCTTTGTAGAGAGGAAAATGGGAGACACTGAAATTTGAGCTTCTTCATGAGGTTTGTGGGAGTGTTCGTTCTTATCGGCGCTCTACACCTCTCCCTGATACATCTACCCATTGCTGTGTCAGGTTTTAGGAGAAGAATCTATAACACCACTTTTCCTCTTCCTAGTTTGAAAGCAACCAAGACCACAGACAACAGAGTCAGATAGGAGATCAAAGTACCAGTTACAAAACTAGACTGGAGGACATAGCTGAGATGTGGGATCTCAACTGTCTTTTGAATCTTTCTCCCACCCCTGAATTAGGGAACCTCACCCACCTAACCCATGGCTCAGGGGGCAATCACAGAACTTCTCCCACAAGCTAAGAGCAGATCACAACAAAACCCTTAGACAGAAGACCTGGAAATGGCAGAGCAGAGCATTCTCATTTTCTTCTCAAAAACTCATTACTCGGGTAAGTTTTTCTTGGCTTGATTGGGCACAAGGGAGGGTCAAGGAGAGAGATCATGGGTGTCCCCGTAGTGCATGTTCCCTCAAGGAAATGTGAGTTGAAGGGAAGGGAGGCTTCTCTAATGTGTCATTTCTCCATTCATTTAATTTCTACCTCTGAACATTCTACTAAAATGCACCCGATCCCATTCTATGAGCTTTATTTTCCCCATGACCAGATCAGCTCCTGAGAGTCTATGTCCACCAGACAAGTCTGGAGAAAGTGGTAGTAATCCCTTATTCAAGCTCCTTTGCTCAGCTCTCTGGCAAATGCACTTCCCTTCTTTTTTGCACTCAATGAAAACACATGATTTATTAAATTGTTGTAAGTTGTTCACTGTTCAAGCTCCAAATTTGTTGTCCCCACAGAATTGTCTACATGATTATAAATCCTATGAGGGCAGGGGATCACACATGTGCTTACTCATTTCCTACAGCTCCGTGTAACAAATAGGCATTTAACGACTGCTTTGATCTCAAGGATGATGAGCATGTGGATGGGAGTAAAGATGTCTCTTGTGGCTATTTGCATTTAAGTCGTTAATCTTGGATGAGAAACCAGTTTTCCCACTTCAGCTCTCGTTTTCCGGTCATACCTGATCTGCTGCTTTTCTCCCAGCATATCACTTCTGGCCAAATGCTTGCAAAAACATACTCACGTTAGGAAAATTAGATGCTTCTCCTACAACACGTTACTTGACCTTTTGAAATTACATTCTTCTATGGAGTAATTTTTTACAGAGTAATTCTTAATGCATTTGTTTCGTGGGATACTGTTACGTGGCCACCACGACTCCATAGTGTGGTCAGTCTTGTTTCACTTCCAGTCTTCCTTTCCTGCCCTCCTTGTCACTGATCCTCCTTCTAGGTGCCTGAGCAACTCCTGGGGCACTTTCTAGAGCTGCCCTCATGACACCCTCTCTGCCAGCATCCTAGATATTTCCATCCCACTTTTTTGTTAGTCCTCTTTACAAGATCCTGTTGCATTTGAACATGTGCTTTCTGGAGGTCTTTCTCCAAAGAAATAACACTACTGGTGGGAGTGTCAGAAAAGAAGGCAGATCACTAGGAGAACATCTGGGAACAGGAAGGCTAATTACCCTTCTGACCACACTGCGTAGATGGCTGCCCACATGTAAGGCAAGGTGTATCACCTTGCATAAGTACATAATTACATTTTAAGAGATGAGCTATATACTCACATACGTGAATATGAATGCAAGTTTCATAAGTGCATGTTTGTGCAAACCCCTCATTAGGACATCAGTAAACCACCTTCTTGCTCACCTGGTACCTCTAGTTTCTGACAGCAAGGAAAGTGTATCTATGTTGAACTCATAGAATTAATTACTACTTTTGTTAAAAAAAAAAAAAAACTACGCTAGATACAAACTTAATTAAATGATGATCTGAATCTCTGAATCCGGGTGCTATAAAATCGACCAGACTGGAACGCATGCCTCACCATCTGCCACTTAGCAGCTTGGAAACTCCACCTTCAAGGCTCCCTTGAACTCAAAACCAGTTAGTTTTTGAGTGGACCTCTCTGAATGACTCCTCTTAACACAAAATATCTTCCCTCATCCGTGATGAGGTTCCTGGTCCTAAGACCAGCTTAGGAGTCCAAGCTATAGTGCCAGGTGTCCCCAACCCATATTTCCAATCCTGTGGCCTTGAAACATTTGCTATTACTTCCTTTGTAGTCTCATTATGTCTATATTCATAGGGAATAGGAAAACTGGTAAGAAGCAAAGGAGAGTACTAGGTATCTCCAATGGAGACTAAATATTGTTTAGAGTTCTCTTTGAGTTATCTGACTTTGGTCTTTCATTTTCTTCGAGCTATTTAAAACCTCTGCACGTTGTAGATAACTGGTACCCATGAAAAATAACTCTTGTCTGTAGACACGAAAATAAATTTGTCTGGCGGAAGTTCAATTTACTTCCCTTTTCCTGCTTCCATGGAAAAAGCCAGTTTCTCATCTTTTTTTTTTAATGTTTATGTATTTATTTTGAGATACAGAGTATGTGCAAGGGGGGAGCAGAGAGAGAGGGAGAGACAGAATCCTAAGCAGGCTCCTCGCCATCAGCACAGAGCCCGATGAGGGGCTCAAACTCATGAACCACGAGATCATGACCTGAGCCGAAATCAAGAGTCAGATGCTTAACCGACTGAGCCACCCAGGTGCCCCTCCCATCTCTTTTTAAATTCAACATTTCTTGAATCCATACAGATGCGTGCATGTTTGACTACTCCTTTGAACTAGTTGGAACATCTGACCAGTTTGTCTCATTCACTGATAATGAGTTAAATAAAATCTTTAACACGTGTTCATCTTATATCTATATGAGAGTCACGATTAACAGGTGTAAGCTCCCTGCACCAGAGGATCTGCTGGAAGTGGAGGAGTAAGTGGTAAGTTCATTCCACCTACTGGCTCTAGACCTTGGGCAACTTGTGTACCACTCTGTGCATTAGGTTATATGTATGTGCTGGAATAAGAATGTCTTCTCTGTCTCCCCTAAGGGCCTGCCACAAAGACAAAATGAGTCTACATATGGGAAAGAAGTAAAGAAACGAGAGTGTTAAATATAGAGTCTTCACCTTTTCCCCTTCTGTCAGAGTAAATGCTACCCACACCTTATGACTTAGCATGATTCTTTTTTTTAATGATTATTTATTTTTGAGAGAGAGAGAGAAAGAGAGAGGAGAGAGACAGAGCATAAGCGGGGGACGGGCAGAGAGAGAGGGAGACACAGAATCCAAAACAGGCTCCAGGCTCCGAGCTGTCAACAGAGAGCTCAACTCGAGGATGAATCTCACGAGCTGTGAGATCATGACCTGAGCCAAAGTCAGACTCAACCAACTGAGCCACCAAGAAACCCCAAGAATAGTGAATTTTAGTTTAACTGCTACTATGTGCTGGGCACTTACTGCAAACCCTGTACATATATTGACCCACTTGAGACTCACAACAACCCTATTAGATAGGTACTGTTATTATCCTTCATTTTACAAATGAGGAAATGAAGACAAAGGGATTAAGGGGTGCCTGGGTGGCTCAGTTGGTTGGGCGTCCAACTTTGACTCAGGTCATGCTCTCACGTTTCATGGGTTTGAGCCCCACGTCGGGCTCTGTGCTGACAGCTCAGAACCTGGAGCCTGCTTCAGATTCTGTCTCTCCTTCTCTCTCTGCCTCTCCCCCACTCGTGCTCTGTCTCTCTCAATAAATAAATAAATGTTGTTTTTTAATGTTTTTAAAGAGAGAGATTAATTAAATAACTTGCCCACCACGTTCACCCAGCTAGTGAGTAAAGACTGGCTCCAGAGTCTAGGCTATTCACCACTATACCAAGAAGGAGAAAGGTGAAATACAAAAGAGCTTTCTCAGGCAGTGAGTTTTGCATTATTTTTATCTATTTATTATTTTTGCATTATTAGCCTTTTTGATTGTCAGAACAAGGACTTACAACAAGAAGGCAGAAATAAGGAGTAAAGGAGGATGTTAGCAAAGAAGAAAGGACAGTAGTGATCATTGTCAGAACAGCTTGAGAGTATGTGACCTTGGATGGGCAAGTCATTTGACTTCTTAGTAAGATTACTGTAGGTACAACGTGAGATAATTTATATCAAGTGCATAGAGCAGTGTCCAGCACATTGTAAACCCTCAATAAGCGGTATTGTTATTAGTTTCTAATTAATATTATCTATTACTATTAGTAACCACAGTAGATAGAGACAGCTTATCTTATTAGTGTCAGGTCTGGGATTTTTGGCTACTTGCAGGCTAACAAATCAGCTTTTGGATGCTGGCAGGCTCGTGCATGCTGGCAGAAGACATGAGACTATAGATTCGGGGATAAAGAGCTTTTACTCGCAGCACAGCTAGCGACGTGAGCCTCTGCATGTTTGCATTGGTCCCCTTTGCCTCATCTCTCAGGGTTGTGTGCTGAAAACACAACCCTGAGAAATGGCCCAGGTAGTGAGCGGTGAGGGCTGTGTGGTATTGGCCTATCCAGCGAGAGCATGCAGGAGCGCTCGGGGACTATGGCAGCTTGCTTCTTCTTTTTTTTCTTTAATATAATTTATTGTCAAGTTGGGTCACATACAGTGTGTACAGTGTGCTTTTGGTTTTGGGGGTAGATTCCCGTGATTCATCACTTCCATACAACACCCAGTGCACATCCCAACAGGTGCCTCCTCAATGCCCATCACCCACTTTCCCCTCTCCCCCACCCCCCACATCCACTCTCAGTTTGTTCTCTGTATTTAAGAGTCTCTTATGGTTTGCCCCCTTCCCTTTCTGTTTGTAACTATTTTTCCCCTTCCCCTCCCCCATGGTCTTCTGTTAAGTTTCTCAAGTTCCACATATGAGTGAAAACATACGATAGTTGTCTTTCTCTGGCTGACTTATTTCATTCAGCATAATACCCTCCAGTTCCATCCACATTGCTGCAAGTGGCAGGATTTCCTTCTTTCTCATATGGCAGGTTGCTACTCGCAATAATCATCACCATCATTTGCTTCCTTATCATCATTTGTTGCCAAAAATGCTTTCTTAGTTTATAAAATAATTTCTCCAACAAGGCATTACTCTTAGTTTGGTAACACTTCTAACAATATCCTTTCATTTGTGAAGACTTTCACAAAGATTCTTGCCCACTGAGCTTTGTTGATGAATACATAATTAAATGCTGAAATACTTGGGGCTACTTTTTGTCAAGGTTAAAACACACATTGCCAACCAGCTAGATAGTGCATCTTTTTGCTTCCTTATCATCGTTAATTCCTATTATGAATCAGGGTGAAGGAAGATAACTCTTGTATTTATTCCCCTGTTTACATCTGCACGCATTCCATCTTATACCTTCTTATTCTGAACCCTGAATTGGGTCTTTTGACGGAATACACAATGACTCAAATAAAAAGGAGTCTGTTCTCTTAGCACTTCCAATTTCCTTTCCGTGACTGCAGACTTAGGCTCTTACCACTCTTGCTTCCTAGTTTACTTCATGTGAGACATTTACTTTCCTTCCTTCCCCTACATTAAGCCATTTCAGAAGGCAGCTATGCTCACCACTATATCACCAACACCCGCTTAAGGTATTCTGAAAAAGCACTGATTTTTGCCTCTGGAACACGCATGTTATCTTCCAGCATAACATCTCAGTCTGGAAACACCGCTTTCTCCACATGGATATGAACAAAGTATCCCTTTATAGGCAAGATGTGGCTTTCTCCAAAATGAGCTTTGGAAAGTGATGATCAATGTATATTTCACTGAGCTACATGGAACAGCCAATCTGCATTTCAGTAGATACTAAACATGCCTATAATATCCACGAGAAATGCTTTTCTAAATCAGAATTTAAGAAGTGCTAGTAGGGAAAGAGCACTCAGATGTTGTGCCGGAAAAGTAACAGAAACTAGATGGCTGAAAACAATGGGAAATTATTCTCTCATACTCCAAAGCCCGTAGGAGAGGATTCTTCTGGTCTTTTCCAGTTTTGGATAGCCTCAGAGATTCCTTGGCTTGCAGGTTCATAACTGTAATCTCTGCCTACACAGAGGAGTTCCCCCGGTGTTTCTTTCTTCTCTTTTTATAAAGACATCACTCATGTTGAATTAAAGGTCCACTCTATTTCAGTATGACCTCGGATTAACCAATTACATCTGCAATGATCTTATTTCTATATAAGTCCATATTCTCTGTTCCTGGTAGTTAGGATTTCAGCCTCAAAAAGTTGAGGCAAACAATACAAACCGTAACACTGACTAATCTAATTCCTTTATTTTATAGATAATAAAACTGAGGCATAAGAAAGCTGTGAGGTACCCATGGCCACTGCTCTTCAAATTCCATGTCTTTCTGGATTGGGGACCCTTCTTAAATCTTCTCCTTTAAGAACTGCAGGGTCACAGTGTACCTGGCTGGCTCACTCGTTAGAGCACTTGACTCTTGATCTTGGGGTTGTGAGTTCAAGCCCCACACTGGACATAGCGCTTACTTAAAAACAACAACAAAAACAACAACTGTGGGGTCCCTCACACTTTGCTTAACATCTTGGACTTCTAACCCATTCTCTGCATTGAACTTTAATATCTGATTCCTCACCTTCTGGAATCCCATTCTGTTGAATGACCCTTGCCCTGATGCCACCCATGTACCAAAGTGTAGGCCATGGGAAGCAGTCCTCATGTTTCTGAATACCCCAGGGTGAATCCACAATAAGCATTGGAGGGCATGTGTGATTTTGCTTTGGAAAAATGAGTCAAAATGAACCTCTTGGAGAACATGTAGGCCAGTAGAAAATGAACATAGGTGGTATTCACGTGTGAGAGAGTTTACTATTAGAAATCTTCTTGGAATGGCAGACAAATCATAACCATATAACTTAAGATAATACAAGACAAAACTAACACATAAAAGTCTGTTTATGACCGAGTGAAACCTTTGTACCATTCTCATCTCAAAGCCTTTTCCTGGCTGTAGCGATTTGCTCATGTTCCTCTGGGACTGTAATATGCGCAAGTGATTCAGAGCTTCTGTCACTGGATTAGTGGCTCAGAAGTCAAACCCTACAAGGGTGCCTGGGTGGCTCAGTTGGTTAAGCATCTGACTTTGGCTCAGGTCGTGATCTCACGGCTCGTGGGTTCGAGCCCCACGTCGGGCTCTGTGCTGACAGCTCAGAGCCTGGAACCTGCTTCGGATTCTGTGTCTCCCTCTCTCTCTGCCCCTCCCTGCTTGCACTCTGTCTCGCTCTCAAAAATAAATAAATATTTTTAAAAAATAAATGAAAATAAATAAATGAAAAGAAGTCAAACCCTATAGACAGAAGTGCCTATAGACAGGCAAACCTTCCCTCAATTTGCTTGGGATTCTCTTCTTTCCTTAATATGAAAGGCACTGCTGTATTAATTCAGGGATATTTATCTTCTCATTTTATTTCAACAGTAAAATACCTATAAAAGGTTATCTTAGTTTATACCGATGCCTGAATGGAGTTAACGGTATCACTTTATATCACTGAAATGTATTTAACACCTTAAAACCTCTCTTGTTGCATTTATATTCTGAAAATATGAAGGGCATAAAGAGAGGAGGAAAGACCTAGGGTTGATAATTAGCTGAGTTGTAACAATTTAGAGAAAAAAATCATAGCGCTTTCAAGATTCAAGGGAACATTTAAAAAAAGTGGACTTCCACATCATTTATTTTTGCTTCTAAAGCTCATCAAATTTCAAAACCGGGCATTTTCAAATGGGGCAAATGGGAGGGTTACTTGGGTCATTCCTGCCTGTTGGAGTAGAATTGGTAGAGTTGATCCCTGGCTCTACCATAACTCCCATCTATCATTTTGGGTTAAAAAGAAAAACAGGGTGTAGCTTTCCTTTAATATCCAGATTGAGGGGTGCCTGGGTGGCTCAGTTGGTTATGCATCTGACTCTTGATTTCTGCTCAGATCATGATCTCAGGGTCGTGGGACTGAGCCCTGCATCAGGCTCCATGCTGTTGGCACTTGGGATTCTCTCTCTCTGCTCTTCCCCCACTGGTGCTCACTCACTCTCTCAAAATAAATCAATTAAAAAATAAAATAAATCCAGATTGAGCCTGTTATATAAGCAGAGGCCAACCCCATCCAAAAGTAGATACATTACTCAGGACGCTTCAGTGGTTCAGTCAGTTAAGCATCCAACTCTTGGTTTTGGCTCAGGTCATGATCTCACGATTTGTGGGTTTGAGCCCCGCATTCAGGCTCAGCACTGACAGTGGGGAGCCCACCTGGGATTCTCTCTCTCTTCCTCTGTCTGAGCTGCCTCCCAAGCTCTCTTTCTCTCAAAATAAATAAATAAACTTAAAAAAATAAAAGGTTCTTTTAAAACAGTAGATACATTACTAATGGTGGTTGCCAGGGGCTGGAGGGAGGCAGGAAAAAGGGAGTTGCTATTTAATGACTCTATAGTTGCAGTTTTGCAAAATGAAAAAGTTGTGGAGATCCATTGTATAATGATGTGAATATACTTACCACTATTTTTTAAAATTTTTTTAATGTTTATTTATTTTTGAGAGAGAGAGAAAGAGAGAGAGAGCGTGAGCAGGGGAGGAGAAGAGAGAGAGGGAGAGACAGGATCTGAAGCAGGTTCCAGGCTCGGAGCTGTCAGCACAGAGCCCGATGCGGGGCTTGAACTCACGGACAGCGAGATCATGACCTGAGCCAAAGTCAGATGCTCAACCAACTGAGCCACCCAGGCGCCCCATATACTTAGCACTATTAAACCATACACTTAAAAACAGTTAAGTCAGTAAATTTTGTCATGGGTTCTTTTACCACATTTAAAAATACAAATAATTAATTTAACACATACATAGGCTAATGTGATCGAATGGGGAGCCCCAGGGTCTCAGACACCAAAAGCCCCTCCGTAATGGCCTATTTTCTTACTTAACAATCTCCCTACCCAACTAGAGTGCCTCTTTCAGGTAAAACTATTTTCTAGATAAGATCACTATGTAAAGTGCATACAGATTTTCAGGGGGGAAAGGGATGGTCAGATAACTATTAACATGAATTCGCTTATGAAAAATATATAAGTGAGAAATTAGGACAGAACACTAGATAATATTTGTGGGAGAGGAGGGATCTAGAAAAATTGGAAACATGAGATAACCAAAGAGTACAGACACAGGAGGGGTGAATGAAGTGGGAGTTCCTGAAATAGGAGGCAAGGTCATCAGTACGAATGCAGAAAGAACAGAGGAGCATGCTCACCATGCCATTTGCTTACTGTACAACCAAAGCCTGGTTGGTCCTGTACTGAGACTAAGAACATGGAAGCTGACAATATCAAAGACCAGGACAAATTTCTTGGACTGGAAACCATAAGCCAATTCTAGGTGTTCAAGAAAGATAGACACACAAACAGGTCATATCTGGTGAAGATCCCAAGAGTAGATGGTTATGGCAAAATTGAATGTCTAAAGCCAGGTCAAGATACCATAGGTCTGCAGAGCCAGATGGTGGCCAAAATGAGATACTCAGAGAAGAGTGAAGGTTTAGGAAAGTATACAGTTAGAATAGAGAGCAGTTCTGGAACACCCCTGGCCAGAATGGACTTGGAACTCAGGCAAAGGTATGCTACAAGTGATAGAAACCAAATTAAATGTTTGGGTGTCAAATACTAGAACCGAGGCAAGAAGTCCTGGAAACAGATACAAGGGATGAATGAGGGCTTGATATGGATCAAGTTTGAGATGTGTAAATTAATACCATTCCTATTAAGGCAAGAACGATGCAACAAGGCCCTACAGGTGAGAGTTGCTGTTTGGGTCTCCATCGTTTTTGGCAGGAAGATTCTAGCCCTTTGGTGCAGAAAGAGCTTGGAAAGGAAGCTGATTCTGAAAGCATAGGCTTTAATGATTTACCTTTCACCCATGCTTAGACCAAGATGCTGTTCACTTGGTGCTCTTTGTAAACAAGCAGCCCTCCGTTTTTGCTGTCCTTCCTCCATTCATTAAGCATTTCCCACCAGTGTCTGGATATTCCAAGACAAGAGCCTATATGCAATCTTACGTCTATCTTGGGCATTCCATGAGAAATGGTCTTTTTTTTTTTTTTAATTTGAGAGAGAGAGAGTATGAGAAATGTTCTTACAGCACTGCATTAATAACCTGATTATTGTTGTATACAGCTTTTCTATTCAGTGTAGAGTCCTGTCAAAAATGTGCAAGGGGAACCTGGGTGGCTCAGTCAGTTAAGTGTCCAGCTCTTGGTTTTGGTTCGAGTCATGATCTCATTCTGTGGGATCAAACCCTGCAGTAGGCTCTGCACTGATGGTGCAGATCCTGCTTGGGATTCTTGCTCTCCCTCTTTCTCTGCCTCTCTACTGCTCAGCGCATGCGCTCTCTCTCTCTCTTTCTCAAAAATAAATAAATACACAATTTAAAAATGTGCAAGAGTGATTTAACAACAATTATTACTTCCAAGTAGTATTTATTTAAGTTTACATTTTATTTATTTTTTTAATGTTAATTTATCTTTGAGAGAGAGAGAGTACGTGTAAGCATGGGAGGGGCAGGGAGAGAGGGAGAGGATCCAAAGCAGGCTCTGTGCTGACAACAGAGAGCCTGACTCGGGGCTCGAACCCACAAACCGTGAGATCATGACCTGAGCTGAAGTCGGAGGCTTAACTGACTGAGCCACCCAGGTGCCCCTTCATTTTGTATTGAGCTTTAAAGATAGTAGGAGGCAGGGGGGGCGCCTGGGTGGCTCAGTCAGTTAAGTGACTTCAGCTCAAGTCATAATCTCACAGTTCATGAGTTTGAGCCCCACGTTGGGCCCTGTGCTGAGAGCTCAGAGCCTGAAGCTGCTTCGGATTCTGTGTCTCCCTCTCCCTCTGCCCTTTCTCACCACTTGCTCTCTCTCTCTCTCTCTCTCTCTCTCAAAAATAAATAAACATTAAAAAATTTTTTTTAAAAAGATAGGAGGCAAGTGAGATGACCTGCCTGACTGGCTTACTTAGACTCCAACTGCAAACACAGCCCCCTCGTGTGATATGAAAAGCCAGAGAACACAGCCAGGCATTCCTGGCATCCTGGAAGTTGCCATGAACCAAAGGCAGGGCAGTGTGTATAGCTACAGAGGCAACATTCTAGTTAGTTCAATACAGTACGAGCACTTAAGTCTGGAATCAAACTGAAGGCAAAACAAAACAAAACAAATGCAAACAATAACAAACTAAGAAGGAAAGGATAGCTGAGTAAACTGAGTCAAACATGAAAAGAAATCCTCAAGAGAGAGTGAGTGCAGAGGCCTCCCAAACGCAGCACAGGTCTGAGTGGGTTGGTATATAAGGTTTACATAACGTGGCTCAAGTAGAAGGAAACGTCTAACTTCCTTGAACTCAGATTCTGATAACTAAACTCTCGCCTTGTTTCTTTTAATTTTTTTTAAATTTGCATTTATTTATTTATTTATTTATTTATTTAAGAGAGTGAGCACAATTTGGGGGGCAGAGGGGAGGGAGAAGGAGAGAGAGAATCTTAAGCAGTCTCCACACTCAGCACAGAGCCTGATGTGGGGCTTGATCCCACAACCCTGGGATCATGACCTGAGCCAAAATCAAGAGTTGATCCTTTGTCCGATTGAGACACCCAAGTGCCCCATCACCCTGTTTCTTTTAACTTGGGCTTCATCTTGTTCCCTTATTTCTGCATACCTGATTTAGTCATCTCAGAATCCTAACACCTCTAGACCTGTGCTCCTGTCATCTCTGTCTCTGTGTTATCTCTGGTTGAACTTCAATCTCCTCTGTTTCCTGATACTCATATTCATTCCAGTGTTTTGATTATCGCCAAATGCTTCTATCAGTGAGCTCTTCGAGGCTACCTGGGGACACACCTACCATCCCTCCGAGTGAGATCCCTCTGATGTCAATGACCTGTTTACCTAGTGCCTGTTGTTAGACTTGGCCAGTGTTTTACACTGGTCCAGATGTCCCCTCGTTGCATGATAAATGCTTATTGAATTTAACTTCCTGGAAACTTCCCAATTACCTGCCCTGCTCCAGTGGGTCTGACTCTCCCTCATAAGGTTCTGAGGTTGCCAGGTTCTGGTTTTGACAGTCTTCCCTTTGAGCTTGTTGACTGGTACAAAATACCAGATATAGGACTATCTTTTTTTTTCCAGTTAAATAAATTGTATCATTATGTTACAGCAGAACTTTTATATATACCAACAGTGAAATCTAATACAAGGTAGAAATTCTTGTGGTTGCACATTATACATTATGTTATTTCAAAATTAGGGCCTCCAAGGCTTATTCACTGTATTCAGTATTCTTGCAGACACCATTTGGCAACCCTATCTAGGTTATTCTTTCTCCAACCACAACTTATGAGAGAATATAAAGGAGGTCTATTACTCAGATTGCACTTAAAAAATAAGTTTAATGATAGGAACACCATTAACATCAACAAAGATGTATTGAGCACCTGCTTTTAATGATTTGAGCACACCTTTAAAGTAACTGCAATGATGGCTTATATCTCTACTTCCTAAAGGGCAGGGAAAAAAAACTCTAGCTGTAGCTTCATTAGATGGCTTTCTTTAGAGATGTAGATACATGATGATGATGATGATGATGATGATGATAGATGATAGATAGATAGATAAATAGATGATAGATAGATAGATAGATAGATATCAAAATAAGCACAGACTGGGGTACTGGCCTGGCTCAGTCAATCAAGCATGTGACTCTTACTCTTGAGGTTGTGAGTTCAAGCCTTGTGTTGGGTGTATAAATTACTCAAAAATAAAATCTTTCAAAAAATAAGCAGAGGGGCACCTGGATCGCTCAGTCAGTTACGTGTCCTATTCTTGGTTTCAGCTCAGGTCGTGATCTCACAGTTCATGAATTCGAGCCCCCCATTGGGCTCTGCACTGGCAGTGAGGAGCCTTCTTGGGATTTCTCTCTCTCTCCCTCTCTCCCTGCCCTTCCCCTCCTTACTTGCTATTTCCCTCTCTCTCTCAAAATAAATAAATAAACTTAAAAAATAAATAAAGGAGCCAACATTTTTTAAAAACGCATAGACGTGGTAACCAAAATAAAATAGGAGACTTCTGTTTCTTGGAATATGGAATAGACATACTTCTCCCAATTTCTCCTGCTCAATACAAATAAACACCCTAGATATTATATATCAGACAAACATCAAAAGACAATGAAAGGTCCAGAGAAGAAAAGACACCAGCTAGGATCTTCAGGCCCCAAGGGATGACACAATGGTGATATTCCTGGATATTTCTTTCACTTCATATATTCCAGCCTTGGAGCTAAAGAAGTTGACAACCCATAAACAGCAACCAGTACAGAAACAAATGTCCAAGCAGTTAACTCTGCTCTCTTTAGCCAAAAGAGCAGGCAAGGGGCAGCCTGGAAAGTCAGAAAACTTGTAGACAATACCACTCTATCCCAGCCAAACACCATGGGAAAAAAACGTGACCCTCGTTCCCAGTCCTGCCAACAGAGGTTGACTAGTAGACCTAGACTTACCAGGCTGTAATGAGGCCTCAACATCGCAAACTAGGTGGTGTCAGAGAAGGCCAAGTAGGAAGTCCAGACTTTCATCATAGCTGGCCAGCGATGGTCCCTCCTCCATTCCCCATTATGTCAGTGGAGACTAGTGTGGGGACCCAGAGCTTCCACCCTCATGTGGCAGTAACAAGGAGCTCCCAGCTTAGGTGTAAACAGAAGTCAAATGGAGAACCTGGACATCTACTGCCACCTGAAAGTAATGAAGGAGCCATACCACTTGCTCCACTACACAGGTCAGAGAAAGCCGGCAAAAACAGAAGGTTTAATAAAAGCGTACAGGCACCTGGCTGGCTCAGTTGGTAGAGCATGCGGCTCTTGATCTCAGGGTTGTGAGTTTGAGCCTCACGTTGGGTGTAGAGATTGCTTAAATAAACTTAAAAAAAATCTTTAATGAAGTATAGCGTCTCATAAAATAATATGAAAATGCCCAGACTTTGACTGAAAATCACTTATCATATCAAGTACCAGGATGGGGCATCTGGGTGGCTCAGTCGGTTGAGTGTCCGTTGCTTGATTTCAGCTTAGGTCTTGATCTCAGGGTCATGAGTTCAAGTCCTGCATTGGGCTTTGCGCTGGGCATGAAGCCTACTTAAAACAAAACAAAACAAAACAAAACAAAACAAAACAAAATGCAGCCAGGATGATCTCAAACTGAATGAGAAAAGACGATCAATAATTGCAACACTGAGATTAAAAAGATGTTAGAGACGTGCCTGGATGGCTCAGTTGGTTAAGAGTCTGAATTTGTCTCAGGTCATGATCTCACAGATTGTGAGTTCAAGCCCCGTGCCAGGCTCTGTGCTGATAGCTCAGAGACTGGAGCCTGCTTCTCATTCTGTGTCTCCCCCTCTCTCTGCCCCTCCCCCTGCTCGCATTCTGTCTCTCTCTCAAAATAAAAATAACCATTAACAATTTTTTAAAAAGATATTAGAAATACCTGACAAAGATTTGAGAGCACCTATGACATACAGCTTCAGCAAGCAATTACAAGCATATTTGAAACAAATGAAGAAAGAGAAAATCTCAGAAAAAAAATGAGACATAAAGAATTAAATAAACAAACAGAAATTTTAGAACTTAACATATAATAATCAAGATTAAGGGGCACCTGGGTGGCTCAGTTGGTTGAGTGTCTGACTCTTGACTTTTCATCTCAGGTCATGATATCATGGTTTGTGAGATCGAGCCCTACGTCAGGCTTCACACGGACAGCATGGAGCCTGTGTGGAATTCTCTCTATTCCTCTCCCTCTGCCTCTTCTCTGCTTGTGCTGTCTCTCCCTCTTTCTCAAAAATAAATAAATAAACTTAAAAAAAAACCTCAGTGGATGGGTTCAACAGCAGAATGGCAAGAACAGATTCCATGAACTGGAATTCCAAGAAAAGAATCCATGAACTGGAAGATAGAACAACACAAATTATCCAATCTGGACAACAGACAGAAAATAGACTGAGAAGAAAAAGAACAGGTGTTTAAATACCTGTATACCTATAACATCCATGTCATCAGAGCCACAGAAAGAAAAAAAAGTGGGAAAAACTAAAAAAGTACTCCAAAAAACCTGAAAGTGTCCCAAATTTGGCCAGAGACACAAACCTACAAATCAGATTCAAGAATCATATTCAGACTCCAAACAAAACAAACTGAAATGAAGCCCACACAAAGACACATCATTGTTAAATTGATGAATAACAAAAAGAAAGGAAACATCTTGAAAGCAGCTGAAGAAAAACAAAACCTTGCCTTTGGGGAAAAAAACAATTTGAATAACAGCTTATTTCTCTTCAGAAACCATGGGGGCCAGAAGGAAGTAGCACGATGTTTTACATGTTTTGAAAAAAAGAATTGTCAACCCAGAATCCTATATCCAGCAAAAAAAATCTTTGGGGAATGAAGGAGAATCAAGACATTTTCTCATGTGGGAAAACTAAGAGAATTTGTTGCTAGCAGACCTGCCCTACAGAATGGCTAACGGGGGGCACCTGGCTGGCTCAGTCGGTGGAGCATGCGACTCTTGATCTTCGGGTTGTAAATTCAAGCCCCACATTGGGTGTAGAGATGGCTTAAACGATAAAACCTTTTTTTAGAGAGAGAGAGAGAGAGAGAAAGAGAGAGAGGGCATGGGGGAGGGCCAGAGGGAGAAGGAGAGAGAAAAATCTCAAGTAGGCTCCATGCCCAGAGCAGAGCCCACATGGGGCTTGGTCTCACAACCAAGAGATCATGACCTGAGCCAAAATCAAGAGTTGGACCCTTAACCAACTGAGCCACCCAGGTGCCCCAAAATTAAAATCTTAAAAAAAAAAAAAAGAATGAGTAATGAATGTTCTCTAAACAGAAATGTAATGATAGAAAGGAATTTTGGAATATCAGAAAGGAAGAACACAGTACACACAAATAATATGGCTAAATACAATAGGCTTTATTTCTCCTCTTGAGTTTTCTGAATTATACTTAATAGTTAAAACAAATTATCACATTGTCTGTTGTAATTCTAAAGGTATACAGAGGAAGTCTTTAAGACAATTATAAATGGGGGAAGATAAAGAGACATAAAAAGAGTCAAGTTTCTATCCTACCCTCAGACTGGTAAAGTAATAACCCTAGTAGCCCATGATACGTTATGTATATGTAATGTAAGACTTAGGATGCCTGCTAAAATGTATATACAAAGATATACACCACAAAACACTACAGATAATCAACATGGAATTCTAATAAATGTCCAAGTAACCTACAAGAAGACAGGAAAAGAAAACAGAAAGTTGAAAAACAAAGAAGAAAAACAAAAAACAAACAACATAAAATGGCATATTTAAGCCCTAATGCATCAACAATTAAATGTAGAGTCTGAATACACCAATTAAGACATAGATTGGCAGAATGAGTGAAAAATATGGAAATATGCTACCTAAAAGAAACATAACTCAAATATTATGATATGGGCAGATTGAAAGTAAAAGGATGGAAAAATTATAGTATGCAAACATTAATCAACAGAAAGTAAGGATTACTATATTAATATCAGATGAAGTAGACTTTATTTTTTATTTAAAGATTTTATTTTTAAGTTTATTTATTTTGAGGCACAGAAAGAGAGAGAGAGAGAGAGTTGGGGAGGGGGAGAGAGAGAAAGAAGGAGAGAGAGAGAATCCCAAGCAGGCTCTGCACTGCCAGCACAGAGCCCAATGTGGAGCTCAAATTCACAAACCATGAGATCATGACCTGAGCCAGTCAGACATTTTACGGACCGTGCCACTCAGGTGCCCCTTAAAGATTTCATTTTTAAGTAATCTCTATACCCAATGTGGGGCTCGAACTTACAACCCCAAGAGTTGCATGCTTTACTGACTTAACTAGCCAGGTACCCCAGGTAAAGTAGACTTTGGAGCAAAAAAAAAAAATGATCAGAGATATAGAGGGATATTATATAATGATAATAGGGTCAGACACCAAGAAGAATAACAATCGTAAATGTTCATGCACTAAAGATAGCTCCAGAATATGTGAAGGAAAAACTGAAAGAACTTAAAGGAGAAATAAACAAAGGCATAATTATAGTTTGAGACTTCCACAACTGTACCTCAACAATTGATAGAACAACTAGCCAGAAAATCAGCAAGCATATAGAAGAATTCAACACCATTAACCATCAGGATCGAGTTGACATTTATAGAACACTGCACACAACAACAGCAGAATACACATTCTTTTTCAGGCATCCACAGAACACATAACAAGATACACACACACACACACACAAACATATCCTGAGCCATAAAACAAGCATCAACAAATCTAAAACTACAGCATATGAAATAGTTAATAATATTGTAATAACTTTGTATGGTGACAGATGGTAACTACATTTGTGGTGGTAAGCATTTTGTAATATATGGAATTGTCAAATCACTATGTGGTACACCCGAAACTAGTATGATGTTGTATGTCAACTATACTTTTAAAAAATTGAAATCGTACAGAAAGGGTTCTCTAATCACAGTGAAACAAAATAGAAATCAATAATAGAAAATGTTCAAGCACTTGGAAACAAAACACACATCTAAACAATTCATTGGTCAAAGAGGAAGTCTCAAAGGAAATTTTAAAATACATGAAACTGAATGAAAATGAAAATACAATATATCAAAATCTATAGAACATAGGCTAAGCAGTCCTGAGACAGTTATTTATAGCACTAAATGCTCACATTTTAAAAGAAGCAAAGTCTCAAATCAATAATCTGAGCTCCCACCTTAAGAATCTACAAAAAAAAATCAAGCGCCTGAGTGGCTCAGTCAGTTAAGCATCCAACTTCAGCTTGGGTCACGATCTCACAGTTCATGAGTTCAAGCCCCGAGTCAGGCTCTGTGCTTACACCTCAGGGCCTGGAGCCTGCTTCCAGTTCTGTGTCTCCTTCTCTTGCTCTGCCCCTCCCCTGCTCATGCTCATGCTCATGCTCTGTCTCTCTCTCAAGAATAAACAAACATTAAAAAATTTTTAAATAGAATTTAAAAATTTAAAAAAATTTTAAAAAAAATTAAAAAAAAAATTTAAAAAATTTAAAAAAATTTAAAAAAAAATTTAAAAAAATTTTTTTAAGTAGAAAAATAAAAGCAACATAAACACTAAGCAACAAGAAAGAAGGAAACTATAAAGGTAAGAGCAAAAATCAGTGGGATTAAAAACAGGAAAACAATCAAGAAAATCAATGAAACAAAGACCTGGTTCTTCGAAAAGATCAATGAAATTGACAAACTTCTAGGAAGACTGACAAAGCAAAACGAGAAAATACAAAAATGACCAATATCAGGAATGAAACAGGATATCACCACACACCTTGCAGACATTAAGGGATAAGAAGGGAATACTACAAACAAGTCTACATACATAAATTTGGCAACTTAGATGAAATGACCAATTCTTCAAAAAACATATACTCCTAGATATTAGAAACGAAGAAATCCAGCTGCTAATATACGTAGATGGAATGAACATCTATGTAGAAAACGCCAAGGAATCTACAAAAAAAATTCTAGAAGTGATAAATGAATTCCGCAAAGTCACAGTATACAAGATGAACTTCCAAAATTCAGTCGTATTTCTATATACTAGCAATGAACACATGGACAACAAAATTAAAAGTACAATACCAATTATAATTGCTCACAAAGAAAAGAAAATTTAAGTGTGAATCTGACAAAATACATACAGGACACATGCCAAAAACTATACACAATGCTGATAAAGGAAAAATTTTTTAATCTAAATAAATGGAGAGACATACTGTATTCCTATGTTGGAAGTTTCAAAATTGTAATGATACCACTTCTCCCCAAATTGATATACAGGTTTAATGAAATGCTTATCAAAATCCCAGGGAGATTGGTTTTTAGATATAGACAAGATTAATCAAAAACTTAACCTAAAATTTATATGGAAAATCAAAGGAACTAGAATAGGTGAAACAATTTTGAAAGCCAAGAATAAAATGGGAAGAATCAGTCTATTAAAATTTTAAGATTTATTGTTGTATTAGTGTCCCACTGCTACTGAAACAAATTACCATACTTTAGTGGTTTTAATTAATTATTTTAAATAAGTAAATAATTTAATTAATTATTTTTTAGAGAGAGAGGGTGTTGTGCAAGTAGGGGAGAGGTGCAGAGGGAGAGAGAGAGAGAGAGAGAGAGAGAGAGAGAGAGAGAGAGAGATTGAGAATCTCAAGCAGGCTCCACACTGAGCATGGAGCCCAACTCAGGGCTCAACCCCATGATTCCAGGAACATGACCTGAGCCAAAATCAAGAGTCAGATGCCCAACTGACTGAGCCACCCAGGCACCCCAAAAGATTTTATTTTTAAGTAATTACTACACCCATGGTGGGGCTTGAACTTACAATCTCGAGATCAAGAGTTGCACACTTCACCAACTGAGCCAGCCAGGCACCCCATGAATTTATTATTTTATAGTTCTCAAAGTCAGAAGTAATAAATCAACTCATGGGGCTAAAGTCAAGGCGTCAGCAAGGCTGTGTTCCTTTAGGGGGCTCTTCAGAAAGAATCCATTGTCTTGCCTTTTCAGCTTCCAGAGGCCACCTATATTCATTGGCTTGTGACTTCTTCCTCCCAATAGCATTTACTCTCATCTCTGCCTCTATCATCAAATCTCCTCACTCTGATTGTGACTCTCCTGCCTCCTTTGTAATTATGTTGGGCCTACCTGGATAATCCAGGATAATCTCCCCATCTCAATATCCTTATTTTTTTAAATTTTTTAATGTTTATTTATTTATTTGTGAGAGACAGACAGACAGACACACACACACACACACACACACACAGAATAAGCGGGGGAGAGACAGAAAGAGAGAGGGAGACACAGAATCCGAAGCAAGCTCCATGCTCTGAGCTGTCAGCACAGAGCCCCCATGCGGGGTGCAAACTCACAGACTATGGGATCATGACCTGAACTGAAGTTGGATGCTTAACTGACTGAGTCATCCAGGTGCCCCTCAAGATCCTTAATTTAATCACACCTACAAAGTCCTTTTACCATGCAAGGTAACATAGTACAGGTTAGGATATGGACATCTGTAAAGGGCCATTATTTAGCCTCCAGACTACAGTAATAAAGACTATATGGTATTTGCAGAAGGATAGGTACATACATCAATGGAACAGAACAGAGGAACCAAAAATATGCCCAATTGGTTTTTGACAATGGTGTAAAAGCAATTCAATGGAGGAAAGATGGCCTTTTCAATAAGTGGTGCTAGAGTGGCGTCTGGGTGGTTCAGTCGATTAAGCATCCGACTCTTGATTTCCCCTTAGGTCATGATCTCACAGTTTGTGAGATCGAGCCCCGTGCCGGGCTCTGCACTGACAACACAGAGCCTGCTTAGGATTTTCTGTCTCCCTCTCTCTCGCTGTCCCTCCCTTGCTCATTCCTTCTCTCTCTCAAAATAAATAAACTCTTGGGGCACCTGGGTGGCTCAGTTGGTTAGGCGTCTGACTTCAACTCAGGTCATGATCTCAAGGTTCATGAGTTTGAGCCCCACGTCAGATTCTGTGCTGACAGCTTGGAGCCTAGAGCCTGCCTTGAATTCTGTGTCTCCCTCTCTCTCTCTGTCCCTCCCCTGCTCATGCTCTGTCTCTCTCTGTCTTTCAAAAATAAATAAGCGTTTAAAACAATTTAAAATAAATAAATGCATAAATACATAAACTTAAAATAAAAATAAATGATGCTGGAGCAACTGGACATCCAAAAACAGAAAAAGAAAAATGAACCTTAACTAAGTCTCACACCTTATACAAAAGTTAACTCAAAAAGGATTGCAAAGAAAAATGCGGGGGGGGGGGGGAGGGGGAAGGATCACAGACTTAAATTTAGAATATAAACTTAGGGAAAAAATAGGAAAACACCTTTGCGGTCTAGGGCTAGGCAAAGAGTTCTTGGACTTGACACCAAAAGCATGATCCATAGAAAGAAACATTGTTAAATTGGGCATCATCAAAACAAAACTTTTGCTTTGCACAAGGCCCTGTGAAGAGGATGAAAAAGTAGTTACAGGTAGGAGAAAATATACACAAAGCACCTATCTGACAAGGACCTAGTATCTAGGATATATAAAGAACTCTCAACACTGAACCCTAAGAAACAAACAATTCCATTCAAAAATGGGCAAAAGTCATGGACACGTCACCAAAGAGGATATACAGATGATAGACCAGCACATGAAAAGATGTTTAACATCGTTAGCCATTAAAGAAATGCAAATTAAAATCAGAACACAATACCACTACACCCCTATCAGAATAGTTAAAATAAGAAAAATAATGCCAACATCAAATGCTGGTGAGGAAGTAGAAACACTGAATCACTCATACGTTGCTGGTGGAAATGTCAAGTGGTAAAACCACTCTGGAAAACAGTTTGGCACTTTTTTTTAATAAAACCAAATATGTAACTACCACATGACCTAGTGGTTGCACTCTTGAGCATTTATTCCAGATAAACAAAGACTTATGTTCATACAAAAATGTGTCAATGAATGTTTAGGGCAGCTTATAATAAATAAGCCAGAACTAGAAACAACACATTTGCCCTTCAACTGGGGAATTTTTAAACAGTTTGTGGTACATGAACATCATCGAACTCTACTCGGAAATAACAAGGAACAATCAACACATACGAAAACCCAGGGGAGTCTCTAGAAGACTTACACTGAATGATGAGAGCTAATCCCAAAGGTTATATATACTGTATGATTTCACTTCTATAACATTCTTTTTTTAAATGTTTATTTTTGAAAGAGAGAGAGACAGAGTGTGAGGGGGTGAGGGGCAGAGAGACAGAGGGAGAGACAGAATCTGAAGCAGGCTCCAGGCTCTGAGCTATCAGCACAGAACCAGAAGCAGAATTCGAACCCACGAACCATGAGATCATGACCTGAGCTGAAGTCAGACCCTTAATCAACTGAACCACCCAGGCGCCCCTCTATAACATTCTTGAAATGATCAAAACTGTAGAACAGACCAGATTAGCGGTTGCCAGAAGAGTAGGTTACATGCAAGAAGGAAGTGAGTATAGCTATTAAATGGCAACATGAGGCTAACAGAAATGTTCTGATGTTTAAGGTATCAATGTTAATATCTTTGCTGTGATAGTGTGCTACAGTTTTGCAAGATGTTACCATTGGGGGGAATTGGGTAAAGGGTGCAAGAGATCTTTCTGTATTATTTCTTACAACTACATGTAAATCTAAAATTAGTGAGCCACCTGGGTGGCTCAGTCAGCTGAGCGTCTGACTCTTGATTTCAGCTCAGGTCATGATCCCATGGTCATGCGATCAAGCCCCATGTTTGGTTCTATGTTGAGTGTGGAGCCTGCTTAAGATTCTCTCTCTCTCTCTCTCTCTCTCTCTCTCTCTCTCTCTCTCTCTCCCCTCTCATGCCTCTCTCCCTTGCTCACTACTCTCTCTCTCTAAAATAAAAAATAAACAAATAAAAATAAATGATAAGAGATTAGGTAAGCAATTAGAACCCAGGGGTAAAATAGGAATCCCTGAGTCTATACTGATATAAACAAAGAAATCTAAAAAAAAAAAAAAATAGTACTCCATTGAAAGCACACATTCCCTTCCAGCATGGCCAGCGTTACTATGTCCTTGGGGAAGTTGAGCAATGTTTCTTCACCTCAGTTTTCTCTGCTGTAAAACGGGCTTTTTCTTTTCTCATATCTTAGACTGAAAAGAATGAATAAAGTGATCTCTAACTCAGTGAAATAAATAAATAAATAAATAAGTACTCAAAGATGTAAAATGAAAAGTGGAAATCTCTTTCCCTTGCTCATCCTTCAGTCACTGTTCTCAGGGACAAACCCTCTCAATACTTTTAACTGGGCTCTTCTAATATTTACCTACACATTTCTATACGTAATCCATAAGCTTATACTGCTATTTCTTTACCAGGTATTTGTATTATCTAGTGTTTCTTTTTTTTTTTAAATAATTTATTTATGTAAACAATCCCTACCTGCAATATGAGGCAAAACTCACAACCCCAAGATCAAGAGTTGCATGCTCTTCAGGGTGCCGGGGTGACACAATCAATTAAGCATCTGCTCTTGGTTTCGGCTCAGGTCATGATCTCACAGATTCGTGAGATCAAGCCCCAAGTGGGGCTCTGCCCTGGCAGGGCAGAGCCTGCTTGGGATTCTGCTCTCCTTCTCTCTCTGCCCCTCCCTCCCTCCCTCTCTGTCTCTCTCTTTCTCTCTCAAAAATAAAAATAAACATTAAAAAATTTAAAAAAATAAGATGGAAAGGTTGCAAAACTCATCTCATGAATTTGTTACAGTCCTGACACTGAAACCAAGAAAGAACACTGCAAGAAAAATTATAGACCAAACACCTGAATATGTCAAAAATCCAAAATAGAATTTTGGCAAGTCTATTTCAGCAGAGTTAGTAACAAAAAATCATGAGCAAGTAGGGTTCATTCCAAGAATGTAAGGATATTTTAACATTAAAAAAGTCTGGCAGCTTAATCACCACATGAACAGTTAAAGGAGAAATATGTAATTATTTCAGTAGATACAGAAAAAAATATTTAATAAAATACAATGCTCATTCATAATTTTTTTTAAAAAACACCTTTTTTAGCAAACTAGAAATGACCTTTTATTTAACTTGACACAGGATATCAATGCAAAACTGAAAGAAAATATCATACTTAATGGTGAAACTTTAGAGGTCTTCTCATTAAAATAAAAAACAGGGGGTGCCTGGCTGGTTCCATCCGTAGAGCACACGACCCTTGATCTTGGGGTTGTAAGTTCAAGCCCTATGTTGGGTGTAGAGATGACTTAAAAATAAAATCTTTTATTTTTTTAATTAAAAAAAAACTTTTTTTTTTTTAAATAAAGGCAGACTGCCACGTGCAACACCTCATTTGGATGTGTCTGGAGTCTTGGAAGCTTGACTACCCTACGTTCTCCTACAGATGGACCTTGAGAGCTTGTTTGGAGGTTCTAGCAGGGGAGCGCAGCTACTCCTATACCCTTGACGGAAGAATGATCCTCCTCTATCGGGGAAGGTCATCCCCTTCGACTGAGCGTGCAGCTTCGGGAGGGACGCACATGGAGCGGTGAGGGAGGAATGGGACACCCGCCTAGCCAACCAGATCAGCCGAATCAACCCTGGCGATCAATGGGGTGACAAATGTCACAGCCAGATCGCCCTCACATCCAAAAATAAAATCTTTTTTAAAAAAAGTAAAAATAAGACAAGGATACCCACTAGGATTGCTTCTATTCTGCATGGTGTTGAAAGTTCAGATGACTACAATTAAGACAAGCAGCGGTGTCTGGCTGGCTCAGTGAGAGGAACACGTGACTCTTGACCTCAGGGTTGGTTGTAAGTTCAAGCTACCCCTTAGGTGTAGCAAGTACTTAAAAACAAAATCTTTTAGAGGCACCTGGGTGGCTCAGTTGGTTGAGTATCCAACTTCGGCTCACGTCATGATCTTACAATTCGTGAGTTTGAGCCCCACATTGGGCTCACTTGCTATCACCCTGTCAGCGCAGAGCCCACTTCAGATCCTCTGTTCCCCTCTCTCTGCCCCTCCCCAGCTTTTGCTCTCTCTCAAAAACAAATAATAAAACATAAAAAAAAATTTTAAATAAAATATTTTTAAAAAGACAAAAAAAGTACATGAATTAGAAGAGTTGATACCCTCTTATTAGGAGATATATAATTGGCCACATAGACAATCTAAGACACCTAGAGACAAACAAAAGAGAGATTGGATATAAGCTCAACATACCAAAATTAGAAATAAAACAATGATAAATTAGAAATTATAAGAAGAAAAGATATGTAGGATCTTTATGGAGAAAATGACAAAACAAGTAAAGTAAATAAAGGAAGACCTAAATAAATGGAAAAGTATACCTGTGTCTATGGAAGAAAAGGCTTAGTATTATAAAGATGTCAATTTCCCCCAAAATGAATCAACAAATTCAGTGCAGTTATAATAATAATCCCAATGTGGGATGATAAAAGAGGCAGAAATAATCATAACTTGCACAATATACACAACAAATTTTATTTTTATTCCAGTAAACAGTGTTATATTAGTTTCAAGTGGACAATATAGTGATACAACAATTCTATCCATTACCCAGTGCTCATCATGATAAGTGTACTCTTAATCCCTTTCATCTGTTTCACCCATCCTCCCACCCACCTCCCTTCTGGGAACCATCAGGTTGCAAAACAAACTTTAGATGGATTAAAGAACTACATATGAAAAGCAAAACTTTGAGGGGCACCAGGGTGGCTCAGTCAGTTAAGTGTCTGACTCTTGGTTTTGGCTCAGGTCATGATCTCACGGCTTCGGCTTTGTGAGTTCAAGCCTGCTTGTGATCCTCTCTCTTCCTCTCTCTCTGTCCCTCCTCCACTTTTTCTGTCTCTGTCTCTCTCAAAATAAATAAATAAAAACTTAAAAAAAGAAACTTTGAAACTTTTAGTAGAACGTAAAGGAAGGTACATTTATGATCTCAAGGTAAGGAAGGCCTTCTTAAACCAAACACAAAAATCCCAAACCAAAAAGAAATTTCTGATACATTTTAATTAATTATATTTTAAAACCAGTATACAACAAAATGCATCGGAATACAAAAAGACAATTCACAAACTGGAAGGAGATAACTGCAATGCATATAACTAAGAAAGGGTTAGTAGCCAGAATATATAATAAGCATAAAAGAAATAAGTGAGAAAGAAAAACAACTCCAAGGTGGGGGGGGGAGAGGGGGCGGGGGGGGGGGAGCCGTGGAGGAAAGACACAAAAACAGGTGATTCACAGAACTGGAAAGCTAAGTAGACAATAAGCATGTGAAAAGATGCTCATCTTCATTAGTCACCAAGGAAATGCAAATTAAAGCAACAAGATAGCATTTAACACCCATCAGATGGGCTGAAACTTTTAAAAACCCACAGTGCCAAGTGTCAGTGGAGATATGGGGAAACGGAACTTCATATTTTGCTGATGGCGGTGAAACTTTGTAAAACTACTTTGAAGCAGAGTTTAGTGATATCTAGTAAAGTTGAAAATGTGCATCAACAAAGAGCTTGCAATTCTACTTCCTCATCTGTCATGCCATATGAGAGAGATGGTCTCAAAGTGATATGCCATGAAAATGGGTCAGATATAAGTATATAAGTATATTTGTATCCCAGCTTCTCAAGCTTCCATGTGCACACAAACCACCCATGGGTCTTGTTAAAATGTGAGTTCTGATTCAGCAGGGCTGAGGTGGGGCCCATAATTCTGCATTTCTAAGAAGCTCCGGGGTGGGGTGGGGGAGCCCAAGCTGCTGATAGGAAACTTTATTTTGAGTAACAGAGAGATAAAGCCTAGGTTGCCCGAAAAGGCCAGGCAGGTAACATGGGTGTGAAGCTGATTTGGTGGGGACTACAGTGAATTTCAGAGCGCATACCCTGAATAAAGAGGGCAGCTGCTATCCAGCTCAGGCTGCGCGATGCAGATTCAGAGATTCCAATTTCTCAAGAAAGCCTGGAAATCAGGTTTTACATGAGATCTTCCAATTTTGTAGTGTTAACCAGTGTTTAGAGGGGAATGGAAAAACACTCTGTGAGCTCTACACAGCGCATCTTTGGGCAAAATATGACCTGCTGGCCTTCAGTGTGCAATCTCCGATCTAGAGTTAAGGTGGTACCCAACAGGAAACCTGACATCAACCTGTTAAGAGGTCGCCCCTGGTATGGGGGCCTGGGATGGGGAGGGGAAGAGCAGGAGATTGGCTTCTCATCATGACATCTTGTGTATTGTTTGGTCTGTTATCACATGGGCATAGCTTTGATTTTTTTTTATTTTTATTTATTTATTTTTTTACCTAGAAACAGGACTAAATTTCTAGTTGTTCCATATTTGCTTTGCCCATTTTAACTACAATTAAGTTCAAGCTTAATCAGGAACATATCATTTAATTATGGTGTTGCTCTTAGAGGAATCCATTGACCTACTTTCCAATGATCCTTCTATGATGTGAGTTCTATGAATACAACATGGTGAGAACTGAAGATGACCTGATGTGAGGGCATAAAATTAATTCAATTGCATCAACAACCTTCTCAAGGGTCTTATAATTAGCCAGTATTTCAGGAAACATAAAGAATCTAGGATCCCAGGTCTGGGTGGTCGCAGAGATTAGGTTGTGTTGTCCAACATTCTACCAGTACCACTTGGACCTGGTTTTTCTTTAACCATATTGTTCTATGTTCCTGACTTCTCCTTTCATATCACGTAAGGTGTAGAACACACGTCCAGCTCTTAAAATTTTTTTTTAATGTTTGTTTATTTTTGAGGAGGGGAGAGGCAGAGAGAGAAGGAGACAGAGGATCTGAAGCGGGCTATATGCTGACAGCAGAGAGCCCGATGCGGGGCTCGAACTCACAAACTGTGAGATCATGACCTGATCCAAAGTCAGATGCTTAACCAACTGAGCCACCCAGGTTCCCCAAGGTCTTAAAATATTTTTGATTAACAAAAACAACAATAATAGTGGAAATAATAACAAATATGGTGCCTAACACTTTTTGTACACTTACACTATGCCAGGCATTATTCCCAATACTTGAGGTTTATCATCTCATTTGATCCTAGGAAAACCAATTGATAGCTCCCTATAAGTGACTAGTTACTTACAAAGGGAAGATAGCAATGTTACAGTGGAGAAACCTGACAGACATCACCTTAATCATGGGATCAAAAGTAATAATATTGGAAAAATCTGGCATAATGTGCCTGCTGAGATAATGTGCTGAGGACATAACATAATTTCAATAGTATCTTTACCCCAAATACACACTCTTAATTTAATGAGGATAGAACAACAGACATTTTTGGAAATAACTAACCAGCATTTTTCAACTATGTCCATGTCATAAAACACAAATTAAGACTACAAACTATTATAGATCAGAAATTAACAAAACATGACAACTAAATTCGACGTATAATCTTGTTTTGGGTTCTGAAATGGGAAAAATAGCTACAAAGGACAATATTCATAAAAATGATAAATTCGAATATGTACTATAGATTATAGTATTGTATCAATTTTAAATTTCTTGATTTAAATAAATGTACTGCAATTATATAAGAGAATGTCCTTATTCTTAGAAAATATACACTGAAGTATTTAGGGATAAAAGGGCATGATATCTCCAATCTTGCTCCCAAATGGTTCAGGAAAAAAATACACACACGCGCGCACACGCGCGCGCACGCACGCGCACACGCACACACACAGGCAGAATGATAAAATAAATGAAGTAAATTGGGTAAAATATAAGCAATTGTAAGCTTGAATCAATATCAAAACAAAATTTACCAAAAATCAGATAGATACTACTATTACCCTATACTATAGATGAAGAAAATGAGGATCAGAAAGCTGAATCTGGATTCAAACCCAGAGTTGCTGATTCCAAAGTCCATGCTCTTAACTATCAGGGTATATGGGGGTTCTTGGGTGGCTCAGTCGGTTGGGCATCCGACTTTAGCTCAGGTCATGATCTCATGGTTCATGGTTTGGAGCCCCGTGTCCCTTTGGAAATGCTATCTAAGGTCAGTTTGTTAGTCACGTACTTAAGATTTCACCTTGATTTTTCACCTATATTCCTCATATCTCAATGTTACTCTCAGAATGACTACTTTGAAGGGAATGCATGAAGTATGTCATATGTTTTCGAAGTTGTCACATGACTTTATAGATATCTTTATTGGATCTTTTCCAGCCTTTTAAATACATCAAGAACACTAGTTGCTTTAAAAGCTGATGTGGTTTGCAAATACCTTCTCCCATTCTGTAGGCTGCCTTTTGGTTTTGTTGCTTGTTTCCTTCACTGTGCAAAAGCTTTTTATCTTTATTTTATAATGTTTATTTTTGAGAGAGAGAAAAAGAAGAGGGACAGAGAGGGGGGAACAGAGGATCCACAGCAGGCTCCGTGCTCACAGCAGAGAGACCGATTCTGGGCTCGAACTCAGGAACAGTGAGATCATGACCTGAGCTGAAGTCCGACGCTTAACTGACTGAGCCACCCAGGCTCCCCAGAAACTTTTTATCTTGATGAATTCCCAACAGTTCATGATGAGCACTGGGTGTTGTATGTAAGTGACGAATCACTGAATTCTACTCATGAAACCAATATTACCCTGTATGCTAACCAACTAAAACTTTTTTAAAAGGCTGATGTGGAGTGACAAGATAATGTGATGTGGAAAGAATAGTTTTTTTGATTGATGGTTCTGGGACAATGGAGTATCCACATGCAAAAAAATGAAGTTGGATCTGTTACCTCATACATATACAACAATCCACTCAAAATGGATCAGAGACCTAAATGTAAGAGCTAAGACTATAAAACTCTTAGAAGAAAACAGGGAAAAAAATCTTCTTGGCCTTGGATTAGTCAATTAGTCCTTAGAACAGCCAACGTGCAAACAGAAGTTAGACAACGGGGACTTCATCAAAGCTAAAAAATATTTATGCTTCAAAAGACAATGTTAAAAAAGTGAAAGGACAACCCACAGAATGGAAGAAAAATATTTTCAAGCCACATATCTAATAAATGACTTAGATCCAGAATACAAAACAAACACTTACAACTCAATAACAAAAAGACAAATAACCCAATTTAACAATTGGCAAAGGGTTTGAGTAGACATTTCTCTTAAGAAATTATGGAAATGGCCCATAAACACATGAAAAGAGACTTAACACCATTAGTCATCAGGGAAATGCAAATCAAATCCACAGTGAGATACCACTTTACACCCACAAAGATGGCATTAATCAGAAAGACAGTGACAATTATGGGGAAAGCTACGGAGAAGGTGGAATCCTTGTGCACTGCTGGTGGGAATGTAAAATGATCGCTCCCCTGTAGAAAACTGTCTGGCAGTTAATCAAATGGCTAAGCATGAAATTACTACATAATCGAGTGATTCCACTCCTAAGTATATACCCAAGAGAACTGGAAACATAAGCCTGCCCCAAAACCTGCACATGAATGTTTGTAGCATCATTATTCATAAGAGCCAAGAGGTGAAATAACCCAAATATCTGTCCACTGATGAATGGATAAGCAAAATCTGATATCTCCATATCATGTATTAATTGGCCACAAAAGAGAGTGGAGTACTGATGGATGCTACAACATGGATGAACCTTAGAAACAGTATGCTGTGTGAAGGAAGCCATATATAAAGGGCCACACATGATATGATTGCATGTGATTATACAATTCCATTTATAGGAAATGTCCAGGATAGGCAAGTCTATAAAAACAGGGAAGAGATTAGTGGTTGCCAGAGGTGGAGGGGAGAGGACACGTTAAAGAATGATTGCTAGCAGACATGGGATTTTTTGGGGGGGTGATGAAAATGTTCTGGTGTTAGGTTTCAGTGATCAAATCCACACCTCTGTCAACATAGAAAAAAACCACTTGACAGGGTGGATTTTATGGTATGTGAATTATATCTCAATAGAGCTCTTTTTTTTTTAAGTAGGCTCCAGGCCCAGCATGGAGCCCAACACGAGGCCTGAACTCAAGACTCTGAGATCAAGACCTGGACTGAGGTCAAGAGTCAGACGCCCAACTGATTGAGCCACCCAAGTGCCCCTAATAAAGCTATTTTTTTTTTTTTGAGAAAGGGAGGGTGCAAGTGAGTAAGCTCAGAGAGAGAGAAAGAGAGGGGCAGAGACAGAGAGGGAAAGAGAGAGAAGTGGGGCTCACCTGAAGCGGGGCTCTTGCTCACCCAAAGCAGGGCTTGAACTCACAAACCACACGAGATCATGACCTGAGCTGAAGTCAGATGCTTAACCAAATGAGCCATCCAGGTCCCCCAATAAAACTATTTTTTTAAAAAGGCAACATCTAAGCTCCTACTCAGAAATTGCTTTAGGCTTTTTACACTTCCCCATGCCTCACTACTCACCTTCCCTGTCCTCTCAGCCATGTCTGATTATGTATTTGCATTCTAACTTTCCAGCTTCCCCATTGACTTTGAAGAGCCCCAGGATTTGGACATTCCACCCACAATTGTTTCAGCGATGGGCACGTAACACATGTCAGCACAATTAGTACCAACAAGACCCAATTTAGGGACTCCCAATGCTCTACCAGGGAGGGGATGCCGCTGTTGGATTAGGCATTGTGAGACAGAAGGTATCAGGGGTTTCCGGTAAGGTTCTGAAAATGGAAACCAACCCCCAAGGAAGTATCTCTAATGGCTCCCGATAAAATAATTGACACTCTGTGTTAACCCATGCATGCAGTTGGCTCTACCTCTAACATTTAAGCTTATAGTGAATTACAAATGACCTGTTTTGCGTAAGCCTGTGTGGGTCTTTTCATTTACTTATTTTTGGTCACTTGCAATGAAAGAATCCTAAATGATATCAAAGGAGGGATAGGTTCCAGCCTATCAAAGGAGGGACACCAGACATTTCCATGACCCATGTAATGTGGACTCTCATGAAATATACAAATGAAACGGGCATCCAACAGTTGTCCCTCTTTATCTGAAAAGCTGGAAAGAAAGTGGTACCATGCAGCAGGATGGTGCGGGAATCAAGAGTTGCTATCCAAAAGCCAGAGAGGTTTATTGCCAACAAAGGGGGCAAAGAACGTGAAGGTCTCAATAACCTGGAGAAAGGATAAATAATTAGGTTGGTTTTGGATAAACTAGCAGAATCCCCACATGAGAAACTGCATTCGCTCTCTACGAGAGCCAGCCAAAAGAACACCTATAAATATGTGAATAGAGGCTTGGAAACAAGCAGAAACTCAAATGAAGGTCGTCACCTCAGAGAACCCAGAATGAAATGTGACTGTAACTAAGGAACGTGACGTCCAAGTATATATTCTGCTGCACTCAGCCCCTGCTTGGCACATAGCAGTGTCGTTAAATGTGTGTTGAGTTAGAGTGGATCTGTGTGAACACAAGGGTCCACACACCAGGGGGACATCTAAGGAGTCTCAAATAGGCAGTCATCATCCACATGAAGTCCAGGGGACAGGACATCTCACATAGATAGAAACATAATTAGGAACATGCATATGGATATGCTTAGAGACAATACGGAATGAGACCGACATCCACCACTGGACTACAGACCTACTCACAGTGCGGGGACCTGACCTTGGACTCTTCTGCGTTGAACAAGGTAAATTTCACCTACTGTGGCCTCTTGGCAGCCAGCCAGCTGGCTTTCATCTAGCGATAACCTCTGCATTTGTCATGAGCTAAGCTAGCCTTAGCACCGCAGCTATGTTAACCTATGTACCAAGTGGTGAAAAAGCTAACCATTGCATCAGGGAAGATGTTTAAAAGGCAGAAACTGTGCTAGCTAGTCAGTGCATGTGATTTTCTGCTCTGTGATTCCTCTTCCTACAGTCTTAAATTGGGAGCCATTGAAAGACGATTAGGTGAGACTATCGCCCATGCAGAAAGAGTTCTAGGCCCCTTGTGGCCCCCAAGAGTAGGTCCAGAGGGCCCTTCCCCCACCTCCACTGGGCACACCGCATTCACAGAGACACTGCTGCGTCTCCTGTTCTAGATAAAAACACGTCCCAGATAAAAACAAAACAAAAACAAGCTTTCCATTTGTAAACCTACTTGGTCAATGCCAGGGCTTGCTTTGCTGTTTTGTGTGGTTACACTTTCTTATCAAAGGAAAACACAGGGGCTCCATTGAGCTCTGTGTGTTCATCATAACTACAGAAAGGGAGTTTGATCCCTCCTTCATTTATTTTATTATTTTTTTTTTGATAAAAAGGCCAACAAAAAAAGTTTGCTCGGAGAGAAAGGATATTATGTAAATAATTAGCCCATTCCAAGATTCTGTTGCACATATATATAGTGCAGTAGAGAGCTGAAGGAAAGGAGGAGAATTTGCAAGACGACAGGACAGTTTATGAATCTGAGAAACAGGCATTGCCTCTGGAGTCCTGCTTATCTAGAATTTGTGAAGAATAGGTTGGAATGAGGCCTTCAGCCCAGATCTGGATGTTCACCCTACGAAGAATCAGAAACCAGTAAAGGAGGCCTAAATGCTAATGCCATGCTGAGCTGAACAGAATCTCTTCACCCATTTATGAAGAGGCTGTGTTACCAAGTTGTGTAGATGCTCAGGGTCTCTGGCATGTGCACCAATTCTTCTACATGGGACCAAAAAGAGAAAGCTTGAGAAGAAACTCTGACAAAGTGTTTCTAGGATAGTCAGGTAAGAGTCTGCTCAGACAGGCCCCTCTGGGGGAACCTGGGCAGGCTGACTTTGTTGATGCTTTTTTCTCCTCTGATTTTATAGGCTCAGCCACTGCTTTCTCACCTATGGTTTGGTCTCCCAAGACTGTCTGAGGCATCAAAAGGTAACCATGCTGAAGTCTATACCTGACCATTAACCCATGTCTCTGTACCTCTTTCTTGGGTGCAAATGGGAATGTTCCTGCAAATATCTTCCGTTGTTGTTTTTCCAGTGTTGTCCTCTGCTTTCAAAGAAGACAGTGCTGATGTTGAAGGCTGGTGAAGACCAAAAGTTGTGTCATCCATCAGCATTTTGAGGGCATCCAGAGTTTCTGGTAGATATACCACACGAGCAGTCATAGATCTGGCCCTGCATTGATGAGCCAGCCGCCAATGAGAACAGCTGTCTGACACCTTCAACTAGTCCACAGCCTCCCCAACCTGCTGTGTTCCGAAATCGTTTCAGGTATCCCTGGGGCCTAGTGTTGCTTTCAGCCCTCAGAAATGATGCTTGATACCCTCCTTCAAGAAGGGGCTTGTTGAGGGGCGCCTGGGTGGCTCAGTCAGTTAAACGTCCTACTCTTGATTTGGCTCAGCTCATGATCTCACGGTTCGTGCGTTCGACCTCTGCATCGGGCTGTGTGCTGACAGCGCGGAGCCCACTTGGGATTCTCTCTCTCTCCCTCTCTGTCCTTCCCTTTCACTCAATCTCTGTCTCTCAAAAATAAATAAGTAAACATTTTAAAAAAGAAGAAGAAGAAGAAGGGGCTTTTGGCTAGCCTTGACTAAACTCACATTTGCGTCTTGGGTTACTTCTGCTCTCTCTGCTCCAGGATAACGCTTTACCTGACCCGGTAACAGAAGCACAGGAAAATCAGAGGGGGCAGAAACATGGAAAAACACATTCTAACTCACATGGAGCCTCCGATGACCCAGGCATGCGACACGGACCCGGCCACGGCGGCAGCACCTGCAAGAGCCCCGCCTGGGCTTCAGACTCCGCTTGAAGGTGCTGTGTCCGCCGCAAGTAGTGGGGTACATGTGGGACAGGAAAGCATGGAGCCAGGAGAGTACGATGAGGTGGAAAAAATGTCTGTTCTTAGTTTGGGGCCGAGCGCTGAGGCTGACGCCCCACACGCAGGTGAGGTTCCGGGTCACGCTGCGTTGCAGGGGACCAGCAGCCAGGGCAACACAGGGAAGAAAACCAGCCGGAAAAGGAGGAATAGAAAGGAAAACAAGGTTGTATATCTCCCCTGGCCTCTGACGCTACAGACCCGGGCGTCTTCTGCAGCCCCAGTTCTGGGCCAGACTTGTGTCACAGGGGCTCTGCCGATTGCTGATACCGGAGTCGGCGCGGTGTATGAAAACAGGGAGGAAGGGGAGTGGGATGACAAGGTACCCGTTGCCACCTGGCCTGAGAAGGCACATGCTGGCGCCCCACTGCCAGCAGAAAGTACAGCTCAGGCCTCTCTTGAGGAGGCGTCAGTGGCAGCCAATGAGGAGATAAAAGGAGACCAGACAGGCAGCCATAAAGGGAGAAATAAAAAGAACAAAAAGGTCATGGCCAGTCCTTGGCCTCTGACAGTACAGGCTTGGGTGTCGTTCACAGGCCCAGGCCAGATGCAGATGGCTACAGCAGGGGCATCGTCATTTGCTAGTGACGGTGTCAACGCGGGGCCTAAAAGCAAGGGTCAGAAGGGTGAGGCAAATAAAACGTCAGCCGGCACTCCGTACCAGAGTGCACAGGACGGTGCCCCCGGCTCGGCTGAGGGTCTGGGGCAGGCCTCGTGGGAGGGGGCGTCCCCCCCTGCTGACAGCCCAGAAAATGAGGAGAAGAGAACCGCCTATAAAAGAAGGAATAGAAAGGAGAGAAGCGTCTCGGCTGGTCCTTGGCCTCTGACAGTACAAGCCTGGGCATCATTTGCAACAGCAGACCAGGTGCAGACTCGACCCCAGGGCGAGTCTTCTGTTGCAAGTATGGGGGTTAATGTGGGGCCAAGGAACTGGCCCCAAACAGAGTATAGTGAGGAGGGAGCACAGGCCGTTCTTCCTTGGCCTGAGACGGTCCAGGCTGGTGCCCCCTTCCCGGCAACAGCCCCGGGACAGGTTTTACTGCAGGGGCATCTTTCCCAAGACCTACATTCCAAGGTGAGACAAATGTGTTGGAGACCCCAAGGGAGAGAGGGGGAACTGGTTCCGAGCAATCCAGAGCAAGTTCGGGAACCCTGTCAGGGGTGTAGAAGAACTGAGAGACACCTGAGGGACCAGGACTTCTGGGAATGCACGGTGATGAATTTTGCTAGGCAGGTGGATTGTTGCTATTGTGGGGAGCTCTGCTCACAACAGCAGATGGAGGCTTTGACCCTGACCAAAGCCCACACCCACATCAGCACTTCAGTGATGGGACCAGAGAGGGAGAGGGCTAAATCTCAGGCAGTCTGGATGGAGAAATGGGGAGGTTTTTAAGACGCAGAGGAGAAAAGAAAGAGACCTAAAGAGTATTTTGGGTCCTGGAAGTGCCACCGTCTGTATCTGTTGGGAAGGAGGTGTTTAAATGCCACTCTGAATAGGGGGCGCCTGGGTGGCTCAGTCTGTTAAACGTCCAATTCTTGATTTTGGTTCAAGTCCTGATCCCTCCGTTCATGGGATCAAGCCCCGCTTCAGGCTCTGCTTGGGATTCTTTCTCTCTCTGCCCCTCTGCTCACTCCCACTCTCTCTCTCTCTCTCATAAATGAATGAATGAATGAATGAATAAATAAATAAATAAATAAATATTTAAATGCTACTTTGAGGAAAGGGAGGCTCAGTACCCAATTGGCAAATTTCCCTGTTACATGGTAACATCACCAAGTACTCCCTGCAAGGGTGATTTCTCTCCAAAAATAAGTTTTGGGTTTGTGGAGAATTGGCGCATACATGTAACACTTAAGAAAAGCAAAAATGCTTTTTTCCCTATGTTCTTTCCCCTAACATTTTCAGCATTGTTGAGAAAGGTGAGTTACCTATAGCTGATAAGCCGTATTAGAGTTTTAGAGTGTCAACCAGTGATAGAATGTGTATTGGATCCTGAGCATACCTCTCTTGACTGGAAAGTGTTATTGTGTATATTGCATATTAGATTGTAAACTGACTTGATGATTGCATTTTGCTCTAAGACTGGCCAATTTACACTTGCTCAGAGCACAGGCTCTAGAGCCACAATGCCTGCGATCTAAGCCCAGCTTGGCACTCACTCTTCTCTTCTGGGCCCCAGTCTATCACCTGGGGGTAATAATAGCACCTGCCTCATATATTGTGTGATTAAATGAGTTAATACATATGAAGCATGTAGACTAGTACATGGCATATAATAAGCCCTCAGACACTAACACCTATCATTGCTTTTAACTTTCAACAGTAAATGTCATGGAAGGGTCTAGCACCGTGGTACTATGTGCATTAAAAGTTACGCAAATGGCAGTGCCTACGTGAGGCAGGAGACGATGCCTCCGTTTACAATTATGGTAACAAAGATTCTTCAAGCCAAGGGGAAAGACGCTACTCAAGGGGGAAAAGCAGGCAATAAAATGGTAGCTATCGTTCTGAGGTGCACGATCTCAACCATGTCAGGACAAGGTAGCACAATAAAGGCTGGGGGAGAATACGTTCCTGTGCTAATATCCCTTACTGCTGGATGGGGGGATCGTGCCCGGCTGATGCGTTTCTGCTTCCTAGTTCTCTTGTGTAACGTCCAAATGTCTGCGTCACCGTGGCATCAGCAGATAATCAGCATTCATCAAGGAGGGTGACAAGGACAAGGACGGGGAGCCCTCCCGCCGGTGGACTTGTTGGAAGGAGTCGCCCAACGTGGAGGGTGCTCAGGGGATGGGACCCTCCCCAGGGAGGACTCCCCAGCCTGCAGCTGCAGAAAGAGAGGTCCAGGCACCTTTGGCTGGCGCTGGACAGGACGCACACAGCTCTGCCCACCGGCAAGGAAGGGAGGGACTTCCCTTGCCTGATTTTGCTCTGACTCAGTGGTTGCTCCCACCTGCCACCTGTGTTGAAATCTTCCCTGGAAGCTTGGCTGGACAAGGAGGCTGGGCATACGCTGAGATTAAAAAGTAAACTTTTGTATTGGCCTTTCGTATGGCGTGGCTTTGGGGGCGATTTAGTTAAAATGGTGTCCTGATGCGTGCCCTGGCAACACTGAAGGGGTAGATATTCATGGGGGGCTCTGAGGGGGTCCACGTGCCCCCTTTTATGTGTCCTGGATGCTCTAGCAGGGCCTTTGGGCACTTTTGGAGAAGCGTCTTTGTGAAGGGGCAGGAGGGATTTTTCTGATATCCACTCATCCTCCTGCCCCGAGGGGTCCAGCTCCACCCTGATCTCGCTTGAAGGGGACATTGTACCCCCTAGTTGGCTACATGCCTTGCTGTTAAACCTAGAGGCTTAACCAGAACAGGGACTGGGTATATATATGAGTCGGGGCCACATAGCCTCACTACCCCTCTCTCTAACCTCAGGGAGGGGCTCTCTGATATGAATCAAGGTTAGAATATGGGAGATGAAAGAACAGGAACAAAGGAGTCCGTGATTTCTTTCTGCCAGGTGAGTCCTCTCCTCTGCTTCTTCCACATTACTAAAGCCAGGGCAGGAGAGCTAAGCAGGGCAAGGGGACGGGCAGGGGAAAGGGAATAAGAAGTTGGTTGCCCTGTTCTTGGGTTGGCCCAAGTTTAAAGCTAGAAGAGAGGGTAAAGGGGGTCTGAGTTACCTTCACTGTTCAGCTCAGCTTACCAGGGTAAGAGAGTCAAAAAGGATGTGAGGTGGAAACACCTATAACTGTGAATAAAGATTGCATTTGCCTGACATATTTCCTGTGTCACGTTAGTCTTGACAAACTTCAAGTACAAGAGCACACAACTGACAAGAGTCTTGGTATGGTGTTGCGGAGGGAACCCAGGCATCTGAGAAGCACAGCTGGTCTTGTGGCTGTCCTTTATGCTACCATGAGCATGGCTGGCACCTAACAAAAAGTGGCAGCCGGGAGAAAGAGGGGTGGCCCAACCAGACCCCAGAGAACTGTTCTGTTACAAAGGCAGGGCAATGGAGTCGCTCACCATGGGATAAGCCTTTTTTTAAGGTTCATTTATTTTTGAGAGGAGGGAGGGGCAGAGGGAAAGAGGGAGACACAGAGTGTGAGGCAGGTTCCAGACTCTGAGCAGTCAGCACTGAGCCTGATGCGGGGCTCGAACCCATGAGCTGTGAGATCGTGACCTGAGCCCAAGACCAATGCTCAACTGACTGAGTCACCCAGACGCCCTGTGAGCTAAGCTTTTTAAGCTGAGCTTTCTAGGCACAGCAACTTATTTCTGCCTGTTTCCAAACCAGATACTTCTGCCTGCCTTTCTTCCCTAAGAGGACTTTGCATTTCCAGCCCTGTCTCCCACGGCTGCCTCCCGGGGGCCCCAACAGGAGCCATCCACTTCAACCAATCTGCTCATGTTAGTGCCGCCCAAATACTCTATGAACATCCCAACCTGCAGGTTTTTCTCAAATTGTCCCCTACGCCTGGCCTGCCTTTCTCTCCCGAGACACCATTCGCACCCCATTCCCGACCGCAAAGCCCCACCAGGCCTCCTCTCAGCCCAGTGATGCATTTTCGTGGCTTCATCCGGGGCTTTATTTTTTCACCTGAACCAAAGCTGATAACTCTGTTGCTTCAGGGACTCAATGAAGTTTTGTTGTCAAAAGTATTCCTGCAGGACATATATTGTTCTAAAACTCAGGCAGCCACTTGGGGGTCACTTCCTGTATACATGAAGTGGGCTGGGTTCCCAAGAGACTATGCTTTAATCTCACAGCTAGGTAACGAAATTGCTGGATATCATTCATTTCCCATAAAATAAACGAGTTCCCAGGGGGTGGAGGTGGGGGAGCCCTGAAAACACAATGCCTCTTTCATAGGATTTGCCTTAGCTTACAGTCCTGAAGTTCTCACAGTTTATACAGTCCTTAGCTCCCAAGAAGTTCATAGTGCTCTTTGATATCAAAACATGCTGTCCTGGGACCCAGCCTGGCTAGCTCAGTTGGTAGAGCATGCGACTCTTGACCTCCGGATCGTGAGATTGAGCCCCATGTTGGGTGGAGAGATTAGTTAAATAAAAAAAAAGTGAAATAAAATATTTTTTTAAAAACACGCTGTCCTTAATATATGACCATGACATCATTGAACCGTTAGCAGTAGGGTGGCTTTTGAAGTTGTTTTGTCACCACGGATGAGGCTACCCTCAATCTTGAAGTCTCTTATTCCTTATGACCAAGGGCAGCCATTTTCCAGCCAGGGTCCAGCCTTGGAAGGGAGCCTAGCTAACTGACGCGCTAAGTCCCCTACCCTGTCCGCGAGCTCTAACCACCTCAGCTGAAGAACAGCCCTGAGAGAAGAACCCAGAAGAACAGAAGAGTTCTGAAGAACTCAGAGTCCCAGAAGACTGAAGAACCTCGGTTTCACCCGTGAAACAAAACTAACAATAGTACCCATCTCTTAAGATCGTTGTGAGGATTAAAAGAGAGAATACATGTCAAGTGTGTGGAGTAATACCTGGCATGTATTGAAGTATTCATCTTGGCTACGACGATTGCTCATCTCCAGGGAAGAAACCCAGAGCATAAGTATTCTGCCGTGCAGGATTTGGTTTGCCCTATAACCTGGTGCCAAGCACTTCCCCATCTGCATTTGGTTATCAGACTACACTCCTTGACAGTCAGGCAATGCCCACCCCCCACCCCACCTATCCTAACATTACCCAAGGGCTTTTGGGGGATCAGACCCTGCCATGGGTGCTGCAAAGAGACATAAAAAAAATATTTTCTCTTCCTTCAGTGAGCTCAACAGCTACCTTGGGAAATGGGCCCAAAGGAAGGCACAGTGAGCACAGCCCAAACCCACTGGGCCTATGCACAGGCAGGCCCAGCCCCACAACATGTTTTTAACCCAAAGATAAGAAAGCCACAATAAAAGGCCAGGGAGTTATCTTAGATATTTCTGGGTTTTTTTTAAAAATGAGGGGTTTGGAGGGGCGCCTGGGTGGCGCAGTCGGTTAAGCATACGACTTCAGCCAGGTCACGATCTCGCGGTCTGTGAGTTCGAGCCCCGCGTCAGGCTCTGGGCTGATGGCTCGGAGCCTGGAGCCTGTTTCCAATTCTGTGTCTCCCTCTCTCTCTGACCCTCCCCCGTTCATGCTCTGTCTCTCTCTGTCCCAAAAATAAATAAAAAAACATTGAAAAAAAAATTTAAAAAAAAATAAAATAAAATAAAATAAATGAGGGGTTTGGTGTGTTAACCACATCTGTTATTTACCCAAAATTATGCTGGATACTGTGAGAATACCCCTACGCTTATTTATCCGCCTACCTACCTACCTACCTACCTATTTCTCATTTCAGCAGGGGGCTGGGCCCTTGAAGAGGTTCCTATCTAGCAAAAGTCTTCAAACAAATTTTTTTAATTAATTAATTAATTAATTAATTTATTTATTTATTTATTTTGAGAGAGAGAGAACATGCATGCACTGTCACACACACGAGAGTGGGAGAGGGGCAGAGAGAGAGGTAAGGAGAGAGAGAGAGAGAGAGAGAGAGAGAGAGAGAGAGAGAGAGAATCCAAGCAGGTGCTATGCTGTCACCCGAGACCGGGCTCAAACCCACAAACTGTGAGATCATGACCTGAGCCGAAATCAAGAGTCAGACGCTCAACTGACTGAGCCACCCAGGTGCCCCTTCAAACAATTTTTTTTAATGTAACCAAAGGACAAAACATCGTATGACTCCACTTATATGAGACACCTAGAACAGTTAAATTTATAGAAACAGAAAGTAAAATCATGGCTACCAGACACTGGGAAAGGGGCATGGAGAGTTATTGTTTAATGGATACAGAATTTAAATTTGGGATAATGTAAAAGTTCTGGAACTACACAGTGGCAACAGTTGAACAACAACATGAATGTACTTACTGCTACAGAACTCTACACCTAAAAATGGCTAATATGGTATATTTTATGACAGGGAATGCAAGGCTACAAAGACAAACAAAAAAAGCCTTACACGCTAATTTCCACAACTGTGCTGAAATTCATTTCTGGCCATAAGGAATTCGGAAGAAGGAAAGCTCAAGGAAGGGTAGAGCAGCTCCAGAAAGTGTTACAGAAGAGCCAAGATATGAGCCAGACTTAGATGAAAGGGTACAATTTGGAAAAGCAATGAAGAGAGAATTGCTGGAGCAGAGGTACCCAGAGACAGCAATGAGTCCTAACAGTGAGCACAGTAGCCCCACAGAGAAAGGCCTATGTGCTTAAGAGAGCAGTTGGGGGGGGGGGGGTGGTGCCTGGGTGGCTCAGTCAGTTAAGTGCCCAACTTCAGCTCAGGTCATGATCTCGCAGCTCATGGGTTTGAGCCCCGCACCGGGCTACCTGCTGTCAGTGAAGAGTTCACCTCTCTCCTCCCCTCCCTCCCTCTATCTCCCCCCCCCCACCTCTGTCTCTCAAAAAAAAAAAAAATTAAAAAATGTAAAAAAAGAGAGAGCAGTAGGAACCATGGCTGCTTGAGTAGGGTGGGGGCCTGACCACAGAAGGACTTGAACAGCAGGCAGACATTTCAGTTGGAAGCCTTGGGCACTAGAGATTCATTATAGTATTATACAACTTCATTTTGTACTTCCAAAATCTGAGCAACGTTTGCAGTCTAGTTACTTATAATAAACCTGGTTTCAGAAATATACTGTAATTATGTAAGATGTCACCATTGAGGGGAATCTGGAGGATGTGTACAAGGGACCTCCCGGCCCTATTTCTCAAACGTCTTGGGAGTCTGTAATTATTTCAAAACCAAAGCTTAGAAAATGAATACTTGAAAGATCGATCTGTCATGTGTGTGCATGATGGAGACAGGATGAAAGGAGACCAAATGGAGACAGGATGAGAAGTTGTTCTGAGCATGTATCTCTTCACCTAAACATGGTTCACTCAGAAAAGAGGTTGGCCCTGGGTAAACGAAACTCTCATTCGTGTGGTTCAGTCAAGGAGAAAAACCTGAATTTATTGCACCTGAGAGCCAAATGCTATGTTTTGCTGGACGAAGATGTTTGGTCTTGTAAGTTTGGAGTTAAGAGTGATTTTGGGGGTTCCTGGGTGGCTCGGTTGGTTAAGCGTCCGACTTCAGCTCGGGTCATGATCTCGTGGTTTGTGAGTTCGAGCCCCGCATTGATCTCTATGCTGACAGCTCAGGGCCTGGAGCCTGCTTCAGATTCTGTGTGTGTGTCTCTCTCTGTCCCTCCCCTGCTCGTTCTCTGTCTCTCTGTCTCTCTTAAAAACAAACATTTTTTAAAAAGTGATTTTCTAGTCAGTCATCTAGAAGTGAGTCAGGCTGTGACATGGTGAACAGCAATCTGTTTATAAAAAGGCTATGGGGGTCCCCAGCTGGCTTAGTCGGTAGAGCGTGTGACTCTTGATCTCAGGGTTGTAAGTTAGGACCTCACACTGGGTGTAGAGATTACTTAAGAAAAAAAGACTATGAATCATTTAGATGTTGGACCACCAAACTGGAGCTTGTTCTCTAGGAAAACACAATGGAAATACCTCTAAACACCTGTAGCCCACAGAGAAGGTACTGGGCTTCGTATATTCTTCTGCAGCAAGTGAGTGGGCATGTGGCTGTACAACATGCCCGTTGAGTGACAGTGACTCCAAAGACCATCAGCCAAACATTATCTGCTTACCCAACCGAGCCCGCTTGGTATCTAAAATCTACAAAAGAAAAAGCTGGTCAGCATTTGAAGAGGAAGCAGAAATGACTACCTCAAGATATGTCACTTTGGCATGAGGACTGTTTTGAGCTAAAGGCAATCAAAACCCTGTGGATTCAGGAAAAGCTCTTTACCTCCTGCCCAATTGCCTATATTTTTCTTGGAAAGGGGACTTGTAGCCAGGGGTGAGCAATTACCAGAGATACCTTTTTTACCTAAGAATCTTATGTGCATGCCAGGTGTGAGAAGTAAGGCAGATGATACATTTTCAGAAATACCAAATAAAGGCTGTGCGGTCTAGTTAACAGTAGGTTTACAACCTATTGGAAATATATATGAACCCTCCCCCCATAATGGAGTCCCAAACCCTTGGACACTTCACTTCCTGGTTCTTCTTCCCCTCTTCGTTTTGCGGGCTTATTCTCCCGGGATTTGCAAGCAGCATGTGCTGAAGAAGAAAGGAGGGACCGAAAGTTTCTGCATCACTTCAGGGAATGTACATTTGTTCCAATCAGACTACTTTTTGCCTTACATGGGTATAGGCGACTTCTGGGTAAGGCTGTAACCTCTGTGGTACTCAGCCAATGAGGAATCAGGGGAGGGACTTCATGCTAGGAAATAAATTGCCTGCTGTAACTGCCATGGGTGTGCCTGTCCATCAGACACCTGCTCTTGCAAGAATGTTGATTAAAGCCTCACTTCACTGTGCTCCAAGTCTCCATGTCCCTCCTTTGATTGGGTCAGTGGACTTATTTCTCCCACCAGGGCAAACTCCATTTTGAAACATCCCCTCTTGCCTTTCTGTGAGTGGCCTTCCTCCCCTTGGTATCCCCAGACCTCTACCCCTTTCCTCAGCTCAGGATGTTTTAGGGCTCCCATACACACACAATTGAATTTGGTTTTCTCCAGTTAATCCATCTTAAGTCAATTTCATTATTAGACCAGTCAAACAACCTAGGAGGGAGGGAGGGGACATTTCTCTGCCCCTCCACATTTCTTTTCAGAAAGCAGATGTTGGTTGGGTGGGCAGGAGGTGAAGAGACAGGAGCTGGAGGGCATCCTTCTAGATCCTCTCTATTGATAGGTGGCTAGCCCATCCTCCCAGCTGACTGGGACCTTGGAGGAGCCACTGGGAGTAAATCCCACCAGCTGGCTTCAGCTGGCCGCCTGGATGCAAAGCAAAAGTGGAGTGGGAAGGTGACCAGAAGTAACTAGTAGCTCTTTTCCCCATTTCATCCTCCATTTGCCCTTTTATGCAGTCTATGCCCTGTATCCCATTCGGTGTTTTGCTTCAGCATTTCTTTCTTGGGGATGGGGCTCCTACTGCCGCTTGAATTTGTTTTCCATCTTGCACAGCAGCTGGCTTCCTTAAGTCTTCTGAGGTAGCCCAATTATCTTGATTGTTTCAGTTTGGGCTACAGAACTGAACCAGCCAGTCATGAATGCACAGAGGATTTATCACTTAATAGCTGAACCGCTTGGGTCATTAAGGAGTAGGACAGAAACAGCGCAGGGATTGTTAACCTTGCAGAAAATGTAACATGGAGATGGGAGACAGCCGTTTGCTTCCTGTTGTACTTTTTAAGGCTCCCCTCTGTGAAAGGACAGCTTGTGTTTTGCCTTTGTGGCCTTGGGGGTCGGAAGCGTAGTTTGGGGCTTCCGCATGGCAGGGTGAAGGGAAAACAGACAGGACAGTTTGGGACTTCTGGGAGCAAGCTGTGTACTTTGGGCTTTGCATATGCCTTCAGACTGCTTCCTGCAAGGCCTGCTCTGGAGGTATTTGCATGATTTCCTAGGCAGATATTTGCATTGACCTGGGTAGGTAGCTCAGTTCTGATCTTTCCCTCTGCTCCTGTGTGGCTCCAGGGAGAGGACAGAATGAGTTTGCCAAAGGGACTCAAAAGCTGAATGTCTTCCTTCATCGTGCCCAAAACTCCATTGTTGGGACACCTGGGTGGCTCAGTCGGTTAAGTGCCTGACTCTTGGTTTCAGCTCAGGTCATGATCTCATGATTCATGGGTTCAAGCCCTGCATTGGGCTCTGCACTGGCAGTGCATAGTCTGGTTGGGATTCTCTGTCTCCCTATCTCTCTGCCTCTTCCCTAGTCACACTGTCTCTGTGTCTCTCAAAATAAATAAATGAACTTAAAAAAAAAAAACTCCAGGGGCGCCTGGGTGGCTCAGTCGGTTAAGGGTCTGACTTAGGCTCAGGTCATGATCTCGCGGTTTGTGGGTTCAAGCCCTGCATCAGGCTCTGTGCTGACAGCTCAGAGCCTGGAGCCTGCTTTGGATTCTGTGTCTCCTTCTATCTCTGCCCTTCCCCTGCTTGTGCTCTGTCTCTCTCTATCAAAAATAAATAAATGTAAATTAAAAAAAAAATTTAAAAAAAACTCCATTATACCCATTCCAGTGGTAACTGATGAGGATCCTTGACCTTGACCTCTAATCAGTGTTCCTGCAGAGCAGAACATTTACCCCAAAGCTAGACTATACACCAGGCCTCCTCAAAAGCCCTCCTCATTCTGAAACTGTACTGGGGTTGGGGTGAGAAAGAGGGATGTTCAAAGTAGGGGAACTCCTTGAGCATGTCCTAGCAGTTGACTATGTGATTTGTCTGGCTTCCGGCCTGTGTTCTTCTCCTGTGAACACACCAGGCCTGCGCTGAACCAGGGACATGTGAACCCCACTGGGGAAGAAGAGGAGTGGGCATCAGAAAAGTACCTCCTGCCCCTTCACAAAGACACTTCTCCAAAAGTGCCCAAAGGCCCTGCTAGAGCATCCAGGACACATAAAAGGGGGCACGTGGACCCCCTCAGAGCCCCCCACGAATATCTACCCCTTCAGTGTTGCCAGGGCACGCATCAGGACACCATTTTAACTAAATCGCCCCCAAAGCCACACCATACGAAAGGTCAATACAAAAGTTTACTTTTTAATCTCAGCGTATGCCCAGCCTCCTTGTCCAGCCAAGCTTCCAGGGAAGATTTCAACACAGGTGGCAGGTGGGAGCAACCACTGAGTCAGAGCAAAATCAGGCAAGGGAAGTCCCTCCCTTCCTTGCCGGTGGGCAGAGCTGTGTGCGTCCTGTCCAGCGCCAGCCAAAGGTGCCTGGACCTCTCTTTCTGCAGCTGCAGGCTGGGGAGTCCTCCCTGGGGAGGGTCCCATCCCCTGAGCACCCTCCACGTTGGGCGACTCCTTCCAACAAGTCCACCGGCGGGAGGGCTCCCCGTCCTTGTCCTTGTCACCCTCCTTGATGAATGCTGATTATCTGCTGATGCCACGGTGACGCAGACATTTGGACGTTACACAAGAGAACTAGGAAGCAGAAACGCATCAGCCGGGCACGATCCCCCCATCCAGCAGTAAGGGATATTAGCACAGGAACGTATTCTCCCCCAGCCTTTATTGTGCTACCTTGTCCTGACATGGTTGAGATCGTGCACCTCAGAACGATAGCTACCATTTTATTGCCTGCTTTTCCCCCTTGAGTAGCGTCTTTCCCCTTGGCTTGAAGAATCTTTGTTACCATAATTGTAAACGGAGGCATCGTCTCCTGCCTCACGTAGGCACTGCCATTTGTATAACTTTTGGAAGCATACATCTTAAACCCTTTATATTTCAGCACTAAATTTCATCCAAGTGTCTGGTGCTGTGTAATTATGTGTCCTAGTAACGCCATGGGTCTTTTTTAGATGCAAAAGCTGACCTCCATCCATGTACTGAAGTTGGGAAAATGTGATCCTGAAAAGTTTCCTGTCAAATGCATGTTTAATGTCGGGGCATCTTGGGGCAGCTGGTGGCTCAGTCGGTTAAGCATCCAACTTGGGCTCAGGTCATGGCCTCATGGTTTGTGAGTTCGAGCCCCACGTCAGGCTCTGTGCTGACAGCTCAGAGCCTGGAGCCTGCTTTAGATTCTGTGTCTCCCTCTCTCTGCACCACCCCTGCTCTCACTCTTCCTCTCTCTCAAAAATAAATAAACATTAAAAAAAGAAACAAAACAGATGTATATATGGGAAGATGGGGGGAAGAAGAGAAAGAAACAAACCACAAAAGACTCTTAATGATAGAGAACAAACTGAGGGTAGATGGACAGATGGACAGAGGTGGGTGGGGGATGGACTAGATGGGTGATTGGTACTAAGGAGGGCACTTGTTATGATGAGCACTGGGTGTTGTATGTAAGTGATGAATCCCTGAATTTTACTCCTAAAACCAATATTACACTGTATGTTAACTAAAATTTAAATAAAACAGAAAATTAAATAAAGTTGGAACATCTTTTGCTGTGTGGCTTCCAAGTCACATGTGACAATGCCCACTGTAATCCAGTCCATGATGTCCAACTTACCCAGGTTTGCCAAGGACTTTCTGTTCTTAGCACCAAAAGTCCCGACTCCCCGGAACCAGCTCGGTCCTGGGCAGATCTGAACTTTGGAAAGACTGTCTCTATTTTATCACAGTAAAAGTCCTGCAACTCCAGAAGCCCATCAGTCCCAGGCAAACAGAAATGGTTGGTCGTTCTCCTTAAGATTCCATAACAAATTGGCTTATGGCATTCACTTTACCAGATGGAATTTGCATTTTAATAAATACATCTTCTAAATCATAAAGCCTTCACAATCCAGAGGAATGATGGCTAATGATGGAATCACAGGGACTGGGATAAGCTGGTTGGAAGTCTATCCCCCCCCAACCCCACCCCCAGTATGCCTTTCAATTCTTATTCAATTGACTGCCTATTCTGCCAGCTCTTTCCTGCAGGCAACCTGCAGTGCTATATATTACAATTGTTGGGAGACCTCACCCCCTCGGTTGTGGCTCTCAAACAGGAACTTGCATCTGAGTCACCTGGAGGGCTTGTTTAGAAACAGGCCTTTGGCGGGGGGGGGGGGGGGGGGGGGTGTTTGTTTACTTACTTTTGAGAGATGGAGAGTGAGGGGGCTGGGAGGGGCAGAGAGAGAGGGGACACAGAACCTGAAGCAGGCTCCAGCCTGGCGTCACAGAGCCCAACGCGGGGCTCAAACCCGTGAACCATGAGATCATAGCCCGAGTCAAAGGCGGACGCTCAACTGACTGAGCCACCCAGGTGCCCCTGCATTTCTAGGGAGTTCCCAGGTGATGTTCTTGTTGGTGTTCCCTTCCCGTACTGAAAACCATGGTGTAGTGGTGAGGAGAGGATCCTTGCTTTTATACTAATTGGTTTCACAGCCTCAGCTAGTTAACCTTTCATGCCTGTTTCCTCATTAATAAAAGTGAACCTCTCTCATCACATTGTTGTGAGATAATGGAACAGTGCCTGGCCTGTAAGAGCTACCTAAGTGTTTTTTATTATTACCCCAAGCTCATAAGAACTGATCTGCTATTTTTTTTAATTTTTTAAAGTTTTATTTGTTTTTGACCCAGAGTGAGACAGAGTACAAAGTGGGGAGGGGTAGAGAGGACGGAGACACAGAATCCAAAGAAGGCTCCAGGCTTTGAGCTGTCAGCACAGAGCCCAACGTGGGGCTGGAACCCACGGACTGTGAGATCATGATGACCTGAGCCAAAGTCAGCCGCTTAACTGACTGAGTCACCCAGGCTGCCCCAGATCTGCTGTGTTTTTTAAAGTTCATTAATGTTTTGAGAGAAACAGCACAAGCAGGGGAGGGACAGAGAGACAGAATCCCAAGCGGGCTCCACACTGTCAGCCAAGAGCCTGATCTGGGGCTCAAACTCACGAAGCTTGAGAACATGACCTGAGCCAACATCAAGAGTTAAACGCTTAACGGACTGAGCAGTCCAGTCGCCCCTGATCTATTTTTCTTCTTTAGACTTCAAGCCAGCTGCAGATACTTGGTACTCCTACAAACATTCCTACCGTGCCTGGCCACTCGGCTGGGTTTGCAACTGCCCTGGTTTCCTCAGATGCTGACTGGCCTTCTGGGGAAGATTGGCTGAGTTAACATTCAGTATTCTCTCCATCCCACCCTGCAGGCTCTTAGCTTCCAGAATGTTTTCCGGAAGAATGCCCAGGAGTGTAGTCACAAAGCAGCCCAAAGTATTTGAATAACACATGGCCCTATAAACTCCACGGACAAAGCCTTAGTTGTTGGGCAAGAAAGACCACTTAGTTGAAATAGACATATGTGGACTTCCTTGTTTAAGGAGAGATGAGTTTATAGCAGGATGGAAACATTCAGTGTGTGTGTGTGTGTGTGTGTGTGTATTCCCATTCTCCATTAGATGGGATCATTTGTCCCATTATCAGCAAAAGGCAACTTTCCCCAGGATGAAAGGAACGTCTTTTACATCTGAGTAGAGTTGGGTGGTTGAGTTTTGTGAACATGGAGCCCCTTCCCTCACCTCCAAGGAAGATAAACCTGTTTTCTCTTGCCACTGATGCAGGCTCTAGTTGAAACAAGCCATTGAGGCTCTTCCTGGTGGGCCCTGAAGGGCTACTGCTCTCTTACTGCTGGTGTCAGTAACAGAGAGATGCGGGTCGGCTGGAAATAGTGGCAAGACGTAGAGTACATGGCTGGTTTTAAGGGGGCAGGCACCACTCAGAGGCTACAGATATTTACCAACCAGAATTTGCGCCTGTGTTGCTGGATCTTAAGAGTTAAAAAAAAAGGTGTGTGTGTGTGGGGGCACCTGGGTAAGTCAGCCGGTTAAGCATCCAACTTCAGCTCAGGTCATGATCTCGAGGTTTGTGAGTTCGAGCCCTGCGTCCAGCTCTGTGCTGACAGCTCAGAGCCTGGAGCCTGCTTCGGATTCTTTGTCTCCCTCTCTCTCTCTCTGTCCCTCCTCTGCTCACACTGTCTCTCTCAAAAATAAAAGAACCATCAAAAAAAATTTTTAAGAAGGAACCCAAATTCCAGCTTTTAACAGAATATCTCCTGACTTTTACATGTTGTCAGCCAACTGTAATCTTAAAAAAAATTACTGTGTAACCCATCCCCCCACCCATCTCCCCTCCAGCAACCCTCAGTTTGTTCTCTGTATTTAAGAGACTCTTATGGTTTACCTCCCTGTTTTTATCTTATTTTTCCTTACCTTCACCTATGTTCATTTGTTGAGTTTCTCAAATTCCACATATGAGTGAAATCATATGGTATCTGTCTTTCTCTGACTGGAGTATGTGTTAAATGGGTGATGAGCATTAAGGAGGGCACTTTTGGGGATGAGCACTGGGTGTCATATGTAAGAGATGAATCACTGGGTTCCACTCCTGAAGCCAAAACTATCCTGTATGTTAACTAACTTGAATTTAAATTTAAAAAAATTACCATGTGATCCAAACAAATATGTCCACAGCACGTATTTGCTGCCAGTGTATGACTTCTGGGTTATAATGAGAAAAAAAGACACCAGGGTTTGTAGCATGGATGGCAAATGGGGTTAGCAGCAGGCAGGCAGGAGAGGCTGTGTGTTTGGGGAAAAGAAGGGATCAGGAGTCTAAGTATGGTCCTCCTGGTCAAGAAAGACAAAGTGAGCACATTCCAGAAGAGGCACCATTTGTACTCAAGAGATGTGTTGGATTTGAATCCTTGCCAGCTGGCCATCCTATCTTCAGTGGTTGGGAATAACAACAGCTAACGTCCACTGGACACAACACTGTACCAGGCGTTGTCCTGAAAGCTTTACATGTATCGCTTAATTTAATCATCACACCTATTCCTGGGAGGTCGGTTGTGTCGTTATCCCCACTTGACTTCATTTCACCTATATCCTAGTATTGTCCCAGTTGACTTCATGGAGCAGGATCTTGGTTCTACCTGGAAAAACACCCCACAAACCAATGAAATGCTGTGGGCAGAATGCCCAGTTGGTAGCTACCATGGATTTCATGCACCAACAATACCCCAAGTCTAAGAAACCTAGGACCCTTAGCTGTGTGTCACAGAGGAGCTCCAGAACCTTTCCTCTAAGGCAATGAATTAAGCATGTGAGAATGCCAAGGTTGAGACAGTGGAAAGTAGCTAGACTATTATAGTTGTATCTCTTGATGTCTTATCAACCAGTCACAGAGCTCTGGAGGAGTTACCTACTGGACAGGTCAGCTTTGATGGGAGGGAAGGCATAGGCTCCCTCTGCCCTGGAAAGCAACTTTATACAGGATGTTGCAGGGAAGGATCTGGGGGTACTGGAGGGGAGCATGAAGATGCTAGGGACCCAGAGCAGCGTGCAAAACAAAAGCTAGAAGGAAGAAAGATAATGCTGGCCTACTGCATGACTTTTCTGAAGGCCAGTTTCATATGGAGCCCATTCACTGGCTGGGAAAGAGCCACAGAAGGAAATGGTTTTAATGCTGGGCTAGGGCCCCTGGTCTCTCTGAACATCCCCCCCCCCAATTTCTTTGCGTAACTACGGCCACAGAAGCAGGGAAGGGGATTGTGAATCTGGCCTAAGTTCATGGTTTATCATTACCTAAATATATATTTACCAAAGACTTACCAAACAGGGCTTTTTAAAGTTCTGAGTGATGTCCTGTCTGGTATTTTCTTAGGAAATGAAATTTTTGCTTCATTGAATGATGGGTTATTTATTGATGGAGAAAAGTAGCCAGCAGGACCATTTCCCCATATTGCTTAGTAACTTTTACACGCACTCTAAGTCATATTTATATAACGGCTTAGGGCTAGTAGTTACTAAATAACAGGAAATTCTGAAAAGGTTTCAGTGTATATAAGATATCAAAACTGTTTAGCTAGAGACAGTTTCATGTTCACTTTATAAAGTCAGAGCTAAAGTTGTTGGATTTTCCCCTCTGAGCTCCTGAATACAAATATTTTGGACTCACCACTTAGTTGGTCATTCAGTAACATAGTTGTTCATTCAGTAACTTTTACTGGGCACTCGCTGTTGCCATTGTTGCGTCTAATAGCAATAGCTACCACATATCAAGCACTTACTATCTTCTAGACATTAGGCTGATTATCTCATTTAACCCTGATAACCACCTTATTCAGTTAGTGTTTTCATCTCTATGTTTGACAGATGAGGAAACTAACACTTAGTTCTGTAAATTGCCCAGGACCAGCAGTCCTAAACTATAGCTGGTAACAACTACCACCAAAAATGCCAATGATTGATTTTTGCTGATTACATGCTACATGCCAAACATAGCACTGTGTGTTACATATGCATCATCTCACTTAATTCTCAGAAGAATGACTCTGTGAGCTCAGTGCTATCATTATTATCAGCCCTATTTTACATATGAGGGAAATGAGGTTCCAAATGGTAATCTGCCCAGAGTCACACAGCTGGTAAGTGAAAGAACTATGATTTCTAGCAGGTTTCTCCAAACCATCAACAAAACTAAAAGGCAACCTACAGAATGGGAGAAGATATTTGCAAATGACATATCTGATAAAGGATTAGTATACAAAATATATAAAGAACTGATACAACTCAGGGCACCTGGGTGGCTCAGTCGGTTAAGTGTCTGACTTCAGGTCAGGATCTCACAGTTTGTGGATTTGAGCCCCACATTGGGCTCTGTGCTGACAGCTCAGAGCCTGGAGCATGCTTCGGATTCTGTGTCTCCCTCTCTCTCTGCCCCTCCTCTGTTCTCTCTCTCTCTCTCTCAAAAATAAATAAACATTATGGGGTGCCCAGGTGGCTCAGTTGGTCGAGTATCCAACTTTGGCTGAGGTCATGATTTCACAGTTCATGAGTTCAAGCCCCACATCGGGCTTTGTGCTGACAGCACGGAGCCTGGAGCCTACTTCGAGTTCTGTGTCTCCCTCTGTCTCTGCCCCTCCCCTGTCATGCTCTCTCCCTCTCTCTCTCAAAAACAAATAAACATTAAAAAATTAATAAAAATAAATAAAAATTAAATAATTAAAAAAAAGAACTGATACAACTCAACACCCCAAAATCAAATAAAGCAATTAAAAAATGGGCAGAAGACATGAACAGACATTTTTCCGAAGAGGACATACAGATGGCCCACAGACACATGAAAAGATGCTCAACATCAATCATCATGAGGGAAATACAAGTCAAAACTACAATGAGATATCACCTCACATCTGTCAGAATGGTGAAAATCCAAAACAGGAGAAACAGGTGTTGGCAAGGATGTGAAGGAAAAGGAAACTTTGTGCACTGTTGGAAATGCAAACTGGGCAGCCAATGTGGAAAACAGTATGGAGGTTCCTTGAAAAGTCAAAAACAGATGACCCAGCAATCACACTACTGGATATTTAACCAAAAATACAAAAACAGAAAATCAAAGGGATACATGCACCCTGATGTTTATAGCAGCATTATGTATAGTAGCCAAATTATGGAAACAGCCCAAGTGTTCATCGATTGATGAATGGATAAAGATGTGGTATATATATGCAATGGAATATTACTCAGCCATTGAATGAAATCTTACCATTTGCAATATCATGGATGGAGCTACAGAATATAATTTTAAGTGAAATAAGTCAGTCAGAAAAAGACAAACATCATATGATTTCATTCGTATGCGGGATTTAAGAAACAAAACAAACAAGCAAAGAAAAAAAAAAAGAGACAAACCATGAAACAGACTCTTAACTCTAGAGAACAAACTGATACCAGAGAGGAGGTGGGTGGGGAGATGGGTGAAATAGGTGATAAGGATTAAGGAGTGCCCTTTTTATGAAGAGCACCAGGTGATGTATGGAATTGTTGAATCACTATATTGTACATCTGGAACTAATATAACACTGTATGTTAACTATACTGGAATTAAAGTAAAAATCTTCATAAAAAATAAAGTAGGTCCATCTGACACCAGAAGCCAACTCAAAGGATACCTCCTCCAGGAAGTTTTCCATAAACTCCCTAAAATGTTTAAGATGTCCATGTACCATGTTTACATTGCACCTTGCTGGCTCTATCAGAACATATTATTAACATTGTTATTATGACTAGTATTTTTTTTAGGGTTTTGTGCAAACACTATGCATACATTATCCCTAGTTCTCACAACGGTGTGTGGAAAAGGCATTATTAGCCTTATTATCTGGTAAACAGGCTCAAAGAAGTTAAGTAACGGGGTCAAGACCACACAGCTAGTGGAAATGGAACTGGGGTTCCAATCCAAGTCTATTGGTCTCCATTGAGTGAAAGCCCATACTTTTCCTGCTAAACAATGTTACCTTCCATCATTTTGTATTGAAATTATGTTTGTTTATCTATATGATCTAATTGGCCAAGTGTCAGCACACTTTTTAGGTAGAGCCAGATAGCAAATATGTGAGGCTTTGCAGGCCATATAGTTTCTTCTGGTCGTATCACAAAAGCAGTCATAGACAATACATAAGCAAATACATAGACAAATGGGTGTGGCCGTGTTCCAAAAAATCTTTATTTACACATACTGAAATTTGACTTTCGTATAATTCTCATGTGTCATCATATGTACATTCTTTTTTTTTTTTTTAATTGTCTTTTCAAGCATTTGAAAATATAAAAACCACTCTTTGCTCACAGGCCATAAAGAAACAGTCAGTAGGCTGGATTTAGCTAGTAGGCCCTTGCGATAGACCGGTAACTCCTGGAGGGTAGAGGTTAGTCCTCCTCATTGATTTCCTCAAGATTTCACCCAGTGCCCATAGTCAGGGCCCAGTAAATATTTACTGAGAGGCAGACTTCAGCCAGAGGATAGATTCTAGAGCATAGACTTTGCTTTGTCACTTTCTAGCTGGGTGACATTAGGCAAATCGCTGTTAGATTACTCTCAGTTTCCTCATCTAAAAATGGATACAGGGGCGCCTAGCTGGCTCAGTTGGTAGAGCGCAACTCTTGATCTCAGGGTCATGAGTTCAAGCCCCACGTTAGGCATGGAGCCTACCAAACAAGCAAACAAATACAATGGCTATGATAGAGACAGGTTTCCACTTATGAAATATAAGGGAAGAAAAAGCGGAGCATAGAGAGTATAGTTAATGGTATTGTAACAGTGTCATATGCTGACAGATGGTAGCTACACTTGCGGTGAGCATAGCATAACATATGGAGAAGTTGGATCACTATGTTGTACACTTGAAACTAATGTAACACTGTGTGTCAACTCTAGTTCCATTTAAAAAAAAAATTTGAAGTGTATTTACTTAGTTTACAAGAGAGGTGGAGCCACGCGTGTGGGAGAGGCAAAGAGAGGGAGACACAGAATCTGAAGCAGGCTCCAGGCTGTGTGCTGTCAGCACAGAGCACCACGTGGGGGTCGAACCCACGAACCATGAGATCATGACCTGAACCAGAGTCAGACGATCAACCGACTGAGCCACCCGGGCACCCTCTGCTTGGAACATTCTTAACCGTACTTCAACAGGTGAATTTTTCCTCATCCTTCAGGTCTTTAGCTTAGATATCACCTTACCCAGGAACCTTTTTCTGATACATTAAATAAATATGAAGAGCTCCTCCTCTGAACCCTCATATCATCCTACACTTTGGTGTCAGAGACAGGCTAGTTTCTCATGAACCCCCCCCCTTTTTTTTTTTTTCTGAGCAGAGGAAGGTCACATTTCTTGGCTTATCTTGTCATTACATTGGCTCCTGGTAACTTTCAAGTGTGGCTATAAATCGTGCTGTGTGATATTCCATGGGCTGTCTTTGCTTATTTGCCTACAGAACACAGATGATCCACTGGTAGGCTCTGAGGAGGTCTATGGAATGCTGAAGCCATAAAGCAGAAAGAGCCTGAATCCTGAGTCACCACTTGGAAGACAAATACCCAGGAGAGTTGCTTGACCTGCCTTGGCCTGTGACATGAATAAACTTTTATTGTGTTGAAACTTGTAGATGTGAGGATTATTTGTTATAGCATCTAGAATTAGTTACCTTGACTAATGTATCTTTCTTATGTCATAGTACCTAATAACCCTGATTGTGATTGCATAATTTCCTATTTACTTGGCTTTCCTAGTCGCTAAAACATAAGCTCCATCAGGGCAGGAATTTTTCTGGTTTCTTTTGTACTATCTAGAGTTCCTGGCACTTACTAATTACTCAACAGATATTTGGTGAATGAAAAAATGAATGAGCATTTTATTCCTTTTAAGACCCATGTTGAAAGAGTGGAAGGGGCCATACCATGCCATCAGACCCATGCCACTCAACACTGACTGAGGGACTAGCTGCCTTGGAAATTGCCAAACCACCAAGGGATGCATTCTGGATCACAACTCTGGAATTGACCTCACGGGGGTAATCCCATCAGCCCTTACCTCTCTGTTAACCCCAACCATTGTCAGTCTGGCCCTTCCACCCCCACCAAAACCTCTTGCCAAAGTCACTAAAAACCTCCATGTCATCAAAACCAGTAGTGTCCTGTTTGTCTTCATCCAACTTGATCTGCCATCAGTGTTACACACAGTTTACTACTCTCTCCTCCAATACTCTTCTCTTGGCATCTGTGACACTATACATTAAAAAAATTCACCCATATCTTTGACTTCTCCCTTTCTGTCTGTTTCAAAGGCTCCTCTCCTATCAAATATCCAAATGTTGGAGTGCCCTGGCACTAGTTCCTAGGGCCTCTCTCTGTCTGCACTCTTTCCCTAGGTGATTTCCTCTATTACCATGGCATTAAATATTATCTATATGTTGATTTCTTTCATGTTTGTGTCCCCATCCCAAAACTCTTCTTCATGCCAGATTCACATGACCGACTACTTAGAGATCTACTTGGAGATCTAACAGGCATTAAACTTAAGCTATCTAAATATAAATAACTCTATCAGGGACACCTGACTGGCTCAGTTGGTAAAGCATGCAACTTTTGATCTTGGGGTTGTGAGTTCAAGCCCCACTTGGGACATGGAACCTACTTGAAAAAAAACACAAGAACAGTAATGAAAATATGACTTGATCAGTGCCTTCCTCCCTACACCTGAATGTAACCATTCTTTCCACAGTCAAAATTTTCCATCCTGTGTGGAGAGACGGGAACCCTCTTGCACTGTTGGTGGGAATGCAAATTGGTGCAGCCGCTCTGGAAAGCAGTGTGGAGGTTCCTCAGAAAATTAAAAATAGACCTACCCTATGACCCAGCAGTAGCACTGCTAAGAATTTATCCAAGGGATACAGGAGTACTGATGCATAGGGGCACTTGTACCCCAATGTTTATAGCAGCACTCTCAACAATAGCCAAATTATGGAAAGAGCCTAAATGTCCATCAACTGATGAATGGATAAAGAAATTGTGGTTTATATACACAATGGAATACTACGTGGCAATGAGAAAAAATGAAATATGGCCTTTTGTAGCAACGTGGATGGAACTGGAGAGTGTGATGCTAAGTGAAATAAGCCATACAGAGAAAGACAGATACCATATGGTTTCACTCTTATGTGGATCCTGAGAAACGTAACAGAAACCCATGGGGGAGGGGAAGGGGAAAAAAAAAAAAAAAGAGGTTAGAGTGGGAGAGAGCCAAAGCATAAGAGACTGTTAAAAACTGAGAACAAACTGAGGGTTGATGGGGGGTGGGAGGGAGGGCAGGGTGGGTGATGGGTATTGAGGAGGGCACCTTTTGGGATGAGCACTGGGTGTTGTATGGAAACCAATTTGACAGTAAATTTCATATATTAAAAAATAAATAAATAAATAAATAAATAATAAAAAATAAAAAATAAATAAAAAAAAAAGAAAAAGTAAACTTCATATTACCCTTAGGAAAAAAAAAAAATTTCCATCCTGTTGAAAGGAACCACCATCTCCCAAATTATCGAAGCCACAAACCAGCAAATCATTCTTGATTCTGCTATCTCCCTCCCCTCCAATGTCTAATCAGTAAGTTCTACAGTTTCTAGATCCAAAATATATCATAGACCTGCCCACTCTTCATCAGTTTTGCTGCCAACACCCTAGTTCAAGCCACTGGCACTTCTTGTCCATGATACTGTAATGAACTCTTAATGGATCATCCAACTCTCATGCCTTCCTTCCATCCTGTCTATTCTCCACACATTAGCCAGAATAATCTTATAAAAGAAGTTTCCTGGGGTGCCTGGCTGGCTTAGTCGGTAGAGCATGGAACTCTTGATCTCAGTGTTATGAGTTCAAGCCCCACAATGGGCATAAAGCTTACATTAAAAACAAACAGGGTTGGCTCAGTTGGTTAAGCATCCAACCCTTGGTTTCAACTCAGGTCACGATCTCATGGTTCATGGGTTCAAGCCTCGCAAGTGGGCTCTGCACAGGCAGTGAGGAGCCTGCTTGGGATTCTCTTTCTCTCGCTTTTTCTCTGCCGCTCCCACATTCTCTCTCTCTCTCAAAATAAATAAATAAATAAATAAATAAATAAATAAATTTTAAACAAACATGAAAGAACTTTCCTTTCACTTTCAATGAAGTCCATACTCTTTCATTGAGATTCGAGGCTCTATGTCATCCGGACGTTGCCTAGTTTTCCCACCCCCTCTTGGGCTACATTCCTTCAACCCTACTAGTCATACTGTCTCCTTTCAGAGCTGTGAACAAGGCAAGCTCTTTCCTGCCTCAAGCCCCTAACACATGCTGGGCCATCTGCCAGGAATGTGCTTCCTTTCCCCTACTCCTGGCGGCTCTTCACCAACCCAATTCCTTAATAAAAACCTCTCCACATGTAAGTCCGTCTTCCCTGCCCACAGTCTCCCTGACCCACTCCTCATTCTCTGCAACTGTTCTCCTGTGTTTCCTTCACACATTTATCACAGTTTGGAATTACCTATTTATTGCTTATTCACTTGTTAATTATCTGTCTCCCTCCATAGTACCTTTAAACTCTATAAGGACAGAGACAACATCTGTTTTATTCTCTCCGTGTATTACAGAGTCCCTAACATAGTCCTTCGCACAGAGTAGTTACTCAATAATAGGGGTTGAATGAAATCGTAAGCATTTCCACCTAGCTTGTGTGATTTGAAGAGTATGATGATAAGGTCACCCCCAATCTCATTCTAAAAACCTTTTTCTCTCTCTCCATCTCATTCAGCTTATAACAGTGTGTGAAATCCCCATTTGAACCAACCCTTTGGGCCAACACACTAGTTAGCAAACTACAGCCCCCTGGCCAAATCTGCAGTTCCACCTGTTTGTTTGTCTAAACTGAGAATGGTTTTTACATTTTTTTACATGATTGAACAAAATGGAATGAAGAATAATATTCCGTGACATGTAAAAATTATATGAAATTCAACCTCTTTATTTATTGGAACACACCAGTCAATTTGTCTATGAATTGTCTATTGCTAATGTCATGCCACAAGGGCCAAGTTGAATAGTTACAACAAACACTGTATGGCCCTCAAAGCCTATAATATTTACTATTTGGTCCTTTTGCAGAGAAAGCATACCACCCCTTTAACTAATGTATTGAAGGATCCTGTTAAAATGTACAAGTTACCTGAGAAAAGTAGCAGAGTGAGCCACTACCCACCACCTCCAACTTGGATTTGATTGTTTAATCTGTTTCACTCACCCAGAAAGGAGCCTAAGAAAATGGGTTATAGGGACAGGCGCCTGGGTGGCTCAGTCGGTTAAGCATCTCACTCTTGATTTCGGCTCAGGTCATGATCTCCCAGTTCGTGAGTTTGAGTCCCACTTTGGGCTCCGTGCTGGTGGTGTGGAGCTTGCTTGGGATTTTCTCTGTCTCCCTCTCCCCTGTGCTCGTTCTCTCTGTCTCTCTCAAAAATAAATAAATGAACTTTACAAAAATTAAAAAAAATAAAATGGGTTATAAATATAAAGAGAAGTTTTATTAGGGGAAGAGAGTAAGACAAGTCCAAAGCAAATATCCTTCACCCTCTTTGGGGCAAGAACTACATTGAAGTTGTCCCAAAATATGAAGTTATGAGTGAGGGTCAGGGAGAGGGGAAAGTGGGACTTAGGGAGGAGGCTAATGAATGGATAATGAGGAAGGGGAGGTCGGCCCATGTGCAGTGGGAGAGAGGGAAAAGGGTGTCTTCTTGCCCACATCTCCTCATTACTTGACAGTGAACTTGTCTGGAAGCTACAGAGAAGGCATCCCAGCAGAAGCTAAGGCTTGGCCATGGAGCAGGTCAGGTTTCCCCTCATGGTTTCCACTGTGATGAACTTAGGAGATGCTTGGTAACCCTCAGGCTGTGACACAGTCCATCTGGGGAGGGAGAGTTGGGCAGAGCGTCATTCAGAGGATCAGGAAAACCTTCAGTGTCTGGAGGACAGGGGAGGGGCAAGGGCTGAATGCCTATAACACCTCATTCACTATTTTGCTCTTTGCTCCCCTTCATTCAAATACTCCAGATTTATGTCTCTTATCACCAAGATGTGAAAAACCTTATTGCTATGAAGTCTTCTGTGACTCCCCGTGAATTTCAGACTCAATGGTTGGGGTTGGGGCAGAGATTTTGTGCCCTCTCTTTCCTCCTTTCTTACACCAGGGATATGTCATGGCCATGGGCTTCCAGGGATTTTCTCGGGAGAGTTAACTATCTGCTGCATTAGCTGAGTGTAGCTACCACCCAGGTAATTGCCCTGTATGCCCACACACTGACACATCTCCCTCTCCTCCCCTCCAGGCAAATTATTCCTGCTCCTCGGCATGAGTCACCACACAGTAAGAGTTACCACAGGCCAGATTTCTGCGTCAGCAACCCCAACATGCTGTTTTTCTTACAAAGGGTGGGGAAACAGGAGGGAGGGAAACAGAGAAGGTACAAGTGGGGAATGGAACAAAGTGCACAGACCACAAACCAAAGGGTGACTCTGGTCTTCTACTTCGTACTGGCTTGGAAGGGCCTTTGATGTGTTAGGCAGCCTTCCTTTGGCTACTCAGTTTCATTTCCCTTGTTCTTTATATTCTGTCTGTTCCTTTGTGATTGAGGAGCTTATTTTCTGATGTGGTGTTGGGGCTCCAAAGGGACTCCCAGGACCATCACAAAGGGAATGTAGGGAAAGAGCTCCATGAACATTCTCACAGACCTAAATATGGGGCACCTAATCCTATAAAGCTAAAAGTACTGTTGGAACAGGGGAGCCTGGGTGGCCCAGTCGGTTAAGCGTCCGACTTCAGCTCAGGTCATGATCTCACAGTTCGTGGTTTTGAGCCCCGCGTCGGGCTCTGTGCTGACAGCTCGGAGCCTGGAGCCTGCTTCGGATTCTTTGTCTCCCTCCCCCTCTGCCCCTCCCTTGCTCACGCTCTGTCTCTCTCTTTCTCTCTCAAAAATAAACATTAAAAAAAGTACTGTTGAACAATAAACACAGAGGTGAAGTCTAAGCACAATGTGGAGAAGTCACGACAATGATCGGACAAGGCAGGCTGGAAGAGTCCCTAACCTTGGTAATAATAATAAAGGAAAACCTTGGATTGTGAGTAACTTGTTCTGTGAGAGTTCTGCAAGACGAGTGAACATTTGTGATAATTTTTAAAGTGTTTATTTATTTTTGACAGAGACAGAGACAGAGACAGAGTGAGAGTTGGGGAGGGGCATAGAGAGAAGGGGACACAGAATCCGAAGCCAGTTCCAGGCTCTGAGCTGTCAGTACAGAGCCCTATGCGGGGCTTGAACTCACGAACCATGAGATCACGACCTGAGCCAAAGTCAGACACTTTACCGACTGAGCCACCCAGGCACCACATATTTCTGATAAATTTTAACTTGGTAAACAAGTGATGTCTTACAATATGAGTAGTATATGATGCCTAATGTCATGTGATCACAACTGAGCCGATGGCTCTTGAGATTTGCTTTGATATATGAGTGCTTTGGATTACAAGCATGTTTCTGGAATGAATTATGCTCACAAACCAAGGTTTTACTGTATTAGTAATTACTATTAAAACACTTTTAAGACAGACACACATACATACATACACATATAATGTGTTTAATATAATCCTCACAACAGCACAACTAAATGGGTACTGTAATTAATGCCATATCCCAGGTAAGAAAACCAAGAGCTGTCAGATAAAGCAATTGCCCCAACATCTCTGGGCTACTAAGACACAGAGACAGAATTTGAGCTTAGAGGCCCAAGGCAGGAGTCCATGCCCTTAACCACTAACCTGCTACTCAGAGAATGTATGAAGTGCTCCAATATGAGTGGATGTGCTGACCCTAGATCTGAGAGAGTCTTCTGATCAGTCCTTTCTTTTCAGGGCAGACATTCTGACATGTAGCTCTGGGGAGAGGGAAGGAAGGAGAGAAGGAAGTGGAGTATGAGATGCTGTGTGTTTCCACTTGCCCCTTGACCTACCTCTTATGCCTAGGCATGCACTTCACTTTGGCTGGGATTGACACGGTCTCTTCCAGCAAAAGTCTTGGAGGCTGATAGTGAAGCTTTCAAAAGCTCTTGGAGTGAAAGCTTCAGGATGCCTGTGCTTCTTTGTGTCCATACCGTGGATTTGTTGCTTCCTGCCATCCACCATTCTCTGTCATATAACAGGGTTTCATGGGCCACTCACACTCTTGGAGGGCAGTATACCAAGTTTGAGCTTAGAAGGGGGGATTTTTGGTAAGAGACCGTGAAAGAGGAAGTGACTCACAAATGAAATTTTTCAGCTGGAGAGAACATTCTGTCTGATGCATCTGACCACTCATATAGTAAGAAAGGAGTCTCTCATTCCCATGTTCAAGAACAAAAGCTTCCTGGGGTAACTATCCACTGCAACAAAGTTCACCATCGGAAACCTTCTGGGATTGGCTCTTCGACAAAATTGCAGCCATGTGCATCCAAAATCACATCGTAGATTTAAGCTGTAATGAAGCACCTTAGTTTCACCAGCACAGCCCAAGAGCTTTTTTAAATATTCAATGACAAGTCAGGTTCTGGAACCCAGCCAGTCTACTTGCAAGGAAACAATAATCAGTGAACACAGCCTTTCCAGAATGGAAAATGGGTGACTGTCCCATATTCACACAGTTGCAATGTGATAGATTGAAGTGAGACAACCACAAGCTGAGTGGACGGAAGAATTCTATAAAGATGAGCCAAGTCATGACTTTAAAACACAGACTGTAGTTGGTGGGGAAAAGTGCAACAGATGGAACTGGGACCATCACTGCTTCTCTTTCTAAGAGCATGGAGACAACCGGGAGACAAAGAGCTTCAAGTGAAACTCTAGACCAAAGGACAAACTTTATATAGAGAGGGTGGATGATACTCATAGTCATGGGTGTAGATCTGTATCTAAAACTAGATAAGGGTATATATAGCAGCTTGAGAGACAAAACTAGATTACCATAAAGAGTATTAGTGATTAACACATGGAGTGATACAAGTAAATTGCTCACAATTAAATTAAGATGCTTCCTGACCGCCAACTGTAGACCTTGCTAACTTCAGCTTTGTCATAACAGAAAGAAATGTTAGAGACCAGCTATGACTTTCTTCTTTTCAAGAAAGACTTGTGATCATCTTTAAAGACAAGAAGAATGAGGGGCATCTGGCTGGCTCAATTGAAACAGCATGCAACTCTCCATCTAGAGTCATGACTTGGAGCCCCACGTTGGGTGTAGAGATTACTTAAATAAATAATACTTAAAAATTGTTTAATATTTATTTATATTTGGGAGAGAGAGAGAGAGAGAGAGAGAGAGAGAGAGAGAGACAGTGTGTGAGTGGGGGAAGGGCAGAGAGAGAGGGAGACACAGAATCCAAAGCAGGCTCCAGGCTCTAAGCTGTCAGCACAGAGCACGACGCGGGGCTCAGACTCACAAACCATGAGATCATGACCTGAGCCAAAGTCAGACACTTAACTGAGCCACCCAGATGCCCCAATAAATAAAACTTTTAAAAAAATAAAGAGAAGAAGGAAATAAGAATAAAAGAAAGGAACTGAGAATATGTAGCAAGGTTCTTTTAGAATGAATATTTGAAAAAAAAGATAATATTTTTTTTAATTTACTTCCACCTAAAATTTTCTGAAAAGAATGTTATGGGGTTGTTGAGATAACCGGCCAGCTCCTCTACCTCTCCAGTCTGGGGTACCAGAGGTTCCAGAGGTTCTAAACCTGGGGCTTTAGAGGGCCTGTGAACCCTTTGATGTTCTATGTAGAAACCTGCATGTTTATGTGTGTATTTACAGATGTGTGCACATTTTTCCACAAATAGTGGTTGCCTCCCTTTGTATATTATCTGGATAATCTTTTTTTTAAGTTTATTTATTTATTTTGAGAGACAGAGAGAGAGACAGAGTCCAAGCAGGGGAGGGGCAGAGAGAGAAGGAGACATAGAATCCCAAGCAGACTCCAGGCTCTGAGCTGTCAGCACAGAGCCCAATGCGTGGCTTGAACTCACGAACCATGAGATCATGACCTGAGCCAAAGTCAGATGCTTAACCAACTGAGCCACCAGGGAACATCCCTCCTTTTTCTTTATTTAAGAGAGAAAAACAGTGAATGGGGGAGAGGCAGAGGGAGAGAGAGAGAGAGACAGAGAGAGAGAGAGAGAGAGAGAGAGAGAGAGGAGAGAATCTTAAGTAGGTTCCATGTTCAACAAGGAGCTCTACTCAGGGCTTAATCCCAAAACCCTGAGATCATGACCTGAGCCAAAATCAAGAGTAGGATGTTCAACTGACTGGGCCACCTAGGCACCCTTAGCTGGATAATCTCGACATTGGTTGATGTTCTTGCCTTTAACCATATTTCCTGTCAGTGTAAATAGGATATATATTTCTGGCCAAAATAATGCCCATAGGAAAATAGATGTAGACTGAACAATTTCTAGAGCATGAGGCTGATATCTGGATCCTATGGCTCAGTAAGAACAATTTGTCCCACTACATGTTTCCATATCATATCTGATTAAGGGAAAAGATGAACCTAAAAATCACCTATTATGTGCCAGATGGTACCATTCATTGATTCGACATATATTTATTGAGTGTCTACAATGTTTACATGCATTAGTTTCTTTCCTAAGCCCTACATGATAAATATTATTTCCCATGTTTTATGGGTGAAGAACTGAAAGTTCAGCAAGATTAATTAATTGCTCAACGCCAAACAGAAAATGTTAGAGTGGAGATTTGAACCCTGGCCTTGTGGGACTCAAAGCATGAGTTGCTACCCTTAATCCCATTTTACAGATGAAAAAAATTGAGGCCTAGAGAGGAAAAATGGTTGACTAGATGTCACAAGTCACAGGGTTGGGGGAGGTACTCAGGCTTCTGTGTCCTGGGTAAGACCATCTGAGAAGCTGGCACCCACAGCCTATATCTGGAGCTCTGCCAAGCACTCTGGCACTGTTCAGGTTGCCTTCTCCAAAGCAACCATGCCCTTATGTTCTCGTTTCCAGTAGAATTGATGCTATTAGATTACAGGCTTCCCTGGGTGACATGATGAATGGCTTCTCCAACTTGCCAGCTGCCTTACTGAATCACCCAAAGCAGACTTTCCTAACAAGGCAAACTCAAAGCTGTCAGCTGTTGGCAATGCTATTGTTTGACCTACCCCAGGTTGTGATGGAGAAGTTTGGCTTTTGGCTAGCCATTCCCAATGTGTAATTGATCAGTCTGTCCCCTTTAGCTGCCCTGTGGAAAACTTAGACACTGATAGCTTTTTTTTTTATTTTTTTAGGGCTGCTTATAGACCAAGTCACTCCTCCTCATGCCAGATCTGTTAAAGGGCATACACCTTGACCATTAAAGATCCTCTGGATATTATGAGGACCCAAGAGTGCACATGCAGAGGAAATAAGGGAGAATTCTTCAGACCCTTTCCTGAGAATGTGGGAGCTTTATACTGCTTCAGTATATTAGAGCAATTAGCCCCAACGTCCAGAGGATAATGGTGAAAGGCTTGCTATAGCAATCAGATATTCTTAGGATCAGAGTCACATGCCCACACTCACACCCATGCTTCCACTGTACCCATGGCAACAGTGGGGGCATTGACATTTGTCTCTTACATAGGATAGCAGTCTCAATTTGCCCAGTGCTACTGCTCTGCTTGTGCAGTTCCCTGGAGCCTTCTGCCTCAGTTCTCCAAGCAAGATTCCAGGAAAATATAGAAAAGAACTCCTGTTTTTTCACTCTTTAAATGGAATGAAAATAGTGGGGGTTACTAAGACCTGCAGAGAGTTTGCCCAGGGCACTGTACCTCCAAAAGAATGACCTTAGGCTTCAAGAGAGTTTTAAATCACAAGGAAAATAAGCAAGAACGTAGGAGTTAGACATTTCCTGGGCTGAGGCCATTACTAGCATACTTTGGAATGTTGACCGGTTATAATATTGTTGCCATCAAGGTAAGAATACCCTGTTTGCTATACCATATCCTCTTCTTCCTTTTATAAAAGTTTATTTATTTTTGAGAGAGACAGAGACAGCATAAGTAGGGGAAGGGCATGGACAGAGGGATAGAGAGAATCCCAAACAGGCTCTGTGCTGTCAGACAGAGCCTGATGGGGCCTCAAACCCATGAAGTTGTGAAATCATGACCTGAGCTGAAACCAAGAGTTGGATGCTTAACTGACTGAGCCACCCAGGCACCCCTATATCATATCCCTTTTTTTTAAGTTTATTTATTTATTTTTGAGAAAGAGAACATGTGAGAGTGCATGCAAGTGGGGGAGGGGCAGAGAGAGATGGAGAGAGAGAATCCCAAGCAGGCTCCATGCTATAGGTACAGAGCCCAATGATGGGCTTGAGCTCATAAACCATGAGATCATGACCTGAACCAAAGTCAAGAGTCAGATGCTTAACCAACTAAGCCACCCAGGCGCCCCTATAGCATATCATTTTTGACTCTAAAATTTCTCAGAATCACCATGATATTTATGGAACCACTGGGGGTACTTCCTTGGAAGCCTGAACAATATAAGTATATCCCCTGCTAAATGACAACCTTGAAAAATCCAGGGTCATCTATTTCAAGAAACCTAGTCTACCAGAAAGTTGCACTCTGGATATGGTCAGAGCTCTTGGTTTTCCAATGGTAACAAACTCCAATCCCTCTATCACAGTCCCCATGGTTATGATCATTGCATTGCCCAGAGTAGCTGGTTAAAAAACCAATATGCAAATCATTTGACCAGACTAAAACTAAGTGTTGGAACCACTTTTCAGAAAAATTTCACCCAAGTCTCTCATTTTTGAGAGGTGAATGCTAACCAGTCTTCTTACTTCTACTTCTCCAGAGCTGGGTTTGCTGCAGAGATGGGAGAGAGGGGAAGGAAAAGGGAGATTTAGATATGATATCTTGGATGCTCTGGAGATGTTTTCAGCATCTGTGAGTCTAGACTTAGTGGTAACTGGTATTCCATTTCATCCTGGTGGCTATCTGAAGATTCCAATGGCTGATAAATAGAATCAAATTTGATTGTCTAGACTCCATTCTTCAAGGCAACATCTACTCATTGTGTGTCATCTAGATACCAGACAACTTGTCCCCTGAACACAGGTCTGCAGATAGATTTTGTTCCCATTTTTTGTAGTGTCTCTTATCCTACTTGCTCTTTCTCACAAACAGAGCAGAAGAGGTAAACAGGACGAATGCCACTATGCATAAGGAAAATAGGGAAAATCCATCTTAACGTTCTACTCACCTTGTGACTTAGAGAACATTTCTTGGAACTTACCCAGGACTCCTAGAAGAAGAGGTGCTGGGTCTGGTTCACAGAAGCCTTTTTAGCTGAATTGTACAGTAAGTGAAGCAAGTATTTTTGGTCCAAAAAACCAGGATTTTCCAAACCCAGATATATGAGTGTATTTTTGTCTATGGCTCTGGTAACACTCATCAAACATAAGAATAGTGACTTTTTCCCTCAGATAATCTCATATCTAAACACTAAGTGTGTGTAGTAATTCTTAATTATGAATCCAACATTAATGTGTACTTGCCAAAGACTCTAGGGACATTTTGCCAGGAAATATGAACCTTAAAGTTGCAATTCCCATGGTTTACTCAGTTGGCAGGCAGAAATTAGAGTTGAAAGCCAGGAGTTCAGGAATTCTGAGTAGAGCAGAGACTACAAGTGTCTTTCAAGTAGGAAAAACCCAGTGGGACAGGAAGGTACCCACTTTACCTCATCTTACTATTTTGCCAAGATAAGCACCTCTTTGAAAATCAAGGGAAAAGGTCAACTGACTTCTGGGTAAGGTTCCTTTAGAAGTTCATCCTTTGGCCACACTCTTTGCTTTCGCAAGCTCATTGTGCAATCCCATAATTCAGGAGAGGTGGCTGTTGGAGAGAAATCATGGGACCTCACTTGAGTGTGTATGTGTGGGAGTTCCACTTGGTGTGTCCAGACCAAGTTCCAGGAAGAAAAGATGCCTTTACTCAATGGAGTCGTATTAACATGTAAGCTTAGACTTCAGGTTCAGAGGAAAAATGAGTCATAAAGCAGTGTGGACTAGATGCCACTTAGCCGTTCCTGCACAGCCACTTTTTGTCTCACTGGTTTGGTGTTTATTTGTTTGTTTGTTTGGTGACTCTTTGGTATAAGGACTGAGAAAGAGACAGAAATGTCCTTGGAGGGTGTGCTCCATGTGTATATATGAAGCCCCTCGTCCCCATCCTTACTTCCTCCACTCTCACCTCCATTCTCACCTCTACGCCCAACCCAGAAAATCATTTACGAGGTAAAACCATGAGTCACTTGAAAAGCAATCCTTTAGGGGATCCTTAATGCGGTCTGAGGCTCAGATCAGTTAGATCATTATTCTCAGAACCGTGGCTGACTTAGAACACCTTGCTAGGTCTTCTGACTCCCGGTCTTTCACAGTTGCTCCGGAGCAGATAATACTCATGGCCCGAGGCACATTGGCGCAGAGCACAAAGGAAGTCCAGGGGTTGTTTCTGTTCCCAATATGGGTCCAGGAACTTTGTTTCCTCTTTGTCCAAACCATCCAGCTTCTGTGCGAGGATATTTCTTCAGTGGCATTCCACCCCCAGTGAACTGTGTATCCACATACCCCTCTTCAGAAAAAAAGTATGGTTATCCAAATTGAATGTGGCAAATCAACATGGAGAGGAGGCTCGGAGGCCCAAGAAAGTGAGGGCCTCTCATGGAGGGGTCTCTGGAGCAAGGGTAGGGAGGACTCAAAGGAGGGGGAGGGTGCCATATTTAAGCAGCCAACCTCAACCTAGCTACTAATTTTAACGTATTCATGAGCACATTGATCTTTTTAGGCCTCCTGCTGGTGAAGCCTCCAGCTTCTTTGCCCTCCTCCCACTTCCATTCCACTAACCACCTGGTCTCTGCTCCAGAGTGGCAGGTCAGGGCAATCATCCCATTAGCCATACTCTCAGGATGGTTAGGGTCACTGCCCTTTTAGAAAGGCATACCTAAAGAAGGGGGGTTGGAGAAAGAGCTAGAGGAGACTGTAGAAGGAGATTAAGGGTACATGAAGGGGAGGGGCTGCCATATGGCAGAAAGGAGGCATGATTAAAAAGATTAGCTGCCTTTCAGTGAGAAAAGCTGGGCAGAGTGGGGACATGATTAGAAATCTACAAAATCACAAAGACCCTCAAGGAGCGAACAATGAATTCCTAAAGATAACAAAGGAAGGATCCCCTTCAAGTTTATGAGGTGTGATTAAGCCAAATCAAGAAAAGTCTGATTTTACATAGTGGGAAGGAAACTTAGGGAATCCATTACCATGAGAAATAGCAATAAAAAACATTTCCCTCCAAAGACAAAAAGACTCACCATTAACAAACCCACAATGGACTATTAAAGGAAAGGGGGGGGCATCCAAGAGGCCAATCTCAAGCATCCCTCAACCCATCTGTTGAATCCCCTGTGAAAGATAAGATCCCTGAGCTCAAGAAGGGGCTGGCCCAGCCTTTTCCATTCTTAGGTTCTCATACAATATAGTAAAGGTCTGTTTGCAGTCCCAACACCTTTGGTTTCCAGATTCTGGAGGAGAATCAAACTACTGAAAAGTAAATCTTCCAGATGGCTTCTAAAGATTCTCCAAATCAAATTTCTATAATCTACCATGCTATAAATAGCTTTGAACTTGGAGCCATAAACATTAATTACACAAACATCCTGGCGTAGGTCATAAAAGTGATTAATGTGAGCCCAAATGAAATCAGGCTCAAAGACCTAAGAATCCGAATAAAAGTGGAAACCTATGACATACTTCACTTTTGTCAAATAAAGTGGAGGGAAGGACTGGGGCAAATACCTGACTCTTGGGAAAACTCCACAGGTGAACGTGAGCAAGGCTGATTCCAGAAGATGAGTGGCTTTTCTCAGGAAATTGTCCTGTCTACAGGTCATAGGGAGATGAGTAGCAAATGGAAAGACAAAAAAAGAGGGACTTATTCTCACCTTGTCAGTCTCTCTTGTCTCTCTCTCTCTCTTTTTCTGCCACTCTGTCTTTGTCTCTGCCCCTGTCTGTCTCTCTCTTCTCTCTCTCTCTCTCTCTCGTGCACACACACACACACACACACACACACGATGCCTAGCATGTAGGAATGATGAGAGCTGATATTTAGTGAGGAACTAACTACTTCCAGGGAGCTGAATTCTACCCCGTCACAGGTAACTCCAGAAATATGTCTGCCAGTCAACCAGATGGCACTTAAACTTCAGAATGGCCACGCGCAAAAGCAAGATGTTCATGATACCCTTTGAGGGTTGACTGCACTGTAACAGCTTTTAGATGTAACAGAAGCATTTGAATATTTTCCTTAAGGCTACTTTTAGAGTGGCTAGCACATTTTTTAATCACTGGAAGTAGCTGCCAAAGGCGATATTAAAAATGGATGGATAGTTTTGGGTGATCTCAAGGAACTGGCAGGAGGCCTGTCGAAAGTGCAATTTTATTTTGCTCTTCAGATTTATTGCCAAAGGCGAGGCCATTACCTTTGATGGGGGCAAAACCAGTTAGTTTCGGTGACTGAGGCCAAGCAAGCTGTTAGGAGCAATGCCTGGATATTGTGGCTGAGAAAACAGAATTTTTAGTAAGGATTCCAGGAAGCCAAGATGTTTCTGGGTAATGTATAAATCGCAGAAAAAAATTCTTCTCTTTTCAGACCAAATGTTACGTCTACCGTGATGTTATGAGACCAATGGGCCATGAGACCTTTGTTCTCATCAATCTGCTTTGAATTGTCCATTTAAAGACCTAATACTGTATCAGAAACACCCTTTCTGAAGCCTTCAAGGAATGAGTAGGGGAAGGGGCAGCTCCATCCTTGGATCAAAGCTAATAAGGAACCACCTCCTCGTGACCTCAGTACTTTCTCTCTCCAGGAAGGGGTCCTTCTCTTCATGAATGCCCCCTGGGACTTCGTGAAGCCAGCTTTCTTCCCAGAACCTTGCATTACTGGGAGCTCTTTGTGCATCAGAAAACCCATTTATTTCCATTAGTTTTATGTCTGTTTCTGACATCAACTTTATCCTCATCGGTAACATGGATGCTTAAGTTTATTTATTTATTTATTTTAATTTTTTAAATGTTTATTTATTTTTGAGAGAGAGAGAGAGAACACGTGCGAGCAGGGGAGGGGCAGAGAGAGAGGGAGACAAAGGATCCGAAGTGGGTTCTGCCCTGAAGGCAGACAGCCCCGCCACAGGACTTGACCTCACAAACCGGGAGATCATGACCTGAGCCGAAGTCAGATGCTCAACCCACTGAGCTACCACTGAGCTATCCAGGCGCCCCAATACGGATGCTTAAATTAAAAAAAAACAAAAAAAACAAAAAACCATGTTCTATAGGTTAGTTGTGCACACACCGAAAAACATACAGGCACGCACACAAAATAAGCATGCACAAAAAAGCATAAGGAAGAAAATTCTAAGTAGCTGTATGCTCACTACTCCAAGATCGCCACCATGCACCACACGGTGGTTTTATTTCTTCCAAAATTGCCAGCTCCGCCCTTTTCACACTTCTTTCCCCGTGGAGTGGGGGCAAGTATCCTCATGCCTTCCCAACCTGATCCATAATATTGTAGTAACTTCCGGCCGCCGGTTCTTAAGGCTGAGTTCCATTTGTTTTGTGACTTTACTCTCCTATTTGGTTCAAAGCTCTCATCCTCCTCACTTCCGTTCTGTGCCCTCTTTGTGGTGTTTGTCCTTCTGGTGTTGGAGTCAGAAAAAGGAAAGAGAGAAGACAGGTCACTGTCACGGAGGCCACCTCTTGCTATCTCTCCTCAGCCCTCTTTTGAGAAGGGACTTGAAGCCTTCAAGGGAATTTTGAATTTTGGGGGGGAGTGGCAGTAAGTCTAGGGTTGGATTCATAGTGATGAGCACCTAAAAACGAAATCATTATTTTTTTTTTTATTTTTTTTTTCAACGTTTTTTATTTATTTTTGGGACAGAGAGAGACAGAGCATGAACAGGGGAGGGGCAGAGAGAGAGGGAGACACAGAATCGGAAACAGGCTCCAGGCTCCGAGCCATCAGCTCAGAGCCTGACGCGGGGCTCGAACTCACGGACCGCGAGATCGTGACCTGGCTGAAGTCGGACGCTTAACCGACTGCGCCACCCAGGCGCCCCAAAACGAAATCATTATTAACTCCAGGAGAAACAGGAGAATTGTGTGTATGTAAGGGGGGAAAGGGTCACAAGGGAGTGAAGTCACTATATTCCATAAAGGAAGTGAGTTGCGAATGCTTAAAATTGGAAAATCAAGAAATAGCGGTATAAGCCATAGGTCAGGAATTTAGAGTCAAATGCCAAAACAAACCCCGACACCAACCAAAAGAAATGAGGGTGGTTGCCTCTAGAGACACAGGGACTGAGAAGGGTGGATGTTGCTGGGTTTTTTTTTTTTTTTCAATAAGGACTCCTGGTATTACCTGTTCAACAATGCACATGTATGGCTTTAATAATAATAGTAACGGCTGAAAACGGTTTTTGTGGGGGGGGGGTAAGTAGGGGGTAAGTGGAGGGTAAGTAACTCAGGTAAAGCTCTTAGCAAACTTCTGGGAGCACATGTGTTACCATTGAAACACCCAGTTATGACAGGTACTACAAATTTTTTTTCATTTCTTTCAAGTCATTTTTTTTAATTTTTAAGACAGTAGAAATGGGAAAAGTATTAAAATATGAAAAATGTCCTGGTTGCTAAAGGATGCTAAAACAGTTTGCTAAGCCATATTATCGGTGTCATTCGTCAATTATATATATTATATAATCAGATGATTTTTCTAAGGCTTTTTTTTTTTATTTAAGTCCAAGTGAGTTAACATATAGTGTAATACTGATCTCAGGAATAGAATTTAGTGATTCACCACTTACATATAACACCCAGTAGGTACTAAAAATTTTTTAACTTTAGCTACAGAAAGCTATAATCGGGAAAGTCAATTGGCTGTATGTTGTGTTCAAAGTCATGAGAGTCTTGGTATTTTGGCCATTTTGGATTATTAAAAGCTCTACTATCACTTTCATTATTTTCCTTCCTCGTAGGTGCATTTTCTCCAGCACTGGGAGCCAAGAAAGGTATCTATGTTTCTTGCCCTTTTAAATTTGGTCCCAGAAGTAAAATGCACTACAGCAAAATAAATGATGTGGCTTGCTTTTGCAGAACACAGGAGACCTTGATTCTTTAAAGTAGATGTCTCAGACTGGATAGTGTTTTCTCCAGCATTGCAAGGGTGTTAATGCTTCTATCGCTGGGGCTGAAGACACTGGCACTCCCTAGAACCTGAGCCACCAAATCTCTGGACTCTCAGGCTAAGGGAATGGAATCTGAATGAACAGCTTAAGAGTACCCTGTAAGCTTCTCATCTGGAAGTGAGCAGGGAAGCTTTTTCCTTGAGACACCTCCTTGGGAAATTTTAAGTCCTGTTTTATTTGTTTGTTTTTTTAATTTTCCTCCCATTTAACTGCATATCTGAACCATGGTTTGAAGCAGTCTGATTTTTTTTTGAATGTTAATTTAAAAAAATTTTAATGTTTATTTTAGAGAGAGGGAGGGAGAGAGAGAGATTGAGAGAGCACGAGCCTGAGCAGGGGAGGGGCAGGTAGGGAGAGAGAGGATCCAAAGCAGGCTCCACGCTGACAGCAGAGAGCTCCATGCGGGGCTCAGACTCATGAACCACGAGATCATGACCTGAGCCGAAGTCAGACGCTCAACATACTGAGCCACCGAGGTGCCCCTCGAATGTTAATTTTAAAGACTGATCTATATGATATGTGACCTCTATCTCAATAAATCTGTAACAGAAAAAAAAACCTGTACTTGGCATGTATTTACAGCTTCTACATCTGTCAAACGGGCATCGTAACATCTACCTCACAAAGCTGCTTCACGCATTAAGTGACATACTGTGTGGAATGCAAATTACTATAGTGCCTTGAACATAGTAAGTGCTCAAAAAAATCTGATTCTCTTGTTAGAGTATGCACATTAAATGTTTGCTAGCTGACTCTTACATTTTTTTCCTTTTATTTTTTTTTTCATTTCATTTTATTTTATTTTTTAATTTACATCCAAACTAGTTAGCATATAGTGCAACAAGGATTGCCAGAGTAGATTCCTTAATGCCCCTTACCCATTTAGCCCACCCCCCTCCCACAACCCCTCCAGTAACCCTCTGTTTGTTCTCCATGTTTAAGTCTCATGTTTTTCCCCCTCCCTGTTTTTATATTATTTTTGCTTCCTTTCCCTTATGTTCATCTGTTCTGTGTCTTAAAGTCCTCATATGAGTGAAATCATATGATATTTGTCTTTCTCTGACGAGGCAGTCTGATTTTTATTAAAGGTCTGGTCACACCATAGTCAGGAAAATCTTTTTTTTAAGTTGTTTTGTTTTTTTTGTTTTTTTTTTGTTTTTTTTTTTTTTTGAGAGAGAGTACATGCAAGCAGAGGAGGAGCAGAGAGAGAAAGGGAGAGAGAGAATCCCAAGAAGGCTCTGCTCTGTCAGTGCAGAGCCTGATGTGGGGCTTAATCTCACAAACCCATGAGATCATGATCTGAGCCAAAATCGAGTGGGACCCTTAACTGACTGAGCCCCTCAGGCACCCCCAGAGCAAAAGTTTTCTAATACCACACAACCCGGTAGAAAGTTTGTAGAATAAAGAAAGCATATAAGTAGTGTGGTATCCAATCAAAGCCTTGACTCTGGAGCCAGATGGATCTGGGTTTGAGTCTCAATTCTGCCACTGCCTGTCACTTTAAACAAGTTCCTTAACCTCTCTATGCCACAGTTTTCTCAACTGATCAGTGGGAATAATAACACCATCCACTCTCTAAGATTCTCGTGAGGACAAAATGAGAAACAGCATGTAAATCGCTTCACACAGTGCCTGGTGCATAGTAAGCACTGGAAAAATGCTAAGCAGGGTTGTCCTTATTCACCATGCCTTCCTGGGAAATGAAGCAGTTCCTTTCCATTTGAAAGACAAGAATCGAATTTGGTACCTAATCAAGCCGCAAGTCTCTTTGCTTATCACCCAAACTGGAAAAACACAAAAGCTTAAGGAAGCCCAAAGTTATCAAAAAAATACTTTTCATGTCTTCAACCTGGTGAAAGGAAACCTTGCGTTCTTAAATTCACCTAAGGTTTTTCCCTGTACTTCTAGCGCCCACTAGCGGCACACTGCGTTCAATGTTCCCCAAATTTCCAGGTACGTTTTGGAAAACAGCAACCCAGTACCTGAGCTCTCAGTCTGAAGTGGGAGAGAATTCTTTAAACTGCCGTTGTGGTGTTAATTTTTTTTAAATTTTTTGTTTATTTATTTATTTTGAGAGAGAGAGAGAGAGAGAGACCATGAGTGGGGGAGTAAGAGGGGGAGAGAATCCCAAGCTGGTTCCACACCTTCAGCACAAAGCCTGACACCGGGCTCGAACTCACGAGCCTCGAGATCATGACCTGAGCCAAAATCAAGAGTCAGACACTTAACCAATGAGCCACCCAGGTGCCATGTGGAGTTGCTTTTTTAAACCATGATTCAGATCAAGATGCTACATATGTTGGGTATGTTTGTCCATAAAACTCTTGTCTGGAGTGTGCTTTAGATTGAGGTTCTCTCCATAGACAGATAAAAATATAGGGTGATCTGCTAAAGAATTGAAAACAAGTAGTTGTAACCAGTAGTAAGCGGTAGTTACACCCTCTGAGAATGCCAGGCCACATCAATAGGAGCCACGCAAGGGCTGTGAGACTCAGACTGCAGATTGACCCTGGCAGTTCATGGATGACTTTGATGTGGAAAATGGCATGTGATAGCCTCCCCTTAGGGACTTCTGAGGAAAGTCATTCCGAGTTATATTAATTATTCAGCCAATTCTTTTTATAATTTCTTTCAAAGCAAAGTCACTTAGATTGGCTCTTCCTAACTGAATGTTCAAGAGGTCGTGACAGCAAATTTTCCATGAAAAGACCATCACAGAACCCTCTAATTTGGATCACCATGCCACCTCTGGTCTGAGGAAAAGGGACAGGGCATTTCTGATTCCAGTAATTTCTTGTGCAAAAGTTCTAGTGAACGTGTAAGCAAAAAGAATAACCCCGTGTTGCTTCATGTGTTTCTCTTCCTTCCTTCTAGTACTTTCCTTCTTGGTGTCTTGTACTATATCTTGGTGCCACTCCTTTCCCTACACCTTCCTCAAACCAACTCAGCTTTATTTCACAAGGGTTGGGTTTAAGAGTCAGATTCCAAGTTTCCTGAGACACCAACCCCACACAATCATGTCATTAACATCATCATTAAAAAGTATATTCCAGAGGCTGTGACTAAATAATCAAAGTTTCCATGGGTTCAGAGCTCCTAGGAAGGGAGTCAGTCACCTTTTGCAGCTCGGCTCTGAAGGATGCTCCCAAACGTGCCCGATTTTGCTTTGTCTTTGTCTGTTAGACAGTGCAACCTATTTCATGCTTGCTACTGTTGCCACATTGCCTAAGACCTCATACATTTCTGCATATTTGGCAAGAGAATACAATAACCTATTGTACCCAGCAAATAGTGTCCTGTAACCATCATGTGCAGAGCACAGAACCCACTGGAAAATTTTAATGGAACACAGAGGAAGCATTTTAGCAGTAAGGATCATCAGAGAAAACTTCCAGCTAATAAGTGGAGTAACTTCTGTTACAGCAGTTGAGAGGAACTGCTTTTGCCTTTTAAAATATGAACCTCCCAGCCTGGGTGGCTCAGTTGGTTGAACATCTGACTTCAGCTCAGGTCATGATCTTGCAGTTTGTGGGTTTGAGCCTGCATTGGGCTCTCTGCTGTCAGTGCAGAGCCCTCTTCAGATCCTCTGTTCCCCTCCCCTCTCTCTCCGCCCCTCCCCCACTCACAGTCTCTCAAAAATAATTTTTTTTAAGTCTATTCATTTTTTGAGAGAAAGCGAGGGAGGGGGCAGGGGCAGAGAGAGAGAGGGAGACACAGAATCCAAAGCAGGCTCCAGGCTCCGAGCTGTCAGCACAGAGCTTGACGCGGGGCTCGAACTCAGAAGACATGTGATGTGAGCTGAAGTCAGACACCCAACTGACTGAGCCACCCAGGTGCCCCTCTTTCAAAAATAAATTTTTAAAAAACATTAAAAATAAAATAAAATAAAATAAAATAAAATATGAGCTTCCCAAAGCCCAAACCGAAAGATGCTGCTAGTCTGCTAGCCATGGATCATAACGATGACAAATACAAGTAAAAGGGAAAAACCAACGAAGAAACAGATCCTAGTCTCCCAAATGTGACAAAAACAAAAAACAAAAACAAACAAACAAACAAAAAAACACCTCGGGTATGCAAAGGGACCCAACTTGCCTGTTTTAAAATCTAAGCTTACTTATAAAAATAGAACCTCTTAAGCAACAACTATATTTACTATGCCTTCTGAGTCCTTGGTATCTTCTCCCACAAGTGAACATGGACAAATGAACTTGATTGCCCTTGGTTCGTTTAAAGAAAAGAAGCAGTTACTGAATGGATCATGGAGTTACAGGACCAGGTTCAGCCCATTCAGGCAGAAGGGTCACACACTTGTAGGAAAGTGCTGGGGTCAGCTCACTTGTCTGTGACTTCTGCAGCATACTAACTGCCGTTTGCAGCAATAGCAAGATCCTAAGGGGGCTTTCAAACCTTCAAAGCAAGAATCAACCATGCTTAGCAGAATTTTAAATTTGGTAATTGTCACACGGGACCCAAGTAGTTCCCAGCTTACAAACAGAGCCGGTTCCAAAAATGTTAGTTAAGTCGTTATTTGGAACTCAAATCCCATTTTCCCAAGAATCAAAGATATAAATGATGGCATTGGTTCCAAGTCCAGCCCACAAAAAGTTATTGTACCTTTATTTTTTTAAGTTAATTTATTATTTTGAGAGAGAGAGAGAGAGAGAAGGGGAGAGACAGAGAGACAGAATCCCAAATGGGCTCTGCGCTGTCAGCGTAGAGACTGATTTGGGGCTCGAACACACGAACCGCAGGATCATGACTTGAGCCAAAACCAACAGTCAGACGCTTCATCGACTGAGCCACCCAGGCACCCCTATTGTACCTTTAACGTTGGTGAAATGCAGAATCTTGGCTACAGAAATAGCAGAAAAAGTGGTTTGGGTAGCTAAACCACTAATTAAGTGAGGCAGAAAGAAAACAAATAATTATTTTTCTTTTTTTTCTCCTTTCACATGGTAATGCTTGCAGAACAGCAAGCCTAATTATAGGAGGATGAGGAAATTGGTAGAGATTTTTGTGGCAATTTCAGTGGGGAGTTTTCTGGGCTTCTTGAGGGCTGTGGCATTTGCTCTTCTTGGTGCCTTCTTAGGTTTTACTGTTACCCTTCCTTTAGTATTTCAGAGTTAGGTTCTTGGTACTCAAGAGTTGACCCTATTTCTTGTTAGATCATCTAAATGAGATGACATAAAGTAAAAGCCTTCCTGTACAGCATTGAGCCCTGAGCCAGGGCAGGAAAAAAGCAATTAGTGAACATTAGGTGATTCTGATCTATGGCGACAGTCTGGATTTGGGCAGTATTTCCCAACAGACGGTTCACAAACCCAGGGTTTTACATCACTAATGGAAGCAATGGCGTCTTTTCTCAATTTCTGTTTACAAAGTCAGTCTTTAAAAGCATTCATTTTAGATGAGAACTGTTTGATAGCCTTTAGGGCAAAGCCAGTGAACCCACGTGATAGCTAGTGGTTTGGACGATGATGTTCAAGCTTGCATTGCCCAGATAGTTTGTCACTTAGCTACTCACCAAAGTCTCGCCTGGTGGTTTGCTCATCATATGGTTTTAAGGTGTTTTTATTTATAGTCATGCATTGCTCCACTTCGGCCAACTGTGGATTGTTGGCTAACCGACAAGAAGTATTAGAAAGGCTGCTGTTGAAATGAAAGTGAGAAAGGATGATAGAAATTCTGTAGATTTGTCTTTTGTGGGCTGAATTGTGTTGCCCCTGAATTCATACGATGAAGTCCTAACACCCAATAAACTGCAGAATGTGACTGTACTTGAAGGTAGGGTCTTCTCAAGACGTAATTATGTAAAAATGGGGCCATTAGGGTGGGCCCTAATCCAGTATGACTGATGTCCTTATAAAAGGAAAAGGTTAGGACACAGAGGGAAGACCATGTGAAGACACAGGTAGAAGACGGCTGTCTACATACCAAGGAGGCAAGATTCAGAGGAAATCAACCCTGTGGACACCTTGATGTTAGACTTGTAATGTGTGGAACTGTGAGAGAGTAAATTTCTGTTGTTTAAGGCCCCCAGTCCCTGCCATTTGTTATGGTGGCTCTAGCTGACTAATATATTGTCTGAAGCTGCTTTTTACTAGATTCTTAAGTGACAAAATCTGGTCTAAATACCTCACACAGCACATGAAGCTATCTCTCATACTTCAAATTCAATGGAAAAACTGAAAGTATAGTGACAATTACGTACAACCTGGCTCTACGTTTTTGTGGGAGTGGGGAGAATAAACACATTTGTTCCGTTATTTTTGTACAAGGTGTGGAGAAACAGCAGCATTATTTTCTAATGTCATCACTTAGAAACAAAATACTAAAAATTATGTAAATAAGTGAATTTGTTTTTACAGTCTGAAATGCAAGAATTTCAAACATGATGGCATGAAAGCTGTTTCTGTCTATTTTTCGATGCCATCACACATAAATTGCTTTTGACATTTTAATATACATTCGGTCTCCAAAGAAAACATACTGTAATGTCATGTTTAAATGAATTTGTCAATAAGTCATGTTTTGTTTTGCATACTTTGAACAGCACGCATCACTCAAATAACATAAATCCATTTCCTCCCATATTTTGGATGATATTAAAGATTGCATTAGAATGTACAGTCAAACCTTGGATTGTGAGGAACTTGTTCAGCAAGTGTTCCCCAAGATGAGCAAACATTTCTAATCAATTTTAACTTGATAAACGAGCGATGTCTTGCAATATGAGCTCATGGTGCCAAATATCACATGATCACAATTGAGCCAATGGTTCTTGAAATCACTTTGATTTACAAGTGCTTTAGATTACAAACATGTTTCTGGAATGAATTATGCTTGTAAACCAAGGTTTCACTGTACTTTAAGATAGGATCTTTGTTGTAGGAAGCCTCTGAGATGGCCCCCAGTGGTCCTTGCCTCCTGGTGTTCAGGTCCTTGTGTAATCCCATCCCCTTGAATGTGACCTGCTTCTAACTAATAGAATATGGCAAAAGCGATGGGATTTCACTTCCAAGATTAGATTACAAAGAGTACGACTTCTGCCCTGACTACTCTCACTGCAGTCTCTGTCTTCCTCGCTCACTCTGAAGGAAGCCAGCTGTGGTGTTGTGAGCTGTGAGGTCCACGTGGCAAGGAACTGATGTCTCCAACAACCAGAAAGAAACTGGATCCTTCTTACAATCACATGAGTGGGTTTGGAAGGAGATCTTCCCCCTGTTGAGCCTTCAAATGAGACCAGAGGCCATGCCCAATGCTTTGAGTGCAGTCTTGTGAGAGACCTTGAGCCAGAGGCAACCAACCAAGCCATGTTCAGATTTCTAGCCCACAGACACTATGGCATACGAAATGTTGTTTTCACTGCTAATTTGGGGGTAATTTGCTTTGAAGCAATAGATCTACTAGTACAGTGTTCAATAATATAATAATCTAAAATGAAATAATTTGGAGGTGCCTGGGTGCCTTAGCTGGTTGAGCGTCCGACTCTTGGATTCTGCTCAAGTCATGATCTCATGGTTTGTGAGTTTTAGCCCTGCATCAGGCTCTGTGCTGACAGCGCAAAGCCTGCTTGGAATTCTCTCTTCCTCTCTCTCTGTACCTACCCTGCTCACACGCTCTATCTCTCTCTCTCAAAAATAAACTTAAAAAATGAAATAATTTTTGTTTAGAATCCCTATTTATTATATACCATTGCAAGAATGAGACAATATTTCAAAAATTTCTGAAAAAAAATTTCAGAAATTATTTATTAATATGAAAGGGATACAGAAACTTATAACAGATTAGGCAATGCCTTCCTTCTCTGAAGAATCTTTGGATTGTACTAGCAGAGAATGATTACAACAGGACTGAACATTTCCCCTAGGTTAGAGTTACCAGGGGTGCTGTTTAAAAATTTAGATTTGGGGCGCCTGGGTGGCACAGTCGGTTAAGTGTCCGACTTCAGCCAGGTCACGATCTCGCGGTCCGTGAGTTCGAGCCCCGTGTCAGGCTCTGGGCTGATGGCTCGGAGCCTGGAGCCTGTTTCCGATTCTGTGTCTCCCTCTCTCTCTGCCCCTCCCCTGTTCATGCTCTGTCTCTCTCTGTCCCAAAAATAAATAAAAAACGTTGAAAAAAAATTAAAAAAAAATTTAGATTTGTAGGCTTACCAGGAATTACTGGATCAGAACATCTGGATCACTGGATCAGATCTAGTGGACTGGGTCTAGAAATCTGCATGTTGACAAGTCTCATCCCACCAAGCAAATCCACTGCTCAGCAAAATGTGAAGATTATTGTTCAGATATGCTGGGCTTTTCAAGCTTGGCTGTACATTGGACTCATCTTATAAGGGTTTATTCAATCCTCTGTTTTACTCCAGACACTTTTTGTTTTGTTTTATTTTTGTTTTTGTTTTTTATTTTTACGTAATCTCTACACCCAAAATGGGGCTTAAACTCACAGCCCTGAGATCAAGAGTCATATGCTCTACCAACAGAGCCAGCCAGGTGCCCCTACTCCAGACACTGTTTTTTAAAGTTTATTTATGTTTGAGAGCGAGCAAGAGAGAGAGAGAGCACAAACAAGGGAGGGGGCAGAGAGAGAGAGGGAGACACAGAATCCAAAGCAGGCTCCAGGCTCTGAGCTGTCAGCACAGAGCCCACGAGGGGCTGGAACCCATGAACTGCAAGATCATGACCTGAGCCAAAGTTGGACAGACGCTTATCCGACTGAACCACCCAGGCGCCCCTGCAGACACTTTGAATCAGTCTCTGAGGACGGGCCAAGGAATCTGTATTGTTAAGTCTCCCTAGTCTGTTCTGAAGTAATTTCCAAGGCACCAGCGTGCCTTGGCCAGTGAATGTCACTGAATCATCCTTGGCTTGTGCCACTCACCTGTCCTGTCTGAATACAGTTTCTTGCACCTGTCCTGTCTGAATACAGTCTCTTGGAAAACCGTTCTTAAACTAAGTATCTCAGATTTTATCAATCCTAGAGGGACTCGCCCACCCCTCAGGTCACATGGACTAGGAGAGAGAACAAGAGTTTGGCTTTGGAGGAAAGTGACACAATTTAATGGTGGCAGGGTGGGAGGAAAGCACATAAATGAATATTCTACTTATGTTAGCACAGTTCTAGAGGCACCCACAACTCAGGTCTCATGCAGCATGGGAGAAAACAAGGATCCTGTCATAAACAGTATCTGGAAATCAATGTTCTCAAGGGTGGCCTGACTAGGCCTAAATGCCAGGCACTATGGCCTGTTGGGTAGTTGGCCCCCAGACTTCCCTTTCTTTTTTTTTTTTAATTTTTTTAATGTTTATTTATTTTTGATAGAGAGAGAGACAGAGCATGAGCAGAGGAGGGGCAGAGAGAGAGGGAGACACAGAATCGAAAGCAGGCTCCAGGCTCTGAGCTGCCAGCACAGAGCCCGATGCGGGGCTTGAACTCACAGACAGCGAGATCATGACCTGAGCCGAAGTCGGACACTCAACCGACTGAGCCACCCAGGTGCCCCTCCTTTCTTTACATATCCCAGTGAGCAGGCTGATCTGTGAGGGCAGCAATGACAGGTCCCATTTCTGGAGTCTTGCTACATAAAGTCAAGCCCTATGTCAAAGACTCAACTTGCATCAACTCAGGTAATACCTACAACAATCCGGTGAGCTAAGTACATCTATAGTCTCCATTTTTTTTAAGTTTATTTATTTTGGGAGAGAGAGGGAACGCACCCAAGCAGGAGAGGGTCAGAGAGAGATGGAGAGAGAGAATCTCAAGCAGGCTCCACACTGTCAGTGCAGAGCCCAACATGGGGCTCAAACTCGTGAACCCTGAAATCATGACCTGAGGCAAAATCAAGAGTAAAATGCTTACCCGACTGGGGCCACCCGAGCGCCCCTATAGTCTCCATTTTATACATGAGGAAGCTAAGGCTCAGAGAGGTTGAGTGGCTTGCCCCAGGTCACAAAGCTAGAAAGTGGCAGAGGTTGGACTCAAACCCAAGTCTGTCAACCTCAGAGGCTGGGACCTTTAGCAATAAATAGATTGTTTGTATTTATAAAATGGTACCATTTGTCCCTTTGGCTAAGATGTTCAGCACTGAGGCTAAAAACAGCCAGAACTAGGGAAGGAGATGTTTCTTGTATTATAGCTCCAGAGCTTCCCTGAACTTGGAGTTCCTCCCCTGGCTCCAGCCTGGCCCTTGGGACGTTCTCTGTTGATCAGGGCCGCAAAACTGTGGCTGGACACACTGACTGACAGCACTTTGCTTTGCTAGCTGGCCTTCTATGGCCCCTTGGAAAACTTTTTTCTGCAAACCAGGAGATTCAAGAGCCTGTAGGAGATTTCAGGAATTCTGAGACTCTGTCACACTTGGGTAGCAACAGTGTCTATGGCAGCTCATTTCCTAGCTTCTAGAAGTGAAGGGGCATTGAATATGGCTTCAGCAGGGACTGCAAGGAGAGGTCCCTTTGGCTTTGGGGACTCAACAGATCATATTTGCCCTGACCTGGGGTTATGTGAGACAGCACTTACCCGTAACCACCTTCTTCCTGGATTCAGAAGAAAAAGCACAATTAGGTTCCATGGGTCTTGGAGACTGGCTGACTAAACATAAAAGCCCACGCAAGGCAAAGGGTTCCTGGGACTTGGAGTTACCTGGGGTGTGTCCTACCTCTCTGAGGAAGTTCTCAGGGATTGGCTTTGGGACCTCAGAGACCTAACAAAGAAATCGTTGGGAGACCAAGGCCATCCTGAAGAAAGCATTCCGAAAAATAGGATTAGGTTAAGGGTCATTAGGTCAGGGTCAAACAAAGAAGCCAAAGTTAAGTTGATGTTTCCTGGGGGCTCCTTGCAAAGTTTTTTTTAAATTTTTTTAACGTTTATTTATTTTTGAGACAGAGAGAGACAGAGCATGAATGCGGGGAGGGTCAGAGAGAGAGGGAGACACAGAATTGGAAGCAGGCTCCAGGCTCTGAGCTGTCAGCACAGAGCCCGACACGGGGCTCAAACTCATGAACCACGAGATCATGACCTGAGCCGAAGTCGGACACTTAACCGACTGAGCCACCCAGGTGCCCTTCCTTGCAAAGTTTTAAAAACCTCAGGGAGGATATACTGAACTGTTCAATGGTTACTTTCAGCAACAAGGAAATCTAACTTTTACTTTATTATTATTATTATTATTATTATTTAATGTTTATTTTATTTATATTCTGAGACAGAGAGAGAAAGAGAAACACAGCACATGAGTGAGCAGGGGTGCGGCAGAGAGAGAGGGTGAGAGAGAGAGAATCCCAAGCAGGCACTGTTGGCACTGTTAGCACAGAGCCTGATGTGGGGCTCGAACTCACAAACCGTGAGATCATGAGCTGAGCTGAAATCAAGAGTCAGATGCTTAACCGACTGAGCCTCCCAGGTGCCCCAGTGAAGTCTAACTTTTAGCACTTTGGGGCCTTGGAGCCAAATCTTCATAGCAACTCCTAGGTTCCCTCACATTCTTCACATTGGATGCCCAGCCATTCACTAACTAAAGTGAGAGGGGCCTCAGGACAGCATTTCTGAGGAAACAGCCTAGGAAGAAGTGGTTGTGGGAACCTGGGTGGTATGGAGAGCATTGAGGGGTAAGCAGCTGCTGTTCCTGTGGTAGTATTTCCAGAATTTCTGGGCTCTCCTCAGATTGCATCTGAGCAGGGGGCCCCAAGTAGATGTACTACTCCTAAGGAGAAGAAAGGAAGTGGTAGGGAAGAGGCCTTGGGGCAGCTGAGTCCTGTGATAAACCCTACGTAATTCTGTCCTAGTGTTCACTCAGTCCAGGAGTTGTTTGAGAGCAAAACACAACAGACATTAAAGTGACCAAGGATGTATGTGTGTGGGGGGGGGCACATTCTTAGTTTCTATGTCCCCACTTCAAGTGATGGTGACTATGACAAACCTCAGTTAAAGCAGAACCTTCGATTGGGGGTAAGAGCCATTACCTACCATTTTGGAAAAATGTTACCTGCATTAAGAGTGTGATTACTCAAGGAGAAAGCAGGCAAAAACTTCTTTGACCTTGGCCACAGCAACTTCTTACTCAACATGTCTCCGGAGGCAAGGGAAACAAAAACAAAAATGAACTATTGGGACCTCATCAAAACAAAAGCTTCTGCACAGTGAAGGAAACAATCAGCAAAACTAAAAGGCAACCAACGGGATGGAAGAAGATATTTGCAAACGACATATCAGATAAAGGGTTAGTATCCAAAATCTATAAAGAACTTACCAAACTCAACACCAAAAAAAAAAATAATAATAATAATCCAGTGAAGAAATGGGCAAAAGACATGAATAGACACTTCTCCAAAGAAGACATCCAGATGGCCAACCAACACATGAAAAAATGCTCAATATCACTCATCATCAGGGAAATACAAATCAAAACCACAATGAGATACCACCTCATACCTGTCAGGATGGCTAACATTAACAACTCAGGCAACAACAGATGTTGGTGAGGATGTAGAGAAAGAAGATCTCTTTTGCACTGCTGGTGGGAGTGCAGCCACTCTAGAAAACAATATGGAGGTTCCTCAAAAAACTAAAAATAGAACTACCCTAAGACCCAGCAATTGTACTACTAGGTATTTATTCAAGGGATACAGGCATGCTGTTTCGAAGGGACACATGCACCCCAGTGTTTATAGCAGCACTATCAACAATAGCCAAAGTATGGAAAGAACCCAAATGTCCATCGATGGATGAATGGATAAAGAAGATGTGATATATATATATATATATATATATACACACACACACACACACACACACACACACACACACATACATACAGTGGGGTATTATTCGGCAATCAAAAAGAGTGAAATCTTGCCATTCACTACTACGTGGATGGAACTAGAGAGTATTATGCTAAGCAAAATTAGAGAAAGACAAATATTATATGACTTCACTCATATATGGAATTTAAGATACAACACAGATGAACATAAGGGAAGGGAAGCAAAAATAATATAAAAACAGGGAGGGGGACAAAACATAAGAGACTCTTAAATACAGAGAAAAAACAGAGGGTTATGGCAGGGGTTGTGGGGGGGGGGGGCTAAATGGGTAAAGGGCACTAAGGAATCTACTCCTGAAATCATTGTTGCACTATATGCTAACTTGGATGTAAATTTAAAAAATAAATTAAAGAAAAATTTAAAAAGAGTGTGATTAAACACTCATGCCTAACTTGTTGTTGTAGATTTATGGTATTATGGGATTTGGTTATGGGGCCTGCCTGGTCTAATTAAAGTTTTAGGACTCCTAGGAGACTGGCTGTGGTTCATGCCGACTGGATCTTTAGAAATGCCTCGTGAATGCCCTCCCGGCTCCTTAGCACTGAAGGCACTGAACGCTCCAGCAGTCATTGTATAGTTGTGGTGTTTGTCCATTTGGTCCCAAATGCCCGGTTGTCGATTTACTGGATTTCATTAGAAGACAGTCCTCCCACCAAGAATTCAAAAGCTGAAGTGACTGTCCTTTCCTTGGCTCGCAGCCCCCGTGTGGACTTGAGCTCTGCACACGGAGCACCTGTCTTTCCCCTGCAAAGTGGCCCCTGCTCCTGAGGGGAAGGGACGAGGTTCCTGGGAAGAGCTGAAAAAAAGGCAACTTCTCACCCCTGGGCTGGTGTCCCCCACCACCACCTTACATCCTGGAGTTCACCTGGCTCTGTCCCTAGTCCTCTCCCTGGAGGGGTAAATGGGAGAAGAGACCCCCATCTGGTCCTGTGGGGTCAACTAATACCCCCCGGATCCGGGTGGCGTCTCCGCCTCCAGCTCCCACCCTGTTTCCCTCTGGACACATCCATTGGCAAGTCCTATAGGCATCCGTGTCCACGCTGAACTTGTCACCTGCATCCACTCATCATTCTACCAACTACTAAAAATAATCTGTGTTCCCCGTCTTGGTTAACAATATCACCAAACAGACCCAAGCTGGAACCTCAGGGTCATCATCATTTTCCGTCTCCTTGGCCTTCCACGACACCCAGCCCTGTGGTTTCTACCTACTGACGCGGCCCTGGAGTGGCCCCTCTTCTCTGCTCTCACGAGCACAGTCCTGGTCCAGAGCACTTGGCACTTTTTGCAGGACCCTTGAGATGGCCCCTCAATGGGTCTACCTGACTTTGGCTTCTCTCCCTTCCATACCCTGGTGCCCAGGAAGAGTTGTCTTCCCGGTCTGTCATCCCTGTGCCTCAATACAAACCTTCCATGGCTCCCTGTTGCTCACAGAACAAAGCGCAAACCTCTCAGCTTGGCCAACAATGCCTGGGATAAGCCGATCCCAACCACCGTTTCCATTCCCCTTCCACTGCTGCCAACTATAACCCCACAGCAATTACCCCACCCTCCAGAGCATGAACTTTCACATGAATCCTGTTGTTCCCTCTGCCTGGAATGTTTTTCCTCCCCCTCCACTGCTCCTCCTGGAAAAACCTCCATCCCTCTGGATCCAGCTCCAATGTGCTTCATCTGTGATGCCTCCTTATTCCACAGTTACTAGATCATTCACCATCAGTGCCCCCATGATGATGCTACGTTCCTTGACCACAGCACTCATTGGACCATGGGTATTTATGTGTATCTCTGTCCCTCTCACTATATGGGGAGGTCCCCAAAGGCTGCCTGGGACCAGATGAGGTTCTCCTTTGTATTCTCAGTGCCTGCCATTCAAGTTGGTGAGCCATCTACACCAGGAGTAGTTATGGTATAGTTTCATACAGAAGTTCAGTGGACCCTCTTTTGGAGAGCAGTATATAGTGAGATGGTCAAAGCATGGGCTCAGACACGGAAGACAACTGGATTCGAACCCTGGCTCTGTAGCCTGTGGACCATGTAACATTAGGTACATCACTTGTCCTCTCCACACTTCACTTTGCTCACCTGTGGAATGGGGTGATAACAGTTCCTATTTCATATGGTTGTTGTGAGAATCCCATGAGTCAATTCTTGGCAGTCGGTGTTTTATAAACGTTAGTGATCATTATTATTCCCTCCCACCCCCGATCTCTCCCACTTGTAGGAGTCGTATCTTGGGGCTCCTGGGTGGCATCGTCGGTTAAGCGTCTAACTTTGGGTCAGGTCATGATTTCATAGTTCATGAGTTTGAGCCCCACATTGGGCTCTCTGCTGTCAGCACAGAGCCTGCTTCAGATGCTCTGTCCCTCTCTCTCTGCCCCTCCCCTACTTGTGCTATCTTCCGCAAAATAAAGAAATCAACTTAAAAAAAAAAAAAAAGAGCCAAATCTTTACCCTATTGTGCTAAGACATAGGGAATTCTGCAGGAAGCCAGGCCTGGGGAGGCTGGGGACTCACAGTAAAACTTGGGACACTGATGTGTCATATACCAAGAGAGAAATTCATTAAGCTAAAGGATCCCACACCTTTATAAATACCAAATATTAAGAGGCCTACCAGAATAGCTGCAGGACATGATGGCAATAAGAAATAAAATCATGTGAGTGAGTCAGCTTGCTTACCCAGTTTCTCTTGCCTCCTCCCCTTACCATCCCCCACCCCAGACTTTGGCCAGGCCCCATCTCAAGTGAGCCCAGCCCAAGGGCAGCAGGTGGTAACGGTCACCTTTAACCAGAGTGAGCGCAGGGCCAAGAAACCAGAGGAGCTCTCTCCAGCAAAGACAATTCCCACATGCAAGCCTGGAAAGATGTTAAGATCTGCTTGCCACAGATTCCGCACGTTTACATTTTAAGGGTGGATCTTCCAAACTGACGACATCTGAATCAACCTGAGTGGGAGACTGAGTCATGGGTTTATGTTGTAACAAACAATCTCATGGGCAGATTTTGTCCTTTCATTGCCCAATCTCTACCCCTGAGTTAATAACAACCCACCTTTCAGTCCCTGTGGTGACTTCCAGTCAATGTTAGGGTTCATTCCAATGGGATTGCACTGCCAAAAAGGATGCTGTCATTCGGTAAGGGGAAAAAAACCAGCTGTTTCCAGGCGCTGGCCTGGCTAGGACTTAAAGTGGTGCTGTTGTCCTGTAGAAGGAACTTACACCCAGATGGCATGTAAAAAGTGTCAGTACTTGTTTGTTTGTTTGTTTTTCATTTTATTTATTTATTTTCATTTATTATTATTATTATTTTTTTTTAAGTAGGCCCCATGTGCAATGTGGGACTTGAACTCAGGACCCTGAGATCAATAGTTGGATACTGTACCGACTGAGCCACTCAGGCTCATTTTATTTATTTATTTATTTATTTATTTATTTATTTAAGAGGGAGCACACAGCAGGGGAGGGGCAGACAGAGAGCGGGACAGAGGATCCAAAGCAGGCTCTGTGCTAACAGCAGACAGCCTGATACGGGGCTCAAATTCCCAAACCATGAGATCATGACTTGAGCTGAAGTTGGATGCTTAACTGACTGAACCACCCAGGCACCCCTCTTTTTTTAATGAAGATTTTTAATTCCAGTATAGTTAACAGACAGTGCTATAGTAGTTTCAGGTATACAATATAGTGATTCAACAATTCTGTGCATTACTCAGTGCTCGTCATGATAAGGGTACTGAAAGTGTCAGTACTTTTTAAGTAAGCTCCATGCCCAAGGTGGGGCTCGAACTTGCAACCCTGAGATTGAGCCGGCCAGGTGCCCCAAAAGTATCGGGACTTTAGACTCATGGTCTCCGAATAAAATGTCATGCAAAGACCATATTTTACTCACCTAACAGCTGTCTTCATGTACTGGTCCTGAGGCTAATCTGATGGCGGAAAGCAAATACAGGTAGAATATGTGGTAACTCTCAGGCTAACTAACTTTATTCCCCTGGTCCCTCATGCATTTATGACGTTCTACGTCCTCTTCCTCTGAAACAAATAAACTCTTATCTTTTTTAATTTAACATTTGATTATTGAAAATTTTCAAGGGGCACCTGGGAGGCTCAGTCAGTTAACCGTCTGACTCTTGATCTCGGCTCAGGTCATGACCTCATAGCTTGTGTGAGTTTGAGCCCCACATCAGGCTCTGGGCTGACAGAGGGGACCCTGCCTGGGATTCTCTCTCCCTCTCTCTCTCTCTTTCTACCCCTTCCCTGCTCACTCTCTCTGTCTCTCCCTCTCAAAATAAATAAATAAACTTTAAAAGAATCTTAAAAAAAAGAAAATTTCAAATACACAAAAGTTAGACAAGTATTATGAACTCCTATGTACTCACTGCCCAGTGTTAACAATCATCAAGATTTTTCTATTCTTGGGGTGCCTGGGTGGCTCAGCCTGTTGGGCATCCGACTTCGGCTCAGGTCATGATCTCGAGGTTTGTGAGTTTGAGCCCCGCGTGGGCTCCGTGCTGACAGCTCAGAGCCTGGAGCCTGCTTCGGATTCTGTGTCTCCCTCTCTCTGTATCCCTACCCCTGTTCATGCTATCTCTCTCTCTCTCTCTCTCTCTCAAATATAAACAAACATTTTAAAAACTTTAAAGAAAGTTTTGCCATTCTTTTTTCATTTGGCCAACTCTCTCCCCCAATAAAAAGGAAAACTTTTTTGGAGGGCAGGAGTCTTTTTAAAGCAAAACTCAGACATTATGTCATTTCACTCATAAAAAAAATCAGTATGTATCTCTAACAGATTTTTTTAAAACCATAATTATGCTTCCAGTTATAAGATAAATTATTCCCGGGGCTGTAACGCACAGCATGGTGACTATAGTTAACAATACTCTGTCATATATTTGAAAGTTGCTAAGAGAATAGACCTTAAAAATTCTCAGCACAAGGAAAAAAAAACTTGTATGTGAGGTAATAGCTGTTACTTTGACTTACTGTGGTAGTCATTTGTAATACGTACACAGATCAAATCATTATATTGTGCACCTAAAACTAGTACAATATTGTGTGTGAGTTATATCCTGATAACACTGGAATAAGAAACACAATCACGATCACCCTTAATGAAATTAACAGTAATATTCTAATGCCAATTAATTCTTAGTCCAATTTCATTTTTTCCTGATTGACAAGCTCTGTGCCACAAGAGACTTCTGGAATGAGGAATTGGAGGCTCTGAGATGTGGTATGCCTTGCCCGAGGTCATAGAGGCAGTCAATGAAAGAGCTGTGACCAGAACCCAGGTCCCTTGACCCGCACTGCTCAGTACTCTTTGACTTTCTTCACGGCTTCTTTGTTTTTCACTTTCCACTTACTACCTCTGCTTGTCTTTCCTGACTTTCTCCCCTTTCCATCTGACGGAACAGCCACCAGTTTCTATTTTAGGATGAAAAAAGCAATAGGAAACAGGATCATGAAGTTAGAAATCACGACTGCTCTGTATGTTCTCAGCTGAAGGTTTGGCCACCAATCAATGCCTGAACTGATTACTAACTGGCTTAGATGCCTTCGGGCAACTTCCCTTTCACTTATTAAAGCCAAAGACATTCCAGTGTCTCTGTCCGTACGTGTTTGCTCTCTTTGGAGCCTACACTGTTCCAGCATTTGGATACTCTGGAACTCTGCTAACACTTGCCCAAGATTCCAGCACTTCTTGAATCAGTGGTGCATTCTTCCGTGTGCAAACAAGAGGAATATTGTAGGGAGCAGACCAAATCCACTACAGAAGTGGGAAGACTAGGAAGGATAACAATGAACACCTCATAGCAACTGCCTATTAGAGATGGCTGGAGGATGGACAGGTGGTCTTCAAAGGTCAAGGGAATGGTCCAGGAAAAGCAGGGCTGAACACGTCCAGTAGGAGTCCTATGGAAAAATCAGTATGGAGTGCCAGATGTGTCTGGCAAGGGAATTTGAATTTTCACACAAACTCCAAAGAAGCAAATAAGCAAATTACCAAACCACTAAGGCAACCCATGATAAATAGAAATGTAAAATAAAGTCCTATTAAAAGTCGAGTTTCTATATACCTTTTCTTTGGACAAATATCTCCATGAAATATTCTACTTTTTGCCTCGTTCTGGTATTTAACCTAAAAGAAATGCATCTGCTATGTAGGCCAAAAACCAAATTTGGGCCAATTGCTTAGAAAACAAATCTGTGGCGCCTGGGTGGCTCAGTCGGTTAAGTGTCCAACTTTGGCTCAGGTCATGGTCTTGCAGTTCGTGGGTTTGAGCCCCATGTTGGGCCCAGAGCCTGGAGCCTGCTTCGGATTCTGTGTCTCCTCTCTCCCTGCCTCTCCCCTTCTCTCCCTCTCTCTCTCTCTCTCTCTCTCTCCAAAATAAATAAACATTTAAAAATGTAAGAAGAAGAAGACAAATCCACAGGGACATGACCCCTGGAGCCAGGCTGTGGGGAGGGCTCCTGCCAGCCCAGCTGATGACAGGTGGGATTTGGGTAACACTTAGGTTCTTAGATTTTGGGTAGCAGCTGAAAATCATTAAATATAGGTGAGGAAGAAGGCTGGCTGACTCCCTAACTGGTTAGAACATGAAAATTAGCAGCAACTCAAAGTTATGTTCAAATAACCTTGCTGTCCTATAATTCCAAAGGCAAGCTGTTTCTCAGACCTGTCACTTCCCACCATTGCTGGTGAAGTAGTTTAGTTCAGTGTGATTATGATACATAACCAGAGAGAATAGAAGCCTAAGCAGTTTAAGCCATTTACGCCAAGTAGTTGTTAGTCTGGTTTCTTTTTAAAAAAATATTTACTTATTTATTTTGAGAGAGAGTGCAAACAGGGAGGGGCAGAGAGAAAGGGAGAGAGAGAATCCCAGGCAGACTCCACGCTGTCGGCACAGAGCCAGATGATGGGTTCGATCTTACGAACCAAGATCATGACCCAAGCTGAAATCAAGAATCCGTTGCTTAGCTGACTGAGCCACCCAGGTGCCCCTGGTCTAGTTTCTATTGAAGTCCAGAATTCAAATGTCTTGATTCCTGATTCTTTCTACTATATAATGAGTAACCTTTCTTTGCCTTAGTTTTCTCATTTGTTAAATAAGATCATGACAGTTCCTTCTTCACAGAATTTGTGTACGGCTTCAGTGAGTTAAAGCATACAAACAGTAATATAATTATTATTCACTTATTTATCCATCCACTTAACAAGTATTTGTTTACTACCTGCCATGTATGTATACAGGAGGGAGCTAGGCCCTACAGGGTAATATAATGACAGGCTCCTTTTTTCAAAAAATTTACAATCTCATGGGGAAAGCAAGATATACTTTATGAATCTGTGACACAGTCTGCATTCCATAAGTAAAACAAATAATGTAACAGCGTCCCCCCCATCCACAGAGGATAGTCCCAAACCCCCAGTGGATCCCCGAAACCACGCATAGTACCAAACTCTATATTTACTACATTTTTTCCCATATATATATATATATATATATATATATGATAGAATTGAATTTATAAATCAGGCAAAGTAGGATATTAACAACAATAAATAATAATAAAATAGAATAATTATAACCATATACTGAGATAAAAGCTGTGTGAATGTGGTCTGTCTCAAAAGATCTCCTTGTACCTGTACCCATGCTTCTTTCCCTAGTGTTGTGAGATGATAAAATGCCTACATGATGAGATAAAGTGAGGTGAATGACGTAGGCATCATGACAGAGCGTTAGGCTACTACTGATCTTCTGACTGTATATCAGAAGGAGGATCATCTACTCCCGGACCATGGTTGACCACGGGTAACTAAAACCATGGATAAGGGGAGACTACTGTATAGGCTAAAACAGGTCAGGAGAAGGCATAGCTTCTAGCTGAAGTTTCCTCTTCTTTAAGACACCTCAAGTCTCACCTCCTCTAGGAAGACCTCCTTCCTTGATACCTCTCACCATCCCACCGCTAAGCTTTACCACGACTCTCTCCTCTGTTCTCCCATAATATTCTAGGCACAATACTCTTGTTCATGCTCTACACTACTGTAAATAAATGTCTATTTCTCGGCCTCCTCCACTAGACTGTGAGTGTTTTAAAAGCCCAAACCATGGTTTATTCACCACTATATACCTAGGACATTGCACTATGTCTGGCACACAGCAGTGGTCAGCTTTACTGAATGGATAAGAATTTGCTGAAACGGAAAGTTTCTTGGAAAGACAGCCATAAAACTGGGGTTCTGGTCCCAGCCCTGCTACTAACCTGAGATCTCTGGGCTTTGGTTTCCTCACCTGTGATTGAGGTGTTGAACCAAGTGACCTTAAACAGCACTTCCAGACCTATCATTTTATAGCTATTTCTTCTTTCAGGGTCATGGAATCTCCTCCCTACACTGATTGTGGGTAATAAGTTGTAGCAGAAACTCTATAGGCTCTCAGGGACTTTCAGCTTTCTTTCCAAAGTTCTTGGGGTGAAAAGTAGTCTCTCCAGGTTATGTTAGTAGGAAGAGGAGATACTAGAACAATAAACATATGTAGGGTTGCTTGTGGTTTGTATTTCTTTTGGGCTATGTGAAAACATGATTCTGTTTGCAACAACAATAGCAAAAACAACGTGTATGTCAGTATGACCTTCTCTTCATTCCCCTATACTTTTTTTAATGTTTATTTATTTAATGCTTGAGAGAGAGAGAGAGCATGAGCTGGGGAGGGGCAGAGAGAGAGAGAGAGGGAGAGAGAATCCCAAGCAGGCTCCACACTGTCGGTGCAGAACCCGACTCAGGGCTCGATCCCACTAGAAAAGTGGCACAAAGTGAATGGGGGCATAAAAGCCACAATATAGGTAGGGGCCCTGTACATAACTCAGGAGACCCAGGACATAGGGAAAGGTTTGGAAGTAATGTTGGAAAAGTGAACACGGGACAAATAATGAAGGGGTTTGTATGCCATGCTAAGGGTTTGGATTTTATCCAACAGGCCATAACAAGTCATTGAAAGCTCCTAGGTAGGAGATTAAAAGTCAGTTTTACATTTAGAAAAATCACCATGGCAGTAGAATTAACTCAGTTAATTCCTTGGAGAGGAAGACAACATATAGGAGGGGTACTTGTCGGAACACCATTGCAATATTCTAGATGAAAGAGAGGCCTGAGCCAATGCAGCGGCAAGAGAGCTGGATGGAGACGGACCACTGGGCACATGAGTGCAGTATTTAGGAGGTGGGAGACGAGACTTAGTAACTGGTTAAACTAAAGAGATGAGGGAGGTTTCTGACTCAGCTGATTGGTTGGATGGCAGTGCTTTTTATTAGAATGGGAGACACAGGAGAAATCAGGCTTGAGGGAAAAGTAATGAGACACATCTGGGACATGTTGGGTACAAAAGGGACTCTTTCAAGTTCCGTTGGAAACACAGCACCTGAAAGAGAGGTGAACACCTTCCAAGCAGCTTAGTGAGAAAGTGCATGATTCTGTACGGCTAATAAAAGTGACGATTAAGTTAATACCGTTGACTCGATTTCTTAGTGAGAAGTCTATTGTACTTAGAAATCTTCATTAATTTAAAAAGCAATTTTAGAAACCAAAGCTTTTCTAAAAGTGGAATGCATTCAAGAAAAAAAAAATACATTATCATGACCTTATTAAGTTTCTCCTGGAGAGCTTTTTAGCTGAGTTGCATGAAATAAGTCAAGTAATTGAAAACCACAGACAATCCAATGCTACATGGGCAACACCTAGGAAAAATGTGGCCTTCTGCAGTTTCTTGGAACCCAGAGTTGACCTCACTGACAGATACAAATGGTCAGGCGGTGACCTTCCTGGAAAGTTTATGTTCTAGAAACTCTAAGTCTATAAGTAGGAGGTGAGAGAAAACAGGGGGAGGAAGTAATAACATAATAACAATGAAGCGTAAAATTAAGATGAAAAGACCGTTCATTGTTATTATCACACAGCTATTGATGGGAGTCGGATGATTTGAGAGAGTGAGGGATGAAAACTGAAATGTAATAGTGAGCCGGTAACTAAGGAAACATGGACAGATCTCCGCATTGCTTTTTTTGAGTTACAGCCAGATAGAGTCCTAGGATTTCAGAGTCCAAAAGATCTGTGGAGATAGAAGACACAAGGGCGATTATTTATTTGTCATTCTGACCCCAAATCTAGAAGTTTTACCTGATTTCTCACACCCTATACTCGCGACATCAGTTGCCACCTTAGCCCAGGCCACCATCACCTCTGGGCTTGGACTACTGGGGTCGCCTTTTAACTATTGTATTCTTCCTGCCTCTATTCTTCTGCTCCATAAACTATTCTCCACCTGGAGGCTCCTGGGTGGCTCAGTGGGTTGAGCATCCGACTTCGGCTGAGGTCATGATCTCACGGTCTGTGGGTTCGAGCCCTACGTCAGATTCTGTGCTGACAGCTTGGAGCCTGGAGCCTGCTTTGGATCCTGTGTCTCCCTCTCTCTCTGCCTTTCCCCCATTCTCACTTTGTCTCACGCTGTATCTCAAAAATAAATGAATGTAAAAAACAAACAAACAAAAAAAAAACTACTCTTCACCTGGCAGCCAGAAAAATCTTTGCAAAATTCCAACCAGATCATGTCATTCCCCAGCTTCAAATCCTCCAATGCCTTCTCACTGTGTTTAGAAAAAGAAATCATATTTGTTGATATATATATATATATATATATATATATATATATATACACAGTCTGGCCTCTATCTACTTCCCCACCTTATCTCTCATCACCCTCTTGCTCATTTGCTAAACAGCAGCCATATTGGTCTTCTTTCTGTTCCTCAAACAACCCGTGCTCTCCCCACCCACAGGGTCTCTGCGCTTGCCTTCTCTTCCGCCTGAAACCCTTTTTCCTCACAAGCCATATGCCTGGTCTTGATCTTCTTTTCTTTTCACGTGTTTTTCTGTTATTCTGAAGTGAGTCGTGAACTACTGTTTCTCAGACATTAGTGGAATCATTTTTATCTTTTTTTAATCATTTTATTTATTTTTTTTTAATTTTTTTCAACGTTTTTTATTTATTTTTGGGACAGAGAGAGACAGAGCATGAACGGGGGAGGGGCAGAGAGAGAGGGAGACACAGAATCGGAAACGGGCTCCAGGCTCCGAGCCATCAGCCCAGAGCCTGACGCGGGGCTCGAACTCACGGACCGCGAGATCGTGACCTGGCTGAAGTCGGACGCTTAACCGACTGCGCCACCCAGGCGCCCCGTCATTTTATTTTTTTAAGGTTTATTTATTTACTTGGGGGGGAGCATGAGCTGGGGAGGGACAGAGAACGAGCTCGGAGGACAGAGGACCCAAAGCGGGCTCTGAGGTGACAGCACAGAGCCCGATGCGGGACTCCAACTCATGAACTGGGAGATCATGACCTGAGCTGAAGTCAGACGCTTAACCGACTGAGCAACCCAGGCGCCCCCAATTCTTATCCTTCTAAATTGAGCTTTAATTCGCATACAATAAAATTCACCCATTTTAAAGTGTACAATTACATCATTTGCAGTATGGTCACAGAGTTGTGCAACCATCACCCCTACCCAGTTTTATACCGTTTTCATCACCCCCTTTTGTTCTAATTCCCCCTCCCCCACCATCTTGTCCCTGGAGCTAGGCAACCTTCCCTATTCTGGACACTTCATATATAAAAAAAAAAAATCATACAAGATGTGGCCTTTTGTGACTGGATTCTTTCAATTATCATAATGGTTTTGAAGTTGATTCACGTTACAGGAGTGCTTCAGTCTTTCGTATGTTGAAATATTATTCCGTTTTAGGGATATAACACCCTTTGCTTATCCATTCATCAGTTGGTGGACATTGAGAATGGTTCTCCCTATTGGCTGTTAAGAATCATGGTGCTGTAAACATCTTTGTATGAGCTTTTGTGTGGACACGAATTTTCATTCCTCTTGGGTACATATGGGAAAGTCACATTGCTTTGTCATGTGGTGACTCCATGTTTTTATTGACTGGCTCACTCTTATCCAGGACTCTGCTCAAATGTGACCTCCTTTGAGAAGCCTTCCCTGACCTCTCCATCTAAAATAACCACCACCCAGCTCTCTATCACCTTATCCCATTTTGTTTTCTGCATGGCCCTTACAACTGTCTACAGTAATGTCATATATTTTATTAGCTTCCTTATTTGCCATCTGTGCCTCTCCACTAGAACATCAATTCTTGCTCGTTGCTGTTCCCTCGGCACCTAGGACAATGCAGCACACAGTGGGAACTCGGTATTTATCGACTGCATGAATGAATCCATGGCAGAAATGTTCGTTCTTTTTTCCCCTCCCACAGGGCCTGTTCTCAAACCTACTGGTGACCTATTCAGTGCTTTTCTATTCTCCTCATTGTTATTTAGGAAAAGTAAAAACTCACCCATTGAAATTATAGGAAGGTGTAAGTGACTGTAGCAAAGAGCATGTGGGTAATTTAACTTAGATTTGCACCTCCCTCCCCCACTCCAGGAATTGCAGAATCAAAGCTGTGTGCCTTTAGTGGCAAGCCCTTAAGATTGCAGCAAATGGGAGGGTTGAAGGAAAGAAAACTTCAGTAAATAAAAATGAGAAGTGATGCGCCCAGTGTTGCACAGACGTAAACTAGGGGTTTCTTCTTTGAAAAGTGAGGTGCTCTGCAAAATGCCTGGACTTCTAATCTTTACATAAAATTAAAACACATTTTGTAATATTCCCTGTGTTTCTAAACTGGACATCTTCATAAGAAGAGCAGTATTGGTCCATTATATCTTTATTACAGGAGTGACGGAAGTTGTGTGATAACCTGATTTGACCTTGATCATCAGTTATTTGCATAAAATAAATGGTACATGTGTTGAAGAGGAGAGAGGAGATATTATCTGAGGGGTTTTTTTCTCTCTTGGATCTTAATAGGAAAATGAAATCCAGATTTGTATGCAGGGCACCTGGGTGGCCCAGTCATTAAGCATCCGACTCTTGATCTCGGCTCAGGTCATGATCTCATGGTTCATGGGATTGAGCCCCACGTTGGGCTCCATGCTGACAGTATGGAGCCTGCTTGGGATTCTCTCTCTCCCTCTCTCTCTGCCCTTCCCCTGCTCGCTCTCTGTCTATCTCTCTCTCAAAATAAACATTAAAAAAAGATTTATATGCAAAATATTTTCCCACCTTGCTTCAATTTGCCTTCATATGCCCCTGTTTGAAGGTGGAGGCTCAAAATAAAATCAAGAGGCAGAACTGCATAGGTGCGAAATTTGAGATGATAACTCATTAACATTTCAGAAGGAATCAGAGTTGCCTGTGTAACATTTTCATATCTGCGCAACTTCGCATTTCAGAGATGTTAAGGACGCCTTTTAGGAAGTGTTTGTTGTTTGAAACTGCTGGTTGAATATTTTTAAGCCTTGGACAAGCACATTTGAGGGAAAGCCTTGGATGGAGAGTAGGGGCCAAGCAGGAGGAATCAGGGCTGTTTTTTTTCTTTTGTTTTGTTTTGTTTTGTTGAGATTCCTTCCTTCAAGTTGAGTGATTTCCCTCAAATCTAGTCACATCTTCAAAAGTTTCATGTAGGTAGCCCCACACAGCAGAAGAAAAATCATCACAGGTATCAACAGAGGTAAATATTTCACAAGTATTTCTTTTCTGACTTAGTCCTAGTGTCTATAACAATACACAAAGTAGCATGGAGCAAAACAAACAAATTGAAGAAGGATATACCCAGGTCATCATTTACAGGAAGTTTAAAAATATACAGGGGTGCCTGGGTGGCTCAGTCAGTTAAGCGTCCGACTTCGGCTCAGGTCATGATCTCACAGTTTGTGAATTCAAGCCCCACATCGGGCTCTGTGCTGACAACTCAAAGTCTGGAGCCTGCTTCGGCTTCTGTGTGTGTGTCTCCCTCTGTCTCTGCTCCTCCCCACCCACGCTCTGTCTCTGTCTCTCAAAAATAAACGTTAAAAAAATTGTAATATACAAAAGAATACTACATATTGTTCATGGCTGCACCCATGCAGACTAAAAATACAAAATTTCCATCAGAATGAGAATCTCCACATTTAGGACCTCTGCAGATGATAAGAAGCCATCTGTGATCAGGAAAATACACATAAGCTACACTTATATCTGTCTGGTTTTTGGTAAATGTTATGGAAACGTAACATGTATTCCAAAAAAAAAAAAAGCACAAAATATGGTGTGCTCAATAAATGTTCACAAAGTGAGCACACCTGTGTAACCAGTCCTGTATCTGAAGTTCTGATTCTTTAAATTTTTTTTCGTTTTACTTATTTTAGAGAGAGAGAGAGTGAGCAGAAGAGAGGGGCAGAGGGAGAAAGAGAGAGAATCAAAACCAGGCTCCACTTTCAGCGTGGAGCCTGATGCGGGGCTCCATCCCACAACCCTGGGATCATGACCTGAGCCAAAATCAAGAGTCGGATGCTCAACCAACCGAGACACCCAGGTGTCCCTGTGGTTCTGATTCTCAAGCTGGGTGGTAGGTATATGAGTGTTGGTTCTATTATCTGTCCTTTTTATATGCCTGAAATATTTCATGTAAAACTTTTCTTTTAAAACTCCACAAGGTCATACATATGTCAACTACGCTTCAGTTAAAACACACACACACACACACACACACACATGCACAACTCCACAGGCACCTCAAGTGGTTAGACCACTAATCCTTTAAATTCCCTTCCAGTTGTAAAAGCCAATAAAAACCCAATCAACAACAGGATCATAGGGCAAAATGAGTTAAAAACTATCATTGCTACAAGTTATGTCACTTTTCAAACTATAATGTACTCTAATATCAAACAAAATATAATGAATTGAAATGGTTTGGATCCAATGGAAGGAAGTTTAATGTAGATGGAGGCAGTCTTGCCTTTTTCCTTCCACAGCCACTTCCCAGCTCAACCCTGAATTTCCATATGGCTGATAGGGGGTTCTGGTACCTTTTGCCAGAGAATCTCCTGTCTCCTCCACTGACTGGAAGGATGGCCACACTGGGAGAAGGCACTTGGGTTCATGGTTGTTTCAGCTTGGATGCTACTGATGCTGCCCTCTGCAGGCAGAAGACTCAACTTGTAGCTAACCGGTTGGATTCTTTTCCTATTACTAAACCATCCCCAATTTAGAAACATGGTGTGCATGTTGAAATCCATTGTTTATAGCTTGCCTGGATTTTCCCATAAACAGAAGTACTGTTTCACGTAGTAGTCTAGCCCCCAGGATCATCCCTCCCCACCCCCCAAAATCCGTAAAGGAATCAGGTTTCTATGGAATATGCTTTTGGTTAGGATCAAGTGTTCACTGAGAGTCTTCTATGTGCAAGGCACTGCATGGCTCCCAGTATGATTCAGACGGAGTGCCTGCCTCTACGAAAGTTATGTGTCTTGTGAGGGGAGATAAGACACTAACATAAGCGACTATAAGAGGAAGACTTTTTTTAATGTTTATTTATTTTTGAGAGAGAGAGAGAGAGAAAGCACAAGTGGGCCGGGGGCAGAGAGAGAAGGAGACACAGAATCCCAAGCAGGCTCCAGGCTCCGAGCTGTCAGCACAGAGCCCGACAAGGGGCTCGAGCTCACCAACCACGAGATCATGACTTGAGCTGGACTCTCAACCGACTGAGCCACCAGGTGCCCCGACTCCTCCAGTTTAGGCGAGGCAGCGGGAGGTGTGAAGATGGAAACCCAGCAGTTTGCAGGCCATGAGTTGCTGGGGAAAGGACTCTGGGATGTAGAACAGGCTTATGGATTTGGAGGAGAAGCCTTAGGTGTGATAAATGAGCAGGGCTTGGAGTTGCCCCACTTTCGCCGATTCCACCTTCCTTCCCCTTTCCCCTCTCCCTCACCTGTGGCCAGCCCAAGAGACTGATACTGAAACAGCCAGAGGGTGAAGTGGGGAAATGTGAGTAGGAGCACGACTGGCAGACTATGATAGTCTCTTTCTCCACCATGACACTGCTACCTATTGCTGGGAGGGGTTGGGGTAGTGCGGGGGTGGGGGGAGGAGCAGGCAGTTGACAACAGCTGTGGAAGGCACTGGTGGAAAGGGATTTTCCTTTCATGCTCCTTCACCTTCTGGAATTTGGTCGTTGTCACTGCTGGGCCTGCCATGAGGGACAGATGAAGGAGGTGAGCATCGGACCTCCCAGCCGCGCACGTAGGTGGCCATTCCTCGGTGGCAGGCATACGTGGTTAGCCGCACATATGTCCAAAGAGGCTCCTGGCCTCATTTTTCTACTTAAGCATAGAGGAAAATCCATTGCTAAGTTTGGAACATTCCCCGTGTAGGAGGAGAGAGCCATGTACCGTCACCAGAGAGGCCAAGGAAACATGAGTTTCAAACTCAATCTGATAAGAGAAATGATAACAATGAAACAGCCAGCATTTGTGAAGGGAATGCTATACAGCAGGCAATGAACCTCCTTGTCTTATTTAATCCTCACTGTCCACACAGTACAGATGCAAGCCCCGAGGTCAAGTCAACCTGAGTTTGAAAGTTTAGCCCTGTCACTTAGGAAGTGGAGCATCGTGCTTGCAGAGAATAAGAACTCGATGCATTCGAAATACACGAGAGTTAATTAACCAAGCCATTGGGTTTAATAATTAACACGAATTCATATCACAATGTGTGTAGTATACACACACACAATCCTATAAAGCAGCTGCTATTATTACTTTCACTTTATAAATGACAAAATCAAGATCCCCAAAGGCATTTCTTTTTTCACTTTTGTATTAAAAAAAGGTTTGTTTGTTTGTTTTTTAACATTTATTTACTTTCTAAAGACAGAGTGTGAGCGAGGGAGGAGCAGAGGGAGAGGGAGACACAGAATCCAAAGCAGGCTCCAGGTTATGAGCCTGTGCAGAGCCTCACACAGGGCTCGAACCCATGGAACTGTGAGATCATGACCTGAGCCGACTTAAGCTGAGTCACTTAACCGACTGAGCCCCCCAGGCACCCCACATTTCTTTCTTAAAAACTTTATTTTTTGGGGCGCCTGGGTGGTGCAGTCGGTTAAGCGTCCGACTTCAGCCAGGTCACGATCTCGCAGTCCGTGAGTTCGAGCCCCGCGTCGGGCTCTGGGCTGATGGCTCGGAGCCTGGAGCCTGTTTCCGATTCTGTGTCTCCCTCTCTCTCTGCCCCTCCCCCGTTCATGCTCTGTCTCTCTCTGTCCCCCCCAAAAAAAAAAAAAAACACGTTGAAAAAAAAAAACCTTTATTTATTTATTCAGGAGGGTAGAGAGAGAGACAGAGAGAGAGAGAATCTCAAGCAGGCTCTATGCCGGCAGTGCAGAGCCTGACTCAGGGCTCGAACTCACAAACCACGAGATCATGACCTGAGCCAAAATCAAGAGTCAGGAGGCTTAACCCAGGCGCCCCTAGACTCCTTAAGGCATTTCTAAAGTTGACACAGCCACTGAGTGGCAGAATCTGAATTCAAAGCCAGTACCAGTTTCTGTTTGGGGTGGTGAAACAGCTCTGGAAATGGGTAGCAGTGACAGTTGTGCGTCATTGAATTGTACACTTACAAATGGTTAACACAGTAAATTTTATGTTATGTATATTTTACCACACATACACACACACACACACACACACACACACCCCAGTTGTCAGAAGCTGGGCTCTTAACCACTGTATTATATATACTGTCTCTCAATGAACATTAATTGCCCGTTGTTCCTAAGGTCCTCCAATGTCATAGAACAAAGCCTAGATCTGCAGTCAAAAGACCTCTGTTCAAATACCACATCTGCTTCTAACTCATTGTGTCATCAGTGAGTGACTAAGTCTTGTCTGGCTTTTCTTGGACGGAAAGGGGAACCAAGTTATGCAAGCTTCGCTCCAAGGGTTCCCGCGAGTTATGGACACACAGGTCCCGCTTACATTGCCAACCAGGCTTGGCGAGGGGGACCCCGGACATCAGTGAACCCCCAACAAGGAGGGCACTTAAAGTCTCAGCCGGTTTACCCACTCTTGGGTAAAAGTGAAATGTGGCAACCGCTGAATTGGAACGTCTGAAAGGAAGTGAGACAGCTAGCTACTGATAGGGACGTTTGAGAAAGGCTTCCTTGGAAAGGAGAAGGAAGATGAGCTCATACTGAGATAAACCATCTTCTGAGGGGGTGGGAGGAGGTCACGACTAGATAAACCCAGTGTTTTCTCATACCACAGAGAAGAACGGACACCACCAGCAATCCCAATAGCTATTCTTCCTGCACAAGTGATCACTCTTTGTTTTCAAATTTATTTATTTTGAGAGAGGGTGCACCTGTGTGCATGAGTGGGGGACAGGCAAAGAGAGGCGAGAAACCCAAGCAGTCTCCACGCCATCAGCGCAGAGCCCAACGTGAGACTCGAACCCATGAACCATGAGACCATGACCTATGCCGAAATCAAGAGTCAGGCGCTTAACCAACTGAGTCACCCAGGCGCCCCACGAGCGGTCACTCTTTCACACAAGGCTCTTTGGCAAGAAAGGCAAAGTCCCCTTCAGCTTCTTTGATCTCTGTATGGTGTTTCGCCATACTCAATGGAGAAAAGAAATACTCATTAATAACTGAGCCCCCGGCTACCCCATGACACTGTAAGAGAAGATGGCATATGAGGAAATCTGCCCTCCTCCCCATTTTCCAGACCATGAGCCCGACCCCCTCAATTTCCCTAAGGTTGTCACTAGACTCATTTGGGAATGCAGAAATAGAACCAGCAGGTGCTGCCCTCTGTTGGAAAGTCGGGCCACATCATAGGGCTGCACAGAGACAGACTTGGCCGCTAAAAGCCCAGCTGTGTGTTAGTGGTTTGAAGATCATAAGCCATGTTCCTAATAAACACAGCTCAGGGTGCCAGGCTGCCCACTGAAGTGCATGTATCCTGAGAGGAGGGCATGCAGAACACTTTGCCAGGACCCAAGTGGAGCAAGTCCACTACCCGCTCTACAGTACAGAGAGTGCCTAGAGGAGAAGTACAGAATGCTTCGCTGTTACTGTCCCCACACCGCACCCGTCAGCTAGGTTCAGTGTGTCTAAGAGAAGTACGTAACCACATAGCTGGTGGCCTTGGATGCCTGTGTTCTTGATTTGACTCCTCCAGTACCTCTTCAGCCATCTCCTTTCCATGCACCTTGGCTCGCTGAGCCCCAAGTGACAAGCACATAGGCTCTCAATGCTCCCCTCTGTCTCTTGCTTCCATGCCCCATTTTAGCCATGTTCCTCCATCTGGAACTCAGCAAGCTCTTCCTGGTTCTGTTAGTTCCCCCACCTCCCTGCCAGCTTTACACACTCACCCCCTCGGACTGAGCTGGCAGGCTCCCCAAGGCTGGGGATACCAGGGATCATCTATTTCCCACTCAGAAACAATGCTTATATGCCACCTCGTGCTTTAGGCAAGGACACTGGGGAACTATTCTCACAATCATCTTGACCTGTCCCCTCATTTGGTGCGATCACCTACGAGATTAACAAGGGAGCTTACTAGATCCCTCAGATAAGATTATGGCTGGAAACACTGGGTTTTCAGGGTCCCAAGGGAACACTGCGTAAATCATCTTCCTTGTCTCCTAGCTGGCAGAGGCAATACAGTGGGATCCACTCTGCAAGCAAGAATCTATTGGAATTAGGCTGGAATAACGTGGGTTATGTTAGAATTTTTCAGATTTCCAAACTGCTGTAAGAAACTTTCCATCGCTCCCCCTGCTAAGATATCATCAAGTCTGCAGGAAACTGCATGAGTTTTTGCTGTCTTAAGCAATAGGTGCCGCAGGTGGTACGAAACAAACTGGCGGCCCAGCCCAAGTCTCAAAGGGATCAATGTGCAATGAATTTCTCAGATCCGCTGAGCCCCGGAGCCTCTGGGAGCTAACAGAATTTACCTGAAGGTGAACGCTGCCCCCTTCTCCCAGCCACCGCTTCGGATCCTCCCTTGGAGGTCCAGGGGAAGAGAGAATTTAGGGAAGACAGAATTTACATAGTTGGCTGCCCCCTGGTGTCTGCAGGTGGTAACAACAGTAGGCAGGACAGTTAAGCTTCTAGGGCAGGAACGTTTGTGCCCTGCATAATGGTGCCAGGCTAAGCTGATGTGGGACCGAAATTTTGCCTGTCCTCTCCTCACCAAGCCTTGTGTCCCACACGGGACTGCATCCACCAGGAGGCTGACCCTTTTTTCTAATTGGTCGGCCCAAAGGAGCCATCTTTATCGAATCCTAATTTAGAAATCTCCATGTTGCTTGAGATTTGTAATTTCCTTTTTAATTTTATTTATTTATTTATTTATTTATTTAGAGAGAAAGAAAATGAGTGGTGGAGGGGCAGAGAGACAGGGAGGGAGACAGAATCCCAAGCAGGACTCACGGAGCCCAGGGCTAGGCTCAAACCCACGAACCATGAGATGATGACCTGAGCCAGAGTCAAGAGCCAGACGCTTAACTGACTGAGCCACCCAGGTGCCCCAAGATTTCTAACTTCTAAAGATACTATATAGGCTACTGCTAGCCCAATGGGCCATGCAGTCAGAATGCACTCAATCTGCGGGGGCACCATCTTTATTTCTGCAAATTCAGGTTCCTTATGAATAGCTCAGTATGGGGCACCTGGATGGCTTAGTAGGTTAAGCTTCTGACTTCAGCTTAGGTCATGATCTCAAGGATCGTGAGCTCCAGCACCACAATGGGCTCTGTGCTGACAGCTCACAGCTCGGAGCCCAGAGCCTGCTTCGGATTCTGTGTCTCCCTTTCTCTCTACCTCTCCCCTGCTCGCTCTCTGTCTCTCTCTCAAAAATAAACATTAAAAATTTTATACAAAAATAAAATAAAATAATAAAAATGAAAATAATAGTTCAGAGTGTGTGTGGAATGTGCTAAGAGGAACAGAAAATTTCTAGGTCTTGTCCTACACCCTGGGTACACTCAGAAGCCTAGGGATATCTCATGATTTCTTTCTTTAGCTCAGCACCTCTCCCATACATCTGACTTAAGCCTATCTTTGCATGAGTGGATACCAGTCGATGCCTTTATTAGGGTGCCAGTGTCCCTGTCCCTGTCCCTGCCAGAGCCCAAAATCCCAATTGGCAACAATTGGCTAGAGCCACGCAGGGCAACTTCTTTGATATGGGTCACATGTTGTCTAGTCAATTAAGGCTGTTTCACCATTTTACCTGCCTGGCTCCTATAGACACTTGAATTAGTGACTCCTGTGACATAGATCAGGAAAAGCAAAGAATGTAACAGTGACACCTTGGCAAGATTATATACACATAATCGAATACGGCGGACGGTGTCCATCTAAATCCATTCTCTTCCTCTGTAATAATAGAATTGTAGAATATAACCCATTCCTGGCCCTAAACCCCTTCGCAACAACAGCAATGATTCACCGATGGCATATGAGTGGAAGTGATATGTATAGCTGGCAGGCCTGGCCTGTAAAATCTTGCCAAGGGCTTCTCTGTGATCTTTCCCTCCCATGACCTGGCTGCAGCTATTCTATTAAGGTCAAAGCTCATGGAGTGACGGAGAAATTAAATTGATTGAACCTGGGCTCCTGCGTGACCACTTGGAGCATTGTCCCTGCAAATCTGAATGAGCCACTCTCATTGCTGTTTGAGAGAGAAATACATGTCTTTAAGCCACTGAACTATTGTTGGATCTTTTTGTTATAGCAGCCAAGTCTTGTTAACATAGTCATCGGTGAAAGGATCTTTGCATGAAACACTGAATGGAATGGTAGTCATCCACCCAGATGACATTTTGGTATACATCAGCCAATCTGACCTCAAATCAACCTGGACTAAGTCTCACAGAACTACTTCTGGGCCATCTGGGGGGTGGGGGTGGAATGCCTAAGTGTGCAAGTAAAATCTGTTAAAAGACAAGTGTGGTGCCAGGGGCGCCTGGGTGGCTCAATCGGTTGAGTGTCCGATTCCGGCTCAGGTCATGATCTCACGGTCTGTGAGTTCGAGCCCCGCGTCGGGCTCTGTGCTGACCACTCAGAGCCTGGAGCCTGCTTAGGATTCTGTGTCTCCCTCTCTCTCTCCCCCTCCCCTGCTCATGCTCCGTCTCTCTCTGTCTCAAAAATAAATAAAAACATTAAAAGAAAAATTTAAAAGACAAGTGTGGTGCCAAACAAGGTCCTAGGCTTGGAAGCTTCCAGGATGATTAAAGTTGTCTGGCAGTTCTCAGGTTTTCCAGAAACTATCCCAGTGATTCATGCTGTCCTTCTCACCCTGATAACACTAATCACTCATCTCGAAAGAGGAAACCTATTTGCCTAGTGGTCAGCTATGGCGTTCCAGCCTCCAAAAAGCATACTTACCTATACCCCAGTCTTGGTGCATCTCAACCCAGCTAGAACCCACACCCTCAAAACCAAAGGCTAATATATGCTATCCTGCCCAAGGAGGATATAGACATCATGACTGCCACCTTTATACCTATCCCCAAGAAGTTGGTGCCAGTCAAAGCCAATTGCCAGTGTGGAAATGAGAGCCATTAGTGACCAACTTCCCCTTTGAGGTCTTGGAAGACAGCTAACAGGAGCCCAACACCCCTTGTCTTTAGATCACTCTACCCTAGGGAAGCTAAGGCCGACTCTAAAACTCAACCTAAGCTGGGAGAGTTGGATCGCCTTCTTCAAGTAGTTTTATTGTTCTATCTCATACATAGCAGAAAGACTGAGCTACTGAGAAGACATCGTAATCTGAAAAGCTAAAATAGCAGACAGTAGAATTAGGGCCCGTTTTGGAAAATCCTCTGGATTGAAAACTTCATAGCCGTCCATTCAGCTCTGAGCTGCTGTCAACTCTTACCTCCAACATATATCCTGCATTCATCCACTTCTCTCCATTGTCACTCATTTCCAATCCATGCTACCAGAATTTCTTGCCACAATGGTAGAAAGGAAGACAGAAATGCTAGTCTACCACAATGATCTCTTACCTTTCTCCCTGTTGCCACTCTCCCCTCCACACAGAAACCATGATGATTTGTTAAAATGTAAATCATTTCACAGGATGACTCTCCAATGGCTTCCACTAAGATTTTATCCACTAAGCTCCAGAAATAGTGGCCTTTTTTAAAATTGAACTTTTTATCGAGGCAATTGCAGAAGCCACTGTAAAAATAATAGAGATCCCTATACACTTTGCCCAGTTTCCCCCGGTGGTAACACTTTGCAAAACTAGAATATCATGATGAGGATATTGACACTGATATCATCCACTGATATTATTCAGAGTCCCTCAGTTTTACTTGTATTCACATGTGTGTCTAGTTACCTGTGTAAGTCCATGCGTGTATCTGTCACCACAGTCAATCAAGATACTGAAGAGTGCCATTGTCACAAGGATCCCTTGTGTTGCACTTATATAAATACTCACTTCCCTCTCCTCCCCACCTACTTAACCCTGGGCAACCACTAATTTCTATTCTAATAATTTTCTCATTTCAAAAACATATACATGGAATCATACAGTGTGTCACTTTTCATTCAGCATAATTTCCCGGAGCTTCCTCCAGGCTGTCGCATGTATCCATAATGTGTTCCTTTAATTGCTGTGTTGTATTCTGTGCTTTGGATGTGCCTCAGTTTATCCATTCAACCACAGAAAGGCATTTGTATTATTTCTAAACATTCAGGTACAGGTCCTGTGTAAATATAAGCTTTCATTTCTCTGGGATAAATGCTTACGAGGTGCAATTTCTAGGTCTTATTGTAAGAACATGTTTAATTTTTAAAGAAATTGCCAAATTGTTTTCCAGAGTATTCCCACCAGCAGTGTAATAAAATCCAAACTCTTTCAATGGATTACTAGACCTTGGATAATGTTGCCCCTGCTTAACTCATGCCTGGAAGCAGTACACAACACTTCCATTCATATGCCATTGGTGAAAACGTAGTGACACCACGACTCCAACTGCAAAAGGGTTTAGGGCTAGGAAAGGGAGTTCTTAGCTGGGCAGCCATGTTGCAGGCACAAGTGTATTCTTATGAAGGAAGGGGTGAGTAGATTTTGATGAGCAGTCTCTACCACAACATGACTAGGCTCCTTCACCTTCCTTTCTTTTCATTATCATTCACCTCAGTATCAGATGGTATTATAATTTTTGCTTCAACCACTAAATATGCTGTATACAACCCATAAGGAAAATGATAATCGGTTGTACGTATCCTTATTTTGGCTCTAGCTGCTGTTTCTCCTTCCTGATCCTCCAAGAGTCCTTCTTTTACATTTTTTTATGTTTTTTTTAAGTACTTAATTTATTTTGAGAAAACGAAAGCATGAGCAAGGCAGAGAGAGAGGCAGAGAGAGAATCCTAAGCAGGTCCTGCACTGTCAGTGCAGAGCCTGACGTAGGGCTCAATCCCACAAACCGTGAGCTCATGACCTGAGCTGAAATCAAGAGTTGGATGCTTCACCAACTGAGCCACCAGGTGCCCCATATAATTTTTTTCTGTTTAAAGACCTTTTTTTTTTTTTAGCTGTTATGTAAGTGTAGGTCTGCCAGTGGACAGTTACTTTGCCTATCTTTCATCTGAAATTGCTTTCATGTCTCCTTTACTCTTGAAGAGTGTTCTTGCCCAGATAGAATTTGCAATTGACATTTCTTTCTCTCAGCACTTGAAAAATGTGCCCCTTTATTCCTGTCCTCACAGTTTCAAATGAGAAATCTGGTGTAATTTGAGCTAGTGTTCTCCCATGGGCAGTGCATTGTTTTTCTCTGGCTGCTTTCAAGATTTCTTCTTTGCCTTTAGTCTCAAAAGTTTAATTATGATGTGTCTTGGCATGGATTTCTTTGGGTTTGTTTTATTTAGGGTTTGCTCAGCTTCGTGGGTCTATAGGTCTGTGTCTTTCACCAAATTTGGGAACTTTTCAGTCATTATATTTTCTCCCAGCCCCACTCTTTTCTTGTTTTTTTTTTTCCGTCTGTGTTCTCTTCGTTATTCAGAATGGCTAAATTCTATTGATCTGTCCTCACGTTCACAGATTCCATCCTCTACTATTGATTCCATCCGGTGAGTTTCTCATTTCTGCTCTGCATTTGCAGTTTTATAATTTCAATTTGACTCTTTTTGTAACTTCTATTTCTTTCCTGTGATTTTTCTACTTTTTCATTGGTTTCAGGAGAATGTACATTGCTGAAGTATTTTTATGCTCATTATTCTAAACCCTTCGTCAGATAATTTCAACATCTGACTAATCTCAGGGTTGTTGTCAGTGAAGTGTCCTTTCTAATTCAAGTTATGGTTTTCTTGGTTCTTGGTATGATAGGTGATCTTTCAGTTACATCCTGAACATTTTGTATACTATATTGGGAGATTCTGGGTCTTATGTAAATCTTTTAATTTGTCAAGTGGTTGCCCTGTTGAGGTTTAGCACAGAGGTCCCAGCCTCCTTTCATGGGCTGTGATTCCAATGGTAGTTTAATTTTTTTTAAGTTTTTTTTTTTTTTTTTGAGAGAGTATGAACACAGGAGGTGGGGGGGACAGAGGATCTGAAGTGGGCTCTGTGCTCACAGCAGCAAGCCTGATGTGGGGCCCAAACTCTCAAACCGTGAAATCATGACCTGAGATGGTCAGATGCTCAAATGACTGAGCCACCCAGGCGCCCCAATGGTAGTTTAATTTTAAAACTTAGTTCAATTTTCAGTATCTATGAAGTCAGCATCAGAGAGGTACAGTTGAGGTAACAAAGTATCCATGCCATAGGTAGAATAGCATCAAGGAGTCTAGAAATGTCCAAGCAGGTGAGCAAGAACATCCAAGAAAGTAGGGAAATTGGAGAGTCAGGGAAGGATTGGCAAGAGAAAGAAAGGCTTCTAGCCTTAGGAATTAAGGCACAGGCCAGGTCTGATATCAGAGTGTACTTGTCCTAAGAACAAAGTCCAGGTACTGGAGTCAAGGTGAAAAGTTGACTTCCAAGCATCTACTAAAGCTCCTTATATAATACCCTTCATCTGACAGCAACATTGGTCTGGGGCAAAAGCTACCAGTGGGTAGAAAGTGTGGGAAGAAGAAGACTATGTGCCAGAAAAGCCATTGTTTCTTGGTTAAGAGGATCGGCCAGAAAGCAAATTGCTGAGACTCGGAGCCTCCATTTCTGCAAAGAAGATAACAATCATATCAATCTATAGGCCTAGGGTAAGGGTTGAATGAGATCCTCCGTGCAAAGAATTGAGCCTCGTACCCAGCACATGGCAAGTATCCAGCAAATGTGAGCCGATGTTCTTATCCCTCACCTAACGCTGACTTTGAATCCTGCAAGCCCCTTCTCAGCAGCTCCCTAATTAGTGACAATGAAAACAGGAGCTTTCATCGTCGTTTAGAAGCTACAAAATCTCATTCTGGGGAAGTGCTCATTAATATTCTTACCACCGTTTCTTGCAGACAGCACCAAAGGCGGAGATTTATCGAATGTGAACAATTTAAAATAATAATTTCCATAAGCATACACATAGCCAGCTTTCAATTACTCACTCTAATGGAGAAGATCAGAGTCATGGGTAATCCAACACTGGGCTGGATCCAAAGTCATCTCTGTTTGGCTTGGAAATGGACTGGATGCCCTTCTTTTGCAGCACATTTGCCTTTTGGATTCTTTTCTGCTTTGGCTAATAATCAAATGAATTTATATTCTCTAAGCACACTAGCTGGCAGCAAGTGAAAGTGCACATAAATATTCCCGGGGAAAGGGGGAAGCTACGATCACGATATCAAATTTGTTGTAGTAAAGAGAGGATTTATTATACCTTTTTGTCAGTGGTTCTCAAAATTTAGAGGAGCTAAAAATCGCACGGAGGAACTTGTTAAAAATGCACATTCACAGCCCCGATCCTTGAAATTTTGAATCAATGTATCTGGGATGGAGCTTAGAACTTCTCCTTCCTGGGACACCTGGTTGGCTCAATTGGTTAAGCGTCCTACTCTTGGTTTTAGGTCAGGTCATGCATGATCTCACGGTGGGTGAGCTCAAGCTCTGCAGCGGGCTCTGCAGTGGCAGCATGACGCCTGCCTGGGATTCTCTCTCTCCCTCTCTCTCTCTGTCCCTCCTCTGCTCTCTCTTTCTCTCAAAATAAATACACTTTTAAAAAAAAAAGAACTGCTCTTTTCTTTTTTATTTATTGTGCAAAATACCATGTCAACCATTTTTATATGTATAGTTCAGTAGTGTTAAGTACATTCACACTGTTGTGTAACAGATCTCGAGAACTTTTTCACCTTGCAAAACTGAAACTCTACACCCATTAAACATGATTCCCTGTCCTGTCTTTCCCCAGCCCTTGGCAATCAACTTTTTACTTTCTATTTCTATGATTTTGAATACTGCATATGAATGGAATCATACATTTGTTCTTTTGTGGCTGGCTTATTTGACTTCACATAATACCCTTGAGTTTCACCCATGTTGTAGATGTGACAAGATTTCCTTCCTTTTTTAAGGCGGAATAATATCGCATTGTATGTATAGACCTATGGACCGCATGGTCTTTATCCATTCATCCGTCAGTGGATGAATTTTTTTTTAATATTTTATTCTTAAGTAACCTTTACATCCAATGTGGGGCCCAAACTCACAACCCTGAGATCAAGAGTTGCAGGTTCTACTGACTAAGCCAGCCAGGTGTCCCTGGATGTGCTTTTCTCTAATAAACACTTTGGGTAATTGTTACAGCTGGATCTCTCATACCTCACTGCAAGAATAATGATGTAAACCATAGACTTTAAGCCTGGAAAGCCCTTTACATGAGGATGAGATATGTTCCATTTTACAGGTGAGAAAGTTGAGGTCCAGGGAAGAGAATGGATTTGTTCATTGTCATAAAACTAATGCTAGAATGGAGGTTGGACCTAAGGTCTGGTTCCTCGTATAACATAATAGGCAGAAGTGATAATGGAAACCTCTGAGTAAGACATTCGAGCGAGAGAAGGTCAAACAAAGGACCTAATAATGGAACTTAGGCTGTATTCACATTAGGTGGGGTCACAGAACACACGAATCGAGAACATGGACAAAATGAATTTCTTAGATCTTGGCTGATCTCTTCAGAACTTTCTAGCCCAGCAGTTCTCAAACTAGCATGCACCTGGGTCAATCTGGGCACTTGTTTAAGGCATAGATCCTTATGAAAAGTACAGAAAAAGAAATATAGTCAATAATATTGTCATAATTTTGTATGGTGGCTGATGGTAACTCTTCTTATCCCAGTAAGCATTTTGTAATGTATAGAATTATCTAATCATTCTGTTGTACACCCAAAACTTGTATAAAAATTTATGTCAACTATACTTCAATTAAAAAAAAGTGTAGATTGCCAGACATTCTGATTGCATAGGTTTCAGTTAGGGCTCCAGTTTCTGCATTAGTTTTTTAAGTAGGCACCTCAGGCGACATAGAAGCAAATAGATGGAAAATCACACTTTGAAAAAAACCACTTGTCTAAGTTTCTAAGATCTTTAAAGTTTGTGTCCAAAATGTTTTCAAGAAATATCAAGATCTTTGACAATTCCACATTTCCCTTATTGAATGACTTGGGAGCAAGGGCGGGTTCCGACAGCCCCTAAGCTGCTCTGACCGAGTGATCTGTTTAAATAAGGGAAGTATGGCATGCTGCTTAAGGATGCAAGATTTAGTGCTGCACTGGCCTGGGTTCAAATCCTGCCTGTGCAACTTGCTAGTTTAATCATCCCATGCAAGTTTTAAGTTCTTTGCCTCTGTGCCTCAGTCTCCCTATCTGTAAAGTGGTGATAATAATAGTATTTGCCTCAGAAGATTGTTTTGGGGGTGGTACGTAAGGAAATAACGTTTAGCAACCACTCGAACGCAGCTTAAATTACCACTCTTTTTCAAGGTTGCTTGGTGAGCAGATCCTTGGCTCAGGATCAATCTTCTGAAGATTCTAAAGGAGCTAGAGTGACCACTTGGACTTGTTCGCCCAGGACGGAGACATTTCCCCAGAATACATGGGTTTTAGCGCTAAAACCAAGACAGACCTGAGAACACTGGGGTGGTTGGTCACTCTAAAGGCAGACCTTTCTGAAGCTCTTCAAGTACTTATTTAAATACGTTATTTTTATTGGTAAAGCATAGTTAGCTGTAAGGCTCAGAGGCTTTGTTAAGTCAACAAGCAATCATTGCTGAAGGTTATTTGAGAATCTATGTATCTATTAGCTGCCATAGCTAAAATTTCTAACTTGGGTGACCTGGAGAGAAGCACATGGGAGGGAGTGCATTTCTAGGTTCCCTGGAATTTCCTATATCTGGAATGTGCCCATTTATAATGTATGTTTCTTGATTAGCTGATATATTTCTTCTTATAAAAATGCAGGCGTGTATTAACAGGCTGGAATAGTTTTAAGATGCTATTTGGTGGCTCAATAAATGTTAGTTGGGTGAATAAATGACTACCAATGAAAATGGCTTGACTTGGGTGTTTCGGAGACTTTATTTACAACATTGGGAGATACGATTTGAAAGTCATTTCCTTCTCAGATAGCAATTTCCTCCCTAGCACATTATTAATTCTCTCGTAATGTGGCTTCCCAGAATAAAAGTATGATATGAGGCAGCCAGTTACATTGCCCTGGTGAAAAGGCCCTTGGGATGTCTGTAAAGAGCATCTGTGGAGTTTCTGAATTCAGCCATCAGGTCATCTGGGATGCATATACATAAACACGAACATATGCATATGTATACATATTATATCCTTTAACATTGCCAAGCTAAAATCATACATTACCTCCAACTGTATTCCAGGTAGGACTTGACCTTAGGTGTACAGGCATTTTTTAATGTTTATTTATTTTTGAGAGAGAGAGAGACAGAGACAGAGACAAAGACAGGGAACCAGTGAGGGAGGGGCAGAGAGAGAGGGAGACACAGAATCCAAAGCAGGCTCCAGTCTCTGAGCTGTCAGCACAGAGCCCAAAGCGGGGCTCAAACTCACAAACCACGAGATCATGACCTGAGCCAAAGTTGGAGGCTTACCGGATGGAGCCACCTAGGCGCCCCTGTACAGGTATTTTTGTAGGATTGTGCTTTGGACCTGTTAGGGTGGTTGAGGGTCAAGCCCGTTTCTCTTTTTAAAGATCCACCTTATTTTCTCAGACCAGAAGGATTTGTCATCCTCCATTCGCCACTAGATGGCCCATCATTCAAAAAAAAAAAAAAAAATCCCTCATTCAAAAAAGGTTTATTGAACAAGTTTTCCACAATCATTTGAGTACATGAATTTTAGCCATATCATAGCATATTGCTATATACTCTTTTGAATATTTTTCTTTAAATTGGCTTAATTTTTAACCCAAGTATGCCTATTTTAGAAATAAACTGGGAGATGGGGTGGGGGGGAGAAAAGGAGAGAAGTATCCATAGATGAAAAACAAAATGGCACCAGAGAGAAAGGGCTGCATCAAGGATTGATGGGAAGAAATAACGGGTCTGGAACTGATGATCCAGGAGTCAAGGGACCAAGACCAATCGACAGCAGAAAGAAGGAGGGGGCAGGTAAGAGACAACGGATCTCAAAACCAAGAGGGAAACCCTGGTCAAGAGATAAAGAGAGGAAGCCATAGAAGCCACGGGATGAGGAGGATGTGAGACAAATTCAGGAATGTTGGCATAAGAATTTTGTATGAGATGAGGCTGCCACTGAGTTAGGTAAGCCAGAGACTGAAAGAAAGATGGAGCTTAAGGGAAAAGCGTGGGGCTGGGAACTGAGGGGCTAAGGAGGATAACAAGGTGTACCAGACCTTGGTTACCTACCCAGTTCCCATGACCTCTCCCTTCCTTCCTTCCTTTGGACAACATTGGGAAATACCACTCAGTAATACCAAGTCATGGCCCAATAGACCACAGACGTAAAATGTCTTACCTATAAACCTTGCCACCATGCGTGTTTGCGAATTCAAAATTGTTTGGATGTTAGAAAGGTAATACGAGTATATGCTAGACATTATGTAACATACCCAGCATGGTCCGGGGAAACAGCCCATTAATCAAACATATTAGTATTTCTGCAGCAAAATGTATAATCTGTCACACTTAGTGGGCTAGATGAAGACTATGAAGTAGACTCAGGTCAGGTCAGACTAGGTTTTGTCACGGAAGGAATTTTGATGCCAAACTTAAAAAAAAAAAAAAAAAGCTTCTTGACTCTGAATCCCTTGGAATTGCACACTGTTTAGTCCTTAATTTTGAAGCTGGGTCATGGGTACGTAGTGTGTGTCATGTTACTGTTTATACCTTTTTGTACGTGTAAAATGTTAATTTTTAAAAAAAAAAACATTTATGTCTGGGAGAGTGCAAGTGGGGGAGGGGCAGAAAGAGGGGGACAGAGTGAGCCACCCGAGCGGGGCCCGAACTCAGGCGAGATTGTGACCTGAAGTTGGACCCTCAACCGACTGAGTCACCCAGGCGCCCCATAAAATGTTCATTTTGAAAACCTTTGAATGACATAGGTTCATATGTGTTCTGAGAGGACACATGACACAGTACTAGGTTCACAGCAGGCTTACTAAATACTTGTTGAGTTGAATGACCTTGATCTAGCCCTCCCACACTCATTGTTATTCCTGCCTTAGAAAAAAAACCACAGATGCTCTACTGGTTAAGGAGGTTAGTCTGGTTATGAATATAAATAAGAGTTAAGCTGGCACAAGGACTGGCCCTAGGAAAATTCATTTGTTCTTTCATTCATTCATTCAACAAATCTTTATCAAGGCCTACTAAGAACTCAGCCCCACGCCAGAAGCAGAGAAGTCATAGGGGTAAAGAAATGTAAAGAAAATGTCATCTCTACCATTCAGAAAGTCATGGTCTGGTGGAGGGCAGGAGGTGCTCATATCTTCCCGTGTCCTAATGGGCTGAGTGCCACAGGACAGGCACCGAGGGCAATGAAAGCTCCAAGCAGATGTGCCTTCTGCCTGACATATGGACACCCGTGCGTGCTTGGAGATCTTAATAGAAGAACTGAGATTATCACAGTCTCCAAGTTGCTACAATTTAAAATGGCAATCTGCTCTCCATGCTTCCTAACCTATGGAGGCTTGGGTCTTTTTGAAATTAGGTTTCTAGGGTACCCAAAGCTTCATCTATACCCAGGAAGGGGAGCAATGGAAGACTATGGTCAGGGGTCTTCCAGTGCTTAATGAGCGTCACCTTAGATGACACGATGAGATAAGTTAGCATGATCTCCTAGAGATGATAATCTAAAACATTCCCTGAATCTTACAGCCCCTTGCTCTAGACAGTCCCACCCCAACAACTCACACAAGAAAATGCCCTCATAAGTCTATATTCCTCAGAGAAGAGTTTTCCTGGAGCCCAGAGGCAACAGAAGTTTTCCAATAACAGGATCTTGGTTTACCTCTTCCTTGATCCTGGCCTGACTCGGCTCAGCCTGGGTCTATGCTGTGATATGAGCCACAAAGATTCTTATCTGGGGATGATAAAGAAGTTGACATATGTCAAGTATTTAACACAGTACTTGGCACATAGCAAGCGCCGTAGCACTGTACCCACTTCATAGCGTTGGTGTCAGAATTAAATCAGATTACCCATGGAAAGGGCTCAGCACTCAATCTATGTTACCACCTATTGTTTATTATTATCATCATGGTCAAGGAATACCCCAATTCGGTGAGTTCCACTCCTGAATCTACAGCTCTAAGAAGCTGATCCCTGTGGGGTCAAAGCTTCTGTTTGGGAAGAGGAGGAGGTACTCAGCACCAAGGTCTGTGAATCCCGTGATGGTGCACTCGTAGCCTAGAGGAAGAAGCTGGGACCCCCACCCACCCATTCCAGTGACATGACTGTCACAAAGATCACTAATGACCTCTATCTTGGTAAATTCAGAGAGTTTTCAGCCCTTATCTTTTGTGACCTTTTTCTTTCCATAGGCAACAGCAACATTAGCCTGGCCAAGTCTTCCTTTTCCCCTTCAGGAGACATTGTGTCGACTTAGATGACACCATACCCTGAGGTTTTCCTCTTTCAGGCTATTCCTCCTGACTCTCCTTTGCAGGCACATTCCTCTATCCATCTTTTAACTCCTGGTAACCATCAGGATTCTTTCCTAGGCAGCCTTCACTTCCCATTGGACATATTCTCCCCTGAGCAATCTTTTCCATATGGCCTCAGTGACCCACATGCTGATGATTCCTAAATCTCTAGCCCAGATCTCTCTCATGAGCTCCACACCCATGGATCCAACTGCCAAGTGGACATTCCTTCACGGTTGTCTTACAAGCACCTCAAATCTACAGGTTCCTAATTGAAGTTAGCACCTCCACCCTACCTCTATAAACAAAAGACCTTGCTTCCTTTCTATGTTCCCTATCTCTCTCTCCTTCATCACTTACCTCTAATCTATGTGTAGATAGTTCTACTTCTAGAATATACTCTGAATGCATCTACTTCTTTCTGGTCTCATTGTCATCACATGAACCCAGGCCACTGTCATCTCTCCCCTGTAACAGTTTTCTAATGGGTCCCCTTCCTTCTTGTTTTCCTCCTCCCTAGCCCACTCCCTACATGAGAGCTGGAAGGAGTTTTCTGAAACAGCAAAATGATCAGGTTACACATCTGCTTAAAACCTTTTACAATGCCTCATAGTTTTTAGGTAATAATTACAGCTTGTATTTATACAGAATTTAATATATGTCAGGCATTCCTCTGAGATATATACTGCCAACATCCAATGAAGAACGGAAGCCTAGCAACAACTATGTGAGTGAGCTTGAAACTGGTTTATCCAGCCCCAGTCAAACCTTTAGATGACTTCCCCAGCCAACAGCTTGATTGCAGCCTGAGCCTCAATTACCTAGATAAACCACTCCTAGATTCCTGACCCTTAACAACTATGTGAGATAATGAATGTTTGTTGTTTTAAGCTACCAAGTTTGGGGGAAATTTGTTACACAGCAGTAGATAATTAACACATTACTGTAGTATATTACTTCAAACTTCATTCATTCATTCATTCATTCATCCAATAAGTATTTAATGAGGACCAAATATGAAAAATACGAGTACCAATTATGAAAACAACTTCTCTGCCCACCTTCCCTTCTCTTTGCCTACCTCCTTAACAGCAATAAAGAACTATCCCTCAATCCCAAAAGGTGATGTGAGTTTTCATCTTTCTGTGTTTTTTGTGCTGCCTGAGCTATCCTTTGCTTGTTTCTTAGCCTGGCTATGTTCCAGTCTTCCTCAAAGTTGGGAGTATTCCCTTTAGTCAGAGTTACATACTGCTTTCCTATGCTCCATTAACACTCTGTACCCACCTCTCTTAGCATTTACCTCCCCACAGTATAATACACCCTTTCCTTGTCCCTTGTCCCACCAAACTGAACCTTAAGGAAGGAACTATGTCTTACTCATCTACACATCTCCCTGATTGAAAGTTTTTAGAATGAATGAAGCAATGGGTGAATGACTATAAGCTTGGGAGTGGGGGTAGCTGGCAGTGGTCTCTGTCTTCTTTGTTCGCTGATGTATCCCAAAAGTCTAGCATAGTGCCTGCCACATAATAAGTGTTCAATGTTTCTGTTGAATGTTGGAGAAAGTTTAATGAATAAACAAATAAATGAGGGGCTCCTGGGTGGCTCAGTCAGTTGAGCATCCGACTGTGGTTTCTGCTCAGGTCATGATCTCATGGTTTGTGAGATCGAGCCCCACATCAGGCTCTGGGATAGCAGCATGTAGCCTGCCTGAGTCTTTCTCTCTCTCTCTCTCTCTCTCTCTCTCTCTCTCATAAAGAAGCATTTTTAAAAATCCAAAAAAAAAAAGAAACAAATGAATACAAAGCAAACAGCCCTTAAACATATGAGAAGCTATTCCATCACACTTCTAATAAGTGTAAATTAAAACCAAACTTACATACTATTTTCTTCTTGTTTAATTTATCAAAATTTGAACATTTTATAGCACTCTGCTGTAAAGCAGTGGTAAAATGAGCACGCCCAGGCTTTGCTGTTGGGAATGCAAAATGGGGCAATGCCCATAAAAGACAATTGGGTAACACCTATCAACATTTAAAAAGTATTTTCCTTTCTGGGTATCAATCTTACAGACAGCCTTTCACACTTACGAAACAACTCATGTACAGGTTATTTGTTGTCATGTTGTTTATAATAGTGAATGGTTGGAAATAACCCAAATGTCCATCTACAGAGAACTAGATAAATAAACTATGGTACATCCGTATAATGCAGTATCATGCAGTTGTTAAAAAAAGATGATCGAGCAGCGCCTGGGTGGCTCAGTCAGTTAAAAGTCCGACTTCGGCTCAAGTCATGATCTCACGGTTTGTGAGTTCGAGCCTTGCATTGGGCTCTGTGCTGACAGCTCGGAGCCTGGAGCCTGCTTTGGATTTGGTGCCTCCCTCTTTCTCTGCCCCTCCCCCACTTGTGCTCTCTCTCTCTCTCTCTCTCTCTGTCTCTCAAACATGAATAAATGTAAAAAAAAAAAAAAGATGATCAGAGGGCGCCTGGGTGGCTCAGTCGTTTAAGCATCTGACTCTTGATTTCAGCTCAGGTCATGATCTCACAGTTTGTGAGTTCAGGCCTTACATTGGGGTCCAGGCTGACAGTGTGGAGGCTGCTTGAGATTCTTCCTCTCTGACTCTGCCCCATTCCTGCTCACAGTATCTCTGTCTCTCTCAAAAATAAATAAATAGGGGTGCCTGGGTGGCTCAGTCGATTAAGCGTCCAACTTTGGCTCAGGTCATGATCTTGCAGTTCATGAGTTCAGACCCTGTGTCGGGCTGTGTGCTGACAGCTCGGAACCTGGAGCTTGCTTCGGATTCTGTGTCTCCCTCTCTCTGCCTCTCCCCCACTTACCCTCTGTCTGTCTCTCTCAAAAATAAATAAACTTAAATCAATCAATAAATAAACTTAAAAAAAGATAATTGAAGGAGATGTCTGTGCTGATAATGACATATCTTTGTGATATATACTACAATGAAGAAAGCAAAGTACAAAAAAGGATATAGAGAAGGATACAGAGTATGCTACCTTCATGGAAGAGAGTGGGAAAATATAAAAAAGACTCACAAATATATTTGCACAAATATTAAAGAGTTATACAAGCAGTCAATGAAAGTGGTTACCTGTTAGAGGTAAGATGATTGGACAAAGAATGGCATACATTAAGGCAGGGTGAGAGGAAGACACCTTAATGCATTCCTTTTTAATAGCGCTGCAGTTTGAATCATGTGAATGCACTTCTTCCTCCAAAACATTAAATTACAAGAAAAACAGGGGCGCCTGGGTGGCGCAGTCGGTTAAGCGTCCGACTTCAGCCAGGTCACGATCTCGCGGTCCGTGAGTTCGAGCCCTGCGTCAGGCTCTGGGCTGATGGCTCGGAGCCTGGAGCCTGTTTCCGATTCTGTGTCTCCCTCTCTCTCTGCCCCTCCCCCGTTCATGCTCTGTCTCTCTCTGTCCCAAAAATAAAAAAATAAATAAATAAATAAAAAAAAAATAAAAAAAAAAATTACAAGAAAAACAGCCGGCGTTCAGCTGGCCAAGCATTTGAAAAGACAGACTCATTCCCTGAAACATATGAATGTGCCCCTCCCAGGGACATGTGCGTTCCGACGGAGACGCAAACCTGAAGCCAAAGAAATCAAACACGCATGGTGAAATTTGAAGCAGCACCAGCAGTGCAGTGAGGGCGAGGGGACGGAGGCTCGTAAGACCCCTTGCAATCGTATCCTCATAACCTGTTTGCCACCCTGCCCGCACAATCAGCAAACAGAACCTAGAAGGTAGGCTCTTATAACCCCGGGGCTAATACCAAGCCCCACCCCCATTGTCCCAATATCTGCAGACGCTAGCCCTGGGTAGTAAAATGAATGTCTTTTGCTAATGGGGAATCAAGGCTTTTTGAGAAAATATATTTGGAATAGAAATGCAGAAAGATGTCCTTGGTCCTCCAGAAACAGGAAAAAAAAATGGATAGGAAAAGAAAAAGCTATAGCCAGCCATCGATATCAAAGCCTAAGCAGTTTATTTGGTGCAAATCCTATGATCATGAATGTCTCAGGGCTGTAATTCTGTCTGATTACCCTGTGCTGTCAGGAGGGTGGAAAAACCCAGAAGATGAATGTTTTGTGTGGCAATAAGGTGGCAGGCCTGCAACTCTGAGCTTATCTTCCATGAATCAGGAGTGGGGCTGAGAGGCTTCAAGAGACAGCGACATTTTATAATGTGTGTGTGTGTGTGTGTGTGTGTGTGTGAGAGAGAGAGAGAGAGAGAGAGAGAGAGAGAGAGAGAGATGAGGCCAGGCAAGCCCAGATTCATTAGTTTCTGAAGCCATTGGCTTCCTCGGTATGTACTCAGGCCAAATGTCCCCGTGCACAACTCCCTCTTCCAGTTCGTTTTGTGGCATGAGGGCACCTAGGAGAGACTGGTATGTGGATGTGAGGGGCAGGGAACAAGGCTGATTTGGGAATAAGCTCTGGTTTCCAATCCCTGTCAAAAGGCAGATGCCTCAGGAACCATTGTAAAGCTGTTTCAATGGGAAGCCCACTTCAATAGTTGCTCAGAGGTCTTTCCCAGTACACACAAGGAAAGGGTGACCCATTTAAAACAGGAGTGAGTGGGGCGCCTGGGTGGCTTAGTCGGTTAAGCATCCAACTCTTGGTTTCAGCTCGGTCATGATCCCACAGTTCGTGAGTTTGACCTCCACATTGGGCTCTGCACTGACAGCATGGAGCCTGCTTGGGATTTTCTCTCTCCCTCTCTCTCTGCCCCTCCCCTGCCTTCTCTCTCTCTCTCTCTCTCTCTCTCAAAATAAATAAATAAAACAGTTTAAAAAATAAAAAAAATAAGAGTGACTGGTCAGTTGGCCGGTTGACCCAAAGCATTTAGGCTATAGCAACTATAGTCTAATTTATATTTTTTAAGTTTATTTATTCATTTTGAGAGAGAGAGAGAGAGAGAGAGAGGAGAGACAGAGAGAATCCCAAGCAGGCTCCATGCTGTCAGTACAAGCCCGATGCAGGGCTCAAACGCATGAACCAGGAGATCATGACTTGAGCCAAAATCAAGAGTCAAATGCTTAACCAAAGGAGCTACCCAGGTGTCCCAGCATCTACGATTTATGTACAAACTTTGTGAATCTGCCTATTTTAAATAGCAGAACTAGGGGTGCCTGGATGGCTCAGTCAGTTAAGCATCCGACTTTGGTTCAGGTCATGATCTCATGAGTTTGAGCCCAGCATCGGGCTCTGTGCTGACAGCTCAAAGCCTGGAGTCTGCTTCGGATTCTGTATCTCCCTTTCCCTCTGCCCCTCCCCTGCTTGTGCTCTGTTTCTGTCTCTCAAAATAAATAAGTAAATTTTTTAAAAATTAAAAAAAATCTCACACTTAATTGACTGTGCCATCCAGATGCCCCTCAAAGCTGTTCTTAAGGGACACCTGGGTGGCTCAGTCAGTTGAGCATCTGACTTCAGCTCAGGTCATGATCTCATGGTCCATGAGTTCAAGCCTCACATCAGGCTCTGTGCTGACAGCTCAGAGCCTAGAGCCTGCTTCCAATTCTGTGTCTCCCTCTCTCTCTCTTTCTGCCCTTTCCCACACTTGCACTCTGTCTCTCTCTCAAAAATAAATATTAAAAAAATAATAATAAAATAAGGGTGCCTGGGTGGCTCAGTAGGTTAAGCGTCCAACTTCAGCTCAAGTCATGATCTCACGGTCCGTGAGTTCAAGTCCCATGTAAGACTCTATGCTGACAGCTCAGAGCCTGGAGCTTGCTTCAGTATTGTATCTCCCTCTCTCTCTGCCCCTCTGCTGCTCATGCTGTCTCTCTCTGTCTCAAAAATAAGTAAACGTTAAAAAATAAATCAAAATCAAAATAAACAGCAGAACTACCCAAAATTTAAATGTAGAGCTATACTACATAGAAGCTGTGTGACTTTGGAAAAGTTACCTAGCCTTTCTGAGATTCCATTGATTCATAAGATAAGGATAGTAACATTCTCTAACAAGGTTGTTTTGTAGATGAAATGAGCTAAAGATATGCACAGTGAGTGCCTGGCATTCATTAAATAACCATCATTAATGCAGATACCCAGGGTTCAGAAATTAACTCCACCACTTACTAACCATGTGACCTTTGGGCAAGTTACCTGATTTCTCTAAACTTCAGTTTTTTATTTTGGGGGTTTCTGTTTTTTGTTTTGTTTTGTTATTTAAGTAAGCTTCATGCTCAGCATGCAGCTCAATGTGGGGTTTGAACTCACGACCCTGAGATCAAGAACTGAGCTGAGGGGCGCCTGGGTGGCTCAGTCGGTTGAGCGTCCGACTTCGGCTCAGGTCATGATCTCACGGTCCGTGGGTTCGAGCCCCGCGTCGGGCTCTGTGCTGACGGCTCAGAGCCTGGAGCCTGTTTCAGATTCTGTGTCTCCTTCTCTCTGTGACCCTCCCCCGTTCATGCTCTGTCTCTCTCTGTCTCAAAAATAAATAAACGTTAAAAAAAAATTAAAAAAAAAAAAAAAAGAACTGAGCTGAGATCAAGAGTTGGACGCTCAACTGACTCAGCCACCAGGTACCCCTAAACATCAGTTTTTACATCTATGAAACGGCGATAAAAATCTTTGCAACCCTATGATGTAAGTACCGTTAAGCACAAGTTAAGAACTTACCACAGTGCCTAACATAGCAGTCATTCAAGAAATGGCAGCTAGGGGCGCCTGGGTGGCGCAGTCGGTTAAGCGGCCGACTTCAGCCAGGTCACGATCTCGCGTCTGTGAGTTCGAGCCCCGCGTCGGGCTCTGTGCTGACAGCTCGGAGCCTGGAGCCTGTTTCCAATTCTGTGTCTCCCTCTCTCTCTGCCCCTCCCCCGTTCATGCTCTGTGTCTCTCTGTCCCAAAAATAAATAAAAAACATTGAAAAAAAAAATTTAAAAAAAAAAAAAAAAAAAAAGAAATGGCAGCTAGTAAGAGTAGCAATCAGTGGGAAAGGAAGAGGAGGGGGCGGAGAAGGAGGAGGGGGAGGAAGAACAGGAGGAGGAGGAAGGGGAGAAAAAGAGGAGGAGGAGGAAGAGGAAGAAGGGTAGGAGGAGGAGGGAGCAGAGGAGGAGGAAGAGGAGGGAGAGGACGAGGAGGAAGATGAGAAGAAGGAGGAGAGAAATGTACATAAAAACTACAAGAAGAGAGATTTGGCTCAAACAGAAGAATTTAGTGACTTTAAATTTGTTTCCAAAATGAAAAAAATCATCTCACCTCTCCTCCCACCCCTACCACACACACTTAAAAAATCTGACTCCAGGGGTGCCTGGGTGGTTCAGTCAGTTGAGTGGCTGACTCTTGATTTCGGCTCAGGTCATGATCCCAGGGTCACATTGGGCTCTGTGCTTAGCACAGAGACTGCTTAAGATTCTTTCAATCTGTCTCTCTCTCTCAAATTAAAAAAAAAAAAATCTTGGGAATGCAAGCTAGTGCAGCCACTCTGGAAAACAGTATGGAGGTTCCTCAAAAAACTAAAAATAGAACTACCCTACGACCCAGCAATTGCACTACTAAGCATTTATCCAAGGGATACAGGTGTGCTGTTTCGAAGGGACACATGCACCCCCATGTTTATAGCAGCACTAGTGACAATAGCCAAAGTATGGAAAGAGCCCAAATGTCCATCGATGGATGAATGGATAAAGAAGAGGTGGCATATATATACAATGGAGTATTACTCGGCAATCAAAAAGAATGAAATTTTGCCATTTGCAACTACGTGGATGGAACCGGAGGGTATTATGCTAAGTGAAATTAGTCAGTCAGAGAAAGACAAAAATCATATGACTTCACTCATATGAGGACTTTAAGAGACAAAACAGATGAACATAAGGGAAGGGAAACAAAAATCATATAAAAACAGGGAGGGAGACAAAAAAGAGACTCATAAATATGGAGAACAAACTGAGGGTTACTGGAGGGGGTGTGGGAGGGGGGATGGGCTAAATGGGTAAGGGACATTTAAGGAATCTACTCCTGAAATCATTGTTGCACTAGATGCTAACTAATTTGGATGTACATTTTGAAAAATAAAAAATAAAAAATAAAATTAAAAAAAAATCTGACTCCAAACTCCCTAGCATTGTATTCAAAGACTTTTAGGATCTCTGTCCCCTTGATATTTTTTGCAGCATCATTGTCTTCTGGTGTCCTTCCTCTGAGCTGTAGCTCACACAGGAAGTCCTATCGTTCTCATGCCCTGAGCACGCAGAGCTACTTATACTATTATTAGTGGTATTAAATGGCTGTTTATATGATCACTCATACTATTTATTGAATACTTGCCATATGTAAGCATCTTCCCTGTGTTATCCCCACCAGACTGTAGGCTCCATGAGGAGTGAGACCACCATCTCTATCTGTTTAGCTACCTCAGTGTCAAGCATGGCACCTGACACATGGAGGGCCCCCGATAAATAGTTCTTGATTTTTGAATAAACTTAATCCTCACAACAATTCTAGGACATAGGTGTAAAATGATTCCCATTTTACAGAAAAGAAACTTAAGGCTTAGCGGCATTAACTAAAAGTCACACACTGTGGAGGTTAAGATCAGATCCCTGTTTATCCTACTCCACGGGCTGACTCGAGCCACTCTCTTGCCCAGCTTATTTCCTCCCATGCACATCATCAGTTTGCATGCCTTCCTTGCTCTCAGGCTGCCTGCAATGTCCTCTCTTCTCTGTCCATCTGATAAACTCCTCCTTCGTCTCTTATCGTTAATTGTAGCTTATAACTAACCTACTTTTTATATTATACTTTATCCCAGAAAGTTTTTGAGATGGTTTTCAAAATGCATAAAATGAGAAAAAGAAACCAAATAAATGATAAAATCATAGCAAAAAGAAATGTAGAATTAGGAAAAAACCCCAAAATCCAGGAAGGCAAGATTCACCTGCAAAAAAAAAAAAGCCTGCCAAAAGCTTCTTCTGCTCCCAGAAAGGTAGGCCACACATTTATTTCTAAGCCTGCTGGCAGCCAAGGCAAGGATAAGAAACCCAATGATTTGTAGGATTCGTAGTGTCCATACATTAAAAAAAAAATTCTTCCCCCTTTTCATTTTTAAAAGAAGCTCAGTGTTTTTCTGGAACTTGAGACAAATATCTTCTGAAGCTTCTCTAAAGAGAAGATACCCTAAGATGTAGTGGATGCCATTCTGCGCAACAGTCAGTCCTACAATAAATTTTCTTTTCTAACATTTTATTTTGGGGGTGCCTGTGTGGCTCCACTGGCTAAGCATGACCTCATGGTTTGTGAGTTCGAGCCCCACATTGGGCTATGCACTGTGAGTGAGGAATCTGCTTGGGATTTTCTCTCTTCCTCTCTCTCTGTCCCTCCCCTGCTCTTGCATTCTCTCTCTCTCTCTCTCTCTCTCTCTCTCTCTCTCTCTCAGAATAAATAAACTTAAAAAAATTTTTTAAGGATGTTATTTTTAAGTAATCTCTGTATCCAGCGTGGGGATCAGACTCACAACCATGAGGCCAAGAGTTGCATCCTCCACAGAGGAGCCAGCTAGGGGCCCCCTCTGATAAATCTGATAGCAAATTGCTTTTTTAAAATAGTACTCATTGCAAAACAATGGCTTCTCCTGAGAAATCTCTCCTAGTTACCACCCCCAAACCCTCAAGGCTTCTCAAGGGCCCCTTCTGTGTTCCCATAACAACTTGTCCTTCCTTCTCCCAGGTTACATTATAATTATTTCTATATCTGCATTCCTCATCAGACTGAGAACATTTTGAGAACAGGTAGCATGTTTCAGTCATCCATGACGTGTGCCTCAATGTCGTCATTGGTAAAATGAACATAATGATGGTACTTCCCTCCTGGAGTTCGTACAATGAGAAGATGAGTTAATGCATACCAAATGCTTGGGACAGTGCCTGGCACATGGTAGGCACACAGGATTAGCTATTATTTTATTCTCCGCATGTACAATGTCTGACACCAGGCATTCAATCAGCAGGTGTTGGATGAATGCATAAATGGAACAGTGAGTGAGCCTAGGGTGGACGCTTATGCATTCTCTTTGCCTAGAGAGAGTAGACTAGGGAATAGAATAGACTAGGGAAGAAAATCGGTAGTCTTAATTTTTTTTTTTTTTTACCTCCCTTAGGTCTTTATTCAAAAGACACTTTTCAGTGAAGCTTTACCCTGACCTTATTATTTAAAATTACAGCTCACTTCAAAACATGTCTTAATCGGGGTGCCTGGGTGGCTCAGTCGGTTACGCGTCTGACTTCAGCTCAGATCATGATCTCACGGTTCAAGAGTTCGAGCCCCGTGTCGGGCTCTGTGCTGACAGCTCAGAGCCTGGAGCCTGCTTCCGATTCTGTGTCTCCCTCTCTCTGTACCCCTCCCCTGCTCACACTCTGTCTCTCTCTCTCTCAAAAATAAATAAACATTAAAAAAATTTTTTTAAACATCTTCTATCCCCTTTCCTGCTTTGTTGCCTTAGTGCTTCACACTATCTAACATATTATATGTTTGATTATATATCATATTTTCCCTGCCCCTCACCATTAGAATGTAAGCTCCAGAAAGCCAAGGGTGTTGTTTGTTTCTAGACAAGAACCTGGAAAATAGTAGATGATCAACAAATATTTTTTAAGGCTTTTTATTTATTTTTGAGAGAAAGAGAGAGAATGAGCAGAGGAGGAGCAGAGAGAGAGAGGAAGACAGAATCCAAAGCAGGCTCCAGGCTCTGAGCTGTCAGCACAGAGCTGGATGTAGGACTTGAACCCATGTACCGTGAAATCATGACCTGTGCTGAAGTTGGACACTTACCCAACTGAGCCACCCAGGCGCCCCAATGATCAATAAATATTGATTGAAAGCATAATTGTATGGGAGCCAGGCTGGGTCGGCACTAGAAGGAGGCAAAAGTGAAGCCTAGGGCACAATATTTAAGGCAGTGCTCACACTCAGCAGTGTGCTGGGTGAGCCTGCCTGTGTGACCTTTAGAGTGACTGCCGCCTTACCTTTTGCAGCCCAGACACTTTGCTTGGCCACCCTAGTCCTAGCCCTAAAGCAGGGAATGGATCAGATGACATAATGAGGTTCCCTCTGGTCCTAAGCCCATGGGGTGGTAGTAAATGTTTCCCAACCAGCTTGTGTTTGTACGTGTGTGCATGTGTGTACATGCATGTGCACGTGAGTGTGTAAGGGGAAACCCTGATTTGCGATGTTTGCCAATTTCTGTGGTGTAAATATTTCCAGCATGGCCAGTTTCAAGCCATCGTTAAGATGCCTCTGACAACAAGAGTTACAAAACGTGTCTAAAGGGCTCTGTGAGCTGATGCAAGTTGACTCTGGCACACCAGTGGCCTGAATTCTGGGACTCGCACTCAAGACAGCCAGGGTCAGCATAAAGGATGGTGAAGAGAAATTAACAACAGGGGTGCCTGGGTGACTCAATCAGTTAAGCGTCGGACTCTTGATTTCGGCTCGCATCATTATCTTGAGGTTCATGAGTTTGAGCCCGGTGTCGGAGTCTGAGCTGACAGCGTGAAGCCTGCTTGGGATTCTCTCCCTCTCTCTCTCTGCCTCTCCCCTGTGGTCTTTGTCTTTCTCAAAGAAATAAACTTTTAAAAAAAGTAAAAGAAATTAAGGACAATGGGTGGATCAGCATAAACCATTGATCCCCACCACTAAAAAATAGTCCAGAAGTACATATCCTGAATGGAGGACCAGTGGTATCACTTTCAAATTCTGAGGGATGAGAGGAGGAATTCTAGTGTTTTCTGAGGACTATGAGCCAGTCCCTCTGCTAAGCACACAATTACATAAAGTGGGTATTACTATTGTGCCCATTTTACAGATTAGGCAACTGAAGCCTACAGATAAGTGGTTTGCCCAAGGCAATACATGGAGCAAGTAGGCGAGCCGAGATTACGAGGGAAGGCTGGTAGATTCCAAGACCCATGTGTTTGCTCTTACATAGCATAATATGGTCCTATGGCCTCAGAATATGGTGAAATCTCCAAATGTTATGTATTGAGGTGCTTCTGTAGGTCCAAGCATGTCTCATGGGTTGTATTCTCATGAATTCCCTTCTCTCCATCTGCCCAGGGTTCCACTAGCTCCAAAGGGCCGATGTTGAAGCTGTCCAGGTTCCTATATTCAGTGACTAGCACAGTGTCTGGCACAGACAAGACATTTAAAGAAGAATTGTCTGGGGCACCTGGGTGGCTCATTCAATTGAATGTCTGACTTTGGCTCAGGTCATGATCTTGCGGTTAGTGAGTTTGAGCCCCACGTCAGGGTCTGTGCTGACAGCCCAGAGCCTGGAGTTGCTTCAGATTCTGTGTCTCCCTCTCTCTCTCTCTCTCTCTCTCTGTCCCTCCCCTGCTCTCTCGCTCTCTCAAAAATGAATAAACATAAACATAAAATTAAATTAAATTAAATTAATAAAAAAAGAATTGTCTAAGATGAAAAGGAGAAAAAGAAGAAAAGCAACGAGGGAAAGGGGGTGTATTTTTGTCCCATGGATACTGTTTGTGTTTATGGATTACTTGAGAAGATTCTAGACAAGAAGTTTCCATAAGTAGCCCCAAGCCAATTCCTCTTTCTGACATTTACTAATTAGGTGAAGTTAAAGCCAGCAGTAGATTCCTTCTTATCTGTTCCACCAGAGATTCACAACAGCATGGGATTTGGGGATGGATTCTGGGATTATCTTCACTACAGATTTGTTTTCCTAACTCTCGTGTGCATGGGTCAGTGGTCTCTGTGCCCACTCCAGTGTGAGTGACTGGCAGGCAGCATCCAGGTTTATCTTGAGTGTCAGAGAAAATGGGCACAGGCTCCAAAATTCCCATGACTAATCCCTAGAGCAAGCAACCCTTCCATGGATAATTGAAAAGTGATTAAATTTAGTTACAGGCTAAATTTCAGGACTCTTCAACTGGGAGACTTACCCAAACACCTTTCACGGGATTAAAAAAAAACAGAGAGAAGTTATCTCAGGTTGGAGATTTTCTCTCCCTCTCTCCCTGTCTGTCTCTCTCTCTCTCTCTCTCTCTCTCTCTCTCCTAATCATGAACATGTAATCAGTGCCAGGCCAAAAGTTGTCCAAACTTAAACATTCTGGACTGATTCAGTGTCTGGGGTTGTATACTCTGATGGCCTCCAGCAGAGGTGGCTTCTTCACTCAGCCTGCTCGACGTTTGAGAATTCTTTTTTTGACAATTTGAAGATATCAAAAAGCAAGGAGATTTGGCCTTTAAAAACATCAGCTCTCCAGATGGTAACCAGACTTACTGTGGTGATCATTTTGCAATGTATACAAATGTTGAATCATTATGTGGTACACCTGAAACCAATATAATGTATGTCAGTTATGCCTCCAAAAAAAAAAAAAACAAAAAAAAAAAACCCAACACATCAGCTCTTTTGGTTTCCTCTTGAAAATTTGGAAGTTCTGCCAGCGTTAGGCACGCAGTCTGACATGAGGTCACACTGTGCTGGAGCTGAGTATTGTCTGTGCTGCTTGAACAAATCAGGCACTCCCTAATTCACCTCCCCTTCTTATCTGCCCAGCACTGAGGCAGCCTGTCAGTTACACTGTGTTATCTCCCTTTGCACGGCTGTTTCGTAATTCTGATGGGCATGCGCTCTCCAGTTTGCCACAGAGACTAGCGCACCACACCCACTAGATCTATTTATTCCAGTTGCCTACCTTGGTCCTGTAGTCACTAAGTCTGTGTCTGAGTCTCTGACTCCTATTTAAGGGCAGAAAGGCTGGTCTGAGTCACAGGCAGGGTCTATAGTTTCCAGCACTGATCATAGATCTGCGGGACAAGTGGCCAACAGACAGCCCCTGTGCTTCAAAAATACCTTCCTGGTGGGGGCGCCTGGGTGGCGCAGTCAGTTAAGCATCTGACTCTCGATCTTGGCTCAGGTCATGATCTCACGTTTGGTTTGTAAGTTCGACCCCCTCATCGGGCTCTCAGGCTCTGCGCTCATGGCACAGAGCCTGCTTGAGATTCTGTCTCTCCTTCTCTCTGCCCCTCCCCCGGTTGTGCTCACTCGCTCTCTCTCAAAATAAATGAACTTTAAAAAAAAAAAACTTCCTGGTGGACTGCTGGTCTGAAATTCACACTATCAGTCACTTCACAGGTTCAACCGCTTCGTCTTCCCCTTTCAAAATGAACACGTGTTGCCTGGGAAGGGCAACTCCTTTCGCTGTTACACTAGTTTCCAGTAACACGAAGGGGAGAGGGTCTGCATCAGAAGCATCATGGGAGGGATTTAGGATTGCTAAATGGGCTCAGGTTACTCAGTCTCCAGCAACAGAGAGCCAGGGACAGGGAGGGAATGAGACACAGCACAAGTAAGCTTTGCTGAGATGAGTGCGCGGAGAGGTACTCAGAGCCTGAGGACACACCCCAGTAGTAGGTGGTGGACAGCACAGGGTCCTAGGGCAGAGGAGGGATGGAAGGCATTGCTCCAAAGGAGAAGAGGAAAGTGCAAAAAAAAAAAAAAAAAGCCATCGCCACAATCCTTTTGTGGCCAGGGGGCCCTTCCGGAGAAAGAAGGAATTCATTCTTTAGAAAAGATAGCTTGCTTGAGTGTAATCACAGGTGGTGTGAAGGCCGGAAGTCTATAAACAGACCCTCTTGCAGTTACCAGGGGCTATTTTTGATCTTGACAACATCATATGCTGGGCAGGCAGTGCCCCTGTTGGAAATCAGAGACAGTGAAGAGAGAGAGCAATTGGTAGCTCCCTAGGGAGAGGGCTTTTTGGGACACTCTGCACTGCCTCTTTTACCATTCCCAGCCTGCAAGCCGGCCTTTATTAGCTGCAACCCCTCCCCAGTATCCCGGAGCCCTGAGCAGTCTGTGTGAACCCGGGTAGGTGAAGCCCTTCCAGCTGCCCGGCAGTTGCCCAGTCAGGCCCATCCCCCACCCGCCCCCTGGATGCCGGGACTCTCCTGCTGCCTTCACCTCTCCCCCCTCACAGTCCTCTCCGGCAGCTCTTTCTTGCTTCTCAAGAATGGGCTCAGCTCTCTAGGGAAAAGGCAGTTTCGAATACATGGAGGAGGGGGACAGCCAATGCTGGGGTTATTATTCTGGCGTTTGGGGAGTACCAACCACAAAGGGCAGGAGACCCACCACCCATGGCTGTTGTGGAGGCTGTGGGGAAAACGAGGGGAGTGGATGCAGGTGGAGGGAGGGGATGGAAAAAGCAGGGGGACTTTGCCTACCATAATGTTTCACTCCACCGCTCCCCGTCATAGTGACTTCCGGCCTAGGCCATGTCCCCAGTGCGGCTCTGAGAGCCCCGCACCCTCCACATGCACAGCATGGCTCAGGGGCCCAGCTCTTTCCCCCACGTTGCCTCCTACCTACCTGGGCACGGGCTGCATCATGCTGATTTACAGATTAGTCAGATGAACACTTAACACCCACCTCCCCTCAGCCTTGGCAGCTTGCATTTCCATGAGAGTGACAAGAAGGGTGGAAATACTTATTATCTACTTTATTTTATATTGGAGTCGATGCTCCCAAGGCCCACACAATTCTCCTCCGGCAGTGGTAGGTACTTGGAGAGGTCCCATGAACTTTTCAGGCCACCGCTAGGGCCTGGGAAGTGGTAATGTACTGAAGTCAACCCTTGATGCCTCCTGTGAATTATCCACTTGGTGGATTATCTGCTGATAACGCCTTTCTTTCAGCTGGCTTCCCCTGCCTCCCAACCGTTTTCTGAACTGTCTTTCCCCCCTGCTCTCTTGACAGCCCGTGGATGTGTGCTTAAGGAATGCAAACTCGAACATTTGCCTACGCAAAATGGAAATACAGAGGCAAATAGGATGGGGGCCGGGGTTGCAATGTTCTAGTTCCTTCCTATGCCAACCAGAAATGATTTGGGGCCTTCAATTAAATCCCCAAATTCTGACTGCATATTGTGTGCATAGGACCTAGGTCAGTAGCTAGGGAGGCGGTACCTTTGTCCTAGCCCGTTTCTTTGTGTTCTGTCAGGGGTCCCAGGCACATAAGAGAGCACATGTGAAAGAAAAAATTGACACATAGTACAAATTATACATCATCACCACCATCATCATTGTCATTATCCTTATCACAGAGACAGCTAACACTTTCATAGAACGTATTATGTACCAGGCACAGGTCAGAGGGCTTTACATGCATGAACTCACTTAATTGTCTCTGCTCCGGTTTGAGATATTATTAACCCTGGCTTTGAGGCAAGGAAACTGAAGTACAGAGAGGTTCAGTGACTTGTCTAAGGTCACGCAGCTGGCACCCAGGCAGCCTTTAGCCGGGGTCCACTGGCTTCATGCTATGGTACACGACACAATAAATGTCACTTTAAGCTGCCTCTCAGTAGGCACATTCTGTTGCTTAGGTTTCCCATTGTTACAGAGCTCCCCCCAAACATGACAGCTTAAAACAGCAACCATTTTCCTTGTTTGTGATTCTGTGGAATCCCAATACGATACGGATGGCTTGTCTCTGCACCGGGATGTCTGGAACCTCTATGTGGGTAACTCCAACAACTGGGGCCTGGTCAGGGTGGCTTGACTGGGCTCCTGGATCTGGGGCCTCAGTTCTCACTGTCTGCTGGGCTCCTGGAATACCCTCCACATGGTCTTCCCATCTGGGTAGCTTGGGTTTCCTCCTAGCACGGTGCTCCCAGAGTAGTCAGACTTCTTATATAGTAGCTGGCTGCCCCTGAGAGAGTGCAGACACTTTCGTGCTTCTGAAAAACTAGACTTGGAACTAAAGCATGGTATTGTTATTATTTTGAGAGAGAGAAAGAGAGAGAACATGAGTGAGGGAGAGGGGCAGAAGGAGAGAGAGAGAGAGAGAGAGAGAGAGAGAGAGAGAGAGAGAGAGAGAATCCCAAACAGGCTCCACGCTCAGTGCAGAGCCCAAGCCAGGGCTCGATCTCATGACTGGGAGATCATGACCTGAGCTGAAATCAAGAGTCGGACGCTTAACTGACTGAGCCAGCCAGGCGCCCCTAAAGCACGGTGTTATTTCTACCACAGTCTACTAGCCAAGGGAAGGCAAGAGATGAGACCAGTTTCAAGAGGAGAATCAACAGACTCCCCACCTTGATGAATGGAGTGGCAAACAAGGACACTGAAAGAGGTAATTCATGGTGGCCATCTTTGGAGACTACCACAGTCTGTATGTATAGAATATATACATCATACATATTATATTTTATATAAGTTAATATATTACTCATATGTCTCTATAGACACACACACACACACACACACACACACACATCAAAATTGATGAAAAAAAGCCAAAAATCGCAGATATTTTGACCAATACTCTGCAATCCTTGGTCCCACTTCAAAATGCTTACTGAGTGTTGGTGTCCATTCCCAGGCCTAGATCTTACTGTTTCAATGCCCCTTCCAGTAGCTTAGCCAGGTCTCCCAGATCCTGGGTCCTACCTGCATGGAATTGTTTCTTTCTTCTGAGACAGAAACCAGAGGAGTTCCTCAAATAGGGTTCTAGCCCAGGGTGGTAACCCACTGGGACTCATGCGGGGAAAACCAGCCAACTTGGCAGACCCCACTGCCTCAAGTGAAGCTTCAGCCATTGAATATTGCCAGCTGTGTGGTGCCACAGGGGGAAGAGTGGACGGAAAAGACCTCAGGAGACCTGAATTTGCAGTCTTGATTCTGCTTTTCTGCATGTGAATGAGGGGAAGACAAGAAGGAGGTAGCCAGCCTAAAGAGGTCACAGACATTTCTTTCTGAGTTATCACGTAACCTCACTGTCTATAGACCCCAAATGGCCATGAGTAAAGTGGCTTTGTTATCTCCCCTCCCCCTAAATGTGCTTTTGTTTTCTTCTTTTCCCTCCTCAAAAATGGCAGAGGGGCACCTGGGTGACCCAGTCGGTTAAGCATCCAACTTTGGCTCAGGTCATGATCTCACAGTTTGTGGGTTCAAGCCTCGCATCAGGCTCTGTGCTGACAGCTCAGATCTTGGAACCTTCTTTGGATTCTGTGTCTCCCTCTGTCTCTGTCCCTCCCCTGCTGGCACTTTCTCTCTCTCTCTCTCTCTCGCTCTCTCTCTCAAAGATAAATAAACATTAATTATTTTTTAAATGGCAGAGCTTTTGGCATAAAGTGCCATACTCCAGGGCCATGCTCAATCTTTTCCCATTCTTAGCCTAGCTGTCTCCTTGTTCTTATTGCTAATAGCTCATTCATTCATTTATTCATTCAATAGTTATTGGGGGTTCCTGTGTGCTAGGCACTCTTTTAGGCACTCAAGATACATCAATAGACACATCAGACCAAAATACCTGCCTTCAGGGAGCTTACATTCTTTTTTTTTTTACGTTTTTTTTACATTTATTCATTTTTGAGAGACAGAGACAGAGTACAAGTGGGGGAGGGGCAGAGAGCGAGGCAGACACAGAATCGTAGGCAGGCTCCAGGCTCTGAGCTGTCAGCACAGAGCCCGACGCGGGGCTCGAACTCACAAACCTCGAGATCATGACCTGAGCTGAAGTCAGACGCTTAACCGACTGAGACACCCAGGCTCCCCAGGAAGCTTACATTCTATTGAAAGGTAACAGACAAGAAACTAAATGGGCAAAAATATACAGTATGTTAGGTGATAACAGGAAAGAGAGGCAGAGATGCTGGGATAGTTGTGTGTGTGTGTGGAGGGGGGTATAATTTTAAATAGTGTGCAGAAGGAAGTCTTCTCTGAGAAAATGACATCTGAGCAAAGACCCCAAAAAAGGTGAAGGAGGGAGCTATGCTGAGAATACGCTCCTGGAGGGAAAAAAGACAGAAATAAGAACAGTTAGAGGGTATGATAGATGGGATTCTTTTCCTTTTCACTCTCTTCCTGTTGTAGAATTTTATATACATCTCCTGGCCACATGACTTTGCACTACTTCCTTCTAGAGCAAGAATATATTTCACTGCCACATTGCTGATGGGCAGGACCACATGACTTACCATGTCCATCAGAACGTCAGTGGAGATGATGCTAGCAGAGATTTTAAATGTGCTTGCCTGATTTCGCTTGGCCTCTTGTGCACCTGCCATCTGCCATGAAAAGAGCATGCCCCAGCTGGCTGCTGGTCCCGGAATGAAGAGATCCAAGAAGAGGATATGAACTTGATTCTTAGCCTGAGGCAGAGTCATTTCAGCCGCCACATAGACCCATGAGCAAGCAAAATAAATGTTGTAAGCAATTGGCATTTTGGGGCTGTTTGGCAAGATCATCGTTGCAATAGGTGACAGACAGAGGCGATCAGGCAATAATCCAGGGCAAGGGATAATGATGTTTTAGACCAAGGTGATGGCAGTGGAGATGATAGAAAAAGGTTCAGATTCTGGATATATTCTGAAGGCAGAACTGGCAGTGAGTATTGATGCATAGGGTGTGGGGGGTGAAGGAGAGAGACAGAGGAAACGTTCAAGGACAACTCCAAGCAGTTTGGCTTGAGTAACCGGAAAGAGAGAGTTACCATGAAATGGGAAAAGCTGAAGGTCGAGCAGGCTTTGAGGGAGAGGAACAGCAGGAGTTTGGCTTTGGGCATGATGAGCTTGGCATGCCCGTTGGATGCCTCAAGGTTCAGCGTTTTTCCCATAGCCTGTCCTGAGTTCTAGACTTGGAAAGAGCAGCAGTATCTCCACCTTCTTGAATTGTTTGGACTGCTCCAAAGCCCCCACCCCGGCCTGACGCTTGACTGCATTTCCCCACCTAGCGGTGGTTTGAAGCAATCTCTTTGGAAGGCGGGTGGGGGGCTTTTCTTGAAGCTGCCTCTGGGTTAATATCACATGGCTTTCACTTGGACTGTGGGCTACAAAGCAAAAAAAAGCCATTTTTTTTCTAAAGATAGTGTTTTCACACGTTACATAGATTGAGAAAATATCAATTCTCTATATCATGTGGGAAAAACCAGGAAGAAGTACTTAGGGTCAATCTCACAGTACACAGGAGAACAAAGCTTCCCAATAGCTAATGGCCACAGGGCACCTCTGATAGGATGGTCTACTTTGTTCCAAGATCTGTGCTAGGTGCCGAGAATACAGTGGTACAGATCACTGTTTAAATTTTGTCACCCAGGCCTGAGAGTGTGTTCCAATGCATTCCGATTCCATTAAACTCAGGAGTGGCCATGTGACTTGCTTTTGTCAATGAAATGTGAGTGGAAGTGACTGTGTCACATCCAATCAGATGTTTCCAGAGCCATAGAGTGAGAACTCTATGGTCCGTCTTCTCTCTGCCGTGAGAACACCAATATTGCAGATAGGGACTACTCTGTGAATCTGAGTACCAGAGCGAAGACACATGGAGCACAGTTATAACCAACCCACAGCCAGTATGCAATATGAGCAAGAAAAAAATTGGGGGGGATGCCTGGGTGGCTTGGTTGGCTAAGCGTCCAACTCTTGATTTCAGCTCCAATCACGATCTCGTGATTTGTGGGTTCGAGCCCCATGTAGGGCTCTGTGATGACAGCATGGAACCTGCTTTGGATTCTCTCTCTCCCCCCCCCACTCTCTGGTCCTCTCTGGCTCTCTCTCTCTTTCTCTCTCTCAAAATAAATAAACTTAAAAAATATTTAAGAAACTAATTTTGGGTGTCACTTGGTTGGTTCAGTTGGTTGACTCTTGATTTCGGTTTGGATCCCAGGGTCATGGGATCAAGCCCCAAATCAGGCTCAGCTTGAGATTCTCTCTGTCTCTCCCTCTGCCCCTCTCCCCCACCCTATCTCTCTGAAATAAAGGAAAAAAAGAAATAAATTTCTGTTGTGGGGAGTCATTTGTTACCGCAGCATAATTTAAGACTAAACTGATTACAAGTTGATAATGAGACAGATGTAGTCATTGTCCTCATGGAATTTACAATTCCATGAAAACAACAGTAAATAAGTAAGAAAAATGAGAGAAAGAGAAAAAAATGTTGCAAAAAATAGCACGTATATACCAAAAGGGATTATCCGCACACATGTGCATGCACACATGTGTAGACCTACTTTACAGAGGTGGTCAGGTAAGGTAGGTTGCTGAGCCTTGACCTCGAGCCAAAGCCAAACCTTCCCTCTCTCCTTTCTCTCTTCTCCATCTTCTCCCTTTTTGTCTTCTTATTCTTCATTTTCTCCTTTCCTCTCCATCACACTTTCTCCAAACCCTGTCCTTTTCTTTCAGCTCTCCACATTTGCGTACATAGTTACATGTGCACATACATGCACACCCACGTGCACTTGCACACATGCATACCCACATGCCCAGAAGAAGTGCCTTTGAGACTGAACTTGATAATCATAACCCTGGGAGCCCTGCTTATCCTACCAGAATTGCTGCACTGCTTTAATTACAGCCATTATTCACAACACCTCGCACATTTTCTGTCTTGTTGACAGTATTTGGGAAGCGACAGCTGCTCCCTTACTTTCGCATTGATTGCTACTGTTTTGCCTTGCAGAGGAATATTAAATATCACAGTTAAACACAAATCTTCTTCAAGACAGCTTCTATTCCCAGCCATTCAGATCCCGTCTCTCCCATTCAGCTGAGCTCTGCAGAGCACTTGCATATTGGTGCTTGAGTGATTTCAAAATGTCTGACTTTGATTTGATTCCAGGCTCCTCTGTACTCCCCCAACATCTCTGCTGCCTTGGCCACTGTCTTCCTGTCCAGTTTCCTTTGGTCCATCTCAACTCTCTTCAAGATGACCTGTCTGGCCCAGGCCAACTCTCTGTGACTTTGGTCATGAGTTCCACGTGGGTTTTTTTTTTTTCAATGTTTATTTATTTTTGAGAGACAGAGAGTGAGTAGGGAAGGGGCAGAGAGAGAGGGAGACACAGAATCCAAAGCAGACTCCAGGCTCCAAGCTGTCAGCACAGAGCCTGACGTGGGGCTCGAACCCACGAACTGTGAGATCATGACCTGGGCAGAAGTCGAACGCCCAACCGACTGAGCCACCCAGGTGCCCCTAATTCCACTTGGTTTTTAAGGACTCTGGGGAAAATCCCTGCCCTCAACCCTAGCTCGTTGCTCCTGAAATGACACCATTACAAGTGCATTCCGTCATCATAAGGCTTCCAGGGTAAGTGGTTTGTACGTTTGTTTGTTTGTTTGTTTTTGTTTTTAAAGATCATGGTCCCATTAACTATTGGATCCAATCTAGGACTGCTTTCCTTGGAAAGTTGCACATCCCTACACCATTTTACATACAATTTCAGAGGCTTCTTGGATTCTGAAAGCCCATGCATGCACCACCTCTTTAGGGGTACAAAAGTCCCAGGTGAGGTTAGCTGATGAGAACACCAATCTCCCTGGGAAGGGTCAGCACCCATCAGTAGGAGTGAGTGTAACAGATCCATTCCCACTGTGTCCTTTCTACAGTCTGACCCATGCTCTGGCTCTTTCTCACTGCAGTCTTCCCTCAGAGCCCGATGCCCAAGGGCACCTCGCCAAAGCACACAGGATCGACCAGCAGGCCCGACATTTCCCCTGCATGTTTCAAAGCTCTGGGCCACTTGTCAAGCCTAACCCAAGCACTGGCATGTTCCCTGCACCCATCTTTTCATTTCTGAGATCTGTAAGAAGCATGTGCTTTCGGGGCACCTGGGGGGCTCAGCCGGTAAAGCATGCAACTTCACTTCAGGTCATGCCCTCGCAGTTTGCAAGTTTGAGTCCTGCATCGGGCTCTGTGCTGACAGCTCGGAGCCTGGAGTCTGTTTCAGATTCTGTGTCTCCCTCTCTCTACCCCTCCCCCGCTCACACTCTGTGTCTCTCTCAAAAATAAATAAACATTAAAAAAAATTTTTTTAAAGGGGCTCCTGGGTGGCCCAGTCAGTTAAGCGTCCGACTTCGGCTCAGGTCATGGTCTCTCGGTTCATGAGTGTGAGCCCCACGTTGGGCTCTATACTGACAACTCAGAGCCTGGAGTCTGTTTCAGATTCTGTGTCTCCCTCTCTCTCTGCCCCTCCCCCTGCTTGTACTCGGTCGTTCTGTCTCTCAAAAATAAATAAACATTAAAAAATTATAAAAACATAGATAAATAAATGAATAAATATTAAAAAAAAAAAAAAAAACAGGGCACCTGGGTGGCTCAGTCAGCTACGCGTCAGACTTCAGCTCAGGTCATGATCTCATGGTTCATGGGTTCGAGCCCCGCGTCGGGCTCTGTGCTGACCGCTCAGAGACTGGAGCCCGTTTCAGATTCTGTGTCTCCCTCTCTCTCTGCCCTTCCCCTGCTCATGCTCTGTCTCTCTCTGTCTCAAAAATAAATTTAAAAAAACACATTAAAAAAATTAAAAAAAAACAGGCGCTTTCAACTGAAGGTTAGCGCAATGGTGTGACAGGATGGCAGTGGACACTGGCCCCTGAGTTTAACCTCTGAGTCCTTATTTACACAGTTTTAGACCCATCCTGGCCAGTTTGGGAAAGCTGCCGATTTTTCTCCATGACAGGGGAGCTCTGACATATGGAAAAAAAAGTAATGCAGATGGGGAATGGTGTGCTTCCCGCCTTGGAAAGCATTCTTTCAGGGGCTTCTCTTGATTTTCATAAATGAACAGGCAGTTGGGGGAGGGGAGGTGGGGAGATACACAATTGCCACTGAGAGGCTGAACCGAATGAAAACAAAAAGGGAGGAGGTCTTTTATGGGATCCCACAAATGTACATGAGGTTTAGGGGTGCATGAACATGAAGGCTGATTGGCTGAGAATGGGAGGCTGTGGAGGAAAGGTCAGAGGACTAGGAAGTGGGGGGCGCTCCTAGCCTGCTGTTAGCTCTGTAACCTGGGGCAAGTCACTTTCCCAGCCTGAGAGGCAGTTTCCTGGGTGTCAGAATCCGGTAGACCCATGGCCCCTTCATCTCTCACTATGTCATGTATGTGTTTCCCGGAACTTCTTGCCCAATCAAGCAAGTGGGCCGGCTGCCTGGTTCATAATCCAACTTTTCTTAAGGAAGCCTCATGGTGAAGTGATTGACAACACAAGATCAGGAAGAGGAATGGCTTTCCCACCCATGTGACTACAGGCAAATCCTTCATAATCTCTCCAAGCGTCTGCTTCCTCATCTGTAAGAATCTGTGGGAATAAGAGTGTCCCCTCATTAGGGTGTCATAAGGCTTAAATGAAATAATGTATGTTAAATACTTAGGTCAGCTTCTGGCTTGTGGTGAGCACATATGTGTTAGTCATGATTATTATTCCCCGAGAATGACCCATTTTATTTGTTTATTTAATTTTTTATTTTTATTTTTTTTATTTTTTTTTTGTTTATTTAATTTTTTAAACATTGATTCATTTCTGAGAGACAGAGCGTGAGTGGGAGAGGGGCAGAGAGAGTGGGGAGGACATAGAATCTGAAACAGGCTCCAGGCGCTGGGCTGCCAGCACAGAGTCCGATGCGGGGCTCGAACTCACGGACCGTGAGATCATGACCTGAGCCGAAGTCGGGTGCTCAACTGACTGAGCCACCCAGGCGCCCCGAGAATGACCCATTTTATACATAAAGGTGGACCCCACCCCCTGCACACACACAAAGTCGCTATGCCTATGCTAAGTGACACTACCCTCCAGGCATAGGTGACTAAGTCTGGGATAGATCCCTGGCTTAGATCGGGCCAATGGAATTTTTCACTCCAGGAAACCTGAGTTTGAATGGAGCAAGGCAGAGAAGACAAGCTGATGGAGTCATCCCTTCATGGCAGCACTTTGAAGCATGTTTTGTTTGTCTCTTATAGTGTTCTTTAATTTTTAATATGACTGAGTAGCTGGTATTTAACAACCAGGAAGTGTCGTGTAACACTCCACAGTTCAGACTTTACTGGACCTGGCAGCCCGAGGCCAAATTCCTATATGGCAAAGGAAATGGCAACTGCCCAGCTAACTATAGGCTGCTTCAACTCTGCTTGACCTCTTGAGTTTGTGATCCTCGCTCCTTGAGGGCATGCTGCAGAGGTGCCTTGGTTTCTGCTACTCTTGAGCCATGACCGTCTCACTCCACCTTTGGTTCTCTGAGAGGCTCCAGAATCCCACACAGCATTCACTTCAACACTTTGTACTCCCCTGAGCTACCTAAAGTGTCTGTTACAGCAAAGGATACAAAAGAGGTCAGAATGGCTGGATACCCGTGGTAGAGCCTCCAAATGAACTCTCCTTATGACTGGTTCCAAAAAGTAGGCAAATACTGCGAAGCAGTCTGTAAGCATGCCGATTTATTTATCTGATTGTCAAGGGTTGGAATAATACATTTCTCCATCTGGAGTTTCTCGATGCTAATATCTAAAAGAACATGTATTCTGACTCAATTTTTACCAAAGAGATCCAAATTGAAACACTCGGTTCTATTATTTCCAATATTACCATTGTATCTTTCAGATCACATGTCCTAATCTGGGGGTTGGAAAATGTACTCACCATGTGCTTCAAATCATAGTATTTTTTTTTATTTTTATCATTTGAAGTAGCTCTGAAAAACATTAGGAGAGGGCATAATGACATCACTTGAAATCAATTTTGAAATCTTTGTAAGCTCTGTTTAAAAGTGGTTTCCAGTTGATATTTTCTTGGACAGGCATAATATTATGTACTTGCTGCCTAGAATGCACTATTTCCCTTCTCCACATATAAGAGTCCTCACTCAGGCGTCAAGGTTCATCGTAAAAGCTATCTTTCAGGTAAAATTCCTCCCACTCACCTGGGGAGACTACTCACTTCCACCAGTAGGTTCCCATACACTTCGATTGTAGCACCTAGCATGTGGTATTGCAAATACTGCTTTACTTATCTTTTGCAGACAAGTGAGCTCTCTTACCTGTGAGCTTCTTGGGGATAAAATTCTTGTCTTAGTCATCTTTGTAGCCCCATCACCTAACTCATAGTAGAGGCATCACCAGTGCTTGCTTTATGGATGTGTCCTGTTGAATGAATTGAAGTTAGACTAGAAAACACTTATGGGAAAGATGTCTCTATAGGGTTTCATGGAGGTAAGAAACATGGATTGTGACTACAGAATGGCAAGGAATAGTGGAATACTTGGCATCGCCTGCAAAAGAAAAACAAATATCCTACATCACAAATAACTGGGGTGGGTTTTTTTTTTTTTGCACTATGAAAATAAATATAGGAAAATGGCATAAAGCTATTAGGAAGAGATAGAATGAAGAATGAATGTTAATACCTCAAAAAGAAGGGGTGCCTTGGTGGCTCAGTCAGTTAAGCATCTGACTTCGGCTCAGCTCATGATCTCACAGTTCATGAGTTCAAGCCCCACATTGGGCTCCATGCTGACACCTTAGAGCCTGGAGCCTGCTTCCGATTCTGTGTCTCCCTTTCTCTCTGCCCCTCCCTGCTCACACTCTGTCTCTCTTTCTCTCTCTCAAAAATAAAATAAACTTTACAAAAATTAGAAAATACCTCAAAAAGAAGTATCTGTCCAAAGTAGAGACTCTTGTGAAAAATGTGAAAATTGTTTAAATGATTATTTATGGAAAAGTATATGTGCCTTTAATTGAGAGTGACTGATTGACAAAGTTAGAGGTTACTAAAGAGTATGGAAATAAAGTAGATCAGTAATAGAGGAAGTGCTCTTGGGGGGGAGCATTGAAGTTTTCAAAACTATCTTCAGAATGGGAAAACTTAGCCCAGAGGAAGAGTGAGGACATGTATAGCGTGAAAGACCCAGAATGGAATACTCTTTCCTGGAAATTGGAAAATCAAAGCTAAGACCCAAATAGCTCTATGAACTGAAGCCAACTAAATAAACCAGTTGGGGCTCTGATAGAGGCATCTTTCAGCAGCTAGAGACTTCATAGCTGAGCTTCCTTGGAGTCTCAGAGCCCAGGACAACTTTAGGAGAAATGAAACACACCAAGATAAATAAATGCAAGATGTCAGAAGGTGAAGTTTGAGTTAACATAAGCTGTGCTGTACAACAGGTAAGGGAATGACAAAACCTTGTATCTGCTTATTTATTTGTCCAGGCTCAAAATAGGATGCCAAAATTCTGTGATTGCAGAACTAGTGGGCTGGTGATCCCATAAGTTGATATGCATGGTGGAGATTTGGGGCTGGAGAAGGTAAGGGTCTGGGGAAACATGAGGAGATTGGAGGAAATATTATTGTCTGAGTTATGTATTGCTGCATAAAATATCACCACAAATTTAGCAACTGAAAGCAGCACACATCTCTTATCTCACAATTTCTGTGAGTCAGGAATTTGGATATGGCTTAACTGGAGACTTTGTTTCATGGTGTCTTTCCAGGCTGCAATAAAAGTGTCAGCTGGGGCTGGGGTCTCATTGGAAGGTTCATCTGGGGGAATTGACCAAGCTGACCAAGTTCATGTGGCCACTGGTGTGATTCGATTTTTCATGGGTAGTTGGATTGAGAGCCTCAGTTCCTTCCTGGCTATTGACTAGAGGCCTCCTTCGATTCTTTGACATGTGGGTCTCCCCAACAGGCTGCTTGCCTGCTCAAAGCATGAAAACCATGACGGCAATAGAAAGAATCAGCTAGCACGACACAGTTACAATCTTATGTAATGTAAGCACTGAAGTGATTTCCCATCACCTTTGCCATATTCTTTTGGTGAGAAGCAAGTTGCTAAGCCAGCCCACACTCAAGAGGAGGGTATTACACAAGGGTATACCAGGAGATGGGGATTATTAAAAGCCATCTTAGAGTTTGCCCACTACAATCACTGGTACAATCTGTGCTCTAGTGGTTTTAAAGAAATAGATTGTGGGTCCAGTTAAAACTAGGCGTTAGAAAACCTATGTACTTGGTGTGATTCTGTGAATAAAGTGTGCTGATTCATGACTCAGGTGACAGAGTCACAAAGTTAGGGAGAGACCAACCCTCCCCTTGCCTACCACTCTGCTATAGACAACAGTGCTGTTCAAGATGGCCACTAGCAGAGGACAGCTGTGCATGGTCCAGAAAGTTCCTATGGAAGAAGAAGTTATGACAAGGGACTCTAATAAGGAACTTAGATCAGAAGAACATGAGAGGACATATTTCTAAGCATAAAGTGAAATGCCCATTGAGATTCACAAAACTAAGTGAAAGAGTCTTTGAGGGAAGTCCGTGTTCCTCCTTATGAGTGTCTCTGCATTTGGTGTCATTTGGGCATTAAATGTTCATGTGATCTCTTGATGAAGCCTCTCTTCATATCTAAAACCACATTCATTATCTTTCCTGTCAAACTAGCCCCTCATCCAACGTCCCTATTTCTGATAGCAGTCATTCAGGCTCAACACCTTGGAATAATCTTCAACTCACTTGTACTTTCCTAGAGTCTCTGCTGCCAACTAACTCCACAATCACGGAGGTCCACAGCTCTTCTGCCCTGTTGCTTTCCAATACATGGCTTCCATGCCTGAGCCAATGTCACATCATGATTCAAGATGGGTGCTCCTGCTCCAGACATCATGTCTACATTCCTCCCAGGAGGAAGAAAGAAAGAAGTGTCACCCCAATGTTGTATCCACCACCAAAATACAGCTTACAGCCAATTGGCCAGAACTTAGCCACTCGTTGCTCCAAGGGAGGCTGGAAATATAAAATTTATTCTGGAAGCTATATTTCCAGTGAAAACCTGGAGGTTCTGTTTAATGAAGGAGAACTGATAGTGGGGGACAGTGCTCAGTCTCTGTCTTAGACTACCAAACTGAATTGGTTCCAAACTTTCTCAAGTTGAATTTAATTCTAACTTTAGAGCTAGAAGAGGGACTTTTAGAGATCATGTGGCATAATCTTAATTTTACAGAAGAGGACACTGGAATCCAGAGATGAAGTAACTTGCCCATAACAGGTTAGTGGCAAACTTGAAATTAGAACCTGACAAATTCCTCTTCCTAAAGTCTCCTGCAATTGTTAAGAGGAACACAGTATGGTTGAAAACCAGAGGCTGGGGAGGTAAGAAGGTTGAACTCATGTCCTCCATGCCATCAGCAAGTCATCTCTTATTGGACAAGTCACCCAAGTGCCTCTTAATTACATTCTCTGTAAAATGAGGGGATTGGACAATATGTCACCTCATTGTTCTTCCATTATTATAATTCCATATGATCCTATGATTTTTATGATTTTTCTATGCCTCCAGTTTTTCAATGGTGGTCTACTGCCCACTGTTCGGGTGTTTGAGGCCTTACCTGATGGACCCCAGACTGACATTTCAGATGTATACCCCATCCCCCTCTCCACACCACGCACTCATTCTCTGAACACAGCCCACATCTCCTTTTTGCCCCTTTGTTCATGGTGTCCCATCTGTTTGTGAAATAGACTGCTTCACTAACCCCCTTCTTTGGCGGTCAATAATCCTCCCCATGCGTCAAGGTCTTTCTAGATAGATACATATATACATAAAAATTATTAACCATTTATACTGAATTAAGCCTTGACCTGGGAACTTTTTTTCATTTTTTTAAAATATAATTTATGATCAAATTGGTTTCCATAGAACACCCAGTTGACCTGAGAACTTTAAATGTATTGACTCATTTAATACTTAAAATAAGTCTATGAGAGACATGCTCTTGTTATCCCCATTCTACAGAGGAGCAGACTAAGGCACAGGAAGTTAAGTAACTTGCTGTGGCACAAAATATGTTATTCAAATATGTTTCATCTTCCTCTTCCCGGGCACACATGTCCCATTGTCCTTTGTGATTAAGCTAAGACCCTGTGGCTGGCTTCTGACCAAAAGAATATGGCCTGGCCCTTAAAAACATCCCATGAATCTGTGTCTTTTCTTCCCCTTCTGCAGCATCTTCAGAAGCCATATGTTGATATGGTGGCATCACAAGATGATTGACCTTCCATCAGTCAAGGTCCCTCCTATCCTGACTATGCACTTGCCTAAAGGCATACAGCTATTAGAGGCAGAGACCGAATATGAAGTCGGGGCATGTGACTCCAGAGCTCAACACGGTCAATTTCTAGGCCATATAGCGCCTTCTCCTCCTACTTTTGTAACTTTCCCTAGGGAGTATTTCAAACATTTACAGAAGTTGAAATAGTAGTATAATGAACCCAAATCTACCCATCATCCAGATTAAGACATTATCAACTCATAACACCAAACCCCCTCAAATATCTGATTATAGATGGTCAGAGGACCTGAATAGACTTTTTTTTTCCAAAGAAGACATCTGGATGGCCAACAGACACATGCAAAGGTGCTCAACGTCGCTGATCGTCAGGAAAATGCAAATCAAAACCATAGTAAGGTATCACCTTACATCTGTCAGAATGGCTAGAATCAAAAAGACAAGAAATAACAAGCACTGACAAAGAGGTGGAGAAAAAGGAACCCTTGTGCACTGTTGGCGGAAGTGTAAATTGGTGCAGCCACTATGGAAACCAACATGGTAGTTCCTCAAAAAAATAAAAAATAAAAACACCATATGATCCAGTAATTCCACTACTGGTTATTTATCCGAAGAAAACAAAAGCACAGATTTGAAAAGATACATGCACTTCTGTGTTTATTGCAGCATTATTTACCACAGCCAAGATATGAAAGCAATCGAAGTGTCCATCAATACATGAATAGATGAAGAATATGTGGTGTATATACACAATGGAATATTACTCAGTCATAGAAAAGAATGAGATCTTGCCATGTGCAACAACATGGATGAATCTAGAGAGTATAACGCTGGGTGAAATAAGTCAAACAGATAAAGACAAATACCATATGGTTTCACTTATACATGGAATCCAACAAAACAAAACAAACAAACCAACGAACAAGAGAAAAGCAGAAACAAACCCATAAACACAGAGTACAAACTGATGGTTGCCAGAGGTGGGGGGATGGCATTGGAGGGATGGGCAAAATGGGCGAAGGGGAATGGGAGGCACAGGCTTCCAATTATGGAATGAATAAGTCAGAGGGAAGAAAGGTTCAGCATAGGGAATCTCCTCAATGGTGTTGTAGTAGTGTTGTGTGGTGACAGATGGTAATGATCACTCGTGATCAGCACAGAGAGCATAATGTATCGAATTGTCAAGTCACTGTGTTGTACACCTGAAACTAACGTAGTCTTCTGTGTCAACTATACTTTAGTAAGAAAGAGACATTATCAACTATGGCCAACCTTGTTTAATCTACAGTTCCACTCCCTCACTATTATTTGAAGCTACTACGTCATGATATCATTACACCTGTAACCATTGCACCATGTTATCTCTATAAACAGGATGTGGCTTTTTAAAAAAACATAACTATACCATTACTACATACATATATCATGATGTATATAAATGTTAAATCACTATTTATACACCTGAAATCAATATAATACTGTATGTCAACTATTCAATTTCAACTTTCAAAAAGTAAACAAAATAACTATGCCATCAACTGGCTAAAATGATAAGCAGGGGCGCCTGGGTGGCTCAGCTGGTTGAGCATCTGACTCTTAATTCCGGCTCAGGTCATGATCCCAGGGTCACGGGATGGAGCCCCGAGTCCGGCTCCACACTGAGTGAGCAGCCTAATTGAGACTCTCTTTCTCTCTCTCTGCCCCTCCCCCATTCATGTTCTCTTTAAAAAAACACAAAAAAACATGTGTCAACCTAAGATATGCTTAAATTTTTTTAATAAAATAAACTCATAAGCAGAAATTTGTGTACATATTATTAATGTGTATTTTCTTTGTAGTTTGTTTGAATCAGGAAAAATAAGGTATATACATTGCAATTGGTTGATAAGTCTATCTCTTTTTTAAAAACATTCTCCAATCTTCTTTTTGTTAGGCTTTGGTGAGAAATAATAGATATATAACATTGCATACATCAACAAAATGAAAAGGCAACCTACCAAATAGGAGAAAATATTTGCAAATGATATATCTGATAAGGGGTTAAAAACCAAAATATATAAAGAGCTCATACGACTCAAAACCCTAAAAACAAATAACCCAAATAAAAAATGGGCAGAAGGGTGCCTGGATGGCTCAGTCAGTTAAGCATCCGACTTCAGCTCAGGTCATGATCTCACAGTTTGTGAGTTCGAGTCCCACATTGGACTCTGTGCTGACAGCTCGGAGCCTGGAGCCTGCTTCAGATTCTGTGTCTCCCTCTCTCTCTGCCCCTCCCCCACTCATGCTCTGTCTCTCTCTGTCTCTCAAAAATGAATAAATGTTAAGAAAAAAAATTTTTTAATGGGCAGAGGATCTGAATAGACATTTTTCCGAAGAAGACATACAAATAGCCAACAGGTACATGAAAAGGTGCTCAACATCATTAACCATCAAGGAAATGCAAATAAAAAGCCCAATGAAATATCACCTCACAACTGTTAAAATGGCTGTCATCAAGAAGACAAGAGATAACAAGTGTTGGCAAGGATGCAGACAAAAGAGAACCCTCATGCACTGTTGGTGGGAATGTAAATTGGTGCACCCACCATGGAAATCAGTATGGAGGTTCCTCTAAAAATTAAAAATAGGACTACCACGTGATTCAGCAAGTGCACTTCTGGGAATTTGTCTGAAGAAAATGAAAACACTAACTCAAAAAAAGTATCTGCACCCCCATTTTCATTGCAGCATTATTTATAATAGCCAAAACATGGAAGCAACAGTATTTGTCAGAGAAAGATGGATATTGGATGACCTCACCTACATGTGCCATCCAAACACATGTGTGTGTTGCAAAATGGTTGACACAATAAAGTTAGCTAACACACCCATTACTTCACACAGTTACCTTTTTTGTGTGTATACTGAGAACATTTAAGATATCCTCTCAGCAACTTTCAAGTGTATAATACAGTATTGTTAATTAGAGTCACCACTCTGTATATTACATCCCAAGAACTTAATTCATCTTCTAGCTGGAAATTTGTATCCATTGACCAGTATCTCCTCCATTTCCCCCTACCACCCAGTCCCTGGCCAACACTATTGTACTCTCTTTGCCATGAGTTGGACTGTTTTTTTAATTCCACATATAAAAGAGATCACATAGTATTTGTCTATTGCTGTTCAGATTTATTTCACGTTAGCATAATGCCCTCAAGTTCATCCATGCTGTCACAAAAAGCTGAATTTCTTCTTTTTATGGTTGAATACTATTCTTTGTATATACGTATATATACACACACAGCACATTTTCTTTATCCATTCATTCATTGATGAACAGTTAGGTTGTTTCCTTAACTTGGCTATTGTGAATAATGCTGCAATAAACAGATATTTCTTTGAGATAGTGATTTCATTGTCTTCACATATACACCTAGAAGTGGGATTGCTGGATCATATGGTAACTCTTTTTTAAATTCTTTGAGGAACCTCTATACTGTTTTCCACAGAGGCTGTACCAATTTACATTCCCACCAACAGAGCAGAGGGTTCCCTTTCCTCCACATCCTGGCCAACACTTATTATCTCTTGTCTTCTTGATGACAGCCATGCTAGCAGCTGTAAAGTGATATCTCATCATGGTTTTGATTTACATTTCCCTGATGATTAATGATGTCGAGCATCTTTGATAAATATCTAGTAATCTCTAGGCACGCCCCTCTTTCTCTTCTTTGATTCTTTGTATTTTTTTATTAATATTTATTTATTTTTGAGAGAGAGAATGAGAGACAAGGAGACACTGAATCTGAAGCAGGCTCCAGGCCCTGAGCTGTCAGCATGGAGCCCAATGCGGGGCTCGAACTCACGAACTGTGAAATCATGACCTGAGCTGAAGTTGGACGTTTAACCGACTGAGCCACCCAGGCTCCCCTGTAATTTTTGTCTTTTTTCTTTTTTTTTTTCAAGGAAAATGAGTAGCTTGTCCTGTAGAATTTCCCATGATTTGGATCAATGCCACCTCTTTTGCTTTTTCTGGTTTCCCCAGTTGGATATCATTTTTCCCCTGTAGGAACCCTGCTCCCCAGAGCAATTTCCAGCCCTTTCCATCTCCATGTGACCTTTCACACCGCCCCCCCAACCCAAAAATCTAGACTTGTTTCTTGCGAACTAGGAACTTCATAACTTTTGTCAGATTGTTGGATTGATGTGCGGGTGTCAAGGTGGCCTTTGAGTTATGGGCTTTGCTGACAAAGTGGGGAGCCTTGCTGTTTGGAGAGAAAGCCTTGGCCAGGAAGGAAGGATGAGAAGGGTGAGGAATCTGGGCTCTGGAGTCAGACATATCCATGTTTGAGGTAAATCTCACTGTTTGCTGGCTGGATGACTTTGGGCAAATCATTAGCCTTGTCTGCATTGGTCAGAGTTCTTAGTTTCAAGTAACAGAAACAGAACCTAGTCAATCTAAGCACATAATAGGTGTTTTATTTATTTTTTAAGTTTAATGTATTTCTTTTGAGACAGTGGGGAGCCGAGAGAGGAGAGAGAGAATCTGAAGCAGGCTCCACACTGTTAGCGCGGAGCCTGATGCAGGGCTTGAACTCACAAACTGTGAGATCATGACCTGAGCAGAAGTCAAGAGTCAGAGACTCAACTGACTGAGCCACCCAGGCACCCCCAGAATAGGTGTTTTAGTGGTAGTTTGCAGAATAATTGGGAAGGAAGGAGAAAGTTGAGGCAAAGAAACCAAAAACAATATCCAGAACCACACCATGGACCTACACTGGTGAGGAAATCACTGTTGACACCACTAACAACAATTCCCAGCACTGGGTGCCACGGTTTGCACTGTTTGAGTCCCTGGTGATTCCCACATTCAGGCAGAGGGTTGGAAGCAGTGTTGGTAATATCTGAAAACGATTTAGAGACTCCATTTGGTCTGTTGGTGTCCTGACAATGCCTTTTCCTTGTGATCTAATGAATCAAACAAGATGACTCTTCTTTGCAGAAGAGGAATTTGACAGGTCCTAGAATGACAGCCAATGTCTTGGTTCTACCACTTATTTCCCTACCAGAAGGAAAGCCAAAACAGAGCCCCATCCTCCCCTGTGGCTCTTCAGGAAATGTTTCTAAGGTTCCCAGAACAACTTCTGAGCATTGCATACAGAGCTAGCACTGCCTCTATCAAAGTTTTTATTCCCGTCATAAAACTCTTCTTCATGTGGATCTCATGCTCTCCAAAGCTAACCTGATACATTAATTTTATCTAAGAGGTTAATGATTCATAAAGAATTATGCTGTAATGTCTTCTGCTTCATCTAATAAAAGCGATCAATTCATTAATTAATGCTACCCTTCCCTCAGCATTTATTGAACTTTCATTATGCTCTAGGTACTGTGATAGATATTGGAGACGCAGAGTGAACTAGACAGACGTGGTACCTGCTCTAATGGAGCCTATAGTCAAAATACGTCCACAAATTCTTTTATAATTTCCCTTTCAAGAGGTGAAACTTAGTTCCCTTCCCTTTGACTGTGGACTGAACTTAGTGACTCATGTCTAACAGATAGAATGTGGCAGAAGTAATGATATGTGACTTCTGAGACTTGAGACCTCCTAGAGCCATTACAGTTTCCTTCTTTCTCCCTTTTTTTGATCACTTGCTCTGGGGGATGTCACTGCCATATTGCAATGACACTCAAAAAGCCCAATGGAAAGGTCTATATAGCAAGGAACTGAGGCCTCCTTCCAAACGCTATGTGAGTGAACCTTCTTCTGAGCAGATCCTCCAACCCCAGTCAACCTTTCAGATGACTGCAGTCCCAGTGAACATCCTCTCTGCAACCTCATATGAGATCTTAAGTCAAAATCACCCAACTAAGCCACTCCTGACCCACAGAGATTGTAAAGTAATAAATGATTATTGTTCCAAGCCACTAGGTCTTGGGGTGATTTGTTATACAGCAATAAATAATGAATATAAGGTATAAATGTGCTATGAAAAAGGAACAGAGGATGCTATGAATACATATAAGAAAGGGTCTTACTCTATTTTGGAGAGTCCAATGAGTTCTTACTGAGGGGTCAGTTAAGCAGACACCTCAACAGAAAGGAGGAATTAGCCAGGACACAGGGACTGATGTAAAAGGGGAAGTATTCTGGACACAGAGAAACTTATGTGTGGAGGCAAAAGGAAGAAAGTAAGCACAATGTTGCACTCCAATGGGCGTGAAGAGAACTATAGAATCAAGAAAATACCTGCAGCCCTTCAAATCTAAGAGGGAGGGGACTTGAAATAAGGAAGTGGCTGTAGAGTTGGTAGGAAGTGAGTGGATTTGAAAGTTATTTGGGAGGCACCTGGGTGGCTCCGTCGGTTAAATGTCCGGTTAAATGTCATGATCTCATGGTGTGTGGGCCCTATGCGGACAACGTGAAGCCTGCTTTGGATTCTCTCTCTCTCTGCCCCTTGTGCTCTCGCACGCTCTCTCCCTTAAAAATAAATAAGTAAACTTAAAAAGAAAAGAAAAGAGAAAGTTACTTGGGAGATAGAATCCACAGATCTTGTCTACCCAGAGATTTGTTGGAAAGAAGGTGTAAAAACTCTCTTCCAATAATGATTTTCCCCTTGAACAGAAGGTTAGGTCATCTGTTCAGATGGAATTGGGAAAAGTAGAGAGTGCAGTGCTTTGAAGGATGTGGAGGAGGTTTGCAATAGCTGGAGTTGTGAGTGGGAGAATGCTCACAAGGAACATGTATGAGGATTGATAGACAGCATCAAGGAGCCATATTGAGGTGAGAGACTACAGATTTATGGAACCATCACTGTGCACAATGATTTGATTTTCTCTATCTATGCTCAGCAGTTCAAGCACAGGAGTGGGGGGAAAGGTCACTTGAATTCACTTAAGGTTGGAGGTTTTGTCTGGACAGGCAACACAGAAAGGCAATGAACAAGGATTTGAGTAGAGTTGGAGTGATAAACAGTGGTATATAAGCTGAGAAGGGGAAAACAATGAGAACAGGAAGGAGGCTAATAGACTGAGGTGTGGTGCACGTACCTCACATACACACACGTGGGTTGTGATGTGCAACCCAAATCACCTTTCAGTGAAGGACTTGTTGCCTCAGTTGCCAGCAATGCTGTCACAGGCTGCGCTGAGCTCTGTCGCCAGGCCTTTTGAGGATTGGTTCATAGCTGCAGAGTGCTAGCTGCCTCACCCCAAGTCTCACGCCCTCTTCAGTCGCCCATTTCCAATGACTAGTTAAGACAGGGGTATAAAGGCCTGGCTATCTTGGCCCAACTCAGAACAACACTTATAGGGCCATTGTAGCTTCAGAGCTTCCCTAAGGGACTCAACAAAGCTGTTACCGGGTTCACAGCACATCCCAACTTCTGCCCACTTCTGCTTCCTTTGCCTCCTTCCTACAAGTATGTATTAGTCCCAAGGGTGCTTCTTCATAAGCATCTTGCACACTAAACTCCCTGTGAGAGTTTGCTTCCTAGGGAAACCAACCTGTGACATGGTGTCTCTGGACTGAGCCCCAGTGAGGTTGAAGACTAGTATACTGGGAGTAACTGAGCGAGTTGGAAGGATGAAAGGGTGTAGTCCACAGGGTAAGATGTCTTAATTTATTATTTCAGAGGTGGAGTGTTTCTGCATGATGCCAAGGACAAGGGTGTAGCCAAGAGAGTGGGTGGCTAAAGTGGGATGAAGGTCGGAGTCATTGAGGATGAGGAAGTCACCAAGAATCCATTAAATCAATAAGCATTTATCAAGACTCTACTATATTAGCTATTTACTTCTGTGAACAAATTACCTCAAAATCTACAGGCTTAAAACAGCAAACATTTATGATCTCACAAGGTCTGTGGGTCAGGAGTCTGAGCATGGCTTACTTGTTTCTATCTGATCATCTCTAACAAGGCTTCAGTCAAAGGGTTGGCCAGGGCTACATCTCAAGTTTCGACTGCTCCACTTCCAATCCCTTCCAAGCTCACTCACGTGGATGCTGGCAGGCCTCAGGGACTCTCTGCATGTTGACCAGAGATATCAGTTCCTTGTTACCTGGGTGTTTCCATAGGGCGGCTCACAACATGGCGGCTGGCTTCCCTCAGAGTGAGCAAGTAAAAGAGTGTGAGAGGGTATTTAAGACAGAAGCCACTGTCTTTTGTAACCTAATCTCCAAAGTGACATTTGTCACCTCTGCTGCATTCTGTTTGCTAGGAAGGAGTCAGAGTTCATCCCACACCCAAGGAGAAGGGATTACACAGGGCATGAATAAGAGGTGGGGGACCACGGGAGCCATCTTAGAAGCTGCCTACCACACTTACTATGTGCAGGGCACTATTCTAGGTGCCAAAGATACAGCAGCGACCAAGCCTTTTTTCTTAACACATTCAAGTTGAGGGAGACAGGCAAAAACAAATACATACATAAGACGATTTAAGGACATTTGTGCTATGAAAATAACAAAGTAAGATAATGTGAAAGAGAATAACTGGGTGGCCAAGGAATGACTTTCTGAAGTGACGTTTTAGTTGTCAACTAGAAGGATGAGAGGTATTTATCCATGCAGAAATTTGGGAGGAAAAGTTGCCAGGCAGAGGGAACTGCAGACATAAAGAATGACCTTGGTGAGTTCACGTGCTAGAGCAGAGTGAGAGAATCCAAGAACCGGAAAAGAGAGACCGAAAGTGGTTGGGAACAAGATCATGCAGGGCCTTGTAACCCACGCATGGTGAGGAACATGGACTTTTTCCTAAAAGCAATGGGAAGCCACTGGAAGGTTTTAAGCAGATGGGAGACATGATGTAATTTGTGTTCTAAAAATATCACTTTGTGTGCTGTAGGGAGAATGTAGACTGAATGTTCAAAGCGCAGAGCAGAGACCCAGAAAGATGGCAGAATTTGGGATGGGGCGGAAGACAGAGAGGTAGATGCCTACATATTCAGTGAGTCATGGGGACTTTAGTAGATGACTGTAAAACACAAGGGCTATTGCTGGCAGGAAGAAGCTTCAAAGGAGTAGAGGTTTTGACATGAATGTGGAAGAATAGTGGTCTGAAAGCAGCACTGGGGAGCAAGGTGGCACCTACTCGACCTCCGGGCATGGAAGTTGGTAGGTTGTGAGGGACTGAGCAGCGCCCACTAGACAGGCCTGCTCAGGAAGCCAGGTTTCAGTTAAAGTGTCAGGACCTAAAGAGCATTAGGTGAGGAAATCAATGCCTGAACCAAGTGGCAGAGAGCCCTTTTGTCATCTGGCATTGCCGACTCATAGCAAAGATTATCCAGGGCCCTTCTCTGACCCTCATCAAATCTGAGGCAGAAAGAGACACTCCAAATTCTGAGAATTCGGAGGTGACTGTTAACAAGATAAGCTACTTTTTGAAATTAATTTTGGCTTTAGGCTTCAGCCTTTGAAATTCCAATTAGGTTATTAGCCAGCCAGCCTTCACAAATCTTCAATTGCCCTTCATCCTTCTACCTACTGCTTCCCTGTAAGTGACTCAGCTAAGGCAGTCTGCCCAGGAAAACGTTGTTTTCTGGCTTACTACAGTGAGATCCAGAGAAATAACAGGTAAGCAGGTCAAGGACCAGATCTGGCCCTGGAGTTGGAAGGTGTTTAAGCTTCCCCTAAAACAGTGTTTCTCAACCTTTTTTTTTTTTTTTTTTTTTTTTTTTTGTATTATGGTTCCACCAAGGAGCCTGTTTGGATATTTATTCCCTAATGTCTTCCCATGAAATGTTGCTACCACAGATGTTTATGCCCTTTGGAGGGCCACACACCCCCGTGACATCTAAGATGCCTCTACCCTCAGGCACCAACTTTGGCCCCCTCGGGGATGACACCACTCCCACTGAGAATGCCTCTCCTAATGCAAAGAGGCACTTCCAATGGGGAAGATTGCAGGCACAGGAGCAGAGCCCGTTGTGACATGCTTTAGAACTGGGGGCTGGGAGAAGTGAGCCCCTGACCCAAACCACATCAAATATGGAAACTATTGCTGCTACAGATAGAACTGTCACTGATACTTCATATATTGGAAGACATTTGCTCATTTGTTTTGTTTTGGAAATTCCACATATGAGTGAAATCCTATGGTATTTGTCTTCCTCTGACTAAGCAAAGGATTTAAGAGAGAGAGAGAGAGAGAAACCAAAAAACAGACTCTGCTCTAGAGAACAAATTGATACTTATCAGAGGGGAGGTGGAGAGGATGGGGGAACTAAGGGATGCAGATTAAGGAGGGCTCTCATCATGATGAGCACGGGTGATGCATGCAAGCATTGACTCACTACGTTGTGCACCTGAAACGAACATAGCACTGTATGTGGACTATAGTGGAATTCAAATTAAAAAAAAAACTGAATAAAAAACAAACAAATAAGTTAGAGGTCAGTCTTCTGTGCTTCAATGACTTATCCTTGATTGGTTTCATTGGGACACGATGGTTCCTCTTGGGACAGATCGCTGAATTGAGTTCCGGGGTGACAGAGAAAATCCTGTAGCAAAGGTGGCCACCTCGAGGTATGCTGTTGCTCCATTAAACAAACCATGACGTGTCCCTCTCACCACAAGAGCTGGCAGTGGCTGCTAGCTAGAATCTTCCATCTTCTGTGTACACATTAAGCAGCCCGCACATCCTGCCTCCTGCCCCCCTGGCTGTGGCCCCTCTAGCCATCTGGCAAGAGGAGCACGTGCAGCCCCCCCAGGAGGGCTGCCCTCCCTCTCTATCTCCTCAACCATTGCTGATCAGCTGGAAGGTAGCGGGGACAGAGGCAGGGAGTCAGCTCCCCAGAGAGCAGCTTCTATCTGAGATCCAACAGAGAGCTGGGGGACCCTGTGCCTGGGGAATGGAGCTGGGGGAGAGGGTGCCTCTCCCCACCCCACCCCCACCCCTCGGCAAACACTCTCAGGCTGCCAGAAGCTAAGACAGGCTACCATGACCAGATGCTCTGTTATTAACTGGGCTTTGGTTCACCTGAGCCTCCTGTCCCTGCTGAGCAACAGCAGGCAGTCTGCCTCCATTCTCAAGCCCATGTTTAGGTGTGGAGGGGCTTGGATGGACTGTATCTATAAAGAGAATCGCTAAATAGCTCTCAGGCTGCACTACCCTATTTTCTCATCTCCCAGGCATACCCAGCCTCCCAGCATGCTCCCCGACACAGTCTGATCATGGAATAGAACAAAATCAGTGTGTTAGCCCCCTTCCTTGAAGACTCATGTGTTCGGCCCATGTGACGGTCCCCAGCACCTTGCACCCTCCTGAGCTCACTGACTTCCCTTGGAGAAGACTCCCATGGGTACTGAAGGATTAGCCCTCCCCCACCTTCAATTAATACAGGAAGACACCCTACAGCAGGGTTCTTAACTCTGACCCGTAAGTCCCCCACTGCAGTATGTATTGGAACCATCTGGGCAGGGGCCTCTGGGTGGCTCAGCCTATTAAGCATCTGACTCTTGGTTTCGGCTCAGGTCATGATGTCATGGTTCTTGAGTTCAAGCCCCACATCAGGTTTTGCGCTGACAACACGTGGAGCCTGCTTGGAATTCTCTCTCTCCTCCCTCTCTATCCCTCCCCTGGCTTGTGGTAGCATGGGTGCTCTCTCCCTCAAAATAAATAAATCAACTTAAAAAACAAACAAACATCTGGATAGCGTGTCTGGGCAGAGGCTCCAGAGATTCCCGTTCAGTAGGTCTGGGATAAAGCATAGGCCCTGGGATATTTAAAAAAATTTTTTTTCATGTTTATTTATTTATTTTGAGAGAGAGAGAGAAAGCACAGGCAGGGGAGGGGCAGAGACAGAGGGAGAGAGAGAATCTCAAGTAAGCTCCATGCTAACAGCACAGAGCCTGATGCAGGGCTAAATCTCATGAACCATGAGATCATGACGTGAGCCAAAATCAAGAGTCAGACCTTTAACCAACTGAGCCATCCAGGTGTGCCCCAGGCCAGGTGACCTTCAGTGACCCAGATGCTCAGCAGTCTGAAACCAGAGTTTGGGAAGTAGTGCCCTAGGGAGCTCATGGGTGGGCTTCAGGAATTCCTTGGACCCCTGGCACCCCGTGTACCTTACATGTTTGGTGCTTTTGTCCAAATAGAGGCGTACACAATTAAGAGGCACTACTCTAAAAAAGTAGTCAGAACATACTGTTTATTTCATGGGAAGAAAGAGCAAACACTGGTCAACAGAAGAGGCCAGTGGGTCCCCTGGGGGAAGCTGCCCATAGAAGGAGAAAGTGCCACCAACATGGAAGAATGACCCTGTGGCGCTCAGAGAGCAAAAGCTGAGGTCTGGGAAACCCTGTGAAAAAATCAAATATTTGTCAAATCATCCCTATCAGTGGCTTATTTCAGCAAGACTCAGGCCTCTATGAAAGCTGCTTTGCACATGAAGCACTTCATCCTTCAATAATAGCACCTTTCCCTCTTGGAGTGATGATGTGCTTTGCTCGTACTTTAATGAAAGGAGAAAGAGAGGTGGGGAGAGGAGAAGGAAGAAAGAGGGCGAACTACTGCAAAGTCATTTCTGATCATATGAGGAAGATAAGGATATCAAAAAAGATAAAGATAGCTTCACCTGTGATTCTCTCTGTCGTTGACACGCACATGCACGCACATACACACACACACACACACACACACACACACACACATACACACAGTGGGATGGTGTCATCATGGACTGACCGTGTGGTATTATTTGAGAGACCTCGGCACAAAAGTGTCATCTGCCCCATCAGTCACTCCACCTTTGTATCTTTGTGGATCTTGAATCCTGAGGTTGTCTCCTCTCTCAAATTTTCCTATCAGAATTTAAATCCTCTCGTTGGAGACGGAGATTTCAACCAGGGGTTCCTAACCTGGATCGGTGGATGCCCCTAGGCTGTGGGAGGTTTTTTTAGTGAGTATCACGATTACCAGACTGGGTTGAAATGCAGATTCCATGGCCCCATACGTTTGCAAAGAGTCTGGTTCCTCCACTCTGGGGAGGGCCTCAGGAGTCTGAATTTTAAACAAAGCTCCCAAGAGCCTCTGATACGTGTTCTCCTTAGGCCGCACTTCAAGTTCCAGAGGGTTGCGAACACCTGTGGGCATGTTATATGTGAGTCTCTTTCTGGGCATTGGGTCCACAGCTTTAATCAGATTATGGAAGATTCCTTGACTTGAAAGAAGATAGTCACTAATCAGGTAACATTTTAGCAAGGAATTGCAAAAGTAGGGTCCAGAATATAAGGGGTGGGGCCAGAAGGAAAGAAAATTGCTTAGACCGTAGATAAATGCAGGAAAAGATTCTCAATACAGTCACCTTGCTACCTGCTCTAATTGAAAAATGGAAGAAATTATAACAAGTATAAGGACTAAAGAGAAGGATCTGTAACCTGGGGGGAAAATTTTTTTAATTTACATCACAAAGATCTAATTTCCTTACTATATAAAGAGCTGCTGCAGATTAATAAAGAAAAAGACCACTAAACCAATAGAAGAATGGGCAACAGATGTAAACAAACAGTTCGAAGAAAAGGAAATATAAATGGCTCTTAAACACATGAAACGATGCCCAGTGTCACTTATTATAAGGGAAATACAATTTAATATTGCAATGAGATCTCCTTTTTCATCTGTCACATTAAGGAACACAAAAAAGTTGAATAACACACTGTGCTGGTGGGGATAAAGAACAATGTAGCCAACGCGTATAAAAGCTACAAATGCCTGCCCCATTTGATGCAACCTGACCACTTTTAGGAGCCTGGTTAAATTAAATTATTCATGGCAATCCATACAAAGGAATAGGATGCAGCTATAAAATGGTAGTCTTTTTTTTTTTAATGGCTAGTCTTTTTATGTGCTTATGAAAAGCATTTCTAAGATGCGTGGTTCTGCGAAAGAAAAAGCAAGATGCTTGGGGCGCCTGGGTAGCTCAGTTGGTTAGGCGACTGACTTCGGCTCAGGTCATGATCTCATGGTTTGTGAGTTCCAGCCCCTCGTCAGGTTCTGTGCTGACAGTCAGAGCCTGGAGCCTGTTTCAAATTCTGTATCTCCCCTCTCTCTACTCCTCCCCTGCTCACGCTCTGTGTCTCCCTGTCTCTCAATGATAAATACACGTTAAAACATTTTTTTTAAAAAAAGCAAAAGCAAGATGCTGAACAATGTGTGTGATGTGTTGCCATCCGTGGCAACAGTACGGGCCTATTTGCTCATGTTTGTATAGACGCTCTCCTGCAGGATATGCCAGGACCTGTTAACAATGGTTAGACAAGACAGGGTTCGTGAAGAAAACTTTTTTCGATACCCTTTTGCTCTGGGATGCCTGGTCCCCTAGGGGAGAGGCCAGGCCACACCTCTGCAATCTCCAGCTCCCAACCAGGCACACTGTGGGTGCTCAAAAAATTTGAAAGATGAATGGATGGGATATATTCTACTCCTCGGTATGCTGAGTGTCAATAAGATTGAGAACCATTACACCCCAGGCAAGAAGAGCTTTAAGAGAGCAGTTTCTCAAGGTCTTCTCTATACCTTAAAATCAACTTCTCCTTCGGGGCACCTGGGTGGCTCAGTCGGTTGAGCGTCAGACTCTTGATCTCGGCTCAGGACTTGCTCACAATTCTTGGGATCAAGCCCCGAGTTGTCTGCGCTGATAGCGTGGAGCCTGCTTGGAATTCTCACTCTCTCTCTCTCTGCCCCTCCCCTGCCAGTGCTTTCTCTCTCCCTCTCCCTCTCCCTCTCAAAATAAATAAACTTAAAAAAACTAACTTGACCTTTAAGGCCTGGTTCATAGGCTGACTCCTCCATAGGGACTTGGATAACCTCCTTCCCTGAGGCCCCAACCCCATCTCCTATGGGTTAAAGCTCGTTTCGTTCCTGTGTACTCCTATAGCATTTTCCTTAAACTCTTCTCATAGAATGTATCTCCGTCTGCTTTGTGGTTTAGATACTAATTTGGATATTGGTTTCTCCCAGATTTAAAAAAGCAAATTTCTAAGTAGCTGGGACTCTCTCTTCCCCATCTCTGTCTGTACCTCCTCAGTGCCAACACAATGAATGTAGATGATTCACAGTCAAGGCAACACAGCCCGCTTGACAAGACATCCCCGGCAGGAGTGTGCTCCAGATTGTACCACAAAAGACATCGGCACGATGGGTGATAATAGCCACGAAAATAGGCCTTAACTGGGCCACCTCTTCATGAGTCACTTGATTTACTCAGATGTTTGAAGTAATGTCTGTCACCAGCCAGTTAGGCATTAGCAGATAGGACTCAGCAAATTGTCTGCATTTCTTTCCAGTTCACCAGGCATGGAGCAGAGGGCAGGGGAGGAGGGGTGGTCTTATGCTTCCTCTCCTCTCTCCTTCCATGTTCATAGCAGGTCTCATGAAGCAAACAGGCTTACTTCCATTCACTCCAGATGTGGCTTCAAAATCCCTCTCAAAAGACAGCAGCTACCTACCCATCAACTGGAACTAGCATACAAAGCAAAATCTATTTGCCATCATATCCCCTGGAGCAGAGTACCCTGCCGGCGTATTATAGAAGTGCTCCCAAGGGCATTGAGTCCCAGGCATATTCTAAGCCTGCAGGAGTTATGATCAACCTACTTGTGAGCCTTGGACACCGATGGGCAAATGCACCGGGCCTGGCAGTGCTACGTCCGAACTGATGGGCAAGTTTTCTCTGCCAGTAACTTGGAGACAGACAGACCTCTTTTATCTGGAATCCCATTCATCAGAATTCCAGGTCACTGGAACCTCCCTATCTTTCTTCTTTCTCCTACCTCCATCCCCAAACAAACACAAAAATACATTATCCTTTTAGGAAGTAGAAGAAATAGAAAGGAAAAAAGCTCCCATGAAGATTTTTGTTTTATTGAATGAATGAGTGAATGACTGAATGAATTGGAGGGAGAGAGTGCAAGCAGGGGAAAGGGCCAGAGGGAGAGAGAAACAGAGAGAGAGAGAGACAATCTTAGGCAAGCTCCACACTCAGCATGGAGGCCAACACAGGGCTCGATCCCATGACCCTGGGATCATGACCTGAGCTGAAATCAAGAGTTGGATGCTCAACCGACTGAGCCACCCAGGCACTCTGGGATTTCTGTTTTAAAACAACGCTACTAGGACATGTCTTGAGATCTGGCCACACTGGGCCAAATCCCCTGCATTCCTTCTCAGAGTATGATTTCCAGTCCCATGTCTGGATAGCAGCCAGTGGTGCTCACTTAGGACCCATGAACTTACAACACACCCAGCTCAACAGAGAATCAGTAGTCACACATGATTCCCAGCCTTTCCATGAGTTTAAGTCAGGAGTCTGCAAACTACAGCCCAAGGGCCAAATCCAGCTCACCACCTATTTTTGTAAATAGGTTTTATTGGAACATATGTTTGCTGCATCATTTACATGCTGTGTATGGCCACTTGCAAGCTACAATGACAGAGTTGTACAGTTGCGACAGAAACTGTATGTAAAATATTTACTCTCTGGCCATTTATAGAAAAGGTTTGTAGACCCCTGGCTTAGACCACCTTTTTTGTTTAGATTTTTTAATTTTATTACTATTATTTTGTAAGTAACCTCTACACCCAACATGGGGCTTGAACTCATGACCCCAAGATCAAGTGTCACACACTCTGCTGACTGAACCAGCCAGGCATCCCAAAACCACTCTTTTTTTAAAGTTTATTTATTTATTTTGAGAGAGAGAGAAAGAAAGAGAGAGAGAGAGAGAGAGAGAGAGAATCCCAAACAGGCTCCACACTGTCAGGACAGAGAGCCCAACATGGGGCTCGATCCCACGAACTACAAGATCAAGACCTGAGCTGAAACCAAGAGTAAGATACTTAACCAACTGAGCCACCCAGGCACCCCTTTTTTAAACTTTTTGGGGGGAATCACACCAATATGGCCAGAGCTCTGTCTGCCTCTGATCTGTCATCTGTACCATGGGAATAATAGCATTTCTTGATTCCTAATGTCATTCTGAAGATAAAATAATTAATGCATACAAAGTATTTAGCACAGTGCTTGGCACATAATAAGAACCAAGCAAATGTTACATCTTTATCTTGATTACACTGCTTACTCATAATGGCAGTCCTGAAAAAACACATATTCTTAGGCAGGGTGCCGCCAGCCCTGTAATTACTGTATGTAGGTTGCACTTCCAATTGTGCAATGAGCTGGAAAAGGTACAGAGAAGGAGCCTCCAATAATCATGGAAATCGGAGCTGCTGCCTAGGGGAATCCTGAACAGATTATCTCTTTCCTGTGGGAAAAGGTGAAGAACATCCTAAAAGTATGTGTGGAGAGGCGATACAGTTTATTGGTTGAACACTCGGGGCTCTGGAGTCTGACAGACGAGGCTTTAAATTCTAGCTCTGCCACTCACCATCTTGGGGACCCTTAGGATGTCATTGTGGATCTAAACAAAGACCAACCAAGTGAGAACAAGCAAAGGCTATTTATTTTGAGCTTGCTGTAGCAAGTAAAAGTCAGTCACTTTTACGCGGGCTAAGGCAGAGACTAAAAGGCAGGCAGAGGAGTGGGAAAGTGTTACAGTGGAAAAAGGAAAGGGTTCAAGGGTGCCCTGACTGGATGCTGTTGGCATGAGGAAGCTGCAGGCGGGCTAACTAGAAGAAGGATATCCGGGTTGTTGGTTTTTTTTTTAATTTTTGTAAAGTTTTATTTAAATCCCAGCTAGTTAACATATAGTGCAATATGAGTTTCAGGTGCAGAATTTAGTGATTCAACACTTAGGTACAACACCCGGTGCTTATCACGACAAGTGCCCTCCTCAATCCCCATCACCCATTTAGCCCATTCCCCTGCCCACCTCCCTTCCACTAACCATCAGTTTATTCTCTGTAGTTAGGAGTCTGTTTTACGGTTTGCTTCCCTCTCTTTTTTTTCCCTCTATGTTCATTTGTTTTGTTCCTTAAATTCCACATACAAGTGAAATCATATGGTATTTGTCTTTCTCTGACTGACTTATTTTGCTTAGCATAATACTCTCCAGTTCCATCCATGTTGTTGCAAATAGCAAGATTTCATTCTTTTTAAAAACAGTTTTTTGAAATGTTTATTTATTTATTTTTGAGACAAGGAGAGAGAGAGAGAGCAGGGGAGGGGCAGAGAGAGGGGGAGAGAAACAATTCAAGCAGGTTCCTCACTGTCAGTGCACAGCCCGACACAGGGCTCAATCCCACAAACCACGAGATCATGACCTGAGTTGAAATGAAGAGTTGGACTCTTAACAGACTGAACCACCCAGGCGCCCCATGGTGCCTTTTTTTATGGCTGAGTAATATAACATTACACACACACACACACACACACACACACACACATACACAGTGTATTCATATACAATGTATACCAGGTAATTGTATGTTGTATATGTATGTATGTCTGTGTATACACCACATCCTCTTTATCCATTAATCAGTCAATGGACATTTGGGCTCTTTCCATAATTTGGCTATTGTTGATAATGCTGCTATAAACATTGGGGTGCATGTATCTTTTCAAGTCAGTATTTTTGTATATCCTTTGGGTAAATACCTAGTAGGGCAATTGCTGGATCTTCGGGTAGTCCTATTTTTAACTTTTTGAGGAACCTCTATACTGTTTTCCAGAGTGGCTACACCAGTTTAGAAGCAGGGTATCCTATGTGATTGGTTAGAGGTGCATAATTGGCTTTCTGTGGTTGGCCCTAAGTTCGAAGCAGGGACAAAAAGTATGGGATCGTGGGCAGAGAGAGAATCCCAAGCAGACTGTGATGTCAGCACAGAGCCCAATGCGGGGCTCAATCTCATGAACCATGAGATCATGACCTGAGCTGAAACCAAGAGTCAGACGCTTGAGTCACCCAGGTACCCAGAGGGTTTGAGATTCTGTCCTTGAATCTGTTTAGCACAGAATCTGGAACATAAGTGCTCAGTGCATGTTAACCACTGTCTTACTGGCTTGTTAACTAAATCCTGAAATGAGAACTTCGTGGAATGGTACTCCTCAGAGTATAAAGGAGGCAATATTAGCAGGAAAAAAAAGGAAAACAGTGTACCTTACAAGAAATATCACGCACAGGATCCACAACAGCAAGAGTGAAGCCATAGTAACAATTACCATGAGCCAGGTATGACTCAGAACAGGTTACATGTATTGGTTTATTTAATCATTATAACTACCTTATGAGGTGGATACTAGCAACATTGTTATCCTCATCTGACACAGGTAACTTTGACACAGAGAGGTTAAGTAGCTCGCCCAAGTATACACAACTTGTGTGTGGGCCAGGCAGCTGAGCAGTAGTCTATGTTTTTTTTTTTTAATATTTTATTTTTATTTTTATTTTTTTAATATTAAATATAATTTATTGTCAACTTGGTTTCCATACACCACCCAGTGCCCGTCTCAACAGGTGCCCTCCTCAATGCCCATCACCCACTTTCTCCTCCCTCCCACCCCCCATCAACCCTCAGTTAGTTCCCAGTTTTTAAGAGTCTCTTATGGTTTGCCTCCCTCCCTCAAGCAATAGTCTATGTTCTTAACAATTCTGCCATTCTCACAAGACATTATACATGCTGAGTTTAAAAACAGGGCTTCGCAACCTGTTTTGGCTTGTGGGCTAAATCTAACCCAAAGTCTATTTTTATAAATAAATTTGAATTGGCACACAGGCACACCAATTCATTTGCATGTTGTCTATGACAGCTTTCACACTACAATGGCAGAGTTGAGTAGTTGCAACAGAGATCATGTGGCCTGCAAAGCGTAAAAAACATTTACTATGTGGCCCTCTATATCAAAAGCTTGCCAACTCCTGGCTAGCTCAGTGGATGCCCAACAGATATTTCTTTAATGAATGAATATACTTATTTACTTATTTAGCAAACATTTGCATAGCACTTACTATAGTCAGACACCGTTCCAAGTGCTTTCCAAATTTTAGTTCATCTATTCCTCATAACAACCCAGCAAGACAGGTGGGATTATTGTTCCCATTTTACAGAAAGAGAAACTGGAAAACGGAGAGGTTCTGCATCTTGCCCAAAGTTACACAGGTTGTAGGTAGAAGCGCCGGGATTGAACCCAGGCATTCGGGCTCTGGAGTCCATGCTATCTATGCTGTGTAAACAGATCATAGGTGGGACCTAGTTTTTCTGGTGTTCTGATGAGGGAATTGCTGAATCGTTTTGAGAAGGTGAAGGATGTGGTCAAAGCAGCAAAAGGAGATAAAGTGGTCGAACTCCACATATCCCCTCAGACTTGGTTGATGGCAAGGAGATGCTGAAGAATACAAATTAGGGGCACCTGAGTGGCTCAGTCAGTTAAGCATCGGACTTTGGCTCAGGTCATGATCTCATGGCTTGTGAGTTCGAGCCCCACATTGGGCTCTGTGCTGACAGTGTGGAGCCTGTTTGGGATTCTCTCTCTCCCTCTCTCTCTGCCCCTCCCCCATTCTCTCTCTCTCTCTCTCTCTCTCTCTCTCTCTCACACACACACACACACACACACACACAAAGTAAATAAATAAACTTAAAAAATAAAAAGAGGCACAGGGTGGCTCAGTTGGTTGAGTGTCTGACTTCATTTTGGGTCACGGTCTCACAGTTCATGAGTTAGAGCCCCATATTGGGCTCACTGCCACGAGCACAAAGCATTCTTCAGATCCTCTGGTCTCCTCTCCCTGCCTCTCCCCTGCTTGTGTTCTCTCTCTCTTTCTCAAAAATAAATTAACATTAAAAAAACAATAATCATAATTTTTTTAATTAAAAAAAAGTAAATCCCACCATGGAATAAGGCAATAAGAAGCAATTGGTTTAGTGCAAATTCACCCTCACTCCTAAAAAATAAAACAAAAAATGATGGGTGGACTATGTTTATTGTATTAGACACTTCCTCTTTCTGTCTCCGCACTACCTCAGTTATACCACAGCTGCTACTAGGGAGGGACAGCAAATGACATCAAATGCAATTATAGCTTCAAGGTACAATCCTGGGCCACCAATGAGTCATCAGTTGGCTTCCTGTTGGAGCTGGAGGAAGTCTACCTGTTGGCAGCTTCCAGAAGACCTTTTTGCACATGACTAAGGATGAGGGGTCAACAGAAGCAGCTGACTGAGAAAGAAAAGTCTGAGAGAGACAAGAGAGTCTGTTCTTCTCTTCCTGGTAGGACAAGCAGGATGCCAGGATACTACACCCACGCTGGGGGCCTGGGCTGCACACCTGGGTCGAGATTGGGGTTAGGCCTGCCTGAGGGCTTCTAAGCTTAAAGCCACAGGTGATCTGAAAGCCAGTGATCAAGGCAGAAGCTGAATCTTAAATCCAGGCGGACAGTCCAAATGAAGTGCCAATCCCAATGGGCAGACCAGAAAATCTGGCCTTTTCTAGAGAAAGCCAGGCACAGAAGACCAAAGCAAGAAGGATAGAGACAGTGAGTGAAAGGCAGAGCCAGTGGAGACACCCTGAGATCTCAGGACAGAGTTACAGAAACTTTTTATTGGGTGACTCGGCCTTGTCTCTGAGTAGGGATGACAATCCAACCACCATGAAAGGGAGGCAGTATAGTCAAGTGGTTAGGAACACAGACTCGAACATCACAACATCAGAATGTAAATCCTAATTGTTTACCCTGTGGCCTGTGGCTGGTCACCTAGCCAACCTAAGCTTCAATATCCATATCTGTGAAATGGAGATAAAAAAAAAAAAAAAACACTCACAGAGAGTGTTGAGTCCAGTTGAGCCTCCATCTTTGACCCAGGTCATGATCTCACGGTTTGTGAGTTCGAGCCCTGAGTCAGGGTCTGTGCTGACAGCTCAGAGCCTGGAGCCTGCTTCGGATTCTGTGTCTCCCTCTCTCTCTCCCCCTCCCCCACTTACATTCTGTCTGTATGTCTCAAAAAATAAACATTAAAAAATTATATTAAAAAAAACACTTGCAGGGTTAAAAAAAATAAGAGAACATGGTAAGTACTTAGTACGCATAAGTAATAAGTGCTGCTTAATATGATTTTTAAAGGGTGTCAAATTGGCTCAAAGGATACATGTCAGATATTTCCAGGCAAAACCTGCATATTACCCACACCCCGACTTGGAATGCTTAAGTGTGTCCCCTTAATAGGAGGCGGGAGTTACGCCCACTGCTGTACTCCCATGGTTGGCTCTGTGAAGGGCACCGCTGGCCGCCAAAGTACTAGGCAAGTGAAATCACTCTTAGACCTCCTCTTCTGGAGGGGGTTTTCTCTTTCCCAACAACCCTTCTTCCTCCAAATGAGCAGGTCCTGCTGGCCTAATTCTGTGAAAGAAAAAAGACCTACACAGACGTAGGTGCTAGAGACATACGTTTCTCAATGTCAAGAAATATTGGGATTGCCCAAAGAAGGGTTTGGTCACATCCCTGGAAGACATAGGAAGAAGGTAGAAAGGGAAGGGATAGATTTCAGAATGTTATCATTTCAGACTGATGGGGGGCTGCTTGGTTACTGGTTTTCTAAGTATGTTTTGCTCAGCAGTTACCTAATAATCTACCAGGGGAACTAGCAAATAATGCAGATTCTAAACCCCTGGAGTTCTGACTCCTTAAGGTCTGTGTTGTTGGGTTCTTTTTTTCAGTTTATTTATTTATTTTAAGATAAAGAGAGAGAGCACAAGCAGATAAGGGGCGGGGAGAAGGAGACAGAATCCCAAGCAGACTCCGGGCCATCAGCACAGAGCCCGATGTGGAGTTCGAACCCACAAATGAGGAGATCATGATCAAGAGTCAGAAGCTTAAGTAACTGGGCCACCCAAGTGCCCCTTACACTCTGTATTTTTAACAAGCTTCCAAGTGGATTCTGTTATTCTATTTTATTATATAATTTTTGAAGATACATTCACATGGCAAAAAAACTTTGAAAACATGGAAATGTGCAGAGCAAAAGCTTCCTTAAGAAAACCCGCCCCGCCCTGAGCTGCCCAGTTCCCACCCTACCCCACCCCCACCGGTCCTACGGACCTAGGCACCTGCTGCTATTTACTTCTTCTGAATCCTATCAGAGTTTCTTTATCAGATGCTTTCTTAGATACCAAACAAAGGCAGATATATATTTTTCACTTTCTTCCCACAAAAATGAGCACTTCACACAGTGTTCTGCATTTTTTTTAAACATTTTTTTAACGTTTTATTTATTTTTTGAGACAGGGAGAGACAGAGCATGAACAGGGGAGGGTCAGAGAGAAGGAGACACAGAATCCGAAACAGGCTCCAGGCTCTGAGCTGTCAGCACAGAGCCTGACGCGGGGCTCGAACTCACGGACCATGAGATCATGACCTGAGCCAAAGTCGGCCACTTAACCGACTGAGCCACCCAGGTGCCCCTAGTGTTCTGCATTTTTAAGAAAAAAAAAAAAAAATATATATATATATATATATAAAGTAGAGATCTTTCCATATGTGAGAAAAAGGAGCCCTTGAACCCTTGTGCACTGTTGGGAACGGAAACTGGTGCAGCCACTGTGAAAAACAGTATGGGGTTCCTCACAAAGTTAAAAATAGAACAACCATATGACTCAGGAATTCCACTGCTAGTTATTTACCCCCCCCACTTCACCCCCCAAAACACTAGTTTGGAAAGATATACAGACCCCTATGTTTATTATAGAATTATTTACAATAACCAAGATATGGAAGCAGCCCAAATGGCCATCAGTGGATGAATGGGTAAAGAGGATGTGCTGTATACATATACAATGGAATATTACTTGGCCAAGAAAAAGGATGAGCTCTTGCCATTTGCAACAACATGGATGGCCCTAGTATTATGCCAAGTGAAATAGTCAAGCAGAGAAAGACACGTGCCATGTGATTTCACTTATGCATGGAATTTTAAAAACAAAGCAAGTGAACAAACAAACAAACAAAAAAAGCAGAAACAGACCCGTAAATACAGAGAACAAACTGATGGCTTCCAGAGCAGAAGGGAGTGGGAGGATGAACAAAATGGGGGAAAGGGATTGGGGGATACATACAGGCTTCCAGTTATGGAAATGAACAAGTCACAGGGATGAAAGTAACAGCACAGAGAATACAGTCAATGGTGTTGTAATAGTATTGTGTGGTGACAAATGATAGCTATACTTGTTGTGAGCACAGAATCATGTACAAAGCTGTCAAATCACTCTAGCATACACCTGAAGCTAATGTAACATTGTGTGCCAACTAGTCTTCACTTAAAACAAATTTAAAAAAAATTAAAGTTACTTATAGAAATTAAGAAAAAAGATCTTTTCATATCTGTTATAGAGAACTTTCTTGGTATTTTCACAGTTTTATAATATTCCATTATGTGCATGTCCCAGACTTTAGTCCAGTAGTCACTTTTTTCTTAAATATTTATTTTTGAGAGAGACATAAAGTGCAAGCAGGGGAAGGGCAGAGAGAGAGGGAGACACAGAATCCGAAGCAGGTTCCAGGCTCTGAGCTGTCAGCACAGAGCCCGACACGGGGCTCGAACCCACGAACTGCGAGATCATGACCTGAGCTGGAGTCGGTTGCTTAACCGACCGAGCCACCCAGGTGCCCCACTATTTTTTTTTAGAGAGGGAGAGAGTGCATGAGAGTCAGGGAGAGGGGCAGAGAGAGAGAGAGAGAGAGAGAGAGAGAAGGAGAATCCCAAGAAGTCTCCATGCTCAGCATGGAGCTCAAGGCAGGGCTCGATCCCACAACCCTGGAATCATGAGCTGAACTAAAATCAAGTCAGATGCTCAAGTGACTGAGTCACTCAGGAACCCCACCAGTCACTTTTTGATGGGCACACGGGTTGTTTCGAATCCTCTAGTAACTCATACAATCAATGCATGTAATGAATCACCTTGAACGTGCATCATTTTTCAGATGTAGGATATGTTTCTAAAACTAGGGTTTCCTCTCTGGCTGATTCTCATGCACACTTGAACTTAGGAACCACTGGCTTAGGGTTGCTGATGTGATCGGACTAAATTACACCAAAGCCTTTATGTTTGGACTCACAGAATGGCAGAAATGGGAGGACCCTTAGAGGTCTTCTTCCTCATTTTACAGATGAGGAAGTTCTCAGATGGGGAGGGGACTCGCTCAATGTTGCACATGCATATTGGTAGCAGAGCTGAAACCGGAACCCCAGTCTTGTTACTCCCAGGCCAGTGTCTTCTGCCTGTGATTATCATCAACAACAAACATGGAGTGTGCCGTGCAGCATACAATGTTCTCTAGCTGGAGTAGATAGGGCAGGCACTGGAAAGATAATGTAATGTAGCCTGTGTGAAATAACAGATTTCTGCAGTCATGGAATGGTAGCCTTTCCGAAAGTATCAGAATTAAGCAGGTAAACTGTTCTACAAACTATTGTGACCCACCGACTTCTTTCACAGAATGGAGAAAAGCCAATGGTTCTGTATGAATCTAATTTAATCCAAATTCTGGAAAAGGTAACACCTTTGGGCTTCCGTGCAGCTTCTTTAATGGGCATGCTGGCGAAGGGAAAGTGTAGCTGGTGACTTTCTCAGACAACCAAACTCGTAAGGGAGATGATTTGGGGTTGGTAAGTCTCAGTGGAGGCAGTTCTTATTCTGGAGATCCATTTCACAAAGTACAGAAGGCCTCCTTGAGCAAACCAAGGTCTTCTAGAAGGAACAAGTGACCTCTGAAAGTCCCCCCTACCCTAGAATCTCTTTCCACAAACATCAGAGATCTACTTTTTCAGTTATGGTCTCCAGGAGATGCCTACTGTCTCTGTCACCTTTTATTCATCATGGAGATAAAACTGGGATGGTGTCAAAGCAAACCTCGTCAATCTTAAAGCTTTACAGATCCTTTGGTATCATCAACTTTGTTCTATCTTAGCCAACTTAAGTGGAAGTCTGTGTGTGTGTGTGTGTGTGTGTGTGTGTGCGTGCACGTATGCGTGGGTATTCACCACACACGCATGCATGCTTACCAGGTTAATCATACTGTGAGGTCCTATGCAAAAAGTCATAGGCAGTTTGTCTGTTGTCCTTATGTCGGATCTCAGTGTGAAAGAAGCAAATATCCTGGTTGAAGAGTTCCGTGCAGGCATCAGGGAAGCCTGGGATTTTGAAGTGCAGGAGCTGTGAGCACCAGCCAGAAAGCGTGCATTCTTTATCCCATTATCAGCCACTCCACGGTTCTAATTTTGATGAGAACAGGACAATTGCTAAGTGGAGTGCTCCCCATGTAACAGTTTGATCAACCTTAGTTATAACAAACAGCCTCTCTTTTGTCTGGTCAGCAATCACTTGTGTCTCCCGAGAGAGAGGGGAGTGGGAGAGAGAGCCTTCAGAAAGTAGCAGGTAAGAGCAGCTGCAGGGAATTGAATAGTAAATTTTTGTCTTTGGCTGTGAAACATGTTTAGCCTCATGGAATCCAGAGAGCCCAGAGCTTGGAGCCCTTCACCCCCTACTTCCCCTATTTGGTCAGTCTCAGAGTGTCCAGTCAAGAACAGCTCAATTGTTGAAATCATCTAACGATCTTTCTCCGGGACCTATATATGCATTCTAGGTCCTTAGGCCACTCTTTCTCCAGGTACGGTCCTTGGAGCACATCTACCAGAATCATATGGAAAGCTTGTCAAGAAATGCTTCACCTCAGGGGTGCCTGGGTGACTCAGTTGGTTAAGTGTCCGACTTTTGCTCAGGTCACAATCTCGAGGTTCGTGACTTTGAGTCCAGCACTGGGCTCTCTGTTGTCAGCACAGAGCCTGCCTCGGATCCTCTGTCTCCCTCTCTCTTTGCCCCTACCCAACTTGCACGCCTGTGCTCTCTCTCTCACTCTCGCTCTCACTCTATCAAAAACTAAAATAAACATTAAAAAAATGCTTTGGGGCACCTCGGTGGCTCAGTTGCTTTAGGCATCAGACTTCAGCCCAGGTCATGATCTCACAGTTCATGGCTTCAAGCCCCGCATCCGGCTTCGTGCTCTCAGCTCAGAGCCTGGAGCCTGCTTCAGAGTCTGTGTCTCTCTCTCTTTCTGCCCCTCCCCTGTTCGTGCTATCTCTCTCTCTCTCTCAAAAATAATAAATACGAGCCCCGCGTCGGGCTCTGTGCTGACAGCTGAGAGCCTGAAGCCTGTTTCAGATTCTGTGTCTCCTTCTCTCTGACCCTCCGCCGTTCATGCTCTGTCTCTCTCTGTCTCAAAAATAAATAAATGTTAAAAAATAATAATAATAAATAAACATTAAAAAAATAAAAAATAAAACAAATGCTTCACCTCAGACTACTGAATGGGAACCTCTGACAGGGGACTCAGGCATTGGCATTTTCTTACATTTACTGGGGAAATCTGTTATATCATAAAAGACAAAGACTGCTGTCTTTACTGTGAGGAGCCTTGGTTTAGGGGTTCCTACTCCTTCTATTCAAATAGGCTTCAGTGTTCTAACCACATAAAAACACCATGATAATGGAAAAGCATATTAACTCAGAGCTTACTTTATACCAGCTAAGTATGCTTAGTTTAGCACTGTGCTAAGTGCTTTGGTGCTTTGGACATTACTGTTGCACATACACACCTTATAATCACCAAGTGAAGCAGGGGATGTTATCTATATCTCACAGATAAAAAAAAAAATCAATGTTTGGAGAAGCGAAGGGAAAACAGCTAGTCAGTGAGAGATCTGGGATTCACATGTGGGTCAAGCCAGCCATCTCCAAAGGCGGTGATTGGAGACATTATTATATCCCGCCTCCAGCAATCATGCTAAAGCTGATTCTCATAGTACTCAGTCGTTCTTTTTTTAAAAAAAAAAAACGTTTCTTTAGTTTTGAGAGAGACAGAGTGCAAGCGAGGGAGGGGCAGAGAGAAAGGGAACACAGAATCTGAAGCAGACTCCAGGTCCTGCGCTGTCAGCACAAAACCAGACATGGGGCTTGAACTCACAAACCAAGAGATCATGACCTGAGTCGAAGTTAGATGCTTAACTGACAGCCAAACAGGCGCCCCAGTACTTAGCAGCTTTTACGAGATACCACAAAATGGCCAAGATGCAGAGCTATCATTGCTATGGAGGAGCCCAGCATGTCTCTGATGCTATTTTGTCACCAGATCCTGTTTTCTTTTTCTTTTTTTTACAGTTTATTTATTTTGACAGAGAGAGAAAGAGCAGGAGAGCGTCAGAGAGAAAAGGACAGAGAATCTCCAGCAGGCTCTGCGCTGAGAACACAAAGCTCCACGCGGGGCTCGAACCCACAAACCGGGAAATCATGACATAAGCAGATATCAAGAGTCAGAGTTTTTCAAATTTTCTTTTTCTGTCCTTTTACACCATCTTTGGCACTCTCCCCTGCTGGCTGAGAGTATATCTGCCTCCTCCGCTGGCTTACGTGCCCTTTCAACGTTCTGGATGCTGACATTCAGAAAAGTGAGTGAATTCCAAGCATGCTTTCCATGTAATGGGTGTTTGACGTCCACTCTGAATGGCTTCTCATGCCACTGCTGGCCTTGCTGTCTCCAAGTTTATTCCAGCCAAGTTCTGTTAATTCTCCAAAATCAGTGCTTAGATGTTTGGTGTGCACTTGTATTGATTCCCAGGGAAGAAAAATACATTAAAAAAACCCTCTTTTTATCATTGAACGAAGTGGGTGTCACTATTTTATAGTTCAGCTTACCACTTCACAGTATGGTTGCTTTCCACCACCACAGTCTACCAGTACGTGGACCTTCCAGGGGCTACCACAGACCTGCTTTTAGAAGCTGACCTAGCTGGAAAGAAGCACAAGTTGGGTTCATTATTTTTAGAAAGGGCATTTATTATTGGCCTCTAATAATGCCAATGCGTAAATAAAGAGGATAGCCTCCGTGGATGGTAACAGATGGCAACCTCAATCACGTGGGTAGTCTTTGACAAGTCCTTTCTTCCCCTCTGGGTCTCAGCTGAAACAGCAGGACCTTGGGTTAGATGACAGATCAAGATCCTGCTGATGGGGTTTTGGAGTGGGGGGTGGTATGGAGCCCATGGCCAAGAAAGAACTCTTGAGACGTCTTTGGTGCAAAAAGGTGATTTTATTAAAGCAAGGGGGACAGGACCTGTGGGCAGAAAGAGCTGCCCCAGGATTGTGAGGAGTGACTGATTATATACTTGGGAATTGGGGGAGGTAAAGGCAAAAGGGAGGTTTCCAGAAGGACTTTCATATACTAAGGAGGACTCATAAGATCCTGAAGGCCTAGCTATATTGTCAAGCTAAGATTGTTTTTCCCTCTAGCAGAGCATTAACATCAAGACAGTAGGGAGTTCCTGGAGAAATGTTCCACTCCGCCTGCCTCAAGTACTCTCAATGGGCTGCAGGTTATAAAGAAATTTAATTTTATCTACATTTTCTTCTTGCCTTTGTTCCCCACATCACTATGGAGGGGAGCGTGATGTTACGGCTCCAGGAAACGGAGTCTATAGGTTTCTGGATATTGCCTTTTTTTCCCTTGTAAATCATTAAAAACAGTTGCGAACGGATAGAGACTCATGCATGACTGTGATCTCTATCAGTTAATTAACCATTTGTTTTTCCCTTTCCTTTGTTCTTGGGCAACCAGGAGTGCCTGAGGAATATCACACACATCCCACCCGAGGTGAGAGGGGGTTTGCATAGTGTCAGCTTGCCTTATGCTCCCTCATCACCTCTATTTCTAAACATTTAGCGCAAAACACCCAAAGTAGCCAAACTTCCAGAACAATCTTGCCACAAGTACTCCTATTATTTACATGCTCAACTGCTCTAATAAGAGACCCTCAAATATTGTGTTTGAAACAAAATAGCTTATTATTTTTAATGTTTATTTATTTGGAGAGAGAAAAAGAGTGCAAGCAGGGGAGGAGCAGAGCAAGAGAGAGAGAAAGAGAGAATCCCAAGCAGGCCCCAGGCTGTCAGCACAAAGCCTGATGAAGGGCTTGATCTCACCAACAATGAGATCCTGACCTGAGCCAAAATCAAGAGGCTGGCCTTAACCGACTGGGCCACCCAGGCACCTCAAAAATAGCTTACTTTTGATTGATTTAGTCCAAGTAGGTGGTCCAGGGCTAATACGGAGTTTTGAAGATGTTAAGGGTATGGGGTGCTATCTTGTTGTTTCCCACCCCGTTAACATTCCAACTCATAAGAAAGGAGAGCATGGGCAGTGGGAGGCATGCTTCTTTCTTTCTTTTTTTCATGCTTCTTTCTTTTAAGGGCACAATTCAAAGTCAGACAAGGGGTGCCTGTGTGGCTCAGTCAGATGAGCACCTGACTTTGGCTCAGGTCAGGATCTCATGACTCGTGGGTTCGAGCCCCGCGTGGGGCTCTGTGCTGACAGCTCCGAGCCTGGAGCCTACTTTGGGTTCTGTGTCTTCCCTCGCTCTCTGCCCCTCCCCCACTCGTGCTCTGTTTCTCTCTCTCAAAAATAAATAAACATAAAAAAATTCAAAAGTCAGACAAATCACTTCTGCTTGAATCCTATTGGCTCCAAACTCCATCACTTGGCCTCATGTAGCTACAAAGGATGTTGGGAAATGCAGTTTTTACCTAGGCTGTCATATGCAGTCAAGGTTCCCATTCTATAGGAAAATGTAAGGATAGATATTGTAGGAACTCAACAAGCAGTCTCTACCAGCGCACTGTATTACGAATGAACTACCTTGTTTCTCTCTCCCCCACCCTGCAAAGGTTCTTTCTTTGTTTCACTGGCTCACTCTTCATTGGCTATAACCAAGCAAGAAGGTTCTTGATGAAGAATGTAGGACACAGTTCCTTTGCCTGTCGTGAACTGAGCCTAGAGCCAGTTTCAAGCGAACTTTAGCTCTGGGAGGGGTGAAATATCTGTTGTCCAAGTGGCTATCATCTGTAAAATCTGATGAAGCTTCCAGAGAAGTCACCCCAATCTTTGAATGAATTGCATTCTTCAACTGATTCAAGCCATAGACATTGTTTCTAAGGTGTTGGTAAGTCCTGGCTGCCATTTATCTTTTGGGTCCATTTATTTGTATTACCTTACGTGTTATTTACCAGTTATTATAAAGAGCATAGGTTCTGGTAATCAGCTTAGTGCGACTGAGGAAATCTTCACGCTGACCTTTTGTTTCTGCATTTGTTAAAATGCAGTGAAAATCATCTAATTCAAGGGATGGTTGCAAGGATTATGGGAGCCAGGGACTACGAAATCACCCAGAATAGTGTGCATATTAGGCACACAATAAATATCCTTTTTATTAACACTAACAATACCATGAATGATTCATTTAGTAGCTGCTCATTATGTATGGGCCAGGGAGTATACTAGCTTCTACATAAATAGCTGGTTCATGTCTGCATTTTTTAGTATCCGAGAGTCATAGAAAGCTTCTTTACAAATAGTTGCCTAATTAGGGCTTTGTGAATGAATGTGGGTTACTGCTCTCTTAATAGAGAGCAGAAACTTGCTGTGTATCTCACAAAGGGCTTGGATGGGGGAGGGTGCTAGGAGAGCGTAAACCAATGGTCCTAACTTGATGATAGTTTCCATTTCTTTCTTCCTTCCATAAAACTCAGTTTACTGAGTTTTCCCTGCTCTTCTGCTACTTCACCTGTCATGTCTGTTGGAGAATGTCTGGAATCTCAGAACTGTAAGTTTTCCTTTTTTTGTTTTATTTAAATCCAAGTTAGTTAACATATAGTGTAGTCTTGGTTTCAGGAGTAGAACCCAGTGATTCATCACTTACGTACAACACCCAGTGCTCATCCCAACAAGTGCCCTCCTTAATGCTCATCACCCACTTAGCCCAATCCCCTCACCCAACACCCCTCCAGCAGTCCTCAGTTCTTTCTCTGTACTTCAGAGTCTCTTATGGTTTGTCTCCCTCTCTGTTTTTATCTTATTTTTCCTTCCTTTCCCCTATGTTCATCTGTTTTGTTCCTTGAATTCCACACATGAATGAAATTATATGGTATTTTTCTTTCTTCAGAACTGTAAGTCTTAAAAATTCTTAACATTCTCCCTCTCTGAATCATGCTACCTTGAGACTTGGGGTACATTCCACCCTTGAACAACACAGGTTTGAACTGTGTGGGTCCACTTTTTTGATACAGTGCAACACTGTAAATGCATTTTCTTTTCTTTAAGATTTTCTTAGTAGTATGTCCTTTCCTCTGGCTGATTTTATTGTGAGAGTACACTATATAATAGATACAACATACAAAATCTGTGTTAATTGACTGTGTCTGTTATCAATACAGCTCAGGTCAACAGTAGGCTATTAGTACTGAAGTTTTAGAGGAGTCAAAAGTTATACACAGATACTCGACTGAACAGGGTCAGCCCCCTTACCTTCACGTTGTCATTGTTCAAGGGCCAACTGTAGTTTCAATGCCAGCCAGTCATTTACTGGCCATGTGACCTTGGACGGGTCATTTCCATCTTCTGAGCCTTGCTTTCCTCATTTGTGAAATGAGTGTATTAACAATACCCACCTTATAGGTTTGCTGTGAGGAATGAATGAGATAACACACGCAGACAGCTTTATTTTTTTATTTTTTTTAATTTTTATTAATTTTTGACAGAGAGAGAGAGACAGAGCATGAGCAGGGGAGGGGCACAGAGAGAGAGGGAGACACAGATTCCAAAGCAGGCTCCAGGCTGTGAGCTGTCAGCACAGAGCCCTATGTGGGGATCGAACTCGTGACTGCAAGATCATGACCTGAGCTGAAGTCAGATGCTCAACCGACTGAGCCACCCAGGCGCCACGCACAGACAGCTTTAATACGGTGCCTGGCAAGTAGTCTATCTTCATTAAATGTTAACTATTTTCATTCGTGCATTAGTTTATTCGCTCAATAATTGTTTGCTAAATGCTGGAAATAAACCAGATGCTGTGCCTTCCAAAATCTTCCAATCTCGCTGGGAAGCCAAGACAAGATATACCCTACAAAATGTTAAATGTAAAGCTGAATGCGATCCCTGACAAACAAAACCAGACATGGTCCAGGGAAGGAAGAGGTCACGGGCCCAGAGCTGTGTTTTTTTAAACTTTTCCTGACTTGAGTCTCATTTCTATCACAACTTTGAGCCATTATTTAGATCATAATTTGAACATCAGTGGACTAGAGTAAGACCCAGTGTAGCAGGGACAGGTAGTAATGGAAGAAAAGCAGGCTGGGACAGGTCGTGAAGGCCTTCACATGGTCAGGCAAAGAATTTGAACTTGATTGCTTTAGCTCAGAGCTTTCTAACCAGTGTGCCAGGATTACAAAGAAACCCCCAGGCCAGTCACCAGGGCCTGCAAGCAGTCTGTCTCTCACAGCATTTTATAGAAACATTACCATTTGCTATGCCTGCCATACCTTGCAAAGGGAAACATTGCTTCACATCTCCCAGAAGCCATATTGTAGGGTAAGGATTTAGAAGCATATCTCATGGTCAGAGAGAAGGATAAAGAAACCTAGATTAGGACATGGAGTGTTGCCTAATCCCTGAGTCATACTGGAAAAGGTCCAAATCCAGGGTTCCTCTACCATTTTTCCCACTACCTAATGATGGCAAATAGCCACTAACACTGTCTTCACTCTCTACAAACCCAACCTTTTCCATATGGACAAGAGAAAGGGGGGAAAAAACTCTATGCCCACCCATCCAAACCAGCCCTGTGGGAAAAGTCTTTGAAGATGGGATCACAATCCAGGCATCTGGAGCAAACTGGCAGGCTCTATTTATTGTATAAAAATTGCTAAATACACTTTCCTTTTCCTTAATCCTAAGTAGATACCCTAGGGTTTCATGATAGTGGTTTTGTATCTTACTAAACAAAATAGATAATTTGGTTCCTGCTTGATTGAGGTTTGGTGGGCTTTCCAGGATTATTCTCCCCATACCTCTCCCCTTTCTTCTCTATATTATCAGGATTCTTTCTTTTTTAATGTTTTTTAATGTTTCTTTATTTTTGAGAAAGAGAGAGACAGAGTGCAAGTGGGGGAGGGGCAGAGAGAGAGGGAGACACAGAATCCGAAGCAGGCTCCAGGCTCTGAGCTGTCGGCACAGAGCCTGAGGTGGGGCTTGAACTCACAAACCATGAAATCATGTCCTGAGCCAAAGTTGGATGCTTAACCGACTGAGCCATCCAGGTGCCCCTATGTTATCAGGATTCTTGATTGTAAACAGCAGAAACCAACTACAGCTAACCTAATAGAACAATACAAAAAAGGAATCTATTGAAAGGATATTAGGGTTGGGGGGCTCCCAAAACCAAGGGGGAGATTACAGAACCCGACTTAGAAGACAACGTGAATGAAAGGGGTCCCAGGGACCACCAGGAAGCATGCAACCTCCATTCAGCAGAAACAGTGTGGCCAGGACACTATCGGTGAGACTGGACATTGTTGAAATTACAGTGACTAGATAGGAACCATCCCTGTCTCTCAGTTAGTTTCTCAGATTCTTTGTCCCAGGAGGGAGAAGGAGAATAGATCTTTTCCCTTCAATCTGTGTAGTTGAGGCAGGGTACTGTGTCCCACCCATATCTCACATCTTGGGAGATCTCCCTTCAGATAGGAAGAAGATGAGTGATAGCAAACAAACCAACAAGCAAAGCAATGTTTTGAGCCTCCCACATAGTGGTGTTCAAACTGCAGGTGATAACATATTATTGAACTGTGAGCTTAATTTCGTGGGTTGCGCGCTAAATTTCGTGGGTGTCCAATTGACTTTTTCTTTTAATTTTTAACAGCTTTATTGAGGTATAATTGACATAATTGCACATATTTAAAGTATAAAGTTTGATAAGCTTTGAACTGTCTGTACCTGTAAAAGCATCAATACAATCAAAGCAATTAACATACCAATCACTCCCTCAAAGTTTCTTCTATCCTCTTGGTAATCCCTTGCTCCTGCCCCCGCTGCATTTCTACCCTGTTTCTGTCCTGGGGCAACCACTGATCCGCTTTCTGTCCCTACAGATTAATTTGCCTTTGCTAGAATTTTCTGAAAATGGAATCAGATCAGATATACTTATTTTTTGTATCGGTTCTTTCACTCAACATAATTACTTTGAGATTCATCCTTGTTGTTGCATGTATCAATAGTTCACTCATTTTTTTAATTTAAGCACAGTGTATTTTCCAAGCTGAAAAACACACGGCTTTTCCCATGTGCTTCTTTTTTTTAAAGATATAAATGTTGGGATCCCCGGGTAGCTCAGTAGGTTGAGCATCCAACTCCCGATTTGGGCTTGGCTCATGATTCAAGTCGTGAGATCAAGCCCCATGTTGGGCTTTATGCTTGCTGAGCATGGAGACTGCTTGAGATTCTTTCTCTTTCTTCTTCTGCGCTCTCTCTCGAAAATAAAAATGAAAATACAAATAAAAATTTTAAGATCTAAACGTTTTTGTTATTTTTTCAAGTTTTTATTTAAATTCCAGATAGCGTATAGTGTAATATTAGTTACAGGTGTGCAATTTAGTGATTCATCGTTTCCATACAACATCCAGTGCTCATCACAAATGTCCTCCTTTTTTTAAAAACATTTTTTAACGTTTATTTATTTTTGAGAGGCAGAGAGAGAGACAGAGACAGAGAGAGTATGAGCACGGGAGGGGCAGAGAGAGAGGGAGACACAGAATCAGAAGCAGGCTCCCAGCTGTCAGCACAGAGCCTGATGCAGGGCTTGAACTCACAGACCGTGAGATCATGACCTGAGCCGAAGTCAGACGCTTAACTGACTGAGCTACCCAGGTGCCCCCGCAAGTGTCTTCCTTAATCCCCATCACCTATTTAACCATCACCTATTTAACCCATTCCCCCACCCATCTCTCCTCTGGTAACCATCAGTGTGTTCTCTATAGTTAGTCTGTTTCTTGGTTTGCCCCTCTCTCTCTTTTTTCCGTTTGCCGGTTTGTGTTGTTTCTTTTTTGTAAACTTTTTTAACGTTTTTATTCATTTTTCAACGTTTTTTTGTTTTTTTTTTTTTTAATTTATTTTTGGGACAGAGAGAGACAGAGCATGAACGGGGGAGGGGCAGAGAGAGAGGGAGACACAGAATCGGAAACAGGCTCCAGGCTCCGAGCCATCAGCCCAGAGCCCGACGCGGGGCTCGAACTCACGGACCGCGAGATCGTGACCTGAGCCGAAGTCGGACGCTTAACCGACTGCGCCACCCAGGCGCCCCGCGTTTTTATTCATTTTTGAGAGACAGAGACTGTGAGTGGTGGAGGAACAAAGAGAGAGGGAGACAAAGAATCCGAAGCAGGCTCCAAGCTCTGAGCTGTCAGCATAGAGCCCAACACGGAGCTTGATCCCACAAACCGCGAGATTATGACTTGAGCCAAAGTCGAACACTTAACCAACTGAGCCACCCAGGCTCCCCATCATTTGTGTTGTTTCTTAAAGCCCACATATGAGTGCCTACATATGAGTGAAATCATATGGTATTTGTCTTTCTTTGACTTATTTCACTTAGCATAAGACTCTCTAGCTCCACCCATGTCATTGAGAACGGCAAGATTTCATTCTTTTGATGGCTGAGTAATCTTCCCTTGTAATACACTGCATTCCTTTTTGTTGGTGAATTATGATTCCATTGAATGGATACAGCACAATTTGTCCATTCACTTGTTGAATGGTTGTGTGATGGTTAGTTTTATGTTTCAAACGTGGCCAGGTGGGATAGTCCTTGACTATTTAATCAAAGGCTAATCAAACGCTGCTGGGAAGAAATTTTGTAGATGTGATTAGTGTTCACAATCAGTTGTTGTGAGATAAAGGAGATTATCCTACATAATCTGGGAGGCCAGATTCAATCAGGAAGAGGAAATTCTGCCTGTGGAAAGCAATTTCACTTTTTCACACAAACGGTCATGTTATTGTAGATACTTTTTGTCAAATTGAGGAAGTTCCCTTCTATTTCCAGGGTTTTTTTTTCAGTATTTTTCAGAAATGAATGTTGGATTTTGTCCATTTTTTCCCTATGTATTGAGATGATCATATGATTTTTCATTTTTTGTTGATATGGTTATTAATGGCTTGGTTTTCATATCATTGGATTCAGTCTGCTAAAATCCGGTTTAGGATCTTCACATCCAGGTTCATGAGGGATATTTGTCTGTAGCTTCCTTCTCTTGTACCAACTTTGGTAATGCTGTTCTCATTGAATAAGTTTGGAAGGTTTCCCTCTTCTTCCATTTTCTGGAAGGGTTTGGGTAGAATTTAAATCATTTTTTTCTATAAATATTTGGTCAGGTTCACCAGCAAAGAAACCTGGGCCTGGAGTTTCATTGTGGGTAGGGTTTTAACTACAAATTCAATTTCTCTTATTGATACAGTGCTATTTATTGATTTCTTTCTGAGTGAGCTTTCATAGATTGTGTCTTTCAAGGAATTTGTGCATTTCATCTAAGATGCTGACTTTTTAGGAATAAGATTGTCCATAATATTCCCTATTTTCCTTTTAATATTTCTATTGATGTCAATTCTCTCATTAATTAGTAATCTGTCTCGGGGAGTCTGGGTGTCTCACTTGGTTAAGCATCCGACTTCGGCTCAGGTCATGATCTCACAGCTTGCACGTTCCAGCCCCCCATCGGACTCTGCTCTAACAGCTCAGAGCCTAGAGCCTGCTTCAGATTCTGTGTCTCCCTCTCTCTCTGCTCCTCCCCTGCTCATGCTTTCTCTCTCTCTCAAAAATAAATAAAAACATTAAAAAAATTTTAATTAGGAATCTGTCTCATTAATTCGTAATTAATTGGTAATTTGGTGTTAGATAAGGGTCCAACTTCATTCTTTTGCATGTGGATATCTAGTTTTCCCAGTAGTATTTATTGAGAAGACTGTCCCCATTGTTTGGCCTTGGCACTAATCATTTGACCATATATATGACAGTTTATTTTTGAGCTCTCTATTCTATTTAGCTGGTCTACGTGTCTGTCTTTATGCCAGTACCACATCTTTATCCATTTATCTTGGATATCCATTTACGATGGACTAGAAATTGCTATAAACTTGTGTAAATATTTTGGAATAATTTCAGAAAAGCCTTTTAGTATCCTAACATTTTATATTTTCAGTACCATACTGTTTTGATTGCTATAGCTTTGTAGTAAGTTTTGAAATCAGAAAGTGGGAGTCCTCCAGCTTTGTTCTTTTTCAAAATTGTTTTGGCTATTCAGGTCCCTTGAGATTCCATATGAATTTTAGGATGGGCTTTTTTTTTAATTTCTGCAAAAAACATTATTGGGATTTTTATGGGGATTTCATTGACTCTCTAGATTACTCTAGATAGTACTGACATCTTAACATTAAGTCTTCCAATCATGCTGGGAAAACCGGATAACCACATGCTAAAGAATAAAACTGGACTGCTATCTTACACCGTTCACAAAAAGTAACTTGAAATGAATTAAAGACTTAAATATAAGACCTGAAACTGTAAAACTTCTAGAAGAAAACATAGAAAACAGAGGGAATTAGTCTTGGCAATGATTTTTTTTTATAAGACACTAAAAGCATAGGCAAAAAAAAAAAAAGACAAAAAAGCAAAAATAAACAAGTGGGACCACATTAAACTAAATGCTTCTGCACAGCAGCGGAAACCATAAACAAAATAAAAAAAGGCAACCTACAGAATGGAAGAAAATATTTGCAAACCATATAACTGATAAGGGGTTAATACCTCACATAACTCAACAGCAAAAAATTAAATAACTTAATTTAAAGTGAGCAAAGGTATTTTCCAAACAAGATATACAAATGGCCACCAGATACGCAAAAAGATATTCAACATCATTAGTGATCAGGGAATTGCAAATCAAAACCACAATGAGATATCACTTCACACCTATTCGAATGGCTACCATAAAAAAAGGTAAGAGATAACAAATGTTGGCAAGCACATGGAGAAAAGGAACTTTTGTTCACTGCTGGTAGGAATGGAAAACAGTATGGAAGTTTGTGAAAAAATTAAAACTAGAACTACCATATGACCCAGCAATTTCACTTCTGGATATATATCCATCCAAAGGAAATGAAATCACTATCTCTAAAAGATATATGCACCCCCATGTTCCTTGAAGCATTATTGATGATAGGTAAGGCATAGAAACAACTGTAGTGTTCATCAACAGATAAATGGATAAAGATGTGGTCTGTACACACACTCACACACACAGACACACGCAGACACACACACACACACACTGGCATGTTACTCGGCCATTAAAACAAAAGGAAATCCTGCCATTTGTGACAACATGGATGAACTCAAGGTACCATGCTAAATTAAATGAGCCAGGCAGAGAAACACAGATACTGTATGGTATCACTTATATGTGGAATCTAAAAAAAAAAAAAAAAAAAAAAAAAAAAGTCAAACTCATAGAAACAGAGAACAGAATGGTGGCTGGGAGAAAAAAGTTACAAAATCTTTTTTCTTATGATGAAAAGCAATGCATTGTTCTGTTTTGTTTCAAAACATATTTCCTATTTACACTTGGTATGGAAATCTAAGTTGACCATATTTAGATACAGCAGCCCCCCCCCTTTATCCATGGGGAATATGTTCTGAGACTCCCAGTACATAACTGAAACCATGCATAGTAGTGAACCCCAATATACTGTTTTTTCCCATACATGCATGCCTATGATAAAGTTAAACTTACAAACTAGGCATAGTAAGAGAGTGACGACAACAATAAAATAAAACAATTATTTTTTTTAATTTATATCCCAGTTAGTTAGCAGATAGTGCAATAATGATTTCAGGAGTAGATTCCAGTGATTCATCCCCTACATATAACACCCAGTGCTCATCCCAACGCCCCTTACCTGGGGAAGGATATGCTTCCTAGCTCACTGATGTGGTTGCTGGCAGGATATGATTCCCCGCTGGTTGTTGGACTGATGGCCTCAGGTCATCCATGGCTATCGGTCGGAGGTTGCCCTTCTTTTCCTTGTCTCCTGGGCCTGTCCATAGGGTAGCTCACAACGTGGCAGCATGCTTCACCGGAGTAAGCCAGCAAGAAAAGCCAGAAGGAGAGAGTGAGAGCAAGACAGAAGTCACAGTGAAGGAAAGCCCCTTTTTGGGAGGAGACATTAAGATTTTCCAGAAATATAATAACAGGAGTACTCTGATTAAAAGTACACATTATGTGTTGAGAAAGTTAATAAAGGAGGAGGAGGAGAGGAAGAAGAAGAAGAAGAAGAAGAAGAAGAAGAAGAAGGGGAGGGGAGGAAGGGGGAGGGGGAGGAGGAACAGGGAGGAGGAAGGAGACAGAGGGAGAGGAAAAGAAAAGGAAAGAAATGGCTTCCCGGCACCCTCAGGAAAAATGGTCTAAATGTGTGACTATACAAACTTTTGTTAGGACCTTGGAAGGGTCAAAGCAGTCAGAGTCACTACTAACACCAAGGGCCCACTAAAGCAGTTAAGTGTGTGCTTCACAGATTCTCTAGTTGAACGGTAGGGCTGTAGGAAACTTGAGGACACTGTCCCTTAGGTGGCTTTTCAGAGTCCCAAGGTAGATAAGGGCTAATTTTAGAGATTTTTAATTATGTTTTTCTCGAACAAAGTAAACCCTGAGGAGAGTCACGATAGCCCCCCAAAATTTTTGAGAAAACTCTGTTAGCAGAAACACTGTTGGCTTTGACAGAAAGAGAGAGCAATGGTACCAACAACTCAGAGTGTGTAGCCGATTGCCATGCAGAATTATTCCTGGGCCTGCAAACTTAATTATGTTGTAACATTTTCCTAGTAGATTCCAGAATTTCTATGGACCAGGGGCCCCTTTGTACATTTCATTTCATCTTGTTATCCTATGCCTGATCCACCATTGCTGGGGGTATGTGTGGGAGTTAGGGGACAGAAAACTTGTCTCTTTAGGTTTTTTTTTTAAGTTTATTTACTTATTTTGGGAGAGAGCAAGCAAGTGGGGAAGGGGCAGAGAGGGAGAGAGAATCCCAAGCAGGCTCTGCACCACCAGCGCAGAGCCCGATGCAGGGCTCGAGCGCACAAACTGTGAGATCATGATCGGAGCTGAAGTCGGATGCTTAACCATCTGAGCCACCCAGGTGCCCCACTTATCTCTTTAGTTTTACAGATCTTCAAATCAAGAGGAACTGGTAGTTATATATAAGGAAGTACATTTGAGGAGCCTCAAGCACCCTGGATCTCATTTAAATGAAAAGATTCCAGGCTTTGAGCTGATGGTGTAATGAGATGAGTTTTTTTTTTAATGCCTTTATTTATTTTGAGAGACAGAGAGAGAGCAGGGGAGGGGAAGAGGGAAAGGGAGACAGAGGATCCAAAGGAGGCTCTGCGCTGACAGCAGAGAGCCCGACGTGGGGCTCGAGCTCATGAACTGGGAGATCATGACCTAAGATGAAGTCGGACGCTTAACTGACTGAGCCACCCAGGTGCCCCATGAGATGAGATTTTTAGGGAATCTGAGCAGTGGGTGAATTCACTTGGCCTGTGGGAAGGACACGGATCATTGGGGGTTGGAGGACTGACTGTGCTAGATAGCTCCTGACTATAAACCCCACCCCTGGTATTCACATCCTTCATAATAGCTTCCCTTTGAGTTTGGACTGGACTTAGTGACTTGCCTCTAACAAATGGAGTTGAGAAAAAGTAAAGGGATGCCATTTCTAATATTAGTTTATAAACGATTGTAATGTCCACCTTGTTTGTGCACTTAGTCTCCTCACTTGCTTGCTCTCATGAAAGCAGCTGACATGCTGTGACTTTCCACAAGGAGAAGCTTATGCAACAAGAAACTGAGGGTGGCTCCTGGTCAACAGCCGGTGAGGAACCGAGGCCTTCAGTCCCACAGCCTGTTAGGAGCTCGTTTCTGACAACAACCAGTGAGTGAACTTGGAAGTGGATCCTGCCCCAGTTGAACCTTGACGTGACCAAGACCCAAGCCAACAACTTGTTTGCTGGCTTGTGAGAGATCCTGAGCTGAATGATTCAGGTTAATTAGACCCGGGCGTCAGGTCCACAGAAACTGAGATAATGCATGTGTGTTGTTTCAAGCAGTTAAGTTTGGGGGTAATTTATTGCACAACAATAGAACACTAACACAATTGCTGTGTTTTCAAGTTCACAATTTTTTGTTTCTTCTGCAATGTCTAATCTGCTAGTAATCCCACTCTGTGTGTTTTTTCCAGTGCCTCATTTATTTCCTTATATTAGTACTGACTCATAGTTTCCTCAATGTGTTACAATCCGTTACTTTCACTGTTTATTTTAATACATGGAATGTCTGACTTTGATCAATGGGAGCCCCCTGGCTTATATGCCTTTTGACATGCTTCTGTTATTTTTTGAATACTTCCTTGCCACAGCTATGGAATCAGCTGTTTCTTAAAGGATTCCCAATTCTTTTACTGGAGAATGGTACTTAGAAGCCAAGATCTGTATGTGTAGGCATACCTACACATACACATATACGCATGCACACACATGTACCTCTTTATTTATTTCTAGACCTAGCCAAGTATGTATGTATACCACCTGTGGTAGGTAAATAATGACCCCAGATCCTGTGAATATGTTCCTTTACATTGCAAAAGGAAATTTGAAGATGCGATCAAGTTAAGACTCTTTTTTAAAAATATTTATTTCTTTTGAGAGAGAAAGAGGGCAGAGAGAGAAGGGGCAGAGAATTCCAAGCAGGCTCTGTGCTGTCAGTGCAGAGCCTGATGCGGGGATCTATCTCACAAACCATGAGATCATGACCTAAGCAGAAATCAGGTGTTGGTTGCTTAACCGATTGAGCCACCCAGGTGCTCCAGTTAAGTAAAAGATCTTGAAATGAAAGTATTTCCAGGATTACTTGAGTGGGCCCAATGTAATCACAAGTGTCCTTACAAGACAGAGGCAGAAGGAGATTTGACTAGAGAAAAGGGATGTGACGACGGAAGCAGAGGTTGGTATGACACAGTTTGAACATGGAGGAATGAGACCATGAATGAAGGAATGTTGGTGGCTTCTAGAAGGTAGAAAAAGCAAGGAAACAGAAGGTTCCAGAAGCTTCCAGAAGGAATGAAGTCCTGCCGACACCTTGATTTTAGACTTTTGACCTACAGAACTACAAGAGAATACATCATTTAAGACACTAAATTTGTGGTGATTTGCTATGGCAAGAAATGAATACACCACAAGTTCATATCAGTGCCTCCAAGTCCCATCTGGTGCTGTAAAGTTCATTCTAGTTTTATCCTTTTCTTTATTTGTAATTCCTTTCTTGGACAGTGAGAAACCTGACCGCTTTCATCCTTAATCGTCCTGTATGCAACCAAACTCCCATCTCTGTTATGACCATTTCTTCCTACAGTTTCCCTTCTCACTGCACACATAACAATATGGATGAAGCTCTTAAACATTACATTGAGTAAAAGAAGTCAGATATAGGGGCGCCTGGGTGGCTCAGTCGGTTGGGCGTCCGACTTCGGCTCAGGTCGTGATCTCGGGGTCTGTGAGTTCGAGCCCCGAGTCGGGCTCTGTGCTGACAGCTCAGAGCCTGGAGCCTGCTTCAGATTCTGTGTCTCCCTCTCTCTCCGACCCTCCCCCGTTCATGCTCTGTCTCTCTCTGTCTCAAAAATAAATAAACGTAAAAAAAAAAAAAGAAGTCAGATATAAAAGAATATAAACTCCTTGATTCCATTTTGTTTTGTTTTCTTTTGTCTTATTCCATTTAAATGGAGGTTGGGAATGGGCCACAATAATTAATGGTGATACAAGTCAGAATTATGTAACTTCTGAGGTAAAGGGCATGGACTGGAAAGGGGCATGAGGAATAATAAAAGTGTTCCACGTCTTAATCCAGGTAAGGATTACACAAATACAGTAAAACCCTGGTTCGGGAGCATAATTTGTCCTGAAAACATGCTTGTCATCCAAAGCACTTGTAAATCAGAGCGAATTTCCCCATAATAAATACTAGAAACTCAGAGGATTTGTTCCACACCCCAAAAATATTCATATAAAAATGATTATTGGGGCACCTGGGTGGCTCAGTATTATATAAATAAAACCTTAAAAAAAGATTATACTACTGTAGTATGATACAAAATAATAAAGAGCATACAGAATATAAAGAAAAATAAACAAATGAACCTGCACTTACCTTTGAAAACCTTCGTGGCTGGTGTGAGAGAGACAAGACAGAGGAGGTTTATTGTGTAGGATTATTTTCACTATCACTAACAGATGTTGACTTCAGTACAGCTGTCATCACAGAGCCCGACGCGGGGCTTGAACTCACAAACTGCGAGATCATGACCTGAGCCGAAGTCGGACGCTTCACCGACTGAGCCACCCAGGCGCCCCTACAGCACAGTATTAATAAACTTTTGTCTTATATTGTATTTGATGTAACTGGCAATAAGGCAGAAGAGGAAAGGGTCTATGTCTGCAGGCAGCCTGACCTAGAATGAAGCGCAGCATTCCTAAGCTTCCTCTTGTATGGAAAAGCAAAGGACTGTCCATAGGTGCTTTGAAGTGACAAAAAATACACGAGTGCCAGTTGTAGGCACCTTCCAGTGTGCTGAAAAAAATCATTGATTTCTGCCAAATACCGAAGCCTGAGACCAAGCACCCAAGCAGGGGAGACAATCATCCACAATCCTGCAAGAAAGAGAGAGAAGAGCCATTGTCTCAGTTGTGATCGTTTGACGTGTGGAGTCATGTACTACTCGTATTGCAAGGCATCGCTCATTTATCAAGTTAAAATTTTTTAGAAATGTTTGCTCATCTTGCAGAACACTTGAAGAGCAAGTTACTCACAATCCAAGGTTTTGTGTGTGTGTGTGTGTGTGTGTGTGTGTGTGTGTATTATATATATAATTTCATCCAGCTGATGTCAGACATCCTAAAATATTATTCCAGAGCCTTTATAGGGATTTTGCAACATTCAAATCTCTAATAATTCAAGAATACTTCTGAGAAAGTCTGGTAGTGATCTCTGTTTACCAGTTAGGATCACAAGCATGTGGCAATGTTTAAGTACATTTTAAATTCCCTCTACCCATCATGTTTAAAATTGTCTTCCTTGACAATTAAAAAATTTTTTTTAAATGTTTATTTATTTTTGAGAGAAAGAGACAAAGAGCATGAGCAGGGAAGGAGAGGGGCAGAGAGAGAGGGAGACAGAATCCTAAGCAGGCTCCAGGCTCCAAGCTGTCAGCACAGAGCACAACTTGGGGTTCAAACCCATTAACCGTGAGATTATGACCTGAGCTGCAGTCGGATGCTCAATGGACTGAGCCACCCAGGCGCCCCTTGCTTGACAACTTTGTAATTAGGGATTGCATTACATCAAATTTTGCCCATAAGGTGAGGCTTTTATTAATACTTTCATATTTTGCCATCTCAAATTCGTATAATTCAATTTTTTAAAACGAGCAAAGGATTTGAAGAAACATTTCTCCAAAGATATACAAATGGTTAATAAGCACATGAAAAGATGCTCAACACCACTCACCATTAGAGAAATGCAAATCAAAACCATAATGAGATAACACTTCACATCCATTAGGATGGCTGTAATCAAACAGACAGACAATAACAAGTGTCAATGAGGATGTGGAGAAACTGGAACCTCCATACATTGCTGGTGGGTATGTGCAGGCACTTTGGAAAACAATTTGGCAGTTCCTCAAAAAGTTAAATACAGGGGCAGCTGGGTGGCTCAGTCGGTTGAGCGTCCGACTTCAGCTCAGGTCATGATCTCACAGTTTGTGAGTTCGAGCCCCGCATCGGGGGTCCGTGCTCACAGCTCGGAGCCTGGAGCCTGCTTCGGATTGTCTGCCCATCCCCTGCTAACGCTTTGTCTCTCTCTTTCTCAAAAATAAATAAACATTAAATTTTTTTTTTAAAGTTAAATACAGAGTCATGATATGATCCAAACAAATCCAGTCCTAGGTATGTGCCCAAGAGAATTGAAAATGCAAGTCCACCCAAAAACATGTACATCAATGTTCATGGCAGCATTGTTGAAAAGGGCCAAAACTTGGGGCACCTGGATGGCTCAGTCGGTTAAGGATCCGACTTTGGCTCAGGTCATGATCTCGCGGTTCGTGAGTTTAAGCCCTGTGTCGGGCTCTGTGCTGACAGCTCAGATTCTCTGTCTGCTTCAGATTCTCTGTCTCCCTCTCTGTCTGCCCCTCCTCTGCTTGTGCTCTGTCTCTTTCTCTCTCTCAAAAATAAAAACATTTATTTTTTTTTTAAAGAGAAGAACCAAAAATTGGAAATAAGCCAGATGTCCCTCAAAGTTTGAATGCATGGCCAAAATGTGGTATAACGATGCAATAGAATGTTATTTGGTTATAAAAAAGAATGAAGTGCTGATACGTGCTACAACATGGATGAACCTTGAAGTGAAAGAAGCCAGACATAAGATCCCACGGATTTTTAAATGTTGCACAGTGAAATTCATATGAAATGTCCAGAATAGCCAAATCCGTAGACACTCCTCCGTATTTTCTTTTTGTCAAGAGTATATATGTTCGTAAGGTGCCTGGGTGGCTCAGTCAGTTTAGCGTTCGACTTTGGTTTCAGCTCAGGTCATGGTTTCACGGTTTCGTGAGTTTGAGCCCCGAGTTGGGCTCTACGCTGGCGACACGGACACTGCTTGGGATTCTCTCTCTCCCTGCCCCTCCCCCACTTGTGCTGTCTCTGTCTTTCTCAAAATAAATAAATAAACTTAAAAAATAAAAAAAAAATCCCACTATTTAAAAAAAAGAATATATGGGGTGCCTGGGTGGCTCAGTCGGTTAAGCGTCCGACTTCGGCTCAGGTCATGATCTCGCGGTCTGTGGGTTCGAGCCCCACGTCGGGCTCTGTGCTGATGGCCCAGAGCCTGGAGCCTGTTTCAGATTCTGTGTCTCCCTCTCTCTCTGACCCTCCCCCGTTCATGCTGTGTCTCTCTCTGTCTCAAAAATAAATAAACATTAAAAAAATAAAAATTAAAATTAAAAAATTAAAAATAGAATATATATGTTTGAGATTTTCCATCAGCATATACAGATATACATCATACTTTCTAAAGGTGACATGGCAATCCATCATACAGCTATCTGGCAATTTATGCAATCAGTTGTCTATTAAAAACACATTGTTTCTCTTGGGACAGAGGTATATACTTTTTGTACCACTACAGACGTAAAGAACTTATTGGGCTGTCTGAGCACAGGGGGACAAACGTGAAATGTTTTCTTCTCCAATTAATATTTTTTAATGTTTATTTATTTTTGACACACACAGAGAGAGAGAGAGAGAGAGAGAGAGACAAAGAGTGAGTGGGGGAGGGGCAGAGAGAAAGGGAGAGAGAGAATCCTAAGCAGGCTCCGTGCTGTCCTTGTAGACCCCGATGCAGGGCTTGAACCCATGAACCATGAGATCATGACCTGAGCCAGAACCAAGAGTCGGTTGCTTAACTGACTGAGCCACCCAGGCGCCCTTGCAATTAATGTTTGAAATTAGCTCAAAGCTCCTTCCCTTCCCTTACATAATGTCATGTGGGCAGCATCCCTGGTTTTCCAGCCAATTTTATATGGTATATTCAATCTGGTCTTGTCTGACTTGAAATCTTTACTCTCACTTGTGATTTGGGCTATTTTCCTATGGCCCTTCAGCTCAGGCACGCCCTGTGGCCAGAGGGACTTGAGCTCTGTCTGTTCTTCCATTCCTCTCCCTTAATGCTTCTGATGTCTCCAGACTGGGGGCAGTGCAACGTTGTGATTGGAGGAAAGGGGGAGAGTTATTTAGTGTAAGTGAGGCAGGTTTGGTCTCTTCTGTCCTCTGACAGGCATCCGTGTGCCGCTCATGTGCTCTTAAGTGTATCACCCCTCACAGGTGTGATATTCTCCAGCTGGCTTTGCTCAGTTCCTACTCTGGCTCCTGGCCCTGATGGGTTGTTCCCCACCCCCTCAATTATTATCATTATTTTTAGTTTTGGTTTCAAAGAATAGAATAGAAAATATTAGAGTGAATGTTGTATTTGAAGCATTGTTTCATTTTTTTTTTAATGTTTCTTTTATTTTTGAGAGAGAGCTGTGTGAGTGGGGGAGTGGCAGAGAGAGGGAGACAGAGTATCCGAAGCAGGCTCTGTGCCGACAGCAGAGAGCCTGATGCGAGGCTCAAACTCACAAACCGAACCGAGAGATCATGACCTCAGCCGAAGTCATGGCCCAGCTGACTGAGCCACCCAGGTGCCCCTTGAAGTATTATTTCATGCATATTTTGTGTCACTTATATACATGTGGTTTATGTATGGGTTGCCATGGAAAAGGTATTTGTGATCTAAGAAGTTGGGAAGCCCCCTCTGAAAAGTTAACGTCAAGCTCAGGAGACCTGGTTTTTGTCCTTAGCCCTGCTATGAGCTTGCTGGTGACCTGGAAAAACTCCCTACTTCTCTCTGGACCTCTTGCTCCTTTTCTAGCACGGGAGAGGGCTGAACTTGCTTGTCTCTTCTTGTTCTTCCTTGTTGCAACAAGAGTAATGACTAATACCACACCTACGGAGCACTAACAATGTGCTAGGCACTATTGCAGGCACTTGTGCGCATGGAGGCATTTAATTCTCACGATAGTTCCACGACGTAGGTGATTTATATTATCATCCTTGTCTACAGATGAGCAAATGGAGGCCCAGGGAAACTGAGCTGGAATATGGACCTACGCGTGTCTGGCCTGAGACGCCTTGCTCGTAACTAGTACAGCTGCTGGTCTACAGCTTTGACTCAGTGGGGCACACTGCCTTCCTGGCTCATTTTGAAGGAGAGATCTCAGACTCTCTTGGCTCAATGACAGCTCAGTGACTTTTCAGGAACCGGGGCTTAGTCACCCTTCTTTGCGAAGGTCACTTGGAGCACACAGACTGGTATGACATTTGTGGTGTTAGGTTCTGGCTTCCTCAAGTTCCTCCTGCATTTCCTCTTATCTCATCAAGGGCATAGTTTTATAAATACCAGATTCCCTTTGTCAGTCTCTTCCATCAGTTCACTTCCAACACATCTCTCTGCTATCTCTTCCTTTCCAATATTAGTTTAATATTCTTTGCATCCAAGTGCTTTCTAGCCCTACAGATAAGAAAGAAATCAGTGTGTGTGTGTGTGTGTGTGTGTGTGTGTGTGTTTATAGTCAACATTAAATTTCCTCTTTGGGACCATGTCATTCAAAACAAAGCCCAACACACTTTTCACTGCCTCATGAGTTCCAAGAATTTCTGAAGAGAGCAGTGTGGAATCTGCTGGGTGCACTGTTCCCCAAACCCTCCTCTCTCCACAGTGCCCCCTTGGAGTCATACAACCCCCTCCCTCCATCTACAGGCCCAGTTGAGCTCTGCCCCATCTCTGGGATCAACCCTGCCCTCCAGCAATTTAAGGTCCTCTAATTCAATGCTCAGGTTCAAGGCAAGTCCTGCAATGACACAATCTTCATCCTGAGTCCAACCCCCTTATCTTCTATCTCTGTTCTGATTCTTGCCTTTTGTTCTTGAGTTTGTTGGGGTCTTGATAATTCTCCGTAAGTGGGAATCTGTTCTGTTCCTGTCTGTTGTTTCCCTTTCCCTCTCCAGGAATTGAAATTCTCCAATAGCTGTGGCTTTGTGACCTTGTGACTTACTTCCCCCATGCTGCCTGCCCAGCTGTATCTCTGAATACCACCTGCTTCTAGAGCGCCCAGGGCTCTGTTTGACACACCTGTCAGGAACCTCCAAGCACTGGTACCTTGAAATTTGCTCCACCTGCTGTAATTAGCCCTTCTGTCTAGGGTGTGTTCACATGAAAGGACAGGGGCCAAATAGATGTTCCTATTTCTTTGACACTAGGGCTTATACTAGGACCTTGTTCAAAGTATGGTCCCTGGACCAGCGGTACTAGCGGGATCTAGTAGCTTTTTAGAAATGCAGAAATTTGGGCCATGTCCCAAATCTACTGGATGGGAATCTGCATTTTTAAAAAAGCATTTATTTATCTTCAGAGAAAGAGGTGGGGAGAGAAGGTGAGTGGTGGAGGTGGAGAGAGAGAGAGAGAGAGAGAGAGAGAGAGAGAGAGAGAGAGAGAGAGAAAGAATCCTAAGCAGGCTCTGCATTGTTAGCGCAGAGCATGATTCCGGGCTTGAACCCCTGAACAGTGATCACGACCTGAGCCAAAATCAAGAGTTGAATGCTTAACTGACTGAACCACCCAAGAAACCCATTTTCTGACATTATTTCAAAGAAATGTCTGATAGATTTTGCAGATGTCTTGGGTATGGAGTGTGGCAGGAAAAGGAGGAGTTAAGGATGACTCCAATTTTTTTGACCTCAGCAATTGGAAGGATGGGACTGCCATCAACAGGGATGGGGAGGATTGGAGGAGAACCAACTTTGTGGAAGGGGAATCAGGAAATCTCAGCATGTCACATTAAATTTGACTATTAGATCTCCAAGAGGGAACATTGAGTATAGAGTTGGGGAGATGCATATGGAGTGAGAGAAATTTGAACATCAGATACAAATTTGGAAACCTTCAGTGTATCCAGGGTAGTTAAAGCCACCACCTAGGGAAGAGTATAGAGAAGATAAATAGTCCAAGGTCTGAATTCTGGGGCACCCCAAGGGTAGAGGTTGGGAATGAGAGGAGGAATCAACAAAGCCCACAGAGTAGGAGCCGCCAGGGAGGTAGCTGGTGACAGAATGTTGTCCTGGAAGCCATGGGACGAAAGTGTTTCCAAGAGGGGTGTCTCTGTTTACAATGTTGATGAAATGTCAAGCAGGATGAGGATTGAGAACTGACCATTTGATTTGACAAAATGGAGGTTCATTAAGGACCTTGGGAGGAGCTACTTTGATGAAGTGATAGAGACAAAAGCATGACTGCACATGATTCAAAGGAGAGGTGGAGAGGCATTGGGAAGAGTGAAGACAGCTCTTTCAAGGAATTTTGCTGTGATAGGGAGAAGAGACTGGGACAGAGGCTGGGGTGGGGTGGGGATGTGGGGTCAGTGGAAGACTTTATTTTTGAAATGGTAGATTGACAGCAGGTAAATAGGGAAGAAATGATTCATGCAAGAGAGGGGTGAGAATTCCTGGAGCCATGTTCTTTTTTTTTTTTAATGTTTATGTATTTTGAGAGAGAGGGAGAGAGCATGAGCAGGGGAGGGGCAGAGAGAAGGGAGACAGAGAATCCCAAGAAGGCCCTGCATGGAGCCTGACACAAACCATGAGATCATGACCTGGATGGAAATCAAGAGTCAGACGCTTAACCAACCGAGCCACCCAGGCACCCCATTGGAGCCATGTTCTTAAGCAGGTGAGAGGAGGTGAAATTAAGGGCACAAATGGAGTTAGTGAAGGAGCCAAGATTCGAACCACCTCTCCTTTCCTTCCGAGCCTCTTGCTGTCCACCACCATGCTACAGTGCCACCCAGAGAATACTCATTAGGCCTCCCCTGGCAGTTGGTTCTACTCTTTTCATCACATACTTAGTCAACTGTCTTTTAAATTTTTTTTAATGCTTATTTTGGAGAGAGACCAAGACAGAGCATGAGCAGGGCAGGGACAGAGAGAAACGGAGATAGAATCTGGAGCAGGCTCCAGGCTCTGAACAAGCTGTCAGCACAGAGCCTGACGTGGGGCTCGAACCCACAAACCATGAGACCATGACCCGAGCTGAAGTTGGACACTCAACCAACTGAGCCACGCAGGCACCCCATTCAGGCAACTGTCTTACTTGGGATTCAGGCCAGCATTCTTCTTTGCCTTTTGTTAGGGGAAGAATTAAATCTAGGAGACATGATTTTAGCTTATCTTCTGATTCCCTAAAAGCCCCTCCTTACCCCTTCTGATTTCATTTGTCACTGTGGGGGAAAAAAAAGTGGAGTCTGTAAGAAAGGTCAGTGACTACTTGGTCTTATTTGTTTTCTGTTTGTTTTTGTTTTTGTTTTGAGAGAGAGAGGGCACAAGTGAGCGAGGGCAGAGAGAGGATCCCAGGAGGGGGAGAGAGAGAGAGGGGGACGGAGAGAGAGACAGAGAAGCAGGGCTCACCCAAAGTGGGCCTCAAACTCATAAATCATGAGATCATGACCTGAGCCAAAGTCAGATGCTTAGCGAACTGAGCCACCCAGGAGCCCTGCTTGGTCTTTCTTGTAATACTGGCCTCATGAGCAGAGAATACTAGTTCTCTCCCTTCTGTTGGTCCTCTCTTATCCTCTATGGATCTCTAACGTTGCTCGTGCTGTTTAATACAACAATCCAAGAAGCAACAGTTATATTTGCAGGTGTTTTTTTCACCTGCCCAGAGGAATAGGCAGGAATCTTGGCAGACAGGAGTAAGAGGGAGGGTGGAATGCAGGGAAATGTCAGAATCCCCCTGTTGCAATGTGCTTCTCTGTAGGGTCGGAGAATAGCCAAGGAAGTCCTCTTAGCAAAGGAGAGTCATTTTCCCCCACCTTCCTTCTGGGGGCAACAGGCAGCCAGATCTAGGTGCCCCTACTCTGGGGGCCATCTGGGGTGGCTGGGATGGCTCATCCCAGAGCTGTGAGCCCACTCAGAGTAGGAGGGGCCAATGACAAGGGATGGACAGAAACGCTTGCCAGGTTTCCCAGTCAGGTGGCACTATTTGAACATTTTAGGCTGTGTTTGAAGGTAAATACAATTTTCTGGGCTAAGGGAATAGGAGAACTGGAAGGAGACAGGGTAAGGAAGAGAAGGAAAATAAAAGCAAGAAGGAAGGAGCAGTGACAGACTTTTCGAGGGATGTCAGAAGGAACAGGAAGTGAAAACCCAGGCTGGTCCTGCTTAATGCTAGTTGTCTTGGCCCCTTTAGCCATAGGCGTTGCCTAGAACGAAATAGCATTTTTACCCTTCCCCCTCCAGCTTGCATAAATACCCACTTCCGCATGAAACTTATGGCTTTGAATATTTACATCAGAGCGAGACGTAAAACCAGAGGTCATTTTTTCTGGTCTAAATCTAAGTTACTCCTCTTGTCTTCTTTGTAGGGGTTTCAGGGCCGCTGACCAATATAGTACTCACCATCTGCTGCTAAGAACCACCTTGGCTGGTATCCATTAAAAATGCCATATATTAGAGAGCTCGCATAGAGCAATTGGCGCACAGTATTATGTTATTTCTTAATCTAATCCTCTGCCTTTAGATGCTGGAAATGAGAATTAGTCAGAGTCTAATCTCTCCAGAGATGTTTTCTTTCCAGGCAAGCCTGGTCTGTCTCCTAGAGAAAACAGAATGAAATCCAATCTTTGGATGATGTGATGAGAAAGTGGGGGGGAAGCAGACAGTGCTAGGAGAGGCCCAGAAAATGCAAATGGCCCTAGAAGGCAGATAAATAGTTTTTTTTTTCCCCCAGAAGCTCCATTTGGAAAGATCCCTTCTATTTATGGTTGACATGACCATCTCAAACAGACCATGTGGCTGGGTTAAAATAAGTTTTGGTTATTGCCAGAGACCCAACCAAGGTGGAGAAATTACGGTGAGGGAAAAAAAAAAAAAAAAAAAGGCAACAAACACCATGAGATATCTCATCTTTTTCTTTACATTTTTTTATTTCTGTTTTTCTTTTCTTCTTTCCTTCTTTTACCTTAAAAGAATTGAATATTAATGAGGGCATGGCTTCTGCACTCAGAGTTGGAGTTCCTTTGACCTTGGAGGGAAACAGAATTGTGTGGACCCAATTATCCACCCATCTGTTTCTTTCAGAAACACTAGACCAAATCCTGTATATAAAAATTTGTATTTGGTTTTAAAAAATTAAACTGTTTGAGATAATTGTAGATTCATGTGCAGTTGTAAGAAGTGTGCAGAGAGATCCCTTGTACCCTTGACCCAGTTATGTTTACTCAAGAAAAAAAACCACTTAATTGAGGTATGATTGACATACAAAAAGCTGTACATATTTAATATATAGAACTTGATGAGTTTGGAAATAAGTATACACTCATGAAATCACCACCACAATCACTGCCACGAACGTGTCCTTCGACTCCAAAAGTTTCCTCTTGGCCTGTTTATCATTTTTTTTTTCATGATAAAAAAAAACACTTCACACAAGATCTACCCTTTAAGCAAGTTTCTAAGTGTATAATACAGCACTGTTAGCTATAGGCACTGTGCTATATTATATTTACTTTTTAAAAATTTTTAAGTTTACTTATTTATTTATTATTTTTAATCTTTTTTTAAATGTTTGTTTCTACTTTCAAGAGAAAGAGAGACAGAGAGACAGAGACGTGAGGTGGGGAGGGGCAGAAAGAGGGAGACACAGAATAGGAAGCAGGTTCCAGACTCTGAGCTGTCAGCACAGAGCCTGATGTGGGTCTCAAACTCATAGACCGTGAGATCATGGCCTGACCTGAAGTCGGATGCTCAACAGACCAAGCCACCCAGGCACCCCAGTTTACTTATTTATTTTGAGAGAGAGAGGGAGAGAGAGAGCGAGCGAGCAGGGGAGGGACAGAGAGAACGGGAGAGAAGGAATCCCCAGTAGGCTCTGTGCTGTCAGCACAGAGCCAGAAGTGGGGCTCCATCTCACGATCTGTGAGATCATTACCTGAGCCAAAACCAAGAGTTGGACGCTTAACTGACTGGGCCACCCAGGCTTATATTCTACTTTTAAATATAAAAAGTATGCTTACTTTTTAACGTCCAGTTCAATTTTAATTTAGTGGATCCCATGACTCTTCATGTGCGTGATGAAGTTCATAAATACTATGCTGTTATAACCTCTGAAAACCCAGGAAATGTCATGTCAGAGATGACCCATTCTGAGGTGGAAAACAGAAAGCTTCTGAGTCCCATGCAGTCACTGCATCTTATTATCCACCTGTTGTGATGATAAATTGTACCTTTCTCAACATAGAGTTCCTGCAAACTGTTGTAAGCCTGAGTAAAGGAAATATCAAATATGGAAAGGAATGGAGTCTGTGGTTATGCTGGGGACTAACAGTATATCGTGGTCTCTACGGGTCAGAAAGGACGAATAGGGGGTTGATGAAAAGAAGAGATGTAAGAATACACCAGGAAGTGGCCCTGAACTTAAGCCTCCACCACAAAAGGTAGCACCAAGTCGGGGAGACTCCGGCAAGTGGCTGGGGTGCACGAAGATAAACCAAGAATCTGAGGATAAAATGTTTATGTGTTGAACTCCTGGTGTATATATGTGATTAGCATGCTAGAGGCCAGTCCACAGGCAAAATTGGGACTCCTGTCTCATTCCTCTGTTCTGTCTCTGTGTCCTTACAAACAAATCCATCAATATCTGGAGAATCCCATCCAAGAGGGAACTGCACTGAAGATATTCAGTCCTCAGGGCTTTGAAAGCAGATGCCAGCTATGCCAAATGAGTCCTTGAAAGAGCAAATCACTTCCTGATTTGGAGCAGCAAAGTGAAAGGCATACCCATGTTTTGGGTAGGAGGTATCACCAAGCATGCAGATAATTAAAATATTGTGATCGTGAGGCTGAGGACCCAGGCTCAAACCCCGCGTGGCTCATTTGCTTCTCAGCTCCCCGGGTCCAAACAGTAGAGACTGTGTTCTTGTTCACAAATTAGTCCTCCACACCTAGTCAGTCACTTCGCAAGACCAAGCCACAGGTCATTCATATGACAAGAGACAGGTGGTGTGGGGGTCAGCTGGTCAAGCTCTGCATTTGGATAGATCTGGCTTGGAAATGCGCCCTTCCACTTATTACCAGTGGGACCTTAAGCAAATTACTTATTCTCTCTGTCTTTCTCTGTCTCTGTCTCTGTCTCTGTCTCTCTCTCCCTGAGCCTTGGTTTCCCCCCAGGGTTGAGATAATTTAGCACATAACTACTCAATAAATGACAGTTGTTTCTATTTTCATCATGGTTAATAATGTTGTTATTCTCAGGTGTGGATTGAGATACTGAGTGTAAATTCGGAAGCTGATTGCTACTGCCGCACTTCCCCTCAAGAATTCTCAGAAGAGATGCAAATTCACCTGGACCTGGACACTCTTTAACCCACTCCAGGAGGGGGATTATTATCAATACTCCTTAGTAATCTAAGTCAAATGAAATCTATCTCCTTTCCTGGCTCTGACTCCACGGCTGGGCTGGGACGGAGAGGAGATAGTGTCCTGCCTGCTTTATCTTACAAACGGAGAACCAGGTTAGGGTAGTGGACTTGCCTAGAGGTAGAATGGATGCGGCTGCAGCTCTCAGAATCCTCCAGGGGTTCCCAAGCAAGCTTTCCAAAACTGCTTTCAGCATATTGATTTCTGACAGCGTTGCACTTCAGGAAAAGAGCAACTACAAACTGCCAGCTTGCCCACATCTCAAAATCAATTGCACATGTACCAGATGCTTGGTTTTCTTCCTTTCCTTTCTTCTTCCTCCCCTGCAGGAAAGTATGCGGTTTCTAATAACTCCACTTCTATGTTGTGGCTGGACAGGATGTCAGTTTCACCTGAGGCTACAGCAGCGAAAGGGTTTTCAACAGAAAAATGGTCCACTTGACCGACTTGGGGTAGATTTGATTTCTGTTTTAGGATTATAGCATGAATGTTTTGAATTGAAAAGGGGGAAATCCCTAAAGCAAACAGTCACTTGCAAGTGACTCACTTGCAAGACAGGGCGCTAGCTACTTTCCATATATATTACCACATTGATCCTCACCACTACCCTACAAGGTAAATGCTGCAGATAACATGTCACATATGAGGAGAAAGACTCTGAGGGGTTAAGTCACTTGCCTGGGGTTGCAAAAGCTCCTTGTTGGCAAGGAATTGAACCCAGGTCTCCCTGATTTCAGGGCCAGTTTGTTCCTTTACTTTGTTATTCAAATATTGATACATAAAATAAAGTTGATACTTTTCATGTTAATTTTGGCGTCAGAGACTTAAAATATTTCTCGCAATATTCAACTTCTGCATGAAAAAAGGAATGTGGGTTTATGCAGTCTAATGCTCGAAATATATGTTGTCTGTAAAACTGTAGCTATAAAATACCTGTTTGTACGTATTACCCGGCACATAGTGTCCCTCAGTACGTATTTATTAAAAAACAACAATAACAAAGGATGTGAGGAAATACAGCCAGGAGAAATGAGCCTCCCTCAGGAAGATGCTGGGTCTGCCACTTCCATGCACCTGTGATTAGCTTAGATTGCAATGAATCGATTTATGTCTCTATTCAATGAAGCAACTTTTTCATTACCACATCATGGTATAGATACTAAAGAGATATCCAGGACTCCAAACTGCTGTCCAAATCTGTAAGGCCAGTTCTCTTACCATAACGTTCCCAATTATTTTCATGATTTTTTAAATGTTTATTTATTTTTGAGAGGGGGAAAGAAGGAGCAGAGAGAGAGGGAGACACAGAATCCCAGGCAGGCTCCAGGCTCTGAGCCATCAGTACAGAGCCCACACAGGGCTCCAACTCACGAACCTGTGAGATGATGATTTGAGACGAAGTTGGACGCTTAACTGATTGAACCACCCAGGCGCCCCCATTCCCCAGTTATTTTCAGAGAATATTAAAGGTAGAAGGGAATTTAGAGTGACTGACTGAAATCCTTTTGGATTCCAAAAGAGAGAGCTGAGACCCCAAGAAAGGGAGTGACTGGCCCAAGCAAGTCAAATCCAATCCCCGTGTCCTGGCTACCAGTCCCCTATGCTTTCAACCATATTACCGTGCTACCCAGCCAGGCTTGCCCAGGCTGTGTCAAGGGCAGAGCAAACAGGCGTCCTTTGCCCAGTATGCCACAGCAAGCTTTTGGCTCTGCCTGAGCCTGTGACATTTAACCACAGACCTTTCTTGGAACCCCTGGAAGAAAGACAACCACCTGACTGCTTCATGATTTAAATAGCCGAATAATGCCAAATTGAATTTCTGATGGCTGAGGATCACAAGCCAAGAAAACATTTTTCCACTGATAGTCAATGAATGGAATTAGGGGAAGGTTTCAATTTGGGGGCCTGAGGACTCATTTCTGGCCTTGAACTATTTTTTTCAACTTGGGCTTTCTAGATGATAAATAAACTGCTTAATAATGTCAGTTTCTGAGGCGCCTGTGTGGCTCAGCTGGTTAAGTGTTCGAATTCAGCTCAGGACATGATCTCACGGTTCGTGAGTTCGAGCCCCGAGTCAAGCTCTATTCTGACAGCCCAGAGCTTGGAGCTTGCTTCAGATTCTGTCTCCCTCGCTCTCTGCCCCTCCCCCACTCGCGCTCCATGTGTGTGTGTCTCTCTCTCTCCCTCAAAAGTAAATAAACATTAAAAAAAAAAAAAAGTAATGTCAGTTTCTGTTCAAAGTTAGCTTACCCCAAACCAAAGACCTTTTTGGTGTGTGTGATGTCTCTGAACTTTTTATTTCTGTTCTTAGCATGTACCAGAGGTATGTATTTTAAGGGCTTCCCTGGTGAAAGCGTGACTTTTCCATGATTTAAGATTTAATGACGGTCATCATCTTTTGGATTTGTATATCAGCAAGATTACAAAAAGCCTCATGCGTGTAATTTTATTTGTCCTGAGTGTATTCTTGTGAAGTAGGGACAGGATGGGATTTGCACCTTTCTGCCAAATATGAGGAAAGCACATCAGGACAGCAAGTCAAGGCTTAGGGCAGATGGAGATTTCCCTTGTAAATGTAAATGTCTCTTACAAACGGATACTTCTCAGTTTTCAGAGCTTTTCCTGTGTCTGCTGTTTTTCTTTCTTTCTTCTTCTTCTTCTTTTAAATAATCCGCCTAAAATAATCCTTATGCCAAAGAGGCATATTTTGAGGTGACAAGTTCTGCTTCCTTTCACTGCCATGTGGACCTCTCTCCCCATGGATGAGTTTTGCCTGATGTTGAATTACCCCTGAATTCTTCTTGCCTTCCTTGTCTGTGCAGCTCATGGGTGAGATGTGCTCTGGAGGAAGCAGCTATTTGCTTTGCTTGTATTTATTTATGCCTCCCTCGTGTACCGTTATCTAGCCCTTCCTTGTTTGTGAGTCATGTCCCCCTAGCTGGATTTTAAGCTCCTTGAAGGCAGAAATTGCCCCCATGTCTGGCAAATTCCCATGTGCTTAACAGAGGCTCAGCAAATATTTGTGGAATGAAAGCTGGAGTTGAATGAATGGGGAAGGGGCAAGAAGCAGTAAGCGGATAGTCAAATCAAGACAAAGGCTTCTCTCTTCATTCTCCCCCAAACACATGCATTTTATTTTAACTGATAATACTTGATATAATATTGGGATTGTGCATTGTTTTTTGCTTGTGGGCGATCACGCATGCATTTGACTTTCAGGTTACATTGTGGGTAGAGGGACAGGAATGGATTGAAAGAATATAAAGTGCAGGGGGAGAAAAGGTCAGATGGCCAAGTCAAAGAGAAAGAGCTTCCTCCAGCCTGTGCTGTTGAACCCCAACTTCTAGTGCTCACTCTGTGTGATCTTAGGCAAGTCACTTTACCTTTCTGAGCCTCTGTTTGTCCGTGGTAAAAAAGAGGTTATAATTTCTGCTGCTTTGCACTCCACGGGACGTCAGCTGATCTCACACCTGGGAAGGTACTTTGGACAAAAGAATTTAGGGTATTGTCTCAACAGGCAGAGAGGTGGCTCCTGTCACCAGGCCAGCTAGATGGGCTTTCTGCTTTAAGATTCAAACATGACTTGGATGAAAAGGCGGGAAGGCTGAGTTCCCAGCATCATAGAATATGAGAGCTGGCAGGTATCTTAGAAACCATTCTATTTCAACCCCCTCATTTTTCCTGAGTACGCTGAAGCAAGGAGAGCTGATTTCCCCCAAGATCCCCCTGCATGGAGCCTGGATTCCGGGTTCCCTTTTCACTGTGCCCCACAAGGCAAAGTTAATTTGCCTTAAAAAGCAAAGCTTATTTGCTCTTGTTACTGTTTACAGACAAGAAGCCTCTGGCCTGTGTCCCAGCAAGGAAGCGATCAGGACATTTGTCTGAGTCTTTTTGAGTTTCTAAAATTTGACCCACCATTTTGGTTCAATTATTGCTTGCCTTTTTTTTTAACCTATGGGGACAACAATATCCTAGTGTTTGTCTAGTGCCGACTGGATTTGCCACTCCCTAGGTGCTGTGATGGGGGGCCGTTAGAAAAGATTAAGACCCATCCCCTGCTGTGAAAGATGTGAGTGTGGGGGACAGGACTAACAATGAGAAAACAATGGGAGGCAGTATGTGATTCAGGATAAAATGAGTAGTGCAGGCAATAACTGCTATAGAAGTTCAGAGGAGGGAGAAAGCTCTGGGAGCTGGGGGAAAAAGCAATATCACATGCGATCTGAAGGCTGGGTAGGATTGTTTATGCAGGTGTGGGGGAGGGCACTAAATTTCAGGGTGTATGCCCGTATGTACACAAGCACACACAGATGCAGAACTGGGTAACAATAACGGGTAGCATTTACTGAGCATTTATGTCTATGCACCAGATACAGCAAAATGTCGTACATAATTCAACGCATTTCCAAGTGCGTAATCCTAGGAATTAGATGATAGTTAATTCAATTAATGGAAGTTGAGGCACAGAAAGGTTGCATCGATTGCCCAAAGGGACACAGCAAGTAAATGGGATTATAGGCCTGGGCCAAAAACACTTGGCCCTTCTACCTATAAAAAAGAGGAATTTGTGACTCAGATGAGGAAGTTAGCCGGACTGTAGTCACTAAAGACAGTCGTTTTGCAAACACAGGACCCAGTAGGCCAAACTGCCAACTGAAGTTCAGCAGGAAAATTGGAGGGATTAATGAAGCCATTTACTGAATTCTATAATCTCATTCTTACTTCCTGGAAGCGAGGAACTTGAGGTCTCCGGATGCTGCAGTTCATTGCCGGGAGCACCACAACTTTACCCTTCTTGTGTCTTGGTTATGTTGCAGAGGATTTAACAAAACACCTAAGGAGAATGAATGAGCTGTTCTTTATTAATTAGCACTTGAAAAGCATTGGGCTTCTGGTGGATGCCATACAGAGCTTCGAATTAGATAAAGCCACCTGGCCCTGAAGCTCTATTTGTGGGGAAAACCAGGCTTGGAAAGGATAGGAGGACCATGGCCTGATAATACAGTAGATTGTATTTTATGTTTTGAGTCTGGCTTGCCGCCAACACCCGAAAGTGTTTCCTAGGCAAAGTGCCTGACTGTGTTTTTCTGGATATTCTCCTAACTCACTGTGAGTCTTCAATAAATGTTAAATCACTGTGAGGTAGATTCTGAGGTCCCTTTCCTGTTTCCTTGTCCCAAGAGAATCAAACCACAGACGGGGGATAGAGGCAGCGAAGAAGAGGGGACCTTGCTCCAATCAGCCGCTCTTTTCCCATTCTTGGGCCCCTCCACACCCCCACTGTCCTGGCTGGCCTTCAGGGGCACGACCCTCAGCCGCGTGAATGCGGGTTGGAAAGCAGCTGGTCCCCTATAGGGACAGGGGAGGGGAAAAGGTTGGGGGAGGCATCTTTTCCTGCAGCAAGTCTAAGGTGTATGGCAGGGCGGGAGAAAAAGGGAGGAGGGCCGGGGAGGGAGTGGCCGTGGCCTGGGGTAAAGGGAGAAAAATACCGGAACAGAGCAAGGAAAAGAAGGAAAAGAGGCCTCCATCGTCAGGCACTGAAACCGCGAGTGGGACTGGGGCGACAAAGGCAAGGGAAGAGGACATCCTGGTCCCGCAGGAGTCTCCTTTCAGGGCAGAAAGGAGGAGACGCGCCGAGAAGGTCACAGCCATGCAAACACCCCGAAGGAAAGCTGGCACAGCGGCTCAGCATTAGCCAGGCTTCTTCATTCCCCGTGAGCTTGGTGAGGGCCCGCTGAGCTCCTACTATGTGCTCGGTGGACACAGATGCGCCCGGGGCAACCGGATCGCGGGAGCCGGAGTCGGCCAAAACGGCTTCCCTGAGGGGGCGGACTGTGTAGACGGGCGGTGAAGGAAGGTGGATGTGCACGCGTGCAGGCTCTAGGAGTGCAGAACGCGAGGCAGGCCGGGGGAGGGGGGGAAGGAGGCGGGGACTGAGGCCGGAGGAGGGTGGAGAGGGGAGGAGGGAGGGGGATGGGAGGTGTGAACAGTGGGAGCTAGGGAGGTCGCGGCGGGGAGGCGGCGAGGCGGGGCAGTAGCTGCCCGAGGGCGTGGGGGGGGGGCGAGAGGCTGCGCGGGACGCCGCCGGGGGGGGGGCAGTGGGAGGCGGCGGCGGCGAGGGGGAGGAGTGAGGGAGGGGAAGAAGGAGGAAGCGAGCGCGGCCGCTGCAGGGGGAGGAAGACGGGGAGGAGGAGCCGCGCGCTGTGGCGGCGGCGGCGGCGGCGGCAGCTGCGGCCGCCGGGGGAGCCGAGCGCCGGGGCGCGGGGAGCGCGGGGAGCGCGGGGAGCGCGGGAGGCGAGCGGCCGCCGAGCCGGGGCCGCGGGCCGAACTGCCGGTGAGTGGAGCCCCAAGGGGCGCGGCGGCCGGTCCCCGGGCCGGGCGGGAGGCGCGGGCAGATGCGGCGCCGGGGCGGAGGGAGGGGGCCGGCCGAAGCCCAGCCCCCGGCTGGCCCGGCCTCCCGCTCCCCCCCTCCTCCCTCCCCGCCGGCTTCCTCCCGCTGCTGCCTGCGCCAGGGGGGCTGGTCCCGGGCGGGCCGCGGGAGGGGGGAGGTGCTGTCCGAGGGCGGGCGTCTGGGGCCGGGGGTGGAGCTGGGGGCTCGGGGGTGGACCCGGGGGCGGGAGGCTGGCCCGGGACGGCGCTAAATTGGCTGGAGGGGCCCGTCGGCGGCGAAGTTGCTAGCTGGGGGCAGAGACGGCCACGCGGTTGCAGGAGTAAGAGATCCCCCTGTGGCGAGTGCGTGAGACGAGGAGTCCGGCGTCCCTGCCATCCCCGTCGCCCTCCCAGCCTGCCCGGCCCCGCTAGCTCCTCTCCTGGCCTCCGCGTGTCCCCTCGCTCTCACCCCCGCCGCTCCCCGGTTGGCTCCCGCGGCACTGCCGGGTCCCCTCGGCCCTCGCCGTGACCCTCCCGGCCTCCGGCTTCCCCTGACCCTTGCTTGCTTCGCCACTGCCCCTGTTCCCTTTTCTGCCCTCGCTAGTCACCCCGCCCCGCTTCGTAATTCCCGATGCAATTGCCTCTTTGAGACCTTTTTTTTTTTTTCCTCTCCTTCCTTTTAGATTGGCCAACGGCTCCTTTCAACCCTGCCTCGTTGGTGGCCACTGGAGAAGCGCGGGGGGCTCCCCAGACAGCCGTGGGGACAAGTTAGAGCCAGCACTTGACCCCGGGCCTCGCGTGTAGCTTCCCTTCCCCTGCTCTAGGTGCCCCGGTGTCTGGAGGGGGGTGCGGGTGCGGGGGTGTGCCCTCCGGTACCCGTCCCAGCACCCGGGCAACCCTCTGGGCTTGTGTTCCATCTCACTCTTGCATCCTGCACGGTGTTCGAGGGGAACCACTTGGCATCATGTCCCGGTATAGCTACCAAAGTCTCCTGGACTGGCTCTATGGGGGCGTGGACCCCAGCTTTGCAGGCAATGGGGGCCCCGACTGTGCTGCCTTCCTCTCTTGGCAGCAGCGGCTGCTGGAAAGTGTGGTGGTCCTGACCCTGGCCCTGTTGGAGATCCTGGTGGCCCTGCGGCACATCCTGAGGCAGACGAAGGAGGACGGTAGGGGTGGCCGTGGCTGCCAGCCAGAGCAGGTGACCCAGCGGCCAGAGGAAGGCAAGGAGAGCCTGAGCAAGAATCTGCTCTTAGTAGCCCTGTGCCTGACCTTCGGGGTGGAGGTGGGCTTTAAGTTCGCCACCAAGACCGTCATCTACCTGCTCAACCCTTGTCACCTGGTCACCATGATGCATGTGAGTGTGTTGACTTTTTCCCTGGCAGCCCTAGTGATAAAGTCCTTTGTGTGCTCAGGACACTCGGAAATGTAGAGCACTTCATCTTGCGGGAAGCGGGACCCTTAAAAATGATTTTCCAAGAGTGGCTGTTTTTGTGCAGGTTCCACATTTGGCTTTCTTTCACCTTTGCACAATGCGTCAGCCCCACAGTGGAGGTGAGGGACGTAGTGACAGAGCCCTGGGAACCACTGGCACTCTGGTAGGCTGTCCCTCCCCTCCCAGCCCTACCCTGGGCTTTCACAAGCAGGACGTCTAGCCCCAGCCAGGTGTCCTTTCTGAATCACATCTGGGGACCATGGCCTGCCCCCATCCCCTCTGCTGCAGTGAATTTCCCAGAGGTCTGACGACACCCTTTCCTGGAGGTGGTCAGATAAGGTTCCTTGTCTCCACTGTGATACTTTGGGGATATACTTCTATGGGTTTCTCTTCATGACTCTTTTTTCACTGGGGAGTTTCATGCTCTTAAGGCGAGGTTTGCCTTTCAGTTCTGAGGTGTGCATTGGAGCAGCACCAAGCTCCTACTAAGCGCCCTCTGAAACAGGCCCCAGGCCGACTCCTGAACTTCCGGGCTGGTGCTCTCTATCCACGGTGAGAGCGTATTTATTTTTTGCAAACCTCTCCATCTTATCACTCTTCTTCTGTTTCCTGTGGTCATGGTCCGGGGTGCTCAGAGAGCTGATTTCTTTACCTCCCATTAGCGGTGCTAAGAAAAACAAATGGGATTGAAAAGGAGAGTTGCCAGATACATAAAAATAATCTGGGTGAGGCCCAAGAGTGAGAGTCTTTCTGTACTCAGCCTTTGTGGAGAGATGTTCTAAAACTATAAAATCACGGAGGAGGAGGAAGAGGAGAGAAGGGAAAAAAAAATCTTTATTTTAGATTTCGGGCTGTGAAAAACCTGGTGTGTTTTATTCAGGGACAGTTTTGAAACCTGTCATTAGCATCTTTATTGCTTTTATATTTGTAGAAGGTTGTTCTCCGGAGACTTGTGACAACCCTGTGTGGGGCAGGAGGTTGAGATTATTATCTTGGTTTTACAGGCCTGGTGGGGCCCAGGGACCAGGGATGGGAGGTTGCTTGCCCACAGCCAAAAGACAAATTAGCGTCTGGGTTGGAAAAGTCGCCTACCCTCCTTGGGGTCGCAAGCTGTCAGTGGTGACTGGGATGTCTCAGGGGGAGGCCTGGGCTGATCATGGCGCTGCCTCCTTGTGGCTCTGAGGCTCTGGAGTGCCCAGCGCTTGCTCCTTCTGTGTTCTAGGCCCTCCTTCGATTGCAGGTTCCTGGCCTCAGTTTCCCAATCTGTGAAATGTGGCGAATGGCCTTCAGCCCCTTCCTGTCTTTGCAGAGGTGGCAAGGGGGGTGTGGATAGCTGTGTGGCTGTCAGCATCCAGTGGGGCTGGAGGGCGGCCTTTTTTTTTTTTTTTTTTTTTAAAGACAGGGCTTCTTGGGATGTAATGCCGTACACAGGAAGCCCAGGGCTCTCCTAGCTAGCCCTTCTGTGTAAATTTGAGCCCAGTCCTCTTTCTTTCTTTTTTTAATGAAAGGGCTTTTTGTTAATGCGAGGAAACAACGCATCTCAGCCGCTGCTGTGGGAGGCTCTTGGGACAGGAGTGCTTTTTTTGGATGGCAGGTGGTGAGGGTCAGAGGGTGCCTCTCCTACAAAGGGGTCTTGAGGCCTCTGGCAGCCACATATCTAGAAGGTCAACAAAGGACCAAATTTAGCCTGACTGGGGCTGCAACTGGTGTGATGACATCAAACCTGGCAGCACCGTGGTGTTGAGTGGAAGGGTTTTTAGAAGCTTTTAGAAGACTGTAGAGACTTTGTTCTGGCATTATTCAGTTGTGTGACTTTGAGGAAAAATAACTTCTTGGGCCTCAGTTTACCCATCTGCCAAATGACACAGAGCTTCATGCCTAGCTCTGGACACTCAGCGTTCTGTGTTCTCTTCTCCTCAAGTAGTGGCCAGGGATGCAACAGAGTGCTATTCTAGAAATGCTTTTTGGCTTCCTTGTGTGGAAAAAGGAACCTCATTTCTTCTTTGCCGAGGTCGGGTGGCCTTGTTCGTCTTCGGCTTCCTGTATGTTCCCAGTAAAGTCAACCTGACCTGGCCACCCTTGGGCACATGCGTAGATGATGATGGCACTTGGGGCTGGTTGCTGCGGAGGGATGCATGCTTGGGTGGGGCGGGGAACTGTGGACTGATTCCTGTCTGTCACCTATGCTTTTTATTGTCCTGTGCTTAGCTTAGACTCTGAAGCTGTAGGACAGGGAGCAAGAGAACAGAGTCATGCTGAGGAATTCTTGACTCTGACCAGGATTGTTCTCCTATGCTCTTTACTCCTATCCCTGCTTTGTGTCATTTAAATTAGTAGCCTCAGGCCTGCTGTGGGACCCAGCCTTTGGTCAGTCCCAAATCCCATACCCTACCTATGGCTCTTTCTGGGAAGCAGGAAAGTATGGATTTTTCAGAGTTAGTGGGAGTCCTTAGAAAACTCCACAACAGATGGTTGGAAACCGTTTTCTGACTTGACTGCAGCAAGGGCTAATGATAGCCAGGGTGGTTAATAATACCTTACACTTACCTGGCACTTTACTGCTTATAAGGCACTTTCACGTGCATTATCTTATTTAGGCTTATGATAGGTTAGCGTGGGCCTGGAAAAAGATGTTAAAACGTTTCCTGTGACTGTATATTCCAAAGGGGAGATGTTGAGTACAGAGAAATGCTTTGGCAAGTGAACATTCTGTGGAGTTCAGAGGTCCCGAAAAGGAAAGGGACACATTGACTGAAATGAAAGGGACAGCTTAACAGAAAATATTTCTGGTGTGTTTCTCCCCACAGGATGACTCAATTTTGGCTTCATAGAAAGGCCTTGTTCCTCTGAGTCCATGTAAGTTTATAACAAGGACAGTATTGCTTTAGGCCAGGAAGTGGAAGAGTTGGAGGGAAATTGGTTAGCTTCCCCATCTCCCATTTTTCAGTCTGTAAAATATTTATTCCCAAGGCCTTTTTAAACAACCCCTCATCATAGCCATGCTGCTCTTGGGTGGCTGCCAGCATTAGAAGCATAACGAAGGGCAGTTCTTGTGTCTGAGCTCTGTTCTTGATTAATATTCCTGCTGTCCGGTTTCTTTTTGGTCTCCTCTGATTTCTCAGAGGCCCTGGGACCGTGGGTGATCATGGTTTGTGTGACTGAAGCACAACCATCTCCCATATCCCTTCAGCCGGAGTGCAAGAGGGTTGTCAGGATTCATAAGCCCCAAGATTCACGCGCCATTGATAAGCCTTGGTGAAGATCTGTGGTGCCTGCCAATAAGTATTTCTTCGAGCATGGCTAGTCCCTTCATGCATGTTATTCTTGCAGGTATGGGTGACAGGAAGTGAATTTACTCAGCGATTATGCTATTTGCCAAAAATCACCCGGCAAGTTCACGGCAGAGGTAGCTTTAAGACTGAGCCGCTGCGGTGGGAATTGAGGCTTAAGCAGAAAGAGATTCTCGTAGCTGTTTACATCCTAAAGTCTACAGTTTCTCAGCAGAAGGGTTAAAATGCTCGCCAGTTGGACCAGTTCTGTCTGTACAGACTGGTGTTCTTAAATTAGTGGCCCTTCATCTCCCTGGCGTGCGGTTATATTGTCTGTGTCTTAGGTACGTAACAAAAAGACCCCATTTTGGATGGCTTTTCTAATTGTCCAGTTCCTGTCGGTTCTGGACGTGTCTGTGTCCAACATCTCCTGATTGGGCAATGAACTCAGTGGGGTACAACATATGGCTATGCACATAAGGCAGGCTGGATCCGGGCTGGACATTTGCCAAATTAATAATCGATGCCATAGACCCCAGAGTCCCACGCCAATGTTTTTTTTCTTTTTTAATGTTTATTTTTGAGATGGAGAACATGAGTGGGGGAGGGGCAGGGAGCAAGAGAAGGAGATGGAATTCCCAAGCAGGTTCTGTGCTGTCAGTGCAGAGCCCTTTGTGGGCCTCAAACCCCACGAGTCGTGAGATCATGACCTGAGCCAAAAACAAGAGTTGGATGCTTAACTGACTGAGCTACCTGGGTGCCGCCAAGCCAGTGGTTTTTAGCCAGTAGTTTTTTCTTAACGTTTATTTATTTTTGAGAGAGAGAGAGAGAGAGAGAGAGAGCACTCGCGTGCAAGCGGGGGTGGGGACAGAGGATCTGAAGCAGGCTCCTGCTAACAGCAGCAGGATGATGCGGGGCTCAAACTCACAAACCATGAGATCATGACCTGAACTGAAGTTGGATGCTCAACTGACTGAGCCACCCAGGTGCCCCTTAGCCAGTAGTTCTGACTGAGTCCCATCCTTTTTTTAGGGTTAACATTGCTATTGATTTCCTGTCTTCTTTATACTATATTAGAAGTCTCATTTCCACCAAATCCGGCTTACTTGCTTTTGCTTCACTGTTTGATTTTCCTACTTCCTCGCCACAAATGTAAGAATGGCACATCTTCAAAACATTCCTGAGCTTTTTCTGACACCTTTTGGAACTAACTGAATAAACAGTGGTGTGTTCCGTTCACCCTGTGATGGATTTGCTTTAGAGAAAACCTGATGGATTTTGAGAACTAGGCTTTTTAGCACCCCCACCCCCCACCTCCTTGACTTGAGACCAGCCACACCTCCTCATCCCCATCTGGTGTCTGGAGCACTGATAACTGCCCCTCCTTGGAATTGACGTTGGTGGGTAATGGGTACAATGAGGGATCCAGCCATCTGCTGACAGCTTATCAGATGGACTGTGTCCTGTGTTATCAGTCCAGGGGGACACAAGAGGATGATGTTTATATGGGCCTCAGCAGTGAGGCATGACATTCCTTTTTAGTTTGTTTTATTTTTTTCCCCCGAGGAAATTTGCAGAGAATTTTTCCATCTTCCATTGTTACCGTCTTTTGGGGGTGTCTGTCCATTATTAAGAGAAGTTGTGTGTGGATTGTTGTGTCCCACAACCCACAGATGACCCTAGGACTTAACACTGGCGCTAGTTTTGCTCATGGCTTGCTGTGGGGACCCGAGCAAATTATTTCACCTTCTCCTGTCTCTGTCTTCTCTGTGAAATGGGCCATGTGGAAAACAAAGCATTTTAATCTTCTAAGTAACTGTGTGGTCACTTAAACAGAGAAGCTGGGTAGAGCTGATCAGAGCTGGCACGTGACCAATGTATTTTCACCTCAAGTCAGAAACTGACAAACCTCCGCTCCTTTGCAACTTTTTTGCTAGCTTTTGGAATTCATTCCCCTGAGCATTTCTGTGACTCTTCTCTGGCTCCTAGTCCTTGCTTGTATACCTTTCTCATGTATAGCCCGTAAAACTGGATGTTGTGACTGGTCCCAGTCTATACCTGCCAACATAATCCAGCATGGTGCTCGCTTTTAAGGAACAGTGTGTTGCTGGCGCCTACTCACGGGATGATCCACAGGCTCCCTGGATTGTTTTCAAACTTAAAAAAATATATATATATTTATTTATTTATTTTGAGAGAGAGAGCGAGCGAGTGAGTGCAGGGAAGGGGCAGAGAGAGGGAGACAGAATCCTAAGCAGGCTCCACACTGTCAGCACAGATCCCGATGTGGGGCTCAAACTCACAAACTGTGAGATCAGGACCTGAGCCAAAATCAAGAGTTGGATGCTTAACTGACTGAGCCACCCAGACGCCCCTCCCTGGATTTTTGTCCCTTTTGCCATACCTGGGCCACCTTTGTCATCGTTGTCTTCATAGGATTTGTTGTCTGTTCCTCCCCACTGTAGATCGTCCTGAAGATCTTCTTTCCAGATGACCCTGACCGACTCCAGTTATTCCAGTCATTCTGGTAACACCTTTTGTCATCCTTTCTCAACCCTCTGAACATTCCTCAGATGATTTGGCTCATTAACGTATACTTTTGTATATTTGTAGGTAATTCTGCATTTGGCTGGGTCACTTGGGTTTTTTTTTTGTGCGTGTGTGTGTTTGTTCAGTCTCCACCGTTAGCATGAGCATATATATTTTTTTTAACAGAAGGGGTCAGTGTTATTTTTTTTTCTCCTTTGTAACTCTCTGCACAGTTTAATACAATACCATACACGTACATTGGTTGTTCAGCGTGTACCTGGATAATGCTGACTGCCCGATGGACAGAGCCAACTTTCTCCTCTGTGTTTTTGTTGGCCTCCAGTGGCCCTGCCTGTGTTCCTTTGAGGCCTGATGGGCATGGTTCCTGTGTCTCTTGTGCCCATTAGGAGAATCTCCTGTCCGTTTTTTGAAATAGAGGAGAGAGGTGGTCAGGGCTCTAGCTCACACATCTTTCTTGTTGCATTTCCATCACAAAGAGCCAGTGATTAGTGCTGCAGCCTGCTCTCTGCCCAGAGTCTCTGCTCACTTTCATCCCAGTGAGGAAATTATGCTGTTGGATCTTGGTCTTAATCCCTCGGCAGACATCTGGACAGGCCTACTTCTTTTCCTTCCTTAATATCGCATAAATTAAAGAAATGTTATTAGGCTAGTGATTCACTTTCCATCTCTTTCTGCATGTTTCAGTGGTAGCTCATTGTCATCATGCCTCATCAAAATGCCCTTGGTGAGAAGAGCCAGATTTGTAAACTTCTCCTGGCCTTTTGTGTCTTTTTTTTTTTTTGTACTTGAATTGTTTTTTCAGCTTTATTGAGGTAAGATAGCTGTAAGATACTTAAAGTGTGCAACATGATGGTTTGACATACACATACATTGTGAAAGGGTTCTACTCATCAAGTTACTGTATTCATAGTCTTACGTATCTTTTGTTAAATTGAGAATATCTCGTCCCAGGTGTCCCTCTTCTGCCAGTAACTGGCAGTGTGGACATGAAGAAACTGTGGGTGTGGAGAGAAAGGATTCTCGAACTTTCGTTGTGAAAAATGACCTTGGAAACTTGGTGTAGTGCAGATCCCTGGCTCTCTACGTGGAGTCTGAGTAGGTGGAGGGCAGTGATGGCACTCTGCATTTATTACATGCTCCCTTGTAATTCTGATGTTGGTGAGCCTTGAACCCCACTTTGAGAGACATTATCTAGTAGTTAAAGTATTAGGTAGGACGTTGGTTCAAAAGCTTATCCTGACTGGCGTGAATCTGGGTGGCCTGTGGGCAGGGCATTGAACCTTCTAGCAGTGCCTCAGTGTTTATGTAGGTGTTAAATAATGTGGCTGCGATTAAAAGTGTGAAGGCCCCAAGTTACTGTGAGATACATTTTATGGTAGCTTCAGCATTCCAGTGGCTTCTTTGGTGACTGGGAGTTATGTCACTGAAGTAAGTATTTCAGCCAGGCCTCCATCACCTTCCGGTCCTCCCTCCCTGCCAGTCTCTAAGATCTTTGGAAGCTAAGGGGAGTTTCCAAAGAGTTACTGCATGCTAATTCTGTTTGCAGGACACTTGTTTCATTTTATTTTTGAGAGAGAGAGCGTGAGCAGGGGACAGACAGAAGGGCAGAGAGGATCCGAAGCGGGCTGCATGCAGACAGCAGACAGCCTGACGTGGGGTTTAGACTCACAAACTGCGAGATCATGACTTGAGCTGAAGTCAGATGCTCAACTGGCTGAGCCATCCAGGCACCCCACATTCAGCAGCTATTTATCCAAGGAGTCAGAGATGAATACGAAACATTCTTTCCCCTCGTGTCACTCGCTTGAGATGAGACAGACAAGATCAACGAAATTACAATGTGACATTTACAGTAACATTTGAGCAAGACATAGGGCCCAGAGGGTCTTTTTTTTGTTAACTTAGTGCAATGAAGGAAAGCCTTCTAGAAGAGGAGACATTTGAGCTGGCTCACGAAAGAGACCCATCAGCTGCGGGAGAGCAGGGACTCTTGTTTGTCTGGTTTTCTTTTCTAGTGCCTCTATCAGGGCCTGGCTCATAGTAGGTGCTCAGTGAGCTGGGCATTGTAGGAAGGAATGGAATTCTAGGCATAGGGAACAATATATGCAAAGCATAAGAAAGCTTCACAACTGTAACTGGGAGTCATTCGCATATTACTGTCAGGGGTAGATTTCATCTCTTTTCTCCCTTGGCAAACCAAATAAAACTCCAGAAATGCTCTGTCATTTCTGCGCTGCTGATAGCCAATTGCAGTTGCCCATCAGTGCTCAGTCGGGGGCTCGTGAGCTAGAGCATTGTGTTCTCTGTGCTGTCCCAAGGAGGGCCCATGCTGTCAAGGACAGACAACAAAGAACATTGATGAGAGTGAGAAGGCATTAAGTACAGGAAATGAGATAGCAGGCATCCCACCTGCGACCAGAAGATTTTTAGTGTCTCATGCGATGCTGTCCTGCTACCTTTCTTTTTCCTGTCCCTTCGCCCCTGCTTCCAAGTCTCTCCCCCAGCCCAGCCCATCCAAGCTTGCCCCCTTCCAGAATAATCCAGGCTCCAGTGCAATGCCTTCTAGCATCCAAAATGACCATTCTGTCAGAGGCGGTGATAGCCATGAGGGAATTAGGAAGAAAGCTGTTCCGGTATGAAGAGGTTTCAGACCTAACTGGGTGTGTGTGGGGGGAGGATTTTCCAAAAGGGCCTTGTTACCCCAGCGTGATCTCAAATTGATGAGGTGTGTCCCAGTTTTTTTTTTTAAGGTTTATTTATTCTGAGAGAGAGAAAGAGAGAGTACAAGCGGAGGAGGGACAGAGAGACACACACAGAATCCAAAGCAGGCTCCAGGGTCCGAGCTGTCAGCACAGAGCCTGATGTGGGGCTTGAACCCATGAACTGTGAGGTCATGACATGACCAAAGTCGGACGCATAACTGAGCCACCCAGGCGCCCTTCTCCCATTATTTTTGAGCACATGGCCTTTTCCCATGTTCAGTCCTTGCTACCCTACTTGCTGGCCCCCAGCGTGAGCCTCCCTCCAAGGTGCTTGAAGTCTTGGGGAGGACTCCTCCTCCTCTGGGCATCAGCCTTCTCTGTTGACTCTGCTTCTTCCCGGGGAAAGAGCTGCCAGCTAAGCAGGGCATGGCTTGCATATCTGTCCATACATGCTGTGTTGAGGGATCTGGATCTGAAGGGGAGGGTTTGGGGGAATCTCAGTAACCTGTGGTTCCGTTCCCATAGCTGCGGGAGGAAATGCCAGAGGGAAGAAGGTAGGGTGTGTCTTGTCCTGGGCCTGGAGGTGCTCAGGGAAGGGGATGGGTGGCAGGAGCCAGGAGGTTAGAGAGGATTGGCCTATCTGGCAAAAACAGTCCAGGCCGTGCCCCGTTGGGCAGGTGTTTAGGTGGGTAGGAAAGGGAGAAGCAAAGTCATCCAGGGAAGTCAGGAAGCACGGGCCCATGCTGTTTCCAACCTGATGCCTTCAGTCTCCCTGCCTCTATCACGTATCGTGGTGGTATAAACTCAGGGTGTATTTTGCCTGCGTGTTGAATCGCCTTTGCCAACCGACCAGCTGTGTTTGCAGAAAGCCTCTGCCTGCCTATGCTCTGGCTGTTGCTAGCAAAGAGACATTTCATTCAGGTGCTGATTAAATAGGGCGCAGAGCCAGATTGCACATTAAGGCCCTTAACTATGGCTCTGGGAGCCCTGGGTAAACACTTATTAGATGTTCTGAGCAGAGCTCTAGCAGAGACTGCTGGAAATGAGGTGCTTTCTTCAGAAGACAGGTTGAGGGAAGATGGGGGTAAGGAGAGAGACTTCTGGAGAGAGTCTTGATCCTCTTTTCCTAGATTAATCCCAGCTGAATTGACCTGGGAGGGCTAAAGAGCCTTCCTCATTAACATTTACTTGCCACATTCTTGCTGGGACCCTGGAGGTTTGGAGTTGGGACACAGCAGGGAGCCTGACTAGGTAGGGCAGTAGAAATGCCTCCTTTTCCAAATGCAAGTTCAGCCTCTCAGCTTGAGTTTTTGGACCACATTTCCCGGGTCTGCATTTGAGCTGCTTCACCACATGATATTAAGCATGTAACATAACTGCTGCGAACCTCAGTTTCACTCTTCTGTAAAATGGGAATCATGCCACCTACCTAATGGGCTGTTGTGAGGATTTAGGAAAATAACATACATCGAGTATTCAGCGGGAGTTCTGGCTCATTGTGAGCACATAATAAATGTTAGCAGTTTTTCAGAGTAGTAGTATTACTGCGATCTATTTCAAGGCAGTGGTGGCACAGTGGGTCAGCACACACAGAGCACGGACCCGAGGCGGGTAAGGGCCTGGGTTCAGATCTTACCACCAGCTGTCTAGCTCTGGGCAAGTTTCTTAACTCTCTAAGCCTACGTTCCCACACGTGTAAAATGGACTAATAAGATAGTGTCTGATACCTAGTAAATGTTTAATAAGTTTTAGCTGTGATGATGATGGTGCTGGCAATGGCAATGATGACCATCATCACTGTCATTATGGCTGCTTGCTCCTGTGAGCTTGGGTGCCTGGTGCTGGAATAAGATGATAAAGCTTAGGTACAGGAAGGCAGCGTTGAGAATCTTATCTAAGTAAAACTTTCCTGGCACATAGTGGGCAAAAATATTGGTTCCATGATGCTTGGCTGTTTGAGGCCTAAGGACAGCTTGATGGGCAATTTGAAAAGTTACTTTGAATCACCCAGTCCCATCTGAAGAATTTGGCAGATGGCTGTCACTGGTAGGAAGCTTGGCTTTCCAGGGACCTCTGGGCCATTCTTCAATCAATGGGCTGGCTTCATGGGGCAAGCTATCTTAAGATTGGTAGCCTAGGAAACCAGCAAGTATATGACCAAAGTATGGAAGGAATGGTTTGGGGGTGGACAGAGACAGGTGTGTGGATTTATTTTTTTCCTTTTTCATTAATTCCTTTTGATTGAGGGGAGTGTAACTTTCTCAAGTGCCGTCTGTTACCAGGGTTTGGTAATTATTGGAGGAGGTAGGGCTGCTTCCAGAACACCGAGACAAAGGTAGGTTTAAAGTAGACCAATGCCAGGGCACCTGGGTGGTTCAGTCTGTTGGTCATCTGTCTGATTTTGACTCAGCTCACGGTCTTGTGGTTCAGTCAGTTGGAGCCCCACGTTGGGCTCACTGCTGTCAGCCTGTCAGCACAGAGCTCGCTTCGGATCCTCTGTCCCCCTCTCTCTGCCCCTTCCCCCACCTACACTCTCCCCCAAATAAATAAATATTAAAAGAAAATAAAGTAGATCAGTGCCTTGCTTTCCATGTCAGTAAATGGACAGGAAAAAAAATTAGACAATCCTGGTAGCTCCGTAAACCTCTCATGTTTTCAAGACCAGCTGAATCTTAGAACTGACTTTGCCCTGGGAGCTGAGCCGCCTTTGAGTGCTGCCTTCCAGGGCTGATGCCTTGATCATGTGACTGCACAGCCGTGTAGTGGGGGGTGCCCCTCCTTGGACCTCTTCCCTCCCCTCAATGCCATTGGAAGGCCTTCGGGCAGATTCCCAAGCATTGTGGGTAAATAGGCAGTTTCTTAGCTTTGGAGTTGCGAGAATTGAGAAGGCTAAGGTCATGTTTTCTGTAATAATCCTGGTTCCCCAGCTGGAGCTGGCTTGGAGGGCCTTTCTAAAACAAACAGCAGCCCAAAGAAATAGCAGCTCTTAGAAATTGGTTGTGGAAGGTCACCCGTTCCAAGACCTAGGGAGATTTAACAAAGGGTCCTCTTCATATGACCACTTGCTCCCTGTCCATTTGCATTTGTTAAGAGTTTCCTTTTTTAAGGGTGTGTGTGTGTGTGTGTGTGTGTGTGCGCGCGCGCGCGCGCGCGCCTGCCTGTCACTGCCCTTTATTCTCTGTGCCCTGCAGGAATGTTGCTGAGGGTCATGTGCATAAGTGCCTTATTATCTTCAGCACTTTTACACTTACTCCCTTGGGCTGCAGCAGCTGCCTACAGCTCCCAGTGGGCATTTCTCTCTACTTCCGGGGCTCCCAGGCCCACAGGGAGCAGTGGGGCACCCCCTTGGGATCGCCATTCCACTGCACGGCACCTCACTGGACTTTCCAGTTCAGCCCTCCTCAGAATAGCTGTGCAAGCTTAGCACCAAGCCACGGTCATGTTTCTGTGTTTGCTTGTGAGGTTTCTGGCCAGTGAGGGAAGAGAACAGATTGACGCCACCCCCCCTTCCCATCAGGGCCTTGTGGCTGTTCTCCCTGGGTGGGGCTCTCGGCGGGGGGGGGGGGGGGGGGGGTTGGGGAGTGTTGCTGTCTTGGACACAGGAGGTCAGGGGTGACCTTTAGGCCAAGGCTGCATTGGATTTGTGGAGAAGAATGTGAAGCCTGCCGCGTGGCAGGGGCTCCTGACTGCTGCGGAGTGTTTGGCCATACCTCACAGCCGGTAGTGCTGTGTTTGCTCAGATGGACACACGTGGAAACCAGGCTGGGATCATCTTCCCAAGTTTCTAACTCTCTGCTTTGGGGCTGCTCGGAAAAACAATTGGCAAAGTACACTGTGGTCCGCACCTGTTGTTGCTTCCCGCTGCCCCCCCCCCCCCCACACCCTTTGCCATGGTCAGTTCTCAGTGAACTGAGGATTAACCTTGGCCCCTCCCACTTACATTTTCTTTTTCCCTTCCCCTTGGGCTTGGGGCCTCGCTTTCCAGTCATAACTGTCCATCACCGTTGAGGACAGTTGGTGCCCACTGCTCCTGTAGGGCTCCCCCACCCCCCACCCCTGACCTTTTAAACACTATAAACCTGGAACAGAATCAGGTAGGCAAAAGAGAGTCAAATTTAGGAGAAAGATAGGACTAGAATTTTTGGTTATCTCTGTACACTCTCTGAAAGTTAGTAGCAGTAATAACACTTGTAACATTTTTGAGCATGTTATCCCCCAGGCAAGGTGCTAAATATACTAGCCACCCATATATTACCTAATTTTGCCAGCCTTCGACAAAGATCATTTTTGTATTATCTAACTCTTTCTTTCCCTCCATTCTGACCGATTTCCCCTTTGGTCGACTAAAGATACCGTATGACGTATTCTAGCAAAACTTCCTTGGGTTTGGCAGAATGGCAGAGTGATGCCAAGTCAGCTGAAAGAAACCTCGGAGACCATCCAGTTCACCTCCTTCCTCATTTTTCCGGATGAGCCAACTGGGATCCAGAGAGGTGAAGCGATTTGTACAAAGGCACACAGCTAAACAGAAGCAGAGCAAAGTCTCCTGACTCCGGTTCACAGTCTGCCTCTCATGCCACGCGTGGCCTCCTTCCACCCCTAACCATTCAGCATGGAAGGAGCCAGACTTTTGTTCTTGTCCACTAGTAGAGAAACAGAAATCTTGGGTTGTTTGAGCAGGACTCCGAAACCTTGTCCAGCAGAGGTGAGACAAAGGCCAAGGAGGAAAAAGGTCAGAATTATCTGTCCACTTAGTGGGAGAGGTCTGTTTATCTTGGTAAACAATGAAGAGTAATAGAGTGCTGGATTAAGTGTTAGCCAGCCGTGGGCCTTGGTTCTAGAATTCATTACGCAACTGGATGACAGAACCTGGTAGTTGTGTCTAGGCAGGTAGCCTCTCTGTGCTTCAGTGTTCTTACGATAATACCTACAGTGTGCGGGCTCTGGAGCCAGACTGGCCAGGTTCAGATCCCAGCTCTGTTGCTTTCCAGCTGTGTAGCCTCGGGCAGGTTCATTGACATTTCTGAGACTGTTTTTTCCCCCCTCTGTAAAGTAGGGAGAATAGTATCTACCTTGTGGGGTTCTTGGGAAAATTAAATGCATGGCTACATGTAAAATATTTGGAGCAGTATCTGCTGTGTAGCAGGAGCTTAGGAAGTATGAGTAATGGCTGTTATCATTGTAAGATAGGGATGATCTCTGCCCTTCCTAATTCATAGGGAATCAAATGAAATAAGGTATGTGGAATGAAAGCGCTGGCTCAATGGGAAGAATTCTCTTTTGAGAGCATGAACATTCAAAGCCTTATTCTCACATTGTGTCTAGGATCAGATACTGATGGATATTTCCTTGGTGATCTGGTAGATTTGTATTTTTTTTAATTGAATGCATTAATTTAATAGAATAATTCAATAATCAAGATGAATCAATGGAAATGGTTTGACAGACAAGACATGTTTCATCATAGTTTCCTTGATACATACAGTCAATCATGCCACATTTACAGTGGCTTCAAACATTTCTGGTAGATTTATATTTTATATAAACGCTGAGCCCATTGAGCGATGTGAATTGTGCTTTTTCCTTCCCAGTGTACTCAAGGGCACTTGAGATTCCTGCATCTCAAGTAAAGTGGCTTGAGGATTCGAAATGAAAAGCAATTATACTCTTCCCTCAATGCCCCTATCTTAGTTGATGGCACTGAAGTCCATCTAGTGACCCAGGTTAAATCCCTGGAAACCTTGACACATTTCCATTCCTCCCTCTTCCTTCCATCATCATAGTCTCTGAGTCATCTTGATTCTGTCTTTTCATTAGCTCTTCCATCTGTCTCTTCCTCCTTTGATTCCTCTGCCCTAATTCATCCAATTGTTTATCTTTATCACCATCACCATCACCATCTGGCTTATTATAGCAGCCTCCCAACTGATTCATACTCTGTTCATCCTGCACACTGCTGCCCGAATGATACAAGTAGCACACATGTTGGCTCATGCCATTCCCTTGCTCAAAAGCCTTCGAGAGCTCCCTATTACCTTATACCTTATGCATATACCTAATGGTGTCCTGAGCTGATTTTGCTGCTTGGTCATAGGCTGCTTTTCCAATGAGTCTCCATGTAGGTCCAAACTCTTTTTTAGCACAGCATTTTAGGCAGCTGCTTTCAATTATTTGAATTTGGCACATAGACTCGGGCTGGCAAATAGATAAACTCTTTAGAGAAAGCCTAAAAACTCCATGATGATAGAATTCATGGTCTTCTATGGTCTTTCTTTCCAACCATAGCTTCTAGGACATTCTTATTCCATGTATGCACCACACACTCGCATGCTTCTCCGAGTTTACACTCTGTTCATGCCATACCCTCAGCCAGAAATATTCTTTCTTTCCTTTTCCTGTTGAAATGCTCATCACTCAAGGCTCAGCCCAAACACTGCCTTTTGCGAAGCTTTCGTCAAACCTACACCCCAGACTTAGCCACTCTTGTCCATTTTAGCATTTTATTCTGCCCTTTATTACATAATTGTTTATGTGTCTTCCCCACTCCTTAGAGTGTATGTTCCCTGAATGTAAAGCCTGTGCTTCTGGGAATTTCTCTGTCCCCCACAACATCTAGTGCCTACTAGACTCCTAATTTGGACAAATCCCTTTGTTTTGCAGATGGGGGAACTGAGGCTTAGAGGGAAAGGGTCATAGTTTATTCTGGGACTTATTCAGTTTCAGGTGTTTGAGACATGGAGGCTGGAATGTCCAGCAGGCAGTTGAGCTGTGGTTAGGGCTAGAAATGTTGAGTTAGGAGGCTGTCTAGGGAAGATAAAAGAGAAGGCGAGAATATCATGCCCATTTGGAAGGGAAGGAAGCAAAGTGTTCTGTGGAATGCCTACTTAGGGGGGCAGAAAGAAGACTCGGCCGGGCAGTCATCCAGGAAGTGGGAGGTGTGTCAGGAAGCAGGAGCAGTCCCTGATGCCATGTGATGCAAAGAGGTGGAACCTCAGGAAGCCAGGGCAGTTGGAATCGGTGAGTACAGGCTGGTCCTGTGGACAGCCATCCACCCACTTTTAAATAGTTACCTAGATGTTTGAGTGCGAAGAAGTTGCATGCAAGGACATTTATGGCCTCAGTGTTGGTAAATAGAGAATGTTGGGAATCCGTCCGCCAGGAGCAGAATGCTAAATCTGGCCAGTGGAGTATTGCACAGCTTTTAAAAGGGAGGCTGCTCTCTGTATTCCCTTTGAAAGATGTTCATGATGTATTGTTAAAATAAAACAAAAACAAAAACAAGTTGTGGGACACCTGGCTGGCTCAGTCAGTAGACCAGGTGACTCTTGATCTTGTGGTTGTGAGTTTGAGCCCCACATTGGGTGTAGAGATAACTTAAAAAGTAAAAAATAACAATAAAAAAGTTGCAGAGCAGCATGTATGATAGAAACCCATTTCCTAAGAAAACAAAGAAAGCCTTTTACGTGTGCATGGCTGCGAGTGCATTGTAAAAGTCTAGAATAATTAAAAAAATATTTTTAAAGGGGAGCCTGGGTGGCTTAGTTGTGTAAGCATCCAACTTTGACTCAGGTCATGATCTTGCAGTTTGTGAGCTCAAGCCCCGAGTTGGGCTCTGTGCTCAACTGTGCAGAACCTGGAGCCTGCTTTGGATTCTGTGTCTCCCCTTCTGTCTGCCCCTCCCCTGCTCATGCTCATGCTCATGCTCTGTCTCTCTTGAAAATAAACCTTAAAAAAGTTAAAAGTCTAGAATATATCACAAATGGTGCTTCCTCCTGAGTGATTAGGGGAAAGGGGGTACTCTCACTTTTTCCTTCATACGTTTCTGTGTCATGCAGATTTGATGCAAGTACAAATTTCTTTTTAAGTTTATTTATTTATTTTGAGAGAGAGGCAGAGCGAGAGGGAGAGAGAATCCCAAGCAGGCTCCACACCACCAGCATAGAGCCTGATGTGGGGCTCGAACTCCCGAACCAGGAGATCATGACCTGATCTGAAACCAAGAGTCAGACACTTAACCGACTGAGCACCCAAACGTGCCAAGAAGGGACAAATTAAATCTCATTCCTAAGAGTAGAGAAGCTTCCAAAAAGAAGGATGAGATCTCAGGCCAATTAAGTCTCCAATAAATGGAATGGTTGGGGGGTAGACTGGACTAGCTAATTGCCTTCTGTGACTGAGGGCTAATTAAGAAAGCCTCTTTTTGGTTAAGTTTGGCTTGCAAAAAATGTTTTGGCACTGGCAGAGTTACCTTAATGGCTCAGAGAATACGCTGGTGAGTGACTGAGGTAGAATTTCGGGTGTTCTGGCAGGCCTCGGAGTTAGCTGCTGGATCTGTCACTATGTTGCAGGCTAGAGTGGGCACGGAGAAGGTGGAGGCCAGGAGTCCTGAGCCCTGGCTGCACCTTACAGCCACTAAGGAAGTGTTTAAGAAAATACCAGCACCTGTTTCCCTCCACCCCATTCTAAGAGAATTTCCTGGGCTGGGCCCTGGTTTGCAACATTTTTTTTTTTTTTTTTTTAAAGCTCGTCAAGTGATTCTACTGTGCAGCCCAGATTAGGAACTACTAGTGTCAAAGAGCGGATGAAATGTGTCCTAAGCCTAAAGTGGATGGATCACTGGCAAAGTGTTCATCCCATTGTGTGCTCATTAATTGCCGGTCTGTCAGGAGACATGTACACTGGAAGATTCCGGAGTTCATTTTGCACTTAGTGGGCCTCACATCGGGCTGGGTTAATTGACTTGCCCTGACTCCCTGACAAGCGCCAGCACTCGGCCCGGGTCTTCCCCCTTTCTAGTGCAGAGCGGGGCGCCTGGCACCTAGGTGTTTAATCATTGTCACATGAAGTCACAAGGAGCTTTGTTTTCTTTTCTTTTTTTTTTTTAAACGTTTATTTATTTTTGAGATAGAGACAGAGCATGAACGGGGGAGGGGCAGAGAGAGAGGGAGACACAGAATCGGAAGCAGGCTCCAGGCTCTGAGCCATCAGCCCAGAGCCCGACGCGGGGCTCGAACTCACGGACCGCGAGATCGTGACCTGAGCTGAAGTCGGACGCTTAACCGACTGAGCCACCCAGGCGCCCCAAGGAGCTTTGTTTTCTTAAGCAATGCTGCTTTTTATGAAAAGCCCAGCAATGGGAAAATCTGACCTATTCGAAAAGTCTGGTGGGTGAGAGGTTGGAGGGGAACTGCCTGGCATCTGAAAAGCTTATGATATGCCAGGCTCTCTGCAGCGAATCTGTATCACTCAACATTTATTATGCAATTGCTCTGGGCCTCAGAGTGTACCATGAGGGTGCCGTGAGCCATGCAAGGACTGGAAGATATGGTTTCTGCTCCCCCAGGGGAGCCTATTATTAAGGCTTAATTAGTGCGTTTTTTAGGTGGCCAGGATATGTGCAGAACTTAAAGCAGGAGAATGCCAGAGGTCAGAGGCCCTTTCGCATGCCTGGAGTTCAGGCGCTCCATTTTGTAGCTAGGGAAAGAAGCCCAGAGCGGGAAAGCCACTTGCCCAAGGTCACACCACTAGGAAATGCCAAAACTGGGCTGGTGTGACAGGCTGCCACCTTTTCGGTCCTATTACACTGTTCTGTGGATCATTTGAAGGACAAGGTAACGAAATGACCCATGTCAAAACTTGAATGAGATTTCCATTTTGTGCTTTAGGCTTCCAGGTTTCCTTACAGTTGAAGGTGGGGCGGGGGTGGGGCTTGCTTTGACTTTGAGTCTTTCTTAAAACCTTGCCTGGGGAGGGCCAGCACTGGTTACCCCTGGAATTATAGCTCAGGCCCGAGAGGCCTAAAGATGACTAATTTTCCCTTTACTGTAACAGCCATGGACTCTAGCCCCTCCTGTGTTTAATTATGGCACTTTTCTACTCTTTCTGGAGTGGGGGGGGGTGCTTCCTGCAAACGTAGCGTTTTGATGGCTTTTTTGCCTCGGCCATTCTTTTTTAGGTAAACCTGTTGTGAAATTGACCTTAGAGGTGGGTGGTGTGTGGTTTTATGTGTGCATCTCAGAATTCGTGCAGGCTGGTTCTTTTAACCCTGTTCTTCGTCAGTTTCCTGATCAGAAATTCAGTGTCACATCTGGGGCCTTCTCTGAAGAGACAAGGATACTTCCATGTGCAGATAGTGGGTTGCTCTTGCCAGAATCCTCTCCCAGCCCTGCTGTCTGGTGTGCCAGTTTATAGGAATAATCACAACTGAATAGTCACAACTACTATTTTGTATTTCATTTCATTTCATTTCATTATTTTTAAATTTTTGAGGGGGACAGAGAGAGAGGGTGCACAGGTTGGGGAGGGGCAGAGAGAGGGAGAGAGAATCCCAAGCAGGCTCCGTGCCATCAAGACCTGAAGAACCAGAAGCGAGGCTCAGTCTCACAAACTGTGAGATCATGACCTGAGCCAAAATCCACAGTCGGATGCTTAACGGACTGAGCCACCCAGGCACCCCACGACTAATACTTAATGTTTACTGTGTGCCAGGCACTCTGTGGGATCGATGTTCTTTTTTTAAAAATTTTTTTAATGTTTGTTTATTTTTGAGAGAGAGAGAGAGACAGAGCACGGGTGGGAGAGGGGCAGCGAGAGAGGGAGACAGAATCCGAAGCAGGCTCTAGGCTCTGAGCTGTCAGCCCAGAGCCTGATGCGGGGCTCAAACTCATGGACCAGATTGAAAGATCATGACCTGAGCTGAATTTGGACTGTTGGGGCGCCTGGGTGGCGCAGTCGGTTAAGCGTCCGACTTCAGCCAGGTCACGATCTCGCGGTCCGTGAGTTCGAGCCCCGCGTCAGGCTCTGGGCTGATGGCTCGGAGCCTGGAGCCTGTTTCCGATTCTGTGTCTCCCTCTCTCTCTCTCTGCCCCTCCCCCGTTCATGCTCTGTCTCTCTCTGTCCCAAAAAAAAAAAACAAAAAAAAAACAAAACAACAAAACGTTGAATGAATTTGGACTGTTAACTGACTGAGCCACTGGGGCGCCCCTGTGGGATTGATGTTCTTATTGGCACTCCTATTTTATGGATGAGGATGATCAGATTCAGAGAAGTTAGGTAATGCCCGAGTTCACACAGCTAGAAAGTGTGCAAGCTGGTATGGACATCTAGGCCTGACTGACTCCAAAGCTGGTGTTGTTAACTACTAGGCCAATGGAGCCTATCATTTAAAGAGGTTACCAGGTACATTTTCTTCTGTATTGAGGAATGATCTGTCAATTTTCTGCAAACCCATTTAAGAGCTAGTGAGAAAGGCCTACATGCAGTTTTGTTCCACTGTGAGGCAAACTGTGTCAGGACACCTGCCAGTCACCAGCACTGCTGTGTCAGATGAGTTACTTCCCTTCTGTGGAATTCACTTCCTGTGTCTGTCAAAGAGAGGATTCGACCAGATACCTAAGGTTCCTTCCAGCTCTGATATTTCATGACACTTTGGTTCATGTCTCACTTCCTGAAAGAATGGAAAAATCAGAGTACTGGATGAGGGACAAAATGCATCAGAAATGTGAAAGTGGGGAGAATCTAATGGTGCTCCCAGGAGCTTCCTGGATGGATCAATTAGATCAATTAACCTCAAATAGGTTTACCATGCTTAGGCAGTTACACATTTGTTCTGTTTTCCCTTGGGAATTTATGAAGAACTAGTTTCTTGTCATTTACCCACATCAGAAAGTACTAGCTTTCTTATAGTGGCTATTATAGAATTTCCGGCCTTGTAGTCTCTCAAAGTATTTCTAAAGATCAAATAAAGGTAATAGGGCACTTAAGAATGGGGGTGCTCATATTTTATTGCTCTATGCTAGAATTAGGATTTGTGTTCTGTTTTGTAAGATGGCTTTGGGGGATAGTGGTTTCTAGAAGAGAAGCAGTCTAAATAGATTGTATGTGCAACTTTGATCTTCCTCCAGACTTTAAAAGCAGGTGGACACATAGCTAGGTCTTGTGTAATTTACCTTTTATTTGTCTGCTTTGTCATAAAAAATCACCCTGTATTCATGCACACTTAAGGTTAATAATCTGTAAGGCCTAGATGATGCCTAGTTAGAATGGTAGCTTTGATCTTAAAAGGAGGAACAAACTCATTTACCTGGGGACAGAAATGGGGAATCCCTGACGGGTGGACTATGATGGTGGCAGTGTGTGGTACTTACTCCGTGCTCTGCAAATGTTAGCCTTGCGCTCTCTAGTCCCAGGTGAAAGCATCTGGAATGCTCCTCACTTGTGGGCAGTCAAGTCAGTTAGCTCGGCAGGGTTGCCATATGGAGGAGCTAACAACCCAGTGGTATCAAAACCTAAGCTGCATACGTATCCTGTTCCTCAGCAACCGGTCCCATACTCCAAGCTAATTTTATCTTATTCTCACCTGAGTCTAAGCAATATGGAGAATCTGTTCTGGCCGTAAGATCCTGGTTTTCAGCAAAAGGGTTGGTGAAAACAGGTTACCACAATGGCAGTATTTCTGTGGGCTTTTAAAAATACTGCTCGGTCACGCCATGAAATGGCACCAGCATTTCGTTTGGCTACATCAGAGACATGAACTTGGATACCCGGCTGGCTTGTTGATCTTTAGGCTTCTCATGATGATTGTTTGAATCCCCGTTCTAATTTTGGCCTCTGTTTTCACAACTATTTTTTTTTTAATTATTAAATTTTATTGTAGGGAGAGAGGGTGCAAGCAGGAGAAAGTGAAGAGGGAGGGAGGGAGGGAGAGAAAAAGAGAGAGAGAGAGAGAGAGAGAGAGAGACAGAGAGAGAGACTCTTAAGCAGGTTCCATGCTGAGTGCGGAGCCCGATGAGGGGCTCCATCCCAGGACCCTGGGATCATGGCCTGAGCCAAAACCAAGAGTTGGACACTCAGCCTACTGAGCCACCCAGGTGCCCCGGCCTCTGTTTTCAGAAGGAGAATTAGAATCCATAGCTTTGTACCACTTCCCTCATTCATTTGAGGAGCCAGTTTCTTTTCTGTCCTTGTTTTCTTCTAGTTGGCATAGGGCTTAGGAGTCAGACTGATCTTGGTTTGAAGATAATTTCATTTTGGCAGGGAGGGGCAGATGGGGAGAGAGAGAGAGAGAGAGAGAGAGAATATCCCAGGTAGCCCCCACACTCAGCACGAAGCCCCACTGCGGAGCCCTGATGCTAGGCTGGATCCCAGCACCCTGGGATCATGACCCAAGCTGAACTGAGCCATCCAGGTGCCCTGAAGCTAATTTCTGTCACTCATGAACTCCGAACATTTCAGCAAATCACATAATCCCTGTCACTCTGTTTCTCATTTGTAAAATGGGGCTGCAAGTTCCATAGACCTCATAAGGTTAGGGAAAAAATTTAATGAGTTCTCATTTGTGAAGCCCTGAGAAACATGTATGGTACATAGTAGGTGGTCAAAAATACTTGTTCCTGTCTTCCTCCTTCTCCCCAAGAAATGGACCTGGTTGCAGAAGCTTTTCTTTTTTTCTTTCTTTCTTTCAATAAATTTTATTTTTATTTATTTTTTAAATGTTTATTTATTTTGAGAGAGCGAGAGAATGTTTGCATGTGAGCAGGGGAGGGGCAGACAGAGAGGGGGACAGAGGATCCGAAGCAGGCTCTGCACTGACAGCAGCGAGCCTGATGCGGGGATCGAACCCACAAACCATGAGATCATGACCTGAACCAAAGTTGAGTGCTCAAGCAAGTGAGCCACCCAGGCACCCCACAAAAGCTTTTCTTCTAATACTTCACAAAGCCTTTCTGGCGTTAGTCTGAACTAAGAGGCTGAGGTTTGCCTTTTTCTTTTGATGACGAAAAGTAGCCATCAGAAACTCAGGATTGCATCCTCACAGGAAGCCTGAAGTTGTTGACTTTCGCTGCCAGTTACAGAGTTAGTAAGACTGGGGCAGAAGCCTCCAGAGAAAGGGTGTGCACTTGTGCTGATTGCCCTCTAGACTTCAGGGTGTGTGGGTAATGAGCTGGGTATTAGGTATAGGAGTTGGGTGCCCAGCCTTAGGGAAAACACGAGTGACTTTCATTGGCTCCTGTCTCAGGTGGCTCCCTGACAGTTTACCCTTGAGATGGCTTGGAATCCAATAGAACCTTAGAGCTCTTGGTAATAGGCCTATTAACCACTTCTTCACATGAATTCAGCTTGGGTTTATTTAGCACTGACTTGGTGCCAGGCTGGCCTAAGTGCCTTACAAGTTAAGTATTAACTCTTGTAATCCTCACGAGGATTCTAAAAAGGTAGCTTACAGAGCAACGAAATAGCTTGCCTGAAGTCACACAGCTAGTAGTGGGAGCTAGGTTTAGACACCAGACCCAGGGGCTTCACTGACTACCCTGTATGGTCTCTAGTCTCTTTTCTTCTTCCCTTCCCTTCCCTTCCCTTTTTAGCTTTTGTATTGTAATCGTTGGTTGCTGGTGTCTAGAAATGCAATTGATTTTCTTCATTATTTTTGTATATAGCAACCTTGCTAAATGCTTTTCAAGTAATGATAGTTAATTTTTTTTGAGGATTCTTTTGGGTTCTCTAGGTTGTTAATCATAATCTGCAGATAAAGGGACATTTATCCCTTTCTTTGCAACCATTGTCTTTTTAAAAATATCTTTTTCTTGCCTTACTATTCTGGTTAAGGCCTTTAGTATAATGTTTAATAGAAGTGGCAATAGTGGGTACCCTTATCTTGACTTCTGTCTTAAAGGATATGCTTGCTGTGTTTCCCCATCAAGTATGTTTGCTGTCAATTGTTTTCTTGTTGATCTCCTTATCAGACTATAGAAATTCCCTTCGATTCTGAGTTTCCTAAGTTGTTACATTTTTTTTAGTCATGATTGGATAGTACGCTTTATCAGAGGCTTTTGCTTTATCTACTGAGATGACTTTTGCCAGTGTGGTGAATTACATTGATTGATTTTCTACTATTAAACCAACTTTGCATTCCTGGTTTCAAATCACAGTGGTCATGGTATATTAAGTTTCTAGTTCCTGGGTATGGGTTGCTAGTATTTGATTTGATGTTTTTATAGCTATGTTTGTGAATCAGCTGGCTCTCATTTTCCTTTTTTATACTGTCCCATCAGGTTTGGGTATTAAGTTTATGCTAGCCTCATAAAAAGGGTTGGGTGGTGCTTTCTCTTTTTCTAAACTCTGGAATAGTTCATGTGAGATTGGAGTTATTTGTTTCTTGAACACTTGCTAGAGCTTGCCAGTGAAACTATCTGGGCTTTGGTGTCTTTGTGGGAAGATTTTTTTATATTTGTTTATTTTTTGAGATAGAGAGAGAGAGACAGAGCATGAGGAGGGGAGAGACAGAGAGAGAGGGAGACACAGAATCCCAAGCAGGCTCCAGGCTCTGAGCTGTCAGCACGGAGCCCGATGTGGGGCTTGAATCTACGAACCGTGAGATCATGATGACCTGAGCCGAAGTCAGATGCCTAACTGACTGAGGCACCCAGGCGCCCCTGTGGGAAGATTTTGGACTGCTGATTCAGTTCCTCTCATGATAACAGGAATATTCAAGTATTCTATTTCTTTAGTCAGTGTTGGTAGTTTGTTTTTCTATGAATATAGTAACAATTGTGTCTGTATTTTCAAATTGATTGTTTTAAAATTGTTTATTAGCCTAAGTGTAGAAAGTGCAGATATTAAAAAAGATACCCCCTTTCCATTTATAATATTACTAACTTTTAAAAAACTTTTATTTAATTTTTAATTCCAGTATAATTAACATACAGTGTTCTATTAGTTCTAGGTGTACAGTGATTCAACAATTCCATACATTACTCAGTGCTCATCACATACATGTATTCTTTTAAAATTTTTTTTAACGTTTATTTATTTTTGGGAGAGAGAGAGAGCGTGAGCAGGGGAGGGGCAGAGAGAGAGGGAGACACAGAATCCGAAGCTGTCAGCTTCATGCTCTGAGCTGTCAGCACGGAGTCTGATGTGGGGCTTGAATCCACGAACCATGAGATCATGACCTGAGCCGAAGATGGACGCTTAACCGACTGAGCCACCTAGGTGCCCCGTCACATACGTGTACTCTTAATCCCCATCGCGTCTTTTACTGCCCCCACCCCCACCTCTCCTCTGGTAACCATCAGTTTTTTTCTCTATAGTTCAGAGTCTTATTTTTCATCTCTTTTTTTCTTTGTTCATTGGTTTTGTTTCTTAAATTCTACATATGAATGAAATCATATGGTATTTGTCTTTCATTGACTGGCTTTTTATTTTTCAAAAAATCAATCTCACCAGACGCTTGTAAGTTTTACTTATCTTTTATAGGAAGCACTTTGGGTTTTGTTAATCCTCTTATCATATGTTAGTTTTCTATTGTTAATTTCTGCTCATTTTGAAAATCATTTGATCCTTCATATTGTCTTTGAGTTTTTTTTTATTTATTTTTTTTTTTTATTTATTTTTGGGACAGAGAGACAGAGCATGAACGGGGGAGGGGCAGAGAGAGAGGGAGACACAGAATCGGAAACAGGCTCCAGGCTCCGAGCCATCAGCCCAGAGCCTGACGCGGGGCTCGAACTCACGGACCGCGAGATCGTGACCTGGCTGAAGTCGGACGCTTAACCGACTGCGCCACCCAGGTGCCCCTGTCTTTGAGTTTTATCTCGTGTTCTTTTTCTAACTTAAGTTAGATGTAGTATTTTGTTAGGTCGTTCGGTTTCTAAGTGTTTTATAATTTACATTGTGGTTTCTTAAGCCATGGTGTCCAGAAGGATTGAAACAATTTTTTCTAAACATTTGTTTAGTTAGCCTTTTGTTGTTGATTCCTAACTTAACAATATTGTGATCAGAGAATGTGGTCTGCGTCGTCTGTTTCTTTGAAATTTGTTGAGACTTGCCATGTACCCTGGCGCGAGGCCAATGCCCACTAGATCAGCCTTGTTAATTTTGCTGCTATCTATTCTACAGCTTTACCCAGTTTTTTTTTTTTTTTTTTTTTTTTTGGTCTGCTTTTTCCTGTCAGTGGTTGGGAGAGTTGTTAAAATTTACCACTACCAAGGTGGATTTATCTCTTTCTTCCTTTAGTACTATCAACATTACTTTGTATTTTTTGAAGCTGGGTTATTAGGTATAGTAGGTCAGTTTTTACATTTCTTTGTTACATTCATTGATCAAATGTTCAATATAGCAGTTCCCATTGCAACTTAGCCTGTAGATAGATTAATAACGATGACTTGGTGGAAGCAAAAGCATCCCTCTAGGTGGGCTGGCAAATTGGATTTTGAACTCCAGGGAAGAAACACATTTAAAATCAGAATTGCACCTTCCTGGTTATAGAATTAAATTCTTAAAGCAATTTGACTTTGCCAAACAAAATGAACACTCTCATATCCTCTAGTGTCACAGGCTTTTGTCATCATTAAAGCAGTTTTGAAAGCCTTATTCCTTTTGGGGTGGGCGAGAGGTTGGGCAGGAGAGCTTTATTTCTCTTGGGCCTTATGACAACCAACCATTACTATTGGCTGGTCAGATGGATTTCAGACCCTTCGGCATCTTTCTTTCATTGCCTAGCATTTTCTCTGGGACCTGGCCCAAATCCTGTTGACCTCTCTGCCTTTTAGGCCCAATGCTTGTAATTATGTGGGTAGGCCTCATTCCCCCTTCCACCTGACAGAGGTGAGGTGTGCAGAAATTGAGATAATAGTTGCATAGGGATTCTAAATAATTCATCAGCTCCTCTGCTTGCTCTGCAGAAAGAAAAAAAAGAAAAAGAAAGTCTGTGGGAGACAAGTGCTCACAAGGACCAAGCAACAGGAATGATGACAATGAGTATGCCTTTTATTAGATTTTTGAAGAGAATCAGACTCCATGAAGCTAAAAGTCCTACAGAGAGACAAATTACATTTGGTCACATTTGGGTGGGAATGGAACTTTTCAGCTTCAGCTCTTGAGCCCACATGGTTCTGTGAAATCTCATTTTCAGGCTCTGTTAAGGCAGCCCCTGATTCTGATTGTATTTCCTAACTGGGCACTCTGAACTGGTCCCCTTTGCTGGTGCCTCCTTCCCTCCCAGAGAATTTCAAAGAAGGGGGAGCAGGTAAGCCCATTAGGATCTCCCTTTTTCCAGCTGCCCTTTCATTTATTTTTTTTTTTAATTTTTTTTTCAACATTTTTTATTTATTTTTGGGACAGAGAGAGACAGAGCATGAACGGGGGAGGGGCAGAGAGAGAGGGAGACACAGAATCGGAAACAGGCTCCAGGCTCCGAGCCATCGGCCCAGAGCCTGACGCGGGGCTCGAGCTCACGGACCGTGAGATCGTGACCTGGCTGAAGTCGGACGCTTAACCGACTGCGCCACCCAGGCGCCCCTGCCCTTTCATTTAAATGCAGCTACACTCCTCTTTCTCCCTCTTCATTTTAATTTTATTTTATTAAAAACATTTTTTTAATGTTTTATTTTTGAGAGAGAGAGAGAGAAGACAGAGTGTGAGTGGGGGAGGGACAGAGAGAGAGAGAGAGAGAGAGAGAGAGAGAGAGAGAATCCAAAGAAGGCTCCAGGCTCTAGGCTGTCAGCATGGAGCCCGACGCGGGGCTGGAACTCATGAACCGCGAGATCATGACCTGAGTAGAAGTCGGATGCTTAACCAACTAAGCCTCCCAGGTGCCCCTCCCTCTTCATTTTTAAAAATAAACTTGAAGTTTTTTTTGATTACAGAAGCCGTCTATGATCATAAATTTAAAACCTTTAAAAAATACAGGAATGTGTAAAACAAAAGTGAAAGTTTCTGGGAACCCTTCCCTCCATGCTCATTCTGTTTCTATCTGAAGACCTTGGCTGATGTCAAAGAATCTCTCCTCCCTACTTTCTGATTCTTGACACTTGCTTTTCTCACCAAAGGGCAGTGCAAAAGAAATTCCAGCGTAATGGTGGTGGGGATGGTAGGGGTGAGGCAGACCGCTAGATTGCACAGAATATGGCTGCATGCAAATACAAGTCAAGGCTGGAAGGAACTGGATTTAGAAGCACCGATTATTCACCTTTATTTAAAAATGGATAAATTGCACGGCAGGGGATATGATCCAGCTGTGTTTCTGTGTGTTGAGAGGATGGGTAGATAAGAGGTACAGTCTAAGTGAGATCCTTTTTGTGAAACTGCTTTGGAAACTCTAACATGCTCTACAAATACGAGATTAACATTAACATTAGTACTGGCTCTGGGGTGTGGTCTCCTGTGTTTGTTTGAATAGTCAGTACACATCTGTCCATGGGCCTTGGCGTGAGGAACCGACAAAATGGTATCCTGTGCCTCAGTTGTTACTTCTATTTGCAATTCCAAAAGCTTATTTAATTGTCCTCATTATTACCGCATCCATGGGGGTAGAAAAGCAGAACTCAACCTCAGAGAGGAAAGACCCAGAACAAGTGTAGCTTACCGCTGGTGTGCACAGTTAAATTATACCCCCCTCCCCCGCCCGATGTAGGGTATTGAAGAAACACAGAAGCATCGCCTAGTAGTTCCTCAAATACAATAAGGTGGGTGACAAGACTCTGTAAACTGTAAAGCTGGGTAATAATGCAAAGGATCGTTGTCATCATGACTAGTGAGATTGGCTGTTGCCCAGCGACTTAACTGTAATATGCTTCCAGGCAGTTCCAGAGGGGTTCCATAAGCTCTTTTCCTGTGCAGGTGCAAGAAAATGCCACAGAAACACAGTCTCCTGATAACTGTAAAACCGGGCAGCTCAATTTAATAAGACATTTGTCAAGAAGATAGAAGATAATGACCAATTTTCGGTAGATAGATAGTTGCCTGCTGAAACAAAGCCTGTATTGAACTATTACGGAGTGGGAAGAAGCATTGCTATGACAACAAATTACTTATATTTGATTTAGAAGAAGGAGAGCAGTGCAGCTTAGTGGTTCGGAAAGCTCATGAGAACAATTGTTGGCAGTGGGTATATGTTAAAATACAAAACGTTAAGTATGATCTGTTCAATAATTGAACACCTTGGTGCATTTCACATCTTCTCCCTCTTGGACCGATATCCTACGACATAAATAATTTAAAAAAAAAAAAACCCAGCTACCAGATTTACACATGAATTGATCAGTATTATAAGGTGCTCCAAGTGCAAATCACAGCTTTAATTTGCTGAAGTCCCCAAAATGTCATGTATTTAAAATTAAACGCACACACACACACACACACACACACCCCAAAGCCCACCACATCCAGAGACCTATTTCCTTTGATTTTTATTCCATCCAGGCATGAATTATGTTGGTTTGGAGTTTTTCATTCTGTAGATGATTAATCATCTTTGTGATTGGTAGAGTGTTTATTTGAAAGGAAACTACTCTTAAGACCGTCTCCATGCTTTCCCTGTGTCCCTGCCAGAGAATGAGTAAAGGATAGTTTCTAGGAACGGGTTATTTGCAGTGCATCTGAGGAAGTAGGGCTGGGGCAGGTGGTAAAGGCACAGAGAACCTGCAGAAAGACTGTGAATATAGATGCTTCCTCTTAGCTCCTCTTCCTTGGAGGCAGGTTTTAGGGTCTTGACCATGTTCTAAAGGTGGGTAAATCTAGGAGCTCAAGGGCTCTTGAGGCAGGTGCTTCAGGCACTTGCTCTTGTGCCTTTCTTTGTCCCTTCCCCTTTACCCAACAGCATGTCCTCTCCCTGTGTCCTTTTAGGACAGGAAAGAAAAGTAGGAGATGGAAAAAAGCTTGGAAAATGGAGGACTGACTTCAGGAAGGCAAGTATACCACCCTAAACTTTCCAATGGTCTCTGCAGGCAAAGTCATAAATTTGCATATGCCCCCCCCCACTTTCTTTGGAGGGAAAAACCCCATTGGTCATTCATTACTCCAGGGAGGAGGCCACTTCTTAGGGCTTCTTCACAGGAGGAGATTTACAAACAATAACCAGCCAAGTCTTAAGATCACCTTCCCCTTTAAATGAGGAGTGGCTGTGAATCACAGCTGTTGATGAATCACAGACTTTGCCAGGCATGCAGTTTAAATTCCATCCTTTTGAAAGATGTGATGTGCTGTTTTGCTAGTAGGCATCATGTCAGATCATGTTCTACCCTCCTCAGAAACTTCTAGTGCTCCCAGTTACTTACACTATAAAACGTGAAGTTGTTCTCCTGCTCCTTGCGGCCCTTCGCGGTGTAGAAATAGACCTTTTAGAAAAAAGATTGCAAACGTAACATACTCGTTATGGACAGTTTGGAAAATAGAAGAGTTAGAAAACCTTTTCTGTAAAGGGCCAGACAGTAACTATTGTGTCTGTCATAACTACTCAACTCTGCCTTTGTAGCACAAAATCAGCCATGGGCCATGACAATATGGAAATGAATGTTTGTGTTTGTGTTCCAGTAAAACTTTGTATACAAATCAGAGTTGGTTTGCAGGCCATAGTTTACTGAACCCTGGTGTAGGGAATAAAGATCACCTATAATCTTGCTACCAAAATGTTAACATTTTTGCTAAGTTTTATCGTTTTCATTCATACTGTTTGACATGGTTATGACTATGTATTTCGTTTTTTTTTGTTTTGAGAGAGAGCGTGCACACATGAGTGGGGGAGGGGCAGAGGGAGAGGGAGAGGAAAAAAAAATCTTAAGCAGGCTCCATACTCAGCACAGAGGAGCCCAACTTGGGACTCGATCTCACGACCGTGAGATCATGACTTGAGCCTAAATCAAGAGTCGGTTGCTTAACCAATTGAGCCATGCAGGCACCTCAGATTATGTATTGTTATACTACCAATTTTGTGTCCTAATTTTTTTTCACTTAACACTCCCAGAATGTTTTCCATGTCATTTAAAGCTTTTCAGAAGCATAATTCCTGTTTAAATTTTTTTTTTTAATGTTTGTTTATTTTTGAGAGAGTGTGTGTGTGAATAGGGGAGGGGCAGAGAAAGAGGGAGACAAAGAATTCAAATCAGGCACCAGGCTCTGAGCTGTCAGTACAGGGCCCAGTGCGAGGCTCAAACCCATGAACTGTGAGATCATGACTTGAGCCAAAGTCGGACGCTCAACCGACTGAGCCACCCGGGCTTCCCAGAAGCATAATTCTTAATGGCTATATAATACTCCATCCTATAACTAGAGCATAATTTACCTAATCATTTCCCATTAGTTTCTCCATTATTAATGACATTGCAAAAAACAGCTTTGTGCACAATCCTTTGTATTTCCGATTTTCCATTTTCCTTGAAATGGAATGATGAGGTCAGGGGTATGAATGCTTTTAAAGGAGCTTAACACTGGCTTTCTGAAAAGGTAGTACCCATTTACATTCCCACCAGCCATACGGAAGATAGTCTGTTGTACCTCGTCCTTGGCAACAGATACTCTCACTAAAGCAAAATCTTTTTCAAAATGGCATTGAAGTTCATATGTAGTTCTTTGATTATTAGGGTGGTTGGAAAAAATGTCAAGTGATTGTTGATTCGCTGCTGTATTTCTTTGGCCCTCATTTGCATTAGCTTCCAGTTATGCACCTTGGGCCCTAACCTGCTACCCCTTTTGCTAATGCAATTTTCCCCTTTCATTCTCTGAGCTCCTGTGTCAAAGTTTTACTCATCTTTTAGGGCCCGATCCAGATCTGAATTCATCTCCCTGTCCATGCAGCCCTCCCTCGTTCTTCTTACTCCTTTGATCTCTTTGTTCCCCATAGTACCTGTTGTAGGGCAATTGTCTCTTCCTCCTTACTGCAGTTTTGTGTATATGGGCTTTCTTCCCCAGAGCAGGGACTGGGCCATGTTATTTTTATTGGTTCCCAGAACCTAGCGAGAGCTTAGTATACAGGGCCCTGACTAATCTATTAGTACTTTGTTGAAACGTTCCTGAGGCCTGCTGCATGTGACTTTTAGAAAAAAATAAGTAAGTACATGTTGCAATTATTGGCAGTGTTTATAGACCTAGTTGAGATCACTGATAAGAATGCATTTCCGGTTACTTAAGATGGGCTGTATCCCTAAGACCCATGCACTCCTTTTTGTGAAGTGTGAATCTTCAAGTTTTCCAACAACAAATGTTGTTGATGATAAACAACAATTTTAGCACATATTAGGCTACTCCTCCTTTGTACGTATAGTATAGTACTGTGTTGTGCAGTAGAAGTTTCTGTGATAATGGAACTGTTTGATGTCCACATTTTCCAATAGGGCAGCCACTAGCCATATGTAGTTACTATGTATTTGATATGTTGTTATTGTAACTAGAACTGATTTTTTATTTTATTTAATTTTAGATACTTTACATTCAAATAGCCACCTGTAGTCTGTCTACCATATTGGACAGTGCAGGATCACATCAAATTTTTAAAGGTACAGTGTCTTTTATAGCTAAGAGCTTGGTATTTATGGTAATGTACAGTGACATTGACGTTATGGCTGCCTGGAAGTTTGGAGAGGCATCCCAGATGCTGGTAGAAACGTGGAGAGAGAGAGAGGAAGCTGTGAGTTGGGGTCACAATGGCACCTGCCTCCAGTGGGAGGGAGATAGTGCCCGATTGGTAGGTTGGAGGCAGAGCATGACAAGCTGGAACACCAAGAGCAGACATTTGGACTTGATACGGTCGGTAATAGGGAGCCATTAAAAATTCATGAGAAAAAGAGTGACGGATGAGCATGGTGTTACAAGGTCACCTCTGCCAGGGGCGTGCAAGCTGCTGGGAGAGGATGTGAGTTATTGGCCCCTCCTTTATTGGATAGGGCTGGGCAGTAGTGATTCACCAACTCCATCAAAACCCAGCCACATCAGAAAACACAAGTGATTTATTTTCACATTAGCTTCCAGTTATTGTGTGCCTTCCTGTGGCTCAGCTACACACCAGTACTGAGTGCCGCGGGCTTCTAGTTGGGAGGTGGGAGAGAATGGCTGTCTGAGGGGTGGCAGGCCGGTCACTGCTGCTTAGCCACAGGCAGAATGGACTCTGCAGTCCTGGTGCCTTGAGCATCGAAAGGTGTGTTTCTTTCAGAAATAATCTGGGAGCCCAGCCATTCTGTCCCCACTTGCCCGCTTCCTTTAAGGGCTGGTCGTAGATTTCTAAATTTTTTTGTTAGAAGATTTTTAATCTTATTGTTGTTCCCCCCCCCACACACACAATTTTCACTTACATTGAATAGTTACATTGCTTTGTTCTATCTACTCCTTCGTGCCTCCACCTTGTCCCTTAGTACTTCGCTTATATTTCCATAACCCTGTCGTGATTTTAGGACCTGGGCTTAATAATTAACTGTCACTGTTCTAAAGATCTGCCTCTGGACTCATTTTTAAGAAAAACATGTTACCGAAGGGAACTCTCCCTCCCCTCACACTCTCCAGCATACCCAGTGGATGCAGCTACTCCTGTTTTCTACCCTACCTGGATGCCCATCTTCTAGGCCTGGGTTGGCTCAAAGAGAAAGCCTAGCTCAGAAACAACGTCCTTTTTTAAAATATGTATTTATTTTTGAGAGAGAGTGTGTGTGTGCGAGGCAGGGGAGGGGCAGGGAGAGAGGGAGACAGAGGATCTGAAGCAGGCTCTGGGCTGACAGCAGAGAGCCCAGTGTGGAGCTCGAATTCATGAACTGCAGGATCATGACCTGAGGCGAAGTCAGGTGCTCAACTGACTGAGCCACTAGGTGCCCCAGAAGTAACCTCCCTTTTGGAAAAACATGTTCTATTCCAGTCATACCTAGAAGTCTTCAGAAACCAGTGACCGGCGGCCAGGCGTTGAGAGACAGCTGATTGTTAAATCTCCCTGTGTCAGCGGGGTTGCAGTTGAGAACACAGGGCCCCCTCTGCTTTCCTCAAATTGCCAGGCACCAGTTGCTGAGAGAACAGGTGTCCCCTGTGTGGGCCTCCCCTCGCCTCCTGCCCTTGACACAGCTAGAAGTGAGGGGTACTTCTCTCTTTTGGTGTAGTGAAGCAGCTTCCTCACTGCTGTGTTGCCCAATTAAAGGAAAGAGAAAACTTCTTGACTCATGTTGCCACTGGGGGAAAGGGAAACATTTCATCTTAAAAATTTTTTTTTATTTATTGTTTTTGAGAGAGAGAAAAAAAAAAGCATGTGAGCTGCGAAAGAGCAGAGAGAGAGGGTGGGATAGAGGAGGATCCGAAGCGTGTTTGATGCTATCAGCACAGAGCCCAATGTGGGGCTCAAACTCACGATCTGTAAGATCACGACTGGGCTGAAGCCTGTCACTTCATGGACTGAGCCACTCAGGCACCCTGAAAAGGGAAAATTTCAATGAAAAAAGCTACCTTGAGTGGCACACTTAAGAGTTTTGCAAAAATAAACAATCTTTCTGGTTTCTTTCCTGATTACAGGGGTGGCGTATTTTAAGCATTAAGAACATGGATTCTTTTTTTTAATATCATAACTTATATTAAAAATTTTTTAAATGTTTATTTTTGAGAGAGAGAGAGAGAGAGTACAAATGGGGGACGGGCAGAAAGAGACAGAGGCACAGAATCTGAAGCAGGCTTCAGGCTGTGAGCTGTCATCGTACAGCCCAACATGAGGCTCGAACCCATGAACCACGAGATCATGACCTGAGCCCAAGTCGGACGCTTAGCCAACTGAGCTACCCAGGCGCCCCCAAAACGTCTGACTCTTGATTTCGGCTCACTCAGGTCATGATCTCATGGTTCGGTTCATGAGATTGAACCCCGAGTTGGGCTCTGCCCTGAGCCTGCGCATGGCCCCTCACACTCTGTTCTCTCTCTCTCTGTTTCTCTCTCTCCCTCAAAATAAATAAACATTAAAAAAGAGTGTGGATTCTTGCAGTATGTATTCCCTGAGCATGTACTATTGGCCAGTAATTCTGCTAGATTCTAGAATCAGACTCTAGTGGATTAAACTTTTGGCTTTGCCAGTTGTTAGCTATTGGAGCTTGGGTGAGTTTGTTAACTTGTTTGAACTTCAGTTTGTCTGTAAAGCGGAAGTAATAATGCATACCTTGCATGGTTGTTGTAAGAATTAGAGAGCGTCTGTGAGTATAGTGCCTGGAACCTTGTTAAGACTCAGTAAAAGGTAGTTATTATGAAAGCAGTCCATTTATGTGTGTAATATCTTCAAGGCTAAGCCCAATGACCCAGTGTCCTTTTCCCTCATTCCTCAGGATGCTTGCTTTTGTCTTCCTGAAGCTACAAATCCTCTGACTAGGAAACATTGGGTGTGAAGGATTTAATAAGATTTTCTTGACAGGAAGAAAGAGGGTTCCTAGGTACTGGATGACTGAGGAAAACTCCAGAGCTGCCTTTGCTAAGGAAACTTAAGGTAATTGTCACCTGTCTGAGAGGTTTCCGCCCTGTGTGAAGGCCTGGGTGGGGCGCGGTTGATGACAGCACCTCCTGGCCTTTTCGAGAGTAAGGTCCTGGGGAAAAATGGCCTCTACTTTCTGTAGTTGAGGGGATGGTTGGTGGGTGGGAGGTATTGTTTTTGAGTCAGGGAATCCTCGTATTCCATACTCAGAGGCCTGGTTGCCCCACCTGGGGATGCTCTGTTGGCCTGGCTTTAAGGAAAGCTTTCCAGCTGATCTCTTAATCTTAAGCAATAACACTGGAAACCAGTTATGCTTTCACCTTCCTTAGAAACCTACCTAGCCGTCACTTGGCCAAATCATCTTCTTGGGATTCTGTGGGTGTAGATTTTGATTTTCTGTACTACCCTGGCCAGAATTTCTACTTCAGTAGCAAGAAGAAATAAATATACTGTTGAAAAATTGCTTGTGGTACAAAATCTGTATGTTAAATCCTACTTTAAGTGCAGAGGGGCAACTTATAAAAGTAAGGAATTTCACGGGGAGCCTCGTAGGGAAAAAAATCCTTTGGTAATGTGAATCATAGCGTTTGGATTTCTTGGTTGTTAAATCTTGATTTTAATGTTTGCTTCAAGCAAGTCTGTACAACTTTTAGGCTACAACCTCCTTTTAGTGAAACAAGTGAGTGGGTTATGTTCCTTTTATAAATTACTCAGGGAAATGGAACTAGTGTCTTGGTTTCCCTTGATCTAAGTCCCTGGAGACTAAGACCTTAGCGTGATAGCGGCATCTCTGTTAGTTCAATTAGAAGGGGGGTTCCCAGCAGCTTTTTGCTGTCTTTATTTTAATGAGTTGTATATAGTCACTTTTCATGAGAACGGAATTCGGAGTAATAGGATCTTTCTTTCCTTTTTTCCTTCCCTTTCTTTCTTTCTTTGTTTCTTTTCCTTCCTTCCTTCGTTCCTTTTTTCCTTCCTTTTTTCTTTCTTTCTTTCTTTCTTTCTTTCTTTCTTTCTTTCTTTCTTTCTTTCTTTCTCTTCATTCTTTCTTTCCTTTTTTCCTTCTCTTTGTTTCTTTCTTTCTTTCTTCCTTCCTTCCTTTCTTTCTTTCGACAGAAAGGAAGGCAGAGAGAGAGAGGGGGAGAGAATCCTAAGCAGGCTCCACACTGTCAGCACAGAGCCCCCAACACCATGAAATCATGAACTGAGCCAAGATCAAGAGTTTGATGCTTAACCTACTGAGCCACCCAGGCATCCCCAGAGTAATATAATTAAAAAAAAAAACTGTTTAGCTGAACTTCCTTCCCCCTATGTTCATCCAACCTCCTAGATTACTTGTTACTTGGACTCAGGTGCTAAGGCCATGTTGCTTCTGAGACTAGAGGATGCACTTGAAGACTGACATTTGGGCTCTGTTAGCTTGATTCAGGGTGATGCCCTGATGATCTAGCAGCAGGGTGATGCTGCTAGATACCCTTTTCTTTTCCTGGATCCGTAGTGTGAATTTTCACTCTGCCCCTTTGGATAAAACACCTCTGTGAACAAAAGATTAAATGGGGAATGTTTCCATGAAGCAAATCCATTTAATAGTATTACCCTGTAAATAAGTAACAAACCTGAACAACTCACATTCCCTCACCCCTACTAGCCACACAGCCAGAACGGGAAAGTAGATAATTTTTTTGTTTGTTTCTTTGGTTTGATTTTGCGTGAAGTGAATTCTCAGACACATCCCTGTTTGTACAGAAGTCTCAAAAATATTTGTTGCAAAATGATCTAAGAAGCCAGTTTGGTTGTCCACAGTTACTGGATTCTATTTTGGAGCGGGGGGGTGGGGGTGGGAAGCAAAGATCTCCAGTAGTTAAGAGGTAGGTAAGGACTATAGGTTTCTTCCCCACAACCAGTATATTACAGTGAAAGCAATTCAGATCTAATTCTGTCACACAAACATTATTAACAGTCGGGCACAAAAACACTATTTTGGGTGAAAGATTCACTGGAGGTAGATGTGCCAGTATTGTAGTAAATAGGGTTCCACTTACCTTCTCATTAAAGGGCATGTTCAAATCCTCCATTAAGTGTTTGAACATGAGATTTGTTGCATCTCCTGAGCCTAAGGTGTCATTCCAAAGGGGTGAAGGACATTGGGTCAGCCAGAGTCTTCTATCCAATTCATGCATCCCCCAGTGAAATATAATTTCTAATATCCATTGTTCTAGTTAACAAGACATCTTGTTAACTAGATTTCAAGGATTTCATAGCTGAAGCATTTGAGCGTGGCTTTTTATTCCCCTTAAAAAAATTCAGGTATATTTTACACTCCTTTTAGGATCCAGTTCTGTGAGTTTTGGCAAATCCATACACCATAATCAAGATAGAGAATTGCTTCCATCAACCACCCCCTCTCTCCAGATTCTTCCCTCCAAATGAATTGCTTGTGGGCCTTTCAAAATAAGCAGCTTTATTGGGATATAATTCCTGTACCATAAAATTCACCCATTAAAATTTTTTTGAGGTGGTGAGGGGCAGAGGGAGAGGGAGAGAGATAATCTCAAGCAGGCTCCATGCCCAGGGCAGAGCCCCATGCGGGGCTCGATCTCACTACTGTGAGACCTCATGACCTGAGCCGAAATCAAGAGTTGGATGTTTTAACCAACTGAGCCACCCTGATGCCCCTCACCATTTAAAGTATACAATTCAGGGGTGCCTGGCTAGCTCAGTCAGAGGAACGCATGACTCTTGAGATCTTAGGGTCGTGAGTTTGAGCCCCACATTAGATAGAGAGATGACTCAAAGTGAAAAGAAAAAACACTTAAAGTATACAATTGAGTATTTTTGGAGAATTATTAATTTTTAAAAATTGTGGTAAAATATGTATATAATATAGAATGTGCCATTTTAACCATTCATAAGTGCACCATTCAGCGGCACTAATTATATTCGGTGTTCTGCAACCATCACAACTATCTGTTTCCAAAACATTTTCATCACCCCAAACCGAAACTGTACCCATTAAGCAATAACTCCCCATTCTCCCCCCCCACCAAACCCCTGCTAACCACTGTTCTATATTTTTGTCTCTAAGATTGTGCTTATCTAGGTACAGTTGTCCTTTCGTGTCTGGTTTATTTCACTTTGCATAATGTTTTCAGGGCTTACTCATGTCATAGCATGTATCAGTACTTCTTTCCTTTTTAAATTTTTTTTAACGTTTTTATTTGTTATCAAGAGACAGAGAGAGACAGAGCATGAGCAGGGGAGGGGCAGAGAGAGGGAGAGACACAGAATCCGAAGCAGGCTCTGTGCTCCCAGCACAGAGCCCAACGCGGGGCTCGAACTCACAACCTGCGAGATCATGGCCTGAGCTGAAATCGGACGCTTAACTGACTGAGCCACCCAGGTGCCGCAGTCCTTCTTTCCTTTTTAAGGCTGACTCATGTCATAGCATGTATCAGTACTTCTTTTTAAGGCTGAATGATAGTCTACTTGATGAATGTACCACATTTGGTTTATCCATTCATCCATCCATGGACACTAGGCTTGTTTTCCCCTGGCTACTGTGAACAGTGCTGCCGTGAACATTGGCTGACAAGTGCCTGTTCGAGTCCCTGTTTCCAATTTTCGGGGGTTTATACCTAGGACAGGAATCGTTAGGTCCTACTACAATTCTGTGTTTAACTTTTTGAGGAACCACAGAATTGTTTAACAACACCTGAGCCATTTTATATTCCTGCCAGTGATGTACCAGGTTCTTATTTCTTCACATCCACCGTGGCACTTATTACCTGTCTTTAAAATCTTAGCCATCCCAGTAGGTGTGAAGTGGCATCTCATTGTGGTTTTGTTTGCATTTCTCCAATGACTAACGATGTTGAGCATCTTTTTACATGCTCATTGGCCATTTGTATATCTTCTTTGGAGAACTGTCAGGGTAAGTCCTTTGCCCATGTTTTAAAAACTCAATTGGGGCGCCTGGGTGGCGCAGTCGGTTGAGCGTCCGACTTCAGCCAGGTCACGATCTCGCGGTCCGTGAGTTCGAGCCCCGCGTCAGGCTCTGGGCTGATGGCTGGAGCCTGGAGCCGGTTTCCGATTCTGTGTCTCCCTCTCTCTCTGCCCCTCCCCCGTTCATGCTCTGTCTCTCTCTGTCCCAAAAATAAATAAAAAACGTTGAAAAAAAAATTAAAAAAAAAAAACAAAAAAAAAAACCAAAACTCAATTGTCTGTCTTTTTATTGTTGGGTTTGTGATTGTGGGCTTTGATTAGCGATTTCACTTGCTACCTAATCACCCCTGGAGTGTGTATTCTCAATTAGGATTTTTCATATGTTAACTGCAGTGTTCTGGTAAATGTTTAAAGGACTGATTTATAGCATTTGCCGATTTCCATGGTCCATTTCAAGCTACCAATCTGTCCTTATTAAAGTAACAAAGGAGCGGGAAGGGATGTGCACAATCAACTCTTGTTAGCAACTACTATGGGGCTTCTAGCACACTAGTGAATGTTAACTAACCACCCTGCAGTGTAGAATAAAACTAATACACTCACACAGACACACATGTCACAGCATCTTTGTTGAAAGTATTTTAAATGAATTTGCAGACGTTACAACTAAAAGTCAATGAAAATAATTTTCAATTACAATACTTGAGCTGCCTCGCTGAAAGTAAGAATCGCTACCATTTGTTGAGCACATCGTATGCTAGACATGTTCCAAGTGTTTATAGCTGTGTCACTACCTTCTGTCCCATTCAAGGGATTTCCTTACTGACTGCTGGCTGCATAAACAGAGTGAATGATTTTCTTCTAACCCCAGAGACACTTCTTTGTTATTTTGTACCCTCCACCATTCCTAAAATCTGTTTATATTGGAAGTGAAAACCAAAGCTGTTGTATCACCAGTGATAAACTATAGGACTTAAAAAATATTCCTTTTTTTTTTTTTAAGAGAGCACATTAGTGAGAGTGTGTGAGTGGGGGAAGGGCAGAGAGAGAGAGGGAGAATCCCAAGTGGGCTCCATGCTCAGTGTGCAAAGCCTGACACGGGGCTCGATTCCATGACCCTGAGGTCATGATCTGAGCTGAAATCAAGAGTCGGACACTTAACCAACTGAGCCATCCAGGCACCCTGTGAAGGGCTGTTTTAAAGAAGGGGTGATAGTTGGGACATGGTAGCTCTGAAGCAGGGAACAGAATGATGTTGGTTTGGGTACCCAATTTAGAATGATAAGAGGAAAATCAATTCATGTTAAGTGTTACAGAAAAACACTTAAGCCCCTTAGGGATAGTCATGAGATAAGACTACATATCAAATTCTTTCCTGTGTCTTCAGAGCTTCGCAACTCTGGTCTTGAGAGCTAACATACAGTGTTATATTAGTTTCAGGTGTACAATACAAGGGTTCAACAACTCCGATCTTTTGAAACCCCTACTTAGAATCTCTTCAAGTCCGGTAGGCTCTGGTCTGAGTTTGAGAAACATTGATTTCAAGGCAGCACCGCCCTTCATCCCTCTTTATCTGTTCCTGGGTTTTCAAGATGGCCACCACCAGGTGTTCCTATCATTGTGACCTATCGGTTTTCAGTGTTCTCAGTGGTTGTGTTTCTTTGTTTTCTTCTGTGTCCAGGCACTTGTCACTAGTCAGGCTCCTCTTGACTTCATCCAGGGAGGCATTCATTATTGTTGCAACTGGGGATTGACAGGAGAAAAGAAGGTTATCTAAGGGAAAGGGTAGAGTAGTAGAAGTGTCTGACAGCCATTATTAGGTGGCTGTCAAAATCGCGTGCTTTACTCTCCGGCATGTACCACTCCAGGGAATGAAATAATCCAAGAATGATAAGCTCCCACTTGCCATCTGTCAGATTGTGATGCTGCCTGCCTTGTTCTAGTTAACACTGAACACTGACCTCATGTGGCACTTGGAGAAACTTAGAGAAAGATAAGATGATCACAGGGCGTAAAGCGAACTGAACTGATGGAAAGGCTGCCCGGAGATGGGCCAAAGGCAAGTGGTATCAACTTATCAGCATTTGTCTATCTCATGTTCTCTTCCCCTTTCTTCTTTATCATGGCAGCATGGTGTTTTCCCCTTTGATACAACATGTTTGCCTTATTTTCCCAGATTGGTGAAGTTAGTTTAGTAGGGGTGGAAGGCAGCGAGGTTTGGGTTGGGGTCAGGTGCTGTTGTTTTTCCCAGCTGAGAACGTAAGAATAAGGGTGTTTGAAGCTCATGAATGGACATGTCAGTTATCTTTCAGATTACACGCAAAGCATCAGGCTTGTACATATGTATTTTACTGTGCTTTCTGGTCCATGTTCCCTTTGAAGGCAAACCATTTATTCTATGCCAGCTGTGCCCGGAGGCAGCAGCCATAGTCTGTGCCAGAGAACCTGCCTCCCTGGCTTGGGTTGATTGGACTAAGGGTTGGCCACCTGTCTCCAAAATAGCCCAACTATCACGTGGTAAGCAACATGGGTTTGACAAGATGAGTGGGGCCAATCGTATTCCTCTCCTAGGAAGTTAGAATCAGGAAGCTGAGAGACTAAATAAGGCAATTTGCAGCAGGGACAAGAGCCAAAAGATGATGAAGGAAGCCGCCATGTCAGGCCATGTCTAAGGAGACAGAAGGAGACAGAAACTGAGTAAACACACGAAGCTAATAAGAGGACTAGAAATGCCCTAAGAGACAGATGAGCTGTTCCCCACAACCACCTTGACCCCAGACCCACCTTCCAGTTCTCCTGAGCTCAAGCTTTATCCTGTACCAAGATTCTCATCGGGTACCTATTTCAGTTTTCACCATAAACCTTCCTTTTCTTGAGTCAGCTTGATTAGGACTCTATACTCTTGCAATAAAAATTGCCAGACCAACCCTTGCTGTCTTTTGTTGTTTTGATAATAGTGGAGAAAAAAAAAGATAGCAGGTGTTGGTGAGGATGTAGAGAGATTGTACAGTGTACTTGTACACCGTCGACAGGAACGCAAAATGGAGCAGCCACTACGGAAAACAGTATGGAGATGTCTCCAAAAATTAAAAATAGACCTATCCTGTGATCCACCAAACCCACTTCTGGGTATTTATCTAAAAGAATTGAGATTGAGACCTCAGATATTAGCCTGCCAATGTACACCGCAGCACGGTTTACAGTAGACAAGATGGGAAAACAGCCTAAATGTCCACTGATGGATGGATGAATGGAAAAAGGAAATGTATACATGTACAATGGAATATTTCTCAGCCTTCAAAAAGGAGGAAATCTTGACCTAGGCTATGACATGGATGAACCTTGAGGATAATAGGCTAAGTGAAACAAAGCATGATTCCACTTCTAGGAGGTATTTGAATAGTCAAACCCATTGAATCGAAGACTAGAATAGTGCCTACTAGGGGTACTGGAGGGCTGGGAAAGTGCTAACCCACAGACACAAAATTTCGATGATACAAGATGAACAAATTCTAGAGATCTGCTGTGCAACATAGCACCTACAGTAAACGGTATTCTACTGTGCACTTAAACATTTGTTCGGAGGGTAGATTGTGTGTGAAGTGTTCTCACCAGCACAAAATAAAATAAATTGTCAGACCAGATCTAGGCCCCAACCCTTAGGACTGTTGACTTCGCGGGTGGGCCAACGACCGTTGGTTCAAGTTTAGGGTTAACGTTAAGTGCCAAAGTCTATTCTAGGCACTATGGGGAGCAGTGCAAAAAACACAGGTACCTCATTATTTCTCTCGAGTTCAGCGCTGACGTCGGGGCTTTAAATCTGTGTTCCTGGCAAACGGTGAGAATGAAGAGAGGCAGGGATCCTGACTGTTCATTTATCACTTCCCAGCTCTCAACCAACAGGGGGCCTTCTTTATCCTATTTAGCCCCTCAGTGGAACATTTGCCTTTGATTTATTCCTCTTTCCAGTCAACTCTTGATTATTCATGTAATAGAGGAAAGCATTAATGTGAATAATACAAGACCTGCCCCACCTTGGCCTCTTTTCCCTGCCACAGCAGCACTGAGTTCCAGAAATGGAAACCAACTAGCAGGAGAGGTAAGGCTGAAAACAGCTAGGGCAAGGCCAAGCAAATTAACATTGTTTCTTCTCCCACTTTTTTTTTTTTTTAATTTTTTAAAAATGTTTATTTATTTTTGAGACAGAGAGAGACAGAGCATGAACGGGGGAGGGGCAGAGAGAGAGGGAGACATAGAATCGGAAACAGGCTCCAGGCTCTGAGCTGTCAGCACAGAGCCCGACGCGGGGCTCGAACTCACGGACCGCGAGATCATGACCTGAGCCGAAGTCGGACGCCCAACCGACTGAGCCACCCAGGCGCCCCTCTTCTCCCACTTTTATACCTTCTGAATGGTCCCCCTTGAGTTCCTTTTCTGGTGCCCGTGGGAGACTGCCGGAAAGGCGCTGCCATCTGCTTGATTAAAGTAAAAATATGGGATTTTTAAAGACCAAAATGTAGTCGGGGGCAGGTAGACTGACTGGGATGCTGTTTTTGTTTTGTTTTGTTTTTTTCTTTCTCTCGTCTATTTTACCCTCTTGTCAGCATTCCACGTCAGAGCCAGCCAGCTCTTTGACTGGCAACCATTATTCTTAGTTTGGCACTCGGGACTCAGCTAGCTCAAATATCTGCAGTGGGGTTTCTTCAAGTTTGGTTCTTGAGGCCCTTGCATCTGAGCAGGGGGCTTTTTTTTAATGCTGATTCCTGGGCCCATCTCAAACCTATGGAAGTCCAGATATGAGGGAGGGGAATTGGCCCAGAAATGTGAGTTTTAACCCACCCCTCTCCAGGTGATATCTGTGCACACCCAACTTTGAGAATGACGACTCAGTCAAATCACCTGTGGAGATTTATTTGGAGGGTAGTTCTGGGAAATTGCCAACACTTGCATTTCCCTCCCTGTTAGTAGACCTAATGAGTGGGTGTGGACAGTGGGGCATTCCAGGTGTCACTGGGAGTTTTTCTGAAGATAGACAAGGTGGGGTGCTCTACAGAAAGGACAGTGAGGAAACACGGAGATGCCACCATGCAAAAATCCGATGGTTCTGAACACTCCCATTATCTGTTGAATTACTGTCTGGAGAATTGGCAGTTGATTGAGCCAGGGACATAGGACATGTGTGTACCTTATAGACTCGTTTTGCATGTTTTCTGCTCAAGAGACCACCCTCTTACGCATTTCTGCATTGTCTCTGTTTAGAGTTGGCCCTCGCCAACATATTTGGGGTTTTGTGGTAATTTAAATATATAAATAGGAACTACATGATGCCATTCAATGGTTGTCCCTAAGTATAACCCTACTAATCAAAATGAGGGTATTGTGTTTGTTTTAAGACCGTGGTTACAGTGTTCAGTCTCCGTGCCCCCCGCCCCCCCCCCAAAAAAAAACACTGGCTGTACGGAGTAAAGCAGGATCCTGTGTTTCACTGCTTTCCAGGCATTCCCAAACAACTGTTGAATGGGTTTTGTTCCAAAAGTTGCTTTGGAAGTCTGTTTAGAATTCAGATTGCATTTTCCCATGGACACAGTATACTTGGGGGTCAGGTTCCCAGACCAGCTGGCAAAAGTCTATTTAATCTGAAGTAGAATGGAAGTACAGTCCCCCACACCCTCACGAGGGCTCCTACCAGTGTTTTTTTTTTTAATTTTTTTTGTTTATTTATTTATTATTTATTTAAAAAAAATTTTTTTTAACGTTTATTTATTTTTGAGACAGAGAGAGACACAGCATGAATGGGGGAGGGTCAGAGAGAGGGAGACACAGAATCTGAAACAGGCTCCAGGCTCCGAGCTGTCAGCCCAGAGCCCGATGTGGGGCTTGAACTCATGGACCGTGAGATCATGACCTGAACCGAAGTCGGCCGCTCAACCGACTGAGCCACCCAGGCGCCCCAAGTTTATTTATTTTTGAGACAGAGAGAGACAGAGCATGAACGGGGGAGGGGCAGAGAGAGAGGGAGACACAGAATCCGAAGCAGGCTCCAGGCTCCGAGCCATCAGCCCAGAGCCCGACGTGGGGCTTGAACTCACGGACCGCGAGATCGTGACCTGAGCGAAAGTCGGACGCTTAACCGACTGAGCCACCCAGGCGCCCCCCTACCAGTGTTTTTATGGGAAAAAGCACCAGGGTTTCAGGCCTGTGATCCTAGATACACATCCTAGGAGCAGAATCATAGGGATTTATTGTTGGAGGAAACTCCTTCATCTAGCTTCCTAGGTATGATATGGCTTCTGTACTTCTACAGCATGATTTCTTTCTTCCTTTCTTTTTTTTTTTAAATTTTTAATTAAAAACATTTTTAAGTTTATTTATTTATTTTGAGAGAGACAGCACGAGTTGGGGAGGGACAGAGAGTATCCCAAGCAGGCTACACACTAACAGCAAAGAGCCCGACACAGGGCTGGAACTCATGAAATCCCGAGATTGTGACCTGAGCCGAAACCAAGAGTCGGATGCTTAACTGAGCCACCACTCAGGTGCCCCCCTTTCTTTCTTCCTTTTTTTTTTTTTTTTTAATAAAGTAAGCTCTAAGCCCAAAGTGGGGCTTGAACTCATGACTTCAAGATCAAAAGTCACATGTGTCACCGATTCAGCCAGCCAGGTGCCCCTACGGCATCATTTCTACCATGTTTCCCCTGGCACTCTATATGATCCAGGCAAGAGGAACTACTTTGAGTTCCTGAAACTTGTCTCTGTAACTTCTGGGCCGTTGAAGCTTATACTCACTGCCTGGAGCTCCCACCCCCTGCCTGCTGCCTAATTGATGGCTCTGGTACAGGCTCTCAGAACTCTGATCACTGTTTTTATTATAGTATGATTTGTGTGTTTTATGTCACTTCTCTTCCTTCCTGCCGGGACTGCTCCACAAAAGCAACAACCATGTCCGTTAATTGCTGTGGTGTCCCTAGCACTTAGCCTCGTGTCTGGCAGGTTCTTGATAACTATATGGCAAGTGAATGAATCATTTTAGTTTAGGGGTTCTCAACCTTTTTGTAGCTGCCAGGCACATAATGGATGGTCTTCATGTGCTCAACCGACCGAGCTAAGGGCCGCATCAATAAAAAGGTAATATTTATGTTCTGCAGAATTCCCAACTGCCGTATCTGTGACTTATTTTGCTCTCCAACTGTAGAAAGCGACAGTGTGAACTATCTGAGGGAGAGCGTGTGCAGATGAATATCCATGCACGTAATTTGCAAACTTCAGCGTTTTGACTGTTATTCACAACAAATCCCTTGCTTCAGCTCTCTCGCCAGCATTTATTTATTTATTCTCTAAACAAAGTCTGCAGGCACAGAAACAACTTCTCCGCCTGTAGATATTTGAGGCAGTCTCAAGTCACTTGACTCAGGGTCACTGCTGGGGCTGAGCTGGGGGGACAAAGGAATAGTGAAGTCATACAGAAAGTACCTTCTTGTACTTTAGGTTGGCTTCATTAATGCTGGGCCTGGAGGAGAGGTAAGGGAGTACAGTTTACCCAAGGCACGGCATACAGAGTTGGAGACATAACAGATGGCTTTTCGTTATTCCAGAATTCCACATCTGTAGAGAGTGTGGAACGCGACCGAATGCTCAGTGGGTATTTCTTGATTATGCGATCGGCTGCAATCACCCTGCTGGCGTGACGAGGATACCATTTAGAAATTTTCATACCGCCGAGCATTTAATTGATAAGCTCGAGGTTTTGCTAAGTGCTGTTTCTGTTGTTAGTTTGATGTAGCTCTGTAGAGCTGGGAGGAACCTTCAGGCCATTTGGTTTGGGGCCCTGCTTCGTCTATTAAAAATCACATAGTCCCTTACATACCTGTTGCTAAGTGTAAATTTGCCCCTCTCGTTATGACTCCTGTGGATTTCTTCTGCTCAGTTTGGAAGCTACCATAGTACTTCGTGAAAGGACACAGCCTAATGGGTCATATACGGAAGGTTCAAAAGCATTTAGGGGAAAGGCCCCATCTGTGGGCCCCTGGAGAGGAAGGGAGAGCAGTGCTTTTCCAGCTGTAAGCCTGTGACCTGGGGTAGGATTCTTGCCGATGGTATGTGGCCGGACAGTGTAGCTCATTTCTCTGAGGGCCTTCCAGGAGGACACGCTCTGGGAGTCCCGCATCAGGCTGGTTATTTCTCCCTGTGGTGAAGAAAACGGCTGGCACGTGGATAATTAAAATTCTAAGCCCAGAAGCCAAAAAGCTCAAAAGCTTGTGAGAGCTGAGCGTCCTTCCATCCTGCCACCCCAAATCCTCAGAGACTGATGGGTCCATATCCTAATGAATAATAAAGTTAAGCAGCATTGGTGGTATAACTTTAAGAAAAGGTAATGTATGGGGGGCCGCCTGGGTGGCTCCATTGGTTAAGCATCAGCTTCTGTCTCCTGATCTCAGTTCAGGTCTTGTTCTCAAGGTCGTGAGTTCAAGCCCTGCTTTGGAGCCTACTTAAAAAAAGGGGGGGCACCTGGGTGGTTCAGTCAGTTTAGCTTCAGCTCAGCTCATGATCTCGTGGTCCATGAGTTCAAGTCCCTCATCAGGCTCTCTGCTCTCAGCACAAAGCGCGCTTCCGGTCCTCTGCCCCCCTCTCTTTCTGCCCCTCCCCTGCTCGAAATGGCACTGTCTCAAAAATAAAAAGATAAAAAAAAAAGGTAATGTATATTTGCTTGCACACCCCTTCTTTAATGTCACTCTGAGTAAACTGTCTGGAGTGAGGGAAATCGAGTGTACCTAGAAGGGCTACTCTTTTTTCAACGTTTTTTTTTTTTTTTTTTTTTATTTATTTATTTTTGGGACAGAGAGAGACAGAGCATGAACGGGGGAGGGGCAGAGAGAGAGGGAGACACAGAATCGGAAACAGGCTCCAGGCTCCGAGCCATCAGCCCGGAGCCCGACGCGGGGCTCGAACTCACGGACCGCGAGATCGTGACCTGGCTGAAGTCGGACGCTTAACCGACTGCGCCACCCAGGCGCCCCTAGAAGGGCTACCCTTGAAGTCGTCATGCGTTGCCTTCCCCCTTGTGTCTTACTGAACCACCAAATTCTGGGTCATTTGCATCTGCCTCATTTCCTCCTCTTAACAGGTGGCAAAAAGCATTTTGGTTCTAGGTACAATGCAAAGCTTCCTGGAGTGAACCAAATGTGGACTGCGCTGTAATTTGACGCAGTTTTCAGAAAAGAGCCCCTTTGGGTAAAGAAAAGCCCTTTTTCCTTACTTTCTCCCCCCCCCCCCCCCGCCCCCGACTTAGGCCTCATCACATTTTGTCCAATTTCAGCTCATCGCAGGCTGAATTTTCCTTTTGATGTCTGCCTTCCAGAATAGCCCCTGCCTTGAAAAGGAGAACAAAAGGCCAACTCTGTGCCTTTCAATTTGCAGCAGCCCCAACCCTTTCATCCATCCCCGTGCTTCCCCTGCTTGGGAACAAAACCAGAGCTCCAGGGTCAGAGCATAGATGGAGGAAGAGCGCTTTTTAAAAACCCCGAGAGCAGGCGAATTTCATGTTTCATTGTCTTTCTGCTTTGCAATAGGGTCAGGGCAGGTAGGGAAGGGAGGGAGGGACTGGAGGGAAAAAATTGGTTTGTAACCTCTGCCAAAGCAGACATTCCCATCCTCCACCCCAGATAGTCCAATTCAGAAGACAGCGTGTTTTTAAGCATGTAGTTTGCTAATTCAGGGTTGCTTTCCATCTTTAGGGCCTCTGTGTTAAGGTACCCAGTCCGGATGATGGAGCAGGAGTTTGAGGTGCTGACATTTGGGCACTCGCCCACACACCATGCTCTTGTTAAACTTGAGCTTCCCGTCCATCGCTCAGTGTGTGTGTTCAGCCTTCTCTGTTCCTTTTCTTCCGGTTCCTTTGGTTTCAAATCACAGAAGACTTATCTCTTTGTGCTCCCAGATTGTTGTCTTGGTTACAGACTTCTTCGGACTGTCTTTTTTTTTTTTTTTTTTTTTTTTTTTTGAGGGGGAATATACTGTTTGAAGAAGAGTTTTAAAAATAGTCAGTGAGGACTCTTTCTCCAAGGATACTGGGCTATTCAGCAGTGGGGAGAACCGTGGTTTGCAAATGTGACTGTACATTGAAAATCCCCCAAAATACGACTGCCCAGGCCTGACCAGGTGAGTCAGGATCTTGAGGAGTGGGCCACAGGCGTTAGTATTTTATTTTCAGTAAATTGCGTAGATGAGTCTAGCGTGCATTCAGCATTTAGAGCCATTGTGTTTGAACAGCAAAGCCTAATACCTGTGCTCTGGGCTGCTTGAAATAGGTGAGGGAAATATGATAAACTTTTGTGTACCTTTAGTTTTTCTTGCTTAGAAGATGGGAGCAGTAAAGCTTGAGGAGTTAGAAGCCCACTGTGACTGCCCTGTCATTGCTATCACATACAAAAGAGTGACACTTTCCCTTAAAAAAAAAAAACTGTCCAATTATCTAGCTGGCTTGGTGTCTGGGCTGTTCACAGTGGCTTGAAGCTGTCTCAGGGATTAAAATAAATCTTTCCAGTTGCTTGAAGAAGGAGCTTATCTGGGGGGAGGAACGGTAGTTTCACTTTCCCCAGTGCAGTGTGGACAAAGCTTTCTGGGGTTTTTGAACCTACCCCAGCTTCGAGTTGACTCCCTTCTCATACCCCAAGTGGGTAGCAGAGTTAGGCACCGTGTTTTTGTTCTTTTCGGAATTGCCTTTTTATCTTGTGATTCTAACATAAAAAGCAACACGTGCTCACCATCCAAGCCTGAAACGTTGAGAGAATACAACACGTAACAAAGAGAAAAAGTCCTTCAGAAGTCTGTCTCCCAGCGATTAACTGCCTGTAAGCATGTTTTCCCTTCAGATTTTACGTTCAATTAGTTGTTACTTAAAAACTCCCGACAATTTGAAAGGAACAGAATAGGATGTTTCATTCCCTCTAAGCCCTGACTCTCCCTCCGCACTCTTTCTCCCAGGAAACAAACCACCATTATCAGTTTCTTAGAAATCTCGAGAGGCAGTCTACACATAAGGCTTGGATATTTTAGAGTGACCAAGTCTATCTATATACCATAGACACATCTCTTTGTTCATTTCATTTATTCATTCAACAAGTATTTGTCAACTGTCTTGTTTGTTCCAAGTACTGCGTTAGCTTCTGGAGCTACAGGAAGGGTCAGCACACAGCTACGACTGCCTCCAAGAGCTTTCAGTGTAGCAGGAAGATGGACGTTAAAAAAAAAAAACCTGCAGGTCTGTAAGGTGAGATACAGTAGTAAGCATTGTGAAGGAAAAGAACAGAGTTTACTTGTGTCACTTTTTTTTAAATGTGTTTTAAAATTTATTTTTGAGAGAGAGGGAGAGACAGAGAGACACAGCATGAGTGGGGAGGGGCAGAGAGAGAGGGAGACCCAGAATCCGAAGCAGGCTCCAGGCTCCCAGCTGTCAGCACAGAGCCCAATGCGGGGCTCGAATTCACGAACTGCAAGATCATGACCTGAGCCCAAGTCAGATGCTTAACTGATTGAGCCACCCAGGCACCCCTATGTGCATCACTTTCTAAATGGAGATTGAGAGTCCCCTTCCCCAACTTCCTAATACAGAGGTACTGATGGGAGAGTGGTAGCAAGGACATAACCTTCCAGGCTTTAGTCTTGCCAGAATTTTCATCTAACAAAATGGCCTTCCCGGGAGTGAGGGTAATCCATCAGCCAGCTTTGTCATTGGTTGGCAGAGTGCTATCGACACGGTAGATCAGAAGACTTTTGCAGACAGTGAGCTTCTTGTAGTTGGGAACTATGTCCTACCATCTCTTTGTGAGCCCATAACCCCAGCAAGGACAAGGCATCAGGTCACAGGTACTTCTCTTACATTCTTAATTTATGCCTTAGCAGCACTGCAAATGATTGGTATTCTTCCATTTTATAATTTTTTTAAATGTTTATTTATTTTGAGGGAGAGACACAGCACAAGCAGTGGAGGGGCTGAGAGAGAGGGAGATACAGAATCCGAAGCAAGCTTCAGGCTCTGAGCTGTCAGCACAGAGCCCGACACGGGGCTTGAACCCATGAAATGTGAGATCGTGTCCTGAGCCGAAGTCAGACACTCAACCGACTGAGTCACGCAGGTGCCCCAACTTATTCCTATTTTAAAGATGAGAAAAGGTGTAAAAAAAACCTTCCTTCTTTAAAAACGTTCCTATTTCTCTTCCCTCTGCAAAGATCCTTGACCATAGTCAGATAGCTTGTCGGTGGCAGAGCTTTGGAAACATTTGCTGGCACACGTGGCCGTGACCCTGACATAGTTGGTCCCATTCCTGCAGGGAACTGGACACCCTCCGTCCCTCCCACGGGTTCGCCTAGGCTCCGTTCCCTCACAGCTGTTTGGAACGGTTTTAAGACAACCAGATCATTCTATTCTAAATATTTTTCTGGGACTGAGGTCAAGTCAGCAGCATGATCCTCTCTTAAATGGGTCAGAGGAGGCGGACTCCCATGGCTCCTTAAAACATTGACCCTCTCTGTGCTTACTACCCCTCTTCCCCTCTCTTCCAGCTGGTGCCCTCATCTGGGTTCCTGGGGAACTTTGATGTGTCTGACACTGTGTTATGCACTCTGGAGGCAACTCCTTAAAAGACAAATTATCATATAGGGGAGACAAAAGGTAGTACAGTAAAACCTTGGTTTGCGAGCATAATTCGTTCCGGAAACGGGCTTGTAATCCAGAGCACTTGGATATCAAAGTGGATTTCGATATTTGCTCAGTTATGATCACGTGACTTTCAGCGTCATGTGCTACTCGTATTGCAAGACATCGCTTGTTTATCAAGTTAAAATTGATTAGAAGTGTTTGCTTGTCTTGCAGACACTTGCAGAGCAGGTTACTCACAATCCAGGGTTTTACTGTATTGACTACAAATGTGGTCTTTGGAATCAGACAGTCCTGGGTTCAAAGCCTGACATTTACTTAATAGTTGTGTGACCTTAGGTAAGTTACTTTCCTTATTAGCTTAATTTCCTCCTATGTAAACAGGGGCGGGGTGGGGTAGGGAATAGCACTTCTAGGATGGCTATGAGGAATACTTGGGACATTACACATAAGGTGCTGAATATGGTGCCAGCCACATAGTAAAGCACTCAGGAAAGAACAGTTGCTGCCATTAACATCATTACTATGACAACAACGACTATTACTACTGCTGTTACTACTAATAATGATAGTAGGAGACTAGTAGAGTGACAAGTGTGTAGTACCAGTAAGCACAAATGTAGTTTAGGAAAAGAATGATCAGTTTTGGTGGGTGATCCAGGAAATCTCTGGAGAAGGTAGGAGAAGTGGAATGAAATATGCCAGGTAGAGCAAATATATGACCCTGGCTGAACTGAACCGGCATGGGGCTCAAAAGAAGGAACCAAGGGACACCTGTCTGGGTGGCCCAGTTGGTTAAGCGTCCTGATTCCTGATTTCGGCTCAAGTCATGATCTCACAGTTTGTGGGATCGATCCCCTCATGGGGCTCTGCACGGATGGTGCAGAGCATGCTTGGGATTCTTTCTCTCCCTCTCTTTCCCTCTCCTGTTCATGCTCTCTCTCTCTCTCTCTCCCAAAATAAATGAACGTTAAAAAAAAAAAAAAAAAGGAACTGAGTCAGCATCTGGTATATTCAGACTCTACTTCCAGCTCACCTGTCTGTCTTTACAGCTGATATCTCCAGCCCGCTATTACTACTTGCAATTTAGAGGGGGGCTTGTCTGTCGCTTGTCCTGGCTGCGCTTTAGAAGGTATCTGTGCTTTGGTGGAGTCCATGTGGGTCCTAACTCTGCAACGTGGTTTGTGGGTTCAAAGCCTAATTTGTATCGGCTTATCCAGGGGTGTTGGGTGAATACTCCCTAACCTTACAATTGACTTCACAATAAGCCACAAGGTGGATGAATGGATTGATGATGGTGGAGGGGACCTGTATAGGGACATAACACTCGTGTCTGTCAGTCAGGTCACATCCTTCCTGATGGCCAGGTTCCTGAATGAATTCAAATTAATCACAGGCTTGTTTGGTAACCTAAAATCAGAAGCTAACACAGTTGAAGGGTTTTGAGAGAGACAAGGTACGTATGTCAACACTGTTGTATTGACCTGGACGTATATCTTCCCCCCCCGCCCCCGCTACAGTTGGGAAAACATCAGAGACACTTTTTCTCTTGGATGTTTCAGTTCTTCATTCCATGCAAATACTATGTGCATGCTATGACTGTGTTCCTTTCCTGACTTTTTTAATCTTCTGGATAAGATTTGGCAAACATCCACTTCTCAATAGCAATATAGTTATAGTGACTCTCTCACTGAGTGTTCTTTTTGGCGTTCTTCCTAAACTCTGTTGAAGTTTCTAAGCAGGGCTGCCACGAATGGCTTTGCACTGCACAACCCTAGGAGAGGGTGCCATTCACATAGACTATAATTGAATGGCGCCACTAGGGTTGTGCAGTGCACAACCTACACAACTGTACTCGGCGGCCCTGGCATAGTACTTTTCTCATCAAGGACAGCGTTTTGGGAAAGGTAGAGAGTAGCAGTTTGGAGCATTCTGAGGGACTTAGTAAGGGGGCTGAAGCCTTGAGCTGCTGCTGTGACTAGGAAAGGAGGAGAGAAGTGCAGTTGTGGCTTTGCGGGGGGGGGGTGTCCTCTGGCAGTATCTCCATCCTTTTAAGGCTCCCCACTTGGGAGAGTCTGACATTACTGCTTGCAGTTGAGCGGTGGTAGTCTTTCCTCCTATGGGAGGACTACTGACCTTCATTCTTTCACTAAATAATGTTTTGAGGGCCTACTACATGAGGGTTGAAGAACAGGGAAGGATTTGCACGGGAGGGAGCATTTAAATGGGGATTTATGAAAGAAGCAGGATACAAACATGTGAAAATGAGTTGTGAGGATACAGTTCCAGGGGAAGAGGGAAGAGCAAGAGGAAAGACAGATGGGAAACTGCATGGTGGGGTATACGGGTAATGGTGAATAGTTCATTTTGGTCCAGTAGAAAGGCACATGGAGTAGTGAGCGATGATGCTGGTTTCCTGGGGGGGTGGGGGCGGGGCCGGTGTCGAGTGATAATGGGGGAGAGGAGGAACTTGGATTCCAAGTTAAGGAGTTTGGACTTCATTTAACACGCATTATGGAGTCATCCTAAATTTGTTTTTTTAAAGATAGTTTGTTGAGACCTGAATCACATACTGTACAGTTGAGCCATTTAAAGTGTTCAGTCAATGGTTTTTAGTATATTCACAGGTATGTGCAGCTATCACCACAATTTTGGACATTTTCATCACGTCAGAAAGAAGTTCCATGCCGTTTAGCTGTCACCCCCCCCCACCCCCCCCATCTGCTCTAAGCAATGACTAATCTACTTCCTGTCTCTATAGATGTGCCTGTTCTGGACATTTCATAGGGAGTCATGTAGTCTTTGGTCTTTTTTTTTTTTTTTTTAATGTTTTCATTTATTTTTGAGAGACAGAAAAAGACAAGAGTGTGAGCAGGGGGGGGGGAGGGGCAGAGAGAGAGAGGGAGACACAGAATCTGAAGCAGGCTCCAGGCTCTGTGCTGTGAGCACAGAGCCCGACATGGGGCTCAAACTCATGAACCGTGAGATCATGACCTGAGCTGCAGTGAGACACTTAACCAACTGAGCTACCCAGGTGCCCCAGTGTATGGTCTTTTTTGACTGGCTTTTTTCACTTAGGGTGTTTTTAAGGTTAGTCTGTGTTGTAGCAGGGATCAGTATTTCACTCCTTTTAATGGCCAAATAATATTCCATTGTATGGAGATACCACGTTTTGTTTATCCGTTCATTCACTGATGAATGTTTGGGTTGTTTCCACCTTCTGGCCGTTATTTTTTTTTTTTTTTTTTTTTTTAAACGTTTTTTTATTTATTTTTGGGACAGAGAGAGACAAAGCATGAACCGGGGAGGGGCAGAGAGAAAGGGAGACACAGAATCGGAAACAGGCTCCAGGCTCCGAGCCATCAGCCCAGAGCCTGACGCGGGGCTCGAACTCATGGACCGCGAGATCGTGACCTGGCTGAAGTCGGACGCTTAACCGACTGCGCCACCCAGGCGCCCCCACCTTCTGGCCGTTATGAACGAGGCTGCTATGAAAATCCATGTAGAAGTTTTTATATGGACATTTCTCTTGGTTATATACATGGGAAAGGAATTGCTAGGTCATATGATAAGTGTGTTTAGCCTTTCGAGGAGCTGCCAGACTGTTTTCCAATGTTGGGGCGCCATTTTGCAACCCTACCAGCAGCGTATGTAGAGGCATACTAGAGGTATTGTGGGTTCAGTTCCAGACCACTGCAATGAAGAAGATATCACAACAAAATGAGTCAAATGAATTTGTTGCTTTCCCCATCTGTGCAAAAGTTATGTTTATGTTATGCCATAGTCAATTAAGTGTTCCATACCATTATGTCTAAAAATGCAATATACACACATTAATTTGGGGTCCCTGCATGAGTCTGTGGGTTAAGTGGCCGACTCTTGACTTCTCCTCAGGTCATGATCTCAAGGTTTGTGGGTTCAAGCCCCGCATTGGGCTGTGTACTCAAAGTGCGTAGCCTGCCTCAGATCCTCTCTCTCCTTCTCTCTCCCCCTTTCCCACTTGCACTGTCTCAAAATTAAATGAATGTCAAAAAAATAAAATAAAATACTTTAGGGGCGCCTGGGTGGCTCAGCCAGTTAAGCATCTGACTCTTGGTGAGATCAAGCCCCGTGTCAGGCTCTGTGCTGGATGTGGAGCCTGCTTAAGATTCTCTCTTCCTCCCTCTCCCTTTGCCCCTCCCCCACACATGCTGTCTCATTCAACAAAAGAATACTTCATTGCTAAAAAGGCTAACCATCTGAGCTGTAATCTTTCTGCTTGTGGAGGGTCTTGCCTTGAAATTGATGGCTACTGACTGATCAGTGTGGTGGTTGCTGAGGGCTGGGGTGACAGTGGCAATTTTCTTAAAATAAGACAACAATGAGGTTTACCACATTGATGGACTCTTCCTTTGACAAAGGATTTCTCTGTAGCATGTGATGCTGTTTGTTGGCATTTTACCCACAGTAGAACTTCTATAAAAATTGGAGTCAATCCTCTCAAACCCTACTGCCGCTTTATCAACTAAATTGATGTAATATTCTAAATCCTTTGTTGTCATTTCAACAATCTTCACAGCATCTTCACCAAGGAGTAGGTTCCATCTCAAGAAACCACTTTCTTTGCTCATCCGTGAGAAGCAGCTCTCACCTGTTCAAGTTGTATCATGAGATTGCACCAATCCAGTCCCATCTCCAGGCTCCACTTAGGATTCTATTTCTCTTGCTCTTCCCCCCACATCTGCAGTTACTTCCCCCACTGAAGTCTTGAACCCCTCAAAGTCATCCATGACGGTTGGAATCTACGTTTTCCAAACTCCTGCTAATGTTGGTACTTTGACCTCTTCCTGTGAATCATGAATGTTCTTAATGGCATCAGGGATGTTCAATCCTTTCCAGAAGGTTTTCAATTCAGTATGCCAAGATCCATCAGAGGAATCTTTATCTATGGCAGCTATATGGCCTTGTGAAATGTATTTCTTAAATAATAAGACTGGAAATTCAACATTACTCCTTGATTCACAGGCTGCAGAATGGATGTTAGCAGGCATGAAAACAACATTAATTACACACAGTTCCGTCAGAGCTCTTGGGTGACCAGATGTATTGTCAAGGAGCAGTAATATTTTGAGAGGAATCTATTATTTTTCTGAGCACTAGGTCTCAACAGTAGGCTTAAAATATTCAGCAAACCATGTTGTGAACAGATGTATTGTCATCCAGGCTTGTGTTGCTCCATTTATAGAGCACAGGCAGAGGAGATTTAGCATAATTCTTTTTTCCTTTCTTTTGAGAGAGAGAGAGAGGGAAACAGAGGATCTGAAGCAGGCTCCATGCTGACAGCAGAGAGCCCGATGCAGGGCTCAAACCCACGAACCGTGAGATCGTGACCTGAGCCAAAGTCGGACACTTAACTGACTGAGCCACGCAGACACCCCTAGCGTAATTCTTACATGTCCTAGGGGTTTTGGCTTGGTAAATGAGCATTGGCTTCAACTTAAAGGCATTAGTTTCAACCATCCATAACCAGCTGCATTAGCACTTAATACAAGAGTCAACCTGTTCTTTGAAGCTAGGCATTGACATTTCCTCTCTACCTATGAAAGTCCCAGGTGGCATCTTCTTTCAGTAAAAGTCTGTTTCATCTGCATTGAAAATCTGTTGTTTAGTGTAGCCACCTTCATTAACTGTCTTGTCTAGATCTTCTGGAGAACTTGCTGCAGCTTCTACGTTAGCACATGCTGCTTTACCTTGCACTTTAACGTTTTGTGGAGATGGTTTCTTTCTTTAAACCTCATGAACCAACCTCTGCTAGCTTCAAACTTTCATTCTGTGGCTTCCTCACCTCTCTCAGCTTTTATGGAATTGAAGAGAGTGAGGGCCTTGCTCCGGATTAGGCTTTGGCTTGAGGGAATGTGATGGCTGATTTGATCTTCTGTCCACACCGCTAAAGCTTTCTCTCCATATCCGCCAAAAGCTGTTTCGCTTTCTTATCATTCATGTGTTCACTGGAGTAGCACTTTTCATTTCCTTCAAGAATGTTTCCTTTGCATTCACAGCTCGGTTGTTTGGCTCAAGAGGCCCGGCTTTCAGCCTTTCGGCTTGGAACATACCTTCCTCACTAGTTTTAATCATTTCTAGCTTTGGATTTAACGTGAGAGACATGTGACTCTCCCTTTCACTTAAATACTTAGAGGCCATTGTAGGATTATTAACTGGCCTAATTTCACTATTGTTGGGTCCACAGCCAGTCAGTAGAGCAGACAGAACACCTATATTTATTAAGTTCACTATCTTATGCGGGTGCAGTTACAGAATTTTGTGGGTGTAGAAACAATTACAGTTTAACATCAAAGGTCACTGATCACCCAGGTGCCCCTGGTGGATGGCCCAGTTTCTTAAGCACCTGACTCTTGATTTTGTCTCAGGTCATGATCTCATGGTTTGTGAGTTTCAGCCCCACACTGGGCTCTATGCTGACCGTGTGAAGCTTGCCTGGGATTCTCTCCCTCCCCCCTCTCTGCCCCTCCGTCACTTGCCTGCTCACTTGCTCTCTCAAAAATAAATAAAGTTAAACCATTAAAAAAGAGAATAAGAACCTAATAATAATGTATGAATTAGAGTAAAGGAAGGAAGACACTGGAGACCTGGAGATCAGATAGGAAATTATTATAGTAGCTCAAGAAAATAATAGGGGCTAAACTAGGAAAAGATAGGATAAGTGTCAGATCCATTGAAAAAGTTGAAGTGTCAGCATGACAGGACTTGGGGACTGACTACATGTGGGGGCTGAGGAAGAGGGGTGCCATCGAAGATGGCTCCGAGGTTTGAAAATAGGCTGATTGGATAGCAGTACTTTTTTTTCTACTTTGTGTTTTAAAATTATTTTTAATTTACAAAATTTTAAAGCTATTACAGAAGATGCCTGTATAGCCTTTACTCAGCTTCCCTGATGTTAATATCTTGCATAATCATGGTAAAATTATTAAAACTGAGAAACTGTCATTGCTGCTATGAACTGAACTATAGATTTTATTCGGATTTTACCAGTGTTTTCACAAACGTCCTCTTACTGTTCCAGGATCCAATCCAGGATCCCACATTGTATTTAGTTGTCATGTCTTCTTAGTCTTTTCCATCCATGACAGTTCTTCATCCTGTCTTTCATTATCTTCACGGTTTGAGGAGCGCTGGTAAGTTACTTTGTAAAATGTCCTTATTTAGATTCAGCTGATTTTTTTTTCAGGCTTATATTTGGGCAGTTTGGGCAAAAACAGCGCAGAAGTGATGTTGTACCCTTCTTGTGCATTATATCAGGAGGTACATGATGATATGTCTTATTAACCAGGGTCACTTGGTTAAGATGACGTCTGCCAGATTTCTCCACTATGAAGTTCCCAGTTTTCCTTTGTAATTAACAAGTAGCTTGCATGCAAAAGTAATACTTGCATTACTAATCGGAGCAGCTATCAATGGTTCTTGCCTGTATCAGTGTTAGCTACAGTGTTTGCCTAATGTTGATTTCCTTTTTCCCTCATTCCTTCTGCCTTTGTCAGTCAGAATTCTGCAGTTCGAAGAGATGTCTTTTCTCTTCCATTCTTCAAGCAAGCAGTTATAGAGGAAAGAGGTTAGACATGTTGCGCCAGATTTAGGCATGTTACGTCTTGGGTATCTGTGTGACATGTAGATGGAAATAGACAGCATTTGGTATCTGCATAGAAACAAAAGTTGAGCTCAAGTATTGGAGGCAAGCACTATTACGCTTTTCCATTAAAATTTTTAAAAAGTTTTTTTTAACGTTTATTTATTATTGAGAGACAGAGAGACACAGAGTGTGAGCAGGGGAGGGGTAGAGAGCGGGGGAGACACAGAATCTGAAGCAGGCTCCAGGCTCTGACTGTCAGCACAGAGCCCGACATGGGGCTTGAACTCACAAACTGTGAGATCATGACCTGAGCCGAAGTCGGACACTTAACTGACTGAGCCATCCATGCTCCCCTCCATTAAAAATTTTTTAAAGGTTTATTTATTTTTGAGAGAGAGAAAGAGGGCTCATGTGGGGAAGGGGCAGAGAGAGAGGGAGACACAGAATCGGAAGCAGGCTCCAGGCTCTGAGCTCTCAGCACAGATCCCAACGTGGAGCTCAAACCCACGATCCACGAGATCATGATCTGAGCCAAAGACAGCTCTTAACCGACTGAGTCACCCAGGTGCCCCATGCTTTTCCATTTTAGAATGTAGAACCCGGGTTCGGGGTGGAAACCCAAGGCATAGTGGGAAATAAAACTGGCAAGGCAGTGGGCTGCAATGTTGCTGAGGGTCTTCATTGCCTTACAAACAACTTTGCACTTTGTTCAGTGGCTCATCAATGCCAATTTAAGATTTAGCAGGAGGGAAAGATTGAAGGGCACCTGGGTGGCTCCAGCGGTTAAGCATCTGATGTTGGCTCAGGTCATAATCTCACAGTGTGAGTTCAAGCCCCACATTGGGCTCTGCACTGATGGTGCGGAATCTGCTTGGGATTCTCTGTCTCACTCCCTTTCTCTCTGCCCCCGGCTGATGTGTGCATGCACGCACTTTCTTTCTCTTTCTCAAAAATAAATAAACTTGAAAAAAAAGGAGGGAAAGATTGATAATTAGATCCTAGTTCAAAATCTATGGCACTGTGTGTAGCAATTGAGAGCTATGTAATACTCCAAATTCAATAAAATCTAAGTACCTAATGGGTTCTACAAGCTATTGGGGAAAAAAAGAGAGGTGTTATCTGTAGTTATTGAAGACAGCTTTGTGGAGGAAATAGAACTTGCCATGGGCTTGGATGGAATTTGCAGTCAGAGAAGAGAAAGGGCATCCAAGAAGGATGCTGCTATCAATAGCTTGTACTTATTTTTATTTCCTTACAGTGTGCCAGGCACTGAACTAAGTGCTTCAAGCATTCAGTCCTCACCTCTACCCTATGAGATAGCCCTGTCGTAATTCCCACTTGACAGATGAGGAAACTGAGCCTCGAGTAGTTAAGTCTTCTCTGCTTGTAGGCAGCTGGAGAAAGGAAGCCATATAATACATCAGACTGTTATTTGCACTCATGGAGACTTGCAAGCGTTAGGAAAAAAAAAAGTTAGAGGAATTGGAAATTCAATCTGAGCTGTTGCTGATGTAGCTCACAGTAGGGATGGAGTTTCTATTGAGATCAGAATAATTATAGCTATTGTGTATGGACTGCTAGCTCTGGACTAGAGATCGTGCCAAGAGTGTGGCTTGCTTGATTGCATTTGATCCTCTCCAAAACCTTGTGAGACATGGATACTATTTTGATCCCTAATTTAGCAATGGGGATCCCTCCAGTTTCTTGCCCAAGCCCATCATGCTGGTGAGTGGCAGAGCCAGCGTATAGACCTAAGTTTGTTTTGACCCTAGAGCCCATAATCTGCACCAGTTAGCAGTGCTACCTGTCCTGTTTCCATCCTCTCAATAGGGATGAATTTGCCAATGGGACCAGAAAACTTGGGTGTTTATGAGCCCTGATAGTGCTTGGGTGTGGACAGTATGAAATATGCCTTTGTGACTCTCCTCATTCGATATCTTAGTGGTTGACCAACCCCATTCTTTTTTTAAGGTATAATTGAAACAGGTTACAATCTGGTCTTTGAAGTCTGGGAACCATTCTGGTTTTAAGATGACCTTATAACCTTATTAATCCACTTTATGTTGATTCGAAAGCCCAACTCTTTATAGGAACTTTATTTCCCCTTTGTCTAAATTCCTGAAGGAAGGCTCTCTTTTTGTAAGCTCCTTATAGTGACAAAAATCATCCTTTCTCAGAAAGAGGTAAGCAGAAGGAATTAATGGAAGGAAAGTGGGTGGGCATTTAGCCAAAGGCTTCCTGGAGAAAATGATGCTCAGTTTTGTATTTGAAGGGTAAATAGGGATTAGCCAGAAAAGAAAAGGTGAGAAGGCCTTTCTGGAGGAGTGAATCATGTTTGCGATGGAGATTGAAATTTTAAAAATAAAATGATGAAAATATTAGGAAAACAGTAGGTGACTCTTGTGTAATCCCAGCATTGTAAGACTTTTAAACGTCACATCAAAGACAGAAGCCATGAAGGAAATGACAACTACATCTGATTACATAAAGATAAAAAAGCTTCTGTACATCAAAATACTAACATTAAGCAAAGCTACAGCAGTGATGACCTGGGGGAAATATTTGCAACAAATATCAAATAATCTGTATAAAATGTCATTAAAACATAAATAGCTCTTAAAACTCAGTGAGAAAAAGAACATACCAGTTGTAAAACAGGCAGAGGCCACAGATGGTCATGTCCGCAAAGAAGAAATATAGCTGTCCAAAAAATATATTAGAAAATAGTTGAACGTTTCTGGTCATTTGAGACATGCCATTTAAAGCAGTAAGTTGTATGTGTGTGTTATTGGAGAGGAAAATAATGTTCTTTCTACCCTTCTAGGTTCTTGGCTAAGACCCCCCACCCCCACCGTAATAAAAGACTGATTAACAGAAGAAAAACAAATGGAAATTTCATAGCATGTGTATGTCCCTCCCGCATATATGGGAGAGACCCAAGAAAACTGAGTAACTCCCTGGAATGGCCCAAGCCATCACGTTAGATACCATCTCCAGCCTTAGAGACAGAAGAAAGATGTTGGGTGGTGGGGCTGGTGTAGGGCAGAAGGTCAATTATGGGAAGAGACCAGGAAGAGCACGGTGATCAAGGGTAAGGTCATTATGCAGGTTGAGGTCAGAGTCTTCTCCATTGATAAGACTTTCTAGAGTCTGAATCATCCTCCTTTTCCTGGTACAGAGGGGGAGCCATTCTTAGAAGTGGAGATTTCCCTTATAAATGTACGTGTCTCCTACAGAAGGGTAACGTCTACTCACTTTCCTGAGCTTCTCCCATGTCTGCTGTTTTTTTTTTTTGTTTTGTTTTTTTTGTTTTTTTTTTAAGTAACCAGCTAAAATCATCCTTATGCCAAAGAGACATATTTCAGGGTGGCCAATTCTGCTCCCCTTCCATGTTTTGCCTTTTAAACAGGTTGTAGCAGAAACACGTTCTCCTATGTTGCCGATGGGAGTATAAATTCAAATAAATGTTCTCGAAGGCAGTTTAGAATTATAGGTTAAAAGCCTTAAACTGTATATTCCCTTTGAAGACCTAGAACTTCTACTTGTATAAATGCAGACTAAGTAAATAGTAAAGGATCTGAAATTTTACACAAAACATGCACGTGCAGTAGGAAGAGAGTGGTTGAGTACATTGTTGCAGATCTACATAATTGAATCAAATGAAGCGCTTAGAAAATGAGGTTGTAGAAGCGTGTTTATCAACATGGAGCGTGTTCAGAGTACAGTTTGGCACAAAGTGTGAGGTTTCCAGGCTGGAAAGGTAGACAGGGTCCAGAGCGAAGAAAGCTTTGCCTGCCATGCTAAGCAGCTTGGGCTTTTTCTGTGAGTACTGGCAAGTCATTGAAAGATTTTATTTTATGTTACTTTATTTTTTAAATGCTTTTTTGGCAAAGTTTATTTTGAGAGAGAAAGAGACAGCGCAAGTGGGGGAGGGGCATGGAGAGAGACAATCCCAAGCAGGCTCCCTGCTGTCAGCACAGGGCCCAATGTGGGGCTCGAACTCCTGAAACTCCAAGATCACGACCTGAGCCGAAACCAAGAGTCTGACGTGTAACCGACTGAGCCACCCAGGCGCCCCTGAAGGATTTTAAATGGCAGGTTAGAATGGTGTTTTAGGTAGATCTTTCTTCCAGCAGTGTGCCTGGAATGTGGGAGACCAGTGAAGAGATTACCTCAGTGGTCCAGGGAGCGAGGATGAGGGTACAAGAGTATGATCATTAGTGAATAGAGCCTAGGACAGACTTTGGGCAGTTGAAGGAATGGACCGTTCCTATGGTGGATAAAGGTTATAGGCGCTCAGGAATCCCCAAATAGCTGTGTACCATCATAGGATCGTGGGAGATAGAACCAGAATAAGAGCTAGAGGGTTGGGCCTGAGAAGATTGTGTGCCAGGCCACTACTCCCCTGGTCCTCTCTCACTGTTTCTCTTTCATTTAGTTCCCCCCCTCCACCCTTCTTCACTGCTTTACATGGCTAGTCCCTCATTTAGGGTGGTCTTGGCAACTGGCCGGCCCCTCTTCCCAATTACATTGCCATTGTATTCACACTTCATCCTGTGAACAAAAATTAATCTTCCTTAGGTGTTAGGAAAGTGGGGGTTTATCAGACCTCATGCTGGGGTGAAGCAGTTGATGGACTGGACAATGATGCCAATGAACTTGTGGCTGATGTACCTGTGGGAACAGGAACAGGAAGGTAGGACAAGTGATGTCTGAGAGGTAGGTTGGTGGGGGGGAAGGTGGGAACCTGGAACCAGAGCAGCTCAGAGGTAGAGGGTGAACTGGGACATCCTAGATCGGATGATTTGCAAAGAGCAGAAATGACACATTTCCAGTGTTAAAGAACAAAAGTCAACAGAGTAAGTTTGAGGATCTAATTGACTTTATTAAGAGATCCATGAATCAGGCAGCATCCCATCTAGCAAGGGAGGGGTGTTGTACAGAATGGTTGATTTTTACAGGAAGTGGGGTGAGGCATGGAAGTTATTAGCAAAGGAGAAAAAAAAAGAAAGGATTGTTTCAGGCAAGGTCACCTTCTCATAGGGGGAAGGGCAGAAGGTCTTTATTAGGTGGATCAGGTCATGTTCGTTTGCGGAATAGAGTACCTAGTTGGCGAGGACCAGAAAACTTCCAGACGATTGGCTTAATATTCTACTGGGGGAGCTGCGACTGCCCTTAATTCTTGGTTTGCTATCCTGGGGGTGACACCACCTTGGGCCTGTGGCTTTCTTTTTATCACTGGGAGGGAGAGCCTTGGAGTAGTATGGGGAGCTTTCCTGGGAAATCTGAGAGGGTATGTTTTTTTTTAATTTTTATCTTAAAAAATTTTTTTTACATTTATTGTTTAATTTACATCCAAGTTAGTTAGCATATGGTGCAACAATGATTTCAGGAGTAGATTCCTTAGTGCCCCTTACCCATTTAGCCCATCCCCCCTCCCACAACCCCTCCAGCAACCCTCTGCTTGTTCTCCGTATTTAAGAGCCTCTTCTGTTTTGTCCCCCTCCCTGTTTTTATATTATTTTTGTTTCCCTTCCCTTATGTTCATCTGTTTTGTCTCTTAAAGTCCTCATATGAGTGACATCGTAAGATATTTGTCTTTCTCTGACCAGTTTCGCTTACCATAATATGAGAGGGTATGGCTTTGAATGGAACCCGTGTATTTTTTTCCAGGAAAAGACTTCAGTTTTGGAAGGATCCAAGGAATAGGGGTCCCTGGGTGGCTCAGTTGGTTAAGTGTCCGACTCTTGGTCTCAGCTCAGGTCACGGTCTCGCGGTTCATGAGTTGGAGCCCCGCGTCGGGCTCTGTGCTGGCAGTGTGGAGCCTGCTTGGGATTCTCTGTGTCTCCTCCTCTCTCTGCCCCTCCCTTACTTGCTCTTTGTCTCTCTCTCTCTCTCTCTCTCTCTCAACAATAAATAAATAAACTTAAAAAACAAAGGATGCAAGGAGTATCAGAACCCAGCAGACCTGGTTCTGAATGAGAGGGGTTGGAGCTAAGGTGAACACATCTTTAGGGAATGCTGAACTCTGAAACCCATCTGCGTGAACATAATTTGATGCCTGGTTAGGTTGTGTTTGGAAATGTCTCACCTTGTAGTGACTACATCTTGTGAGCTGTGTGGTGCTATGGGTGTGGGGCCGCTGGGGTGACTCCATGTGCCATTGGGTCACGGGGCAGGTCCAGAGTCTAAAGAACAGCCCACAGGGCGCCTGGGTGACTGAAGCCATTAAGCATCCAACTTTGGCTCAGGTCGTGGTCTCATGGTTCACGAGTTCGAGCCCCGTATTGGGCTCTATGCTGACAGCTCAGAGCCTCGAGCCTGCTTCAGATTCTGTCTCTGTCTCTCTGCCACTCCCCTGCTCGTGCGCTCTCTCTCTCTCTCTCTCAAATATAAATCAGCATTTAAAAAAATTAAAAAAAAGAAACCAGAGAAGAGCAGCCCTTATGAAGTTGGGACCGTGTCAGGTGTGAGGTGGAAAGTGAGTGGAACTAGAGGTTAGGGAATCTGGGTTCTTGTTGGAACCCTTTCCCTTAGGTTTCTTCAGCTGCAAAATGGGATTTAATAACAAGGCCCTGCCCATCTCCCAGACAACAGGAAAGTAGAAATGCTTTTAGCACATCTCTGTTACCTAGCCCTGCCCTTTTCTTCAGGTGCTGAACTGGGCAGATTTTAGCACAAGTACAAAAGTGCCAGGTTGGTGCTGGGGTACCCACACATGCATTCTCCTCTTCCTCCCGTCCTTGTTTGCTCTCCCAAGTGACTTTTCTTCCCACTCTGTTTGCAACCGAAGGGATAGTTTAGCTTTCCATCTGCTGGCCTAAAACACGCTATCAAAATTCGGAGGCGGCTGGCAGGCTAGCAAGGAAGAGAGCGGGGATATTCAGGCCAAGGCTGGGGGGCCATCGGGCCTCTGAATTAAAATGTTATTTTCACATGGCTCCTTTGGTTAATGTTGCTTATGGATGTGGCTCCAGCAGGCTAGGGCAGAGAGGTTCAATGTTGTAAATCTTTGAAGTTGCTGAGGGAGGCCACGGGTTTACTGGAACTAGAATATGATGAATTTGGAGTCCTTTTTCAGACCTGCTCATTTGATAGGTCTACATGTGTCTGATTGAAAGATTGCCTCAAGCAGATACCCTGTGTCCCAGTGTTGGGAATAGACAGGTTGGATGAGAAAGGCCAAAGTGCTGGGTGGAATGACTTGGCCACGTGAAAGTAACTGTTGGGAACCTCACTTAGGGTCAAAGCTAGATTGATGAGCTGCCTCAAATGAAATTAGACCTGTCATTGGGTTGCTGCGACTGGAGCCTTCGCTCCCTTTAGTAGGCTTCTGGGCTTTTGGCACAGGGCTGTCATGAATCCGAACCAGCCAAATGGAGCAGTTATAGGGAAATCTGCCCCAGTAATCTGCTCATCTGTTCTTGGCTATAGGAAAAGTAAGAGTTAATTGTGGGGCCCAGTGTTGTTTTTGCTTCTCTGTTAAGCACGTTAGCATGAAGTATCTTGGCTATTCCAGAAACTCAGGAAGGCTGCTGTCATGGCTCCTAGGGGACTCCAGAAGTATTGAGGGCCTTTTCAAGGTGGTTGGGGGCTCCTGTCTGTTCTGTGTATACTCTATACTGTGAGTGTGGTTTTTGATGGGCCTGATGTTGGGTGACTATGTGCAAACCTCCAACTTGGTCCCTTGCTTAAGGTGACTAGCTTTGCTGCAAGGGTCAGTGGTAGAGAATACCAGCTTTGACTCTTTCTTGGACTGCTACTGAGGGGTGGAAGGGGAGTAGGGATATATTAATGTTTGGATGATTGAAATAACAAATTGACAGTCCTTATCCCAAACCATTCAGGTCAGATGTATTTCAGAAGTCAGAAACTTCTGGATTTCAGAAAGGAAATACAGGGGTGTCTGGATGACTCAGTCCATACAGCATGCGACTCTTGATCTTGGGGTCATGAGTTCAAGATCCACGTTGGGCATAGAGCTTACTTGAAAAAAACCAGAAAAGCAACATGGTGAGTGTGGAGTATTTTACATCTACCCTCAGTGGAGTCTATGGTAGCACACCATAATCAGAAGATACTATTTTTATGGAAGCCATATGAATACTCAGCATAAATGGTATAAAGAAACTTTATAAATAGTCTCAGATCCATTCAAGTCCTACTTGCTACCAAATTAGCTTTGAAAAGAATCCAACTTTTGATTTTTAGAGCCTTTTGGATTTGGTGATTGCCGATGAGGGTTATGGACCTGTAATTGTCATTGGTTTTGCACTTTTAATCAAATTGATCCACAGGGGGAAAGGCTGGTTCTCGGTGGATATTTCCTTGGCTGGGTTCTCTGCTCAGGTATTTTGTGGGTGATGGATTCCTGGCCACATTCTTTGTAAGACCCTTCCTCTTTTCTGTTCTTCTTTTCTCTTTCTCCTGTTAGGGATTCAAGCAGGTATCTTTCTTTGTGACTTTGCTTATAGTACCATTTACTTCTAAATGTAGATTTTGAGAGAACCAAAGAGCCAAATGCTAATGTATATACATGTAAGCCAAACAAGTGCATAATGCAGATAAGCTTTCTAAATAAATGCTTACAACAAGATAGGAACACAGATCAATTACTTTGCAAACCATACCAATAAATCACTGTAGAGGAAGGAACTCCACCAACATGTGTTTCGTTCTTTCATTAATCCTTAGTCCTGCTGAATGTCATCTTATCTGGTTGCCATGAGTGGTTGGATCTCCCTGGGCATTTGTTAAACATGCAGATTCCTGGAGTCCCAGACGTTTGGAGTCAGCATTCCTAATGGGGCAGCTAGAAATCTGCATATTTAACAAGAGCTCTGCAGGGGTTTCTTTGTCCCTCTTGAGAATCATTGCTTTGATGAAGGTCAAACTGTCACATGTTTTTCTGTAACCCCAGCCTAGGTCAAACCAAGCAGCATGGGACTGATTTGTCTCTTAGAAGGACAAGGTTCTTTTTAAAAAAATTTTTTAATGTTTATTTATTATTGAGAGAGAGAGACAAAGCATGAGTAGGGGAGGGATGGCAGAGAGAGAGAGGAGACACGGAATCCAAAACAAGCTCTGGGGTCTGAGCTGTAAGCACAGAGCCCGATGCAGGACTCAAACTCATGAACCATGAGATCTTGACCTGAACCAAAGTTGGAAGCTTAACCAACTGAGCCACCCAGACGCCCTGGACGAGGTTCTTTTTCATTTGGTTTGCCCCGGGAGGGGAATAGAAGCATAGAACTACCTGGTCATGGTTAGAAATAAGCCAGTCAAATGTGGGGAAGGAAAAATAATTTTCCCTCTACCCTTCTAGATTCTTGGCTGCTACCACCCCCTCCCCCACCCCCGCCACATAATAAAAGACCAGTTAGCAGGAGAAAAACAAATGGAAATTTCATAGCATGTGTATGTCCCTCCCGCATATATGGGAGAGACCCAAGAAAACTGAGTAACTCCCTGGAATGGCCCAAGCCATCACCTTAGATACCATCTCCAGCCTTAGAGACAGAAGAAAGATGTTGGGTGGTGGGGCTGGTGTAGGGCAGAAGGTCAATTATGGGAAGAGACCAGGAAGAGCACGGTGATCAAGGGTAAGGTCATTATGCAGGTTGAGGTCAGAGTCTTCTCCATTGATAAGACTTTCTAGAGTCTGAATCATCCTCCTTTTCCTGGTACAGAGGGGGAGCCATTCTTAGAAGTGGAGATTTCCCTTATAAATGTACGTGTCTCCTACAGAAGGGTAAACTTCTCACTTTTCAGAGCTTTTCCTATGTCTACTGTTTCTTAAAAAATAACCAACTTAAAATCATCCTTATGCCAAAGAGACATATTTCAGGGTGGCAAAATTTGCTCCCCTTCAAAATCAAAGGGAGGTTTGGAGCCTGGGGGTGGCCATATTGGTGGAGTTGCCAGATAGGATACAGGAGGCACAGTTAGATTTGAGTTTTTCAGATAAACAATGAATAATGTGTTTATATAAGTATATCCTAAATATTGCATGGAACATACTTACACAAAAACATTATTCATTGTTTATCTGAAATTCAAATTTAACTTGGCCTCCTGTATTTTTTATTTGCTAAATCTGGCAGTGCTGGGTATTGATTACTCTACCTTCCCCCATGGGAGGCAAACCAGATGGCATTTGCGTATTTTGTCCCATTCATAGGATATATTTTTGTTTGCCCTGGGTTAAAAGCTTCTCAGACTGGCTGCTGGATCATATTGACACTGAAGGGTTGAAAAATTGAGTCCTGCTCTAGAGGTCAAGAGGAAGTGTTCTAGAGGCTATAAGGGTCTAAAAAAGGCTTTTCCTACCTTGTCCCTAAACATTCCCTCAGTCTCTATCTGTATCCCTTTTCTGCCAGTCTCACGCACACACACACACACACACACACACACACACACACACGCACGCACACACCCAGACGTATCCACATACCTAGATGCCTGTGCAAACAGAAGTACGTGTAGAAGACCACCTGCTTGCCTCTCTAAGTTTTTATATTGCATTTTTTGTGTTAGAGTTTGGTTGTTTATTGGTACTGTTATTACCGTTACTACTATTATTAATGAACTAACATTTTCTAACTGTGTACAGTATTCCTCATGATAACCATTCCTAATTCTTTTTTACTTGCAGATCTTTCTCTTGGCCTGCCCTCCGTGTCCTGGAGCTATCGTCGTGTTCAAGTAAGAGACAATTGTTTTTTGCTCTGTTGCCATTGCGATTCCGAACATTGTGTTTCATGACAAAGCATGTGAGCACATCTGTGGGAACATCTTGGGCTTGCACCACTTTGTCTGGGGGCTTCCCAAGGGACAAAAGTCTACGAGGCTTTTGTAGAGTGAAACACGGAGATCTGATATGGAGAGACTTGGCTTTTGTCAAGCCCTGACAAGTCCTTTTTAGTGAGTGTTTTGTGGTGATGGTTTATGGCCAAGGCCTGCTCCCTTGGAAGATTGCTGGCTTCCTACAATTTCTCTTGAGAGCATGCTGGGGGGCCAGACAGCTTCCCTCCTCTCAAGAATCATCGCACTGTGGTCCAGCTGCTCCACTGAGGATATGGTCCTTCACTTCGAAGCCCTTTGTTCGTATGTTTCTGTGGTTTTTTTTTCTTAAAAGTTTAAAGTGAGGAGAGAAAAATAGCACCTTATTACAAGTTCTGACTTTCTTAAAAATAGCAAGCATCAAATCCATTAAAGTGTATTGTAGGCAAATCATGTTTATCTGAAGGCAAATTGGCTTCAGTGAAATTGTCAAGAGTCCCGGAACCCTCCTTTTAACCATGAGTTGTGACCATCTCACTTCTCAAGTGGAGTTGCTAATGAGAAGCTAAATCGACCGAATTAATTTCATCTCTTTCCCCCTTCCCTGGCCCCCATTTTGGAGCTGTTCCTGAGCAGTGAAATGGCCATAGGCCAGAGGGAAGAGACAGGAAGTAAGGGGCCCAGTAGATCTTTGGGTAATTGAGAGTGGTGTGAATGGCTTTCTGATTTACTTAAGTCGTTAATGTGTTAGGTAGGGGGAAATATACCCCATTTGCTGCTTCAAACAGCTCCTTGGAATAGCCACTTAGTCTCTTGCCTTAGGTGAGTAGCTTTCTGCTGGATGAGGGCAAATGGATCCTGATTTCTTGTACCCGAAATGGAAGGCTATTTAGCCCTGTTTCCCTCCCTTGATTTCCCAAAATGAGCTCAATTTTTCAGTGTAATGTTTTGAAAGTAACATTTATTGGTTTTATTTCATTATTATTAAAGTAACAATTTTCATTATAGAAAATACAGAGACACATAAAGAAGAAAATAAGCATCACCCTTAATCTACCACCAAGAAATAATTTCAGTTACCGCTTTTTTTTTAAATAAGCAGAGATCATACTTAGAATTCTTACTATATCTTTTCTAAATTTAATTCAATTTCCTTATACATGTATGCATATGAAAATACATAAACATTATTGCTAGATATCTTTTTTTTTATAGTGGTTATTTTTTTTTTAATTTTCTTTATTTTGTTCGGCTCCTACCTCTACCTTTCCACACCTGCATATTACCAAACCAGTATGTAGCCTTCTGTTTTTTTTTTCTTTGCTCATAGGTATGTACACATACATGCATGCATGTGCACACTGACACACAGGGGTTTTGGAATGTTTTGCTGTTGGTGTTCATTGATTGTTTTACAAACATAGAATCTTATATATACTGTAATACATCTTGCTTTTTCACTCAGCGATATCTCATGGGAATCTATCAAAGTTTACTGGTATACCTTATTCTTTCACAAAACTGCCAAATATTTCATGGATACACAACTTATGTAGCCATTCTTCTTTTTTTTAAAGATTTTTATTTTTTAATAATCTCTACACCCTCCATGGGGCTTGAACCTACAATCCGGAAATCAAGAATTGCATGCTCTACCAACTGAGCCAGCCAGGCACCCGTAGCCATTCTTCTTTAAATTTTTTTTTTTAATGTTTATTTATTTTTGAGACAGAGAGAGACAGAGCATGAACAGGGGAGGGGCAGAGAGAGAGGGAGACACAGAATCTGAAACAGGCTCCAGGCTCTGAGCTGTCAGCACAGAGCTCGACGTGGGGCTCGAACTCACGGACCGTGAGATCATGACCTGAGCCAAAGTCGGACACTTAACCGACCAAGCCACCCAGGCGCCCTACCGTAGCCATTCTTCTATTAATGAATGTTTACATGTGTTCTTTCCAGAATGATGCCACTATAATCAATGCTGAAATCAACATCATTGTACATATGCCCTTATATACTGGTGCTTTTAATTTATACACACACACAAACACGAATGTTTACATATAAATATATATTTATGTTAATAGATTTTTCCATTTTGATATACAAAAACCAGCTGTTATAAGTCGCTTTTCCCTCTTATATGTAATACATGAGATGATTACTTTCTTCACATCCATTCCAGCATAAGGTGTTATGACTCTTATAATTTTGACAACTTAATGGATGTATTTCCTTGGCTACTAATGAATTTCAGTATTATCTCACATTTTTTTATCCAATTAAATTAGCTCTTTGAATTGTCTGTTCATACCATCTGCCCATTTCTTATGGGTTGTTTAGATTTTTCTTCATTTGTAAGACTTCTTTGTTTTTTTTTTTTTTTTTTTTTTTTAAATTTTTTTTTTCAACGTTTTTTATTTATTTTTGGGACAGAGAGAGACAGAGCATGAACAGGGGAGGGGCAGAGAGAGAGGGAGACACAGAATGGGAAACAGGCTCCAGGCTCCGAGCCATCAGCCCAGAGCCTGACGCGGGGCTCGAACTCACGGACCGTGAGATCGTGACCTGGCTGAAGTCGGACGCTCAACCGACTGCGCCACCCAGGCGCCCCTGTAAGACTTCTTTGTATATTTTAGATATTGGCCCTTTGCCTATCGGCATCATTATAGATATCTTTCCCTGATCTGTATGTACTGACTTGGCTGATAGTATGTTTTTCTGTGTGATTTTTTACATTTTTTCACATTCAAATATTATTATAGCTTCTGGGTTCCCAGTCTTGGTTAAGATGATTTTCTTAAAGATGGCTAGTTAGTTGTACTAGCATGATATATTACATAATTCCTATTTTTCTCTGTGAACTGAACTACCATTTTTGTTACCTACTAAACTTCTCATATATAAGGATTCATTCATTGGATCCTTTATTCTGTTTTATATATCTGTCTACTCAAACATGTTGATTTGATTACTTAAATGATTTTGTTGATTTGTTAGCATAAAAATATTTTTCTTGGCTATTCATTGGCATTTTTTTCTTACATGTAAATTTTAAGGTCACTTTTATTCAACCCTCCCCATCAGCCCTATTTAGATTCTAATTAGAATTGCATTAAATGTATATTTCAGTTTTGTGAGAACTGATGTTTGAAAATTATGTAGGTCTTTTCATCGAAGAAATGGTATTTCTTTCCATCTGTTCAGATCTCATTTTGTGCCTTTCTTCATACATTTATTCCTAAAGAATTAATAGCTTTTCTGTCCCTGATGAGTTGAAGAATGTTCTCCTTTCCATTCCTAACTGCTTCTTGCTAGAAGAAGGTTGTTGATTTTAGCAGTAGTTCTCAGGTCCAGCCATCCTACCAGATCCTCTTGTTAGTTTTGGTAAAATTAATTTTCATTTTATGCTGTCTCTCCAGTGGTTATACCAGCTATTTTCTTCGGTTATTGCTTTTGCTTGAAACTCAGAGTTAAGTAAAAATGGTGCTGGTGGGCCGCTGTGTATAAAACTGATCTTTTTTGTAAAAAATTTTTTAATGTTTACTCTTGAGAGAGAGAGGGAGACACAGAGTCTGAGGCAGGCTCCAGGCTCTCAGCTGTCAGCACAGAGCCCTATGTAGGGCTCGAACGAACCACGGGATCATGACCTGAGCCAAAGTCAGACGCTTAACTGACTGAGCCACCTGGGCATCCCTGTAAAACTGATCTTAAATGGAGTTGTTCTCTGTGTTTCTCCCTGTTTGCTGTTGGTGTATGTTAAATAGTCTATTGCATGTAAATGCTGCATTAACTTAGAGATTTTCCAAGAAAACAGTTCCTGCGTTTTATCAAATGCTTTTTTCTTACAATTTTTAAAATTATTTTTTATAATTTTTCAATATTTATTTTTGAGAGAGAGAGACAGAGAGAGAGCACGAGCTGGGGAGGGGCAGAGAGAGGGAGACACAGAATCCGAAGCAGGCTCCAGGCTCCCTGCTGTCAGCACAGAGCTGGATGCGGGGCTCGAACACACGAACTGTGAGATCGTGACCTGAGCTGAAGTCTGGTGCTTAACTGATTGAGCCACACAGGCGCCCCTCTTATAATTTTTTAAAATGTTTATTTATTTTTGAGAGAGAGAGAGTGCACGTGCCTGTGCATGCATGTGTGCAAGTGGGGAAGGGGCAGTGAGAAAGGGAGAGAGGAATACAGAGGATCCAAAGTGGGCTCTGTGCTGACAGTGCAACTCACGAATTGCGCAAGATCATGACCTGAGCTGAAGTCAGATGCTCAACCGACTGAACCACCCAGGTGCCCCTCAAATGCTTTTCTATGTCTGTTGAGTATTTTGTTTTCCATTTAACTTTTTGATACAGTGACCTGTGTTCATAAATTTTCTGGTTTTGAACTACTCTTACATGCTGAAGTAAGTCCTGCTGCTCGTGTTATATTATTTTGATACATTGCTGGATTCCATTTGTCAATCCTTTATTTATTATTTTTATTTTATTATTTATTTTTGAGGCAGAAAGCATGAGCGAGGGAGGGACAGAGAGAGAGGGAGACACAGAGTCCAAAGCAGGCTCCAGGCTTTGAGCTGCACAGAGCCCCACGCGGGGCCAAAACTCATGGAGTGTGAGATCATGACCTGAGCTGAAGTCTAATGCTTAACCAACTGAGTTACCCAGGCACTCCTATCAATCGTATATTTAGAACCCTTGTCTCAGTATTCATAAGTGAGATGGGAGTCATTTTGGGGGATTTTTTTCATCAGGGGTAAGGATTAAAATTGAATTGCAGCATACTTCTTCTCTTTGTCTGGCCTGGAACAATTTAATTACCCTTAGAAATTATGTGTTCTTAATTTTTGTTTATTTTTTAACATGCTTTTTCTTTTCTTTTTTTCTTTATTTTGTTGTTGGTTTAGAAGTTTTGTTTTGTTTTTTTTTTAAGGTCAGGTAAAACTCAGCTGTGAAGTCCATCTGGTCCTACTGCCTTTTTCTGTTGGTACACCCTTAACCACCTTTCCAGTGTCTTCTATGGTAATTCACCTACTCAGATCTTTTGGGTCAGTTTTGGTCATTTGTATTTTACTGGAAAGTTGCTCATTTCTTCTGAGTTTTCGGATTTGTTGCCATGAATTTAGTGGAGCATGTAGTATCCTCTTATTTTTGATAATTTAAAAAACTATCTCCTCATCTGTAGTCCTGTCTTCTTTTTTGGGTTTAGTCTTGTCTGTTTTTGTTTTCATTATTATAGTTTAGTTAGGTTAATAAGTACTTTATTTTGTGGTTGAGTTATAGAATCTGGTTTTAGATATAGTTTATACACACACACACGGTAAAAAGATGTATTTATTCCTTTAGTTTCTACCTTCTTTATTTTTATTATTTTTTTAATGTTTATTTATTTTTGAGAGAGACAGAGACAGAATGCGAGTGGGTTAAGGGCAGAGGGAGAGGGAAACACAGAATCCGAAGCAGGCTCCAGGCTCCGAGCTGTCAGCACAGAGCCCGACACGGGGCTTGAACCCATGAGCTGTGAGATCGTGACCTGAGCCGAAGTCAGTCGCTCAACCGACTGAGCCACCCAGGCGCCCCGAGTTTCTACCTTCTTTAAATATTGTTTTCTATTCTGCTTTTGTTTACTTAATATCACATTTCCCCCATTTTGTTAAACTCATCATCCATATATTTTAAAATTAAAGTTTTATACTTTGAGATAATTATATAATATAATGAATATCATATCATAATATAGGTGCAGTTGTAAGAAAAATGGTGAGATCCTGTGTACCCTTCACCTAGTTTTCTCCAGTGGTAACCTCTTGCAAAACTGTAATGCAGTATGACACCCACGATATTGACATTGGTACAGTTGAGGTACAGAGCAGTTTTATCACTATGAGGATCTTTCCTGTTGCCCTTTTTTTTAGCTAATTTTTTTTAATGTTAACTTACTTATTTTTGAGAGAGAGAGAGAGAGAGAGAACAGAGTGTGAGCAGGGGAGGGGCAGAGAAGGAGAGAGGGAGACACAGAATCCAAAGCAGGCTCTAGGCTGTGCTGTTAGCACAGAGCCTGACATGGGGCTTGAACTCACAGACTACGAGATCATGACCTGAGTTGAGTTTGGACACTTAGCCGACTGAGCCACTCAGGCGCCTCTCCTATTGCCCTTTTGTAGCCACAGTCAGTACTCTCCTACCTGTACCCTGTCCCTGACCCCTGGCAACAAATCTGTTCTCCATGTCCAAACGTTTGTTATTTTAAGAATGCTATATTATCTTCGGGATTGGCTGTTTTTTGTGGGGTTTTTTTGTTTTTGTTTTTTACTTATAATTCCTTGCAGATCCATCCAAGTTTTTATCATGCACATACTTTTTCTTTGGTGCATATTATTCCATTGTGTGGAAATATTACATGCAGTGTGAAGTTAAAAATAGTTCTTTTTAAAATTGTGTTTTAATGTTTGTTTAATTTCGAGAGAGAGACAGAGAACAAGTGGGTGAGGGGCAGAGAGAGAGAGGGAGACACAGGATCCATAGCAGGCTTCAGGCCCCAAGCTGTGAGCACAGAGCCCACCCGATGAGGGGCTTGAACCCACAAATTGTGAGATCATGACTTGAGGGAAAGTCGGACACTTCACCGAGTGAGCCATCCAGGTGCCCTAATAGCTCTTTTTGAAAAAAAAAAAAAGTTTATTTATTAAAAAAATTGTTTTTAATGTTTGTTTATCTTTGAGAGAGAGAGAGAGACAGAGCATGAGTGGGGAAGAGGCAGAGAGGGAGAGGGAGATACATAATCGAAAACAGGCTCCAGACTCTGAGCTGTCAGCACAGAGCCTGACACGGAGCTTGAACCCACGGACCGTGAGATCATGACCTGAGCCGAAGTCGGACACTTAACCGACTGAGCCACCCAGGTGTCCCTATTTATTTATTTTTGAGAGAGAGCACAAGTTGGGGAGGGGCAGAGAGAAAGAGAGAGAGACACACACAATGCAAAGCAGGCTCCAGGCTCTGAGCTGTCAGCACAGAGCTCAGTGCGGGGCTTGAGCCCAGTAACCGTGAGATCATGGCCTGAGCCAAAGTCAGACGCTTAACTGACTGAGCCACCCAGGCGCCCCTGGGAAATAGTTCTTTTAAAAATTTTTTTTTAACATTTATTTATTATTGAGAGACAGAGAGAGACAGAGCATGAGCACGGGAGGGGCAGAGAGAGGAGGAGACACAGAATCCGAAGCAGGCTCCAGGGTCCGAGCTGTCAGCACAGAGCCCTACGTGGGGCTCGAACTCAAAACCTGCGAGATCATAACCCGAGCTGAAGTCGGATGTTTAACCGACTGAGCCACCCCGGTGCCCCCCCTGGGAAATAGTTCTTAATAACTCCACCTTACATGAGTATAGGTCATGACTGTTTTCAAAGTACTTTGTCTGGAACAGCCTCATCTAATCCTTCACGTAATGCTGTGAGATAGGGACTATGTTATTCACACAAAAGTCAACCATTTGGGACCAAGAGATCTTAGAGAGCATGGCTGACATTACAGAGTGGAAAACCAGGATTCCCATTCTTCCTTTCCTGCTAATGTTCGTAATCAGGCTTATCGTGTGCCTAGGCATGGTGGGAAACACTTAACGTGGATTATCTCATTCCATTCTCCCAGCAGACCTGTGTGGGTGGTACAAATAGTATCCCCAGTTACATCAAGAAAACAGAGGCTCAGGAAGTTGAAGTGACTTAAGTGGCTTGTAAGCGGTACAGGTGGGATTTGATCCAATGTGTCCCTGACTCCAGCACCAGTGCTTTTAATCACTACCTTATGTTGCTTAAGTGAATATTTTCTGCTATCCTATTATTATTTAAGGAGTTAAAGCCATGAAAGCATCCTAGTTAAAATTCCTCAAATGTCAGTGTACACAGACGGGCACCACTGTGGTCTTTATGCCAGCGTGTTCTGTAGGTTTCAGTGAGTAGCACTATATACCCAACTCTTGTTTTTTTCTATTGGCCCTTGGCTGTGCCAGCCAAGCATGAGTTTGTCTGCTTCCCAGCTAAGCCAAGGCTGGCGTGTTCTTCTTGGAGGCGTGCCCGGACACTGCAGGAAAAGGGTATGGTGTGGCCAGCGGTCCGCACGCCCCATGCTGGGCAGGGGCTGGCAATTCTCTTTGGGGTGGAGAAGGGGCAGGATCCTCCACCGGGTACCCATGGTGCACTTGACAAGAGGGAATGGCGGTTCCCCAGTGTTCTGGCTGGGTCCCAGAGCGCTTCATTTATGTGCCCCTCTGTGGACGTGTGACTTGCTAAGTCTGCAGCTAAGGAGGCTTCCTCAGCAGAAAGCATGTATGCGGAGTCTGGAGCTGGGGCTGGAAGGGGTTTCTATCTGGCCCACCACCACTGCAACCTCTGGTGTGGTAATCTTTTGCTCTCCAGTATCTATTACTCCTAGAATTCCAGCCTGGCAGCATGTGGCTTCTGAAGGCTTCTTCTCCCTTCTATTCTTGGCTCCTCGTCTCCGTGAATGCTCATATAGCAGCAACCAGGATCGCTTGTTGTGTTGTGTGTATGCTTGCAGCACTGTTCTGTGTCTCCTTGAATCTGAGCCATTCTCTTTTTACTCGTTTGGCTGTTTTGAGTGGTTCTTTCCTGAAGAGCCATATCCCAGTACCTTCAGTATCCAAGCCCTGGAATTCTTCCTCTCACTCGGGTTTGAGAAAAACGACGATATTCTTAGAGATCTTTCTGCGCTTACGATCCTGCTACTGACTTCAAAAAAGTTACCTGTCCCAATTACCTTGATCGTACATCCCCAGTCCCATAATATGAACCAGCCTGCCTCACAGGTTCTTAATTAATTAATTCATCAATCTCTCTCAAAATTGATTAATTAATTGAAGTATCATTGACATATATTAATTTTGGGTATATAGCATAGTGATACAACAATTATATATGTGATAAAATGCTCATCAGGGTAAGTGAGTTACCATCTGTCACCATACAAAGTCATTACAATATTATTGCCTATATTACCTCTGCTGTACTTTTCATCCCCATATCTTATATTTATTTTATAACTGCAGGTTTGTACCTCTTAATCCCCTTTACCTGTCTTGCCGACCCTCCTACCTTCCTCCATTCTGGCAACCACCAGTATGTTCTTCGTGTGTATGAGTCAGTTTCTGATTTTTTTCGGGTTTCTTTACGTTAATTTTTAGATTTCATATGTAAGCGCAATCATACGGTAATTGTCTTTTTCTGACTTATTTTGACTTAGCATAATAATACCCTCTAGGTCCATCTGGGTTGTCACAAGTGGCAACATTTCATTCTTTTTGATGGCTGAGTAATATTCTGTTGTGTATCTATAGCACATCTTCTCTATCCATTCATCTATGGATGGATCACAGGTTCTTCATACATAAGACCCCCTTTTGCAAACCTACCCAGTTCTCCCCCTCATCTCCCTAGTGGCTTCTCATTTTCTTTCTCCCTGCCCTTTTCCTCCATTTTTTCCCTTCAAATTTCATTATAGAAAATTCCAAACCTATACATATCATGCCTATTACTCATTATATATTTTAATCTGTGAATTGCCACTCCGTGTTCTCTGCCCAGTTATTACATGGGGGTGTTTCTCTTCTCACTGATCTGCATGCATCATCTGTATATAGAATATTAATCCTTTATCACCTTCGTAGGAAATGTTCTTCCCAGATTGTCTTCTAACTTGTTGATGATGCTTTTGATGTACAGTTGATGTTTGTATTGGACACGTTGATGGGTTTCCAAACTGCCTTCAGACAATGGTCATTTCTTCTGGTGTTTTTATGCCTGAAAATCTGCCCCCCCTCCAAAGATCAGATAGGCAATCTGGATTTTTAATTGTTTTACAAAATATCTAGCTGTCAGTTCATTGAAAATTCATTTTGTGAATAGTATGTGGTAGGGATATAATTTATATTTTTCCTCAAATTGTCATTTTTTGGAGCACTGTTTGTTGAATGACTGTTTCCCTATGATTATTGCTGTTGTGCACTTAAATTCTTATGCATGCTAGGATTTATATGGGGGGCTTGTTTTGCTATTCCATTGACATCTTTTTTGGGTCCTTCACCGTTGTATTATTTTTTGATTTTTTTATGTTTACTTATTTTTGAGAGCGAGAGACAGAGTGAGATCAGGGGAGGGGCACAGAGAGAGGGGGGGTCACAGAATCTGAAGCAGGCTCCAGGCTCCGAGCTGTCAGCACAGAGCCTGATGCGGGGCTTGAACTCATGAACTGTGAAATCATGACCTGAGCGGAAGTCAGCCGCTAAACCGACTGAGCCACCCAGGCATCCAGGGTCCTTCACCATTTTAATACTCTTGTATTTGCAACAGCTAGCAGGCCAGATTTCTCTTTGCCGTTGTTCATAGCCTATTACTTTACCCACGCTTTTTTTCTTAGCTAGTCTGAACCATTTTTTTTTCCTTCCAAATGAACTCAGGATGTTTTTTTTGGTCAGATTCTCCTTCAAATTGTATTCATTTTGATTGGAATGACTTGAAGCCTAAAATTCCATTAACACCATTATAATACAGAGTCTGTCCAGATAGGAAAACACGTGGTACATTAGTTCATATAGCCAAGCTTTCTTTTATGTTCTTTAAGGGTATGTGCATGCATATCCTACCTATTTCTCACCAGAGTCATTCCTGAACAGTTTGTAGTTTATGATGTAATTTATTTCTTACATTTTCAAAGTAGTTCTTACTGGTACATAGGAAAGATTTTGATTATACATGTTTATTTTATATTTGGCCACTGTGCTTACTATTTTAATAGATTTTTATTGCTTCACTTGGGTTATTTTGGAAATTAATGGCATCAATGCCCAGATGGTAATCTTACTTCTCTGTTTTCTTAAGTTTATTTGTTTATTTTCAGAGAGAGTGAGAGAGAGAGAGAGAGAGAGAGAGAGAGAATCTCAAGCAGGCTCCATGCTGTTAGCACAGAGCCCGACACGGGGCTTGATCTCACAAGCTGTGAGATCATGAACTGAGCTGAGATCAAGAGTCAGATGCTCCACCAAGTGAGCCACCCAGCTGCCCCCCTTATCTCCTTTTAAAGAGCAAATATACCCGTCCCCCCTTTGATGCCTCATTGTATTGCCTGTAACTTCTAGAACAGTGTTAAATAATAGTGGTACTGGCAGGAATTCTTGCCCCGCTTCTGATTTTCATGAAAATGTTTCTAGTGTTTCACTGTTGCCTTGAATGGTGGTTGTTGGTTTAGATTAGATTTCCTTTATAATGTTAAGGAATTCTCTTAATCCTTAAATTACCAATTTTTTTTTTAAATCAGGAATGGTTGTTGAATGTAGTTAATTTAGCCAATGATTTTTAAGAATCTATTGAGAGGTTCATTTGGGTTTTCTCCTTTACCTCCCCATTTGGTATGTTAAATGAATAGATTTCTTAATAACAACCTTTGTTGGATTTGTAAGGTCACCTTTCCTTTTACTGTGCATGCATGGGAGAGATTCAGAATTGGCTTCCATACTATGAATTTGATTGATTTTGCTCTTTGCCATCTCTAGTGTGGTATTTAATTCTGCTGCTACAATCTTAATTTCTTCCTAACTCTTCCTTGCTTTACTAAGCTCTCTTTTCTCCCCAATTTGTTGTCTTTCCTTCTCATTGTTTTTTTTTTATGTAATCTCAACTCCCAATGTGGGGCTCGAACTCATGACCCCAAGATCAAGAGTTACATGCTCCCCCGACTGAGCCAGCCAGGCGCCCCTCCTTCTCAGTATGTTTTATTCTGATGGCATTCCATACCTGTTTCGGAGAGTCCATGTTTTCTCATATTCTATCGAGGATGCAGTTTTGTCAAATACTTCTTCTGGCTCAGACACTAAATTCAGACTTTTGTCCTTCCTCCAAGACTTCAGAATGATATGCACTTCTGCTGCCAGAGGCTTTCAGAGGAACCATGCTGTTTCTTGGGTATGTTTATGCATATTCAAGGCCCATGTCAGGCTCCACGCTGACAGCATGGAGCCTGCTTGAGATTGTCTCCCTCTCTCTGCCTCTCCCTGGTGTGCTCTCTCTCTCTCTCTCTGTCTCTTTCAAAATAAATAAACATTAAAAAAACAAAGGAGGATTTATTTATTATTTTGCTCAAGATAGCATCCGTTGATTGCCTTGGACTGTTCTCATGTTCTTTTTGATATTGGATAGAACCCTTTCTCAGCTTCTCTCTCAGTGGCAGGTGGATGTCCGTAGCTTCTAGCCTGTTTGCCAGTGGGTAGCAGCTTCATCTAGTGGGTTCTACTGGACCTGTGCGGAATCACTTACCCCTACCGCTGCATTCTTTGGTAACAGCATGTGAAAAACTGCCGCCTCCCACACACATTACTTGGGCAGACTCTTAACTCTCATGACATGGTGTGCGAGCCCCAAAGCCATCACTTGAGGCCTTTTCATTTCAGAGAGTGGGAATCAGCCTCCAGATGCATGTAGACCAGTTTGGAGAGTTGTCGACTTCCTTGGAAAGCAGTAGTCATCTAGTGGAGGTGTGCCTGTCCAGTTTGCTGGTTACGATGAACTCTTCGATTTCTAAACTATGAAGCCCACAGTGGCAGGACTCCGTGTGCTCCTGATCTGGTTCAGGTTTCTGCTGCATGCATTGGCCTCAGATTTTTTTTTTCCGCATCTTGGCACTTGCCTTATCATTAGTGGAGATTTCTTCCAGATTCTCGTAATGAATGGGATGATGACCATCAGTCTAATTTTTCAGTGATTTGAGGGTCTTTTCTCTTTTTTCTGTCTTAGGAATTTTAGTGGAAAGCTGGGAGAAACTATGTTACTGGCTGTTAGCCAAGTGCTGTTTTAAACTAGAAATTCAGTGTATATCTTGGTTCATAGCAGAGGTTGGCAATCTTTTTCTGTAATGAGCCAGATAAATATTTTGAATGTTGTGGTCCATATGACCTGTATTTTAGCTACATAACTTTTAGTAGCATGAAAGCAACATACATAATTACCTAAGTGAGTGGGTTTGGCTGTGTTCCAATAAAACTTTATTTACAAAAAATAGGACAACCAGATGAAAACATTCTGGAGCTGGATGGAGGTGATGGTTGTATAACAATGTGAATGTATGTAATGTCACTGAACTGTATAGTTTAAAATGGTTAAGATGGTGGGGCACCTGGCTGGCTCTGTTGGTTGAGTGTCCAACTCTTGATTTCGGCTCACTATGATTTCAGGGTTCATGGGTTCAAGCCCCATGTCGGGTTCTGCACTGACAGTGCAGAGCTTGCTTGGGATTCTCTCTCTCTCTGTCTCTCTCTCTCTCTCTCTCTCTCTCTCTCTCCCCCTCTCTGCCCCTCCCTGACTCACACTTTGTCTCTCAAAATAAATAAAGAAACTTAAAAAAAAACCGGTTAAAAGGTAAATTTTATGATACATATATTTTACCACATCCCCCAAAAAACCCACACATAACAGGATGACCCTACTTTGGCTGACCTTGAGTTTAGAGCAATGAAATCTAGTACGCAGGGTCACCTGGGTGGCTAAGCCGGCTGAGTGTCAGACTTCAGTTCAGGTCATGATCTCACTGTTTGTGGGTTCAAACCCTGCGTCGGGCTCTGTGCTGACAGCTCAGAGCCTGGAGCCTACTTTGGATTCTTTGTCTCTTTCTCTTCCTTCTCTCCCTCCCTCTCTCTCTCTTTCTCAAAAATAAATAAATAAATATTTAAAAAATCTAGTACACAGAAAGAGAGGAGGGAGAGAGGAAGAAATTAAACGTATCCAGTAGGACGGTGACATTGTTTAGGAATACCTTAGTGAGTGGGGCAGGGTTCTGGGTAACTGCAATTCATGCTGGTGACATCATCTCATGGTCTTTAGGGATAGAGAGACACAGAGTTCATAGTCACGCTTTTTGGCATAAGGCTCAGACTAGGGATTTTCTACTCCCGAGGCAACTTAAAAGCCAGCCAGTGCTTCCTTCTTGGTAAGACCTGCGATGCTTCCTGTAGATGCTTCCTGTAGATGACGTGGTCTCTTGCTGGGGCTGGGGCTGGAAGATCATAGCTTTTTGGCCTGTCGGCTGGAGGCCCTGGCCCAGGGCTGTTTGGTTGGGAAACAATGCTGATCTCAGTCCCCAAGGCGCTTTTTTCACCAGTGTGAAAGAGGTGTGGAGAGGTGACTCTTGCTTTCCCGTGCTAGCCTTGGCCTCCCTCAGCTTGACCAAGATCTTGAAAGAGCCCCAGGTCCAACCGGGGTTTTGAATCTGCTCAGGGGAGTAGGTCTCTGGTGTGTTTAATGCTGTTCTTGGAGCCGAGTTAGCAAATCAAGGGCCGTGTATGTTACATCCCCCCACCCCACCCCAGACCGTCCTGCGGTGGTTTGGAGTTTCCTGGTTTCTGTCAGGTCTGTTATCCTGGCTGAAGGAGAGTGTTGTCACCACGTGGTGGCATGTACTCACTTCCCCTTCCCAGTCTCCATGGATCCCAACACCACAGAGCATTCTCGAGTGCAGTCAGCCTGTTAAGTTTTAAGCTTACTTGTTGGCAACCTGGCTGCTGTATTTTTTTTTTTTTTTGAAGAGAGCGAAATTCTTGATTTCCCAAGGGACTGGGAGCCTCTCAAGGAATCCAGCCTTTTGGAACTCTCCTCTGTCTGAGCTGGGGTATTTTGAAGGACCACATGAAAGAGAAGGGAGTGGCTGTTAAGATTTCCTTGGCTTTTGGGTTATGATCAGACAGTAGAGCGGCCTTATGAGCGCTCACGGCTTAACGCGCCTGGTTATCCAAGTGTGTGCCGCCAGGGCTGGGGGCACCTCAGAGAGTGACTCTGACTGAATGGGGGGGGACCTCTTCCCCCACCCTGCCCTGTAAGAAAAGTGCACAGCAGAGAGCTGGCTCACGTCTTCTGCCTCAGGAAGTATACGATGGCCCTTCTCCCGCCCCCAGCGCCGCGGAAACCCTTAAATCTGCTCATTGTCATGTCCACATGGAGAGGAGTGGATGTGTGATGCAAGTGGGATTATTTGGTCATGAGTATCTGCTGACTCAGCCTGGAGAGGATTTTGAAGGAGATGAGATGAAATTTCATCTGTGCTGCCGCGAGCAGGGGGCGCGTTGCTGGCTGGAGGGAGGACTGTAGGCCGGCGCCAGCCAAGGTAGGTGAGGGAAGCATGGGTCTGGGTGAGGGGAATGAGGACAGCCTGACATGTGATCTTGGCATTGTGGGACTGGTGCCCTGTTGGCCTTTGGGCCACATGATCTTACATGTATTCAGTAGCCCTGTGACCTTCTCTTTTTCTAGATCCCGCAGTATTGTACTTGCAGATTTTTAAACAGCAGGACTTTGAGCAGGGAGACTCGCGATTGCTAGGACCGTCCTGAGTTGAGGTGGGCTCAGGCTGAACCTCTTGCGTCTTAATGTCTTGGAGTGGCTGTACTGTCTCAGCACCCCCTTTTTGCAGCGCTCAACGGATCAGCTGCTCTGGGACCCCAAACAGAGCAGCCTTTTGGCACCTTCCCCTCCGAGGTAGCTGCATTTTGGCTTAGCTTTGAACTCATTACTGGAAAGGGTGTTTGGGAGACTGTCTCTGACCTGAACAGCTTTATTAAGACTGTTGTTGGCAAGGGAGAGAAAGCCCTACATATGAATGCTGCAGATTCAAAAGGAGGAACACCAGGAACCTAGCAAATCCATAGTAAGCAAGTAGCAATTCAAGGGGACCAGTTTCTGGTCTTCTACAGAATGTTATTGCTCTGGTGTCTCCTTTCCGAGGGGCCATAACTGTCAGCTTGCTGCCTTGGATCCATATGTGTTCTTTCTTTAAAAAAATTTTTTTAATGTTTATTTATTTTTGAGAGAGACAGAGCGCAACTTGAGGAGGGGTAGAGAGACAGGGAGACACAGAATCCAAAGCAGGCTCCAGGCTCCAGGTTCTGGCCTCGAACCCATGAATGGTGAGATCATGACCTGAGCCGAAGTCGGGTGCTTAACCTACTGAGCCACCCAGGCACCCCCATACATATTCTTTCTTAATGCTTATAAGGGGGAAGACGCCTTCGGGCTGTTCAGAGACCTCCTCCCCTTGCGAACACACCAGAAACTGCCTTCCTCCCCATGTGTATATACTCAGTTTTGTTCTTTCTTGGGAGCTTTGGCTGCTACAGTCGTAGCGCGTGTTTTCTGATTATTTTCATCACCCCAACCAAATCCTCTCCTCGAAATCTCTCTGAAAGTTTCTGGAACAGAGGCTGCTTTTATTTTATTTTATTTTATTTTATTTTATTTTATTTTATTTTATTTTATTTTATTTTATTTATTTTTATCTTCCTCTGGGGCAGCCTGTCCTTTAAACATGTGTTTGGATGTATAACACTTCCTCGTAAAAGTAATGCTGAAGACGCAGATAATTTTTTGCATCTGGGAAAGCGTGGAAAGCATTATTCATCAGAAGAACAGGGACCGATCATTTTGGGCCTCTTTTTACTTTGTCAGCCCACCCAGTCCTTATGGAAGCTAAGTTGGGTGTCTTCTGTGCTATATATCGGGCAAAAGAAATTCCAGGAAAAAAAGAAAAAAGCAGTACAGCATAACAGATGAGGTTGGGGCAAGATCTGTAGGTATATATGAGAGTACCTGAGGATTCCTCTGTTAATATGTTGGCATTATGTCCTACCTGTGCTCTGTGAGAACATACCCATTTTTTAAACAAATTTGGGATTATTCTAGGTCTCTCCAAAGATTAGATTTGTAATATATCCAGAGTTAATATACCATAATTGTTTCCCCATGTCATTGCATATTCTTTCTTTTAAAGTTTATTTATTTTGAGAGAGAAAGAGAGAGAGAGAGAGAGAGCGAGTACGAGTTGGGGAGGGGCAGGGAGAGAGAGAATCCCAAGCAGTCTCCGAGCTGTCAGTGCAGAGCCCCAGTTGGGGCTCGAACTCAAGAAACTGTGAGATCATAACTTGAGCTGAAATCAAGAGTTGGACGCTTAACGGACTGAGCCACCCAGGCACCCCAGGGATTCTTCTGATATGATTTCTAATGACTGCATAGTATTTGATATTTGATCATTTGGATGAATACAATATGATATATTTAAACAGTGCCCTGTTATTTGACATTTGGTTTGAGAGATAATGTGTTTTTAAAATTTTTTTTGATGTTTATTTTTGAGAGAGAGAGTCAGAGCATGAGTGGGCGAGGGGCAGAGAGAGAGAGAGGGAGACACAGAATCCGAAGCAGGCTGCAGGCTCTGAGCTGTCAGCACAGAGCCTGACGCAGGGCTCGAACTCAGGAGCCCTGAGATCATGACCTGAGCTAAAGTTGAACACTTAACCGACTGAGCCACCCAGGTGTCCTGAGGAATAATGTTTTAAAGGAACCTTAAACAGTGCAGTGGAAATAGATGGTTTAGGTTACATAGTTGTGGTTTGGCCACTTCATGAGGCTTAAAGTGTCAACCTCCATTTCCTCATTTGTGAAAGAATGCTGTGAAAAGTAGCTGCTTCCTTGAATGGTGGTTAATTACTTAGCATGGATCCTATCAGAGACTAAGTAATCAGGATATGTTTTGTCTTGCTGCTTCACCATCTTGTGTACTTACCTCACTGTTAGAAGTAGGGTCCCAGCGAATGAAAATTATTTGCATTCAGATAAGCAGAATTTGAGAATGAAAACTGCATTCAGATAACTAGCCCCTTTTATTAGTTGAGTGCCTTCCACGTAGGGGCTTTGGCCAACTTTCTGGACTTCATGGGAAAAAGTGTTCTGCAGCCTCTGCAGTTGTATGGCCCCATTGGGTCCAGAGCGAGCAGGTGGGAAACCACCCGTTACAACCAGTATTGTGTTCTATCTTTAATACTCTATAAAGGGTCCTATCTCTTTGTGCGCACAGGCAAAGCCAGCCAAGCCTTTTTATTATAGTTTATTTTTCTTGTGTTGTATTTTCCAACTTTTATTCTGAAAACATTTGAAACATATAGAAAGGTGAACAAGGCAGTACACTGAATACTTGTATGATCTCTAGCTAGATGCAGCAGTTTTTGTCATTTTTGTTTTCTGATGCGTCAGTTTAAAAAAATGGATGATCCTGACCACAATTCCTGTGACATGTGACAGGTTGTAGTGCAAGTGGGCAGAAAGTGTCCACTCTCAGCCCACGGGCCAATGGAAAGAGCAGGTCAGAGTGGAAGGGCCCTGGGCTCTGAGATAGTAGAAACAGATCTATTTGTATAATACAAATTGTGGAAAGTAAATCTCAAGACAGTTTCTGGCTAAAGGGAAAAGAGTAGATCCAGGTGTCCATGAACATGACAATGTATAGAATGACTTCTGATATATAATTGAATAATATATAGCAGTGAAAAACATGAAGTAGACCTACATATAACAATATGGTTAGTAAGAAGCAGCTGTGGTGAGGGGCATCTGGGTGACTCAGTGGGTTAAGCATCTGACTTTTGATTTCAGCTCAGATTGTGCCCCGTGTTGGGCTCCACTCTGAAAGAACAGAGCCTACTTGGGATTCTCTCTCTCTCTCTCTCTCTCTCTCTCTCTCTCTCTCTCTCTCTCAAAGAGGGACAGAGAGAGAGGGAGAGAGAATCTTTTTTTTTTAATTTTTAAATTTTATTTTTTTAATTTACATCCAAGTTAGCATTTAGCGCAACAATGATTTCAGGAGTAGATTCCTATTAAAGCCCCTTACCCATTTAGCCCATCCCCCCTCCCACAACCCCTCCAGTAACCCTCTGTTTGTTCTCCATATTTAAGAGTCTCTTCTGTTTTGTCCCCCTCCCTGTTTTTATATTAGTTTTGTTTCCTTTGAGGGAGAGAGAATCTTAAGCAGGGTCTACACCCAGTGCAGAACCTGAAGCTGGGCTCGATCGCACAACCGTGAGAGCATGACCTGAGCCAAAAGCAAAAGCAGGACTCTTAACTGACTTAGCCACCCAGGCACCTCTCATATATACTTTTAAATTTAATTATCATACCCTAAAATTGACTTTCTGGTGTATAGTTCCATGAATATTTTTCACTGTATTTGTGTGTGTATATATATTATATATATTTTATGTATAATATTTATCTATAGTATATATAAATATATATTTGTATATTATATATATATATATATATATATATATATATATATACACATCTTAACCATTTTTAGTACAGTTCAGTGGTATTAAGGACATTCACAGTATTATACAACCCTCACCACCATCCATGTCCAGAACTCCTTCATCTTGCAAAAACTGAAATTCTGTAACCATTGAACAGTAACTCCCATTCCTTCTCCCCCCCCCCCCCCCCCCCCCGGCCTCTGGCCATCATCCTTCTACATTCTGTCTCTGTGATTTCGACTACTCTGGGTAGGTGATTCATAGAAGTGAAATCCTACAGTATTTGTCTTTGTGAGACTAGCTTATTTCACTTAACACCATGTCCCCAAGGTTCATCTGTGTTGTAGCCTGTGTCAGAATTTCCTTCCTTTTTAAGACAGAATAATATTCCATTGTATGTGTATGTCACATCTTGTTTATACATTCATCTGTTGATGGACACTTGGGTTGCTCGCACTTCTTAGCTATTGTGAATAATGCCGCTATGAAACGGGTGTACAGATATTCCTTAGAGACCCTGCTTTCAACTCTTTTTTATATATACCCAGAAATGGAATTGCTGGATCATAGGGTAATTTTATTTTTAATTTTTTTGAAGAACCACTGATCTGTTTTATACAGCTGCTGCACCATTTTACATTCCCACCAATGGTGTACAAGAGTTCCAGTTTTTCCACGTCTTTGCCAACATTTGTTGTTTTCTGTGTGGTTTTTTATTCTGATAGTAGCCATTCTAATGGTGTCAGATAGTATCTAATTGGGATTTTGATTTGCATTTCATTGTCTAACTTCCCATGTGATTTCTTCTTTGATCCACTGGTTGTGTAAGAGTGTATTATTTAATTTGTACACATCAGAGAATTTTACCATTTTATTGCCATTATTGATTTTTAACCTGGTCATGTTGTGGTTAGAGAAGATACTTTGTAATGATATCTATCTTTTTGACTCTATGGAGACGTAATTTATGGCCTAAAGTATGGTCTTTCCTGGAAAATGCCCCATGGGCACTTGAGATGAATGAATTCGGTGTTGCTGGCTAAAGTGTTCTGTATATATATGTCTGTTAGATCTAGTTGGTTTATGGTGATGTTCAGGTTCTCTGTTTCCTTGCTTCTCTTCTGTCTGGCTCTTCTATCTATTATAAGTGGAGTACTGAAGTCTCCAACTAGTTTTTGCTTCGTATATGCTGATGGTCTGTTATTAAGTATGTAAATGTTTATAATTATTATATCTTTTTGCAGTATTGAAACTTTTATTAATAAATAATATTATCCTTTGTCTCTTGTAAGCTGTTTTGATTTATAGTCTATTGAATCTAATGTTAGTATCGCCACCCCTGCTCTCTTTTTCTGGTTACCGTTTGCATGGAATATCTTTTTCCATCTTTTCACTTTCAGCCTATTTCTGTCTTTTTTAAAAATTTTTTTACAGTTTATTTGTTTTGAGACAGAGAACGCATGAGTACGGGAGGGGCAGAGAGAGAGGGAGAGAGAAAAATCCCAAGCAGGCTCCACGCTGTCAGCATGGAGCATGATGCGGGGCTCGATCTCACAAACCGTGAGGTCATGACCTGAGCTGAAGTAGGACGCTTAACCGACTGAGCCACCCAGGCGCCCCATATATTAGCTTAATTTAAATTACATACAAAATGCTGCTCCTTTATAGCTTCACACCTACCCCTTTCAGATATTGATCACAAAATTACATCTTTATGCAGTGTGTGCCCCTAAACGTGCATTAGTCTCTTAAATAGTGTAGAAAACAAAATGTGGAGTAACAAACCAAAATTTTGGGTGTCCTTGTCTTGTTCCTGATGTTAGTCTTCAGTCCTTCACCATGAATTATGATGTTGGGCCTTTTTTCAGATGTCTTTTTCTCAGGTTGAGGAAGTTCCCTACTATGCCTAGCTTGTTGGTATTTTTTATCATGAATACATGTTGAATTGTGGCAAAAGTCTTTTCTGTATCAGTTGCTATGGTCATGTACTTTGTATTCTTTTCACTGTTAATTTGGTGGAATTTAATTGAATTTCAAATACTGAACCAACCTGTCATTACTAGGACAAACCCTACTTGGTCACAGCATATTATTCATTTTAAATTGCTGCATTAGATTTGCTAAAATATTACTGTGGGTTTTCGTGTCTGTGTTCATGAGGGAAATTGGATTTCTTTCTTTTTTTTTTTTAACCTTATTTGTCTGGTTTTGTTATCTGCGTAATGCCTCATAAAATGAGTTGAGAAATGTTTCCTGTTTTATTTTCTGGACAAGATTGGATAAATATTTGATAAGCTTAGTCACTAAAACCATCTGAGTCTGGAGATTTCTTATTCAGAAGATTTTAACGACAAATGCAATTTTTTAATGACATATATTTGACTGAAACATTAGTTTCAGGTGTACAACATTATGATTTGATATTTTTATATATGGTGAAACATAATAAATCTAGTTAGCATCCATCACCACACATATGTTATATGTTTTTTTGTGATGATAACTTCCTTTTTTAAAAATGTTTGTTCATTTTTTGAGAGAGAGAGACAGAGAGTGAGCAGGGGAGGGGCAGAGAGAAAGGGAGACACAGAATCCGAAGCAGACTCCAGGCCCTGAACTGTCAGCACAGAGCCTGACGTGGGGCTCGAACCCATGAACTGTGAGATCATGACCTGAGCCTAAGTCGGATGCCAGACTGAGCCACCCAGGCATCCCGATAACTTCTTTTTTTTCAAAGCATTTTAAAGTTTATTTATTTTGAGACAGAGAAAGAGAGAGAGCAGGTATGGGGGAAGGGCAGAGAGAGGGGGGGGGAAAGAGAGAATCTCAAGCAGGCTCCACACTGTCAACATGGAGCTTGATGCTGGGCTTGAACTCACGAACCATGAGATTATGACTTGAGCTGAAGTCAGATGTTTAACCGCCTCAGCTATCCAGGTGCCCTGGGGATGATAACTTCTAAGATCTGTTTTCTTAGCAGCCTTCAAATATACAATACAGTATTATTAACTATAGTTACCATGCTGTACATTACACCCCCCATCACTTATTTATTTTATAACTGGAAGTTTGTACCTTTTGACCACCTTCACCCATTTTGCCCACCCTGACTCTCTGCTTCTGGCAACTACCAATCTGTTCTCTGTACCTGTCTGCTCAGTTTTAGTTTGTCTTTTTTGTTTGTTTGTTTTTTATAGTGTACATATAAGTGAGATTGTAAGATACTTGCCTTTCTCCATATGATTTATTTTACTTAGCATAATTTCCTCAAAGGCCATCGATGTTGCAAATGACAAGTTTCCTTTTTAATGGCTGAATAATATTCCTGTGTGTGTGTGTGTGTGTGTGTGTGTGTGTGTATTCAGTTTCCTTCATAGGATTGTTCAGGTTATCAATTTCATCTTGGGTGAGTTTTGGTAATTTGTATTTTTAGAGGAAATTTTCCATTGTATCCAAGTTGCCAAATTTATGTGTATTGAATTATCATTCCTAGTTTCTCCTTATTATTTTAATTCCTAGGGGGTCTGTAATGATATCCCTTCCTTCCTTCCTCATGTTGGTAACTCCGGTCTTCTTCCTTTTTGTCCATGTTATTCTTCTAGAGATTTATCAATTGTATTGGTCTTTTCAAAGGCAAGCTTTCAGTTTCATTGATTTTTCTCTATTGGTTTTGTATTTACTTCCATTGATTATTGCTCCAATCTTTATTGTTTCATTCCTTCTGCTTGCTTTTGGTTTATTTTGATCTTTTTTTCTGGATTTTTAAGGTGGAAGCTTGGATTACTGAGTTGTTTTTTTTCCTAATCTACAAATTTTGTAAGTATCTGACACATTTTAATCTGTTGTATTTTTATTTTTGTCCAGTTCAAATTATTTTACAATTTCCTTTGAGAATTCCTCTCTATGAATTTGCCTTTCGAGAACTTGCCATCTGTTTCATATTTTCATGAAGGTTTTTAGTGGTAACATGATATTTATATTGCCTTATTAAGGATAATCATAGCTACCATGTATTGAGTACTTTCTATGTCCTAAGCATTATGTTGATCAGTTTTACATGGTCTTATTAAATTATCTCAACAAGCTTTTGAGCTAGGTACTATGATTAGCCCGGTTTTATGATTGGGGAAACTGACACACGTATTTTAAGTCATTTGTCCAGAGTCACTCAACCAGTATGTGATAGATCTGGAATTTGAGCTTAGGTTTGTTGCCAAACCCTGAATCCTTCACCATTATACTCCATTTCCTTTCATTACTTCATTTCTTGCCTTGTCAGTAAGATTTTTTTTTCTTTTTTTTTTCTTTTTTTAATGTTTATTATTTTTGAGAGACAGAGAGCATGAGCAAGCGGGGAAGAGGCAGATGGAGAGGGAGACACAGAATCCGAAGCAGGCTCCAGGCTCCGAGCTGTCAGCACAGAACCGATGTGAGGTTCGAATCCACGAACCTCGAGATCATGGCCTGAGCCGAAGTCGGATGCTTAACCAACTGAGCCACCCAGGCGCCCCAAGATTATTTTCTTGAAGGCAGATACTATGTGTTATACGATCTTTTCCCTACAGCCCCTGGAACAATATTAGACATAATAATGGATTGATTAATGTTTGTGAAACTAAATTTAATGACAGGAACTGACCTGGAAGAGAATTAAACCCATGACATTTGCCATATTGCCCCAGTTTCTTACCAACGAAGCTAATTTAGCTCAGTATCCTACACAAAAACAAAAAAGCTGACAAAATATTTGTGATGATAGTAATGGCCAAGACTTTGAGCTGTCAAGGAGATTTATGAGCATGACTAACTGAACAGAAGTCTGTATCCAACAGACGTCTGTTGTGCTGCTTGGTTCTGGCCTTCAGTCTGTCCTTTTGCTTTCTATGCACCTCCTTTTCATCCTTTGAATTTTTTTAACAGTCCGACTCTCACTTGATTTCCCTTTTTTCTCCTTGCTTCCCTTTACATCTTGAAGCTTTAGGCAAAATTTTCATCATTTATTTACGAAATGCATATATGAGTCTTACTATATACAATGTGCTCTTCTAAGTACTTCAACATATTAACTCCTTATGACAGTCCTACGAGGTGCGTACTTGTTGTTCCCATTGTACAGGTGAGGTAACTCCCATAGGACTTTCTAGTAGCCCATTATCCACTTCCCATACCCAATAGAAGTGGCAGGCTGGAGGTGGATATAAAGTGAAAACAAAAGCCTTTGCCTTTCATATGGCCACTCACTTACCTGTCTGGCTGTGCTTGGAGTCTAGAGAGGGCATGACCCTCTCTCCCCTTAGGCAATCTGGAATCTTTTCCTACCTGGCCTACAGTCTGACTCTCTCTCTTTCTGCCTCCTAGCCTACAGTCTGACTGACCTTTTCCCCCTCTCTCTACAGTCTGACTGATTCACTCACACACAGACACACACACACACATATAGACACACACGGGACATGTATAATGTTTATTGTTCATATCTTGGATTTAAAGCAGCCTACAGTGACAAAAGCAGTCTCGAAACTTGGTGAGACCCGAGTGTGACCTCTTCCTCTGACTCTTGCTGTCTCTATGATTTGTGGCAAGTCATGTAGTCACTTAGTGCTTTGGTTTTCTCAGCTGTGAAGTTGAAGAAGATGATAATGATTATAATAAAAACCGATGGATAAATGAGATGATGCATCTGAGTTCTTAACCCAGCAGTTGGCACATAGAAGTTCTCTGTACATGCTAGATCGTTTTGTAATTATTGATATGTAAGACCTTCCCATATATTAGAGATAATCCACTCTTTGGCATATATGTAGCTTATAGAACTGAATTTTGGGGATCTAGAACAGGCTTGTCTTCATCTAGGAATTAAATAGTTGTTTTGAATCTCTGTTTTAAAATGTTTATTTACTTTTTAAGTAATCTCTGCACCCAACATGGGGCTTGAACTCATGACCCCAAGATCAAGAGTTGCACCTTCCACCAACTGAGGCAGTCAGGTGCCCATGTTTTTGAATCTTGATGTTGGTTTTATTTTCTTTATGTTTGGCCTTCCATGGGGGCCCTTGGAATCAATTTCGTCATCCTCACGATTTCACTTCTGGTGCCCAGATATCTTTTTGGCCTTGTGTAAATGCCAGTGTTCTTTTAAGGCCAGTAGCAAAGCCTGGCACCAGAGTCCAGCTTTACCTGGACTCTTAATGTGATGTTTCCCTCTCCCCTCTCCAGGGTGAATGTTTATGCTGTGGCTAAACAAGAATGTTTATGCCTGGGGCCTCCCGTAGGCAGGCCCAGAGACAGTTAGGCCAGGCCTGGAATGGCTATTAACCCTGCCCTAAGCCCTTGAGGCCTGAGTAAGAATTCTCAGCAATTGGTTTCTCAGAGCACAGAGTGCCCCTCTCCAATGACCCTGTTATAAAAGCATGGTCATGTGGCCAGCCCTGGGAGGCGGGAGTGACACTGCATTGGTGTACCTCCTTCCTTTGGTGGACTTAGCCAAGTCCTGTTAAACTGCAGGACCGCGAGGACTTGGCGTGGCCTCAGAGCATTCTCCCCTTGGTCACCAACCGTCCTCCCCCCTGCCCCCAAAGTATATGGAGCCCTGGCCAGGGAATAAATAGGGTGGCTTCCCTGAAACCCAAATGGAGTTTGGAAACACGAGCCTCCCTGACTCTCCACCTGAGGTCACATTTGGCTGGGAGGAGGGGAGGGGAGCTCTGGTATCAGGCAGCAAGAGGGATCTAGGAGTTTGGGGTCTGGAGTTAGAGAAACCTGGGTTTGAATCTTGGCTCTTCTATCTTGAGTGTGGTGTGAACCAGGCCACTTTGCAACTCTGAACTTGGTTTCCTCCTCACCAAATGGGAAAAGAAGGAATTGTACCTGTTTTGTAAGATTGCTGTCAGAATGAAGCGAGATAATTCATGTCAGGCAGTTAAGTAGATATGCGCTGAGATTACGTTGAGTGCACGGTACCAGCATCCTCACGGCATTGGTAACAACGAGTAACAGTAGTGAACAGACTGGGGGAAATGAAAAACCACCTTTGGGCTTCTGTGCTGTCCTCGTGGGTCTCCTTGTGATGCCTCTTAGTCTTAGGCACACATCTGTGAGCTTCGAGAGAGCGCCTGAAGTTCTTGGGGCGGAGGGGGTGCTTCAGAATATGGAGTCCTTTCCCATTCAGGGCATGGGAGAAATCCTGGTATCGCGGGGCTGCTGTGTGAGTGTGCATGTGTGTGTGCGTGTGTATGTGAGAGAGAGAGAGCACGCTAGTGTCTTGAGGTCCAAAAGGCCTGTTGACTGCGTGGTGGTTGTACCTGACCCATCCAATCCACTTTCCTTCGGGAGAAGGACTGTCACTCTTGACTTCTCCTTCAGTTTTAAAGGACCATTTGCTGGGGCGCCTGGGTGGCTCAGTCAGTTAAGTATCCGACCTCAGCTCAGGTCATGATCTCGCCATCTGTGAGTTCGAGCCCCGTGTTGGGCTCTGTGCTGACAGCTCAGAGCCTGGAGCCTGCTTCTGATTCTGTGTCTCCCTCTCTCTCTCTCTGCTCCTCCCCCACTGGCACTCTGTGTCTAAAAAAATAAATAAACATTAAAGAAAAAAATAAAGGACTGTTTGCCTTGAGTGATGAAGGAAGCTGCTTAAGTCCATCTTCAGAGCCCTCACAGGCAGTTTGTTCCTGACTTGGTTGTTCTTTTTTTTAAAAATGTTTATTTTTGAGAGAGCACAAGCAAGGGAGGGGCAGAGAGAGAGCAAGAGAGAGAATACCAAGCAGCATCCACACTGTCAGCACAGAGCCTGACATGGGGATCAAACCCACGAACCGTGAGATCATGACCTGAGCCGAAGTCGGACCCTCAGCTGACTGAGCCACCCAGGTGCCCTCCGACTTGGTTTTTCTTGACTTATACAGGGTTTCTAGCTTGTGTTTCAACAAGTCTGGTATTCAGAAACAGTATTATTACTGATGCTGGAGACTGGTGGTTTTCTTCATCTTCTTCTACCCCCACCTTTCTCTTTTTTGTTTTGCTTTGAAGTCACAAAATCTAATCTGTAAAATCGATCAAAGAAAGCCTGGAAGCCTGCCACTTCTGCCGTCCCCACCTCTTGCAGCAGCCTGGAAGACATTTCTTTTTTTAAAAAAATTGTAAAATATTTATTTATTTTTGAGAAAGAGAGAGACAGAGAGAGACAGAGTGCAAGCTGGGAAGGGGCAGAGAGAGAGGGAGACACAGAATCCGAAGCAGGCTCCAGGCTCTGAGCCGTCAGCACAGAGCCCGATGTGGGGCTCGAACCCATGAACCATGAGATCATGACCTGAGCTGAAGTCGGCTGCTTAACCGACTGAGCCACCCAGGGGCCCCAAGAATCCTTTTTTTAATGTTTTTACTTATTTTTGAAAGACACAGAGAGACAGAGTGTGAGCAGGGGAGGGGCAGAGAGAGAGGGAGACACAGAATACAAAGCAGGCTCTAGGCTCCCAGCTGTCAGCACAGAGCCCAACGCGGGGCTCGAACTCACAAACTGTGAGATCATGACCTGAGCTAAAGTCGGATGCTTACCCAAGTGAGCCACCCAGGTGCCCCCACTTTGTTAAAAAAAAATTTTAACGTTTATTTTTGAGAGAGAGAGAGAGAGAAAGTCAGCTGGGGAGGGGCAGAGATTGAGAATCCAAAGTGCCCTGAAGACATGTCTAAGAAAATGGCAGAACACAGTTGACAGAACACTGCGTTCGGCTTGCCACATTAACCAGCCTTTTTATACCTGGGCTGCTGTTTGGGGGAAAAGGATCGGACATAGCTGTGTGAATAAACAAACACGTTACAAGAAACAGAGTGTCTCCTCCACTGTGGTAACAGGGCAGTTGCTTAGTATAACCCCTCTTTTTGACAGTTGCCTGAGCTGCGGTGGCTGAAGCTGTTGATTGGGACCGATTGGAGGCTTAGGGAGCACAGAGCTCATTGTGGAATGAAGTGGTGTAGCTAAAGCGCGTTGAGGGGGCATTTGGGGGAGTTTGAGGCAGTGGTCAGAACATTTCATTCATGCAAGACGTGCCGCTTTCAATTACGCGTGTGCGCCAACACCAGTGCCATTTCACACAGAGTCGCTTGTTGACATGCTCTCCCACATGGCAGGGCGTAACTTGACACATTTTTGCCCGCCTTTGCAACAGAGTCCGAGTGTGACCTGGACTTTTGTCTGTTTTTCCTCTCCAGGCTTCAGATGCACATGTTGAATGGAGCACTTCTGGCCCTGCTGTTTCCTGTGGTAAATACCCGGCTGGTAAGTTGCCCCTTCTAGAAACACACCAGCAATGTACAGAGTAGTCTTTGCTCGCTCTTTCACTATCCAGTGCTTGCCCCCATGCTTAGCTCAGTGTGCCCGTGTGAGTGTTAAAATATCTATATATTTAATATTGAGGTTTGACATAGCGCTATTTGGATGCAGCGGAGCTTGGTAGGTAAGGGTGGGAGTATTTGATGGAACTCTAGGCCTGCATTAAGAGTTTAGGATAGACTGAAAAAGCCTACAGGAGCTCTTGGAGAGCATTGCTGGAGAGAAGGGGGGCTGGGAGACTCACTTTATTAGAGGTTTCCAGGTGTTCTAAGGGGCTCTCGTTTGGACTCAGCCACATTGGCCCAGAATAATCTGATGGGGAGCCTCAAGGCCTGTCCGCTGTGACAAGAGGCCCGTTGGGAAAGAATTAGATTCTTTCCCGCATTCACCCAAACCTGCAGGGTAGTCTGGGCCACCACCCCCACCCCCTGCAGTGGTTAGCAAGTAGAATCCCGCTGTAGCGGGGGCGGGGGGGGGGGTGGTTGATAAATGGGCATAGAGAGAAACAGGAGCTATAAGGCTGGGGTGGCAGGGCCCTGTCCTCAGACTCCCTCATGTGGGACTGTGGAGGGATTCGCTGCACATGTTAGAAAGCACAGGAAGACAAATCACCTGTAAAATCCTTGCTCCTGCTTTCTGTTTTCATGACTTACTTAAGTTTGCATCATGCATTAAGATCGCAGTGTAAATCTCACAATGCTAATCCTTCCTCTTTTAGCATTTTATAGTTTACAGGGTCTTTTCAACATAACAGTTACGGGAGGTAGATAAGGGCAAGTATTATGGCCTCTTGTTACAGAGGAAGAAACTGACATTCATGGAGTCACACAAGTTCTAAGTGGCAGAGTTGGGAATGGAGAAGCCTCTAGATCCTATCAGCACAGCTAACCTTCCCTCTCTCCAAGGATGTTTTCACACCCTCCTCACAAATACTCACGTATACCCTTACGATTGCTGTATGTTTCTAGGTGTATATTGTACATCAATAGAAATTAAAAGAAAAAGCATTCATCTAAAGCAGTGATCTTGAACCCAGGCTCAACGTTTTGCTCCAGGCTCACCCAGGGGTCCTTAAGCAAACAAACAAACAAATGAACAGCAGCAGCAACAAAAACAAACAAAAACCATTGATGCCTTGGAGCATCTGAGTTCTTGATCTGTGGCACAGCCTGGGTATAGTGTTTTTAAAAAGTGTTCCTAATGTGGAGCTGTGGTTGAGGACCACTGATTTTGTGCAGTAGCTCTGAAACTGAATGTTCACAGCAGTCAGCCTGAGGAAATGACTAAAAAACGAGGCTTGCCAGACCTCACCTTTGGCAGGTCTGATTAGGATCGGGGATGATGCCAGGAAACAAGCGTTTGTAATAAGCCCCCAAGGAATGTCGATTGCCGGGGTCCTCCGACCACCCTTGGAGAATCAGCATCCTAGGTGATCGTAATTCCCAGTAACTCCAAATGCGGAAATCCAAGTGTGGCCTGAGGACCAGCCTCACATGGGTGCTCCCTCTTAGAAATGCAGAATTTTATTTAATTTATTATTTTAATTTTTTTCAATTTTTATTTTATTTTTTATTTAAATCCAAGTTAGTTAACGTATAGTGTAATAATGATTTCAGGAATAGGGTTTAGTGATTCGTCACTTTATTATAACACGCAGTGCTCATCCCAACAAGTGCCGTCCTGAGGTCCCATCACCCATTTAGCCCATCCCCCCACCCAACACCCCTCCAGCAACCCTCAGTTTGTTCTCTGTATTTAGGAGTCTCTTATGGTTTATTTCCCTGGTTTCTTTAAACGTCTTTTAAAATTTATTTATCTATTTATTTATTTATTTACATTTTTTGATGTTTACTTGTTTTTGAGAGAGACAGAATGCAAGCTGGGGAGGGGCAGAGAGAGGGAGACACAGGATCTGAAGCAGGCTCCAGACTCCGAGCTGTCAGCACAGAGTCCAGCATGGGGCTCGAACCCACAACCTGTCAGATCATGCCCTGAGCTGAAGTCGGATGCTTAACCCACTGAGCTACCCACGCGCCCCTGTTTTTATTTATTTTTGAGAGAGAGAAAGAGAGAGAGAGAGAGATACAGAGCATAAGTGGGGGAGGGGCAGAGAGAGAGGGAGACACAGCATCCGAAACGGGCTCTAGGCTCTGACCTGTCAGCACAGAGCCCGACATGGAGCTCGAACTCACAACCCATGATATCATGACCTGAGCTGAAGTCGGATGCTTAACCAACTGAGCCACCCAGGCAGCGTTCCCTCTTTGTATTTATCTTATTTTTGCTTCCTTTCTCCCATGTTCATCGGTTTTATTTCTTAAATTCCACATATGAGTGAAATCATATGGTATTTATCTTTCTCTGACTTATTTCGCTTAGCATAATACATTCTAATTCTATCCATGTTGTTGAAGATGGCAAGATTCTACCATGCTTTTTGGTGGCTGAGTAATATTCCTGTGTGTGTGTGTGTGTGTGTGTGTGTGTGTGTGTAGTGCTGCTATAAACATTGGGGTAGAAATGCAGAATTTTAGACCCCTACCTCAGAACTACTACATCGGAATCTGTATTTTAATGTGTGGCTTACAGGGTCTCCCAGCTTTCTTCCACAGAGCCCAAAGCATCTCGTAGATAGACCAGGGGAGCTCCTGAAGGGGGAAGTGCCAGGGTGGGAGAAGGGCAGGCAGTATTGTGTCTGCCATGGTAGGCCGGGCACACACAGCTCAGTGTTCCCCTGTGAGCTGGGTTCAGCAGGCCCGGGCTGCTGACGTAGGTACCTTTGCTCTCCCTTCCGCATTCCCCACAACGTACGACTTGCCCGACTTCACCTGAGTCCTTCACCAGAACGCCTGCCTTGGTCGCAGAGCTGTAGGGGCTCTGAAGACCGGTGCCCAAGAACGGTACAAAACAAACAAATTGTGCGCCCAGGGATGTGGAGCCACGCTGCGGAGGCAGAGAAGTGGCTCCAGTGCTCTCTTATCCCGTTTGTCCGCTCACCCTGTCACTGTTTTCTCAGATTGAGAGGTCAGGCAGATAAAAAGCTGCTTTCCTTCTTCCTTTTCAGCAGTTCTGGCAGATTCCAGGAAGGGGCAGCGCACCAGAAAATACCACCTCCACCCCAGGCTCACACAGTCAGTGATCCTGAGTTCGAGTGCTTCTGGCCCACAGCTCGGGCCAGTCTCTGCCATCTGTTGAGGTGCATATGCTTCCTCTACACAGGTTGCCTTCATCTCTCTTCCTAGTGGGACCTTTCCCACAAGGAAAGCCAAATAGTCGTCTTGCAGGACCACTAAGCATAAACAGACGTGATGATTCCCATTGTGCGAGCTTGAAAATAAAGGCCCCCAAAAGCCCATTCAGGTACCTGGAGTCAGAAAGGTGGTGGTGAAGTTTTCATTCAGCCGGTATTGTTATACCACAGCTGCATTTCTTCACCAGGTCAGCTGACACTTCTGGAGCGCTTACTATGCGCCCAGTACTGTTCCAAGTGCTCTGCGTGAGCTAACGTATTTGATCCTCACAATAAACTTCTGAGGCAAGGCACTGTTCATTATCCCCCAGATCAAGATGCCAGCGGCACTGGTTTTCTCTGAAGCCTCTCTCCTTGGCTTGCGTATGGCCGCCATCTTGATGTCTTTTCACATGGTCTTTTCTCTGTGCACGCACATCCATGGTGCCTCTCTGTGTGTCCAAATCTCCTCTTCCTGTAGGGACATCTGTCAGATTGGATTAGGGCCCACCTAATGGCCTCCTTTTAACTTAATCACCACTTTATTGGAGGCATTTCCAAATGTAGTGACATTCTGAGATTAGGCCTTGAACATATGAATTTTGGTGGGGACACAATTCAGCCCATAACAGCTTTACTACTCTGTACAGAAAACACTATTTCTCTTTCATCCCCTCTTTTCCTCCTTTCCTTCCTTCCTTCTTTCTCTTTCTCTCTCTCCCCTTCTATGGCAGATTTGCTATTACAGTTGTTATAGCACCTAATACTTTACAAATGCATATCGGGCTATAGCCAACCAGCTCATCAAGAATGTTCAGGTAACTTTCCTTAACATTGAAGCTTCTTTGATGAGCTCTCTCTTAATGAGCGATTCTAATCACTCTGGTAAATAATCTTGGTGCTGCTCTTTTTCTAAAATGAAGCTGAGAAGAGCTCACAGTCGTGGCTTCATTTGCTTGTGTTTTTGCAACTGGCTTTGCCTTGGTTTTCTTAGATAGTTGGGACCCCTCCTGGGCTACTTCTGGCCTTCAGGACTTTTTGCTTTGCGATCCCTTAGTTGAATACAGATTGAGTTAAAATAAGACGCAGGAAGATTGGCAACTCTTTAAGCCTGATAATCCGGTTAGGTAAGAACCCAGCTTTTGACTTCTGTTTCCGTCTTTCTTCTTTTTTATATAATCTTCAAAGTTTATTTATTTATTTATTTAGAGAGAGACAGAGACAGCGCAAGTGGGGGAGGGGTAGAGAGAGAGGGAAAGAGAATTCCAAGCAGGCTCCATGCTGCCAGTGCAGAGTCCTAAGCAGGGCTCGGACCCACAAAGCTGTGAGATCATGACCTGAGCTAAAATCGAGTCAGACACTTAACTGACTGAGGCACCCCAAAAGGATTTCTTCTTCTTCTCCTCCTTCTCCTTCTCCTTCTCCTTCTCCTTCTCCTTCTCCTTCTCCTTCTCCTTCTCCTCCTCCTCCTCCTCCTCCTCCTCCTTCTCCTCCTCCTCCTCCTCCTCCTCCTCCTCCTCCTCCTCCTCCTCCTCCTCCTCCTCCTTGCCACCCAAGCATCCCAAAAGGATATCTCCTTCTCCTTCTTTATTTTTTTTAGTAGGCTTCAGGCCCAGTGTGGGGTTTGAACTCACGACCCCAAGACCAAGACTAACATGCTGTACTGAGCCAGCCAGGCACCCCTCTTTTGCTCTTTGTTCTTGACCCTTTACCATTTTAATCTGTGTTGTTGTTGTTGTTGTTGTTGTTCATAAGCAGTAATCTAAAGGCAAGGAAAAGAAAATGAGTGAGTGTGTGTGCCAGTAACAGAGTCTTATATATGTTCATATATATAAAGAGAGAGAACAAGGGAGTTCCAGGAAGTTGCCACAGTCAGCTAAAGCTGACTGGTCATCAGTGAATTTTCATTTGCTGTACTCTGTCCTGTGACTTCCTGGCACCAGTATATGCAGACTAGCTAGAGAATGCCTGGGTCCCAATTTCTCCTGGTTCTCCAGCTTAGAAGCTGACACCTTAGAGGAAGGACCATATATTCCAGTGGCTCATATTATAAGGAAGAGCTCTTTACTGCCAGGATTCTGGAGATGGTCTTTTTCTGGCTTCAGGTGAAGTGTCTTAAGTGCTATTTCTCTTCTTGAAGGGAAGGAAGAAAAATTCATCATAGATCTATTGATTATTAGATTAGCAGGGAGCTGAAAGCTTGTCTGGTCTCATCTTATCTTCTAGAGGCGGTCCTTAGAAGGATAAATGCCTTGCCCAGGAAGCTAAGGTGGGTGGCCCCTAAAATCCAGGTCTCCTGACTCAGACTTCAGAGCTGTTTTCCTATTCTATGATGGGAGTTCAGGGCATGTTTGAAAGCTGATGAGCCCAGATGCTGGAGATGCTTCTTAGTTCTGTCCATCTGAAAGAGTTGGGCCATAGGTTTCTCTGAGAAGCTGAAGAAGACTATAGACCCTCTTCCTAGATAAATGCACAAACACAATTGGGCAGATAATTTCAGGAGACTCTCCTCTCCTGTCTCCTGCCAACCCCTAGCCCATCCATGGATCCCAGGTTGAGATCACTTCCCACCCAAGCTGGCTATACTCCATGGCTCAAAGAATAGATGTGTTGCCTAGTTAATGAACTCCTTGTGATAGCTAGTGGTTTTGGGCTGGTGGTGATGCTGGATTCCTTATCTGTGCCTGTGACTTAGCAAAACATACCCATTCCAAGCTAAAACACCTTCTGGAAAGTGAAAGCCGGGAGGTAGGAGCTCAGTAGGGTACCAATGGAACCTGGTTACATACTAGGTTCTCATTTCCATCTCTTACCTTGCATTGTTGTTGATCTAGTCATCACAATGAGGCACTGAGCGTGAGCTACATCTCTAGTCCTGTGCCTTTTGTCCTCAGATGCCCAGGAGAGGGCATCTGAATGTAGAGTGTTCTGAGCAAGGGAGAGTGGAAGCGGAAAACAAACATAAGACACCGTATCTGCCCCCTTCCCAGACTGAAGACTCTGGCCTGGCCCGTTTGTGTTTTTTTGTTGTTGTTGTTGTTGTTTTTACAGCCATCTGTCTTCTACTGGAATAATAATAAGGATGGTAATGATTCTTTTCATCAAGTTCCTTTCTTCTTCAAGGCCCAAAGCCTCAAGTAGAATTATCTCATTATCAAAATTGTCCATTATTATGTATCCTTGTTGATCTCTCTTGTTGCTCTTTTTTCCCCCTCCTTTCCCATCCCCCTGCCTTTTGTCTGCTTCCTGTTTTGTGAGAGATGGTTCTCTCAAATGTCCCTCACTCTGAGACTGAGTGGAAGAGGCTAGTAATGATTTTTTCATTACTGGGGCGGCTCCCTGGCATCCACAATCATTATCTTCATGTTCTCGAGACGCAGGCTTGTCGCTGGTACACCTTGTCCCCATATGTGCTGCTTGGGAAATTTCGCTTTCCCCCCGGGAAAATGGGGTTGAGAATCGTACTCTTTGCTAACTGGCATGTTGAAATGTGCTAATTGACCTAGAAAAGTTACTTCGGTGCCTGGAAAATTGAGCCGTTTAAGAAAGTTATAGTTTGGATCTTGGACCTGAACTAGGGACAGAATGTCCCTTTGCTTTCCTGAGAGCACTTAAAAGGTAAAAAGCTTGGTTTTAGAAGAGACCTTTGCGTTTTGAAGAATTGATTTGGTCAAAATTTTGCCTCAGCCTTCTACAAAGGCCAGTGTGTTTCTGATGAGATGAAACCAAATTCTAGGGACTATTCTAGAATATGTCTAATAGCTGCCTTTATTTTAAGATTCATCTTTTTTTTAAGTTTATTTTATTATTTTTTTTTTCAACGTTTTTAATTTATTTTTGGGACAGAGAGAGACAGAGCATGAACGGGGAAGGGGCAGAGAGAGAGGGAGACACAGAACCGGAAACAGGCTCCAGGCTCCGAGCCATCAGCCCAGAGCCTGACGCGGGGCTCTAACTCACGGACCGCGAGATCGTGACCTGGCTGAAGTCGGACGCTTAACCGACTGCGCCACCCAGGCGCCCCATATTAATTTATTTTTTGAGAGAGAGAGAGCGAGAGCGAGCAGGGGAGGGGCAGAGAGAGAGGGAGAGAGAGAGAGAATCCCAAGCAGGTTCCACACTAACTGCACGGAGCCCGATGCGGGGCTCAAACTCACAAACTGTGAGATAGTGACCTGAGCCGAAGTCAAGGGTCAGATGCTTAACCGACTGAGTCACCCAGGCACCCCAAGATTAATCTTTGAGAGCCTTCCATCCTCCATGAATCTAGCCCAGTCACACAGTCCAGATTTTCATTGAGCAATTTTTGGTATTACGTATTGTGCAAGATGCTGCAGGGAATGTAGAAAGAGCCAAGGGTGTGTTCCTCTCAAGGAACTTGGCAGTTTAATTAGAAAGATGAGGCATAAATTATGGCAGTACTAAGACTGAAATCGTGAAAAATACGTATCACAAGGCAGTCCAGGCTGAATTGCTAAATTGCAATTGCTGTGAGTTCTAAGATGGGAAGAGGATTAATATTAGCATTGATCAGGCACCTGCTGCATGTCAGGTAATTTACATATGTTACTATTTAACTCACACAAGAACCCCATTTTACCTGTGAAGAAATTGGGGTTCAGAGAGGTTTAAATGGCTTGCCCAGAGTTATGCAGTTCCTAATATGCTACAGCTGAATGCACTGCCTCTTGGAGAGATCAGTGGGTTAAGTGGTCCAAAAAGGCTTCTCAGAGAAATAAAGCCCAAAGTGAGCCTTGGGAGATGAATGGAATATGCATGCAATCACAGAAGAGCAAAGCAGTTCAACTAAGGGAATGCCATGGCTGAACATGGAGATAGGAAACTGCACACTTGTCATTGAGATTCTGAAGAACAGGATGAAGAATCATGAATTCTGGTTGTGTATGTGGACATTGCATACCACTAGAAGATATCCATGATGCTGCTTCTGTTCCGTCTTTTCACCCTTACCGTGTTTAGATTCTGGTGTATTTCTTCTCTTTTCCACCTCTACTAAGAATTCCTTACAGGCAGATGGGACTTTGCAACCAGAAAAGCTCTTTCACAGGTATCTCACCCTAACGTATTAAGAATATGGATGTAGGGAGCAAAGCTATGGATGTGGGCTCATATCCTGGCTGTGCTACTCCCGTGTGTGTGTGTGTGTGTGTGTGTGTGTGTGTGTGAAAGAGAGAGAGAGAGAGAGGGAAGGAAGCTGGCCAAGTTACTTAACTTCTGTGGACCACAGTTCTCCTCATCTATAAAATGGAGGTGACAATCGTGCTAACCTCCTAAATTTATCCTGAAGATTAAGTAGTTAACATGTGTGAAGTGTGTAGCACAGCACCTGGCAAACAGGACACCCTCAGTCAGTGTTAGCTGTTAATTATTAGTCTTGGGTCCTCACAAAAGTCCTGTGAGGTGGTATTATAATAAGCATTTTGCAGATTGAGCCATATAAAGTTTAAGTAACTTGTATAGGGATTCATAGACTGAGCTGGCCTGAGAACTTTGGTCTTTCTGATACAAAGCTTATGAGTGTCCTCTTCTTTCTTTCCTAATTATGTAGACTGATTTTCAAGTATTAAGCCAAATCAACTCTTTGTGGTAAATTTTATACAGTACCCACTAGAGATTTGAGGGATGGATTATATCTTTAGGATTTAAAAAAAAATGTTTATTATTTTTGAGAGAGAGAGAGAGAGAGAGAGCATGTGTAATGGGGGAGGAGCAGAGAGAGGGGGACAGAGGATCTGAAGCAGGCTCTGCTCTGACAGCAGTGATCCCCATGTGGGGCTCGAACTCAAGAATCACGTCATCATGACATAAGCCAAAGATGGATGCTCAAGTGAGCCAGCCAGGCGCCCCTGGGATTATTATTTTATTTTATTTTATTTTATTTATTTATTTTTATTATTTTTTTTAATAAAAATCAGATATGCTCTGTTGAAAAACCAATCAGGAATATAAAGAGAAAGCTAATCATTTTACCCACCAGCTTTCAATCCTATTCTGCCCACCCCCCCCAGGGGTAAGTTGTGTTAAAGGCTTGTGTATCTTTCCACAGTTTTCTTCTGCTCATAAATGCAGAGCAAGATTTCCCTATTTCTAGGGTTGTTGGTTTGTGTGGGTTTTGATTTCCTACACAATTGGCATTACACTAAACATTGCTCCAGTGAATTTCCTTTAACGTAACAGATAATGTGAATCTGTGCAGATAATGGATGTAACTCATTCTTTTGAAACAGCTGCTTAGCACACCATAGTTTGGTTGGACTGTACATTCAGCCAGTTTTCTAGGTTCCCAGCACTATATCATAACTAGTCTCTGTGGGCAAGGATAGTGTCTCTTGTGACGTCTGTCCCCCATAGGACCATTCACCTAGCATATGGTAAGTAGCCACAGATAGAATAAATGAACTAGTCCACAAACCTAAACCTCTGTCTCGTCCAGGGAAATCCCAGGGATCCCTCTCACACATGTCCTGAGATCTTGGGAGTGAAGACAGAGGAATGATAGATGATATTTTTTGCAGGTGAACTATTTTTTTTTAAACCACTTGAAATAATGATATCTTCCTGATCACAACAAAAGACATACGCACTGTCAAAAATTTGTGAAATACAGCAAAGTATAAATGAAAAAGAAAAATCACTACCAGTGCAAAGGTGGTTATTTTTCACTACATTTTAAAAGAGACTGCAGCAAAAAGCATGAGGCGTTTGTGCCTTCGTCTTTACAAATGTATGAATGTTTTATTTATATAAGTAATATCCGTTCATAATGGAAGAAAATAGAGAATATAGAAAAAGACCAGAATAAAACACATCATTTCAGTAGTAACAACTGTTAACATTGTTTGCTGCATATTCTCGAAGTCTTTTGTCTCTGCATAGATGGTAAGAGTTAGTCTGGTGTGGGGGTCAAAAGTGCCGACCCTGGAGCCACCCTGTCTGTGGTTTTGTGGCTGGCTCCTCTGTCTTTAGCTGTGTGACCTTGCAAAAGGTAACTAACTTCTGTGAACTCATTTTCTGAGCTATGAAATGGTGCCCAGGTGAATGGAGATCATGGGTGGTAAGCACTTGACACTAAGCACCAAGCACCGTTCCTGATACTACCTTAGACATGGAGGGGTGTTCCTACTGGCATGTGCTTTTTTTCCATGTTTGTCTTCAGAACTTTGGCTCCATCTCCTTAAGCTGTTGGGTGATGGTGAAGTAAAGGGGGGGCTTTGTTTTTGTATTAGCCATGCTGAGCAAGATTAAAATTCCCTGGCAGGCTTCCTTTTCTGCACTAACAGTACCTTTGTTTTTTGCATTTGTTTCCAAGACAGCCTGTTTGATTAGCTATTGGCCAGCTCTCTCTCCTGCATTCTGCCAGGTGAATTAGGCTCACTCTTGGTTTCTCTTCCCATTTGAATAAAATGTCCAGACTCTTTGGTTTGCCAGTGAGGCCTGAGCCCTTCAGCCCATGGAGTGAATGGCAGCAGTGAGTGAGTACCAGGGAGTAGCCTCTAGAGTTTGCCAGTCCTTTGCCTTTGTTTTGTTTTCCTAGAATGAGATTAGAAGGGCCTGCCTCCAGCGATTATACCCAGTGCTTCTCATTCAGCCTTGAGCCACTAACCCCACGCAATATTTCTTTATGCAATGTGGAGCCTTATCTAGGGGGCGATTTCACTCTCCAGTCTGTGGACCAGTTGTTCTTAACCCTGGCTGCACAACTAGAATCACCAGGGCTGATTTCGAAACATAACCATTTTCAGAAAGCACCCCAGTTAATTCCACTGTGCGGCCAGAGAAGCTGTGCAGCCGGCTCGAAACAGGTAATGTCTCTTGATCAACCACCAGCTTCCTCCTTTGGCAGATGGGATTAGGAATATCTGTTCTCTCCACCTCACAGAGACTCAGGAAGAACAGATAGTGGATAGCAAAAGGTAACAAAGAGATAGCAAAGAACTTTGAAAAGTTAAAAGCACTACACAAATGAGCCTTGTTCTCTCTCTCCCTTGCTCACAAGACAAAGAAAACTTATGTTTGAGAGCTTCAGTTTATAAGGAATGCTAAACAGAATTTGGGCCTGGGTGGTAAATTAGTGAAAGTAAATAAGCATTGTTTATATAGGCTTCTTTGGCCTTGAATTCGCTGCCTTTGACAATAAGGATGTCTCCCTACTTTCTGGTGCAGAGGAAGTACCTTTCACATGGAAAATGCATTCCCTGCATTCTAGAAACAAGAGACAGGGAGTCAGAGTTATCTTGCACTGGCTGCTTCTTAAGTAACTTTAATTTAAAATAATCATTATGCCACTGTGGCATATCTTGGGGCAGCCTGCCCTGGGCCCCCAGCGTCTCTCTATTTTCCCATCACCAGACCCTTGCCACCGGCAATCGACCTTCTGTCTTTATGGATTTGCCTATTCTGGACCTTACATCTAAATAGAATCTTACAACATGTGGCCTTTTCTGAATGACTTCTTTCACTCTACATAAAGTTTCAAATTCATCCGTGTTGCGGCATGTAGTAAGTCTTCATCCTTTTTTATGGGTGGATAATATTCCTTTGTGTAATATGCCACATTTTGTTTATCCATTTATTCTTTGATAGACATTTGGGTTGTTTCCACCGTTGGACCATTATGAATAATGCCACTATGAAAAATGGCATTCTTATAAAAGTATCTGTTTGAGTGTCAGCTTTGGGGTAGATACCTAGAAGTGGATTTGCTGGATCATATGGTAACTCTATTTTTAACCTTTTGAGGAACTGCCAGATTGTTCTCCAAAGTGGCTGTACAGTTTTATATTCCTATCAGTAGTGTACAAGGGTTCCAGTTTCTCTGGACTCTGATCAGCACTTTTTACTGTTGGACATTTTTTTATTATCCCCATCCTAGTGAGTGTGAAGTGATGTCTCACTGTGGGTTTGATTTGCATTTCCCTGATGTTGAATGATGTTGAACACCTTTTCAGGTACTTTTTGGCCATTTGTATATCTTCTCTGGGGAAATACCTTTTCAAATTCCCATTTTTTGGGGGTGGTTTGTCTTTATTGTTCAGTTGTGACAGTTCTTGTGTATTCTGGGTACTAGACTTTTATCAGATGTGTGATTTGAAATATGTTCTCCTATTCTGTAGATTGTCTTTGCATTTTATTTGTGGTATCCTTTGAAGCACAAAATCATTGAACTCTGATGAAGTCTAATCTCTAATTTTTCTCTGGTTGCTTATGATTTTGGTATCACATCTAAGAAACTACGGCTAATCCGCTGCCATGAAATTTTATGACAGTTTTTGTAGAAGAGTTTCATGGCACTAGCTCTTACATTCAGGTCTGTGATCCATTTCAAGTTAATTTTTATAATGTAATGTGTAGAAGGGGTCCAAATTCATTCTTTTGCATATGAGTAGCCAGTTGTCCCAGCACCATTTGTTGAAAAGACTCTTTCCTGTTGAAATGTCTTGGATCCTTTGTCAAAACTCAGTGAAAAAATAAAAATAAGGGTTTATTTCTGGGCCATAAGTTCTATTCTGTTGATGTGTATGTCTCTCCTTATGGCAGCACCACACTGTCTTCATTCTTGTTGCTTTGTACAAAGCTTTGAAACCAGGAAGTATGGATCCTCCAGAGTTGTTCTTCTTTTTCAAGGTTGTTTTGGCCATTCTGGAGCCCTGCATTTCCATATGAATTTCAGGATCATCTTGTCAATTTCTGCAGAGCAGTCCAGTGAGATTTTGATAGGGGTAGCATTGAATGTAGATCAGTTCGAAGAATATTGCTGTCTTAATATGAAGCCCTCCAATCCATGAACACGGGATGTGTTTATCTATGTATTTAGGTCTTCTCGAATTCTTTGCAATGATGTTTTATAGTTTTTGGAGTGTAGGTTTTGCACTTCCTTTGTTATAGTTATCCCTATGTATTTTATTCTTTGTGGTGGTATTGCAAATGGAATCGTCAGTTTCATTTTCAGATTTCTCATTGCTACTCTAGAAGTACAGTTCGTTTTTTCTATATTGATCTTATATCCTGCAACCTTTCAGAACTCATTTATCACTACTAATGTGTGTGTGTGTGTGTGTGTGTGTGTGTGTGTATTTTTCAAGTTTTTTTTTTTTTTTATAGATCATGTCATTCACAAATAAGATAGTTTTACTTCTTTCCAATCGGGGTGCCTTGTATTTTTTTTTCTTGCCCAGTTGCCCTGGCTACAACCTCTAGCACAGTGTTGAATAGCAGTGGCAAGAGTGGACATCCTTGTCTTAGGGGGAAAGCGCCAGTCTCTCATCATTATGATTTTAGTTGTGGGATTTTCACAGGTGCCCTTATCAGGTTGAGGAGGTACCTCCAGTACCCTTTAATAAATGTTTATTTATTTACCCTTGAGGAACCAAGGGTAGTAAAATGTTACCTAATGTGGAGTTAAGTTAGTTAGTCATTCAAGGTTGGGAATTGGCTTAGGGTGCGAGAATGTCCTTTCTTCCCGAGGGGGGATGTATGGTGATACTTCAGGGGCTGAGAATCATCTACATTCAAATTAAAATATAGAATCTCAAACATATTTAAAAGAACAGTTAAAGCTAATAGAGTTTCCATGAACTCATAGTGATACTATGTTGCCATGAGGCAATTAAGAATTAAAGGCAAATAAAATGATACTTCGGTGCTGGCATAGAGTAGGAGCTCCATAAATGGTTACTAGATAGTTTATATGCTTAGGATAGGTATGTTAGTTGGTTCAGACTGCCATAAAGTGATACCATAGACTAGGTGGCTTATGTAGCAGAAATGTATTTCCCAACAGTTTTGGAGGCTAGAAGTCAGAGATCAATGTGCCAGTGTAGTCCATTCTGGTGAGATCTCTCTTTATTTGTAGGTAGCCACCTTCTTTCTGTGTCCTCCTAGGGCAGGCAGAGAGCCCTCAAAATCTTTGGTATTTCTTCTTATAAGGACACTAATCCCGGGGTGCCTGGGCAGTTCAGTGGGTTAAGTGTCCGACTCTTGATTTCAGTGCAGGTCATGATCTCATGGTTCGTGAGTTTGAGTCCCACATCAGGCTCTGCTGATAGCATGGAGCCTGCTTGGGATTCTGTCTCCTTCTCTCCCTGCTCCTCCCCCACTTGCTCTCTATATCTTTCTCAAAATAAATTAAAAAAAGAAATTTTTTAAAAAAGGACACTAATCCCTTTGTGATGGTCCCACCCTCAGGACCTCATCTAAGTCTAATCATCTTCCAAAGCGCCCCCCCCCCCCCAGATATCATCACATTGGGGGTTAGGGCTTCAACATGTGAGTTTTTGGGAGATACCAACATGTATTCCATAACAGGTGGTTAGACCACTGTACACACCAGGTGTGGCCAAATTCGAAACTTTAGGAGTCATGATAACAAAGGTAGGGAATGGCAGGCGCAATCAGATATTCACAATAGCTACCATGCCTTGAGAGCCTACATATGTGCCCGGAACTATGCTAGATTCATTAATTCCCTCATCTCATTCCACCCAGCAGCCCTGAAATGTAGATGATCAATCTCATTTATACAGAGGAGCAAATTGAGATGTGTGGGGCAGGAAGAGTCTTCCTCTGCCCTTCAAGACTCTTCTAGCTGGACTAAGAATTAAATTGACCTGAGCCAGATTAACAGGAGAAAATCAAACAAAGCTTAATAACGTGTATAGCTCCTGTAGACATGGGAGATACCCAGGAAGACTGAAAAGCTCCCTGAAGTGGCCGGCACCTTAAATACCATCTCCGGCTTCAGGCAACAGGTAACTTTGGGGGCAGGGAGTCAGTTATGGGAGGTTATTAAGGGAAAGCACAGTAAACAAAGGTAAGATGGTACTGCAGATGTGAGTTGTTCCTTTTTCCCCTGATGAGCATGTTCAGAAATTTAGAGTCATCCCCCCCTTCTCGGTGGTGAGGAAGACACCCTTACAACTGGAGATTTCCCTTATGAACATAAATATCTCTTACAAAGGGTAACTTACTCCATTTTCAGAGTTGAGGTGAGTCTGTGGTTTCTTCAAATAAACCAGCTTGGAATCACCAATTTGCCAAAGAGGCGTATCTTGGGGTGGCAAAATTTGCTCCCTTACGGAAGCAAAGAGATGAAGCAACCCACCTAAAGGCACTGAGCTCATGAGTGGCAATATTGCAAACTAGAACCCACGTTTCTGTTTCCAAAGCCCATTGGCTTTCCACTATACCACTCCACCGTCCTCACTGTATCCCCCATCCTTGATGCTCAAAGAGTGGTTCACTGGCCAGCAGAATTGGCCTCCCCTGGGAACTTGCCAGAAATGCAGAGTCATGGGCCCAATCCTAGACATATAGTCTGCATTTTAACAAGATCTCCTGGGGGTTGGTGTGCGTGCAAAATTTTGAGAAGGCCTGGGAAGCAAGATTTAGAGGAAGCAAAATGACTGATATATAATGTGCAAAGGAGCAAAGGTGGCTTAGTCCTACTCAGGTCTTATCCTGCTTCTGTTCTTTTTTTTTTTTTTTTTTTAATTTTTTTAATATTTATTTTTGAGAGAGAGAGAGAGAGAGAGAGAGGGACAGAGTGTGAGTGGGGTGGGGCCCAGAGCGCAGGAGACACAGAATCTAAAGCAGGTTCCAGGCTCCAAGCTGTCAGCACAGAGCCCAATGCAGAGCTCGAACCTGTGAACTGTGAGATCATGACCTGAGCCAAAGTCAGGCGCTCAAGCGACTGAAACACCCAGGCACCCCCTGTTCTTTCCTTTAAGGAGACCCGTCTTCCAACAGGTGTGGGTATGGAGCATACCTGGTAAAGACTGAGGTCTTCCTGGTTGGTCACTCAGCTACTGTAACTGAGGCCTACACGATAGGGCTGGGCAAAAATTTTGATATTTTGCACTTTACGGTATGTAAGTTATACCTCAACAAAAAAGAAAGTAAAAAACTAGCACCTGAAATCCTAACATTCTAAAATCCACTGCAGGTGACTTTTAAAATGCATAGAGCCTCAATAGGTGAGGTGCCCCAAAGTAAGGTTGAATAGCTATTTTGCTTTTTGAAAGGAGCAAAGGTTAAATACTGGGAGTTCTAGATCCACAGGAGACCCATTCAGAATACCCTCCGGCCAAATTGAGGAACACTGCAGAAAGCAGTTGGTCTCTGGTCATATGGAACAGAACCAGGAGCCAGCATAGGCCCCCCCCCCAAAATACACTTTTGTGAAACTCTCCATGTTTCGTTTTGATAGGATTACTCAAACATTAATTAGGGGAAGCCAGAGTGTAATCTGGATGTTGGTAAGTCATTTTACCACATAGTTCTTCCTGATAAGCTAGAGAGAGCTAAGGTCTCGGTAACAGTGCAGTTCGCTGGCTTAATGGTTTGCTGAACTAATTTAAGGGGGTGATGGCAAGTTCCATCAAGGCAAAGATGGCTCTCCAGAGTGTCAGATTTGCTTGTGTCGCAAAGCTGGGGAAGACAGCTATGTCAGGCGACAGTTTCCGTGTCCTAAAACGTCCTGAAATTGCCTAAGGAACAGAAAGGAAATTTTATACTAGTAAAGGTAAAGCTCAAATACTCACTTTAAAAACTCAACTAGATTCTAGCACTTTATTTATTTTTTAATGTTTATTTATTTTTGAGAGAGAGAGAGCATGCAAGTGGGGCAAAGGCAGAGAGGGGGACAGAGGATCCAAAGCAGGCTGTGCGCTGACAGCAGTGAGCCCGATGTGAGGCTCAAACTCGAGAGGTGCGAGATCTTGATCTGAGCTGAAGTTGGATATTCAACCTCGTGAGCCATCCAGGTGCTCCTAGATCCTAGCACTTTAGAGCTTGGGAGGTCCTTAGAAAATCAGGTAATCTAACTATGTCATATCACACATGATAGAGCCCAGAAAGGGGGAATAACTAGGTCATATGGCCGGTGAGTGACAACTCTTAAGACCTGCACTCAGGTCTTCCCGACTCCCAGACCAGTGCTCTATGTCCCCTGCTACATAAGTACTGAATGGGATGCTCAGTGTGTATGTGTAGGGGGAGGGGTCCCCACACCAAACACTTGTGTGGACGAACACCAGCTAGGTATCTTGTTACCATTTCATTCACTCTGACGCTGTCTGCCTGGAGGTGGCATCAGATCTGGCAGATTAAGGGCTCAGTCTTATGAGACTGCCTCCATTTCAGATGCCTGTCACAAGTCCACGTTGTCACCTGGGCTTCTGACTGACTGACTATAAATTGGAGGGGCCCATGCCCCCCTCCCCGGGTCTAATGAACTTGCTAGAGCAGCTCACTGAAGTCCAAAACGTTGACTGATGTCTGCCAGTTTATTAGAAAGGATCTTTGGAGGATACCGATGAACAGCCAGACAAAGAGGTATAGAGAGCAGGCTTCAGAAGGGTCCCAGGCATAGGAGCATCTGTCCCCATGGAACGAAGGTGCCATTCACCCAGCACGTGGATGTATTCACCAGCCGGGGAGCTCAACAACTCTTACTGTTCAAGAGTTTTTATTACAGAGCGTAATGTGTCGCCGCCCTTTCCCAGAGGTCAGTGGGCATGGCTAAACACTCCCACCGTCTCATCCCTTTCAGGTGACCAGCCCCCTCCTGAGGCCCTGGTTCCCTGGGCAGCCATGGGCTTAAAGCTCCACCTGGTGGGGACAGGCCTGCACAGCTCTGCATCTGGGCATGAGGGCTGGAGGCGTGAGGAAGGTGTGCCCTGTCGTCCTCTGAATTAATCCCCCGTCTTCTGGGGTGGCTTTGCTGTCTGTGGCCTGTTCCCGGCGTCAGCTGAAGGCTTTTTAATAAAAATGGAACCCAGAGGAGGAATGATAAGGTATCTGATTTTAACCCGAAGTGAGAGAACACCAGATGTTTCATTCTGTCTGAAGGTTGGAGGGAGGAAAAGCAATTAGCAGCTGCTACTGATTTAGCAGCAGACACCTGCTAAGTGAAAATCTGTCAAACTGGCCAGGCTTGGCCCCGGAAGTGTTGTATGCCGCTTCTCAGACATTTCTGGGAATTGTAAATTATGTTGGCCCAAAATAGGTTGTGGGTGGCGGGGTGGGGCGGTGGCAAGTGGGCTCTGGAGAAGCTAAACATGTCTTCATAGACCAGGATTGTGTTATTCTAAGATGACAGCAACTTAAAATGGCTTTTTGGTGGGTAAATGGAAAGGAAGAGAAGAGAAAGAATCTTTCCGAAGCTGCCTGGTTGTGCCCTGCTTCTCACCTGGCTCACAGGCCGCCCTCTGGGGTCCATTCCATAGGAGGAGAGGTAGGGCTGACGGAAGGATCAGGGGAGACCTGCTTCTCTTTCTCGACTGGTCCAGAGCACACCTCTCCCCTCCCCCAAGGACAGTGAGTCTCAAAGCAGGAAGAACCCTCCTCCACTGTGGGCTCACAGCAGCTCCTGCTCTGTGACAGTGACAGACTGTTGGCTCTCGGAGCCATCTGGACATCTTCTGCCGGGCTTGTGCTTTCCTTTGGCTTGAAAAGAGGCTTCTCTTATGGCTTTCTGCTTTCCAGAATTCTTTTGCAAGTAGACGTTAACTGCTGCTCCCCCCGCTCCATTTTCCTGAGGCCCACACTGAGACACAAACAGTGGAAACAGGAATTCATTGAGAAGGCCTTGGGGATCTGCATATGTGTTGGAAGGGGTGGGTGTTCGAGATATGACTGATGCTAAAGAAGGCCAATTTGTGATTCATCAAGATGGTGGTGAAAGACCTGGGCCGCTCCCATTCAGGCCTCGTGCCACATTCACTGATCGGAACTGTTGGTTCTCGGTTTCCAAACTGGGCCAGAGGTCCACTGCAACTTGGGCCAGACGGATGGGCCCCATCTTGAGAGAAGCGATGGTCGCTTTCCCTATGGAGCAGGCACCGGGGGGCGCTGTTGGCAGACACAGGGCCAGACCTGTCTTGACAGACTACCACCTGGAACTTTGTCCGGGCAACGTGTTTTGGTGTGCTCGAAGCCCAGACTCCTCATTCTAGAGAGGGGATCCAAGAGAAGATTCTTTTTTGCTTTAACTGACTAGGCCCTTGGGCAAGAAGAGTCATTTCAGCTCTGTCGGAATTTCACTCCCTGTGTGCCACAGTGCCAGTGCAGGAAGGGAAAAAAGGAGCCGTGACAGAAGCGGGTGGGAGATCTGAGATTCCCCACTCTCCAGCCAGTACTGGAAGGAGCTCTACCCTCTCTGGTCTATCCCTGGAAAGACCAGCATTCCAATCAATCCGTTTCAGTAGGAGGAAGAACCACAGCACAAATCGTGTGGCAACAGCCTCCCCTAGAGAGAGATCCAGGGACCCTGTCTGTGATGGAGTGTCCAAGGTGCACTCATGACTATATTCTGTCTTCCATTGATTACTACCAGAAATGGAAGTCTGGGTCTTGTTTTCCAGCCTTCTATGGTGGTGTCCTTACTGTTGGCGGGGGCAGTCAGGAGAACATTCTAATTCTGTTCACTGGTTTGGCCATCTGTCTAGATGTTCTCAGTGGTCTCCTGACATGTCTCTAAAGAAGTTGATAAATCTCTACTTTGTCTAGTATTATGCCAAGTTCTGTGGGGTATCAGGAAGTCCATTTAACCCATCATGTGGCTAACATAAGCCCTCGGAATATGGATTTAAGCCATCTTTTGGGGCACCTGGGTGGCTCACTAGGTTGAGCGTCCGACTGTTGACTTTGGCTCAGGTCATGATCTCACGGTCGTGAGATCGAGCCCTGTGTCGGGCTCTGCGCTGAGCATGGAGCCTGCTTGGAATTCTCTCTCCCTCGGCCCCCACCAAATAAAAATACATAAATATGTAAGCAAACCATCTTTTGATTTCTGAGCCCTTCAAAATGCTGGAAATCAGCATTTAGAGTGAGTCGGGTATAAGACCATAAAGTGCATGCAGGCAGGGACCATTCGTATTTTGTTCATAATAGTTGACACATAGCTGGTGCTCAGTAAATACCTGTTGACTGAATGAACGAACGGGTTGGTGTATGGGGGATCATGAAGGTAGATTCTAGCGTTGATTAATTTCCAGGGTAATATAATTAGAAGATTCCAGGTCTGAGCTCACATGGCGGGGGTGGGAGACAGGACATTTCAGTAGCAGGGGATCAAGGCATCATGGATTTGAGTCGTTTGTAAAGCAAGTTTCGAAGTCAGCAGCTGTCTCTGCACCACAAAGGGCCTTAGCGCACATCCAGGTAAAGTAGGTCAGAGGTGAAGAACATGATCTCTGGAGTTAGTCTGCCTATTTCCATCCAGGCTCTGTAACTAACCTTGGGGCAGTTAATCTATGTTTCAGTGACCACTTCTGAAAGGGGGGGGGGGGTTATGACAGCTATCTAGGAGAGTTGTTCTAAGTATTAGTTAGTACATTAATGCATACCAAGTACTTAGGACAATGCCTAGCAGAGAAGTACTACATACCAGTAGTTATTAACTACTGTTACTGTTATTGTTATCCTTATTGCTGTTTTGAACACTAGTCCTATCACTGTCCTTATCAGTACCTTTTCCAGGGAACCACCAGTCACTGCTCTGAGAAACTATTCTGAGTTTTACACCTACCACTTAGCCTTCAGGAGTCTGGCCTACTAGTATTTCTCCAAGTATAGGTTAAACGCTCCTCTATCCAGATTACCTTAGGGAGCCTTGTTAAAGTACAGGATGCTGGGCCTCATCCCGGTGGGTCCAAAGAAGATCCTTTGTCTAAAAATCTGTGTTGAAGATCAGCACACTCTGTGTGTGGGATTAGCCAGGAGCTGCTGCAAGAGTCTGTTTATTATCCTGCAGTGCTGGTAGAAACCCTGGGATGGAGGCTGGGAGCCTGGGAAGAGCTAGAGAAGAGTAGAGTTAAATGGAAGAGAAGAGAAGAAGAGAAGGAGGGAGAGAAGTGAGCAGAGTCTGCTCATGCCAGCAGGTGGTCAGGTCCGTCTCTGGTGGCCTCCAGGGGATATGTGGCATTTGCCTTCCCTTGATTTAGGGATTCATCAACCTGGCTCCAGCTTGTAGCAGAGGTGATGATGAGTCCAGTTATGGGGCGATGTTAGAGGCAGCAGGGCAGGGAGGCTTGTCTTAGAACTGGCTGCCTGGCCCACTGGCTGCCTTCAATCTAGGGCCCCCAAAGAGTAGAATACTAGGCGGACTCCTTGCTCAGTTGATGGGGGGTAGGGGGGCGGTGGGCTGGGTGCTGAGTGCCCTTGAGCTGTTTGGACTGGGCTGAGAGCCGAGGTTCAGAAGCTTTTGTCCCACTCTTTGCTCCAGTACTAGGGTGAGGTTCACCTTGTTTCACGCCATCTTACGTCCAAGTCCTTTGAAGGCACTAAAGTAGAGGCAGATGATACCACGGATTACCTGGGCTACCGAGGGGTTGGGTATTAGCACCTTTCCTCTCGTACCTACCTCCCACGCTACGGGGCTTACGTATTTTGGGTGGAATCTGCAACCCAAGGCAGGGAGGATGACACCGTGGTCCTGTTAGTGGTACAGAAGGCCCCTGTGGAGCGCCTTGTCACACCACCTAAGCCAAGACGGCCGGCCCTGGGCAAGTCGTTCTGCCGGCGCGGTTTGGCCTCTGCACACAAGCTGGTTGTCTTCTGATTTGCACCTGCCCTGGATCCTCTGTAGGCCTTTTGAACAGTCTCTGTCCTTCGCCTTTCCCCCGAGTTGTCTGGAGAGAGCTGCACAAATATTTACTTTCCCTCCTTGAGTAAAAAGTCAAGTAACGTGTTCAGGGCTGGACTTCCAGGTCCTGAAGTACCCTTCTTGTGTACCCAAAGCTTCTCTCTTTTTTCCACATGAAATTCTAGCTTTGGCTCAGTCTGAAGAAGTAGTAAATGTGGATTTTGTGGCTTCGGGGCCCCCTGAGTCCTCTTTAATGCCTAGTGTCTGGGGTACCTGGATGGCTCAGTCGGTTGAACATCCAACTTCAGCTCAGGTTGTTCATGAGTTCGAGCCCCATGTCAGGCTCTGTGCTGACAGCTCGGAGCCTGGAGCCTGCTTCAGATTCTGCATCTCCCTCTCTCTGTCCCTCTCCCACTCACTCTCTGTCTCTGTCTCTCTCTGTCTCTCTGTCTTTCTCTCTCTCGGGCTCTGAGCACCAAGGAGGACGTCAGGAGTCACCCTGATAGGGTTTAGACTCCAAAAGGAAGGACCCGTTTCTCCCCTACCCGTCACTTTGCATCCCTCTCTCCACACCAGACCTTGAGAATAAGGTGGATTGAATACCTTATGCTTGGTAGCGCTGTGGGTACCTGTCCTTACTGGGGCCAGGGGTAGCGTCACAAGGGACGATACAGTGAGGACAAAGGATGTGGGGGTCTGTAGACCCCTATTACGTGTTATTTTCTTTACATGCTCAGATACTCTGAGAGCAGGGGTTCATACAAACTAGAAAAATGTTCACTAATCATAGCTAAATGCATCGTCCTGGTTAAGGCTTCCTGCAATGTAGAGATAAGGAGACTCTAACAGGAGAGTTCTCCCCTCTTACTCCCCAGAGGTAATTGCCACTCACGGTTTGGTGCATTCATCTTTCGACCTTTTCTTTGGCTTTCACAATTTTTGAGCTACGTGCTTAATAAATGAAGACATTCATTTGCTGTAAAACTCCGACTGGACAAGTCTGTAACATCCAAAGTCAAGGTCTCCCCTACCCGAATCTCTCCTCCCCAGTCCTGTTCCCCTGCTCGGTTTGCTAATAAATACCTTCCCAGTCCTTTTGCTATGCATCTTCCATCCACCTAGAAGCACAAATACTAATTTGTCCTTTTTCTTGTACAAAAATGATCATGCTTTGTATAATGTAGATTTGCTCAGTTTTACCAACAAATGGTTGTACCTCCTTTTTTGTAAATGGTTGCATACTTAATTCTCCAGAGTACTTTATATATAAAATTAAGTTTATTTACTTTGAGAGAGAGAGAGCACAAACAGTGGAGATTTACTTGGAGAGAGAGAGGGAGAGAGAGCAAGAGTGAGCGCACAAACAGTGGAGGGACAGACAGGGAGAGAAAAAATCCCAAGCAGGCTCTGTGCTGTCAGTGCGAGCCTGATGCAGGGCTTGAACTCACAAACTGTGAGATCATGACTTGAGCCGAAACCAAGAGTCTAATGCTTAACCAACTGACCCACCCAGGCTCCTCCAGAGGATTTTTTTGATGAACCTGCCACTAATGGACTTTTAGTTTACTTTTTGGTTATTACATACTTTTTAAAATTACACATAACATTCCATTTTGCATCTTTACACATACAGCTCTGTGTGTGAGTACAAGCATCTCTGTTAGTTTAAATTCCTAGAAGTGAGTCCAAGTGAATGGGTATTTAAATATTTTGGTAAATAATGACCAGTTGCTGCCAAAGTGAAGATCCCTTGTTTTTCCTTCCCATGAATATCTGTTAGGATTTCTGCCATATTAGGTCATACAGATTTACCTCATTTAAATTTAAACAATTTCCCAACTTTTCATTGTAGGGATTTTCATACCGAAGAGTTGAAGTGATAGTGTAGTGAACAACCACATGTCCTCCAGGTGGATTTAACAACTAACATTTTCCCATATTCCGTTTCCACTGCTGTTCTTCTTTCTGTGTAAGTTTGCTGAATCTTTTCCAAAAAAGTTGCAGACATCTTGACGTTTCACTTCCAAATACTTCAGCCTGAGTTCCCAGGAATAAGGAAGGGGTCATATACGACCACAATGCTGTGACCACACCCAAGAGAATTCTCAACAATTCTACAATGCTGTCTACTTTATCTGGTAATCAGTTTAAATTGAAATTTCCCTGATTGTTCCAAGAACATGTTTAACTTTTTAAAATAATCTTTTTTAATATTTACTAATTTTTGGGAGACAGAGAGACAGAGTGCAAGCAGGGGAGCGGCAGAGAGAGAGGGAAGACGCAGAATCCAAAGCAGGCTCCAGGCTCCAAGCTGTCAGCACAGAGCCTCACGTGGGGCTCGAACCCACGAAACGAGGGATCATGACCTAGGCCGAAGTCGGACGCTTAACCGACTGAGCTACCCAGGCGCCCCTGAAATAATTTTTTGATGTTTATTTATTTATTTTGAGAGGGGGAGAGTGCACATGAGCAGCGGAGGGACAGAGAAAGAGGGAGAGAGAGAATCGCAAGCAGGCTCCGTGCTATCAGCAGAGCCTGCTGTGGGGCTTGATATCCCGAACCGTGAGAAATCAAGAGTCAGACACTCAGCCAACTGAGCCACCCAGGCACCCCTTTAACTTTTTGTTTTGTAATCAGGATTCAGTCAGGTTTCAAGATTGTTTTTGACTGTTCTCTTTAATTTTTGTTCATTTTAAAAAATCTAGGCACAGTCTCTCCCAGCCCCTGCTTTCTTTCTTCATGGCAGCGAAATTTTGGTGACTCCGGGCCAGTCGTTTTGTAGACTTTCGCACATTCTGGATTTGTCTGACTCTTTTCTCGTGGCACCTTGTTGTTTTTAATGGCAGCATGGTATTCTGTTCCGTGAACGTATTGTGGTTTATTTTAAGTTGTGGGCATTCCTTCTGTGGCCTCCTCTAGCAAGTGGTATTATTTAGTTCCCAGGAGTTTGTGGCACCCATAGGCCACAGTAAAAGTCTGTGGTCAGCTAATGAAGACAAAGTGTTCCAAAGCCAAACTCGGTTGGCAGGAACAGTACCAAAGGCAGCAGTAAGAGTGGATTGTGTCCCTTCCCCCGCTAAAGGAGATGGATTATTGTTTTGGTCTGTTCAGGCTGCCATAACAAAGTACCACAGGCCCAGTAGCTTCTATAGCGGAGATGCATTTCTCACAGTTCTGGGAGCTGGAAGCCCCAAACTGGGGTGCAGGTGTGGTGTGGTGAGGGCCCTCTTCTGGACCGCAGGCTCCTTGCTGTGTCCTCAAGGGGTGACGGGGCCACGGGGAGCTCCCTGGGGCCTCGTATAAGGGCACTGATCCCATTCACAAGGGCTCCCCCCTCAAGACCTCATCACCTCCTAAAGCCCCCCACCTCTTAATACCATCCCATTGGGCCATGAATTGGGGGGAGGGGTACAGACATTCAGACCATAAGCAGTTCTCTCTTCTGATTCTCTGATTTCTTGTGGGCATCGGGGGCTGAGCTGAGACCAGGGTCCTCCCCTTAGAACCCCCTATTCTTACTCTGCACCTCATCGTCAGCCAGGGAGTGTTCTGGTAACGCCGAATTCTCTTGCCACGCAGCGCGAGCTCCGAAGTCGTGAGCTCCCTGGACTTCTAGCACACCCCTCCCTCAGACAGTTATCCTCCCTTCGCCTTGTCCTTCCCTTCTCATCTCCTGGAGCCTGAGCCAATACCCTCTCTCGTGTTCTGGGTCCCACTCCATGCAGGACCTCTCACTGCCCAGCGTCTCCTGCCTATCTCGCTTCTTCTGCTTCTCCCTCTCCACTCACCACTGGCTGCTTCCCTCCCTCCGTAAATATGTTCCGGGCTCCCGTTCTTCACTGTTATCGCTCTGTAGATATGAGCCTGGAGTTATGACTTTGTCTCTCTCCACCCATGCACTCTTGTTGGGAGGACCGTGGGCCCAGGGTCTGCAAAGTGGGGTGCGTAAGATGTTCTGATGGGGTGCTTAGGAAAATATTAGCATGTCCATCTTAGAGTTTCAGCTTCTTATTTTTCCATGCTAGTGTTTTTTTGTTTTTTTGTGGGTATTTTTGAGTTTTTTTTGTTTTGTTTTTTTGAGAGAGAGAGAGAGAGTGCAACTGAGCGAGGGGCAGAGAGAGAGAGAGAGAGAGAATTTCAGGAAGGGCAGGAGGGAAAGGGAGAGAGAGAGAGAGAAGCGGGGGCTCATCCAAAGTGGGGCTCGTGTTCACCCAAAGCAGGGCTCATGCTTACACAAAGTAGGGCTCAAGATCACCCGAAGCAGAGCTCGTGCTCACCAAAAGTGGGGCTCGAGCTCACCTGATGCAGGGCTCGAACTCATGAACCGTGAGATCATGACCTGAGCTGAAACCAAGAGTCGGATGCTTAAGTGATGGAGCCAACCAGGCGCCACCTGACCTTATCCTTTTATCCATTAGCCTCCTCAACTTGACCATGAGCTCTTGTAGGTCAGAGACTGTGTCTTCATCATTGCTGTATACCCAGAGCCAGGCACATTTCCCTGCCACCTAGTAGTGTCTCAATAAGTGTTGTGTTTTTTTTTTTTCTATTGATTGGATGAGAGTAAGAATAGGACTGTCGTGGGTAAGAAGAGGAGAGTGGTGCTGACAGCCCTTTGGGAGATAAAGAAGTCTCCAGGGAGAAGCTCTCACCTAGAGACAGGCCAAAAGAATGAATCACTTTGTGTGTGTGTGTGGGGGGGGGGGGGGGTTGCGCCTGAGTGGCTCAGGCAGTTAAGTGTCTGACTCTTGGTTTCAGCTCAGGTCATGATCTCATGGTTTGTGAGTTCAAGCCCCATGTTGGGTTCTATGCTGACAGTGCAGAACCTGTTTGGGATTCTGTCTCTCTCTCTCTCTCTCTCTCTGCCCCTAACTCTCCGTCTTTCTCAAAATCAATAAACAAACATTAAAAAAAAAAAGAATGGGGCGCCTGGGTGGCGCAGTCGGTTAAGCGTCCGACTTCAGCCAGGTCACGATCTCGCGGTCCGTGAGTTCGAGCCCCGCGTCAGGCTCTGGGCCGATGGCTCGGAGCCTGGAGCCTGTTTCCGATTCTGTGTCTCCCTCTCTCTCTGCCCCTCCCCCGTTCATGCTCTGTCTCTCTCTGTCCCAAAAATAAAAATAAAAAACGTTGAAAAAAAAAAATTTAAAAAAAAAAAGAAAAAAAAAAAGAATGAATCATGCTGGGAAGCTAAAGTTATCCTGGTAGTCACCTGATAAATACACTGACGTGTGACTTAGGGCCATGGGACAGGCCCAGGCTCTACTCTTGCTGGAGGTTCTTGCTAAGGCAGAATGATTAGGTAAAAAGAGCTCCAGCTTTTGACCCAAAGAGGCCTCGCCTTAAGTCTTGCTGGCCGGAATGGAAATCTGGCCTCTACCACTTACTGGCTGGATTAATGTTGAAAAGGATACGGGGTAATAATAGCAAGCATTGATTAAGCACATATTGTATACCAGCACTGGGCCAAGAACTCTACATGCATTACATCACCTAATGTCACCACAGCTTAATGAAATAGGCATTATTATCATTCCTATTTTGTAAATGAGCCACGTGAACCTCAACAAGATTAAGTGATTTGCCCAAAGGTGCTTTGCAACTAAATGATGGAGCTAGAATTTCAATCTGAGCAGCCTGGCTCTAGGCTGGCCATATTCATTTGGAAGTCATCAGTAGACAGAAGTCCTTTACAGCCAGGAGCCTGAATAAGGTTATCTAGTGAGGGAGAGCAGATAGAAAGAGAGCCAAGGACTTGGTTCTGAGCCCCTTCTATATAAGGGACAGAAGGAAGATCTGGTAATGGAGGTTGAGAAGGGGAGTCATTGAGGTAGGGAAAGAATAGGGGTGAAGTAAGATGAGGCCTGAAAATTGGCCAGGACCAACCGGCATGTATAGTTGCACAGGTTGTTAACTGCACAAGGGGGTGATTGTGCCAAAAATCTTTGGGACACCCTGGCATGGGGATGAAGAAGGGGTGTCTCCTTAAAGTTCACACAAAGATGTCACACGGGTGTGCTTCCGTCCTTGTTGCCCATTAGAATTAGGATGGGTGTCATGGGTAACCTCAGTAAAAGCAATTTGAGGGGTGTGGTGGGTGTGAAAATTTGGAGTGGATGGAAGGATAATTCAGAGGAGAGGACATGATGGCAATGAGAAGAGACAATCTTTTTGAGGACTTCTGTAAAAGGGAAAGCAGAGATATGGGGTGGGGGCTGGTGAGGAAAGCAAAGGCAAGAGTTTTTGCCTCTTTCGATGGAAGATATTGAAATGTACTTGTTTTCTGATAGGAATGATCCAGTGACAAAAAGGGACAGTTGCTGGTGTGACGTCCTGGAGCAGGCAAGAAGGGATGGGATCTAGCACACACGTGAGGGGACTGGCCTTAGCCAGCAGCGTGGTCGGGGGATCCTGAAGAGCAGCGGAAGAAAAGGCAGCTCTGGGGATGGGGTGCAGGGAGGAGGGAGACATCGAGGCAGGTGCCCGCGGATGTCCTTTTCCCATTGCTCTTTTTTCCCCCGAATGGAGTAGAAAGGCATTTCACCAGCTGAGGGGCAGGACGGAGGAAGGTTTGAGGAAGGCGCAAGAAGTTGTACAATAGTTGTCCAAGAGAGAGGAGAGCAAATGGATTGGGGCATGTGGATGGATGGTTGGGTAGCATTAAGACTTGCCGTCATGAATTTAAGGGGGGTTCGTGGCATAGTTTTATATTTTTCTCCGGCAATGCTCACTTGCCTGGGGGGTAGAGACGGGAAGGCAGAGAGTTTGATTTAACCAGCAACGTGGATTTGTAAAGCAGGTAGGATAGAGTGGGGAGAGAATGTCCGGAGGGTTGAGAATGTGGGGAAGCGGCTGAAGGGCAAGTGTAGAAGTGAGGATGTGAGGTCGGTGAGGGGCAGTCAAAACGTGGTGGGATCAGTGGACCATAGGTCCCAGTGAAGTTGTAAGACGGATATGAGGCGAGTGAGTTGTTGGCTAGGTAGGTGTGGTCGTTGGAGAGTGGGGTACACGACAGGCCAGTGCTAACACTGTTGAGGACACAGGCATTTTGACACATTTCCAACACAGGAACGTTGGAAAAAATGACAAGAGAGGGAGGCAGAGTCTTCAAGGCCAAATGGGAAATGCACGGGGAGACGGTCCATAGGTGGCCGCAAGAGCAGTGGGTAGTAGAGTACAAGGGCATGAGATTCCATTGGGGGAGTGGTTAGGAAGGAGGCAGAGAGAATGGCTGTGGAACAGCCAGCGGTGTAGAAGCAGCAGTGAGGAGCAGACAGGACCCCTCCCGGCCCCGTGGTACCGGGCAACATGGGAGGAGAACCACCCAGCACTTGAGAGGGCTGTAGGGGTGGCCGTGACCTCAGAGGGACGGGGAACCAGGTTTTCATTAAAGCAAGAAGGTGAAGGGACTTCTCAGAGGAGAGTTTGAGAATGAAGACGATTTCGAATAGTCCTTGGGTTCCAGAAGGTAGGCTGGAAGGGTTTCTAGAATTGAGGGAAGGTGAGAGATGAGGTCAGATTAGGGAGGGATTAGAATTCAGGTGTTGGGGGGCGCCTGGGTGGCTCAGTCAGTTAAGCATCCGACTTTGGCTCAGGTCATAATCTCACGGTTTGTGAGTGTGAGCCCCATGTCGGGCTCTGTGCTGACAGCTCCAATAGCTCGGAGCCTGGAGCCTGCTTCGGATTCTGTGCCTCCCTTGCTCTCTGCCCCTCCCCTGCTTGTGCTGTCTCTCTCTCTCTCTCTCAAAAATAAATAAACATTAAAAAATTTAGAATTCAGGTGTTGGGTGGTGACTTGGGAGTTTAGGGCTTCTTATGGTGACTGAGGTGACCAAGGATGGAGGGCACAGTGGGATTGCTTGTCTCCATGGCAGAGCATGGGGGTGTGGCCGGCAGAGCCATATGCTAGGAAGAAGAAGGTCACACGCTTGCCATGGACGGAGTCTGTGCCCCTAATGCTTTAGGCAGTCTGAGTCCAGAGGCCTGGTGGGCTTTATCAGCCTGCTTTTTTTTTTTTTTTACAGGTTTTTTTTTTTTTAATTTGAGAAAGATACAGAGAGCAAGCAAGGGAGGGGCAAAGAAAAGGAGACAGAGTCCTAAGCAGGCTCCATGCTGTCAGCACAGAGCCTGATGTGGGGCTCGAACTCACAAACCGTGAGATCATGACCTGAGCCGAAACCAAGAGTTGGACACTTAACTGACTGTGCTGCCCAGGTTCCCCTACAATAATCTTATAACAGCGTAATTATTTCCATTTTACTGGTGCCAAAACGGGTGGAGAGGTTAGGTGGCTTGCTTGAGACCAAAGGGCTCTTAAGGACATAATGAAATCTAGAAACGCAGATTTGACAGTCTCCAAAATTTTTGCTCCTAGCCATAGTGCTAAACTGCCTCCCTGGACATTGCAGGTGAAGGGTGTGCTTTCCAGGAGGTCTGTGAGTGCAGAGGGGTAAGCAGTAGCTAGAGTCTGGAAGGACATGGCAGGGGCTAGGGGCTGTGGGTCCTTAGCTCAGTTCTCTGCTCCATGCTGTACAACAGCAGCTTGGTTTCCCAGGCCTGTTTCAGGGGGAGGGAGGTCAAATCCCATAGGTACCTGAACCTTCAGATTACAGCCAGACTGTTGGACCTTCCTGGGACCTTTTCCTCCTTGCCTGTTTTCTGGGTGAGCACAGTCAAGGCAGTTAACCCTTTTGTGCCTCGGGTTCCTCATCTGTCAGATGACACTTGGCCTGCCGGCCTCATGGGGTTTTTGAGAGGAATGAGGAGGGTCATGGATATGGAAATGGTTGAAAAAGCATGAAGCAATACCCAACTCAAGATGGTAGGGTGATCCTGGATCATATGACTATTGAGGGTCCAGTATGGACCCCCGAGACCTCCAGAGCTCATGCTGGTGATGCCCATTGTCAAACCTTTTTCTAGCTATTCCAGCATGGTCTGCAGAGCCACGTGGAACCTCATCTCTTTTTCTGGGATTTTCACATCTGCCTGTGAACATAAAATAGTACTTGGGCATCATCTGGGTCCGTGGGCAGTTTTCCTTCTGCGTGGGTTTTTCTTTCTTTCTTTGTTTAAAGATTATTTATTTATTTTGAGAGAGAGAGAAAGTGTGAGTGGGGGAGGGACAGAGAGAGAAGGAGAGAGAGAGAATCCCAAGCCCAATGTGGGGCTCGAACTCACAAACTGTGAGATCATGACCTGAGCTGAAATCAAGTTGGAAGCTTAAACAACAGAGCCACCCAGGCACCTCTCTCTCTCTCTCTCTCTCTCCTCTTTTTTAATGTTTAATTTATTTTTGAGAGAGAGAGAGAAAGTGCACGAGAGAGAGACAGAGAGAGAGCATGGGGAAGGGGCAGAAAGAGAGAAAATCCCAAGCAGGCTCTGTGCTGACAACAGCAAGCCCGATTAGGGACCTGAACTCAGGAACCGTGAGATCATGACCTGAGCCAAACTGGATGCTTAACCCACTGAGCCACCCAGATGCCCCTGTGGGTTTTTATTTTCAAGGGCCGGAGCCAGCATCTCTGTTCATGGTCTACAGTCATCACAGCTGCCATTCTGGGGGGCTCTGCCATCTTTTGGTTTTAGTCCCTGGCACAAGGCATGCTTGGGCTCTCACGCCTGGGGAGCCCATAACTGCCTCCTGTCATTAGCGTGCAGTCTTGGTTCTGTGCTTGCCTTGTAGGGAATAAGGAGGCAGTGGACCCTTCCCCTGGGTTTTCTTGTCTCTCTCGGCTTCCGTCTAGGGGTGTGCATGAGTGTGTGTGTGTGTGTGTGTGTGTGTGTGTGTGTGTGTGTGTGTGTGTATTGCAGGCTGTGTAAGCCCCAGAGGCCAGGCCTCTTGCCAGCTGCTGAAGTTTTTTTTTCCCCCAGAATTGTGTTAGCCACCCAGCTGTTTGCATTCCTAGCCCTCTGCCAAAGTCAGTGGCACGGTCCCCATGCCAGGTGGAAACCGCGCTCTGCTTGGGTAATCCAGGGCTTCCATTTTGTGAGGGATGGGAAACAGCAGTGAGTGAGCAGGCGTGTTGGGTGGAGGGAGGGTGGGGCCGCTCCTTTTGGCACGCCATGTCGGAACTCACCCAGCTGCTTGGTCTTCACCCAAAAGTAGGGCTAACTCTGGACTGACCCCAAATATGCAGTGGGGAAACTCTTTATTCTTGGATCTAGACCCGACCAGGCCTAGCAATTGCCTTTTTGCTTTTTATTTTTTTGGAAATCTGGAAAATGGGACTAATAAATCCTATGCCGCATGTTCTCCATGTCAGATGAGAAATAAGCTTTTAAATCATTCACCACCTTGGGGCGCCCGGGTGGCTCAGTGGGTTAAGCATCTGACTTTGGTTCAGGTTGTGATCTCATGGTTCGTGAGTTCGAGCCCTGCATTGGGCTCTGTGCTGACAGCTCAGAGCCTGGAGCCTGCTTCAGATTCAGTGTCTCCCACTCTCTCTGCCCCTCCCCTGCTCACGCTCTGTCTCTGTCTATCAATAATAAAGCAACACAAAACTGGGGTGCCTGAGTGGCTCAGTCGGTTAAGCATCTGACTGTGGCTCAGGTCATGATCTCGCGGTCCCTGAGTTTGAGCCCCGTGTCGGGCTCTGTGCTGACAGCTCAGAGCCTGGAGCCTGCCTAGGATTCTGTGTCTCCCTCTCTCTCTGCCCCTCCCTGGCTCACGCTCTGTGTCTCTGTCTCAAAAATAAACAAACATTAAAAAAATTAAAAATCACTTACCACCTCCTGATCTGGAGCAAGAAGTGACATTACATTGTGTTTTCTCAAGCATATTCTGCAGAATACTGAGTGTTCTTTGGGGAAGAAAAGGCACTGGCTAAGTTTGGGAAACACTGGATAAACAATTGTTAGCAAATTCTGTAGTGGCAGAGACCACCCAGATCCTCAGTATACCACGAATAGCCGTGGTGAATCTCCTGGGGATCTAGTATATGCAAAATTTCTTACATCAACTGGCTGCTTTCTTTTAGTGAAATGTTTTTTCAAGTACCATCGCTGCCAAACGTGCTTTGGAAGATGCCGGGCCGAGGTCATAAGTGTATATTCATTTTATTCTTTTTTTTCACTGTGATTGTGAAGGGACGTGAGCACTTGCAATGCATGGCTTGGCTAAGATGTAGGTCCTAAAGAGCAAGGGCGGTCCACTTCAGAAGCTTTTGACATAAGTGCTTCCTGCTCTGTGACACCTCTCTCCCTCCTGTCCTTACAGCTCCCCTTTGAATTGGAGATTTACTACATTCAGCATGTTATGCTCTACGTGGTGCCCATCTACCTGCTTTGGAAAGGAGGTAAGCCCCCCCCCCACCCAGCACATCGCCAGTGCCACTCCCACGCCTATCCACCCCACACCTAGCCACTCCCACACCTAGCCACTCCCATGCCTAGCCACTCCCACACCTAGCCGCTCCCACACTTAGCCACTCCCCCACCTAGCTGCTCCCTTCTGTTCTGGGGAATCCTCATGTATTGGATGCCCACCAGGATCTTGAGCTACTGCCAGGCTGGGTTTCTGCAGTATCCTTTATGCCACACACCAGGAGGTGAGCAGATGGGCGTGGATAAGGCCTGCAAAGAATCTGGGGGCTTTTCAGAACCCTCGTTTGTGCCTTGTGGGTAAGCACGCTGCTGCTGTGGGTCCTGGGGCCTAGGCCTTGGGCTCGTTGTCTGTGGTGACATTGGTTTTGCATGGAAACCCCCGCAGCCCCGATTCTGTCACTCACTTGTGCTGTGCCTCCCCCGTTGCGTCAGTGTGCAGTATAGGGTAGGAGGAGAGAAGGAAGCACTCAGCCCTGTCAAGAGCAGGACCTTGTGCTCTTGCTTATTGTATCCATCCTCTCAGAACCAAAGAAGATAGTGAGAGGAGTTCAGGGACTGTGAGGTTCTAGGGCTGAGGGAAGAAGCAGGTAAAAGAACAGTGACCACTGTGTAAAACAAACCATTGACAACCTTGATCTTGTCATGAGGGAGAGACCTCCAACTTGGTAGAGATGGCCTTGAAAGGAAAGCTGATCTCTTTGTGACCTCACAGTGACCCTTAAGTTATCCCCCCTCTTTTATTATGTGGTAGATGAGAGGGGACTAGCCTCTCTGTCTTGGTTGCTGGGACTTCTCTGGGGGACCAATGCCACTATCTCACCTCAGGCCACCAAGGCTTTCATTTCTATCACGTTGAAAATGACACGAGGCCATGTGGGCCCTTAAAGCCACTGGAAGATGGTTTGGAAGTTGTGCTTCCTATAACTCAGGAATCCTGGCAAATCTGAAGAACTTTTGGCAACCTGGGGACACATTGGAGGACGGGTACTGTTGCTCTCGGTGGAGTCTCCTGTCAGTCAAGAGATCTGCCCCCCTGTGCCCTGGTTTCTGTCAGATAGCATTTTTTCTTAGGACTGGTCTCAATGTTCTTTGAGGCTGTTTTTACCCCGTGCAGCCCCTTGGGGGTCTCACAGACTCAGAGAGCACCTTCTTTGAATTTGCTCTAAATGTACTGTTTCCCCCTCTAAGCTATAGGGCAAGTCTCCATATCCAGGAGACGTGTGCCATTTTTCAGGTATGTCTCCTGTGGCACAGGAAGCAGCTTGCTAATAATATTCAAGTCTGGGGAATACACTCATTCTGAATAGAACCAGGCAGGCAGCTATCTCTGCATTCCAGAAGCAACCCCCCTCTCCTTTCTGAGGGATGAGATGCAGGTTTTGGCCCAACGTGCATGGCCATTAGTTAAACCTACTTGGCTCTGAGGTGCCCGTAAAAATCTGTTAGGTAGCTGAGCCAGACTATTCTGAGATGGAAAATACCAAGTAGCCATCCCCAGTACCCCCTCCCCACAAAAAACCCCTCACAGTCTGGGAAGCTGCAGCTTCTAGAAGTGCTAGGTTCCACTGCAGCCTTCTGTTGAATCTGTCGCCACACTGTTTGGGGTAACTGAGCCGAGGAAGCAGGGATGCCAAGGCTTAATTCCAATTTATTTCTCACTGTTAGTGATTCTTTCCTCTTTTCTCTGGTGCCTGGCCCAGAGTAGAGGCTGTAAAAACAGTAACGGTAATAATAGCCACAGTAAATATCAGCTTTTTATTGAGTGTTTCCTGTGTGTGAGATACTTTGCTAGGCACGCTTTGTGTGTTTTCTCATCCAACTAACCCTGGTGAAAATGCCCCTTCTACAAAGGAGAAAGCCAAGGCTCAGAAATGTTAGGTACCTTGCTCACAGCCATCAGTAGCAGAGCCAGGATTCAAAGCCTGGCCTCGATTCCCTCTCAAACCAGTCCTTTTCTCCGCATACCTCATTGTCCTAAAAGGCAGGCACCTGTCCCCTAACCACACAGCAGGTTGGGAGTCTCCCCTCCAGCCACCCCCAACATGTATTTGTTGAACACTTACTACGAACCCAGCATTTGTACTAGGGGATCAGAGATTCCCTGCTATAGGGAGTCTGTGCGGGAAGAGAGCCTTGGGAGTGTAAACCAGCAGGGATGAGTGCCACAGACGGCGCCATAGGAACAGAACAGGATTTTTTGTCACCACTTCTGGGCTCTTACGAAGCCTTGGCTTCCTTTCTGGCTCTTTGCTGTCATCTGCTGTTCATTTGGGGGAAATTATATGCACTTAGAGAAAAGTCTGGTTTTCCTAAGGCTGGTTTCAACCTTTGGTCCCGAGTCTCAGACCTGGGCCTTGCAGAGGACAAATCGATCTGGAGTGAGCAGTGGGAAGATGATTCTCTGTAAATCAAAAAAGCTGAGGGTTTAGGGGTTCTCTTTCCTAGAAGTCTTGTAATTTTCCAAAAGTAACTGACTTTGGACTTTATACCCAAGGCAAGACAGCTCTCCTGTAGATACCTCCCATGGCCAGGAGCCCTATTTTCCTGAAAGGCAAAATTGTGCTGCTTTCTGTGGCCTGGGTGGGGGTGGAGTTCAGTAGTACCTACTGGGATCCCCTCCCTCCTTCATTACTACAGTCCTTCAGCATGGCCGTAGTGACTGCGACATCCTGTGTCCACACTGTTCTTTTTTTTTTATTAAAAATGTTTTTAATGTTTATTTTTGAGAGAGAGAGAGACAGACAGACAGACAGGGTGCCAGTGGGGGAAGGGCAGAGAGAGAGGGAGATGCAGAATCTGAAGCAGGCACCAGGCTCTGAGCTGTCAGCACAGGGCCCGACGTGGGGCTCAAACCCATGAACAACCTGAGTCGAAGTCAGACACTTAACCAACTGAGCTACCCAGGCACCCTTGTCCACACTGTTCTTTTCTTCCTCCAGCCTTCCTTTTTATTTCTGTTTCCTTTCCTCCCAGCTCTTTGCCTTTGGCTCTCTGGAACTACACTTGACTCTTGAACAGTGCGCAGGTTAGGGATGCGACCCCCCCCCCCCCACAGTCTAATAGCCGTGTATAACTTTACTCCCTCAAAACATAACTACTAATAACCTTTCGTTGACCAGAAGCCTTATTGATAATGTAAACAGTGGAAGAACACAGATTTTGCATGTTATATGTATTATGTACTGTATTCCTGCAATAAAATCACCTGGAGAAAAGAAAATGTTATTAAGAAAATCCTAAGGGAGACAAAATACATTTACTGTACTGCTCTGTATTTATCAGAAAAAATCTGCACAGGAGTGAACTTGCAAAGGTTCAAACCCGTGCTGGTCAAGGGTCAGCTGTATATTTTTTATAACCCCCAGCCCAACCAGCTCTTCACAGAACACCAAGTCCTCCCGTGTCTTGCCTGGAGCTCCCGCAATGGAGGCTGCTCTTCCTTTTCTGCCCCCTGTGCTGTCGAGCCCCCCACTGTCTCCCCCCAGACTAATATTTCATCTCTCAGGTGGAAGTGCTTTCCCCTTTACCATTCTCTCCACCTTTTCTTTTCACCACTACCACCACCTAACCCCTCATCCGCTTCCCCCATGTTCCTAGATGACTTTGGCCCCTGGTGCTCAGTATTTCCATTACAACTCTGGCCAGCATTGGGAGAGGCTTCCAGGGAAGACCACTCGCCCCACCCAGCTTCTCAAAGTTTGGGTGTCTCCACCTCAGTGACTTCTGTGTCTTCTTCTCTTCAGCTGACTGACTTTGCCCCCCCTTCCCCCGAAACTCCTCTGTCTGAGATCATTAGCCCCTGCATCCCTTTCTGTGACCCAAATCTCTGCTCTTTTCAGCCTCCTCCCCTCAAGCTTCCTGTCCTTCCCACTGTTGATAGATGTACCCCCAACAAATGACTGGGAAAACAGAGATTTCCAGGTGCAAATTCCCTCGGTTATTTCCCTCTGCTCTAAAAGCTGCTTCACCCACCCCTGTCCTGACATCATTCCCTGTCATCTTGGAGGAAGTGGTTTTGTGGTAATCTCGCATCCCTTCCCCTCGTCCGGAACTTCATTCCATCAAGTAGTCAGTCACTTGTCTCCTGGATTTCAACCCTTTCTTCACTACTGGCTTTTTGGCCAAGAAGGATGCCGAAGTCTTCCCCTTATAATTTTTTTTAGTGTTTGTTTATTTTTGAGAGAGGCTGGGGGAGGGGCAGAGAGAGAGGGAGAGAGAATCAGCAGCGAGTCGGATGCGGGACTCGATCTCACAAACCATGAGATCATGACCTGAGCTGAAATCGAGTCGGACATTTAAACGACTGAGCCACCCTGGTGTCCCAGCATCTTCAAAGATTAGTCCAAGAAGATTTCCTAAACCTCAGTTCTTTGGGTGTGACAATTCTTGCCTAATCCACAGTGTCATCTGTATTATTATGTCTATGATATATGTCCTTAAATCTACTAATTTTTCTTTTTCCTAAAATATCTTTCTGCTCCATGAAATCCTGGATTCAGTGCACTGGTTACTTATTTTAATACACTTAAAATTTTTTTTAACGTTTATTATTTATTTTTTGAGAGAGAGACAGAGCATGAGCAGGGGAGGGGCAGAGAGAGAGGGAGACACCGAATCCGAAGCAGGCTTCAGGCTCTGAGCCACCAGCACAGAGCCCGACATGGGCTCGAACCCATAAGCTGTGAGAACATGACCTGAGCCAAAGTCAGATGCTTAACTGACCCAGGCACCCCTTACATGTTTAAATTGGCATTCAATTTCCTCTTCCCTGACCTATGTGTTCCTCTCATGTGTTCATTTTTCCCTTATGTTATTGGCCTTTTTAACAAAATTGAATCTTAGGAGCTCTTTATATGTAATTTATATATTTTACATATTTGCTTATATTTCTACATAATATAAATATATGTTTACACACTTCTATATAATTATTTTTCCGTATAAGTTTTTCTAGATAATACAAATATCTTTCTCTATAATGTAAATATTTTTCTGTGTATTTCTATATAAATATTAGGAGTTAACCCTTTGTGATCTGCACTGTAGATCTTTTTCCCAGTTTTGTCATTTTTTTTTTATCTTCTGATTTATTTAGGTAGGATGTTTATATCTCTATGCAATTTAATTTATTTTTATCATATAGCTTCTGAATTTTGAGTTATGGTTAGGAAGTCCTTCCACACCCCGCGGTTATAAAAAATATATCCTGGAAGCACCTGGGTGGCTCACTCGGTTAAGTGTCTGACTTCACCTTGGGTCATGATCTTGGGATTCATGGGTTCAAGCCTCACATCACACTTTGTGCTGGTGGTTTGGAGTCTGTTTGGGATTCTCTCTCTCCCCCTCTCTGCCCCTCCCCCACTCATGCTTGCTCTCGCTCTCTGTCTCTCTCTCCCTCTCAAAAATAAATAAACATTAAAAAAAAAAACAAATCCAGGGTGCCTGAGTGGTTCAGTGGGCTGAACGTCCAACTCTTGATTTTGACTCAGGTCATGATCTCGTGTTCCTGAGATCGAGCCCCATGTTGGGCTTTGTGCCACACATGGAGCCTGCTTGAGATTCTCTCTCTCCCCTCTCTCTCTGCCCCTTTTCCACTTAAGCTCTCTCTCTCTCAAAATGAATAAAATAACTTAAAAATATATATATATATACATATATATGTATATATATATATCTCCCATATTTTCTTTGCCTGTGTTAATAGTTCCATTTTTTTTAACCTTTAAATCTTTCATCCACTTGGAATTTATCCTGGGATACAGTGTGAGATAAGGATCCAATTTGATTTCCAGATGGCTTCTCATTTGTCCCAAGACCATTGAGCGAATAGTCTGGCACAATCAGGTGTGCTTGCGGGTAGGACCATGCTGACCGATGTGAAGAGTGGTCACTGTTCTCTGCTTTTTTTACCCACCTAATTGTTCCTGAAATCCATTCTCTCCCTGCCTTGGGCTGGCCCTTCCTCATGTCGCACCTTAGCCACGACAGCTGGCTCTGTGTGGTCTCCCCAGCTCCCCCTACCAACAACCTGTCCCTGTAGCTTCCAAAGCTATTTTCAAAGCCCAAATAGGATCACAGCACCTCCCTATTTGGAAACTTTCGGTGGCTTCTCCTTGTCCCCAGAACCCAGTGCATTTTGCAGGCCTCTTCTCTGTATGTTCCTCCCTTCCTTGTGTTCTGAACTTGGGTATTACCAAGATTCTTAGGGGCCTCCCCCCTCACCAAGTTTACCGTTTAACTTTCCTGCCTCTGCATCCTGAAGATGCCATGACTTCTGCCGGGAACGCCCTTCTCCAGCTTGGTGGCCTGGAAAGCATTCATATTTCCAAACTCAACCTCAGCCGCTAGCTTCTCCAGGCAGCCCACTGGAACTGTTCTGTGGCTGTCCTTCTGCAGTGCACGTGTGAGACATGCCTGTCTGCCTAAGGACAGGAAGTGTTCTTTAGTTCTTAGTATTTCAGGGCTGAATGAATGAGGACCTATATAGATACCCGCACACTGCACATTTTACATATCTTATTATGCATCTTAGAAGCTGGCATTTATGGTGCGTTGTCCACGAACAAGGCACTGGGTAAGTGTTTTACTTGCATGACCTTGATCTCTCATTTAATCCCTGTAAGTCCACTAGCACATGATCTTGGATGATAAAAAAAAATCACGTCTTCAGTTGCATTAACTCCAACTGACATCTAGCATTACTTTCAGTGCTGAAACGTAGGCAACAAACCACAGCTTTAGCAGCACTCACGGATGTTGTTGTTAATGTAAATCAGTTTCTCCTCCTATTACAGCTGCTGTAGGGATTTCAAAAAATCATTGGCACCTCCTCATTACCTGCAAATGTAAAAACCTTAATTTTTAAAAGTACTTCGACAATTATTTCAGTATTACTGTTTGCTTTTGTTATCCTTTTTTATTTTGTATACTTAAAAAGATTTATTCTGAGGGGCACCTGGATGGCTCAGTCGGTTAAGCGTCTGACTTGATTTCGGCTCAAGTAGTGATCCCAGGGTCATGGAATCGAGCCCTGTATCAGGCTTCATGCTAGGTGTGTGGAGCTTGCTTAAGATTTTGGGGCATCTGGGTGGCTCAGTCGGTTAAGCATCGGACTTCAGCTGACGTCACAATCTCGTGGTTTGTGAGTTCAAGCTCCGTGTTGGGCTCTGTGCTGACAGCTCAGAGCCTGGAGCCTGCTTCGGATTCAGTGTCTCCCTCTCTCTCTGCCCCTCCCCCACTCACACACTGTCTCTGAAAAAAAATGAATAAACGTTAAAAAAAAAGATTCTCTCTCTCCCTCTCTCTGCCCCTCCCCTGCTCATTTTCATTCTCATTCTCTCTCTCTCTCTCTCAAAAAAAAAAAAAAACACCTTTTATTCTGAGAGAGGAGGCCCCAAATCAGCCATGGGGTCCACAGCACCACAAAGGTCAGGAGCCCCTGCACTAGACTTTCAACTGGCATTAGAAACCAGGCAGACTAGCTTCACCACCACCCAGTGCTGCTCCCCTATGTTGTCGCTGAGTTCTGACAGACTGTGAGTTCGAATCCTGATTCTGGCACTTAGGTGAGTGCCTTAAACCTCTCTGCATCTGTTTTCTTATTTGTAAAAGGAGGGTAGGAATAGTACCTACCTCACAGGTGTGGCATGAGGGTTTACTGAGCTCATATATGGGAATACATAGAACAGTGCCTGGCGTGTGTTAAGTGTTGCAGACTTTTATTATTCACCCCTATAACACGGCCTTATTAATTACACATCTGTCTTCCAACTGGACTGTGGGCTCTTGAGGATTCTTCCTTGCCTGATTCGAAAGTGACAGAGCCTTGCACCTACTGAGTGTACGTTTGTCAGCAGGTTTAACATCGCCGGCGTCCCTCCTTTTAGACGCCTGTTTCTCCTTTGGGCTGTGTGACACTCCTGTCTCCTGGTTCTCCTCCTCTGGCTGGCTGTCTTTGGGCTCCTTTGCTCTGCCTGTCCCAGAGGTCCCAGGGTTCTCCATCCATGGATGTAACTGAAGGCTCGAGAAACACCACAGCTACTTCAAAGGAAACATGTCTACAATCAGGATTCTCAATTCCATACCCCTTCTTCCCAGCTACTCTTCTTCTTCCTCCATTTCCTATATTAGCGGCTCCACCATCCACCCCCCAGGGCCAAAGCCAATATCCTAGCCAGAAACTTTCTGGATCCCTTCCTCCACCTCATCCCTTATGGCAATCAGGCGTTCTGACGATTCAGATTCTCAAAATGCTTGCAAATTCAGCTCTTCCTCTCTCTTTCCATCACCCCAGCCCTAGCACAGGCTCTCGGCCTCTGTTGCCGGGACTACTCTGTTTTCTCTCTCCTCTCCCTGCCCTGATTGGCCCCCTGTGTCTCACCCAGTCTCCAGAATGACTTCTCTAAGGAAAGAACAATTGTGATCAGGTTTTGCTCCCCTGCTTAAAAATCCTCTCCTTGGGGCACCTGGGTGGCTCAGCCGGTTCAGCATCCGACTTCGGCTCAGGTCATGATCTCACGGTTCCTGAGTTCAAGCCCCGCATCAGGCTCTGTGCTGACAGCTCAGAACCTGGAGCCGGCTTTGGTTTCTGTGTCTCCCTCTCTCTCTGCCCCTTCACCACTCATGCTCTGTCTGCCTCTCTCTGTCTCTGTCTCTCTCTCTCTCTCTCAGAAATAAATGTTAAAAAAAAAATTAAAAAATCCTGTTCAGGATGCAGACCAAACTTCTTCACGTGGCATTCAAGATATTTACATTTGACCCTTATCTGTCTCACTTTTTAAAAATTAATTTATTTTTTAAATGTTTATTTTTGAGGGAAAGAGAGTGTGAGCGGGGGAGGGGCATAGAGAGAAGGAGACACAGAATCCGAAGCAGGCTCCAGGCTCTGAGCTGTCAGCACAGAGACCAATGTGGGGCTCGAACCCATAAGCCATGACATCATGACCTGAGCTGAAGTCAGACGCTTAACTGAGACACCCAGGTGCCCCATTTTTTTTCTTTTAAAGTTTCTTCATTTATTTTGAGAGAGAGACAGTGTCAGTAAGGGAGTGTCAGAGAGAAAATCTCAAGCGGACTCCGCACCGCCAGCACAGAGCACGGGGCTGGAACCCACAAAGCTCTGAGAACATGACCTAAGCCGAAACCAAGAGTTGGACACTTAACCGGCCTCCCAGGTGCCCCTTATCTGTCTCTCTGACCTCATTTCCCATCACTCAAGTTTCAACTCCCATTACTTTCCCTTCTAAGTGAACAAACCTGCTGACAGATTTGCCCCACGTGCCTTCACTGCCATGTCCACGCACACAACGGCTTCTCTACCTAGAGCCTAGCAAACTCCATGTCCCCCTTTAACATTAGCTCAGCGATGCTGCCTCCATGCTGGAGCTGTGTGTGACTTCCCTAGGCAGCCTAAGGCACACTTTCCTGAACATTGTTTTTTTTTATTTTTTATTTTTTTCAATATATGAAATTTATTGTCAAATTGGTTTCCATACAACATCCCAAAAGGTGCCCTCCTCAATACCCATCACCCACCCTCCCCTCCCTCCCACCCCCCATCAAACCTCACTTTGTTCTCAGTTTTTAAGAGTCTTATGCTTTTGCTCTCTCCCACTCTAACCTCTTTTATTTTTTTTTCCTTCCCCTCCCCCATGGGTTTCTGTTAAGTTTCTCAGGATCCACATAAGAGTGAAACCATATGGTATCTGTCTTTCTCTGTATGGCTCATTTCACTTAGCATCACACTCCCCAGTTCCATCCACGTTGCTACAAAGGGCCATATTTCATTCTTTCTCATTGCCACGTAGTATTCCATTGTGTATATAAACCACAATTTCTTTATCCATTCATCAGTTGATGGACATTTACGCTCTTTCCATAATTTGGCTACTGTTGAGAGTGCTGCTATAAACAATGGGGTACAAGTGCCCCTATGCATCAGTACTCCTGTATCCCTTGGGTAAATTCCTAGCAGTGCTATTGCTGGGTCATAGGGTAGGTCTACTTTTAGTTTTTTGAGGAACCGCCACACTGTTTTCCAGAGCGGCTCCACCAGTTTGCATTCCCACCAATGATGCAAGAGGGTTCCCGTTTCTCCACATCCTCTCCAGCATCTATAGTCTCCTGGTTTGTTCATTTTAGCCACTCTGACTGGCGTGAGGTGGTATCTGAGTGTGGTTTTGATTTGTATTTCCCTGATGAAGAGCGATGTTGAGCACCTTTTCATGTGCCTGTTGGCCATCCGGATGTCTTTTTTTTTTTTTTTTTTTTTTTTTTTTTATTTTTTAAATTATTTATGTATTTATTTATTTTGACTTGTTTTATTTTTTATTTTTTTAAATTTACATCCAAATTAGTTAACATATAATGCAACAATGATTTCAGGAGTAGATTCCTTGATGTCCCTTACCCATTTAGCCCATCCCCCCTCCCTCCAGTAACCCTCAGTTTGTTCTCCATATTTATGAGTCTCTTCTGTTTTGTCCCCTCCCTGTTTTTATATTATTTTTGTTTCCCTTCCCTTATGTTCATCTGTTTTGTCTCTTAAAGTCCTCATATGAGTGAAGTCATATGATTTTTGTCTTTCTCTGACTGACTAATTTCACTTAGCATAATACCCTCCGGTTCCATCCACGTAGTTGCAAATGGCAAGATTTCATTCTTTTTGATTGCCGAGTAATACTCCATTGTATATATATATATATATATATATATATATATACCACATATTCTTTATCCATTCATCCATCAATGGACATTTGGGCTCTTTCCATACTTTGGCTGATGTTGATAGTGCTGCTATAAACATGGAGGGGTGCATGTGTCCCTTCGAAACAGCACACCTGTATCCCTTGGATAAATGCCTAGTAGTGTAATTGCTGGGTCATAGGGTACTTCTATTTTTAGTTTTTTGAGGAACCTCCATATTGTTTTCCAGAGTGGCTGCACCAGCTTGCATTCCCATCAATCCCTTTTCTTTTTTTTTTTTTTTTTTTTTTTTTTTTTTTTTTTTTTTTACTTGCAATGGGGTTTGCAATTCCAAAAATTGAGCAACCTACAGAATATTAAGTAAACATATACAAACACACACATAAACACAATTGCATGTTTGCTGTTAGTACAATTACCTTCAAGACTAGAATGTAAGAATACAAAAATAAATGCAATTTTTTTTGGTTCAGTGATTTTATAGATTTTTTGCTCTATTTTAAAACTTTCTGTAATGCCATTTTCTCAAGTTAAGTCCATTTTATTTATTTATTTTTTTTTTTGATATATGAAATTTACTGTCAAATTGGTTTCCATACAACACCCAGTGCTCATCCCAAAAGGTGCCCTCCTCAATACCCATCACCCACCCTGCCCTCCCTCCCACCCCCCATCAACCCTCAGTTTGTTCTCAGTTTTTAACAGTCTCTTATGCTTTGGCTCTCTCCCACTCTAACCTCTTTTTTTTTTTTTTTTCCCTTCCCCTCCCCCATGGGTTTCTGTTACTTTTCTCAGGATCCACATAAGAGTGAAACCATATGGTATCTGTCTTTCTCTGTATGGCTTATTTCACTTAGCATCACACTCTCCAGTTCCATCCACGTTGCTACAAAAGGCCATATTTCATTCTTTCTCATTGCCATGTAGTATTCCATTGTGTATATAAACCACAATTTCTTTATCCATTCATCAGTTGATGGACATTTAGGCTCTTTCCATAATTTGGCGATTGTTGAGAGTGCTGCTATAAACATTGGGGTACAAGTGCCCCTATGCATCAGTACTCCTGTATCCCTTGGATAAATTCCTAGCAGTGCTATTGCTGGGTCATAGGGTAGGTCTATTTTTAATTTTCTGAGGAACCTCCACACTGCTTTCCAGAGCGGCTGCACCAATTTGCATTCCCACCAACAGTGCAAGAGGGTTCCCGTCTCTCCACATCCTCTCCAGCATCTATAGTCTCCTGATTTCTTCATTTTGGCCACTCTGACTGGCGTGAGGTGGTATCTGAGTGTGGTTTTGATTTGTATTTCCCTGATGAGGAGCGACGTTGAACATCTTTTCATGTGCCTGTTGGCCACCGGATGTCTTCTTTAGAGAAGTGTCTATTCATGTTTTCTTCCCATTTCTTCACTGGATTATTTGTTTTTGGGGTGTGGAGTTTGGTGAGCTCTTTATAGATTTTGGATACTAGCCCTTTGTCCGATATGTCATTTGCAAATATCTTTTCCATTCCATTGGTTGCCTTTTAGTTTTGTTGGTTGTTTCCTTTGCTGTGCAGAAGCTTTTTATCTTTATAAGGTCCCAGTAATTCATTTTTGCTTTTAATTCTCTTGCCTTTGGGGATGAGTCGAGTAAGAGATTGCTACAGCTGAGGTCAGAAAGGTCTTTTCCTGCTTTCTCCTCTAGGGTTTTGATGGTTTCCTGTCTCACATTCAGGTTCTTTATCCATTTTGAGTTTATTTTTGTGAATGGTGTGAGAAAGTGGTCTAGTTTCAACCTTCTGCATGATGCTGTCCAGTTCTCCCAGCACCATTTGTTAAAGAGACTGTCTTTTTTCCATTGGATGTTCTTTCCTGCTTTGTCAAAGATGAGTTGGCCATACGTTTGTGGGTCTAGTTCTGGGGTTTCTATTCGATTCCATTGGTCTATGTGTCTGTTTTTGTGCCAATACCATGCTGTCTTGATGATGACAGCTTTGTAGTAGAGGCTAAAGTCTGGGATTGTGATGCCTCCTGCTTTGGTCTTCTTCTTCAAAATTACTTTGGCTATTCGGGGCCTTTTGTGTTTCCATATGAATTTTAGAATTGCTTGTTCTAGCTTCGAGAAGAATGCTGGTGCAATTTTGATTGGGATTGCATTGAATGTGTAGATAGCTTTGGGTAGTATTGACATTTTGACAATATTTATTCTTCCAATCCATGAGCAGGGAATGTCTTTCCATTTCTTTATACCTTCTTCAATTACCTTCATAAGCTTTCTATAGTTTTCAGCATACAGAACTTTTACATCTTTGGTTAGATTTATTCCTAGGTATTTTATGCTTCTTGGTGCAGTTGTGAATGGGATCAGTTTCTTTATTTGTCTTTCTGTTGCTTCATTGTTAGTGTATAAGAATGCAGCTGATTTCTGTACATTGATTTTGTATCCTGCAACTTTGCTGAATATCAGCTCACTCTCACCGCTGTTGTTTAACATAGTAATGGAAGTTCTAGCATCAGCAGTCAGACAACAAAAGGAAATCAAAGGCATCCAAATTGGCAAAGATGAAGTCAAGCTTTCGCTTTTTGCACATGACATGATATTATACATGGAAAATCCGATAGACTCCACCAAAAGTCTGCTGAACATTGTTTTGAATCTGCATACCTCAAATGTCGTAAAGGCCTCATCTGATTGTTTATCTGTGCTTTACCACTAGGTGGCAGTAGCCTCATCTTTTCGTCTTTTCAGGAAATGAGGCTCTACAAGGAAGATCACTTTTAATTTAATTTAAATTACTAATACTAAATAATTTAGTTGATAGTACCGTAAAACCGTGGGTTGTTTGTAGCTTGTTCTGTGAGTGTTCCACAAGACGAGCAAACATTTCTAATCAATTTTAACTTGATAAACGAGCGATGTCTTGTGATACGAGTAGTATGTGATGCCGAATATCACATGATCACAACTAAGCCAGTGGTTTTTGAAATTCGTTTTGATATATGAGTGCTTTGGATTACAAGCATGTTTCCAGGACGAATTATGCTCGCAAACCAAGGCTTCACTGTATTTATTATAATTAAGATGCTGTGGGAGTGAGGGAGAGGGCAAAGTCAATGAGGCCCCGGGATTTTGGCCTGGGTGGCTGAAGGAAGATAGGGTACCAGTAATGGAGAAGGGGACACAGAAGGAAGGAACATGTTTTAGGAAGGAAGATTGTTGTTCTTTACTTGAGTTTCAGATACTTCTAGGCTATCAGGCTGAGATGTCCAGGAGGCAGTTGGATGGAATATTCTGGCACAGTTCATGGGAGTCTTGGCTAGAGGCATACTTCAGTGTCCTTGGTGTAAAGGTGGTGCATACAATCATGGGAGCGGAAGAAATAGAACTTGGAAGAAAGGCCTTGGGTGGGGGAACATTGACCTGTGAATAGTAGATGAGGGGGAGAGGAGTTTAAGGAGATTGCAGGACCTGTCAGAGCAGTAATAGGAATGGCCAGCTGTCCTGGAAGCTAGGGCAGTAGACCTGTTCATCCGAGAAGTAGTGATCAGGAGCGCCGCATTTCAGAGAGTTCTGGTAAAGTAAGGCCATGGGAGAAGTGGGAATGGGAAGGAAGGCAGGTGTTAAAGGTGTTAAGGAAGGAGGGGTTAAGGGTGTTACAAAGCTAAGGGAGGGATTTCTCTCTCCCCACCTCTTCCTTTTCCTGCCTTTCCTTCCCCCTCTCCTCCCCTTTCCTCTCTGCCCAAGGCTAGGCATGGTCAGGTGTGAAGATGAAGGCCAGTAGTGACAGGGAGCAGTGAGGGTGCTAGGGAGGAAGGGGAGTGGGTGAATCACAGGTGATGGCACCTGCTGAGAACGAACGGGCTCTGTGGTGGATTGGGATGGGCACTGACAGGAGAAATAAGTGGTATGGGAGAAAGAATTCTAGACTTTTCTGTGCTGTCCACTAAAATTCTCGGTAATGATGGGGATGATCTATAGCTGCTGTGCTCAGTTTTGTAGCCGCCAACTCCGTGTGGCTCCTGAGCAGAAGAAACATGGTTAGTGTAACCAAGGAACTAGGAGCGAGGAATTTCATGTTTGATTTAAGTTGAATGAATTTGCACTGAAATCGAAGTAGCTGCAGGTCTTTAGTAGGTACCATATTGGACAACGTGGCTCTAGAAGGTTGATGACTAGTGCTTGAGGGGGCCCTCCTGAAACACATTTCCTTGCATTTTCCCAGCGCTGGACTGTAAAGTGACCCAATTTCTCCAGGAGGGCTCAGCAGCCTGAATGGAGGGGCAGGACATCTGGCCTGAGGCGTCTGTCCAAAGGTGGGGCTTTGTAAGTAGGATCGATGGTGTTGAAGATCCAGAAAGCGAGGGATGTATGGGGTTTGGGACAGAGTTTTGGTAATCTTGCCACACACTTGCCTCCTTTTGGGTTTCCGACTGAGGGCAGGCCACCCAAGGAACAATAACAGAATGGGAAACAGAGTTCTTTATTTATTTTAATGTTTGTTTTTGAGAGAGAAAAAGAGCGCGCCAGTGGAAGGGGGGTGCAGAGAGAGAGGGAGACACAGAATCCGAAGCAGGCTCTGGGCTCTGAGCTGTCCGCACAGATCCTGATGTGGGGCTCGAACTCAAATGAACCGTGAGATCATGACCTGAGCCGAAGGCGGTCACTTAAGTGATGGAGCCACCCAGGCACCCCAGGTCTTCTTTTATTATTAGCTGATCAAGCACCCAGCTGCTCCAACACAGGCAGGGCTGCTTCAGCAGGCTGGGCTGGAGCCTGTAGCTTTGGTCTTGGCACGCTCCATCCCCTGAGAATCTAAAGTGGCCAGATCTGTAGCGTGAGCCTGAACTTATTCCCCATCCAGGCAAAGGAACTGGGAAGCCTGAGAGGAAATCGAACAGGCCTGGCTGCCTGCCGATGGGATGGTTGTGACACACACTCAATAAACAGCGAAAAGTGTGCGCTGCCCATTCCGAAGCGGGACTACCTGCTTTCAAATCCTGGTCCTGAGACTTTCCCAGCTGTGTGACCTTGGCTAAGTGTCGTAACTTGTCTGCGTTTCCATTTCTTCATGTGTGAAACAAGAACGATTGTACTTCCCCAAAGGGTTTTAGTGAGCGTTAAATGTATCAGTGTATGTGAGGTTCTTGTGATAGTGGCCGTCACTCAGTTCACACTGCATAAGTCTGCTCTTCATATGGTTTCTGTTTGCCAAGGTACCCTGACTCTGCCCTCCTAATATCATAAAATGTGGTCCGGGCAGTTTCTTCGGATGTCACTGTTAGCAGGTGCCCCCTGGGGGATGAACTGGTGAGGGGGTGCGGGGTAGTGTGTGGTGAGGTGGATGAGGAGTTCCCTCTGTCCACCTGGGAGTAGAGGGGGCTAGTTCAAGTGATCGGTCACGGGGCCCAAGATGGTATGGAAGGAAGGGCGAGGAGGAAGTCCATGGAGGGGCGGGAATCACGGGATCAGAGGTCACCAGGACGTCTGTAGGTACCTGTACAAGTAGGAGTTGAGGATGTGGAATCTGAAATTACGGGGAAACTGTGGTCAGATAAATGTAACTGAGGCGGAGTGGTCGGTGTGCTCACTGAAGCCGTTTGGGTAGTAAGGTAGTGTTGAGGTGCAGGTCTGGAGAGTTGAGGAGGTTCAAGAGGCCATGAGGTTAGGATGTTAGAAGGGCCCCTCCTGCAGATGTTGGGATCACCCAGAATGCTGGCAGGAGAAGGCCTGATGTAAAGAGGAAGCCTGTATGCAAAGCGAGACTGATCTGGGTTGAGTCTGACGGTGACCTGGAGGACCGGGGTGGGGGGGGGGGTTGAGGGGGTGGACCATGGTGAAGAAGAGAACGTGAAGCTTGGAAGAAAGAAGAGTAAACGTCCAGCAGCAGTAATGGGAGGGGGATCTTCAGCTTCCCCTCTCCCCCACAGAAGCTTGCTGTGAGCCTAGGTGGAGGAGGAGGAGTCTCTGCTCAGAGCACCCAGAGGGAGAAGCAGTGTCCTGGGGGAGAGCCGGGTCTCTGTAGGGAGAGGAGGTGCAAGGACCATTCTGTGCGAAGCTAGTGGGTGTGAAAGGATTTGCCGGTGGTGGGACCAGGTTTCCAGAGGTTTCCTCCTCCAGTCTGGAGAGAAGTCAGCTGCAGGATGGGTGTAGGAGAGTGACCGCACACAGCTTTAGGACCTGCAGGGCTGGTGATCCAGTTCCTTGCTCGGGGAACTCCCTCCCCTTTTCCTCATCCCTGTGGGTTTTTTTGGTTGGGCGAGTGTGGTGGTTTTATTTAGGAATGAATGAATGAATGAATGAATGAGTGAATGAACGAATTATTTATTTATTTATTTATTTATTTATTTATTTATTTAGAGAAAGAGAGAGGGTAAGTAGAAGAAGGGCAGAGAGGGGGAGAGACAGAATCCCAAGCAGGCTCCACGCCATCGGTGCAGAGCCCGATGCACGGCTTGATCTCATGCACTGCAAGACCATGGCCTGAGCCAAAATCAAGAGTCGGATGGATGCTCAACTGACTAAGCCACCCAGGTGCCCCACTTTTTTTTATATATATACAGAGAGTGCACATGAACGGGGGGGAGAGGGGCAGAGGGAAACAGAGAATCTTAAGCAGGCTCCATGCTCAGTGTGGAACCCAACACAGGGCTCGATTTCACAACCCTGGGATCATGACCTGGGCTGAAATCAAGAGTCAGACACTCAACCAGCTGAACCACCCAGACGCCTCCTAGGCAGAGGTTCTTAACATGGGGTCCACAACTAGGGATTAAGGGGTCCATTAACTTGGGTGGGAAAAAAACATCATACCTTTTTTTTTCCCCCACTAACCTCGGCCAGAAATGCAGCCCTCAAATGTAGGCAACAAGTGCCAGTGACGGTAGCCATACCTGAGACTTTATTGTCACTAGCAATCACAGACAACTTCCTCTCACATTACAGTGGCCGCAGACAGCTCAGAATACTGTTTATGCCCTTTGCTGCCTTGAAATTGCTTAGACCCGCTGCTGGATCTCATTTAAATGTATTAGTAAAGAAACATGGAAGTACTGAATTACAGATCTGTTTTTCCTATCTTGATAACTCTGCTTTAATATCATTGGCTTCTTTTGTAACTCTTTGCCTTTTAGGCATTCAGAACACCATTCTGGGGAGTGGTTCATGGGTGCCCCACGCTGTCTGGGGGAGGGGGGGGTTGGGGGAGGTTGGGGGGAGGACCCCTGGAGCCTGGCTCCAGGAGGGTGAAGAAGCCCGGCCTCCAGGCTGCTTGGAAACCCCTTTCTATTTCACTAGAGGGAGCCCTTGTTTCAGAATTGGGGAGCCGGGGACTCCCAGGCTTCAAAACAGGGGGAGAAGGGTGTTTTGAAGTATAAGCAAATCAAATGGCCTTTGGGGACATTTCAGGAAACTGAGGTGTAAGAACCCCCAATGTTGTTCGAAGCAGGCAAGCCCTGCCTCTCTTGAGATAAGCTTTAAGCTCATCTCCTGGAGGATGAGGGTTGGGATGCCTCTGGCCACTGTGCTAGTTTCTAGGACAGTTAAAGCAAGAGTACTTTGGCCAGTGAGGGCTTGAAAACCAGCTCCAGGGTCACACTGATCTCAGTTTGCCTGTTTCTCCCCCCACCCCCCCTTTAGCCCATCCCCCCCCCCCATTCTTGTTCAACTAGCCTTAGGATGCTGGGAAAGTTCTCTTCCACTGGCTTGCACTTTGCTGGCCAGGCGAGGGGGCAGGGGAAAGGCCAAGGGGCTCAGGTAGGGTGAGGGAAGAGCTGTGGAATCTGAAACAATGGCCAAGGGCTGAGGCTTGGGCAAGTGGTGGATAGGAGAGTTTCTGAGAGCCATGGGGTGCCCCCACCGAAGACTAAGGAGTTGGGTCTCAGGAATGCTTTACAAGGGCAGAGGATTAAGTCAGGTACTTCTGACTGTGATTGTAAGCAGCTCCCAGGAAGCCCTGCTTCTCATGTCTGGCCGGTTGTGGCCCCTCTCCTGGATTCAAGTCTCTGGGGCAGGGCCCAGGAACCTGCATTTACACGGGTTCTCAAAGTGTGGTTCCTGGACCAGCAGCAGCAGCAGCCTAACTGGGGAACTTGGTGGAAGTACAAATTCTCAGGTTCCTGACTGTAGGTCCTATCCCACACCTACTGAATCAGAAAGTCTGGGGTGCAGCCCAGAAACCTCCCTTGTAACAAGCCCTCCAGTGTGTGTCTGGGGGAGTTGTGATGCCAGCTGAAGTCTGACCGCCACTCTCCTGAGAGGATCTTTTTTTTTTTTTAATTTTTAAAAATGTTTTTATTATTTTTGTTTCTGAGGGAGAGAGAGGGAGGGAGGAAGAGAGGGACACAGAGAGACAGACACAAAAAATCCCAAGCAGGCTCCAGGCTTCCAGTTGTCAGCACAGAGCCCGATGTGGGGCTCAAACCCATGAACCGTGAGATCATGACCTGAGCCGAAGTTGGATACTTAACCCACCGAGTCACCCAGGTGCCCCTCCCCTGAGGGGTTCTGATACAGGCTGAAGGTTAGGTCTCACTGCCTCAAATGATCCAAGAGTTGCTCCCCTGCCCCCACCCACCACCTTGCTGAAAGCTCACCAGAGACCCGGCTGACACTAACTACGTGACTTGCACGAGGCGCAGTGGTGTGTTACGTTTCAGTAGTGCTTTTCCGTAGACTAGCTCCATGCTCCTTTAGCTTTTCTATTCCTGCAAAGCTCCGGCAAGGTCCAGAGGGCCCGCAATTGCCCTGTAAGCGGGACAGTGCTGCTTAGAGGGGTTTTGATCCACACGTGTGGTCCTGTAGCAACATACTAAGCGTGGAAGCTGGGACCTGGGTCTCTAGACTCCAGTGCTTAATCTGCTAGGACAGGTCCACCTGCTTGATTCTTTGCCAGCTCAGGGTCCTCACTCTGCACGCTGTTGGCAGGGGGCTGGCTGTGAGGCTCGTAGATGAAGGTGGGTCTTTAAGTTGCCTCAGCCAGAGGCTGTGTGGCCCAGTCAGCCCCCGCTAGGCACTTTGAAGGTGAAGCCTGGCCTGAGTGGGCTCCGTAGCCCCTCAGGATAGGAAGTTGACAAGATGGGCCTTCCACATGGACACCTAACTTAGGGCATTCTCTGTTTTCTTGTACGTTAAACAGACTATAGGGTCCAGTTCATTTGGTCGAATGCCTGGATGGAAGGGAAACTGGACTTGGGCCTGTGCTCAGTGGCTGAGAATAGGAATCCCATATCCATGGCCATCGTGGGATCATGCCACCCAGGGCTGTATCTCCTGGGCAGTGAAGGCTTGCAGAAGCTGGAAATCAAGGCGTCTCATTTAGAGAGGGCCCAAAGGTGGGTTGGCAATGCTGTTGGGAACTGAAGTAGTCATCCTCTTCCCTGTCCCCAAACCTGCACCTTCTCTGATGTTCCCTATCCCATTGAGTGGCACCACCACCCACTCATTACCCACGCCAGAAATCTACGGATAATCATTGGCCCTTCATTCCCCTTCTCTTCCGTATCCAGTCAGTGACCAAATCCTGTCAGTTTGACCTCCTGATCATTTCTCGAATTCATTCCCATCACTCCAACTTGAGTTTGGATCAGATCATCCCTGACTTGTTCTATTGCAACAGCCTCAACAGTGGTGTTCCTGCCTCTAGCCCCACTCTATTTCTTTTTTTTTTTAAGTGTATTCATTTTGAGAGAGAGCGCACATGTGTGCACGGGAGGGGTAGAGAGATGGGGAGAGAGATTCCCAAGCAGGCTCCATACTGTCAATGCAGAGCCTGACGTGGCGCTCGATCTCACAAACTATGAGATCATGACCTGAGCCAAAATCAAGAGTCGGACACTCAATCAGGCGCCCTTAGCCTTGATTTATTTCAATCTGCAGCCAGACTGTAAGCTCTGTCCCTTGCTTCAGAGTGTGATCTGAGGCCCAGCAGCATCTGGGGGCCAGTTAGAAATGCAGGCTCTCAGTCCCCACCCCAGACCTGCTGCACCGGAACCTGCCTTTTAACAAGATCTCAAGGTGATTTGTAAAGTCCCAAATATCTGATGTAGCCAACAGAATTCTTCATAAGGTGGCTCTTGTCCCTTGTTTATCCCTCTCCCCTTCATGGTAGTCCAATGATTCCAAACTGTATACAGTCTTCAAACATACTGGGCTGCTTACTTCACTCTTCCTGCAAATCTTTATGGAACCCCTACTTTGTGCCAAGCACTTGCCGCGGATAAAGTCGTGAGCAAAACAGATACATATGCTTGCTTTCACTAGCTTACATTCTTATGGAAGGAGACAGTAAATAAATAAATGAAATATATAGTGTGTTAGATAATGTTACACTCCATAAGGGGAGAGGTAAAGCAGAGTCAAGGGTATAGGGATGCTGGATGGTTGGAGAGGTTGCATGTTTACATGAGGTAGCCTCTTTTTATTTATTTTTATTTTTATTTTTATTGTTAAGTTTGTTTTGAGAGAGAAGGGGGAAGGGGCTGGAGTTCTTACTCATGAACCATGAGATCATGACCTGAACCAAAATCAACAGTCTGACGCTTAACTGACTGACTGAGCCATGCAGGCGCCCTGAGGTAGCCTCATTTAAAGGGAAGGCCTCACTGAGAATGTGACATTTGAGTGAAGGCTCGTAAGCAAGGGAGTGAGCTATTGAGTACCTGGTGGAGGGATATGCCAAGAAGAGCAAATAAGCATACGGGACCGAGACACAGGAGTGTTTCTAGAATATTCCAACAACAGCAAGTAGGTCAGTGTGTCTAGAGCCATGTGAAGGAAGGGGTAAGTTGTAGGAGATGAGGTGAGAGAGGTGCTATTATAGATGAGGGGGCATATCATATATAAGGCCTCGCAGACCACAGTAAGGACTTGGCATTTTATTCTTAGGGAGGTGGGAGGCCATTGGAGGGTTTTTAGCAGTGGACTCACATGATCTGAATGAATTTTTAAAGGGGTCACTCAGTTGTTCTACTGAAATTAGACCACGGGGGACAAGGGTAGAAGCAAGGAGACGTGTAAGTGTTGTTTGTAGTAACTCAGGTAGGCAACGATAGTGGCTAGGGTACTGACTGGAGCCAGAGAAGAGTCACTGGATTCTGGATACATGCTGAAGGTTCAGCCAACAGGATTTGCTGATGGATCAGATACAAGGTGTGAGCGCAAGAGGGGTCAAGGATGGCTTTCGAAGGTTTTTAACTTTAGTAACTTAGATGGATGACCATGAACCTAGATCAAGAAGACTAGGAGGAAGGATTTGGGCTTGTTTATTTCTTTCTGGGGGGGCGTTGGGGAGTGGAAGTGCTCTTCCAGTTATCTATTTTTGTGTAGCAAACATCCTAAAATGTAGTGACTGAAAACAGTGGCTTATTATTGGAGTACACCAAACGATAAATCTCCTGCACACTGAAGGAAACCGTCAACAAAACGAAAAGGCGACCTACTGAATGAAGATATTTGCAAATGATAGATCTGCCAAGGGGTTCGTATCCAAAATATATAAAGAACTTACACAACTAAACACCCCAAACCCAAATAATCCAATTAAATAATCGGCAGAAGACCTGAATAGACATTTTTTCCAAAGAAGACATACAGATGGCCGACAGGTGCTCAACATCACCAGTCATCAGGGAAATGCAAATCGAAACCACCGTGACTTACCACCTCACACTGGTCAGAAAGGCTAGTATCAAAAAGACCAGAAACAGCAAGTGTTGGTGAGGATGTGGACAAAAGGGAAACCTCAGGCACTGTTGGTGGGAACCTAAACTGGTGCAGCCACTGTGGAAAACAGTGTGGAGGTTCCTCAAAGAGTTAAAAAATAGAAATACTGTACAATCCAGTAATTCTGCTACTGGGTACCTGTCTGAGGAAAATGAAAACACTAACTGGAAAAGATATATGCACTCCTGTGTTTATCGCTGCATTGTTTACAATAGCCAAGATATGGAAGCAACCCAAGTGTCCATCAGTAGATGAATGGATAGAGAAGATGTGATACATACACACACACACACACACACACACCCCATATTAGAATATTGGCCATAAAAAGGGGGGGAACCTTGCCATCTGTGATAACATGGATGGACCTAGAGGGTATTTTGCTAACTGAAATAAGTAAAAAAAAAGACAAATGCCGTATGATTTTCATTTATATGTAGAATCTAGAAAACAAAACAGATGTACAAACAAAAACAGAAACAGACTCATAAATACACAGAGCAAACTGGTGGTTGCCAGAGAGGAGGGAGCTTGGGGGGGGTGGGTATGGGCAAAATTGGTGAAGGGGATTAAGAGGTACCAAAAAACCCCCCAATGGCCCCATTATTTTTCACAACAGTGTGGGTGGACTAGGTCATTCTTTGTTATGGACTGAATGTTTGTGCCCTCCCCACCCCCACAAGTTCATATGTTGAAACCCTAACTCCTGATGCGATTGTATTTGGAGATGGAGAGTTTGGGAGATAATTAGGGTTCAATTAGGTCACGAGAATGGAGCTTTTCGATGAACAGGATTGGTACTTTTTTTTTTTTTTTTTTTTTTTTTTTTTTTTTTTAAATTTTTTTTTTCAACGTTTTTTATTTATTTTGGGGACAGAGAGAGACAGAGCATGAACGGGGGAGGGGCAGAGAGAGAGGGAGACACAGAATCGGAAACAGGCTCCAGGCTCTGAGCCATCAGCCCAGAGCCCGACGCGGGGCTCGAACTCACGGACCGTGAGATCGTGACCTGGCTGAAGTCGGACGCTTAACCGACTGCGCCACCCAGGCGCCCCGGATTGGTACTTTTATAAGAGGCCAGAGAGCTCCCTAGCCCCTCTTACCTTGTGAGGATACAGCAAAAAGATGGCTGTCTCTGAACCAGGAAGTGGGTTCTCACCAGACACCAGTCGGCCAGTGCCTTGGTCCTAGACTTTATGGCTTTCAGAACTGTGAAAAAAATAAATTTCTATTATTGCAAGCCACCCAGCCTATGGTATTTTATTATGGCAGCCCCAAGCTACTAAGATAATTTTTCTGTTCGTCCTGCCTGGGCTCACCTGGAACAGTTGGGATGGCTTGGGCCTCTCTAACTGCAGGGCCTTTCCTGGCATGGGGGTCTCCAGGCGGCATTCCAAGAGGGCAGACTCCAGTACACAGGTGTTAATCAAGCCTCTGATTGCATCCTGTATGACGATATCCCATTAGTCAAAGCAAGTTACGTGGCTGAGCCAGGTGGGCCAAATGGCCAAATCAGTGTGGGAGGGTATGACATAAGCGTGTGGATACGAGGAGGTCATGATTCACCCGGAGCCATTATTGTAATGATCTCCCGTAGGAGCCAAGATCAGAAGTTTAAGGAAGTGAGATGCCCATTTAGGTATCCCAAGTACAGATAGTGAGTAGGCTGTGTGATATATGAGCCTGGAGTTCAAGGCCGAGGTCCAGGCTGAGCTGTAAATGCTGGAGTCATCAGCACATAGGTGGTATTAAAGCCATGAGATTGGTTGAAATCACTGAGGGAATGAAAGTATGGAGAGAAAAGAAAATCTCCGAGTTCTGTAGCCTTGACCCTGCATTGTTTAGAGGTCAGGGAGCGGGGAAAAAGAAACACTAGAGGACAGTGATAAGGAGCAGGTTGTGAAGCAGGAGGGGAACGAAAACAGAGCAGTGTCCCAGAAGCCAGGTAGAGAATGTTTCAAGAACAGAAGTTTGCAGGTGTGTAAAATGAAGCCTGAGAATTGACCATTGGGTGCAGGAATGAAAAAGTTTTTTGTGGGGTGCCGGGGTGGCTCAGTCAGTGAGGCATCTGGCTCTTGATCTCAGCTCAAGTAGTGATTCTGGGTCTTGACTTCAAGCCCCACGTTGGGCTCTGCACTGGGTGTGAAGCCTACTTTTTAAAAAAGGTTATTTGTGACCCTGTGGGGAGCTGTTTTGGTGGAGTGTGTGGTGGGGGAGGTAGAAGTGGAAGCCGGATTAGGGCAGATTAAGAGAGAATGGGAAGAGGCGTTGTGGACAGGGAGTATGGACAAGTACTGTCGATAAAATTAGGTGAGCCACATATATAATTTCTAATGTTCTAGTAGCCACACTCAGAAGAGGTCAAAGAAACAGGTGCAGTTAATTTTAATCATACATCTTATTTAACCCAGTAACCAAAATATTATCATTCCAGTGTAACCACTACAAAATTATTACTAGGATATTTTACATCCTTTGAAATCCAGTATGTATTTTACCTTAACAGCTCGTCTCACTTCAAACTAGCCACGTCTCGTGGGCTCAGGAGCCACACAGGAGTCACAGTAGTGACTGGTCCAATAGCTACCCTGTTGGATAATGGAAGTCTAAAGAATTTTTTCAAGGAGTTTTGCTCTAAAGAGGGGCAGAGGATTGAGGGGGCAGCAATGTCAGGTGTTTATTTGTGTTAGAGTGGGAGCTATTATAGTATATTTTGTTTATGAGCTGATGGGAATAATCCAACAGAGGAGAAGAAATGGTTGATGTTAAAAAAAAAAACGGAAGTGGGGCCGCCCGGGTGGCTCAGTCGGTTAAGTGTCCCACTCTTGATTTCGGCTCAGGTCATGATCTTGGTTCATGGGATTGAGCCTTGTGTTGGGGGCTCTGCGCTGTTAGTGTGGAGTCTGCTTAGGATTCTCTTTTCCCTCTCTCTCTGTCCCTCCCCAGCTCAAGCTCTCCCTCTCTCTCAAAATAAATAAACTGAAAAGAAAAAGAAAAAGAGCAAGTAGTTGCTGGAGTCCTACTGAGCAGGTGAGAGGGGACACGATCTGGATACAAATGGGAAGGCTGGCCTTGGCGAGGGTCCTGGGCAGTTCATCCATGGTAACAGGGGTGATGGCCAAGCACACTGAACACCGATGCAGACAGGTGGTTAGATGCAATCATGAGAGCTCTGAAAGCTTTTGCCTGATTCGTTTTATCTCCAAGAAGTAGGAGGCAAGGTCATCATCTGAGAGTGAGGATGAGGTAGCTATATTGAAGGGTAGAGAAGAGGAGAAAATATTGTTGTCTGAGAGGGTGAATGGACTGGGGAAGTATAGTGCGATTGCCTGGCAACACGAAAGATGCACTTGAGGTCTGTGATCACGAATTTCAAGTGAGAACAGTCAGCACTGTTGTTTTTCTCCAGGCACATTCAACTGTGTGGGTGCAAGCAAGGAATGAGGAGGAGATTGGAATTTAACCAGGGCTGGGTCGTGTGTGTGTGTGTGTGTGTGTGTGTGTGTGTGTGTGTGTGTGTCCAAGAGGAGTATGATCATGAGAGGCGCCGTGGAGTCAAAGGTGTCTGCCAGGGATAATTAGAATGATGGGCCATGGAATCCAAGGAGGGGAGCAGGAGCTGTGAGGAACAGGAAAAAAAAAAAGGTGGTAGGACCTATGGATCACAGATTCCGGCAGGATCAAAGAAGTGTTGGGGTGAGGGTGAGCGAGTGTAAGACAGAAGTGGTCGTTGAAGAGGGAATATTTGACTTCTGGGGGCGTTGCAGATATTCAAAGTTCTGAGGCTTCAGAATGGCCATGTGAGTGAATGGCTGAGGCGCCGTAGAGGACAGGGTCCCTGAGGAGAGGGGGCCAAGGAATGGAGGGGCTGGGATGCTGGAAGGTTCATCCAGGCATTCGTTGAAATTATCAAGAAATAGGACAGGAATGGTTTTCAGGAGAGTGGTATAACATCCTCAAGGGATGTTGAGGGCCATGACCCATATGTGTGTAGACAGCCCTAAAAGGGAAGACTAGTGGGAGGTACGGGGTAGTGGTTGTAGGGCTTTAGAGAGGAAGGAGGCTTGGTGGTCTGGAAACAGCAATGCAACGGAAGAGGTTACCTACTCTACTACGTACATGGGCTCAAGGAGAAAAACCAGTGACTACTTTTGAAGGCTAGAGGTGTAGCACGCTCCTTGTGGGGAGAGGTAGGTTGGATAAGAGCAAAAGGATGAAGGGGACATTCAGAGAAGTGATTGAAATATTGGGAATGTGGCTAATGATTTCTCTGTGATTTTGCATGTTCCCTTTGCCTGGAATTCCCTTCCTTGCCTTGTACACCTGAAAAACTTTCCTTCATCTTTTACCACCTAACTCCTGCATCACTATTTTCCTGAAATTGCTGCAGCCAAGATTACCAGTGAGCAGCACGTGGCCAAACCCAGTGGCAGTATTTGTCTTTTTTTCTATAGAGAAGCGTGTTCCCAGTGAATTTTTAAAAAATGTTTATTTATTTTTGAGAGAGAGAGAGAGAGAGATCCCCCATGAGTGGGGGAGGGGCAGAAGCACAGAGGGGGACAGAGGATCTGAAGTGGGCTCTGTGCTGACAGCAGAGAACCTAATGCGGGGCTTGAACTCAGGAACCATGAGATCATGACGTGAGCCAAAGTTGGGCACTTAACTGACTGAGCCACCCAGGTGCACCCTTCCCCCAGTGGAATTTTCTGTGATGGTGGGAATGTCCTGCCTCTGCACTGCCCAATATGGTAGCCACTAGCCACATGTAGTTACTGAGCACTTAGAAATGTGGCTGGTGCGACTGAGGAATCAAATTTCTAATTTTATTTCATTTTAATTCCTTCACATGTAAATTGTCACAGGTAGCTCGTGGGCTAATCTCCTCTTCAGTCCCGTCTTCTTGGGGATCCTTTTTGTTCTGGCAACTATTGCTGGTTCCCAGGCTCTGTCCTTGGTGCTTGAATCTCATTCTGTGGGCTTCTTCCTCGCTGATGTCTCCATCCCAAGCTCTGTTTCCAGGTCCTTTCTCTCCTGCGCTCTGCACGTGGATACCCCGTAGGCATTCGGTATCAGTGTGCTCCAAACTGAACTCCTCTCTCCCCTAAATCAATTCAGTTACTGAAGTCACAGACTTGGGAGCCACCCTCCCCGCCTCCCTCCTGTCCAGCCGGTAGCCAGCTCATCCGTATCTGTGCAGCGGCGTCCAAACCTGTCTTCAGTCTCGCCCCTCTCCAGCCCACCGTCCACATGGCCAGAGCACGTTGATTCGCTGACATGTCAATCTGACCATGTGTGTCCCTGTTTAAACCTCTCAGTGGCATCTCATTGCGCGTTGGATAAAGGCCCAGTTCCTGGCCGTGTCGCCAATGAGGTTCTTCATGACCTGACCCCACTTGCCTGTCTCTCTGGTTCCATGTCTTGACACATGTCCCCTCCCACTTTATGCTGCACTGACACAGACCTGCCGGAAGACTACATGCGACCAGCGTGCCGCGTCACACCTCCACAGTTCTTTCAGGCTGTCCCAGTGCCCCGAATACCCTTTCCCTCTTGCAGGCTCCGATCCCAGCTCCTCCTCAACGCTTCTTCAAAACCCACCTCAGCCGTCACCTCCAGCCACCCTTCCTCTGTGTCCCATCACCCACTGTGCTTTGAGTTATCACACCACCCTGTTATTCACTCTTATGCTGCCGGGCAGTTCTCGAGGGCAGTTCTCGTTATCCCCACTGCCGAGCATGGAGTCTGGTGCCCAGCCTCATCCCCTTGGTGGAAGCCCTTCCTGGGTGGGCTTATAGGATGGGAGACAGGATCCCCGGGAGGCCTCTGGGGATCTGTCTTTGCTGCTGCTGGTGGTGCAGTTGACTTCTTTCCCAGCATTCGTGACGCTTCCTTCTGGTAGAAATCGATTTCAGAAAAAGCTATTATCTTGGTTCCCCCTACCTTTAGAGATGAAATGCTTCTATCCTCCTGGGAATCAAGATGCTAGCAGAAAATGTCACATTTCTTTCTTCAAGTAGGAAAAAAAAGTTTTATGTGTTTAATTTTTCTGAAAGTGCTCAAGTTTCTATTTGCCTTTGGAAGAAACCTGGTTTTTCACTTGGATTATCCCAAGGGCCACATTCAGGTATATGGAAAAAAGGAAATGTTCGTTTGCATACAATTTGCATATATCTATGCAGAGTAGATCATTTATTCTCTGGGTGCTTGCTTTTTTTTTTTTTTTAAAGTTTTCAGAGAAATCGAATCTTTGATTATCTTTGCAATGAAAAGAACCAACAACAGTAAAAAGGCAGTGGAAACCACAGTCAAAGCCCCCACCTCAGGGCGCCTGGGTGGCTCATTTGGTTAAGCATCCGATTCTTGATCTCAGCTCAGGTTTTGATCTCAGGGTGGTGAGTTCAAGCCCCACGTTGGACTCCGCACTGGGCGTGAAGCCTACTTAAAAGAAAAAAAAAAGCAAGCTCCCCCATCACAGGGAAGATCACGTCTTTGCAAGATTCCCTTGTCTTCTTCCAGGCTTTTTAGGAGATTTTGGATGGCTGTGGTTTTGCCATGCTAAAAATAGCAGCCGCCTGCTGTGTGCCAGCTAGCTGCTCTGTTTACTTTTCTATATCTCCTATTCCACTCAGCAGCCCCAAGAGGTGGATGTTACCTCCAGTCTTCATACAGGAAGGGCTCTTAGAGGGGCAGCACTATTTGCCCAAGGTCGCTCCCACCACCAATAGGCAATAGCAGAGGCAGGGTTCAAACCCAAAAGGCTGTCCAACCCGAAGCCCTTTGTTTTAAACCATTAAGCTCTATTTTCCATCATTGGCATACTGTTTGGTGTTCTGCCTTTTACACTCGCCATTACCAGCCAGGGACTTTTCCACACAGGCTCATGGTTTGGATATCATTTGAATGGCGGTTGTCATTTGAATGGTGGTTGCATGGTATTGAGGTGCCAGAGTTTATCTCTCCATTTGGTTTGTTTCCAGATCCTCCATATTGTAGGTGGTACAGCTGTAAATATCTTTGTGCAAATAAGGGCCATCTGTTGGGTTCTTTAGGCATTCGATGGTTGTCCTCAAAGTAGTATTGCCAAGCCAAAGGGTTTCATATGGTTTGAGGATTCTCTGGAAGGTCTGTGCTATTCATTCTCTCACACGCTGATCATTTTTTGAGTGCCTGATGTGCACCAGGTGCTGGAGGGGACGGGGGCAGGTTCAGAAACGGCTCCTCATTGATGGTCCACTGTGGGGTGGATGGGGCAACAGAGTGAACAGTACTAAAGTGGGGGTTTGGCAAGGGGCAGTGAGAACATGTACCCTTGGCAGTGTCTGAGTGTGTGTCCCTTTCCCCCGTAGCATAGGGCGGGGACTGCAGGGCAGGGGAGGTGTGCAGTGAGGAGAGGGGCTGCCACCTCCCTGATTTCCCCAGGTCTGTGGCTAAGCTGCCTCCAGGCTGAGGACCTCCTGGCTGCCCCCTCCTGTACCTTTCCTGTGCCTGGCCCACGTGACCTCTCACTACCGCACAGCTGCCACTTAGGGAGAGCCAAGCAGAGGCTGGAGGGAAGGGACACCTGGGGAAAATGGCTCAGGGCTTGAGGGGCCTGAGCACAAGCCTAAGCCCCTGCTGGTCCTCCGGGTCCCCTCTTACCCTTAATGTCCCCAGCAACGAGGGGACAACACGGTGCCGAGTTCCCATTCATTCAGCACACAAAGTGTAAATGCATAGCTCAGTGTCTTTTCACAAACCAAGCGCTGTGCCAGATGCTAGGAACACAGAATCCGACAAGGTCCCCCACTCCGAGGCACTCTGGTGTAGACAGGTAGACAGACCAGGAAAGAGACGGTACAACTCAGGGTGGCGTAGGACTGGACAAGTGGCAGCAGGGCCACTGAGCAGCGAGCAGCCCAGCGGTGTCTGAGAGCCCAGTGCCCTGCTCTGACTTTGATGGTGGCACCCCCCCATCTCCCAGCCTCAGTGTCTCCATCTCTAAAATGGAGGGACAAGTTTGATGTGCTCGAAGGGCCTTCTGACTCCAGTGGGCTGTCAGCCTGGCTCTTGTTCCCATAGCAAGCCTGAGCTTCTCCCCCAGAAGACCTGCCTGGCTTCAGTCACCCCATCGTATTCCTTCTCCTCTCCACCCTCCACCTCCCACCCCCATGGTGTTCCTTGGTGTTCTGCCTCTGGCCTTCGTTTCTCAGTCTACACGTGCCCCTATGACTCTGCTTGTGTTTGTGTGCCAATGACACGTATATCTGGATGTTCAGCCCCACCCTCTTCACTGAGTTTGTGACTCATTATAATAATTAAAATAGTCAACATTTGTTAAATACCAGAAACCACACTATGACATGACTTAAATTATGTCATCTCTTGGGGCGCCTGGGTGGCTCAGTCAGTTAAGCGTCCGATTTCAGCTCAGGTCATTATCTCATAGTCTGTGAGTTCGAGCCCCGCGTGGGGCTCTGTGCTGACAGCTCGGAGCCTGGAGCCCGTTTCAGATTCTGTGTCTCCCTCTCTCTCTCTCTGCCCCTCCCCTGCTCATGCTCTGTCTCTCTCTGTCTCAAAAATAAATAAAAACATTAAAAAAATATGTCATCTCTGCAGCACCTGGGTGGCTCAGTCAGGTAAGTGTCCGACTTTGGCTCAGGTCACGATCTCATGGTTGGTGAGTTCGAGCCCCACAGAGGGCTCTCTGCTGTCAGTGCACAGCCCACCTCAGATCCTCCCTCTCCCTCTCTCTCTGCCCCTCCCCCACTTGCGCGTGCACTCTCTCTCAAAAATAAACAAACATTAAATTATGTCATCTCATCTACCCAACAACTTTGAGAAGTAGGCAGTGGCACCCCCATTTTATAGAGGAGTGAAACTGAATTCAAGCCCTTGACGTTGATAAGTGACAAGAGCCAGGATTTGAATACCTGTGTCTGCGGGCTCCAGTGCCCATACGCTCTGCCACCGTGCTATTTCCCAGGGTGCCCTCAGCGGCCCGAGAGACATCTCCGCTTGGATATTTTGCAGACGCCTCAATTTCAACATGTCCGATATTGGTCTCATTGTCTGCCTACTTTCTGCCCCAATCTGCCTTTTCCTCTCTTCTCCATAACAATAAATGGCACCATAGGCCCAAGGAGGCCCAAGCTAGAAGTCTTTCTAGATTCGTCCTGACCCTTCCTCCCCAGCATCCAGCCTTCCACCACATCCTGGTGAGTCCTTCTTCCACTTTTCTCCAGTCCTACTGCTGTTACCTTTGAGGGCCATCCATCCCCTTCCCTCTTTGGGTTCCTGCAGCAACCTCCTTATCAGTCTCCCTGCCTCGATGTTCTCTGCTCCATTCCTTCCCCCGTGCTGGCCCGCGTGACCTTTCTTGAGCACATGTCTGATCACATCACTTTCCTGCTGTTTTCTGGGCCTCTGCAGCAGAGCGCAAAGCTGGCCATCCATGGGCTGAAATCCATCCAAGAAGACGTGTTTTGTTTGGTCCGTTGAGCATTCTTAAAACATTTTGAATTATTTGCCAACATTTAAAAATCAGGAAATTCCACGCGAAAGTTCAAATTTCTGGCTTCCCTTGCAAAACTGGAAAAAAAAAAAAACAACTGGCAACTCTGGGAACCACATCCCCGCAGGACAGTGGTTGGATTGAGCTGAGTGGTGGTTGCCATCTTTAGAAGGGGCATGGGCTTTCCAGTTGGCCAGTCTCCAGCATCCTTAATGTCTCTTAGCCTCTGGTCACTCTCCTCCCAATTTCCTACCTGAGCCTTGTGGCATCTGGGCACATGACCCTCCAAGTATGGGATGAAGCCCAAAGCCCCTCAGCGTGGCTCCTAAGGTCTTAGAGTAGACCAGCCCTCCACCAGCATCTGGGTCTTACTCCTGGTCGCCACCCCTCTACACTGTCCACTGTGTCCCCAACTCTTAGCCATAGTTCTCTGAATTGCCTCGCTCCCAGGAGCTCACGTCTGCCTTTGTGCAAGCTACTGGCTCTGGAATGTCTTGGCCCCTGGTTACGTCCTTCAGGACTGCTCCGTGTCCCCTCTACCAAGAAGCGGTCCTTATTCCTACATCTTTTCTCCCCACCACCCCCCCCCCCACCTCAAGCTGGGTTCTATTCGCCTATAATATGTAGCACAGACCGCAGGCATCACACCCATCATATTGGGTTCTAATTGTCGATTGGCATGTTTGCCTCCCCCGCCAGACTATGAGCCTGGACTGTAGGGAGCCTGTCTTCTTGATCTTCCTGTCCAGGCCTTGGAATATAACAGGTACTTAACAGCTGGTGAATGAATGGATGAATCAGTGAAAGACTGACTTGGGAAAATAACCACCCTGGGATGTAATGTTGGCGCCTACTTGCTTGGGGTGGAGGGTTCCAGTTTGCTTTCATTCTGGAGCCCTCCGCCAAGTCCCCATTTAGAGTGACACCCCACAGCATTCTATAAACCATGCACCTCCTCTGAAAGCTCTGGAATGCATCCAGGGCTACTGGGATGGTAGTTCCTAGTGATGGCTGGACGGAAAATACATCACTTTCGGTGCTCCAGGGGGAAGGAGTTGTGTAATGATTGGGAAGTGGCATCACCCTTGGATGTGGCACGTTCTGTGGTTATTTGAAGAATAATGATGATGTGCTAAGGGCAGCATGTAACACCCATCAAACACTCATCGTACCCAATCCTGTATTACGAGTGCTCACGATATCATTGCCTTTATTCCTTGTGACAATTCTAAGAAGGAGGTAGCACTGGTATCCTGAGATTTAGGGGAGTTTCAACAACTTTTCCAGGGCCACGCAGGCAGTAAGAATCTAGACTTGAACCCAAATCTGCCTGTCATGACAGTTAACTTTCTCAACCACCCTACCATACTTCCTCAGTGGCATCCCTGTTTAGAAACATGAGGGAAAGATGAAAATAAACGTGAAAGGGAAGGACATATGAATATATATACAGTTAGATTCCAATTAACGATTAAGAAAAAAAAGAAAAGTAACTCCTGAGGCATAGAGAAAACAACCAAGTGCGCGCACGTACACACACACACACACACACACACACACACACACACACACGTTAGCAGGGTTGCATTTGGGTAGTAGAATGCTAGGGATGTTTTTCTTTGTTTTCTCCATCTTGTTTCTACTTTCTAGCATTTTCTGAATTTCCTTTAATGAGCATGCATTCCTTTCATAATAGTAATAATAATAATAATAAAGAATCCTCCCTTCATAATGGCCCCGGCAATATGTGGCAGAACAGAGGGAATGGCTGGTGGGACTGGCTTTGAAGTAGATGTCACCGAGCAGCGAGGGGGTGTGTCAGCTGGCAGCGGCTGTGGCCTCAGCACCTGCACCTCAAGGGGCAAAGGAGAAGCGGGTCCCCAAGCCTGCTGTCTCACCATCTTCCCCTTTTTCCTCCAGGTGCTTACACCCCAGAGCCCCTCAGCAGTTTCCGGTGGGCCCTTCTCTCAACTGGCCTCATGTTCTTTTACCACTTCAGCGTCTTGCAGATACTGGGCCTGGTAAGTTCGGTTCTGTTCCCCTTCTATCCCCTCTGTTTGGACTTCTCCATAAATCTTGATAATCCTGGTTGGCGCTGGTGTATCGTTTTGTTTTGAAAATACAAGATGCCAAAGGCCAGCATGTCACATTGTTGTGTCTGGGTTGCTGATTTATGATCCACAGCCTGGGCCTCTTCAGAGAAGTTTCTGAAGCCTTCAGTATTGATTGTTCCTTTCATCCCTGGGGAGGCAAACGTGCCCTTCACTGATGACCACCCGGGTCGGGAACAGTGAGCTGCAGCTGGAATGGGGTTTGCTGTGGACCCCACATTGGGGGGGTGGGGCACAGGGAGGCAGGACCTTAAGCCCAGGCCCCAGGGCCTGGAGGCTTCTGGGGGCTTCTGACCTTGGGTCCATTCTGGGCCTACTCCCAGGCCCTGGGCTGTGTGGCCGGTGCAAGTACAGTGTTGGGGGACTCCCATGGCATTCTGGGGTGTTCAGACCCGCCTGGAGTGTGGATGATGGCTGGACTCAGTAGTTGAGTTATCCAGAGTCCAGAATTGCTGAGTGCATGGGTGTCTATTGGTGGCAGAGTGAGGAGGACGAGCTCGAGGCTGGGGGTCAGGAGACCTGAGGTCAAGTCCTGGCCCTGTCACCGTTCTGGGTCACCTCACCCTCGAGGGTAGAGAGCTCTCCACTCCTCTGTGATATGGTACAGATGCCCCCAGGCTCCCCGAGAGGTGCTGAGGACTTGTCTCTAACGTGAACAGGCTTGAAGGGCTTTGGAAGGCAGGTGCCGTGGCCGTCCTCGGGGCCAGAGTGGCAGGTCTGGTTTTGTGCGCGAGCGGCATTAGCATAGCATCAGCCGTGTGGAGCCTCGTGAAACCTGACAAGACTACGGCACAGGACCGATGTCACCCGTGCCTCTGTAGAAGCAGTCACTTTCCCTTCCCCACCTTGGCGTATCGCTGCTCTGCTCTGGTTTGCCTGGAGGGCAGTTTGAGCTCTTTGCCAATGGCGTGAATGCTTCCCGCGCTCTAGGAAGGAAGCAGTATGACGTTCACACTTACTCTGACCGCTCTCTACTGGGACTGCTTGATTCCAGAGGGGTCAGTGTCCTCATGTCACCACACATAACCATGCTCAGTCCCACCTCCAGGCCGCGCCTCCTCCGAGGAAGGCACCATGCACTCCATTCCTCTCCATGACCCCCATCCATCCTTCATGAGTCCATTCAGGGTGCCACCTACTTCATGAAATCTCCTCTGAGGACTCGGGCCCCATGCTGTACACTCCTCAGTTCTCCTGGTGGGGAACACCTGGTGCGCACCGTCTGCTCTGAGGTCAGATGCGGTTGCCCATGCCAACGCGGTTGGCCTCCAGTTAAGCAGAGGCAGGGACCATGCCATTGACTGTTTGGTCATCCCCTGATACCTCTCTGGGTACTAGGCTCATAGTAGTTGCTTAGGAATGACAGCAGGCTCTAGACCCAACCAGAAGGCAAGACTGAGCAAAACCAAACAGCTTTTCCATTGGATGGCCTCCCTCATCACCTCCCGAGGGCTCTAGCCTTGACCCAATCCAAAACCCTAGGGCAGAGAAATTCCACTATGAACAGGTGGGGATTTGTTAATCCCTCCTTGTTTAGTCCCCCAATAGGTAGAGATGGCTGAACTGGCAAAAGCCAGAGAAAGCCTCAGGATGGTGAACGCTCACTCTACCTCCCTTATCCCTGCAGGTCACCGAAGTGAATTTGAACAACATGCTGTGTCCGGCCATCTCAGACCCATTCTACGGCCCCTGGTATCGCATCTGGGCCTCGGGACACCAGACTCTCATGACCATGACCCACGGGAAGCTGGTCATCCTGTTCTCATACATGGCTGGGCCCTTGTGTAAATATCTGCTGGATTTGCTCCGGCTTCCAGCCAAGAAAATAGACTGAAGGTGCTTGTCTTTTTTTTTTTTTTTTTTTTTTTTCTCCCTGAGGAAGCAAGTCCTGACTTGACTTGGAAAACACCCAGTTCTTGATGAAATCATGGGGAGAGGGCAGTAGGATGTCTGGTGTATTTCTCTTTCCCTTCTCCCTGTCCCTTTCTTCCATACTCTTCCCTCCCCAGCTCTTCCGCCCAGGACATCTCCTGAGCCTGAGGCATCATGCTGAGGGTGGGATCCTTTCCCCTCCCCTTTGGCTCTTTCTCTCTGCTCCTAGTGGCCTTACGTGGGCGAAAGTAGTCAGTGGCTTTCACTCTGCTTGTTGGTGCTTTCATGACAGCTGGTTGAGGGGACGGGGACCAACAAGCAGTAGTTCTTTTGTTGGCATTGAGGTGATGAGATTGGGTTGGGTTTCATTTCTCCACTGCCAGGGACCTCCAGGCTTACGCCAGGGTCCCCTTTTGTCTCCAGCACAGCCCCCACCATGATGGGACCGAGGCCTTGTTTCTATACCAGCGGCATGCCAAGAGCCAAGGGATTTCCCCACTCATGGCCAAAATAGAACCTGCCAGAGTCTTCCCATTGGTGTCCCATGACTCAAAGCAAGCAGCCAACTAGCCACTCCCTCCAAGATGCTGCCCTGCGGTGGAAGGTGGGGGCACTACCCGACCCCAAGGCTAGATTCTTCTGGGGGTAGAGAGCTGTTGCAGTAGCAAAATCCAAAGTGAACAAGTTTAAAGTCTCCACAGCTCCTACTTGGCAGGACCCTGGGTCCATCCTGCCTGAGAGAGCTGAGAAGTGACCCACATCCCAGTGAGAAGTTAGCATAGAAATTAATCAACAGAAGTGGTAACTTGAGAAAACTGTGATTTGAATCATATGCTCCATTTTAGTTCAATGTTGGTAACAGATGCCCTTTTAATCTTGAGTGCCCCTTAAATGTTTCTCTCTCTCTCTCTCTTCTTTTTAAAAGGCAGCTTCAGGGAAGAGTGAGCTGGAGTTGGTTGGGGTTTATTTTATTTTATTATTATTATTATTATTTTGTTTTTGTTTTTGTCAGTTTGTTTGCTTCTTTGTTTTTGGATGTTTGAGTTCAGAGAATCCTTGCATCAGGGCCTGTCTCTGCGGGGGCTCCTGTCCATCCGTTTCGTGCTTTTTATGGGCTATGTCAGCATTCTGGGTTTGGAAAGATACAGATCCTGCCAGTGTTGTTTCCCGAGGGCCAGGGGTCATCACTGTAGCCAGATTCAGTGCTGAATTGTTTAGCATCGGGTGGGCATCACACACTCCCCTACTCCCCACCCAGCCCACCCTCGAAGCCCCTGTGTAGGTTGGAAGGGAGGTGCGAAACAATCAGATCCCCATAGATACAGGTTCAAGTGCTTCAGAAGGAACACCTTCTGTTGAAAGACTTGAACTCAGTCACACATGGACTTGAAGGAGGGAGCCAGTGCCTGGGCATTTGCTGACTCCTTGTGGGCTTCAACTAAGAACAGGTTTGCTTCAGAACAGTAAAAGCTGTTTCAGTGACTTCCTCTGATGGCCCCCGTTCTCCTCTCCCACAGTGGGCAACTGGGAGGCTTTGGGCTGGGGTCCCGTATTTCAGCTGTTACCGTATCAGACCCAGGTTGAGCGTCAGTGTCTCAGTGGTCGATTTTAGCAAATGGACCTACGGAAGGCAGCAGAGTGCAGAAGAGTCTCTTTGAGCATGGTGAGGCCCCAGAAGCCACACCCGGGAGGGACTGCCCTTCTCCAGTGGCCTTGCTAGCCTGGAGGCCATCAATCCCCAGGGTGTGGGGGAGCCAGAGAGAGCACACCTAGTACTCTCACTCCCCTTGAGCTCCTCATGATGCACAGCCTTCATTTTCTGCCGTCTTGGAGGGTCCGGCCAAGTCTTTTTAGTGACTCTCACCCTGGGGTGGTCCTCTGGAAGGGGGCCCCTCTGGAGCAGCTAGACTCACCCTGCCCACTGTCAAACCGCTGCGTGTAGGAATGGCTGACGAGGAACTGTGCGAGGCCTCGGTGCCCCTTGGCTCCTCACAAAAGGAAAGGTTGGAAGGAGGTCACGGGAGGAGCCCCTGGGGGCGTGTCCTGTCCCCTCCCAGAACAAGGAATCTCTGCAGGCAGATGGTCTGTGCTGCAGCTGGGGGCCCGCAGCCTGGGTGTGGCAGACACTCCTCTTTGGAATGCCTCCGTGGCACGGCGAGTCGGCACTCCCTCTCCCCTCTCCGTCTCAGTGGCATGGCACAGGTCGCCCGTCAGCCCGGGCTTCCCTGTGTCGACATGCCTTTGCCCTGGCTCCAGCTCAGTGCCCCATTCGGGCTGATATTCTTTTGCTGGGAAGGAAAGAAGAAAGTGACATCCCGGAGGCAGCTACATGTGTCCAGGGAAGGGGGAGGTTGGAGGGGAGATGCAGGACTTCCAGGGGGCCAGGCCAGCTCAGAAAAATATAGGCAGAAGGAATAGAGAGTGAGCCCTGTCCACAGGCTGCGCGCGGCATCGTGGCTTGTGTGGGAGGTGCTGGGGTGCTGCAAGTACCTGATGGGGTCTTGTAGCTCACTCTTAACCTTGGGCCCAGCCCATGGTGAGAGGTGACCTGGGCACCCCTACAACAGCCTGCCTTGGAAGGTGGCCCCTGGGCCAGTGGGCCCGGGCTTCCCAGCTCCTGCCGAGGGCTTTCCTGGCAGGTGCCGAGGAGGTTCCCTAGCCACCTTGGCCAAGTTTCCATATGCCATTTGCCAGCGTGCGGGAGCTCGCTGCGTGCGCGCACGTGGGGGTATCTGAGAGAGTGTTCGTGGAAGTGGACAGTTTCTTCTCAAACAGCCCCAGGAAGTGAAAGGAGGGCTTTCCCAGCCCCCAGGTAGTCTTGGCCAAGGATCTGGGCCAATGATAAGAGTCCGCTTAGCTGGCCAACTTTGTGGCATCAGCTCAGAATAGAAGAGATGGTCACGCCTGCTTGCAGCCCCCTCCCTCTTCCCAGGTGTACACATTCCTCTGTCCTCTCACAGGGTGGTCTGGGGTTCAGTGGGATGGTCGGCTTCGGTCGCTGTCTGGTACCTCCAGGCTAGCTACCAGATCACCCCATTTTGCTGTAGCCTCGCTCAGGGTTTAGCCATTTGTGCTTGTGTTATGTGAAGTGGGCACAGCTCCCCACCGGTAGCAGGTTGTCGGTCTGTCTCTGCGCCCCGGGGCCGGGTGGGGCCCCGGGGCCTGAGCTCAGTGGCTCAGGGGTAACAGAAAGCCCTTGATCTCCCCCCTCCCTCGGCCAGAAGGACTTCCCTGGGTTTGTAGGCGTTGATCCAGAGTCATATGTCTTCTCTGGGAGATTGACAGGGAAGCCGGAGAGGAATGACAGTACAGGCCAAGATGCTGGTGCTGGTTTGCATAGGGAGGGCGTCCCTCAGGCCCTGGCAAGATCGGAGGCAGGCCCCAGCCTGGGGAAGGTCTTCCCACCACATGGCCTGCCCTGCCCTGCCCTCTCTGAGGGGGTTAGAGTCCACGAGACGGAGTGAGCCGCCTTCTTCTGTATATAGAGCGAGCCAGTACTGTGCTCAGGAAAACCTAGTCACTTGTCGCTGCTCTGTCTGTGACGTTTTCGTACACTGGTTTGCTACTCCGGGCACGAAACAAAAACAAAACAAAGTCGTTTCAAGCAACACTGTCGTTTTGGCAACTGGCTTTTCTTTTGGTGTGCGTTTTGTATTCTATTCTAAGGAATTCTTCATTTATCTTGGTGTTATTGTGGTGGAGAGAATAAGATAGTCTCATTTTTGCCAGGAAATGGGCACATGCCTCTGTCCCCGCCCCCATCCTTCCCCATTTGCTGTGCACTGGGCAGATCCCTCCTGTCACGTCCCATCCCCCCACTCCCCCACTGGCTCCCTTTAGAACCAGTCTTTGTGAGCCTCCTAGACAGCAGCAGGGGGAGTGCCCTTGCCAGGCTGGTTCTTGGGTGGCCCTGTGCCCCCACCAGTTTTCTCACCTCCCCGGGGCATCTTGTAATGTATTTTCCTCTGTTTTGTAAAACCTTCTGATTGTGCCGAAATGGTTTCTGCAGTCACCTTTAGAAATAAGTGGTCATTCATTTGTGTGCTTAGCATTCTGAACTTTCAGTCTTAGCTTTTTCTGTTGTTGAAGATCCCTGAGCGGTCCCCTCACCATGGGACTTTACTGTTACAATGTTTTCTTCATTTACTCTGATTAAAAGATTTATGAGAACCCAGGAGTCCTGGCCTTCCTTTCCCAGAACCTTCTTAGAAGCCCATCTGCTTCGAAAAGTAGACAGAAAGGGGCCACTTGTCCTCCACACCATGGAGGGACCGCCAAGGGGCAGCTGGCGCTGTGCACAGCTTTGCCCCGGGAGCCCTGTGGCTGGCCCTGAGCTCCATGCACTGCCTGCTTCTGCCGGGGCTGCCCCGGATGCAACAGGCCTGCTTGCTTTTAGCAGGGACTGTCTTCTGGGGACATCTGCTGGGTTCCTGGAGCCCCACAGTGTGCTGGGCCATGTGGCATGACTGCTCTTAGAGGAGGTAACTTAGAAACCTGACATGTCCAGGGCCACCTTTCCCGGGTTCCCCGAGGGCCGGCAGGTTCCGTGCCAGAACTGTTCAGCACAGACAGACTGTCCCGTGGGGTGGGGGTGGAACACTATCAGCCCTGCCCCTTTGGGAACATTCGCACCTGCCTTTCTGAAGCCACGCACTGAGCAGCCCGTGGTAACCGTGAACAGGCCAGCCTGCCTTTGTACCAGACAGAGGCCCTACTTGGTGTTTTGCTGCTTCTCGAAGGGACACAGCTAGCCAACGTTCCTCCCCCCCCCACCCACTACCCCCGGTGCAGGTGGATCGGCTCGTTGGCTGGTAGTTGGGCACCCAGGCTATCAATGAGGCAGGGGCCTGCAGTCCCAGGCTACAGAACCACTAGCTCGGGTCAGGCTCTCCGGCCGCCCCAGGCTCTCCACCTGCAGAACAATAGTGTGCGTGGTGTGGTGCTAAGTCCCTCCACACGCATGACCTCCTGTAACCCCCACAGAGGCACACTGAGCTGACTGGCAATGCCCTCTCTGTCAGAGAAAGCAGGCTCTGGGCTGAAGGAGACGCTGGCATGCGAAGGCAGTTTCGTTAGACTCTAAAGCCCATGGGCTTTGCACTCTCCCTGGACGCTGCTGCCTGTCTGTGGTGCCCGGATTAACAAGGCAGACCCCTGCCCAGGGCTGCCCGCGCCCACCCCGAGAGGAATGGGTGGAGAGCCAGGCAGTGGTGTGGAAGGTGAGAGAGGTGGGGGAACCCCACGAGTGTGCGAAGCAGAGAAGCCAAACCCATCTTTTCTTGTGACCCCGGTGAGCCCCAGAGCGGAGCTGAGAGTGGACGCGAGGCCAGGCAAGAGCTGGCCCAAGGGGCAGGACAGAAAGTGGCTGCTGGAAGGAGGTGAGGAAAATTGGTCACACGGCCTTTCCGTGTGGCTCCCTTTTCAGAAAGAGCTGTTGGGGGCAGCTGGGTGACTCCGTCAGTTAAGTGTCCAACTCTTGGTTTCGCCTCAGGTCATGATCTCATGGTTTGTGAGTTCGAGCCCCACATCAGGCCTCGTGCTGACAGTGCAGAGCCTGCTTGGGATTGTCTCTCTGCCCCTCCCCCTCTCATTCTCTCTCTCTCTCTCTCTCTCTCTCTCTCTCTCTCTCTCAAAAATAAACAAATAAATAAATAAGTAAATAAACTTAAAAAAAAAAAAAGAAAGAGCTACACACCAGTGACCTAGGCCATGACCTTCTCTCCCCTGGCCTAGCGAGTCTGCTTCCGCCCGCCGCCTCTGTTCCAGTCTGTGTCCCGTGCCGCAGGCGGCAAATGCACATCTGCCTGCATTGCTTCCCTGGGCCCCGCAAACATCTTTCGCTTCATCTCCTCTCCCCCACGCCTCCCCCCTCCCCCGAGAACCATACACAGGGAGAGAGACCCTTTGCTCCAGCCCACTTTTCACGCAGTGACGTTTTCCACTTCCTTTTCTCTTTGTGCGGGTTTCTCAGCTCCCCAGTCTCCCTTCTTGTCCAAAGGCCTGAGCTCTAGTGTCCACTCCTGGGCCAGTCTTCCCTGAGCTGCAGTCCGAGTTAGGTACTTCGGCTTGGCTCCTGCAAGCACCTGGCGCTCACTGTGGGGCACCATGCACCCCCTTGCTAGGTAATGCATTCTGGCTCCTTGTACCTCTATAGACTGAGCTCCTGGAGGGCAGGGATGGGGTGTGATTCGTTCTCCAGCCCGTGGGACAGGACCTGTTCCATAGAAGGTTCTCAGTGAACATCGATCTTACCCAGGAGTGCTGCCAAATGGTGAGAGGCACCACTGTCACCCCAAGGAGAAACCTTGCCACGCAAGCTGTCACCCATCCCGTGCATCCGTGGGTTCTCCCGCGTGGAGCCATGCGCCTTCGTTTGCCCAGGTGCCTTGAGCTGCAGCCTGGGGGCCTCCATGCTGAGCCTTCCCTGGACCCCTGGGTGGAGGGTGGGCAAGGCGTCCGGCTACGTTTCTGGATCCTTGGGAGCTGTTCAGTCCCCACCAGGGTCGTCCCCCCCGCCCCGTTCCCTGGGGGCACACGGGTTGGTGTTGGCACAGCCAAAGCCCCGCCTGCCCGTGGAGTATGTCCCCTATCCCTCGGGGGGGGGGGCGTAGGGAGCGGCTAGGGGTGGTTACAGCGTGATCCCCCAGTGAATTTTCCCCTTGTCCTGGTTTGCCAAGGCCGGTGGAGAGACGGAGCTACAGACGTCAGTCTGACAAACGCAATGGCTTATTCAAAGGATGTGTGGTTTGCTGACCTTGGCAACAGGCGAGGCCGGCCTCGTCCAAAGTCAAGGACTCCCTGTTACTGCCTGTACCCACCCCTCTCCCGGTCAGCATTCGCCCGGCATCCAGAGTGCACATCTGGGGTGTCTGAGTTGCCTGGCAAGGAGGTTTAAGTGTCTGCCAGGGGCGCGGTAGGGAAGGCTGCTCCTGTTGCTAATGGATGACCCGAAGGGCTCTGCCGCCCACAGCTGACTTCCTAACGTCAGTGCGGCACCTCTGGGAGTCTCCCAGCAAGGCGGGTCTGGGCAGGGAGGTTCAACGCTTCCTCAGCAAAGCTCTGACAGGTGACGGGGCCGGTGGCACGGGCTGCATAGGTGTTCTCCTTTCCAGCGAGGCCTCGAAAACCTTACCTCTGCTCCAGCTACCAGTGCTCCCTGGTCTCTCCTGCCTCCTCCTCCCCCTCCCCATTCAGGGGGGCCACCGGGGTGCCGCCTGCTCTGGCTGGCCCTTCAGCCATTCGTTTCCTACTTTCCAGGAGTCCCAAGTCCCTTTACTAGTCAATCTGTAGAAGACAACTCGGCTCTCCGGTCTCCTGCCTGCTGGGAATGGGGGGGCCTTCCTGTGCCCCTCCAGGATACACCCCTGGAGTTCGAGAATGTGGGAGCTGACAGGATACTCAGGCAGGAGCTCCTAGATTTTCCTGCGTATTAGGATCACCTGGGGAGCTTTCACAAAAAATCCCTATGCCCAGGCCTCGCCCCAGCTCATGATTCAAAGCAAACTTTTTTTGGTTTTGTTTTTACTCGAAGCTTCCAGGTTGTGAGTCATCTCTTTGACCTGACCCTCTACACCAGTGCCTTTTAAAAATAGAAATATTCAAGGCCTACCAGCAAGTAGGAAGACTAATACCTAAATCCAGCTCAAGGAGAAGAACATTACCAATGCCGTGGAAACCCACCCTTACACCGGAAATTTGGAGATTGTTCCTCAGAGCTTCAGGGAGTCTGGAGAAGGTCCTTAGGAGCCACCTCGGGGGGAGGGATGGGTGGGAGCAGAGTGGGTGAGGCTCTGATCTTTCCCCTTGCTTCCCCCGGAACAATTCTAGTTTTATTGTTTTGTACATTGAGGTCCTGTAAGTAATTTCATTGGGAAAGACATTTAAAAATCACTTATTTCCACGCTCACTAGTCCTGTCTCCACTCTCCCCTGGATAGGGGTTGTTCTGTAATAGCGATAGGTGCGCTTGGCCAGGTCCTACCTCTCTGAACTCCAAGGTGGCTGTGAAAACCACCAGTGGGGGAAAAAATGGCTTTATCAAGTCCTGTCCGATGTCAGGGGGCTCTGTTTCCAGACAGTGCAGTTACTCTGCATGTTCTCAGCGCACAGACATTACTTGGGGTTTTGACTACACTCACCCACTGTGCCTTAATGTGCCCCATGTAGTTGGGGTCTCTGGGGTGTGGAGGAGACATGATACCTCAGTTTTAAAGAATGTGTCTGTGTTTCATTGACTCTAAGACCTCTCCCCACACCTTGTCTTTTTTTTTTCACACGTTAATGCCTCTAAATTTGGGATGCATATGGGGTGCCTGGGTGGCTCAGTTAAGTGTCTGGCTCTTGACTTCGGCTCAGGTCTGATCTCACGGTTCATGAGTTTGAGCCCCGCATCAGGCTCTAGGCTGACAGCTCGGAACCTGCTTGGGATTCTCTCTCTCTCTCCTCTCTCTCTCTCCCCCTCCCCAACTTGCTCTCCATTTCTCTCTCTCTCTCTCTCCCAACAAATAAAAATAAACTTAAAAAAATAAATTTGGGATGCATCTTACAATCAGTGGCCTGACATTTTAATCAGCAGCTTAGTTGTCTTTTCCAGGGGCACGTAAAATCTGTGGCCATCTTGCATCTGAGGTGTCTTAGAGTTGCCGGGATGCCGTAATTGTTCCTTGCCCCATGAGAGTCCCCATCCTGGGAGAGAAAACCCCTTTGGAAAAACTTACAAACAAACTTGTCACCTATAGTCTTGTTCCAACCCTCCATCCTCTTTTTCTTTCCTGCCAGCATCCACACAAGCTCTCTGCTTCCTGACCAGAGGGGGGCTCACTTTGCTGGGCTACCTCTTGGGGCAGGGAAGGAGGCTGGGTGCACCTGTATAAGGAGCACACCATGCCCACCAACAGGGAATGAGGGAGGGAGGGAAGGAGGAGGCCAGAAAGAGAGCTGGGGGAAGAGCCAGACAAGCCAGGCCAGCCATCCCCGACAGCTCTGGTTTCTTTATTTCCCACCCACGGCCTGGCCAGACAGCTCAGGCTGCTTCCCTGGGGATTTCCCAGGGCTAGTCATTGCCAGAGGTGAGCGAGGAGGGCTGTAGGGGGAAGGGGCCCAGCCTTGCCCTGGGTTGACGTGAGCAGCTGCCTGGCCCACACAGAGGAAGACCGTGATTTCCTCACCTCCTCCTACAAGGCAGAAGCGTTGGGCAGTGGGCCTCTCAAGGAGAGGCAACACCTCGGCCTAGGGTAGTGTATACTGTGGGCATTGACCGCACTCGGAGATTGCCACCAACCATCCCTCAGTGCTGGCAGCCGCTCTAATGAAGCTTGGCCCTTGTAGCCTTGAGGCCAAGCTCTTCCAGAAGGGGAAGGAGTGTCTGCAGGGAGGTCCAGGGATACTTGAGCACAGGAAGAGGTTTTTGGGACGTCCCCTGCCCCCTCCCCGCCCCCCTCCCAAGAGCTTAGGAAGACACGATCAGCCTGGATTACAGCTGCCCTCATGTAACTGGGTTAAAGTGTTGGCCTACTTAGGCCCCTCCTGCGGTGGCCTCCTTCAAAGCTGATGAGGCCGATTAGGAGGCTATTTCTGAGCCCTAGTTGTGTACCCAGAAGCCTGGGGGCCGTCCTCCTGTGACAAGAAAGACAATAACTAAGGCTAGACGGCCAAGGGCAGGCTCGGCCCTGCCTGTGGGAGAGCAGTTCTGTCAGACCTCGTGTGTCCTTGTAAAACAAAGAGTCAAATAATGTCAAGTCTAAGCGCCTGAGGTTTGAACTTCAAACCAACCAGTTTTCAGCCAAAGACCTTGTCCTATGTCTTTGCCGTCTCCAGTCCTAGAGAGAGATGACAGGCAAGAGGAAGCCTGCCTCCATCGATGATCAATGATAGCCACCTTCCTCCATTCAGTAGGTGCTGTGCATTTGAGGGCTATTTTTGTTGACCTTCTCTGAGCCTCAGTTTACTCATCTGTAAAATGGAAAGAACATCAGTACCTGCTTCCTGGAGCCGGTGTGAAGAGTGACTAGATAAGGCACGTAAAGGCACTTGGCACAGTGCCTGGCCCCTTAAGCCCTGCTTCCATCAATGCCAGACGCCATCACTGCTATCGTTACCACCGCTACTGCCACCACCATTGCCACCCTCATACTCATCCTCATCGAGACGTCAGAGTGAACGCTAGAGAGCTCAGTCTCTGGAGCCTGACAAGCTTGGTCTGAATCGTGGCTCTGCCATTTTGTAGCCTAGGTGGCCTTAGATAATTGGTAACTTCTTTGAACTAGATTCTTATTCTGTAAAATGGGAGATTTATAAGGCTGTTGAAAAGTGGATGCCATGGTTCTTACCACACAGTAAGCACTCGATCAATGCTGGCTCTTTTAATTACTTAAGGAATGATCGTGATCAGTGGTATCAGGGGTTGGGGTAGGGAGGGATGAGTAGGTGAAGCACAGAGGACTTTTAGGGCAGTGAAACTGTTCTGTATGCTACTGTAATGGTAGATGCATGTCGTTATACATTTATCCAAACCCACAGAATGTACAGCATCACCAGTGAAGCCTAATGTAAATGCTAGACTTTGGGTGATAACGATGTGCCGATGTAGGTTCATCATTTGTAACAAATGTGCCACTCACGTGTGGGGATATTCATGGTGAGGAGGAGGCTGTGTGTGGAGGGCGGGGTGGCAGGCAGTGAGTATATGGGAACTTGCTGTACTTTCTGCTCAATTTTGCTGTGAACCTAAAAGTGCTCTAAAATTACAGTCTATTTGAAAGAAACGGGAAAGAAAAAGGTGATCGAACTAGATTGTTATAAATCTGGGATGTTAACCATAATCCCCATGGTAACCACTAAGAAGATAAATAAAAGATACAGAAAAGGAAGAGGGAATCAAAATGATTCACAAGGGGGAAAAATCCATCAGACACAAAACAAGGCATAGGAACTGAGGAACAAAAAAAAGATATGACGTACAGAAAACAAATAGCACAATAGCAGAAAAAAAATCCTAAATAATTAGTGACTATCACTAATCACTAAATGTAAATGGGTTAAACTTGCCAATTAAAAGAAATATGTTGGCAAAATGGATGTGAAAAAGACATGACCCCACTTATATGCTGCTTACAAAATACTCAGATTAGACCCGAAGACACAAATAGGTTGGAAGTGAAGGAATGAAAAAGATACTCAGTAGAAGTAATGGTTACCAAAAGAGAGCCGGGGTGGCTGCATACCAGGCCAAATCAATTTTAAGTGAAAAACTGTTACAAGAGGCCAAGAAGGGCATTTTTATTGATAAAAGGCTTGATTCTTTGAGAGGATACAATTCTGAACACACAAAACACCAAACAGATTTAAAAGATCACAAGGAAACACTGACAGAATCAAAGGGAGAAACACTTCTATAGTAATAGGTGGAGACATCTATATCCCACTTTAAATAATGGATAGGACCCTTAGACGATAATAGGTCAATACGGAATGGAAGACTTGAAGACCACTATAAACCAACTAGACCAGAAGACATACACAGAACACTCTACCCAGTAAGAGCACCGCACACATTCCTCTCAAGTGTACATGTACCATTCTCCAGGATGCACCATATGTTAGGTTATAAAACAATCCTCAATACGTTTTAAAAAGATTGAAATCATACAAAGCATCTTCTGTGATCAAATGGAATGAAGCTAGAAATCAGTAACAGAAGGAAAACTGAAGAATTGCAAATATGTGGAAATTAGACAACGCACTCTTAACCAATGGGTTAAAGAAGAAGTCACTAGGGAAATTAGAAAATGCTCTGAGATAAATGAAAATGAAAATACAATATACCAGAATGTACAGGATAAAGTGAAGGCAGTGCTCAGATTTGAATTTATAGCTAGGAACACTTTCATTAAAAAGGAAGCTCTGAAATCAACACCCTAACTTTACATCTTGAGGAAGTAGAAAAAGAAGGGCAGAATTAAATGAGAAAGAGAATAGAAAAATATAGAATCGGTGAAACCGATAATTGGTTCTTTAAAAAGATAGACAAAATTGACAAAACTTTAACCAGACTCATTAAGAAGAAAAAGACAAATAAAAATTGGAAATGAAAGCAAGGGTGTTACCACCAATTTTACAAAAATTATAAGGCTCATCAGAGAACACTATAAGCGGTTGTATACCAATAAATTAGTCTTCAGGAAATGGACAAGTTCCTAGAAACATACAAATTACCAAAACTGACTCAAGAAGAAATACACATCCGAATAGACCTATCAGTAAAGAGAGTGAATCAGAATCAAAAACCTCCCAACTAGGAAAAAGCCCAGGCTTCATTGATGAATTCTACCAAACATTTAAAGATTTGACAATAATCCTATTCAAACTCTTCCAAAAAAAAAAAAAAACCAGAAGAGGAAGGGACACTTCTAACACATTCTATAAGTCCAGCCTTACCCAGATACAAAGGCCAGATAAAGATACCATAAGAAAAGAAAACCACAGACCAGTATCCCTTAGGAATAAAGACACCAAAGTCCTCAACAAAATATCTGCAAACCAAATCCCACAGTACATTAAAAGGATCATACCACAGCCCCACGTGGGATTTATCCCAGAAATGCAAGGGTGGTTCAATATAAAATCAACCAAGGCAGCTCACCACATTAATAACAGAACAAAGGGGGGAAATGGTCATTTCAATAGACACAGAAAAAAGCATTTGACAAAAGTCAACACTCTTTCATGAAAAAAAAACATTTAACAAACTAGGTTTGGAAGGCAAGTTCCACAATGTGATAAAGGGCATTTAACGAGAAACCCGCAGCTAATATCATAGTTGGTGGTGAAAGACTGAAAGTTTTCCCCTTGAGGTGAGAAACAAGACTGTAATGCCAGCTCTCACCTCTGCTATTCAACATTGGAAGTGCTAGCCAGAGCAATTAGGCAGGAGAAAGAAACAAAAGACACCCAGAATGGAAATGGAAAAAAAAGTGAAAGTTTATTTGCAGGGTGATAGGATTCTTTCTATATAAAATCCCATAGAATGCACACACACACACACACACACACACACATACACACACTACTAGTGTATAAGGAAGGAAGGAAAAAAAGAAAGTTCATTGCAAGATATAAGATCAATGCACGGGGGCACCTGGGTGACTCAGTTGCTTAAGCGTCTGACTCTTGATTTCTCAGGTCATGATCTCACGGTTCTTGAAATCAAGCCATGCATTGGGCTCTGTACTGACGGCAAGGAGCCTGCTTGGGATTTTGTCTCCCTCTCTGGCTGCCCCTCCCTTGCTCTCTCTCTCAACATAAATAAACTAATAAATCAACGCACAAAAATCAGTGGTGTTTCTATACACCAATAATGGATTATATATCAAAGAAGTTAAGAGAAACAATTCCATTTACAATAGCATCCAGGGGTGCCTGGGTGGCTCAGCTGGTTGAGCATCCAACTTTCGGCTCAGGTCATGATCTCGCGGTTCGTGAGCTTGAGCCCTGTGTCAGGCTCTGTGCTGATAGCTCACAGCCTGGAGCCTGCTTCGGATTCTGTGTCCCCCTCTCTCTCCGCCCCACCCCTGCTTGTGCTCTCTGTCTTTCAAAAATGAATAAACATTAAAAAAAATTAAAAGAAAAACAATAGCATCCAAAAGAATAAAGGTCCTAGGAATAAATTTAAACAAGGAGGTAAAAGGAAGACCTAAATAAATTGAAAGGCATCTCATGCTTGTGGATTGGAAGACTTAATATCGAGATGGCAACAGTCCCTAAAGCAATCTACAGATTCAGTGCAATCCCTATCAGAAGTCCAGTGGCCTTTATTTTTGCAGATATGGGAAAGCCAACCCTCAAATTTATAAGGAATTTCAAGGATCCTTGGAGAGCTCAAACAATCGTGAAAAAGAAAAACAAGGCAGGAGGACTCACACTTCCCATTTCAAAACTTACGACAAAACTAGAGTAATCACAGGTGCCTGAGCCTGAGTGCCTCATTGGGTTAAGTGTCCAGCTCTTGGTTTCGGCTCAGATCATGATCTCACAGTTCATGGGATCGAGCCCTGCATCAGGCTCTGTGTGGACAATGCGAAGCCTGCTTGCGATTCCCTCTCTCTCTGTCTGCCCCTCCCCTGCTCACTCTCTCTCAAAATAAATAAATAAACATTAAAAACAAACAAAACTAGAGTAATCAAAACAGTATGGTAGTGGCAAAAGGGTAGACACAGACCAATGGAATAGCATTGAGGGCCCAGAAATAAACCCAAACCTCTATGGTCTATTGATTTTCAACAAGGGTTCCCAAACCATTCCATGGGGGACAGAATAGCTTTTTTAGCAACTAGTGTTGGGACAACTGGATATCTACATTCAAAAGAATGAAGTCAGGCCTCTACCTCAAACCACATGTAAAAATTAACTCAAAATAGATCAACAACCTAAATACAAGGGGTAAAATTATTAGAAGAGAGCATAGGTGTACATCTTCATGACCTGGGACTTGGCCATAGATTCTTAGGTTTGACACCAAAAACATGAGCAACAAAAGAAAAACATAGATACACTGGACTTTATAAAAACCTGAAAGTTTTATTCCTCAAAGGACATTATAAAGAATGTAAAAAAGACTGACTACAGAGTGGGAGAAAATATTTTCAAATTACTTCTCTAAGGATTTAATACTCTCTCTCCCTCTCTCTCCACACACACACACACACACACACACCATATACATATGGTATACACACATATACCATTATATATACACATATATATATATACACACACACATATATGTATACCATTACAACTCACACATACATATACCATTATATATACGTGTGTGTGTATACCATTACAACTCAACAAAAAGACCAAAAACCCAATTAAAAACTGGGTAAAGGACTTGAATAGACATTTCTCTAAAGAAGATATACAAATGGACCAATTAGCACATGAAAAGGTGTCTCGACCTCACTGATCATTGACAAAATGCAAATCCAAACCACAGTGAGGTATCAGTTCACACCCATGAGGATGACTATGATCAGACAGATACTAACAACCGTTGGGGAGGATGTGGAGAAATTGGAACCTGCATATATGAGTGGTGGGAATGGAAGATGGTGCAGCCAGCCACTGTAGAAAAGATTGATGGCTCCTCACAAAGTTAGACGTAGAATTTCCCTATGATCCAGCAATTCCATTTCTAAGTATACAGCCAAGAGAAATGAAAACGTATGTCCACACAGAAACCTCCGTAGACACGGATGTTTATGGCAACATTATTCAGAAGAGCCGAATGTTTGAAGCAGCCCAAATGTTCATCCGTGGATTGATGAATGGATGAGCCAATTGTGGTATAGCTATATAACGAAATATCATTCAGCCATAAAAATGAAGTACTAAAACACGCTACAACTTAGATGGACCTCGAAAATATTATGCTAAGTAAAAGGAGCTAGTGACAAAAAGTCACATATTGTATGACTCCATTTGTAGGATATCTGACAATACGGCGATACGTGTAGTATGTAGATACGATACTATCCTGCGTATCCTACATATCCAGGATACGTAAATTCCGAGAGACCGAAAGAAGATTAGAGGTCACTTAGGGGTTGGGCGAGGGGAAAATGGGGTGTGACCTCTTAGTGGGGATGGGTATTTTGATGGAGTGATGAAAAAGTTGTAAACTAGAACTATTGTAAATACACTAAATATCACTGAATTGGATGCTTTAAAGTGGTTGATTGCATGTTATGTGAATTTCGCCTCAATAAAGACAATGTCCAACAGAGGAGGTGAAAGGAAAGGAGTGTCTTTTTACCTCTCAAGTCCCGCTTGCAGGACGCACTGTGTAGCCTGCCCTAGAATGAAGGGTGTTGCCTGCACTTGCCCAGACTAGGGCAGACCATTAATGATTTCTAGTTGGCCTTCTCCAAGTCCGCAGATTCTTCTGGAGTGGTACAAACCCAAATGGAGGAAGAAGGGGCCACTGAGGCCCATCTACCCCACTGGAGCCATCCCATCCTATTTGAACAACTGTACGAACCCCCTGCCCCCTTTTCAACCCCATCATCCATGTGTACCATGGACCACATATGCTAGGCAAGATCAACAAGGACCAAGTCACCAAGGGGCACGGCTTCATAGACAGAGGTCACGATGGCCACCCACCGCCATCCCTGACCACAGTTCTGGGAAAGGGGCCATCGCCGAGGCCTAGGCTAGCGGGGCGGCAGTGTCTCCATGCAGAGTTCCTGGAATTCGTTGGAATGTTTGAAGTAGAGAAAGTTTAGGGAAATGTCTGCATTACTCGCACTAGTCTTGTCCTTCAAAGAAAGATGGGGGTTGCCCGCCCTTTCCAGTGCATGACACCCTTTCTACTCGGCCAGGGTATGTGGGAGTGGGCAATATGATTGCCCCATCCAGCTGTTCGGTCAACCCCCATCTCCTGTGCTGATACGCACAAACGCGCTTACATGTGTGGACACATACCGTGTACCTAGGGTCATTCCAGAATGAATGTTTGGATGGAAATGCTAGTTCGGTGAAAAGTGACGATAGCAACTTTCAAACCTGCCTGCTGTTTCGGCAATGGCTGCAGCCCTCAGCAGCTTCCTGTCGGTTGAAATGTGATTTACACGTTCTATTGTGTACCAGTTGTGTTTCCTGTTTTACAATTCCAAATGTAATCCTGCCTTCCTGGCCTTTCCACGTAGCAGGTGAAAGTCGCACTGAAAGTCACTCTGATTTTCCTCTCTGGGTCAGTTACCGCTACCGTCCTCTCTCCCTTCCTGCTCCACGAAGAGATTTTTCTTCCCTATGGGGTAATTTTTTCACCGGTAGGCATACCATAAGCTTCCTTCTGTACCCTGGCCTCCAGGCTTGTTTGAGCAAACAGCCTAGTCTCTGTTCTGTTCCCTCTCTCCCGGATACGGGAAGGGCCTGAAGCCTTTCAGAGGGCAGCTTCGTGGCACAAAGCAAAACTTTCCGCCACAAATGCCGTCCTGCGTGTACAGAAGAATCCTGTTTCTTTTATAGTCATGTCTTTTCTTTCCCAACCACCTTGCATCTTCCTGCCAGGGAACAAGATGGCCAGCTACATTGTGGGGACAGAAGCAGTCTCCTCCGCTCAGCAAATCACGATCGTACGCAGTGCACGGTGCTGCTGACATGTTGGAGGGCCAAAGAAATGCCACCTGCCAACGGGGGAAGAAGCCACAGTTCTGCCCTCGTGCCACTCTGGGGTGTAAGCCGTTTAGGGGAACCCTATAGAGCCAGCCCGATGCGGCCTGGGCTCCAGTCAGAATGGCTTTTCCCAACCAGACCAAACTCGGATGCCCCAACTCCTAGCTCAGAGTGGACTGTTAATTTGCCTTACAGGATTACACCGTCTTCATTCTCAAACCAAGCACGGTTACCATACCTCTGTGGGGACGGGCACTCAGTAAATATTGATGGATCGCACTGAGCCTGACATTTGGGAGGAAAAGGCCAGAGTGGGAAAGGGAGGTGAAATGACAGCTTGCCAAAGGCTCTCAAAATAACAGCGTGTTGGGGCTCCAGCAGCGGTGTTCCGATTATCCTGTGGGACCTGGGGTTCTGTTCAATGGATCCATGCTTTCGTAAACACGTGATTCCAAAAGACGTGTGTGTACATGTACAGTATTTAAAAACTGCAATACAAAAAAAAAAACAAAACAACAACAAAAAAAACCCCAACAACCCTGAAATACAACTTGAAAAACATGACCACATACCTAACGTACATCCGGAATGACCATCGAAGGCCACCAGTGGGTTAGCAGGAGCTGTCGGGTTGACTCCTCTCTGTTCTCATGTCAGGAGTGCCTGAACTTCTGGTAGGCCTTGTCAGGCCTGGGTCAGAAGAAGGTTGTGACTGCACCAGGATTTCCCTGCTTGGGCCTGTATGCACACCCACGATGATAAAACAACAGAAGTAAGATCCCACCTCTTCTCCGTGCAAACTAGGACCCTCTTGCCGCCCAACAGCAATACAGAAACACATGGGGTGCCGAGGCTCTGAGTGCCTCGATGATCTGTCGCCCCGATTATAAGCTTTTATAGTCATCCAAGCAAGCCTCGTTCTCATTAGCTTTATACGTAACCGGTATGCATTTGTAATTTATCACAAACCACTGCTTCTAATCTCCTCTGTTTCACGTCATGAGACGTCAGCTGAGATTTGGATTAAAAAGCAGAGAGATTCTGGCACCGTGGAGGGAGACCAAAGGCTGAACAAATTACCGGCCCCTTGTGACACAGCTGTGTCCTTTTAGAATGGGGGCGTGAGCTCAAGGACGCCAGGGCCCTTTCGGTGAGCACGTAACGCAGCCACCACCCGCTGCGTGCTCCAGACTTAGCGCATCCTACATCTAACCTCTGTTGAGCTAATGTGATCATCTGTCACGATGGCAATCTGCAAGCGCAGGTCAGCGTTCAGTTCTATAAAGCGCACGGCCTCCAGGCCGGTTCACTGACGCGATTTGAGAATAGTACGATCTGAACAGGAGACAGTAAGGGTCAGTTTTCAACACAGTCACAACCAAGTTCTTGGGGCGAGGTCGACTGGCTTCGGAACAGCGCTGAGGATCTAAGGCAATGTCCTCCCCGGTCTGGAAAGATTTCTTTCAACAGGCCCGGGGTTTGGAACGGGGGGTCGTACCCTGAGCGACGGGATCAAGGAAGGCCATGTAACGTAGTAGCCAGAGCAGCAGACCCAGGGCCCGCCTGAGTCACGTCCTCCCGTTCAGGCATTCCTCCTGCACGTCGAAAGCCTGGGCAAACAGGTGCGAAGCCATGACAGCTAGCTGAGCCCAAACCCACAGTCGTCCTGGCTCTTGTGGTCAGAGCTGCAGCCAGCAGAAGCCATTCTCTGGGCACTCACTAGCTCCCTTGACTGGCAGCTCGGAAGCCGGGTGTGATTTCTGCACAGCGCACTTCCCCCAGCTCACACGGCTAGGACCCCTTGGGCACGAGAGTGTTTTCCATCAATAGGAAACTGCCGCATCCCATACAACCACACTTGTCCTCCGAGGTGCCTAGTGGGGCATGAAATCTAGAGAGGAAATGCTGGAGCTCTGTGAAGAATTTAGGTAGGTGGAGTGTGATTACTGAAGTTGAAATCTGTCCAGACCATTGAGTTAACCACTAATGCGATAAAAATGAATGCTGTGGGCTTGTTCAAGGACTTCATTCTACCTGAGCCCATTAATATTGTCTAAATCATTAAAAAATCCTGTGTACCATTAAACATGAATGATGGCACTGGGTAAACCTCGGGCAGATGGCCGCCTTAATGGAGCACCACTCAAAACTGCAGTGGCCCCCTAGGACCGGAGCTGGCTGTTTTTAGCTACTGTGATTGACATAAGCACATGTCCTCAAATTCACATGGGGAGCGGGGCTTTGGGGCAACATAACCGAAAATTATCCCGCACATACTAGCAATTAATCCCGAGATATGTATGAGACGGCATAGGATTTAGTACTGAGACAAGCCAGTGATTTAGAAAAAGCCAGAGATATTTCAGCAATGTTCTCGGTAGCCTTTCCATAGGGAGAGAGATCAGGCAACAGCTGATGGAGGTGGCACGCCAAGAGCTTTCTTTCTCTCTGTTTTTAAGGTTTATTTTGATAGAGCGTGGGCAGGGGAGGGGCAGAGAGAGAGAGGGAGACAGAGGATCCGAAGCAGGCTCAGTGCCGAACAGCAGTGAGCCAGATGCGGGGCTCGAACTCACGAACCGGGAGATCATGACTTGAGCCGAAGTCGGACGCTCAACCTACTGAGCCACTCAGGTGCCCCAAGAGCTTTCTTTCTCGACGCAGGCTCTCGTCTGGCCCTGGAAAGCCAGCAGCGCCTGTTGCCCTATGCTCAAGGCGTTCTCCCCAAGCCCCGGGTGGGGAGGAGAGCTCATACAACTCTGGAACCAGAAAAGTAACTGGTAATACGTTTGAACGTGTGGCAGGGCCTGGTGTGGATAGGAGTGTGGATGCTCTCTGAGGAGCCACATCTTGGGCATTTTTGAGATTCTGTCCCATACTGAGAACCTGGCAAACCTTGGCGGCAGAAGAAAGGAAAGACTTTCCACCCCGTGAGATGGTTCCTCCTGCTGGCTAGCGCTGGTGTCGCTCCCTACCAGCTCACGAGGGGGAAACACCCATCGATAACACTGTGATCTGGAAGGAATTTGGAGCCGGCTTTGTGCACATCTACACTACCACCGGAACTCAAGCCTGATGCTTGCCTCAGACCCGCGGCCGGGGCGGACTGTCCTATAAAGGCTGGACTCAGTCGCCAAGCCCGGATTCAGGGCTGGGCAAAAGGATGGCCCAGGCGGATCACGGGGTAGCTAGGGAGCAGCTGCGGGCAGCTGAGCTTTCCCGAGCGCGAGTTTGGAAAGACATCGGCATCAGGGCCGAAGTGTATGATTTCAAAGTCTTCCACAGTTTGCGTTTTAGTCAGAAGCCCCCACGAGACCAAGATCCTCATGATGAGGCAGGTTAAAGAAACAGACGACCGACGCTAACTCGGTTTTAACGTTTTATTGGGTAAATGATTTTAAAGATAGTAACAATAGTGTCAAAACTACTACAATCTTTCCACAGCCATACCTTACAGACCCACGTAAACCTTCTCAAGTTTCCTTTCGTTCAGTTTTAATATTTTCAAGCTATACATGTCATATAAAATGCCCATTTCCAATAGTTTCTTCAAACTATTAAGCAATTAAATGTGGAGGGCACGAGGATCTAGTTTATACCTGGAGGGGTGTCAGGTGATCTGTGATGTCTCATGGTAATCCAAAACCAGGGGACTAGGAAAGAAGGAAAAGGAGCTACTCCAGGTAGCTTTTGCTTGTTACGAGTCTCACCACTGTATCACCAAGAACTCAGTATGCTGGTGACCGATTCAAAGTAATTTCGGGGAACATATAAAACACTAAAATAACTTAGAAACTAGATCCAAATATTTCAAAAGTAATCGACTTTGATATACAAAAACAGTCAGAGGTGGTTACAAAAGTTTATTTTCTCAGTGCGTCTATGTACCAGCGCAGTTACTGGGTCCAGAGCAAAATAAAAGGCTTCTTTTCTTCTGAAACAGTAATAAAAAACAAGGAAAACATATCTTTGTATATAAAGGATCGATGCTGGTCTTAATAATGTAATCGGAAACCCTTAAATCGAGAGGCACACAATGGGTTTCTGCTTTTAAAAAATAAAAGGAAAGTCACCAGTTTATTTCAATGGAGGAGGTGCTCGCACCACTCAAATAAACTTAATTCCATTTAACATCACTAGCAAAAATCACTTAGAAACTGTACAAAAATAAAAAAGTGAACACATTTAATCCTGCAAGGTTTTTGTAAGGACTGGAAGGCAGGCTTTTAGAGCAGCATTTGGGCATGGCTGGGGGCTTCTTTGGTTTGATCTAACACACGTTAAGAGACGGAGCCCTATTCCAGATGACAGTTTCAAATTTCCTGCACATTTGAAGACATGAAAAGAGGCCAGTATACAAACTTCCGGTGTGCTGGGCGGTGGGACTGTGTGTGCTGCGCTGAAAATCTTACAACTGCTTTACAGGGGGTTGGCGGGGGGGGCGGGGAAGAGCGAGCCTTGCACTTCCTCCATCAAATACACCGACCTCTTGCGGCAGGGGAGACTGAAGCGGGTAGTAGCACATTCTCGTGCAGTCCAAAGGCCACTTAATGCGGGGGAGGGGGCACAATTGTTCTTTTAGAATCTGGTACCTGGCTAACCTTGTTTAAGAACAAGAAAACCTTCCAGAAACGGAAGCCTTTTGCTACATACCAAAAAGTAAAACGCGTTACTGTTTTTCAAGAGGAAAAATACCCAGTTGCATTTAAAAACAAAAAACAGAAATGGAACTAATTAACATTTAAAAGGGGGGGGCAGTGTAAACTTTGTGCTACTCAAATGAAGTTCAAGTATTACTTCCGAGCTGTTTAAAGATCGCTGACTTATACAATATTCTGGTGATAAGAGTGCAATTCACATTTGTGTTTCTGAACAAATAAACCACAACTGGCTAAAACAACCTGTGCAATCAGAATCTTCGTCTGAGTTAAAGACACATGCTACATATTTCAACATGTTCGAAGTGAATTCAAACCACATATTTGACAGCTTTGTAGTATACGACAGAGGTGAAAGGGTCTAGCGTTTGTTTGTTTGAAGCACACCATTACAGTTTGTATAACACCCTTTACAAAGCTACAAAGTCTTTTTAGTCAACAGCTAGAGACAAAAATGCACTGTGCATTAATTTGAAAACAAAAGGAGACAAAACTATCCTTTTCCCCCAAGCCATGGTGGGAAATATTGCTGACCTCGTCCTCTGAAGCCTGCAGGATGGTTATTTCTTCAGTATAACATTATTACACTGGTTTAAGAAAAATCTGTATAACATCTGCATATATCAAGAATTTTAAAAAATCTGATATGATTTTAGAGTCCGCATGACCAGTCACGTGACCTGCTCAAGATTGATTAGCACCGTTAAATACATAAACACACATATGTGTGTATGTATGTGTCAGTATATGTATATACACACACACACATATGTATGTCATAGATCTTTTCTTTAAAAAAAAAAACAACACAACAACTTCTAACCATGAGCTCACTCAGGACGAGGAGCCTGCTGAATTGATGAGATGATGGATAGGATGGGTCAATATTGGTCTATTTTGTCTTTTCAGTTTGCTTGTTTTATTTACTCCCCCCCCCTTTTTTTTTTTTTTTTTTTTTTTTTTGCAGCAGACAATAGCATTCAGCTTGTGCTCAGTTTCCCTATAAGGGCAAGAAATAAGTCTCTATTAGGTTGCCACTTGGTTTTACACTGAAAGACTAATCTGCTCCAAAATGCTCCCAAGTAGAAACAAAAGGATTCAAAATCCCTTTCAAAAGACCAACAGCTAGCTTTCTCTGACTAATCTCAATGCTCAGTGAAACCGGCTACCGAGATTGCATTTCAGGCTAACAATTGGCTTCTTAGTTAAGGCATCACAACTGAAAATGGTTATTTCAATAACGGGGGCTGTGGATGAAGGAATACCAACCAACTTCTAAGAATGCTCATCAAAAACTAAAGCGGTGTGCTTTACCACAGCGGCAAGCAGAAGGGATTCAGGCAGTTCCCTTGCAAGCTAGAAAAGGGTTTTTGATTCCTGAACTAGCAGTCTGTCGCTTGTCACCTAAGCTCTGCCATTTTGATATCCAGTGACATCTCGTAGTTTTGGACTATATATTCTGCACCATACTTCTATTCCTCATTTGACATATAGTTTCCTGTTTGAAAAAAAAATTACACACCCACCCACACACATGTGTGGGCATACGCATGCGCGCGCGCGCGCACACACACACACACACACACACACACACAGTTATTATAGTAAAGTGAAGGTAATCTTTCTCCAGAATCATCTGTCATTTTTCCTGGGGATGTCCACACGGACTTCCTACTGATGGTAGGAAGTTCTCTTTGTATGCACCAGGGGAAGAAGACCAGCCTGGCCAACGGGCTGGGCTCTGACGACTGTATCATCTCTAAATGCCATTTTTATAGGTGTGACATAACATCTTACCAACACAGTCAAGGTGTTTCTATCAGAAGTATGTAGTGCAGAAAGACTCCAGTATTGTCCCCAGGACAAACATAATCTGAAATCATGGCAATATATGAACTTTTGTTTCACTAGATTCTCTTTACTATTTTCTTTAAATAGTAGCTAGAATTGCCTCTGGCCAATCATGACTTCTTGAAACCTAAAGCTAACGAATTTAAATTAATATATCATAGACAAATGTCTCTTTTTGGTTAATTGCTCAAAATAAATTTTTTTTCACCTTAAAAAAATACTTAAGAGTAAGGAATTTGTCTCATCTGCTGTTTCACATATAGAAACAATAAAATTTTAGAAGAATATTTCTCTAAATTGCCTTCCCCACCCCAACTTCTCTCCTTTCCATTTAAGTAAATTCTTCTCAAAGGCACTAAATTCTGTATCTGCTCTCTTCCTGATATTTGTTGCTCTTCAAAATGATTTCTGTAGCATATTTGAAAGGTAGCTTGCACTTTCTTAAAACAGTGTTGTAGTTTTGTTTGTAAGTTGATTTTATAAAGTGATGAGGCCATCTCTTCCATGATAACCATCAAAATAGGCATAAATGGTTTCTCACGCTCTGTGACAAGCCCTATCATGGACTTTCGAATGTTCTATACTAGAACTAAAGTTCATATATTTCAACCATGGGAAAAACACACACCTAAGGAGTGAAGATCCACACACTAAGCTCTCATAGCAAAATGAATTTTAGGCAAATTCCAGAGTCATATACAAATACCTGAATTTGATATGAATTGCTCCCAAACTCAGCTATCAAAAATTATCTATCTCACTGAAGAAAACTAAAGAAAAACCTAAATAAAATCCTTAAAAACTGCACAATTTCTTCCATCCACAGTTGAAAGAAGGAGGGAAGAGAAGACAGAAGGGAGGAAGGAGAGATGACAGGGAGGAAGGCAAGAAGGACAGAAAGACAGAAACCTGATTGAGAGAGCAAAGCAAAATCCTACGCAATATTGTGAGGAAAGAAAACCCCAGAAGTTACATATGCTGCAAAAAAAAAAAAAAAAATCAATGACCTAAAATAATAAAACAGAATCTTCTTAACAAATGCCATTTTCCTACCCGTTACCATGATGATCTTAACAGACAATGTCCAAGCTTCATCATGGCAACGGAAACTATCATCATAAAATGGTACAGTAAAAGAGATAGCTAGACCAAGAAGGGGTAGGGTCTCCTGGGAAGAGGTCTGCAGAGAGGCCCAGTGACTGGTTGTGCGGCTCATTGTCAGGAATAATGGTTGTATGGCGGAAGGGGATGCCCAATGCCATTTTGGAAATGATGATGCTGGCGGTGAGCAAGGTATTCAGCATAGCTCAGGGTCATCTTTTCACTACGGTACCTGAAAAAGTCAGGGAAGAGACAAAGTTAACATGAAGAAACAGATGACATACTGAACTCAGAGCTAGGATGGACCTCAGAGATAACCTTACACAACAGGAAAAACAGAGGTCCAGAGACAAGCAAGTGACTCGCCCAATGTCACACAACTAAGTAGCAAGGCTGAGGTCAGAACCCAAGAATCCAAAGTCTGAGTCCAGCGCTCTTTTCTACTCTACCCCTCCTTGTTTGAACTGCTCCTGCTTGACCTCTCCAGTATGATACCACCCACCGCTCCCTTTCTAAAGCTCTCCCGTGTCAGGGGTTCTACAATAACGCACTTCCCTGGTTCTCCCCCGCCCCAGCCCCGTCTCGCAGACTGCTCCTTATCTCTCTATTCCTCCTGCTCCTTCCTGCCTTGTCAGACTTTGCTGTGTTTCTGCCTTCGGCTCTTTTGACCCCATGCTCTGTGTCCCCTCCGTGAGCCCTACCTTTACAACTTCAACCATGACCTCTTGACAGATGATCCCAAGTCACCATCTCTGGCCATGACTTCTGCACGTGTACGTTTTCGGTGACATACCGGACGTTTCTACACAGACACCCCAGGAGGCGCTTCAACTCCAGAATCAGTGCCAAAACGGGGCTCTCCTCCTGTGGTCCCTCCCTGGGTCAAAGGGATTGCCTCGGTCCTTCTTTTCTACATAAAGCCTTGACTTGTTCCTGTTCCTTACTTCTGAATGATGTTACTAAGTCCTGTCATTTCTTGCACGGTGTTTTCTCACCTGTTTCCTCCTTTCTTCTCATCCTCCCGCCACAGCTCTTAGTAAGGTTCCCATTTCACCTCCTTTGGATTGCTCCCACAGCTTCTTGGGTAGCAGTAACGCCTCCTAATTTTCCTGTTGCCTATTCCAGTCTTACGCCTTCGCCAAATCCATGTGCTTAAAACCCTTCAATGGCTACTAACTGCCTGTAGAATCAGGTCTCAATTTCTTCATCTGGAACTCAAGACCCTCCGTCATATGACCCAACCCACCTTCTCGGCCGTGTTTTGCTCTAATGACCACCTCCTTACAGATCTATTTGAAAGACCAGCCGCATCTTACTGTTGAACATTCCTCAGAACTTGCCTCGACTCACTAAATTAATCCCTCCCCCCGTCCCTCAAAGAGTCTACCCATTCTTCAAGCCCAGCCTCAAAACTATATCCCTCCTGGAATATTCCTCTTTCCCTACTGTATGATCTCATACCACCCATCACATTCTGCCTTATATTAATAATTATTCTTGTGCATGCCCTTCTATTCTCCTAGGCTGAACCCGGGGAAAGCAGAGAGGAAGGCATTTTCAAATCTGTAACTCCTCAGAGCTGAGAAAAGTCCGTTTTTAGACTGCAGGCATTCAGTGTGGTTTTACGGAATTGAAACAAATGGAAACAGCAATCCATTTTCCTAAAATGTTGGGTATTTAAAAAAAAAAGTATCCTTATAATCCCACGTAGAAATGTATTTGGCATTTGTAAGTCTAGCTCAACTGTGATTTCTAGTAAGCTTTCACGGTAGACTTCTATCGCTGCCCACATCCTAACATTAAATTCAAATTTAAGGACTGCTTAGCAGAATCCGGGGCTTCTGCTAAGCCATTCAAAAGCTAGCCAATCGCTAATTCAGGTGACTTTCATCTATAATGTAGTTGAAAAAGGCTCAGAGGGCTTGCTCATGTAAAGCCAGAGTAATCGCAGACAGCTAGAGATGGGAAGGATGGGTTCGTACATCATACAGGCCCTACTGCCCACCAGAGTTCACTGTATCCACCCTCAGTCCGGCCCTGCCATTCATTTCCATTCTGTTTCAGAAAAGAGAAGCAAGTAAGAGAGACCAAAGAAATCAAAGGGTTATAGACATACGCATCAAAATGTCCTGGTTAGCCTTGCGCTAGAAAATGCCTTCTGTACCTGGTCAGTTTTATGGTTTTCCTGAATTCATTAGTAATCGGAGCTTTGTAGCCTCCTTTCCTCAGCAAGGAGTCTATGGTCTGAATATGGTCCCATCCTGTGGAGAGCAGACCAGATAAAATACCAGTCAAACACATGCAACAAGCACTTTCGGTTAAATACAAAACGACTCTGCAGACGGCAGCTATCACTGTCACCAAATGCCATCATGTCCTTTGGTCCTAAAAACAATCACACAGAAGGGCTACGGTCTCCTCCTGTACGGAAGCACATCTACCATCACACACCTTAAATTCTAGCTACCCATGATGGCCAACAACATTAGTTTGTTTGTTTTTTTTTAATCTCAAAGACCAGAAATCTAAAAGGCTGGCCATAACTGCTCAGTCATGTCTAGGTAGCAAACCACGGACACCGTACTCCCCTCTAACAGTGACACCTCTAAAAGGGAGGGAAAGGCCTAAATGTCATTCTGCCAAGTCAGCAGTAATTCAGACTCCCACACTAACTCATGGTAATTATTGTTCTTAATGGTATCTTCTGTGGTCAGTCAAGTGTTATTTGTGTGAAGTATTCAGAGGCATTTTTATTGGTTCTGACATGGGATGGTATACTAATATCCGAGGCCCTCTCTCTTCTGTAAGCTTTACGAAGCCAACAGAACTACAGGATTAAGACATTTTCGACAGCAACCCAAATAAATCTTCAGATAGCTGTCTTCAAATCTAACTCTCCTGTCTTGGGGATGGGGGGGGCAAAGGGGGGGGGGGAAATCTAATGATATTAGACTTTACTGTGATGTATCTCACATTTATATGAAACAAACGTGAGAAAACCAAATGACAGATGCTTTCTGATGAGAAAAATAAGCTCCATAAGATAAAGAAATATTCATTTCAACTAACATGAGATTGGAATTCAGTAGTGGCTAGAAAGGACCAGATACTACAGAGTGAAGACTTATTTTGTGTTACAGTGGTGGTTCATAAAGGTGTGTGCTACATCTGCAAAAACAAAAAAACTTTTGATTAGGAAGCGCAGAGCAGGCATATCAGACACTAATACTTCATTTAATCTCAGTGCTCCAGATCTTAATGGGAAACCTACAATGCTAATAGTAGCAAATGAGTAACAGGCAACCACCTAAGAATGAAACATTTGATACTGACAATGAACTGAGTGGCTGGCTGACTGTCAAACAAAAGGCTTGTTTGTGCCAAAAGGCTATACAGCACAATGGAATATGGGAATATGGCACTTCAAATTCGTAGCAAGCCATCGCCTAAGAATAAAACCCAAAGTTTACAAATCTTTGCTTTTGTGAAAGTACACTGTTGTGTGTTTTTGCTATCAAACTTTAGTGCAGGGACTCGACTCCTGTGTGAGGAATTCACCAATTTCATACAGACATTGCAGTGGCAGTGATGGAAGAATCACTTCTTATGATTTGACACTGATCAATTATCAGACATAACTGCAAGGTCAGATATCGCATTGCAATTTGTATATGTGTTCAAATTCTTCACCAGATCATACGAAATAAAGTACAACAATGACCTTGCTCCTTTGCAACCTCCGGTAGGTAGGTGGCGGTGCGTTTTGATCCTTTTTCATTGATGAATTCTATTCTAATGCCATGTACACCCACCTGAAAGAAATTGGCAGTTTTATTAGTACAGTCTTCTTCATAGAAACAGAAAGAAAAAGTTATAATTTAACTCTCAAGAGAATGCAATCTTCCTTTCCCCTTGTTTTTAGAAGGGCCTATCATTTTTCTCTTTCCAAAGCCCTGACTTTGGGTGTGAGGGCCGGTATGATGGCCACGGAGACAGAAAACATCGATTTATGTGTGCCCAACATGTGTTGGGCTATGCTACTCTGTTTGGAACCGGAACACCCATTCTGGGGCTTGTATGTAGAATGAGACAGCCGGTGGCAAGAATCCTGCCCCTGCTCCCAAACTGTGGCTCATGACAGTAAGGAACTAGACCAAGGAAGCTGACTCCCAAGAGACAGCAGATACACATCCTCTTTTCAGGTACAGTCGCCACTTCAGATTCAGTTCTGAAACTTGTGGGGTTGCTGACTCCCTTCCCAAACTGTTGAGTCTCTTTAAAACCTTGAGTTGTATGTAGATGAGCAAACCCAGGTAAGAGTGAAAAAAGCCAACCACCACCAGATCCGACATCATCACCCCATTCCATATGATATCTCTAAGATATATGTCATGGCTTACGGTGGGCCTGTGGCAAGCCCTCACTGTCTGTCTACATCATTACCCTTACATGCTACTGCTAAATTTACGAGTGATAGGGATTTCAAATCGCTTTGGGGCAGGGCATTTTTGCAGTTCCTTATCTATTAACACAGAGACCACTATAACTCTATGTGAAGCATGCAGACTTTTGGCGATGCCTTAAGAGAAGGGGTTCTCTGAGTGTGGGCAATTTCTGGCTAATGTTTTAAGAAAGTAATATACTTTTTCTCTGATTAGCATCTCGTCAGAAGGAATCTGTCTTTCCCCCTCATATCCTGCAGACTGGTATACAGAACTGAGGATCACGGGAGTTTCTTCTTTGTAAATGCTGATAGTAAAAATGAAATTTCAAAAGTATAACAACTCCAGTCCATTCTCCCAAACCTACAGTCGCTTTAGATCAATGGTCCCCCAGTGGAGTGTAAGGTCACCCAAAGGACTGGAGGGAGGATGTAAGACCAGGAAAACATTTTTATCCAGTAAAGAAGATTCTTTTCAGAGCAGGTGAGTGAAGTCATAGACCTGGGCTCTTTCCATCGATATGCATGTTGAGGTCTAGAAGAAGAGCAGGAGTCCCCGAAAACCTCTTTTGCTTGTTCTGCCCTTAGCCTGAAGTTTCCCAGTTTCTCAGGGAAGCAGAAGTCCTCTGAAAAAATCCATTTTGTCCTTTCCCCGGGGCCTCTTCACACATCCATACATTACAATCTGCCAGATCTTCTGAGAAGTTTGTTTTATGAAAGGCTATCTGTGTGGTGATTTCTTCTATTTAATATCAGTGTTCTTATGAATCTCCTTCTGCTGAAAATGCACTCAGGGCAGCTGTTTAGAAACTAACACAATAAGGCCTCCCATAACCTGTGGGAAATGACTGTGGACAGCTGAGAAGAAATATGAGGCTTAGCTATCAGGCATTTCCAGGATAAAGGACATCTACTAATCTCCCCAGTGTCTGACACGGTACTGACACAATGACAAATTTGCAACAGTTTCTGTATACGGACTTTCTGATCTGTGACTTTGAAGTCTCTTTCCTTCAACATGATCGGCTCCGTCGTAACTTGTTTTTAAAAATATACAGCAGAAGTAGCTTGTGCTCCCGTCCTTCACTGCAGTGAATCTTTGACTCAATTTATCAAAAATCTGTCATGTTAAAATGGGAAAGAATTTTGGTGTTTATTAAGGTGTCTAACCAAAACCGTGAGAGGAAGAAGAAGGTTTCGCTATTTGTGAGATGAGAGTGTTACACAAAATCATGGGTATTTAACTGGTATGGGGCGGGGGGAATGGGAGCCGTGAAGTTTATCAGAATCTCAGAAGGTTTCATGCTTCAGCAAGTATAGTTTGGAAAAAGAACAACTCTGCAGGTGATTTTTATTCTAGGTTAACTAGAAAGCCTCTAATAATCGGTTTAGCTCTGACAGATTGTGGCTGGGTATTGAAAAAAAAAGTGATTTAGGCAAATTGGAGGTGATTTAGACACTTAAATCCTTTCTTCACAGGAGTGCATTGTGTTTTTTAACAAAAATTTCAGAGAGTTTTAAGCCTAGTAATTTAACAATTAAAGGTGATTACGACCAGCTGCATGGTGTATGAACGGTATCTCACTAAAGCTTATATATGTGTGTGTGTAGATACATTTACAGATATATATTTACATATTTATATATATATGACTATGTAAGTAGAAAGAAAGAGGTGACAGAGGTTAAGACTGAATTGGAAAGACATGCTGACCAAGATAAAAATGACTCGTTTACTTCTGTATTTTCAGAAGGGCCCACCATTGAACTTAATGTGACCAAAAAAATAATCAAACTTCTCCCATTTAGAATTAGTACATTTACAATTTTTAGTTCTTTTCTGTGTTCCTAGGATTCTGAACAGTTGAAAGTATCTGTAAATTGAAATGTAAGTATGGTGATTTTAAAGTGAACCTTTTGTGAGAAGTAACTTATTTCATAGGTAAAAAAAAAAAAAAAAATACTCCAGAGTGACAGAAATTCAAAACCACAGTGACTCATTTCTTCAACCGTTGGAATCCAGGAGAATGGCAATAATGTTCTGACCAGAATCAAAGCATAATAGCTTTTTGTCACCTGTTGAGCAACAGCATTTTCCTTTACTCCCAGAACCACAGACGCCACCAAAGAGTCATACTGCGCAATCAAAACCGGGGAGTGGAACATGGCCTGCTGTGGAGAATGACCAAATGTGGCCAACCCGTGGAAATCAGTGGCTTTGCAAATTAATTCCTTTCGGCTGCAATGAGCGTGAAAACTAATCCCGTATTGTTTTGAGGGAGGAATGTGTCACCAGCTACGACTCCAAAATGCAACCCTCATATCGTAATAATCAAACATGATATTTGTATGATAATCGAATCCTCTGTTAGACTGGAGAATCCTTCGGCCTAGCTGCATCCCCAGAGACAAAGGCTATAGTGGCAATGATCAGCTAGAGAAGAGATCAGCTCACCAGGGTACTGAGATTCCCTACAGCAAACTAAAACTCTACCTCAGCATTGTAGTTAACCTTCCGTTTCAGGGATGAATAAGGAGGCAGCACCGGGGAAACCTTATGTCACCCCTAGTACCCCTAACATACACCCAACTGCCACTGCCCGAAGTACAGCCAGGTGGACAAAAACTGGGGACTTGCAAATCGAGCCTTATGGGAGTCAAATGTTATTAGAAGGTTTGAGGAAAAAAAATGCTTTCAAGGTCCATCAGCTGTGATAATGTCCTTTTAATCAAGACTGTACTTTTGCTAAGCAAAGCTATAAATCAATTCGAATGGTAGTAAATGAAATGTAGGACTTATAGATAAGAGGATATGGAATTAAACAGAGCCATATCTGTGTGTGCCGAGAGGAACATTAAGGCCAGTTCAACAGACTCCTATTGCATGCTAAAAAGAAAGTCCTATTTGTTCGGAACCGTTCCATAGCGAGTGATTTTTATTAATGCCATTATACATTCTTTCGTTTTTAACATCGCCCAGAAAGATTAAATATCAAGATTAATGTTGAGACCCTAAAATGTATCTTGATTAGTCTAGAGCTGATTATTCACCTGGCCCCGTCCTCCTTCCTCCCTTGTCCATGCCGCTTTTTGTTCACTCCTCTGTCAGAGAGCATGTGGGCCCAGAGAGAGAGATACATGCAAATTAATCAATTTTGCTACATAGCAAAAGGTTTCATAGGAGAAGAGATTATAAATAATGGCTAAAATGAAGCTTCTAGACTGTCTGCAGCTTTCATTTATCCTTGTTATCTGGTCCCTTGTTAGAAATGTGGCTTCATTTAAAACTATTATCCTCTAATGCAGCGACTCTCAACACAGGAGCATTTAAAAAGTGCCCCCTCCTACCCCATTATGACACATGTCCATATTTTGCTCCTCACAACTGCACAAAGTTCGATACACCTTAGTCTGTCTGTAAGGCAAGTGTAATCCACCAGCAGCACTACCAAAGGGCCTCACTTGTACTCGCAAGGCTGATCAGCAAGCCAACAATCTGGATATGCTAAACCATAAGAAGGAGTCATCTGGCTAAAAGCATCAGCGAGCATAAAGCGTGCTCTGGCTAAATCAGGTAGGCTCCATGCAAGCCGGGGATCATTTGGATCCACAATTACCTCCACAGTCCTGACCCTCAAAGCTAAATCTGCCCCTGAACACATCCCGGCCAATAAAACCAATCACCTCCTCAGGTTCATCCTGCCTTAGCAAATGCCACAGTTAGCCCCAAATGTTGGGTCTTAGTGACCAAATGTTGGGTTTCCTTGTAACACTATGGCCCTAACTTAGTCCACTGATTTTCAGTGGATTCACTTGAATTAAAAAAAAAACAAACATATATATATATATATATATATATATATATATATATATATATAATGTATATATGTATATATTTAAAAATATATATGTATATGTGGGTATGTATATATGTATATATACATAACATGTGGGTATATATATGTGTGTATGTGTGTGTGCGCATGTATGTGTGTGTGTGCATAGATATATAGATAGATAGATATTCAGGAAGTCAAGGAATTGAAAGTGCTTTGACCAGATCTTTGTTCCTGATATCATTTGGCAAAATATGCTTTGCAATTAACAAAACAGCCAGTCACTGGTCATTCACATAAGACTGACCTGCCAGGCTCAATATGCCAGTTCCATTGAACTGAATAAAAGGACTCTGTTCCTAATGAGAGAAGCTCAGGATATTTGGCACACCCTCTAACCTTTAGAGGCTGGCATCATAGGAGACACACATGCTCTTTCATGAAACAGCCCATGGTACCACGGACAGAAACAAGCACTGCATTGGACAGCCCATGGGTCTGACCCAGAGTCTCGAGTTTCTTATATTCTTGGGAGAAAAAAGCCATATGTGGTATTTCTCCTAAAAGCCCCAAAACCACAATGCCACACATTCCACTCTTTCCCTCATAGCCCTACAGAGGCTTCTGGACGCCTCCAGCTCAGCCTTCTGAAGACAGTGACTCTTCCTTCTCTCAGTGAAAACAAATTCACCATAAAAAAGGAAAATATTCCATTAATTCTTGGTCCTACTTTATGTGTATCATCTTGAATAATTCTCACTGGGGCAGGAAAAATTAAGATTTTAATCATAAAGGTTGATGATGATTTGTACAAATCCTAATGAATCACTTTCCTCAATCCTGATCCTAAAAACAACAAAAAAAGTAGATGACATATTATCCAGATCTGCGCATCAAATCCTCAGAGTTGTGAATCTGCACTACTTCAATCCACCCACCAATTTCAGAAGTACGTCTGAAATTTGGAAGGTGCCCATCTGATTAATAATGAACGCTTAAAAATTGTTAGCAATTAACACTTCAGAGTCTGGCCAAATCATACATCTTAAAAATAGCATTGTTGCAAATCATTTTTTTAACTCAGTTTTACTTCTGTAAACCTCAACAATCATAAACATGGATTTGTTTTTCCTGTTTATAAAAAGAGTATACACATATTACCGGGGGGGGGGGGGAAATCTCTTTAGAAAGGTACGAAAGAGAAAATAAAGATGTTCTGCAATCCTAGGACCACCTAGGAACAACTCTTGCCTTAGTGACTTGAAAAATAATGTCCTGGGGTGCCTGGGTGGCTCAGTCAGTTAAGCATCTGACTTCAGCTCAGGTCATGATCTCACGGTTTGTGAGTTCGAGCCCCGCGTTGGGCTCTGTGCTGACACCTGGGAGCCAGGAGCCTGCTTCAGATTCTGTGTCTCCCTCTCTCTCTGCCCCTCCCCTGCTCTCTCGCTCTCTCTCTCTCTCTCTCTCTCTGTGTCTCTCTCAGAAAGAAACATCAAAAGAATTTTTAAAAAGAAAGAAAGAAAAATAATGTTCTGAACCAACTAAGACAACATCACGGACTAACCTGTTAGGCCATTTTTTATTTTATTTTTTATATTTTTTAATTTACATCCAAGTTAGCATATGGTGCAACAATGATTTCAGGAGTAGATTCTTTAGTGCCCCTTACCCATTTAGCCCATCCCCCCTCCCACAACCCCTCCAGCAACCCTCTATTTGTCTCTTATGTTTTGTCCCCCTCTCTGTTTTTATATTATTTTTGCTTCCCTTCCCGTATGTTCTTCTGTTCTGTGTCTTAAAGTCTTCATATGAGTGAAATCATATGATATTTGTCTTTCTCTGACTAAGTTCACTTAGCATAATACCCTCTAGCTCCATCCACGTACTTGCAAATGGCAAGATTTCATTCTTTTTGATTGCTGAGTGATATTCCATTGGATATGTATACTAGCCTGTTAGACCGTTTTTAATCCATCAGTTGACCCATGTCTATAGCTGCCCTTGTTTTCAAATCTCCTTTAAGTGAGATGCTTTTAGAAATGGAAGAAATACTAGAAAAGTTGGTCAAAAAGGATAACCGATTGCAAAGCTATCATTCGGGCACAAGTAACCTTTTAATATATTCTACCCTGAAAATTCTGCTTTGTCGTCAACCTCAGCTGAAGTTATTTTTTTTTACTGTTATTTTGTGAAAGCAACCACAAAGGTCTCCTTGACCAAAATGCATATGTACTGCTCTTTTCTAAAATCCCTGCAAATTAGTCACCTGTAGATTTAGAAATTAGTTCAGTCTCCATGGACTGATTCTTGGCTTTCGCAGAGCTTACCAAAGGACCAATTAGTGCCAATTTTGATTCCTGTAGGAGCCTCGGACATCTTGTCTATCAGGAATGCAAGCCTGCCAATTTATTTCACAAAAGCCACTGAAAAATCTGATAACATCTATTTTAACTAATAACAGACACACAGCTCTAAAATACCTGAGCTAGCTAATAATCACCCCCATGAACTTTTAAAGAATTAGCTAAGATTTTAAATAAAGCATGGCTAATGAGGAGGTGCTTTGAAAAGCTGTGAAGCCAAACATGTTTATAGATCATGTGCAATGAAAGAAACTGTTCTTAAGGTTTTGCAGACATGCAGTGACAGCTCAGTGTACAAGTAAGGAAAAAAAAAACCAATTCTCTGTAATGATTAATTATAATGAGCATTCCTTAAAAATTGAACATCCTGAAGCTTTCCAAGGAAAGTTCAGGCAACACAGGTGACCTTTAAATAAAAAGCCTGCTTTTCATCAAAAGTTAGAAAAATGCATTCCTACCATTTTTAAGGGGATGAGGAAGGGAGTGAATTTACAGGCAAAGAGAACTCAAGTCAAGAAATTTTCTTAAAATCCAGACATGTGAATCAGTGTGCTTTTCAAAGGCTGTGGAAGAAAAACATCTCTTGGCAAAGACTTAATATGAAAAAATGTTGTTTGCCTGATAAGAGACAGAAAAATCTTATACAGGTTAGAACTGTACATGGAGTATGGGACTCGATACAGTTTTACTCAGGCTACAAAAGAGATTTGTTCCTAAAAGGTTACATATGTGTTGAATTTATGTAAATGGATTAATCTTGAAGTCACCAGGAAGGCCTTAAGGAAACTCTATAGTGAGTCCTTCTGCAAAGCAAAATATCTTTGTCAAGTGAACAGTCACTCCCTAATATATTTACCTCATTTAGATTTATAAATGTAACGTTGACTTAAAACAGGGGATGATGCAGTAATAAAATGTAGCATTAGCTGTTTAGGATAGTATTCTTCCGAAAGAGAAATCTTTGGTGGAAAGGAAATCTAGAATGTACAGCTTCAAAAACTGGACTGTTGTTCACCTTTGTTGCCACCCTCCCATTTTAAAAGGTAGGGCTCTGTTATGACTTCTAAAGGGCTAGTGGTGATTCATTCTCTGGTAGTAAAATCAAACAGAAGCCATTTTGAAAAGGGGGGTGATCACAGCATCAAACGGAGGTCAGCCTCCGGAGAGACCTTAGGTATTATTTAGTCCAACTTTTCTAGCATCCTGGTGAGGAAACAGAGATCCAGGGAGGAGCAGACTATAATGCAACTACTAGGAGGGAAAAGGCTGGAAGGGTCTGTGGCTTTGGGGGAAGAAGCAGGAAAATGTCCCCCCCTCAACCGACACGCTGGGAGAAAAGCAGGAAGCAAGTGGAGGAGGCCTGACGACAGACGACACCGTGCACGCCCATTTCACCAACGGTACCAATAGCTACAGGAAATTTCCATGCATCAAATCACCTTCTAGAAGTTACTTTACTTTGTTTGGTTTGCTTCCCCACTAGACTTCTAATACACAGAAGTGCTGATTCACAGCAAATGCTTTACTAGATGGCCAGGAAGCTTGAAGCATTCCCTTCCCAATGTTCCACGGCACTTGAAAATAATGTTTCAAGTACAGCATCAGGACAAAGACTAAATTATTGTAACAATAGTGGCACATCTTATACAAAAATCTCAATGTCCCTGAGAAATACAAAGCATATATATATATATATATATATATATATATATATATATATATATATATAAGCAAAGCATGGTTATATCATAGTTAGGGAAAAATAATGAGGGGGAGGTAGAGAGAACATATCCAATGAGAAGCCGTTTCATTTCAACATGAGTCATGCGAAACATCTGTGTCTGAATGGGAACTCTGTTTTCAGCAGTACATTGAATGGAGCTAGAAAAATGTAAACCTTTAAGGGGGGGAAGGGAGGGTGAGAAGGAGATCGTGACCTTCTAAAATATATGAGAGATAATGACAATAGCCAATTTACTCATCTGTTTACGCCTGTGAAGGTGATTACAAAAGTACGATGTTATTAACTGCAAACAAACACGTCAGAAATGGAGCTGTGATCGCTCAGAAGGTGTGCTTTTTAAAGTGAAGTACACCACTCTGAGTACCGGGAGTCTCACGCTGAGTACCAGGACTCTAACAAGCTCACCCACAATGACAGATAAGTTTTGGTACTTTAGGAACAGAGCGAGACTAGGGGCTTGGGGTCTAGCTCTATACTCTGGGGATAGGTTTTTGGTATCAGACTAGAATCATGCTGGCCAGCCCCACACAGCATGGGTTGATTTCATGTAAGTGCTGGGTGCTAAAAAGGAACAGTCCACGATCCAAGTGACAGCGGTATACAGAGTTGAGGTATCAGTGATCCAGGGAGCTAGATATAACAAAAAGCGCCTTATGGTTTGTGAAAACGTTACTAATCTATTGAAATATGAGCTAACGGTCTACTTTAGAATTCTTCCTCATGCCTTCAACATGGAAGCACAGAAATAAAGGATGCTTGACTATAATCTAGAAAATACTTTGTCTTTTGTCAGCAAACTGCTACATGAGCTCCTGCAAGATCACTGGTTATATACCGGCTTATACAAGTTCTCCTACAAGCAAAAAAGCTTACTCATTTATATCATCTTGAAAATGACACACTTAGAGTTCACCCCTTAGGTCAGACTGCAGCTGTTGTAATGTCATTGGTTTGATATCCTTTCAGATCTTGAAAAACAAACATGGCTCCCAAATGGTATAACTATACATGTTCTAGCCTGTACATTATTTTCAAGGACTCCAACATACTGCCTGAGCGTTTCTTTCTTTCTGAAGTACCATGTCTGCCCATCATCCTGTCATTCAGAATTAAGAGAATCCTGTCAACTGAAGAACACAGAACAATGGTAATAAGTTTTTGTGTTCAAACACCAGGCAGATCACTTCAGATTTCACCCTAGGGGAGCAATTTTCCTCATTTAACAGCCATTTTCACCTCACAGATAGATATTTCAATTTATCAGTTAATGAATTTTTCCCCCATATCATTTACTCTTCATCCTTCTCATACATACCTACCAGGGCAATAAGTACACCACAATGGGGACAAGAATGAGCATTTCTCAGAAGGGTGGGGCCAGAGTTCCAATTTGTCTTTATGGTCTTTGAGGATGGTTTTGTTGGTTTTTAAATCACTACACAGATTCCTTGACAGGCCACCTACAGACACTCATTTTACATGTTAATTATTATTTGAGGATATATAACATGGAAGCATCACCGATCATTCTGTCAATTCAACACTGACTCGAAGTTAATTACATCTACTTGTGAAACCATTTATCAAACGTCCCTCACAGTATCAAAGAGAAGCATTCTAGCCTCTAAAACCACGTCCGATTGATGTAAATCCCACCTTCTTATTAACTTCCATTATAAAATTAGAGACATGTAACCAAAACAGAGGTCCCAAACAGGCTCAGTTAAAAACCACGGATGAAGAAAAAGAGGAGGGCAGTAGCTGGCTCTGTGGTAGCTCACTTGTTTCCTCATCATTTGAAAATTAGGTGGCTATTACCACCGGTCACGTCCCTCGTCTTCATGACCACAGGGGTGTCTCTCTTGTTACTGAAGTTACTCACCTCTATGCTTTGGGACCTCTAGACTTAGCCCTCTTCCGGCTTTGATCTGGGCATTTGCGCCCCTTTAATTAGGAATTCGATTGCAGTAACACGCTTCACCGGTGGGGGTCAACTCTCCAACTGCCCTTCTACCAGAAAAGCCCTATGTTAGAGGCTTCTGCTTATATAAAACATATTCGTTACTGATCTTTGACTTAAAAGTTCTCTATTAAAATTCTGTAATCATCTCCTGTTTCCCCCTGTGGCATAAACATATGCAGCTCTTTGCAGTTCAGGTTAAATTTAGATACTTATGGTGAATATGAGATTTCATTCTTGGAAGAAAAGGGATACCTATTTGACAGTGGGAAATTTCTCCAAGTGAAACGTATGCTTTCATAATATAGACTGACCCCCTTGTAAAGGAAATTTGCAATACAAGTAATTAACTTATATATAAAGATAAACCATAGACAAAGGCTTTCCCACAATCCTTTTTAATAATGACTGTATATTCGACATGGCCTCAATTACATGAATATGCACATTTATTGATACAAAGACACAGAAAAATAATTTAAAGAAATATTCCAAAATGTTAACAGTAGTTATCTCAGAACGGCATAATTACAAATGGCTTGCCTTAATTTATAATTTTGGAATTTCCAAAGTTTTCTTGTTCAATAAATTAGAATCACTGTACTATTATGGACAACAGGTTTAAATGTGTATGTGCATAGGCATATATGCCTTTTTATTCTGGTAAAATACACATAATATGAAATTTACCATTTTCACCCTTCTTAAGTGTACAATTCAGTGGCAGCAAGTACATTAACAATGTTGTACAGCATCCAGTTCCATAACTTTTTCGTCACCCTGAATGGAAACCCTGTACCCATTAAACGCAGCCTCTCCCCCAACCCGTGGCCACCACTAATGTGCTCTCTCTATGGAGGTGACCATTCAGGGTATTTCATATAAACAGAACCACACAGTATGCGGCCCTTTGTGCTTAGCTTCTTTCCCTTAGCATAACGTATCTAAGGTTCCTCCATGTGTCACTACTTCATTTCTTTTTCTGGCCGAATAATATTCCATTGGATGGATATACTGCATTTCGTTTATCCATTCATATGTTGATATACATTTGTCTTGTGTCAATACCTTTTGGCTATTATGAATAGTGCTGCTATAAACATCTGTGTACAAGTTTTTGTTTCAACATCTGTTTTCATTTTTGGGGGGAGGGTATATACCTAGGAGTGCAAATGGCTTGACACATACTTTTTTAAAAATGCTTTTAATTCTACTTTGGTATTCTGTATTTCAAGTAACCAGTGTCTTTCCAGAATTATTAAGGATAACCCTTATGACAGCATCCCCATAATAATACCATACCATTTTTAATCACTGACTATGGTATATTTTTTTAAGCCCAAATCACATTCTTGTACTTAAAAAAATATAATTTTCACCTTTACTCTTTGGGAACAAATTTCTCTTATGCTAAATACTTCAAGCTATGATGAACTAACTAAAAAGGACAGTCTATTCCTCCAGGCATAGCCATTCTGACAGTCCCTAATTCACTTTCAAATACCTGTATGTTACAAGTACAAATATACATGTATTTTTGTTGTTATTAGTTTAACCAGAAGGTTATCAGTAAACAGATGTCAATATTTAAGCCTTAAGGAATGCATTAAATATACAATATACAGGGGCGCCTGGGTGGCTCAGTCGGTTAAGCGTCCAACTTTGGCTCCGGTCATGCTCTCATGGCTCCTGGGTTCAAGCCCCATGTCGGGCTCTGTGCTGACAGCTCAGAGCCTGGAGCCTGCTTCCCATTCTGTGTCTCCCTCTCTCTCTCTCTGCCCCTCTCCCACTTACACATTGTCTCTCAAAAATGAATAAACGTTAAAACAATTAAAAATAAAACAAATATACAATATACAGCGTATGAAGGTTAACTTTAGCTGTAGACCATACTTGACATGGGCTAAAGAAGAGGGTGGTGCACTGTGCACCTGCCCGTAGTGATTTAACTACTATTGGATTCTCCCATTTTTCCTTCCCTCCAAAAGACATGCATGCATATTTATACAATATACATTCATGCCATACACATGCACAATCGCGCATGTGCAAACCCCCACACACTACAACTGTACTTCCAAACTCAGTGATAGCAAATAAGAGTAGGAGTGGTTTTGTAGCTCAGTCATCCCTTAGATTTCAGGCTTGTCCCCGTTATCGCTTCTACCCCTACCCCTACACACATGGCACTCTGCAATTCAGAAAGCAGAAATAAAATTCTAGCTAGAGAAGAGGAAGGAGTAGCCTTCAAACATTCAAAGAACCACCCAAATTTTAATATTTGTTAATAAGTGAGGGATATAATTTGGGATCATTTAAAACTAAAACACTGGGGAATGCTCCTGTGATATTGGTAGACTTCTCTTTAAGAAAAATTCAAACAGGAACGATGAACTTCTAGAAAACAATCAATTAGGACATTTTAATGCTATGAAAGGTTTTACACCATCCACCTTGGCTCCGATCAACAGTAGCGACTGATTTTATTTTTTCCTTTACAAAAAAAAAAAAAAATCCCCAAATGCTTTCATATTCTGATAATACTCCAAAAAAACCCCATGTACTACAAAACTCAAAAGGAACTCTTTTGTCCTACTCTCTGCAGAATGTCTTTTTAACAGCTCAGGTATAACAACAATAATTTATATCATAGAGATTTTGTCCAATGAAGATTAGGAACTTTATAAATGTCACATTCTATAGGTGGAAAACTGAATGGCAGTGGAATAAGTTGTCCCAAGTCTCACAAGGAATCAGGGCAAAGCCAAAAATAAAATTCAGGTCCCATCAATTATCAAGACAGTGATCTGTCCACAAGGAAAAGTATCTCAGTTACCATGGCAGGTGGCCATTCTAAAAAGGCAGAAAAATTAAAACGTGTTCTACCGTAAAGATATAATCCCGGCATTCATGAGTGTTTATGTGAGAGGATGCTACGTGTATCACTGCAGTCCCATTGTTTCACTCTTGGAGTACTTATTTCTTTACGCTTTGTGCATACTTCTTTTTCTCTGCTTGTAGACTATAAGACACTTTATGGTGGGGACCAAATCTGAGGACTTTTGTGTATGTAGCACAGTGCCTTGAATGTAGTATGCATTCAGTAATGTGTGCACATTTGTGTGTGAAATTTCATGGAAATATGGTCAACTATCTCCTCCCAACCACCAAAACAAATCGTAGTGAGAACCTCCAAACTTCCTTAAAAAGCCAACCCCACATACTACACAATAAAAAATATGATCGATGTAGGCTATTTCGATAACGACAATGCTCAAGAGATACCTGAGATGTGACCTTAATATTATTTGTCAGCGTGTTTAAGTGCATAAATTAAGGTAGCCCAGAATGAATTGACATGATTTAAGGGTACTTATCCAACACCCTGTGTGTATCCACATGCTGATTTCCCCAACTGCTGTATTATCCTGTCTTGCTCCTTGCTTCTGAGATATATCCTCTGACCACCTAGCTGCTTGGAGGCCATTATGACCAAAATACATCAGAATGGAAGTAAGAGGAGAAATAAATTCTAATCAGTCCTTCTTACTACTTATTAACAGCTTTTGTGAGGTGCTGTGGTACAGTAACAGGATAGAAACAAACAGCAACTTCAGTTTGGGGATTAAAACAACACATGCCTTAAAAAAAACAAAAAACAGCAACTCCTTCACTGATATCTCATTGATCAGATGTGAGGTTTATTTATCCATGTGACTCTCCACCTCCACCCCACTAGAGAATGGGCTGAAAGAGTTGTTTTCTGGGCCTAATTTTTAACATTTACTCAGGAATTACCTTCATTTTTCTTTAAGAAATTTCTATAGTCTTACCTCCCAGTCCAAATAATCACAGACATCTTCAAAGTTAGTGAGCAGAGACACTGAGCAGAACAGCCGTGGTAACTCATCCCTTGTCATTGGGGGAAAACGGCTATCTTTAAGGGCACTGTTGAAAACAAAGCAAATATTAAAGCAACCCCTAGATATGAAAGACTCCTACTTTCAAATGCAATCATTTGAAAAAGGTTAAGAGACACACAAAAAAATCAGTAAGGTGCCAAAGATGCCAATGATCTTCAAGTGTATTCAAAGATTTTAGAAGTCATTTTTTTTTCATTCAATAGACTGTTTATCAGCCAATCCTGTGACCAATTGCAAAGAGTGAATGGTCAATTACATTTACTGTACAGTCATTTCCTGGTGCACTTCCTGTTACTTGTAGAATCTGAGAATATTTTAGTTTACTTTTGAGAAGAATAAAAACCAGACCAGTAGAAATTTGGGGGAAGACTTCTAGATCTAGGGCTGGTGGAAAAAAATATATATAGTTAAAAAAAAGCTCACACTAGGTTGGCCAGTTACCATAGAACAGCACTCAGAGTTCAAAAACGATCAAAATTTCATTTTCTTCAAGCAAAAGAAATCAAAGAAAATTAAAATAATCATGCAAATTACTGACTAAAAATACAGGGCTTTCAGGCCCCCTATAAAGGGTAATTCAAGATATGACTCAAAAATTGTGAAACTGCAGGAAATTGGGCTAATCTAGGAAATAAAAGTATGATTAGGAGACCATTAATCACATCAATGGATTTCTGAGTACATCAACTCTGATTGGATCCTGTAATCAAGGGTAATATACTACAGTGCCAAATTCTAGAAAAACCCCTACTGTAAAGGACAAAGATGTTGGAAGACCATAATTCTGCCTGCAACAGAAGAAAAGACAAAATACACAGACATGCGCACACACACGGAGACGCTGTATGTTTCTTATACTTTTAAAAGAAACTACCTCCTGGTCAAGAAAAACAAACACACCTCCGATTATACTTTATGTTAGTGGCACTGCTGGCATTTGTGCCATCGATCTTCAAGTCTTCAAATCCAAATGTCCTATATAGCAGCCAGACTCAGAAAATGTTCTCACAGATTAATCCCTGGAAGTTCAAACTTAGAGCCTACAAACTGCATGGGGGTTATAACAAAGTTCCATGGCCCTTAGAAATCACTTAATACCTTTTTCAGGGACTTCCTCATTGCTGGATTTTTTTTTTCATTTTTCCATCCCTTCCTTTGCATTCTGAAACTCGTTTATTGTATTGTTAAAATATAACCCCTATGTTTGTATTGTTTTAATGTCTATTTATTTTGAGAAAGAGAGAGAGAGAGAGAGGAGCAGGGGAGGGGTAGAGAGAGAAGAGAGAGAGAATCCCAAACAGGCTCCACAATGTCAGCATGGAGTCCAGTGCAGGACTCGTACCCATGAACCGTGAGATCATGACCTGAGCAGAAACCAAGAGTCAGCAGTTCAATGAACTGAGCCCCCTCTGGCGCCCCTCATTGCATTTTGGTGATGGTTCTATCCTATTATTCAAAGGAAAATGCTTATAGAAAGATATGTACTATATAAAGTATAAAGGTGTTTTCCCATTCAAGGAGCCAAGATTAGCCAAGAAATTCAGGAAATCTGTGATAATTTATACTCTGAGAACAGCATTTCACTATTTTATAATTTAACAACATAACTTTTCCAGAGTTTGGCCTCTTTTATTTTCCTGTTGGCAGATAAAATTAAAAATATTTTTTTCAGGCTCTCATCCAAAGCCAAGATAAAGACATGTATATGTGTGTATAACCAACACCCTTTCCCCTAACAAACACACATACTGAACAGAAGTTCTAAAACATAGAAGAATCTCACACGTTACAACAAAAAGGCTGTTTTAACTCTTTTTAAGCATGTAGTTCTGTGTGATTAAGTACGTTCACAGTGTTGTACGACCATCACTACCATCTATCTCTAGAACTTTTATCATCTTGCCAACTTAAACACAGTATTCATTCAATATGAACTCCCCACTCCTCCTTCCTTCCAGCCCTTAGCAAAAGTGTAATTTAAATATACTTTCATAATTTCAAATAATTATAATAATAGGGTCATTAATGTTTTTATATATATAACTACTTATGGAGATATAATTCACATACTGTAAAATTCACCCATTAATGTATACAATTTAATGGGTTTTACTTTATTCACAGAGTTATACAACCATCGCCACTATCCAATTTTAAAACATTTTGTTACACGAAAAGAAGCCTCATACCTGTTAGCAGTCAGTCTCCATTCTTCCCTGCCCCCAGCTCCTGAAAAGCATTAATCTACTTTCTGTCTATGGATTTGCCCATTCTGGAGTTGTCATGTAAGTGGAATCGTACAATGTGGGGCTTTTTGTGGCTGTTTTTTTAGCATAATATTTTGGACATTTCATCCAAGCTGTAGAGCTTGTATCAGTACTTCATCTTTTAATTGCCTAATAATATTCAATTGTGTGGCCATATCACATTTTGTGATCCGTTTCTCTGGTGAGAAGCATTTGGGCTGTTTCCACTTTTTGGCTACTATGAATAATGCTGCTGTAAACACACATGTATGAGTTTCTGTGTGGACATATGTTTGCATTTCTCTTGGGGAGAGATGTTAAGAGTGGAATTGCTGGGTCATATGGTAATTCTATGTTTAATTCTTTTTAATGATTATTTTTGAGAGAGAGGGTGCACGTGCACAAGCAGGGGAGGGGCAGAGAGAGAGAGAGAGAGAGAGAGAGAGAGAGAGAGACATGGAGACACAGAATCTAAAGCAGGCTCCAGGCTCTGAGCTGTCAGCACAGAGCCTGACATGGGGCTCGAATTCATGAACGGCGAGAAAATGACCTGAGCCGAAGTCAGGTGCTTAACGAATAAGCCATCCAGGCGCCCCTCTATGTTTAACTTTTAAGGAACCAGCAAACTGTTTCCCACAGTAGCTGTACCATTCTACATTGCCAACAGCAACGTATGAGGTTCCATTTCCCCATATTCCTACCAACACTGGTTATTGCCTGCCTTTTTAGGTAATAGTGCTAGATCTCCTTTAGTGAAGAGGTTTTAAAAAATCTATCTCTAGCCTTTACATTAAAACAAGACACCTCCTGAAATTAACAGTTAATTTCTCAACACTGTGACACAAGTCATTTTGTTTACTTTATTTCTTAGAAAACCAACAAAAGGTAAATTTTAGCTTAGTGCAATTCAAACTATTTCAAGTCAATGAAATTTTCAAGAACCTAAAATGTAACTCCCATGATATGGAGCCTTGCTGCTCAATCATTCTGGGCAAAAAAAAAAAAAAAAAAAAAAAAAAAAAGGAAAGATTAATTAAACAATGAGTAAGTGAGAGAATACTAGCATGGGTAATGAGACAAACTGATAATCATGCCTTGCCATACCAGGACTCAAATGTATTAACTTCAAAACTGAAATAGTGAAGGTACATTAGTCATGATAGAAACAGTCTGATTTACCAAAACAGTCATTCAAACAAGACTTTTAATTCTGGCACTTTTTTTTGTAACTCTAAGTAACTTTTCATTAATTTCATGAGCATAGAAAAATTCCAAAAGGTAGGAAGCCCTCAGTATTTCTAAATGCAAAATCCTAGGGAAAAGAACTGGCAATGAAAGCCTAGCAAAGGTTTAAGGGATTATAAAAAAGATGAAAAATGCAGCTGGAGACTGACCTCGGTCAGAGCTGCTAGGCTGGTGTGGTGTGCAAGCTGAGACTATAGAGGGGATATGCCATCCAGAGTTGGGCAGTGGCTTGCTCAAGGCGACCCAGCAAGTTAGCGACACAGGTGTCGAGGCGACCCAGCAAGTTAGCGACACAGGTGGAATACAACCCCAAATCTCTGACTCGGGTCCAAAATACTTTCTAGTATCTATACTTCAGTTGCCACCTGTCAATGGATTAGCATTTTCTGTAATTTTAAAGTTAAATGCTTGCCTTACTTGGCAATTCTGATCTCATACCTGTACTGCCTCTGCCTAAAGAAGATAAATAATAATTTAATAGCATTCATTAGTAGCCAAAGGGTAAATAGAGCTAGACTTCCTGTCTACTGGAAATCTGCAGGAGCAAAAAGGATTTTAAAATATTAATATCGTCCATGGAAAACATTTTATACCAAAGTAGTGTCTGCCAATTAAATTCTAGGCAGTCTAAGAACCTGACAAACAAGGAGATCTTGTATTAAATTCATATGAAGTTCTCTTTGCTACAATAGGAAGCCATTTTCTCATGTTTAAATATTGCTAGGGGGAAAAAAATCCCACTTATATACAAAACCAGCTGGCTGCTCCATCACACATGTGATGGATGGGTAAGGTTTAAACAACAGTTTAATTCACATACCAAATTCAAATATATTCAATTCAAATTGGCACCTTACCAAGAATATATTTTACCTAATTGAGAAGCAGCATTAACGTCTGTCAAAGTTAATATCTAATGTTAAATAGCACTTTAATGAAAATGAATATTTAAAAAAAGGAATTAAGAGTTTAGCTATCAAAGAATCAAAGTTTGTGACAGTGCCTGGAAACTATGAAGGAAAAAAAAAAAACAGCCGAAAGGAGACAAAACCTTAGATTTTACAAGGCTCATCATAAGCGACATAGCATGCAACAGAAGTGATTTAAGTGAAACTAGTGAGTTAGCCATTTACTCACTCGTTCCTTCATTCCTTCCACTTTCTAAACCTTTGAGGACTTTAATCAGCTAGCCAGTGGAAAGTTACCACACTGAGAAGGGCTTCATATTACAGGCCATCATTTTTCAGGACAAGGAAACACAAAACCAAAATGGAAAAAATCTGTTTGGATAGGTGAAGAAAAGCAAATCAAGCATACATTAGTCTGAAATTAAAACAAAAAAACGTTTCTTTCATGAGGGGTTTCAATCATCTGGAAATTCTTCCATTCCTTATCAGAGATTCTGGAACACGTGTGGCTTGTCTGAATTTGAGAAACTTAGAATGCTAGAATCCTAAGCCTAAATCTCAAAAGTTATCCATAAGCTCTACTTCGCATTAAGAAGCAATTTTAGCTTCCCATTATTAAAAAAAAATAACAGATGTAAACCAGAATGCAGAAAAGTGACTATGCATCAAACCTAAGGATACAGAAGAGCAACAGAGGACAGGATTATGGATAAGGAAGGAGGAAGGGAACCCTCTTTTGGTAAGTGAGGCCAGTGATCCAAAAGGAAATTTTCAATTGTAAGCCACAGGTAAGTGTTACTTAATTGGGGGACGCTTTTCCCCTTTAGACTACTAAATACAACCTACTTAGTGCTCAATGCATATTAACATTAAAATGTATTGATTTTAACATGTATTACAAAATGTGATACGATGGGTAATTGATGGGGAGTGGAGGAAAACACTAAGGGATGGAACAAAAGGAAGAGAAAAGAGGGACAGAAAAATAAAGATGGAGAGGAAAACAAGAAATAGGAAAAGGAAGTGGGAGGCAAAAAAAAAAAAAGGTAAAAAAAAAATAGAGAGACATACACACAAAAGGACAAACAGAGAAAACAAGGAAGAGTGGAAGGTAGGAGGGAGAGAGAGCAAAAGTGCAATTGGTCCTGCAGGTTTTCATATATATTATTTGGCTCCTATCCTACAGGATTCACTTAGGCTTTAGCGTGGTATCATCCACTGCCTTCTGATTAGTGTAAGCTTCTTTTTTTTTAAGTTTACTCATTTATTTTGAGAGAGAGCAGGAGAGGGGCACAGACAGAGGGAGAGAGGGAGAATCCCAAGCAGGCTCCGCACTGTCAGCACAGAGCCCGACATGGGGCTCAAACTCACGAACCACGAGCTCATGACCTGAGCTGAAATCAACCGACCAAGCCACCCAGGTGCCCCATGATTACTGTAAACTTCTTGAACTGCTCTAACCTCAAGTTCTTAAAAGGCTTTACTCTCTGAGATAGCTGTAGCTGCCCACCAGGAGGGAAAAATACTGTCTGAGCTGCATGCTGTGATGACCACAGCAATACTATCAAGAATCTGCCTCCCTCACCAGAAGTTCCTCACCTCGCCTTTAAATGAGGAGACTGGGTTGAGTCTGACTTAGTGGAGCAGAACTACAACTGGAAAATATAAGATACATAAAGAAACAGATGGCCACATGTTTAGTGTGAATGGCAGGTGTTCTTCATTTCCCTCCGTATAATGCCCACCTAACGCCGTCTGCAGACTTTTTGGATTTACTCTATCCTGTTCTTAGAAATGAACTACCAGGAACAGTTTTTGTCTCAATTATTTTTTCTGCTGAAAATCCATTGGGTATAAAGAACATAATTTATGACCCAGGTTCATCTTTTTTTAATTGAGGTTTAGTTGACATACAGTATTATATTAGTTTCAGGTATACAACATACTGATTTGACATTTGTATACGCTGTGAAAGGATCACCATAGTAAACCTGGTTACCATCTGTCACCATACAAAGTTACTACAATACCGTTTACTATATTCCCCATGCTGTACATTACATCCCATGACTCCACTCATTTCACCCCTGCTCAACTCCCCACTCCCCTCTAGCAACCATCAGTCTGTTCTCTGCATCTATGAATCTGGGTTTTGTTTTGTTCGTTTTCATTTTGTTTTTTAGATTCCACATATATGAAATCATATGTTATTTATATCTCTCTATAGCAGCATAATGCCCTTAAGTTTCATTCATGTGGTCACAAATGGCAAGATTTCATTCTTTTTTTATGGCAGAAGAGTATTTCATTGTGTGTGTGTGTGTGTGTGTGTGTGTGTGTGTGTGTGCATGTTATTACTTCTTCCTTATTCATTCATCCATCAGTGTATACTTAGGTTGCTTCCATATCTTGGGTATTGTAAACAATGCTGCAATGAACACAGGGGTGCGTTTATTGTTTTGAATCTGTGTTTCCATTTTCCTCCGATACCTGGTAGAATTGCTGGATCGCATGGTAGTTCTATTTTTAATTTTTCAAGGAACCTCCATACTGTTTTCCATAGCAGCTGCACCAATGTACATTCCCACCAAGAGTGCATGAAGCTTCCTTTTTCTCCACATCCTCACCAACACTTGTTAGTTGTTTTCTTGATAGCAGCCATTCTGATAGTTGTAAGGTGATATCTCATTGTGGTTGTGATTTGCATCCCCCTGATGATTAGTGATGTAGAGCATCTTTTCCTATGTCTTTTGGCCATGTGTATGTCTTTGGAAAAAGGTCTATTCATATCCTCTGCTCATTACTTAAAAGGATTTTTGTTGTTATTGAGTTGTATGACTTCTTTATATATTAACCCCTTATCAGATTTATGATTTGCAAATATCTTTTCCCATTCAGTAGTTTGCCTTTTTGTTTTGTTAATAGTTTCCCTTACTGGGGTGCTGGGTGGCTCAGTTGGTTAAGCATCCAACTTCAGCTCAGGTCATGATCTCACAGTCCGTGAGTTCGAGCCCCGCATCAGGCTCTGTGCTGACAGCTCGGAGTCTGAAGCCTGCTTCAGATTCTGTGTCTCCCTCTCTCTCTGCCCCTCCCCTCCTCATGCTCTGTCTCTGTCTCAAAAATAAATAAAAACATTAAAAAATTAAAAAAAATAGTTTCCCTTGCTGTGCAGAAGCTTCTGATGTAGTCCCATTTGTTTACTTTTGCTTTTGCTTCCCCTGCCTTTGGGGTCAGATCCCTGCCCCCCCCCCCAAAAAAAAAAAACTATCACTAAGACTGATGTCAAGAAGCTTACCACCTATGTATCTATGTTTTCTTCTAGGAATTTTATGGTTTCAGGTTTTATATTCAAGTCTTTGCTCCATTTTGAGTTAATTTTTGTATATGGTGTAAGGTATCAGTCCAGTTTCATTCTTTTGCACATAGCTGTCCAGTTTTCCCAATGCCATTTATTGAAGAGACTGTCCTTTCTCCATTGTATATTCTTGCTCCCTTTGTCGTAATTTACCACACATGCATGAGTTTATTTCTGGGCTTGGTATTCTGTTTCCTTGCTCTATGTGTCTGTTTTTATGCCACTACCATACTGTTTCAATTACTATAGCTCTGTGGTTTAGTTAGAAATCTGGGCGTGTGATACCCCTGGCTGTGTTTTTTTCTTTCTCTAAACTCTGGACTATTCAGGGGTTTTTTTGTAGTTCCATATCAACTTTGGAATTACTTGTTCTAGTTCTGTGAAAAACGCCATTGGAAGTCTGATAGGAATTGCACTGAATCTGTAGATTGCTTTGGGTAGTATGCGCATTTTAACAATATTAAATCTTCCAATCCATGAGTGTGGAATATCTATTTCTTTGTGTCTTTTTCAATGTCTTTCATTAATGTTTTATAGTTTTCAGTGCATAGGTCTTTCACCTCCTTGGTTAAATTTATTCCTAGGTATTTTATTCTTTTTGATATGACTGTAAATGGGATTGTTTTCTTGATTTCTCTGATAGTTTGTTAGTGTACAGGAATGCAACAGATTTTTGTGTATTAATTTTGTATTCTGCAATTTTACTGAATTCATTTATTAGTTCTAGCAAGTTTTTTGTGGAATCTTTGGGGTTTTCTATATACAGTATCATGTTATCTGCGAATAGTGATAGTTTTACTTATTCTTTTCTAACTTTCATGTCTTTTATTTCTTTCTCTTGCCTAATGGCTTTGGCTAGGACTTCCAATACTGTGTTGCGAAAAATGATTAGAGTAGGAATCCTTGCCTTAGAGGTTTTAGAGGAAAAGCTTTCAGCTTTTCACCATTGAGTATTATATTACATGAGGGTTTGTCACATACGGACTTTATTATGTTGAGGGTATGTTTCCTCTATATGCACTTTGTGGAGAGGTTTTATCATAAATGGATGTTGAACTTTGTTAAATGCTTTTTCTGCATCTTTTTAGATGATCATATGATTTTAATCTTTCACTTTGTTAATGTGGTGTATTACACTGATTGATTTGCAGATGTTGAATTGGAATAAATCCCACTTGATTATAGTATAGGATTCTTTCAATGCACTGATGAATTCAGTTTGCTCATATCTTGTTGAGGATTTTTACATCTATGTTCATCAAGGATATTAGCCTGTAATTCTTTTTTTGTGGTGTCCTTCTCTGGTTGTAGTATCAGGGTAATCCTGGCCTCATAAAATGAGTTTGGAAGCATTCCATCCTCTTCAATCTTTGGAAGAGTTTGAGAAGGGTAGGTATTAAATCTTCTAATGTTTGGTAGAATTCACCAGTGACGCTGCCTGGTCCTGGATTTCATTTGTTGGGAGGGTTTTGATTACTGATTTAATCTCCTTACCCTAGTGATCTAGTAATCAGTCTAATCAGATTTCCTATTTCTTCATGATTCCGTCCCGGAAGATTGTAAGTTTCTAGGAATTCATCCATGTCTTCTAGATTGTCCAATTTATTAGTGTATACTGGTTCATAGCAATCTCTTATGATCCTTTGTGTTTTGGTTGTATCAGTTGTAACTTCTCTTTTATTTCTGATTTTATTTATTTGAGCCCCTCTTTTTTTCTTGGAGAGTCTAGCTAAAAATTTGTCCATTTTGTTTTTTCAAAGAAGTAGCTCTTAGTTTCACTGATCTTTTCTATTGTCTTTTTGCCTCTATGTCATTTATTTCTGCTCTGATCTTTATTATTTCCTTCCTTCTACTAACTTTGGGCTTCATTTGTTTCTCTTTTTCTAGTTACTTTAGGTGTAAAGCTGAGATTTCTCTTACTGTTTTGAGGTAGGCCTGTATTGCTATAAACTTCCCTCTTAAAACTGCTTTTGCTACATCTCACAGATTTTGGCATGCTGTATTTCTATTTTCATAGAATGGTCAAAACCTTGTATCCTGGAGTCAGATATACCTGCATGTGGATTCTGGCTGCATTACTTACTAGTTGGGTGGCATCTGGGCCAGTCTCTTAACTTGCATGAGCCTCAATTTCCTCATCTATAAAATGGTGATAATAATAATACCTACCTCACAGAGCTACTGTGACAAGTAAATAAAATAATAATACCTGCATAAGTGCTTTGTATCCACTAGGTGCTCAATGAGTAGTGACTGTCAAAGAACTTTCACTGTAAGTTTATAGTCACAGGACTGTCCCCATATCATGACTCGGGTGAAAGGAAGGGAGCCCCAATAATAAGAATGACCCTTCAACCTTGATACAGGGGAATCTAAACAAGTTATTTTCTCTAGGAATTAAATGTGGCCATCTCAAGGAATAGTGACTACTTTTCCAGGTATGGTATTTTTGAGAAGGCTTAATTTCATTTTCTTTCATTTTCTTTTTTCTTTAATGTTTATTCATTATTTCTGAGAGAGAGACAGAGTGTGGGGGGGAAGGGCAGAGAGAGAGGGAGACATAGAATCTGAAGCAGGCTCCAGGCTCTGAGCTGTCAGCACAGAGCCCGATGCAGGGCTAGAACTCACGAGCCATGAGATCATGACCTGAGCCAAAGTTGGACGCTCAACTGACTGAGCCACTCAGGCGCCCCTCTTTCGTTTTCAAAATACTTATTATGTACCTGTTACATTCATCTGATCATGTGAAGAGCCATGAGGATATAATAATAGATTAGAAAATAATATATGGGTATGTGTAAAAGATTTATTAAAATCACATACAATAAGAATGCTGGAATGGTCAGATAAGGTTCGTTTCTTTTCTGGAAGGATCTGCTTTACACTCTCTGCTACTGGTTTAGTGGTTAACACGTGACCCAGAATTATAGGTAAATTTACAGAAATGAAATCTATACATACTTTTCTCTAGTTAACAAATCTACTACATCAAGTAATGTGCTTCTTCATTAAGAATTTCTATTATCCTACAGGTATGCATTCCTATGTTGCTTTGTGACTTTTAGTGTTCCTGAGCTAGATTTTTAAAAATCTCCAGGGCAGGGATTGGTCTTTTACTTCCATACAGGAATCATTTACCAAGAAATGCAGTTCCCTGAACTGTTATCAATTTATCTTCAATGGATTTAAATATATTATCATCTACTGTACTGGTTATGCTACATCAAAATTTTTAGGAACAAAACAAAACACTTTCTGAATAACAGACACAGAATGAGATGTGCTTTCCTCTTCTAAACACCTGGTTTAAATGTTTTGATTCTTATCAGTAAGAAAAGTTTGATCACATACCCCCAATATGTATATTTATTTATAAGTACTACTATCACTAGCTAATATATCCAAAGTACAATATATGCTTGAGTAAGCTTTGTTGTTGAAGATAGCATGTATAAATACATATTATAAATAATGCTCTTGATCATTTCTTATTGTGAGGCTGACATCTTGTTAGGATATCTTCATTCTTAGTTTAGGACTTGTCCAACCAAGTCATAAGGTAATTTGTAGAAGGGTTAGCTAGCTCCACCATTTTCTTGTCTTTGCCTTGTGCTTATATTGTTACTATTACCACCAATCCATTGTTCCTTTGCAGGAATCGTCTTAAGCTACTTGTCCATCCTGCATGGGTTAGTTTATCTAGCTTTAGCTAACCTATGAACAATGGTCAGATGGCTTCAGAAGACTCCTACAAAGAAACCACTGGTTGAAGATAATACTAAGAACCATGAATCCACTTAACCAGGTGCATGTAAACTAAAATACATTGCTATATGCTGAAAGTGAATGAAAGGAGTATACCACTATCAATTTCCATCAAATCATGGATATCATACATTTCCTCAAGATCCCTCATTTAGAGTATATGACAGTGACCTTCAGGTATAGACCAAATGAGGACACCAGGGGCCATCTATACACGAAATGTTAGTGGAGGTTAGTGGGTATCTTATTTTAGATAAAAGGATCATAAATAGAATTTCTAATTTTTTTATTCTCACCCCACAGTGGATGGTCTGGGTGCACCCCTCTTTGGAGACTGCAAATCTAAAGCTCCTAATCAAATTCTAGGAGACTGGTTCTAATATATGTAGACACATGATATTACGAGCAAAGTCAGCCTTAAATACAAAAGAGCCAATATCTGCTGAGTAGCTACTGTAAGCCAGGTACTATGCAAGTATTACCTTGCTGGAGTTTTCAAAACAACCCCATTTCGTAGATGAGGAAACTGAGGTTTGGTGAGATTAAGCAACTTGCCGAAGATCATAAAAATAAGGTAACAGAGCTGACATCTGAACTCTTCAGGGCTGCCTGTTTCTAGAGCCCATTCTCTTTGCATGGTACCACTTCTAGAATGTTAGCAAATCAACATAAATGTATACACACACATTTCATCAGTTTTAAGGAAATTTTCCCCCAATTAGTGCTGCTTCCCCTGGGGTTTAACTAGACGCTTTAGGTTATAACTGTGAGCAGGTTCTGAAACTAAGATAAATGGTACTTTTTTAGTCAAAGTATTAGCTTGTTTTTGTTCTCATTTTCTCCCTTTTGATCTTGGTGATTCAGAGCTGCTGCCATTGAAAAACATGTTTTATCTAAATTTAATAAGCCCTATTAGTGAGACACTAAGCCTTCCCCTATTCTGAAGCCTTTCCACAATTTGAAATTTAATCTGCTGGAAGTCAATAACAGCGTTACCAAAGAACTAGTTTTGGACATATCTAGACTGGCGGGCCTGTTTCTGATTTTTAACTTTGCTTTTCCAACCTGAATGAAAAAGCTCTGTCATCCTCACCACAAGAGTCCTGCAATTTCTTTGCTCCCCTCTTTCCATGGTAATCAGATCTACAAATTAAACCCCAAACTGCGAAACGTATGTTGTCACTGCAACTTATGTGCCATGTTAGGGTGGTCTGGCCTTACCCACTGGCTAACTGTCCTCTCTGAAACTTTTGCCAGTCCTAAATGCTACAGGTCTGCTGAGAGCCGGCAGGCTAGTTCTTATTGTGGGGTCTGTCATTTTCTCAGATGTCACTGATGGGGGACTCAAGGTAACAAAGGAGAAGAATGTTGTCGGTCTTAAAGATGAGGTACAAGGTAAACTTATCAACTCGGTCATGGTTGAGGGAAAGAGAGAGAAGGAATCCAGCCCTCCCCACTGCCTCACTGAGATGTCTTTCATCTTTAGTTTCCTTCTCTTCTTCCCCCTCCCCCCAACTTCTGGATGTTTTCCTCTGTCCTTTCCTCTTTCTACGCTAATAAGGTAAGGAGGATAGAATAGGAACATGTGTTAAGGAGGAGATGAAAGAAAAGAGGGATAGGGATAACACTAAGACAAAGGCACAGAGCTGCTGCCCCCAGCGGACACTGTAACAGGCCAGGGTGTGAGGCAACCACAGGTTCTTATGCTCTGCTATGGGGTCAAGATGACTCATTCCCTTTGGTACTGGTTTGAAGGTTGTATTTGAGCTTTTGGCGAGTAGCCAGGTGACGGTGACAGAGACAGGTACAAGATCCACTGCTTGGTTCTCTCTAGGGTCTTAAAGGTAATCTTGAAAAGCAGAAGGGGTATTGGGAAGAAAAGTCGAGGGCCTCGGCCCCCTCACCGCTCAAACAGGCAATGGGTCTAGAATCAGCTCCCTGATTTGTATACTTTCCAGTGGCAGATTTCTCTATGATGAATCAGAACCACGTGTCTGTTGTTAAGGCTTCTGTCACTTGCCTTACACCGACTGAAGTGGAGCTATTCTAATTTGTATCACTGTGTGGTACCTTCGGGGAAGAGTTTCAATCATTCCTGTCATCTTTGTTTTATATGATTCTTCAGAGTTTCCCAAGGGTCTTCACATCTTTTATCCTAGCTGACCCTCAAAACAGCTCCCTGAAGTGGACAAAGTGAATGCTACATTACATTAGAAACCGTACTAGATGCCCTTCAAGAACAAGGCCCCCTACAGTCATAGGGTCATCCACTGTCAAAGCTACAAGCACTCCGAGATCATCCAGTTTGCACTCTTCATTTGACATTTGGGGGAACTAGAGCAGAAAGTGACTGTACGGCACGTCTCCTGACTTTCCTCGTCCCCCATCCACTGACCTTTCACATGTTTGTTGACCGCCTCGGTCTTAATCCAGTAACATTCCAGAACGGATGTTCAAGGAGCAAAGAAGAAAATGATGCCAAAGGCACCAGGGAACAGCTAGGATAAAGCAGTGAGCTTCCCAGCATAACCCAATGCTGCCAGGCACCTGGCCCTTGTCAGTATGCTGAAGCCATGCAGAATCTAGAAACTGAGCAGATAAGGGTGCAGGAGCGCCAGAGCCAACACCCGTGAGGGTGGCAAATTCGAATAAGGTCTTCACTGTTCCCCTCCTTTGTGTTTCTAATTCACCCCCTCCTCATCCTGCTTTGCTCTCACACACTAGGACGTGTTGCTTTTTCCTGATTGTGCTTTTTCTTTGCTCTTTTTGCCCTTACAGTCCATCTATTCCATCCCATCAGTTCTCCATAGTTGCTGAGCTGCAGGGAAGGAACGTTCAGCGGAAAAGTTATGCATTTTATAAAAATAGCATATTTAATGCCCTTTTCTCCAGCTCTGACAACTAGAGGCTCTGTCCCTGTTGTAAATGCCACCGTATGTTCTGGTTGTGCGTGTATAAATAAGTCAAATTTATAAGGCGGTCAGGGCAAGATAACCTCAATGCCCATTTTCAAGTAAATATCACAATGCCATTCGCAGATGGAGCATGAGGGAGATATGTGGCTCTTGATGTGCTGCTAAAGCTCTCGGACTTTAATCCAACCTACCTTCCAGTCTTGGAACAGGTTTTGCTTTATTCCTTTCAATGGATATGTTTAAACTGAGCCGGATCCAACGGACCAGGGTATTTTAGCTCTTCATCTCTTGTTTGGTCACATCTTGATAAACCCAATTTTCAAAGGCCAAGAAAACTTTCACTTGTATAGTCTTCCATTCTACTGCCATTAAAAGTTACTTCATTCTCCCACTGAAAAAGGTCCTTACTCTGATTGTGTTTCCCTGAAACAAGCACATGGGGTAATAAAATACGCTGGAAAAGCTCTAGCAAAATGCTGCTGAAATCACGGCAATTGCTGATTTGGTACTACAGTACATATTAGGAAAACCACAATAGATACTAAAAGGAAACAGCATCATTTGGGGATGGAAAAAATGCAATGGATAAAAGGCACGCAATTTAAGTTACGGTCAAGTGACAAAACGCTATGTCCCCCACAGCAGAGCCTGCCACGAATAAGTGGCAGCCCCAGTGATTACTGTTGGAAGGGAGTATCTATGAACGTGAGTTAATGAATTCAGCAAATATTTATTCAGTGCCTGCTATGTGCCAAGCACAGGTATACAGCCAGGGGCACAGCACTGCTCAACTGCAGTTTTGTGGAACACCTGACTTCACAGAAGTCTTACTACACCACCTTAACGTGACCGGCATTTATATGAGTAACACGGAACACCTACCGATAAGTACAGATCTCATAAATGGACTCACGTTTTAGACATGTAAAGCAAAGAAACAAACAAAAAATCAGCCCCCAAAAGAGGAAAGCACCTAAATTCACAAGGCCTTACTACTTTTCACTCTATGGATGCTATCCTGTTTGCAGAAAATCTACCAGGCTTAGCAAGACCCTGTGGAAATCCAATAACTAAGTTTTTGACTCTTCCATACCCACATATGTATTATACATATAACTTCATTAGGCCATAAACTCCGTGAGTATGGCCGCTGTGCTCATTTTTGCTCACCACTGTATACCCAGTGCCTGGTGTTCAGTAGCTGCTGAGGAAACACTGAAGGAGTAAAAGACGGAATATAGGAAGGTAGTCCCAGATTTAATAAACATGTGTTGGTAATATAATTAACACTAAAATGGCCCTACTGCTTCTACTGTATTAAATAGCGAACGTTGCCCTATACGCTAAATATCCTTTTATTCATCAACTTAAAAACTGTCCACACTAAAGTGTGTTTTCCCCTGTCTTGTGTCTATTAAATGCTGCTCATTTAGGTGGTCACTCTTTTTCGTCCTTTTCGTCTTTTCGTCTTTTAGTCAGTTAAGTTGCTGAGGGCATCCAGAGGGCAGCATGGTTTGGCAACATTTTTCTACCTAAAACTCACGGACCACCGCTACAAACAGACAACAATGCACCTTCATGATAGAGTCACAGGCTTGCTTTGATCTCACAGGCCTTTTCCCCCAAAGAAAACACAGATGCCTTGCATCCCGAAGGAGCTCAATGGCCTCTTATGTTTCTGGGGTGATTATTACTATTCCGTTGTAGTTGGAAACATATAGGGACCCATATTCCTGATCTATTTTTATGCCTTTCACACTTTCGGATAAAGGAACATCTTATGAAGTGGATGAATCACAAGTCAGTGAGGGCAGGCTCAGAGAAAAGAAGCACAAGGTAACGGTCCCTCAAAGAACACGGGCCTAAAGAAACTCAGCCATCAGTTCACAAATAAAAAAATCTTTTGAAAGATTCCTCTTCCCCCCCCCCCCCCCCGGGTTCTCTGTGGGATTTCAGGTGAGTAAGCATCCAAAGGGAAACGGGGACTTGATGGAAATCAACCCTCTGGAGCCATGAGAATGTTCTAGTGGGAGAAGGGCTGGCTCCAGAGAAGAAGACCAATAGACCTCTCTAGTAGGGCCGTCAGAATGTTTATCAACTAAGAGGTTCTACAACTTACCAGGCTGATAGGGGTTAAAGGATTAGTATGCACCAGCACGCGTTCTCTCAATCACATTAGACTTGTAAATTCCCAGGTCTGGTTTGCCTTTTACAAGGAATAATATTGGTTTAGAATAGGCTGCCCAGAGCCCGTTCCACGAATCTGAGAGACCAGGTGACAGCACCTCATTTTCCTTTGCCGCTGCCATGTCTTCTCCCTCCCCCATGGAACTAAAAGTCACTTCTCAGACTTTGGTAAACAACATTAAGGAAACTGAGAGAATATTTTCTGTGGACTTAACTTTCCTGGAAATAATTATCGGTGATGGAAAACAAACTCTTCGTAACAGAATAAAACATCATTAATTTGGGCTCCACTGATTCAAAATTTGTGCTAATTCAAACAGACCTAGGCTGACTGGAAAAGAAGGGTCTGCTACGCTAAACAAATCAACTTTGTAATTAAGGTTATGAGAGAAGTACAGGACTTGCTGAAAGAGAAACTATTTTCAGGACTAAGGAATTAGCCATCTCTGTGCACTGTAACATCATAATTAGGAACCTTTTGTTGTAGATGAAAAACCAGCTCTCTGAAGACATCTACTTGATAGTACTCTGCTAGCTCATTTCAAGTTCTCTGTGTCATTAAAACAAGCACAACTATTTTAAAAATACACATTCATTCATTCTTTATTGATCATACTGGACTTCCTGCAATTATTTTGAATTAGGAAGCTTTTATGTCCACTTTGGTATTGCTAGTTCCTCGCCTACAGTCACAGTCATGCTCAAAGACCTGGAAGTCCAAGTCTCCTGGTACATCATTAATAACTGAATCAGAAATGTGGCCCAAGCCTCCTGACTGAGTTCGGCCACTTCCTGTCTGAACTAAAGAAGTTACAAACTTTTAATACCTTGGGTTACATCTAGTTGTAAAATGGGGGGGGGAGGGGAACGCTTATATCCCTGAGGTTATAGACCCACACACCAGAACAAACAAAATGTGAGGCAAAGCAACAAAGTTCCTGGAAAATCTATAAGTACTAAATATTCAGTCGTTATGAAACAAATGTCAATTGAAAGCCCAACAAAGTAGTATCACTGTCCAAAGGGAACATCCTTAGACACTCCTCACACTTCCATACTGGCTCTCATTTTACTCTGTGAGCATGGCTCACTGTCTCAGAGGCCCAGTTACCTTATCACAAGGACATGTCTCACCACTCAGATTATACTGTATGCTCCTGGATTTGGACAGGTTTCCCTTAAGCACAACACACAGAATTAGCACGTCATGGATGGGTATTCCACTAATTTCACTTGGTTTGGGGTGGTAAGACTCCCTCTTTTCATATACAGAATTGTAAATCGGAGCAATAAAAAAAAAAAAAAAGGCTCCAAGATTTCCAGTTTCTATAGAAACCTCGGAAAATAACCAGAACCACCAAATGTGTTTGCTTAAGGAAATTTGGGACACTAAAATTGATAGGGATCCCACAAGAATACTGAATAAAATAATCATAGGTCAATGTTCCAAAGTGAAATGCTAGCCAGTATATTTTATAGGGGGGAAAAAAACCTCTTCAAAATGGTTTTGGGCAGGGCGCCTGGGTGGCTCAGTGGGTTGAGCATCCGACTTCAGCTCAGGTCATGATCTCCCGGGTTCATGAGTTCGAGCCCCGCATTGAGCTCACCACTCTCAGCTCAGAGCCCGCTTCAGATCTTCTGCCCTCTCCTCTCTGCCCCTCCCCAGCCTGTGTGCATGCTCATGCGCTCTCTCTCTCTCTCTCTCTTTTTTTTTTTTTATTTTTTTTAATGTTTATTCATTTCTGAGAGACAGAGACAGAGCATGAGCAGGGAAGGGGCAGAGAGAGGGAGACACAGAATCTGAAACAGGCTCCAGGCTCCAAGCTGTCAGCACAGAGCCCGACGCGAGGCTCGAACTCACGGACTGTGAGATCATGACTTGAGCTGAAGTCGGATGCTCAACTGACTGAGCCACCCAGGTGCCCCACTCTGTCTCTGTCTCTCTCTCTCTCTTGCCTGGCTTAAGAAAATATTGAAGGTAGTCGGCAAACACAGGGCACAAACCACCTGCTCGACAGGGTGAGGCAGCTTAGGGCTGTTCCGGTTTGGGAGGGTTTTTCTATGGAAGATCATCAACAGCATAATCCACACCTGGATAAAACTAAGCACTGACCATGAATTTGCTAAATAAATATTAAGAAACAAATGTAGTCATAACACACACTGGCCACTTGTCTAAAGTTTCACTACTTCGTGCTAGGGAATTATAATACACCGACATTTTTAAAAGTTTGCCATCTTTTATTTGAAAAAATTTTTTAAACTATGTGCATAACAGCAACCACCCTGTCATTTTCCTTACATTTCAGGGCTTTTCTTCCCTCCAGAAAAGACAAGTCAACATCTGTACCTAGGGAACAATTGAAATCATCTTGTGGTGCTAACTGCTCATTTTCACAGCACTACATGAACATCACTCCCAATGTAGTGACCCCGGCTGCTACCTGGAATTGTTATTTTCTTTGTTAATGGAAATTACTGCCACAGGGGCTGGATTCTTTCACGCCAGGCATCAGCCCCCACAGGCAGCTTTGAGAATCTAGCCAAGTGAAGAAATCCAAAGTGTCACCGGGCTAGCAAAACACCAGTCTAAGAGTTTGAGTTAGAACATCACTCAGCTACATTATAACAACAACTCTTCTAAATTGGAATCATCTTCACCAAACATCTGGGAAGCTCCCCACAGGAGAAATGATGACTTCTGGGTAAGAGAAGATGCTGACTTTTATCATAGTACAAAAGTCAGTTTCCATCGTCCTGGACAAATCAGCAGATGTGCTGTTTACCTTTAAGGAAGCCTGGAATCTATTTTAACTCAGCCTTGAAACCCAGACATCTTAGGTAATAAGTACAGATATTTAAATTCCATAACAACTGCCTGGTGTTTACAAACATTTATTTCTTTATAGATTTCTCTTCCACAAAATGTATATGTGGTTGTAAGGAGGAATTTTGAGGGTTCAGCTGTACTTTAACAAACGTTATGATGTCGGTGTTTCTCCAAGCAAGTGGCAGCCCTATAAAAATTATTTTTTATTTTCTAAGCTTTGCTTTGTGGCATGGGCTAAAAGAAAAGAACAATATCAAGGGTCTTGCTCCTCTCTTTTCTTTATTACACTTTTACATAAAATATTAAATGGTAATACTATATCATGTAATAATGTATTAGATCATAGACTCCTCTCTCACTACTGTATCCTGAAAGGAAGCAATTTTCAATCAACTCTTAATTTAGAAAACTCTTCAGTGCTCAAATGGAGAAATAAAGCGACCCTAAGATGAAAGTCAAAATTACTCTGATGTTAAAAATGACTCTTTTGCAAGCAAATGTGTGAGAGGTATGCCTCTTTCTGGGCTGCCTATTGATGACGTCATCTCCCCATCATGGAAGAAGGAACCTTTGGAGCGGTCTTTAACCCATCCCTTTACCTCACTCCTCACATACAGTCTCCCCTTGTTCTGGCACTACCCTGTCTCTGTTCTATGTCTCCTTACATCCTTCCTGTTACTAATCGAATTCACATCTGTAGCAACTCTCGTGTGGAATATTTAAAATGAGCCTCCTAACTGTTCTGTTTCTCATCCCTATCCTTTCCATTCCATCCTGTATATATAAGCAGCCAGAGTCATCCCTGAACGACATTATTACTTTGCTGAAAAGCTTTCAATGCCAATTCTTTGCTTTTAGAAAAAAAAATCCAGCCCTAGGCTATCATTGTATCTCCCACTCTCAGTCACGAGAGAGCTCCAGCCACACAGGGTTACAGTTCTCCCCTAAACAACATACACTGTTCCGTCCCCTTGTATTTGGCTCAGAAACTTTTTGGACACATAATGCATACCTTCTCCACGTCCTCACTTTTGAATGTGGAAATTGAGTCTTGAATGTCCACAGAGATTCAGCTTAAATGTCAGTTCTTCTGTAAAACCTTCCCCAGTATATCCGACCACAGCCAATTTCCCTCACTTTCCAGTTGTGTTGTGTATACGTCTAAGGTAGCACTTACCACACTCTTCTTTGTAGTTCTTTTGTGCGCGCTGTCTCTCTTACAAGACTACAAGCTCACAGAGGGAAGACAGCACACAGTGTTCATCCTTGTACCTCAGCAGTACCTGGTACACAGTACCTTGCTCAGAGTGATGGGCACAATCAATGTAGAATTGAACTGAACAGACCTTACTTCAGCCTGATGTAATTGAGAAGCAAGACTGTCAGTATTTATAATAAATTCTATCTTTAACTACAGCTGTGTTGTTATAATTGCTGCTTATTTAGAGAAAATACTGAATGCATCTTTCAATCAAGCTTTGAAACTACAGTAACTATTCTAAGTTTGAATTACCTTATTAAGAAAAGAAGTCGAACAGCAAGAACACTGAAATCTGTAGTAAAATAATGGCGATGAACAAAGGCCTTTTACAGTAGATTCAGCTGTACAAGTTCAGCCAATAGACCACAAAGACAGTCTTTTTTTTTTTTCTCCAACCAGAATATAAAAAGGGCAATATTAAGCGTGGTAGTGAAAACTAGCTAGGAGACACTGGGTAGAGCCTTAGTTCTCAATCAGTAACTGCTCCTTGCTCCAGATGGATCTGGATCTACTCCCACTGAAGGGCTGAGTCGACTTGATCCCACTTAATTTCCAAGTCTGACAAAATCACAACTTGGAAGTGGCTTAACTACTGGCAGTTGTTAAGCACAGTAAATCCCTTCTCCTCCTCTAACCCCCTCACAAAGGTCCTACATTCGCAACTTTTTTTTTTCATACCAGATGTTCTGTTGACATTAACACATTCCTATCAAATGCTTATCAACATTGCTTCTTCTTTTCCACTGCAAGCGGGCTTTATTATATGGAGCATTCGATTTAATCCCCAAATGGTTTATTCATTACACAGACAGTTCATTGCACAATGTGTATGGCGGGGAGGAATGACAAGGAAAGTCGAGCTCAGAATAGGGTGGGATCCATTCAGGAGTGAATATTCCCACAGTTGATAATTGAGGACAAGAGCTCCTAGAGTCCCCATCTCTCAAAAGGACTTTTTGAAACTCGCTAAATAGAACGATCCAAATGTTGTCACCATCCCTAGCCCAAAGCTTCTTCCTTGGTAACATGGGGCAGGGGGCAGGGAAGGTACTGCTTTGTTGAATTCAAGTTTTATTTCTGTGTCAACACAGACTCTCTACGTGGCTTCATTAAAATAATTATTAAGCATAATTAACTAGATATTAATAAGAGGCACAACGCAGAGACATGAGCTCAGAATGCTTACCTGAAACTTTGGTCCCGCTCCCCCAAGGCATTCAGCCATCACAGGAAGATCATTTCTGACAACCCATCACCCACTCACCCAACCTTTTTTAAGACTAGGAACTGTAGGGGCGCCTGGGTGGCGCAGTCGGTTAAGCATCCGACTTCAGCCAGGTCACGATCTCGCGGTCCGTGAGTTCGAGCCCCGCGTCGGGCTCTGGGCTGATGGCTCGGAGCCTGGAGCCTGTTTCCGATTCTGTGTCTCCCTCTCTCTCTGCCCCTCCCCCGTTCATGCTCTGTCTCTCTCTGTCCCAAAAAAAAAAAAAAAAAAAAAAAAAAAAACGTTGAAAGAGGAAAAAAAAAGACTAGGAACTGTAAAGCTTCACAGAAATGGCCATCCCTGTCTTACGAGCAGTAAAAAAACAAAAAACACATGGACACTAGTCCCACTGTGAATAAAGTGTCCTTCACGAAACAATTCCAGTAGGCAGCCTTATGGCACCAGGTGCTATAAGTATTACACAGGATCCTAGGCTATTTCTGTTCTTCATCTCATTTGTAGAATTAGTAAGTTTTTCTGGGAGAACACATGTTAAACTTTTCATAGTTGCATTTTTTTCATAAGAGCAAACCTTCATGGCTACAACTGGAATATCTTAAACATTTGGTCTAGCTAAAGTCTCTCATAGGAATTGAGTGCTCCCATCCTTTATCAAATGACTGCGGATGTGATTATAAGGCAAATCATGGGCAAAAAGTTCCTTGATCTACAATTATAAATAGAAAACGAAATACAGGTGTGTCTCACCTTATGCTTATGTCTAGGTTCCTAAAAACTTGAAACTACGTTGCTTTTTGTTTTGTTTTGTTTTAACATTTATTTATTTTTGAGACAGGGAGAGACAGAGCATGAACAGGGGAGGGTCAGAGAGAGGGAGACACAGAATGTGAAACAGGCTCCAGGCTCCGAGCTGTCAGCACAGAGCCCGAGGCGGGGCTCGAACTCACGGACCACGAGATCATGACCTGAGCCGAAGTCGGCTGCTTAACCGACTGAACCACCCAGGCGCCCCGAAACTACGTTGCTTTTGAAAATTAACTGTATTTTCCAATGGCTTCCATTTTCAGAGATCTTTATCCTTCATTTCTCACTTCCTTTGCATAGGCTGTGGCTCCTAATACTTTAATTACCTTACCCACCTAGTAAACAAATACTTTGGCATACTAAAGGAACTCTCTCTCTTATTCAAACATGGATTTTGATCCATGCCTAATCCCTCACAGCCACCGAAGGGATGCAAAGCGGGGAAAAATTTAGCTCAGGTCCTTAAGGGACTGCCAATCTAAGTAAGGGAGAGAATCGCATCCAAAATTAAGTGTGCGGCAAGGCAGTGTGTAATGAGCACACAAAGGAAGAAGCAGTAACTCTGGGGGTTTGAGGAAAACCCTGGGTGTGTCCTTCGGGAAACAGAAGAAATCTGCCCTGTGGAACTATACAGCCATGAGTATTTTACTCACTTCGTTGCTTTGGAAATCTAAAATGTTCTTTCTGGACGGTTTTCGGAGTCTTGAACTTAAAATGGAATACACCTTGGGCAAGAGACAGAACGGCGGCAGTCAACTCTGACAGTCAACTGTTTGGCAGAGTTTCTGCTCTAACAGGACTCGTCACTCTTTCCTCTCACTTCTTTGGCCTATGACAGAAGCCTACAAATGACCCTTAAGGGCACTGTTTAGCCTCCCTGACATCCCAGAGACTAAAAATGTTGTTCATTTCTGGGCAAGCACCTCCAGCCATTTGCTGGTTTCTCTTTCGCTGCATCGTTAATTTGCCATGGTTTGCTGTGATGAGTCTCTGGTATGTGCAACCTGAATACAGCTGAGGTGACAGCTTCTTGTGCTGGCAAAATTCTTTGAAATCCTATTAGGAAACACGAGGCATGGACAATGTATCCAGAAACATTGCTATTCATTTTATAATCATTAACAGGCAGTATGTGAATAAAAAATTTGAAAGCTATTTTCCTGCCAAACTTTAAAATACCTATCCTGGAAACAGACTTCTGGTGATGTACTATTTGTTTCAGATAAAGAAGATTTAAATTGGATCGAGGGCAAAAAACAAAAACAAAACCCAAGATACTCACAATGCCCAAGGTTCTAGTTTTCATTACTGCTTGCCTCAAAATATTAAAGAGATAATGTGCCCATTAAAGACCTGTATACAGTAAAAAAAAAAAAAAAAAAAAAAACATTAAAAAAATCGACCTTGCTTTTCAAATACTCAGATCCCCAAATCCCAAATGAGGTAAGGAAGAGACACAATCTGGACAATTTTTATTATTATTTTTAAAAAGCCCTATGATTTTAAGAAATCAAAGAATGGAAAAACAGACAGAACCCATGACCAAATACATAACAGTTCCTTCTTAAAATCCCTTTTTCATTTCTATGAGAACAATGTCATCGTGTCCTCCATTTACATAGCTGTTTCTTGTCTTATGTTAAGTTGCCCCAAGGAACATCACATTGCAAAAGTGAAAATTACAGCAATAAATTTGATATAAATTACCTAGAAATTTGGAATTTCTTTCCTTAATGACAATTTCTAAGGAACGGACTTCTTACCCCTGAAATGTCTCCCTTTCGACCAGTTGTAGAGAGGGGCAGAGCCAGGGCCTTTATCCCTTTGTGGTGAAGCTTTCCCTGAACCCTTGCAAAAGGCCCACTAGATTTCAGAGGGTTATGCTGACCAGAAACCTGAAGGCTGAACTAGTATTCCATGTAAACTTGCTTGGGTTAAGTGCAGGTGTGGCACACACAAAAACAATCAAAGCTAGGTGGGGGGGGGGGTAATCCCTGAGTAAATGAGCCATTCTGATGGGACTCGGGATTCGGACACCAAACGGGACTGGGAAGAAAAGAAGCATGTGAGGGAGACGATGTGTCGCAGGATTCTAAAAGGAAACACAATCCAGGAAAAGCTGAGTGAGAGTGGAATTTACAGACTGCAGGTATGAGATTTTTGGAGTAGTGAGTTAAGTAATTGAGTCCCTAAACGAAGGGAAAAGTTATCCAATGTTTGTTTGTTGGTTGGTTTTACCTTTGGGTGGAGGCCAGGGGATACCAGTTGAGTTAGTAGAGCAACTGGCTCTAAGAAGCTTTCACGGAAGAGGGAGTGAGGTTACTGGAGGAGAGTAGTCCACATACTGGTTGGGAAAACAGACTTTAAAGCCAGACAAAAGGAGGTGCAAATTCAGGTGCGGTCATGAACTCACTGTTATTCAGCAAGGTACTTAACCTAAGCCCTGTTTTTCACTACCTGTGATATACGTGAAATACCTTCAATATCACATAATGATTGAAAAGATTAAATGACGTAACTTATAGAAAATACCTCGGACAGGTCCAACACAAAAACACACAAATAGAAGTTATTAGTGGGGTGACTGAGTGGCTCAGTTGGTTAAGCGTCTGACTGTTGATTTTGACTCAGGTCGTGATCTCACGGTTTGTGAGTTTCAGCCCCCCCATTGGGCTGCATGGCCAATGTGGACCCTGCTTGGGATTCTCTCTCTCCCTCTCTCTCTGCCCCTCCCCTGCTTGCACGTTCTCTCTCTCAAAATAAATTTAAAAAATTTAAAAAAACTTTTAAAACAAGTTATTAGTGGTTACTGTGATTAGGAAATATAACTGCAGTATGTTGGAGGCCATGTTTGAGGAAAAGGGAAATCTAAGAGAAGGATCAACTTCATATGTATACATAGATGAATATGTGTGTGTGTGTGTGTGTGCATCATATATATATATATATATATTTGCTTTGGGTTCTGCTTTGGGTTTGTCTAACAGATTCTGTTACTCTTGTAGTTTTGGTTGAATAGCTAGCTCCAGATATCTTTCATTTTGTGGAAATATGCCAAAAACTTAACACAAGGCAGATAACGTGAGAGTGAGATTTTACCTATGAAATGATTGTTTTATTATAGGGCCCCCTGGAACGGTATGCTTCCTAAAAAGAAAGTAATCTAAATTCATTTCATGTTTTTATTGAGCCTTTCTGTCATGAAAATTGTAGTGACGGTCCCAGGCAATGTCAGAAGACCTGTGTTCTAACGCTAGTTCCAACTTGGTACTAGTTGAATTGTTAGAGGGCGCTAAAGGATCGAGTACCAGTTCTATCTCGTAATCTATGGACTCTCTGGCCCAGCCATTTCCAGAAGTCTAACGTAGGCAGTGAGGGAAGCCGTGGTGGCAGCAGCTTCAAAGGTTTCAGTAATAAGGGGCCAGTTAAAATTGTTATGGGTGGGTGGATGGGAGTCAGTTGTAAAGCTGTGTATCTTACCACTTCTCAACTTCTAAGGGCTCACACATTACGCAGAGGGTAAGTTTAACCACTGCTGGTTAATGTGGCTTTCTATAAAGAATAAAGTGCTAAATATCGGCAATCTTTGACTTCTGGCGCTTCAACTAAAGCTATGTGGTAACCAGAGTTATAGCAGTGGGTTTAGAGGTGTTCAAAAAGGAAATGGTTACTTAACTGGTAGGGAGTTCCGAGTCAGTGGAGACACTCAGATAGAAGCTGGATGCCCATTTCTTGGGAGGTTTTATGGGAGATTAAAGTATCTGATAAGGGTTGGACTAGAGGACTTAAAAGGATTCCTTCTAGCTCTATGGTTCCAGGGTGAACACCAATCCACATTGTGCTTCTTTAGTCACTTCTAGCAGCCATCACAAGAGATCAACCTTATGTTAACTTGCTTTCTAAAGTGTTCTGGATAAGAATCCCTGTCTTCTGGATCGGTCTAACTCCAACTGGCCTTAAGCTATCCCTCTCACTACCAATCAGAATCGGAAACTTCCAATAGCTCAAGTACCGTGGCAGCAGGGAAAGGCGACACACCTAAGCCAACAGGAGCAGACAGAAAGGAAGAAAGGAGGAATCAGGATCAAGTGGCTACAAAGTGATGAGATTGTTTCCTATTTATCTGCTTTGATGTGGCTTGGTAAACTACTGCTGAGGACAATTTCAAAAGGGAGAGACAAACACTTAAAGCTAATCATTACAAACCAGCGTGTTAGGTGTCATCCTAGAGGCCTGAGCAAAGTGCCGTGTGAATACAGAGACTGGCCGAGTTTGCTGTGGGAGTGTCAAGGAAATTTCATACAGGAAGTAATGAGCAAGCTGCATCTTGAAGGGTGAGTAGGAGTTGGCTGGGTAGAAATGGAGAGAGGCGTGGTTGGCAGAGGAAAAAAACAATGTTCAAAGCCAGAGAGACATGAAAGACAAACTTGGGGAGTGGTGAATAATTGTGCATGGCTGCAGTGTGAGGTTAGGGCCTTGAAGGCCGTGCTTCTTAGGAAGGATAGGAGCAGGAGACGGGGGGAGAGGCAGGGCAGACAGCGTGATGGCACTGTAGAGCCCTAACTTTAAGTGAAACAGAACTTTTGGAATGACTTTGGTTTTTCCTCTGGGCAAGACGGGCAGACACAGGGGGACTTCTTGTCTCAGGCATAAGAGTTAACAGTAACTGAGGAGAGTTTAGTCACAGCCATGGGTGTGCTCACGGCCAGTAAGGCTACCGGGGTTAAGTGTGCTGCTCTGCACAGTAATGAAAGCCCTGAAGAGGAAGCTACAACGACAGGAGAGGGGGTGCACATATGCTCAGACAACAGACACACACCTTAGTGAGCTCATACATGAGGCACAGGAGCATCTCCGTACGCTGCAGGTAACAACTTGACAATGCAGCCTTTTAAAAACATATACTTTTGGAAAGAGCAGTTATACTTTATAGCATGTACCTACACATCTGTGAACTTAACACAGTCCTTCCACTGTAGAAGGACTTAAGAGTGGCTTCGAGCTGGGGCGCCTGGGTGGCTCAGTCGGTTGAGCGACTGACTCTTGATCTCGGCTCAGGTGGTGATCTCAGAGTTTGTGGGTTCGAGCCCCGCATGGGGGTCTGTGCTGATGGCACGAAGCCGGCTTGGATTCTGTCTCTCCTTCTCTCTGCCCCTCCCCTGTTTGTGCTCTCTCGCTCGCTCTCTCGCTCTCTCTCTCTCTCAAAAAAAAAAAAAAATAGAGTGGCTTCAAGCTGAAATCCACTATTACCTGCAACAACTCCCATTCCCAACGACTGCTCCCAGCCACTGCTCTGGATTAGAAGTAGAAACGCAAAAAGAGGTACAAACAAACAAATCTTCCTGTGAGGCCAGGAACCCAACCAGAAATCTCCCCTTCTGTCCAGAACATTTCCAGGCCCAATGAAACCCATCCTGTGTTCTCAGTTCCACCTGCCACTCCAAAGAGCTTTACCCCCTGCCTGCCCCCCAACACCGTGTTGGCTCTGTCCAGAGGGCTTCTGAAAAGAAATTAACATTTAAAAAATATTCTCATTTTTTTCTGTTATATTCAAAGCAATTATTGTTAGAATGAACTATTTGTGAGAAAGCTCAGTGTTGGGTGCTCCAAATGCAGCATGTTTCATATGCTGACACGAGGCTGAAGTTTTGGGTGTGGTACTGAGTCATCCACATGCTCTTGTTTGAGCCCCCTTGTAACTGGGTGCAGTGTGTGTTCAGCTAAACAAAGCGAACTGGCCCAAATGGCGATCGAACCCATGACCTCATTAGCAGTATAAGTTTTAATGGCCGTGTGTGGTTATTTACTGCTGCTCATATGCAACATGGCTCCACTCATTTCAAAGGCTTAGCAGACTTCTCTAGACCTAGGTAAGCAAATCAATCCCCTTTGCTAGGGAGCAAGAGAAGGTCGTCTTAGAAGAATGGCTTAGGTTGAAAGAAGCCTGAGGATTTTTTTAAGTTTTTATTTCAATTTCAGTTAGTTACCATACAGTTACATATATTAGTTGCAGGTGTATGATATAGTGATTTAACACAGCCATACATCCACCCACCAGCCTGAAGAATTAGATTCTCTTTCTTCCTGTTCTCAGTGAAGTAGCAATATCTAGAACCTTTTGAATCAGCTTTGTGTCGCCTATAAAGCAGTCCTGAAAGTAGCTGTGTATAGCAAAAGGAAGTTGAGTTCTGGGCAATCCCAGAATTAATTAAAACTTCTGAAGAATTTATTTTGTGGCTTTTTCGAATCTTTTCTTTCACCTCTAGGAAGGACACAAAAGTTGGCATTTGAATGTATACACGTAAAAAGGAGGGTTCAAAATGGGACCGATATCGTGCTGATCCAATTTGAATGATGAAACCTATAGTTCTAATATGTGTAGTTACAGGATCATTTTCAGAGTTGAGGTAAATAGTATAAAATTAATAAAAATCAGTTTTCTGAACATGAGACAAATTGTCAATCTATGCTTTATGACTCTAAGGCATTTTCTTCACTTTAAAATTCTAAACATATGGGAAGGGCAAATGTGATACTCATTCTCAATAGAATGCATTAAATACCATTTTCCACCTTTAACAATTCTTAGCACCCATGAAACTCTTGCTCCAGTAGAACTTTTTAAAAAGTTACCATTTGTCCATGCCCATTTTATTATATAGTATGAGTTCTTAAATTTCTTTTGCTATGAAGAAGCTCAGATAATGCGGCTCTTTAGGACAAGCCTTTTATAGCAAATGTTTGCTCTTTATTTAAAAGGTGAAAGAGGGGCGCCTGGGTGGCTCAGTCGGTTAAGCTTCTGACTTTGGCTCAGGTCATGATTTCACGGTTCATGAGTTTGAGCCCCGCATCGGGCTCTGTGCTGACAGCTCGGAGCCTGGAGCCTGCTTCGGATTCTGTGTCTCCCTCTGCCTCTGCCCCTCCCCTGCTCGCACTCTGTCTCTCTCTTTCTCTTTCTCTCTCTCTCTCTCTCTCTCTCTCTCAAAAATAAATAAACACTAAAAAAAATTTTTTTAAGTTGAAGAGAATGTAAAAAAAAAATCTGAAAGTTGTTTCTACAACAAATATATTTATAACGCAAGATAAAAGGGCTAACAATAAGTATTTAGCATTTAAAGAACATAAAATTGTTATCAATGATGAAAAGGAAAGTTTTCCAAAGGCCACTATTTGGGCCTTCCACATTTGAGGTAGTTTCAAGTTTGAGAGAAGGGTACAGATCACGGACGAGGGCTTTGTTGTCTTTGCCTTTTAAGGAAATCTTCGAAAAAGTACTTTCTCATGCTTATAAAATAGCAACTAAAAATTTACTATTATTTGCCACACAACGTCTAAACATTCAATTATTTTCAAGTACTCAAATTACTAGCAACATTGTCCTCTAGAAGCGGTAAGAACATATTATCTGTATGATACTCTAGATGGGAGTAATCGCCTTGAGCATATATTGGTGTAAGCATCTTATTCTTCTAAGACAGTAAGATACAAATCTCTTCTTTTGTTCATTCAGGTCCTCATGATTCAAATACTTGAGATACTTATAAGGAGACTCAATATTTATTTTGTAAATGTGCAGACAAAAGTAAATACATTATTAAATGCCTACAGAGTGATTTTAGACTGCATCTAATATAATAATGATTTCATATAACATTTATGTTCTAATTTATCTCTACCACTTCAGTTTTTCATCTGAAAAAGAGAAGAATATCTCAAGCAATGCTTCTCAGGAAAGGAGGTAGATACCAATCTACTGTACTGAAACAAAATATGAATTCATTTTCATGGGATGAGAGAAATTGAAACTAAACTATTAACCTTTAATTTTCTTTATTTGCCAAGCATCAGGGCTATAACCCAACTGGTTCTAGTTACACTTTGGTGAACTGTGTGAGTGAGTGGACACAGACACACACACACACACACACACACACACACACACACACTCTTTTTTCAGTGTGCTCTGTTTCTGAGGTTTTAATTTTTTCCACAGTAAGTTCATTTTTCTCTTTAAAATATGTGTTATTAGTCTCTCAAAAGAACTCAATACCTTGTATATGGTCCTTTGATATTAACAATTTATACTCATCCCTGGAATTTGGACTTCTTTATCCATATCGGATAAAAACAAACCAAAAAATGGTATAAAGTGTTTTGGTTTTGCTCAAAGTGGACAAGGGATGGGCCAAATGAAATGATTTCATAAGTTGCTTTAAATACATTTCTACTTTTATTACAGATGCAGAGTATCTGTTTATCCAGTGCCACCTCTGACTCTGGCAAATTTCACTTTCTATCTCAGATTACAATTATTTATATAACTTACCTTTCCTACTATATTATAAATTTCTAAGGCAAAATTTAGACCAGATTTTCAGGATGAACTGTTTAAACATGATTAAAGGGGAAATAGCAGCCTCCCAGTACAAAGCAGTCAAGTTTATAGATAGATGTAATAGGGTCAATTTCTTGTAGTTTCCCCTTTTCTTATGAAAGGCCAAGAATCAAGAGCTCTGACATCACAAAAGCCTATTTTCAGCTTCTCTCCACCTTCAGCTCTTTACAGATGGCTTTTCGTGCTTTTCTACGCAAAGGCATTGTGCCTGTAGCTCTTTAAAGCCACCCGGGGATTCCAGCTGGAGACTATGAAGATCTGAAAGATGTGATAAGGTATTGGGAATCTGACATACTCACTACACTTAATTTCTGTGGTAGTACGTGCTTTATGAATTCAGATAGTTCTCTCTAATTCAGGAGCCATTACCCATACTGGGAATGGTTCTTATTCTTTAGTTTCTCCTTCCACATTCTGCTGGCCACATCTCTATACCTTAGCACAAATATGCAATGATGATAGAGGGCATTAAACTAGCATTTAGAAAGAGGATTCCAGATTTCCACAGATTCTATTTAGCCATGCTAACTTATGAATAATTTTGAGTAAAGGGTATATAACAATTTAGGTTCCAAACTACACCTTAAATTAAATGCTTATGAAATCTGAGAAACAATTTCTCATTTGGTAATTTATACACTGAAACTAACAAATTAGGTACGAGTTTTAGAAGTCAGGCCAACCTGCCTTTTGTAAACAGGCACCAAAATGTAGGCTGCAAATTGAGCTAATTATTTTTGTACAATGTTTCTGATACGTCTAATTTACTTCTCCAAAAAGTGTATTTTAGTCAGGAGTCGCCACAGACACTTGCCAAAAACAGTCTGGCCTTACCATCTCCAGAATAAGCTTCCGTGACAATAGTGCAGTTAGAAGTGACTCATGTACAGCTTTTCTTCTCAGAAGAAAAATCAATCTGAGTGATGCTACCATGAGGACTAATATTAAATGGGGGGGGGGGCTTGTTTAAACTAATTATTCTCCATGAGCCAAGTCCAGTTACCTAAAATAATCAATAAGAATGATGACAAAATAGTCCACTCTGAGAGGGAAAAATATAATTATGCTGCTTACAGTGGTTTAAAACTCATACTGCTTTAGAAAAATGACAGATTATAACACTAAATACAAAAGCAAATTTGGTTTACAACAAATCTAGTCACCCAGAAGAACCCAATCTAGCCAGGACCTTTGAAAGTAATAAAGTAGGTCTGTTAGCTATTTCTAATAGCTCAAAAATCTTAATAGAAAACGAACATTTGTAACATGCAATCTATCGCGCGCGCGCGCTCTCTCTCTCTCTCTCTCTCACACACACACACACACGCACACACACACACACACACACACACGCATGCACAAAACAAACCTCACTCACACAAAACAAACTCCTAAACAAAACACATCACCTTTTATGTGGTCACCCTGTTCCTTAGAAAAGAACAAACCTCCATGGCTAATTCCTCAGAATTAAGAAATGCAACAAAGTAGCTTTGTTAAGAATCAAGCTCCAGACACTGCCCACACACCTGCATAATTATTTCACTGCTAAGAGGTGTAAGTACAACAGAGTAAACAAAAAGAAAGATCTGTTAACCTTGAATGCTAGACCACATTTCTGTTTTATGAAATAAGAGCACATCTATTAATCACTTATATGTTCTAGAAGAATTACCACCAACTTGGGAATTTACATAAAGAAATAGACCTACACTTTGCTGGGCAACTTAATGGCCAAAATGTTAATGAATCTTCTTTGTCTGAGACGTTTCTGTTCATCTATATTAGTTGTGATTCTCTTCCATATTAAAGTATATACTCTAAGTACTAAAAGAGAGGAAATAAATTTGCCTCTGCTTTCTAACATGTAACAGCCATAAATGCAAGTAGCGTGGCAAATACTAGACAGTGTTCTTCTTCAGCTGGGACAAGGAATATTTCTACTTTGAAGATTTGACCACTAAGAAATATAGTAATTTGTGGGCTTTAGTATGTCACCATGGATAAACTTCTATCAGTAATTTTGAGCTCTCCATCCTGCTTCCTATTTGCTCTAATCTTTCCTGCTTTTACTTAGTCTCCAAGGACAAGGAAGGAATAGTCTATTTAATGGTTCTACGTTATAAGTCTTCACAAAGTCTTTCTGCTGTCTATACAGAAATTATGCACTTTTACAACTGGGAGGAAATTAGCCTATTTATTAGTTTTTCGTTCAGTCTATAGTCAAAGTTTCAATTAGGAGAACATAAAACTTGACTATGACAGGTGTTCAATTTTAAAACTGTGTGTTTATAAATACTTAATCGAGGATAGGCATTTCATTTAAAAAGTACCCAGTCCCTTTTTAGATTTAGCTTTTAGAGATTAAGGGACCACAAACAAACTAGATCACTGTCTTCTATAAAATGGTTAGCTTTTTAAAAGGAACAAAAAGGGTAGGGCACCTGGATGGCTCAGTCGGTTAAGTGTCTGACTCTTGATTTCGGCAGAGTCTGTGGGATTGAGCCCTGCGTTGGGCTTTGTGCTGACAGCATGCAGCCTGCTTCAGATTTTCTCTCTCTCAAAATAAATAAATAAACATTAAAAAAAAGAAGAAAAGAAAAGAAAAAAAAGGGCACTCAACCAGATATTTGTATGCTCACGTTCACCCCAGCATTATTTGCAATAGCCAAAAGGTTGAAGTCCCACAAATGCCCACAGATAAAGGGATAAACAAAATGTGGTAGATACATAGAATGAAATACTATTCAGCCTTTTATAGGGGAAAGATATTCTAACACATGCTACAACATGGATGAACCTTGAAGGTATGATGCTAAACCAAATAAGACTATCACAAAAGGACAAATACTGTATGATTTCACTTATATGAGGCATGTATAAGAGTCCTACTCACAGACAGAAAGTAGAATGATGGCTGCCAGGGGTTGGGGGGTGAAGAAATGGGAAGTCAGTGTGTACAGAGTTTCAGTTGAGAAGGATAAAGAAGTTCTGGATATGAATGGTGTTGATGGCTGCATATCAATGTACAGAACTATACACTTAAATTTGGTTATAATGGTAAATTTCACATTATATATATTTCATAATAAAAAAGGGTATATCTGAGTAATATCCTGAAAATAATAGTCTACCAAATCACAGATGAAGACAGAGAAAACCAGATATTCTACTTTTTTAAAAAAGACATCTCTACCCAGTGAATCTTCAATTTCACAGTTTATTTTTTATCTTGCTTTGTCCTTCCCTTTTATTCCTAAAGCCCAAAGTTCATTTCACTCCATCTGTAAATTTTGTGATTTATGGGGTTTTAAGATTGAAGAACAAACTTCAAGACCAATTGTTACATTTTTAAAAAACGTATTCTTCTCAAAGTCCAGTCTATTATTTACATGTGGCCAGAGAGTATAATTTTATATCATATAGAGGTATAATTTTGTAATAAGCATTGTCCTTGTCTACAGTATTAATCCAAGTTGGTTTTCTTCCAGCTAGTCTATACAGCCCTGTGTTATATACTTTTTATAATTCCATCTGTGGATTTTCTGGAATTTGACATAATGTTCCAAAATTTCAATCTTAACTCCTATCTAGAATTTGTGAAGAATTATCAATCCATGATTTATACAATTTATAGTAACTCTCTTTCAAGTTCAATATTTTCATGACAAAGCTGCAAAATGTAATTTCTCAGAACAATTTATTTTGTCTTCTCTTAAATGTCGTGGTTAAGAGCTTGGATTTTGCAGTCAGGTGGCCTAGGCTTGAATCCTGGTTCTACCACTTACCAGATGTGGGAGTGGATAAGTTATTTAAATTCTGCACATCTCGGTTTCCTCATTTTTAAAACATGGTTATTAATACCTACGAGTTGGGAGTAGCATGCATATAAATCAAAGCCCCTGTGCAGTATCAACATGTAGCAAGTTTTAATAAATGGGCAGCTATTGATAATAATACCATCAACAGCAGCTTGTAGCAATGATAAGTGCCCCCTATTGGACCAAAAGATATTATACTACAGCTTTTCTCAATGACTCCACAGTTTTGACTCTAAGATGAATCTAGAAAAAAGAGCAATTGTATATTGTAAGGAGTGTTTTCTTTTGTTTCTCTCTTCCAAATAACTCCATTCTTATGGTCATGTAAGCAATAGGAATGGAGCCAGACAAATATGAAAACACACACACACACACACACACACACGTACGTACGTCTTGTGTGCCATATGCTATTTCAGGAAGTTGTGTAAAAAACATGAGAAAAAAGGTGAAAAATAAACAGGAAGAGCCACAGACTGCAATGAGGGTAGCGACGTATACAAATGTAGGCAAATTTCCAAGCTCAACTATTTGACTGATTCACTCAGAATCACGTTGTTGTCCGAAAAATACACTATAATTCTTCTGGCAATACCCCTAGGAAACAGATCCACAAGTCTGGAGAAGTTGAATATTTTCATCCCTTCTTATCAATGGAGGCAAAAGAATTTCGTATTTTCTTTAAACAAAACCAAACCGCTACTACAGTTACCGCTACTAAGGATTTCTAAAGTACGTAATATTTGATACTGGGATTTCTGCCACAGTTTCATTACAACGTACAAAGGCTTTCTATACTCTCCACTCAGACTCCCCAACTAGAAAGAAAACTGGTAATTTTATGACAGACTTACGTTTTTGAAAATGTGCTCACTGGGACTCTAATGGCATAAGACAATGAATGGAGTGGGAGGATAAAAGGGCTCTGTGGTCAAAAAAGTGGAAGTCTGGGAAACACAACATTCTAGATCTCACTCCTGGAGGTCCACAACACTATTAACATAACAGGTTTTAAGAAGTCCTGCAGTGAGCACAGCTGTTTAAATTTGTTTAGCCAGTGTTCCCCAAACTCAATTTGGCCACAGAATCCTTTTTTTCAAAGCAATAACCAAGGAACCAGGGCTCCTTATAACAACTTATTTTTGGAAAGGGATAATAAATTGCCTCTGATTAGCTATTAAAAGAGTAATTTCATATGTACCTGTCCCAAAGAAGCAGTCACTGGCAGAATTTGCTAAAGTCCCAAAACGAGTCCATGATGTTTCAGGTCAGGGAAAAAAAAATCCAACTTGCTTCAGCTAGCATTTACACTATCTTTAGCAAGTTCGAGTCATTTCCAGAATGTGTGTCTTGACCCCTTTACTACCTGTAGGTTTTTAATCAAGTCCAAACACTCAATTCTAATACCTGTGTCGGTCTAAAAATGAAGGTGACCCTCTATGCCTATGCTTTTCTTTCTGGGCTGCACTGTAAGCTAAGAAAACAGTATAGTTGTGAGCTACACCTTTAAATATAAGAATATTAAACTCAGTTACCAGCATTTTATGAATTGGTAGTATGAGCTACATTTTAGCACTTTATGAATTGGTACTACGAGCTACATTTATGCAATTCTGTAATAAAGTAATGAATGTTCCACAATGTTAATCCAGAAGCAAAGCAGTGACTGAATACTACTACATTCCCCTGACACCTCCCTAACATCCCTATGAAGTAGATAGAACAAAATACTATAATTACTACTTTGTCTATTGGAGGTTAAGCAACGTACCCCAAGTACCAGTAGTCAGCAGGGACCAATTTCCTATTGGACAGATACATGTACAATATTACAGCCACAGAAACTATCAGATAATCACCCTGAAATGTGAGCAAAAACAGGAAATTCCTTTACTAATAGCTTATTATTTAAGGAGTTTTCTCCTTTTGCAATAATTTTGGAACAAATATAAACTTGGACCCCCGAATATCAGATGGCATGCTCGATAGCTCTTTGTGAGTTTGGAAATTAAAGACAAAGTCTTAGCAACTGCAATGGGGCATTCATGACTCTGTCCTCATGTTAGAGGAAACGAAAATAAGGAAGCTACAATTAATTCTGGGTGAGGTGAATGATTAGGGCTACCAGGCTGCGGTATCACTTTCTTCCTAGGTCCCCTCTTTCATTTCAAAAGTACATAAAGGTATGTAACAACATGTATAAGATGAAATAGACTTCAACAATTTATAAAGAGCCTAAGAAAGGAGACCCAGTGTTACTGTGGAAATAATACATTTTGGTAAGCCGCTGACATCTGGCCACTTGTTTTCGAGTTATACAAAATAAAGCTGGCCTTTGAAGGTAAACACTTCACAATGTCTACGGCAGAACACATGTAATCACGTATTTTATATTATGGTAATATGTAGCAATAACATTTCACCAGAGATCAGGCAAATGGTTGAAGAGAAGAAAAAAATCTGATGTGAAAGGAGTCAAGAATGTTGACAATTTAGGACAGGCAAAGAAGTTAAGGTATCAGGTTCAAGTTTCGTAAGTTTTGTTTTTTTAATGTAGAAGCAGAGGTAACGAAAATTGGTCTTCACCTGGTAAGTGTGTACTCCCTGAGTCCTGAATGCAAATTCATGGCAGAAAAAGTACCTATGCATCCACGCAATCTTTTGTCTCGACCGATCTTCCATGTTACAAACAGTGGGCTGTAATGGAAGATAAAAATAGGGTCAATCAATCAATTCAACTCAAGCAAGTTATTTATTGAATATTTACTATATGCAGGGCTAAGTGCCTGAGATATGAAGACCACATGAAAGGCCCCCAAGGGGCTGGGTCTAGCCCAATGGGACTGCATTTAACAATAACTATAGCTAGAATATATTGAGTGTATCCTATAAGTTAGGCGGCACAATAAATGTTTTAAACAAATTATCTACGTTAATCCTCATCAACAACTCTCAGACGCTGAGTAATGCTATTACCAACATTCCTATTTTACAGATGAGGCAGCTCCACAGTTAATTCATAATGAAATAGGAACATCAACCTGGGCAGTCCTGACTATAAAGCCTTCGCCAGCATGGCTGACTGCCTGAGTCCTCATTTAAACCTCAAGTTACTAATTGATTTGTTAAGTCCAGTTTAGAGAAACCAACCAACCAAACAACAACAACAACAGAAAACCCAAACCACCCAAATTTCAACAAATACTGAATATTTGTTGAATATTCAACAGGGCAAAGTACTGTGAAAGCAGTTATGGGAAATACAAGGTTGCCTAAAGCACAGTCGTAGGAGCCAGTACAGAAGGCAGGCATGTTCACAGCTAACTAACACACGGCAAAAGAAAATAAGTATTCTCAACTGTGCCCAAAATGCCATAAATTAATCTATGGGGACAGAAGAAAATTTCATCAAGTTTGATTATCTTCAGCTTGGCCTAGAAAAACGAGTAGGGTTTGGAGAGGTAAAGGGCAAGAGCAAACATTAACAAAGTAATGCTCTGAAACCAGAAAAATTATTTTAATTTTTAGATAAAATTACTGTCAACAAATACAATCTCTCAAGCATCAAATACAATGGCATCAAGAAAGTAATACAGTTTTAAATGAAGTTTAGTACAGTAGACGTTTGGATGCTGCAGCAAACCAGCGACGGCCTGAATTAATGGGTAAGTGTAAAAACAATTCTTTTCTGGTTAGAAGCAACTCTGTATGTCACTTTTTATGAAATAAGTTAATTTACACATTTTAGCACATTGTGTAAAGAGAACTACCCTACAGTTGGGGGTGGTTCATGTTAATTTGAGTATTCACAGTATTATTGGTATAATATAATACATTTCTGCTTTCTAAAAATTTAAATTTTAGGGGAACATACCATATGTCATATATTTCTAATAATATGCTATCGAGTTGGAGAACACATTCTGTATTTAAAGTGCTCTCTAGTTAGCAGTTGGGAGAAAAGATCCTGTTCAAGTACTTTAATCACTCATCTCAAACATTTAAATAACGCCGAATTCTGACAGGTAGCCACAATGGCAGACAGGTTCCCAAATAAACAACGTATACAAGGCAGGGAACAGTACTAAGTACTACTTTCTTCCAAGAACCAAATGCCCAGAGGAAGTGAAAAAAAATGACTTAAGTATAAGGCCAAATTATTATCAATGTTAGTATTCAAGTTTTGGATGACCTACATTAAAGGTACTAAGATAAAAAGCAAACAGAAGATTCCAGGTTTCCTGTTTCCACTCATATGTACCTAAACATCTAATAACCTGAGGCAAGATACTGATGCTCCAGTGGGACCATTTCTCTAACTGCTCTTGACTAAGAATTATCAGGAAGACAAGAATTAAACGTTTAACTCATACGAATACTACTATCCTAAAATCCACATATTTTCTTTACAGGTGAATTTCATCTCTTTACTTCTCACTTTGTAATTTGGTAGAGTCACTGTCAGCAACCATTACACAGACAGTAAGATACCAATCTTCTCCCATAACAGCACCTACACAAATCATCTCTACATAACACGTCCTTTGGCAGATTCAGAATCAAGTGAATCACACTGTAACGCATATACGAACATGTCTTTAAAATACCATGATGGCTTCTCAACGACACAGAACTAAGTGGTATATTCTCTTCCTCAGTGACTTGAGAAACCTAAAGGTATGAGTGAATTCATTCCCTATCAAAAACCCGAGAAATGAAAGTCATCTAAAAGTGCTTTTACCTGGCGCCTGGGTGGCTCAGTCAGTTAAGCAACCTACTCTTGATTTTGGCTCAGGTCATGATCTCATGGTTCCTGGGACTGAGCCCCACATTGGGCTCTGAGCTGACAGAACAGAGCCTACTTGGAATTCCCTCTCTCTCTTGCCTACAGTTGGGGCCCTCTCTCTCTCTCTGCCCCTACCCTGCTCACACACTCCCTCTGATTCTCTCTTTTCTCTCGAAATAAAGAAATAAACTTAAAAAATATATTTAAAAGTGCTTTCCCTTCAATTATCTTATTTATCCCGCTAAAATATATACGCACATCATTCTTACTATAATCCTCATCTACTCATTCAAAATTTGAAGGGTAAACAGAAGAAAAATACAAATTAATCACTAGGTTCTGAACTACATTGGAGGGCATTCAAGACACATAGTAGGGAAAGTTATATGTGGTTTCTTATAATGCTATGCTATCGCTGAATTCAAGGGGTAGGGGTGCGAGAGGGTAAGCCAGGTAGCCTGGGAGAAAAGGTACTCCTTTCCATCATCAGCAAGGGCATGGAGATGTAATAGAGCACAGCACTTTGAGGGAACGGAAAGTAGTCTGCGAATCTCGAGAACATGCCATGGTCTCTTTCATATTTAACATTTTATGAATTTTAGGCGCTGCAGACTATTTGCTCTCAAGAGCTCTCTTTACCTCACAACAGGTAATGCAGATGCAGAACTGTCCGTACTTCCCCTGTTCCTTACCTGCCCCGGGGCAACATCCACTCTGGGGGTTGGTATGGTGGGGAAGCGTGTGTGTCAACGATGGGAGAGGCTGCTACTTTATAATTGCACTGTGTTTAAGATAGATGCCTGAAGATGGAAGAAACCAGACTTTTGGTAGACAGAATCAAACTATGCCTTCAAAATCTCGGGCTGTAATTTCTCATTTACAAATGCTTATCCAGTGTACTTTATAAGGATCACGTACATGTTCAAGCAAAACAAAACAGCAACAGACCCAGAGACACAGAGGACAAACTGATGGCTGCTAGAAGGAAGGGGGCTGAGGCAGATGAACGAAGCAGGTGAAGGGGGTTACAGGGTACAAGGCTATGTTATGTACACCATAGGGAAGATAGTCAATAATATTATAATAACTTTGTATGGTGACAGACGCTAACTAGACTTCTTGTGGTGACCATTTCAGAATGCCTGTAAATACTGAATTACTAGGTTGTATACCTGAAGCTAATACAGTATTGTATTATGATTATTCTTCAATGGAGGATTTTTAAAAAGAACACATACATGGGATTAAAATAAACCAAAATACCTACACACAACATCTGATGGGGGAAAGAACTTGGGAAGTAAAGAATTTTCAAGTAGACTGAAACAGAATAAACATCACTGAGCACAAGAGATTGCATCTTGTGTGTGATAATGACTCTGTACAGGGCAATGACGATGGGAACATTCAATCCGTAGTACCTAAAAATAGCAACAAAAATTTTTCTTTTCCCAATACACAGAGGGAATAGGCAATTTCATTCTTAAATGTGTTATTTAAACATGTATGAGTTCCCAAAAGGACGCACCACATCAACATAATCAGAGATAGATCAACGTAGAAAAAGGGATTTGTGCCTGTGGAGAGGAGCTGCTTGGCGACAAGGAAATAAGGAAAACAGTTCAGAGTAAGACAAAGATTGAATGTTTTTGGAAAATACTTTTACCATATGGTTTGAAGCCACCTACATATACTAAAAAAAAAATACTACAAACTAGAAGGGGGCTCAAAATGAAATGAAATATTAATGGAAATGTTTATCTGAGAGTAACCAGACAGAGCTTTTTAAGGAATTTTCCTACTTGTGAACATTTTGTACCATTACGTTCTGAGAAACCTTTTGAAGGAAAGTAAACTCTCTCCATTTTTCCAAGTCTACAGACAGGAAAAGGAAGTAACCACCTAATCTAGGTGAATCCTCTCTGCCAACTGGCAGCCAATAATACCATCAGGTCAATAGTAGTGGCTCTCAGGGAAATGTAGTTGCATGGAATGAGCAAAAGTACAGAAAAGCAAGGTAAATCTGAACAGGATACTCCCAGTCCAAGCTGCATGCCACTTCCCACATCCCTCTTTTGATACTACTGAAGCAGACCAGAACAGATTAGACAGATTTCTGTGGGAGACGTACAGCTATGAAAAAGGTATATTTACCTAACAATATTTTACCACAAATCTCCTCCATACCAAGGCAGAAACAGGTGAAAACAAAATAGCCTTAGACATTTGCAAGTCCCCGATCTGGCAATTTTCTCTTCCCTAGAATGAGATTTTTAGTTAGTAATGTTAACAATCTGGTATCGATCCCCACCAGTCTAACGCTACTGACTACAACAGAGTATTCCACAAGGCTATTCGTATTATACACAGATATGGGAAAAGAGAAGCTACCTAGTTATGGTTCTTTTCTTTTGCCATCAAAGAATGCTTGCTTCTCAACTATGCTCAGGTTCTGCTACGCAGTTCAATAATCCAACTGAAATACTCATAACACCCAACTCAATACCATAATTGCCCCAGAACTTAGGAGCTCATGGGAAAACAGAAATGGTGGAGTCTTCCCTCCACCACCAGGTTAAAACATTTCACTTCCTGTTTCAGTGCAGGGAAGTGACATATCTCATTTACAAGTCATACAAACTACAGATTCAATTTGTAAAAAGGCACTCAATGTGGTTAAATCCTGTATTAGTCTACTTGGGCTGCCATAACAAACTACCACAGACCAGGTGGCTTAAACAATAAAAATTTATTTTCTCATGGTTCTGGGGACTGGAAAGTACAAGATTGAGGTTCCAGAGGTTTCTGTTTCTGGTGAGAGCTCTTGCTGGCCTGCAGAGGACTGTTTTGTACTCACTTGGCCTTTTCTCTGAGCATTCAGAAAGAGTGAGAAGTAGCATCTCTTCTTATAAAGACACTAACCCCATTGGATCAGGTGCCCACCCTTATGACTTCATTTAACCTTAATTATCTCGTTACAGGCCCTATCTCCAAATACCATCGGTGGAGGTTAGGGCTTCAACATATTGATTTTGTGGGGCCACAATTCAGTCCATAGCAACCCCCTACAAGAGCTTGAGCACATAGTTCAAAGTTTATATAATTATCTAAGGTTGTTAGCTGAAAGAAATTTTAAGAGGTTGCCTATTTCCTCTTCATTGTACAGGTGAAAAACAAAAGTGATCCAGGGAGACTAAGTGCAGAGTCACCTTGCTAGTTAGTTGTAAAACCTGGCTAGTACTCCAAATTTTCTTACTCGTGCAGGAAAAGAAAACTGTGAGTAGCAAGGCTAGATGTCTTCTAAGATACCGGAGAATAAGAAATTCTTAGGAATATGACAGAGGTAAACATGTAAGCACAAATCTCATTCTCCTCCTTCCAGGAAAGGAGAGATTAGCTAAGATGTCAGGACAAACTAGAAATGCTGGATCAGCCCAGAAACACTAGATACAGTTTACAAGCTTCTATACTATTCCCATTAGAAGCCCATAGCAAAACCTACTATTTTATCTTTGGGGGGTCTCCCAACACCCTTTCTGACTCCCTCTCAACCTTTTTCCTTCATTTTTTTCCTACTGTCTAGCCACCCTGGATCAAAGTCAAGTGTTCTATCTAATATCTACAAATTTCTGCCAGGTCAAAATTCCCGCCATATGAAAATTTCCATTTACCACTGGTTAGCAACTACTAAGCTAGGTATTGATCTGTTTAATTCATATTACTTAATAAGGCTTTTAAATGAATGAATGAATCATTAATGGATGAATGAGGCTTAACTCTTCCAGATAATCTGAAATTCAAATTAAGAAACCCTGAAAGGAGAACAGTAGGAGGCAGTAAATGGGGGGGGGGGGAGGTTCCAATACATCTTACACTTTTCTCCTCCTCACCAATCCTTTACTGCAGATAAGGAAAAAACACCAAATCATCATTGCAGCCTTATACAATACTCCTCTCTCTCCAACTTCTGTAAATAGCCTGTATCCCATGGGGCTCAGGAAAATAAGGAGACCCTACATAAACAGACGGCATGGGTTAGTAGAGAAGACCACAAATATCTGAAAATGGGAATCGGGAATTACCAACCTTTCAGTACTTTTCTTTGCCTGGTGTTCCCAGAAATTCTATCATGGCAGCATTATATCCCTCCCTCGTTTTTTATAACGCTAATTTAACTGGCAAATGCCAGAGGAAGAGAGACAGCCTGAAGTCTTACAGATGACTGGGAAGGTTGAATGGTGTGTGTGTGTGTGTGTGTGTGTGTGTGTGTGTGTGTGTCTTATAAATCAAGTGTAATGATCACCAGCAAACAACTAGCCAAATCACAAGCATCCTTTAAGGGATTAGATGGATTCTGCCAAATTCCTACCTGAAAGAACCATTTCTTCCTTTTAGCAAGACCAAATCAATGATTTTCAATAAACATAAAAAAAATTCAGTCTCAGGGGCACCTGGGCGGCTCAATCGGTTAAGTGTCCGACTTCGGCTGGGGTCATGATCTTGTGGTTCAAGGGTTCGAGCCCCGCGTCGGGCTCTGTGCTGACAGCTCAGAGCCTAGAGCCTGCTTTGTGGACTCTGTCTCCCTCTCTCTCTGCCCCTCCCCTGCTCGTACTCTGTCTCTCTCTCTCTCTCAAAAATAAATAAAACCTTAAAAAAAAGTTAAAAGAAAAATTCAGTCTCAGACTTGATACATTGAGATAGCCTGTCTTATTTTTTAGGGCCCCAAATTAGATGAGAAGGTCTGCCTGCATTGGAAAAAAAACACTAAATTTACACATATTTTCTAGTCTTAGTTTACACTGCAGTGAGTATTAAACTTAATATAGGTAGCATCTTAAGGATGAGGCTCATAAACTCATAAAATAAACTTTAAATGACAAATTGCTATAGATTTCCAAAATGAAATAATTTATATTCAGAATTCCTGTTCTGAAGCAATTTGCTCAAAGAGCTTTAAGGGTAGAGACTCTGCCTTTACTATGAAAAGAATTAATTATTTTAATATAAAACAGACCAGGCAACAAAAGACCTTCTAATGAAGTCTTATGTATTCTAAACTCAATATAAGCAAAACTAAGAGAGCTAGGAGAACTGGATCCAGGGGTTTTAGAATGCTTTGATACAGTCAACTTTTATTTTTTATGCCAATTAAAAACTTTTATGGAACTGTATTTGATACCAAATGTTTGGTTCCATTTTATAACTCATATGGTGGGTGGTTAGGGAATACTTAATACTTCAAACAATGAAAACAACTAAAGGTTTTTTGTTTTGTTTTGTTTTGTTTTTCACCTGTATCTTAACTTCCCAGCTAATGATCTAGCTTCTCTACCATCTTGTCTTATCCTCAGAACCCACTCAATTACCAGAAATAGATAGGAAATAAATAGGCTGAAAGATTTAAACACTAATATAAAAAGGGCTGTAAAGTAATCTATCTAGCTCCTTCATTCTAGATTTCCATCTTGTTTCCCATTCCAAGGAGATCCAGTGTAATCTGTCAGGTTCATAAGACCTGCAATAAATCTGTGATGTAGTTGTTTATGAAGTTTTCGGGGTTTAGAAAGGTTAACTGTTTTGATTTCAAGGTCCTTGAATTGGATTACTTGCTCCTTTGAGAGAAAAGAGCTGGAGAGACTCAGCTTATTGTAGCAGAAATTGTGCAAGCCCTTCTCATTTTAGGGGTTAGAAGAAAGGCAGGATCTAGGGGCAGAGCACTCAACTGAGACCATATTTTGTATCAGGGCTGCTTAGGTTGCCTTTACCTTCCCCTGTCCCCTCCCCTCTTTTACCTTGCAGGAGAGAGTTCAACCTTGCAAGAACCTCTATTTTGAAATGCCCAAGAGGGTGAGGGTTTGTTTGTTTGTTTTTTTAACATGGAATTGACATCCTCACTTCCAAAGTGCTTTCTAAAAAATCGCCTTTATTTCTACTTCCCACCAAAGTAGAACTTCTATACTATAAAAGCACCCATTTCAGATGTAAAATTCAATGAATTTTGACAAATGTGTACATACACATAACCTAAAGTGCAATTAAATTACAGAACATTTCCGGGGCGCCTGGGTGGCGCAGTCGGTTAAGCGTCCGACTTCAGCCAGGTCACGATCTTGCGGTCCGTGAGTTCGAGCCCCACATCAGGCTCTGGGCTGATGGCTCGGAGCCTGGAGCCTGTTTCCGATTCTGTGTCTCCCTCTCTCTCTGCCCCTCCCCCGTTCATGCTCTGTCTCTCTCTGTCCCAAAAATAAATAAAAAACGTTGAAAAAAAATTAAAAAAAAAATTACAAAACATTTCCATCACCCCTAAAAGTTCCCTTGTGCCTCTCTGCAATAAATTCCCTCTCCACACTCCTGGACTCTGGCAAACACTAACCTGCTTTCAGTCCCTATAGTTTTGCCTTTTCCATAATTTCATATAAATGGAATAATCCAATATGCACTCTTTTGGGTCTAGCTTCTTCCACTTAAAATAATGCTTTTGACATTCATGCATGTGTTTGGTCCTTTTTATTGCTGAGTAGTATTCCACTGAATAGATATACCACAATTTGGATATGGCTGATGGATATTTGGTTTGCTTACAGTTTGGGGCTATCATATATAAAGCTTCTATGATAATATCTACATTCAAATTTGTGTGGGAACATAAGTTTTCATTCCTCTCAGGTAACTACCTATAAAGAGAATTGCTGGGCTATAAGTAGGTGTATGTTTTACCTTTATAAGAAACGACCAAACTATTTAAACAGCCAAGTGGCTGTACCAATTTCCATTGGCCATACCAACTACACTTCCTACCAGCATTGTAGGAGTGTGCAAGTTGCTACACATCCTCACCAACACTCGGTATTTTTTGTAATTCAAGTTAATGTGTGAGGGGATATCTCATTGTGGTTTTAATTTGCAATTCTCTGACAACTAAGGATACTGAACATCTCTTCAAATGCTTACTATTCATTCACATATTTTCTTTTGGGAAGTGCTTGTTTAACTTCATTGACTCATTTTAAAAAAAATTTTTAATGTTTATTTCTGAGAGAGAGACAGGTGAGGGGCAGAGAGAGAGGCAGACACAGAATGTGAAGCAGGCTCCAGGCTCGGAGCTGTCAGTGCAGAGCCCAACATGAGGCTTGAACTCATGAGCCATGAGAACATGACCTGAGCCAGAGTCAGGAAGCTTAACTGACTGAGCCACCCAGGCACCCCTGACTCATTTTTAAATTAAATTGGATTGTCTTCTTTTTACAGGAGTTGTAGTTTTTAAAAAGTATGTTTTGGATACCAAGCTTTATCACAAATGTCTATTACAAACATATTTTCGTCTGTGGTTTGCCATTTAATTTTCTTAATAGTATCTTTTGAAGAGCACACAATTTTAATTTAATGGATTTTTGTTTATTGGTTCATGTTTTGTGTCTGATAGAGGAGTCTTTATCCAAAGGTCATGGAGATTTTATCCTATTCTCTTCTAGAAGTTTGGTAATTTCAGCTTTTACATTTAGGTTTATGATCCATTATGAGTTATATTTTGTGTATACTGTGAGGTTCATTTTTTAAATTTGTTAATATTTGGTGGTGGATTTTTGTGTGTATAAACATAAGGAATACTGGTCTGTGGTTTTCTTTTCTTGTAATAGCTTTCTCAGTTTTTGGTATCATGGTGATGCCAACTTCATAGAATGAGTTGGGAAGAATTTTGTCCTCCTCTATTTTCTAAAAGTTTGGTTTGTTCCTTAAATATCTGATAGAATTCACATTAAAGTCATTGGAGCTTAGATTTTAATTATGGGATGATTTTTAATTACAAACTCGACTTCTTTAATAGATAATAAGGCCATTCAGGTTTTCTAGTTCTATTTGAGTCAATTTTGGTAATTTGTATCCTTTAAGGAATTCTTCCATTTCATCTAAGTTGTAGAATTTATTGGCATAAACTTATTCACAACATTCCTTTATCCTTTTCATGTCTGTAGGATCTATAGTGATGTCTATTCTTCCCTTCCTGCTATTAGTAATTTGTGCTTTTATCTTTTTCGTATGAGTCTAGCTACAGGTTTATCAATTTTATCGATCTTTTCAAACAGCTAGCTATTGGTTTCATGGATTTTTCTCTATTGTTAATATTTTATTTCATTGATTTCTACTCTTCTAATATTTTATTCCTTTTATGGTTTAATTTGCTCCTCATTTTCTTGCTTCTTAAGGTGGACTATTAGATTATTGATTTTAGATCTTATTTTAAAGCTATATATTTCCCCATAAGCACTGTGCAAGCTACATCCTACAAATTTTAATGTTGTGTTTTCATTATCATTCAGTTCAAAATATTTTCTAATTTCTTTTATAATTTCTTCCTTGATCCATGGTTTATTTAGGGTGTACTGTGTAATTTCCTAATATTTGCGAATTTCCCAGCTATCCCTTTGGTAGTGACTTCTCATTTAATTCCATTTTGGTCAGAAAATATACTTTGTATTATTTCAATTTTTCTGAATAGACTGAGGCTTGTTTTATGGCCCAGAATGTGGTCTATTTTAGTAAATGCACTATGTGAATCTGAAAAGAAAATGTATTCTGGTAGTTTTAGCTCCAGTGTTTCATAAATGTCAATTAGGTACAGTTGATTAGGTATAGTAGTGTTGGTCAGGTCTTCTAACTCCTCACTGATTTTTTTTTTTGGTCTACATATTCTATCAATTACAGAGTTAAGGGCACTGAAATATCCAAATCTAATTGTAGATTTGTGTATTTATACTTTCAGTTGTATCTTTTTTTTTTTTTTCCTTCACGTCTTTTGAAGCTTTGCTAGGAGCACACATATTTAGTATTGTGCTGTGTTCTTGATGAACTAACCACTTTACCATGATGAAATGTCCCTCCTTCTCCCTGGTAAAACTGCTTGTTGTGAGGTCTAATTTGTCTCATATTGACACAGTCACTCCAACTTTCTTATAACTAGCATTTGCATATCTTTTTTCCATCTGTTTATTTTTAACCTGTGTCTTTAATCGTAAAGTTGGTTTCTTATAGATAATACATAGTTGCGTCTTGCATTTTGCATAAGTATTTGAACTACTTATATTTAATGTAACTTTGAAATGATTGTGTTTAAGTCTACCATACTTATATTTTTGTTTTTACATTCCCCATCTTTTCCTTGCTCTCCTTTTAACATAAGGACCTTAGCAGCATACTTCCATTTCATTCCTTCCATCCCTTGGGACTATTATCATATCTTTTAGATCTATATACCTTATAAATAAATTCCACAACAGATTATTAATTTTGCTTTAAACAATCACTTAACTTTTAAAGACATTTTAAAATGAGGAAAAAAGTCCTTATTTAATTACCCCACACTTACTGCACTTATCTGGCACTCTTCATTACTCTGTAGAGATCCAGATTGCCATCTGGAATCATTTTCCTTCATCCTGGAGAACCTCCCTTAATATTTCTTGTAGTTCAGGTCTGCTGGTGACAATTCTTTCAGTTTTTGTTTGTCTGAAAAAAATATATTTCGCCTTTGTTTCTTTTTGCTTTAATTTTTTATTTTCATTGGAGACAGGAGTTGAGGTTGACAGTACTTTTGTTCTTTTAGCACCTTACAGATGTCCTTCCACTGTCTTCTTGCTTGCGTTGTTTCTGATGAGGTATACAGGATCTCTTATCTTTGTTCTCCTGTATGTAATATGTCTCTTTTTTCCTCTTCTTTTCAAATGCTCCCTCTAACACTTGTTTTCAGCACTCAATTATAATAGCCTTAGTGTGGTTTCCTTTGTGGTTACCCCACTTAGAGTTCATTGAGCTTCTTGGATCTGTGGGAGTATTTTAGCCATCATTTCTTCAACTATTTTTTTTATACCTATCCTTCTCTCTCCTTTCCTTCTGGAAATCCAATTACATGTATACTAGTCTACTTGACATTGTCCCACAGTTTGCTGAAACTTTATGTTTTTTTTTTTCATTGTCTGTTTTAGATTGGATAAGTTCTATTGTTAGATCTTCAAATTCACTGATCACTTCTTCCAGAGTGCAATCTAATCTGCTATTCATCCAGTGACTTTCTCATTTCATATACTATACTTTTCAGCTTTAGAATTTCTATTTGGTTTTTTATAGGTCTTCAATTTCTTTCCTCATTATATTCAAGCTTTTCTTTCAATTGTTGAACATAGTTTCATAGCGGTTTTAAATTCCTCATCTGCTAATTCTATAACCATCATTTTCAGTTCTGTTACTATTGACTGGCTTCTTCCTAATTATGGGTCACATTTTTAGTGCTTCTTGGACTGTCTAATAATTTTTGGGATATCGGATATTATAATCATTATATTTTTGAGTGTTTTGATTTTACTGTCTTGCTTCAAAGAAATGAAGTTTGTTTTGTCATGCATCTAAATTATTTGTAGCTAATTATTTTTCAAAGCTTGGCTTGAAGTTTTGTTAGTTTGGGTTCCGAGTACCCTTTACTTTAAGGCTAACATTCACCTTATTACTAACGTATGACCTTCCTGGGGTCTCTGTTTAATACTCTGGGTGTTCAACAAGGTCTCCTACCTCTTGCTATAAGAATTCAAATATTTCTCAGTCCTGTATGAGCTCCAGTAAATTTTCAACTTCTAGCTCCTGAGCAATTGTTTTTTGCCCAGCCCCATGGTGGTTCTCCCAACACATGCACAAATTCATATTCAGCCAAAGATAAAGGGAACATTTATGCAGATTTCTGGAGCTATTTCTGAGCACGCCCCCACCCCCAGTCCTCTGCTCTACAAATTCCTGCCACCTAGACCTCCCGGAGTTCTATCTCTGTCTCATCAATTCAACAACACTGCACTGCAGGCTCTGCTTGGGTTCCCTCTTACAATGCTATGGTCCAGAAACTGCCTGTAGGGAAAAAGCCAGAGTGACTGTAGGGTTCATTTCATTTGTTCCCTTTTTCTCAGTTCTGTGGTACCTGTTGCCCAACATCTGAGAACAGTTGTTTAATATCTTCTGTCCAGTTCCTGGTGGTTTACAGGGTACGTGAGGCAGAAGGGAACAAGTCTTATACCAGTTACAACTTCTTGCACTGAAGTGGAACTCCCAAAGCCTTTTATTGTTTTAATTTTTTAAATAATGTTTACTTATGAGAGGAGTGTGCACACGTGCGCATGTGAGGAGAGGAGCAGAGAGAGAAAGAGAGAGAGAGATAGAGAGAGAGAGGGAGGGAGAGGGAGAGGGAAAGGGAGAGAGACAGAAGATCCAAAGCAGGCTTCACACTGATGTAGCAAAGAGCCCGATGTGGGGCTCGAACTCACGAGCCATGAGATCATGACATGAGCCGAAGTCCAATGCTTAACTGACTAAGCCACCCAGGTGCCCCCGAAGACTTTTAAAACTGAGTCACTTTAAGGGTCAAACTCTGTGATAGGCTTCACATATTAAATGTGGAAAAAAGCCTCCCACAAATAAAGTCCACAGTAAACAGGAAAATGGATTGGGAAGCAGAAAGTAAAAGGGACAGATCTCTTCAGCTATGACAGGTGGTGAACTCTTAGAAGAATATGAAGTGACTCAACCAATTTCAGGGGCAACGCACTGCTCGGAACCAAAAGGTTACAGATGTCAATCTTAAAAAATATCAACTCAAGAGCTCTAAAATCCAGAGTAATGAAATAAAAAAAAAAAAATCAAGGCAGTCAGGTTAAAACTGAACTTGACGCAAGTGTCAGTTAACAGTCACACTGGTATTTCTAAGGCGATGCCAAAAATAGCTCGCTCCTCTTATTCTCCCTCCATACAAGTTAAAATGGAAAAAAAAAAGTAAATGCAATTTGAACAGCCTTATTTACAACACCTAAAAAGTCTTGAGGAAGTTTTTAATAATCACGAATGATGTCTGATGTATGTTTTGTTATTGCTATATTCACAGGGCTATTTTTTCAGCTATGATGATTTAAACAATTTAGTGGCACAGCTATTTACCTCACTACTGTACTAGATAACACCAAGTTTATCATAGTCTTAACAGTATAACTCTTGCAATCACAAAGCCATATCTATAGAAGGGCAGTCACCTAAGAACAAGGAACTCAAATACGCCAACTTCTTTTATGGTGGAGCAAACAGAAAAATCATGTGGTGTGTGCCATGAAATTACATCAAAAATTATTTTAAAACCAACACATCAGGCAACATCATGATAGCTCGATGTTCAGAAAGGAAATCGAGGCAGCTTCTAGTTTGGGAGGCACAAAATAACAGAAGGTTTCACAGAAAATTAGGATAGTAGTACGGGAGCCAGGGCAGAGCCTGTGAGAGAAAAAGCAAAATCCATGAATGGCACTGGCTGAGAAACCGAGGTAATAAGGTAGTGAAATGAGAAGAATAATTGTTGACCTTCTTGCCTTACACTTCTCTTTAGGTAGTCCTATAGAACTGCCTACTTCAAAGCCTAGAACTTTGTAAACAAATGAAACAGAAGCTAAACAAAGGGACCAAACTCCCTGGGAAGATAAGAAGGAACACAGCAGCCCTACCAAAGAGCGCCAGTACAACAACTTCCTCTGTATATTTAAATACTCTGGTTTAAAAAGCCTCCAGCTGAACTTCTAGGTACATGGAAGACTACAGATTAGCCAAAGGTGGTGCACAGGGTCTGGAAATGATGGTGACCTACTCAGCCTCATTACAGCAATACAAGAAAGAAAGATTTGCCACCTGCGTGAGCCACTGAACATGCTCATCTCTGAAAGCTAATTTTTTCCCCTTGAGCCTACCTAGTCCTCTTCTTTAAAACCAGCAAAAATACCCCAAGCCTTTGCTTTTCAGATAAATATGACAGATATAAAGTATTTTATTCGAGCTGTCTCTACTTCCAGATCTAAAAATCACCTATGGAACCTCACGCTCAATCCAGTGTTTCTATATAGCTGTAGAACCAAAGACCAGGGAAAATGTAATTTCTCATCGGGCTTACCTCTCCCACCCCTTCTTGACATTAAACACTAACCAAATTTCCAGTTAAAGATGCAGATCTCTGGACTCTACATGTCTCTACTGATTACTGCTAGACTGATGAAAAATCTTTTTATCTGAAAACAGTTCTTCAGTGACCAGCTTAATGCTTTCAAACTCGCCCAGCGTCTTTCCTCATTCTGCCAACGTAAACATGCCACAGAAGCACCTCTTCTTTAAAGAAATGAAACCGAGGGGCGCCTGGGTGGTTCAGTCAGTTAAGCAACCGACTTTGGCTCAGGTCATGATCTCACAGTCCGTGAGGGTCCGTGAGGGTCCATGAGTTCAAGCCCTGCGTTGGGCTCTGTGCTGACAGCTCAGAACCTGGAGCCTGCTTTGGATTCTGTGTCTCCCTCTCTCTCTGCCCACCCCCACCCCCCCGCTGTTCATGCTCTGTCTCTGTCTCAAAAATAAACAAACATTAAATTTTTTTTTTAATTTAAAGAAATGAAACCGAGCAATGGCAACATTATTGTAATTAGCTATAAGGAACAGTTAATCACTTAAATCCAAGTTATCTATAGGAATACACTTCTCATTTTGTAGCGTACGACAACAAAATTGCCGAATGACTGTTCTACTTACAATAAAATAGTTCTCATATGGACTACAAAATTACATAATATACATGCCTAGCCCAATGCATGATTCCCTAAAAGGCAGGTCTCCTTTCACCCCAAATATGAGAGGATCAATTTGAATTAGAGACATCCAGGGGCACCTGGGTGGCTCAGTCGATTAAGACTCTGACTTCGGCTCAGGTCATGATCTCGCGGTTTGTGAGTTCGAGCCCGGCATCGGGTTCTGTGCTGACCACTCGGAGCCTGGAGCCTGCTTCAGATTCTGTGTCTCCTTCTCTTCTGCCCCTGCCCGACTTGTGCTCTCTCTATCAAAAATAAACATTAAAAAAAATCTTTATGAATTAGAGACATCTGGATTATAGAGTTTCCAATGAAACAAATGTAGTTTTATTACTTCCGGGTAGCTCCTACTTAACTGCCCATCCCCTCCTTCTCTAAGGTGGTGTTTAATAAGGAAGGTAAATAATTCAACCAATGAGAATAACTGTTAATGAGTACATCAACTATCTGTATGTAAATGGAAGTTCTTTCATACCTAGAACAAAGCCAACCTTCATTCCATCCAGCCCACATGAACGATCATCAATTCCAAATATGGAAAAGGAAAATGTGATTGCAAGACAAATCAATAAGATTTCTATGGAACTTTAAAAAATAATTTCAAAGCATAACAGGAAAACGAACTCTGACTACCTACGAATGAGACAATTAGATTAAAATTTTTAAATCACAACTGTATAAAGGAATAAAAGCCAGATAAAAAGCAGTATTTTGCAAGTGATCATGACAATATGTATGTGGTTATATATGTGTGCGCGCGCGTGCACACACACACACACTACTAAAAATAGCTAACTTTTACCAAGCATTTATTATGTGGCAGGTCTTTCTCAAGTGTTTACATGTGAGAATTCTTTGAAATCCCTCCCACAACCCTATGAGGAAGATACTAGTATTACCCTCCATTTTACAGATAAACTGGGGATCAGAGGGGGCAATTAACTTGTCAGTAGTTCCATAGCTACTAAGTGGTGGGGTCAGGATTTGGAGCCTGGTATTGTGGTGTGGCCCCAGGGCCACCTCTGTTTATCACATTCTATGAATGTGTGTGTATTGTTTGATATAAACCACCTGAAAAATAGTATTCCAACTGGGAACTGAATTACTGGCTTTAAAGAGGAACACCTGGAAACTAGCACAAGCATAAATAAAATTGTTGACACTGTGTATACCATAAAAATTAAAAGAAACAGAAGGTTCAAACACGAAACACTAGAAAGAAGAAGTGCTGTAAAGATGAAAATCTGCAAAGAATTATGTCATGATCATATAAATGGACTGGGTATTAAAAAAAAGCATCCCACTGAAAGGATCAAAACACTTCTATAACATTTTTTAATTACTACAAATGTAAGGCATGTTCACTATAAGAACATGTTGAAGAATATGGAAAAGTAGAAAGGAGAAAATAAAAATCACACATAATCTCAAACCCAAAGACAATGAAAATTTACATTTCCTGATAGTCATTTTCTATGAAAATGGGTTCACATAGCTAATGCCATACTGTATTATTTTCGGATAGTTTGTTTTTCAACTGAATTGCATGAACATTATCTTACATGCTTAAGATTCTTCAAAAATATTTTAATGGCTCCATGATATTTCATCATATGGGTGTACCATAATCTAGACAATCATTTCCTTCTTGTTAAGACTGTAGGGAACATCTCTGTGCATTAAAGTTTATCCAGATCTTAGATTTATTAAGGATAAGGTGTTTTTTTTAAGAACGTAATTACCAGATCAAAGTGTATGAACATTTTTTAAAGTTCTTGATGCATTTTATCAAATTGCTTTCCAGAACGACAGTGCCACTTAAAAAAATTTTGACTTCATTGAGTTAAAACTTCAAGAATATTTATTTACAACCAGCATTTATGAATCATTTTAATTGGTGGCAGCTGCTTTAAATGTTCTCATTGTTAAACCAGTAAAACACCACAATGGAAACAGACTGTCTTAATTTAAGGTCAAACGGCAGTTATAGTTTAAAAATTAAACTCAAGTATATTTGCCTCATGGTAAGAATGGCCTCCTTCCAACTTGCAGACTCCCTGTTCTTCAAAACTTTTGAAACACTTATGTCCAAAAAAAACCCCAAAAACTTATTCTACAGTCTTATGCCATAAAACAAGAAGCATCTGAGGAGGCTGCTTTTTTATACCGTTTTCTTTTTTTTTTCTTTTTTTTAACGTTTATTTTTCATAGACAGAGACAGAGCACAAGTGGGGGAGGGGCAAAGAGAGAGGGAGACACAGAATCTGAAGCAGGCTCCAGGATCCTAGCTGTCAGCACAGAGCCTGATGCGGGGCTCAAACTCACAAACTGTGAGATCATGACCTGAGGCAAAATCAGATGCTTAACTGACTGAGCCACCCAGGTGCCCCTATACTGAGTTTGCTTAAACAGAGCATAGTTGAAAAATATTTAAAAATCTATCTATTTTCAATGTTTTCATGTAACACCCTATAAAGGCAAAACATTACGTTTAAAAAATAAAAGATGAACACAACTCTCAAAGTGTTTGTTGTGAGACTGCTTCTCCCGGAGGTGTTTTATACCTCAATGGCCTTCCTCTACCATCTGTCTTTAAGTACTTGGCCATGTGCTTACAGTCCAGCTCTACCAGGGTTACTCACAACCATACACAAAAGCAAGGTCTTAGTCCGAAGAATGAAAAGGAGAAACAGCTAAGGGGCGTCAGAGGCAATATTCCTTTCTGAGGCCATTTTCCAAATAACTGATTCTTTCAGACAGTCTACCGGGGGTCACTGGTAACTATTACAATCTCATGGTTTGAGCAAAAATTTTAAGGTGTTTTCTTTTTCTTCACAGTGCATGCCACTATTTGTTTCCTGTTGACCTACTAGACTGTAAGCTCCAAGGGGGCAGTTTGTCTTTTGCATGGCTGTATCCCTAGCCCCTGGTACACAGTAAGGGCTAAATATATGTTTGGTGAATCAAGGAAATAATTTAAAAGACCTAATGAGGATCACACTAAAAGGGACTGTTGTTGTGGGTCTGAGCCCCACAAATATTGTTTTTAAGTGTGTCATGGGCCTCTAACCGTGACACACAGAATTGATATCAAAGGCATGAACAGCTTTCTTGGGCCTCTACATAAGAGTTTAAAACTCATACTTTAGAGAGAAATCGTAGGAAGATAAATGTCTCAGGGATAAACTCAGGAGGAAACCTAAGACATGTTTTATTCTTAGAATTCTAGTGATCGGATAAATCACGTACTAGGACCTCAGAGTTCCAATCAGTGTGGTATAATAGGATAAAAGTGCTGGAAGAGGGTGGGGAGGGCATAGAAATAGTGATGGGATGTCCAAAGACACAGGGCCGAGGCTCAACTCCACCATCCATTAATCTAAAGGCCTGGAAGGACTCATCCAATTCCCTCAGCTTTAGACAAGGATATGCAGCATAGGGACGAGTGTGCTTGTCTGCTTGATGGACTGCCACGGGAATCCAAAGACACTAGCCCTGTAAAAGGTCCTGAAGCTGCCAAGTATGATAATGCTGTAACAATAAAGGTATAATTATTGTTATCATTTTGACCAATGAGACCTCTATTAAGTAGCCCCTCAATAACTGTTAAATCCCTTCTTTGGATACCTAGGAGAGGCAGGGATCCTTGAGTATTATAATTTAGTGTGATAATTTGCTATAGTAAGTATTATAATTTCACAGGTGGCTCGTGAATGGACTCCATTTCTCGGGAAATGTGAGATTCTGGTGCTGACAGGTGCACCATGAGGGACTGCGCCTTGCTCAGTCAAGTGGTTCAGGACTTTAAGAACATTTAGGAGGGAAGTAAGAGCCGACATGCAGGGAGAGCATACTAGGGGCAAACAGGAATAAAACAGCATTTTACTCTTCACAAGGACACTGTTTTCAACAGGCATTTACAGATGAGAAAACAGGCTGAGAGGCTGGTTTACTTAAGCGTAAGACACTGCTAGAATGGGGCGGACCTGACATTATCACCCAGGGCTATCTGACTCCAAAGCCACAGAAAAGGTTTATCGTCTTCAGATAAAAGTGAGCTTATGCACCATTTCCTTTTTGTGTTATTTCAGTCATTCTTGTGGTTGATATATGGGCTAACAAAAAAATGCTGCTCCACTCTATACCATCAGGAACCAGATAAACAGTAAGAAATTCTGAAGACGCAGGGAAAGGGTGATTCTCAATCTGGGGAGAAGTAGTTACATCTGGCCCCTAGGTGCAGGTGGGTATTCCTGCACTGGATGACTGTTTTAAAAGATTTCTTAGGTAAACTCAGGATATCCTCAGCAACCAGAAAAGTCAATTTCCAGTATTCCCCATATGATAAACAACCTCGGGTCAGGGATTTTATAGAGAGGTGACTAAGGAAGTCTGTTATCCCCAAAAGAAATGCTCTGCCTGAAAATATGCACATAAATACCTGGTAAGAGTCCCTTTACTTCTATAGGAACAGAATACCAGAGGAAATGTTTAATCAAAACAGAGCAAAACTGGACATCAAGGAAATGGTTCCAGAGGCAGAAGGTTCTAAGCAAAAGCTAGTTAAATCTTGGGGCACCTGGGTGGCTCAGTTAAGCATCTGACTTCAGCTCAGGTCATGATCTTGTGTTTGTGGGTTTGAGCCCCACATCGGGCTCTGTGCTGACAGCTCAGAGCCAGGAGACTGCTCTGTGTCTCCCTCTCTCTCTGCCTCCCCCACTCCTCAAAAATAAATAAAAACATTAAAAAAAAAAAGCTAGTTAAAAATTGACAGGGCATATCCAGAGCAAAAAACAAAACAAAAACACACAAAACACACAAAACACACACACACACACACACACACACACACACACACAAAACAAAACATGGTAAATCATCCAATTTCAGGGCTAAAAATCTAGAGCAAGAGATAAAGAGAGCTGGGAGCATAGTCATGGTCAAATGCCTAGAATTTTTCCAGGTTTGGTCAACAACTAGAAGCAAGGTTTGGTTTTGTGTTGCTCTGTTAGCCTTTTGGAAAGCGGAAAGCATCCTCTTAGACCACAAGAATCTGGGAGTTCTCTTTAAAGAAACCCAGCATCGGGGTAGCGAGGGAGTTGTGTGGATTCCTATACTGCCACTCCTTTCCGAGCAAATCTGCCAACTGGCAAATAAGGCAGAATCCTAAAATGTCACTAATCGTTACAAGGTGAAGGCAGTGACCATGAATGGTAGGTTCACAGGCCCAATCCTTGGTATATATTCTTCCCAAGCCATCGGATACCAAGGAATGTGACCTAGGTGGAGCCAGAAGACAAAATTAGCCTACCCTTCAAATTCCTCTGACCCCTGTATCTTTATTGGGTGTTGGTGGGGGGAGGCTGAGGTGAAGAGGAGGGAAACAGTCATAGAGCAAGTATGGAATCGAGCTTGAGCAAGGCCACAGAAAGTGCCCAAGGAATGCACTGCCCAGAGGTCAGTCTGGAATTCGTGGGGTTCTCCCAGGGTGGTCATCACCAGTGCCAGCAACAGAGGTTGGAGCTGAGAAAACCAATGCTGAAAGCCGTAGCAAACTCTTCACATCCTTTAAGTCTTAGACTAAACAGCACTTTCTCAAAATGACTTTCTCACAACCTATGTAAAGTAGAGGAGAGCAACTCTGTTACTGTGTTGAACCCGGTTTACTTACCCCCAATAAAATTAGTCATCTGTTTCCCCCACTAGACTATAAGCCTAATGAGAACAAAGACCCTGTCTGCCATTTCTGTTATTATATTCCCAGTGCTTAGCACAGTGCCTAGGACAGAGTAAATGCCAAATAATAATTTAATAAAAAGCAGCCTATTACAATGATACTCTAAGTGTGTTCCCTGGACCTCCAGCATTGAGGTCACCTGGGAACTAGCTGGAGGTTCCAATTCTCAGGCCCCACCCCAGACTTACTGAATCAGGAGCTCTGGGAGTGAGGCCAGCAATCTGCATTTTTACAAGCCATCCAGGTGATTTTTGTGCATGCTCAAGTTTGAGGACCACTGCTATATAAGAAGAATGTATAAAAATTCAACTATCAAGAGTACAGAAATATACATTTCCTGGTAGTGGGAAGTATAAAGGTAGAGGTTCTTTTCTAACACGGGGTTGGAATGCTTGGCCAGGTCATCCACAATTCTGAGTCTGGTATGCACACAACTAATATTTTATCTGGAATGTAGCAAGGATTTCCAAATAGAGGCTACTAAGGAGAGATCTTGGACAGCTTACTTAACTTCTCTAAGCATGTTTCCTTATCTGTGAGGAAGGACTAATGCCATCCTCACAGGTTGTAAAGATAAAGTGAGATTAAAAAAAAATACTCAAGTTCTAGTACACAGTAAACACTCAATGGCAGTGGTGCTTCTTCTTACTCAATCTGTTTTGGAGGCCTGTGAAGATGAGCATCTCCCAGGCACAGTTTTCAACCTCCAAGAATGCCCTGGAAAGAATGAAAAGCGTGTTATTTCCCCAAAGGGTAGCACCCAAATGCTACAATACAAGTAGCTTCATGAGAGTGTAAGGATACACCATTTGCTGGACTCCAGAGGAAAGAGAGTCCACAGGGAAAGAGGTAAATTAACTCCTGAAGGGTTAAAGTAAGGGAAGGAAACAAGATGGGAACAGAACTAGCAGCTGCTAGCAGTGGGTGAAAACCGCTGGCAGTGAAAATGATAGAGCTGAAAGAACAAGATTATGCTGCGATGGACTCTTCTCATTTGGCAAGAAGGAAGTCCTTATACGTCTGGCATCTATATTTTTCACACGAAAAATTGGTACAGTCTAATGAATATGACCATACTTATGGACACAATGGGCCAAACTGAAATCAGGGCTGCCCCAGGAAATCCAGAATATATAGGTAACTGTCTGGAAATGGTCTATTTTTAAAAGAACTCAATACCCGTATGGCTCAAGAACTGCACAGAATTTCACAATACCCTCATACAGTCTCTGGTTATGACTCACCCTGAATGATGAAGGCTGTATGGGCACATGACCCCTAAAAACTTAGAAGCATGTATGAGAAGTTACTTAGGGTCATCTTTTCTTTCTTTCCATTCTACCAGATCCTTTTGGTTTTATAAATTCATTGGCCAAAATCTGGAGACCTTAGTAAAAGATCATCAGGTTTATCTCAAGTATCCTAGAAAAGCTACTAGTGCATTTTAATACCAGTTCAAGAGTTCTGTTTGGAATATTTCATTGTCTTTGATGGTAAGAAGGGATACGAGGCCCTTCAATACTGAATCATGTTCATGAGTTAGCAGTTTCTTGAGATCCAAATGGATAGCCAAGCAGCATTTTAGAACCACTGGTTATAAAAACAGGGCTGGTTAGAAAAGGCAAGGGCCTCACTGCCAGTGATTCCCTCAATTGTGAGACCTGCTGCTTTCAAGTCAGTCACAGGTAGGTGAGTTTGAACAATCTACCTTTTTGTGAAAGTAGCAGGTTTAAGAAAGATAAGAGAATTCTATCTACTAGAATTTCCAAGTAGGATGTCAAAAGAGGGGGATGAAGGATAAGCCACCTCTTCCTGTTCTGTCAATTTTCCTTCTGGGAATGCTCTTCCCACATAGAAATCAAAATGCAGAGACACCCTAACTGTGCAGGCATCTGATGTGCCTGAGACTGAGGAGGCCTTGTTGTACCAGAGGATCTTCCACTTCAGCAAAATGGCTATGTCTGCGGACCTAGCTGAGTAAGAATTTCAAATCGTTCTGGTTTCCTCTCCAACCCTTGAAAAGAGAGGCCACCTTGTTGTTGGGAGTTGGAAAGAACACAAACGACCATCGACCTTCAATTAGCAGGACTAGATCTAATTTCAATCTGGAGCCAGTTACACCTCCTTAGGTAACCCAGGGCTCCATGGTTTCCTGAGTACCGTCCTTCTGAGGAAGAAATTAGCATGTATACTGCTGCTCAGAATTCCTCCCCTCAACCAGTTCTTGTATCTTGATCTTCCAAGTTACTAGTCTACCTGACACTGTGTAGTACAGGTTAGGGCTGGGTATACTATGCCCTTGGAGGACAGAGTCTGTTGTCTGGAGGCACGTCACAATTAGGTTTTTGGGGCATACAGTTGTCTGGATTAAGAGAGACTACAAAGAAAGCTAAGAGGTTTTCCTTGCCCCATTCTTTCTCAATAGAAGGTGGGGGCCATCCCACAGGGAGAAGCAAGATAAGAAGCCAAAGTACACTTGATAGGGTCAATTTAGTGCAACAAACCATTATGAAGCACCTTCTCTACTATATGCTATGCACTAGGGATCAGAAATGAAAAAGACCAACCCGACTCGTCAGAAGCTTAGAGTTTGTTAAGTGAAGGAGAGAAACACATAAATAGAATTTAATATAAAACAGCAAATGATAAGAAATAGCTATGAATGAGAAGTGATGGGGCACAGAAGAAGGCCACTTAATGTGGGAGTTCAGGGAAGCAAGAAAGTATTAGACCATGATGGGGGAAATTACTTTAGCTCAAGATCTGTGGCTTGTAGCCACCAGATAGTACACATCAAAGGTAGAGTAAAAGGAAGGGAGAAGGCTAGAAAGCTCCTGGTCAGGGCTGAAGGAGCACCACTGCTTCTGGACTTCTTTAGTTGACTAAGATTCTGACAGCGGGGAGACTTCTCTCAGCACAATGTCCACTCACCCATCCATCTGCACATATACCCTTACAAAAGACTTTGATTTGGTGGAGAAACGGGAAAGAAGAGTGGGTGTAAAACACTCAGCAGGGTGTATGCCACAGAAATGCCCAGCAAACATCACTGTTCTTGATTTCTCCTCCCAAGCTCTACCAGAATTTCAGGAATCAGATTGTGCACTCTGAAAAAACTCTCTAGAAAAAACTAGAGATCTCCAAAGTATAGCTGGAGGAAAAAATACAGACCTTACTCTTCAGGGCCTCAACAGTGTACGGCTGACAGAACTCTTCAAAATCCATTGGGCAATGGCATTGCCCTTCTCTTTGGATGAACAGTGTGAGCCTAACATGAACCTCTAGATCACCACCCACGTTATTCGGTAAAAAGCCAACCTATACCATTTCATCCCTGCACCACTATTTGCACCCACTCTTTCATCTCAAACCTAACTTCACAGCAAATCTTTATGTAAACCAGAGTCCTCTCTAAGCTAACCTACTCCAATCTTCTCTTCAACAATGAGTCTGTTTTCAAATGTGACCATTCTTTCACTCTGGTTCAACCACACAACTCCTATGCACACACACACACACACACAAAAAAAAACCACCTGTGAATTCAAAATCCTTCCCTAATAAGTCAGTCCATCAACTTTAGTATGACTAATATGCCTCCGCCATTCTCACGTATAATCATGGATACCCAACTCCCAAATATCCACATGTGACCATATCCCTTCTTTTCACATACTAGCTTAGGATATGCCCACTGCGGTAAATGTGCTAGATGGAGCATGACAGGGAAGGGACATATAGACAGCTTACAAAAAATGTGGGAAAAAGTCAAGAAAAAGGGGCAACAAAGTCACTATTTTGCACTATTTGCATTAAAGTCCCTTTCAGAAGCAGGGATAATGAGGGGTGATTACATATATACGTAAAATGTAATTACGTCCATTTATATTAAAAGTTGAAATATACCCCCTAGCCACGGAAATAGCCACCTGCTTAATTACATAGAAAAGATGTTTTATTTATGTATGTCTCGGCGAAAAGCAAGTTGGTAAATTATTATAAGTATACTAGTAGTTTATAGGCCAAGATTAATATGAAATGTGTGTGCGCATAAACACACATTCTTACAAGGTAAACGTGCCCATCCTGTTCATCCCTGTAAGAAATCTTGCCAAACCAAGCTATTCTTTATACTCCTATTAGTCTGCAGTAAATTGTCAAATACACAGATGGCACTCAAGTGGTGGCTGACAGGGATCTTCAATACTAGCTGAATGGGAACCTATCCAGCCACGAGCAGTAGGAAATTAATCTTTAATCATAAAAACACTCAAGAAAAGGATCCTGCATGTTACAGCATTCTTATAATTGTACTGGAAGATATACTGTAATTTACTTAGTATAGCCAAGAATTTATAGAACCATGATTCAGAGTTGCACACAATCTGATTTTAGCACTAAAGCTGAAAATTAAAACCTACTGGAATCAATCCAACTTGCTTTATTTCCTGGAATACAGGTAAAAACCCAGTATAGTTAACGTCAGGATAACAGAGCGTCTAAATAACAATGCTCTTTCTCATAATGAACGCACAGTAGTTTGTTGATTCAGTTACATAAAAAATTATTTACAGCAAATCAAGGAAAACCAATGTTTTCTTCAATTATCTTCCAGTAACAGTCTCTCCCTTGTAATGAAAAAATATTTATGTGCTGCTGGCAAAGCAGTTGATAATTCTCTGAGTTGATAGTTCTCTCAGTTGATAATTCGCTGTGAACTTCAGATCTGAAGACATTCCCCTCCCCAGTTTTATTTGGCACACCCCCAAGGCTTACCTCCCTAAATTTATACACAAGCAAACATAACTACGATAGATGTCAAGTCCATTTATTGCCTATGCCATGGACATAATCTTCAGAATCCAGTGATTCTGCAAATACTGTTATCTATTTTAACTTGTCACTTGTTGAAGGTTTATGCCAATTAGGTTGTATGGCTGGTCTGCTGATTTTATTTAGTTACACTGTTTATATAAAGTCTACACAATAGAAGATGATTTAAAAATACATTTCCGTTCTTCTTTGTGTGTTCATAGAAGCACTGATATGTACACGTATGGCTCCAATGATGGAAGTTTTAATGAAATATTAATGTAATTAACATTGCCTGAAATATTTCTGGCACTTAACAGTAATGAAAAGGCCAGTGGTGAAAACAGGCGATTTTCATTCTAAACCAATGGCATAGGAAGTTAAGACCTGATGAAATTAGGTATTTTTAGCGGATAAGGTTTATGCAACTTCTCAAAATTGTACTTATTAAACATAAGCGTATAAAATAGGTTCTTTGTTAAGAGAGCTTTAAAAATAAACTCTTTTATCTATAACAGCATATATTTCCTTTGTACCCATTATGAGTTCTTTAAAAGGCCGTTATCAGGGATTATTCTCATTGCTATTTTTTAATATTCGGTGGAACCAGACAGAACCTAATAACCTGCTTATAATTTCTCAAGGAGTTCAGCTACTCTATTTTCTTCCTTTCAATATTATAATGCCTTTATGTTTTTGAAATTGCAGTACCCCATTATTAGTTGGCTGACTTCATGACACACTCTTTTTCTCTCCTACAAATGTGGGATGTGTAGGTATTTTAATTCAAAATAATTTGGGTTTAAAACTTTTATGACACCTTCTGCAGTACCAAGAGGCAGATTAAAAAATCACCTGTTAACTTCCTTGGCTTAAGAAAATTTTTTAACAAAAATTTGCTCAACACTTTTATATAAAACAATATTCCATCTAGGTGGATAATAGTGGAGTGAGGAGGGAAAGGGAAAGAAGATACAAAGATGAAAATATCAGGTCTCTGTTATCAAAGGAGCTTACCATCCAATGTGGGAGATAGACATGCAATTCACACAGAGGCAATATATGTGCTAGCAGCGGCCCTGAATACATGGATATTTACTGTCTCCTGTCTTTATACCAGCAATGCCACAAGCTACACGTCCATCAATAAGGCACTGGTTAAATGGTACATCCATACAATGAAATATCTTGCAGGCATTGAAAAAAAGAGGCACTATAGTCTAATTATATTGTGGCAATCAGTTTTTTTTAATTGATAATATACTATAGTTATATCATTAGTGGGGGAAGCTGGTGATAGGTACATGGGACTCTCTCTGTACTATTTTCTTAACGTTTATTTATTTTTGAGAGCAAGAGACAGAGTGTAAGCAGGGGAGGGGCAGAGAGAGAGGGAGACACAGAACCCGAAACAGGCTCCAGGCCCCGAGCTGTCAGCACAGAGCCTGACGTGGGGCTCAAACCCATGAACTGTGAGATCATGGCCTGAGCCAAAGTCAGATGCTCAACTGACCGAGCCACCCAGGCACCCCTCTCTGTACTAGTTTTGTAACAGCCTATGAGTCTATAATTATTTCAAAATTAAAAGTTAAATGAGAAAATAGAAGAACTAGGCATTTCTAGGTGTGCTGATATAGAAGTATGTCCAAGATTGACTCTTAACTGCAAAAATGATGTAGAAAAGTATGTATACTGTGCTACTCTTTGTGCAACACAAAAGGGTATGTGTATATGCATACGTGCTAGTCTGTGCATAGGCTATCTCTGTAAAGATGCAGAAGAAACTGGTGGCAGCAGTGATTGCCTCAGGGGAGGGGAAATGGGAAGCTGGAGATGGGGGTGGAGGGGAGGGAGAGCTCCATGTCACTGTCCCCTTGTGATGTCTGAATTTCATACCATGTGCACATACTACTTCTTCGAAAAAGGTTCATCCTGGGGGCACAATTTTCTGACCATAAGGTTTTAAAGTATCCCTTCTATCTGATATATTCCCCTCCACCCAGTTTAGAAGGCCTAGGGATTATGGAGTGGGATTTAGGGATAGGTTCTTCCATTGATCCAGCATTCTAGGTTCTCCTGCCAGACAGTGAGCTAGCTGCTCGAGGGCAAGGGACCATAGCATTAGCTGTACCTGGCACAATGTCTGTCATATCTAGGGACACAGACTATCTTTGAGTTAATTTGACCTATTATCCTGTCCCTTTTGACCTACTCTTAAAACCCCAGGCCTGGAAGGATTCTTTACCATTGATTCTGCCCCTGCCCTGGCATGATGTTTAGAAAATTAACTTCTCATTAGCATGATGACTGCCTATCCCCAGACAGCCATGCTCAAAAAGATGCAGGCTTATTCTGGTAAAGCCAAGACTTTTCATGGGAATATAGGTGGTTTGTAAATTTCCTTTTTCTTTTCACCTCTGTATGTCTGTGAACCAGATGACGCTTCAGTCATCTTAGCTAAAATCTTCCATCCACACCCCTCACTCTCTAACCTCTGTAGGGTTTATTTGTCCTTCTATAAGGTGTTTACTTACTTGTATTACAGTTATCTCAGTGCATAACTTAGCTCTTTTACTAGAGTATAAACTTCGTAAGGGCAGGGAAGCTGTATCTATCTCATTATTCCCAAAGTAACTAATGTCTAGGTCAATCATCTTTGAACAATTCATTTAATTAAGACTTGCCAATTTAAAAATTAAATAACTTAAAAAATAATTTAATTTATAATTGAACTAATTTGCTTAAAATAGCACAGTGGGTTTGTTGTGAGGGCAAATAAAAGACTGTTACAAGTATATTATAGACAGGAATTGTGCTATCATAAACAACCCGCCGCATCACTCGAGGGTGTTGCTCTGGCCTTGTGGAGGTAACACCAGCACCTTCTTTATCTGTATACTGAACTGCCTCCTTTCTCTCTTCCTCAACCAGGCACAGCTTGCTGCTAAGCCCAAACATTACTACAAAATTGCTAAGCTACTCCCTTTAAGCTTGGTAAACAAATGCTAAATAAGGAGACTAAGATCCCTTGGGGGGTGGGGAGAGAAGATAGTAGTCCCTTCTGAGAGCACGGGTTCAATAGCTTCCTACTTACAAGGAATCCCGCTTTTTCTGCTGGACATCCCAGCTCTGGACAGCCAGCCCCCCAGAAGCAGTGCACTCCTGGTTTCCTGCCACTGGCGGCCGCTTCCAGATCCATTCAAAACTGTTCAGAGCTTTGAGTCATTGTGTCGGCCACATTACTTCTTCCTCAAACCAACAGAACTGAAAGCGAGTCAAAGTTACAGCTGATTTTCTCCCAGTAGGAACGAGTCACCAGTATTATAATGTGGGTTATAACGGAATTTATCATCTAGACCTGTAAGTCCATTCCGTACTTTGTTAGGTTATGAACATTCCAAGAGGTTAGGTTATACTACAACTCTACAGTTCTTCTTTCTTGTTTTTGAAGTCAGCATTAATATAAAATTAATTAAATATTACAACACTTCACACTTGTCCTAATAACAAGCCTTGATGAGGGCAAGAAAAACATCTTACCTATCCTTGAATCTCCTGCAATGCCTTGGTCATAGTAAATTCTTAACAAATACTTATTTGCATTAACTTTTTCAAGGATGCATTTAATTTGCAGACTGACAGATGATTTATTTCTAAAATTCAAAATTTCTGTGAAAACACTTCAACATTTTTTTAATTGATGTGCTATACTTATTTCAGAAAAGAAAAATTTTTTTCCCACGTCTCTTAAGACCTCTACTTGAGCTAAAAGCCACTTTCTTTGAATTTTTTTAATGTTCATTTTTTGAGAGAGAGTGTGTGAGTGGGGTAGGAGCAGAGAGAGGGGGAGACAAAGAATCTGAAGCAGGCTCCAGGCTCTGAGCTGTCAGAACAGAGCCCGACGTAGGGCTTGAACTCAGAAACCGTGAAATCATGACCTGTGCCGAAGTCAACCATTTAAATGACTGAGCCACCCAGGGGCCCCTAAAAACAACTTTCTAGGCAATAGATACATACTTTTTGTGGCAGATGCTACACATCAGACTGAAGGTCTCTTTGAATTAGTTCTAGAAGAGAGGGAAGCAAGCTCAGGGAGAGATTTTTAACTTGTCAGTTAACCTTGAGAGGTGTCATAAAATTCTTAAACATATTTTTATTTTTTTAAGTTTATTTATTTCTTTTGAGAGAGAGACAGCGTGAGCATGGCAGGGGCAGAAAGAGAGGGAGAGAGAGAATCCCAAGCAGGCTCCATGCTATCAGCACAGAGCCCAATGCAGGGCTTGAACCCCCGAAGTGCAAGATCATGACCTGAGCCAAAACCAAGAGTCGGACATGTAACCTACTGAGCCACCCAGGTGCACCTTAAATATATTAATTTTAAGTGTTTATTTTATTTTTTTATTTTTGATAGAGTGAGAGAGAGAGGGAATGTGAGCAGGGGAGAGGCAGAGAGACAGGGGGACAGAGGATCCGACGTGGGCTTCCTGTTGACAGCAGACAGACACCAGGCTCAAACTCGCAAACCATGAGATTGTGACCTGAGCTGAAGCCAGATGCCTAAATGACTGAGCCACCCAGGTGCCCCTTAAACACATTAATTTTAATATGAAAAGATAAATATGTGCCATTAACCACTTTTAGGAGAGGGGAGGACTAAGTTATAAAACCAAAGCTTGAGTACCGCAACTTTCACAATGTTAGAAATCCTACTAAGAAGAAACAGGCAAGGCTTAAATTCTCTTTGCTATAGTTTTCCCATCTTAAAAACTGGGTAAGAACAAACTCTTAGTTCATGAGATTCTTCTGAGAATTGGTAAGTATGAAGTTTTCTTAGTATTTTATTAAGGTTTACCTGGAAAGAGCCCAAAATATGCTATGTAGGCAATATACTTCAACCTGTTTACAGCATATGAAAAACTTTCAAATAAAACTTCACTTTGAAAATAAGGAATCTTTAATTGCACTCCCAGAATCTAACCTGCATGGCAAAGTAATGAGATTTCTAAAGCTAACTACCAATTCTTTACTTTAGCTTGAGCCATTTTCTCAATAGCTGCCTTGGGAGCTATAATTAACATCTAATTTTAAAAAATCTAGTTCAGATTAATAGTGACCAATGTCAACAGTGTACAAAATCTCTCTTCCATTATAGCTCTGTTCTCTACCCTGCTCCTTTAAGCTACTATCATCATTAAAATTACCTTTGTACATGATAAGCCAATCAATAGTTTTATAATTATTGCTTCACTTGGCTGTGTTTTATTTTACTGATTGACTGATTGATATGAGAGAGAGACAGCACAAGCAGGGGAGGGGCAGAGGGAGAGGGAAAGGGAGAATCTTACGTAGGATCCACACCCCACATGGAGCCTGATGCAGGGCTCAATCTCACAACCATGAGGTCATGACCTGAGCCAAAATCAAGAGTCAGGCATTTAACTGACTGAACTACCCAGGCGCCCCTGAGCTGGTTTTTAAATCAGATAGAACAAAAGTTACAAACAAGGATACCTTTACACTATCTTTTATATTTATCTATGTAGTCACCTTTACCAGTGCTATTTCTTTGTGTACATTCAAGTTACTATCTAGTGTCCTTTTATTTCAGCCTGAAGGATTCCCTTTAGTATTCCTTGTAGAGCAGATCTGTAGCAATAAATTCTCTAAGTTTTCATTTATCTGGAAATCTCCTACTTTTTCCTTCATTTCTGAAGGACAGTCTTGCTAGATACAGGATACTTGGTTGACAATCCATTTATTTCAGCACTTTGAATATTTTATCCCACTGCCCTTCTGGCCTCCATGCTTTCTGATGAGAAATCAGTTGTTAATCTTATTGAGGATCCCTTGTCTATGCTGCATTCAAGATTCTCTTTGTTTTTGGCTTTCAACAACTTGACCATCAGGTGTCTAGGTGTAAATCCTTCTGAATTTATCCTACTTTGAGCTGAGCCCCTTGGATGTTGTAGATCGATGTGTTTTTGTTGTTGTTGTTGTTTTAACAAATTTGGGACATTTTCAGCCATTATTCCTTCAAATATTCTTTCTGCTGCCCCACCTTCTCCTTCTGGGACTCCTACTATATATATATTGGTATAGTTGCTGGTGTCCCACAGGTCTCTTAGGTTCTGCTTATTTTTCTTCATTCTTCTTGGTCCTTGGAGGATATAATCTCAATTAATCTATCCTCAAGTTTGCTGATTCTTAATTCTGTCATTCACATCTGCTGTTAAACTACATCAGTAAATTTTTCATTTCAGTTATTGAAATTTTCAACTCCAAATTTTCCATTTGGTTCTTTTTAAAATAATTCCTATCTCTTTATTGATATTCTTTACTTGATGAGACATTCACATACTTTCTTTTAATTCTTGAGACATGATTTCCTTTCAATAGATTTATAATAGTTCATTTAAAATTTTGACTAATAAGCACAACATCTGAGTTTCCTCAGAAACAGTTTCTATGGACTGTTCATCTCCCTGTATGTCATACTTTCCTATGTCTTTGTATTTTATTTTTTGTTGTTGTTGAAAAGAGGACATTTCAAATAATGTAACATAGCAAGTTTGGAAATCAGATCCTTCCCCAAGGTTTGTTGTTTGTTTAGTGACTTCCCTGGACTAACTCTGTCAAATCTGTATTCCCTGTCATGTGTGGCCAATTGAAGTCTCCACTCAGTTAGCTTAGGGGTCAGCTAATGATTGGAAAGAGATTTTCTAAAATGTCTTGAACCAGTAGATCTTTCATCGTATGTCAAGAGACCGTGTGTGTGTGTGTGTGTGTGTGTGTGTGTGTGTGTGTGTGTGTGTTGGGGCATGCCTTCCAGCAGTTTACAACTCTGCTTTAGCCTTCATTTCCTGATTCCGTAGGTTCTTAAAGTCAACCAGTGGTGAGCAAATAGGGCCTCCTTAAGTCTTTTCTGGGCATACACACAGCCCTACACATGTCTGTGATCTTCTAGATAACCAGGAATATCCTGGAGCTTGTTAAAGCCCCCTATCGCACCCCCAGATCCTCCTTTTAAGTTTTTCGGCCAGCCTCTTCTTTGCCCTCCCCGGGGATCACTAGCTCAGGCAGATGCGATGTTAAACAATTGCCCTTGCCTGTTTTCAACAACTGCCCTGAGGATAATGCTTTTCCACTGAGCAAGGATGAGTCAGATCAAATAAAGACAAGCCTTGTGAACGGAGCCCTTCCAGGAGCTGCTCGGCAGGTCAAATAGTGATAATTCTTGGTGATAGGGATATTTGGGGAGCTTGACCCCTCCAGTGGCTACTGGTTTTCACAGCTACTGTGGTTGCATGGCTGCTGGTTTCCCTGTGGAAGTGGGCAAAAGGAGACAGGAATAGGGCAAGTTAAAACACAACAAAGCTCACTGTTCTCATGGAAGTCAGCTGTTTTTAATGAGTAAATGCTCCTCAGGTTGTTGGAAGTCTTTGATTAATTTCAAGAATTCTGAAAAGGTTAGTCTTGAAAATTTTTGCCAGTGTCCATGCTGCTTTTGTAGAGGAGTAGATTTTCTGAGATCCTTATGCCAATATTCTGGAAATCCCCTCTTGAGTTTGAAAATCATTCTGAGACTGGTGTCTTCTAAAAAGACTGTAACCTTCAGCTCTTAAAAGTACCCAGAAATATAGGGGGGTCCTTGGTGAGATCTACACATAAATTGCTAGGTTAAAGTATTCATCAACATCTATAAAATTAGAAGAGAGAAAATATGATCAGCCTAGATTTACATTCCATTTTACCTTTGGTGACTACCAGGAAATAAATGTGTTTTTTGATAACAGATGCGATAAAAAGGCATTTATTATTATCAACATTTGGCTGCATTTTCAGTGTTATTTAAGTATTACTTTTTAAAGATTCACATATGTTAATTTTAAATAAAAGGACAAGAGAGTCGATGACTTATCCAACTCATGGTAAGACTGAAAGCACAGAATCTAGTTCAATGCCTAGAGTTGTAACAGATGAAAGGTTACTAAGAAAAGGTCTCAATGTATTCCATAGATGAAATGAGGTGGATGGTGATTATAAGCTCTAAGTCTTGAACTCTCTAAAGAATCATAAACATTTTAATAGAAAATTTACTATTTTACCCCACACAATTGATGATTCATTATAATGTTGCCAAACCAAACTCGAAGTTGTGAAAAAGTTTGATCTCAATGGTAGCATTATCCTCATACTAAATTAGGAGATGTCTAGTCAAACATATTATAAGTGGTTCTTCATTTAGGTAGTTCTGGGAGTCCTGAATGAATTTAGCTGCAGGTATGATATGAAAACAATCTGTTCATACCTTTGTGTGTGTATGTTTGAGAAGGGGAGGGAGAAGTGGGGAGAAGAATGAGAACAAATGCATAATACTTTCAAAGTAACCGACCTTCCCCTCTTAAAGTAGCACCTGGAATTGTATGCGAAACGCTGGGTTTGGGAATTATGCTGCAAGGCACAGAGTCATGTTTCAGGAAGAAAAATGTTGAGAATCACTCACTAAATGTTTGAAACACTGTAAGAGTGACTACAAAGCCATTCAAATCTTTTCTAAGAAAACCAATTTAAATTGAGCAGATCCTTAATATAGAGGAAATCACTCATACAAATCCACAGTAGTCTCAGTGATACTTATGATGCTATCATTTACTTTCCCTGTCCTATTGCATACATATTTTTTTAAACCAGCATCAGCATACAATGAAGGTATATAACATGGTAGGCTTTTCCTACCATGTATCTTTAGAATTCATGAACTTAAAATCTGCAATTTCAGGAATTTATGAGCAACCATTAAAGTCCTTGATTAAACGATTTTTCATTTTGCTGAGACGGTAATTGGAAGAATCTGAATCTTGTGTACTTTAAGGCTAAAATGGGTGAATAAGATGCTAAGTTAGTAACTATCCTGTTATCCAACGACGCTTGGATGTTTTCTTTGCATTGTAAACTATGCAGTAACTCAGGAAGTGAAAAAATTTTTTCATTTTCTTTTTTTAAATGCCCCCCCCAAATAAAGCACATTTCTACAGCTGGTGATTAATATAAGGAAATGGTTTAAGAGTCATGAAGCAGTGTTGGTTCGTAGCCAGAAGATATTAATTGTGGATAAGTTAAAGACTAATGTGTTGAGTTCAGCTTTGACTCAGAACTATGACATAAACAAGTCTGCCATAAAACATTTTATGATGGAAATTACATGCTAAAATATTATTTGTACTTTCAGGATAACTTAAAATCCCTTGGGTCAGGCTTCTTCAAATCTGTTTTCCTTCATCTAAATTATATTAATGTGAGAACAGACACATCAAGAATTTCCATAAAAACAAATAAAGGTATTCCTTTTTTTCACCAAATGTAGGATATCCACTGTGGTTTGCTGACCCCCTAAAATCCATTCTTAGACATTAGATGAAAAGTTCCTGACTGTAGAAATATTAGGTAGGAAGCATTTATCTAAACATATGGGAACCTACAGTTTAAAATAAAACACCAGAAAATACATAGTACCAAATAAAAACACCAGAAAAATAAATAGTACCAAATAGCCTTCCAAGTGTTCCAACATTCGATATGAATGGAATCATAGAGTAAAAGATAAGCAGGCAATTAAAGCCTATGCTATGCCTCTTTAAGAATCATAAACACATGTCCCTCCTGTGTATAACTACATGTAGCCAGGTCAGTCTTCAAATAGTAAACAATATCAAATAAATCCACAAAGATCTTTTGGTGTTAGTTATGCATACAGACACGAAGATCCTCACTTTCAGGTAAGGCATAGGAAGGAACCCAATGGACCATCTCTCATTCTCTGCTTTAAAACCCTCTTAGAAAAACTTCTAGAAATCTCTGAGATCTAGCACTGCTCCAAATTGAAAATCAGTCCAGTTAAACACACTCCTTTAGATATTCAAATCCACTGTTTGAAAAAACTTAGAAGTCATCAATTTACAATCTCTTATTCCTCATCACTCCACCACCTCCCCAAATTGGAAGACTAGCAGAACCAGCAAGCTTTCTAGATAATGCAAAGTGGTAAACACTACTAGAATTTAAGTGGCAAAAATTACTTAATGCAGTTGCTATAAAGTCTTCAGATATTCAAGACTGCTTCTCTCAAAAGTGACAAAGCTCCAAAGAGAAATTATGTTGAGGAAGGGGAAGTGAAGGATATTCCTTGACTTATACTTCAATTTTGGGGTGGGAGAGATAAGGAGTCAAAAATACACAAATAAGTATAACAATAACTCTGAGAACAAGACAGCACCAGTGGCTCTGCTGGGCTGGTGCAAGTTAATTAAGTTAGCAAAGGGTTAACACATGGTTATGATGGGATGGTGAATAATTATACTCTTCATGGAAGTGAAAGAAAGCTTCAAGACTGAAATGCTCCTCTTCTGTAAAAACTGACTTGAATTTCTCTAGACTGTACTGAAATAAACACAGCAAAGGTTCTAAGAGCAGCCAACGGAGACAGGAACCAGGACCCTTTGGACCCACACCCATGTTTTTCACTTTAAAATAGGATTTGCTTGTTCTCTTGCCATAGCCAAAATGGAAAACCACTGCCTTTTTTTTTCCTTGATTGTGCTCCACACTATGGAGGCCACTGCCCATTTAACGTGCCTATTGTTTGAAGCCTGTGAAAAGTGAAATTGGCATCTAAACGGTGCAACCCTGTATAAACAAAATCACCTCTCCTTCCCTTGATGAGAGTGTTCACCTTTATTAATAAAGGTCTACGATCGTGTCCCTAGGCCAAAGTCCATGTCTTCTTCAAAAGCTTGGACACAAAAAGACTTCACTACCACTCTTTTCTTTTAACATCTGGCATTCCTTTACCTCACTGTAGTAATATGTAATTCAAATTACATATTATTCATACTTCAAGGCTATGACATGGAGAGCTCGTTTACTTATTAAAAAACAACAACAATAACGACAACCCTGAACTGACTAGGCAGAGAACACTGCTAATAAGCACTGTGCCAGTGTTGTTTTTTTCCTTCCTGAGCACGTTGCCACAACACTCATGGTTATGTGGCTAGACCCTGTCAGAGATCAGTCTAACAGTTAGGAAATAATTTTCTTCTGTTCTGAAACACAGTCAGGAGGAAAAAAAGAAGAGAGTTACTAAAATAAAATGAAAGGAAACTAAATTTTACAGTGATGACTGAAAAAGTTGTTTTGGGTCCTAAACGTATATCTCATATAATTACAGACAAATCATCCACAAAAATACTAAGAATCTGCTCTTTCTTCTTCAACGGGTAAATCTTGTTCAACATAAAATAAAAATATGTTGTTTTATTGTAATTCAGGAAACCATTTTAGAATTTTGTTTTTGGGTAACACTATAAAACTTTTACAGATTTTGTTTATCTAGTTTGTGTCTTAGAGTTGTAGCATTCTAGAATAGGGCATGTTAGGAACCAGAAAGAACATACCCATTAGACTAATCTATGTTGAAGCTAATTTGATAAATAACATCATTCAATGATTAGCACACAATTCTCCTATAATTATTATCATTTTCCAGGACCTACCTTATGTGAGTTACAATTGTAACATCCAAGTAAAATCTCTTCATTCATTTAAGGAGAAAAAAAGTGGTTTAAAGCCATTTAATTCTATAATAATTAGGGTAGCTTATTTTTTAAATTACATAATCTTTGTTGGTACTCAACTTTCTCAACTTCACATTTGAGACACTGAAGTTTCGAAGAAAAAAAGAACACTGAATGTAGAAGGTACTCAGGCAAAGGGTGATGTAACCAGTGTTAATCTAACTGACTTATGCTGAATGTCTATTGATAAATGAAAGCACTTTGTCTACACAGCAGACTCCTGCTTACGTTATTTCCAAGTCTCTTGTCCAGGCTTCATGACATTCATGACATTAAAGGAGCTGCTGAGGCATAATTAACTGGACAAAAGGGAAACTTTACCAAGAAAGAAGCAATTCACAGGCCATTAATAGTTTAAAATTGTCAACTGGCAGACCTTCATTTCCCAATGCTTGAATTATAGCAATCGCTTGACGAGTCCCTTTTCTTGCTACGATCTCCCCCACTTCAATATACCTTTGATTGGTACCCATTGACTACTGTATAATGCTCTTTCTGACCTCTGTGTCTTTAAGTTGTTTCCCTGTCTAGAATGCTTTATCCATCTGTGAAAGGTCTTCCCAACCTGAATCCTACTTTGTCCATGAAGCCCTCCTGTATAATCCAAGCCCACATTAGTCTTTGTCCAAACTCTTACAGACCTCATTGTCTCCATCGTTTACTCAGCCGTTAAATCATGTGACCCCATTATCTGTTTCATGAACCTCCTCAATATGACTGCAAGCTTTTCAAGGGCAGGAAGCATGGCTTATGCCTATTTTATAGACCTCTACCTTACACCCATGGTGTTCCACCCATAACCACTATATGACTTGTTGAACTGAAATACGAGAATTTACAATATGAAGAGCAGTACCAGATGTGAATGATAGGTTTTGATGTAAAATACACCGTCTTAAGATAATATTGTCAAATAAATCTTGAAGCTTAAACAAATATTCATTTTAAAAGGTCTGCAAGGGGGGCGCCTGGGTGGTGCAGTCGGTTAAGCGTCCAACTTCAGCCAGGTCACGATCTCGCGGTCCGTGAGTTCGAGCCCCGCTTCAGGCTCTGGGCTGATGGCTCAGAGCCTGGAGCCTGTTTCCAATTCTGTGTCTCCCTCTCTTCTGCCCCTCCCCCATTCACGCTCTGTCTCTCTCTGTCCCAAAAATAAATAAAAAACGTTGAAAAAAAAATTAAAAAAAAAATAAAAAATAAAAAATAAAAGGTCTGCAAGGAAAGGGGTAATCATAGTGGAAATTCTACTTTCTTCTCTAAAGCTGCAAAGCCATCCCTAAGTGGAAGAAGTTAGAAACTGCTCCACAATCCAAATTAATGCATCACAATTGAGGGAGAATATAAAAAAATTTCTATACCTCCGCTAAAGAATCTCGCATTGGTTGCGTAGACAATGAGGCAAATAAACAACTTTCAAGACCCATGACTTGACCATACCTATTATTTCAGATTCCACTACCGCACTTAGTATATGTGCTCCCAAAGTGAGTACTCCACTACTGGCTTTAGATATGAGCTTTTCATTAAAGCAAATAAGAAGCAATTTCAAGAAGTGCTTAACTAAAGTGGTTTATATACACACATATGGACTTAAAAGGCCTTACTTATGGTATCCCATTAGGCAACGTGTTTTCCAATTTTCCATCTCTCTAGAAAACACATTTCCTCAGATATATCAGGTTCAGCTGTCAAAACGAACGTTCCCCTGTAATGCCTTGGCCCTTGGTCCTTTCACTGTTAAGACTGAGTAAACAATGGCAAAGTTCCTACCTATCAAAGATGTTTCCTTATATGATCATTAGCAAATTCATTAGAAAGCCATAAAGAACAGACGATAGCAAAAAGAGAGCTAGAAAATCAAGCTCTATTCAAATACAGATAGGTGGTATTAAGTATACTAATAAAGTGAATGATAAATGCCACGTCAAATACTGACACCCTACTAGAGTGAAACATTTTTTAACAGTTCTTTCTGACTCTAATGCCTTTAATCTAGTTTACTCATACTGTTCAGTAAGCTTGGAAAAATAAATACTTCAAAGCCTCAATTAGGCTCTCCTGTCAATAAGCTTTGTACATCTCTAATACATGTTTGCAAGATTAAGTTTTAAGAGATTTCCCAAATTCTAATGAAACATTAGTTGCTTTGGGGTAGAGCCACTACCACGTACCTTAAAAAAATCAGCTAGGGGCACCAGGGTGGTTTAGTCAGCTAAGCGTCAGATTCTCGATATCAGCTCAGGCCACAATCTCCCGGTTGGTGAGAAGATTGAGCCCTGTGTCCTGCTCCACACTGAGCTGAGCGTGGAGTCTGCCTGGGATTCTCTCTCTTTCTCCCTGCCCCTCCCCAGCTTGTGCACGTATGCATGCTCTTTCTCTCTCTCTCAAAACAAGTAAATAAACTTTAAAAACAATCTTTAAAAAATAAGCTAAACATGGCACTTACAGTTATCAGTACTGTACTGTACACTTAAAAATCTGGAAAGAGGGTTGGTCTCATGTGGTTTTTTTAACCACTAATTAATAGATATATCAATTAATTTTCTAAAAGAAGCATACATCTGTATGATTAAAGAGAAACTGATTAACTGAAAATGGTCGACCCTCCAGTTATCTGTGAGAATGTAGTCGGCAAATTAGATGGACCATAGTATGTCCTGTTGAGAGACACTGGAGAAAAGGTATAGAAGACCGGAATCTGGTCAACAGAATGCCTTCCTATGCATAACCGCATTCTGCAGTCTGAAATTATGGCTGAGTCTATCCTTTAATATTATCTGCTCCATAATCTTGGTTATGGAGAATAACTGCGCAAGCTATAAATGAAACTTCATACATCTCTTACCACCGAAAAACACAGATCTAAAAATAAGACACATCTGAACACCTGAGGATTTAGAACTATGTCCGGAGACAAGCCAAGAAAAAAAGAAACGATGATGATCAGAGAGAAGAACAATGATGATCAGAGATGAACATTTGATCTGTTTGGGGTATACTTAGGCTATCTGTCCCATGGCCACCAAACTTGCCCAGAGACCTCATTCTCATTTCAACATGGTCTCTTGGAAGTACTCAGGGGGTGCATATACAAGTCTTCTAGTATTACTATATTTTACGCTGTGCATCTGTTTCTCAGGAATAATTTTTTTTTAATTTTTTTTTAATGTTTATTTATTTTTGAGACAGAGAGAGACAGAGCATGAACGGGGGAGGGGCAGAGAGAGAGGGAGACACAGAATCTGAAGCAGGCTCCAGGCTCTGAGCTGCCAGCACAGAGCCTGACGCGGGGCTCGAACTCACGGACTGTGAGATCATGACCTGAGCCGAAGTCGGACGCTTAACCGACTGAGCCACCCAGGTGCCCCTAATTTTTTTTTTTTAACGAGAGCACCATGGCCACTGGTTCTAAAGGAGGTATCCCCGGGTTTGTAATATTGCAAAATATGCCTCTTGGGGCAGCCCTACTCCAGACCAGGCACTAGGTCTTCTTTTTCTTCCCTGAATCCAGGCTTCACTTCACTTGACGATAATCACATTTTTCTCCCTCCTTGGCTCCCATGTGCCCTCCATTCCTGCCTCCAGCCCTCTGTGACTCTCTTTCTCCACAGAGATAACACTTTCCCATGGTGAAAGAGTAGATTTCTGCAAAAGGACTTGCCAAACAGAGCAATGGTGTGAGGAGTCTGTGGGGTAAAACGCATCAGAAACCACACATCATCACCTTATTAGTGTCAGAGAAAGAGAGCAGTAGCATTCCCATTTGTTGTTGTGAGAGCTTTCTGAACTGACAAGAGGGTGGGGTAGATGCAAAAACCTTTACTCACTGATTACCTGACACCTAGTCCTAACATCAAAGAGCTACTCCATGAACTAAGAAACCAAGTATGCCACGCTGATGGCAAGTCTTGGGTTTGGAGTGCCAAGGAAGCATGGAGAGTTGTCGATTTGTTTTAATCATGGGAAACTTCGTAAAATGCCTTGAGAGCAATGCTCTAACATGGAAAAAGGCCAGAAGACTTCGTGAGATTCTCCCTTAGTGACCAAATTACCAACATCAGCTTCCACTTACCAAATAATAATTTGAAAAGGATGTAAAAAAGGACCCATCATCTAAACACTTACCTCACTGTTGCTCAAAATCAGGATACAAAAGGTATTTCTCTTACTACAATGACATATATACCGAGACCCAAGTTCCACCAGCTATATCACTTGCTTACACCCCAAACATCTATGCCTCTATGGTTGTCAGGCTACATAGGCCATAATAATGTCACAGAGAAGCAGCACACTAGTGTGGCTAACACATAAGCATCTCTTTGAGGCAGTCACAGTGCTGTGGGGCCTAGAGGCTGACAGCACAAAAACCAATTTTTCATAGATTCCATTCAATGAGAATGACTCAGAGATCAACTCATGCCTGAAGCAAAGCAGAGAATCTGGTGTTGACACCTTGCAGCAATCCAAAATCTCAATACAAGGTACGTTACTAGAACTGCGTGTCATATGCTTACAGAAAATATATGGAATGGCCAGGCAAGCTACATAGGCTGTTAAGTCAATCTCACTACTTTCCATTACTAGAGAGCTGGTCAGCATCTTCTGGCAGGATATTGCATAATACAGTCAACTGTGCTCTCCCAGCATTGCATGTGGCTTTGGGTCACAGTGTGGATTATCTGTAAAATGAAACAGATAGAGGAAAGGCAAGAATCATCAAGACTATCACAGACCTCATTTTTTAAAAAACTAATATTAGTAGGCCTGGACTCAAGCAGAGCTTTCACATTTGCCCATCCACTGAAGATCACAATGACCGTGAAGCAATATGGCCAGTCCTGTCCATTGATAGCATCTATCATTCACTGTGAGCAAAGCTGCAAAATGGATCCAGTTTGATTTCTTACTTGCTAAGCCTGAGGACACAGGACCTAGAATCTAGTACCAGACCATACTTCCAGCCCTTCAGAAATTTCCTTTAATCCAAGGTTTGAAACTACAAGTTCTTGAGATGGTCCTCCATGAGGCTCTATTTTTGCTGAATGCTCTGCTATGATATTCACATAAGGAAACATAAGAATTGCTGACTGCTCTACAAATGGAATATATATATATATGTATATATATATACATATATACACATATATATACATATATATAACATATATACACACACACACACACACACATATATATATATATATATATATATATATATATAGCTACATTCAGGAGACCCAACATTCTGTCAAGTATTTTACTAGCAATACAAAGCTGAAAACTATCATTGATCTCTACTCATCTGAGCATTCAAAGTCCCAACTAGGGCAGGGAAGGCTGTAGGGATCCAAGAGACTGACCAAACCCTCACAATAGCTCTGTCGCTGCTCTGTGGTTCTGTTAATTGAAAAAGAAATGACATGTGATAACAGCCAACACTCGAAAACCACATAATGAGAAATCTGATTTCACCTGGCCAACTATTTGTTTTTCCCATACCTTCAGCTCCATGTTTTTAGTGGGACCACCATCCTCCTGGTTCCTCAGGCTTGTAAACAAAATTATGTTCAAAGCCTCTCTCCCTTTCACTTCCCCCAGCAATGGGAATTTGGTAGAATTTTCTTTTTCTGCAATGCCTCTTTACTTACATGCAGTCAATTATTTTCAGGTCCTCACCCAAAAGCTATCTCAGGGATATTTACACTTGATCCAAATTCTATAAACCAACGTGTCTTCCTCTCCTTTCTCTCAAATTTAGATACAACTGGGAATAGGTGAAGGGGGAGGGGAGGTTCTTACACTTGTGATCAAATTTCATAGCCATTCCAACTAAGCTGTTGAACAAACTTTTCCTGAGCACAAGAATAGCTAGGCCCAGAGCCAAGAAAAGAGGAGGCAAGGATGGCAGCCAAAAAACAGGTGAGCTGCAATCTTTCCACTCCCACACAAAACCTGGCCCTGGAGTGCGAGTCCCTGCATATGCTGATACCTTCTTCCACGTCTTGCTTTTGCCACATTCCTATATGCATGAACTCTGCCCCTAGGGTGGCTTCCCCACTTTTCCAATGCCAGTCTTCCTAGTGCCCTCAGAACCTCAAACCTAGCTGGTATCCCCTATCATGAGACTCTTCTCCTTCCAATTCATCTTACATCCTGGAGGGCTCTTCTGTCAATACTGTTCTTTTCCTAACACGAAAAACAACAACCAGATCCACTTATCGTTTATCCAGCCTTCCCACAGGGTTCCCAAGACAAAAGCCTACTTGGAGCTTCCTTGAAGTTTTCTGATCTTTGAGACCAGAGCAAGGGGAGTGGTATGAAGAATACTGAGGGTGCAAGCTGGCAGCTGAAGACAGCTGCTGGGAATCCCCACCTACTGTGGCAAGAGGTGTGGTGATGACCAATGAGTTCGAGAACCGCCAGTAAGACTTCAAGATCTACTGGTCACACCAGACTCTTCACCAGTGATTTCTGTACCCTTGCCATTTCAAAACTTGGCTCAGGAGTCATCCTCTCCCAAAAGGCTTCTTCCTAACCACTCCTTTATTCCATGGCATCACCATACTTACGTACGGTGTTTTCCATTTTGTTTTAATTCATATACAATCATGTATATATTGCAGTGTCAGCATTTGAAGTGACTTTGATGTCTGTACCACACCTTGAACAAGACTGTAAGCTCTGTGGGGACAGAACTGTTTCTTCGCTTTCCAACCAAGGAACTCGGCCTAATGTACATGCTACAAGAAATAACAGGTTGTTTTTTTTTTATTTTCCATAAAATAACATAAAATGACATAAAATTTCCACGCAGCTTTTCAAAACTAACATTTTTAAGGTTGAGCAAGTTTGCAAGTATGGTACATTAAGGGCTGCAGAAAATACACCCACACTAGATAGAAAAGATGCCACTTATTGTTGGACCAAACATAAACTATGCTCCACCCAACCAGCTACGCTATTACACCACGCTTCTTCCTTCGGGCTCTTTTATTTCTACTACGTAAGCTTGTAGCTCATTTTTGCTCTTAGCAGCACTGTAACTACAGAAGCTCACCTCTAAGTTTGCTGTTGGGGAATCTACTCTTCCCACCTGCACAACCGCTGGCTTCCCACACGGTCTCCAGTGTCCTGTGAGCAACTGCCCAATTACTGATTGGGGAAAGACAGCTTACACATTGACAGTCCATTCTTGGCAGCCCCTGGCTTTTACTGCTGGTCCTCACTTACTTAGCTTAATTGATTCAGAACAGTATCAAAAAGAGACATTATTACACAAGTTCTAAAAGAAAAAAAAAAAGACTATTGAAGAAAATTTAAATGTAAAAAGCCCCGGTCATTGTGCAGCTTTAAAACAGGCAAGCATGTGTGACATCGAGAGAACAGAATAACGCCTATTGATAGGGAACTTTGACTAATCTCATTGCACAAGTTTTAGTGTTTCACACATACACATTCTCAGAAAGTAAGATGGTCTCTAAGTGGGAAGCCCAACTGACTTCAAAATTATAATCCTTTGCAATAATAAGGTGTAGTGTTTCAACACAAATACAATTTCAAAAAGTGTATACAGTTTTTTAAAGACAGCAATGTGAATGTTAGCGTGTCTCTGTGAAACCCGTACTTAGGGAAAAACACCCCAACAACTCATGCGCATGGACTAACAGAGCATTTGTCACTTTCTCAGCAGTGGTCTTTCTTCCTATTGGACTGAGAGATCCCAGCAAAGATCCCTGCTTGGTTGCCACCCACTAAATGGGACCTGATGCAGCACAAACACTATTCCTAAGCAAGCAAAATTATGAGCTAGATGATCACTCCCTTTGGCCATATGGGGGAGAAGGTAAAATAAGCTTTGAGTTTTTCTTTTTAACTAAATATACCTTGTCCTACATACACCTTTATGCATGGATATAAAAATAATTTTGTAACTTATATTTCTACATCCTTCCATTTCAGTCACTGGCTGTTTTTTTTACAGAATACATGACAAACTGGGGGCGTGCCTGCTTTCTTTTGTATAAGACACGACACTAGATTGCCCTCCAATGGAAATCAACATTGTTGAAGAACAACCTGCATAATACCTTCAAAAATGCTCAACAATTTTCCAGACAAGATGTGTGGTGTTTTTTTTTTTTTTTGAAGAAAAATTATGCCAACCACTATGCCAACATAGGTAGGGAAATCTGTACTGGCCCAGTAGCATCATCTGCAATAGACAGATAAACCTTCTGGCTATTCTGGTCAGTCTTCATTAAAAAAGACACAATAGAAATATAATAGCTTGTGTTTAAAATGCTGCATTAATATCACTTTGACCTGAGCTGCACTGTCCAATCACCTTTTTAAACATGTCACAGGACTGTTACTACTTCACCTTTCTAAAACAACCCAATTCCTCCCAAGTATGCTGGAAAACAGTAATTTGACTGCTGTGACAAGACAAGAAAGAGTTAACTGTTCAAACACCTGATTGGAGTCTCTCAAGAGCTGCATGTCCAGGGGTGGATTTTTTAAAACTATATGTCTTTCACTGCAATGGAAAACCATAGTATTGATGTTAATAGTAAAGTATCTTTTATGAGCCATGGTCTATACACAATGTAGGGCTGCATTAACTTCAAAGGTGGTAAGGAGATTAAAACAAATAGTTCATGGGACGTGACATGCAACACAGCATTAAACATAGAAGACTGAACAATCCCAGTGCCTTGGCAGGATCCTTTTATATTTCTTTGTTAATGAGGGAAATTCTTAAAATCCAATCCGGCAAGCATAAGTGTAAGGAAAAGCTTTTAAAATTTTATCACAACGTGTTATTTAGTTGAGCTAATCATCAAAGCATTTTTTTATGGCAACAAAAGGGGGCTTTCCTTACCAAAATCAATACAACTCACTTTAAGATACCATATTTGTGCTGTTTTTAACCCCTAAAATGTGCCCCTCACGTTTAACATGTCCGGGGGTGGGGGAAAGACCGAAAATCACACCACCAGTTTCTAAGAGTCACCCCTCCCCCCTACTGCAGACAGAAACCATCCCAAGAACCTGGGACTCTTACTATGATCTTGGCAGCATTCAATCTCCCTGGTGCTAAATTAGAAAGAACATGACAAAGGATAGTGACATGGAAGCAGGAAGTGCTTTACTGGAAAACTGGCGGTGGAAACTGCCCTTCCCTTTACAGTTGCTCCAGGACTTTCCTGGGGTCCCCACCACTCTATAACCCAGTGGGTCTCAGCCCTGTGGTCCTGGGAACCGCAGGAGCGCTTCACCAGGGAGCTGGTTAGAGATGCAAATTCAGGGCCCCACCCCAGGCAGACTGAATCAGAAACTCTGGGAATGGGGCCCAGCAATTTGTGCTTTAACAAGCACTACAGGAGATTCTGATGTACTTTAAAGTTGGAGAACCGCTCCCCTTCAAACTTTAAAGTGCAGACGAATCACCTGGGGAGCTTGTTCAAATGCAGATTCAAATCCAGCAGGTCTGAGGTGCGACCTGAGAGCCTCCACGTCACACAAGCTCCCGGGTCAAGTCTTCAGCAGGCCACACTGCCAGTGTTTCTGAAACCGGTTGTTTACCAAAAATACACCAGGCTGCTTATAAAATACGGGTTCCCAGGCACCACCCCAGACCAAGTTCATGTGAATCTCAGGAGACAGGGCCAGCTGAATATTGTACAACGGGTGGTTCTCTGCCTCAGCTGCACAGTAAAATCACCTGAGGAGCATTTAATAATCCTGATGTCCAGGCCCCATCCAGGACCAACTCAATCCGAATCTCTGGGATTGTGGGGTGGGTATCCATAGGTTGAATAATTCCCCAAGGATTCCACTGGGTGGCCAAAGTTGAGAACCGCCGCTTCGAATCTAACCGGCTCAACACTTGGCACAGTGGATCCCTTTATTGTAGCAAATGGTTTCCCGTAACATGACTGTCTGGGTTCCCACATGAGTCCAAGACCTCGGATTTTGAATAGTAAAAAGCAACCAAAGTCACGTTTAAAATCATGTCTTAAACCTTATTTCTGTGGGCAAATGGGCCTGTACAACGGAGACCAGGGATTTAGTAACGCGTTCCTAACTTTTAACATGAATGTTATCTGTCTTCCATTAAACAAGTTTTCACTGTCCTCTCAAGTTGTAGCTACTGCCACCTCTGTGCGGTGAATAGGTACTCCAAGAAACAGCCACCAACAGTGAAGAATTTGTATCCATACAGCCTGTTCATATATTAACATCCTTTCCCCAAACCTGAAACACATAGAGGAAATTTCTACTAATCTTTCAGAATGGAAGCGTAATTTGATCTAGAACTTCTAAACCTGTAAAAGGCAGATTTCACTACGTACAGACATTGTGACAGAAAGGCCCTGGGAAGGGGTGAAAGCCGTGTGCTTTTACACGTGAGAATCTGAGTTGTTGAAAGCATGCCTTTTGGTGGACAGAGACAAGACCTCAAACACTGCTGCTCATGACATGATACTAATAACTCGGGGAAAAAAAGAAGTATGTCCATTTACAGCTTATGTCCCGCCCCCCCCAGCACAAAGCCACTAATAAGTACACGATGCTGTTAAATACGTAATATGTAAAACAGAAAATGTGTGGTGGTCATGAAGGCGCTGTCAAGAGATTAGTTACTTCACTCCCACAATCAAACACTGCTTTTAGGAAATTTTCTCGAATTTTCCACAGTACACCTCAAAAATGACTTTAAGACAAATGAAAATAAGACGCAGTCCTCTTTCCCCTTAAGTAAACGTTTGTCTTCCCTTTGGTCGTGATCAGTGTCTCTTCTAAATTAGTTGTTTTGTTGAACACATGACACATTCAAGGCCTGCTAGATGGTAATGGTTATGATACTTCCACCACTGTTTCAACATTATCTGTGATGGTGAAAAGTGTGCCTTATCTGTTTAAGTCCATGAAAAAGAAATCCAGGGGATGGGGTATTAGAAGACAAGCAATACCTTAAAAACATGTGCCAAGTGGCCACTTAAAATGACAGCGTCAAAACCCTTTGCTGTGTGAACTGGTCAAGCTCACTTTCCTTTTAAACTTCTCGTTATAGTCATTCAGTTAACCCAAACTCACTTGAAAATGTGTGAAAATAGCACCTCCTGAAAGTGTGTTCTCATATGCTTTGGAGCAACGGAGCGTGAATAGTAAAACAGCCTTTGCCAAAGTCATGTAACTGAACAGGAGTGAATTTTTGCAGTCCCATGACTTTGCAGAGCCAACCTATGTATCATCCCACGACTGGCTTTAATACATCATAGACATCCAAGAGAAGGCAGAGAAGTCACAAATAAGTAACTCAAGCTAATAAATATTTCACAGATCTTTTTTTGTTTACATGGCAGTTTCTTTCAAATGAATCTGACTTCTTAACCAAAAAACAAATTGGCTAACTAAAGGTGTGGGTTTAGGATGTACATTCCCAGAATTAAAACTATGAAATTTCTAAAATATTTAGTTTACTGGGCAAAGTGTCAGTCTGGATGCTCTTTCATGCATTTTTTATGAATAAACACCCAAAGATGAAGCAAGTCAGAATGAAAATGCACAGACCACAGAACAGTGGCAAAAATACAAAATTAAATACATTTAAAGTACTAAGCCAAAGAAAACAAACAATACAAATTTAAAATTACCAGGACACTTTATTGCAATTTGCACTTTACATATTAATTTAATATTTTTAGTCTAGGCAGAAGTGTTTATACTTATCCAGTAGTAGTCTAATCCCCTAATCTCACAAAATGAAAAGAAGCAGTTTGAAAAGAACATCAATTCAGGTATTTATGATATGGCGACAAGGGGCACTTGTGTTAGCTAGGAAAAGGGTTGATGGTTTTCACTAGAAGTTTCACAGAAATTTTTCTCTATTATTTTTGTTGTTGATGATGCTAAGAACTCATAATAAAAACAATTACCCTCTTTGTCATTTCTGCCCTTCCTTGGGCTTTACATTCTGTCTAGCATTTAACTCAAAAAATCAGTTTACACTCAGTTTACACATTAAAAAAAAAAAACCATATGCCCCATCTCCCACACATCCAAATGGATGGGGATTAGAATTAACCTGCTTTTAGCTGTAACTGCTATTTTAAACAATTTCAACCACACACTTGAAGGGTAAAATAACTTAAAGTACACAAGCCAAAAGAAAGCATAAAAATTCCTACACACTTACTGTTGGGATTGTTTAATTATCTCTCAACTCGTGGAGCCTAACATAGATTTCTTACAAGTGAAATCGACACAAAAGCGAATGCACGCTTAACGTACAAACTGACAGTGACTGTATAGGGGACAGCTCTCTCTGAATGAGCTATTACGCAGACGGTGGAATTAACAAAAAAAAAAAAAAGAGGTCTCACTCTTCTGTGAGAGAGCTGGCGGTGCGCTTCACTAGAAACACATTTTATTGGGTATGTTCGGATAAAAATAGGTAGGAAGGGAAAATGTGTTTTTCAAAAAAAACCTCCTCCTTCCCCCGGACTCAAGGAAACCCGAAGGAAAAGACGGGTAACCTCATAAGCTCTGGAGCTAAGTTCCATCACTAGCAGAAGTTGGATAGTTGCTTTCACCCTGCAATGGGATGGTAACTCTCCTTGTGCAAGGTACGCGGGGCGGGAATACTGGCGGGGCTTTCACGTGGGGTAAATGGAAACCAAAGTGAGGAGAGGTCAACACCTTGAGTAATCCAGATCTCCAAAACCAGGGCGGTGGGAACGCGGGGTGGTGAAGGAGAGAAGGAAAGGGTCAAAACTCCTCGAAGTTATCGCAAAGAGAAAGCGAACTACCTTTGGGAACCAGTGAGCCATCTCTTGCAGCAGCACCCTGCTCCAAGTGTGGGGTGCTTGCCTCGGAGGGCAGAAAGCGCGGGGTGCCCTCCCTTACTTAGGTCGAGTGGCTCCGGGGACCCGGACAGAGAGAGAGGCAGGGGCCACCGCCGGCGGGCAGGCGGACTCGTACTTTGCTTCAACTCTGAGCCCCATCCCGAGCGCAAGGGAGAGGGCGGCGGAGGGCACGGTACTCACTAGGGCTCGTTGGTGAACCGGGGGGTCCGGGGCTGCTGGTATCCGTACAGGTGACAGTAGAGCACATCGAAGCAAAAGCAGCACATCTCCGCTGACACCACCATCTTCCGGGAGCCGGGCGATGAGGACGAGGCGGCGGACGACAAGGAGGGCGAGGAAGCGGTGGCGGCGGCCGGGGTAGAAAGTAGGGTCCCCACTCCGCAGCTCGGAGGTGGCGACAGGGAAATCCCCCCGCCGCCGCCGCCGCAGCCCTGGGGGGGAGAGAGGGTACAGCCACTGCCGCTACCTCCTCCGGCTAGACCTCCCAGCCCGTTGAGCCGCGTGCCGGCGCCTCCTAGTCCCAGCTCCCCAGCTCGGCACTGGCTCTCTCCGCTGCAGTGGGAGGAGGAGGAGGCGCCACCACCGCCACCCGAGCCAGAGGGGGGCGAACTGGACAGTTTCTGCTTCTTCACCCCGCAGCAACCCGCCGCCATCTTGGAACAGTCTCCCCCACGCAGCGCTTCCGACCCATAAGTGAGGCGAGCTGGCGGCGGGGGCGAGCACGCTGCGGCCCCGGCCGCCGGGGGCGCGCCAGGGGCTCGTGGGGCGCGCGCGCGCCGCTTCCCGGCCGGCCGCCCGGCCACGCGGCTGCTCGGCGCGCGCCCCTGGCCCGGCGCGCGCCTCGCGCTTTAGCCGCTCAGCACCTCGCGCCTGTCCCGCGGGGACTCGCGCCTTCCCCGAGCCGCACAGCCTCAAGCACTGTGGCCCTCAGAGGATGGATGACAGACAGAAAGCCTAAGAGAGAGGAAGGAGAAGGAAACAAGAAAGAGAAACAAGAAAGAGAGTGGGAGCAAAGGAAGGAGGTGGGCACTCCAGGGGAGGAAGAAGGGAAAGGAAAACTAGTGTTGGGGGGGGGGGGGGGGGAGAAGAAAGTCCGAAGTTAAGTATCCAAGTCCCAAAGCACAGCTCGATGACCGGCACTGCACATAGTGTTAGTGACACTTGAGCCGAGTTACGTGAAACCTGAGCCACCGGCCTCAAATACGCTGGTTTCTGAACTGCGGGAGTTGAGCAAGCAGGTGCTTGGAGCTCCACACCTGAGACCGCCCCTATAAAGTATGTACAAAGCCATCAGGGAAATGGCCACACTGAGGTCGCTTTAATGCCCACCTAAGCACACACCAGGGGTTTTCCAAGATTATGGCGAAGAGCAATACTCCTTCCTTATTGACAAATATTCAAGCCTGGTTGAATCTATGTACCTCTCCCTTGTTCCCCCAACTTTCCCTCCTAGCCCCGTGCAAACGTTTAAAAGCAAAAAATAAAGTCCTAAACAACATCTCTCTGGTTCAAGGATGTTGATTGTGCTCTGGAACTTGCGGCGGTGGGTGCTTGTTTTGTTCGGTTTTGTTTTTTTGGCTTGGGAGCAAAGCAATTAGAAATATATCTGTAGTCAGCTCAGATCTTACAGGTAAATAGGGCAGGTAGTGTACTTAGTCACAAGTTGGAAGGTTTCGTTCAGGTATATAATTAGATGGTTCTTAGTATTCATTAAAAAAATTCTCAATCAAAGAAGGCTTGGATGAATGAGGAGGCGTATGATTGAGTCAGTCCCATTTTGGGCACCTAAGACAACTCAAGTATTAAAATTCATAGAAATTAGCCTGATAGAAAGTGTAACTTATTTGCATTGTATCTACACCATGCCAAAACATCTAGACAAAGTAAGGTGTCAGTACATTTGGAGACATCAGAGTATTGATTGATTTTGTCACCTTTGAGCTAAATGGGATCTTGCAAATAGCTGAGAGCTGTTTATTCCACGCAGGAAAGAAAAAAGTTCATTCATGCAATAAATATTGATCCCCTGCACCATACTATGTGCACAACACTGTACTTATGTAGAAATGCAGGAAGTATGCTTCCCACTCTCAAAGAGTTTATGAATTAAGTCAGATCTGTGTACACAATCCAATAAATATTTATTGACCACTATTTTTTGGGTGCTGAGTACTATGCTTCACCTTACCCCATAACCCTTCAAAATAATATATCCTCTCACTTGATCTTCACCTCGACCCTCTGAGGTTGCTCATTTACCAATGAGGAAATTGAACCTTAGAAGTAAATCACTCAACATCACACACCTAGAAAGTGATAGAGCAAGGATTTAAATGTCAGATTTCAAAAACCATGCCATTGTGCTATACTGCCTCTCAAAACCACGACACGATAGCAAGGTTAACGATGGATAAAAGGTGGTGACATTAAACAATTTTTCATTGTCATGGAAAGATTGAGGAACACTAAAATATATTACCAAGAAAAGATTTTTTTTTAAAAAACCTCCTTAAAAAGAGATTTTATGAAATGGATCAGCTGTCTAGAATGGTTAGCAGCAGCCTAAGGACAAAAGAGATGGGTTAACTGTTCTGTGATATGTGATCTCATCCTCTCAAACCTCATCATCACTGTTAGAACTATCTTCCTATTTGAAGCAAATGATTATTCCTTATCCACTACCAGTGGAGTAAAAAAAAAAAAACATTAATTTTTTTGGTCTATGTTGCAGAAGAGAAAGCAGATTCGGTTTTTAAAAAATGCTCCACAATCACTGCTACACTGTTAAGGTGTTTTGTTTTGTTTTGTTTTGTTTTGTTTTGTTTTATACTTCATCCTTAACTCTCAGAGCCTACTTTTTAACTTGTCTGCAACTGGGTCAAACACAATATCAGACAATAGGTACTGATTTCCTCACCACTCCACTATGAAGTAACCACTTCTAGAGTAGAAAACCAGCGCCATTCAATGATATCACACAACAGTTTAGCAAAGGAAGCAAAGTAGGATACCGTGGATGGCTGCTTCTGCTAGGGGGATTTAGGAAAGCAGAATGTAATCTCCCAATTTAGAATTTGGCCAGTAGACAAGAGTCTAACGCCCCTACTCTTGTGAAAATAGCAAGGAATCTTTAATAAGCACCATAATCATGTCCTTATTTCTGCATTTCATCTAAAAGACACAGCACTCTCATGGCTATAGTACCAGGCTAAGGGACTGATGCAATGGGAAACCCTAAGACAAGGACATCCCAGCTGAATTACAAAAATAGCTTTCCCCCCAAGGATTTGAAATGCCAATTTCAAACCTCACAAGTGTAAAGAAAATAGACAATCCCAAACCTGATCGTTGCAGAAAACACGCCGTTACCTGACCATCAGGAGTTACTATCTGAAGTACTTTGTTTTAAGGGGAAAAAACACTCTAACCTTTTTCTCTGTGTTAACTTCTCCTGAGCCTGGCTCATCTCCCATGTTAACCTTGAGCCTCAACATACTTTGCAAATCCCCTGGCAAGTAGTGGTGGTGGTGGTAATGCCTCCTTTTAGCCTTTGAGGAAATGCCTCCCCTGGCCTTGTTTTCTTACAAAGTCACCAGCATAGAAACAAACGTATTTCATTCAAGCGTAAATGAAATCTATAGATCAAATTCTGTGAAAATGGTTTTTTGCTTGCTTTCTTGCCTGTTTGTTTGTTTTTACATCTAAGCAAAGTGCACACTAGATGGGAAAACTGACCTTGCTCAGGATTCTCTTGACTTGAAGTGTAAAGGTCGAAGTGTGATAGAGCATATGTGTTTCTACCCACCACTGATACTGGAACGAAGTGATAATACCCTCCAGAGGAAACCTTAAGGTGTCTTCTGCTTTTTATAACCAACTGTCGAGCTGGAGGTAAAGATTCCATGTTTCTTTTAAATAAAAAAAATAATGAACAGGCCATTATCTCTTTTGTCAACAAGGCACATTCAAACTATAAGCATTTCTGCCTGTACATCTGCCTCCAAATTGCTATTAGCTAACTCTTGTCAAATGTTTTATTATACAAGTGTTAAAAACCTCTTGAACAAAGGTTATGTACATTATTTTCTACGTGGGAAAACTCAAAATTGAGTTGAACCCAATAGTTACTGATTATGTTATCATTACCTCAGTGTATCCACATGTTTACCAATACAATCATTTTTTAATTTCAGAAAATAGACAATCATTATAATTTGATCAGGTAGTAAATACTGGTTAATGTCACAAAATTATTTCTTAGGTTTCTGGGGGTGTGGGTGGGACAAAGAATGTTCCCATGGTTCAGTGAAAAAAAAAAAAAACTTCCATTTATGCCCAAACAAGTGTTATTTTTATCCTCTGTCATCAAACTTTCTCAACTGTCATCCTTGAACAACTGCAGAATGTAATATTATTAGCTACCACTTTGATCTAACCTTGTACACATGTAACACATGGTTGTGGTGGTGGAGGTGGTGATTAGTTCCCTTTTATAGTTGAATGAATATGTGAATAAATACTGCGATTCTTTACCCACTTTTCAATTCAAATTGATAAATCCCATTTTGTTCTCTTCATGACAAAACAGATCTTCCCTCCTGGGTCCTTTCTTTATCCCATGAACACATCAATGAGCCAAAGGACCAGGATCTACTTTGGACCGTTTTCTAGTTGTTTCATTTGTATCTTCTATCGTCAACTGGAGTGCAAACTTGTTGAATGTTGTTTTGCTAGCTATTTCCTTGAGACAAAGTTATATAAACTCCTTAATGACATTTAGATATGCAATATCTACACTGAATGTGGAAGAATTAACAACGCTAGCTAGTTGGAGATTGGAGAGGGAAGCTTTTTAGGGAAGAGATGATCAAAAAGAGTAATATTTGGGTAGTGAGAGGAGTCACATGCAACTAAAACATGAAGGTGTCGACCATAGTTTGGACAATCTTTACGTGACTCTCTTTTCTCTCCTCCTTAAAGACTTCATCTACTCTTATTTAGGCATACAATGGGGTATGAAAATGTATATACCACAGCTGTGCCCAACCTCTAAATTCAATCATAAACATACAGTTATTTTTCTATAACTCCACTCATCATGTTCTGGAACACCTCTTCCAGTTGCCTGAAGGCACAGTTATGGATGGGTGAGGAGTAACGTTGCCAATTAAAATATAAAAATATGTTCTGGGGCACCTGGCTGGCTCAGTTGGTTAAGCATCCAACCCCGGCTCAGGTCATGATCTCATGGTTGGTGAGTTCGAGCCCTGCGTCGGGCTCTGTGCTGACAGCTCAGAGCCCGGAGCCTGCTTGGGATTCTGTGTCTCCCTCGCTCTCTGCCCCTAGTGCTCTGTCTCTCTCATTCTCAAAAGTAAATACACATAAAAAATATTTTTAAAAATGTATCTTCCGAATTAAAAGTCCTTTCTGTGCAAATACTTGATTTAAAGTTAAGGCTCACTCATGGCACCGAGGAGGGGGAAATCTGAGCCCCGTAACCTTGACTGGATCCTGGTTGAAGTGTACCTCATTGCACCCCACTCTATCCACGGCTGAAGTGCTCATAATTTACAGTTTATTCTCTCAGAATGAGCAATGCACAATGATTGTGGCAGATATTCAGCCATCTCTTCTTATTTACTTACTGGAATAATTTCATCATCCCCCAAAAAACTCTATAACCATTAGTAGTCACTTTCCATTTCCTCCCACTCCCACAAACCCAAGAAACCAATAGTCTACTTTCTGTTTTTACAGATTTGCCTATTCTGGACATTTTGTATAAATGGAGTCATACAGTATTTGTCCTTTCATGGCTGCCTTAAGTTTACTTAGCATAATGTTTTCAAGTTTCCTCCGTGGCACAACATATATCAGTACTTCATTCTTTTATTTTTTTTTTTTGAGAGAGAGAGAGAGAGAGAGAGCGTGAGCGAGGGAGGGGGAGGGGGAGAGGGAGAGGGAGAGGGAGAATCCTAAGCAGGCTCCATGCTGGGTGTGGAGCTCGTCTTGAAGCTCAATCTTACGACCATGAGATCATGACCTGAGCCAAAATCAAGAGTCAAATGCTTAACTGACTGAGCCGCCCAGGTGCCCCTGTACTTCATTCTTCTTTATGACTGAATAATATTCCATGAAATGGATATACTACATTTTGTTTATTCATTCATCAATTGACATTTTAGTTGTTTCTACTTCCTGACTTTCATGAATAATGCTGCAATGCACATTCATGTATAAGTTTTTGTGTAGATGTGTGTTTTCATTTCTCTTGTGTATATATGCCTAGTGGTGGGAGGGCTGAGTTATGGTGACTCCATGGTTAATCTTTTGAGGAACTGCCATACTGTTTCCAAACCAGCTGCACCATTTAAAAATCCCACCTGCAGTGTATGAGGCTTCCAATTTGTCCACATCCTTGTCAACACTAGTTTTCTTTTTTAAAAATGTATTATTGTAGCTATCCTAGTGGGTGAGAAGTGGTATCTCAATGTAGTCTTGATTTGAATTTCTCTAGTGACTAACAACGTCAAACATCTTTTCATGTGTTTATCAGTCATTTGTGTATCTTTTTTTGGAGAAATATTTATTAAAATCCTTTGCCCATTTTTTTAAGTGGGCTCCACACCCAATGTGGGGTCTGAACTCACGACCCTGAGATTCAGAGGCACATTCTCTAGAGACTGAGCCAGCTGGGTGCCCCTCCTTTGCCCATTTTTAAGTTAAATTATTCATTTTATTATTGAGTTGTAAGAATTCTTTTTATATTTTGGATACCAATCCCTTATTGGACCCATCATTTTCAAATATTTTCTTCATTTTGTGGCTTGTCTCTTTATGTTCTTTTTTTTTTCAATATATGAAATTTATTGTCAAATTGGTTTCCATACAACACCCAGTGCTCATCCCAAAAGGTGCCCTCCTCAATACCCATCACCCACCCTCCCCTCCCTCCCACCCCCCATTCTCTTTATGTTCTTAATGTTGTCCTTTGAAACCAAGTTTTTAATTTTGATGTAATCCACTTATCATTTTGTTCTTATACTTTTGATATTATATCTAAGAAAGCATTGCCACATGGAAGATTTTCACCTGTTACCTTTTAAGAATTTCACAGTTTTAGCTCATATATTTTGGTCCTTGAGCCATTTTGAGTTAGCTTTTGTGTATATTATGAGGAAGGTGTCCAGATTCATTCTCTTACATGTGGATATCCAGTCATCCAAGAAACATTTGTTGAAAAGACTTTTCCTTCCCTGTTGACCTTTCCTGTTGAAGGTCTTGGCACCCTTGTCAAAAATAAATAAAAAATTAATAAAAGGATTTATTTCTGGACCCTCAATTCTATTCCATTGATCTATATGTCTGTCCTTGTGCCAAAGCCATGCTGTCTTGATTACTGTAGCTTTGTAATAAATTTTGGAAGTGGGAGGTATGATCCATCTAAATTTGTTCTTCTCTTTCAAGATTGTTTTAGATGTTCAGGGACCTTTGCATTTCCATATTAATTTCAGGATCATCTTTTCAACTTCTGAAAAGTTGCCAGCTGGGATTTTGATAGGGGTTGCATTAAATGAAGATAAACTTGAGGAATATCAACACCTTAACAATTTTAAGGCTCCCTGTCTATGAACATAGGATTTTCTTCCATTTATTAAGGTCTTCTTTAATTTCTTTCAACAATATTTTATTGTTTTCAGAGTACAATTTTGCACTTTTTTGTTAAGTTTATTCCTAAGTATTTTGCTCTTTTTGATGTTATCATAGGTGATATTGTTTTCTTAATTTCAGTTTTTGATTATTCATTGTATAGAAACACAACTGATTTTTATATATTGATCGTGTATCCTACAACCTAGCTAAACTAGTTTATTAGTTCTAACAGTTTTTTATTGGATTCCTTAGGATTTTTCTATATACAAGTTCATATTTTCTGCAAACAGATATTTTTACTTCTTCGTTTCTAATCTGGATGCATTTATTTTTTTTCTTACCTAATTGCTTTGGCCAGAGCCTCCAGTACAATGTCATAAAGAATTGGTGAGAGCAAGCATCCCTGTCCTATTCCTGATCTTAGGAGGAAAGCTTTCAGTTTTTCACCATTAAGTATGATGTTAGCTATGGATTTTTAAAGATACCCTTTGTTAGATTGAGGAAGTTCCCTTCTATTTCTAGTTTGTTGGGTGTCTTTTTATCCTGAAAGGTTGGATTTGGTCTAATGCTTTTCTAATGAAAGGATCATGTGGTTTTTGTCCCTTATTCTGTTGATATGGTGTATTATATTAATTGATTTTTGAATGTTAAACCAACCTGCAAATACTGGGATTAATCCTGTTTGGTCACAGTGTATAACCCTTTTTTATGTTGCTGGGTCAACTTACTAGTATTTTGTTGAGGATTTTTACATCTATATTCGTAAGAAATATTGGTCTGAATTTTACTGTGACATCTTTGTCTGGCTTTGGTATCAGGATAATATTGGCCTCATAGGATAAGCCAGGAAGTTTTTTCTTCTATTTTTTGTATGAGTTCAAGAGGAATTGGTGTTAATTCTTCTTTAAAAATGTGGTAGAGTTCAGGGTGCCTAGGTGGCTCAGCTAGTTAAGTGTCCAACTCTTGATCTTGGCTCAGGTCATAATCTCGCAGTTCATGAGATCAAGCCCACGTCAGGCTCTGCACTGACAGCATGGAGCCTGTTTGGGATTCTCTCTCCCTCTCTCTCTGCCCATCTGGACCGGCCATCTGGTCCTGGGATTTTCTTTTTTGGGATTTATTTTGTTTTGTTTTAATGACTCAGTCTTATAACTTCCTATATGTCTATTATGATTTTCAATTTCTTTTTGAGTCAGTTTCAGTAGTTTGTGTGTTTCTAAGAATTTTTCCATTTCATCTAGACTAATTTTTGAGATAAAATTGTTTATAATATTCTATTCTAATCCTTTTTATTTCTGTAAGGTCTGTATTGATGTCTCCTCTTTCATTTCTGATTTTTATAATTTGAATTTTCTTTCTTTTTTTCTTGGTCAGTCTAACAGAAGTCTTGTCAATTTTGCTGGTCTTTTCGAAGAACCAACTTTTGTTTTGTTAATTTTCTCTATTTTTTTTAATTCTCTATTTCATTTATCTCTGTTCTAATCTTTATTATTTTCTTTTTTATGTTTGCTTGGCTTTAATTTGCTCTCTGTTCTAGTTTCTTAGAAAATATTCCATGTGCTCTTGAGAAGAATTTGTATTTTACTATTGTTGGATGGAATGTTCTGTATGTGTCTGTTTGGTCCACTTGGTCTAAAGTATTGTTCAAATACACTGTTTCCTTATCGATTCTCTGTCTATATGATCTATCCATGGTTGACAGAAGTGTATTAAAGTCCCCAAATACTATTGTTTCACTGTTATTTCTCCTTTTAGCTCTGTTAGTTTTTGCTTTATATATTTAGGTGCTTCAATGTTGGGTGCACAAATATTTACAATTGTTGTATCTTCTTGACAGATTGACCCCTTTATCACTATGTAATGACCTTTGTTTCTTATTACCATTTTTAGTTTAAAGTCGATTTTGAGGGCTCTTGGATGGCTCAGTCAGTAGATTGTGCAAGTCTTGATCTCAGCATTGTAGGTTTGAGCCCCACATTGGGTGTAGAGATTACTTAAAAACAAAATCTTTTTAAAAAAATAAAGTCTAATTTGTCTGATACAAATATAACTACCTCTGCTTTTTTTGTTACCATTTTCTTGAAAAGACTTTTTCTATCCCTTTGCTCTCAGTTAATGTGTGTCTTTAAAGCTAAAATGAGTTTCTTGTAATCAGCATATTGTTGGATTTTTTTTCAATATATTTGGCCATTCTATGTCTTCTGACTGGAGAATTTAATCCATTTACATTGAATTGTTGATTGGTAAGGACTTCCTACTGCCATTTTGCTAATTGTTTTCTGGTTGTATTGTAGATCCATTGTTCCCTGTTTCTTATCCTACTGTCTTTTTTTCATGTTTGGATATCTTTTCTGTTCTAGTTTCTTAAAGTTGAAGGTTAGGTTATTGATTTGTTTCTTCTTTTTTATGTTTATTTATTTATTTTTGAGAGAGAGAGGGAGGGAGAGAGAGAGAGAGAAAGAGACAGAGAGAAAGACCACAAGCAGGGTAGGGGTAAAGAGAAAGAGAGAGAGAGAGAGAGAGAGAGAGAGAGAGAGAGAGAGAGAGAGAATCCCAAGCAGACTCCACACCACCAGTGCAAAGCCCCATGAAGCGCTCAAACCCATGAACCATGACATCATGACCTGAGCTGAAACCAAGAGTCAGACGCTTAATTGACTGATCCAGGAGCCCCTCTTCTTTTTTAATAAAGGGCTTGCAGCTATAAATTTCTTTCTGAGCACCGCTTTAGCTATATCACATAAATTTTAGTATGTTGTGGTTTTGCCTTCTTTAATCTCAAAATATTTTCTAATTTCCTTTTTTTTCTTTGCCCCATGGGTTATTTGGGAGTGTGTTATTCCCAAATATTTGTGAATTCCCCAAATCTCTTTATTTATTTCTAATTTTATTCTTTTGTGCTAGAGAATATACTTTGTATGATTTAGATCATTTTAAATGTTTGATGTTTTATGGCCTAGAATATAGTCTATCTTGGAGAATGTTCCATATGCACTTGAGAAGATTTTGTATTGTGCTGTTATTGAGTGGAATGCTCTATAGATGTATGTTAGGTTTAGTTGTTGTATAGTGTTGTTTAGTCTTCTTTTTACTTATTGAGGTGCAAGAGTGGATCATGCATAGCCATAGTAAAGAATTTGGCTTTTATGCAAAGAGCCAAATGAGAAGCCATTGAAGGATTCAATGAGATCAGTTTTGCTGCTGGGTGGAGAATACATTAGAATATATTCTAATTAGAATAATTAGAATGTAGTAGGAAAACAGAGAGAAGGTAAAGAGATCAGTCAAGAAATGTCCACAATCCAGGTTAGGCCCCACTGGACATAGGTGGTAGCATTTAAGATGAAATGAAGGGAGGTATTCTACATAAATTTTAGAGGTAGAGTCAATAAGGCTAATATAGATATGTTCCTGAGGCGAGGTGAAGAAAGAAATTACAGATGATGCCTCGATTTCTTGTTTAAGTAGCTGAGTAAGTGGTGGTGACATATTGAGATGGAGGGGAAGGATAGGGACAGAAGCTGGTTTGGAGGAGGGAAAAAGAGTTTGTGGCATAAGAAGTTTAAGGTATCTGTCAGGTACCCAAATGGAGATGGTCAAATCTGCATGTCATGGTCTCAGATGAGTATATTGACTAGAGAAACAAATTTGAGAGTTATCAGCATACAGATGGTATTAGACACCCTGTCTGGATGAGCTGACTTAGAGAAGGGATATAAAGAAAAAGGACCAAGTCCTGAAATATCACAATGTTAGGAGAAATCTGCAAAGGAGACTAAACAAGTGCAGTCAGTGAGGTAGGGGGGAAAACCAGCAGCGTCATGTTACAATAGCCAAAGAAGAAAATGTTTTAAGATGCTGCGGGGTGGGGCGGGAGATCGGGTGCCTGGGTGGCTGAGTCAGTTAAGCGTCTGACTTCGGCTCAGCGGCTCAGGTCATGATCTCAAGATACGTGAGTTTGAGCCCCCTGTCGGTCTCTGTGCTGACAGCTTGGAGCCTGGAGCCTGCTTCGGGTTCTGCGTCTCCCTCTCTCTCTGCCCCTCCCCCACTCATGCTCTGTCTCTCTCTCTCTCTCTCAAAAATAAATAAACATTTAAAAAAATTTTAAAAAACCATTTAAGATGCAGGGAATTGTTCACTGGCAAATGCTGCAGGAAGTTCAAGTAAGATGAGGGTAGAGAAGTGTCTCTTGGATTTGGCAACATGGAGGTTGCCTGTTGCGATAACAGGAGTAGTTTCATTGGAGTGGACGTGCCAGAAGCCAGAGTAAAGCCGGTCGAAAGGTGAGTAGGGAGATGAGGAACTGCAGATAGTGTATATAGACAACCCGATTGAAACATATGGCTTCAAAGAGGGTCAGAAAAATGAAGGGATAGCTAGAGAGGAATGTTGGGTCAAAGGAGGGCTTTCAAAAAATTATGGACAGCTTGTTAATCAAAAACTCCCATGCAATCACCAGTCACTTCCTAACTCCCACTGAACTGCTTTAGGATCTCATGGCTTTGTGACCTCATGTCCCTGGATCCATACCTGTTCTCCAATCTTCCTTACATCCTCTCCTTTCCCCACCTCTGCTCACCTCCTTTTCTGCTCAGCTTGATTCCCATTAGCAGTAATCTCTTACCATACTTTCACTAGCTTCCACAATTCCCTCACACTTATTGCCCTCAACCACATCTGCCCTGCTAACCTTTAATCCAGGATCAACTTCACCATGTTTTTTTTTCCTTGTATTTTCTTAGGTTTATTTTGTTTTTATTTTTCTAGCTCCTCAAGATAGATGCCTAGGTCTTTCATTTTCAACGTTTATTTCTTTTCAAATGTAATTTTTTTTTTCAGGCTATAGCTTTTCCTCTAAGTAGTGCTTTAGTTACATCCCACAAGTTTTGATAGGTAGTATTTTCATTTTGGTTCAGTTCAAAATATTTTACAATTTCCAATATGATTTTGTCTTTGGCCCGTGGTTTATTTAAAAGGATGTTTTTAGGGGAGCCTGGGCGGCTCAGTTGGTTATGCGTCTGATTCTTGATTTCAGCTCAGGTCATGATCTCACGGTTCGTGGGATTGAGCCCTGCACAGGGCTGTGCGGTGACATCACGGAGCCTGCTTGGGATTCTCTCTCTCCCTCTTTCTCTGCCCCTCCCTGGCTCTCCCTCTTTCAAAATAAATAAACATTAAGAAAATAAAAAGTATGTTTTTAAATTTTCAAACATATGTGGTTTTCCTAGTTATCATTTTCTTGTTGATTTATGGCTTAATTGCACTGTGATCATAAAATGTCATTTCTATTACCTTAATCCTCTGTTTTATGATTCAGTATATGGTCAATTTTGGTGAATGTTCTATGTGGGCTTAAAAAGAATACGTATTCTGTAATTGTTGAGTTCAGTGTTCTATACATTATTATTAGATAAGTTTTGTTAATTGTGTTATTTAAATATTCTGGATACTTATTGATATTTTTGGTCTATTCTATCAATTATTGAGAGAGGTGTGTTAACAGCTCTCATTATGATTATGGACTTGTCCGTTTCTCCTTATAGTTTTGTTGAGTTTTGCTTTATTCTAAGGCCATTACTAGGTTCATGAAAATTTAACATTTGTATATCTTCCTGTGGGATTTAATTTTTATTCAATTAAATCTTTTATAAAGAGTTATTTTATTCAAAAGAAATGACCCTATATATCTTTAGCAGTGCTTTTTTGCCTCAAAATCTATTTTGTCTGATACTAAGATAGTAGTACCAGCTTTCTTTTGGTTAGTATTTGTGCGAATATCTTTTCCCATCCTTTTACTGTCAATCTTTCTGTATCTTCATGTTTTAAATGTAACTATTGTAAACTGGCATATGGTGAGATTTTTTAAATTTAGTCTCTTTTTTAACATAAGCATTTAGTCAATTTGTATTAAAATGTAATTACTTGAATTATTTGGATTCGGGTCTGTCTCATTTGAACTTCCGATTTGCCTTATGCATGGTGCCTCCTTTTGTTGTGTGTTTAGTGATTTTCAACTAAGATCTTCTCATTGTTTTGAAAAATGATTTGTGAAACTATTTTGAGGTTCAGGAGGAGGTGGGTTCTGCAGAGAGGATTTGCGATATGCCAGGTGCTTCCTGGCACTACTAGTTGGGGTCTACTCTAAACTAAATTCAGAGCTTGAGGTCTTTTGGAGCACCTGGGTAATGTGAATTTAGGCTGCAAACCTTTATTAGATGAGATTGTATCTAAACCTCTCGGGGCAGATGCTTCCCCCTCCACTCAGTACCAAGGGTTCTTTCCTCAAAGTTTCCCTATGGGTGTGTAGGGGGTTATTTCTGGCTCACGAATACACTGATGGTTTAGCTCCTTGTTACGCCAGTTTTCTCTGGGGAGGAGCTCCCCACCTTGGGTAGGCCCCTGACTCTGTGTTTTCACATCACTGGTGATTTATTCTCTGAAGCTTAAATTAAGTTCAGCGAATTTTTTTTGAAGAAGGAACTACCTCAATTGGCCTTCACTACAATCTGGGCTTATAATTCCTTACTACCTTTCCAGCTCTTCGATACCTTTGAGATGTGTGTTGCATTTTATCCAGCATTTTTAGTTGTTTTCTGTGGGCGTGTCAGTTTGCACACAGAGCCCACCATATTACCAGAACCCTACCATATGTTTCTCTGCTCCTGCCCTGAAGCTGCAAAACTGCTAGGGGGAAAAAAAATCACAAAATTGAACTGATTGGCTCCACAACCAATTTATGATTTCCAGCCTCAGCTGGGCCTTCCTTCTATTGTTTTTACAACTCTTTCATTCATCTTTATTCAGTTCCAGTTCTCATTTCCCACAGCAGCTGTTTCAACCCATTACTACACTCCACCAATCCTCCCACCAAATCCTCTCATGCTTGACTCATTTGAAAAGGTCAGGTTTTTTACTTCACTACAAAAAAAAAAAATCTGCCAGTGGGAATTCCCTCAACTCTCCTTCATTCCACTCCTAAGTGTTCTCTCTAATCTCCTGTACTTTCTTTCTTCCTTCCTCTCTCTTGGAAGAAGGAGTATTCTTTCTTTCCTCCTTTCTAGGTCCTACGGTCTAGAATTGTGCTATATAAAGTATGGTGGTGACCCCTTCCAATCCTCAAACTGTTTGATAGTGATTCACAAAAACATAAGCACTGAAATCAAGGGTAGGAATTTAGAAACTTCGATAGCAATTTGATAAGATAATTGTATGTTATTGGATCTAATGAAAAGTTGGGGCTCATACTTGAATGTTTTTTACTGCATTTTCCTAGCAATTTTTATTACATTTCACATGAGTACCAGTCTGGAAATTTAAAAAGCTGATCCTTCATCACAGACCGTTTCAGAAGTACTGGACTAGAACTCATCCTCCCCTGACTTGTCTGAGACTCAAGTCCATGCATCAGCTGTCTCTTCTCCCAGAGCTTCCCTCTCCCTCTCCATAGGCATTCACCCACATTCAACAATCTTTCTTTTAACTTTGCCTACTGTGCTGCCATCATATTTCTCACTTTCCAGTTACTGCCGGGCTTCTCGACCGAATAAACCTCATACACTATTTTCTTCTTCCTTATCTCCTCTTATGTCATCACAGCACAGCAGTCTGCCTTATGCTCCCAAACACTGCTCCAACAAAAGCCACCGGTGAAGTCCAAGTTGCGCAATTCATGATGGCCCTTCCAATCCTTGTCCTATCTCACCTACCTCTACTCTGCATCTGTTACGCATGACCACCCCTTCCTTCCAGGACCTGTCTTTACCTGTGTCTTCCATGCCCCTTTTCTCTTCCTGCCCTCATCTGATTGCTGCTTCTCTCAGTCTCTTTTGGGGATTTCTCTTACTCCAGCTACCTGTCCCTCAAACCCCTAGACTCCACCTTTTCATTTTCTCCACACTTATTGCCATAGTCTATTCAACACCTGTGCTCTAACAACTCTCAAGTCTCTAACTCCAACCCTGACTTCTCTAAACAAGCTGCTGGCTGATCCTTCAAATGACTTATTAGGTAGTTTCACCTGGATATCACAAAGATACCTGAAATTCAACATACCGAAAACAGAACTCATTGTACACAACCGTGGCCCTCTCGGGTATTTTCCATTTTAGTTAATGTCCTCTCCATCTACCTGATCACCCCAGGCCTGGGAGTCATCTTTGGCTCTCTCACCTTTTAGTGATCAATATTACCTCAAATCCATTCCCACTTCTCTTGACTTACTTCATCAACTCTCACCAAGAGCCACAAGATTACTCTCTCCATATCTAGTCTCACCTTCCTCTAGTCTATCCTTGGCACTTCTGCCACAAAGAGCATTTAAAAAATGCTGTTCTGGTTTTGCCACTTCCATACGTGAGCCTTTGGTTGGTTTCTCATGGCCTTTAAGAAGAATCCCAAACTCCTTAGCATTGCATATAGGAACATTTTGAATCACACCCAGACTAGCTCCCAGGCCTTGTCTTTCATCATTGTCCCCCACCCCCAGACTTTGTACTCCAATCAAATTATTGAGAGTTCCCTGAGCTTGCTATGTTCTTTCATTTCCTTTCTTTTTTAATTTTTTATTTTAAGGAAATGTTTTCCCTTTTTTGCCCATGTGGTTACTTCTTTCTGGAATTTTCCTTCCCACTTCTTTTCTAGTAAACTCCAACTCATCCTTTATGCCCTAAACTAAATATAGCCTCCTCTGTCAAGCTACTCTGATATTGCAGGTCTATTTTCTTCCTCCACCTAGTTTCTACTTGTTGAGGGCAAGGACAGCACCATTTCCTCATAGCCCTGGCCCCATGACTAGCATATAATGTTTCTCAAGTGAATGCAAAAAGAGAAAAAAGGAAAAAAGAAAAGAAGACACTCCCTGTGAATGGCATAATCTTTAGAAAAGAAAATCCTAGCTCCTGGGATAGTGGGATCTGAAAGTCACCAGCAAGAGATTGTCAAAGAGTACATTGTAGATTCATTTCCTTACATCTCAAAGACAAAACCATACATTTTCTCCTTACATATGCCATACAATATGTAGTATAGTAGTAGGAGAATTGTGCATGTTTAACAAACAGGCACAGTATTGAAATCAGCTGCTAAAATGTAGACCCATCGTTACTGCTGACTTACAAATAACATGCCTAAAATTAAAAAAAAAAACCTGCCAATAGGAACTGTAACAAAGTTTTCAGTAGGGTTATTTATAGACACATTAATTTTTTTATAATTTGTTTCTGCTATGGTAGGTATGTTTCCCTCCCCCCACATCGAAACATAGCCAAGTCTTTCTGTTCCCTTGTCTTGGGAGCTTTTGTTTTACAAAGTCAAAAGCAGAAGTTGAGAGGCACCTCGAAGATCACCTGAATCCAGAGCTTTTGATTTCAAAAGGTTTACTGAGAGGAATTATGCTGGCTTGTCCCAGAGGGTTAAGAGATGGGCACTTCTGTTGAGGAGGGCACCTGTTGGGATGAGCACTGGGTGTTGTATGGAAACCAATTTGACAATAAATTTCATATTAAAAAAAAAAAAAGAGATGGGCACTTCTGAGTAGAGGTGGCCAAAGCTACCCAACCTGGAAGTTCTTAAAGTCCAAGACTCGAGTGCAGGTGGGAGTGATGACAGATTCCTTGAGCAGCGAGGACTAGCCTTGTTCCCTTTTAGTGGCCCAAAGAGGAGATAGGATCTCAAGGGAGAATGGCTGCATGGTACACTTAAGACAGGCTGGACACTAGGCCATCAGACTGCCAACATCAGCAAAGACACCCCCTCACCAATGTCCAAGGGTGACACAGAAGCAAGTGACACATCTTACCGCAAGAGACCTGTGCATTTGCATGATAAACTTATCAGTATGGACAAAAGGCAGAGGGCCTGCCCTGAAAGTTCTGGTCTGCACGATTTGCTAGGGCTTTCAACAACCTTGGCAGAGGGAAGGCCTCTAAAAACCATGCACGAGAGTGCATTTTTAGCCAGCTGGAAAAGTGGAAGGCGCAGAGCAGATCTCATTTGTTGTAGGGAGATTTAAAAATGTGGCATTTTGGGGTGCCTGGGTGGCTCAGTCGGTTGAGCGTCCGACTTCGGCTCAGGTCACGATCTCACGGTCCGTGAGTTCGAGCCCCGCGTTGGGCTCTGTGCTGACAGCTCAGAGCCTGGAGCCTGCTTCCGATTCTGTGTCTCCCTCTCTCTCTGACCCTCCCCCGTTCGTGCTCTGTCTCTCTCTGTCTCAAAAATAAATAAACTTAAAAAAAAAATGTGGCATTTTTTTTGCGCCCTGGTGGTGTAGACCAAATTTCGCTGCTTTAATTCTATTTTGGTATTCTTGGAAACTTACTTGTCCACTCTGTACCTGAAATGTAGACCTTTCTAAAACTAAGATCTACCTTACAAGGTTTTTATAAGACCTAAATGAAAGAAGACAAGTTGCTTTGAAAACTTGCTAATCAAATCAATGGATTTCAGTAAAATGCAGAATTGGTGTAAAACCAAAACATATTTTCTAACTTTCAGTTCTATACTGAACCTGCACTATATATGATGATAAAGCTGATAGCAGAAATGTATTTATTCTCTTAATCTGAGTCGCCTATGTTGAGATATAGTTTTAATATTTTCTCCACAAATGCACTGGCAGTTTTCCTCAGCTTTTCTTTAATTGCTTTGTGGTTAATCATTTTCGAATGAAAGAAGTCCAGAAATATAGTTTTCCTTTTGAACTATATCTCCGATAATTTGATCTTTAATGAGAGTCGGTGTTATTCCTAGGGTATAATGGATCATAGCAACTGCTTCATAACATATATCTGCTAGTGCCTCGTGTTTTGAACCACACAGGCAGATCTTGAAACCCCTCTGCCTATCTCATTGCCAGCTCCTCAGGCAAACCTTGTACCTGAGAATGTCTGCATTGTCAGAATCTCAGAGGTAGATTTCCTAAGTGAAGGGAGGCCATATGTCACTCATACGAGGCACCATTACACACTCCTGGTTAAGGAGCTGGTTTGCACAGCTCCAGGGGGCTTCCTGCCCAGCTTTGAATCCACTCTACCACGTAACAACTACATGTCATTGGACAAGCCATTTAATCTCAGTGAGCCTTGATTTCCTCCTCTGTAAAATGGGGGTAATACTAGTTCTTTCTTTGTGGGGTTATTGGAAAAATTCTATCATATAAGGCATATAAAGCCCTCAGCATAGTGCCCGACACATCATGCATACTCAGTAAATAGATGGTAGCTGTTATAAATATAAGTGGGTCAGGGAGGGTGAACATAGGACCACCTTCAAAGCAAAGATCTGGTTTTGCTAGAAGGGTAAAGTATCACTAGGAAACGCCATCTGGGAAAAACTATATAAAGGTGTGTGCCTGCTCTTGATTTGACCTTCACTAGAGGGCTGGAACTTTGTCCGGTTTACTACAGTATCCCAGCATAGAATGGTGCTTGACATACAGTAGTCACTCAGTAAACGTGAGTTACATTAATGGAACTGGGGGTTACCAATGACATAGACCCCAGAGCTGAATAGTACCCAGTCCACAGGGGACAGCTTAGCATAAGTGTCCCGAACACAATAAATGCTCAAGAAGGAATGAGTGATGTAAGCATCTCAGACAGTTTTATGCCTTTTTGGATCATTGCCTTGTTGGATAAATTACATCACCCAAAGTTTAGCTTTCCTTATGTTGCCTGTTTGATCAGCTCCATGGTCTAACCTAACTTTAGAATCCCTACTTCATCATGTGCATTCATTTGACTAATACCCCATGAACATTTACTATTATGGCGGCATACAAGTCAACAGACAAGATGATTTCAAATAGCAATAAGTACTAAGAGAAAAATAAGACAGGGGTTACTTTATATTAGAGGGGGGTTACTTCTGATTGGGTGGTCAGAGGAAGCTTTGCTAAGGATGTGACATCTGAGATGGACGTTGAAGGTCAGAAGCTGTGGAAATAGAAGCAGCTTGTTCTCTTGGAAGTCCCCAGTTCCTTTTGAAAAGCTGTGACAAATCTCTCAGAAAATGGAGGACAGTTAAGCAGGGGCTTAACTCTTTCTAGAGGTTAACTGTTGCACTAGATGTCAAGGTTAGAAGGTCAGTTAGAGATTATCCAGATCAGGGCTTTCCTAGATGTGGCGTAGGTTCCTCTGGTAGTACATTAGGTGATTTCGGGTCGTGACAGATGAACATTACCTATTTTGATGCGCATTTAAAAATACATCTATCGGGGAGCCTGGGTGGCTCAGTTGGTTGAACTTAGCTCAGGTCATGGTCTCACAGTTTGTGGGTTCAAGCCCCACAATGGGCTCTCTACTGTCAGCACAGAACCCACTTCATTCTCTGCCCCCCCCCCGCCCTTCCCCTGCTCACATTCTCTCTCCCTCTCTCTCAAAAATAAATAAACATTAAAAATTTTTTTAAAAGATTTAAAAATACATCTATCATCCAACTCATGATTTTATGACTTCTATTGCTTAAGTTGAGGTGAAAGTAGTATAGTCTTGGCAGTTCACTTTTCAGAGACCAACTGGGATGGCCAAAAAGGATCCTGGGTAGGCTTACGGGGATAAGGCTAAGGTGGAGAAGCCTGCCCACCCCACCCCCATGGAATTAGAGAGATCCTGCTTGAACGCCCTTCCTATAATTTATGTTGTCCATGGATATGGCAAAAAAAAAAAAACTGTGCAGCTCATACACAGATGGAAATACTTATTTGACTCCTACCTTGTGAATCACTTCTGCAAAGAAACTATTTAGAGCCTCAACATCTAAGAGAATGGCAGACCCCCTTGGTGATCAAGAGAAAGGTTTTTGGACTTACAACTGGATTTGAATCCCAGGACTGGCATATAATTGCTATATGACCTTGGGCAAGTGGTCTTTAACTCAACATGCCTTAGTTTCCTCATCTGCAGAGATGGGGATTCTAGGACCTACCTCTTAGAGTTCTTGAAAGGATTAAATGAGATAATATACATGGGGAGTATTTTTTCCAAGTGCCTGGCACATAGTAAGTGCTTGAAATACATGACAGCTATAATTATCCAAGTTTTCTGGGGCAGTCCTGATTTCAAATATTCTGTTCCATTTTCAGACCATGCGCTCCCATTTGAAATTCCCAAATGCGATCACTGTGCATTTCTCTTCAGCCTTTGAAGGAGGCTTTGTTTTTTCAGGCACCAAGACACAAAACTGCCTCCAATCCCTGCACTTGATTCGAAACCCTCAATCCTAGTTAGAGACATCTTAGTAATACTCAAAGCAGACCGGTGCCTATAAAGAATTAGCAGGGCAGAGGGTGGACGAAGAGGTATGATCTTGAACCCAGATGTATTCAGTCAATATTAAGTTTTTAGTTTTCCACAGAAGTACGCACAATGAATGGACAGACTAGAAACCAGGGTCGGGGGAGTCTTTTCACCAGGTGTGTTACCTTTCATTTCTAGTCCTGTTTGAAAGTTTTGCTTTAATTAACAGAAAGGTGAAGTTCAGATTGTAGATGCCCTGGCATTGCTCATGATCAGTCATTTTTCTAAATTACCCACACTTCATTATAACCATACATATGAAATGCCCAGTAATAAAACGCCATTGTAATTACACAGCTGTCAACATCAGTATTCCACCTGCAGGTCACAGCTGCCCTCTGACATTCATTATAATCTGGTTTCACCTGTTTACAAATAGCAGGGAGAGGAAACCCACCAAATGGGGCTTTCTCTGGAAACTGTATGCCCACTAGTGTCTACCAAAACTCAGAAAATTGCCTTTTAATATTTGAGTCAATATGCATGTATGCAAACCATACCCTCCTTCTTCACCAACGCTGGAGTTCTGCCACACCGTCATGAAAACAGGATTTCTGAGACAGAAAGGATTAAGCCATGGGCCAGGCAGGCAACATCCTGGGCTGCCAATTTAAAAAGGGGTATTTAGAAAGCTCTGGGAGACATCATAAATATGGTGCCGACTACCCTGGGTTTCTGCCAATGCTTCCCAAAGTAATTGGTGAGATGGAAGTTGGCCATCTCTTTCACGAAGGAGGCTGGGGCCCTTGAGTAAAAAAAATCAAAAGCAAAAAGAAGCCAGCCCTCAATGGTGCCAACCACACCGTTTTTGTGATGAGCACGTGCAAGCTAAAGGGTGTGCCACCAACTGTGAGATTAACAAGCTGGGAGTTGCCTAAAGTGATCAACTCTCCACAATCAGCTAGGATTGTGAAACAGAATAATACAGTGCTGTTTATCAGAAACGAGTGGTTTCTTTTCTTCTTTTTTTAAAACTTTTAAAAGTTTATTTATTCTGAGAGAGAGAGAGAGCAAGCAGGGGAGTGGCAGAGAGAGATGGGAGAGAGAGAATCCAAAGCAGGCTCCACACCATCAGTGCAGAGCCCAATGTGGGGCTTGAACTCATGAACCATGAGATCATGACCTGAAACGAAATCAAGAGTCTGATGCTTAACTGACTGATCCGCCCAGGCGCCCCTGAAGGGTTTATTTCCTTATCTAAAATTTTCATCCTCGGGGCACCTGGGTGGCTCAGTCGGTTAAGCATCCGACTTCGGCCCAGGTCGTGATCTCACGGTTTGTGAGTTCGAGCCCCGGGTCAGGCTCTGTGCTGACAGCTCGGAGCCTGGAACCTGCTTCAGATTCTTTGTCTCCCTCTCTTTGCCCCTCCCCTGCTCACACTCTGTCTCTCTCCCTCTCAAAAATAAATAAACATTAAAAAAATTTTAAAAAAAATAAAATTTTCATCCTCTAGTACACCTCCCTGAAAGTTGCCTGGTTTGGAAAGTTGCAAGAGGAAACTAAAGGCAAAACAAGAGCCTCAGGAGAATAGGAAATGGTTTATTATCAAGAAAATGGAAAAACACAGGCAAAATTCTAAAATCTTTTAAATGTGGTTTTACAATTATATCCCTGTAAATTATCTCCATCATATTCAGTTCTGAGGGACAAAACAAAACAAAAGAAATGAAACAAATCTGCAGGTTAAAATGTCAACTTGGGATTCTTGCTATGGCTGAAGGCAATAAAATATAGTGGTTAAGCTCATAGGCTCAAGTGTCAGCCGGCTTGAGCTTAAATCCTGGCTCCACAGTTTACTATCCGTGTGACCTTAACAAAGTCACTTCACTTCTTTGGACCTCACATATTAAATGGGGATGATGATGATGATGATGGGTTAAGTGAGATAATGCATGTAAAGCGTTTAGCACACTGCCCGATACACGGCAAGTGCTCAATACATAGTAGCTATTGTTGTGATAAGTGCATGTGGTGGCCATATTTCAAAAATAATGAAAAAGGTATATACTTTTACTAATAGAAACTCAGTGTCTCCCTACTCTCATTAAGTAAATGTGAGCAAATATTTTTAAAGTGTTGAACTGAGGGGCGCCTGGGTAGCTCAGTCGGTTAAGTGTCCAGCTTCAGCTCAGGTCATGATCTCACGGTTCGTGGGTTCGAGCCCCGTGTCAGGCTCTGTGCTGACATCTCAGAGCCTGGAACCTGCTTCGGATTTTGGGTCTCCCTCTCTTTCTTTGCCCCTCCCCCGCTTGTGCTCCGTCTCTCTCTGGAGAAATAAACATTAAAAAAATTAAAATTTTGAATTGGAGAGGCACCAAAACATAAAGCCTGCCTGGGGCATTCACATGTGTCATCCGCTCTCGCCGAGGAGGGCAGTTGGAAGACCATCTCTGCCACTTAATAGCTACTAGTATGATCATAAATCACATAACCTCTTGGAGCTACAATTTCCTTACATGAAAATGGGGATATCTATGTAATAGATCAGTGACAAGGACTGTAAAAAGATTGTATGTAAAAGCACCTGGGCCTATTAAATGCTCAGGAGATGTTTATTGACTCTGGATCACAGAAAGAAAAGAATCGTATGGAAACTTTTTTTTTTTTGTTTAGTTTTTTTTGTTATGTTATGTTTTGTTTTGTTTTAAATCACTGGCAAGATTATATAGCCCAATCTCTTCCCTATTGACTACTGAACAATATTGCTTATTGGACATTCCTGTAATCTGTTTGGCTAAGACACGGACTGATTTAGTGTACAGGAAATGAAATTTAATGCAGAAACGGAAGTTAACAGCATCAAGATGATTACAGGGTACTCATAGAACTTATAAAAATATTTGACAACATTGAACTCTGATAGTTATTTAGCAGGTGTGGCTCTCTCTAGAAGCTCCTACTCAAAGATAATAATGTCAGATACATGGTGTGGTAATAGGTAAAGAGTCCTTACAAATCAGTAAGAAAAAGACCAGTAGAAAAGTGGACGTATGAACAGATGATTCAAAAAAAGAACTACAAATGGTCACATGGTCAATAGACATCCGAAAACGTGTTCAATCTCATGAATATTCAAAGCAATGGGAAACTGCAATAATATACTGTTTTTCACTAATATAGTTCTGCTAAAGATATTTTAAAACACACTGTTAGAAGCTCAGAGAAACAGGTACTCCTATACATCACTGATACAAACTTTCTATCTGGCAACTTGTGGATCCGTATGTGGCATACAGCATGCCCCTCAATAAATATTTCTTCATGAGTGAATGATTTCCTTGCTGGCATCGGAATAGATTTTCAGACTCTCAGGAAACTGTTAACTACAAAAATTATCCGAAACTTAGAGACAAAACGCATGGATTGCTAGTGACGTGAGTGCCCACTTTTGCAACACAGAGGAAAGTCATGCACTTGATTATAACTATCTTGATGACATGCGTTGGTACAATATACTGTATTCATAAAAACTACCACCGAATTCACATAATGTACCAGTCTTACCATCATTGGCTCCCCACCTTGTGGGAGTTAATAACACACTGTTATTGTTAGCTTGATTTTGGGCCATCTCCTCCTTTCCCTCAAAATGCTGGATGGGATATCACTTTTTTAAATGAAAGCACCTCCTATTTAATTTTGTTTTGAGACGGTTTCAAAGAACTCATGATGATCTTCAGGATAATTGTAGACACCCTACAGGGTGGTGAATTTAGGGCTGGGAAGCACTGCTTCGCAGCCATCCATATGCTACTTTTCAATAGCTTTTCACTCGTCCTATAATGTACTCTCTTCTCACAATATGAACAGATCTTTTCCGTCAATAAGGAAAGCATAATTTTGTTAATGATAGGTATGCACCTTATTATGTGTATTTGGCAGGCTCAGACATGGTGCTGTCTTTTGGAGAAAAACAGCTGTTTCCAGATGTCATTAAAGCAGGCATTAGCACCGACAAAGCTCTGTCATAAAGTATCTTACAACGGTTCTCTGTGCTGTGGGAGCTGCTTACAGCAGAAAATTCTGTGGGAGTTAGGGCCCTGTACTTTCTAATTGCTGACTGCTTTGATTGTAGCCTCCTGCTCAGATATTACAGTGAGTGACATTTCCATGATTCCATCTCTACACATTTTCTTCTCTCATAACCACACTGCTTCAGTGTTATGACACTTGTGAACTTTGTGAGTACTTGCCCAGAGTTCCGACATGTCCATCACTAGCGCACAGACAGTTTAGGGCTGTTGGAAATTGACACGATGTATTTTGCTTACTCTGGAAGTATCCATTTTAATTGCTCCTTCGTGTGTTTATTTATGTAAATGTAACCATTTTTGAATACGTGGCTAGCCCCTTTTTTGGCATTTCTCAATTATCCGAGCTGGTTTCTCACCCAATAGAGTAATTATTACAGGAACTTTGCAGTAAAAAAAAGATTATTACCGTTACTTCAATGTTTTATCCACCAGATCAACAGTTAGTTTTGTATTGAGTAAGCTTCTCAAGATCTTGCTTGGATTTACTCACATTCCACTCCATTCTTCTTTTACATTTAGTTTCTCAGTATTAGAACCCAGCAAGAAAAATATTCGAAAGCTGGTCGTAATTTGAGTGACTTGTTTTTCCTCCTGACCTACCTAAAGAAAATTCCTTTCTGCATGAATGCTTAGCCTTTCATTCTGTCCCTACAACTGAAAATTCAATAAAACACTCACGATCCATGAAAACTATGAATTTGCCGTAAACTGTACATTTACACACGACATAGTTAAATACAGGTTTTCAGCCAAAAAAAAAAAAAAAAGCACACAGCAATTGGCGACTCGTGATGCTATCTTGAGAGCAATGACTGAAGATTTTAAAAAGTAACCCATTGGCGTTTCCATCCTTTGGATGGCTGAACATCCATTAAGGAGAATGAGGTACATCTCTATGTACTCAAATGGAAAGATGTTAAAAACATGCTGTTGAGTAAAATTAGAAAGTCACAGAATAATATATATAGTAAGGTATAATTTGTGTAGAAATATATATGTGTGTGTGTGTTCTTATGTATATATTCATATGTATGGATATACATAGAGGATGGTCTGGATGGACATACACCAAACTGTTATTGTTATTTCTGGGAAGGAAATGGGTGGGGGAATGGATATAAAAATAGATTTTTACTTTTCCCTATATAATTCTGTAAAATTAGAACTTTTTTACATGTGTATGTTACTTTTGTAATTTTAGAAACGTTTTAAAAGGAAACTAAAGTCTCCTGTGAAACTTCCTCATCCCCAGGCCCGAACTATTAAATGAGCAAGAGAAATTCATTGATAGGCCTTCACCAGCCACTTGCTGGATGAGTCTGCTCATAAGAAATGTCCAGAACAGGCAAATCCATAAAGGCAGGAAGTAGATTGGTGGTACCCTCGGGCCTGGGGAGAGGAGTTGTAGGTTAATGGGGAGTGGCTGCTAATGAGTATGGAGTTTCTTTTTTGGAGTGATGACGATGTCCTAAAATTGATTTGTGGTGATGGTTGCACAACTCTGTAAAGGTACTAAAAACTAATTGTACAATTTAAATGGGGAGTTACATCTCCATAAAAGCTCTTATTTAAAAAATTCACCTTGAGGGGCACCTGGGTGGTTCATTCAGTGAAAACGTCCAACTCTTGATCTCAGCTCAGGTCATGATCTCACAGTTCATGGGATGGAGCCCCACCCACGTCAGGCTCTGCGCTGTCAGACTCTCTCTCTCCCTCTCTCTGCCCCTCCCCCCCCCCACACTCTCTCTCTCTCTCTCTCTCTCTCAAAAGTAAATAAACATTAAAAAAATTTTTAAAAACTTCTCTAAAATATAAAGTCTGTTTTTAAAAAATAAATAACATTTCCACCCAAAAATCATAATTTAAGAAGTTGTTGATATATATATCAGGGAATAAAAAGTGACAACTTTAGAGTCGCCTGAGTGGCTCAGTAGGTTAAGCATCTGACTCTTGATTTCAGGTCAGGTCCTGATCTCACGGTCATGAGATTGAGCCCCGCATCGGGCTCTGTGGTGGCCCTTTCCTTCTGCCCCTCCCTTGCTCAGTTGCTTGCTCTCTCTCTTTTGCTTGCTCAAAAAAAAAAAAAGTTTATAACGAAAAGTAAATAAATTGGGGCACCTGAGTGGCTTGGTTGGTTAAGCGTCCGACTTCAGCTCAGGTCATGATTTCAATGTTGGGTTCGAGCCCTGCGTGGGGCTCTGCGCTGACAGCTCAGAGCCTGGAACCTGCTTCAGATTCTGTCTCTCTCTCTCTCTCTGCCCCTCCCTTGCCCATGCTCTGTCTCTCTGTCTCTCAAAAATGAATAAATGTTAAAAAAAATTAAAAAAAGAAAATTAAATAAATTATGATATTTTACACTTTCTTTTTGTTTTACACTTTTATTTTGAAAAGCATTTATGGTTTTATTTGATCTGATTAAAGCCATTTGAGAGACTGATTCCTTGATTTGAAATGCAAGCACACTCATTAATGATCATAATCAAGGCCAAACAGTTTTTGCTAGCAGACAATTAGCATTGAAAACAGATGTGTAAACCCAAAATAATTAAATAATTTGGTAATCATTCTATCTTGATTTAGACATTAAACAGTATTTAATAATTAGGCATGACATATATTTAATCCAGTCATTACATATAGTTGCATTTTTTATAATTTTTTTTAATGTTTATTTTTGAGAGAGAGAGAGAGAGAGAGAGAATGAGCGGGGGAGGGGCAGAGAGAGAGAGAGAGAGAGACAGAATCTGAGGCAGGTGCCAGGTTCCAAGCTCTCAGCACAGAGCCCGATATGGAGCTTGAACCCACAAACCTTGAGATCATGACCTGAGCCAAAGTTGGACGCTTAACTGACTGAGCCACCCAGGAACCCCTATAGTTGCATTTTTGAAGCATGGGGCAAATCTTGTATTCTCACTGAGCATAATTCTCCAACTGGTGTGTCGAAGATGTGATATTTGCATAACTATGGGAGGGAAGTCTTCCATGATTCACGCATGGAGGAGAAATCACTATGCTGTCCCCCAGTGGGTGCAGGGCATGTTTCTACACACCCATTTTGTGTGGGAGGCAGGGTGGCTATACCTACCCTTCTTGGATTTCTTCTCAAAGGGAGGCCCTGGCCTTTTCCACCAGACTCACTTTCCAGTCCCTCTCCGAGACCAGAGGTGCCTACCAGACTCACTTGGGTGACTTTTGCAAAACGTACTTGCCTGGCCACTTGTCTCCCCACTGGAGATTTGTTTCAATAGGATAACTGTTGCTAGGGTAAATGCAAGTATAAGCGTTTTGAAAAGAAATTATTTGCCATTTTACAAAATGAATATGTTTAATAAATTTTTTTTAAAATGGTGATTTTGATGTCCACCCTAGGCTGAGGGGACCCCATTGTCTTTGAGGCATTTGCAGAAATTGAAATCTGTGGCGTGCTTAGAGTTGCTGGTTCTTTCTCCATAATTATCGACGTGGGCATGAACCTCAAATGGACTATAAAATGTGGAGAGAGTGTTGGTAATTTACTGGTTCAAAGAATTTTTTCCTGCACCCTTTTAGTTTGGAAGGGACAAATTGGGATGACAGAGCAATAGTGGATAGGAGCTATAGTACAATTAAGTTACATTCTAGAGCCGGGAAAATCAAGACCTGTGATCCTAGGAATTAATGGTAAGAGTTAACACTTTTCGAGTGCTTACTGTGTACCAGGCTCTGTGCTGAATGCTTCACGTCTGTTTTCTCATTTGATCCTGACAGCCACCTATTAGGCTTTATTTGACAGATGAGTAAACTGAGACTCAGAGAGGTTCATTTGTCCAAGGTTCATCCAGTTGATTATTTGTAGAGCCCTGATTCAAACTCACGTTTGCTTGATTGCAAAGCCATTAGTCTTAAGGATTATGCTAGTTTGACTCTAGTTGCTTTGGCGAGCTCATGGAATCCACTCCGGTATGTCCTCACAGTGAACTCCACTGGGCTTTTGAAAAGACTGAAGAATGGCGAAGAAATTTTATAGGCTAGAAACCTAATGAAAGTGGCCAGTATCCTATGAATGGTGAGACAGACCGGGTCAGAAGACTGGGCTCTGGACCCCAGGTATCAGACATGTACTCTGGGGAGCAACTCCAAGCTTCTGTGGGCTTTGCCTCAGACCCAAGGAGGAAGTCCTAACCATAGAAGTTGGAGTACTGCTTGGCCAGGAAGAGGAAGACCATTTTTTTAATCTAATGCACCCTCCTATAGTGCTCTATGTGCCAGGCATTGGTTGATACTGCTCTAAGCACATTAAAACATTAACTCATTTAAGTCTTTAAAAAAATTCTTTTTAAATGTTTATTTATTTTTGAGAAAGAGAGAGGGGGAGAGACAGAGTGTGAGCAGGGGAGGGGCAGAGAGAGAGGGAGACCCAGAATCCGAAGCAGGCTCCAGGCCCTGAGCTGTCAGCACAGAGCCTGATTCGGGGCTCAAACTCACAAACTGTGAGATCATGACCTGAGCTGAAGTAGGACACTTAAGCGACTAAGTCACCCAGGCGCCCCTAACTCATGTAAGTCTTACAACAACTCCTTGGAAACAGACACTATTATTATTCCCATATGATGAGTAAATTGAAGTTCAGAGGCATTAAGCAACTTGTCCGAGGTCACATTAAGCAATTTGTCCAAAGTCACGTAGCCGGTAAGTGCCAGAACCAGGCTTTGGCCCTAGGCATTCTGGATCTGATGGCTATGTTATAATGTTTCTCAACAGAGAGACTTAATTTTTCTGTCCCATGTGCTTGCCATGCTTTTTCAACCACTACTGGGCACGTCTACTTTGCCAGCAAATTTCCCCTACCCCACTGGCTTTTCCTCCACCCATGACTTTGTGCAGTGTCCTCGACAAGCTCTTTCTTCATGCTCCATACTGCCTCCGTATTACTCATGAAGAACATATTCTTTTCACCTGCCAAACAATTTTTCCATTGGGGAACCTGGGTGGCTCAGTCAGTTAAGTGTCCGACTTCAGCTCAGGTCATGGTCTCATGGTTTGTGAGATCAAGCCCCACATCGGGCTCTATGCTGACAGTGCGGAGCCTGCTTGGGATTCTCTCTCTTCTCTCTCTCTCTGCCCCTCCCTGAACACACGCGCACTCTCTCTCTCTCAAAATAAATAAACTTAAGAAAAAGAAGGCAAGTCTTGAACATGGCATGGAAGAGCACTTAGAACTTAGAGAAGAGGTTGGAGCGGCACTTCACAAGCTGGGGGACTGGTGTGTACTAAGTCAGTGCTTCCCAACGCTTATCATGTCATGGCACACAGAGAAAAGCAAGTATTTGTAAACCACATTTGGGCAAACAGAGGAAGCAGCTTCAGCCTCAAGGCAAGTGACCTAGGAGTTTCAACTGCACTCTCCCTGGCTCCGCTGAGACCAGAGGGGAGGGTTCATAGTCTCAGATACTTATAATATGCTTGGGAAGGTCCGTACTAAGGTACTGGGGCATACTGTGGGTCTAATGACTATGGACAAGGCCACAGGGCTGAAATAGGAGGAATATCTAAAAGGACCATGGCAGGTACCATTAGAGAGAATTGTTCGAGTCAAATGATGAAAGCTCTTTGAATTTTATTCTGTGGACCTACAAAACAGATAGGCAAGGTCCATACAGTGTTGTTTTAGAAAGAGCCTACTGACATCAGTATGGAGACTAGGTTGGAGGGCAGGAAAGCAGTTAGACGGCTACTGTCCATGTGGGAGATGACCATGTCTTGGGTTATAGTGATGGTAGCAGGGACTGAGAAAAGTGGGCAGAATTGTGTTATATTTTGGAGGTATCAATGGCAGTGTTCGGTAATAGACTGCATGCGGAAAGTAGGAGAGACAGAGGAGTCAAGGCTGATTTGCCAGTTTCAGCCTCGGACAAATAGGTATGGATGGTGATGCTATTCTTTAAGATGGGGAGCCCAGGAATAAAGAGGATTTCTTGGAGGGGAGGGACAAGTGAGATGATGAGTTCCACACTGACAGAGACAAGTTAATCAGTTAGGAGGCTATTGCAAATGGCCAAGTGGGTTAGAATGAGATCCTGGATGAGGGCAGTAGCTCTGGTAACAGGAAAAAAAAAAATGTTGGGTTAAGAGACATTATAAAGGACGAATTGATAGGATTTTTGTCACGGACTGAATCTAAAACTGAAAGGTAAAAGAACACCTGAAGTCTTAGTTCACTTTTGTTCTGGATCTTCTTGGTGATGCTTCCATTCTCATGGCTTAAAATACTATCTAGGGGCGTCTGGGTGGCTCAGTGGGTTAAGTGTCCAAGTCTTGATCTCAGCATAGGTCTCGATTGCAGGGTCGTGAGTTCAAGCCCCGCATTGGGCTCCACTCTGGATGTGGAGCTTACTTAAAAAATAAAATAAAATAAAATAAAATAAAATAAAATAAAATACTATCTATATGCTGATGACTCCCAAATGTGTATCTCCAACCTCAACCCTTGCATATTTTTATATCCAACTCCCTGCTTGACATAGCATCCTAAACTCACTGCATCTAAAACTGAATTCTCAATTCCCCCCATCCCCCCGCCACTCCCAGGGCCACCACCACCACCTCCCCCTGCCCGGACCAAAACCTACTCCACTTGTCAAACTTGCTCGTCACTGCCTTGCCCATCTTGGCAAATGGTAACTCCATTCTTCCAGCTGCTCAGGCAGAAGATCTAGAAATCATTCTTGATTCTTTTCTTTTCCTCACATCTGACATTTTGTCGGATCTTGTTGGTTCAACCTTCAAAATATACCTCGAATCCAACGACTTTTCACTGCCTAGTTGAAGTCCCAATGATCCAGGTCCCAGCATAATGGCACTAGCCTCCCAACTCTTCTCGTCACTTTGGTCCCTGCCATCCTCACCCAAGTCTATTATTCCCTTATCCATTTGCAAGCCGGACTTATCACGTCATTCCTCTGCTCAAAATTCCTCCAGTGACTTCCCATGTCACACACAGTGATTGTAAAACTCCTCGCAATGGCCCATGATGCCGGATACAACTCAAACATCAATGTAATTCCCTCGCTGCCCCCCTTCAGGTGTTGGATCAAATGCCCCCTGCCCAGTGAGATCTTCTCTGATGGGCATGTCTAGAGTAGTAAGCTCCCCCCCCCCACTCCTTCTCTGCCTTCCCTGCTTTAGTTTTCTTTAGACTTTAGACTTTGAAATAATACTTTGAATATTATATATTTATCTCTTTTTAAAAACCGTTTCCTTCTGCTAGAACGGGGGCTGGCAGGCTTTTTAAAAATAAGGGACCAGCTAATAAGTATTTTAGGCTTTGTGGGCCAGGAAGTTTCCGCCACAACTGCCCAAACTCTGTTGTTGTTACACAAAAGCAATCATAGATGACACGTAAATAAATGAATGACCACGGCTGTGTTCTGTTAAAGCGGTATTTACCCAAACAGGTCACAGGCCACCTTTCGCCTGCGAGCCACAGTGTGCTGACCCTTAACGGAAGCAACGTCCCAGGAGGGCAAGGCTTTTGGTTCACTGCTGCCTCCCTAACATCCAGAACAGCAAGAGCTGCCTCTAGCTAGGTTTGCAGCAAATCAATTCTCCCCCACCCCCCTACCCTCCCCGTCCCTGCGCTACTTCTTAAAGCGTGTCATGTGAAGTAAAAGTGGCTTTCGTTGCCCGTGCAACCCTCCTGATGTGTGAAATTTCCCCTGACTTCCTTTAATGTCATCATTTGTCTATGCAATCCTCCTGACTCAGACTTTCTCTAATAACAATAATAACTCAAATACTCTGCCCGAAAGCCAGACCGCTGAAATCAGTATTGTTAATTAATTTAAAACCACTGTGAGCACGAGTTTCTATGGACAGCGCTACACTTGTGAACACTTCATCATATTTTGAAGAACTCTCTGAAGTTGAGCAAATGTTACTGCTATGATATGAAACAGTATTTTCCTTCTGTGTGTTCGATGTGAATGGTTTGTTCTGATAAACTTCAGCTTTCAAGTACTCCCACCAGTCAGAATCACGTGGTAAGAGATAGGGTAGATGAAGCACTCACCAGCTCTTACTGGCTGTTTTCTCATCCTTCCCTGGATCTCTTATAGGCACTAAATATTTCCTGGAGTTATATGCCTTCCTTTTGAAAATGCGTCTTCCACTCATTCATGATTTCATAGAGCCCTTCACCCATTGCTAACATTGACTGAGCATTCACTATGCATACGGTCCTGGGCTGAGGGCTTTATATTTACTCACTCGTTTTAATTCCTATAAAACACCTAGGAGGTAGGTACTATTATGATCATCACCTTACAAATGAGGGAACTGAGGTCCCAAACGCTGAAGTAATTTGCTCAAGGCCCCACAGCTAGCAAAAATGGGGAGCTGACGTTTAAACCCAAGTCTGCCTGCCTCCAGGACCAAGATTTCTTCACTGTTCCCCCTCCCCCGCCTTCACACATATTTACCATATACCATGCGGTATATTAGATGGTAGGTACAAAAATGAACAGGGCACCATCTCCCTGGCCTCCCAGAGGTAATGCCGGATGGGGCTGTGTGGGTGGGAGTAGAGGCTGTCAGATGCAGAAACTGAAGAACTTTCTGTTTACAAACAGGTTGGTGAGGAAGTGTACATAGGTCTATGAATTCATGGGATTCTGGAAAATGGACACAGAGGGCTAGGGACTAAAAGAGAAAAGGGCTCCTAGCTGTAGTTCAGGTCAACCAATAAGATAGAAAAATGCCACTCTCGGGGACTTAAATTGACAAGAAAGTTTCCCACTGTAGAAGTGGGATTGACCGCTCACAAAAATAGCATTTGTTGGTAAGACTGCGTGTATATATAAAGCATTAAAGAAACAATGCTTTACAAAGTAACCAGTGGGGGTGCCTGAGTGGCTCAGTCCGTTAAGCATCCAACTTTGGCTCAGGTCATGATCTCATGGTTCGTGGGTTCGAGCCCCACATCGGGCTGTGTGCTGACAGCTCAGAGCATGGAGCCTGCTTCGGATTCTGTGTCTCCCTCTCCGTGCCCCTCCCCCGTTTGCGCTCCGTCTCTCTCTCAAAAATAAATAAACATTAAAAAAAAAAAAAAGTAACCAGTGGTTGGGGCACTTGGGTGGCTCAGTCGGATAAGCATCTGAATTCAGTTCAGGTCATCGTCTCACAGCTCATGAGTTTGAGCCCGGCATCAGGTTCTCTGCTGTCAGCACGGAGCCCACTTTGGATCCTCTGTCCCCCTCTGTCTCTGCCTCTCCCCTGCTCTTGTGAGCTCTCTCTCTCTCTCTCAAAAAGAAATAAACATTAAAATATATATATTATATATATATATTTATTATATTTATATTTATATTATATATATATATATTTAATATATATATTAAAAAAATAAAATGTAACCAGAGGCAAACCGGATCATACCTTTATAAATGCTATGGCTGGGAAAGTCCCATCAAAACTAAGAAGGGATTCACTATATCATGACGTGTTGACCATTATAAAAATAAAAATTAAAATAACTACAACGAACTTGTTTCTCTCCTCCGATGCCGTGACCTGCTGATATATTTATTGTTTTTCTGATAAAGCTCCATCTTTTCAAAGCATCTCACACTCTCTACTAACCTCTTCCCTTACCGGTAACAACAGTCACCATATAAGTACTTGCTCTGAACCAAACGCTTTACAGAAATTATGTTATTTAGTCCTCACAGTAGCCTTATGATCTCATAGGGTTTTGTTATTAAGACCCATTTTCAGATGAGGGAACTGAGGCTCAGAGAGGCTATGGGATTGACCCAAGCCCATAAAAATAAATGAGCAGTATGTGTTTCCTGTGGCCGCCATGGCAAACTGCCACAAACTTGGTGGCTTAAGACAACAGACATTTATTCTCTGGAATAAATCCTGGAAGCCATACATCTGAAATCAGGGTGTGGGAAGAGCCGTGCTCCCTCCAAAGGCTTGAGGGGACACTCCATTCTTTGTCTCTCTCTCTCTTTTTTTTTTAAGTTTATTTATCGAGTAAGAGAGAGAGACAGAATCCCAAGCAGACTCAGCACTGTCAGTATAGAGCCCTACGTGGGGCTCGATCCCACGAACCATGAGATCATGACCTGAGCTGAAACCAAGAGTCAGACGCTTAATCAACTGAGCCAGCCAGGAGCTCCTACTCTTCGCCTCTTAGCTTCGGTGGCTACAGACTTTGTTTGGCTTATGGCGGCATTACTCCAATCTCTCTCTATCTTCCTATGGCTTTCTCTCCTGTATCTCAGCCTCCTCTTGTAAGGACACTCACACATTGGATTTAGAGCCCACCCTAATCCAGGACAATCCCATGTAGAGATCCTTACCTTAATTATATCTGCAAAGACTCCTATTCCAACGAAGGTCATATATTCTGAGGTTCCAGTTGGGCACAGTTTTTGGTAGAACATCATTCAACCCATTGCAAGTAGAGTGGCATTTTAACCTAGATCTATCTGACTCCAAAATCCGAGCTTTTTTCTCTAAACTCAGCTGCCTGCACCTAACAGCCTTTTGCCTTTATTTGGTTTCCTAATTAGATTTCCAACAGGGAAGAGAATGCACTGATTGACATAAGTTTGCTTTGTAGCTAATTATCAAGATGAATTAATAAAATGACATTTTAGCTTCTAAAACATCTTATGAGTTTAGATTGTGTGAAATCTGTCCCCCAGAGTCTAATCACTTCCTGGTTAAAACTGACAACATCGAATTTCGTAACCTGGGAAACTAAAGATTGGATCTTGGCTATGAGGACCAAGATCCCTTCAGGATATAGGCATCCCTCAGCCTCCAAGCCATGTCTGTTTCTTTACTATATAAGTGATCACAGTACAATGAAATGCCACCAACATCTGGGCACATGGAATAATCTCTGTTCACTTAAGAGCTTCCAGGGTGAATTTTTAGATTTTTTTTAAATGTTTTTATTTATTTTTGAAGGAGAGAGAGAGAGACAGAGCATGAATGGGGGAGGAGCAGAGAGAGGGAGACACAATTCGAAGCAGGCTCCAGGCTCTAAGCTGTCAGCACAGAGCCCGATGCGGGGCTCGAACCCACAAACTGTGAGATCGTGACCTGAACCGAAACCGGACGTTCAACCGACTGAGCCACCCAGGCGCCCCCAGGAGGAGTTTTGATTCCACCAGAATGTTATGCCCCAGAAAGACTCCTCATAGTGACCACTGTGTTCGCTCCTGAGCCTCAGCTCTGTCACCAAGTCACAGGGAAGGAGATGTCTCTAAGGGTTCATTATCACATTAAGATGAGATTCTGTAGAAAACTGGGGATCCAGGAATAGTGGGAGCTTCCTGGGTCTCTACATTGGTCTCTTTGCAGGACAACTGCCCAGCTAACTAGTTGAGATTGGCCTGCTCACACCTTGATTAGGAAGAGAGTATCCCTAAAGGTGTGTTTCTCAGGTTATGGTCAGTTGGCCATAGTGGCACCCATAGTGGCAGACCACCCATTGCTGCCCAAGGAGCCTGTTAAAAATGCCAATTTCCTGGCCATTATACCAGGCTCACTGAATTCGTATTTCCAAAGATGGGGTTTAGGGATCTGCATTTTAAAACAGGTGCTTGGAATCATTCGGATACACATTCTGGCTTGAGAACCATGGCATACTGGTGAAATCTGGCCCCCATGACATTTACAATATTGCATTCTTGCAGCATGGTCTGTAGCTTTAGTTCATGTGACAATATCATTTTCTACGGTTTGATCTAAATCAAAGCAGTTACGGCAAAATTTCTTGATCTAGCTCTCCTGAGACAATTTATGTAATAACTTTTGAGGAGAATGCAGTAACCTCTCCTTCACATCTGAAATTGATCTCTCGGGTCCCCTTCAGCTCCAACATCTTCTTTCTATGAATATTCCTTAGGCTCCCAATCTGTTCGTGACAAACCCATTGCTCATTACACTCTTCAGTGTGCCTCTTTCCTTTCTTCCAGGCAACAAGTTTCTAAAGAAGACTGGTTGCCAGGGATTTTCCTGGAGGTTTTTTTTTTAAAATAAACATACACTTTCTCATAGTACTGTTGTGAAGGGCGAATGAGAAAATATACGTGAGGTGCCAAGCCTAGTGTCTGGTGAAAGGAAGTGGTTAATACACGTTCATGCTGCTTCCAGTACATTGTCACCATAATATCTCTTGAATTATTGAAGATACAACACTGGAGAGCTGCAGCTGAATGAAAACTAGGGAATCAGCTGTATTGACAATATCAGGTTTATTTCGCTGAAGGCGAATGGGGTAGAATCCAAATCTCTGGGGGGCCTGCTCAGCCACAGCAGAGTGAGATGGCCTGAGGAGGGTGTGGGTTCCTGCCATGCACATGGCCTTGGGGAAAGCTGGCCCACAACTCAGCTTCCAATCCCCAACATGCTTCCTAAGTGAGGATTTCTCAAAGCGCGTTCCATGGAGTATTAGTTCCTGGGGATGGAGGTTGATAGCGTTACCTAAGAAGGTGCCCCACAAACAAGAGAAGTTGTAAGCCACTGGGTTAAAAAAATGTAATTTCCCAACTGCAAGAATAATCGGAGCCCTTAATATATTTCTTCCTTTTTAAAAATATTTATTTAGTTTTGGGAGAGTGCAAGCCGGGGAGGGGCAGAGGGAGGGGGACACAGGGTCCGAAGCAGGTTCCCTGCTGACTGTTTGACAGCAGTGAGCCCAATGTGGCTCAAATCATGAGATCATGACCGGAGCCGAAGTCAGACGCTCAACCGACTGAGCCACCCAGACGCCCCATGGAGTCCTTAACATGTTAACAGGCAACGTGGATCTCCAAGAGAGGGCTGGGGGACATGGGGCTTTCTAAGTTCCGTGACCTGACTCACAGAGATGGTAGTGAGGGGCTAGTGGGTTCTGGGGAACACAATTATGAGAACACTGCTCTAAGGTCACTGGTGTCCTCCTACTTGCTGACAAGAATGGACACTTTCTAGCCCTTATGTGACAAAAGTAGGAAGAGAACAATTACATGATGAACCATAGAGTACTGTCCCTCCATCCCCTAGTGTACTCATTTTCTGCTTTGCACAGCTCAGATTCTGTGTTGCTTTTTTTTTGTTTTGAGAGAGAGAGACAGAGAGAGAGAGAGAGAGAGAGAAAGAGAATGAGCGGGAGAGGGGCTGAAGAAGAGAGAGAGAATCCCAAATAGGCTCCACGTTCAGCGCCAAGCCCGACTCGGGGCTCGATCCCACAATCCCGGGATCATGACCTGAGCCAAGATCAAGAGTTGGATGCTCTACTGACTGAGCCACCCAGGCGCCCCCACAGCTCAGATTCTATGTCCATCAGTATGTTCACTCTTTCACATACACCCTGGCCTCTCTTGCCTCTCTTTGCTCTCATCGTACTTGAGTGACAGTCACCCAATCTTGGTTAAATCCAACTCCGTCTATTCTATCCCTGCCCCAGCAGCTGAACAAGATAAAACTTGTTGGATAAAAACTTAAAGCCATGCTGACCAGTCTCACTTTCGATTCATGACCACGAACTCTAGGTGGGCCCTTAGTGTTACCATCCAGGTGCACTACGTTTCCTTCATCTAGTCATTCTCGAACTCTCCTGGATGGCCATTTTATACCCTCCTTTGTCTCCAACTCCCAGCACCCCTTCCCCTATCCTTGCTCTCAGCTACTGACCTTGCTTCCTATTTCACTGAGAAAGTAGAAGCAGCCGGGAGAGAGCAACTATAAGCTCCTACAAACCTACTTGGATCTGTAGCCACATACCTGGCCTTCCCTCTTGTTGCTATAAGCGCTCCTTGTGTACTAGAGCCTGTCCCTTTTGGCCTACACAAGGTCATGGCTCTCATCATCTCCCCCTCCTTTTGTGACGTCAGTCATTTGTCTTTTACCAAACCAACATCTCCAATGCTAGAAAGAAAAAAACTCATCACTTTCCTTCAGCTACAGCCCCACTCCTCTTTTTTGTTTGTTTGTTTCTGAGCAAATATCCTAGAAAGAGTTGTCCCTGCTCACTAGCTCCAAACTCTCTCCCCCTGTTGTCTCTCGAACTCTGTCTAATCAGGCTTCCCCCCCATCACTCCACCAAAATGATTCATGTCAATGTCAACAGCATCTCCTCAATGTTAAATCCAATGATCTTTTTTCTTTTCTTTTCTCTTTATTAAGTTTTATTTATTTATTTTGAGAGCACGTGCAAAAGAGAGCATGAGCAGGGCTGAGGCAGAGAGAGGGAAAGAGAGAGAATCCCAAACAGGTTCCTCATTGTCAGCGCAGAGCCTGATGTGGGGCTCGAACTCACGAACTGTGTGATCATGAGGTGAAATCAGGAGTCAGATGCTTAACCGACTGAGGTACCCAGGCGCCCCCTGCAACGATCCTTTTTCCATCCTCATTGTATTTGACCCAATAGTGGCTTTTGACACAGTTAATCACCTTTCTGGAAACTTTTTTTTTTTTTTTCACTTGGCTTCCAGAACACCACACCGCCTTGGTTATCCTCCTACTTCACTGGCAATTCTTGCTTAGTATCTCTCACACGATTTCCTTCATCTCTCTGACCGTTAGGCTCTCTGACATCCAAACCCGAAATTCTCCAAAACCAAAGTGACTTATTTCCTTATACCTACCTCTTCCACAGCCTTCTTTCTCCATTCTTCTAGATGGTCAGGGCAAACTTGGAGTCTTCCTTAACTCCCCCTTTTCTCTCACACCCCACATCCAATCTACCAGCAATGCTGTGCGTGGAATCTTTCAAAATATATTTAGAATCTGACCACTTCTCACCATCTCCCTCTGCTATCAACTTTATCTAAGCCAGTGTTATTTTTTTTTTAACCATGAAACCTGTAACTCAGGTCATGTCATGCTTCTGCTTAAAACCCTCCCATGCTTTTTACATTGTTCACAGTAAAAGCCGAAGTCCCTAGAATGATCTGTAAAATTCTATTTGAGCTGTCTTCTTCCCTATTACCCTTTCTGACCTGAATTCCTACTACTCTCCCCCTTGATTACTCAGCTCCAGTCATATGGCCTCGTTGTTGTGTCTCAGACATGCCAGGATAACTCCCAACAGGCCTTCGCTGTTCTCTCTAACTAGAATATTCTTTCCCCATAGAGCCACAGGCTTACTCACTCGCTTCCCTCGGATCTCTGAGCAAATGACCCCTTACCAGAGGTATTTCTTCGGCCACCTTATTTACAAATCGCCACTTTCTATGTGCTTCTATATTGCTTTATGCTGCTTTGTTCTTCTCCATAGCACTTAACTGTGTTCTGATATATTAATATTTGCTTGCTTGTTCATTATCTGCCTTCACTGCTAGAATGTAAGCTTCAGGAATTCAGGAACTTATTTTGTTACTGTTCTATCCCCAGTACCTGGCACATAATAGGTGTCCCATAAATATCTGTAAAATAAACCAAGCATGATTATAAGGTCCATAAAAGTCCTTAGATTCCTGGCATCTTCCAGTGACGACAGAACACTCGCATGACCTAAAGCAACCTCCCCCACCAAGTGCAGGATTTCTTTTCTTTTTTTTAATTGTTTAATGTTTATTTATTTTTGAGAGCGAGAGAGCGAGAGAGCGAGAGTGAGCGGAGAAGGGGCAGAGAGAGAGAGGGAGACACAGAATGCGAAGCAGGCTCCAGGCTCCGAGCTGTCAGCACAGAGCCCAACGCAGGGCTGGAACCCAGGAACTGTGAGATTGTCACGTGAGCCAAAGTCAGACACTCAACCGACTGAGCCACCCAAGCGCCCCAGGAGTTCCTGATGCCAAATTTCTGGTGACGAATTTAGTGTTTACATGAGGACTGCCAGGAAGCTCCATATAGTGTGAAGCAAAATGCTCCATAAGTAGAGGTATTTAATTCCTAGAAAGATCTTTGCCAAGAGTCCTTTTTTGATACACAATTCTTTTGAATAGGTATTAGATATACATGACTCAAAATGCCAAATGTTCAACGAGTAAGTAGTGAAAAGTATATTCCACCACCTCCTACTGCTACCACCCTATCCTAAGCCACCCTCACTCTGTAAACCAGAATTATCACACAAATCCTTTAGGAACATATGTCAGATCGTGCCAGTCATCTTCCTCAAAGGAAAAATTAAAGTTTCCCTCTGTTTTCAGCCACCAACTTGCCTCCTGGAGGCAATCGCTTTTACCAGTTTATTGTATTTTTCTAGAGGTAACCTATACACAATAGGTCCGTATTTGTGCGTGTGTATCATCCTTTTCTAGAAAATGACGCACACCACTTTGTACCTTTCTTTTTTCTCACTTGGTGTCCACATCATTCTTCTCAATGGCTGCATAGTTACCCATTGTATGCCTATTGTGTTCTCTAGGAATTCTTTAAAACAATTTTTTTTAATGTTTATTTATTTTTGAGAGGGACAGAGAGAGAGAGAGACTGAGTATGAGTGGGGGAGGGGCAGAGAGAGGGAGAGGGAGACACAGAATCCGAATCAGGCTCCAGGCTCTGAGCTGTCAGCACAGAGCCCGATGCAGGGCTTGAACTCACGAACCGCAAGATCAGGACCTGAGCCGAAGTGGAACGCTTAACCGACTGAGCCACCCAGGCACCTCACATTCTCTAGGAATTTTTAGCCTGGAGTCCATGTATGTGATTCACTGGGTCTATGAATTTCCTGAAATTGCATGTGGTTATTTGTGTGCATGTTGTGTAGGTACATCTTTCAGCAGAGAGATCTAAAATGGTTAAGAATCATTATCCTGGGTGTGTGTGTGGGGGGGGGGTGCCTTGGGTGGCTCAGTCGGTTGAGCGTCTGACTTCAGCTCAGGTCATGATCTTGAGGCCTGTGAGTTGGAGCCCGGTTGTGGGGCTCTGTGCTGACAGCTTGGAGCCTGAAGCCTGCTTTAGATTCTGTGTCTCCCTCTCTCTCTGCGTCTCCCTTGATCTCTCTCTCTCTCCCTCAAAAATGAATAAACATCAAAAAGAAAAAGAATCATTAACCTGCGGCGCCTGGGTCGCTCAGTCGGTTAAGCCTCCGACTTCAGCTCAGGTCATGATCTCGTGGTTTGTGAGTTCGGGCCCCGCATCAGTCTCTCTGCTGTCAGCGCAGTGCCTGCTTCAGATCTGTACCCGCCCCCCTGCCTCTCTGTCTCTTCCCAACTCTCTCACTGTCTAAAAATAAAATAAACATTAAAAAAACAATCATCATCCTGAATTTAAATCTGCCTTCCTGAAACTTAAAACTCCTTAGTTCTAATTCCACTATTTGGAGCAGTTCTATCAGAGCCTGGTGCATAGAGGACATACGGCAAATATTTGTCAAATGAGTGAAGGGACAACACAAAATGAATTTACTTTCTCTTCTCTATGTTTGCTTTTGGTTGGCTTGAAGAAAGCCATCATGTTCTTTTAAGTTATCTCTTTTCTGAAGCTTAATGGCTTAGTTTCCTTAACCCTTAATTTGACCTGGTTTTCAAACCCATATGCTTTTTCCTCCCCTGAACATGCTCTAATATGGAGTTTTCCCTGAAATGTCTTCAGGGGCAAGTAGATAATTTAAAAAGGTGTAAGGTGGATCGGGTGTGAGACAATGGTAAGCGGTGGGACCTACGGAGTTCACGTTGTTGTCTAAAGATATTTATGTTCGAACTCAAGACAAAAGATGTTTGCAGGCCAATTTTGTCCCATGGGCTGGCAGTTGGCATATCTAAACATTGGGGGCTCGTACGGTTTGTCAGTACACCTTGTACACCTTCCACACTCTGTCCCTTGGGGAACTTCACATTGTCCCGGTCCCAGCTCCTCTGCGAAGATTCTCTGAATACCCTTCCCTCTGACGAAGTTAGGTGTTCCCCCATCTGCTTGTGAACATTTCTTTTTTAAAATATTTATTTATTTTTGAGAGACAGAGAGAGAGAGAGAGAGAGAGCGAGCAAGGGAGGGGCAGAGAGAGAGGGAGCATCCGAAGCAAGCTCCAGGTTCCAAGCCGTCAGCACAGAGCTCGAAGTGGGGCTGGAACTCACGAACCCTGAGATAATGACCTGAGCCGAAGTCAGTCGCTTAACAGACTGAGCCACCTGGGTGTCCTTGCCAGCACATTATTTTAAAAAATTATAACAAAAGGAAAGAAAGTGGAGTAAAAGTAAAAGTCTGTCCCTCACATTCATGCTAGAAGTAACCAAGGAGTGGGCATACCTCTGGTACCTTTTATGTGCATAAAATGTGTAAATGTATATACACACATCGTAGACACACGCATTTCTTTGCTCCTTGCTTTTTCACTTAACAATACAACACAGCGGGGTGCCTGGGTGGCTCAGTCTGTTGAGCATCCGACTCCTGACTTCGGTTCAGGTCACAGCCTCATGGTTCGTGGGTTCCAGCCCTGCATCTGCTGTCGGCACAGAGCCTGCTTCGGGTCTTCTATTCCTCTCTTTCTCTGCCCCTTCCCTGCTCACATGCTCTCCTCTATCTCTCAAATATAAAAATCAACATTAAAACATTAAAAAAAACCCAATTCAACACAGCTGTATTCTTTGCCAGCTCATAGAATTATACCGACATGCTTCATTACTTGTTATGGCTGCATTGTATTCCATTTGAAGGCTATACCATAACTTATTTAACAAATGCCCCAATATTGAACAGTTGGGTTATGTACTATTGTTCCCTATTTATTTTTTAAAATATCTTTTTCTTAATGTTCATTTATTTTTGAGAGAGAGAGCGTGCCCGGGGCAGGGGCAGAGAGAGAGAGGGAGATACAGAATCTGAAGCAGGCCCCAGGCTCTAAGCTGTCAGCACAGAGCCTGACATGGGACTCAGACCCACGGATGGCAAGATCATGATCTGAACCGAAGTCGGACGCTCAACCAACTGAGCCCCCCAGGGGCCCCTATTGTTCACTATTTATTAACAATGCAACTTAAAACAGAGACACACTAAATAAAATTTAACCACAACAATGTATAGCTGAACACAAGAGGCAAGAAAGGAAAACCCCCAGACTCCAGAAACAAAACTAGGACTCAAAATCACAGCAATGAGCATGAATCACAGTTTCACAACTCATGGACACAATGGGACTAGATATGTACATTAGAAACTGACGTTTTGGGTTCTTTGAAGGGCTTGGAACTGAGTTCGAATTGTGTAACCTACAAAAACCAAGAAGCAGAAGATACCTGCCTCATATGTGAATTGAAACCAGATTTGCCACATATCCAGGGACACAATGATAACAAATCTTACTGAGTTCTTACGATGGGCCAGGTAGTGTTCTACATGCTTTATGTGTATTGATTTGCTTAATCATCGCAAAACCCCCATAAGGTAGGTACTATTATAACCCCACTTTACAGATAAGGAATAAAGTGTTTAAGTAACTTGCTTAAGGTCACATAGCTAGGAGGTGGCAGATACAAGATTCAGACTCAGGGTCCCTCTCTAAACTATTATGCTGCTCTGCATTTCTACAAACAAAATGTAATCCGTCTTCTCTAGAATGGGGTAAAAATAAACTCACCTCTAGAAGTTTAAAAATCTAAACCTGAGCTACACACTGGTATGAGACCCAAATCCATGGCACCCACATAAGTCAGAACCCCTGAGCTGAGAAATTAGTATAAAAGCTGGTTCAGAACTGGGAATGCCATAGGTCTCTGGTAGAGGCAGCTATGAAACTGCTGATAGGACCACCTCTACAAGTCAGAGTCCAATTCTCAGGAAATACAGTTCTACAGAAAAGAAGCTCAGGACTTTCAACACTAGCCAAATTATGGAAAAAGCCCAAATGTCCATCAACTGATGAATGGATAAAGAAGATGTGGTTTATATATACAATGGAAGACTACTTGGCAATGAGAAAGAATGAAATCTGGCCTTTTGTAGTAGCAACGTGGATGGAACTGGAGAGTGTGATGCTAAGTGAAATAAGGCAGAGAAAGACAGATACCATGTTTTCACTCATATGTGGATCTTGAGAAACTTAACAGAAGACCATGGGGGAGGGGAAGGAGGGAAAAAAGAAAAAAAAAGTTACAGGGAGGGAGGGAGGCAAACCATAAGAGACTCTTAAATACTGAGAACAAACTGAGGGTTGATGGGGAATGGGAAAAAGGGGAAAGTGGGTGATGGGCATTGAGGAGGGCACTTGTTGGGATGAGCACTGGGTGTTGTATGGAAACCAAGTTGACAATAAATTATATTTAAAAAAAGAAAAAAAATGAAGCCAACAGACCTGTTTGCTTAACCTTAAAAAAAAGAAGAAGAAGAAGCAGCTCGGGGGCGCCTGGGTGGTTCAGTCGGTTGAGTGTCCGACTTTGGCTCAGGTCACGATCTCGCGGTTCATGGGTTTGAGCCCCGTGTCAAACTCTGTGCTGACAGCTCAGAGCCTGGAGCCTGCTTCAGAGTCTGTCTCTCCCTCTCTCTGTCCCTCCCCCGCTCATGCTCTGTGTCTGTCTCACAAATAAACAAACATTAGAAAACACTTAAAGAAGAGAAGCTCAAGTGGCAAATTATAAAGCAACATGAAGAAACCCACAATGAGAATTAGTCAGTATGAACAACAAATGGGAAGATTCAGTTCTAAGCAACTACAGATAATACAGCAATCTAAACAGACTTTAAAATATTGCATGATTAGAGGTTTGAAAAGATCAAAAAAGAAGTGGAATACATAAAGCAAGAGTACAACACACACATCAAAGAAAAATTCTAGAAATGAAGAGTATAGAAAATATGGATGAGCATTGGAAGACCTTCGTTCTGGTCTCGCTGAAATGTAAAAAAGTCAACTGATAGATTAAACTGCAAATAAGATATAAGAGAAGGGAGAATTAGTGAAACAACAAATAGAGTTGAGATATTGATAGAACATAACACAACACTATAAAAATTTGAAGTGTGAAAAAGAAATTAGAAGGTACAGGTGATAGAATAAGATAATCCATGTACATCTAATAGAAATTCCAGAAGGAGGGTGCCTGGGTGGCTCAGTAGGTTAAGCGTCCAACTCTTGATTTCAGCTCAGGTCATGATCTCATGGTTTGTGGGATCAAGCCCTGCCTTGGGCTCTGCACTGACAGTGAGGAACCTGCTTGTGATTCTCTCTCTCTCTCTCTCTCTCTCTCTCTCTCTCTCTCCCCCCTCCCTCTTTCAAAATAAATAAATAAACTTAAAAAAAAAAGAAATTCCAGAAGGAAAAAAATAGGAAGAGGTAATTTTTGAAGAGAAATAGCTGAGAATTTTCCAGAATTGATAAGACATGAGTCCTCAGGTTAAAACCCTGTACCTAGTTCTAAACAGAGTAAATGAAGACAAACTGATATCTCCTGGATGCATCATGGTGGGACTTCAGGACATCAAGGATAAAGGAAGAATCTTAAAACTTACCAGAGACAAATAATGCTGCAAAGCATTTCTAGAACAAAAGATCTGCACATTGAAAAGAAATGAATGTGTTTTAAATGAATGAGTGAATTAATGAGTCCAGTAGAGTAATTATTTCTCTCAATCTAGGCATGGTATTTCTTCTTCTAGTACAGCCTGAGATTGCACCCCCTGCCCCCGCTATTTATTTATATATGCAACTGCATCACTGAGATTGATTCATATTGAACAAGAAGCCAATTAAAATCCCCAGGACTTTTCCAAATGAAGAGCTGTCTTCCTTAGCACGCATTTGGGCAATTAATTTTTAAAATTCAGAGGTAGGACCATTCAGTTATTGGTGAGATCCTTGGGAGCTGGAGCCCCTTAAAGAAGGTTTCATAGGGGTGCCTGGGTGGCTCAATCAGTTAAGCGCCTGACTTCGGCTCAGCTCATGATCTCACGGTTCATGGGTTCGAGCCCCGCATTGGGCTCTGTGCTGATAGCTCAGAGCCTGGAGCCTGCTTCAGATTCTGTGTCTCCCTCTCTCTCTGCCCCTCCCCTGCTTGTGCTCTGTCTCCCTCTCTTTCTCTCTCTCAAAAATAAAATAAAAGCATTAAATTAAAAAAAAATAAAGGTTTCATAAAGGAAGTAGGACTTATTTTAGGTGGAGGGGACAAAGGTGAGCTTCTAGTTCCATGGGGTGAAGGTAACAAGAGTGATGAGGTGCATGAAATAGGCCATAGGCTAAGAAATGAGCTTGGGGTGTGTGTGTGAAAGGTGGGGGAACAAAGAGATAAGGTTCAAAGGCAGTGTGGGACCAGATAATGGCGGGCCTAGAAAGCCAGGCAGAGTGTTTGAACTTGATATCGTACATGGGCAATTGGGAGCCACTTTAGGCTTTTAAAGAGGAAATTCTATATTATCTATCCAGCCAAAGAAACGTGAACTAACCTGGAAACAAGCAGGGAGACTGACTGAAGTAATCCAGGCCCCCAGTTCTCCTGCTTCTGGGTTATTGACAGGCTATCTGGACAAGTAGTTCAAGATCAGCAAACAGCTCAGGGACACTAGGGGGACTTGACTTTGAACCACTACACTAGTGGGAACGATGTGTAATAAAACCACAATGGCAAGGCTAAAAGCAATGTTTAGAAAAAAAATAGTCTAAAAGCAAACTCAAGGTGCTTTTGAGCTAAGGGGGAGGTTTAAGAAAGGAGGGCAACTAATGCCAGGGAGCGAGAGACAGACTGGGAGAGTTGAACACACGCTGAAGTGAGTATTGGTTCTGGGCCCAGACCGACCCCCTGCCAAGCATGTGACCTTGCACAGATTATAGTTAAACATCAACACTAGCTCCCTCACCTGCAAATCTACTAGAATATAAGCTCTAGAGGGTTGTAACCAGGACTGCTTTGTTCACCATGGCAACCCCAGCCTTAGTACCTAGCCTAGCATATAGTACAGCTTCAGTAAATAGTGGTTGAATAGATGGATGAATGAATGCAATGAACTAATTAATGCCTGTTGAGAAGCACATTCTTTGTGGGATGCCTGGGTTGCTCAGTCGGTTAAGTGTCTGACACTTGGCTTCGGCTCAGGTCATGATCTCACAGTTCTTTGTGAGTTTGAACCCTGCACTGGGCTCCGCACAGAGAGTGTGGAGCCTGCTTGGGATTCTCTCTCTCCCTCTCTCTCTCTCTCTGCCCCTCCCCTGCTCATACTCTTTGTCTCTCTCTCAAAATAAATAAACAAAAAAGAAGTATATTTTTTGTTCAACTAGATTGTGTTATATCATAGTACTTTCTTTTTAAAAATTAAAAAAAATATATTTATTAATTTTTGAGAGAGTGAGACAGAGTGTGAGCAGGGGACAGGCAGAGAGAGAGGGAGACACAGAATCCAAAGTAGGCTCCAGACTCTGGGCTGTGAGCACAGAGCCCAATGTGGGGCTCAAACTCACGAACCATGAGATCATGACCTGAGCTGAAGTCAGACGCTCAACTGACAGGCACCCTAAAATCAAGTGCTTTCAAGTGAAATGATAAGCGGGCTAATGAAATCAAGTTTTCTTAGCGTGGAAAGTAAGAAGAATAGTGAAAATACAAGACTTTTTAAGTGATTTGCCCCATTTAGGTAAAGAACGCATCACGATCTGTCCTTTGCAGATCTTGTCCTTGTGGTATGGTTAATGAATAATAAAAAAATAATTACATTTAACACTCATTGACTACCTACAATGTGCTATATCCTATCTGTCCTTAAAAAAAAAGCCTGCAGCGAAGGCAACATTTTGGAGACAAGAAAGCTGAGGTTCAGAGAGGTGATAGGGAGTTGCTTACAGTCATGGCCAGGAGGTTGCTCAGCTAGAAATTATGTCTCACGTCTGTTTGTCTCTGAAGCCAGGGGAGAGAAACGGCAGATACACGGATTTCTTCACATCATAAGGATGTCCTTGCTAAGAGACAGCTCAGTCCAAAGATGGAATGAGCTGCCTCTCGAGCTAATGAGGTTTTGTTTTCCCCCACTGGAAGCAGGATCACTACATAATTTGGGGGACCCAGTGCAAAATGAAATAGCCATACGCCCACAAAGCTAGTTCTGCAGAGTTCCCAAGCAGAAGTTAGCCAGCTTCTAGACAGGAATTTTAGAGAGAGTAGTCGATACGAGCTGTACCTAAGGCTGGCTATTAGCCCAGATGGGTTAGAGTGGCTTCCCAGGGTGGCTGACATGACACCTCAGAAGCCATCAGATGACTCAGAGAGATCCGTGGTGCTATGATCATAAAAACATGCTCTTCCCTATGAGACAGCACAAGCACTCAGGAGAAAACAAAAAAGGGGTAGGGGTTCAAATTCTGACTCTGCCACTTACTGGCTAGTGGGTGCCTTTGAACACGTCACTTAAAACTCTCGGAGAGAGGGGCGCCTGGCAGGTTCGGTCGGGAGAGCATGCAACTGTGGATCTCGGGGTCGTGGGTTCAAGCCTCACGTTCGGCATAGAGCTTACTTAAAAAAACCAAACCAAACCAAACAAATCTCTCAGCGACTATTATCTCACCTACAATACGATCATAGTACCTGCCTTGCAGGGTTGTGGGGAGGTTTCAGTGAGATGATTCAAGTCAAATGTCCCTGGCACTTGTTAAGTCCTCAGTAAGTGCTAGTCTGTTGCTTTCTTTCTGTTATTGAGATGAGAGGTATGACATTTGGTGATTTGCTTCTTGTCGATCCCTTTTTTTTAAACTTATTTTTGAGAGAGACAGAGAGAGAGAGAGAGAGAGCGCTCGAGCACGAATGGGGGAGGGGCAGAGAGAGAGGGAGACACAATCTAAAACAGGCTCCAAGCTCTGAGCTGTCAGCACAAAGCCCAACCTGGGGCTTGAACCCATGAACTGGGAGATCATGACCTGTGCAAAGTCAGACGCTTAACCCAATGAGCCACCCAGGCTCCCCCTCTTGTGATCACTTAATAGCCTGGTAGACAAGTCTTCCAGACCCACCCGGCAACTCAGAAACTCACTCCTGCTGCGGTCTTCCCAATCAGCTGGATACTGGTGGTGGGCTGTGGGTGAAGGTAGAGTGCGGCCAGTTGTCGATGGTAATAACAATGAATCTTCAAGGAGAATGGAGCTCACAAGGTTTTCCCCTAGCCTTGAAGATACTCCCTCACAGAAGAGGACTGTTTAAATCTGATCTTGAAATCCTGCCAGGAAAATGTTTTACCAATGCTGACTTTTCACACTATCAGAACTCAGGATAAAATTCAGTCGTCTCCAGCAAAGACCATAATGCACTAGCCACTTGGAATGGCAAGAACCACTTCTCTGTCTGCAAAACCCTCATCCCACCTCTTCACAATTCTGTGAAACAGCCTGTGTAGCCTAGCACGGAATGCCCACAGTTTTCCAGAAACTTCATTGTTTCTTACACAGTACAGAGAGAATGGTGTGAGAACTAAGGGGACATTGCAGTAAATCATTGAATAGCTTGACTTTTTTTTTTTTCTCGACAACACCCAAATCAAACCAGTAATTAACTGGGCAAAAGGCTGAAACTATTAGATACTAATCCTCTCCTCTCCCCATATCCACGTGCTTCACTGCAGTTTCTAACTCAGGACGGGTGGAATATTTCTTTTGCTTTTGTTTGAAAAAAAAAAAACACTTCATTTAGCCTTGGGCTCAACTCATAAGTTCTCTTTCCACTAGATTGCATAAGCTGCATCTCTGCACACATTTTAATTTGTACAGGGATTCTGGATTTTAATATCTACTCTCACCTCCCTCTCTGCTTTTGTCCTTTTCTTCAGGACCCTGATTTCCTGTGGACATTCATTCTGAAGTCTGACATATGTACCCTGCCCGATTTCTTTTGCTACAGTGAGGCATAGCTTTGGGGGATCATAAATATGAAATATTTCCATCATGATCTACCTTTGGGGATGGGGAGGTCCTTAGCATTGGAGAGAAAAACAGAGCAGGTCATGGAAGTTCATTGAATAATTACTTATTTACTAGATGTTCATGTTCTTTCATATCTCTCTCCTCTCCCCCATCCCTTGGGCCACTACCTTAGCTCAGTTTACAGTCCCCTCTTCCCGGAGTGTTGCAATAATCTACCTAGTCGTTCTATGTCCAGCTTCTCCCTCTTCAAATGATCCTAAACATAGCTGCCAGTCATCTCTCTAAACCTCAGACCTTGGCTAAAGATCTTTAATGGCTCCCCATTATCTACCGAGTAATGTACAAACTCCTCATCCTGGCATTCAAGGCTTTCCTCACTTAGGCGCTCACCGATCTTCCTTCCCAGCCTTTGGTCCCATTCCTCTTCTGCACCTTTCTTTGACATGGGCTGAATTTGACCACTCCTTGTTTCCAAAGCACACTCTATGCTCTCCTACTTCAGTGTTTCTTCCACCTGTAATACCTCCCTTCCACAGAGTTCTCTGTTCACCATCCTATCTGTTCATTAGTTCTATCTACTTCATGAAGCCTTTCCAGGATCCTTCTCTGTGAATGTCTACAGCATTTAGCATTTCTTTTTTTTAATTTTTTTTAACATTTATCCATTTGAGAGAGGCAGAGCATGAGCAAGGGAGGGGCAGAGAGAGAGGGGAGACACAGAATACAAAGCAGGCTCCAGGCTCTGAGCTGTCAGCACAGAGCCCGACGTGGGGCTCGAACCCACGAGCCATGAGATCATGACCTGAGCCAAAGGCCGGTGCTTAAGCGATTGAGCCACCCAGGTGCCCCTCAAATAATGTATTTTTAATGAGGAATAACTATGTTTTCCAAAACCCCCCAAAAATTTAGTGACAAGAATAGCATTATTGTCCATTTCTGCAAATCTCTTTAATATCTGGATGAATAGAAGAGAGCTGGATTCTCGTATCTGCTTCTGCATTCAATCTGTTGCAATATCACACATCATGCAGACTCTGGAAAGTTCCATTATACATTTATAAGAGTATGAAAGTGACAAAAGCAAAAACAAAACAAAACAAAACAAAAGGCCTTGATATTTTTGTGAAAATAAGGTTGACCTCACAGATCTCCAGAGGTTCCCTGAGCCACACTTTGAGAACTGCTGGTCAACGATACAGAGCTAACATATATGAAGTGCTTAGATAGTGCCTGGCACATAATCAGTGGTATGTGTTTGCTATTATTATCTTCTTCAGTCCCCACAATGCCCCCCTCCCCCCGCCAACATGATATGGGTACTTACTATCCCCATTTTCCAGCTGGGAAAACTAAGGCACAGAGAAGTTAAGTAACTTGCCTAAGGTTATGCGGAAGCAGAGGCGGATCTAGGATTTTGAAGCCGGTTACTCTTTCCCCAGCACCTAGATTCATAACCACTCTGTCAAACGGCCTCTCCACCTACTCAGTAAAGGAGTGAAGGGCAAAGGTTATGTCTTGTCATCTCTATATGCCCAGGTTCAGACCGACCCATTGAACTTTGAATAATCCTGGCATTTATGAATGACTGTTAGGCAGCAGTCTCTAAAAGTTAAATCGTGAGCATGATGAAATTGACCCTGAGGGTCTGTGGGAGGTGAAAGAGTTAAAAAGGAATTCATGGACTTTGGAATGAGACAGACATGGATGGCTTCAAATGTCATTTCCGCCGCTACCTGGCTGTGAGATCTAGACCTGGTTTTTAACCTGTTGGAGCCTTCATCTCCCCTGTTATAAAATGGTGCTATACCATTTTCATAGGTTGCTGATGTATAGATTAAATGTATGTAAAGCACCTGATGTCTCAGAGATGTTCAGTAGCAGTCAGTTTGCTTTAGTCTTCTTTGACCTCATTAGTATGTAAAGTCCAGGAGGACAGGGTGGTTCTTTTTTGTTTGTTTATTTGTTTGTTTGGTCTGTGTTGGTCACTGCCATATCCCCAGAGCCCACAACAGTGCCTGGCACACAGGAGGCGCTCAATAAATGAATGATCCTGGATGAGCTAGCACAGCGCAAAAACATACCATGTGGCTCAATATTATGTTGACTTTATTGAATGGAATAGTTGTACTGATTAGAACAATTATAGTGCCCCCAGCTAACTCTATTTCCACTAAGAGTAACTATTTATGAAGACCCCATGGTGGGTATGGTTATGTGCACAACTGCCAATCAGCTGCCAATTGGGTGTGCCCCGGGGGCCACCCAATTCCCTTCTGTGCATTGCTCTCTGGGGAGACACATTTGAGTGGTCCTTGGAGACACCAAAATGGCGGCTGCGCTGGCTCTGCCGGTCTAGGGGATGTGGACTCCAGCAGCAAGCACAGCTTCTTCTCCATGCTCCTTGCTCACTCTCGCTGTTTGTTCCCATCATCACCATGCTCACTCCTCAGACGATGTTTTGAAACCCCCCCCACCCCGGTTTTCTTGTTAACAACAGGCTTGCTCTTCCATGATATTCACTATCATACCACCCCCAGCCCCTTTTTCACTGCACCTTTGAATTGCTCCCTGGCGTTCCTTTCTTGATTGCCTTCCATTTCTCTGATAGCTTTTGGGAAGTGCCTTTTTGTGGCCTACTTTCTTAGTAAGTGGTTAGGTAAGATTCCGATTTTCATCTGATATTGTTTCTCTATGAGACACAAAAAGGAAAAGGGTCTGCTTTCAGCGGTTCTTTTAGCTTTATTTTAAATTGTGAGCCATGGAAGTCTCCTGTTAGACTGTCCCCTTTATTTCAAGAGTTTCTTCCCTTTCCTTCAGTGACGAGTTGTAACTTCAGAGCTGGAGTACAGGGACAGCCCATCAGGGTTTTTGCACGATCCTACTTTTCGCCTCTGGGTACACTTCTGGCCTTCCATACATACAGTGACTTAACTTCCCTGGCGTATGATTTTTACCTATTTTGGAAACAAGTCTTGCTTTCTCTACTCCCTCCTAAATGTAGTTGCTGAAGTAAATACCCCCCCCCAACATACATTCTTTCACACACACAGACATGGGCACATGTTCACGTATGTGACGTACAAACATAATTTTGAGCGATGGGGAAAGTACTGGGAAATGGGGAAGCAGATGTATTATTTTTCATTCAGATACACTTCCCAATCCTGACAAACTAAAATCCGGGGATTCTGTTTTTGAAATAGATGGATGGCCTTTGAGTGGTCTGCAAACCACCCCTGAAATCGATCCATTCGATTATTTATTTATTTAAAAAATTTCTTTAATGTTTATTTATTCTTTTGAGAGAGAGAGAGAGCAAGAGCAGGGGAGGGGCAGAGAGAGGGAGACACAGAATCTGAAGCAGGCTCCAGGCTTTGAGCTGTCAGCACAGAGCCAGACGTGGGGCTCAACTCACAAACCGTGGGATCATGACCTGAGCTGAAGTCGGATGCTTAACTGACTGAGCCAACCAGGCGCCCCTTCAATAATTTATTGGGCATCTACTATGTGATGGACACTGGTAGATGGATCTATATGTGTCACATAATTTATCCTTTATTATAACCCTAAGAATAGAATATTATACTCTGCACATACTGATGAGGAAATGGAATCTCAGTGAAGGGAAATGACTTGCTCAAGATCACTCAGTCAGTAGTAAATCTGAATTTGAAAGCTGGTTCTGCTTCGTTATCATCATCGGGCCTTCCAAACACAAAGGAGAAGTTGGCATTTCAACGGATGGGAATGGGGCAGGGTAAAAAAGCTACAGTATTTGAATAACATGACTGTAGGTGCAAGCATGGGGAGAGTGAAACTGTAGCTACATGTAGAAGAGTAGTAGGAGTTAAGGTTGCAAAATGATGATGGCGACAAAACATACGAGGTTTAGAAATTTGGACTTCTTGGGGCGCCTGGGTGGCGCAGTCAGTTAAGCATGGACTCTTGATCTCTGCCCAGGTCATGATCTCAGAGTTCGTGAGTTCAAGTCCCATGTCAGGCTCTGCACGGAGGGCACGGAGCCTGCTTGGGATTCTCTCTCTGCCCCTCCCCTGCTTGTGCTCTCTCTCTCTGTCCAAATAAAAACAAATTGCAAAAAGAAAGAAAGAAAGAAAAGAAATTTGACTTCTTTCCATCGACCTGAGGGAACAACAAAATATTTTGGAATAGGACAGTGACGTAATCAGAGATGTGCTGTAGGAAAACAAATCCGATTCAGGTCTGAATCCATGGTTCCTCTATGGTGTTGACAGTATTTTTTTTAAAATCTCCTTTGCTGAGAATTTTTTATTCATCCCAAGCCTAGGCTTTAGTCAGGATCGTCTCTTTGTATGTAAAATACTTTCGCAAAAATGCAGAAGGCCGTGTGGAAAAAACAGAGAGAGAAGAAACAAAGCGCATGCAAGCACAAGATAATTACGTACAGGTTTGGGAAGAACGAACACAGTGGGTCATGATGAACTTTATTGAACACCGTGTGAGTAAGTGATGTGCCAACTGTAGAAGAAGGAAAGCAGCGACTAGAGCAGTACCATCAACAAGGATCTGGGAGCCACAGAGGAGGGCTGTGGGAGCAGCATTTTCAGACTTTCTGATTCCTGTTGTTCAAAGAGCAGAAGGGAACCTACAAAGGGGGCTGGGGGAGAGCTACGGAGTCAAGCGCGAGACTAATGAGGCAAAATAGACAGGAAATAAGAAGGAAGGGTGTAACCCACAGCTGGTTTTGCTGTGTCAACGCAGACAACCGAGGCGAACGGGAAGTAGACAAGTGTTGCGAACAAGCCTCCTGCTGGTAATTCGTTTGTCAAATTCGTTGCCTGTCTCCTAGAGTCCTCTCTCCTTCTGCCTTATCCTCTGCATTCAGTCAGTCACCATGCGGCTGTGTCTACCTCAGAAGCCTCTCTTGAATATAGGCCCTTCGCCTGACTGCCGCTGACAGGGTCATGGTGTTAAATCCCATGCCCTCTCTCACCTGGACCAGGCTTCCTGCTTCTGGTTAGTCCCTTCCTCCCTTGAGTTCAGGCTTCAATCTGCCTCAAAAGTGAGCCTCCTTGGGGCGCCTGGGTGGCGCAGTCGGTTAAGCGTCCGACTTCAGCCAGGTCACGATCTCACGGTCTGTGAGTTCGAGCCCCGCGTCAGGCTCTGGGCTGATGGCTCAGAGCCTGGAGCCTGTTTCCGATTCTGTGTCTCCCTCTCTCTCTGTCCCTCCCCCGTTCATGCTCTGTCTCTCTCTGTCCCAAAAAATAAAATAAACGTTGAAAAAAAAATTTAAAAAAAAAAAAAAAAAGTGAGCCTCCTAATACTTCCCTGCTTATAAACCTTCTGTGGCATTCCATTGCCTATGGGGCATAGTAGAACTCCCTTAGTTTTGCACAGTGACTTGGCAAAAGAACCAAAGGGTTCTTCCCCCAGACCCACGGATGAAGGGACCACCAAGGAGTTATGGCTCAGGTGAGCAAATCTTGAAACAAGCCAACTAACAACTTCTTCCCCCTGACCTCAGAACCATCCCTCTTCTCAGTGTGTGTATATATCGTGGTTGAGTGGGTGTTGAGTAGCCTAAGCTTGCACTCAACTTAATGGTAGATTGGAGAAGGGCTAATGCCTCCTTCTCAATTGAATATACGAGACTCTTTTCTTCCAAGGAGACTTCCCCATTATAATCTTCTTTCCCAACATGGCCCATTCCTTTCCAAAGAGTACACCGCACTTCAAACCCTCTTCCCTCTAAGCACTCTTATCCTTGCTTAGCAACACTCACTCCCCTCGCTTGGAGGAAGGGGACCCTTCCACAAATCAAGAGTGAACACAGAAGAGGAAGAATCTCACAGTAGACCTCATATTCGTGTTCACTTTTGTTCATTCTTTTGCTGTGCACATGGCCCTTTGCTCTGATAGCCCAGCCTGCTTCTTCCCACCCCCCTTCACGATCCCCAAATACTCCAGACTCTAGTCATATTGAACTTTTCAGAATTCCTCAGATAAACTAGGTCTCTGCAGAAGTTCATGAACGTGCTGTTCCTTCTGTTCAGAACACCCTTACTCCTCTTATCTCGCCAGTGAATTCCCGCCCTTCTGTAAGATCCTGCACAACTACTGCATCCTGTGGGAAACCTCTCCTGGCTGCTCCAGATAGATTAACGGCCCCTCTTCTTTAGGCACCCGAGGTATTTTTTTTTCAAACCTTTGTTATGGCACCACACTTATCACGGAAATACAATATAATAACTAGAAGAATAGGCTCTGGAGGCATACTGCTTACGTTTGAGCCCTGAATCTGTTACTTATAAGCTATGTGATGCTGGGCCAATTACGTCACCTCCTTTTGCCTCAGTTTCCTCACCTATAAGCAGTATAAGTGAGGTCATAGTTGCAAAGCTTTTAGAACAGAGTCTGTCAAATTGTAAATGTTAATAAATAGTGGGCATCACCATCTCTTCTAATGTTGCTTTGTTACTATATATACAGCACACTGATACATAAGATACCTATATTATTATAATTATGTTATTAGTATAGCATTATTTAATGTTTACTTTAATTTTGTTTATATCTTGTCTTTCCCGCTGGCTTATAAGTGTTTTGAGGACAGGACCCTTGTATTATCTTCTCTGTAGTGCCTTGTGTAAGTACGGGCTCATTAAATATTTGTTGAAGGCAGTATATTCTAGTGGGAAAAACACTAGAGTCTGAGAAATTTGGGGTTGAATCTTGACTCTGTTTTTAGTTGTTGTATGATCTCAATCTCCCTGAGCCTCAGTTTCCTCATCTGTAAAATGGGGTGGTAATAATACCTGCCCCCTAGCGATGTTTTAAGGATTAAAAGTCAGTACATGAAAAGCATAGCATCTAGCTTAATAAATACCTGCACCTGAATGAATGAACCTACCCATCTTCTGAAACTTGGGGATCTAGCAGATCAGGCAGGATAACTCCGTTTACTCCCAGGAGTCAGAGTCCAGAGTGTTCACCATTACACCATAGAACCTCCTCCCAAGAGTCAAGAGGAAAATGTGAGTCGTTTCCATTCTGTTTCATAGATCACTCTGAACCGAGGCACCATCCTCCAGAAAGCAGCAGACATGGTGGCTGAATCACCGTAAAATCCTTTCTGTAAGGACTACCCCAACATCCTGTGTCCCTCCCATACAGTTCATCCAGACACAGTCCCTCACATACCAGGTACAAGATGTATCCTCTTCCTGTGATGGGCAGAAGAAAGAATTGCAAAATTACTATGGGATCAAAATGTCTATAAATCCATTCCCCTCACTTCTTCCGTAGCCCCTTCCCTTTCATTTGATAATTAACTTTCCTTACACTCACTCTCAGTGTAGCTCAAGTCTGTGAGGGGTCTCTCCATCCTGGCTCCAGCAGAATAATGGAGAAATGACAAGCATTGAAGAACATGACACTCCAGATGCAAATGGCCCGGATTCGAATCCCACCTCGACTGACCACTGCTGTGAGACCTTGGGCTGGCTAATCACTTAGTGTCTGTGTAATTCCATTTCCCCACCTGTCAAATAGGAATAGTAAAATTACCTTCCTCCTAGGGGTTTTGTGAGGATCGAATGAGTTAATACCTCTAGAATGTTTAGAAGACTGTGACACAATAGGTGCTATTTAAATATTAGCTATTATTGGGGTGCCTGTGTGGCTCAGTCGGTTAAGTGTCTGACTTCGGCTCAGGTCATGATCTCCCAGTTCCTGTAGATTTGCTTCTTCTGAACATTTCATATTAAAGGGACCCATATGAGATAGGTGGTCTTTTGTGACTTTTCTCACCTAGCGTGATGTTTTCAAGGTTCATCCCTGTTGTAGAATGTATCAGTAGTTCATTCCTTCTTACGGATGAATAATATTCCATTTATCAATACATCACATTTTGTTTACCCGTTCATCAGCTGATTAGCGTTTGGGTTGTTTTCCACCTTTTGGTTATTATGAATAACGCTGCCATGAACTTTCATTTACAAGTTTTTATGTGAAAGTACTGTTTCAATTCTGTTGGGTATATACCTGGGGTTGGAATTGCTGGATCATATGGTAACGCTATGTCTAACAGTCTGACGAACCGCCAAGCTATTTTGCATAGCAGCCGGACTATTGTACATTTCTCCCAGTGGTGGCGATGAGAGTTCCTGTCTCCACATTTTCATCAACACTAGTTATTACCTGTCTGTTTCATTATAGCCATCCCAGAAAGTGAGAAATAGGACCTCATTGTGATTTTGATTTGCAATTCCCTGATGGCTAATGATGTTGAGCATCTTTTCATGTCCTTATTATCCATTCTTACATCTTCTTTGGAGAAATGTTTATTCAAATCCTTTGCCCATTTTAAAACGACGTCGTCTTTCTATTATTGAATTGTCATGTTCGTTCTACATTCTGGATACAAATCCCCTGTCCGTGCAATTATTTCCTCTCATTACCTGTGTTCTCTTCTCACTTTTCTGAAGCTCTGTTTATTAAATAGAAATTTACAAGTCCCCCGGGGCGCCCGGGTGGCTCAGCGGTTAAGCGCATGGCTCTGGGTTTCGGCTCAGGTCATAATCTCACAGTTCATGAGTTTGAGCCCCACTTTGGGCTCTGCACTGACAGTGCAGAGCCTGCTTGGGATTCTCTCTATCTGCCCCTCTCCTGCTCCCGCTCTCTCTCTCCAAATAAATAAATAAAACTTGTACAAAATTTTACAAGTTCCCATATGATAAAGATCACAGACTATATTGGAGAGAGCATGATCTAAAAAACCAGCTAAGAGATACCCTTAGGTACACTACCCTTCTCTACGACTCTCCTTTGAAATTGAATCCACAGCAGACTAATCTTCTGTTCTGTAGGGAATAAGCTCTGGTCTCTGTCCTCAAAGAACTTACTAACTTAGAGGGGAGTAAAGATGCAAAGGACATACAGAAACTTCAATAATTATAACATGTTTAAATAGTAGTTCAAGACCACAATAGAAAAGATGCCACAAGGTAGTGTGTGATTAATTGCCAAATGAATTGCATGAAGAATAATTGCTATGGGAACTCAAAGGAGAGACAGCGAACACTTGGGGCCTGGCTGGTCAGGGAGAGCTTTAAGGAGGAGGGATTTAAGTGATCTGTAATTGACTGCAGCCATGCCTGCATAATACTAAGCAAAGACATGGAGAGCAAAAAATATTGACTTCGTTTCAAGTCAAGCATCTTAATTATTGAACTGATAACACTACTTCATTTCAACCTCAGCAAAAGACCCACAGTTCCACCTGCCCTAGGAAGACTTACATGGTCTCTGTCTAGTCCTGAGGTTACCAATTAGCAATACAACCAGCCACATCTGGCTCACCGACACATTTTGTTTGGCCCGATTACACAAATTTAGAATTAGCTGCAAAAAAACATTGTAATGGGCAAATTTCACACAAAATATGTATTCTGTTTCTCTAGAAAAATCAGAAAACCTGGCAATCCTGGGTTGGATCATGTAGTCTCTCGCACCATGGCTGATTTCACCCCTGCTTGCCCCTGCAGAGTGCTCAGTTTCAGACTTCTGAGGAAGTACGTCAGGAGCACATCTGTTTCCATTCCCTGCTTTGGGGCAGGCATAGTATTATTACCCTTAATTTTACGCAATATTAATTAAAACCCATAGAGGTTGTGACTTGCCCAAGGTCACAGAGCTATTAAGTGGAACATGGAGAGGGGCGCCTGGGTGGCTCAGTCGGTTAAGTGTCCGACTTTGGCTCAGGTCATGAATTCGCGGTTCATGGGTTCGAGCCCCGCATTGGGCTCTGTGTTGACAGCTCAGGGCCTGGAGCCTGCTTTGGATTCTGTGTCTCCCTCTGTCTCTGCCCCTCCCCCCCCCCACTTGTGCGTTTTCTCTCTCTCTCTCTCTCTCTCTCTCTCTCTCTCTCTCAAAAATAAGTAAACATTAACGAAAAGATTTTTAGGGGTGTCCGGTGGCTGAGTCAGTTAAGCATCTGACTTTGGCTCAGGCTCAGGTCATGATCTCATGGTTCGTGGATTCGAGCCCCGTGTCGGGCTCTGTGCCGACAGCTCAGAGCCTGGAGCCTGCTTCGGATTCTGTGTCTTCCTCTCTCTCTCTCTCTCTCTCTCTCTCTCTCTCTCTCTCTCTGCCCCTCCCTTACTTGTGCTCTGTCTCTCTCTCAAAAACAAATAAACATTGAAAACGAAAATTACAAAAACAAGGGGGAACACGGAGAACTCCCACCCACATTTTTCCGCTTCTCAACAAAATTTTCTTTCAACAATGTATCTTTCCAGTCTAGATATTGCTTAGTAGCATTCTTCTGGCCATTTCTGGTCACTACTTGGTGTAGTTGGACAGTTTTTCATATGAGAGCTGCCTCTCTGGAACTCCTCTGCAACATCCCAGAGTGCATGTTCTATGTTCTATGAAAGCCTGAAGCATGGAACACAGTGCTTTGCATTGAATAGGTGCTCTGTGGAGAGTTGCTGGTTTATTGATTGGTAGGATTATGAAGAAGTCATTGTATAACCTTCCTTGTAAACTTGTGTGTGTTAAAATGTGCTTATTGTTTAGAGACGAACATATCTGGTACCTTTAAGGAGTTCCAGCATTGCAATGATTTGGCGGAGCAAGCTGCTTGGTGTGGATAGGCTGGCTTAAAGGATAATCTCTACATATTTCATGCAAAGCTTTTTATCCCAAATGGAATAGATTGAAAGAGGGAATGAGTGATTTGTTTGCCAGAGGAACCATCTTTTGCTCTAAAGGAGGGACATGGAAGGGACTATTAGGTAGGCACCTTACTTGATCGTGGCTGTTTTCTGAGTGATAAGAGGAAAAAGGAAATGACAGATGTAGGGAAAGTGGTTTAAAGCCTTGCCATAGAAGATCAGTGATTCTCAAATCGGAGGGGACATCAGGATCTTCTGGAGCACTTGGTAAAGCACAGATGGTGGCACCCTGCCCCAGAGTTTCTGATTCAGTAGGCCTGAAATGAGTGGGGCCCAAGAATTTGCATTTCTGGCAAGTTCCCCGGTGGTACCCATGCCACTGATCCAGGGATCACATTTCAAGAACCATTGCCTGAGGTTAACAAGGTAGTTGTCTCCAGAGAGTAGTTAGAGAGATCTGAGCAAATGTTAGCAACCAGAAGAATAAGAACCATAGGGAAAGCATGAACTGGCCAGGAAACCAGAAGGTCTGGATTCTAGTACCAGTGGTATTTTCTTAAGCAGTGTCCAAAGCATAGTAAGTACAGTTTAATTCACATGTTCCTGATTTATTTTATTAGTGTTTTCCAAATGGCACACTATAGAACCCTACAAGATGTTAATAGGCATTCTTAATAGGATCCGTAGTTAGTAGGATCCATAGTCTTATAAGGTTGGGAAACTTTGAGTTACATAAAATTGAATAGAGCTCTTTATTGCAACTCTTCTCAGAGCCTTTAACATGCTAACATGCACTGCAAATCTCCAAGGGCAGATAGATTATGTAGCATTTCTCAGACTTCGTTGACTAAGGATCCTTTATGAATGTCTGGCTAGTTTTCTGTAGAATACGGCTTGGGAAATATTTGTTGGTTGACTTCCAAGCACCAGAACATTTTATCAATAGGTGAGGCTGCTTATGATAATAGAAGTAGCCCTGGACAGGGAGTCGAAAGGTCTGGGATTTTGTCCTCTTTCTGCCATTTTGTTCTGCCACAAGTTGACTTCTTGCTCCCATGAAGATGGGTGTGACTGAAATTTATTATTCTTTTGCAAATGTTGGCAGCCAGTAATCCCAGCCAACACACACACACACACACACACACACACACTCTTTTTTTTTAATCTGGAATTTACCATGCCCTTAGGAGTATTCAATCTTCAAAGCCAGAAGGGTGAGAAGCCCAATGCTGAGAGTTTGATAGGAAGGAGGAAAGGAAGAAAGGAAGGAAGGGAGGGACAGTCAAGTCATTGCAGAACACGATTCCTACTGGAATGATCAGGCTGAGAGTCATAGATACATCCTGTGTTTATTTGAATCCCGGCCCTCAGAAAAAAGTTTTGTTTCACCAAGGACACGGAGTCAGCTTGTTTGTTTACCACAAAGCATTGGAAGTGTGTCCGTCCCCCATTTAATCACTAGTGTTGGTTTTTTCCCCCACTTGAACAAAATACAAATGACCCAATAGAGAAACATTGCAAATTGTATGTGGCAGGATGCTGCAGCAAATTCACACTGATATATAGTTGAAATACATCCCCATGTTAAACAGTCACTTAAAAAGAAGCTGATGGGGTTTCAGATTAAATTAACAGTTGCTAAATTTCTACAAGGTCCCTAAATATATGCAACACAAGGTTCCTAATAGATCTGTGTGAAAGTCTCTTTAAAACTACAAGGGTAGGGGTGCCTGGGTGGCTCAGTCGGTTGAGCATCTGACTCCCGATTTTGGCTTAGGTCGTGATCTGAGGGTTGGGGGATCGAGCCCTGCATGGGGCTCTGAGCTAAGTATGAAGCCTGCTTAAGATACTCTCTTTCCCTCTCCCTCTGCCCTTCTCCCCTGCTCGTGCTCTCTCTCTCTCTCTCTAATTAAAATAAATAAATAAATAAATACACACACACACACACACACACACACACACACACACAAGGGTAACTTCAGATTTAAAAAAGTAAAATGTGTAAAGCTTTCTGTCTTTTTTTTTTATTTCAAAGTGAAAATAGTATTCAATCATGTGGCAAAATACAGATGTTAATACATCTGATTACCTAGTTGACTACATCAGAGAATGACAATGACAACATCAGCACTGCTGATGAAGTAGCTTTTTAATTTTTTATCTTGAAATCAGACCTCCTGCATATCTTGAAGCTAAGTGAATTGAATATGCCCAAAGGGTCTCGGGGGTCTCCTGACTGCCGCGGAGCCACAAAGCACAGGGCTAGTAGAAATTGCACGTGCTGTCATGCAGCACAACAGAGATGGTTCTGTTGAGTTCTTGGATCATGCCTAGCTCCAGGAGGGGTTGAGCTGTAGTGATTAAATTGGCTGATCGCTCTAGCCCATCAGCTGATCCGTCCAGTCAACCCTATCAGTGAAGCCAAGAAGGGAAAAATTGGTTTTTCATCTAGAGTTTGACCACCAGAGCTTTCAAGAAAGAATTTTCCCCAGTGTCCCTTCGAAAACCTTTCCCGCACCCCATTTCCCATGGTTGTTGAAAGTTATTTACTCTTGGGGCGCCTGGGTGGCGCAGTCGGTTAAGCGTCCGACTTCAGCCAGGTCACGATCTCGCGGTCCGTGAGTTCGAGCCCCGCGTCGGGCTCTGGGCTGATGGCTCAGAGCCTGGAGCCTGTTTCCGATTCTGTGTCTCCCTCTCTCTCTGCCCCTCCCCCGTTCATGCTCTGTCTCTCTCTGTCCCAAAAATAAATAAAAAACGTTGAAAAAAAAAAATTAAAAAAAAAAAAAAAAAAAAGAAAGTTATTTACTCTTGGGCCAGCCTCAGTGGTGAAAAAGCAGCCAGTAGCTATTCTCTTCTACCTGTTTTTTGTCCACTGGAACGTGGCTATGCAGAGTAATCTCAACTTCAAAAGGAGATTGGTTCACTCTCGAGTGGGAAGTGGAGAGAATTGCGATGAAGCGCTTTCTCTTCGCCAATTTCCTTCTACGATTTTAAGGTTCTTTCCATTGATCTGCAGTGTTTCTACTGAGCTCTTCTGGGTTGGCTTTTATATAATGAAATCCCCTTGTTTGGTTTTCCGCACATTCACACTGAGACTGTGAATGTCCACTCACTCAATTCAGAGCTACAATTGAATAGTGTATTACGAGTACATGTGACTGCCACATGGGTCCTCGACTGCTGAATCCATGGGCAAGTCATTGTTTCCCCGACCATCATGCTCAGGGGCACCACATCGGTCCGATGGTGAATATGGATTAATAAGCACTGGTTAGACTAGTTTTCTGATAAGTGGTTTAACATTAATGATTTCTCTTCCCTCTTTTGGAAAACGGTAACCATAATCTTTTGCATCATGGTTGCAGCCTTCCCGGACTGCTTTAACGTAGAAAATTTGCAAATTCCTTTGCTCGGGCTACAACTCCATGGCAGTGGCAGAACCATCTTAAGAATGTCTCCTGCCACAATTTTCCCTTTGTCTATGCCTTCCATTTTCAACTTCTCATTGCTTCTATATATCCTCTCATAAAAAAAGCATCCACGTTGTTCAGTGAGAAGCCATTGATATACACAAAGCCATCATATGTGGATGAGAAGCATATACTGTCAATCCTTTCTTGCCAAACAGATGTTGGCGAGTGCTACACACACCCGACAGCCTAGTCGTTGAACAATATCACCTCTTCCTTTGTATCCATTGAGATATTTTGGCATCCTGCAGACATGGCCGTTTTTACCCGTGATTCTGTCAAAGACTGAAAAAAAGTTCGAAAAATATTATGCTTCTCCTCTGATGAACAATTATCAATGAACTCTTTGTTCAGAAGAGCAAACGGGTAATGTTTCACTTAGAAAAGACCAGTAATACTGAATTAAGATAAAATTCCCATGGGGCTATTTTTCTTTTTTTACCATTCTCATGAATCACAGATGAGTTTATTATGATCCATGCTAGTAGGAAAGAATGACAAATGAATTCATATTGATTAGACATTTGAAAGAACATGTCTAAAATGTACTGCGTCACATTAAATATCAGGCAATTATTCATCTACCAGCTTTGAGTGTAAGTGGAAAGAAAATGGGTTCCAAAGCCCAAAATGCAGTGAAAGATTTAAGTGCTCAATTTTCCACCAATTTTTAAGTCTGTGGTTGACTGGAAATGTATATAGTTAGATTATTATGCCTAGGTAGCTGTGGCTTACAGCAAAATGACTCCGTTAATGTACTAAGTTATTGATTGTTTCAACCCTCGGAGGGACTGGGAGGGACCTGGGGCAGCAAGGGTCTCCGGGCCTTAAAAATATGTGTTTCTCTGTATCCCATACAATGAAAGCAGCTGGGAAACACTGAGGAGGCGTCAATCAAAATGTTTGATGGTATGAGTTTCCATGAGTGTGATTGGGTGAGCAAGGGTGGCGGGCTGTGGGTGGATTTGCGAGCATAAGGCTGGAGACACATAGCACATGGAAGGGTCTGGGCCTTGGCCTCCCCTCTGCAACTGCTTGACAGGGACATGTGCTGGCAGGGAACTCACTTCCTGGATTAAGACCACATTTGCACCATTTGTACATTGCCCTTCTACTGCTGGGCCTGCCTCCCACCAGAGACCACATCTCCCAGGAAAACAGGGAGGCGGTAGAGAACTTAAGACCATTGGCTGTCAGTCCACTGCCTGGGTTCAAGTACTGAGAGCATCAGTAGTAATAAGCTGGATCATCTTGGGCCAATGAACTGCCCTGGGCCTTACTTTCTTCTCCTATAAATTTATTTTTACTTAAGATTATGTGTTTTTTTTTTTTTTGAGAGAGACAGAGACAGCATGAGCCGGGGAGGGAGGGAGGGAGAGAGAGAGAGAGAGAGAGAGAGAGAGAGAGAGAGAGAGAGAGAATCCCAAGCAGGCTCCACACTGTCAGCACAGAGCCCAACGTGGGGCTCAAACTCATGAACCGTGAGATCATGACTTGAGCTGAAATCATGAGTCAGACACTTAAATCACTGAGCCACCCAGGTGCCCTACTTTCCTCTCCTATAAAAGGGGCTAATAACAGTGCTTAAGTCATAGGGAATAAATAAGTAATGGCATGTAAATTGCTTATCCCACCGCCGGACATACAGCAGGTACTATTCGGTGTAGACTATTATTAGTGACCAATGACTATGTAGCAGGTGCTTTATCTTCGTCCTTGATCCCCATAACAACCATATAAGGCAGATACTACCATTCCTTATTTCCATTTTACAGGTGAGGAGGCCGAAGCTCAGTGAGATAAAGTAACCTGCCCAAGGCCACACCATTAAGAAGAGTAGAAACCCGGGTTTGAGCCCCTCACTCCCTTACTCCTAAGGCCCATGCTCTTTCCACTACCTCTCCCCCATCCATGCTTCTAAAGATTCCTCTGCCTCACTACAAGCAATGGACAGGTCAAGAACCCCCAACATGTCTGCAGTTTCCAGAACATTATAGAAGATTTTGAAAGGAGCAAACGAAATGACTGGATATCCTCCTCTCATTGTGATTTCGGAGAAATTACTGAATATCCTCTCAATGTAGTTCTGGAGGCTCTGGGGATTGCATAGGCCCACTGTCTGATGGAACATAATTGATTAGTGCTGTGAATATTGACAAATTTGTTTTCTGTCTTACATCCTTGTAAATTCATTTTGGCACTCCTTAACTGAGCACAAGTGTCTTATTTCGAATTCTCCCTCACACCGGTTGTGATGTCTCACTGGTCTCCTCACTGATGAATTAAATAAAGCCTTCAACGTGTTTGTTGAAAACAGACTACGGCCAAGTCACACTCCCTTGAGAAGGGGAATTCTTCTTCCAGGAATCTCGCCTTTCTCTCTCCTCATCCTCTCCCTTGCCTCCCCTGGCCTGAGAGGTGCTTGCCACCAAGATACACTCAGAGACAGCACGGAAGCCAAGGGCAAGAATGTTAGTCGGAGGATGGGAAGGCCTGCAGCCCCTTGCAAGGTCTGGTGCCCTTGTTGGACCATGGCAGATGAGCCACCTAACCTCTCCAAGCCTTTGTTCCTTCGCTTGAAAAATGGAATCTGTAAACTGTACCACAATGCTGCCCCTGTGACATTTTATTTGGCCTTCAAGGAGAGCAGACCATCCCCCTATTCGTCCAGTGTGCATATGCAGGGCTGTATGGGACTCATTCAGCTGGTGCTGGCCTGCCACATGCTCATACTCCCAGATCCTGAGCTCGTGGCTGGGGCTTCCGGATCAAGAACAGCACAGGGCCAAAGATTCTGCTCAACCCAAGGGCAACTTCTAGATAACTGTTGGGATCTAGGCAAAGCATTTGACCTGGAAGGCAGGGAATGATATGAAGGTTGTTGCAGGGGTACCTTGTGGGAATCAGCCTGAAACCTTTGGTGTGCACTCATATCTGGGTTTCCTTCTTGGGTCTCCTCTAAAATCCTACGGTGCTCCCAGGCTAGAGGATCTCCACCCCATCCCGGGGCCTCTGTGCTATCCGTAGCTTAGTGGGAAGGTGCATTGGATCTTTTGCTTCAGGTCCCACATTAAAGAGGAGCTCTGCCGCCCGATCATCAGGCTGTGACTCAGAGACACTTGAACTCCTGTCTCCCTGCTTCACCAGAGCAGAGCCTGGACCCTTTTTTCACCTCTCCCTCGGCAATAGCAGCACACACGTTTGGGAGGGCTTACCTTGTATCTGGAGCTGTGTAAGAACTTTGCATGCGTTTCCCCAGTAACCTTCACACGACCATGTTGTCGTGACTTTACAGAAGAGAGAATGGAAGCTTAGAGCATGGAGTGACTTACTCAGGGTCACACTGATAGTAAGTTGGTGGAACCAGGATTGAAACACAGGTTTAACTTCTGAGGGGCTTCATTTCCCACCTGATTTGATTTGATTTAATATTATTATTTTTTAATGTTTCTTTTTTTATTTTTGAAAGAAAAAGAGAGAGAGAGAGACAGGGGAGGGGCAGAGAGAGAGGGAGACATAGAATCCAAAGCAGGCTCCAGGCTCTGAGCTGTCAGCACTGAGCCTGACGCGGGGCTCAAACTCACCAACCATGAGATCGTGACCTGAGCCGAAGTTGGATGCTTAATCGACTGAGCCACCGAAGCGCCCCTATTTATTTATTTTTAAACATTTATTTATTTTTGAGAGAGCACAAACAGGGGAGGGAGGGGGAGGGGGACAGAGGACCCAAAGCATGCTCTGCGCTGACAGTGGTGAGCCTGATGTGGGGCTTGAACCCATGAACCGTAAGATCATGACCTGAGCCAAAGTCAGATGCTCAACTGACTGAGCCACCCAGGTGCCCCTCCCACCTGATTTTAATTACACAATCCTGTGCAGATTTGAGGGACAGAGATCGATGAGGGAGGGAGAGGGCAATTCGCATGTGACTCCAGAGTGTCCAATGGAGGCTCTGGAATCCCCTAGGCATGAGGACTGGGAGAGCCTTTCGAGTTGCTCCGTGTCCCGGAAATAAATGTAGCCCACACTGGATTGCAGTGGTCCTCTCTGCAGAGGGCTTCCTACTTGCCCAGGCACTGGCTACAGCAGCAGAGGTGGCAAAAAGAGAGCTCCAGTGTCCTTCTAGGCTGGGGTGGCTCCTGCCTCCAGTGGTCATGGGAGAATTCATTACAGAGCACTCATGCCTCTCCAGTGAAAAACTGTTTTAGCATGAGCATAGACAGATTCGAAAGAGCATAGACAGGCGAAGTAGACATTTCTCATTTTATTCTGGCCACCTAATAGCTAAATGCCTTTCCTGCATTTAAAAATCTTGACCTGGTCTATTTTGTGCCCCCTTGTGCCCACCAGTGTGGAGTCAAAACACAGGGTCTGCCATCTAGTATTATTCCATACATATTTGTTGCCTGAATGAATGGGATTGCACCCAAGTGTGACTTGGAAACGTATGGTTTAAAAAATTTCTTATGAAAAATTTTGCACACACACAAGCAGACTAGTATAATGAGCCCCTATGAACCCATCATCCAGATTCAATAGCTATCAAGATTTTCCACGTTAGCTTTATTTATCTTCCCTTCTCTTTCTCGTTTTTGTTATGCTCTGCCTTAATATTGTTGGGGGGAAAATCCCAGGCATTGTATCATTTACCTCTATATTCTTCATCATGCATTTGAAAAAATTAGGGCTATTTTCACATACGATGACAATATTGTCATTGTCATTGATAACCACACCGACAATCATTTCTTTCTCAGCCCTCACTGGGAAGCATTTCTCAGACATCTGCTCTTGTACCTCCTCCAAGCTAGAATTACAGTTGGACGCGTATTGCGTACTCACAATGTGTCCTTTTAGGTAACCAGGGGGCCAAACTGCCTTCTCCCTGTTTTACAAGGTCACACAGTCAATTAGTGGCAGATGAATGAGATTCCAGCGCTGTGGCTGGGTATATACAGCCCCAAACACAGTTTGCAAGCCAATTAAATGAAGAGATTCCTGTTCTGGGGACAGCCCTGCATGGTTTCTGTTGCTACCGAAGTCATTGCCACTCAGCCTCAAGCAAATCCTTGCCCTGGGATGGTTCGTTTATGGCCCTTTGGCTTCATGGGATCAGCGGGACCTCTGGGCTTGGACTCCTCCATCTGATTAGGATGCAGCCTCCACCTACAGGCAGGCCAGCCACACCCTAGAGTTTTTCTCCTTTTCTTTCCATGTTCCTGGAGCCAACTCAGGGGCCCTCATCTCTCTCCTCTCTTTCTAGGCTTCGATTTGCTCTCTGCCAAAACAGAAGACTCCTACAGCATCCACAGGCCGGGACAGGGCAAACACCAGAAGTGACAAAACTAGTTCTGCTGCTTTTCTGTTCTTGCTTCCTTCTCCTTCCAGAGGCTTCTTACCTCCATTTCTCTCCGAAGCAGGCTCCACGCTCTGAGTTGTCAGCCCAGAGCCCGACGTGGGGCTCGACCCATGAACATGAGATCATGACCTGAGCCAAAGTCAGACATGAGCCACCCAGGAGCCCCAAACCTCCATTTCTAATTCCCTAGACTTCCACTTCCCTCATCTCCCACTCAGGTTTTCCAGATAGGTCTCTTGGGGCCCTGCATTCCACAGGGAAAGCTGGCTAGTGGAAAGAAGGAATCCTTGCTGTCGGTTAATGCAGGCATTGATTGGTCTGGTCCAGCCGGGACAACAGAAACCACTGAGTGTTTAAGGGAGGAGCAAGCTTCGATGCCAAGTAGAGGACAGTGAGGCAACCCAGAGATGAGCCATGGCAGGGAGCCCCGACGCTGGAACCTAAGTGCTGGGCCACCGGGTGAAACCAGAGCCACAGTAAACCCGGGTCGGCAGTGCTGGAGACACAAGGGAGAGGCAGTCACTGCTCAGGACATCACACGAAGCAGAGAGGGAGGGGAAGAAATACACTGGATTCCCTCTTTCTCCTGCTTCCCAATGTCCCGCCGGTGCCTTCCATTGGCCAAACCCAGCAGAACCTGGGAAACAGCCTGCAAGGGTCAACTTGTTCCCCAACCCCACCCCATCTCTGTCCCCCTCATGCTGCAATGTAGAGCAAGGAAGGGGAAAAGGAAGGGATGGAATTAGAGGAAAATAGGCCTGGGGCGCCTGGGTGGCTCAGTTGGTTAAGCATCCGACTCTTGACTTTGGCTCAGGTCATGATCTCATGAGTTCGAGCCCTGCATCGGGCTCTGTGCTGACAGAACAGAGCGTGCTTGGGATCCTCTCTCTCTCTCTCTCTCTCTTTCTCTCTCTCTCTCTCTGCCCTTCCCCAATCGTGCTGTCTCTCTCAAAATGAATAAATAAACTTAAAAATTTTTTTAAAAATAAAATAGGCCTGCGTTCAGCATGGACCCTGATGGCTGAATATACACTCCTCCTGTCTGCCCCCCAGTCCACTAACTTATTTGGATCTATTAGATCCGGAAGTCTTATTTAGAGTTTACACAGTTCTTATCCAGTTCTCTCATTTCACCTTCCCCCGCACATGCCCCCGCTACCCCGCCCTGTACATAGAGTCCAACAAAGATAGGCGGGCCATTTTGCTCTGTGGCAATGTGTGACACATTCATTGGTTCCTAGGACTGTGTAAACCCAGCCTTGTCGCCTGCAGGACTTCCGTTTGGCAGGGAGACTCTGAACTGCAGTGTCGTCAGGCAGGTGAACCTGCTGGCCTCGCAGTCCAGAAAGCATACACTTGTGTTCGACAAGTTCAAATGTGTAGGTGAAGGGAGATGCCTGGGAGGGGAAAAAGAAAAGCACCATTCGACACGATTCCCCTCACCTTGTCTCATTAGATCTTCACAGCCCTTCAAGGTATTTGCCCTGCTGCCCGTTTGTAAAACAGAACCTTTTTAAAATTTTGCATCATTTTTATATTTATGGAACAGCAGCAGACACGCTACAGAGGTCGTTCGCATATTAACATCTCACCCAACTATCCGAGGTCCAGTTTTGCAAGGGAAGAAACCGAGGTTCAGAGAGGTTAAGTGACTGGCCCAAGGTCACAGAGCTAGGACATGACAGAAGAAAGACATAAAACCTGGTTGCTCTTAGGGCATTACACCACCAGATCACATTATGTGTTTCCATCTCGTTAGGTAGGAGGTCACTCTCTAAATCTGGAACCCGTCACTTCACCTCATAGGGGGTCAGGGAGCACTTTTCCACAACCTCAGCATGTTTGCGCTAGAATGTACATCTAGGGCTATTTAATTCAGGGAAGGAAAATAAGCTTCATTTCGTTTGCCAACTTTAGTTGAGCGGTATAGGCTATTTGGGGCCCAGCATTAAGAATGATTCTAAACCTAGGGCCGCCTGGCTGGTTGAGTTGTTAAGCCTCCGACCTCAGCTCAGGTCATGATCTCATGGTCTGTGAGTTTGAGCCCCTCATCGGGCTCTGTGCTGACAGCTCGGAGCCTGGACCCTGCTTTGGATTCTGTGTCTCCCTCTCTCTCTGCCCCTCCCTCGCTCACAACCTGTCTCTCTCTCTCTCTCTCTCTCTCTCTCTCTCAAAAATAAACAACCATTAAAAAAAAAAGAATGATTCTAAGTCTGTATGTTTGCTAATCAGAAAAGAATGACTGATGCCTGTCATGGACACTGAGGAGGAGGGTGGTGTAGCCCGCATGACCCATTAGCCGTCCCTCAGCAAATCTCATTTCACAAAGCATCTGAGGTCTAGAGAGGGAACAATGTCTTTGCCTCATTAGTGGTACAGCTAAGAACGCAGAGCCAGTCTCCTGACTCACGGTCTGGGGTTCTTTCTGCGTAACAATAGAGTTCGAGTTGCAATAGCAGTAACTTCCACTTAATGAGCGTCTGCTTGCTGCCAGGCACTGTTTTAAGCACATTCTACGCTCCATATGCCTTTTTGGTGTGTGGAGCTGAAAATTATCCGGAGACTCTCAGTACTAACGTGTTTCCCACCCGTTCAGGTTGTCAGTAGCCTTTGGTTCCCTTGTGGTTATGGGAGTGAAGTCTGTCTCTGCTCTCTCAGCTGTGGGTAGACCCCAGCCTCTAGAGGCTGCCTCGGTGCCTTGGCTCGTGGCCCCCTTTCTCCTCCTTAAAGCTGGTGATAGCGATTGAGTCTCCCTCATGCTTCGAGTCTCTTCTGCTTTCTCTTTCATAGTCAAGTTTCTCTCACTGACCCATCTGCCTTCTTCTTCCGCTTTGAAGGACCAATGTGATTACACGGGGCCCACCTGGGTGATCCAGAATAATCTCCCGCTATTTAAAGCCAAGTAAGCTTTATTTCATCTGCGCAGTACCTTTTGCTATGTAATGGGAACACATTCACAGGTTCAAGAAATTAGGAAGTGGAAATCCTTGGGGGTGGGGGGAGCAGATTATTTTACGTAACTACAGTTCTTTTGTGCATACTTCTGTCTTTCTATGAAGTCTACAATATCCATGTTAAATTCCCATCCCTCATAAATAGAGAGTTCATAGAGCTGTGCAGACACGTCTGGGTTTTATGCAGTTCTGTATACTTAACACCTTTGGTATCTAATTGAGTCCATTGTTTACTTTTAATTCTCACAACAACCCTGCAAGGTAGGTATTTTTACCCCCAACTTATCTAGACTCAATGAAGTAAAAAAAAAAAAAAAAGAAAAGAAAAGAAAAGAAAGGTTGCCTGAGGCCCACAGCAAGCAAATGGTAAAGTTGGAATTTTAAACAGAGTCTGGTCTGGCTCCAAAGCTGAAACCCAGGGCTCTCGCTTCCTGCAAACACAACGCTGAATTTGCCCTCCCAGCCTATGACAGGTGGAGAGATGACTCTGTCCCACTGATTTTGGTCAGGATTAAACTGTGGTGGAAAACAGAAATCATTCTTGTTGTTTATAATTTTCTAAAAAAGATTTGCTTGCGGGCCCTCACCTGGATGGAACTGATTTCTTTGGGTTGTTTCATGTTAAATGTGTTAAAAATTGACATGTTAGGAGAGCTGATGTGAAAGGTGAGCTGTTTCACTTACAAATAAATGATTAATATAACCTCATTGTGTAGCTAGTCTGCATCACTGATTCTCTTACTCGGCAGGCTCAGAAAAACAACAGGTCAGACAATAAAGTCCATGCTAGCATGAAGACTATCGTGTGGGATGACCACGGATGAGTCAGGGAGAATCGGAAGATAATTAACCCAGAGGAAGCTCTATGGAGTCCAAAGATAATTTAAAAATGCTCCTTCTCTGACCTGAGAATACCTGACGTTATTAGCGATAGCAACGAATGGGCTAAGGGTAAGAGGTGAGTTAATTAGAATTATTAGATAAAACGTTTTAAAGAAATTGACAGGGATCAAATTTCAGAGGGAAGACATTCAATTCAACAGACTTCATTACAGCAATTCAACATTGATTAGGGACTATTATGGATGTGGCCGTGGCCCATGTGCGTAAGGGGAGCTATAAAGATACTACACTCTTCCTTCCCGACCATCTGTGGAATAGATCCCCAAGTTTTGGCAGGATGGTAAAGACCCTCTTACCTACCGATATGGGTGCAATTTATAAAATTGCTTCTGTAAAATAGTATTATGTGCTGCTCTACACATATCTTGTACGCATGCCAGATAGAGCTAGACTGTCAGGCTAAATGTTCAAGCAGCACGAAAGCCTTAGTACTAGCTAACATACTAATTATCTGGCTATGTTCACGTTGGTTGCCAAGACTATTCCAAAAACGAGGAATCCCTACCATAGAGGCCCCAATGTGGCCTTACTTACTGTTGATGGCCCTGGGTCCTTTCTAACTGTTTAATACCCATGTCACTCTAGTTATTCTAACTTTTAAATGTCATCCGTCTCTGCTCAGAGGTGTCACTCAGGAATACCCTACCCCTGCTGACTTCTCCTCCAGTATAATCTCACACCGATCCCCACCATCCCGGCTCCTCCTCAAACTGCCATGTTTTGTTCCTTAACATATGCTATTCCCTTTGCCTGGAATACGCTTGCTTTCCTTGTCTGCTTCCTGATGGCCGCTTTTCACCTGTCCTTCCAGGTCTGTCTCAAATGTCTTTTCTGTGATGCTTTCTCAATGCCACTCAGGTGCCTCACTAGCCCTCCCCGATCGGCCCCCATTATAATGTATTCCATTGTATGGGAGTCGTATGCTGGATTTGTGCCTGCTAGAGGGTGAGCTCCTCGAGAATAAGGACTGATTTATTCATGGCTAACTTCTCTGAGGCATAAAGGAGGGATTCAGGGCTTATATGTTGAATGAAGCAACGAATGTCCTAGTCCTTTCTTATCTTCAGAGGCTATTTCCAGGGCTTTTAAATTTGGTCTCCCTTTTCGGTCAAGAGGTGGTGATAGCTGAAGGCTCTGAAGTCAGATGGACAAGTGTTTGAATCTTGTGAGACCATTCACTGATTGTGTGACATGCTATCAGTTGCTTAACCTCAGTAAAGCCTCTGTGTCCTCTGCTGTAAAATGGATCTAATAATAGATGTCATCTCCACGGGTTGTTGTGAGGATGCCATGAGACAACACAGGTATAGTGTCCGCTATAAAATAAGCACTCAAACTGTTTCTTTCAGTCCACTTTCACTAGTCCTCTGGCTCACGCTCCACTGCCTTCCAGACTTTTCTTCCTGCACTGCTTCTTCCCTCACTTCTCTTTTCCCTCTTCTTACCAACGTATCTTTTTTTTTTTTTCTCAAAATCTCCTCTTCCTTTCCCAATCCCCTCCCTCCAGCACCCTCAACCTTTGGCAAAACTACATCGGGGGGGGGGGGGGCGCCTGGGTGGCTAGTCGGTTGAGCGTCCGACTCTTGATTTCGGCTCAGGTCATGATCTCACGGTTGGTGAGATGGATCCCTGCATCGGGCTCTGCGTGGAGCGTGGAGCCTGCTTGGAATTCTCTCTCTCTCCCTCTCTCTCTGCCCCTACCCTGCTCATTCTCTCTCTGTCTCTCTTTCAAAATAAATAATAACTAAACTAAACTAAACACCCAAACAAACAAAAAACTACATCTTAGCCAGGTCAACCCCAACCCCAGATATTCTCCTCTGACTGTATGACCTGACTACGGTTCAGCCAGCAGAGTCCATTCCTCTGAGGAGCGTTGCCACAGGACATCTTACATGTATGTGGAAGGTGAGAGCTTGGCGGCTGATGGCTGCTGGTCCCCCTGCCCCCATATCTCTCCCTGTTGCCTGGGAGGCCTGTCACAAATCCCGCCATCGGTGCCTGATTCCCGTGAGTCCAACTGTGGGGGCGCCTGGGCAAGGCAGGATTATTCTTTACGTCTGAGGGCAAATTGCTTTATTAGAGCCTTTCCTGTCAGGGAGAGGAGAGGGAAGGGTTATAGGGAGTTGACTCCCCAGGGAAGAGGAAGGCCCGGCGAGCAGGGGCGGGGCCTGAGGGTGCAGGAAATCAGCCGACCGACCGAAGGCTGCGCCGGCTCCGTTTTGCCCAGGGTGGACCCTGTGTGTCGCAACGGTTGTGTGCTTTGGCATCACCAAGGTTGGGAAGCCAGGCCTCCAAGGGAGTGGTGGTGGGGCTGAGCTCATCCTGAAATGATGTGGGCTGGGATTCCCAGAGGGCAGAGACGAGGACCCGGGTGGAGGACATGCTTCTGTGGGGGTCTAAAGACAAAAAGAGGGCCTGCGTTTCTCTGAGCTTCGAGCGGAAGTGGGGGTTGCGAGTAGGTGGCAGCCGAAAACGGGCCCTGGGGAGGGGTCTACTTGCTCGGACTGGCAACAGAAGGAGGGGGAGCTCAAGGACTTCGCCCCTTGGCTTCAGGAGGCAAACAACTTCTGAGGGTATGGCAGACCTCACTGAGTGTTTCTCCTCAAGGAGGTTAGCCCCTAAGTGAAGGCGCTTGGTCGGTAGAAGGCAATTGGGGGTTCCTCAGTGCACATAACCGGGCCCTCAGAAGCCCCTTCCTGTAGGCTTTTGGGCTTTCTTTATCCCTTGCCGAGCTCTGTCATCCTCTGGAATGGGCATGAGAGGGCAGAGGGGGCAGCCGGTCTCCCTGCCCCTGCTCCTCACAGAACACACCTTAAACACGGGGGCCGGAGACACGACCTCCCCCCCCCCAGGGATTCTACCACACCCTGCAAACCCCACGTGAGGATGCTTATTCTGAAAACCCGTGGGCCTGTTCCTAGGCGCTACAGGGCCAAATATTTGAAATCATTATAACGGTAACAAGAACCATTTGGTGACCGTTTCGTTCATTCCTTGGAGATGCATTGCCAGGGGTCACTGTATATACAGGTCTTGAAGGTGGGCTCAAGCTGAGGAGCAATGAGGAGGTTCCCTGTTACACGTGCACGCGCACGCACACACACACACACATGCACACACAGCCATCTTCCTCAAAATGTGTCCTCGGGACCCAGGCAGCAGAGTTGGGGCACATTGGAGACATAGGCTCTGTCTGCCGCCAGAAGGTCCCTGTCATTCCCAAGTGCCACCGCTGAACCAGATCCCCCTTAAACAGATCCACAGTCCCATACATATCATTCCGAAGCCCAAAAAACTCCGAAAACTGAGGGCCTTTTTTAAGTTTATGGCAAACTCATCTGGCAGCAAAACTTGAACTGGGATGCGGCTCTTTATAGTCTTTATTTCTCACACCCTGCGTGAATGTTTTCGTGTTTGTGCTCCAGAAATATCAATGTACTTCATTACTGGGTGCTCCCTCCGACCCCTCTGGAGGCAATATATACTATTATGCTATATGCACGCCTATCACCTTTTTTTAAAGTTTTATGTATGTATGTATGTATGTATGTATTTTTGAGAGGGGCTGGGGAGACGCAGAGAGAGAGGGAAACAGAAAATCCCAAGCAGGGGCACCTGGGTGGCTCAGTCAGTTAAGTGTCCAACTTCGGCTCAGGTCATGACCTTGTAGTTTGTGAGTTCAAGCCCTGCGTCGGGCTCTGTGCTGATGGCTCAGAGCCTGGAGTCTGCTTCGGATTCTGTGTGTCTCTCTCTCTGTCTGCCCCTACCCCACTTGCACTTTCTCTCTCTCAAAAATAAATAAACATTAAAAAAAAAAAAAAAATCCCAAGCAGGCTCCGCCCTGGCAGTGCAGAGCCAGACACAGGGCTGGAACTCACCAACCTCGAGATCGAGTGCTGAGTCGGAATCAAGAGCTGGTCGCTTAACCGACTGAGCCACCCAGATGTCCCCACCCTATCGCCTTTTTAAAAATCCAAAGCGTTCCAAATTCCTTGTGTTATAGAACACATGCCGCTGTCTTGTAACGATCGATTTGGCATGTTTCTCTCTTGTGACACTGAACTTCTCCAGTGCCTGGCACATAGTCCAGCATGTGGTTGGGGCTCTACCCATGTTTCAGGAGTAAAGAATGAATGGACCTCAGTGGTTAAGGAGACTCGTTGTGACCAAGTTCTTTCTTACATCTCACCTAAAGTGCTTCCTGCTACCATTCATTTATTCTGTGCTATCAATAGCAAGGAAGAGCAGCTGGTCGGCTTCCTTCATTTTTTTTTTTTTCCTCTTGAGGCTAAATCATCCTTATAATCCTAACACCTTTAACCTTTCCCCCTAGATCTTCTTCTCAATCCCTTAATCGTCTTCATTGCTATCTTCTGAAGCCTTTACAGGTTCTTTCATTCCGAAATTATGGCCTAGTGCTTAGGATCAGGCTGCAAAGAGCTTGGTTATTACATGTAATAGGCCTTCCGTTTCTATGGTGAACTTTTCCAATCTGTTGCATTTGGCTGGGCTAAGAGGCTTTGCCTTTTCAAATACACTTACGGGGCAAACTCGAGGGGCCACGAATGACTTTCTTCCAAGCATGCTGGTTGGTAAAAGGAAGGAAAAACAGCACTCTGACCGTTAGGAAAGGTAATTACAGAAAGTAGAAAGCCACAGGTAATATACCTAAAAGGAACTTACATGCAAAAAGCACCATTGACAATCACAGTGTCCTCAGCCTGTCATTTCTACTTTGGGAGAAGCAGCCTTATTTGTTTACATCATGTGCCCTTTCTCTAACAAGATTGCTAAAGGCCATTTCTGACCACTTACTTCCCATTAAATGAGGGGAATGAAACTGACTTGGTCCGGGTTACTGCAAAACCACTGGATTAAGTTAAACTCTTCTCTAATTAAGTCTGTTAGACTTCCTGTAACTCACGATTTTTCTTGGCATATGTAAAAGCATTTGATTCAGAGGCAAAATGTATCGTATTAATAACCAGGAAACAACAAAGTACACATGGTGGTAGCATTTTCAGCAGTGAATTCTGTCATCTACGTTCTGTTGGAACTGGTATAATGATTTCTCGTGATAACCCAAAGTGTTTCCTTTTGGGGTGAAAACTATATGTACCCGGATGGAGATTCAGAAAGGAGTGTTTTGTTTTGTTTTGTTTTGCCAGTTAAGTTAGAAAAATCTATTCAGGTGTTGCATGTTGCATCTCCTAAGCATGAGTCAGAGCTTTTTGGTGGGGTTTTGTGTACGTGCATTTTCTAAGAGGCGTTGGGCTTTTATGTACCGGTCATTCTTTTTTAAAAGGTCTTATTATGATTTTGCTACCCTTTTTTGTGTGGTTAAGCACCTCAGGGAAAGAGATGTGGGATGCCTAATTGTAAAGGCAGGTGGTAAAGGGAGGAATATTGAAATTGGATGACCAAGAGATCCCAGAGAGGGGCCTCAGTGATGGAAAGGAGCCCCTTCTGGGCAAGTAGGTGGGAGCATAAAAGTCAGATTAACCTGAGGGGGAGAAGGAGCTGTTTGTAAGAATATTTTGTTTCCCTCAGCATCTTACCACTTCTGCCCTCAGTGTTATGGAAGAGATTAGAATTTTCTTTCAGTTTCTAGATATCTTTGGCCAACACTAGTAATGGTCATTTTCTCTCCTTTATTTTTAAAAACGTTTTTTAATGTTTTATTTATTCTTGAGAGAGAGAGAAAAAGAGAGAGAGAGAGAGAGAGAGCATGAGCAAGGGAGTAGCAGAGCGAGAGAGGGACACACAATCCGAAGCAGGCTCCAGGCTCTGAGCTGTCAGCACAGAGCCCAATGTGGGGCTCAAACTCACAAGATGCGAGATCAGGACCTGAGCCAAAGTTGGACGCTCAACCCACTGAGCCACCCAAGCGCCCCTCTCTCTTTTATTTTTAAAGATCTTCTTAAAAATTTGAGAATAGTTGACATGCAATGTTATGTTAGTTTCAGGTGTACAACGTAGTGATTCAATACCTCTATACGTTATGCTGTGCTCACCGCAACTGTGGCTACCATCTGTCATCAGGCAAACCTATTACAATATCATTGACTATATTCCCTATGCTGTGCCTTTTATTTCCATGATTTTTATTCATTCCATAATACAGATCATATATGAAAAAAAAAACCCACAGCTAACATAATACTCAATGGTGGAAAAACAGAGCTTTTCCTCTAAGATCAGGAGCAAGACAAGGATGGTCAGTCTCACCACTTTTATTCAGCATAGTCCTGGAAGTCCTAGCCACAGCAATTAGACAAGAAAAAGAAATAAGAAGCATCCATGTGAGTAAGGAAGAAATTACACCATTACTATTTGCAGATGACGTGATACTATACATAGAAAACCCTAAAGAGTCCACCAAAAAAACTACTAGAAGTAAGAAATGAACTCAGTAAAGTTGTAGGATACAAAATTAATGCCCAGCAATGGGTAGCATTTCTATACACTAATAACGAAGGAACAGAAAGCGAAATTTAGAAAATAATTCAATTTACTATTGGACCAAAAAGAAAAAAATACCTAAGAATAAACTTAACCCAGGAGGTGAGGCACGTGTACTTTGCAAACTAGAAGAAATGGAAGAGGATGTAAACAAATGGAAAGATACTCCATGCTCACAGATTGAGAGAATACTGTTAGAATGTCCATATTATGTGAGGCAAGCTACAGATTCAATGCAATCCCTATCAAAATACCAACAGCATTTTTCACAGAACTAGAATAAATCATAGTAAAATGTGTATGGAACCGCAAAAGACCTTGAATATCGAAAGCAATCTTGAGAAAGAAGAACAAAGCTGAAGCTATCGTAAGTCCAGATTTCAAGATATACTACAAAGCATTAGCAGTCAAAACATTATCTCTTTTAAAGAATATATAGTAAGCTACCTTTTTAGGGCACATTAACTATGTGGTAGGTTCTATGCTGTGTGCTTTGCCTCGCATATCTCTTTTAATCCTCACAATAATCCATCAGGGAAGGTACTGGCTCAGAGAGGTTAGGCAGTGTGAGCAAGGTCACACAGCTAAGAAAATGGCGGAGCCAAAACTTAAACCCAGATCTGTCTGACATCAAAACCTGGCTCTGAACCACTCTGTAAGTCCTTGTAAAGTTAAACAGGTGCTCTAATAAGTATGACTATTTTTGTTTTTGTTTTTGTTTTACCAAATAGCAGAACGTCTGGTCTGGTTGGTTTTGTGAGGCTTTAATTACAGCAACTAAAAGGAGGTTGACATATTCAGAAAGTTCTAGCTGAAGGGCTTTCTATTACTTTGTCTAGGGATTTGTTCTTCTCCCCCCTCCCTTTACTCACTCCCCAACTGAGTAGCAAGTTCTTCAAGGGGAAGGTTCTAGGCCAATTCTTATACTTCTCTGCTTTCTTTTTTTATTTTTTTTTTTAGTGTTTATTTATTTTTGAGAGAGAGAAAGAGAGAGCTGGGGAGGGGCAGAAAGAGGGAAACACAGAATCCGAATCAGGGTCCAGGCTCTGAGCTGTCAGCACAGAGCCCAGTGCGGGGCTGGAACTCGTGAACCGCAAGGTCATGATCTGAGCTGAAGTCACACACTTAACCAACTGAGTCACCCAGGTGCCCCATACTTCTCTGCTTTCTTTTGCCTCCAGAGTGCCACACACATAGTAGGTGCTCAATAAATATTGACTGACTGATGAATGATTGAATGCTCCCATCAATGGTTCCTGCATCGTTCCAAGACCCTTTCTTAATGTGAAGCAAACAGGTTAGAACATTCAAGATGTCTGTTACCTTAACCTAGCTGCTTGAACTGAGATGACTTTTTAAACATTTTTTAAATGTTTATTTACTTTTGAGAGAGAGAGAGAGACCGACCAGGGAAAGGGCAGAGAGAGAGGGAGCAGAGGATCCGAAGCAGGCTCCAGGCTCCGAGCTGTGTGCATGGAGCCCGACACAGGGCTCAACCCCACGAACCGTGAGACCGTGACCTGAGCCAAAGTTGGACACTCAACTGACTGAGCCACCCACGTGCCCCGAGATGACTTTTTAATATTGTCTCTGCACAGGAGCTGAATGCTCTTCTTGGCACCTGGATGATTGATTTTGTTTTTCCCCTTTCCTCCAGAAGCTCTGTTCACACATGCAGCGCAGTTCACCAGACATCTTTTCAGACAATTCTTGAATTTTCTAAGGAAGCAGGCACCATATTTAAATATAGTTTCTGGAGCGTCTGGGTGGCTCAGTCGGTTGAGTGTCCAACTCTTGGTTTTGCCTCAGGTCATGATCCCGGGGTCGTGGGAATGAGCACTGTGTTGGGCTCTGCACTGAGCATGGAGCCTGCTTGGGATTCTCTCTCCCTCTCCCCCTGCCCCTCTCCCGCTCACTCTCTCTCTCTCTCTCAAAAAATAAAAAGAATTTAAAAAATATAAATAGGGACACCTGGGTAGCTCGGTCGGTCGAGCGTCTGACTTCAGCTCAGGTAATGATCTCGCAGTTCATGAATTCGAGCCCCACGTCGGGGTCCAGGCTGACAGCTCGGAGTCTGGAACCTGCTTCGGATTCTGTGTCTCCCTCTCTCTCTGCCCCTCCCCCACTCACAGTCTGTGTCTCTCTCTCTCTCAAAAATGAATAAACATTAAAAGATAAATAAATAAATAAAGTTCCTAGTTAATTCTGCTTCCCAATGACTGCATCTCAGATGTTTATTGTGGAATGAGATGGGATAGCAAAAATAAAAATACATTCTGGTCAGCTTCACAAAAACTTCTAATTTGGTCTAGAAGATAAAGTGGAAACATGCAGCACGGGACAAGTTAGCAGAGCCTGTCTTCCGCGCACACCATGCGATTCCCAGGATAGAAACAATAACTATCATTTTCTGGGGGCTTACTAAGCACCAGGCACATGCTGAACATCTTATGGGGCATTCACTTCACTTCATCCTTAGAAGGACACAGTGGAGGTGGGTACTGTTATTACTGCTACTTACCTTCCAGATCCGCAAGCCGCAGCTCAGGGAGTCGGAGTGGAACTCTGAAAGTCCCTTGGTAGTATGAGGGAGACCTTGGATTTAAACCCAGGGGTGTCTGATTTCAGAGCCCCTACTCCTGGCTACAATGCTCAGCAGGGGAACAGCGCTGGCTTCTCAAATGGTTTGGGGCTATTTGAGTGATGCTGACAAGAAAGCTGTTTACAGGAGGATAGAAGAAAGCCCCAAGGGTGGCCGACTCTCTTTGTCGTCCTATTTGCGGAAGAGAATTATTTCCTTTTTCATTACCTAAGGGAATCTAGCTGCGGGCAAAAAAGGCCACAGGGATCTGGTGACACCCGAGTTCCGAGTTCCAACCCCGTGGACGTGGTCTACTGTTTATCAACAGTCTGGGGCTGGCATGGAGGGCCAGTGGGGGGTGGTGAGGTGCAGAGAGGAAGGGATGGTATCTGCAGGTAGTGGCAATCTGGGTATGGGGTAGGAGACCCGGCTGCAGGAGCTGAGTTCAGTGGGGGCGCCCAAAGACAGTGGCCGCAACAGGTTACAGTCTAGACAAGCAATTGGCCTTGGTAGAAGCAGCCGTCCTCCCCAGCCTGGCCAGCTGAACCGATCAAGAACAGTGTAGGATTTATGAGTCCCAACAAGGCACTGGTAGCAAGGACTGGACTCTATTCCTTGGCGGTGGGGGGGGGGGGGGCAGGAGTGAAGGGGATGGCAGCCCAGGGAGAGAGAACTAGACAAAGCCTCTATTCCACCGGAACTGAAAGACAAGACCTGTGGCTCGCAACTGAGGCAATACTGCCCCCTAGGGGACTTTAGGAAAATTTGTGAAGTCCTTTAGTGGCCTGGAAATGGGGATGCTCGATGCCCAGGGCCATCTTGCAAAATGAAGAATAGTGATGCTGCTTTTGGGGTTAGAGTCACCAATACAATGCTCCTTTATGAGTTTGTAAAGCTATTGCATTCACGGGGATTCTATATGAAGGCACAAGCCTCAGCCTAATTCACTTGGTCTTTCAGTACATTCCTGTGTGAGCATTTACATATTTCAATCTGTGGTAGTTTATTATGGATCCTTTTCATTTCCTCTTGGAAATGGACGTTTATTGATCTTTTTTTTTTAAATTTCTGTGTGTAGACAGATTACGGTATCTATGAATTTCATTTCAGGATAGTCAGGGGCTACAACAACAACAAAAAAGATTTATTATAGGAAAGAGGTGTTGGTTCTGATAAGGTTGAAACCTATCGTGCTAGCCTGTTGGCTTCCTAAGAGCCAGGGCCATGGCTGTTTTGCTCCCATTTGGCCTAATTAACCCAGCGTCGGGTCAGAGTAGGTGCTTAGTAAATAACAGGCGAGTGGAGAATGAATAATGCATGTGTACTCAAGCACAGAGCCAGAGAGTCGAGGATCTAGGTCAGCAGAGTAGGGGGATAAAGCCAACAGGAAATGGGGGCTCTCGCTTGCCAAAAGAGGCCAGGATCCCAGTTATGAGAAGAGGGTCCTGTGCTTTTTACAGGCTTCGTGTTACAAGTCACGCTTTGGCCCGAGGCCTGAGGTCCGATGGTCCCAGTGATGGACAGAGATGTGTTCACACCCTCACTTGCTATCAACTTCGGGAGCCATAAGATCTCACCAGCTAAAGGGAAGTGTGTTACCCAGTGGGGCTCTACCTCTTTGAATTGTGTCACCCAGGCTGAGGCACAGATGACCCCAGGGAAAATGAGCCTCAAGTGTGGTCCCTACAATATGTCAATGCCTTCTACTTCCTCAGTGGGGTCTTAGGCTACATTAGCCTTCAGGCAGATCCTGTCCCCCATTTTTCTGCTACTGCTACTGTTGTTTTTTATTCTCATGATCCCCATCCCCATTAAGAATGTGTGAACCCCTTCTTTCTGGGTCCTGTCCTCAAAGGCGACTGCTCCGTATCTGATAAATGAATGGCTAAAGCTTTCAGGGCTGGTGATAAGATAGTGGGCTCCATTCTTTTTTGGGGGGGCATGGGCGGGGAAGGGAAGGAAGCACCTCTCTAATGTCAGAGGTAGAAGTGACCCTGAGCTCATCTGGTTCACTGCACAATGGAATCACTGGGCATTTTGTAGAAATACAGATACAGTGGCTCCTATAACTCTCAGAGAGTCTGATTCAGTGAGTCTGAATTGGGGCCTGGAATCTGCATGCTGATAAATATCACTGGTGATTTTGACAAGGTGCCTGGTTAGGGAACCCACTGAGACAGACCTTCTCATTTTACTGGAAGCCAACTGAGGCCCAGAGAGGGTCAGCAACTTGCCCCAGGTCACACAGCAAGTCATGGCCTGAGTTAGAGCTGGAAGTCAGGTTTCTTTCCACTGTATTGCTTCTGGGAATATCTGACATTGTGACTAGTCAGTCACTAGTTAGCGAGAGCCTTGGCATGCAGAGAAAGACCTTAAATCTCACGGCAGAGACCAGCTCCCCACCCTGCCCATAGGTAGGGGACAGGAAATGCTAAAAAGTTGTTTTACCTTTTTTGCAAGCAGTCAATTTCCTGCAGGGTTTAGAAGAGAAACAACGAAGTACACACCATGTATAGTAGGAGAATAAGAACGTGCCAATACCTTCGGCTGTGACTGTCCATGGAAAGAAGCCAAGTGAAATAATAGAGGCAATTATCTACCTATTTTGTTCGAACACTTTGACCGAAAATCTCCCGGTGACTGAGGGAAAATATGATCTTTAAAAAATGTCACTTCAAGTAGCCTGAATGACTTCAACTACCATTTTAATTCCTCTCTCCCCACTCCTGGGCGCCTGTCTCTTGTTGGGGGGAAGGGACGTGAAAACGTGGACAGTCTCAGGAAATGTAGCTGCTCCACGAGTAACTGAATGAAAACAATGCTGGATTTCTTTATTTAGAATGGACGCTTCCTAGTTTGGTTCCTAAGTGGCAAATCTGCCTGCCCTCTGCCCCCAGTGCGAGGTATTTCAGCAGAGATCAGCAGGTATTGGCCTATTTATAAGTAGTGGGGCTCCCACAGGCCACTGCACTCCTATCCCTGAGCAAGAGGTTGAGGGGCTTATTGGAAAGGGCAGGTGCCACGGCACAGACCGTTCATCTTGGTGCGGGTTGGGGAAGGTGGTTCAAGGCACCAGGGGATGAAGCGAGAGCAAGCTCAGTTGTGGATCGTTGCCATGAAAGTCCGCACCCCTGGGACCTCCAACCTCTGCCCAGCTCCGCCACCGCTGATTTGTTACGCGACCCTGAGCCAGGCTCTTTCGGTCTGTGGGCCTTGCTTCATCATCTCTAGGGACGGGGACACACTGCTTAACACATGGTGCCATTGATTGTGACAACTGGCCCTGCCGTCAGAAAAAAATAAAGCAGAATGTCTGGCTCACTCCTTATTCCAAAATAGATTCCATCTGAGTCCAGGATTTAGATTTTAAAAACAGAAATCGCCGAAAGATCGGAAGAACGCACAGGAGGATATTTTTTAAGTATCGAGGGAGGAAGTCTTTGCAAGGCAAGAAGAGACCCTAGGAGCTATAAAGGAGAAGCATGACAGATATGACGACGCAAAAACTGAACCACTTCAGCGGGCGAAAGTTACCTCAGGCAAAGCTGCAAAGGCAAGCCAGGATAAAGTCACACACAGAAGGCAGACAGAGGTTTACTATTCATAATATCTTAAGAGCTCCATTATAGGAAGTGCAACTGTTTTCTTTGTAGCACTCACTGTGATCCGCTCTACTCACATGAAAGCTGAATGTTGGCTTATTCACCACTGTATTCCTAGAGCTAGGGCCACGTCTGGCACACAGTAGGTGTTCAATAAACACGTGTTGAAGGAATGAAAGCATGAGCTTCTGGCGGTCAGTGAGGACGCGACGAACAAGGCCACGAGGGATACGGTCAGAGCATAGTGAACAGGCAATTCGCAGGCGAGACACAAAGGACTTAGGCCGGATGAAAATGTTCACAACCTCAGTGATAATTAAGTACTAATGATAATGCAAATTAAAACAGCATTTCGGCAATCGAAATGTCACTTCTCACCTTTCGGGTTGGCAAAAATTTAGAAGGTTGCTAAAACCCTGCGTTTGTGAGACTATGGTGAAACAGGCACGCGGATCCGTTCTTGGGGCACGTCTAAATAAGCGCAATGTCTGGAGAGCCACTTGAAATATTGTTAGACCCAGCAAAGTTTTCTTTTAAGGAGTTTATCCTTTTGAAACGTTCTGCGTCTGGGGTTCATTTAGACCTTGTTCGTAGAGAGCAAAAAACTGGAAAGAACTTCAATGGCCTCCGTGCCGCACTGGTTGGATAAGTGATAGTACATCGAAATAATGGCATACGAGCGGGCACCTGGGTGGCTCAGTCAGTTGAGTGTCCGACTTCAGCTCAGGTCATGATCTCGCAGTTTGTGAGCTCGAGCCCCGCATCGGGCTCCGTGCTGATAGCTCTGAGCCTGGAGCCTGCTTCAGATTGTGTCCCCAGCTCCTTCTGCCCCTGCCCCGCTCTCTCTCTCTCTCTCTCTCTCTCTCCCCAAAATAAATAAACGTTACAAAAAAAACAACAATGGCATATGAAGTTTCACTGCGCTAATGATTAAGAAGTGGGTTCTGTTGCCACACTGGGTAGGCTTGACTTCTTGCTGTAGCCTTTGTAAGCTGTGTGACCTTGCTTAAGTTTCTAAACCTCAGGGTGCCTCTATTTTCTCATCTGTAAAATGGGAAAAATAATCACACCTTCTTGGTGAAGTTGTGAGGAGTACTGAAGCTAATCCAAATGAAATAGCACAGTAGCCGGCACAGAGTATTCAATGTAGCAACGATGTTTCCAATATAGTATGGCAGCAAAAGCAAGCTGCAGAAGAATTAGTATAGTCGGATCTGATTTCTGTTAAGGGTATTATATATTATACATAGGAAAAAAATCTGGAAGAATAGACAGAGTGTCAACAGTGGTTACCTCTGGGGGAGGCAGATTTTCACTTTGGTAATGATTAGAATTGTTTGAAACAAGCATGTGTTACTTTTATAATAAACAAAAGATGTAAAGGGGAAAAAAGCTCCATTTGGAAGTCTGAGGACAGTTAATCCCCCCAAGCCTCACAACCCCCCCCCCCCCCCCCTCATTGGCTACAGCCCAAACGTGAGTCGCCCTGCCGGTCATCTGTCCTCTCCCATAGCATCCCCATCCATTCTCCTCTTTGCTCCCATTCCCCCCTACCCCTGACTCATCTGTCTCCCTACTACTGCCCTCTCCTATCCTTCTTCGCACCCTCTGGAATCTCCCCCCCCACCCCCCCCGCCCCCGGCCTCGCGGGGAAACAATCCCCAGGACAGGGTTCTCTACCTTGGCGCCTGCGAGTGCTGAAACCGGTCTCCACGGAAGGGCTCACGGCTTTGCCTGCTGCGCCCTCTAGTGGACAGTTCTCACGCCGCAGGCACCCCAGGGCTGGGAGGTGGGGTCTGTGCTCTCGCTTCCCCTGTTTGCTTCCAGACCGTTACTCCTCCGCCTTCAGCCAAGAACTCCTCCTTCACATGCCATTTGGCTACAGCACCCTCTTCTCTCCTCTCCTCATCGACCCTTCTTCTTCACCACCCCCTCCTGGCCAAACCACCCTCCCTCACCCTTGCAACGAAGAGTTCGACATCTGGCTCACTGTCTTCTTCTTCACCCCAAGTCCTGGCATCATTCTGGGTGAGTTTGACATCCATGATCCATGTGCAGGACACACCCCCGTTCTAACGGTACCATAATCCCATCATTGGTCAGACCTGTTCCATCTCAGCACCCCCTGCCACCCATATCCCGTCCACTGACCCCTAAAGCTCATCCTTTTTACCCCAGGACGATCTCTGGACTCTCGAGCCCCCCTTCATTCTCCCACCCAGTCAGCGGCTCCCACCTCACTCCTTTTCCTATCCATCCTTGAAACTGATGATGATAATGATGATGATGATGATGATGATGATGATAAACATAATAATGAATATGTATGTGCCAGGCACGTCTTATACCATCGCTTCAATAATCTCCTGTAATTCTCAAAGTAAGTTTATGAGACAGGTACTGTTTGTTGTCTTTTCTTTTCTTTTTCTTTTTCTTTTTTTTTTTTTTTACTGAGTTGACTGGGGCTCAGAGGGGTTGAGTGACTTACCCAGAGTCCCACAGCAAGTACTGGACAGAGATGAGATTTGAAGCCAGCTCTGTTTGCCTAACTCCTGGAATGTAGACTTCAGGATCTTGCCTGTATCCGAAACTCCCTTGCCCCGTGTCTTTCTGACACATCCACTAGGCAAAAACCCAAGCCTGGATAAATTTAACTGACAGCCTCCTCCTCTGTGCTTACACCCAGATGGAGGAACACTGCTGGAGAAAATCCCATCACTTTGTTGATTAGTCCTACTCGAAAGTCATAGTTTCCAACCTCAGCTGGGCCCTCGACTCAGCTAAACAACCCTTCTAACTTTCAAACTTTCTCCACTGCCCTCTGGAGTCAGACTGTCTGGGTTAGAGTCCTGCCTCGGCCACCTCCATGCTCCATTCCGTGCCTGCCTTTAAGGAAGGGTGAGGTGGAAGGAAAGGGAATGAGGGGGAAGGGGAAGTAACATGTGTCGAGTGTCTCCCGGGCAGCAGCCACTATGCCAGGCGTTTTGCATGCAGTGTCTCGTGGAATCTTCCCAACAGCTCCACCGGGAAGATGCTCTGGTTATTCTCGCTGTACAGAGGAGGAGAGAGACTAAGGCACAGAGAGGTTAAGTCACCTACTAAGGTGACGCAGCGTGTAAGTGGAGAAGCCCTCTCATTCATTTACACCCTCCTTATCTTGATCGATTGCTGTGACAGCCTGCTAAGTGGTCCCCCTGTTACCTGTCTCATGTCCTCTCATCTACCCTCCGCTCTGTGGCTGGGGCAGTCTTTCTAAGATGTACATCTGTCTGACTGTGCTACTACCCTGCTGAAAATCCTTCCGAAGTTCCCCCACAGTCTTCAGAACGAAACCGAAACCTTTCGTCTTGATGATTTGACCCCCTCCTCCTTCCTTTCTTGCTGCGTCCACTGTCATCTGCCTATGATCCAGCCACTCTGAGCTATTTTTGGCTAGCTGATGACACCTTGTTTTTCTCTGACTTCATGCCTTTGTATACGTTCTGCCTGGTCTCCCCTGCCCCCCGCACCCCTTACCTGCCCACCTTTAGGTGGATGCTCCTTTCACTGCGTTCATGTATTGATCCTAGTGCACTGTAACTTCCTGCTGGCTTGTCTGTTTGCCCCACTAAACTGGGAGCTGCTCGAGGGCGAGGACTGTGACTTAGTCATCTCCATCCCGTACTCCCCAGGGCATAGCACCAGAGCCTGGTGAAATCCATGTTTGTCGAATGACTGACTGACTGACTGACCGAAGGAATGAATGAATGGAGTGAATGAGGGAGAAAAAAGCCCTCACTTGGAAAGTTTAGTGACATGAGCTGTATGGTATCTGGTTCTTGGCTGAAGCTGCTACAGTTTTTTCCTATGACTACAGTGCTGTAAAAATATGTCTGCACGTGGATAAAGACTGGAAGAGAACTTTCCACACAAAATTAAGACTTGTGTTAGAGTTGGTGAGTTGATGGATGCTTTTTTTTTCCCTTTTTCAAAATGTTCTTTGGTGCTGCTTTCTGAATGTTTTGGCAATGTAGCAGACATTGTAGAAATAGAATCTGCGGCTCCCATGGAGGAATCGACAACCAATGTGTATCGATGCCCAGCGGACCCTGCTGGGGTTCTGGGTGCTGTGGGGAGGGTGGTGGGTAGAAGCGACTCATTCTGACTCAGGTTCACATGGCCAGGAGTCTTGCCAATTCAGTTGGATTTGCTGGAATAAAATGAGAACTTTCAAGAATTTTCCAAGCTCCTGGGTTGAGGTATTTTTTTTTCTCCCAAAGCTGGGCAGCAAACAAAGATGGCTTTTGTTTGCAGTAAAATACTCATTCCTTCGATGTTGTCCTGCAAAGTGACTTCTGCAGCTTTGGGGTGGCGGGGTGTGTGTGTGTGGGGGGAGTCAGATCTGCTGAGTGGGGAAACTGATTGCCCATGCTTGCGTTGTTTAGAAATGACCAAACATGTTTCCCCTTTCTGGTTCTTGAATACGATGTTTAGGAATTTCATTGGCAAAACGATGAAATCGTTCCTTTACTGCGGTAGAATTTCAAAAACTACATGTCGTGTGTTAACCCAGAAGAGGCAAAAAAAAAAAAAAAAAAGGGAAATAGCACTCTCCAAGATTCAAATGATGAGTACCCTGCCTCTGCATCCATGACTTGGGAGCTATCTCATTTAAATGTTGCAATAGGCTTTGGAGGAAGCACCGTTGCTATCCCCACATTAGACATGGCAAAAGCGAGGTTCAGAGACACTCAGCTCTGAGATCATGCGCCTGGGGTTGGAAGCAGACTTCAGCTGTCGCCATGGGCAAACTCTAACCATTTGGCTACCTTGCCTCTAGGCCAGTCTTGCTAACGGAGGGACAGAGGTGTGCATTTATTTTTATTTAACAAGCAGTCGTAGAGTGCACAGGGAGGTTAAGACACAGGCAGGCTAGTACGAGACAGAGCCAGAGTTACAGTCCAGGCAGCCATGTTCTGGTGTCGGGCTCTTAGCCTTGACCCTTGCCGGACAATATACTATTCTTTGTGCCCTGTCTGCACAGCTCTGGCTCAGACACACTGAAGACGAGGGCTTCTTTTCATAGTTTCAAAACGGGTTTGTGCTTTTTGGAGTATGTTTCCTCCAGAAAGCCCTGTGTTCTTCTCTCAGTGGGCTTGCAGAGCTGAGGGCACAAACACATACCTCTATCCTTCCCTAGCAAGGCTAATGTAGAGACAGGGTATTCCAGTGGTTAGGGCTTGCCTATGGCACCGGCTGAACTGTGCTTTGAAGCCCAGTCTCATGATTTTGAATGTTTATTTATTTTGAGAGAGAGAGAGAGAGGGAGAGAGAGAGAGAGAGCAGGGGAGGGGTAGAGAGAGGGAGAGAGGGAAAGAATGCCAAGCAGGCTCCACACTGTCAGCATAGAGCCCAGCATGGGGGCTCGATCCCACGAACTGTGAGATCATGCCCTGAGCCGAAACCAAGAGCCGGACGCTCAACCGACTGCGCCACCCAGGGGCCCCAAGCCTCATGATTTTGGAGCTGACCGTGTCTGAACCTCAGTTTTACTGTCTCTGCTACAGGAGAAGGGAGCTTTCTCCTGACACCTTCATTTGCTCGCCATTTTTGGTGTTTGGGGGAGAGGTGGGTTTCCTCAACAGCTGGGCCCTGGGTGGGTGAGGGCTTTTGGCATGTCCCTTCAGGAATCAAACCCACTTGTTCTCATTGGGCACAGACATCAGGATAACACCCTTCGAAGGCAATCCGCTCAGAGTCGCCAGGAGCAGAGAGAGCGTTCTGCCCTACCCAACTCGTCCCCCCTCCCCGTCCCCACCACTCGCTATCTGTCTTCACCCCCAGGCTCCCATTCCCCAGAGCCACTGAGACAATGGCGGCCTGGCTGCTCAGCTCCGAGGGAGGAGGTGTCGAAGGGGCAGAGGCCCAACCCACCAGCTTGAAAGCTTCGTTTGACAGGGGAGGAGGCACATCTGGTTTGGGTTTTCAATTCAATTCAACAAGGATTTATTGTGGGCCTGCCAGCTGCAGAGGTTCTGGGCTAGGCTAGGCAGGGAGAGATGCACAGATAAGTAAAATATTGTCTGTGCCCTTAAAGGAATTTTCTAGGTTGTAGGGCAGTGTAGACCTGAAGTGAGCAATTTTGAAGCAAGGAGCCCCGTGCCGAGTGGTTTACCTTGCGTACGTTATGTCACGTCGTTAGGAAGTGATGGATCCCCGCCTGGGACCTAGATACAACTGAGTCCCAAGCCCACTTTCTTAGCCATGACTTCACCCTGCTTCCCGGAGGTGAGGAAGGGGTTCATGATAAGTAGCACTTACTGAGCCGCATAGGCCAAGTCTTGTGTTGAGTGGGCTGCAGATACTATTATTTTATTGGCCACTTCCAATATCCCATTGAGGCAGGTTGTGATCCCCTTTTCCAGAAGAGGAAACTGAGGTTGCCTAGGGATGGGATGGAGTTGGAATTTAAACCTAGGTTATTCTAGCCCGCCAGCCTATAGCATAAAAGAGCCAGGCCCAGGGGCGCCTGGGTAGCTCAGTCAGTTGAGCATCTGACTTCGGCTGGGGTCATGATCTCGTGGTCCGTGAGTTCGAGCCCCCCATCGGGCTCTGTGCTGACAGCTCGGAGCCTGGAGCCTGCTTCGGATTCTGTGTCTCCCTCACTCCCTGCCCCTCCCCTGCTCGCACTCTGTCTTTCTCTGTCTCTGTCTCTCTCTCAAAAATAAATACACATTAACAAAATTCAAAAAAGAAGCAGGCACAGGGTGCCATGAGGGTTTGGGGGTGAGGCAAGAATTGTACCTGGGGTGGTGCATTGCCATGGCAGAGATGGCATTTGGATTTAACCTTGAAGGGCGAGTTGGGCTTTTGATGGGTAGACCTGGGAGAGGGGACTTCCCAGTCAGGAGGAATCTTATGAGCAGAGAGCTGAACTGTGGGGGATTTGGAGCGAGAAGCCTGCAAGTTTGTCCAGTCCGTGGGCAGGTACCCCTGGGGTGTAGGGGGAGCAACGGGAAGAAAAGCGGATGCCCCTGAGGGCTTTTACATTTTCATCAGGTGGAACTTCTTGTGTTTCAATTAAGAGCAGGTAACTCTCCCCGAAAGGCATTTCAAACCATACTGTCACAGTAACTCAGGAGGAAGAGCTCGTGTGTGTGCCGAGAGCCGTGGGGGGACAGAAAAGAAAGCACCGTGGTCCTCGAATGTGCGCTGAGGGCCCCCGTGTGGTTGGGGAGACGAGATACACACACAGGAAATAGCAGCAGCCAGCCCAGGCAGTTTGATATCGGGGCCAAATGAGATTTCCCAACGGTCAGATTTCCAGGAACACGAAGATGGGGAGCGGAGAAGGGGGGAGGTGCTGGGAGGGGCTGCCTGGGGACGCTTCACCAGGAGACTGGGGTTGGGCTTTGAGGGGTACTTTAATAGGCGTGGATGAAGAGGAGGGCAGGCAAGCTGAAGACCAGGTAGAACTACCAGTGTGGCCCGCACAAAGGGCCCTGCACAGGCCTCCCTTCCCACGCAGACCCTGCGGCCCCCATCCACGTCTCGACCTCTGGGAGTCTATTAGGGAAGGTGCTTCTGTATGGGGTCAGAGACAGCCTGTGGGTGCTGGGAAACAGGGCTGGGCACCCGATATTCCTGACCTTCCAATTTTCTACATTGAGCCTCGATTCCTGGCAGCTCCCCCGGCTGCTGAATTGTATGTGGATGTGTGAGCGGTATTTTAAATTAAGCGGTGAGTGCTTTCAGCTCATCGTAAACATGCTAAAAAGCTGCAGCCACGGCCTGAGCCCACCCCCGCCCGGTACATTCAGGCGGCAGCTGGGGCCACTCGACCCCACACCGTAATGTGCGTTGCCTATGACTCACCGATGAAAAAGACTGTATGTTTCAGTCCTCCTGGGTAGCCGATCCCTAGTCCTGGTGGGAACTCCCAGTCCGAATTGGAAGGCAAAAGGCCTCAGCCTCGCCCTACTGACTGAGAATCTTACAACCTATGGAGCGCCTACTATGTGCAGGGCATTGTGGGTAAATCTGTCAATCTCTCTGGGTTCTCTATTCCTCATCTTCAAAATGCACGTAATGACCCTGCTTGCTCTCCCTCCCTACCAGGGCTGTATGTCTCAGCCACGATGTCCTTTCGATTTCTGGAGTGTTCTCAAAGCCTTTGCCTGCCCCTGGGCCTTTGAACGGGCTGTTCCTTCTGCCTGGACTGCCTTTGCACTTGTGCTTTTGACTTGGGAGGCTTCTTAACCTTTCAGTCTCAATTTCAATGTTACCCCCTGAGATGAGACTTCCCTGACCACCTTAGTCCCCTTCTGACCCTCCCTAAGATTCCTTTTATTGGCAGTGCTTCCTTAACCACACTTACCTCTCCGGGTAATTATGTCTGTTTATATTTGTCTGTTTATTATCTGTCTTTCCTATGGGAATGTAAACTCCAAGAGGACAGGGACCTTGCCTTTATGGGTCGACAATGCGTCCCTTTTGTCCGGACGGGTGCCTGGCGCACAGTAGGCTGACATAAACGAAACCATCTGGGAAATATTTTCTCCCTGGGGTCCTTGCCAGACATATGGTTACTGAGGGAAAAATCATGACAGAACTGTGTCATTCCAAATGGAAAAAAAAAAAATCAGGCTAATGGGAGGAGCTTGTTGAGAGCAGTTCTGTTTTAGAAACCAGACCCTAGAGTCCCATCCCCAAACATAGAGTGTTAGGAAAATCAAACAAGGAAGAGAAAGCATGAAAAAAAATAAGTAAAACTTTTCACTGGGTGCTTACTATGTGCCAGGGGCTATTCTTAGTGTCCTACACAGTTTATCGAATTGAATTCTCATAATAGCCCAATGACATCAATTCTATTATTAGCCCCATTTTACAGATGAGGGGATTGAGGCTCTGAGATGTTAAGCGAAGAGCCCAAGGTCACACAGCTAGTGAGAGGCAGAACCAAAAGGTGAACCCAAGGCAGCCTGAATCTGAGACCGAGCAGTAACTAAACTATGCCCCCCCCGTGGCCCCCATGACACCCTGCGGTCCCTGAGCATACTTCTCTTGAAGCACTAGTCACCCGGTGGGTGCAGGAGCTTGTTTATTTGTCTATCCTTCTCACTAGACTGTGAGCTTTTCAAATGCAAGCACTGGGTTGTCTTCATTTTTGCTTCCCCTGTGCCTAGCATAGAGCCTGTCCCGGAACAGGTACCAATCAATATTTGTTGACTGAATCAAGGAGGGAGGAGGGAGTGAATCCATGCTCCTTTATATAGGCTTGTGTTTATTTCCCTGGGTTATATTAAAATGTAGCAGCGGAAACAAGGGTATCCTGGAGCAAGGGGTCCCTCTCACCATGGGGGACAAGGAGGAGCAGCTCTGGAAAAACCAGGGCAGTCTCTAGAGCGAGGCGCTCCATTCGAAGGGTTTCATTTTGTCGTCAATGTAAAAAAAAAAAAAAAAGTAGCTGGACATGTTTAGGACTTAAACAAACTTTCAGTGTTCAAATCCCATCTCAAATCCTTTGCAGAAGGAGGCAGGGTGTGGGGGAGGAGGAGGGGGGAGTTATAAATAAACAAATACCCACAAACCGGCTGGTTTTTTAAACAGAATTTGCTTCAATCAGCACTGCGCCACATTTTCCCAACTGGCCTCCGTCATGAGAACAAGTGGGAACTTTCATACTGAATGGCTTTATTTTTTTTCCAACCAGATGAATGGCAGGAGTTTTGGCTCTGGAGGCAGGTTTCAAATCCTCGGCACACAGTTTGCTGCCCTACTGTGCCCCGTCTATCACACACGCAGCGCCCTGTACAACATACCCAGTCATCACATCTGCTGCTTCAGCCCTCCAAAATAATTGGGTCATTGTTTTATTACACCAGCGAGAGAGCTGCAAGCCTGTTAGGATTATGTCATTGACATTTGCGTGAAAAGGCGATCATGATACGCTGGTCATTTCACACAGCTGGGAATGCAACCGTGTTGTCCTTGTTTGAGGTTCTTATCCGACCCCTCTGACTTCGTTTCACAGCCCCATCAGCGTAAATGGATCGCTCTGATCAATGTCACCTTTCAAACGTTTTCTAGCCCTTCAAAGGACCATGCAGGATCTAACTGTTTTCAGGCACTTGGACTTTTCTGCTTGTAGGCACAGTGGTCTGAAGGTGAGAGATGTACACTAGAGTGTAGTGGCAGGATGCTGTAATACAGTTGCATTTGTTCGCTAACTGCTAATCAGAGCCAAGGACAGTTTTTGGCTCAGGAACAAACGAGGGCTAATGTTGTCTGTGGGGGAAGACTAGACGGTTTATGAATCAGAGTTCCGTAGCGACTTCTATTGTGCATTCGTTTCAGTAGGACCTGTGCTTTGATTGAAACTGTCAGTATGCTTAAGCTTGGGTCTCTGCTAATGAAATTCGAGCGTATTTGCTTTTATCAACAGGTATTAAAGATGGCAGAGCATCTTAGTTCCAAACAAGGAAATGATTCGCATCGATTATAGAAGTATGAACAGAGCTCAAGTTCATGTGCCAATTTTTCCGCTGGCATGTGGCCGTTAATATACTCTTTGAAGGAATGGGCTGCAGACACCTGTCTAGCCCTCTTTTTAAATTTATTTTTAAGTCGTCTCTGCACCCAATGTGGGGCTTGAACTCACAACCCTGAGATCAAGAGTCACGTGCTCCACTGCCAGAGCCAGCCAGGTGCCTCCTGTCTATCCCTCTTCTGGTCCCAGTCCCTATCAAACCAGCCCTTACCGGCCACCTTGAGGTGTGACAGGCAGAGCCAGCCCCAAAAGGAAGTCAGCGGAAGAGACAGACAGGCTTAGATGCAAATCTTCTAATCCCAACCACCATGACTACAAAGAACTGAGGTTCCTGAATTTTTCTTGGGATCCGATTCCAACTCCCTTGCCTCCTGGCCGCTTTGGTATTTGTGCTCTTCCCGGCTCCTGCTTTTGATCTGTCTTCTCTTTATGGGTGCAGCTTCTCTTTCTGTAAAATGGGTTTCCCAGTGGGACCAAATGAGAGAACATACCCAGACCTGGCATGGTGCCCAGCAGACAGTAAGTGCTCAACAAATGGTAGTTGCCATCCACTGTTTCCTGCCCAGCTTTCTTCAGCTTCTGTTCTCCCCAGTAATGGCCCTGGACCGGAACCTGTTCCCTCCTCGGACTGGCAAGCCTGGTCACCCGCCCCTCAGATGAGCTGGGCTTCCTTCTCTGGCAGCCTTCTGTTGTCACTACCTGTTGCCATGTGGCACTCACTATAACCAGAGGCGGACCTCTGCCAGTTGCTGACATTAGCCTATTGAATTCTGGCAGGGAAGAAGTTTGCAGGCAGGAATTTGCATGTCTGGGCCAGATACCAGACCAGGAGGCAAAGCCATATTTACCTGCCCTCCCCAGTCGTGAGCAAGTCACCCACATTCTGGTTAAAACCAGATGTTTCACACTCATGACTGCAATGCCACATGTCACACAGCGGCTTGCAAGGAACACGGAGTGGTTTTCACATCAGAAGTGTAACCTGCATGTCACTTCTCAGATTTCGGAAAAGCAGCTACCGTACCTGGGAACTTTTCCCTTGAAAATGACCATGTTGTCGGGTGTCTTGTAGGGACTTTCATGTGGAAGCCCCGGGAGCACTCCCATGCTCTTTCCAAGGGGGTCTCTGACTGCTTTAATTTGCAGGGAGGTAAAATATTGGCGAAGATAAGAGATCTCCCCCAAACTCACCTGCCCTTTGAAAATGCTCTTCAGTTGCCTTGGCAAACAGCCAACCCAAACACTAAAAAAAGAGAAAAAGTCAGGGAATGCTGGAATCCTGAATGCTAATCTCCGTGCATGTCTAAACAAGGATGGGGGTGGTTGCAAGGTGGGGAGGGGGACAACAGAAAGAGGAAAAAAAGGCAGCTTTTGCATCCTAGGCAGGGAGCTGATTGTCCTCCATCGTGTTTGGTCTCTCCTCTACTCATAAAGAGGAGGGGGGACATCGTGATACCAGACTTCTCTGCTAGGGTCCGCTGCTCACCTTGAGAGGTTGTCCCGTCTGGCAGGCCACACCAGGGTCAAGAGCGAAGCATCAGCCCAGTGAGGTCACTACCATGATTAGTTCACAAGCCCTTTGACTTAGTTATTGGTGCATCTGTTTCTACCCGTTTGGGAGGAGGCGACATGATCAAGTACACTGTATGTGTTGGAATTGTCCTTTTCAGCCCTTAGTCACATTCTGTTTTTTACAGTTTATTTTTGTTTGTTTTGAGAGAGAGAGAGTGAGAGTGGGGGAGGGGCAGAGAGAGGAGAGAGAATCCCAAGCAGGCTCTGCACTCAGCGCAGAGCCCGATGTGGGGCTCAAACTCATGAACGGTGAGATCGTGATTTGAGCCGAAACCGAGATTTTTGGATACTCAACTGACTGAGCCACCCAGGCTCCCCTTTTTATTTATTTTTAGTTTTTTAAACCTTATTTATTTATTTTGAGAGACAGGGGAGGAGCAGAGAGAGAGGGAGTGAGAGAGAACCCCAAGCAGGCTCCATGCTCTCAGCGCGGAGCCTGATGCCGGGCTGGAACTCACGAACCCTGAGATCATGACCTGAGCAGAAGTCAAGAGTCGGATGCTTAACCGCCTGAGCCACCCAGGTACCCCAACCCTGAGTCACATTCTGAAGGACTCTCTGAGCTCCAGCAACTGGGTGGGTATATGCGGCGAAACAGCGGCTTCCTTCTACGCATTCACAGAGAGTGGCTTGTTCTGACAGTATTCGTTTCCCAGTGTTTCCAACATTACATATGACATGGTAAGAGACAGGGCCGTTAAGTATTTAACCCGCTCCTATTAGGAGTCATCGCTTCCTCTTCCAGATCTGCGAGGTAGGCTTCCCGTACCATAGCTCATCTCCTCCTTACCACCAAGCTGCGAGGCGGGTACCGTCATTATCTCAGTTTCACTAGCGAGGAGACGAGGACTCAGGGAGCAGAATGCAAGGCCACACAATGGACACGCGGGCAGCTGGGATTCAAACCCAGTCTCATCTAGTCCACCTGCATGTACTTCCTCCACGTAGCATAGTTTGGGCCCCGCATAGCCCTTAAGAACGGAATTAATCCTTAGATTATCCTGCTCCACATTTTGCTGACAGCTACTGTTACTACTGCTATATTTTACTACTGGTACTGAGGCTGCTATTATTATTATTAATACTATCCTGATTTGTTTAGCCCTGCATGTTCCCCAGCACCAGTAGGTGCTTTGTATCCAGCCGGCAGCTGCAGAGTTCAAACCTAGGCCTGTATGCGTCTGATGTACCTGTGTCACTTTTCTGTACAGCATGCAATGCAACACAGCAAATGTAAGACGTTCACGATTTGGGGAGGTTATCGACTGTGGCTCCGCTCCCAACATTCACCCAATGTTTACCGAGCATGTACGAGACGAACAATCTATAGCTCCTGCCTTTGAGTTGCTTGTAAGACTTTCCAGGGAGACAGATAGGGAAAGCATAAATTTGAACATCTTGAATTTACCTGATGTAAAAAACAAGCATGACCTGTAGTTCATCTATCAGAGTTTGTCTAAACTGGGGTCCGTAAAGGGTTTGAAAGGGGCAGGCCTAGTTTAGTAGTGAGAATAAGGTGAGAAAAGGCTTGCCACCAGCACAGTAAACTTCCCCTTTCCTATGGCTGGGGCTCAGAGACATCAGGTAGGGGGCCCCAGGTCACACAGCTCTTCGGCGGCCAGTTGTTTTTACCGCCAGAATCCTCTCATAGCCGCTAAGTTGTATGGCCTCCCTTACCTTCTGACTGAACTCCAAGTCAAGTGTTCTCTCCCGGGTTGCCTTAAAATTGAAATTAAAATCAAGGACAATCCTGTTCAACTGAGCCAAGGGATAAACATTAGAAATATCAATTAGCAGGTAGAAATGTTGCCAGGAAGCGCTATACAAAAGCGCAGAAAGACATCCAAGGAAGTTAACAATGACGGGCGGGTGCGGCAAGGGTTGCATGTTGATGGTTAATTGGATCGCTGCCAGCCCTTACTACCTTCCTCCGCCTTCACGTGCCCGCTCCACAATTTCTCCGGCTTCTCTAGAGAGCATAGCCCACCTAGAGGCAGCCTGGGCCCTGCCACAGGAGGGCACCGGGCCAGGAACGGCGGGCCTAGAGCAGTAGAGCTCTGGGCTGGGAACCATAAATAACCACTTTAATGAAAAGCAGCTTTGGCCAACAGCCTTGCCACCTCTTGAGCGATTCCGTGACTCGTATATGGACCCAGTTCCTTGGGAAGGGCCTAGCCTCGTATCTCCAACATGATGATCATCATAGCTGCCCTTTCGTGAGCACTGACTGCGGGCCAGGCCCTGTGCTGAACACCTACATACACTCAGTTGCCCCTCACACAGCCGGAGGAGAGCAAGTGCCATTGTTTCCCCCACGTTACACAGGAGGCATGAGCCTCCAAGAGGCTAAGTAACGTGCCCGAGTTCATACAGCTGGTTGGAACTGGAATTTGAAGCCTGGAGCATCTGGTTCCCAGGCCAGAGCTCTTAATTCCTGTATTTAATGAATGTCTGTTGAAGGAATAAACAGATGAATGAATGGACAAATGTATTAATTCATTTCACTTTACTTTAACAAACATGTATTGAGTGCTCTGTGTGTGTCAGCCCCTGTGCTAGGCATTGAGGATTCAAATGTTAAACATTTAAACACAGGCACACCCCCTACGTGGTTGCTGCCTCTGAGCTCACAAAAGCACTCTCTAATGTGGCAGGATTTCTTCTGGGGGAAAGTGATTTGAGTTTTTGGAACAGCAGTGTTTTAATGACGCTATTAAATTTAACCCAAAGCGGGGCTTATGCACCGGTGAGCCAAGAGTTTCAAATGAGAGCGTGTCTTTGATTAATCATGGATTCAGCCAGAGAATGGTTACATCCAGAAACGGAGCTGCAACTCCTATCACATCAGCTAGCTGTTTTTCCATCTATCATGTCTGTCTCCTGCCGAACCCTCCCACGGTACAAAAGTTATCTGTACTCTAATGGACAATTATCCCATCTATCATCCTGCTGGTCGTGCTGATTGCTGGCAGTCTACTTGCCCACGGAGGATACTTACAAGTAGTCACGACTGATGCTGTGCTGGGAAATTGCTCATTTTTACACATTTGAAAACCACGCAGAATGAGTGTCTTTGCAGGTTCCTTTTTTTAGCTGCATTTGTTTTCCTGGTTATATAAGAGCAGGTTATGAATTCTTTACGTGCGTGTTTCACACGGCCTCAGAATATTTCAAAAACCCTCTAGGCAGCAGCCGTGCAAAGGTTAAAGTGACAAATAAGCGAAATAAACACACCTGGGGCTCAGGTGGCTGGTCATCATGGCAGGGTGATCCCCATCTTCGTTTTCCTTTCCAGGTGTTTTGAAGAGAATCCCAGGCTGATTAGGGTCAAGGTGAGGACTCATGGTACTGAAAGAAGGGGTGAAGTGGACAGTGAGCGATGCCCTGTTGAATTCCCCGACGCTATGCCTATGAGATTTGAGGCCAGGTATGCTTCCCTACCCCCTTCCCACCCCAAGTCCTGTAACACATCTAACATTTGATCACGGCAAGCAACGTGGCCAGTACAATCGGAGTCACCAGTTGCCCCGGGCAAAAACCCAAGAGTTGTCCTTCCCACATCCTTATTCACCTTTATCCCCAGCCAGTCACTAAGCTCCTAAGTCTTCTTCCTAAGCATTCCTCAGATTTGACCCTTTTTCTCCATCCCTCCTGCCACTGCTTTGGTTTAGGACCCTGTCACTGTCTTCTCTTGCCTTGGTTCCTTCGACAGCTTCCTGTGTTTCATGTCTCATCCCTCCTTCTGTGACCATTCTCCCGAAAGTGGTCTGAGTGAGCTAAGATGCAAATCAGATCATTTGACTCACACACACACACACACACACACACACACACCCTTAAGTGTAAGCGGCTTCACAGTAGAGACCAGAGGCTCTCTGGGGCCAGTGGCAACAGAATTCCTGAGAACTCATTAGAGTAGGTACTTATTAGAGACCTATTGAGTCAGAAACTCTGGGGGTACTCACCCAGCTTGTGTTTCACAAGCCTTGCAGGTGATTCTGATGATTGCTCAAATTTGAGAACTCCCACCCTACCGTCATGGTTTCGAATAAACTGGAGGAGCTTTTAAAGATTACAATGCCTCTCCCACAGACTAATTAAGTCTGAGTCCCTGGGGGTGGGATCTAGTCATCAGAGTTTTTTTGAAGTTCTCCAGGCGATCCCAATGTGCACGCAAGGCTGAGAACTACTGCTCTATAGGATGAAGTCCCAACTCCTTAGCCTGGCATTTATAACCTATCTTCTTGGTCACATCTTTCCGTGCTCCTATGGAAGAAGCTCACACTGCGATTGACTCATAGGGAATCATTTACAACTCTCTGAGACCACAGATAGTCTCTTAACCTCTGTGCATTGGCAACATCTCTCCCACCAGCTGGTCCTCCCCTCTTTCCCGCTCCTCACCTAATGAACATCTTCTCATTGACCCCGCATAGCTCAGAAGACGCCTCTGTGGAAGAGACTTCCCTGACCTTTTCCACAGCATCTATAGCATAGCACTTCGCCACATCGTCTTGTTATGCTCTACGTGGTTGTCTGCCTCTGCACCCTAAAACCTGATCTGATCCTAGCCCTCAGTGCGTGGGGCTGTCGTGGTCTGTTTCCTCCACTGCCTCCATCGCCGTGAGCAGCTCGAGGTCGGGGGTGGAGTCTTGGGCATTCCTGAATCTCAGCCCCTAACACAATGCCCAGCACGTGTCTGGCGCTCAGTGAACATCTGTAGAATGGACAACTAAATAAAGTGAAGGCTCCTTTCTTCTCCATGCTTTCTGCCACCATTCCTGTCCGGGTCCCCCATTGCTTTATTGCAAGAGTCTCCTGATTAACCCCCACCTCTCCTTTCTCCGGTCCGTCTGTACCTCATCCACCGTGTGGTTTTCTAAAACTCCAGGCACTATTACTTGTCCGGTAGTCAAACACGTCCAGTGATTCCACATTGTCCGCAGAGCAAATGGCAAAGTAGCATTCAAGGTCCTTCCCAAGAGTGCCCCTGCTTTTCCGGCTATACTGCACCCCCACCCCGCTCCCCTATATAGGACTGGCTACAACATTTGTGGGCCCTGGTGCAAAGTGGAGCCCTGTGTTCAAAAGTTATTAAGACTTTCAAGACAGTGACAGCCGTGCATTAAACGAAGCACGGGGCCCTTGTGAGTGCCAGGTCCTGTGTGACTGCACAGACCTGTCCCTGCATGTATCTGGCATGCTGGCCAGATGAACTCAGTGTTCCCTGAAAGGCTCTGTAGGGTCATTTTCTCTGCGATGTTGGTCAGGCTGTGCCTAGTCGCCTCTACCCCGCTCACCAGTCCAAACCTCCTCTTCCCCATTGATCCATTTCTTCTCTGTCCTCCAAGGATCTATCCCAGCCTTACCTCCTATCATGCCAGACCATAGTACTTTCCACCACACAGACTGATATCAATGGTTATTTTTATAGGTGCATGTTGTGTTCGTCTTCGTAGTTCATACGGACCCAGCACAGTGCTTCATACCCATTCTTTGATTGACTTAGGGGTAAACAAAATGCCTCAGCCCCGGTAACCGAGTTTGCTGAAAGGATACGAGACTCTGAGGACCTGACTTGAATCCCTCATTATTAGCTGTGTGACACTGAAGGAGTCACTTTCTTCTGTGAGCCCTAGCTTTGCCCTCTATAAAAAAAAATGATACTTTTTCTAACTATTTTCTGCCGGTATCTTGTTATTTGCTAATATTTTCAAAGTCTTCTGCCTTTTTTAAAAAAATATGTCTAAAAGTTAAAGAAAAAGTTCTATCACAAAATCACCACCTCTGAATCTGTGAGGATTTCATACTGGTTTTGTCGTTTCTGGCTTCATTGTGCGCTTTGTAATTTTGGATTATGAGTTCATGTTCAGCCGCACTTTATCCGTGGTAATCCAATGAGAACTGACGGAGGGTGTGTTCCTTTAGGGAGGATTTGCTATTGGCTTCTTCCAGGCGCTTCAGGGCACCATTTAGTCCCAAAGGCGGGAGCCATGTGTCATTTGTCTATATGAACAGGGCTTAGCTCAGGGACTTGTGGATGCTCACCATGGACTTATTGATTGAATGGGTGAATGAATAAGGCATCGACGGGCTTCCTTGGGAAGCCCCATGAGAGTCGTACCCTCTGGTGGTAACAAAGCGCGGTAGGTATATCAGGAAAATAATAATCGCTGACATCTTATTGTTCTTCCTATGCACCAGGGATGATTCTAAGTGTGGCGTGTGTACTGATTCATTTAATTCTGTCTACAACTCCATGGATAGGTACTATTATTGTCATTCTACAGAGGAGGCAGCAGGCTCGGACGGGCTGAGTAAGTTGGCTGAGGTCACGTAGCTAGGGAACGGTGGAGCTTGCATACGAATCCAGGCACCCTGGATATCCCATCTCCCAACACCCTATGGTGGAGAAGACAGCGACAGTAGTGACAGTGGCAGTCGAGTGGAAAAGTTAAGTGCTGCCAAAGGCCCTGCAAGAGCCACACGTGCTTGGGACTTGGCATATGGTCTAGTATTGTCAGTTAACCCTTGTATGTAGTCTTCTTTCCCCCAGCTAGCATAGGAGCCGTCTTGAAGGCAGAAACCATGGATCACAGCTCTTGGAAATGCTTACTATGTATTTGCTCAATGAACAAATGAATGTTTGGAAATTAAACCTGAGTGCTTTCTATACATCACTTCACATCTTGTATGTGAGACTGAAATTGGCGATGAAGCTTTCGCTTTGCTTTATAGCCTGAAAACGCCTAGATGCAGCCATAACACAGTGGTATAATCACACCTTGCGTTTGTCCTGGTGTATGGTAGTTGGGACCCCCGGGCATGAAGGAAGAAATTTGGATTCTGCCTTCATAGGCCCCGAGGCTGTTAGGAACCAAAGGCCACTGTGTTTGTAACCCATTCCTTTGGCTGCTGTCCAAATGGAGGAGGGCCTAAAGGAAAGGGGGGCTTTATTTGCTCTTATCCTTGCCAAGGCGAGGAAAGAATTCAAGTGTGGACTCTCAGTAAACATGCTAGGCCTTCCCTGCAGCACTGCTCTGATGGAACGAAATCCCCAGTTTCCACCAATCTCGGTTCAATATCTACCTGGAGGGGGCAGGATGGTGGTGGTGGTGGTTATGGTGAGCTGGAGACAGGGTTCCAGAGTGAAGCGGAATGGAGTTGGGACGTGAGGGGAGGGCTGTGGGCAAGTGTGTGTGTATGTGTGTGGACTGGATGAGCGATGGCCTGGGTGAGGAGGCGGGGGGCTGGTAACCACTATCGCAATGCAATGAGAGTGAGGTCAGGAAGGGGGATTTGAAGAAGGAACTCGGTAGCACACACTGGTTCCTTTTCAAGGACTTCTCTTTGCTGGAACAACTTGTCTCATTTCAATCTAAGGAGCCCAGATTGGGCTGTTAGCCAACCAAGTTCCCAATTTTGCTTTCCCTATACGGGTGGGGGGTGACTATTATAAGGGTGAAGGGAAGGACTTTGATATCCGGGCGTGAAGACAGGCGCTGCGATCGGGAGTCTGCCCCATAACTGTGCTGGTCTGGTCATTGTCCCTAGCCTGCCAGGGGGGGCATACAGCAAGTCCTTCCCTCCCCCGCCCCCCTCAGCAGACCAAGACTCGCTGCTAGAAACCCCCCTGGGATGTCATTGCTCACAAATTTTGTGTGGGTCATGTTGGGTTTGAGGAGTATGAGGGACATTCAGGCAGCTGGCGAGGGCTGGCTGGAAAGAGAGATATGAAGATGAGGAGCATATAGGGGAGAGTTGAAACTGCCCAAGGGGAGTATATAGAAATAAAAGCAGAGGAAAGGGCTTGCAGGGTTATTATGGTCTGTGAGGTAGGAACAGGGCTTGGGAGGAGTATGGGTTTGAGGAGGGTTCATGTATTCATCCACCCATCCATTCAACATTTGTTGAGCTTTCTGCCAGATACAGTGTTGGAAGAGGAAGTTGTGGATTTAAGAGGGAGAAGGGTTAAGAGGGGATCCCTGGGTGGATTCAGATGAAGGGGAAGGGAGGAGCTGAGGGCCTGGGCTCTCTCTTGCCAGGAGAACACATCTGTTAACACAAAGCTGCATCTGTATCCCGGCCAGCTCCCCCCCTTCACCCCCTCCTTCTTCCCCACCCCCACAAGACGGGGAGCCACATGGTGGCTTCCTACACCCCTTTACCCCCCATGTTCTTTCTAGGCAGTTAACTGTGGCGCCAGCGACACCCCTTCTCAGAGCTCAGGCAATCCCCACGGGCGGGTGGGGGGGGGTCGGTTGAGAGTTTTGAGAAAAAGAGCTGGAGAAAGAGCTGTCTGTCTGTAATTAGCCTCAGCTGCTGTTGTGCGGCAGCATTGGGGGCCGTCAGGAGTGTGAATGCATGCGTATGAACCTACGTGCGTGGCACCTCATTGCTATCACTCTATTTTTCAACGTATTGTGCGCTGGCTTCAGCCTCTCTGCTCTGCAATCTCTCCTGTCCCTGAGGATCCCAAAGGACAGAGTGTTCCACAGGCAGCACCAGCTTGAATCACTAATGCTGCTAAGCAGGAAGGCAACAAATATAGGCCCCCATATGTCCTGGATATCACAAGCCCCTGCTCTCTCCCTCCACCCCCACTTCCTGAGTGTTTCCTACTGAGCGAAGCCCCAGCACTTGAAATTAGCAACCCCTCGCTTCTGCACAGCCTTTTGGCAAAGAGCTTTCCCAGCTGTCATGCCATGCGTCCTCCGACAGCCCCGAGGGGCGGCATTGTACAGGTGAGGACCCCAAGGCACAGGCCAGTGTAGAGGTTTGCACAGGGCCACTGGGCTCGTTGGTGGCCGAGCTGCGTCTGGAATGCAGGTGCTCAGCCTCTGAGCCAGGTACCCCGTCCTCAGCAGGGCATTGCCAGGACGGCTGCTACTCCTTGGCTCCGGCTGCTGCTCTCTGTGCTCATGAGAACCGGTCACCCATGGCTCCGAGACCTGCTTTAGCAATCGCTGAAAAAACTAGGACCTCCTAAGCCGAGCCCAGCCTAAGAGCTTATTTAGAGCCTGCCACGGGTCCACTACCATGCCAGCCCTCACGGGGACCTCAAAAGGGGTATAGCATAGCCCGTCTCCTCAAGGAAATGACAAGTTCTGTATTCACCTCTCTCCTACCCCAGCCCTGGCGGGGGAGGAGGGGTGACGGGTAGCCAGGGCTAATGATGAAAGATGGGAATAAAGGGGAAAAAAGGAAAAACTAGAATTTCCGCTAAGTGTCAGGCGCAGGTGGAGTACCTAAGTTATGATACCTATCATCTATATGATGTTTGTAACATATATGTATACATGCACACACACCAGATTTAATCAATTTCCGTGGATTAACTCATCTGTTCCGCTGAATCATCCATGCAGAGTTTCAGACGGTATCTAGTACCTTCATTATCATTATCTGAGCAAATATTAGATACATGATCTCCTTTAATCCTTCTAACTCCAGGAAGTAGCGACTGTTATTTTCATCTGCAGCTTACAAACGAGGAAACTAACAGCTTATCGTATCCACATCTGGGGAATACTGAGAACACAAAAAAGAATCCAGTGTAGTCCCAGGCAGCCTTTGGGGATCTTTCCGTACAGTAGGGGGGACTAAGACACACAGTACTCATAGTTCAATGGGTGTTGTATTTGAGAAACGTATCATGGGGGCACTGATGGTGAATGATCTAGTAACTGTGGAATAAGGAGGCATCACAGATGAAGCACGTTGGAGCTGGATCCAGAGGGATGGAGGTTTTTCCAGGAGGAGCAGTGGAGGGGGAGGAAAAACATTCCAGGCAGAGGGAACAACAGGATTCATGTGAAAGTTCATGCTCTGGAGGGTGGGGTAATTGCTGTGGGGTTATAGTTGGCAGCAGTGGAAGGGGAATGGAAACGGTGGTTGGGATCGGCTTATCCCAGGCATTGTTGGCCAAGCTGAGAGGTTTGCGCTTTGTTCTGTGAGCAACACGGAGCCATGGAAGGTTTGTATTGAGGCACAGGGATGACAGACCGGGAAGACAACTCTTCCTGGGCACCAGGGTATGGAAGGGAGAGAAGCCAAAGTCAGGTAGACCCATTGAGGGGCCATCTCAAGGGTCCTGCAAAAAGTGCCAAGTGCTCTGGACCAGGACTGTGCTCGTGAGAGCAGAGAAGAGGGGCCACTCCAGGGCCGCGTCAGTAGGTAGAAACCACAGGGCTGGGTGTCGTGGAAGGCCAAGGAGACGGAAAATGATGATGACCCTGAGGTTCCAGCTTGGGTCTGTTTGGTGATATTGTTAACCAAGACGGGGAACACAGATTATTTTTAGTAGTTGGTAGAATGATGAGTGGATGCAGGTGACAAGTTCAGCGTGGACACGGATGCCGATAGGACTTGCCAATGGATGTGTCCAGAGGGAAACAGGGTGGGAGCTGGAGGCGGAGACGCCACCCGGATCCGGGGGGTATTAGTTGACCCCACAGGACCAGATGGGGGTCTCTTCTCCCATTTACCCCTCCAGGGAGAGGACTAGGGACAGAGCCAGGTGAACCCCAGGACGTAAGGTGGTGGTGGGGGGACACCAGCCCAGGGGTGAGAAGTTGCCTTTTTTCCAGTTCCTCCCAGGAACCTCGTCCCTTCCCCTCAGGAGCAGGGGCCACTTTGCAGGGGAAAGACAGGTGCTCCGTGTGCAGAGCTCAAGTCCACACGGGGGCTGCGAGCCAAGGAAAGGACAGCCACTTCAGCTTTTGAATTCTTGGTGGGAGGACTGTCTTCTAATGAAATCCAGTAAATCGACAACCGGGCATTTGGGACCAAATGGACAAACACCACAACTATACAATGACTGCTGGAGCGTTCAGTGCCTTCAGTGCTAAGGAGCCGGGAGGGCATTCACGAGGCATTTCTAAAGATCCAGTCGGCATGAACCACAGCCGGTCTCCTAGGAGTCCTAAAACTTTAATTAGACCAGGCAGGCCCCATAACCAAATCCCATAATCCCATAAACCTACAACAACAAGTTAGGCATGAGGGTTTTAGTCACACTCTGAATTTGTAAGAGACCCCAAACTGCTGTGTCTTTTCCGAGCCTCTGAATGACCCCTGACCAACTCTTTCCCCACAGCACCGTGTCTCCAGAATGGCCTTGGTCTCCCCTGAAACCCTGACGACATCTATGGATTTCTCTGTTAAGTCCCGGGGATCACCCTAATAATGGTCCTAGACACTTTACACGCATGAACTCATTTATTCTTCATGAATATTATAGACCCTCTTTATACATATATATAATATTTATAGTAGCAACAATAATGGATGTTTTCTGAGTGCTTAATGGAGGCCAGGCATGGTTCTAAACATGTTATATGAAATAACTCATAATGCCACATGAACAACACTATGAGGTAGGTGTAATTACCGTCGATAACCCCAACTAGCTCGAAATGCCTCTAGATAAAGGCTCTCTGTCCACTTGGCACCTCGGGCCGATGTAGGCCTCCAGTCCAGATAGGTGAAACGGCTCAGGGTCTTTGTGAGGCAGCCTAGGAGCTGACGCCTGGAGAAGAGAAGGTTAGGACTCAGAAGGCATTTACTGAGCTCCTAGAGAGAGTCAGTTATGTAGGCTGGGGCTAGTTATAGGAGCCTGAGTCATGTGACCTGCCTCCTGTCTTCCGCCTCTTTTCACAAGATGCAGTGCACGCTTTCTTAAGGTGTAGCCCACGGAGGGCTTGTAAACCTGTAGATTCCAGAGATGAACCCTAAAGCCAGAGACCCTATCTCTATGGAGATAGTAGCTTAATCTTCGAGAGGATGGATGCCTGTCTTCTGATCCTAGGGGTACCATAGGCATGCGGGGTGGGGGGGGGTGAGATGGGTACTTCCTCCCCTCTCCCCCCCCCCAGGTGAGTGGAAAATCAGGGAGGGCCAGAACGCAGAGAGAGAATGAAGTCTGTATCCCCCGGGAGAGGACGGGGAGGGAGAAGAGCGAGGAAGTGAAGGAAAGCCTCTAGAAGCTGCGGCACCCTGGGGCGCAGACTAGGGAGTGTCCTGAGCGAGGGAGGGAGACAAGGGTGGTGTCAGAGGAGCAGAGCAACTGTGGGGTAGGGGGGCCACGGTGGAAGTGGCCTTAGCTAGGTGTCCATCCATGCTAGCACTGCAGCATGCTTTCCAGAAACCAGACGCAAAGTGTTCGGTGGGACTCTTTCCCTTCTGTTAGTGCTTTGGGACTGGCACCCTTCTGGACCCTGCCCCCCCCCCCCCAAAATGAGTCTACGTCGCCACTAGGGAAGGGGCTGTGGTTGGGGAAAGCCCAGGAAAGGATTTCATGAATCCTTAGCGGGGACTCTGCCCATTCAGTTAGCTGGGGGATGGAGTGGAGGCAGGGCTGGCGGGAGGAAAGTCTTCGGAACACCCCTATGTAGTGAGGCTCAGCAGAGAGGGTGCGAGAGCTACTTTAAGGACACGGCGAGCTTCGGAAGGACTTAGTGGTGTTAGAGCTGCACCAACCAGGACCATCTGCTGCTGTAACCCACCCACTGATGACGATGCATGCAGCAGAGAACCGGGCATCTTCGTCGCTGTTGGTTTTCTGTTAAGCACTTACGTTGTACCGGGGGCTCTGCTGGGCTCTATGGCCATCACCTCATTTCACCTCTACAGTACCGTCTGCGAGATCCTACCCTTAGTGTACCCATTTTACGGATGAGTCTCAGATAGGTAACACGACTTGCCCAAGGCTACAGGGCTAGCGAGTGGCAGAGCCAGGCTTTGGAGTAGTCTTAATCCAAAACCCTCTCCGTTAGGCCCTAGGAAGGATGTGGGAATATGGGATTGCCTTAGAGCTTTTGGTGGTGAGTCACCATCTCTATCACGAATCCCGTAGGTTAGGAGTTCCACACTGGTCCCTGAGGAAGGAAAGGGCGGGAGCAGAGTCTCAAAGTTGAAGTCCCTGTGTGCTCCCCTCCTTAGACCCACCCTCCCTGGCTGGAGAAATGCCAGGGTTGAGGGGGGACAATGTATGCAATCTGTTTGGTTCTTTGTATGAGGCCTTTTAGCAATCTTGAGAGCCCTGTTTCAGTGGCTCCCATAACTGAGTCTGAGGGTGCCCCAGCAGGGACCCCTCCTACCGCCTGTCTTGTTCTAGTAGGTGGGATTCTTCCTGCTCCCTGTACCCCAGTTTCATGAAGTGGGTCTTTGTCTTCTTCCCCAAATCCTGAGTCTCTGGCTCAGTAGGTGGCCTTGTACTCCATTTTAGCGAGAATGGAACCTTCCTTTTTTGCCCCCTGAGCTTCTTACACTTCTGGCTGTGACCAGTCCTGTTTTTAGACTCCTACACTGAGACTCATCTTGATACCTACAGTGCTCTCATATTCCTTGTCTCTCTTCTTCCTTCTAGCAGAAGCTGCTGTCAGGATGGGATGCATCCAGGTGAAGCTTAACAGGGAGACCCTGTTTGGCATTTTGACTGATGCCAAAGCCCTGAGTCAAAGGAATTATGTGCTTAAGAATTTTCAAGCCCTTGGGAGTGGATAGGGAGAGATTTGGAAAGGCAAGGGAACGTTCTTAATACTCCTGGAATGCCATTAGGTAGACATAAAATTCAGGCCACTGCCAAGCCAGAACCTGGATTATTTTGGTTATAATCAGAATCCGTCACCTAGGGCGAACGGCTTGCCTCCCCCCTTACCCCCCCCTCCAGCACGGGAGGCTTTGACAAAAGTCTTCCAGACAATTAACTTCCATGATCCAAGCATCTTTTTTTCAGAGCTCTTCCAAAGGGGAAGGGCTGAGAAACTTTGTGAGTTACCAAAGACCACACAAACAGGCAGTCGTCAAAGCAAAACCAAATTCCTCCCGAGGCTAGTTTCCTTGCATAGCCCGAGAACTCCCTCAGTCTCCACCAGATACAAGGTGAATTTCCTGTCTTAAGTCCCCTGGCACTGATACTAATCATCGGAGAAACAGAAGGTAGCCAGCCTTGGTTTAAAAAGCCTTGTCCTGTCCCTATCCATAGCCAAGGAAGTCATTACAAAAGCCTACAAGGACACTGTTTTTAGCATGGGTCATGGCAGGCTTTCCAAATGACTTCCTATCAAAGACTCGCCTCACCCTCACCTCCAAGCAAATTCTGTACCCTACGAATGGTTTGGTTTTGGTGTTGACAAAGGAGGGTAGGTAACAGGGCCCAGCTCTGTTATCCTGGGCCATTGCGAGGGAACTTCATCAGGTCCCCCAAAGAAGGGCTGAATGTCCCCATCAGAGCTGCTTCAGGACTGGCCGAGCTGGCCAGAGGCAGTCCAGTCCCTCAGGAAGGTGGTAAATAAACGCATCAGAAATGCTCCTGCCCTCAGGGACCTGTAGCTATCTTGTCCTCTTTCCACTAACATAGGAAGGCAGTGAAAGGGAGCATTTCACCACAGAGCATGGAGCCTTCCCCATTGTGGCAGCATTTCTAACTGCGTTGAACCACACTGCTCTTCCTTTTTTACCATGGAAGAGTTCCTAAATTCTCCTCTATACCCTCCTGTTTACAGCATCTTTCACTCTTTCAGCAAATTGCTGCATAAGAGATGGGGAAGCGAGCAGCGACCATGCCCACAATAGTAGCTGTGGTTGCATGTAAGAAATCCAAATGCCAAGGGTGTGCTTCTCCCATTAAGTCCAACATGAGCTATTAGGTGTGCACAGCACTGGTGAGCAGGAGACCCTGAAGGACAGGTGAAGCTTCTGGTATGCTGGGGGCTTGGGAGAGAACAAAGAGGCATTTTCACATTCCAAACTAAGCAGTTTGGAAGGAGAGTGGGGGGGGGGGTGTCAGGATTCTTCCAATGCCATGGGGCCTGTTCACACCTGAATCAGATACTGATGACCCTCCCCGGGCCCTCTCCTCCTCCCCTGCGCCCCAAAGACAGTATGAGTGGCAATGAGCCCCGGTACTTACAGGTGCAGAGGATTTTAGGACAGGAAAATGGAGACCGCAGGCTCCCGAATGCCTGCCGAGGCAGTTGCATCAGACTAGGAAGTGATGATTGTAAGAATAAGATGTTTGGAAAATCTTGTCGTTCACACCCCTCTCTTGTCTGTTCAGTCCACATCCAAACTCAGACCACCCCCTCGGACATCTGTCTTGCCAGGCTGCCTTCTGCCTCCATGCCCCTTCCCGGGAGAGTGCTGGCAGTCATACTGCCTCTGGGAGCCTGTGGCTGGGCAAGGTAGGCGGGCTCCTGGGATTAGGTTGGCAAGGGCGACTGTCCTCCGAACGATCAGCCCAGGCAAAAAGAGAGAGCAAGCAAACCCGAAAATGGGTCCAGGACTGAGAGCTCCAGGTCCTTAGCATGTTCCTGGCATATTCCGAAAGTGGCATCCACAGCAGAGAAAGTGTCCCAAAATAGCTCAGGCTGCCAATGCCTCGCTGAAACCTGAGAAAGAATTGCTGAATTCAAAGATCTGGGTCGCTGTGGGTGTGCGATCAAAGTACGGATTTGTTGGGAGGAGGAACTCAAGCCACGAGCTTAGGAGAGGCACGAGGTCACCTGGGGCACAGCCTCGCCTGCCCTCTCTTTGCCAACTTGCTTGAGTTGGTGGCCGTGTCCGGAAAGCTTGCCTGTGCTGCTTTCGTGCCCGGGTCTCTGATGCACTAACAATATAAAATAGCGCTGTGTTTTCTGCATTTCAAACGAGGGAACTGATACTGTGCAAAGGTTGCTTTAAGGTGATGCTTCCTAATTGATGAAATTCCCTTCCCAGTTGACTTCTCATTACCTTTGGCCTTTGGCAGAAGTCAATGTCAGCTTCTTAAAGATCAACGGAGAAGAGCAAATAGTAACAGTAGGGTCTCTGGGACTTTCTTGGGATTTGGGAAATCTCCCCTCTCAGGCTTCTGACTAGATGGTGTTGCCTATGATACTGGGAAGGATGAGGTCCACCCAGACATGCTGTCTCATTTTCGTATTTGCTGAGATCTTGGGGCCCTCTCCTTTCCTCAAGGGTCTTGCAGATTTGGGGATTGTCTGCAGAGGGTGAGGGTGGGGGGTCAGTACGTGGAAAGTTCAGCAGCCATCTTTCTTGAGCCTGCCTTGGGTTTAAGAAGAGAAAGCACAGAAGTTGGCTTTTAGTTCCCGGCCTGCCTGACTTTTGCTGTGCAATTTTGGGCAAGTCACTTCTTTTCTCTGGACCTCAGTTGGCACCTCTGCAAAATGGAAATAATGATAATGCTCATTCTAACCCGAACCCAAACCGTGTATAGTAAAAATGAATGCAACGAGTCGAAAGAATGTGGCTAGAGGCCCCGCTTGCCACTCTCAGTAAATGGTTCTTCAGGAGACCTCACTAGTAGCCACTGGCATCGTGCGCTAACATGCATATACTGAGCCTGATGCACACCACGGTACTAGGCAATGTCGGCAGCCAGCTTAAGGGTCAGTATTATTTCTGATTCCAAACTGTGAGACTTTGGGCCAGTTGCTTAATGCTCAGTAGCTCCATTTTCCCATCTGTCAAATGGGTATACAGACTAATAATAAAAACAGGTGCACAACTCCTTATCTGGAGCCATTGCAGGTAGGTGTGTTTTAGAATTCTGGAGTTTTGGGGTCACCAAAGAGTTCTGAAGTTTTGGCTCAGTCAGTTAAGCATCCGTCTTCGGCTCAGGTCATGATCTCATGGTTTGTGGGTTCGAGCCCCGTGTCCGGCTCTGTGTTGACAGCTTGGGGCCTGGAGCCTGCTTCAGATTCTGTGTCTCCCTCTCTCTCTTCCCCTCTTCTGCTGGCGCTCTGTCTGTCTTTCTCTCTCTCTCTCTCTCTCTCTCTCAAAAATAAATAAACATTTAAATTTTTTTTTAAATTTAGAGTTCAGAAGTTTTGGTGTTTCGGGGCACCTGGGTGGCTCAGTGGGTTTAGCATCTGACTCTTGGTTTCAGCTCAGGTCATGATCTCACAGCTTCGTGGGTTCGAGCCCCACATTGGGTCTGCGCGGGCAGCATGGAGAGTGCTTAGGATTCTCTCTCTCTGCTTCCCCCCACCCCCGTGATCGTGCTGTCTCTGTTTTCCTCAATATAAATAAATAAACTTAAAAAAAAGAAGTTTTGGATTTTAGAAAAGCACTATGGTACATATATATTATATAACACCCCTAGTAAGATCTGGGCCAGTATCCTGTGCCCACATACGTTAATATGGATAACCGGGATAAATGAATAGCCTGCCAGTTCATTCAGCCTGCCAGGCCCAATTTTGCCACCACATAAACTTGCCACACAATTTCAGTTTTCAGAATCTTTTGGTTGTTAGAAAGGCAGGTGAGGGACTGCGGACAATGAAAGTAACAGATATTTAGTGCTCGCCATGTGCCGGGTATTATTCTAAGGAGTTTATAGGCATAAACTCATAACCCTACGAGACAGCCATTATTATCATCATCCCTATTTTACGGATGAGGAAAATGAGGCTTGGAGAGGTCACATCACTCGCCCAGGGTCCCCAGGCCAGGAAGAGGTAGGGCTGGGATTCCAATCCAGACAATTCAGTTTCAGAATCTGCGCTCTTAACCACCTTCTGTACCTGTTCCATGGGGTTCCAGTGAGGATTCACATACCTACAGGGGCCACGCAAGTCAGTGTGGAAAAGTAAAGGTGGCTGGGTGGGAACTGAAGCAAACTGGTGAGCGATGCCTCATGTACTTATTTAGCTGGAGCTTACTGTTGCCATGTCAAAACGAGGATCTGAGTCTTTCTGTTTTTTCCCAAAGCAGCCAGAAATCCAGCTTTTTATACGAAATCTCCTGACTTCCTCATATGGGCAACTAATTAAAAACTGTTAAAAAACATTGTATGGGTCAAATAATATCTGTCTGCCGTCTGGATCCAGCCCGCGACGGCCAGTTTGCAAAGCTCTGCAATGAGGAAATAGATACGAAAGTGCTTTGAAAACTTTAAGGTGTCTTCTGGAGACAGACGGTCTCATTTTTAGGGTTAAGGTGTTTGTTGCTGTCGTTGGTGGTGGTTGTTTTTCTTTCCACCTTGACTGTGGCCTGGTTTTTTGAAAGCCGGTGTTCCTGGCCTGATGGAGATGAAAAGTCAGAATTAAATAGAGACTTCAGTGAACTTGAACGCTTCATTCCTTTGGCAGGCTGGATAAATGAGAAGCCTAGGTGTACTGGACGGGCTAAGCCTCAGAATTCCTGCCACACCCACGGGCCCCTTCTAAGGAGTTTCCATCCACAGACCCTAGCTGAGGGAAGTAGCAGTTTCTTATGAATAGGTGGTTATGTCTGGCACCACGTGACCCGGCTTTCCCCCTGGCAATGGCCGATTGAGCCAGGAGAGGGCATCTGATCCAGGAGCTGCCACTCTATAGGCCGGCAGGCAGCCTATGAGGGCCCCCAGAATGAGAACTTTGCCCAAAAAGCACAGTGGTGACTGGGTTTGGACGAATGAGAGACTCCCGCTTGGGGAGTTTGAATACCGGCCGTAGAAAGAGGGAACAGTTGGCAACTGCAGCAGAAGCCGAACACAGAGAAGGCAAGCAGCAGGGCCCATGAATAACCAGGACCAAAAGAGGTTACTGACGTTCACCTAGGTGCCAGACACGTTACACATGTTTTTTTTATTCTTGTGGTTTAAAACATTCAAAGAGCCTGTGAGGTAGGTACTGTTACGATCCCTGTTTGACAGACAGGGAAACTGAGGCACAGTAGCTGAAAATGCTGCAGTTGAAGCTCAGGCTTGTAGGATGTAAAAAATCAGGGTGTACAAACCACCTCGGCTGGTGATTCGTAAACTCTAGAGTGCATCAGAATCGCTTGGGTCGAAATGCCAATTCCTGGGCTTCACCCCAGATATACCAACTCTGACTCTTTGAAAGTGTGCATGCCCCTACAAACACCTCCCCCCAAATCTGCATCTGCACTTAATTAAAAAAATGTTTTAATGTCTTATTTATATTTGAGAGAGAGAGAGAGAGAGAGAGAGAGAGAGAGAGAGAAACAGAGTATGATCAGGGGCATGGTGGAGAGAGAGGGAGACACAGAATCCAAAGCAGGCTCCAGGCTCCGAGCTGTCAGCACAGAGCGGGACACGGGGCTTGAACCCACGAACCATGAGATCATGACTTGAGCTGAAGTCGGATGCTTAATCGACTGAGCTCCCCTGCGCCCCTGCGTTTTATTTATTTTGTAATTATTTTTTAATGTTTGTTGATTTTTGACAGAGAGAGGCAGAGAGTGAGAAGGGTAGGGGCAAAGAGAGAGGGAGACACAGAACCCGAAGCAGCCTCCAGGCTCTGAGCTGTCAGCACAGAGCCTTACACGGGGCTCAAACCCACAAACCGGGAGATCGTGACCTGAGCCGAAGTCTGATGTGTAACTGACTGAGCCATCCAGGCGCCCCTGCATCTGTATTTTAACAGTCATCTTAGGGCACGGCTGACACAGAGGTTCCCCAAGCACATTAAGAGAAATGCAGTTTGGGTAAGTATGGCATTGCCTTCACCTTCAGAAATAGGGTCAAGGGCAACTGATGTGGTCAGATTCCAATTTAAGCTCTTTGGATTGGGGGCCAATTTTGCAAATAAAAGGACATCAGTGTGTCCTCTTTGCTGATCCAGAAAGTATACACTGACCCCATTTATCTGAGGGAAAGCGACAGGATTGAGTTGGGTGCTCGGCAGTTTGGGTAGAAGGCCCTGTTCTGCTCTTCAGGGTACAGAGCTCACAGCAGTCATGAGTCCACTAAGCATTTTCCACAAGGAGCCCAAAATTGCAGGAACTTAGTGCACTGGCAACAAAGAAGAAGAGAGAAAATGACCAAATACGGAGAGAGAGATTACCAACCATGGGATTTAAAATGTAAACCTGCTTCTTAGGCTGATAGTGGAGGTTCTCCTCAGCCCTACGATAATTGTGTAAGAATTCCATCCGTGCCCTTATTTACGCCATTGATAAAAACGTTGAACAGGATAGGAACAAGGCTAGCAGCTTCCTTCTAGGTCGCTGTGGAAAAAGAGCCCCACTCTGGCAATGGTGCTAAGCCAGCTTTGAATCGATCTGCCTTTAGGAACGCTGCCTGGGAAGACAAGTTACAGTCTGGAAGTTGCTTGGAGAGCCTTAAGTCGGAAACTGGTTTGTGGTCCAAATGCTTAATGGCATCAGGCACGTATCGGACAAGAGGGCTGTGTTGTCCAAGGGGTGGCATAGGTCAAATGTGTTGGCTAAGTCCCGCCTTAGTGGGGCTTGAATCTGCGCTTGGCGACTTTTATTTCTCTCACGTTCATTTCTGTGGACACTTTTTTTTTTTTTAATCTGATGTTAATGCCCTCACTTAGGCTCAGGTCAAGCTCTGTTCTTCCCTCTTCTGGCCAGAAAGACTTCCTGTCTTATACGTATCTGATCCTATCTGTGTTGATATGTTAGCTCTGAGTGATTCCCTAAAGCAGGTCCTTGGACAGGTGCCCACCCTCCAGGAAAATCGCAGCAGCCCTCGGTGCAGTGAAGAAAGCCCGTGCAATGAAAAGCCAGTGTTTTGTAAAGTGAAATCTATTTTACTTAAAGGACTGTCCTTCATTCTGAGATTATTTCCTTTCTCTTCTGGCGTTTACTTATTGTTTTAAATTTTTTTTTAATGTTTATTTATTTCTGAGACAGAGGGAGACAGAGGATGAGTGGGGAGGGGCACAGAGAGAGGCGGACACAGAATCTGAAGCAGGCTCCAGGCTCCGAGCTGTCAGCACAGAGCCCGACACGGGGCTCGAACTCACGGACCGTGAGGTCATGACCTGAGCCGAAGTCGGACGCTCAACCAACTGAGCCACCCAGGCTCCCCTCTCTTCTGGTGTTTAAAGAAAGCTGTTTCTTTTCTGAGGAAATGATCAGATCATTTGGGGTCATTTGGGTCTGTTCCTTAATGTCTTTACTTGGAAAAATAAAAATCTGGCAACCTGCTGTCAGATCCCCCAGTTCTTTGCTTTGCGGGAGCTGTGAGTGTGGGAGCCTGGTCTCATTTGTACATTTCTGCCAATACTTCTGGGTACCTCCTATGGCCACTTATGTCCTAAGTGCTTATAAATTACCTGCTTCATAATCTGCAGCAGAATCTCTCGGTGCATTGACATCAAGCGTACAGCCCGGGAGTTTACAGTATACTGGTGTGTAGTTTCCTTATTTAAGAAAATTGGGACGCTGCCCATTTGCAGTCCTCTGGTATCCCTCCTGTTCTCTCCGATCCCACAGATCCTTCAGGACGGCACCTACAGCGAGGCCGTTCTGTTTGCTCTTCTTATAATGTTCTTTTCCCTATAGAGTTGGACATGCTTCTACATGTTGTTTGGGGAATTTGCAGCACATCCAATGAAAGCGTAATTCCCAACTAACAGTCAAATCCTTCTCTTTGGAGCTCCCCGGAACACACCTACCCTCTCTTCCATATGACAGCCCTTCACAGACTTGAAGACAGTGTTGTGACTCTCCTGTGAGTTTAGAGCACCAGCTGAGTCAGACAGACCGACTGACTGACAAGCGCAGCCTCACTGTCTCGGCTGGGAGAGCCAAGGTAAGTTACTTGATTTTATTTTCTCTCTACTTCGGTTCTTTAGCTGATTTGTAAAACGGGGATAGAAAAAAGCCCCACTTCATTGGTTTATTGTGCAATAAATAATGTAATGTATGTAAAGGGCTTAACACGTTGCCTGGCAGAGGGAGCATTCAGTGAATGTTTGGCTATTTCCACTTGCCCCCTCAATTTATAAAGAGCCGGGTGGGCATTTTAAGTGTCAGGGCTGCTGGGGAGCACGGAGGTGAGGAGGGTTTCTCCCTCCGTCGTTGACCAGGGGAGGCAGAGGACCCTAACGTAGACCAGGTATTCCTTTATCCTGAGGTTGTCTATTTTCAGTTACGCGGGCGCCTGTTTGCTAGGGCTAGGGGAGAGGATATTGTCGAGAACCTGGGGAAAGGTTTATTTGCAAGAGCTGGAAAGCTATTTGTTGACATATTGAACCGTCTCTTGTTTATTCTTATTTCCCCGAGCAGCTAGCCATGCAATCCCCCAAACTCAATTACCTTTTGTGAGGCGGCAGGAGCATGACACATCCTAGCCGTATTGATCAGTGCAGACTGGGCAGGACGTGAGAGACCCGAGAGATGCTAGGCAGCAACTTCTGGGCTTTTCCTTAGAAGGCCTCCCCTCTCTGTGTTTGTAGAGACACTGGCATTAATAAAATGGAACACTGTGCCCCGAACGGACCGAGCATGCAACCGTGTCTCTCTCTCCAGCCTCCTTAGAAGTAGCCTGATGATGAATGGTCACAATAGACCAGAACTTGGGATCCTGGAGTGACCAATGCCAGAATGGTTTTCCAACTGGAGCTCTTTGCACACACTGGGTTTTGCAAGCAATTGCATGATATGAACTCTGAATGCCATTGCAGCTAGAAAAAGTTTGGAAGGAGACACACCCAACTGTGAACAGACCGAGGAACGGGACTTGAGGGATGGGGGGTGGGGTAGGCTCAGGACTAGCGTTATCGGCCTGTAGGATTTCAGGTTTTGACCCTAAGAATATATTCCTAGATTATTTGTGTCATTATGAAGCGCAGATGCGAGTTAGAAAAACGAGGACTTGTTTTTGCAAAAACAATGCAGAACAGAACAAAATACAAACTAAACGCAAGCCATTGGAGACATTTGTCAGAGGTCACTGCTGACCGAGGAGCCGAGTAGAGCAAGCATTAAGTGTGTTTGGAGAGAAAGGTTGCTTGGGTCAGGGAGATGTTGGGGATCCCCCGAGAGGGTATGCAGGGAGAGCAAGAGAGAGGGCTTGACATAAAACCCCAGGGGAACACACCTTTTTGGAAAAAAACAAACAAACAAAAACTTTCCCTCCCCCCCGCCCCAAACACAAGTTGTATGGGTCCATTACAGACAAATGAGGAAATACAGCTGAGAAAAAGAAAAGCAAAAATCCCCTTTAATCTCACCACTCCGGTATGGTCACTGGTAACATTTTGGTCTACGTCCTTGCAGACTGTCTTTGTTTCTATGCCAAAATGTATGTAGTTCTTTGGAAAAAGTCAGATCATCATTTTCCATGGATGCTACAGACCCACCATGATTTGTTTAATCATTGGATGAATTGTGTTCTAACGCTGGCACTTGGGGTCATTTCCAAATTGTTACTGTCATAAACAACAGTGCTTCCTAGCTGTGTGACCGTGGGAAAGCTAGTTAACCTCTCTGTGTCTCTGGTTCCTCACCTGGAAATGAAGGCGATAATCATACCTACCTCATAGGGTTGTTGTGAGTTCCCAATGAGATCATGTACATGGGGTGCTTGACACAGGTATAATAATAATAGCTGTTGTTGTTGTTGTTGTTGTTGTTGTTCTCATTGCTGTTGGATTTCCTGCCAGCATCTTTTAGCTTAGGGCGTGGGGCAGAGCTCTGGAGAGAAACACAGTCAGAGTCAGACCTCAGACCGAAGCTCAGTTTTCTCAATTGTAAAGCGTAAAGTAGCTCACAGGGTAGCCGTGGGCATCAAAGGAGGGAATGCTCGAAAGCCCTCAGCACAGTGCTTGGCGTATGGGGAGAACTCAAACAAAGTCAGTTGGTATTATTATTATTATTTTTACTGTCACTATTATTATTACGGTGACTCAGCCACAGGCGGGGGTGGAAGGAGGAAGGCGAGCACTTGGAACATCTCTAGCCCCTTATCTGATTCCAAAGAGAGGAAATGATTTGGGGACCAGAGTGACCTAGGATCTAATCTGAGCTTTGCCATTTATTAGCTCTGTGACTCGGTCACCACTTCTCTCAGCCTCTTTATTCATTTATAAAATGTGAATGGCATCAGCGCCCACCTTGCAGGCCCAGAGGATATGACGCAAGTGCTTATCCTGAGTGTGCAGGTAATGTTGCTTCCTAATGAGGAGCATGGGAGGGTTTGTAGATGACCTGAACGTCTCCTCTCCCTCGTCCCTCAGACTCTGAGTCCCTATATCTGGGCCACTTGAACTTCACCTGAAGGCTTTGTCTTATCCAGGGCTCGGGGACCCATTCTGTCCCTAGTCTGCTGGCGAAAGGGATACTGATTCAGAAAGTTAGAGGGCTCTGCTAAGCCTTTCTGCAGGGTCTCTGACCTTCTGCCCAGTTCTGGAAAGCAGGCTGGAGCCCCGCTTCTGTGAGCGAACCCTCACCTGGCATACTCAAGACCGGCATGCTGTCTTTTCTTGCCAGCTGTCGGAACACCCTAGAGCCTCGCTGTCAAATTCTAGCCCTGTGGCAGGGACCCTGGTGGCCAGATTTCCCTCCGTGTATCTGACCCTAGCAAATCGGCTTTTTTATTATTACCGTTGCAGGCCTCTATTCATAGCTCCCACAGTCCATCCTCCCAAAGCCTGGTTTCGCTGCACCTGAAACACGTGCAACTCTTCTGACCGGCCTCCTCAGACTGCGGCCCCGGCTCCCCTTACCTTTCACCCCTGCCCGCTACATTGCCTGGCTCCCGGAACTCCCGTGTCTGCTCAGCCACAGGGGATATGTCTCATTTCAGTGTCACCTCTTTGTGTGTGAATCTCCTCTTTTCTCTGGGGCAGCCAGAGGCGGGCATTAGTGGGCTGGTGCTACTATTGGGGGTGAGACGGGGTGGGGGGGGGAGAGGGGTGGAGTTGCATAGGCCCAGTGCTAAAGCGGAGCTTCTGGAGGGCTGTCAAATGAAAGGCGGCCAGAGGCAAATGTCAGAGCCTATATAGAGGCAGGAATCTGGGACCAGAGAGACGGAGCAAGCACTAGCAAGTCAGGAGCAGTGGGGCGGGCTGGCTGGCGGGCGGGCAGGAGGGGGGCGTGGCAGGGGATAGCTAAGGGAGATTGCAGAGAACAGCTGCTGCTGCTGAGTCTTACTTTAATGAAGTGGCTGGGCATGGGGCATAAGTAGATTGGCCAGACTAAAAGAGCTAGGGGCGCCAAGGACATACTCCCTCTCTTCTCCCTAACTGGCAAGGTAAGATCTTTCCGGGTTTTGCCTGGTGAAACTGTAGCACTGGGAAACTGTAGCACGTTCAGGGATTTTTGTGTGTGTGTGTGTTTTTTTTTCCTCAGAGGATGGAAAGTGGACATCTCCGAATGCTCTCTTGACTCATCTTTCCCGTTGCACCAATTATCAGAGTTATCAGGGCGCCGGCGGGAGGCCAGTGTTTCTTCTGCTGTGCCCCATCTCGGTGTTGTCCAGGCTAGGGATGGGAGGGGGGGTGTTGGTAACATGACTGAGACAGAGAGAGGGGACAGAGAAGGTGGATCATTTAGAGCACAGTGAGAGAGCATATTAGGGCACGGTAGGGGGCTCTGGCGTTGAACAGACCCCCGGCTATCTGTGTGATGGCAGGCAAATTATTAAGCTTCTCTGGGCCTTGGTTTTCTCATTTGTAAGATGGAAATGGAGTCCCAGAATCTCTTAGTGTTGTGGTGGGGACCAAATGCGATGACCCACGTGAAGTGCCTAGCGGAGTGTTGCCATTCAGCACATGCTGGGGAAACGTTCGCTGTTGGGGTTTTTGGGGTCGGTGTTCGTTGTCGTTGCTAGCATTTTTGCTGTTCGTATGGACGCACGATGCCACGAGATCGGTGACTTTTGTGACATTGTCCCAAATAAGCAAGTGTTCCGTTTTTGGCATGGGCGGGCTGTGGGGATGCGTCAACATTGTGTAATGTGCGCGTCGGTTTCCCAGCTGTGTGCCCAGAAGCCCCTCTGGGGCTGCTTCCTGGGGGAGGGTCGGAGAGGGTGATGCTCTGGGATTGCCCACCGGCGCGTCATCAGAGAAACCTGACATTTGTACGTGCTATATCGACTGGCATTCGAGTGGTGTCAGAATGACAACCGAATGCGGCGTTAGGGATGCCAAAGGTTAGGCGATCCCGGGGAGGGGGGTGGTAGTCACAAACATGCAGCTTTTACTGTCGTGGTGACCCTGTTTTAGCCCCAACCCGGGCCGACCCGAGAAAGCTGGTAAAATGGGAATCATAATGTTATCACACAGGTGTGAGATTCAAACGGGAGAATGCTTGCAAATCTCTGTACATGACCGACAGCTTCAAGTTGCGTACAGTTGCCTCACGGTGGTGCCTGGAGCGCACCGAGTCAGCAACAGGATTTTCAGTTCATGGAATGCTGCTCCCGGTCACGGCTGAGAGCGATGCCTTTCTTTTCCTGCGAAAGACCTTCAGGGCCATCAGAGTAGTCGAATAGGGACTGACCCCCTGGCGGGACTCAGTGGGCCCCGGAGAACTGATGACTATCCTGGGGCAAAGGGCTCTCTCATCCCGGTCCGCCGGTGCCCTGGCTGCCTTGTGAGTGCGCTGCTGGGAGACAACGGAGCCCAGGCGCCTGCACTTCTCACAAGTTCCCAGAAGGTGGTGCTGCCGCTTCGTCTGAGCCAGGACTGCCCCCCCCCCCCCCCCCCTCCCCGGCCCAGCCGCTGAGCTAGCTGGCATTTAGAGCATGTATAAATGGGAAAGGCTGTGCTCTGTGACTCAGTGGATTGGTTTGAAAAGAATAGGGGGGAGGGGGTGTGGGAGGGGGGAAGGGCTAAATGGGCAAGGGGCACTAAGGAATCTACTCCTGAAATCATTGTTGCACGATATGCTGACTAATTTGGATGCACGTTAAAAAAAAAAAAAATTAAAAAAAAAAAAAGAATACGGGCGGGAAGGGATCTTTGCTCCAACTTCAGATGTGCTCACGGTTGCACCGCTCCCTTAACCTGATAGGGCCCATCTCTGGTGCCACGGAGCTGGCAACACATGAGAAAGGTCTCCATCATGAATCAATCATTTGTCTGCTCCCCGATCTTTTTGTTCTTGGCTTTTGACTACTCGACTTGTTTCCTGTTTACAGATTTCCTTGCCATTTGGGCTTCAGCAAGACTCCTCGATATCATCACTTTAGGGGCACTCTCCGCACCATTTGGGGGCCATGGCAGATATGTCAATACCTTTCCACTCCCTCCGATTCAACAATACGCTGAGGGAGGAAAATGGTGACCCCCAAAACAGCGGGATGACCTTCGCTGGACCAGTAATGGAGACCAGAGCAGAGGTTCAAGTTTTACATTCTCACGTACAGCCTATAGTCTCCACTTCAGCGTCTGACCCTGAAGGGATGTCTGCACAGCTGATGACATCTCCAGCCTTTGACACCACGTCTGCACCTGTAACAGAAGCACCAGACTCTGGAGCACTGTCGCCATCACTAATGCCAGGCTCCGACTCTGGGGCACTGTCCCCACTGCTAATGGCAGCTCCAGATTCAGAAGCACTGTCCCCATTGCTGATGCCAGCCTCAGATTCTGGAACACTGTCCCCATTGCTGTCCACTTCAGACTATGGATTAATATCCCCGGGGTTGATGACAATTCCTGACTTTGGGACAATGTCTGCAGCACTAATGGCAGCACCACATTCTGCAGAGATATCACCATTGGCAATGCCAGCTTTGTCCTCTGGAGCAATGTCTGCACCTATAGTGAGCACTTCATCCTCTGAAGCGACACCCACACCGTTGATGCTGGCCCCAGATCCTGGAGAGATATCCCCACTCCTAATGCCCGACATAAACCCTGGAGTGACGTCCACACAGCCAATGTCAGCTCCAGGCTCTGAAGCAATGTCACCTCTGCAAATTACAGATGAAGACACTGAAGCAATGTCTCAAGTTCTAATGACTGCTCTGGCCTCTGGAGAGATATCTTCACTGCTAATGTCAGGCACAGACTCCGAAGCGATATCTTCACTGATAATGTCAGCCCTTGCTTCTGAAACAACGTCAACCCAGCCAATGAGCACCCAAGACTCTGGGGAAGTGTCCACCCAGCTAATGTCAGGCTCAGATTCCGGAGTCGTGTCTTCACTGCTAGTGTCGGCTCCAGGTTCTGGAGCAATGTCCACACCACTCCTATCAGCTCCAGATACCGGAGAAGTGTCCACGTTGCCAAAGCCAGCTCTGGATGCTGAAGCAGTGTCCCCACTGCTAATGACAGCCCTAACCTCTGGAGTGATTCCCACCCAGCTGATGTCAGCCCAAGACTCGGGACTGATGTCCCCACAGTTCACACAGAATCTAGACTCTCAAATCATGTCTACTCCACCAATGAGAACAACAGCCTCTGGGGGGTTGTCCACAGCGCCAGTGAGAGCCCCTGACCCTGGAGCAATGTCCATACCGCAAATGAGACCTCTGGCCTCTGGCAATATGGCTACATTGCTAAAGACCGTTCCAGACTCTGGAACATTGTCCACCCCACTGATGACGGTCACAACTTCTGGAGCAATGTCCACTGAGAAAATGTCAACCACGGCCTCTAGAGTAATGTCCTCACAGTTAACGATGACCAGAACTTCTGGAGCAATGTCTACAGGCTTTATGAAAGCCACAGCCTCTGGGACAATGTCCACCCTGCGAATGAGACCCCTGGCCTCTGCGATGACGTCTGCACCACTAAGGAGAGCCCCAGCCTTTGGAGCAATGTCCACACAGCCAGTTACAGCCCAAGCCTCTGAAACAATGACCACACTACAACTGTCATCCCCAGCCTCTGGGTCAATGTCTACACTGCAGTTGAGAGCCCCTGTCTCTGGAGCGATGTCTATGTCACAAAGGAGAGCCACAGCCTCAGGAGTGACAGCTGTACCACAGTTGAGAGCCTCAGCCTCTGGAGCAATGTCCACCCCACTGATGACAGCCAAAGCTTCTGGAGCAATGTCCACCCCACTGATGACAGCCAAAGCCTCTGGAGCAATGTCTACACTGGTAATGAGAGACAGGGCCCCAGGAGTGATGTCCTTGCCGCAAATGAGAGCTACGGCCTCGGGAGCATTGTCCAAGCCACTAATGACATCCAAAGCCTCAGAAGCCATGTTCATGCAGCAAATGACAGCCACAGCTTCTGGAGAGATAGCCACAATGCTAATGAGAGACACAGCTTCTGGAGCTATGTCCATGCGGCAGATGACAGACACTGCCTCTGCAGGGATGTCCACACCACTAATGAGAGCCCCAGCCTCTGGAGACATGTCCACACCACAAATGACAGCTGCAGCTTCTGGAACTGTGTCCATGCCTCTAATGGGAGCCCCAGACCCCGGAGCAATGCCCACAATGTTAATGAGAGCCACAGCCTCTGGAAAGGTGCCCAGTCAGCCACTGAGCACCCAAGACTCTGGAGGGATGTCCATGTCTTTCATGAGATCCAGGATCTCAGGAGGGATGTCCCCACTGGAGATGCAAACCCCAGCCTCTGAAATGATGTCCCCACCAAAAATGAGAGCCCCGGCCTCTGGGGTGATATCCACACCACTAATGAGAGCCCCAGACCCTGGAGAGATGTCTGCACTGTTCACAAAAGCTTCATCCTCTGGACAGATGTCCCCACCACTAATGAGAACCCCAGTTTCTGGAGAGATAGCCACATCCCTGAGAGTCCCAGCTTATGGGGCAATGTCTACTCCACACATGACAGCTACAGCCTCTGGAATGATGCCCATGCCACAGATGAGGGCTCCAGTGTCTGGAGCAAAGCCCACACCACTAATGAGATCCACAGCTCCTGGAGCGATGTCCATGCCTCATGTGACAGCCACGGCCTCTGGAGGGGTATCCGTGCCACTGATGAGAAGCCCAGCCTCTGGAGCAACGTCCACACCACAAATGATGCCCACAGCTTCAGGAGAGATGTACACACTACCAATGCGAGCTCCAGCCTCTGGAGTAATGTCCCCGCCACTAGCAAGAGCCCCAGTCTCTGGAATGACGTCCACACCACTATGGAGACCTTCAGCCTCCGAAGCCACATCCACAGAGTTATCGAGAGGTCCAGTGTCTGGAAAGATGTCCACCGCACAAATGACAGCCATGACCTCTGGAGGGATACCCAAGCCATTAATGAGAGCCACAGCCTCTGGAACAATGCCCATGCCATTGATGTCAGCCATGGCTTCTGGAGACATGTCTGTGCCGCTAATGAAAAGCATGGCCTCTGGGGCAGTGTTCACGCTGCAAACGAGAGTCACGAGTTCTGGATCTATGTCCTTGCCACATACAACATACACAACTTCCGGAGGGATGCATGCACCGCCAATGAGAGCCTCAGCTTCTGGAATGATGTCCATGCCACTTCTGAGAGCCACAGCCTCTGGAGGGATGGCCATGCCACAAATGACAGCCATGGCCTCTGGAGGGGTGTCCATGCCGCCAACGAGGACCCCAGTCCCAGGAACCATGTCCACACCACAAATGGCAGCCACACCCTCTGGAATGATGTCCACTCTGGAAATCAAAGCCACAGACTTTGGAGAAACGTCTGCCTCTCACAGCAATGTCACAGCCTCTGGATCAAAGTCCACACTACACATGGCTGCCCCAGCCGCTGAAACAATGAACCCACCACCAAAGGAAGTCCCATCCTTTGGCATGCTGACCCCAGCACTCTGTTACCTCTTAGAGGAACAGGAAGCAGCCCGGGGTTCAAGCTCTGTGGAGGAGGAGATGGAGATTGATGAGGAGAAGCAAATGAAGGGCTTTTTGAATGACTCAGAAAAAATGGCGTTTCTGGTGTCTCTTCATCTGGGGGCAGCAGAGAGGTGGTCCATCTTGCAGATGGAGGTAGGAAACCCCCTCTCAGATGAAAATAAATCTTTCCTGAGCAGATCACAGGGCTTGTATGACTCCCTATCTGAGATAGACATCCTCAGTGCTGTTCTTTGCCACCCCAAGCAGGGCCAGAAGTCAGTCAGGCAATATGCCACCGACTTCCTGCTGCTGGCCCGACATTTGTCTTGGTCTGATGCCATTCTACGGACCAGGTTTCTGGAAGGGCTCTCGGAAGCTGTTACCACCAAAATGGGCCGGATCTTCCTGAAGGTGGCCGGCAGCCTAAAGGAGCTGATAGACAGGTCTCTCTACACTGAGTGCCAGCTGGCTGAAGAGAAGGATTCCCCGGGCAGGTCAAGCCAGGTTCTGCTGTCAGCCTGTAAGCGGAATAATGAGGAGGCGATGGAGAATGAACTGAATTCTTATCAGCAGACTGAGGAGGTAAAGATGGGGATATACACTCAAGGGGAGTGGTGGGGAGTGCTGGGGAAATACACCCTGCTCCTTTGAGTAGAATACGGAAGAGGCAAGGGGGAGGCATTGAGCTTCTAGACCATACTCCCCAACCTGGCGTTTCATCAGTGGCCTGGCTATGTAGTTATTTTGGGTGTATTAAGTACTCTGAAGCAATGCCCTGCCCAAGTTCTTGGGGACCTGGGATGGCTAAAGGTCTAGGTCTTCTGATTATGAGGGAACCAGCTGAGTCCCAACTGTCCGATTATTCTAAGGGAGGGGTCATCTTTGCGGGGGGAGGGCTGGGTCCTACCTCCAGGCACATGTGTCATGGACCCAGGTTACTAGGGAATTTGGCTAGCCTAGTCCTCGGCCACACATTATACACGTAGGGTACATTAGCCAAGTTTCTTGAACTTCTAAGTTACTGTCATTATCCAGGCAGAACCCCCTCGTCATAGTGAGTGTGGCTCTTACCTCTGCTGGTTTTTCTGTTTGTTTGTTTGTTTTCTTACTCCCAGCACCAGCATGTTCCTAAACGCTGTTACTACCTGAAAGAGCATGGAGACCCTCAAGAGGGTCTGCATGACCACCTCCGACAGAGCACAGGCCATCACAAGGCCCCCACCAACAAGTAATTCTTTCTGGAATCTTCTACTGTGATGTCTGACTCCGCTGCTAACTTGAGGACTGGTTCCTGGACCCATTCCATTTAATTACATCATAAACCTTGTGGCCTTCCCCCTACAGCCTCCCCCTCCAGGCACATCCCACCTAACTCCCAGTTGGTTGACTTGACCTTCTCTTTTACCCTACATGCCTGTGACTTGCCCTGACAATCAGAGTGTGGACTTCAAGAGTGTTTGGTGTATGAGGTTTTGAACTCCTATCGCTGTGGAGGCCAGTCCTAGTTCCTGGTCCAGGGAGAAGTCTAGTCAGGAGAAACTGTCCTACCTCAAAAACACCTAGAGTGTCTTGCCACATGTCATCAGGCAAACGTGAGGATGCCCTGGTCCCATTTCACCTGGCAAGGGAGCCTATAAGGAGAGTGATGCCCACTCCCAAACCACCCTTTTCATATGCCCCAACTCATAGCACCTAAAATGGGTCTCCAGGACCCTTGCGCTGTTTATAGTCTCCATCCTGAACCATTCGTTTTGACCCATGGTAGTAATCATAGTAATGGCTAACACTTATTGATTATGTATTATGTGACAGGTATTGGGCTGAACTCTTGACAAGCACCGTCTCACTACCTTCTTATCATAACCCAACTTGTTCTTGTGTTGTCAGCTTCTGACTTCCTGATCTTTTCTCTCTGGCCCTTGTTTTCTTCCTCAGTGTCAAATCGCTAGCTCTGACTTCTTGGTGGCCCCCTTAGTAATGAATTGCCCCTGCTCCCCATGGCTATTGTGGCTATTTGTGGCCAACACTCTTGATAAAGGTCTTGCTCTTTAAACAGGCATAAATAGTAAGAATATAATATGAGCAGTGTTTGCCTTCAGGTGGTGGGATTGTGGGTGTTTTTACTTGCTTCTTTCTACTTCTCTGTACTTTCCAGAGTCTCTACAGTAAGCATGTATTACATTTGTAATCACAAAAGTAAATAAAGTTCATTTATGAAAGAAAGAATTAACCGTGGCTAACAGAATTTGGTTTCTTGAGTCCCTCGTTCACTCAGTATTTATTATCTCACGTGTCAGCCACTGTTTTAGGGATAGACAGTTGAAAACCCCGATAGAATGGAAATGTCATCCCAGTGGAGGGAGGAGAGAGACCATAAGCAAGAAACCACATCAGTGAGAGAGATGGAAATCGTGGCAAAGGCTATGAAGTCAAGAAATCGGGATAATGGGAAATTTGATACTAACAGGGCCAATTTATTTATTTAATAATAGTCCATGTAATTGAGCTACTCAAAGGTCTTTTAGAAACAGTAGGACTGGCATGATGAGAAACATTTTAGAAAGCTAACTTGGCAACACTTTGGAGGCAGGATGGGGGGAGGGGTCAGAGAGCATTATGAGCCCTCCTATCACAATAGTACAGGTGACTGTGGGAGCGGGGCTGGAAAGAGAAGGACAGAGACCAAACCCTCTCTGAGGACTCAAGGCCGCTGCTCCATTACCCTAAACTTGGGGTCTGATTCCAGGAAGAGGAAAATGATTCTCGGAAAAAAACAAAGATTGGCAGACAAATTAGCAGCCCCATGGTAATATAGATAAGCATCTGGCTCTGCAGGCTGCCTGTGGATGTATCAATCAGCAGTGCTGTTGCCTCGGGGGAAAAAAGGGGGCAATAAGTTGGGAAACCCCAAGTCCAGGCGGGGAGGCGGCGGGCCCCTGGGGACCCAGTTTTCCCCTCATCTTCTGCCCCATTGGTTCACAGCGGGCCCAATCCAGGTCCCAGTGGAGTTTGGATCTCCGTGTTCAGCCAGCGTCGCTCTTAGCTTGGCAAAGCCCTGTCCGGCTTACTCTCTACTGGAGAAGAAATAGACGTACAGAGTCACAATCGGTGTCTGGAAAATGTACGTGGGAAGGAAAAGGTCTTAAAGATGGAACTGATTTTCATATCACCACGATCACGGAGAACAAAAGCAATTCTTTTTTCAAGAAAATTTAACATCGAAGTATAGTTGACAGTTCTATACATTACTCAGTGCTCATCGCGATAAGTGGACTCACCACCTGTCACCATACAAGGCTGTTACAATATGATTGACTATATTTCGTCTCTGTGGCTTATTTACTTTATACCTGGAAGTTTATACCTATTAATCCCCTCATTCTTTTCTTTTTCTCCCCGGTCATTCTTCCCTTTGCCTTTCCCTCTCCTCTCCTTTAAGCTAATTTCACTAGAGATAAATGGAACAACTGAAGCCCCATCAGACCTGCCAGAGCTCAAGCCCCACTCCTCTACCCACCCCAAAGGTTATATTTAGAAATGTTTCAAGAGCCACTCGGCATCTACATAGAGCTGGGCTATCATATGCCCAAGTACTTGAGACAATTCTGTCTGCTGTAAAACAGTGTTTCAAGTTTCTCCCGGCCTCACTGGCCTGCGGGGAAAAATAAGGCCCCGTAAGCAGTAAAAACTCCGATGGCACCGACCCCTGGCCCCACCTGTGTGTTACATGGCTTCAACCCCTTGAAGTTTTCCTCCAGTGATGTGTGGGAGACCTTGGAAGTTTCCTGTGCTCTGAGATAGCAAGAGTCTCCCGTTGCTCTCCAGTTCCTATCCCGTCTCATGGAGGGCAGCTGCCCATGTCGCCACAGGAGGATAGCCCTTCCGCCCCAGCTGCTTGCTGGGGGACGCCTCTGGCTGTGGGAACACAGACGCCCACGCCGGGGTGGGGTGGGGCATGGAGTGGTGCTGCCCTCCCATTCTGTGCCGCACTCCGCCACTTTGTCACCCAGACGCCGAAACACGGCTTTTACCCTGTATCCCGGTGAGGTCCGTGGGAGAAGAGCCACTTCGGTGGCTTCCTGTGGCAATCTCTCCCCTGTCACCTGCCCCTCATCGCCCCAGCTCAGTCTTGAAGTACAAAAGCCACCAGGTCCTCTATCCAGACCCAACCTTCAACTCCCATTTTTACATCTCTGGCCAGGACCTCGCTCCACATGCCCAGTCCTGGGGCCCTGGGGGAGAGAGCAAGTGCCACCCTGTCCTGTTCCTCTACGTTTCTTCCGTTCTCTCATCCACCATCTGCTCTCTGTCTCTGCTCCTCAGGGACCCATAGTGTATAAAACCTTCCCTCAGGGCACGTGGGCGGCTCAGCCAGTTGAGCATCTGACTCTTGGTTGGGGCTCAGGTCACGACCTCACACTTTCGTGAGTGTGAGCCCCGCATCTGGCTCTGCACTGACAACATGGAGCCGGCTTGGGATTCTCTCTCTCTCTGCCCCTTCTTTGCTTGCCCTGTCTCTGTCTCTCTCCAAATGAAGAAATGTAAAAAGAAATTCAAAAACAAAAATAACACCCCTTCTCTTGATGAACACTTTCTCCCAGCAAGTGTAGATTTGGGCTGTCCCTGAGTGGCTTGAGACCTTGAGACACTGTCAACTTCGTTCTCCAACCAGAACGTTACAGACAAAATAACTTACGCTACCTCTGAGCTATACAGAGATTTTTTCCCCCTTGATGGATCATGTGTTTCCTTCCTTCTTACTTTGAAAGCTCTGTGCATCTTGAACACATGTGGAGCGGGGGAACCAGGCTGCTTCATTCCTTATGATCTAGTGGAGGATTTATAGGATGATAGATACTGCAGGCCACTTTACCTGTCAGGGCCTCTGTTTCCTCTTTTTTTTTTTTTTAATGCTTATTTATTTTTGAGAGGGGGAGAGAGAGAGAGAGAGAGCCAGCGAGCATGTGTGGGGGAGGGACAGAGAGAGAGAGAGAGAGAGAAACAGAATCCGAAACAGGCTCCAGGCTCTGAGCTGTCAGCACAGAGCCCTACCTGGGGATCGAACTCGTGATCACAAGATCATGACCTGAACCCAAGTCGGATGCTTAACCGGCTGAGCCACCCAGGTGCCCTTGGACTAACTTCTTTACCTGCATTATCCCATGTCCTCTTCAAAACAACTGTGAGAGGTGGGTGCTCTCATCAATTCTATTTTACAGACTGAGAATCTCTGGCACAGAGAGGTTAAGTAAGTGGCTCAAGGCTACAGAGCTAAAAAGTACCACAGCTGGGATTTGAACATGTGCAGTCAGGCTCTAGGGCCACCACTCTGCTATGTATACAAGGCTTCATTATTTATTCAGAGCCAGATGGCCACTGTGAAGATTTACCCCGTGCCCCTGAACAAATCTGCCACCCAACAGCAGCCAACGTTTGAAGTTTGTAAAGTCTGAGGCCTGAAAACGCCCCCAATTTCCTCTTTCACCGTCTTACATCCAGATGTGAATCCTCCCTGGGGGTATGTGAGGGAAAGTCTGTTTTGAGCTCTGGGCTGAGGAGAAAGCTATGATTCTCCCCTGGGCATCTCCCCATTGAGAAAAGAATTCATCTGGGGGCCCGGGCATCCGTGGAAGGGTGTAGGAGCCTGAGAGCGCAAGGGATTTTTGTGGCTACACCAAGAGCTGGCTCTCCTTTCTCAGCAGTTACTTTTCCATACCCCTCCAGGGGAGGCGTAAGGAAGACGATTGGTCAGATACTCCATGCCCCTGCCTTCCAACGCCACCCTCCACTTAGAAGGTGATCCTAGTTCCAACAATGGGGTGAATGCACCCACTGAAAAGGCACCAGATGCTTCCAGTGTAAACAGCTTGATGGAGATCATCTGGAGTGGCTTCTCTCATTACAAATACAAAGAAATACTGGAGGTGTGTTGTATGTAGGTAAGGGGAACTCACAGCTGAGCCTGAAAAAAAATTTTAAAAAAATGGAGGGGCACCTGGGTGGCTCAGTTGGTTAAGCATCTGACTCTTGGTTTCGCTCAGGTCATGATCTCACGGTTCGGGAGATCGAGCCCTGCTTGGGGTTCTGTGCTGACAGTGGGGAGCCTGCTTGGGATTCTCTCTCTCCCTCTCTCTCTGCACCTCCCATGTGTGCGGTCCCTCTATTCACATACTTGTGTAACCATCGCCACAATCTAAGTTTGGAACATTCCCATAACCCCAAAAAGAAACTCTATACCCATTAAGCAATCATTCCTCCAGCCCTCTTCCCCCAGCCCCTGGAAACCACCAACCTGCTTTCTGTCTCTATAGATTTACCTATTCTGGACATTTCATAGAAATGGAATCATATATGGGGCCTTTTATGGCTGGCCTCTGCCACGTAATATAATGTTTTCAAGGTTCATTTGTTTTTCCAGCTGAATAATATTCCATTGTAGGTATATGTTTTATTTATACTTTCATCATTTGATAGACATTTTGGCTGTTTCCACCTTTTGCCTATTATGGATACTGTTGCCATGAATATTCGCACACAAGTTTTTGTGTAAACATTTCTGATGAAAACAAAGCTAGGAGCAAAATTGCTGGAGTGTATAATAAATCTATGTTTATCCATTTGGGAACCTGCCAAACTGTTTTCCAAAGTGCACCATTTTACATCCCCGTCAGTGGTACAGGAAGATTCCCGTTCTCCACCTCCTCGCCAACACTTGTTATTATCTCTTCTGGGTTATGCCCATCCTAGTGAGTACCTACCTCGTTGTGGTTTTGAATTCCATTTCCCTGGCAGCTAATGATGTTGAGTTTCCCCCTAATGTATTTTTATTACAAACTCAACAATCTTGCAACATATTACCATAAATGTTGTTGAAAGCTTCACTTTTGGAGAGTATTCTAGGAGAAGCTACCACTCCCTTGCTGTCCAGCCCACCCCCAACTGTACTATTGCCCTAAACCTTCTCAGGAGTAGAGGGGGAGGGTTTAGAAAGGCAAAGTCTCAGGGCCACATCCAGATCCATAACAGCTTTCTTTCTATTGCTGCTTTCTGAAACAGAGATTGCCTCAGAAGAATATGGGCTTGTATTTTAGGGTTTGCCGGAGGTCCAGAAGCCCTAGCTCAAAAGAAAATTTGCAGAGGCTTGTGGCTTCTTTTCCTGTGGATACTTCCTCCTTGGACCACAACCAAAAAATAGCCCAAATAATTCGTTGCTGTGGTCTTTTATTGGGCTAAGACACCCCTCAGAGTTTCTCCATAACCCAATCACCAAAACTTACTGTCCTTGATTCTGAGAAGGAAGGAGAGAGGAAAAGGAAGAGGGGTTGAGATGGGTGGGGGGGGGGGGAGAGAGAGAGAGAGAGAGAGAGAGAGAGAAATTAAACAAGATAAAAATCTCTATTCCAATTCCAGCTGTGCCAGTGACAACATGTGTGACCTTGGGCAAGTCATTTGACCATTCTGGGCTTAAGTGGCCTCATCGTTATCATTTTCCGATTCTCATTAGAGGTGATAACTCCTTTCCTGTTTGGATAGGCCCTGGGTGTAGGAATGTGCCTAAGTGGCCTGGGGAGAGGACCGCTGGGCAGAAGCCCAGTCTGAGCCATTGCTAGAGGGCAGCATTGTATCAACAATTATTCTAATGACACTGGCCGAGGTGTGGTCGCCTCAGAATTCTTTAATTCAAAAATGTAGTCTTTTCCTCACCCATAAATGGCATTTTTGCACGAAAGGAAAGTAATTTCTGAAAATCTGTAGAGACACCAGAAAGAGAAGAGTGTATCTGACCCCCTTCGTATCTCCTTGTCCATTAACACATTTAAGATTGCAAAAGAGAGATTGTGTATTTTCACTTCTAATTAAACCGTTTACTTTTGGTCTTTTTTGGATACAGTCGCACCTCTATCTTTTCCTCCTTGAAAAGCTCACCAGCACCATGAGGGAAATGTTCAAATTCATTTGCAACCTCTTCTAGAGATTTGATTCACGGGGTCAGTGACAGAATTTCTTCTTGGAGCACTTATTTTCGGTTTCTTCCTTCCTTCACTCATGTTTATGACAACCAAAAAATAGGATACTTAAGAAATGGATCTGTTATAAAGCATCCTCCAGACATTCCCCATTAAATCTTCTGATTACTTGCCATATTTCACAGTGGCTAAGTCTCTGTATGCCACCCGTCTAGGCAAAAAAATATATATGGCCACAGTAACTGTTCAAACCATGTATTTCTGGCAGTGTCCCCTTCAGCTATCGCAGGGCAAATGAGCAATTAATTCCTGACATCTGCTAAGAACAGGTACATAGGTATACAAATTGAGAACATTGCCATCCTCAAGATAAAGTCGTGCAAATGGATTTCATTTATTACTAATAATGATAACGATAAAGAAAATAGTATTTTTTAATAGCAAAGTAGGATATTGGTGAAAGGGAACTGAGGTATTTCAAAAAACATCCAGACTATGGCCGGTCCTGGGTGGGAGGATACAGCTAATCCTCAAGAACTTCTAGAATCAGGGACTTGAATGTATTTTTGTTTTTTCTCTCTGCTTCCTAGCCCTGCATCTGTATCTGCACATTGACTTACTTTTTTTCTCTCTATAGGGTGGCTTTCTCTGCGTGGTGGGTGATCTCTCTAGAGCTACTCTGTCCAGTATGGCAACTGCCCATCTCATGTGGCTATTGAGCCCTTGAAACGTAGCTAGTTGGAATTGAGATGTGATGGATGTTAAGTGTAAAACATGTACTAGATTTTGAAGACTGAGTATGAGAAACAAAAAGGAATAGAAATATATTATTAATTAAAAAAACATTGCATGTTGAAACCATTGCATCGTACATGTATTGCAAGAAGTAAAACACATTATTAAAATTATTTCCACCCTTTTCCTTTCTTAATGCAGTAATTAGAACATTTAAAATTACATACTTGGCTCACTTTATATTTCTATTGGACAGCACTGCTCTACAGCATTACAACTTATAGCTACTTGGGAAATGATTGATTGAGTTCTGTTGGAGCAAAGCACAAAAAATGAGAGAAAGAGAACTTATCGATGAAGTTGGTCCAACTGTCCACCTCTGAGGCATTCTTATGTGTCCCGAGGTGGCGGGGGTGGGGGGGATCACACGTAAGCATGGAGGCTCCAGCTGGGACATAAAATTGGGTTGGCCAGAGACACAATTCCCAGAAGCATGGAGGGGGCTACTAGATCGATAAAGCGGAAGATATTCTTCTATCTGGGATCATCCTAGATGCCTTTTTTTTTTTTACCCTCAAGCTCCAATAACTAATTATATACCAAGTTCTATTGATTCTACCTCCATCCACTTTTCTCCATCCTTAGTATATCATTGTCTTAGTTCACTCACTGTCATCTCAGCTGGGGCTATGCAGTCATTGGCAAATGACTTTTATTTTTTTTTTTTAAATTTTTTTTTTTAACATTTATTTATTTATTTATTTATTTATTTTTTAACATTTTTTATTTATTTTTGGGACAGAGAGAGACAGAGCATGAACGGGGGAGGGGCAGAGAGAGAGGGAGACACAGAATCAGAAACAGGCTCCAGGCTCCGAGCCATCAGCCCAGAGCCTGACGCGGGGCTCGAACCCACGGACCGCGAGATCGTGACCTGGCTGAAGTCGGACGCTTAACCGACTGCGCCACCCAGGCGCCCCAGCATTTATTTATTTTTGAGACAGAGAGAGACAGAGCATGAACAGGGGAGGGGCAGAGGGAGAGGGAGACACAGAATCGGAAGCAGGCTCCAGGCTCTGAGCCATCAGCCTAGAGCCCGACGCGGGGCTCGAACTCACGGACCGCGAGATCGTGACCTGAGCTGAAGTCGGAGGCTTAACTGACTGAGCCACCCAGGCGCCCCGGCAAATGACTTTTAAACAAGTATAATATACAACCAAAAGACTGTCTCTTCTCTCAAGATGGGCATTTCTTTTTTTTAATGTTTATTTACTTTTGGGAGAGAGAGAGAGAGAGAGAGAGAGAGAGAGAGAGAGAGAGTGTATGAGTGGGAAAGGGGCAGAAAGAGAGGGAGACACAGAATCTGAAGTAGGCTCCAGGCTCTGAGCCATCAGCACAGAGCCCGACACGGGGCTCAAACTCACAAACCAGGAGATCATGACCTGAGCTGAAATCAGATGCTTAACCGACTGAGCCACCCAGGCGCCCCATGCATTCTGCCTTTTTATAAGAAAATGATGTGGGATGACCACTGGGTGTTGTATGTAAGTGATATATCATGGGAATTTACTCCTGAAGCCAAAAGCACACTGTATACGTTGTATGTTAGCTAACTTGACAATAAATTATATTTAAAAAATAAAAAAAAAGAAAATTATTTTCTACTTTAAAAAAGAACTCAGCTGATCTATCTCATGACCTCTAATCAGGCATTGCAAGGTAGAGGTACCAAGAAAGCTGTGTCCTGGCAATGCCCTTGCTTCAGACTTCACTTTTGTACATGTGGTTCTTTCTCAGGAATTCTGAAATAATTCTAATGATGTTCAGTTTACTTTTGTAGTTTTGATCCCCATCCTCTCCTTCTGACTGATCCTTTCCTGAATCTCCGTATTATCATCGACTTCTCTGAGTCCGCTCATTTGTCCTACCTATTAGGAAATTAATTTACCCTTTATTTTCACATATACTCCAACAAGTTGGGGGCGGGGAGGCACAAATGGTAGCTTAATTTATTCAAGTAGGCATATATTTCAAAAGCAAACAATTCAACGCAAATAACTGGTTAATCGCAAAATTATTAACTGGCTGTTTTAAACTCTAAACCACTTATTTGACCTGCCACCAATTTCTTCTAGCCTCAGAAGTGCTTTGAGACTCTGGATCCAATTGCCGATGGAGCCAAAAGAAACATTTATATTTTCTTGTATCCATGGTCTCTGATATACAGTTGACCCTCGAGCAATTCAGGGGTTAATACAGTCAAAAATCTGTGTATAATTTTGATTCCTCAAAAACTTAACTACTAATAGCCTATTGTTGGCCAGAAGTCTTACCAATAACATAAACAGTTGATTAACATATATTTTGCATGTTGTATGATTTATGTATTGTATTCTTACAATAAGGTAAGCTATAGAAAAGAAAATGTTATTAAGAATATCATAAGGAACAAAAAGAATATCATAAGGAAGAAAAAACATATGTATAGTACTTTACTGTATTTATGGAAAAGATCAGCATGTAAGTGGACCCACGCAGTTCAAACTCTAAGTGTCAATTGTAATTCTCCTTCTTTTATTTTACTCACCCCAATTCAAGTACTTCTTTCCAAGAATCCCCAATTAGGAAGTCCCCTGGCTGCCTTAAAATAATTGAGATATGTGATCTTTGTTAGGAACCCTTGAATCTGTGACAAACTCCTAGAGATGGCTTAAGACAAAGGTGTAGGCTTTACTAGGTGGGGACCCAAGTGTTACTAAGGCCAAGATCTCAACTCCTACCATGGCCTTGACTCAAGCTTTTATTTTTTTCTCTGGAGAGAAGACTGTCTCTTAGCTACGGCTTGGGAAGGGTGTAAAGATCAATATTGTATAACAAGAGGTCCCATTCTGAGTCTAAACTATGCCCATGACTAGAATTGAGATGTATCCTTGCATGTAAGTCTATTTGCATGAGGGACTGAGAAATTGCCTAGGAGAGAATTCATCCCTATTGGAGAGGGAGCTATACATGCAGTCTTGGCCCAGTTACATAGCCTCAATGTAGGAAAGGAGGACTGACTTGGGGGAACACTGTGATATCTGTCATTTGGCTGTGTCACTGATTCACCATCCCTTTGTTAAAATGTAAATAAAATGGGAGAACCATTTCTTCTACTTAGCCATAGAAGTCTATGCAACTTTGGAGCCTTGAGGACTCCAAGAGTCAGTCCCAGTAGAGGCAGAAGCAGTGCCTGGCAGAAGTGACGGTGGCCAGCAGATACAGTGGTACCCAGCAAAAACCTGTTACAGAGGCAACAGAGTTGCATCTCAAAAGGGCAATGTCAGTTATCATTATCACAAAGGAATAACCATGTTTTTGCTGACTTTGGTGCCTAATTCCTGCGAAGTTTTCTCCGAGAGTTCTGGATATTATCTCACAGGAAGGCAAAAGGACAATAAACAATCATTTCATGTCTGCCATTTTTCCTCTTTAACACTCCTGTAGGCTTTTGAAGACATTGCTTCAACCTCGACTCCTGAAATCAGCACATCATTAGAAACTCTGACAGAAACAAAGCTCATTCCCTGGCATTTGAATTAACATCAGGGTCTCTTGACCCCGAACAAAATGGCCACATTCTCATGATCCCAAGAGCATGAACATATGAACTATCTGGGAAAGTCCAATTCTTTGTGCTAGAAAGATAGATGTGAGAAGAAAACCAACTCAGGTAAAAATGGAATTGCACAGACTTGGAGCTGTAGTTCTTGAGTAGAGTCAAATGGGGAAATAACTGCTTCATGTTATTAATTTTCAGAAATTTTGTTGAATAGCATTGGGTTTATTGATCTATGACACCTTCAAGACAGTACAGAACATCCTGTACTGTCTTCACTTCTGATCTCAGGAGAAGGAGATCGTATATTCCTGAATGCAGTTTCCTCTGATGAGGCCTGAAAGGCATTAGCCACTATTCTTGCTCTGTTCCCTTTACTTGGCCTTGCTACTGAAGATTCTACCCCTATTATGGACACTCTAGCATCTAAATTTCCCTCTTTACTCAAACTGTGTCACAGAGAAGATTTGAGCTTGACAGGGCAGCAATAATTTTACTGGGGCACGGAGAATTTGAGAAAAAGAAGTGTGAAAAACTTGAGGAAATGTACATTGGAAACAGGATTTGATTTGTGCATTCATTCATTGACCACTTACCTAGTGACTAAGTTATATTAGGCTCTGTCCAAAGTGTTTATTGACTACATATATATTTAAATGAGCACCTAGACATGAATGTGTGACTGTGACTCTCTTCAGATGCTCTAAAGAGAAACAAAGCTGATTTGGATATTTTCCTTTGGTATATGTTTCTCTTCCTCCATCTAGCCCCTCCTGCTTCCATGCAGAATTATTACAGATGATCCACAACAGGTCCAGTTCTGGTAGGCACATAAATGGCTCCCCAAAGATGTCTACATTCTATTCACTGGAAACGGTGGATGTGTCAGGTTACATGGCAAAAGAGACTTAAATTTGCAGGTGGAATTAAGGTTGCTAATTAGCTGACCTTGAGATGAGGAGATTATTATGGATTATCCAGGTGTGCCAATGTAATCACAAGGGTATTTATAAGAGGAGGAGAGAGGCAGAAGAGAGAGAGAACCAGAGTAATGTAGCATGAGGACTTGGCTCTATGTTGCTGGCCTTGAAAGATGGAAGAGGGGAGCCAAAAATTAAGAAACACAGGCAGCCTCTAGAAGCTGGAAAAAGCAAGGAGCTCTGTAGAGCCCCCAGGATAAATATAGTGCTCCCTATCCCTTGATTTTAGCCCAGTGAGGCCAGTTTTGGGCTTCTGATTTCCAGAACTGTACGATAATAAACTTGTGTTGTTTTAGATCACTAAGTTGGTGGTAATTTGTTACAGCAACAATAGGAAAATGAATACACAAAAAATTGTCTAAATCAGTAATTCTCAACCTCGACTGCACAATACAGTCACTTGTAGACCTTGTAAGATCTTAATGTTCAGGTCACGCTTCACACCAACCAGAAACTCAGGAATTGATATTAAGGTATCATTTTTTTAAGCTTTTCAGATAATCCCAATGTACAACAAGATTGAGAGCCACTGGTCCAACTAAGTGAATGTTTTATATCACTATATTTTAATGGCGAAAATCTTGTTTGGCTGAGAACAATCTCTTCTTACCTATTTCTACCAGTTTGTCTTTCAGCAGGACAAGAAAAAGTAAAAAAAGTTACAATGTCCAGCATCCCTGGGACATGAGGCCAGCTGAGAAGAGCTTATCACATCCTTCCAAGCAGCTGGAATACAAGGTAAAGCTTGGACAGAGGCTCACATCTCTCCTCTGTTTTGGTAGATCCATTCTCTTCTGAATGCCTGGGCATATAAGTTATTTATAAAATGCCATTTGTTTTATTTTCAGGAAGGTGCCTAAAAGTCATTGCAAGATGGACACAAGCCGCCAAATGCATTTTAAAAGATGACCTATCAAGACGTCCACATAAGAGACTAAAATCAATTGCATGCCTGACCAAATAGACCTGTTAATTACCAGAGAGAAGCATGAGCTAGGTCTGTGCTACTGGCATCAGCAAGCTGGAGTCTGGAGTCTTGGACTAGATAATGTAAAACTGAGAGCTGTTTTCTGAAGAAATGAGGACTGAAGAAGAGGATGTATATGAAATTAACTGTGTATAAGGCTGCCATGATCCAATGTTCCCTGGATTAGGGTTTGGTCCAAAGCAGATAGAATGCTTTTCTGTGGAATTGACTCCAAAAGCCTGAGCAGGGAAGAAGGGCCAAGCCTTCTTTATTTCTCTAAAGGGTAAATCATAACTCCTGTGCATATGTGCATGTGCATATGTGTGCGCGGGGAGGATTCCATGGAACCTGAATTCAACTCAATATTACAACAAGAATTTATTAATGTTGAGTACCATTCAAAAGGGGAACAATTTTCCCATCACTGGAAGTGAGCAAATAGAGGTCCAAAACCTGTAGGGTAAGAGCTCAAAACCATGAGGGGAAATATTTTGTAAGATCTCAAAGAATGCTTCTCACACTATTTATATCATCTCCCTCCTAATAATTGGCTGGCTTCTTTTTTCATCAAGGTGGCAGCGGATGGGAACACAGGCAGAGCATTGGGGTCTTCACAGCATGCTTTTGATCTTCCTTTCTCTAGATTGACATTGGTCAAGAAGGTCTTTCCTACGACCAACTACTTGTATGTATCTTAGAAAAAAACCTGAGATATGTATTTTACTTGCCAAGTGCCTGTAAAGGCACAGTGCTACCCAAAAGGGTTTTCCCAAAGTGAATTAAAGAAGTATTCTAGGGGCACCTGGGTGGCTCAGTTGGTTAAGCATCCGACACTTGATCTCGGCTCAGGTCTGACTCTTGATCTCGGCTCAAAGCATGATCTCTCTCCCTCAGCCCCTCCTCTGCTTGTGAGCATGCTCTTTGTCTCTGTCTCTGTCTCTGTCTCTCTCTTTCACTCAAAAAATAATAATTGAAAGAAGAATTCTACTCAAGCCAGGAGAAAACCACTATTCACATAACTTAAGCAGGCATTGGGAAGCAATTATACTACAGTCGGAAGAGTAGTTACATGTTTACATTGCTTGAAACTATGTTCTACAAAGTCATGTCAAACATAGCAGCTATGAAAAATAAACATAAAAGAAACAGGAATTTTATTAGATTAAATGTCTTTTCCTAGCAGCAGCGTATGGTTCTCTTTAGTCCACTTTCTGTTTTCATTAAACCAATCATGATTTCTTTAAGCCCTGAGGCACATGAACAAGGACTGGTTTCAGTGGTTTGGATAACTATCCCCTGCATGGGATATTCGAGGTATTCACAGGGAGAAAGGCAACTGAATTTTCAAGTATCTTCATCTTTTACCCCAATCTACTTGGCTCTTGATAGAATGGAGTGAAAACTCTTTGTGTGTGCGTGTGCGCACACACACACACACACACACACAGAGCTCTTAATGCGATATATGTGGCTGTGAGTGCTCCGTATAAATAATGTGTTTGGTGATGCTTAGATCTTGTTTAGAATAACAGTTTAGGATTAAAACAGAGTTATAAGAAAGTATTTCTGGATTGCCAAAGTAAGGACTTCAAAAAAAAAATCTCAATAATGTTAACAAGAACTCAGGAATCATTGTCAAAATGAGCTTTTTTCAGAACTCTGAGAATTAACCAAAGTCATTCAACAATCCAAGAACTATTTATTCAAGAAAAATGGCTGAATCTCAACAAAAGCAATGAGCTTTGTGGTATTTTAACTTTCTCTGTTCCCATTCCCCTCTCCCCAGCTCAGTGGTGGCCTTAAAATGTAACAGCTTCACAACTATGGTAGTTGTGAGAACCAGTAACTGGCAGCCACTGAAGGAGGCAAAATAGTCTCTGAGCTCCCTCAAAAAGCCCATTTTCGAAAAACTGCAATTGTCATTATTTGACTTGCTTAACACCTTTCTGGAAATCTCCACCTGCAGGGCTTGTGAACGGACTCAGAGCTGACTCACTGTGAACGGTCTTTTTCCTGGGCCATTTAAAGAAAATAATGGTGATAGCAAATTATGGAGGCCGGACAAATGATATGTTAGCTGAGGTGCTCAAGAAGTCTTTACTCATAAGGTGATGTTTGTTCAGACGCCCAAGTTACATAATGGTGTGAACCATGTAGATCTCTGGGGGCAGAGGAAAAGAATTTTAGCCTGAAGTAACAGCAAGTCTCTAAAGTGGGAGCATGCTTGGTTGGAGAGGAAGATAAATTGATTGTAACCTTTCTTCCTCTGTCTTTACTTGGGGATTCATTTGCTCTCGTGACTTCAACTCCATGACTATAGCACTTCTCACTAGGCCTCGGCTACACTATCTCCATATTCAGAACTCATTCAGAAAAGTTTTCATGAAACACTGATTCTGTCAGGTTTAGTCCCTGCTTAAGAACTTGTAGTTGACTCCTATTTACCTACAATAAAAATCCAAGTTCCTCCCCACTTCTCCAGAGGCCTCCGCCAATGTGATCGTATGTTATATTTTTATCACTTGTGCTGTTGTATGAACTTTGACTCCTATCACTCCTGTACTGACCACTTCAGCTCAGCTAGGCATTCTCTCCTGGATGTAATTTTCCCCTTAGTTTTTTTTTATTGTGGCAAAATATACATGATATAAATTTTACCATTCTAAGGGCTTAAAGTAATTACTGAGAATGAAGCTTACTTTTGCCATTTTGCTATTTGTTTTCTGTATGTCTTATATCTTTCTTTTGTCCCTCATTTCTTTCATTACTGCCCTCTTTTGTGTTTGGTTGGATCTTTCTGTAATGTCACATTTTGATTCCCTTTTCATTTCCTTTTGTTTAGATACTACAGATAGATTCTTTGTGGCACTCACAGGGATTCTACATATAGCACCCTAAACTTACAGGAATTGACTTTAAATTGTTACCAACTTCACTTACATAGAAAAACTGTGTTATGTTACAGCTCTGTCACTGTCCACTTTATGTTAATGAAATAAAAAATTACATCTTGAGCTCTTTTGCTCAAGTCCCGAGGAGCAGCAAGATGGACAAGTGTCACGGTCTTCCTACTGCCAGGAAGCTCTGTAGCCACCAACGATGAGGTTCTGGTTGCTGGATTCGGTTGCAAAGGTCGTGCTGTCTGTGACATTCCTGGAGGTTGCTTTAAGGTTGTCAAAGTAGCCAGTGTCTCGCTTTTGGCCTTATACAAAGGCCAGAAGGAAATACCAAGATCATAAGTTTTGATGTGAAAACGTGACAATAATAAATTTTAATATGCCGAAAAATTACATTTTTATACATTGTGTACCCATTAACACAGATTTATTATTTTTTAAAGCATTTGTCTTATAAAACCTATGGAAAATATAAAGTAGAGCTACAAACCAAAATTACAAAAATACTGATATTATATCTGTCCACGTATTTATCATTTATGAAAGATCATATTTCCATATGATTTGAGTTATTGTTTAGTGTTCTTTCATTTCAATTTGAAGAATGTTGCTTAGCATTTTTTGCAGGATAAGTCTAGTGGTGGTGAATTCCCTCGGCTTTTGTTTATCTGGAAATATCTTAATTTTTCCTTCATTCTTAAAGAACAGTTTTGCTGAGCATGGAATTCTCATTTGATGTTTTTTTTCTCTTTCAACACTTTAAATATATCATGCCTTCTCTCTCCAAGTTTTCTGCTCAACAATCCACTGATAATCTGATTGAGGATCTCTCGTATGTGACAAGTCACTTTTCTCTCACTGCTTCCAAGATTCTCTGTTTTTGGCTTTTGACAATTTGTTATAATGTGTCGTGGTACTCTCTTTGGGTTTAGCCTAGTTGGAGTTCATTGACCTTGTACTTGTATATCTGTATCTTTGCCCAAATTTGGGAAGTTCTTGGCCTTTATTTGCTTCAATGATCTCATGCCCCTTTTTCTGTCTTCTTTTTCTTCGACTTCCATAACACATATAGTGGTTACCTTGATCATGTCCTTAGTTAGGTTCTATTCACTTTTCTTCATTATTTTTTTTTCTCAGACTTCATAGTTTTAAATATTCAGTATTCAAGTTCACTGATTCTTCTTTTTCCTGCTTGAGTCGGCTGCTGAATCCCCACAGTGAATTTTTCAATTCAGTTATTGTATTTTTCAGCCTCAGATTTCAGTTCATTTCCTTTAAATAATTTCTATCTCTTTGTTGTTATTTTCATTTTGTTCATATATTGTTTTACTGGTTGTGTTTCCCTTTAACTCTTTGGGCATATTTAGGACAGTTGTCGAAAAATCTTTGTCTGGTATATTCAGTGCCTGTGTTTCTTCAGGGATAGTTTCTGCCATTTTACTTTCTTCCTATGATTGGGGCATGTTTTCCTGTTTCTTGTGATATTTCTGTTGAATATTGAGCATTTGAATAAACACACACTTCTACCAGTCTTTGTGAATTGGTTCTGCATTAAGACAGACCTTCACTAATTACAAGGACATGTTGTGAATCTTTGGATCAGCCCAGTGTGAACCCTTAAGGTCTTGTGTGGTCTTTTGTGACCATGCATCTCATCTGGCCCTGTTTGGGTGCTTTCTACAATTCCTCCATATACGTGAATGTTTTAGTTTTTGTTTTTGCTTATTGTTTAAGTATATATGTTTATTTTGAGAGAGACACAGAGAGAGCACAAGCAGGGGAGGGGCAGAGAGAGAGGGGGCCAGAGGATCCAAAGCAGGTTCTGTGCTGCCAGCACAGAGCCCGACTTGGGGCTTGAACTCACAAACCATGAGATCATGACCTGAGTCAAAGTCAGACACTCAACTGACTGAGCCACCCAAGCACCCCTACATGGATGTATTTAAAAGACTTAATTTCTCAGAGTCTCACCCCACCTTCTTCTCATGTTCTATTACATTCCATTATATTCTTCCACCCATATTCTCTTGCCCCAGGTGTTAGAAGACCTGTAGTCCTCCCGCATTTCCATGGCTTTTCCCATTCTGAGATCTGAGGTAGGTGAAACAGAGAGACATCACTCAGGTATCGCTCAGATAGGGCAGAATGTTTCAAATAAGGTGTGCTCTATTCTCTCTAGTTCGAGAAGGGGAATGAGGAACTGGGCCAGCATTTCCTTCATATCTTGCCACGCTGCATGGGGGACGGAGTGAGGCAAGGGTAAATAAAAATGTCATAAAATTTCCTATTGCTTTGAATGTGGCTTTTTAAAAATTGTTCCCTTGGTTACTGCAGACCTTTGACTATTTTTCAGAGCTCCTATAACATTATTTTAGCCAGCCTCCAGTTGTGTTTCAAATGTTTCTCTGGGGAATGTGGACCCATAGCTTCCTCGTCTGCTGTCTTACTGCTATTGCTCTTCGGTATGATGCTGTGTTTACTTCTGTCCTTCCTTACATGCCAACACTTCTACCCACAGTATCCTTGCTTCTCTTTCCTCCATCTGTTAGTTTTATGTACTGGTGACGAATATGGGCTCCAGAGTCAGTCAGACATTGCCTTGAACCAAGATGTGTCACTGATTTGAGATGTCATAATGTCACCGGGCCTCCATTCCTCATCTCTAACATGAGTGTGCAATGATAGCAATTTTACTTCCATTTAAGACAATAAGATAATATCCTTAATGTACAGTCCAAACTCATAGTTTATTCCTTAAGGTTAGTTGCTGCTATTGTTATTACTATTACTGCAGATAAATACCATTTTGCACTTACCAGCTCTGTGACCTTAATTCAGCAAGTTATTTAACCACTCCAAGATTCAGTATTGAAATGTGGCTAATTATAGCATGTATCTTGTCAGAATGTTAGGATTAAATGAGATAATGCATATGACATGCTTGTAATAATGTGGGCACTAGTGCTTAGATGAATGGTTAAATGCTTCACGGGATTAGCAAAGGTGAAATCACAGTTGTGGAATGATTGGAGTAGTTATGAAAAAGTTAGGATTTAAGTTTGGTCATTACAAATAAGTATAATTTGGGGTGCCTGGGTGGCTCAGTCGGTTAAGCGTCTGACTCTTGATCTCAGTTCAGGTCTTGATCTCAGGGTCATGAGTTCAAGCCCTGTGTTGGGCTCTGCACTGGGCATGAAGCCTACTTAAAAAAAAGAAGTATAATTTGTGGAGGTGGAGGAAGAATGGGTGAGTAATTCAAAGAAGAAAAAACAGCATGAGTGAAGGTCAGGAGGTGAAAATAAGTGTAGTATGTCAGAACAGTAAAGATACTTTTCATGTTGAGGGGCTGTAGGAAGTTAAGTGCAGGAACAGATCATGGACAGAGTTATAAGGGCCTTGGTATTATTTAAAGTGCCACTGCTATGACAGATTAACCCTTAATTTTCAGTGGTTTATAATGTAATAAATGTTTCTCATTCTTTTTAAAATTTTTTTTTAATGTTTACTTTTTAGAAAGAGAGACACAGAGTGTGAGTGGGGGAGGGGCAGAGAGAGAGGGAGACACAGAATTGGAAGCAGGCTCCAGGCTCTGAGCTGTCAGCACAGAGCCTGATGTGGGGCTCGAACTCATGAATCATGGGATCGTGACCTGAGCTGAAGTCGGACGCTTAACTGACTAAACCACCCTGGCGCCCCGAAGATACTTCTTTTTAAGAATAAATTGATTAAATTTTTGTGTAACATATTGGCCTTTTATTTAAAAAAAAAAATTTTTGTCCAGAAGTCAGATAAAGACCTTTATAGGCTTTAAGTGGAATGCCAAAAAGATGATCATATTCACCCCCATACACAATTTAAAATAAAGAAGTACCACTAAACTGTAAAATAAGTATAATGAAGTTCAAGCAAGTTTTGGGTTTTTCTTCCACGATGACTACTTTGATTCTTTTTAATGAAAATTCAGTATTGATTTTTTTCGGAAGCTTTTTATTCTAATTGTGGGGGCACCGGTGTTGGTGCATCTGTTTTGGCTATTCGTTGGGTAATGTACTTCAAGTTTGGCCTTTTACAAAACTACCTTAAGACAGTTCAGGGAGATTTACTTCTGACAGAAAGTAAGAAGGCTGTTTTTTTTTTCCTGGCTTAAGACTTGCTGTACAGACCTGCTTTACAGAGTAACTCAAAGGAAGATCTGTTTTATCAGGAAGAGCTACAGAAGGGAGTGTTTAGATTGAGCTTATTTTTGGACTCTCCATTAAGTGGTGATTGCTGTCCTGAAATCCAGATAGCAAAATAAGAACAAAGTAGAAAGTCAAAATCAATCAAGAATTATCAGATTTAGCTGTTATTTTATTAGCTTTTTATTTTATTATATAGCGTATTTTATTATTTTATGTATTTTATTAGATTAGCTGTTATTTTATTTTATTTAATAACAGATTAACTGCTGTTATTAGCAGATTTAGCTGTTATTTTAAAATAGCTCTAAATGACATGTGAGGATGAGATCAATATCAGTGTTTTAAGTGTAGTTATAAAATTGAGGATGTTTCTTCCTTTTTGTTTCCCTTTTTCCTTTAGTTTTTATTTATTTCATTATGGTTCTATAGTTTGTTAACCATTTTGTGTTTTATCATTGTTAGATCATATGAATCATTCTCTTATTCAATTAATATTGTGGATGTGGTATTTCTCTTCATTTATTTAGTATTTGATTATAAGATATAAGACTAAGCATGACAACGTCACTTGAGCAGTCATTCCAGCTCAACTTCAGAGAGAGTAAACAGGCAACATGTGCAACTCAGAAAAGACACAACAAGCTCCCCAAAGTGACCACATTGTCTTAGGGTGATGAGAACCTATACTACAGTGTTGGCATAATAAGAAAGTGGGTATAGGGAGTACATATCAGAGGTATCAACAGTGTCAACATGTGAAGCCAACATGTGTAGGGATGAATTTTTTTCAATGAGACGTGAGAGAGGGAAGAGGGCAGGTCCCCTAAGTCATGTGATCAACAGTAGGAACTAAGACTAGAGGACTTGAATACTGGGTGACTTTGGCACAGGGAGGTAAAGGTAAGACACAAAAATGGCTAACTCAAAAATGTCAAGCTTCCATGACTGGGGAGATAGAAGAAAAGGGGAACAGTTTGGGGGAAATAATAATGGGTTAAAATTGGAATAAGCTTCATTTTGAGGTGACTGAGGACCACTCACTGGGTGGTGTAGAGCTGGTAGTTAGAGAAATAAGACTGTTGTTTCAGGGAGATTTCTGCTAGAGCCAGAGTTGGGAGTCATGTGCATCGGTGAATATGGAGAGAAAAAAAGCCCAGGGTTGGAGAGGACCATAATAAGGGAATAGACGGTTAGAAGAAGAGTTTCTTGAAGAAGACTTTGTAGATTCTAAGAGTGGGGAAAACAATATGGGCACAGAAGCACTATGGTATAGACAGAAGCTTAACAAAGAATGAAAGCAACAAAAACACAAAGCATATACTTTTTTTCTCCTAAGTATTATTGCCCTCCAACTATTCCTATATGGGTTTCTGGGAAGGCACAGCAAGGGAAATTAGGATTCTGTTGGAAGACGCATTGCCACACGTGTCTCAGAAAAACAGAAGATCTACATGGTACAGAAACAGTGAAATGGTTATGTCCCCTGAAGGACATGTTAAAGAACAAATGTCTTTCTTTGCTTTGGTTCTACCTGTTTGCTTCTAGAACGCAGTCATTAATATGTAAACTGACCTTGTAATATACAGTTGACACTTAAACAACATGGGTCTGAGCTGTGTGGGTCCAATTATATGAGGATGCTTTTTGACAGATACAGTCTAGTGCTTTAAATGGATTTTCTCTTCCTTATGATTTGCTTAATAACATTTTCTTTTCTCTAGCTTACTTTATTGTGGTAGTACAGTATATAATACATATAACATGCAAAATATATATTAATCAACTGTTTATGTTTACAGTAAGTCTTCTGGTCAACAGCCAGCTATTAGTAGTGAAGTTTTAGAGAAATGAACATGTATATGTAGATTTTCTTTTTTTACTAATTATTTTATTAATTTTTAAAAAATATTTATTTTTGAAAGAGAGAGAGAGACAGAGCATGAACAGGGGAAGGCATAGAGAGAGGGAGACACAGAATCCGAAGCAGTCTCCAGGCTCTGAGCTGTCAGCAAAGATTCCCACACGGGGCTCAAACCCACAAACCGTGAGATCATGACTTGAGCCAAAATTGGCACTTAACCAACTGAGCCACCCAGGCTCCCCTAAATAAGTTTTTAGTTTATTTATTTACTTTGAGAGAGAGAGTGAGAGCGTGTGAGCTGGGAAGCAGCAGAGAGAGAGGAAGAAAGAGAATCCTAAGCAGGCTCCGCGCTGTCAGTACAGTGCCCAACGCAGGGCTCGAATTCATGAACTGTGAGATCATGACCTGAGCCTAAACCAAGAGAAAGATGCTTAACCAATTGAGCTATCCAGATGCTCCCAAAGTTATATGTGGATTTTCAACTGTGTTGGGGGTTGGTACCCATAACCCCCACATTATGTATATATATGGCATTGGTGAAGAGGGGCCATTTGGCTAGAACTGGTATCTAATGCCTAAGCCCCTTTCTTTTTCTCCCTCCCTCACTTTACTTTTTAAATCCTCTTGAAAAACATTTTAGCACCATTGCAAATATGTGAAAGATTTATGGAAGCTCAGGACTCAGCACTATTTTTGGATCATGTACTTGCTCAGTGTGGAGCGAAGAGTATGTCAATGTCTCTGCTCTGTACTTCCATTTTAGTAGGTATATTATTTGGGTAAAAAAAAAACAGACTTTAGGCTATAATATAGGATATTAAGTGTTGACTCCAAAACAAATTTGTTTTCACTGAGATTCAAAACAAATTTGCTTATATGTTTGAAATTAAAACTCATTTTCCCCCCTAGATCAAACACATATTTTTGGTGTATTTTCCACCCACAAATAATTGTCATCAAAATAGAAAAATATATACTTAAGTTAAGCAAGTAATGCATCCTTACTGATGCAGACTATTTCTGGCAGTAAGTCATATATCAACATAGCTCTGAATTCCAGCTTTGCCGAAGGCCTTCCTCTAAATAGAATCTCTGTCCACTTTAGTAGATATCTATTGAAGTAACCATTTTCAGTCGCAGTGGTGTTGTTATTGTTTTCCCCCAGCTATTTGGTTGATTTGTTGCTTTACAATTGTTTGTTGCTATGTACAGTTGGACATAACAAATAACCATTGTACAGTCGGCTTTCAACAAGGAAACACATCTGAATTAATTTTCCTAGTGGGGGCCGAGAAACCAGGAACCGATCAATGTTTTAGGGTGACCATCGATTCATTTATACCTTGCTGCTAAAACCCAACAGCAACAACTACTACAACACCCCAAGTTTTGTGAACACCGTGTGAAATGCGTCACTTGCCTTGTCTCATTGAATCCCCACAATAGTCCTCTGAGACGAATACTATTACATCCCTGTTTTGCAAAAGAAGCTGATTTAAATGATTTGCCTCCAAGTCATACAGCAAGTGGCAGAGCTGAGACAGGAACACAAGTTGATCTAATACCAAGGTCCAGGCTGCTCTATTTCTTCTCGAAGTGAGGTTGTACTGTAGACAGCCCAAACCATTTTGCTTTAATTTTCTCTTTAACACTCCCTGCCATCTAACATACTATAATATTGACCTATTTATTTTGTTCATCCTCTCTCCAACCAGGATGAATCTCTAAAGCCTAAAATTGTGTCCCTATGTAAAATAGGATTCTAATAGATATTTGTTGAGTGAATAAATTTTAAAAGTCCTCCTTGACCTCTAGAAGGGCAGTTCTTTGAATAGTACACTGTATTGGTTACCGATGTTTTCATTCTTTTTTTTAATATGAAATTTATTGTCAAATTGGTTTCCATACAACACACAGTGCTCATTCCAACAGGTGCCCTCTTCAATGCCCATCACCCACTTTCCCCTCCCTCGCACCCCCCGTCAATCCTCAGTTTATACTCAGTTTTTAAGTCTCTTATTGTTTGCCTCCCACCCTAACTTTTTTTTCCCCTTCCCTTCCCCCATGGTCTTCTGTTAAGTTTCTCAGGATCCACATAAGAGTGGAAACATATGGTATCTGTCTTTCTCTGCCTGACTTATTTCACTTAGCATAACACTCTCCAGTTCCATCCACGTTGCTACAAAAGGCCAGATTTCATTCTTTCTCATTGCCACGTAGTATTCCATTGTGTATATAAACCACAATTTCTTTATCCATTCATCAGTTGATGGACATTTAGGCTCTTTCCATAATTTGGCGATTGTTGAGAGTGCTGCTATAAACATTGGGGTACAAGTGCCCCTATGCATCAGCACTCCTGTATCCCTGGGATAAATTCCTAGCAGTGCTATTGCTGGGTCATAGGGTAGCTCTATTTTTAATCTTTTGAGGAACCTCCACACTATTTTCCAGAGCGGCTGCACCAGTTTGCATTCCCACCAACAGTGCAAGAGGGTTCCCGTTTCTCCACATCCTCGCCAGCATCTATAGTCTCCTGATTTGTTCATTTTAGCCGCTCTGACAAGCGTGAGGTGGTATCTGAGTGTGGTTTTGATTTCTATTTCCCTGATGAGGAGTGACGTTGAGCATCTTTTCATGCGCCTGTTGGCCATCTGGATGTCTTCTTTAGAGAAGTGTCTATTCACGTCTTCTGCCCATTTCTTCACTGGATTATTTGTTTTTCTCCACTGGATTATTGTTTGAGTTCTTTATAGATTTTGGATACTAGCCCTTTGTCTGATAGGTCATTTGCAAATATCTTTTCCCATTCCGTCCATTGCCTTTTAGTTTTGTTGATTGTTTCCTTTACCGTGCAGAAGCTTTTTATCTTGATGAGGTTCCAGTAGTTCATTTTTGCTTTTAATTCCCTTGCCTTTGGAGATGTGTCAAGTAAGAAATTGCTGCAGCTGAGGTCAAAGAGGTTGTTGTCTGCTCTCTTCTCTAGGGTTTTGATGGTTTCCTTTCTCACATTTAGGTCTTTCATACATTTTGAGTTTATTTTTGTGAATGGTGTAAGAAAGTGGTCTAGTTTCATTCTTCTGCAGGTTGCTGTCCTGTTCTCCCAGCACCATTTGCTTAAGAGACTGTCTTTTTTCCATTGGATGCTCTTTCATGCTCTGTTAAAAATTAGTTGGTCATATATTTGTGGGTCCGATTCTGGAGTCTCTATTCTATTCCATTGGTTTATGTGTCTGTTTTTGTGCCAATACCATGTGGTCTTGATTACAGCTTTGTAGTAGAGGCTAAAGTCTGGGATTGTGATGCCTCCCGCTTTGGTCATCTTCTTTAATATTACTTTGGCTATTCAGGGTCTTTTGTTGTTCCATAAAATTTTAAGATTGCTTGTTCTAGCTTCGAGAAGAATGCTGGTCAATTTTGAATGGGATTGCATTGAATGTGTAGATTGCTTTGGGGAGTATTGACATTTTAACAATATTTATTCTTCCAATCCATGAGCATGGAATGTTTTTCCATTTCTGTGTATCTTCTTCAGTTTCCTTCATAAGCTTTCTATAGTTTTCAGCATACAGATCTTTTACATCTTTGGTTAGGTTTATTCCTAGGTATTTTATGCTTCTTGGTGCAATTGTGAATGGGATCAGTTTCTTTATTTCGCTTTCTGTTGCTTATTAGTGTATAAGAATGCAACTGATTTCTGTACATTAATTTTCTATCCTGCAACTTTGCTGAATTCATGTATCAGTTCTAGCAGACTTTTGATGGAGTCTATCGGGTTTTCCATGTATAATATCATCTCACCTGCAAAAAGTGAAAGCTTGACTTCATCTTTGCCAATTTTGATGCCTGAGATTTCCTTTTGTTGTCTGATTGCTGATGCTAGAACTTCCAACACTATGTTAAACAACAGTGGTGAGAGTGAACATCTTTTTCGTGTTCCTGATCTCAGGGGGGAAGCTCTCAGTTTTTCCCCATTGAGGATGATATTAGCTATGGGCTTTTCGTAAATGGCTTTCATGATGTTTAAGTATGTTCCTTCTATCCTGACTTTCTCGAGGGTTTTTATTAAGAAAGGATGCTGAATTTTGTCAAAGGCCTTTTCTGCATCGATTGACAGGATCATATGGTTCTTATCTTTTCTTTTATTAATGTGATGTATCACATTGATTGATTTGTGAATATTGAACCAGCCCTGCATCCCAGGAATGAATCCCACTTGGTCATGGTGAATAATTCTTTTTGTATGTTTTTGAATTCAATTTGCTAGTATCTTGTTGAGAATTTTTGCATCCATATTCATCAGGGATATTGGCCTGTAGTTCTCTTTTTTTACTGGGTCTCTGTCTGGTTTGAGAATCAAAGGAATGTTGGCTTCGTAGAATGAGTCTGGAAGGTTTCCTTCCCTTTTATTTTTTGGAACAGCTTGAGAAGGATAGGTATTATCTCTGCTTTAAATGTCTGGTAGAATTCCTAAGGGAAGCCGTCTGGTCCTGGACTCTTATTTGTTGGGAGATTTTTGATAACCGATTCAATTTCTTCACTGGTTATGGATCTGTTCAAATTTTCTATTTCTTCCTGTTTGAATTTTGGAAGTGTGTGGGTGCTTAGGAATTTGTCCATTTCTTCCAGGTTGTCCAGTTTGTTGGCATATAATTTTTAATGGTATTCCCTGATAATTGCTTGTATTTGAAGGATTGGTTGTAATAATTCCATTTTCATTCATGATTTTATCTATTTGGGTCCTCTCCCTTTTTTTTTTTTTTTTTTTTTGAGAAGGACGGCTAGAGGTTTATCAATTTTGTTTATTTTTTCAAAAAACCAACTCTTGGTTTCATTGATCTGCTCTACTGTTTTTTTTTGGATTTTATATTGTTTATTTCTGCTCTGATCTTTATTATTTCTCTTCTTCTGCTGGGTTTGGAGTGTCTTTGTGTTCTGCTTCTATTTCGTTTAGGTGTAGTGTTAGATTTTGTATTTGGGATTTTTCTTGTTTCTTGAGATAGGCCTGGATTGCAATGTATTTTCCTCTCAGGACTGCCTTCGCTGCATCCCAAAGCATTTGGATTGTTGTATTTTCATTTTCATTTGTTTCCATATATTTTTAAATTTCTTCTCTAATTGCCTGGTTGACCCATTCATTCTTTAGTAAGGTGTTCTTTAACCTCCATGCTTTTGGAGGTTTTCTAGACTTTTTCCTGTGGTTGCTTTCAAGTTCATAGCATTGTGGTCTGAAAGTGTACATGGTATGATCTCAATTATTTTATACTTATGAAGGGCTGTTTTGTGACCCAGTATGTGATCTATCTTGGAGAATGTTCCATGTGCACTCAAGAAGAAAGTATATTCTGTTGCTTTGGGATGCAGAGTTGTAAATATATCTGTCTAGTCCATCTGATCCAATGTATCATTCAGGGCCCTTGTTTCTTTATTGACCGTGTGTCTAGATGATCTATCCATTTCTGTAAGTGGAGTGTTAAAGTCCCCTGCAATGACCACATTCTTATCAATAAGGTTGCTTACATTTGTAATTAATTGTTTTATATATTTGGGGGCTCCCATATTTGGCGTATAGACATTTATAATTGTTAGCTCTTCCTGATGGATAGACCCTGTAATTATTATATAATGCCCTTCTTCATCTCTTGTTACAGCCTTTAATTTAAAGTCTAGTTTGTCTGATATAAGTGTGGCTACTCCAGCTTTCTTTTGACTTCCAGTAGCATGATAGATAGTTCTCCATCCCCTCACTTTCAATCTGAAGGTGTCCTCAGGTCTAAGATGAGTCTCTTGTAGATAGCAAATAGATGGGTCTTGTTTTTTTATCCATTCTGATACCCTATGTCTTTTGATTGGAAGATTTAGTCCATTTACATTACATTACATTCAGTGTTATTATTGAAAGATATGGGTTTAGAGTCATTGTGGTATCTGTAGATTTCATGCTTGTAATGATGTCTCTGGTACTTTATGGTCCTTGCAACATTTTACTCACAGAATCCCCCTTAGGATCTCTTGTAGGGCTGGTTTAGTGGTGATGAATTCCTTCAGTTTTTGTTTGTTTGGGAAGACCTTTATCTCTCCTTCTATTCTAAATGACAGTTTTGCTGGATAGAGGATTCTCGGGTGCATATTTTTTCTGTTCATCACATTGAAGATTTCCTGCCATTCCTTTCTGGCCTGCCAAGTTTCAGTAGATAGGTCTGCTACTACCCTTATGTGTCTACCTTTGTTTGTTAGGGCCCGTTTATCCTTAGCTGCTTTCAGAATTCTCTCTTTATCCTTGTATTTTGCCAGTTTCACTATGATATGTCATGCAGAAGGTCGATTCAAGTTACTTCTGAAGGGAGTTCTCTGTGCCTCTTGGATTTCAATGCCTATTTCCTTGCCGAGATCAGGGAAGTTGTCTGCTATGATTTATTCAAGTACGCCTTCAGCCCTTTTCTCTCTCTCTTCTTCTGGAATTCCTATGATACGGATATTGTCCTATTTGATTGCATCACTTAGTTCTCTAATTCTCCCCTCATACTCTGGGATTTTTTTATCTTTTTCTCAGCTTCCTCTTTTTCCATAATTTTATCTTCTAATTCACCTATTCTCTCCTCTACCTCTTCGATCCGTGCTGTGCCTGCGTCCATTTTATTTTACACCTCATTTATAGCATTTTTAATTCCTCATGACTATTTTTTAGTCCCTTGATCTCTGTAGCAATAGATTCTCTGCTGTCCTCTATGCTTTTTTCAAGCACAGCGATTAATTTTATGACTATTATTCTAAATTCTTATTCTGTTATATTGCTTAAATCGGTTTTGATCAATTCGTTTGCTATCGCTACTTCCTGGAGTTTCTTTTGAGGAGAATTCTTCCATTTTGTCATTTTGGGTAGTCCCTGCAGTGGCTCCAAACTGCAGGGCACTTACCCTGTGCTGTCCCGGGTAACTTGTGTTGGTGGGCGGGGCCACAGTCAGACCGGATGTCTGCCCAAGCCCACCGCTGGGGCCACAGTCAGACTGGTGTGTACCTTATCTTCCCCTCTCCCAGGGGCAGGACTCACTGTGGAGTGGTGTGGCCGTTGTCTGAGCTACTTGCACACTGCCAGGCTTGTGGTGCTGCTTCAATGGGATCTATCCAAGGGCATATTAGACGGGGTGAATCTGCAAGGTGCATAGGGGCAGAAGGGGCAGGCTTAGCTAGCTTTACCATTGGTGGTCCCCTGCGGGAGGGGCCCTGCAGCACTGGGAAGGAGGCAGGCAGACCCGTTGGAGGGATGGATCCACAGAAGCACAGCGTTGGGTGTTTGCGCGGTGCAAGCAAATTCAGTGACAGGATCTGGTTCCCTTTGGGATTTCAGCTGGGGGATGGGTGAGGGAGATGGTGCTGGCCAGCGCCTTTGTTCCCCACTGAGCTGAGCTCTGTCTTCGAGGGCTCAACACCTCTCCCTCCTGGTGTCCTATCACCCTCCTGCTCTCTGAGCAGAGCTGTTGACTTCTAACATTCCAGATGTTAAGTCCTGCTGGCTGTCAGAACTCACGGAATCTGGCCCCTCCACTTTTGCAAGCCAGACTCGGGGGCTCTGCCTTGCTGGGCGGGCTGCCCCTCCACCGCCCAGCTCCCTCTGACCAGTCTGTGTAGTGCACACCGCCTCTCCATCCTTCCTACCCTCTTCCGTGGGCCTCTCGTCTGCGCTTGGCTCCAGAGAGTCCATTCTGCTGGTCTTCCGGTGGATTTCTGCGTTATTTAGGCAGATGTGGGTGGAATCTAAGCGATAAGCAGGACAAGGTGAGCCTAGCGTACTTCTACGCCGCCATCTTCTAGCTATTCCTTCAATGTTTTCGTTCTTCTAAGTTTCCTTATAGATTTCTTGGGCTAAATGGAGCTGGAGTTGTTTAGGTAAGTCTTCCTAGAAAGGTGAGTTTGGAAGTGTGTTGCAAGAAGAGCAAAGGCCAGAGAATAGTGGAGAATAAATGAAAGACCTCCCAAATGGAGAAGACACTGTCATCCAGGATGAGGATAATTAGGCTGGTTAAAAAGCAAATTCCCTGTTCAGCAGTAATCAGAAATTAGAATGAGAACAGCATAGTTAGCCAAGGGCCAGATAAAGACACTTGGAGTTGACATGCCAAGGAGTGATAATGGTGGGAACACAATCCACAGATGTCAAGTTTCCTACTATTAACTGTGTGACTGTTCTGAGTGTATTTCTCTGTGCTGTGGTTTTCTCACCTGTAAAATGAGGGCAAGAATAGTGCAGTCCCTACCTCATAGAGTTGTAAGAATTGAGGTAATACAGACAACGTGCTTGGCATATAATGGTCAATGAATGTTACCATTATCATCATCATCATCATCATCATTATAATATTATGGGTCTTTTCATATTTTATTACAAGTTATTTTAAATTTACTACTCAAAACTGTTGTGGTTTTAGGTGGCCACCAAACCAAGGGCTTTGGTTGAAAATATGGAACAGGGGACCGGTATCAGGGTTAGTTCATCCACAGGGTAGAAGCCACAAATCACTTTTATGGGGTTCCCCAATTAAATGCTGACACCAGTAACTAATGGATGCAGTGGATTTTGCAAAGCTTCCTGGATTCTGGACAGCCTAAGACAATAGACAGAGTTGGGTGGGGGACAGCAGGCCATCTGAAGTCTTAAATTCTGACACGGAGGGTCAGCTCTGTGCATATACTGCTACTACCTTTTTATACAGACAAATGCCTGAGTCTAATACCTTACACTTAACATTTTTAGCAACTAACCAGTCAAGCAAAACAGAGAAGAAAAGTGGTATAGTTGGCAAATGAAGCCAATGCCATCATCATTACTTTAGGTTTTGGCCATAAGATATGAAGTCTCTTGGTGACCACATATGACAGACAAAGAAAGAGCGGGAGACCAAAGTCTGTTCACTAGGACAGTGCAGTCAAGGTACTCAGGGTGGGTGGTACCTGGAAGTCAGTTCGTTCATCAGGAAGTAGGTCTATTTACATGAAGTGGAAGTGCTAGGCTCTGGACTGGGATCTGATCCTAGGGAAAAAGCTAAGCAAAAACAAGAATGTCTGGAAGATCATTGTACAAAGGAAATGAATATTGGGTAATCCATGATTATTTAATTTGGTGACAGAAGGACCTTGAAGGTATGATTAGAACATGTGGAATTGTTTGTGGGGAGAAAGGAATTCAAGTCAAAAGGAATAAGGTAGGCCACGGAGTGGAGTTGAGAAAGCACAGATAGGCCAAAATGTCAGGGTAGTGTAGGTCAGTGGTGTGGGACAAAGCCAGAAAGGTAGGTTGGGGCCATGTTGTGAGCGGTTTGAAGCACCAAGCTGAAGAGTCATAAGATTAATCAAAAACAATAGGAAGTTGGGGCACCTGGGTGTTTCAGTCAGTTGAGCGACTGACTTTGGCTCAGGTCATGATCTTGCGGTTTGTGAGTTCGAGCCCCACATCGGGCTGTGTGCTAACAGCTCAGAGCCAGGAGCCTGTTTCTGATTCTGTGTCTCCCTCTCTGTCCCTTCCCCACTCATGCTCTGTCTGTCTCTGTCTCAGAAATAAATAAACATTAAAAAAACAGTAGGAAGTTATTGAAAGTTTTGGAACAGAAGGCTAACATGCTTAGCCTTAGAAAGATAAATTTGTTAGTAAATCAGAGGGTGTTAATCTGGAGACAGAAAAGCTCATTAAGAGACAATTGCTACTGTCTGGACAGAAGAGAATTTGGGACTAAACTGGGGATGTGGCAGTGGGAATGGACATGAAAATCTAAGGCCAAAGCATTTAAATGATAAGTCTGGCAGAGAACGGCATGTGATCAGCTCCAAGACAGAGGAGACAGGAGCAGATTTGGATGGTCTTAGCTGCGGGGAAGAGATGGGCAAGATTTTCCCCATGTGACAGCTTGGACAACAGCCTACAATTTAGTCTTAAACACTAATCTAGGAAAAATTCTAACAGGTAGAATCCATTTTAAAAAGAAAAATTTAAAGGCAACCCACCTGCTTCTTTGGATTCTCTGTCAACTTGAAATAATTTCAATTATTTACCTAGATTTTTAAAAATGCCACCACATTCGGGTGTCTTGCTAGTAGGCTAGAAACTCACTTTTACACCCTAGTGTTGAAAAAAGATCAGATTTTTCAAGATATCCAAATGCAACTAAAGAGAGACTGAAGTTCAATTTTGCCATATTTTTGAGGCCACGGAAGTTCAGAGGAACCAAAGTGGATTGAGAGGAACCGAGAAAGCCAAATAAACACTTAAGAGTTGAATATCAAGAGAAGCTTCGTGATCATGTTTGAATTTGAGCTTTTAGTTCGGAGGCACTACAGGCAAAATTTCAAGTAGCTTTTAGACCTTTTAGAAATGGCTAGTGTTTAAAATCATACTCGTCTCGTATACGTATGTAAGATTTCTCATTTGTAGAAGGCTTAGGAAATGCTGGGCTCTAACTTTCCTTCGTGTCTTTTTAGCGGGAAGTTAGATACACTGGAAAGCAAAGACATGATGTCTGTCTACTGGGAACAATTACTTGCACAGATGGATAGAAATATGGTTCATCTAATTCACACAAAACTTGCTTCCAGGTAGATGTCTTATTTCAATTCGTTTGAGAACCTTTTGAACTTTTCAAGTGTCACTTTTTCTCCTATTCCCCCAAAGCACTCTCCTTGGGGTAAGTGGCTGAGGGTCTGACAGAGCTATAGGAGAGGCCATTAGACTTGGGCCTAGCCAACACTAAGGGAAGATTTGCAATCAGCTTGCTGAGATTGTGAATGTGTAATGTGAACGCAAGCACAGCAAATAACTTTGGCTTCTTAAAATCCACTTGAGTGGACAAATCTATCTGAGTTGATTGGCTACACTGATCAAATAGACCAGGGGACTTTTAGTTCCTCTTTCGTGACTGAATGGAAGGGCCATTTAACAAAGTAAAATCGAGCTAGTGGATTCCAATTAGTACAGTCTCAAGGGAGCATAGCTGGAGCTTATGCTGTGATGATCTTCAGGAATAACAAGATGATTGGAGAAGTTTGGGCCTGTGTCTTCACTTACGGTGGCAGGAAGTTTTTCTCAAACATATTGGTGAATCACCATAACCAGTTCTGCTAAGAACTGGTGATTTTGCCACCTTTTAGTTGAGCCACAGGGGATGGTTTTAGGGAAAGGTGATGGGATTGCTCTCAGGTACCACCATGGATCAAATGAATTCTAATTTATTGCTGCCAGTTGTTTCTTGGAAAGCAATAACCATATACATTGTGACTAGCAAATTATTGCCAGGTGAACTAGGGTGACCATTGTCTGGATTTTCTCAGGACTGAGGAGATTTCCAAGATATGGGAATTTCAGTGCTAAAATGGGGACAGTCTGGGGGCACCTGTGTGACTCAGTAAGTTAAGCATCTGATTTTGGCCCAGGTTGTGATCTCACGGTTCTTGGTTTTGAGCCCCGAGTCAGGCTCTGTGCAAACAGCTCAGAGCCTGGAGTCTGCTTAGGATTCTGTGTCTCCCTCTCTCTGCCCCTACCCTGCTCATGCTCTGTCTCTCTCTGTCTCAAAAAAAAGAAAAAACATTAAAACGAGGACAGTCTGGGGCAAACGGGGGCACCCTAAAACCAGTCACTCCAATTTTGAGCACTCACTAAGACGAAATAAATTGAAGTTTAATCTTTAGCATTCACTTAATTAGGCAACATAACATTTTAGTTACAAGTACACACTACGCTTTAGACATACCTGATTTCAAATCTGGTTCTACCACTGATTACCTATATGGCTGGAGATCAGTTAATCTCTCTGATGCTTAAATTTCTCATGTGTAGAATACAGATCTAGATCTAGATTTATCTATATAGATATAAATAGATACAGATATAGATGATATAGATATATAGATATATATAGTATTAGAACCTACCTCAAAGGGTAGTTATGATGATTAAATGATTAAATGAACTAAAATACTGTGTCAATCACAATGCCTGGCAAATAGTGTCTGGTACTTGTTAGAAATTATGTAAATTAGCTGTGATTAGGTTGGAGAGGGGATGTTGTGCTTGCAGAGGGCAAAGGTAGGGTAATGGTGTATAGAAGCCTGTCAAAGTCTCCACGCAGCATCCCTATCTGCCACTGACACCTTCAAGTGCCATTGGGTCTGCTGCATTATATGTCCCAGGTGGCACAGCAGCTTGCACAGCAGCCTGGACTTGTTGCAGAGCCTTTTCTTGTTCTGGGCCCCCCTCAAAAATGCAGCTTTCAGAACTGGGGAAACAACCACAGAATCAGTTGAGGGACTCACTGGACCCACTATGAGATGGAGTAGAGCTACAACTCCATTGATCGCCTGACCTCCATGAGCACCTACTCTAACCAGTGGGCCATAGTGATGTTTTGGGTCTCCTGGAATTAGTGTCGGTTCAGAGTCAGTATCTGGTAGTCCCAGAAAGGTTTGGCTATTTCCATTCCTCAATGCACAGGTACCCTGGTAAAAGACTATAGTTCTCTTTGGGGAAGTGTGGGAGAAAGACTAACATATACTTCTTTAGTTGTATCCTTGCTCAAGGGGACCCAGCCTCCCTTTCATTCAAGGGAGTCTGAGTCTGTAAACTGGTTCAAGTCCAGGAATTGATTGAGGGGTGTGGCTCTTGGTTTTTATGATTCAGGTTAGACTTTTGTTCACTTTACTTACATTTCTGCTTATGCAGATCAAGGAAGAATTTAATAGACTTTTCTATCGAGGAACACCATGATCAATTAGTGCCATGCGACTACATGAGTCAGACTATTTTGATTGCTGCTTTGATTCTGTTGTCTATTATGCTAAACGTGTCCACTTTGCCTTTGGTGATTGAGTGCTTCCATTTGGCCCCAGCCACCCTGGGATTCAACTACTTCCAGTTTATTTATGTTTCCCCATTCAGTGACTATAGTTCCCACTTTATGTTCTGGTGTACAGAGTATAGTTATCACGGAACTCTTCAGGGATGCCAGAGCTTCCCTCACAAATTTATTGGTCACCATGCTAGTAAAAGGTGTGTCTTCTGGACCCTCTCAGGGTGGCACAATAGTTTTTATATGACAAATCCACTCTAACATTGCAATCTCCCTAAGCCTTTGAATCCCTTCCTCTACATTAAACCAAGGCAGATCCAGCATTCCTAACTTGCTCAGAGTGGGGCACCATGTTTCAGCCAACCAACCAACCAAATGGTTAGAGCCCTTTCTAACCCTCCAAGCTGCAACATTAAAGTGCAGAATCTGTGCTTAGTGAATCCATATCAATAAATTTGGCCTGATACAACTTTATGTTCTTTCCATCACTCTCCCACACTCTTAATATTCATTCCCGCATATGTTCTTTGGATTTTTGTCTGTATACATTAGAAAATTTGGGTAGTACTTTTGGAATAATGTGTGCCTTCCCATGGATCACTCTGCTCCTCACCTTTTGACTTCTGTTGGAACTTGAATCTAGTGGGGTGGATCAGGAAGAGATTCAGCATTGTCTTGCATAGCAACTGCCACAGGGGAGGCCATTATATTTTCCTCAGGCAATGCAAGATTAATCCCCCAGAAAGGGGTGGAGAAGCCACTTCTACTAGGAACAGAGCAGGTTCCTTCTACCAATTGTGGAGAGGCCTCCTCCACTGACAAAGAAGACTCATCAATATTTAAGGGCTTTTGTCCCTAGCTTCATCAGTGTCTTCCCACATATCCCCATTCCAACTTTCAGGATCTCATTCCTTCTAATCGATGCCCTCGTTTTAATTGCAGACACACTAGGTGGCTGGGAGTTCAACTTGAATTGTAATTCAGACTTTCACAGGATGAGATACTGTGTTTGATTTTCAGTGGTTTCAGCCCCACAGCTATAGGAGATAAGTGTCTCCTTCAGGGCACACATACAAGCCTTATGGTCACTTATGTGGCACTTGATCTGGGAATTCAAGTCCCTAAGCTCCTCTTTTTGTTTTCCTACTTTGTCCAACGACAGGAAGCCAAACCAATCTCATTACATTCATTACTTTGACCAAAATGTTTGGCTTCTTATAAGTGGGTGGTGAGGAGTATCCAATGGTGATATTTTGTAGATCTGTACTGCCAGATCACATCCCAGACTATCCATGCTCTCTTTACTACTAGAAATAGAGTCATTAGTGTCTTTTAATCTAATCAGATTAGAAAACCAATTCCAGAAAACACAGAACCAATGCAGAAAACTCGTCCTTAAAATTCTGTTTACCTAGAACCTCTCTTGGCACCAAAACCTAGATTAGTCAGGGTTCTCCACAGAAACAGAACCAATAAGATAGATATGTGTGTGCATGTGTGTGTGTGTGTGTGTGTGTGTGCATGTGCGCATGTGTGTATATACATATGGATATGGACTTATTATAAGGATTTGGCTCATGTGATTATGGAGTCTGACAAGTCCCAATATCTGAGGTTAGCAAGGTAGAGACCCAGAAGAACCAGTGATGTAGTTCCAGTGAGCCTGAAGACTTGGGAACCAGGAGGGCTCATAGTATAGTTCCAGTACAAAGGAGGCTGAAGCCCAAAAAGAGCCGATATTTCAGTTCGAGTGTGAAGGAAGGAAGAAACTGATGTCCTAGCTCAAGGCAGCCAGGCAGGAGGAGTTCCCTTTTGCTCAAGGGAGAGTCATTTTTTTTCATTAAATTGTATTTATGTTTGTTTATTTTAGAGAGAGAGAGAGGGGGAGAGAGACAGAGCGTGAGTGGGGGAGGGGCAGAGAAAGAGGGAGGCACAGAATCCGAAGCAGGCTCCAGGCCCGGAGATGTCAGCACAGAGCCCAACGCAGGGCTGGAACCCATGAATTGTGAGATCATGACCTGAGCTGAAGTTGGACGCTCAACGAACTGTGCCATCCAGGTGCCCCAAGGGAGAGTCATTTTTGATGTTCTATTTAGGTCTTCACCTGATTGGATGAGGCTCATCTACATCAGGGAGAGGAATCTGCTTTACTTGGTCTACTGATTCAAATATTAATCTCATTCAAAAATACCATCACAGACACACTCATAATAATGCGTGACCAAATGTCTGGGCACCCCATGGCCCAGTCAAGTTGACATGTAAAATTAACCATCACAACACTCTTTTCAAAGTGGTTTATTTATTTTTGAGAGAGAGAGAGAGAGAGACAACAGAGTATGAGCCAGGGAGGGACAGAGAGAGAGGGAGACACAGAATCCAAAGCAGGCTCCAGGCTCTGAGCTGTCAACACAGAGCCTGACGCAGTGCTCCAACTCGTGAACTGTGAGATCATGACCTGAGCTGAAGTTGGATGCTTAACCGACCGAGCCACCCAGGTGCCCCAACAACACTTTTAATAAAAAAAAATTTTTTTTTAAATCTGGCTTTCAAGCATACAGCTAAGAAAATGAGAAGGCATAACATACTTTGGGAGAAAATATTCTTAAATATCTTTATTTGGCATTATAAAGAGCTCTTACAATTCAATACTAAGAAACCAAACTACTCAATTTTTAAAAATGGGCAAATGAGTTGAACAGACACTTCATCAAAGAATAAATATGAATCGCTAATTGGCCTACACATACATGGAAAGGTGTCTAAAATCAGTCAGTAGGGAAATGCAAATTAAAATTACAATGAGATACCATTTCACAGCCACTAGAATGAATAAAGTTAAAAAGACTGACAGTAACACATGTAGATGAGGTTATAGGACAACTGGAACTCTCATACATTACTGCTGGGTATTAAAATGGCACAGCCATGTTGTAAAATAGTTTGGCAGTTTCTTAGGAAGTTAAGCATACTTTTATCCATGACTCGGCAATTCCATTTGGAGGTAGTTACACAATAGAAATTAAAACATGTGTCCACACAAACACTTGCATACAAATGTTCATAGAAGCATTATTCATAATAGCTGGATGTTGGAAACAATCTGAATGTCCATAACCTAGTAAATAGACAAACAAACTGTGGGATATCCATAAATGGAATACTATGTGGCAATGAAAAGAATACCCTTCGGATACTGGCAACAACATGGGTGAATCTCAAAAGCAGTATGCTGAACAAAAGAAACAGACACCAAAGAATATGAGCTGTATGCTCCCATATATAGCATATTCTAGATCAGCCCAAACTAATTTATGATATATGAATAACACTACTTGTTCTTGACTTGAGGTAGATGCACTGCAAAGGAGCACGAGGGAACTTTCTTGTGTGATGGAAATGTTCTATAGCTTAAGCGGCGTGATCATTACATGAGTATATACATGAGTATATACACGAGAAATACAAAACTTCAGCAGATACATACAGCAATAGACTCGACACCACTCAAGGGAGAACTACTGAATTGAACGAGAGATTCCACTCAATGAGATCTCTCAATGAGGAAATCACCCAGGAATGCAGGATGGAGGGCTAAAGAAAGGGAAAATATGAAAGAAATATGAAAGATAAAAGAAGAGGTTACAACATTTACCTAATAGGAGCTCCAAGAAGAGGAAATAGAGATAACGGGGAGGCATCATTATAATGGTTGAGAATTTTCCAGAATTGAACACAGACACAAGTGAAAATGCCCACTGAAATCCAAGCAGGAAAAATAAAAATGAATCAACTTTTAGCCACGTCACTATAAAGCTTCAAAACATCGCAGTTGCCTCTGGCAGCCCTTTACGATTTAAGTGCCCTTGCTGATTCTTTTCCCAGGTTGCCATTCTCACTACTCGCATGTTCTTTTGCCTGTCTCCTCTTCAGAAATGGATGAGCTTGAAGGGGAAATCTGAAAAGAATGGTCACTGAGCTTCTAGGCTTTCTTTTGCTCTTAATTTTGCCCTCCAGAGATCTGGCAGATGTCTGCATTCCAGCACTCTCATGGGGTTAATATTTTCATTTTATATCTGTTTGTGAAAGAAAGATCTTTGGCTTTCTTATGAGGATTTCAGGCACAGAAATAGGGAAGAATAGCTAGTTTGGACAAAGGAATGTCCCTAGAACACTGAAAGAATACTCCCTAAATGGCCACCCGTTCTATGTAAGCGCAAGACTGGCTGCTGGACCGGTGTGAACCCCGTCTCTACCGGACAGGGTCTTAAGGCCCCTTTTCACTTAACTTTTTTTCACTACTTGCATCTTCTTTTGCCTGTCGCCTCCTCTAGAGGAAGTGTGGCCAGTCAGCAGAGCGACGTCTGGTGAATTCTGCAAGATGCTTTATCTTAATTCGATCTGATCAGCCTTGTATGGTCGTAGCAACGTGTAATCGCTCCGTAACCCAGGGCTGGTCGCTGGCCCCAATCTCCCCTTCTTTCTATCATAAATCTACAACTTTTGCACCGCTAGTTAGTGTCTCTTAAGGATGGGCCAGGAAAAAGGGGTAGGATTTAAAGGAGCCGATCTGGCTTCTTGTGAGCCCCTCTTGGTTGGATAGAAGAGGAGGTTGAAAGTCTGGCAGACTGATTTTCAAGTTTTAAAATAACCATGGACTTCAATTATCCGGGCTCTTTATGTAGCTTTTCTCCATGTCTTGATTGGCAGGTTGGTCAGTAGCTGCCTGCTTTACTTATCTTAAACCCCATTATAGGTGATGGGGGTTAAGGAGGGCACTTGTGATGAACACCTGTGTTGCATGTAAGTGACGAACCTCTAAATTCTACACCGGAAACTAATATTACACTGTTAACGAACTGGAATTTAAATTAAAAATTTGAAAAAGGAAAGAATATTACAAAAATAGAATAAATAAAAATTTAAAAAAACATTAAAAAAACATTCCGGCCTGTTCTCGATCTAAAGGAGAAAGAAAAATTTCACATATTCACATCATTGGAAGTGTAACTCCCCCCCCCACCCCCGAAAAACATGAGATTGGCATGTCAGGAATGCAGATGTTTGTCTGTATCTGTGGATTCCAGCCTTTCTCACAGTCCCCTTGCTAATTGTTCTGCCAGGCAGCTTTTGCCTTTTGCAAAACAAACCTGACCTGTGTGTCACTGCCCTTTTTAACAAAATTCAATCTCAAAAAATAAAATAATGAAGGTGCCCTTAAAGGACATATAGAAGGAAAAAAGAAAAAGCTTAAGTCAATAGAAATTGAATAAGAGGTTGGAACCTTGGGGTAAAATTACATGTAACTAATTGGAATTCTTTTCTTTTCATGAGATAATAAAATTAGGCTCCTTAATAACTATTCCTTGGGATTAAACGAATGGCCTGAGGATACTGAGAGAGGATGACGGGCTAGTCTGTAGTGATTAGGGGACCCAAGTCTGTTGCTACAGTTACAGACAAAATGCTTGACTATATTTTCCAAATAATCAAATAGTTTACAGGTGGTTTAACAGAAGTGATGGACCAATTTTAGTCAGAATGACAGAATTATTTGAGTCTGCGTGAAGAGAGTACAACCATCCAATGAGAAAGGGGAATAATCTAAATCAACCATCCATATGTTTATGTTTCCATGGTACCAAGCCGGAGAATCTAGGAAACAGCTGAATACTGGATTCCACTGTAGCTATTTTACCTGGATGCCTCTGCAAATGCCCTCAATCTTTTAAGGGTACTTATCATGCTTGATATTTTGTTTCTCCTCCACACAACACTGACCATGTAATAGCCTGCAATGACCCCTTGATCAAATGGTCGGTACGATGTAAGTTTGCATGGGTCCGCAAAACTGTCTGGCAAAGATGTCTAAATGGTCCCTGAACACTCCTGTTCTCATTCTGGCCCCACCTCACATCTAGTTGGGGCCATCTCACCAATTTAATGTTAGAGGAATTGCTTTGTGTAGTTTTTAGGCCAAAGTAGTTAGGAAGCAGCGAGTCTAATCTGTCTCTCTGTCTACTGGCTGAAAGGAGAGAATCCAAGGGCCCAGAGGAGGGCAGAAGCATGGGATGAAGGGAGCCAACGCCCCCGTGGAACATGTTCACAACTGAGAACACTGACATTGGACTGCGGAATGCTTTTACTTCGTTATGCCACTGAGAGTTTGGAGCTTACGTATTAGAGCAGCTAGTGATATCTTAATTAAAATACACCATGAATTTTAGTATCGAAGGGCTAGACTGATCTCTGGGAGGTCACTTCCATTGAATCTGCATGGTGTCAGCAGAGACGGGTAACAACACATTCTGGTAGGTCTCCATTGCCACAGCACTGCCACAAGGGAACTGTGCTGGATGTCTTCTATTTGCCCTTTCCAAGTCCCCTCTCCGCCCTTTTCTTCCCTGCTCTCTGCCCTCTGTAATTTGAACCCTATGGATTACATCAAGCAACTCTCTTGCCCTCCTGGCATCTGGCAGGGTTTGGCTAATAAGAAGCTCCCACAGGAGGTCAGAGGGAATGAGGAGAGTGAGGTCAGAGTGTTGATTCCCTTGGCTCTCCCGTTGTGAAGTTTCCTGGGGTGGCTGTGTCCCTCAACCAAAGGTCACTGTTGCTCTCAAAGCAGCCTTCATCACACCAGTCCCTTTTGTGCCTTCCAGTAACCACCCTTCACCTTGTGCCTCCAGGCCTAAGGCTGGTAATAGCTTTGCTGTCCCGAGCTCTGAGTTACTGCACTATCCATGATGGGTCCCCTATATCCCATCCACTTTTGTACAAATAGCCCCTTCTATGTGTCAGTTATATCTCAGTGATGTGGGGGGAAAAATCACCCCTTAATTCAACATCTCTCAAATTCTCCTAATTTGAATGTGCCATCCGTTTCTTGTTGAAACCCTGACCGATATAGGGAACCAGAATTAGATGCTCACAAGACAGTCTCCATTAGTCAACGTGAATGGGGCCCATTGGATATGCCAGTCTCATCCAATTCCAGTTGTCTACACTCTGGGGAGGATTTCTCATTTTTCACTACAACAGCAGCCATAGTGCTAAGGACAGTGAACTTTTACCCTATCTGTGGGATCTACGGTTGTAGCCTAAAACAGTTGGCTACAAGTTTGACACTTCCTCAAAATGTTATGTGTGTGAATTTCACTTTCTACTATATTATCTGTGCCTTAAATAAGTGAGACATTGTGGCACGTGGGTGGCTCAGTTGGTTAAGCTTCCGATTCTTGGTTTTGGCTCAGGTCATGATCTCACGGTTTGTGAGTTCAAGCCTTGCCTCAGGCCTCGCGCTGACAGTGCAGAGCCTGCTTGGGATTCTCTCTCTCCCTCTCTCTCTCCCCCCTTCCCCACTCGCTTTCTCTGTCTTTCAAAATAAATAAATAAACTTCAAAAAAATTTTTAAAAAGAGCTTAAAAAAAAAGAAGTGGAACGTAGTAGTTAAGAGCACTTGGCATGAGTTCAACTTAGCCTTCAATTTAGGCTATCTCCACTGCTTATTAGCTATTACCTTGGACAAGTTACTTTGTCTCTATAAGCCTTGCTTTCCTCACTACTAAAGTGACGATAATAATATCATTCACCTTATGTGGTTGTTTTGTGGGCTAAATGCCTGACTCATATTAAGTGCTCGGTAAATTCTAGCTCCACACAACTGTATATGCTTGACTAAAATTGATGCTGCAAGAAGATGGACCTTATTTATCTTCTAGATTAATATACCCTTAGTAGATAAATGGCATTTATCCCAGTTTGGGACACAAGCATAGAAGTCTAAAGTTAGGTTAGGAAGAACAAAACCACTATAAGGGCCAGTATTGCTGATTTTTGATTGCTGATATTTGATTTCTTAGGAGAAAAAAAGGGAGGAGCAAGAGAAGGAAGAAAGAAAAGAAGGAGGGAATAAGGGAGGGAAGGAGACACATAGAGAGATGTATCATCTTAAAGAGGCTGTATAGCATAGCAATTAAGGACATAAACCGGGTTCAAAATCCGGACTCTGTTACTTATAAACAGTGGGACCTTGGGAAAGTTACTTAACCTCTATGTGCTCAAGTTTTTTTCATCTGTAAAATGGGGCATAATGATGGTCTCTGTCTCATAGGATTGTCATCAGTTAAATGTAAAATGCTTACAACAGTGCCTGAACACAGAAAGCTCCATATAAGTGTTTATTATTAGTTATTATTTCATGGGGGAATGCAGAATTTAGTTTTACTTCTTTACTCATCATTTTTATTTTGAATTACATACAGAGGGTGGTGCTATGTGGTTTTCAAGTGCTTAGTGTCATTAGAGATTTTAATCAGGCCTTGCCCTACTTCAAAGTGTTTCTTGTGCTTGGAATATACTCCCAAGGTAATCCCCACCTTCTTAGAGTAGCCCACCCCACTTCCTTCCTCTCTGGCTCTTGAAATTCTTTTTAAAAAATGTTCATTTTTTTATAGAGAGAGAGAGAATGAGCAGGGGAGGGGCAGAAAGAGAGGGAGAGAGAGAATCCCAAGCAGACTCCATGCTGTCAGCACAGAGCCCAATGTGGGTCTCAATCTCACAGACCATGAGATCATAACCTGAGCCAAAATCAAGAGTCTGACGGTTAACCAACTGAGTCACCTAGGTGCCCCTGAAATTCTATTCATCATAGCCCACCTCTAACTTCCCCAGGTTATTAGTTGTTCTTTCTCCTCTGGGCTCTCTCAACACTCTGTTTATCACATTGTATATGTGGATACTTCACCCACCAACACAAGACTTCTTTCCATCTTCACAAATCCCAGCGTCTGGCACATGGTAGGCTTTCAATATATATCGATTGAGTCAAAACATGTATTCAGCCATAAACCATGCAGTGGTCTCACTTCACTTTAATATTAAGAACAAGCAAAATAGGCATTCCAATCTTCACTTTATAATTGAAGAACAACAGACTATAGTAGAAAGAGTTTTTGTTGTGAAGACCAAATCTCTCTTGCCACAAGAATTAGGCTTACTTCCTCTTCTAGAGTAACATTTTATAACACCTTGTGTTTTTAGGTTTTTAAAAATGTTTATTTGCTTTTGAGAGGGAGAGAGAGAGAGAGAGAGAGAGAGAGAGAGAGAGAGAAGGGGAGAGGCAGAGAGAGAGAGGGAGATAGAGAATCCCAAGCAGGCTCTGGGCTGTCAGCACCAAGCTCAATGCAGGGCTCACACACACGAACTCTGAGATCATGACCTGAGCAGAAACCAAGAGTCGGATGCTTAACCAACTGAGCCACCCAGGCATCCTTGTTACACTTTTAATAGTAACTTAAAAGAATTATGTTTTCTTCCGTGCTCAAGAAAACTGGGAATTATATGGCCACATTTTTAGACTCACTCTTCTCATGCTAAATATTAAAAGATCAATCTTTCTCCCAATGAAGATATCAGGGATAAGATAGAGGTCTGTGAGCCAATGTTAGAGTGATAGTTTATGATGAGAAATCAGCATACCCAATGAGGGTTCCGGGAGAAATCAGTCCAGGGGCGCACCCAGTCAGGAGTCAGAGTTCTTTAAGCCACGATCTAAAATTTAGGCTGAGAACCCAAAGTCAGTAAAAGCGTTGAAGCCAAGTGGAGGCTGCCATAGAATCAGTCACCAGAACAGCCCTGAGGATGGTTATCAAACACATAATGATAAGCAAATTTTTCCTGAACGGTCAATCCAGAAGATAAATATAGGCCAATGAAGGGTTGAATCTCCTTGAGGAAATCAGAAGACCAGCCAGGATATGAGGAGTCATGACGTATATCAACCAAGAGATAGACATTTGTCTGTTTCTCCCACCTACCTGTTACAAGCCATGCCCCAATTCTGACCCTGTCAATCTGACAAAGTGAAATCACATCTACCAACATAATTTGCACAAATAAACTAGAATACTTTTTGACTAAAAACCCTAGTTTGTAATTGATATCGATGTTGTTAATGATCAACATTAATGTTTGAAGATTGGTTACCCATTCCAGTTTGTTAGGTTTTTTTTTTTGGCAGAGGAAATAAAAGGAAAGAAGAAGGAGAAGAGGACAAGTGTTTTAACTTAAAATTCAGACCCTATGGTAAGTTTTCATTGAATTGGCAATTATCAGTGAATACTTTTTAATTTAGATCATTAAATGTGCAAACAGGACTATGAGTCAAATCTCAGCCAGCAGGTAGAATAGAACTCAATTGTTTTTGGTCAATTCAATTGAAACAGCTGATGATATTTGTGGCTATGGTCTTAGTGTAAGGAGAGCCATATTTGAAACATGGTTTATAACATCCACAAGCACATGTCTGTGCAAACAAGTTTGCAAAAGACGGAATCTCTTTAGAATGAGGACAAATCTACAGGCACATGATTGAGCTGAGACTATTTGCAAAGGCTCAGTTTCTAAACTGTCCCATCTTAATCAGATGGCCCCATAAACCAAGAGAGCAGCATTTCTGGTTCTCTGCCACTGAGGGGTCATGGTCCTGGGTTAATGAATTGGAGTCACTGATTTTCCATCATGTCTGATTCATGAGTTGTGTCTAGATTCTGTTTCAAGCTTTATTCACCAAGGAGACTGTCTTCTGCTCACACAACAAAAGAGAGAAAACCTAATGAGAACTAAGTGGAAAATGAAGAGTTGTTTCTTCTTCAGATTCATTTTGGCTCTAGAGTGAACACACATGCTTGAGGGTGTGTTTTTGTAAACCTCCCTTCCCCCCTCCTCCGAAGTTACTTAGTTGGCTTACCCCATGGTTGTGACTAAGTTGGAACAGTCTTCCTGGGTGTGCCTTTCTCTTTCTGGAGAGAGTTCAGAAGAAGTGGGATCAGATCATTTTGACCTGGAGCAGACTATGTTTGGGGTTGTTATCTCATTGTAACCCTTTGTCCTTGGGATAACAAATCTTTTGTCTTCTAAGTGCCCTCACCTTTAAGTGGCTGTGAGGATGTCAGAAGACATAGCAAGGAACAGAAGTTTTTGCTCCCACGGGAATTATTGTTGGATTCTACAAAATTTGGCTACGTGTCTAGGATCCAGTTGTTATTTGCAGGGCACAGTTGAGAAAATGTCCCAATAGACTATCTCTAAGCATATGTACATGTTGCTTCACCCGCGTAAATCTATTTTGCATTTTCAGTGTAGTTCAGAGTTGATCCACACGCTTGTGAGTCCCTGAGAGCCCCGAAGGACACGGTGTAACATTTGTACACTCAAAAAAGTTTTAAGAAAAGTTCAGTAGTCCCATTCAGACCTGAAGAAGAGTTATTGTAATGGTTGTTAGTTATTCCTTTAACTGCTAGGGATGTGACCTGCATGTTCAAATCTCTCTATAGGTCTAAAGGCCCCATGCTAGGGTCCTAGACACTCTCACACTTTTCATTGCCCAAGTTGTTTCAATAAGAAGGCAGACTTCCTTGTTTCCACGTTCCCTTGATCTTACTTCTTTTCTTTGCTTTTCTTTTGTTTACATTTGTTCCTTTCTGGCACCGGCCATGTGGACAAGTAGAGGAGGTAGTTGTGCACTGTGATTGGAGAGGTACTATGTGAGGTACCACCAGAGAACACCACACAAGGAATTCCACAGCACAAACCTCGTGTCTCATCTATGTGCCAGATCTGCTTTCTGAAATCCTTTCTTTCCTTACAGCAGCAGGTCCCGAGGTCTTCACTTGTTTGCACAACTTGGATTCTTTCCCTCTAAACCTGGTTGCAGAGTTGATTGCAATCTCCCTGGTCCCCCACCTCTGTTGATGCTTCTAATGATAAGCCCATGGGTCATTTGGGGGTCTAGAGCAGCCTACAGTGGGGATTGGCAAACTGCAGTTCACCGTCCAGACCTGGGGTCCTCTCTGTTTCTATAAATAAAGTTTTATTGGAACATAGCCACACCCATTGGTTTACATATTGCCTATGGCTACTTTTGCATTATAATGGCAGAGGTGAGTGGTTGTGACAAGAGTCTTTATGTGGCCTACAATGCCTGAGATATTTACTATCTGGTACTTTGCAGAAAAAGTTTTCTGACCCCTGCTCTAGGGATTTAAAGGCTGATCACTACAGGAGAACAAACACAGATAGCAAACATGGAGACAAGTTGTAAATTCTACAACTTCTTATGTAATGGTTTCTAGTCAATTGTTTCTGATTCCTACAATGGAAAACTCAAATCCAGATGGGCTTCCTGTGATTGCTTTTAATTTTGTGGGTGGGCATTACCCTCTCTGCCTTAAGTCTTCCCTTTTAGATATAGAGATGGACAAGTGGATTCAACTCAATCTTCTCAGCATATGGTGTCAAGATGCAATTAGGTGAAAAATTCAGATGCCTCCTTCATGCAAAGTAAAGCAATTTGTATTTCTGGGACCCCCCTAGACCAGGTGACATTTAGGTATACAAGCTTTCTTCTTCTTGCTCTCTGCACCTCCTACCTACAACTCCACCCAGAAACATTTACATGGGCAGTCTACTTATTTCTTATTTAGGGTTAAAATGTAAATGTGGTCTGGAAAAGGTTGACACAGACCACAAAATCTTGGATTAACTCTTTTAGTGGTTTCCTATCAGAGGGCAGGACTCTAAATATCAAATGCTGTCTGTTTCTGAGCCTCGATATTCTTTTTTTCCCAGAGCTGAAGCTACTTAATTCCCTTCTGCAGATTTCAGCAATATCTACTCTCAAGGAACAAACATAGCCTTGGTCAAGAAGGATTAACAGTCTCCTAGTCCAATACTCTGGGAAAAGACATTAGGTTAACTTTATTTTAGGCAAGCCCTGACTTTGCATTCCAGTTCTACCTGCCCTGCAGGCTTATTTCCCAATTATTCATTTTGTCTTACTTCACTATCTAGTACCTCCAGTTCTACATTGTCTGTATCACCTTGGGACTAGGATCTTGTCATAAGCCCCAAACCCAATGGTCAGGGCCCTGCTATCTGCCAACATATTTCCTGGATATTGTCTTTTTATCCGGATTTCCAGGTGTCACTCACTTTTGGATATCCAGTTGTTATATTATGTCCAGCCTGGGGGTACACATTATTTCTTTTTAGATCCCCCAGTGCCTGCTACTAGTAGCATTAAACAAATAATTACTTCATCCCTGTTGAAGATTCCCCCTTCTGTTGTTAGAAACCAATATTGATTCAATTTGGGGGTTTCCATCTCCTTAATGGTTCCCCCTGGACATCTCCACAATGGATTAGAGCCTTGGAGGTCCAAGAACATCAATCCTGACTGAGGAAAGAAGTATCATATAGTCTATGAAAGCTCATGGAAAATTTGACTGATGTGACCTTTTTGAGGCTGACTAATGTGACTTTCATGGCTATTTTTTGTTTTCCCGTTTACTTTCTTAGTATCATTCTTGCATACTTTTCTCACTTTCTTTGTAACTTGTTTGTTTGTTTGTTTTTTATACTTTGTGCACTTTGCCTCTGATGACTGAGAAGCTGGGTGAAGACTGCAGTGTAATGATTTCCCTTCTAGGATGAGTTACCCTGGCATGAATTGTGAGGTTTTAACTTAGAGGTCCAAGAAGGTTGAACTATAGACCTAATATTTCCAGCATTTTCACCATGGCATCTAGGAGAGACAGTGGGAATGAAAGAGAGAGAGTCCTGGATGGAGAGGAAAAAAGATCCCTACTTTGTTTCCTCCTGAAGTAGCACCTAGCATGATTCCTGATAGCATATCTACTCATGAAAGCATTTGTTAAATGAATAACAGTGAGAGTTTTTAAAATGCTGGTCCAACCCATTCATCCAGTTCACACTATCTGTAGGTTGTTAGTAGTGGTTTTTCTGTGTGTATGTGTGTGTCTTGATACTCTTATTTGACTGAGGTAATTAATCTTCATCCCTATATGTCCCCAACACATAAACAGCGATAAAATAGAGTTTGTGCAATTGAAGAACATTTGAATTTCTCCCTAAAAGAGAAGTATTTTAAACGACACCAAACCTGAAAACTCTGAGGTGGGGTAACAACAGCTCATATTTATGGCATTCAGAAAAAATTCCTTGCTTGAAAAGAACATCTCCTTCCACGAGAGACTTGGATGACATGTGGGTAAACTGAAGATGGTGAGAAGTTAAACACTGGCTTGGGTTTCAACACAGCTTGGGTTCATAAGGCACAGTGTGCCTGGCCTTGGCAGGTAGATGAACCCTACGGCAGCAGACTGTTCCTGTGGTGCAGCCCAGAACCCGTGGAGAAATTTTCCTGCTGTCTGTCTGTTCAGTTTGTGTCTCAGCCAGTTTTAAGATGCGGTGACTCTTTATCATCTTATAGCCTTTTTGAGCTATTGATCATCTTTTTATAGATGAGGAAACTCAGAATCAAAGAGATGAAGTGGCCAATTCATCAGTCACCCGGTGAGACTTGGGACTAAATTCCAACTTGGCTTTCCTGATTCCCTAGTGCAGGGTTCTTTTGATATCCCCACTTTATCATTCTGACTGTGGTGACACAAATCATTCTCCTTGGATAGCTTGGCTCTATGGCTATCTCACCACTCGGGTTATATCTGTCTGACATTATAACCACTGGTTGAAAAGCAGGAAATAATGGTCCACAAATCCCAGTCACTTAGCTGATTATCTGACCAAAAAGACTACATGTACATGTGGACAAACAAAACAGAAGTCTTTACCACCACCACCCCCGCCCAAAGTAGCCACCATTCCACAATTTCTCCACGTGGGGTGAGCCAAATTAGCTAATTGTGCTGGAATATGATTTATTAGCGAGAGAAGCAATCTATTTAGTTTCCTTAAGTTTGCCTCAGAGGACTTTGCTCTCATTAAGATCCTACCTACCTACTCAAGACTCTCCAATGACCTCTATTGGCACATAGATAAGTAAACATTTATTGTCTGCTATGTACAAGATGCTCTTCTGAGCACTGTGTGTGTCTAGAAGGGAAAGTAGCTCATGAGCGACAGCGCATACATGGTTCCTGCCTTTGAAGATCTTCCAATACAGTTAGGGAGGCAAGGCTCAGACTTCAGAAACAGAAACAGACTTAGAGCAATACAAGAGGTAGATAGCCAAATGCTGGTATAGGTACTGCTGATTAAGAAGAGGGACAGACATTCTTAGTCTGAGAAGTCAATGAAAGCTTTTCGGAAAATATGGGGCTTGATCTAGGCTTTAAAAACTTATTAGGATTGTAATAGGCAAGTATTTTCAGGTAGAGAAGCAGCCTAGCAAATATAACAGTGAGAAACATTGGAGTTGGGGTGACAGCAAGATAATTGGTACAAATGGAGTAGACAGTATGTCTGGGAAGGGTATGCTCAGCCTGAACTCTGCCTAATATAGGAACTTTACATTATCTGCCCTTATGTAGTCATACTACAATCTAATGACTTTTCTTCTTCCCAAAGAATGGGCTAAAAGACTATTATCCTGATAAAGGCTCATGTCCTAGTAGTGCCTCCTCCACACCCAGTTGGGAATAAAACCAATTGCATTTCAAAAATTGAGTAGCGGGGTGCCTGGGTGGCTCAGTCGGTTAAGTGTCTGACTCTTGGTTTCAGCTCAGGGCATGATCTTATGGTTCGTGGGATTGAGCCCCATGTCGGGCTCTGCACTGACAGCATGGAGTCTGCTTGGGATTCTCTCTCTCTTTCTCTCTCTCTCTCTCTCTCTCTCAAATAAATAAGTAAACATTAAAAAATGTCGAGACTCCACCAAAGTCTATTAAATAAGTGTGAACACCCAAAGAGCAGATGTGGGACATTGCTCCTTAGATGAACATGGTGTCCTAGAATGAGCAATGTTGTTAGGGACGATAGGGAAGGTCATGGACACAGTTTTGGAAATTTTGGATGTTGGAATTAATTGCCTTCAGTTTTGAAAAGGCCTATTTATCTTTCTCATTTACAGTTAAAATTCGGTGAAAGGGAAACATCGCTTCTACATCATGGAAGGGAAATAACCAGTGTTTTAGAGAATTAGCTGGCTCTTGGAATTGATTCACTTCTTGGGCAAGCTGTGTGTGGGTTCAGGTCTGAGACATTCCCCGGTGCTCCCATTACTGCTTCAGATTATTTGTCATGCCAACAGTTTGGGGGGTTCTTCAAATAAGCCTCCAGTGCTAGTTTACAAATGAGCCCTAACTCAGCTGCACAGTCTTTCATCTGAAGATGACCCATCTCACCTGTGTGTGAAATGCATTTCCCATAATTTCCCCGACAGCTGCATTTTGATGATCTGCTTGGGGAATAAATGTCAATGGACGAAATACAGTCAGCTCATCTCACCAGTGAATAATGTGCTTCCTGGATTCCACCAGATTTAAATGAACCTCTCAGAACCTTTGTGTCTGGAATGATTTCTGGAAGAATGGGTGACTGAGACCACTGACACTTTTCAGAACAAACACTTGATGTCTTTGACAATTGCTTCAACTGCTTTGTCTTGGGATAGACTCGTACACCATGTAAGGTGACTGCACAATCATCCAACTGTTCCCTTGTCCTCCTGTTTGCACACATCAGTGTTGGTGTTTGAATGAAAGCTGCTAGCAGACAAAGAACACACTCTTCAGGACTCTGCTCTTTAGAGCTCCCAAGACAGAAACAAAGCATCTCACCTCATTTTCAAAATGGCCATAGAGTTGCTTGGAGACAGATTTGGAGTAGTGTGGTTGGCTGTGTCAGGCTCCAAGTTCTATATAGATATTGGAGTGCATTAGTTATATAGGAGATGAGGTCAAATGAGTAGTAAATTTCCAGGTTTTTTTATTAGTTTATTTGCCAAATTATACCAATAACCAATTAGGAATATGGTAAATTTTCTTTCTTTACGCAATTAGATGCTGAGTTGGAGAGCAGTTGCATTTCAAACAGAAGTAGTCCTTACATCCAGTGGCAAAATGGTGTTTATGTATTTAGGGGTAGGAGTTAAGGTTGCTTTTCTTCTCAAACAGGGATTCCCAACTACTCCTGAAGGAGGAATTGCTATGGATAGAATCCTTAATCTCTCCTGTGGTATATTACCTATAGGAGTGTTGGAAATATCCTCCTCAGGGTTCTTACCAGGTACAGATTTAGGGAACAAGTCATACGTGGGACATGTCCTTGGGAAACCTGTTTTTGAAACTCTGAGACATATAAATACGCATCAATCCAATTTCATTTATTCAGTGAAGAAGTTCTTTGCTGACTGGCTGATGCAGTCTGGAAAGGATCCTTCTCTGGTCCTTTCCTCATTACAAATTAGTTATTCAGTGGATACATTCACCACAGTCATTCTCTTCCATTTCTGTAACTGACCTTTGGGAACTGTGGTATAATGGCACCCAATTTGTTCATCTCTCCTTGTTCCATGCCCTTGTAAAGTTTCTTTCCACACTCACTCTGGGGTTGGTTGTGTGATCTGCTTTGGCCATGTGGGCAGCAGCACATGTAACGTAAGCAGAGACTTGAAAATTGTTCACACGTGGAGGCTTGCTCTCTTTCACTGCTTATAGAAATCTATAAAGAACACCAGGTGAAGAAACTTGTGCCAGTCTGCCAAATGAAAAGATATATGGCGGCCCAGAATACACCTCCCCTTTTCCCCAGTCAATAGCCTACCTAATATCAGATATGTGAGCGAGGCTATCGTAGATCATCAAGCTATTAGCTGACTCATGACCTGACAATCTTAGCATAGCATAAAGACCCCAACAGAGATAATCTCAGCTGACTTAGATCAGAAGAATCATCACAAGCACCAGAATGAGTCAAGTGAAGTGCCTAGGGCATAAAATTTAAGGAGGCACTCACTCTCAGAATCATGAAGGTACAGAGTTGACGATTGCATGACCCTAAGAGTGAGTGCCTCTTTAAATTTTGTGCCCTAGGCACCTCACCTGCCTCACTCTACTCCCTGTCCAGCGAACCACCAGGTGACACACAAAATTATGAGCCAAATAAATGGTGGTTGTTTGAAATCACTACATTTTGGGATGATTTGTTACACAGCAATAGGTAACTGGTATATATTGACTATTTCCAACATTCTTTTTTTTCTTCATTTAGAATGGCAGAACAAGCCTGGAAGGAATCAAACTGCAAATCCAGTCAAGTGGTTTAGCTTCTGAGAGTAGACCCCCTGATGCGGTGGATGAACAAAAAGTTTTGCACATGAGCTATGGATCCCGGTCATCACTTGTTCTTGGTATGCCTTATTCTAGGGATTGGTGGTGCACCATTTTCACAAAGCTGGTGTGCACTCACTTAATGGTAGGATGTAGCTGGCTCCTTCTTCTCTTTTTCTCTATACCTGGCTCTATCTAATGAGTCCACACCCAACCCTTAGTCTCCTCAGCAGCACTAACTTCCTGACCAACTTGACCCCTTTGTCTGCGTAGACCCTTTCCATGGTCATCTTCTAAGGTGAAATTAAGAGAAGCTTGATTAACATGACCTAACCGCCTTTTCTCCTATGAAGGAAAACCCTTTATTAACATTACAGCAGCAGTTGTTATCTCTCAATAGTGTGTGTCTTTTTAAGAAAAGGTAATTTGAAGTAAGGTTTAAGGAAACATAAATTCTGAGATACACTTAGTTCCTTTTGTCACAATAAACTTCAGAGAATCTACCTTAGATAATACTTACTCTGTTTGATAGTCTTTCTCACACACATCAGATGTCAAAAAGCTGACCCAGTTCCCTGTTTGTATTTTCAAGCAGTTAAATCAACTTCCTTGCTCTGATGGTTTTGTCCTGTCTGCAATTCATCAAGTACTTTGCCTTTATTTTTAGTTGCATTGGTGGAGGTTTCTAATGAGTGACGACATCGTAATAACTTCAGGAACTTAAAATTTTCTCACCTTTTTTTTTTTTTGGAAAAGGGAGATTGTTCTTTTCACGTGGTGCTCTCCACCTTTTCATTTTTTAGGGACTTTCCTATATCTTATACTTTCTATATTCTTTTTTTTCCAACTTTTTTTAATTTTTTTTATTTTTGGGACAGAGAGAGACAGAGCATGAACGGGGGAGGGGCAGAGAGAGAGGGAGACACAGAATCGGAAACAGGCTCCAGGCTCTGAGCCATCAGCCCAGAGCCTGACGCGGGGCTCGAACTCATGGACCGCGAGATCGTGACCTGGCTGAAGTCGGACGCTTAACCGACTGCGCCACCCAGGCGCCCCATACTTTCTATATTCTAACTAAAGTACTTAAGAAATGTCAGGCTCTGTGACTGACCTTTAGACATGTTGAGATGGTTTCTTTCCAATAAAGCCTTCTCTGGACCTAAAACAGCTGTCTTCCCCCTGCTGCCAGTCAGGACTGGGGTTTCCTCATACATGCTCCCAAGCAGCCCTGGTTCCTGGTGTATATTACACTGTCCTACTACATTACAGCTATGGCTGCTTATTTATATCCTACAACATAATGTAAGTTTCTCAAGAATAGGAATGCTATCTCATTTTTATTTATATCTTCAGCACAGCTCCTCACACATAGTAGGTGCTCAGGAAATTTGGTAGAATTATTCTATGAATTAATGGATCAATGAATAAATAGGACTGAGAGCTGAAGCTGGAGAACCATTATGGTGGCCCTTTAGGGCATATAACAGATTGCTTAAGAGCAAAGAGCTTTTGAATCAGACTGGTTTCAGTCTCCAGCTCCACACCATACTAGCTGTGTGGCTTTAAGCAAGTTATTTAACCTCTTGGTGAGTTGATTTTGTTGTCACTTGACACAATGCCTGGCACATAGTAAACAGGCACTCAAAAACGGTAGCCTCTCTCAGCAGTGGTGGTAGTAGGAATGGTAATGACGGCATCCTTTGGGCTTTCCATGAGGTCAATTTTCACTATGCAGGGCTCAAGACCCTGAGAATGCAGTGACAACAAGATAGTTCTGCAGTAAGTCCCCTGAAACAGCTGAAGCCATTCCCTCAAAGGTGAAAATAGAAGTGCAAATATCCAGAGTGAGCTATTTGTTGCACTTAGAAGAATTGGTGTGCCCATAAAATGAGACTGACTTTAGGGGCGCCTGGGTGGCTCAGTCGGTTAAGCATCCGACTTCGGCTCAGGTCATGATCTCCCGGTCTGTGAGTTCGAGCCCCGCGTCGGGCTCTGTGCTGACAGCTCAGAGCCCAGAGCCTGTTTCAGATTCTGTGCCTCCCTCTCTCTCTGGCCCTCCCCCATTCATGCTCTGTCTCTCTCTGTCTCAAAAATAAATTTAAAAAAAGTTTAAAAAAATTTAAAAAAAATGAGACTGACTTTAGCGTTTTTGATATCAACACACCACAACACTTTTACACCAACAGATGAGAACAACTTTTAAGTGGTTGAGTGTTGTTATCCTTTTAAGTCGCAACCTTACTAGGTTACCCACTTACACCAGAGCAGCTACAACTGCTCAATTTAGACGTCCTTTTTGGGAAATGCCTTTAGAACTGGTTTGGGGACACATAAGAAACCATATTTTTTATGTTTCAGTTGTAGTCACACACCCTGTGCGATGAACATACACCCTGTCATCTGACCATGAGCATCAGCACTGGCCTTTGACCCTGATTCCACAACATAGTTTCCCTAGAGTCCAGCTTCCACTGTGACAGACTTTCTAATCAGTGGGGAGAAAGGATTCTTTCTCTTGGATTTGCACAGAATGGTTCTAGGAGTGGGAAAGTGCCATCTGTTGTTTCCCAATAGACCTTGGGGTATTAAATGTGGAACATGGCTTTGAGTATTTTTACTTTAATTTCTGCTAACCAAAAAAAAAGCTGATATTTCCTCCATTTTAAATAGGAACACTGATATTTTTTTCACTTCAACAAGGTAACATATTTCATTATAACAAAAAGTAAAGCAGTGTTTCCCATCTTCCTTCTCCTCCAATTTTATCCCCCTAATGTGATCCTCTTTAATGTGATAAATATCAGCTTGATGTGTCTATTTCCATACTGATCTATATATACAAACACATATAAACACACAGGCTTCCCTTCTTTTATGGTTTGCAAAAATGAGACCACACCATACACATTATTCTACAATCTATTTTTAATTTTTTAAATGTTTATTTATTTTTGAGAGACAGAGAGAGAGAGAGAGAGAGACAAAATGTGAGCAGGGGAGGGACAGAGAGAGAGAGACACACACAGAATCTGAAGCAGACTCCAGGCTCTGAGCTGTGAGCACAGAGCCCGATGTGGGGCTCGAACTCATGAACCACGAGATCATGACCCGAGCCAAAGTCAGAGCTTAACTGACTGAGCCACCCAGGCACTCCTCTACAATCTATTTTTACTTACCAATATCTTATGGACATTTCTCCTCTGGGTCCGTACATTCTGTTAAATGATGTACTTTAATTTATTCTACCATCCCCTTGTTGATGGATACTATGTTGTTTCCATTTTTATGCCATTATATATAATGCTGCTTTACATTCCATATATGCTTGTACTTCCAATTCTACAGAATATATTCCCAACAGTAAGAGTGCTGAGTCAAAAGGAATGTGTATTAAAGATTTCTAGAACTACTGCCAGAATAGAAACAGTTCAAACAATTCACATTCCCACCAGGAGCGTATGAGAGTACTCACCAATATTGAATATTAAAAACCTTTTAAGTTTTTATTTTTATGATCTGAGGGGTAAAAATTATTTTCTTGTGATATTAATGGGCATATCCTTGGACAGCTAGTGAGGGTATTTTCTATTGTCGTATATGGCTTTGCCATTTGCATTCTGAGACACTTTCTTTTTTTTTTTTTTATACTTAAAACAAAATAGACTTTATTTTTTTTAATTTTTTTTTCAATATATGAAATTTATTGTCAAATTGGTTTCCATACAACACCCAGTGCTCATCCCAAAAGGTGCCCTCCTCAATACCCATCCCCCACCCTACCCTCCCTCCCACCCCCCATCAACCCTCAGTTTGTTCTCAGTTTTTAAGAGTCTCTTATGCTTTGGCCTGAGACACTTTCTATTGTGATTCTGAGTGAGCAGGTAGAGATTTTCTGTCATGATTCACCTGGTCACAATCTTTGCTGTTTTTCTACTGCATGGGTTGTCATTTTCATATCAAATTGTAAGAACCTTTAAAAATAGCAGGGATATCAACTCTTTGTTTTGTGCCCTGCAAATATTTTTCTCCCAGTCTGTTTCTCTACTGAAAGATTTCCATTGTTTTTTGCTTGTGAAATTCCTTTCAAGGAGCCATTTGGCCATCCCTTCATTGTCAAAAAACTTTCCCTTACATTTAACCTAATTCTTTGTGTTGCAATTCCCCTCTCTTTCCCTGGGTTCCGTGCCTCATCATTGCTTTCCATCTCCCCAAAGACAACTGAGCTGTGTCTATCGGAGCTTTTCTACTAACTGAATGGACTGAACTGACTGACCAGTTTGGTCAAGTATCTCCTTTGACTTACTTTTTTCCTCTGCATTAAATTGACTGGTTGTTTGACTGAACTGATCTGTTAGTCAGTCTTCTTGGCACTGTGAATCTGTGTGTGCGTGCACGTGGGTGCACGGGTACATGTGTGTGCGTGCCCAGTGGCAGAACCACCAGACAATAGTTTCAATTGTTACTTTCGGTTGAACTGGGCTCCATTTCCTTAGCATCGCAATTAGCATTCACCTCACAGTGGATATAGACCACTCAGTTGCCTCACTGGGTAGAGAGAAGATGAGTTTGATCAATTCAACTGAGAATTCTGTTAATGATTCTTCCTCTGAGCATATAGAGCAAAACTGTGAAAAAGGCCTATTTGGTTGTTGATGTCCTCTTGCATGATCTCTCAGAGCCTTGTCTCTGGTTACTTTCCTGGCACAGTGTTCATGCTCTCTATACCTTTGTCTTGCCCCCTGTAAACAAATATCTGTCTTATTTTCCAGCGTGTAGGTTTTTTGTGCAGTGGTTGAAAGTAACACCTTTCCTGGGTGATTCTGGGTGTTGAGAGAGATGAGGCAGTAAGTATAAGGCAAAATTATTGTGAAGAGATTAGTGAATGGGGGAACTACATTCCCAAAATGGATGCTTCAAGAGGCTAGTTCTGTGGGGGGTGTAAAGAAGGCTTGTGAGGAAAGGTTTTGGTGGCCAAATATTGCATAGAATCAGACAGCTGAGTTTAAAAACTTTATTGGTCATGTGTCTACTGTGTGAACTTGGGAAAGACATTTTATCTCTCTGGGCCTTGGTTTCATCCTTGGTAAAATGGGATAAACATGATGCAAAGATCAGAAGAATGTTTGGTGGATAGAATCAGCTACTGCTTGTGAAATACTTAGCAAGAGGCCTGGAACTGTAAGTACTCAATTCATGTGCACTCTTCTGATTCATAAATTCCTTTTGGAAACTCTAGATTATGCAGATCGCATCTCAGAGCCTCAAACGGGCTGATGTATCACCATAAGAGAAGTAGAAAAAGAAGTAAATGCTTATTAGATCATGGAACCCCTCTTTCTATCAATGTCATTCTCAATGAGCTTGTGCTCTGTGGAGAACACTTTGGGAAATACCGGTATAGAGAAAGAAGGCAGGATTTTGAGAAAGAGCACTTGAATTTGACGTGACAGACAACTCTTGCTTATGTGACTTTGAGCAAGTCATTTAATGTCTTCAGGCCACAGGTTTCCCACTTGTAAAATGAGGAGCATGAGATTGTCTGTTTTTACCTGCCTTACAAGTTACAGGGAGAGAGCTTTATAAGCTGTCACCCACTATACCAACCCCAAGAACCAGGAGCAGGAGTGATTGTCCTGAATCCAGATGTGGAAAGACCTAAAGGGAGAATTCCTTGTGTGTCGAGTTCAAGGGCATAACTAGTGAGACCTTTCGGTGGCAGTGTCTACAACATTGCTCCCTAGAGCTTGCAGTATGAGGGAGACTGGATGCTAGGCCTCTCCAGGTTTCTGGCCCATTTTCTTACTGCACTTAATCTCCAAAGCAGAAGTGCTTTTTAAAAAGAAAACAGACAGGAGAGTTCTAAGGAAATCCAAGCATTTTGTGATCTATAAGTCAAGCCCCTGGCTTGCATAATTTGTTGCTTTCCTCAATGTGAATTGATAGATCCTCTGGAAATCTAATATATTCCTAATGCATACTAAGATTTTAGTGGCAGGAAACAGTCTTCAGTATTTTCTCTTCAAGGCTTTTTGAAAGGCAGGCTTCAGGAAAGGCAACACTTACCTGAAATAGCAGCCTGATAAGGAAGATCATCTGGGGCAGGGGAGCCTCCTTAGCACCCCTCAAATCGGATCACAGAGGCAACTGTGTCCTTCCTCTACAAAGTGAACCAGGCACAGGTTCACATTAATTTTCCCTCTGCCTATTGTTCCCAGACTCCTGCAACCCAATGGAAAGACTATACAAGAAAAGCATGTGATGGACCCTTGTCTGTAACGTTTTGGCCGGATGTTAAGCTTCCCTGCCTTGGATCCACCCACTATTTCCTTAATTAGTAACTTTCGTCATGCTTCTTCCAACTGGTCTAGATGCTTGATGAGTATGCTGGAACGAGTGCTGGGTTGGGAGTTGCGACCTGGAGGTCCTGTCTGTGCTACTGACTCACTCTGTGACATAAGGCAAGCCCTGACCCCTCCTTGAACCTCAGTTTTCTCATTTGTTACACAAGGCATTTGAACTGGGGTGATCTTAAAGGTCCCTTCCAGTTCACTCTATAGTTTTACTTGTTTGTCTACACCCTCAGATCAGAGTCACTCTCATTCCATCTTCCTGTGTGGAGCATATCCAGTTAAGGCTAATTGCAGGATGTTGGAGAGCTGTCCAGGAACATATGAAGCATTGGAATATTCGTTTGAAATTAATCAGACACAACAAAACATGCAGGTGGTTGCTCTTTCCCTTCGACTCCTGGCTCTTGGGATCTTGCCTCCTGGAAGGTGTTCACAGGCTGCAGCTGCAGAAGATGGCCTATGGATTATTGCCCAGAAGAGCTACTTCTGTGAAGGGGAGGGGTGAGGGCAAGACCACTCACTGGGCTCCTTCTCCAGTGGATAGGGGTGAGAATGTTGAGGGATAGGGTACGGAATAGCAGTCAAGAAATTCAGACTTACCAATAATAGGAACTTAGGTTACAACCTTTATTTCTTGGCCCTTTCTCTTCTTGTCTGGGAGTTGGCTTGGACTGATGTTACAGGGGAGACTGTCATGCTGGCCCATTCCGAACCTCTATATGTCTTTAAATATACCGGTGCCTGGTATCACATAGTGGCTTGTCATTTTTTCATTTCCCATCAGTGTTTGAATCCCCATGGACCTCTGCCAACACTGTTGCCTTCTGCTCTTCAGCCATTTCAACTTGAGTTTTCTCATTTGGGGGGCCTTTGCAAATGGTGCCCTCAAGTTGACTCACTGTCTTTGGTGGGGGAATCTTTTTCCCCTTCAAGGCTCATCTCAGATGTTACAGTCTATGTGATATCTTATGCTATTGCTCTGGACCAAGTCGATCCTCTGTTTCCTTAGGACTCTGGACATTCCTCTACTGTGTAACCACTAGGCTGCAAGCTCCATGGAGGCAAGGACTATGGAATTGGGAATTGATATAATGCTAGCTTCAGTAAGAGACAAATCCCCAAATTTCAGTCTCAGTGGTTTAACAAAGTCATTTATTTCTCCCTCATATAAAGTCCAGTTGATGATAGTAGGGTGAATGCTAGTGTTATGTATTCTGTTTCATGAAGTCATTCAGAATCCAGGCTGATGGAGGTGGTAGCATCTTTTTTTTAAATTTACATCCAAATTAGTTAGCATATCGTGCAACAATGATTTCAGGGGCAGATTCCTTAGTGCCCCTTGCCCATTTAGCCCATCCCCCCTCCCACTACCCCTCCAGTAACCCTCTGTTTGTTCTCCCTATTTATGAGTCTCTTCTGTTTTGTCCCCCTCCCTGTTTTTATATTATTTTTATTTCCCTTCCCTTATGTTCATCTGTTTTGTCTCTTAAAGTCCTCATATGCGTGAAGTCATATGATTTTTGTCTTTCTCTGACTGAGTAATTTCACTTAGCATAATACCCTCCAGTTCCATCCACGTAGTTGCAAATGGCAAGATTTCATTCTTTTTGATTGCCAAGTATACTCCATTGTGTGTGTGTGTGTGTGTGTGTGTATATGTATATATATATATATATATATTATATATATATATATATATATATATATATATATATAATGTATATATACATACCACATCTTCTTTATCCATTAATCCACATTTGGGCTCTTTCCATACTTTGGCTATTGTTGATAGTGCTGCTATAAACATGGGGGTGCATGTGTCCCTTCGAAACAGCACACCTGTATCCCGTGGATAAATGCCTAGTAGTGCAATTGCTGGGTTGTAGTGTAGTTCTATTTTTAGTTTTTTAAGGAACCTCCATACTGTTTTCCAGAGTGGCTGCATGAGGTGCTAGCATCTTTATCATGTGGCTTCTAATTTCCTCTTGAGAATCCATATCCAGCCCATTGATGGGGGAGGAGAAAGATCATATGACTTAGGTGCTTTTTATGGGCTAGGTTTGTTAAGTGGCACACCTCACTTCTATTCACTTTCTGTTTGCTGGAACTCAGTCATATCACCACGTCTAAATGTAAAGAAAGCTGGAAAATATAGTCTAGTTATGTATACGAGAAAAAGAAGGAAAGTATTTTGGTAAACACATAGCTGTCTTTAGAGGCCATAATGCTTTATTTATTTGCTGCTAAATCCCTAAGATTGAGCACAGTGACTGGGAAGTGATGACTACATTGGACTGTGATTGAAATTCCACCACTGGATAATAACTTTATGGTTTATTATCTCATTACCCCAATGAAGCATGGGCACATAGTCGGAGCTCAAACATGTTGACTGGTCAGTACTGAAATTGTAGTATCCTGGAGATATTTCTTCTCTGGAAGAACTTTTGGTACAACTCACCTCCTGAGGATAACCCATGCTCTAGAAGATTGCTTCTGATCAGGCTGGCCCTTCTGCCCTTTTCTTGGAGCCAACATTCTCCAATCACCAGATTTGTCTGTTACTCAGACTTCTTGGAACCTAAGAGTCGATTCCTATCTAGCCAGCAATGATATCTTACGTCCTGAGCCTCTTCTTATGTGATGGTTTGCCATTCTCTCTATTTTCTCTCCCTTTTTCCATGAGCATACACTCCGTTTTTGCATTTTAGCTTTGATCTTTGCCAGCTTCTAGTGTATTTAGCCACCTTCTGCCCCACTATTTCCATAATTAGAGGGATGGAGGTGAATGGAGTGGAGGAGATGATGATATCTTAGCCAACATTAGTGTTATGAATACTTTATAATATTTATCTCTGCTCTAGCCTAATCTAATCCATCTCAGTTCAGCCCAGTCCAGACTTGCCATTGTGCTTTAGTCAATCAGCCCTTAGGGACACATTTCTGGAATCATAAATAGGATATTGACTAACAGTGATGGGAAATGTGTTCTTGTCTTTCAGACTGTCCCACCAGCTAAAGGACCACTCAGTCTCATATTGCTGTTCCTTAGATCTCTTCTCTGTGATAAAAATAGAATCCATAGTAGGTAGGGAGGCCAGGATATAGCAATACTCTGAACGTGTCTGGAGAATCACCTGTACATGGCAGGCAGTAGCATTTGGCGAAGGAGAACACAAGACTTAGGATTAGAGACTGCCTGAAGTGAGCCTGAATCAATTTTGTAATATGCCCCCAGTAGTCTCTGAGAGGCCTCAGTCTCCATTTCCTGAGGTCTTCCTCTTGCTACAAGGTGATTTTCTTGCAGGGGCCCAAAGACCTGTGCCCCTAGGATCTCTACCCTCCTCCCCTTGGCCACACCTGCTCAGGTTATTTCTACTCCTAAGAAAATGACAGTCGATGTGCTTTTCCATTTCCCCCCAATGTCCCTGTCAGGACTTTGTGATTGGGAGAAAAAGGTCTGATTCAATAAGTAAGGGAGGTGGTTATTAGTCTTTGGAAGGCAGCTGTTTGCTTTGCCAACGCTTAATGGCTGCTCTGGCTTGACCCAATTATTTTTCCAGAAAAAGGTCCTTTTACCTCTAAGGAATTTGGATCCCAGACAGCTGGACACTGGAGCCTGATTTATTTATTTTTCTTACTTCTGCTTTAGGTAAACATATGAAAACTTACTCAACTGACTGAGGCCCTCAGATACAGAGGTGAAAATTGAGAAGATGGTTCAAGGAAAATCTCTCAGGCTTTGGACTCACTGAAGATAAAGCCCAAGAAATGGCCCCCTTCTCTGACACTTTCAGGGTGAAATGACCGTGTACTGCTATGCGTTGGTGTAAGTCATAGCTTTTGAGGAGAAAGAAGGTGAGTACAAAACTTGAATCTACTGGGCAATATAACACAAGGCATAGTCATTAGAAGCAGTTTGGAGAAATAAGAACTGGCGAAGCTGGAATGTGGCTTTTCTCTGAAATTTCTGTCTGGAAGTTAAAAAGAAACAAAACCCCACTGAGTTAGGGGAGCACAACTTGTGAGATGCAGGAGGGAGGGGTCAGAGGTTGGGAAGAGAGGGAAAAAAGAGAGGAGGAGAGGGAATGGGAGGGACAGGGGTGGGGGAAGAGAGAGAGAGAGAGAGAGAGAAAATCTAAAAATGTTGGCCCCAGACACTTTTTTCCTTTAAAACAGGAGAGAAGTGTTTATTTTGATTAACCAAGAAAACAAAAGGAAATCTAATAAACACTGTAAATTCTGTTCCCAAAGTGTTTGTGTCAAATGCCTTTCTTGTCTGTGGTATAGTAATAACGAGATTAGAGAAAAAAAAAAATCCTGAGGTTGTTTACTCGAAAAAATGAAAAAAAAAAAAAAAGCCAACAACAGGGAAAGATGTTTAATTTAATCATTTGGGGAAAACAATGGCATGAAGTAGCTTTTCTTACTCTGCTGTGAAAATCCTGTCTGAGTCACCAGAGAGTCCATGATTGCAGTGTGCCACTAAAGGAGACTGTGAGATGGATTTTGCATACACATTAATACTTTTAAGGGTATCATTTCTGGGGTGGGAGGCTCTGACAGCTGCCCTTACAATGCTGATCTTGGAGCCTAGAACAATGGAGCTCCATCATTACACTTTCTGCTACCCCCACTCACCCCATGGTTCCCAAGAAAGGCATTTCCAAGAGCTTTGGCCCTGATTCAACACCAGCTTTGATGACTTCCAGGAAAAAGACTATTGTTCAAGTTCAAGAACAGGAAAGGAGAAAGAGAGGATCCTTATCTTCGTTAAAAGCCTACTTGGTATAATCAAGTTCCCTTGTTTATTTACACAATGGTAGAAGCTCACATGCTAAGGAATTTCTGATCAGCACCTATAGGGAGGCTAGCAGACTGGGAAGACAGGAGAAATGGTATAAACCAGTCCTGGGTTCAATTCCCAGATTTGCCCCATACTGACTGTGACTTTAGGCAAATCACCTAACCTCTCTGAATTTACTTTTCCATGTGTACAATCAGGCTGATAATAATAGAATCTGTTCTACATGACTATTGCAAGGTTTAAATGAGATAAGGGTATGCGTTCAATAGCTATTAAGCATAATGATAAAATAACTACACTCAAAATCAGTCTATGTAATCCATCATGTCAGCAAGCTAAAGAAGAAAAGTCATGTGATCATATACAGAAAAAAGCATTTAACAATTGTATGGTAAAAACTTTCAGCACGTTATGAAAAAAAGGAGAATTACCTCAACCAGATAAGGAACATCTGCAAAACAAAACAAAACAAAACAAAACAAAACAAAAAATAACAGAAAAAAGCTACGCATATACACACAAAAACTACAACTAACATCATACTTAGTGGTGAAAGATTGAATGTTTTTCCTCTAAGATTGGGAACAAAGCAAGGATTTCTAGTCTCAGCATGAAATGTAAAGATGTAAAGCTATAGAAATGTAAAGATGGATGGAAATTAAGATGAACACACTAAGGCTTGACTTGAAACAACACATTTTTCTCTTCCTCATTCTTGAAGCCTCCCTCTCCCCTGCATTTGTTTTTCTGTAGAATCCTTTGTTCCAGGAATGCATATGGATATTGACGGCTTGCTGACCTCAATGTATACTAAGTAACAAGACTCAGATGGCTGGCTCCAGTGCTAGTCATGAGACCCCCTTGAAGAAATGACAAACTCGGCTGGCACCAGGTACCAGATTCCTATTGAAACTGCCCAGATCCTGTATTTTCCTGTGAAATCCCTTAGCCTTTTACTTTAGGCTGGCTTGTAGTCTTGGAATAATTAGCCTGCTGCAGGCTCCTTTGCCTGGCAAAGTAATAAACTATCTTCCTTCTTTATACCCAAACTCTGTCTTCATGTTACATATTTTGGCTCTGCAGCACAGAGGTCAGTTCTTGACAGCAAGTGCTCTTGCTCACCATCATACTGGAAGTTCTAGCCACTGCAGTAGAATAAGAAAAAATAAATAAAAGCATGCATACTGGAAAGGAAGGAAGAAAATTGTTCTCATTTACAGATGACAGAATTATCTGTGCAGAAAATCCCAAGTAATCTACCAAAAACCTCTGTGGAACCAATAAGTGAATTTGGCAACGTTGCAGGATACAAAATTAATACCCACAAATCAATTATATTTCTATATACTAACAAATTAACATGCAGGAAATTAAATTAAAAACAAACTAATTAAATCACTCCAAAGAAAAAAAAATACTTAGGTATAAACTTAACAAAACATGTACAGTATTTATATGCTAAAATTACAAAACACTAGTAAAAAAAATAAAGAAGACTTACATAAATGTAGAGACATACTGTATTCATGGATTGGAAGACTCAACAGAGTAAAAATGTCAATCTTCCTCAAATTTATCTATAGATTTTATACAAATCTTATCAAAATCCCAACAAGCTTTTTTTAGTAGACATAGACAAGCTTATTCTAAAATTTATATAGAAAGGTAGAGGCCTAGAATGGCTAAAACAATTAAAAAATAGAATAAAATGGGAGGAGTTATTCTACCCCATATTAATACTTTCTATATGGCCATAGTAATCAAGACAATGCGGTGCTGATATATAGATAGGTGGAATACAGATCCATGAACAGAATAGGCAACCCACACAATTAAGCCCAATATACTGTTAACAAAGGTGCAAAAGCAATTCAATTGAAGGATGGTCTTTTTTTAATTTTTTTAATGTTTATTTATTTTTGAGAGAGACAAAGAGAGAGAGAGACAGAGTGCAAGTGGGGGAAGGGCAGAGAGAGAGGGAGACACAGAATCGAAAGCAGGCTCCAGGCTCTGAGCTGTCTGCACAGAGCCCAACGTGGGGCTCAAACCCACGAAATGTGAGATCATGACCTAAGCCATGCTTAATTGACTGAGCCACCCAGGCACCCCTGAAGAAGGATGGTCTTCTCAACAAATGGTGCCAAAACAACTGGACATTCATAGACAAAAAATGAACCTTTACCTAAAATTCCCTACTTACACAAAAAATTAAGTCAAAATGGGTCATAGTCTTAAAGGTAAAATACAAAACTTTAAGGAAAAAGTAGGAAAATATCTTTAGGATCTAGGACTGGGGCAAAGATTTCTTAGACTTGACACTAAAACATGATACATAAAAGAGAAAATTGATGAATTGGACCTCATGAAAATTAAAAGCTTTTCTTCCGTGAAAGTATACACAAAAAGAATGAAAAGACAAGCAACAGACTGGAAGAAAATAATCACAAACTATACTTGCCACAACTAGTGTCCAGAATATATAAAGAGTATATATATATATATATATATATATATATATATATAACTCAACATTAAAAATAAGACAATCTGATTGAAAAATGGGCAAAGGACACGAAGAAACATTTCACCAAAAAAAAAATACAGATGTCAACTAAGTACATTAAAAGATGTTCAATATCATTAGCCATCAGAGAAATGCAAATTAGAAGCACAATGATATACCACCTATAAGAATGGCTAAAAACCTATAAGAATGGCTAAAAAAAAAAAAACAGTGAAAAATATGCTAGGGAAGATGTGGAGAAACAGGAACATTCATACTTTGCTGGTGAGAATGTAAAATGGTGCTTCTTGAAAACAGTTTGGCAGTTTCTTACAAAACCAAATATGCAATCACCATTGACCTAGCAATTGCAATATTGGGCATTTATTCAAGAGAAATAAAAAAAAATTACATCAATATAAAAACTTGTACATGAATATTTAGAGCAAATTTGTTTTTAATCACCAGAAGTTGAAATAATCTCAGAGGTCTTTAATTAGGTGAATGATTATGCAAACCATGACGTATCCATATCATGGAATACTACTCAACAATATAAAGGAAAGAATTATTACTATGTGCAACAACTTGGATGAATTTCCAGGGAATTAGGCTGAATGAATAAACCCAATCCCCAAAAGTTACATACTCTATGATTCCATTTATATAATATTTTTGATATGAAAAATTGTGGAAATGGAAGACAATTAGGAGATTTCTGGGGGTTAAGGATAGGGGAAGTGGTGAGGAAGGGTATTGGGTGTGATTGCAAATGGGTATCAGGAGGGGTCCTTGAAGTGTTAAAACTTTCAGTATCTTGACTGTGGTGATGGATACACAAACCCCTATACATATGCTAAAATTGTATAGAACTTAATGCACATGCATACACACACATACACATATGAATGAAGGGAAATATGAATAATATTGACTGATTGTATCAATGTCAGTATCCTCGTTTTGATTTTGTACTATAGGTTTTCAAGATGTTAACATTGGGGAAAACTGGATAAAGGGTACATGGGATGTGTCTGCATTATTTTTTTTATAACTGCATGTAAATCTACAACTGCCCCCAAAATTTCAATGAAAAAAGCTAATGTTTATGAACCTTGACATTATTATTTATTTTCTAGGGAGAAGTGTCACCCAAAACCACATTGCTCTTTTGCTGCAGACTTGAGAGTTGAGTTGAGAGCTGATTTAAATTAGAAATATAAGTATAAAGCTTAACTGTTTTATGGTTGCCCATTGGGGAACTCCATAATGAAATTGTGGAGTCGAAACACTGGGTCTCAGCTTTGCCACTTATTAACTGGTGTGACCTCTAGCCAATCTGTCTCTTTTTCCTCATCATTAAAATGGAAGTTACAATTTTTCCTTCCCAAAGAAAGAATAAGGAGGCCAAGTGTAAACAGAGAAGGATTGGCTGCCCTCTGGCACCAATTAGCTCTTGAGAGGAAGAATGGAATATTCACGTCAGAATACTCACTATGCCCCAGCCCGGCGGTGTTTCTCCCTGGGAGTACCATGGACATTTTATGTGGGACAGTTCCATTGTGTGGGTTCAGCTCACACACTGAAGAATATTTACCATTCCTGGTTCCCACCCACTAAATTCCAGTAGCGTCATTACCATCCCCTTCTTTATGCCAAAAAAAGGTTGTATAGATTTCTAATTGCCCTTTGGGAGACCTAATTGCTCCCTAGTTGAGAACCACAAGCAGCTATCTCACTGGTATGAAATAGGAGCTCAGTAAATATTTAACCAACTGCTTGATTGATGGGTTTTTTCCTTGGGCTACAACCTGGACCTATCTCATCATTGGTTTCTAGAGCCAGCCTCTCTGCAGGTTTGTTTGCTGTGTCCTGCCCAGCAACCCAGACAACCATTTGCATGGGCACCATTTCACCAGGATCCTGACTGTGGAAATGAATGGGTGATCCCCAAGTCTGGACACCCTGGGAGATGTAAGTGAAGGCAAAGGTGAGGCATTCTCCCTTTATATTTAGAGCCTGCATGGCTAGGGCTTGCAGGGCTACAAGGAGCCCTTCGCCACATTATTGAGCCAGTGTATTCATTGCAGGTACAGTCAACTCTCAGTTACCCTAAGATGGAATAACCAAATTACAGTGAGATAATTAGGTACAGTTAGGAGATAATGAAGAACTTCATGTGCACTGTTTACCAGTTTTTGCTTCTCTTTAGTCTTTTCTTTTTTATTTAAACAAAATTTTTTTAACGTTTATTTATTTTTGAGACAGAGAGAGACAGAGAATGAACGGGGGAGGGTCAGAGAGAGGGAGACACAGAATCTGAAACAGGATCCAGGCTCTGAGCTGTCAGCACAGAGCCCGACGCGGGGTTCGAACTCACGGACCGCGAGATCCTGACCTGAGCTGAAGTTGGCCGCTCAACCGACTGAGCCACCCAGGCGCCCCTCTCTTTAGTCTTTTAAGAGGCCTGCAATCCAGCCAAAATGCTCATTTACCTCTTTCAACCCAGCGAAAATATAAACTAGGAATTCAATAGGTTGAGAGAAAGAAAGAGGGTTTTTTAAGAGGTTCCTGCCCCAGCCAACCCAACGTCTCCCTGTAGCCCCAAATGCTAACAAACTTCCTTAGTTTCCCTGCACGAAAAAGAGCATATCTAGGTATACAACAAACACACCACCAAAATCACTCTCAAATCCCTCGCCTTCTTACTCCCACCCCATTTCTGTTGTCTCCATACTAACCGAAGCCACCAATCTCTCTTTTCCCTGGACCATTGCAGTAGTCTCTGGACAGGTAAATAGGTACTTTGCTCAGTGTCATTCATTGTTTGGCATTCTGATTGCAACTTGATTATTATTGCCTAATATTTTCACTTTTTCAAATTAAAAAGTCTAATAAAATATGGGTAAGGAGTGGTTTAGATTGGGAAAACTTTAGGGAATATTCTGGATAGCTGAGATGCATTAGTTATTTGCATAAGAATAGTTGCCATTAAAATGTTATTTTCTTATAGCTGAAACTCCTCTTATATTTTCCATATATCATTTTGGCTTAGAAAAAAATCTGTGATTTTTAGCTGGGGAAAGGGTAACCTACAATTTCTTCAAAAAGCTAGTGTTTCTTATCTCTTTTCTTTTTGTGTTAGAGCATCTTTTAAGAATGTAAATGCACACCACACCGCTCCCATACTACCTTCCCTCCAGACCATCACCCCTGCTGCGTTCTTTGCCTGTGCAATGGATTTACTGCTTGTGCCTCCTCATTCCCAATTCATATGTTGAAATTTAATGTCCAAGGTGATGTATTAGGTCATGAGGTTGGAGCCCCTATCAATGGGATTAGTGCTCTTATAAAAGAGACCCCACAGAGCTCCCTTGCCCCTTCCACCCTGTAAAGACACAGCAAAAAGAAGGTGACCAGGGAGCAGCTCCTCACCAGACACCAAATCTGCCTGTGCCTTGATCTTGGATTTCCCACCCTCCAGAACTGTGAGAAGTAAATGTTTGCTGTTTATAAGCCACCCAATTTATGGTATTTTTGTTATTATCTGCCTGAACAAAGTTAAAACAGTCTACAATCCACTGTGCTGAGTGCTGGAGATGAGCCCCTTATGAAGCTTACAGTCTTGTAGAGCAGTTGACAAATAGTCAATCACCAAAAAATATTTAATTACAAATTATCTCAAGTGCCCTAAAGAAAAAGGAAGAATGTTATGTGGAAGATCCTTAATCACACTCTTCATGGTTGGCTCATTCTTTTCTTTTATACCTTTTTATTTGAAAATAAATCCAAATTATGGAATAGTATACCCTTTATTCAGATTCACCTCATCTTGTCATTTTGCCCCCATTTGTGTTATCATTTGATTTCTTTATGTATTAATTTAAAATTGAGGAGCTTGAACCCATGAATCATGAGATCATGACCTGAGCCAAAGTCAAGAGTTGGACACTTAAACAACTGAGCCACCCAGGCACCCCTGACTACCCCTATCTAAACTGAACTCTCCCTTTTTGCTCTCACTGCACCTCTGTCTATTTTCTTCACAGCACTCACCCTAACTTGTGATGATGTTTAACTTGTGTGTTTGTTATGTCTGTCTTCCACTAGACAGTAAGCTCCATGACAGTGGGGGTCAAGTCTTTTTGTGCTGGGAACACAGTAGGTGCTCAATAAATATATGTTGAATGAATGAATAAATGAATTAATGTGTGGTGTGGAAGGGATTTGCTAAAAATAGCTTAGTATATGTCACTGGTGCTGCCCTTTGGAGAGAAATTCTTGTGTTTATCTTTACTAACATTACAATCCATGTTCAGGGGTTGTGTGTGTGTGTGTGTGTGCGCGCGTGCACACGCGCGCACGCATGTGTCAGAATTGGATGTGTATTACCTTTATGGCTCTAAAACATCATTTTCCTGCTGAGCTAACCACTATTCAGCACACAAAGCTAAAAGTCAGGCAGTGTAATATACATCCTGGCAGGCTTTTTGTTCAATAAATCCATAATCAAACAAGGGGCTCCAGTAGCCATTGGCAGAAGGCTGATTGATTGGCAGACCAGATTCCACTAACAGGTATCTTCTAGAAGAAATCTCTCCAGCTCCCAGGACACGCCTCTGGAAAACCAGATTTTCTTCCCTTCATCTAAAAGAATACCACCTAATCTCAGGTGCAGAGTGATAAAGGGTTGGCTCAGGAAGTAATTGTGAAGTAGGTCAAACCTGTTGGGATTTCTTCTTTGGGCAGATTTCTCCTGACCTATGGTGCGGAAACCATCTCCTCACCCCAAGCACCTGGTGTCCTGCTGCTGTCCCCCTTAATGGTCCTCTGCAGGTAGCACCCTACGTGCTGGACATTCCCCTGGCACTCATTACCACCTTCTAGATAAGCAGTTATGACCTTCTGCATTATCTTTTTTTTTACTAAAAGAATGTGTTTAACATTTATTTATTATTGAGAGAGAGAGAGAGAGCATGAGCAGGGGAGGGGCAGAGAGAGGAGGAGACACAGAATGCAAAGCAGGCTCCAGGCTCTGAGCTGTCAGCACAGAACCCAACACGGGGCTCGAACTCACAAACCGCGAGATCATGACGTGAGTTGAAGTCGGACGCTCAACCAACTGAGCCACCCAGGCACCTCCTTTTGCATTATCTTTAATGTGCAGTAGGCACAGGGATAAAGTGAAATATAGTGTGTTGAAGAGTCGAGTATAGTAGGTATTGAATAAAGTATCTCAGGGTTGCTGTGCTCCCTGCTTCCAATAATAACAGCTTGCTGTAGGACAACTAATATGAATGCTGTATTAATTTGATACAGATCAATGTGCTGTCCCACTGCAGGCATTTGCACTTTGACACCCCGTGGCTTCTGGTAATCCAATATTTTAACCCCCTGGAATGAAGCTTGAGTGGTACATTCTAAGGCACAGTGGCCGGTAAGGGAGCAGTGGATAATTGCATGACAGCTACCAATACCTTTGTGTTCAAAGAGTAACTATTACATAATCTATTCAAAGTTTAACACGTATTAATTATGGCTTCTCTGATAGACTGTTATGTTGCTCACCTATAGTTGGTGTCCCTGCCAGCAGTGACTCTACCTACAGGAGAATTATGCTTCCCCAGGCCTTTAAAATCGGGCATAAAATATGAACATAAGTGGTATGTGTAACCTCTAGGTGGAAACTTGGAGAATCAGTGCTTGCTTTGTCAATTTCCCTTTTCCATAGGATGTGTTGATTGGCAACATCTGACATGGCTCCTTCTCTATCAGCTGGGATCCCAGACCGAGAACAACTAAGATCTACTTAAGAGTCGAACTCTCCTCCCCACTCTCCCACCAACTTATTTTGGACATGTAGTATGAAAAAGAAATAAATGTTTCCTATAAGCCACAAACTTTTGAGATTGCTTCTTACTGCAGCATAATCTAGCTTATCCTAGCTTGTTTAACCTCCAAGGATTCCAGAAGAGTGACTATAAATAGTCCATCTGCAGTTGGTACAAAACAACTGTTGAACTTGGGCTGAGGGACCAACTTACTTTGTGCTTCGATTCCGGTATAAATGTTGAAAAAGTCCAAGTCACAGAGCTCAAGAAGTGCAGGTGTGAGTTGGCCTTCTTAAAGACAAAGCCCGTTCTGTGACTAAGCACTCTCTCCCTTTTCCCTCCTTCCCTGGATAATGAGGTAGAACCTTTGGGCTGGCCCCCAGAGGTCCCAGCTCAATGGCTGTCAGGACTTTATGGAAAGCATATTATAAATTTTCACTTTCTCTCATCATAAACCAGTGTGAGAGTGGGCATCTGTGTTGCAAGTGGAATTTTCTGCTTTTAGTGACTTGACACTTTAGCCCTTTTGTTATAAACCCACTTTTAATTTTTTTAACATAGTCCAGGCACAGCACATAAACCTCTACCCCCTGGGGAGGCCTTTGTGGTCAGTTCCATTAGGGGCTAAGCTTTTGATTTTTTTATTTTGCTTGAATTGATTACAAGTGTTTCAACTAGTATCCAGGTGATTTCCTTGTCTGGGCAATTCAGGGGCAAGCCGTTGAGGCACACACAGTAATTGGTGAACTTGGGGAAGTTGTATTAGTGACCACATGAGTAGAAAACAAGGCACTGTCAGTGCTTTTTTAGCTTTCAGGGTTGATATTTTCAGAGTCCTTTGTGTCCAGAAGATTGCAAGGGAAAACTAGGTATTCAATAAACTTTCAATGGGCACTAATCAGTCCTTCTATTACTTGATCTCTCAGTTCTTGGCATTTTATGCAGTTGACCACCCCTCCTTGAAATAGCCTTTTCTCTTGGTTTCTATGGCACTTCTCCTGGTTCGTATCATATCTTTCTAGTTCTTCCTCGATCCCTTTGGATGGATGTTCCACCTCTGCCTCATCGCTGAATGTTGATATTCACAATGGTTCTGTCTTAGCACCTGTTCTTATTTTGCACACTATCCCTGAACAATTTTGCCCATTTCCATTAGTCTATCTACTACTTCTATATCTCCAATCAAAATCTTTTCCTAGAGCATTGTATCTATAGATCCAAATGCTTACTGAACATACTCACTTGGATGTCCCAGGGGTATCTGAAAATCAACATGCCCCAAAGACCATATGGCCTCCTTTTTCCTCTGCTCCTCTACCTATAAGCTTCTTACCTCAATGAAAGCACCATTATTGATCCAGTTACCCAAACAAGAACACAAATATTCATGATCACTCTATCTCTCTCTTTCTTCTGTCATATCTAGCTAATACCTGTATACTGATGACTCTCAAATCTCTCTATATTTATGTTCCCATTGATTTGTAACATTCAAAGGGAAGTCCCTGGGGAGTTCCGGAAGATGGCGGCGTAGGAGGACGCTGGGCTCACCGCGCGTCCTGCTGATCACTTAGATTCCACCTACACCTGCCTAAAGAACCCAGAAAACCGCCAGAGGATTAGCAGAACGGAGTCTCCGGAGCCAAGCGCAGACGAGAGGCCCACGGAAGAGGGTAGGAAGGGCGGCGAGGCGGTGCGCGCTCCACGGACTGGCGGGAGGGAGCCGGGGCGGAGGGGCGGCTCGCCGGCCAAGCAGAGCCCCCGAGTCGGGCTGGCAAAAGCGGAGGGGCCGGACGGACTGTGTTCCGACAGCAAGCGCGACTTAGCATCTGGGAGGTCAGAAGTTAACAGCTCTGCTCAGAAAGCGGGAAGGCTGGAGGACAAAGGGAGGGAGAGCTGCTGAGCCCCCGGACGGCAGAGCTCAGCTTGGCGGGGAACAAAGGCGCTCGCCAGCGCCATCTCCCCCGCCCATCCCCCAGCCAAAATCCCAAAGAGAACCAGTTCCTGCCAGGGAACTTGCTCGCTCCGCGCAAACACCCAACTCTGTGCTTCTGCGGAGCCAAACCTCCGGCAGCGGATCTGACTCCCTCCCGCTGCCACAGGGCCCCTCCTGAAGTGGATCACCTAAGGAGAAGCGAGCTAAGCCTGCCCCTCCCGCCCCCGTGCACCTTGCCTACCCACCCCAGCTAATACGCCAGCTCCCCAGCACCACAAGCCTGGCAGTGTGCAAGTAGACCAGACGGGCCACACCACCCCACAGTGAATCCCGCCCCTAGGAGAGGGGAAGAGAAGGCACACACCAGTCTGACTGTGGCCCCAGCGGTGGGCTGGGGGCAGACATCAGGTCGGACTGCGGCCCCGCCCACCAACTCCAGTTATACACCACAGCACGGGGGAAGTGCCCTGCGGGTCCTCACCACTCCAGGGACTGTCCAAAATGACCAAACGGAAGAATTCCCCTCAGAAGAATCTCCAGGAAATAACAACAGCTAATGAACTGATCAAAAAGAATTTAAATAATATAACAGAAAGTGAATTTAGAATAATAGTCATAAAATTAATCGCTGGGCTTGAAAACAGTATACAGGACAGCAGAGAATCTCTTGCCACAGAGATCAAGGGACTAAGGAACAGTCACGAGGAGCTGAAAAACGCTTTAAATGAAATGCAAAACAAAATGGAAACCACGACGGCTCGGATTGAAGAGGCAGAGGAGAGAATAGGTGAACTAGAAGATAAAGTTATGGAGAAAGAGGAAGCTGAAAGAAAGAGAGATAAAAAAATCCAGGAGTATGAGGGGAAAATTAGAGAACTAAGTGATACACTAAAAAGAAATAATATACGCATAATTGGTATTCCAGAGGAGGAAGAGAGAGGGAAAGGTGCTGAAGGGGTACTTGAAGAAATTATAGCTGAGAACTTCCCTGAACTGGGGAAGGAAAAAGGCATTGAAATCCAAGAGGCACAGAGAACTCCCTTCAGACGTAACTTGAATCGATCTTCTGCACGACATATCATAGTGAAACTGGCAAAATACAAGGATAAAGAGAAAATTCTGAAAGCAGCAAGGGATAAACATGCCCTCACATATAAAGGGAGACCTATAAGACTCGTGACTGATCTCTCCTTTGAAACTTGGCAGGCCAGAAAGGCTTGGCACGATATCTTCAGTGTGCTAAACAGAAAAAATATGCAGCCGAGAATCCTTTATCCAGCAAGTCTGTCATTTAGAATAGAAGGAGAGATAAAGGTCTTCCCAAACAAACAAAAACTGAAGGAATTTGTCACCACGAAACCAGCCCTACAAGAGATCCTAAGGGGGATCCTGTGAGACAAAGTACCAGAGACATCACTACAAGCATAAAACATACAGACATCACAATGACTCTAAACCCGTATCTTTCTATAATAACACTGAATGTAAATGGATTAAATGCGCCAACCAAAAGACATAGGGTATCAGAATGGATAAAAAAACAAGACCCATCTATTTGCTGTCTACAAGAGACTCATTTTAGATCTGAGGACACCTTTAGATTGAGAGTGAGGGGATGGAGAACTATTTATCATGCTACTGGAAGCCAAAAGAAAGCTGGAGTAGCCATACTTATATCAGACAAACTAGACTTTAAATTAAAGGCTGTAACAAGAGATGAAGAAGGGCATTATATAATAATTACAGGGTCTATCCATCAGGAAGAGCTAACAATTATAAATGTCTATGCGCCAAATACCGGAGCCCCCAGATATATAAAACAGTTACTCATAAACATAAGCAACCTTATTGATAAGAATGTGGTCATTGCAGGGGACTTTAACACACCACTTACAGAAATGGATAGATCATCTAGACACACAGTCAATAAAGAAACAAGGGCCCTGAATGATACATTGGATCAGATGGACTTGACAGATATATTTAGAACTCTGCATCCCAAAGCAACAGAATATACTTTCTTCTCGAGTGCACATGGAACATTCTCCAAGATAGATCATATACTGGGTCACAAAACAGCCCTTCATAAGTTTACAAGAATTGAAATTATACCATGCATACTTTCAGACCACAATGCTATGAAGCTTGAAATCAACCACAGGAAAAAGTCTGGAAAACCTCCAAAAGCATGGAGGTTAAAGAACACCCTACTAACGAATGAGTGGGTCAACCAGGCAATTAGAGAAGAAATTAAAAAATATATGGAAACAAACGAAAATGAAAATACAACAATCCAAACGCTTTGGGACGCAGCGAAGGCAGTCCTGAGAGGAAAATACATTGCAATCCAGGCCTATCTCAAGAAACAAGAAAAATCCCAAATACAAAATCTAACAGCACACCTAAAGGAAATAGAGGCAGAACAGCAAAGGCAGCCTAAACCCAGCAGAAGAAGAGAAATCATAAAGATCAGAGCAGAAATAAACAATATAGAATCTAAAAAAACTGTAGAGCAGATCAACGAAACCAAGAGTTGGTTTTTTGAAAAAATAAACAAAATTGACAAACCTCTAGCCAGGCTTCTCAAAAAGAAAAGCGAGATGACCCAAATAGAGAAAATCATGAATGAAAATGGAATTATTACAACCAATCCCTCAGAGATACAAACAATTATCAGGGAATACTATGAAAAATTATATGCCAACAAATTGGACAACCTGGAAGAAATGGACAAATTCCTAAACACCCACACTCTTCCAAAACTCAATCAGGAGGAAATAGAAAGCTTGAACAGACCCATAACCAGCGAAGAAATTGAATCGGTTATCAAAAATCTCCCAAAAAATAAGAGTCCAGGACCAGATGGCTTCCCAGGGGAGTTCTACCAGACGTTTAAAGCAGAGATAATACCTATCCTTCTTAAGCTATTCCAAGAAATAGAAAGGGAAGGAAAACTTCCAGACTCATTCTAGGAAGCCAGTATTACTTTGATTCCTAAACCAGACAGAGACCCAGTAAAAAAAGAGAACTACAGGCCAATATCCCTGATGAATATGGATGCAAAAATTCTCAATAAGATACTAGCAAATCGAATTCAACAGCATATAAAAAGAATTATTCACCATGATCAAGTGGGATTCATTCCTGGGATGCAGGGCTGGTTCAACATTCGCAAATCGATCAACGTGATACATCACATTAACAAAAAAAAAGAGAAGAACCATATGATCCTGTCAATCGATGCAGAAAAGGCCTTTGACAAAATCCAGCACCCTTTCTTAATAAAAACCCTTGAGAAAGTCGGGATAGAAGGAACATACTTAAAGATCATAAAAGCCATTTATGAAAAGCCCACAGCTAACATCATCCTCAATGGGGAAAAACTGAGAGCTTTTTCCCTGAGATCAGGAACACGACAGGGATGCCCACTCTCACCGCTGCTGTTTAATATAGTGCTGGAAGTTCTAGCATCAGCAATCAGACAACAAAAGGAAATCAAAGGCATCCAAATTGGCAAAGATGAAGTCAAGCTTTCGCTTTTTGCAGATGACATGATATTATACATGGAAAATCCGATAGACTCCACCAAAAGTCTGCTAGAACTGATACATGAATTCAGCAAAGTTGCCGGATACAAAATCAATGTACAGAAATCAGTTGCATTCTTATACACTAACAATGAAGCAACAGAAAGACAAAGAAAGAAACTGATCCCATTCACAATTGCACCAAGAAGCATAAAATACCTAGGAATAAATCTAACCAAAGATGTAAAAGATCTGTATGCTGAAAACTATAGAAAGCTTATGCAGGTAATTGAAGAAGATATAAAGAAATGGAAAGACATTCCCTGCTCATGGATTGGAAGAATAAATATTGTCAAAATGTCAATACTACCCAAAGCTATCTACACATTCAATGCAATCCCAATCAAAATTGCACCAGCATTCTTCTCGAAACTAGAACAAGCAATCCTAAAATTCATATGGAACCACAAAAGGCCCCGAATAGCCAAAGTAATTTTGAAGAAGAAGACCAAAGCAGGAGGCATCACAATCCCAGACTTTAGCCTCTACTACAAAGCTGTCATCATCAAGACAGCATGGTATTGACATAAAAACAGACACATAGACCAATGGAATCGAATAGAAACCCCAGAACTAGACCCACAAACGTATGGCCAACTCATTTTTGACAAAGCAGGAAAGAACATCCAATGGAAAAAAGACAGTCTCTTTAACAAATGGTGCTGGGAGAACTGGACAGCAACATGCAGAAGGTTGAAACTAGACCACTTTCTCACACCATTCACAAAAATAAACTCAAAATGGATAAAGGACCTGAATGTGAGACAGGAAACCATCAAAACCTTAGAGGAGAAAGCAGGAAAAGACCTCTCTGACCTCAGCCGTAGCAATCTCTTACTCGGCACATCCCCAAAGGCAAGGGAATTAAAAGCAAAAGTGAATTACTGGGACCTTATGAAGATAAAAAGCTTCTGCACAGCAAAGGAAACAACCAACAAAACTAAAAGGCAACCAACGGAATGGGAAAAGATATTTGCAAATGACACATCGGACAAAGGGCTAGTATCCAAAATCTATAAAGAGCTCATCAAACTCCACACCCGAAAAACAAATAACCCAGTGAAGAAATGGGCAGAAAACATGAATAGACACTTCTCTAAAGAAGACATCCGGATGGCCAACAGGCACATGAAAAGATGTTCAACGTCGCTCCTCATCAGGGAAATACAAATCAAAACCACACTCAGATACCACCTCACGCCAGTCAGAGTGGCCAAAATGAAGAAATCAGGAGACTATAGATGCTGGAGAGGATGTGGAGAGACGGGAACCCTCTTGCACTGTTGGTGGGAATGCAAATTGGTGCAGCCGCTCTGGAAAGCAGTGTGGAGGTTCCTCAAAAAATTAAAAATAGACCTACCCTATGACCCAGCAATAGCACTGCTAGGAATTTATCCAAGGGATACAGGAGTACTGATGCATAGGGGCACTTGTACCCCAATGTTTATAGCAGCACTCTCAACAATCGCCAAATTATGGAAAGAGCCTAAATGTCCATCAACTGATGAATGGATAAAGAAATTGTGGTTTATATACACAATGGAATACTACGTGGCAATGAGAAAGAATGAAATATGGCCTTTTGTAGCAACGTGGATGGAACTGGAGAGTGTGATGCTAAGTGAAATAAGCCATACAGAGAAAGACAGATACCATATGGTTTCACTCTTATGTGGATCCTGAGAAACGTAACAGAAACCCATGGGGGAGGGGAAGGGAAAAAAAAAAAAAAAGAGGTTAGAGTGGGAGAGAGCCAAAGCATAAGAGACTGTTAAAAACTGAGAACAAACTGAGGGTTGATGGGGGGTGGGAGGGAGGGCAGGGTGGGTGATGGGTATTGAGGAGGGCACCTTTTGGGATGAGCACTGGGTGTTGTATGGAAACCAATTTGACAGTAAATTTCATATATTAAAAAATAAAAAAAATAAAAAATAAAAAAAAAAAGGAAGTCCCTTAGGCATCTTAAAGTCAACATTTTCCAAATGTAATTCACCACTTCCTCCTTCCTAAGTTTACTTCGTTTGCTTTACCTCTCACCGTGCCTAAATATTATCCTCACCATACATGCCATGAGATCTTATGCTTCCATGAATTTATAGGGTTCCGTCTGTTTAAAATACTCTTCTTTTCTCCATCTGGAAATTTCCTATTTACCCTTCTAAGTCCAGCACTAATGTTGTTTCTCCGTGAAGTCTTTTATAATATCCCTTAGAATAAATTTTCTATTCGTCTGTGTTCCTTTGGCATATCTATATCTGTCTCAAAACACCCACCATATTATAACACATTTATTTCTCATGTTTGTCTTTCTATTAGACTATAAGTTTCTTGGCAGCAGGGATCAGGTTTTATTAATCTTTGATCCCCTACCACCCAATAGTGTGCCTGACACAAAGCAGGCCTTCAATTCATGTTCGTGAAATAAAATAATTTATTAAATAATATTTTACTGATCTCCACATTTTCAGAGAAATATGGACAGGGTTAAAGAGTAATTAAGCTTGACTGGAGACTTTTAAGAGATAATTTAATACATTTCTCCAAGTAACTATTAATCCCTTACATTTATAGAGCCCTTTAATAAGCTGTCAAACAGTAATCAGGTACATCACTTTACACAGTTCCTCACAACAATCTTGGGAGGGGGGTGGGGTAGTGAAGGAATTATTCCTTTTCAGGAGGCACAAAACAAATTACTAAAATAATAAATTACTAAAGGACATCTCGTCCAATGCTCTTGAAGTGTTAATACAAGGAAGGTAAACGTGTTCTTCAGTTCTGTGATGGTCCAAGCTAGAGAAATAGGCTTCGTCCTTGTAAAGAGAAAGCATTTAATTGGATGGGAAATTAGATTCTGGATTAAGTTACCAGGAGAGTTTGTAGGTCTAGGTCCTTCAACAATTTGAGGACACATTTAGCTTCATGAGTCTCTGATAATACCAATAACTGCTAATACACTATGTGCCAGGCACTGTGCGAGTGCTATCTTATTTAATTCTCACAGAAACCCTATGAGGCATCTTCACTTACCAAATAAGAAACCTGAGGCTCAAGGAGGTTAAGCAAATTGTCTAAGGTTACACAGCTAGTATTTAGCTGAGCTGGAATTCTAGGCTTATCTGACTCTAAAGCTGTTAATTCTTTTCTCTGTATTTTTTTTTAATTTTAAATAGATTTTTTTTTACAGCAGTTTTAGGTTATAGCAAAATGAAGTGTTAGGAACAGAGAGTTCCCTTAAATCTCCTTCTCCCACAGATGCACAGCCTCTCCACTATTAACATCTTCCACCAGAGTGGTATATTTGTTAGAATCGAGAACCCTGCAACAACAGATCATATCATATCACCCAAAGTCCATTGTTTATATCATGGGTTCCACTTTGTTGTACATTCTATGGGTTTGAACAAATGTATAATGTTCTGAACCCACCATTACAGTTATACTCTGTGGTGCACCAATTCATCCCTCACTGTCTTCAACCACTGGCAATCGGTGATCCTTTTACTGTAACTATAGTTTTGCCTTTTCCAGAATGTCATATAGTTAGAATCATATGGTAGGTAGCCTTTACGGCTTGGTTTCCTTCACTTAGTAACATGCATTTGAGGTCCATCCATGTCTTTTTATGGCTTGATTGCTCATTTCTTTTCAGTGCTAAATAATATTCCATTGTCTGGATGTACCACAGTTTGTTTATCCACCCACCTACTGAAGGGCATCTTGCATGCTTCCAGGTTTTGGCAATTATGAATAAAGCTGCCATAAGCATCTGTGTGTAGGTATTTGTGTGGACATAAGCTTTCCGCTCATTTGGGTAAGCACCAAGTAGAGTGATTCCTGGATCATACTGTAAGAGTATGTTTAGTTTTGTCAGAAACTGTCAAACTGTCTTCCAAAGTGGCTGCATCATTTTGCATACCTTTCAGCAATGAGTTCCTGTTAATTCACATTATTCACATTATTACCAGCATAAACATTTTCCAAGTTTCGACAAAAAAATTGGGAGACATGCAAAGAAACAAGAAAATATGCCAAGTTACAGGAAAAATAAAGACATTGATAGAAACTGTTCCAGAGAAGGCCCAAGCAAAAAGACCTAATATACAAAGACTTCAAATCAACGGTTTTAATTATGCTCACAGAGCTAGAGGAAATAACAGAAAAAGCACTAAGTAAAACCAGGAGAACAATGTCTCACCAAATAGAGAATATCACTAAAGAGATAGAAATTATTTAAAACAACCAAATAGACATTTCAAAGCTGAAAGGCACAGTAAAAGACATGAAACATTTACTAGAGGAGTTCAACAGCAGATTTGAGGAGACCGAATAATCAGCCAACTTGAAGATAGGCCAATTGAGATTATCCAATCTGAGGAAAAGAATGAAGAACAATGAACAGAGCCTAAGAGACCTGTGGAATGCCATAAAGTATACCAAGATGTGCATAATAGAAGCCTTAGAAGGAGAGGGTGGAGAGAAACGGGCAGAAATGATATTTGAAGAAATAATGGCCACAAACTTCCCAGATTTAATCAAACACATGAAGATACATATCCAAGAGCTCGATGAACTCCAAGCAAGGTGAACTCAAAGAGATCCACACTAAAGCACATTATGCTTAAATATGGTTGTCCTCCCTTACCTGCAGTTTTTCTTTCTGTTGTTTTAGTTACCCATGATCAACCATGGTCCAGAAGGAGATGACCCTCTTTCTGATGTGTCATCAGAAGGTCAATAGTAGCCTAAACTGTACGTCAAAATGCTTACGTCATTCCCACTCTTCATCTCATCACGTGAGCATGTTACCATCTCACGTCATCATGAGAAAGGTGAGTACGATGCATAACTTTTACTTCAGTATATTGTTATAACTGTTGTATTTCATATCAGTAATTACTTTTTCAACAAGTGATGCTGTGACTACTGGGTATCCACGTGTAAAAGAATGAAATTGGATCCCTACTTCAAAATATATACAAAAGTAACTCAAAGTAGCAGCCTAAGTATAGGAGCTAAAACCATAAAACTCTTGGAGAAAACAAGAGTACATTTTTATGACCTTAGATTTGGCAATCGATTCTTAGATATGACCTCAAAAGCATGAGCAACAGAAGACATAAAGAAAAAAATAGATAAATTTTACTTCATAAAATTAAAAACTTTTGTGCATCAAAGGACATTATCAAGAAAGTGAAAAGGCAATCTACAGAATGTTAGACAATATTTGTAAGCCATATCTGATAAGGGTTTAATATCTAGAATATATGAGGAACTATAACTGGACAACAAAAAGACAACTCACTTAAAAACTGGGTAAAGGACCCGAATAGACATTTCTCCAGAGAAGATATAGAAAATGGCCAAAATACAAAAGATGCAAAAGATGGCCAAAATCACATGAAAAGATGTTTAATGTTATGAATCACTGTGAAAATAAAAAATGAAACCACTCTGAGATACCTCTTCATACCTACTAAGAAGTCTGTAGTAAGAAAAAAAGGAGGGGGAAATAGCAAGTGTTAGCAAGACTTTGGAGAAAACTGGAACCTTTGTACATGGCTAGTGGCAATGCAAAATGGGGCAGCCACTGTGGATATCAGTTTGGTTCCTTACTAAGTCCAACATAGAATTACCACATGATCCAGTAATTCTACTCCTGGGTAAATATCCAAAAGAATTGAAAATAGGTGTTCAAAGAAACAGTTGTCCGTAAATGTTTGTAACAGCACTATCTGAAATAGCCCAAAGGTGGAAACAACCTAAATAACCATCAACTAATGAATGGATAAGCAAAAGTGGTATATCTATACAATGCAATATTATTCATCCATAAAAAAGGAATCAAATTGATACATGCTATACCATGGATGAACCTCGAAAACATGATGTGAAGTGAAAGAAGGCAGGCACAAAATGTCATATATTATATAATTCCATTATATGAAATGTCCAGAATAGGCAAATACATAGAGCCAGAAAGTCGATAAGTGGTTCTTGGGGGTCTGGTGGGAGGAAGAAATGAGGAGTGACTGCTTAATGGGTGTGGGGTGGGAGTTGAGGTTGAAGAGATAACAGAGGGCCAAATAATGGAGTGCCTTATAAATTAAAGATTTTAATTTTATTATGAGCGAGACGGGAGGCCATTGGAGCGTTTTCATAAAGGAGTAACATAATCTTATTTATGGTTAAAAACAATCATTCTGACTGCTTGAAGAATAGACTATAAGGAAGAAGGGTAGAAGTGGGAAGACCTTTAGGAAGGAATTGTAGTAATCCAAGCAAGAGAGTATGGTGATTTGGGCCAGTGAGGCAGTGTAGAAAGATGAGAGGTGGTCAAATTCTGATATACTCAAAAAGTAGAGCTGACTGAATTTGCTGTTGGATTGGATATGGATGATGTAAAAGTTATTGGTTTTATGTTATGTAAATTTTACCTTAAAATTTAAAAAATTACAAATAATGTAATGGATATAATGGCGGTATTTGTCTCTACACTATGTTTTTCAGATCTGTACATGTCGATACACACAGATCTAATTCATTTTATTGTATGAATATACCACAATTTATATGTGTATTCTTATATTGATATATGATAAGGTATTTTCCCCTTATTTTTCACTATTAAAAATGCTGTTGAAGTAAACATCCTTGTATATATTTTTCTGGTGCATAAGTACCAGAGTTTCTCTAGCTTACGTATGCAGAAGTGGAATTGCTGATTTATACGGCATGTATATTGAAAAAAGTTTTTTTTCTGTTTCTTACATTTTTTATTTTGAAATTTGAAATGAATAGAAAAGATGTAAAAAGTAAAAGTCGCACCTGAGGCTCCTCTATACCTTTCACTCAGTTTACTAATTGTTACCACTTTATCACATATGCCTTATTATTTAGACACACACATCAACATTTTCTTCTGAACCATTTGAGAAAAAGTTGCAGACTTAATACCCCCTTACTCCTTAATCCTTCAATATGTATTTTTTTCTTTCAATATTTTATTTAAATTCAAGTTAGTTAACATGTTGCACATCGTGTAGTATTGGTTTTAGGAGAATTTAGTGATTCATCACGTATATACAACACCCAGTGCTCATCACAACAAGTGCCCTTCTTAACGCCCATCACCCATTTAGCCCATCCCCCAACCCACCTCCCAACCAGCAACCCTCAGTTTGTTCTCTATAGTTAAGAGTCTCTTATGGTTTGCCTCCCTCTCTGTTTTTACCTTATTTTTCCTTCCCTTCTCCAAATTCTACTTCAAAAAGGCCATACTGCCTTACATTCCCATCCTCTTTATATTATCAGATTTTTAAATCATTATCAATCTGATGGGTGTTAAATGGCATTCCATGTATGCTTTTTTAAAATTTATTTTACCTGATTACAAATAAATTTGGATCTCTCTCTCCCTCTCCTCCTCCTTCTTCTTTTTTAAAAAATTTTTTTTGATGTTCATTTATTTTTGAGAGAGAGAGAGACAGAGTGCAAGCAGGGGAGGGGCAGAGAGAGAGGCACACACAGAATCCAAAGCAGGCTCCAGGCTCTGAGCTGTCAGCACAGAGCCCCATGTGGGGCTTGAACTCATGAACTGTGAGATCATGACCTGAGCCAAAGTCAGACGCTTAATCGACTGAGCCACCCAGTTGCCCCCTCCTCCTTCTTCTTGCCAATCAGATTTCCTCTCAAGTGAACTTCCCATTCATAACCTTTGTTCATCCTTTTTTCTATTTGGGATGCTTATATTTTTCTTGTTGATCAGAAGTTCTTTGTATATTATGGATACAAATCCTTTGTTTATTACATATGTTGCAGATACCTTTTCCTGTTTGTTGCTTGACTTTTTATGTAGTATGTGCTCTCACTATATAAAAGTTTTAAATTTGATTTTTCAAATATATCAGTATTTCCTTAACCTGTGGAGTTTTCTGTGTTGTAAGTAATCCTGAGGTCATGAGAATATTCATCTTTTCATCTGTTCATATTTGATTTTAATAAATTAAAATTTTGGTTTTTTTGAAGTTTTTAAGTCTAGTCAGTTAACATTAAAATTTCGTTTTGCATATTTAAATTTTAAATATATCTAGAATTTATTTCCCTATATGGTGAAAGGAGACTAGTTGATTTTTCCGTATATAAAGCCAGTTATCTGAATTCCATTTACCGTTTGTCCTTTCTCAGGTCTGTAAAGCCATCTATATCATACAGGAAAATTTGATATACACATGAGTCAATTCCTGGGTTTTCTTTTCTGTTCTGTCGATCTGGTTGACTATTCCTGTGCCAAACTACATTGTTTTAATTGCTATGGTTTTATAAAAATTCATGCTAAGGGTGCTGGGTGGCTCAGTTGGTTAAGTGTTTGACTCTTTGGCTTCTGCTCAAGTCACTATCTGATCGTTCCTGAGATTGAGCCTCACTTGGGGCTCTGTGCCAACAGCACAGCGCCTGCTTGGGACTCTCTCTCTCACTCTTTCTGCCCCTCCCCCGCACTTTCTCTCCTCCCCCCCCCCCCTTGTTCTCTCAAAATAAGTAAACAAAAACTTTTAAAAAATCATGCTGTTTTGTTGGCAAGTTGTTCTTTGGTACTCTGGAATTTTCTTGGCTGTTTTTGGACATTTATCTTTCCATACAAATTTTAGAATAAATTTGTCAAGTGGCACCAAAAAGTACTATTGGAATTTTTCTTGGTGTTGATATATATTTATGGATGAGTCTTGGGAGAACTGTCATCATGTATCCCCTGATTTATTTAGATATTTTATTTCCTTCAATAAGGTTTTACAAGATTTTGCATAGAGATGTACACATTGCAATCTATTTATTATTGGGGTATTTATACTCAACCTCTCATGGGAGCAAGCTGAAGGAGGAATAATGCTACAACCCTGGTTGGTGACATGGGGTCTGGTCTACCTGCTCATGCAGCTTAATTGTGTCCTCTGGTCCTGTTTTGTCCCTATCCCAGAATACAATTTTTAATTTGTGATGGACAACTACTGAGCCTTACTGACTTTGTGACTTGGTGACTATGACAGAACTCAGCTCATAAGCAGTTCTGGATACATTGTCACTTGATGTCCCATAGTTAAGCATTCCATCTCTACCAGGATCCGGCAAAATAGTAAGAGATGTTTCTTAAAATGTTTAATTAATGCAGGTGGAATATCTTGCTCCAGAACCTCAGAACCCTGCATTGCAGTTTTCTATTGGAATTTGCCATAAACTTTCCCCACCATTGGCATCTCTAGTAACATAGGGTCTTTCAACTCATGTGCCTCACACAGAAGAGCTGCTTTATCACAGCCTTGATCTGCTACAGAGCCCTATTTTTCTCCTAGCTCCACTCAAAGCTGGCAGCCTTCTATGTCACCAACTATATGGGCCACTGTGGAATGTGTCAGCTCTAGAACCCAAAAAGACCTATCAAGTGTTGTGCTTCATTTTTTTTTTTTTTTTGTGGTAAGAAATGCAAGAGGCTACATATTTTCTTTTGCTATGGAAGGGATATCCCGGCATATTCTTTACTACTGAACCCCTAAAAATTGTAACAAATTGGCAAGTCTCTGAATCTTTCTAGGATTTGTCTTTCCTGGCATGTAGCACTTATGTCTTGACAAGTCTTTGAGTGTATTAGTCACCTATTAGCTTATCCTGCCTAATCAGCATGATGTCAACAATGTAATATTTCTGTGTGATGCATAAATTCCAAGTATCTCCAAACTGTATAAGGACGGAGAGCAGAAGAGTTATCCTAAGCCTGGGGTCACCTGGGTGGCTCAGTCAGTTAAGTGTCTGTCCGACTCTTGATCTCGGGTCAGGTCTCATGGTTCGTGAGATCAGACCCCACGTTGGGCTCTGTGCTGTCAGTGCAGAGCCTGCTTGAGATTATCTCTCTCCCCTTTTCTCTCTTTGTCCTTCCCCTGCTTGTGCTCTCTCTCAAAAATAAATAAACTTTTTTTAAAAGAAGAGTTAACATAAACCTGTAAACAATATGTAAATATATATGTAATATATGTTGTCAATATTTGTTTTTGTCCATTCTACATGAATGTAATCTGTTTCTGATACTATTTTCTGAATGGCATTGAAAAAAACCCACATTTTCTAAATCAATGACCGCATACCTTATACCTGAGGCCACATTAATCTGCGCTAGTAAAGATAGCTGACCAACATGACAACTGCAATGGTAAATGCTCAGTGAATCTGTTAATGTAGTGACTTGATAGATTTCCTAATGTTGAATTATCCTTGAATTCCTGTATAAACTTGGTCATGATGTGTTTATATATTGATGGATTTGATTTGTACATTTTTCTAATTTAGGATTTTGTTTTTCATATCTGTTCATAAGTGAGACTAATCTACACTTTTCTTACCCTTTTTTGTTCAGTTTTAGTATCAAAGTCATATCAACTAATAAAATGAGGTGGGTACCTTCTCCTCTTTTTCTTCCATAGATGAGTTTGTAAAAGATGGAATTATCAGTTCCTTAAGGGTTTAGTAAAACTCACCTACAAAAACTGTCTGGACAAATTTTTTTTTGGAGTTGTATTTTCTTTTTCTTTTTCTATTTTCTTTTTTATTTTTTTAAGTAAGCTCCATGTCCAACGTGGGGCTTGAACTCATGACCCTGAGATCAAGAGTTGTTCATTCCACCAACTGAGCTGGCCAGGCGCCCCTGGAATTGTACTTTCAGTTACAACTTCCATTTCTTTCGTGGTTGTTGGTATATTTATGTTTATTTTTTTCTCCATGAGTCAATTTGGTTAAATTATATTTTTCTAGAAAACTACCCATTACCTCTAATCATTGGCATAAATCATTAGCATACATAGTATTCTTTAATGATTAAAAATTCTCTACTTTATATGTACACATTTGCCCAATTTTACGTTCCTAATATTGTCTATTTGTACCTTTTACTTTTTCTTTATTGGTCTTGACAAATATTTGTCTATCATATTAACCTTTGCAAAGAACCTGCTCTTTTGTTTTGTTAAACATCTCTATAGTTTGTCTATTTTATATGTTCTTAATTTCTGATTTCACCTTTATTATTTCTTACCTTCTACATTCTTTGAGTTTACCGATGGTGTGCTGGGACCAGCTCATATCAGCTAATGAGAACCCATTGCTGCATGTTCATGAAGTTTGCCATCTGGTAAAAACAGCCATTATTAAAAATTAAATTACATATAATTACAATTAAATACATTACATTACAAGTAAAGTTAATGAACATTCAAAATTGTCACTTCTTAATTTAATGTTTGCTACATTTTACTATTATTTATACTCTTGAGGATATTTACTTCTGAATGAAGGAAATGCTATATAATGGTGTGCTACTACTGTGCATCTTTTCCCGGTGATGTGTTGCCAGCTTGAAATTGACCATGATTAGAATATTTAAACCACAGAAATTTGCATATGCTATAAATCAGGGTTTGATTTATCGTGTTGGTGATTGTCCAGAGTTAAGAAAGTGATGAAGAAAATATTAATAATGCAACTTGTATTTAAAACTGTGCTATGTCTGTAGCTATTGCATTTTTGAATAGCACAAAATATGGAGGAAATATTCTTCCAGTATTTGAAAACTATTATCTGAGTCAGCAAATAAGTCCCTAATATTACTGACAAGTGAGTGAAGTTCCTACATAATTTTTATTTATTTATTTATTTATTTATTTATTGTTAATTTTTTTAAGTTTATTTATTTATTTTGAGAGACAGCCTGAGTGGGGGAGGGGCAGAGAGAAAGGAGGAGAGAGAGAGAATCCCAAGCAGGCTCCATGCTCTCTTGAACCCATGAACCATGAGATCATGACCTGAGAAGAAATCAAGAGTCAGACACTTAACCAACTAAGCCACCCAGGTGCCCCCCTAAATAAGTCTTTATAGTTTCACTTTTGTCTTACTCATTAACACAAATGAAAATATTGACCAACATTTATGTTGGAACTACATTCAAAAATCTGGTTGTTAAACATTTACTAGCACAGGCTGCTTTACTCTCTTATTCTTCTACCTTCTTGAGTAGAACATTTTACTTATTAATTTTCAGTGTTTCTTGATTTTGTAATAAATGCCTTTACATCTTTATAGTTTTTTCTAACTACCACTTTAGCCAGTGCTGTGCTGGTAAACAGACTCTTTGGGTGGCAAAAAGATGAAGGAAAAAAAAGAAAAAAGAAGCCCTGATTTGTAGCATTTGCTGATTTTCATAGTAGAAATGCTCCTACCATGGCAGATTTCAAGCTATCTAACAACTGGCTGGAAAAATTCCTGAATATTTAAAACAAGGTTTTGGGAGCTGGTATAAAGCAGTTCTAGTCCACTGCCAGTAAGTTATATGCCATAGCTTCTAATATGTGGTATTTCTTTTATCCATCAGCTATAAATATTTGATAATTTTCAAAAAAAAGAATATTTAGAAGTACACATTAATAGTTTCAAAGTCTATGGATATTTGAAGGGCTTCTTTTGGCTATTGATTTCTCATTTTATTGCATGCAATATGGTTGAAGAATGAGGCATGATATTCAGATTTTTGTATTTGGGATTTTTGTGGCCTAGAATGTGTTCACTTTTTGCAAGTTTCCCCTATGTGCTTAAAAAATATTTGTTTTCCATTTGGCAGATGCACGGTTTCTTTTAATGTATTTTATTTTTTACACAAGTTTTAGGTTCACAGCAGATGAAGTAGGATGTATAGCAAGTTCCCCTATACTCCTCCCACTGACACACACCATCTCCCCCAACATCCACAACCTGCACGGAGTGTTCAATTTGTTATAACCAGCGAATCAACTTTGACATATTAGCACCCAAAGTGCATAGTTTATATTAGAATTCATTCTTGGTGTCACAGGTTCTATGGGTTTAGACAAATGTATGACACGTATTCACCATTGTAGTATTGTACAGAAAAGTTTGCCTGCCATAAAAATCCCTTGTGCCCCGCCTATTTATTCCTCCTTTTCTTCAGTCCTCTGGCAACCACTGGTCTTTTTACTGTCTCCATAGTTTTGCCTTTTCCAGGATGTCATATAGTTGAAGTCATACAGTATGTGGTGTTATCAGATTGGCCAGTGTTTTTTTAAATTATTTATTTATTTATTTATTTTTAATGTTTATTTATTTTTTGAGACAGAGAGAGCAAGAGAGAGAGAGAGAGAGACAGAGAGAGCACATGAGCAAAGGAGGGACAGAGAGGGAGAGAGGGGAACACAGAATCTGAAGCAGGCTCCAGTCTTGAGCTGTCAGCACAGAGCCCAATGCAGGGTAGAACTCGTGAACCCCAAGATTTTGACCTGAGCTGAAGTTGGACACTTAGCTAACTGAGCCACCCAGGTGCCCTAGAAGCCTTTAAGTTTTTGAGGGCAGTGAATTGCCAAAGAAACCACAAACCAAGGTTTCAAAGCATGTGATACAAAAAAATCCCCATGAAAGACTAGTTATAAATGTAATAAAATTTATACAGAATCTGTATGTTAAAAATTACAAAAGGGGCACCTGGGTGGCTCAGTCGGTTGAGTGTCTGACTTCAGCTCAGGTCGTGATTTCACGGTTCATGGGTTTGAGACTCACTTCAGGCTCACTGCAGTCAGCTTGTCAGCACAGAGCCTGGTTTAGATCCTCTGTCCCCTTCTCTTTGCCCCTCCCCTGCTTGTGCTTTCCTCCCCCCAGAATAAATAAATACATATTTTTAAAAAACTACAAAAACCTGATAAAATAAAGACCTAAAGAAATGGAGAAATATGCTACGTTCATGTATTGGAAGACTCAATATTCTTAATATGTCAATACTCCCTAAACTGATCCTTAGGTTCAGTGCAATCCCAGTCAAAATTCTAGCAGGATATTTTGTACATATAAAGAAGTCAATTCTAGAATTTACGTGGGAAACAAAAGAATTAAAAACCTCATGGACCATGAAATCATGGCCTGAGCCAAAGTCTATGCTCAACCCACTGAGCCACCCAGGTGCCCCATCAGTGTTTTTTTTTTTAATATATCTACTTATTAGCTCAATTTTATTGCCTTATTCAAATCTTATGTATCCATGGTAACTTTTGTCTACTTTGTCAGTTCCTGAATAAGATGTGTTAAAATCTTTCACTATTATTATGGATTTGGTCATTTCTCATTTTAATCCTGTCAATTTTCACCTCATACATTTTGCAGCTATATTTTTAGATGCATCAACATTGTTTTCTTTCAGTGGATGACTATTTGTTAATCATTAAGTGATGTGTCTTTTTGTCTTTATTAATGATTTTCACCTTAAATTCCATTTTGCATATTCTGTCTTTTTCCATCCCCCATTTTTAACATCTCTGATTCATTATGTTTTAGGTATGTTTCTTTTTTCTAATGTTTTTTTAAAAAAAAATTTAGAGGAGAAAGAGGAAGAGAGTGAGACAGAGCAAGCACACGAGTGGGGGAGGTCCAGAGGGAGAGAGAGAGAGGGAGAGAGAGAGAGAGAAAATCTCAAGCAAGCTCCATGCTCAGTGCAGAGCCCAATGCAGGGCTCAGTCTCACAACCATGAGATCATGACCTAAGCCAAAATCAAGAGTCAGATGCTGAACTGACTGAGCCACCCAGGTGCCCCTGGGTATGTGTCATATAGACAACATATAGCTGAATTTTAAATATCTAATCTGAGTGTCTCTGTCTTCAAATAGGTGTTTCTAATCCATTTATGTTTATTGCAACTATTGATACACTATTTGGTGTTTTCTAGTTACCATGCTTTTCCTTTGCTTTTTTCCTTCTTGTTCATGTTACATTGTCTAGGGGCATTGAGTTTTTCAGGCTGACTTAGTTTCCATCTATGACTTGGGACAGGGACCACATAGTTACTATCCTTAGGCTGGAGATTAGGTTTTTTTCAAAGAAGACACTTTTTCCATTTCTCTGCTTTCCATCTTCCCTGGTTATATCGTATTTAACTCTCTGCTATATCCAGAACTTGCAATCCTGACTTCTCTCTTCTTTAGAGCATTAAAATTCCAGATTCTAAGAACCATATCTGGTTCACTTACCCTTTGAGACATGAGTCTTCAAATCCTACCTACCACTTTGGGTGTTTTCTTTGTTTCTGGTACATGGAGTTTTCTTCTTTTCAAGATTGAGTATGCATTTACACTTGAATATCTGGCATTTTTACATATCTGCAATGTATGAGTTTGTGGTGCAGGTGTGTGTGTGTGTGTGGTGTGTGTGTGTGTGTGTGTGTGCACGTGCATGCGCATGTGTGTGTGTGTGTTGATGGGATTTTGGATTATTTCCTACATCAGCCTAGGCTTTTATTTTGATTGAAAAACAAGCCTGTGCTCTTAACCACTAGGCTCTACTGCCTCCCAGTGTTGTTTTTCCTCTTAGGCTTCCAATATTACCCTTGATGCTTCTGTGGATTTTATAAATAAAGAGACAGAATTTGTGAGATGCACTTTCTTCATGTAATATAAATAAACATAGCTGTCACATTTGAAGTTATCAAGTATGGGAAACAAGTTAACAAATGAATTATTCCTTGTTTACTTTCCAAATGAGCCAATTATTTCCCTCATTAGCCAACACTTTGGTATTTTATTCAGGTCCTTAATAAATGAAGACATTTGCCTATTTTAGTTATATATCACCTTTCACTGGACACCAGGGTGCCAAATTCAGATAGTTCCTTCTTATAAAAATGAGGCCTAAGGTTTGATGAAGAAAATAAAATGTAGTTCTTAGAATTGAAGTGTAAGCAGGATTCTATATAGATATGCTGACTGTTTTTTCCTGCTGTGGACATTCTGCTTTGACTAATATATTTAGAAGATTGAAGATCAACACCTGTTCCTCTAGTGGTTCTCTTTTGTACAGTGACCTTTGCCTCACCCATATAAATACACACATGGCGATTAAGCTGTCAGATATCATAGGGGACTTTTGCAGGGGTGAGGACAATGAATCACTCCTGGAATTTCTCACTTGTGGTCCCCCAGATGTCTGCTATCCACCTTGCCAGCTATTTCTTTGCCCACTCTTTTATTAAGCCAGTGTCTCCAAATGGGCCACTAATATTTTGGTATTTGAGGATTCTCTATCAAGTATAGGGCTTGGACTAGATGATCTCTTACTAAGAGCCCTCCCGATTCTGGCATTTTATGGGCTCAGATTTCACTGCCAGCTTCCACGATGGAGGACAGATATCACATGACATTAAGTTTGTGCTTAGGAAAGTGTCAATGCTCATGTTTATTGTTACAACAGGACTTAACAGAAAGCAATATATCAGTAGAGAACTCACAATACCCCAGAGCTTTTCCAATTGGTGGAAGTAAAGGGAAAGAAACTAACATTTATTGAGTTATCACATGGCATGTAGTATCTCAGTTAAAACTTACCGTCTATGAAGGAGATGCTATTTCTCCCTCTTGCAAGAAAATGAGTTTGAGAGAATGTAAATGAGTAACTCAATATTGCTTATCTAGTAAATAGTGGAGATGAGATTTGAATTCAAGTCATTCTGGTTTCAAAGTTTTTCCATAGCTCATGCTACCTGTCTATCCACCCATCAATTTATTTCTCCTCATATACTTACTGAGCACCTACTATGTGCCAAGTAGGCACTGTAGATGCAATAGGGAATAAGATAGACAAGATCCGTGCTCTCTATCATGGTTTATTTACAGTATTAAATTATCCTAACTACAGTAGGGCCATAGGACAATGAGCACGCCCCATGGCTGCAGTAAGATTCAAACAGATGAGTTGATTATGAAGATCTTGGAGAACAATGGTAAGATCTGGTTAACAAAAGTCAGGAGAAGGACTAATATTTTGATCTAGTCATCCTCTTGTTAGGAGTCCCCAAATACCTGATCGCATTTGGCCAAAACTGACATCAAAGTGTTATTGGGAGGCACTTAACCCTTCTCAGGTATACAAGACTCTAACAAAAACTTTATTGAGGAATAATATACATACCATGAAACTCACCCATCTTAAATATTAAAACCCAATGGTTTTTAGTATATTTACAGGGTTGCACAACTTATCACCACAGTCTAATTTTAGAACACTTTCCTCACCTCTGAAAGAAACCACATAAACATTATCAGTCCTTCTCTATTCTTGCTGTTCCTCCCTCTCTGCTCTAGCCCCAGGAGACTACTCAGCTATTTCCTGTCTCTATGGATTTGCCTATTCAGGACATTTTACATGAATGGAATCATGTAATATATGATGCTTTGTGACCAGCTTCTTTTACTTGGCATAATGTTTCCAACATTTATCCATACTGTAGCATATATCAGTACTTCATTCTGTTTTATGGCCAAATAAGATTCCACCCTATGAGTATACCACATTTTATTTATCCATTCATCAGCTAATAGACATTGGGTTATTTCTGCCTGTTGTGAATAATGCTGTTGTGAACATTTGTTTACCAGTTTTTGCTTTGACATTCAATTCAAATGTTCAGTTTTGAGTATATACTAAGGAGTGGAATTGCTTGATTCTGTTGATTTTGTGCCTAAAATATTAATGAGCTAGCAAACGGTTTTTCCACAGAGGATTCGAGTTCCTCCACATTCTCACCAACATTTTATAAATCCGCTTAAAGTGGGCTATACAGCACTTTAATAATAACAAGAACAACGTTAATAACCAACACTTACTTTGAATCAGGTAGTCCTCCAAGCACTTCACATAAATGAACTTACTGACTCTTCATAGAACTCTATGACATAAGAACTATTATTTCAGATGAGTAAACTGAGGTACAGAGAAGATAAGTAAAGTGGCCAAATTCATACAACTAAAAAGTATGAAAGCCAAGGCTTGAATCTCAGAAGTTTGAGCCCAAAATGTGTACCCTTGACAAATAGACGGCAGGCCTCTTTAATAATAGATAATAGCTCACATTCTAAGTGTTTTATACCCATTTTCTCATTTCATCTCACAAAATGCCAATGAATTAGGTACTATTGTATCACCCCTCATCCCATACATAGATGAAGTGACTAAGCCATAGAGAGGTTAAGTGCATACTCAAGGTCACATGGCTTGTATTTGTGACACTAAGATGCAAATCCAGGTCAAGTATGCTTAGCCCCTCTGCTCTTTGGAACAGAGCTGGAGCTCAAGCAACTTCAGTGGTAAAAGTAGAAGGGAAAACGATACTTAAAAGTAGTCTGCACACTCGGAGATAAAAGCTACAGGGAACAGGATCACCTCAGCCCTACTGAATTCTCAGTGGCAACCTGCTCGCAAATATTTGCAATTAAAATGTAATGCAAAGTTAGTTGAGAGGTTTAGGTGGAACTTGGTGACACGGGTGGGGGGGGGGTTGGGGGTGGGGGGGGCTTTTTTGGTAGATAAGTGGAGCATTGTCCAAGTAGGAATGCACTTCCACTGGGTTGTCATCGGCTGTCACTGGTGCCAAAGCAGAAGCAATGGCTCACTTTCAAAACGGTCTCCAACTGTACTTTTGTTTTAAAAAATTAACAGTTACATGCGATATTTTAGATTTTTCAGGTAAGAAATAACTGGCAGACTCCTGGGATAACACACTGCTTTGATGAATGAAACGGTGAGGACAGATTTAGAAAACATTGGGAAATACTTATAACTCCAGCTGTGGGCTAGAACTTAAAATCTTAAGGTCAACTGTTTCCTTTGTCAAATTGACAAAGTCCATGTGGTGGTTAAGATTATAGGCGACCGTCTTTCTGAGCTCTATATTGGACCTTGCCACTTGCTAGCTTAGTCAAGTTACTTTTTCTTTACCTCGACTTCCCAATCTGTAAAATGGGCATCATAATACCTGTCACATAGACTTGTACAGAGGATTAAAATGGGTGAAACTGCATAAAATGCTTAGAACGGTTTCTGGCTGTAGTAAGGTCTAAATAAGTGTTTGCTGCTTGTATAATAGTGGTAGTAGTAGTAATAATAACTATTATTATATGATAATACTAAATGTTGTCAGGGAAGAGATAATATCGTAACTCTTAAAAGGTACATACACTGAAATCCCACTTTTAGATAATTATCTTAAATAAATAATTACATATTAAATTACAAGTACGTTCGCTGCAACTATGTTTATATCATGAAACCTGGAAGCCATAAATAACGTAGACCTCCTTGACAAGGAATAATCTTTACAATGTATTGCTACGTGAAAAAACTCAGGCCATAAAATTGTACATTATAATGCCTTGTTTTGAAAAAATGTGTATGTTCACGCTTGGAGAAAAGGTCTGGAATATCAATATGTTAACATTAGCTTTCCCTGGGCTGTTGATCATTTTTATGCCCTCCTGGCTATTTATATTCTACTCATTTTGTTCTCAACGAGCAGGTATTATTTGTGTCATTTTAAACAGTCATTTTAAAATGTCAAAGTCTGCCAGTGCCTGATCGGCTTCACCTGGCAGCGAATTTGGACACTAATGGATGCAGCCCAGATTGTATATGAGATACTTTACATTCTCCACAGCCATCCGGGGACAGAATCTCAATTAGAACATCAAGGTCTGCCTTCTGTGGCCCCTTGCTGTGTCAGTTCCACCTATGGGCTGCTGTGGATTTGCATAAATTAAATGCCAGCTGGATAGCTGCCATTGTCTTGAAAAATGGAATGTGATCAGCACGGGGGGAGGGAAGGAAAGGGAAAATTCGCCTTTGTTTCATGGCACCCTCTTCTTGTTAATGCTCATTCAAGACTGCTTTGACCGCAGCTCAGTTGTGGTCTGGTAATTTCCATGGCTTTTCTTTTTTTTTTTTTTTTTTGATGGGGGAAATAATCTGAGCAGCAGTTTCTTTCGTGAGAGGCACTTCTTAGGAAAGGAGATATTGTACAGCCGGGTCATGTGCCGTGGGATGTGCCCAGGCTTAGAATCACAGAATTTTCAAGAGGGAGGTTCCCTGGGGACTGTCACTCCAAAGTTGCCTGCAACCATTGTAAGTCTATGCTGACCTTTCAAGTGTCAAGGAGGAAGATCTTCTGCCCTTCCGGGTACTTCTAAATGGACTAAGAATCAAATTGATATGAGAAAGATTAACAGGAGAGAATCAAATTTAATGGTGTACTTCTGGGGAATCCACAAAGACATGAAAGTCCAAAGACAATGAGGCAATAAGGAGCTTATATGAGCTAAGGAGAGGAATAGGGTCTGAGGATACAAAGGGGAGGAAGGTGAGAGGAGAGGTCTTGAAAAACAAAGGTTGCCCTATTATGCAGGTAAGTTTCTTAGGTAAAGGGGAGTCTGTTAATAACTCTCTTCCTAGCATAGGCTTTCCTTTCTAACGTGAATTTAGGCAGTTGAGGACAAGGAAGAGAGCTTTTCCTGCATAGGTTACGTTTTGATTACTTTTAACTCAATATAGTGTTCTTGCCAATGTGGCCCATTTTGGGGTGGCCTCCTTTTAGCTCCTACACAAGAAACAAAAAGCTCATGTCCCTTTTGTATTTAGTATCATGAAAACAATCTTTCTTTTTCCTATTTTCTGTTTGTAATTTTCCAAAATTTGTAAGTAATTTGAAAATTGGAACCCCGTATTTATAATGTTAAAAGTGCTTTACCCTGGTTTGTGTGCGTGGGGATTGTCCACAATGCCTTCACACATAACACGAATCATTGGTCTAAGCCACATCTTTCCCATAGCCATCTCTCTTTCGTTCAGTCCGTTATTGAGCCACTACGATGTTCCAGGGAATGTGCAAACAAACTTATGTGCCCTCTTGTGAAAAGAGAAGCTCTACAGAAGCTCTAAGTCTGTGGTTCATTATGAATTAGATTCATCCATCCATCCGTCCATTCATTGAACAAATATTTGTTGAGCACCTATTATGTCCCAAGCAATGCTCTAGGTTCTGCAAGTAATAATAGTGAACTGGAGCTTACATTATAGTGAAGAGGGAGGTGATAAATAAATAACCTAAAGCCAGGCAATGATAAGTGCTATGAAGAGCACAAAGCAGGGCATGGGAGTGCTTCTTTAGGTGGGATGGTCAGGTAAGGCTTCTCTCAGTGTTGCAGGGTGGCCTGGGGAGACCCTGGGCTCTAGGGCCTCGAACCAGCCTGTCCTAAAGACATCCCTGAAGGTTCTTAGTCTCGTCAAGAGAAAGAGTTCAAGGACAGACACAACACAGTGGACGAGCAATACGAGTGGGGAAGTTTATTAAAATGAAAGTGTACTCTCGATATCTGAAAGCAGGAGAGTTCAAGAGAGTGAGAGCGAGTGAACTGCATGCCCTGGGGTTTGGGTTTCTATCTTTTATTGACAGTTGTTAGCTAGGGGGTGGAATATTCTTTACTTGGAGTGAAGATTTCTTGGAAGCAGGGTTTCCGGCCTTTTCTTCCTCATTTGGGTCAATGGTTTCCTATCATAGCGCCCACCATCTTGGTTTCACCCAGCTTCTTGTATAGGGTTGCCAAAAGAGGCCTCTGACTTTCCTGATACTTGGCCATGACTTCCTTTTTGCTGTCCCCCATGTATTCTGTTAGAACCGAACTGCCTACTCTAATGTCAGGAGATGACACTTGAGCAGGTAGCTGGATGGAAGAGACTACAGCATGATCAGAGGCAATCCTAGGGTTGAAATGTGGGTTTTTTAAATTTTTTAATGTTTATTTATTTTTGAGAGAGAGAGAGAGAGAGAGAGAGAGCAAGCTGGGGAGGGGTAGAGAGAGGGAGACACAGAATCTGAAGCAAGTTCCAGGCTCTGAGCTGTCAGCCCAGAGCCCGACGCGAGATCATGACCCAAGCTGAAGTCAGACCCTTAACCGACTGAGCCACCCAGGTGCCCTAGTTTGAAATGTGTTTGAAATAGTTACCTGGTATCTATTTCCAGAATTGGTTGAGACTCATGGCAGAAAGTTTCCCCTGGCTCCAGGAGGAGAGATTACCAGGTTCAGGCAAGCAGTGGGAAGCATTTCACAGCCCATGTCAGAATCTAAGAGTCAGAGCATTACTCAGGCACGGTCAGCAGAGGAGGACTCAGAATGCCCATACAGCATGGTTTGCATCAGGAAAAAAAAAATCAGCGTTGGAACTCTCAACTCCTTAGGCTCTCAGACTTTCTTCTTCTGTGATGGAAAAGTTATTTTACCCTGCTAACCAACTCTGCTCTTTCTTCATACTTTCACCCCCCTTGCCAAGTACAGTGATGGAAGGGTCTGGAGGAGCTCCAGGTTACGCAGAGCAATGTTTTAAAGCCATGGAACTAAATACTTTTAAAGCCTGGCCCAGGAAGGCACAAGCCCTGGTTGTCAGGGCATTGAGGGAGCATCTAACTGAAAGGCTGTGAGGAGCAAACCAGAAGGCCATTTCTGCTCTTGAGAGCAGAAGCACAAGCTAATGGTGGGGAGAAGCTGAGAGAAACCAGGTAAACCCAGACAGACCTCAGGGAAGATGGTACCAAGATAGAACTAGCTCTGAGAAAACAGGAATGTCAGCAGTAGCTGGGTTTGTCAGCTGCTATCTTTCCTTTTGGCACCTCCTCTGTTCCAGCACCCCTGATTGAGCTTCCATTCAGATGCTGAGTTTGTTCTCGGTCGACTGTCTACTCACCTCACCAGAAAGAGTAACTTATAACATCTCTAAGCACTGGGTTGCACACTGAGTTTACCAAAATTTGAGGGTTCTGAGGTGAAGCTCTGGGGCTGCTGTGGAACATGAGTGGGCAAGTGGGCTTTGGGGTCCCCAGTTTTGCTAAACAGATAAATTACATTTGTATCTGTTATACATACTGCCTGCTATGAAAAGGTCCCGTTTCTTAAAAAAATACAAAAAACAGAACTAAAACTGTCACCTTAAGGTGTAACTCCTTCCGGGAGAGAATAGAGTCGAACAGACTCACAAGCTAGGGTCTAGGATGAGGCAGCCTGCATACAATTTCCAGTTTCATCACAGCAGTGGCCTTGGGCCAATGAGTGAGAATTCTCTGAATTCGAGACTTCAGTAATTTTCAACCTACAGGAAACTCTCAATTCCCTCATAAGGTTGCCATGAGGATTAGATGCAGTGATAGTACACGAAGGGCTTTGTACGATGCCTGTCATGTAAAAAGGACAGGATAAATGTTAGCTATCATTAGCTAGAGCCTTGCTACTCAAAGTGTGGTCCCCTGCTCGCTCTGGCGGCACATGTACTAAACTTGATACAGAGAAGATTAGCATGACCCCTGCACAAGGATGACACGGAAATTTGCGGAGTGTTCCATATTTAAAAAGAAAAAGCGAAGTGTGGTCCCTAGAGCAACAACACCAGCATCCCCTGGGAGCATGTTAAAAATGCAGGATCTCCGGCCCCACTACTGACCTACAGCATCACAGTCTGTACCTTAAGGACATCCACGGGTGATTCATCAGCATATTACAGCTGGAGAAACGCTGGTTTAGAAGACACTGAAGACCAGAGGCATAGATCTTTAGTAGTGGTATTCTAGGAGCTTTCTAGGGGGCATTGGACATTTTTTCCTGGTACCCCTCGAATCACACCTCGTAGACTGTTACTTTCTCCACCAAGATTTTGAGTTTGTAAGTGCAGTGCCTAACTGCTGCCTCTGGAAAACCTGCTCAGCTTTCAAGGCACAGCTCAAGCATTGCCTCCTCAGCGCAGCCTTTCCTCACCCACCTATCCCACCACCCACAACCTCCTGGAACCGAACGCTTCTCTCTTTGTCCTCTTCTTGACTCTGAACTGACTTCTATATCATGGTGCCAAAACACATACAGCAGAGTTGGAATGTATACCCGGCAACTCAGATGTGCAAAAATGTTCTCTAGAACTGAACTAAACTACCCCCAGGAGCTTCCCATCCTGCTGGGTAGGGGGTTGGAAGTACAGACACACAATTCATTGTGTCAGTTGAAAGACTGCCTCTGGATAAAATGCTGAGTCTTGCATATTTTAACCTCATTTTTCCTCCTCTTACAAAACACGGTGTCTGGAAGCAGTGGGGTTGAGGAGAATAGAGCCTTGGATCCATGCTATTTTCTGCTGTGGAGTGGCTGGTCTGGAACAGTCCCTATTCCCCTGTGCTAATGTCTGCTGAAGTGCAGTGGGTCCCTTCTGGTCTTTTAGGGACTTCATTGGTTGCACCTGTTGTTAAATCTATAGCCCTGGTGATTTGTTTCTGGTTCCAAAGCCCCCTGATTTTGTAACTTCTTCATTCCAAACATAGGCATCCGGTGGCCCACTCGTCCTCTCTACTCCTTTGCATTTTGGATGTTCCATGTGCCACGTGCAGGCTATGAAGAAACACAAGTGTTACATCAGGCCCATGAACTTAGAGACCTCCCTCCCCTGTTGCTGTCCTACCATTTGGACGCCAGATTGCTCCAGCACCAAGGTAAATGCAGGTCTCCTCCAAGGGGGATTCACAGCTTCCTAGTTTGTCCCTCACTGCTTTGGTGGTTTCCTGCAGGCCCTTCTGATAGCTGTCCGCCTGCTCCTCTCCTTCTCTACTTTCTTTTACAGTCCACATCTCTTCATTCCCAGGCAGGTGGAACCTCCTTCTGCACCCCCCGCTGAGTTCTCTTTACTCATGGCTTAGAGTCAAACCCCATGCGTCGCTTTGACTACATACATGGAGCCGCTGGTATTTGAAAATTCTCTTCTTCCCTGATGAAACGTCACTCTTAAGACTATTATCTAATAGAGGTTCTTAACCATTTTGTGACATGGTGACCTCCTTTGGCAGTATGATGGTCCCCTATGGATCCCTTCCTAGAATCATATGCTTCAATAGAAAAAATAAGGTACACAGGATTACAAAGGAAGCCAACGATATTGAAATTCAGTTATCAAAATATTTTTTAAAAATTGTCACAGACTAGTACCTGTGCTTCTTTGTTAATGGCGTAAGTGATAAACTCTAGTGGCAGGTCAAGTAACCACCATAATTTCAAACTAATGATGAGGGTAAATAATATTTTGAGAGAACTACAGCATTATTAATGTGGTATGAAAGTGTCTGTGATATCTACCGCTGACACAGTCACAGGTATGGCTAATATTGCTATCCTTTGTTGCCTATGTTAACAATGAAAGTAAAAGCAAATTTTTGGTGAAAGATTAGTAGAAATTCAGATGCACTTTGTCTTTTGTGTACTTTATTTAGCTGGGGAGTCTCATGTTAAAAAAAAAAACAACTTGTGTATAGACTAAAAATCCAAAACCTAGTCTGACAGTCAGAGCTAAGTAATGATATCCACTCTCACTGTTACACTACTTTATTGCCACTGATTTGTTTTCATCTCTCCTTCTCTAAGACTATAAGTCCTGTGACAGCAGGGGACTGGGTTTTAGTCATTGCTGTCTCTTAGGAGCTAACCTGACACATGGCAGGAGATCCCTATCTAACAAATGAAGGAGCAAACCAACCAGCTTTGCTGGCAAATCTGAAGAACCTAGCAGCCTGGATACCCATTCATCATTCACCATTCAGTTTCTCTTCACCATCAGAGACGTGGTCACTCATTTCATCTCTGGTCCATTCCAACATTCAGCTCTGAATCCACCTTCCCACCAGTGCACATGCACAGGCACATGCACACATCACAGGACAATGAGTCACTTAACCAACAGCCGCTGCCACGAGACACTGGTACCTCCTATTCATTCAATATATGATTATGATACTCCTACTATGCTCCAGGCACACAACACAGAGCTGGGAATACAGAGGCAAGTAAGCCAGACACAGTCCACACTCCTCTGCTATGGAGCTTACAGTCAAGGGCAGTGACCTTTGAATTGTGTTGTGCACCCTCTTGGGTTCATGGATAGTCCCCAGAGCCTGATATAGGGAGACAAATCTCTCAGAGGTCTAGGTCCCCTTCTCTACTTTATCCAGAGTCACTACCCTTTTTGTCTATTTTATATATTGGGGTTCACTTTTAGCAACAGTTTCAGAGCTAAGAAATAGTTGAAAACCACTGCCCTGGTAGATCAAACTTCCTTGCATCCTTAAAGTCTTCAGGGAAGGGGATTCTAAAAGGCAAGTCCCTGTCCCCTTGAATCAGCACCTTTCTGCCTTTGATAAAGGTAGAGAAAGGGGGCTAAAAGGAGAGCAGCTGTGTGGCCTCTGTCCCCAGTTGTGGGCCCCAGCCACAACACCTACAGGAGACGTAGGTTTTGCAGAGAATGGAATTTCTGGAGTGCTCATGCCACAGATGCCAAGCTGATGCCTTCTCCCTGGCACCCCACTTCCCTTCTTTGCCTTTATAAGTGAGATGGCAGAGAGAATCAGGAATGCAACCTTTCCAAGGGCAAAATGTGGTTAATTCCATTGATGGCTGAAAATCAAGACCAAAATTTTTAATACAGAATGGTGCCCTTTTTAAAATTGCCTTGCTTGGATGGGGAGTGCAAATTGTATTAGAAAAAAAAATGTGGGGCCTGTGGAGACTGTGTTTGGAAACATATGAGGTGAGGCATGTAGTGGGAAAACATTTTCCCAAGAGCTGCCTCCTCCTGATTACATTAACTTGTTTGTTCTTAAGGGCAAATGTGGGAACAAAGAATTTGAAGTTGATTGACTAAGCAACCTCTTCCTTCCACTGCCATCCAACCCTAGGCCTTGGAAAAGGTCAGACAGTGATGGTGGCCCAGTCTGAGTGATGAAGGATGAGACCAGAGAGGATATAACAGAGGTGAGTCACAATGGCTCACACATAGTGTGAAAAGAAGCTATTGCTTGCTCATTCATTCATTCATTCATTTATTCATTCAACTACTTTCTGAGCACCAGTTGTGTGTCAGGTACTGTGTGAGATGCTGGAAATGCAGAGACACAAAGTCTCCCTGGTTGGAGTATGGACAAGTTACCATCGCTCTGTAAGTTTTAGTTCACTCATTTAAAAAGTCGGGCTAATCAGAGTAGCTCCCTCATGGGGTTGTTACAAGGACAAAATGAGTTAAAACCCAAGTATGCTCAACGGAAATATTTTGCAGATTTTATACTAAAATCAAACTTTTGTCTGCTCACTTACCTGCTTAAAAGTTTATTAATATTCTAGAAAAAGACATGAATATTAGGAAACGAGGCAGGAGGGGTCCAGTGATTGTTACTATGGCTATGGAATCTATCCATAGGAATTTACCTCTAGCCTTCAACCTGTGAATTTGATCAGACTGTGGCCAGGGATGTATTGCCCTGGTTTGTTAGAGGGCCTGAATTCCACAATTCCACCTACCTTTTCCAATTAGCTGCTTGTTTCCCGATTGACTCTGGTCCTCAGGGGCCTCATGTCTATACAGAAACTCAGGTCCTGGCTCTACCCAGAAGCTGCAATATTAGTGGCATTGTTCCCAAGAGTATGGATCCTCTGACCCTAAGGCCTATGGGTCCTTCTTTAGTTAGAGTTTAGTTTTAGAGTCTGCCCAATGAGCATCCTTGCTTTGGGGTTCACTTTTTCTTGAGTATAAATAGGACACACTCTGAAAGCAGGCCTAGGTGAGCCCGTGCATTTGGTGGCTTATTTCTATCCAAGGAAAGGGAAAAATTAGATTACATGGTGTGCTTAATTCCAAGACTGGCAGTGATATTTTTAAATATATATATTTATATATATATATATTTAATTTTTGGGTACAAAAATTGAGTTGTAATGAACTGTCACTATTTTGAATGTGTTTGACTTTGATGTTTAAAGATGACTGGAACTATTGTCTTTGTGGAATTCATTCATTAATCGCTACGCTGGAATTATACTGAAGTTGCCTCTGGAGTCATACATAGCCTTTGGTGTAATTTCATAACCTATTTAAAACACCCCCATTGGGCTAGGGCTAAGAGTAGTACTCATGGGTTTGACGAGAAGCCCAATGTACATGCTACAGTATGGTGTTTAAGAGCACAGGCTCTGGAGTCAGGCTGTTGGGTTCTAAATCCCAGCTTGGCTACTACTCAACCGTGTGACCTTCAAAAAAGTCATGAAACTCTAAGCCTTCATTTCTTCATCTCTATAATGGGGTAATTATAGTACCTACTCTATAAGGTTGTTGTAAACGTAGATGAAGAGAGCCTCACACGTAATAAGAATGGTAGATTACAGTACTGTTCACCTATATTTCTTGCCTCTCCTTGAAGTGCCTCCCTCTGTGGAATGATTATACATCTCTGCCCTGTTGAATTCAGGCTTGGCCATACGACTCGCTTTGGCCGATAAAATACGAGCAAAGATGGCATGAGTCACATACAGGCAGAAGTTTTAAGAGCCAGGGTGTGCTTTATCATATTCTCTTTCTCCTGTGTTATGTTAACTGCAATGCTCCAGACAGCATCTGATCTATTAGCCTGGGTTCCAGAGTGAAAATAATATGGGACAGAGGTTCAACCAAGCCATGCTGGACACATATCACGAGTAAAAAACATCCCTTTGTGGTTCACAACTAAGATTTTGGAATCATTTGTTACTGCAACACACCTCCCCTATTCTGACTGTTGTAAGAAGTGCTAAATGAATGTTAACTCTTATTACTAAGCAGAATCTCCCTCTCTCTCATTTTATATAGTCTCAATATGTTGTGACAATGAAAAATTTAGTAATTCAACTGTCTGCTTCATCTCCATCAATGGCTTTCAAGCCTGTTTATTAATGAAGCTGCCTATACAAATAAAGTTCTCTTTTTAATTTAAATTTTTTTTTAATTTTTGAGAGAAAGAGAGAGAGACAGCATGCACACACAAGCAGGGGAGGGGCAGAGAAGGAGAGACAGAATCCCAAGCAGGCTCCATGCCATCAGCAGAGAGCCTGAAGTGGGGCTTGAACTCACAAACTGTGAGATCATGACCTGAGCAGAAATCAAAAGTCGGAGGCTTAACCGACTGAGCCACCCAGGTGACCCTACAAATAAATTTCTATATAAGACTTCATTATATTAAAATGGATAAAAGCAGTATTTTATTAATATCAATTTATTTGATAACCCAAACACATATTTACTTATTATAAGGAAAATTAATCTAAAACTGTTATGATAAACACAAACATTTGAAATTGGGAGTTATGATGCAGTTGTACCAATCTAAATCTGTAATTGGTTTTGGTTGCATGGTAGTAAGAATATTCTGACCCACAAAGATAACTATTTGCAAATGGTAATAGTATTTTTTTTAGATTTTATTTTTAAGTAATCTCTACACCCAACATGGAGCTAGAAGTCAACAATCCCGAGGTCAAGAGTTGCATGCTCCATCAACCGAACCAGCCAGGCGCCCCACAAATGGTAATGCTATTTATTCTCTTGTCCAACTGCATACTGTTGAGTTACAATGCATTCTTGTCCTTTAATATTTATTTATTTTTGAGAGGGAGAGAGAGACAGAGACAGAGACAGAGACAGAGTGTGAGCAGGGGAGGGGCAGAGAGAGGGGGAGACAGATAATCCGAAGGAGGATCCAGGCTCTGAGCTGGCAGCACAGAGGCCGACGCCGGGCTTGAACTCACGAACCATGAGATCATGACCTCAGCTGAAGTCGGATGCTTAACCGACTGAGCCACCCACATGTCCCCCCTTTTTAATATTTATTTATTTTTAAGAGAGAGAGAGAAAGAGAGAGAGAGTTACATTACATTCTTTGATTGAACTGAATGGCAAATGAAATTTATTTTGACTTCTGCACAGAAAAATGAAACTATGGAGCAGCTCTAGTCAATGTATTGTTGGCCTTCATTGTGTAAAAATTTGGCATATAGAACATTCTTTAACATATGTGTTGTTTTTAGTTACTTTTTTTAGTTACAAATTTTAAGCTATCTACAAATATCTTCAAATAATATTCAAATTAGCTTTAGAGCTCCTGGGTCATTTCTTGAGAATCCTTGGAAGTAAACAAAAACATCTGCCTTATCAGTATTTTCCAAGGATTGCTCATTTACATAAGACCTTCACTATTTTTCCTATATCTACAAACTACCTGTGCTATTCACTTAATCTTTTTCAGTTAATAACTTTCATAAAATGGATTAATTTTTTTTAAAACGTGTCCTCACCCTAAGCAATAGCATTTCTGAAACTAAATGAATCTGATATAATAGTTGCATTTTTTCTAACGTGTTAAAATAAATGCATACATTTTTAAATAAAAAGTTTTAAATGAGTCCCTTTGCCAGCTTTCGTTGCGCATTTACTATTGGTAATAATTATCACAATTACCAAAATTATTAACCACAATCCAAATTAATTTGCTTGACCATGGTTTCTTGTATGACTATGTGACAGTTTTTACACACAATACTGAGAGCTACTCTGGTTTACATCTTGATTTTGTATCAGGTAGAAACAGCTTAACTTTTTCTGAGAAAGCACTGGAATGTGGAGTGGGAAACAGATTTTGTGTGTGGAATAGGGCATGTGAGTTGTTAGGGTAACTTAGGAGGACTGCTTGGCCTTAGGCTACATACCTAAAAGGAATTCACAGAGAAAGTATGTGGTGGCAGTAATGACTTAATCTAAGAAAGTAAACCTGTCTGTATGAATTTAAACTGTAGTTCTTTTCAGATCAACCACAGTGCAAGGAGGCTATATATAGATACAAGAATTATGGTGATTCTTTGGGTTTTTAAGGACAGTGGCATCAGAGACTTATGAAATAAAGGATGTAGTGAATAGATGCAAAAAGACAGAAAGTATCTCTATTATAACCTGACTTAAGTGATAATATCCCCTGATGCTTCAGAACTTCTTTTCCTGTTTTTGTCATACCCTGAGAATTGAAAGTCTCTACGTGTAGCTCTATAAAGGGGGTAAAGGCACACGTTGAGGAACAGAAATTTTCAGGAAATGTGCTATGAGAAAAAAACAGTCCACATCAATGTCCACACTGTTGACATGTGCACTGACTTATAACATGAGTTCTCTTGGGTGGAGACCCATAAACATCAGATACTCTTTTGTCCAGCTCTACAATAGAGCAACAGCAGGAAAATCCTGGAGAACAACATGGAAATCCAGGGGGTGGCTGGCTATTCAGTTACCTTCTGCCTTTGTACTGCAAGACATTCTGAGTTTGACTCCACAGTCTGGAAGCCTCCTGTCACACGTGATATTTGATGGAATGACATTGCAATCCGATTCTTATTGACTGCTTGTCTTCCACCATCATGGATACATGTGAATCCATCGGACCAGGCCAGAAGAACCTGCTGCCAAATAAAAATATTTTGCTTTGACACTCGGGAACCAAAATAATGAACTGAGAATCAAGGCAGCAGGTGACCTTGATAGTTTCTCCTGGCTTGATCATTTTGGTTTAGGTCAAAACTCTTTACCCAATGACAGTGAGATAAGAGAATTCTTTTTTTTTTATTAAAAATTCTTTTAAATTAATTTATTTATTTTGACAGAGACAGGATGAGTAGGGGAGGGGCAGAGAGAGAGAGAATCCCAATCAGGCTCCACACCATCAGTGCAGAGCCCGATGAGGGGCTTGAACTCACGAAACCGTGAGATCATGACCTGAGCCAAAACCGAGACTCAGATGCTTAACCAACGGAGCCACCCAGGTGCCCAGAGATAAGAGAATTCTGAAGGTGTTTTAGTGTTTTGGTCCAAGATGGGGTTTATCTTTCCACATATGCCATTCTTATATAGAGGGAGGTTCCATGGAGACTTGGAGAGGAGCTCAGAAAAATAGCAGCATTTCATCCCTGACATATGGTACTAGGAGACTAAACCAAAATGCCCACTGCAGTATTTTATGAAATGGTGTAAAATGGGAATCAGCCTAAGAAATCATTGATGGGTAAACAGTATACTCTTAAAATGGAAGAATATAAGATAGTGAAAATGAATGAACTTGAAGCACATGTATCAATTATGGATCCAACTTGAAAACATGTTTACAATATTACGTCATTGATACAAATGTTATCAGCATTCAAAGCAATACTATGTTGTTTAGGGAGGCATCATCTGTATACATTCATATGTAGAAAAAAGCACAAAGGAAGGACACAACTGTCTTCAAGATAGAGGTTACTTTTGTGCAGACAGGGAAGAAAATGACGCCAGGGAGGGGAGACAAAGGGTTTTGAATAGATGTTTAATATTTTATTTATTAAGCTGGGTGGTGAGTATATGGGTGTGTTCACATTTTTCTCTACATCTTTTAAATATTTCCAAACTTTTTTCATAAATAAAAAGCATTATTCAAATACACTCATGGCAACAGCCCATCTGACAGAGGCCCACTGAATTTCAAAGGTTACTCATGTGAGCTGAGCTGCCCTATACACTTGGAGCAGGGAGATGTACCAACAAACTTGTGCAGACCTCAGAAAGGGCAGGGCATTTAGTGCCCCATCCTCAAAAGTAGGCTTTGGAGTTTAAATTTTCTGGGAGGTAGATGCCATTGACAATTTATAACTGGATTAGTCACCTGGCAGGGCCCTGAGAGGGATAGGACCTGGGACATGTTAGTTGGCTTGGGGAGGACAGAGACAGTTGTAGAGAAGTGGCCAGTAACTTATGTTTAAAGTAATAGGAGTCAATTCAGGAAAAATTGAAATGCTTATGAATCACCTTTGTTTCCCCTTATTTGAAATGAAGGGCATTTTGAGTTCCAACTTTGGTTAGTCACTTTATAGAGTAAAAGCATGCCAGTGAGACCATTGGTTCTGCCACTAAAACATTAAAATACAGCCATCTTTAAGAGATAGCTGCCCACAGATACCTCTCTAATATTTCATCTTGGAGTTAGATTGTACATGTGTTATAAGGCTGAGTGGCCATGTGAGACCTGTGTTTCTGTGGGTAGCTCTTCATAGATCTAGACCAGGGCATGGGGACTTGGCTCATGGGCCAAATCAAGTCATGCTATACTTTTGAAAATAGAATTTTCTCGGACCATACCTATACACATTGACTTACGCATTGTCTATGACTGATTTTGAGCTACAGTGGCAGAGTTCAGTAACTACAACAGTGATCAACCAGCCCAAAAAGTCTAAAATCATATCTTGATCTTTACAGAAAGCTTATCATCCCCAAGACTAGATGTGAGGGATTGACCAAGCGGTATGGAGCTGAGTGGGGCAGTGGAGGCACTGGACTCCAGGCAGGAGAAGGGAGAGCAGAGGAAGAGCAGCTCATGTCCACCTGGGTCCATTTCCCCAAAACACCACCAGCTGGCTCTATCTGCAGCTATGCTGAGGTTTGTTCCAATCCATTTTCCACCATGACCCATCCAGTGCAGCCACCAGTTGCTGACCTTTTTTCTAGTGCCTCCAGACCTGGGCAAACCCAAGTCCATTAATTATCAAACTCTGATTTTCTTGCACCTCTCAAATCTGTTTCTCTACTTGTCTTTCCCATCTTGTTGCTGAATTTTATCCTTCCAATTGCTTAGGCCAAAAGTCTTGTCCAACAGCAAATTCAGTCAGCTCTACTTTTCGAGTATATCAGAATTTGACCACCTCTCATCTTTCTACACTGCCTCACTGGCCCAAATCACCATATTCTCTTGCTTGGATTACTACAATTCCTTCCTAAAGGTCTTCCCACTTCTACCCTTCTTCCTTATAGTCTATTCTTCAAGCAGTCAGAATGATTGTTTTTAACCATAAATAAGATTATGTTACTCCTTTACAAAAACGTTCCAATGGCCTCCCGTCTCGCTCATAATAAAATTAAAATCTTTAATTTATAAGGCACTCCATTATTTGGCCCTCTGTTATCTCTTCAACCTCAACTCTTATCATTTCACTCCTCCCTTATACCATTTCAACCACACTAGCCTCCATGTTGTTCTTGAACTATGCCAGACCTTGGCACATGATCTTCCCTCTGCCTGGAGCAATCTCCCCACAGCTATTCACATGAATCTTTCCCTCACTTCTTTTAAGTCTCTGCTCAAATATCCCCATCTCCATGAGATATTCCCTGACCTATTTAAAATCATAACCCCCACCACCCAGCCTGTGCTTCCCATCCTTTCCAACTCCGATTTTCTTTTCTTCAGAACATCCATCATCATTTGACACAGTATTTATTTAATAAATTATCTTGTTTATGGTCTGTCACCCTCTATTAGGGTAGAAGCTCCGTGAGGGTAAAGATGTTTGTCTGCTTTGTTCACTGTTGTATTCAACTGGCCTAGGGTAGTTCCTGGCATATAGTAGGTGTTCAAAAACTTTCTGTTGAATGACTTATTGGGATCTAGTTTCTAGTGGGGACCCATGGATCTTGAAAATCTCTGGGAACACTCATTAACATGATTACTATGTTTTGCTGTTGTTTTTTTTTCCAAGACAGTTACGCGTTCTACACACCTCTAAAAGGGAGCATCCAAGAAGAAAAGCCTGGGACTTTAGGTCTCTGAGCAGAAGGCATGGTGGTCCTCTGCTATTAGATACCTCAGGTCAAATGTGACGCTTTGCTTTGCTTTGCTTTGCTTTGCTTCTGGAATGACCAATTAGCCCCTGGAGGGGCCCTGTCTTCCTCATTCTCTACTCTTCTTACCTCCAAACAAGGAGATTAGGACATAGTTTTCTTACTTGGTACCACTTTGCCTTACTCAGAGTAGTAAGAGCGGTTGTTTTTGATTCCATGTGAGCATGCCCCATCCGGTCAGCTGCCTGAGAATAGGAACAGCATATGAACAGCTGTGGTGGCAACGGCAGTGACAGCAGCACCACAGGCAGCTCATTAGGTCCAACAAACCCTTTTCTCTGCAACCCCATCTCTCAGCCCCAGGCCCTCCTCCCTCCAAAGGAGCAGCCTCTCTTTTGTTCAGCCCAAGCCACAGTTCCTGGGGGATAAAAGAATCTGTGGCAGCTTGAATTCGAGGCTAGCATCAAGCGATGGAACAGGCTTAAAATAGCTCCATGAGGCCATAAACTCTTAATGATCCAACCTTCCAGCAGCCCAGGGACGCTGGAGGAAATCCAGCTCCAAGCTCCTGGTCTTTGGTTGCCAACCCCACCGACAGTGGTCTCTTTGTTCCTTATCAGCCTGAATAATTATTCTGTGGCAAGTGAGCCCTTTCACTGTTTCCTTCCTTTAAAAGGCTCCTCAGAGAATGAGTAGGCCAGATGGGCACAAAGGGCGCATTTGCTCTTTTCCACCTCAGAGCCGGCCTTGCCCTTCAGGAATGATTGATTTCAAATGTTACAGGTGCTCTACTCAGGAGATGCTCCAGAGGCACTGGTCTCTCTCAGCTGATATTTTCTAGCCCCAACCTCATCACTGTCACTTGCCTAGGAGATAGATTAGGAAGACTGATCTCTTAGAATCCTGGGAACCAAAGAAGACATCAAGAGGCCGTGCTGAGCAATCTCCTGCTTCTAGACTAGGGCAAGCCAGACAGATTAGAATGTCTGCTCTTTAGTATAATTAAACAGAAAATGTTTCCACAATAGTGATTGTATAGCTTACACCTGTGTTAAGAATCAAAGTGACGTTTCTTTCCAAGAACAAGAATTTCAGGCTCATTAGAGCAGGCTGGCAATTCTCTTCACAAACAAAGTCAAGTATAAGGTCACTTTCAAGCATGTGAACGTCTTCTTTTCCTAATGAAATTTATAATTTGTTTCTTTTCCCCCAGTTTAATTGAGACAGAATTGACATGTAACATCAGACAAGTTTAAGGTGTACAGTTTAAGGTGTATTTGATATATGTATATGTTGTAAAATGACCACCACAATAAGTCTAGTTAACATCCATCACCTCATACAGTTACACATTTTTTTCTCGTGATAGAACTTTTATTCTTTTTTATACATTTATTTATTTTTGAGAGAGAGACTGTGTGAGCAGAGGAGGTGCACAGAGAGAGATGGACAGAGGATCTGAAGTGGGCTCTGTGCTGACAGCGGAGAGCCTGATGCGGGGCTCAAACCCACAAACCGTGAGATCATGATCTAAACCAAAGTCATATGGTTACCCAACTGAGCCACCCAGGTGCCCCATGAGGAGAACTTATCTTCAAACTAGAAGTTTTTACCCTTTGACCAACTTCACTTGTTTCCCCCATCCTCCTTCTGCTGCCTCCGGCCACCACTAATCTGTTCTCTGTTTCTATGAGTTTGTTTTTTATAGATCATACACACAAGTGGGATCATGCAGTATTTGTCTTTCTCTGTCTGACTTCTTCCATGTAGCAAAACACTCTCAGAGTTCATCCACGTTGTCACAAATGGCAAGATTCCCTTCTTCCTATGGCTGAATAATATTCATATGCGTATAACATATATATCACATATACGTCCCATTTTCTTTATCCGTTCATCTGTTGATGAACACTTAGGTTGTTTCCATGTCCTGGCTATTGTAAATACTGCTGCAATGAACATGAGGGTGCAGGTATCTCTTTAGGATAATGATTTCATGTCCTTTGGACATATACCCAGAAATGGAATTGCCAAATCATATGGTAGTTCTATTATTAATTTTTTGAGGATCCTCCATAGTGTTGTCCAGTGCTGTACCAATTTATGTTCCTACCAACAATTTACAGTCTTTCCTTTTCTCCACATCCTTGCCAACGCTTGTTACCTCTTGTCTTTTTGATGACAGCCATTCAAATAGGTGTGAGGAGATACCTCAACGTTGTTTTTGATGTATATTTCCCTCATTATTAGTGATGTGGAGTGCCTTTTCATGTGCCTGTTGGCTATTTGAATATCTTGTTTAGAAAAATGTCTATTCAGGTCCTTTGCTGATTTTAAAATGGAATTATTTGTTTTCTTGCTACTGAGCTGTACGACTTCTTATCTATTTTGTATATAAATCCCTTGCCAGATATATGATTCCTAAATATTTTCCCTTATCCTGATTGTAGCCTCATGAGAGACCCTGAACCAGTAGCACCCAGATAAGCTTCTCCTGGATTCCTGATCCCCAGAAATTGGGATGCAATAAATGTTTGTTTGTAGACACTAAGTTTTAAGCTAACTTGTTACATAGCAATAGATAACTAATATAGGAGGTGGACAGGCAACGACTTATATAGGCAATAATTAGAAGAAATTATCTAGACGTAAGATTGTAGGTATTGCCTCTTGTCCCTAAGTAGGGAATGCCCAAATTTGGCTGATAGTAATATGGGGGTATCATCTGCCTTCTGACTCCACTTGACTTTAGGTTGGTGTTATAAATGTTTGTAGTGTCAGTGATATGGTCAAGAAGAAATAGCTCGTCTAAGAAAGGAGGTTTGGAATGGCTGAGTTATGCTTTGGGGTACAGCAGATTGTTCCAAACTTCTTCTCAGCCTTTTAAACTATTCCTTCTGGATAATCCTCAAAGCTTTGTAGACGTCTTCATCAGATAAGGCAGATATACTATCATGTCAATAAACATATGGTTCTTTCATTTCCTTTGATTTAAACAAAGTGATTAACTGGGCACCTGGGTGGCTCAGTCAGTTGAGCATCTGACTCTTGACTGCGGCTCAGGTCATGATTCCAGGGACATGGGATCAAGCCCGCATTGGGCTCCATGCTGAGTGTGGAGTCTGCTTGGGATTCTTTCTTTCTCTCTGCCCCCTCCCTCACTCATAATCTCTTTCTAAAACAAACAAACAAATAAACAAACAAACAAATAAAGTGATTAATTTAACAGAAACTATAAATCATTAGTAAAGCTTTTCTATGAAATCTCTGTATAGCTCTATAGTTCTACGTATAATATCAAGATTCTTGATTGTTGTATGCCATTTTGAGGTAACTTTAACATCCTTTGGGTCTGAAAGCAGGTGGAAACCAAGGCATAGGACATGCAAATGACTTGCAAAAGGACACAGCCTGCATCCATAAACATATTGTAAAACTGAAAATGTCTGACTTTCTATCCAGAGCTCTGTTCTTCATATTTTTATCATTATTATTTTCTTTGCTTCTTCTAGATTCTTTACTGAGGAGTATACTTTAAGACCCACAGATGGCCAACAGACACATGAAAGAATTCTCCACACTACTAATCATCAGGGAAATAAAAATCAAAAGCACAATGAGATGTCACCTCACACCTGTCAGAATGACTAGTATCAAAAAGACAAGAAATATCAAGTGTTGGTGAGGATGTGGAGAAAAAGGAACCCTTATGCACTGTTGGTAGGACTGTAAATGGTGCAGCCATTCTGGAAAACAATAAGGAAGTTCTTTAAAAAATTAAAAGCAGAAATATCATTTCATCCAGTAATTCCATTTTTGGATATTTACCCGAAGAAAACAAATACACTAATTCAAATAATATAAATATATATATATAGCTCAGCCATAAAAAAGAATGAAATCTTGCCATTTGTGACAACACGGAGAGGCATAGAGGGTATTATGCTAAATGAAATAAGTCAGATAGAAAAAGACAAATGCCATATGATTTCATTTATATGTGAAATGTAAAAAAATAAAACAACAAACAAACAAAAAAGAAACAAACTCAAATATAAAGAACCAGCTGGTGATTCCCAGACAGTAGGGTGTTGGGAGGCTGGGTGGAATAGGTGAAGTGGATTAAGGATACAAGCCTCCACTTATAAAGTATATAAGTCACAGGGGTGTAAAGTACAACATAAGGTATAAAGCGAATATTATTGTAATTTCATTGTATGGTGACAGATGGTAATAACACTTATTGCAAGCACTGCATAATGTATGTAAGTGTCAAATCACTGTGTCACACACCTGAAACTAATATAATATTGTATGTCAGCTCTACTTCAATCAAAAATAAATGTAAAATATTTATAAGGTACCTGGGTCACTCAGCGGGTCAAACGTCCGACTCTTGATTTCAGCTCAGGTCATGATCTCATGGTTTGTGAGATTGGGTCATGTGTCAGGCTCTGTGGTGACAGCTTGGAGCCTGCTTGGGATTCTCTCTCTCCCTCTCTCTCTGCCATTCCACCCTTGCTCTCTTTCTCTCAGATAAATAAATAACCATTAAAAAAATAAAAATAAAAATAAAAATAAAATATTTTTTAAAAGCATGCTTTAAACAAGCAACAAATAAAACATAGGGTTGGTTTAACAATAAAGAATCACTTGTGGAAATGATTTTTTGAAATGCTTTTTTCCAAAGCAACCTAAAGATTCAATGCAATCCTAACAATATTGTATGTGTGTGTGTGTGTGTGTGTGTGTGTGTATAAATAGAAAATCCCATCCTAAAATTCACATAGGATCTCAAGAGATCCCAAACAAACAAAATAATTTTGAGAAAGACAAAGTTGGATGTCTCATACTTGATTTTAAAACTTACTACAAAGTTACAGTAATCAAAACAGTGTGGCACTAGCACAGAGACAGATATACAGATCAATGGCATATCATTGAGACCCCCAAAATGAACCCTAGTGTATATTATCAAATGATTTTTGACAAAGGTGCTAACACGATTTAGTGGGGAAAGGACAGTCTCTTCATCTAATGGTGCTGGGAAAACTGGATATCCACATATGAAAGAATGAAGTTTGAGCTTTACCTTACACCATATACAAAAATTGAAGTGTATCAAAGATCTAAACATAAGAGCTAAAACTATACAACTCTTAGAAGAAAACAGGGAAAATTTTCATGACATTGGACTTGGCAGTGATTTCTTGGGCACAACACCAAAAACACAGGCAGCAAAAGAAAAAAACAGCTAAATTGAACTTCACCAAAATTAAGAATTTTTGTGTTACAAAGAATACTCTCAACAGAGTGAGAAAGTAACCTATGAATAGAGAGAAAGTATTTGCAAATTCTATATCTGAAAAGGGGCTGTTATCCAGAATACATTAAAAAAAAAAACCTCCTACAACTCAACAACAAAAAATAAGCACCCAATTCAAAAATAGACAAAGGACTTGAATAAATATTTCCTTAAGGAAATTTTATATATATACACGTGTATATATATATATATATATATACGTATATATATATATACATATATATGCCCAATAAACACGTAAAAAGATTCTCAACATCACTAATCATTAGGGAAATGTAAACCAAATCATAATGAGATTCCACTTCACACTCATTAGAATGACTATTTAAAAAAGAAAGAAGAGGGGCGCCTGGGTGGCTCAGTCGGTTAAGCGTCCGACTTCGGCTCAGGTCATGATCTCACAGTTCGTGAGTTCGAGCCCCGCGTTGGGCTCTGTGCTGACAGCTCAGAGCCTGGAGCCTGTTTCAGATTCTGTGTCTCCCTCTCTCTCTCTCTGACCCTCTCCCATTCATGCTCTGTCTCTCTCTGTCTCAAAAGTAAATAAACGTTAAAAAAATTTTTTTTAAATAATAAAAAAAAATAAAAAAGAAAGAAGATATTTGCAAATGACTTATCAGATAAAGGGGTAGTATCCAAAATCTATATAAAAAAAATTTATCAAACTCAACACCTAAAGAACAAATAATCCAGTGAAGAAATGGGCAAAAGACACGAACAGACACTTTTTGAAAGAAGACATCCAGATGGCTAACAGGCACATGAAAAGATGCTCAACATCACTCATCATCAGGGAAATGCAAATCAAAACCACAATGAGATGCTACCTCATACCGGTAAGAGTGGCTAAAATTAACTCAGGCAACAACAGATGTTGGTGAGGATGCAGAGAAAGGGGAACCCTTTTGCTCTTCTGGTGGGAATGCAAACTGGTGCAGCCGCTCTGGAAAACAGTATGCACTACTAAGTATTTATCCAAAGGATACAAAAATTCTGATTCAAAGGGGCACATGCACCCCAATGTTTATACCAGCACTATCAACAAGAGCCAACTTATGGAAAAAAGTCCAAATATCCATCGACTGACCAATGGATAAAGAAGATATGGTGTGTGTGTGTGTATATATATATATATATATATATATATATATATATATAAAATAGAATATTACTTGGCAATCCAAAAGAGCAAAATCTCACCATTTGCAACAATATGGATGCAACTAGGATGTATTATGTTAAGCGAAATAAGTCAGAGAAAGAGAAATATGCTTTCACTCATATGTGGAATTTAAGAAACAAAACATGAACATAGGGGAAAGGAAGGAAAAATAAAAGAGAAAGAGAGAGGGAGGTAAACCATTAGAGACTCTTAGCTATAGAGAACAAACTGAAGGTGGCTGGAGGGGTGTTGGGTGATGGGATGGGCTAAATGGGTGATGCACATTAAGAAGGGCACTTGTTGGGATGAGCACTGGGTGTTATATGTAAGTGATGAATCACTAAATTCTACTCCTGAAATCATTATTACACTGTATGTTAACTAATTTGGATTTAAATAAAATTTTTAAAAAAGAAAAAAACAGAAAATAACAAGTGTTGGTAAGGATGTGGAGAAAGTGGAACCATTGTGTATTGCTGGTGAAAATGTAAAATGGTGCAGCCATTGTGGAAAACCAAATAGTGGTTCCTCAGAAAAATAGAATTATCATACGACTCAGCAATTCCACTTGTAAGTATATACCCAAAAGAAATGAAAGCAAGAGCCTGAACAGGTATTTGTAAGTAAGTATTCATAGCAGCATTATTCTCAAGAGCCAAAAGCTGGAAACTGCTCACGTGTCCATCAATGGATGACTGGATAAACAAGATGTGATATATACATACAATGCAGTATTTTTCAGCCTTAAAAAGGAATGAATTGGACCCATGCTACAAAATGGATGAACCTTGAAGACATTACACAAAGTGAAATAAACAAGACATAAAAGGACAAACGCTATTTGATCCCACTTACATGCAGTTCCAAGAATAGTCAAATTCATAGAGACAGAAAGTAGAATAGTGGTCTCCAGGGGTGGGGCGGGGGGAAGGGGGCAATGAAGAGTAATTGTTTAATGAATACAGGGCTTCAGTTTAGGATAATGAAAAAGTTCTGGAGATGGATATTGGTGATGGTTGCACAGCAATGTGAATGTACTTAATACCACTGAAATGGATACTTAAAAATGGTTAAAATGGTAAATTTTATGTTATGTATATTTCACCACAATAAAAAATTGTTTAAATGCTTTCTGTCTGCAAAAATGTTTCCCAGCCTGCCACATTTACATTGGCTCTATCCCAATTTCCCACTGCCCGCGATTAGGCAGACTTCCTCCAAATCCCCTACTTCTGGCTCAAGTCAGCTAAATCTCCACGACACCAAGCCACTGGAAATAATTTCTTTGTAGGGTTAAGTTTCCCAGAAATTGGAAAGTCCCTACTGATGCCACCATGAATCAGACAAAGCTCTGTAGTTTCTCTTCAGGCCAAAGAATTCCTGAATGTCCCTTGACAACTCTCCCCTCCTCCTTATGTCTATTTTGTTCCCCATGAAAATACTTATTACCATTTTGGGGGAGAATATGACTATATTTCTACATTACGATGCTCACAAGAATGACACGCTAGCACCGTCCTTCTGATGTGATAAAGAACACATACATCTGACCCACATTGTGGCAGGAAACAGGAGTAAGAGCTCTCGGAGCTGGTACCAAGTACCCCCTGAAGACATCTCCATCCACTAGAGAGGATGTTCCTTTGGATTCCGGCATCCTGTTATAGCTTCCAGTCAAGTCTCCATGATTTGCCCAGACTTCTTCATTCCAGTACCAGTTGACCCTTTTTTTTTTCTTGCCACTCTTGACTCTTTCTTTCAAGACCTAAGTCAACTGTCCCATGTCTAACTCAGCCAGGCAGTTTCTGGGATTCTCCAGCACATCTCTTTGGTATGTTGCTGCCCTGCCACCCTCAGGGGCACAGTTGGGAGTTGGGGAAGGTGGGGGGAATAATATCACATCTCCAAAGCAGAAAGCAGGGGCATATTAGCAAATGACACTTGGACATACACCTAGCAACCTCACGGGATATATGCTTTTCTCCCCAAATGGTACATAAACCCCTAGAGAGCAAACATGTATGGAAGGATTTTGTACTCTAGGCACAAGGGAGACAAAGCGAACAGCGTTTACTTCCAACATGCCCCCCCCCCACAACAGGAAGTTAGCGCTTGAAAGCTGGAACCAAATCTCTCTCCTGGCTCTTCCCTGCCTTTGAATGGTGTCATCACTCTGCTTCCACCTGTTTTGACATGTGATTGTTTCTCAAAAGGGAGGATAAAATGGCAGAGACCGAGAGAGAGTAGAGAGGGAGATTGGGGTGTGTGTGTGTGGGGGGGGTACTATACGGACAACAACCTATAAAACAAAACAAAAACAATACAGGAATGCAAAAACCAGATTCAGTGCTATCACACAACAAGAGAGGGCAGCTGGAGATACTACACGCTAACACACACAATATGATACACGACCCCAGGTTGAGGACTCAGCGACGAGTGGGGCAGAGGCCACCAGTTTTCGACCAAGAGGCTTTCAGTGGACTGCTGAACGGACTGCTGCTTCAGCCATAAGCCCTCTCCGATGGTGACAGAACAGGCGATGACAGGCCTGGCGACCCCACAGGCCCACCCCAGGGCCTGCTCAGAGTGCATGAACGCACAGGGCACATTCTTAATCCTCCCCCAGCAGCAGAAGGTGCAGGGTCATCTCTAGGGGCTCTGGGTCTGCGGCCGTCAGCGTGAGCTCAGAGATGCCCCTGTTGAGGGGGTTGGCGGCTTCACTGGCTCCTTTCTGAAGCTGCTTGTAGTTACAGGACTGCCGAACAAGGGCCAGGGCTTTCTTGGTGAGGTGGGTGTCTACGAGGGGGTAGGCCTTCAGATTTACATCAGCCTCAATCACGTCTGCAATTGTGAGGTCTCACCAGCCCTCACGGAGTGTCATACCTCGGCTGGAAAATCGCACCACACTGGAGGAGTAGAAATGGCTGAGCGCCTACTTATTATCATTCATGTGGCATTTGAGAATTTCCATAGCACCTTCTTTTTTTTTTAATTTTTTTTAACGTTTTATTTATTTTTGAGATAGAGAGAGACAGAGCATGGATGGGGGAGGGGCAGAGAGAGAGGGAGACACAGAATCGGAAGCAGGCTCCAGGCTCCGAGCCATCAGCCCAGAGCCCGATGCGGGGCTCGAACTCACGGACCGCGAGATTGTGACCTGAGCTGAAGTCGGATGCTTAACCGACTGAGCCACCCAGGCGCCCCAGTAGCACCTTCTTTTTTAGTGTTTATTTATTTTAAGAGAGAGAGAGAGAGCAGGGGAGGGGCAGAGACAGGAGGGAGAGAGAGAGAGAGAATCCCAAGCAAGAGAGAAATGGGGATATTTGGCAAAAAGCGCTAATGTCTATTACCACACCTTCCTCCTCTCATTGTAAGCCACAGTGAGCTACCTATAAGTTTTTGGAATGTGCACATACTGTTCTTTTTGGCTCCCTCCCCCAATCCTTCTGGTACGCTTCTACTTGATCTTCTAGTTTCAGTTCCAGCGATATGCCTCCAAGGAACCTTCCTTCTGTCTCATCTGCTCCCGTTTCTCCTTTCCCAGACCAGGTCAAGCGATCTGCTGTGCACTCCAACACTCTGTTCTTCCTTCCAGCATAAACCTTATCGCAGTCTCTGAATCTAATTGCTTATACAGTTAATAAAGGTGAAATGGATAATCTTCAGAGCTTTGTCTGCTTGATCCTAAGCTTTTGCCCATTTGGCAAACCATGCTGCTTAGACCGGAGAAGAAGATGCCTGCCTTCTACTGTGGGCTGAGAGCATGTGGAACGGGTCTAGAAAGGGAGGATGTGGCATATGAAAGTTGAGCTTCATTTATGAGCTAATCATGGGACACATACTTCCTTGGGTGTGTTAACTGGGGTCAGTGGGGCGGGGGACATGGCTATTCTGACAGTTTTATGTTCATTAAGCGAAGAACACCAGGGAATTTTGACTTCTTCCACAGGTTCCGTTGATGAGTTTCTAGCAGCCAAATGATACAAGACTTGGGAGGTAGAGTTGAAACTCTTGTTGTATTGGGTTTTAGAGTGTTCTTTGCAAAATAGATAGACATCCTGACTGTGCTTGCTTTTTGCTAAGGATGTAGACGTGCAGCCCAAGGCATTTCTTCGGGAATCTTTGATAGTGCTTGATTTTCCCCTGTAGTAACAAAGAGCTCACTACCAAGGGCAGCACTTAGAATGACGTCCATGAAGAAGTGTTCAAACTCATTAGTAATTACAGAAACACAAGTTAACTAAGCAGCTCTCAGGCTGGCAAAAGTTAAAAAGTCGATAATGTATTGATGAGGATGTGGGGATATAAGAAATCTTATGTTCTGCATAATGTAGACTAGTTCAGCTATTCTGGAGAACAATTTGGCACTACTCCATTCACTCGATGAATATTTATTGAACACCGTTCATGTGTCGAGAACTGTTCTAGGTGCTTGGGATATAAGCAGTGAATGACACAGATACAAATCTCTTGGAATCTTACTATCAAAATAATAATTATAATATAATATAAGAATTATATTGATATATAATTATATTACATATTATAATAATTATTATAACATAATATTTGCTATATAATTAAATAATATAATTATATGACGTAATTATATTATATATTTATAATTATTACAAGATAATAAAGATAATATCCAAATATTTCATTTATTAGATAATTATAAGTGCTAAGCAGAGAAAGTAAAGCAGGAAAGGGAAATACGAAACGTTCCGTAGGAGTTGAAACTGAAAAAAGAGTGACCAAGGAAAGCCTCACTGGCCTGAGGGTTACATAGTTAACGTAGTCACATTAAACACACGCATGTCCTCTCACCCAACAATTCTGCTCCTGCATATGTGGAAATATTCCAAAACAAGCCTGTAGAGGGACATGTATGAAGATGTTCATAGCAGTGTTATTTGTGCTGGTGGAAGTTCAGCAGAATTCCAGTGGAAATCCTTGACTGAAAGAGTGGATAGATAAAATGTGGTGGATACGTGCCATAGAGAATTATGCGGCAGTTGGAAGTGACAGATTAAATATACACACAGCAATGTGGATTGCTTTAAGAACATAATGCTGAGTGAAAAAAGTAAGAAACAGAATGAGATGTACAGCACAGTACTACTTATATAAAGAATACATGCTCACAAAACAAGAACACAGAGTTTGAAAACACATTCGAACAAAAAAAAGCTACACGTTAAACATACCAGAATGGCTACCGGTATGTGGCATAAGAGGGGGAATGAGATATGGGGTTAAAAAATAAGATAAAATAAACACAGCCCAATATGTGGATTTGATGTTCCAAAAATACAGATTTCTATAGAATGAGAGTCAAGTGTTTCTGTCACTCACCATGCAATTGTGCAGACTTATCCAATTCACTCAACTCATCTGGGCTTCAGTTTCCTCTGCTACATGAGAATAATATGTCCAGTCTTAGCTCCCTTCAAGGACTGTTGCAAGGTTCCAGTGTGTTAATGAACAGAAAAGGACTTCAAGTTTAAAGTGGAGACACTTATCTAATATAAGCAACAGTTATTGTTGCACAAAGTGGGTGTTTGTTGTCTGACTGCCCACTATGCATTTCCATTTTTGTTTGACTTCCCCCATGCATTCCCATTTTTGTCTCTTCCCACCAATCCTGATTCCCATTTGGGGATACCTGTTTTGAAGCAGCTAACTCTATTCCAGGTGGAACACATGGCCTAGGATAACCGCTCATTTCATCCCTTGTCCACGGTGATTGTTTTGGGGTGGTATATGATTTGGGCTGTTCAAATAAGACGTAATCTGAAGACTTTGGCTGGGAATACTGAGGAAAGTAAGCTTCTTCCTTGTTTGCCATGACAAGGTAGTATGTAGCCCTGGAAGTAGCAGCTAAGTCCTTCTTTGGAGCAAGAAGGGGGACTTTACCTGAGAATGGAGTCCTAACAAATGAAGTGGAGCTGAGAAATGGAGAGAGAAGAAGAGTGAGCAGGCAACTGAGCAGAATGAAGCTCACCCAAAGCTGGGTTTACTCTTGAACTATACAGTGGCATTGGCCAGTCATTTCCCCTTTTGGGGTTAAGACAATTTGAATTGAGTCTTCAGTGGCTTGCAAACAAAGAATACAATCCTCAGTGATGCACTGTTGTTTATTTTTATCTGTTTATTATTTTTTACAAGTACACACAAAACCTCTTAAAATAAACTGCAAAGCTGTAAGCAACACGGTGGGTCCTGAGGCTGAATTGGTACAATCTCTACACCGGATGGAAACGTTCTCTAGAAAGTGCCCTGAAATGGATTGTTCAAGGTTTTCAGCAGTTCCAGACTGCAAATGATGTCAGCTGCTCCAATTTTGGATGAGGAAAAAAGATATCTGCTTTCATACATTTGTTTCCTGATCTGTAGTTGACAAGAGAAAGAATCCTGGAAATAAAATTGTTGCAGGTGCCTGATGATTCCGATCCTTTAGCCACATGTGATGAAATGGAGACTTCAGTTTGTAAAGAATGCCCCTCTAGAGGATCCTGGGCTTCAGAATTGAACACCACAGGGAAGCAAGAGGAGCCTCAGCCTATAGTGTTCTGTGATGAGCACAGCTTTTTAGATTCCCAAGGCTGAGTCCGCAGAGCAAATGCTTTTGAAAGAATACAGCAGCCAGTATGCTAACAAAGAGAGTTAACATCCATCATCCAAACTGCTGTTTCCCTTCAGTGGCCTTGACTTCTTTCTAGAAAGAGTGCTTTAACACCCACAAACACTCTTTGTGCAGTTGGTTTGTGAAGATTTTTCCCAGATTTGGGGGAGTGAGGCAGGAGGAAAGAATTAGCCTCCAGAATGGCAGCTCTTGATTTTCACAAACATCACTAGACTTGTCCGGGATGCCTATCATGCTTAACGGGCATGATGGAGAATGTAGAAGTTTGAGACTAGGGTCACACACTCATGAAACAGACTACTTAGCCAGACAGGAAACACACAGTCACTCATCATGCTCCTCCAAAAATATGGCTTTTGTCTAACTTACTCCTGCTTATCCTCAGCTCAGATATCACTTCCTCAGAGATCCCTTCTCTGGTCAAATCCGCAGAAAGCAAGCTCTCATAGATCCATGCAAGTCTTCTCTGTAGCACTGACTGAGCTTGCACATTTACTTGGCGTGCTTTTTAGATTAAAGTTAGTTCTCCCACTGAACTCTTGGTTCCTTAGGGACAGAGATGGTCAAAGTCTTTGCTGTTTAAAAAACACACATGCAACTTTCACTATGTGTCAGGCAATTTGCTCAGTAGTTTACAAATATTAACTCATTTAATTCTCATGGCAACTCCAGGAGGCATTATCATTGCCATCTATGGAGAGGAAAGTGAGACCCAGAGAGGAAGAATAGCTTGCTCAAGTTCACAAAACTAAAAAATGACTTAGCCAGGATTCAAACCCAGGGAGGCTGGTGCCAGAGTCAACCATACTGTCAACCATTATGCTATGATATTTTGCTCACCATTACATCCCCAGTACCTATCATAATGCCTGACACAGAATATATGCTCAGTAAACATTTTCTCTTGGATGAATTAACGGATCTTGTCCTTTCTAACACTAAGTCAGGCAACCCAAAATTAACATAATAATCACACATTGACTTATAAATCATATTCATGAAGTTTGCACATAATTATAATAAGATCATTATAATCCTCCTTGTGATTTCTTTTACATTATTGCAGGGGTTTTTTTTCCCCTCTTTTTTCTACTTTAACTTGTTTTCATTGAGATATAATTGACTTATAACATACTAGTTTCAGGTGTACAACAAAATGATTTGATATTTATATATACTGCAAAATGATCACTACAATAAGTTTATAAACATCCATCACCAAAAGTATTTACAACTTTTCTCTTGTAATGAGAAGTTTTAACATCTACTATCTTAGTAACTTTCAGATATACAATACAATATTATTAACTATAGTCACCATGCTGTATATTTCTTCCTCATGACTTATTTTATAACTGGAAGTTTATAAATGTTTTGACCATTTTGTCTCATGTCACCCACACCCACACCACACTGTAAATTCTATTAATTTGAATTTTTCTATTTAGCCAGTTAACATGGGAGTATCTTAAAATGAATGAGCTAAAATAGAAAATATTATGTAGAAAGCTTTCAACCAGTGGTATAGCCAAGTAAGCTTCTATAAGATTTGACCCTCTTGCAAATAATAGACTAGGGTTTGGAAAACTATAGCCCCTACACCAAATCTATCCAGCCACCTGTCTTCGTAGATAAAATTTTTTTGGAACACAGCCATGGCAATTCATTTGTACGCTCTCAATTTCTGCTTTCATGCTATAATGGCAGAATTCATGAGTTGTGACAGGTCGTTATACGTGACCCTCAAGGCTTAAAATATTTATTATCTGGCCCTTCACGGAAAAAGCTTGCTATCATCTGCTCTAGACAAAATAAAACAAATCATGGCATCAAGGCATTGGTAAGAGAGAAGAAGATGTTGACACTTGGAAAAAAGGAAGTAGGGAGTGTGTTTCCTATTTTAAATCCCTTTTAACTTGAGGGTAGGCCAAAGATGGGATTGTGTGAGGCAGTTAATGCTCTTTTTTAATTTTTGTTTTATTTTCAAAAATTTTGATTCCAGTATAGTTCACATGCAGTGTTATATTAGTTTGGGGTGCACAATATAGTGGTTCAACTATTCTATAGCTTACTTGGTGCCCACCATGATAAGTGTACTCATAACCCCATCACCAGTTTCACCCATCCCCTACCCACCTCCCCTCTGGGAACCATCTGTTTTTTCTCTATAGTTAAGAGCCTGTTTTTTGGTTCGTCTCTTTTTCCTTGGTTCATTTGTTTTGTGTCTTAAATTCCACATATGAGTGACAGTATACAGTATTTCTTTCTTTGACTTATTTCACTTAGCATTATAGTTTCCAGATCTCTCTATGTGGTTGAAAATGGCAAGATTTCAGTCTTTTTTATGGCTGAATAATATTCCATTGTGTGTGTGTGTGTGTGTGTGTGTATGTATGTATATATATGTATGTATATGTGTGTGTAGATAGATAGATAGATAGATATCTCATATCTTCTTTATGCATTCATCTATGGAAGGACATTGGGGCTGCTTCCATAATTTAGCTTTTGTAAATAATGCTGCTATGAACATGGGAGTGCATGCATCCCTTTGAATTTGTATACTTTGGGTAAATACCCAGGAGTGTGATTACTAGATCATAGGGCATTTCTATTTTTAACTGTTTGAGGAAACTCCACACTGTTTTCTGCAGTGGTTGTACCAGTTTACATTCCCACCAACAGTGCAAGAGGGTTCCTTTTTCTCCACATCCTCACCAACACTTGTTGCTTCTAGTGTTTTCAATTTTAGCAATTATGACAGGTGTAAGGTGGTCTTGATCTCACATCAATGATCATCGTTGTGGTCTTGATCTGCATTTCCCTGATGAAGAGTGATGTTGAGCATCTTTCATGTGTCTGTTGGCCATCTGTATGTCTTCTTTGAAGAAATGTCTGTTCATCTCTTCCGTCCACATTTTGATTGGATTATTTGGTGTGTGTGTGTGTGTGTGTGTGTGTGTGTGTTAAGCTGCATAAGTTTTTTCTATATTTTGGATACTAACTCTTTATCTGATATGTCATTTACAAATATCTTCTCCCATTCAGTAGGCTGCATTTTAGTTTTGTTGATTGTCTCCTTTGCTGTGGAGAGGCTTGTATTTTAATGTATACCCATAGTTTATTTTTGCTTCTGTTTCCCTTGCCTCAGAAGACATGGCTAGAAAAACATTTTTATGGCTGATGAATGTCAGAGAAATTACTGCCTGTACTCTCTTCTAGGATTTTTATAGTTTCACGTCTCACGTTTAGGATCTTAAACCATTTGAGGTTTATTTTTATGTATGGTGTAAGAAAATGGTCCAGTTTCATTCTTTTGCATGTAGCTATTCAGTTTTCTCACCATTTGTTGAAAAGACTTTTTCCCATCACATATTCTTGCCTCCTTTGTGGAAGATTAATTGACCATGTAATCATGGGTTTATTTCTAGGCTCGCTATTCTATCCTATTGATCTCTGTGTCTATTTTTGTGCCAGTACCATACTGGTTTGATTACTACAGCTTTGTAGTATATCTTGAAATCTGGGATTGTGATACCTCCAGTTTTCCTCTTCTTTTTAAAGATTGCTTTGGCTATTTGGGGTCTTTTGTGGTTCTATACAAATTTTAGGGTTATTTGTTCTGGTTCTGTGAAAAATGCTGTTTGTATTTTGATAGGGACTTCATTAGATCTGTAGGTTGCCTTGGGTAGTATGGATATTTTAACTGTATTTGTTCCTCCAATCCATGAACATAGAATATCTTTCCGTTTGTTTGTGTTGTTTTCAATTTCTTTCATCAGTGCTTTATAGTTTCAAGGTATAGGTCTTTCACCTCCTTGGTTAAGTTTATTCCTAGGTATTTTATTATTGTGCAGTTGTAAATGGGATTGCTTTCTTTTTCTGCTGCTTCATTATTAGTGTATAGTAATGCAACAGATTTCTGCATATTGATTTTGTATTCTGCAACCTTACTGAATTCATTTATCAGTTCTAGTAGTTTTTGCTGGAGTCTTTTAGGTTTTCTATATGTAGTATCATGTCATCTGCAAATAGTGAAAGTTTAACCTCTTCCTTGGTTATTTGGATGCCTTTGATTTCTTTTTGTTTTCTGATTGCTGAGTCTAGTACATTGATTGATTTGTGAATATTGTGAATATTGTGAATTTGTGAATTTGTGAATATTGAACCACCTTTGCAGAATAATTCCCACTTGATTGTGGTGAATGATTTTTTCTTAAACGTATTCTTGAATTCAGTTTGCTAATGTTTTGTTGAAGATGTTTGCATCTATGTTCATCAGAGATATTGCCCTGTAGTTCTCTTTCTTGTAGTGTCTTTATCTTGTTTCGGTATCAGGGTAATGCTGGCCTCATAAAGTGAATTTGGAAGTTTTCCTTTCTTCCGTATTTTTGGAATAGTTTGAGAAGAAAAGGTATTAACTCTTCTTTAAGTGCTTGGTAGAATTCACCTGTGAAGTTGGTCCTGGACTTTTGTTTGTTGGGAGGTTTTTTTAATCCTTGTCGTCAGTGTAAGTCTTTTGATTTGATCATTTAGTCCATTTGCATTCAAAGTAATTTTTTAAAGCTTTTATTTAAATTCGAGTTAGTTAACATACAATGTAGTAATGGCTTCAGGTGTACAATACAGTCATTCAACACTTCTACGGGAGAATGTGGGGGTGCGGCATGTTTTTAGCAAGTTAGTTGGCACTGAGCTGGTTCCCACAGGTGTCCATGTATCTAGGCTGGGGCCTAGGGGAGGAAAAGGGCTCCTGACAGCTATTTTATTCTTGGAGAAATCTCCCAAAGATCCTCGCCCCTTTAGCACATGCTCTGAGATTACTAAACCCATATCTCTCCCATACATCCCAGGCATTTTTCAAACTGCAGCTTCTATGCTGTATCTCCATGGGGCTGTTTGTTGTGTTGTCTTTTTAAAGGCCAGGCCTCAGTTTCCTATGGTCATCCTGGTCCTCCCAGAGCCAAGTCTGCTGATTTTTAAAGTTCCAGGTGTTAAACCATGCTAATGGTAAGAACTTGTGACATGTGTAGGAATTTGGTTTTCAAAGCCAAATGTTGCAGGGATTCGTCTTTCCCATGAGTTCTCCATGCCTTGGGCACATACTGTGAGAGTCTGTTTCTCTCCTCTCTTCATGCTTGTGTCCTCTCTCCCTCCTGAGGACAGTCCTACTGGTCTGTCCCAACCTTGTCTCTGCCCTTCCTGCCCTCTTCACTGTATCCTCTTCTCTATATTTAGCTGTGGAAAGTCTGTTCTCACAGTCTTTGGTTCGTTTTCTGGGTTATTTACACCGATATGAGTGTTATCTAGCTGTATCCGTGGGATGAGGTGAACTTGGGATCTTCTTACTTTGCCATCTTCCCTGGAAGTGTGAGGCAGTTAACATTCTAATAGAAAGCTAGCAGTCTTTCTGTCCTGAAGAATTGGAGGACAATGTTTTTGTCAACCACAGCCACTGGGAAGTGAGGGGGAAATTCCAGAAAGGACAGAGCTGTCGATGAGGAGTATTAAATTCTGCCCAAGTTTCTAATTTACCACTGAATCGTGCATATATGGACAGAGGCAAACCAGCCAAGCTAAATAAACAGAGTTGGCAGTTTGAGTTGACTTACTGCCAACACAAAAATATCAATACTTTTCAGGGGAAAATATCAGAATCTCAAAGCCTACACAACCTAGCATTCCAAATATCCAGGTTTATAATACAGAACTGTTTAACACGTGAAGAAACAGGAAAATGTCACCCAGTGTCAAGAAAAAAAGGCATAGGAAACCAGCCCAGGAAAATGTCACCCAGTCTCAAGAAAAAAAAGACATAGGAAACCAGCCAAGAGATTACCATAATATTGGAAATAGTGGACAAGGATTATAAAACAGCTACTATAACTATGATCAATGAGGTGAAGAAAAATATGATTGTGATTAATCATAGGATAAAAAATATCAGCAGAAAATATACATTGTTATTTTTTAAAACATAATGGAAATTCTAGAATCAAAAAATACAACATACGAAATAAAAATTCAATGGATAGGCTTAAAAGCAGAATGTAAATGACAGGGGAAAGAATCTATAAACTTGAAGATAGAATAATTAGATTTATCTAATCTGAAGCAAAGTGGGAAATAATATTGGAAAAAGCTTTATAAAGTTTTAGAGACCAATAGAATGATACTTAATGGTTTAACATAAATGTCATTGCAATCCTAGGAAGAGAGAAGAGAATGGGGCAACAAATTGACGATACAATGGCTAAACATGTCCCAAATTTGTTGAAGAATTCAAGTTCAGTGAACTTTAAGTAGGATAAATACAAGTAAAACCATGCATAGACACATCATAGTCATACTTCTGAAAACCAAATATAAAATCTTGAGGTAAATAGGAAATAATGCCAGAAGGAAACTGGGATCTTCAAGAATGAAGGAAGATCAACAGAAATGGTAAATATCTATGTAAATATAATAGATTGTTCTCTCTTAAATTAAAAAAAATCTGTTATGATGGTTGAAAGCAAAAATTATAAAACTATTTGATGGAGACTCCAATGTATGTAAATGTATATATATAATAATGGCTACAACATACAGCAGGGAGTGCATAGGGACTCAACTCATGGTGATAAAGTTTCTACATTGTACTGAAATTGATAAAATATTAATTATAACCCTATAGCCATGAAGAATCAAGGATGTATATTTTAATCCCGTGAGCAACCACTCAAATTATTTAGAGATTTATTTAAAATTCAATTCTTAACTTAAATGTAACACTAGAAATACTCAAATGATACAAAAGAAAGCAGGAGAGGGGGCGCCTGTTTGGCTCCGTCATTTAAGTGTCTGATTTCGGCTCAGGTCATGATCTTGTAATTCGTGGGTTCCAGCCCCGCTTTGGACTCTGTGCTGACAGCTCAGAGCCTGGAGCCTGCTTCGGATTCTGTGTCTCCCTTTGTCTCTTCTCCTACCCCACTCGTGCTCTCTCTCTCTCTCAAAAATAAATAAGCATTTTAAAAAGTTTTAAAAAAGAAAGGAGAGAAAAAAAGGGCAACAAACATAAAAACATAATAAAATTGCAGACTTAAATCCACACATATCAATAATTAAATTAAATGTAAATGTTTCCAAAGACAGAGACTAACAGATTACATAAAACCACAAGACTTATCTATGATGGTTAATCTTATGTGTGTACTTAACTGAACATAGGGTGACAAGATGAAACATTATTTCGGGATGTGTCTGTGAGGGTGTTTCCACTTAGTATGAGATTAGTATGTGAATCAGTGGACTCAGTAAAATAAATTGCCCTCCCCAGTGTGGGTGGGCATCATCCAATCTGATAAGGGCCTGAATAGAACAAAAAGTAGAAGGATGGATTTTCCTTTTTTTTTTTTTTTTCCTGCCTTACTGTTTGAGCTGGGACATTTTATTTTATTTATTCATTTTTCTATTGAAGTATAGTTGACAACCAAGAAAACATTAGTTTCTGGTATACAACACAGTGATTCAACAACTCTGTATGTTATGTTATGCTCGCCAGAAGTGAAAATAAACTCTTTGACCATAAAACACTATTACAATATCACTGAGTATATTCCTTGTGCTTTATCTTTTATCCCTGTGACTTACGCATTCCATAACTGGAAGCCTACATCCTCCACTCTCCTTCACCCATTTTGTCTGTCCCCCACTCCCTTCCCCTCTGGCAAGCATCAGTTTGTTCTCTGTATTTATATGTTTCTGCTTTTTGTTTGTTTATTCGTTTTGTTTAGATTCCACATACAAATGAAATCATAGTATTTGTCTTTGTCTGACTGATTTCACTTAACATGATACCCTCTGGGTCCATCCATGCTGTTGCAAATGACAAGATCTCATCTTTTAAATGACTGAGTAATATTCCAGTGTGTGTGTGTGTGTGTGCGTGTGTGTGTGTGTGTGTACCACAACTTCCTTTATTTTATTTTATTTTTTTATTTTTATTTTTATTTTTTTTAATATATGAAATTTACTGTCAAATTGGTTTCCATACAACACCCAGTGCTCATCCCAAAAGGTGCCCTCCTCAATACCCATCACCCACCCTGCCCTCCCTCCCACCCCCCATCAACCCTCAGTTTGTTCTCAGTTTTTAACAGTCTCTTATGCTTTGGCTCTCTCCCACTCTAACCTCTTTTTTTTTTTTTTCCTTCCCCTCCCCCATGGGTTTCTGTTACGTTTCTCAGGATCCACATAAGAGTGAAACCATATGGTATCTGTCTTTCTCTGTATGGCTTATTTCACTTAGCATCACACTCTCCAGTTCCATCCACGTTGCTACAAAAGGCCATATTTCATTCTTTCTCATTGCCACGTAGTATTCCATTGTGTATATAAACCACAATTTCTTTATCCATTCATCAGTTGATGGAGATTTAGGCTCTTTCCATAATTTGGCTATAGTTGAGAGTGCTGCTATAAACATTGGGGTACAAGTGCCCCTATGCATCAGTACTCCTGTATCCCTTGGATAAATTCCTAGCAGTGCTATTGCTGGGTCATAGGGTAGGTCTATTTTTAATTTTCTGAGGAACCTCCACACTGCTTTCCAGAGCGGCTGCACCAATTTGCATTCCCACCAACAGTGCAAGAGGGTTCCCGTTTCTCCACATCCTCTCCAGCATCTATAGTCTCCTGATTTCTTCATTTTGGCCACTCTGACTGGCGTGAGGTGGTATCTGAGTGTGGTTTTGATTTGTATTTCCCTGATAAGGAGCGACGTTGAACATCTTTTCATGTGCCTGTTGGCCATCCGGATGTCTTCTTTAGAGAAGTGTCTATTCATGTTTTCTGCCCATTTCTTCACTGGGTTATTTGTTTTTCGGGTGTGGAGTTTGATGAGCTCTTTATAGATTTTGGATACTAGCCCTTTGTCATATGTGTCATTTGCAAATATCTTTTCCCATTCCTTTGGTTGCCTTTTAGTTTTGTTGGTTGTTTCCTTTGCTGTGTACCACAACTTCTTTATCCATTCATCTAATTAATGGACCCTTCGGCGCTTCCATATCTTGGCTATTGTAAATAACACTGCAATAAACATATATTTTTTTTGTAAATACCCAGTAGTGGAATTACTGGATCAAATGGTATTTCTATTTTTAATTTTTTTGAGGAACCTCTAAACTGCTTTCCACAGTGGCTGCACCAATTTACATTCCTACCAGCATCGCACAAGGGTTCCTTTTTCTTCACATCCTCGCCAACATTTGTTATTTCTTGCCTTTCTGATTTTAGTCATTTCTGACAAGTGTAAGATGTTATCTCATTGTGGTTTTGATCTGCATTTCCTTTAGTAATGTTGAGAATATTTTCATGTGCTTATTGACCATCTGTATGTCTATTTTGAAAAAATGTCTATTCAGGTCCTCTGCACACTTTTAATTCGATTATTTGGGGTTTTTTGGTGTTGAGTTGTAAAAGTTCTTTATATGTTTTGGATATTAACTCCTTATCATTCCAAATACCTTCTCCCATTCAGTAGGTGGCCTTTTTGTTTTGCTGATGGTTTCCTTCACTGTGCAAAAGTTTTTCATTTTGATGTAGTTCTAATAGTTTGGTTTTGCTTTTTTCCCCTTGCCTCAGGAGACATATCTAGAAAAAAATGTTTCTATGGCTGACGTCAAAGAAATTACTGCCTATGTTTTCCTCTAGGAGTTTTATGATTTTAGGTTGCACATTTGGGTTTTTAATCCATTTTGAGTTTATTTTTGGGTATGGGGTAAGAACATGGTGCAGTGTCATTTGTTTTGCATGTAGCTGTCCAGTACTTCCAGAATTATTTATTGAAGAGATTATCGTTTCCCCATTGTATATTCTTGCTTCCTCTGTTGCAGATAAATTGACCATATAAGTGTGGGTTTATTTCTGGGCTCTCTACTCTGTTTCATTGATGTATGTATCTATTTTTGTACCAATACCACACTATTTGAATTACTACAGGTTTATAGCATATATTGCAATCTGTGACTGTGATGTCTCCAGCATTGGTCTTCTTTCTCAAGATTGTTTTGACGATTAAGGGTCTTTGTGTTTCTATACAAATTTTAGGATGATTTGTTTCAGTTCTGTAAAAAATGCTATTGGTATTTTGATAGGGATTACACTGAGTCTGTATATTCCTTTGGGTAGAATGGAAATGTTAATATTAATTCTTCCAACCCATGAGCACAGACTCTCTTTCCATTTGTGTGTTGCCTTCAATTTCTTTCACCAGTGTTTTATACTTTTCACTAGGTTTTTCACCTCCTTGGTTAAACTTATTCCTATGTATTTTATTCATCTTTGTGCAATTATAAATGAAATAGTTTTCTTTTTTTAATGTTTATATGGAGAAAGAGTGAGAGAGAGACACTGAGAGAGGGGGAGATGAAAATCCCAAGCAGGCTTCTTGCTCAGCGCACAGCCTGATGTGGGACTTGCTCTCACAACTGTGAGATCTATGCCCTGAGCTGAAATCAAGAGTTGGACACTTCACCAACTGAGCCACCCAGGCGCCCCTGAAATTATTTTCTTAATTTCTCTTTCTGCTACTTCATTATTGGTGTATAGAAATGCAACTGATTTCTATATATCAATTTTGTACCCTGAAACTTTACGTAATTAATTACTTCTCATATATTTTATGTGCAGTCTTTATGGTTTTCTATGTATAGTATCATATCATCTGCAAATTGTGACAGTTTAACTTCTTCTTTACCAGTTCAGATGCCTCTTATCTTTTTCTCGTCTGATTGCTATGGCCAGGACTTCCAACACTATGTTGAATAAAAGGGGCAAGAGTGGACATCTCTATCTTGTTCCTGATTTTGGAGGAAAGAGCTGGGACATTTTATCTTCTCTTCTCTGTCTGACCCTCGGACCAAGATATACACCGTTGGCTGCTTTGGTTCCCAAACCTTTGGACTCAGACTGAATTACACCACCAGCTTTACTTGGCCTCCAGCTTGCAAATGGCAGATTGTGGGACTTCTCAGCATTTATAAATTGCTAAATTATTATATGTATATGTGTGTGGATATAGATATAGATATAGATATAAATATATAGATATAGATATACAGATATATAAAAAACATACACAGACATACCCCTATATCTTACTGGTTTTGTTTCTTTGGAGCAACCTCACCAATCCACCAACTATATATTGTCTATATAACACCCACTTGAAGTATAAAGAGACAAATAGGTTAAAAGTGAAAGCATGGAATATGACATATCATGAAAACACTAAAAAGGAAGCTTCAATTCTCCCTGAACATACATTTTAAAATGTGTATGAACTTCAAATATTTGATCAAAAATGGAAACAAATAAGGAGAAATAGACAAATCCACAGTTATTATTCTTGAAGACTTCAATACTCCTCTCTCAGCCATTGATATAGTGATGATACAGAAAATCAGTAAGGATACAGAAAAACAGAATGACACTATCAACAACTTGATTTCATTTCCATTTATAGAGCACATCCCCCAACAACAGGGGAATACATTCTTTTCAAATGCATATGGAACATATACCGAGAGAGAGCATAATATGGAACACAAAACAAACCTTAAAAAATTTCAAAGAATTGGGGCATCTGGGTGACTCAGTTGGTTAAGCGTCCAACTCTTGATTTTGGCTCAGGTCATGATCTCATGGTTTGTGAGTTCAAGTCCCACATCGGGCTCTGTGCTGACAGTGCAGAGCCTGCTTGGTATTCTCTCTCTCTCTCTCTCTGTTCCTCCCCTACTTGTGCTCTCTCTCTGTCTCTCAAAATAAATAAACTTAAAAAAAAGAAATTTCAAAGAATAGAAACAATGCAATGATCGGGGCGCCTGGGTGGCTGAGTCGGTTGAGCGTCCGACTTCGGCTCAGGTCACGATCTTGCGGTCCGTGAGTTCGAGCCCCGCGTCAGGCTCTGGGCTGATGGCCCGGAGCCTGGAGCCTGCTTCCGATTCTGTGTCTCCCTCTCTCTCTGCCCCTCCCCCGTTCATGCTCTGTCTCTCTCTGTCTCAAAAATAAATAAATGTTAAAAAAAAAAAGAAAAAAAAAAGAAACAATGCAATGATCCTAAAAGAAGCAAACTAAAATTCAATAACAAAGATATCTAGAAAATCTCCAAATACTTCCATAAATGAAAGAAAATTTTTCTATATAATTGAGGAGTAAAAGAGGAAATCTCAAGGGAAATTTTTAAAAATACTTTTTAAAAATGTTTATTGTTTGTTTTTGAGAGTGTGGGGGACGGGCAGAGAGAGAGGGGGAACAGAGGATCTGAAGTGGGCTCTGTGCTGACAGCAGAGAGCCTAATGCGGACCTCAAACTCAGAACCGTGAGATCATGACCTGAACAGAAGTCAGTTAACCATCTGAGCGACCCCGGCACCCCTAAAAAATATTCTCAACTGAATGAATGAAAATAAAAATACATGTTGTAGCTGTGGGATGCGATCGAAGCATCACTAATAGGGAGATTCGTAGCAGTTAATGCTGATGCAAGAAATAGGTAAGATCTAAAATCGGTAATCTCAGCTTCCGCTTCATGAAACTAGGAAAAGAAGATCATATTAAACCCAAAGGAAGCATAGGAAAGGAATGATTAAAAATAAGATCATAAATCAATGAAATTAACAGAAAAGAATGAGAATAAATCCAACCAAAGCTAGTTTTTTTTTTTTTTTACAAGATCAATAAAATTGACAAACCTCCGGCCAGATGGACCATCACAATAAGAGGGAAGACAGAAATTATCAATATCAGTCACGAACAAAGGAATCTCACCACAGAACCTATAGGCATGAAAAAGAAAATAAAGGGACACCGTAAAGGACTCTATGCCTATAATTCTTCAACTTTGACAAAATGGACCTTGAATCGTCCTATATTCATTAAAGAACTGAGTATACAGTCAGCGCATAATCCAAGGAGGTCAGAGGGAATTTATTAGAAAGGATTACACCACAGAGGTGGCAACTACAAGTCCTTTTGCTATTGCTGTCTCAAGACATTTTACTAACTAGCAGATCACACATCAAATTTTTTTATTGGTGAAATGAATGGCATACCGTTAAGATGAATGCTAGAGAAGGGCTCTTATTTGTAAACCTCAAAGTATTCAATATATGTGGATTAGCTAAAACAGAAGATACTCCATATTTTCACTTGAACAGGGCATAAGAATACACCTATGGAGGGGCGCCTGGGAGGCTCTGTCAGTTAAGCTCCCACTTCTGCTCAGGTCATGATCTCATAGTTCATGAGTTCAAGCCCCATGTCGGGCTCTGTGCCGACAGCTCAGAGCCTGGAGCTGCTTGGGATTCTGTGTCTCCCTCTCTCTGTGTCCCTCTCCCGTTCGTGCTCTGTCTCTCTCTCAAAAATAAATAAACATTAAAAATTATATATATATATATACATATATATATACATACATATATGTATATATATATGTATATATATATAAAAGAACATACCTATGGATATCCTCCATAGAATAACACTAGTGACTTGATCCCCAGTGGGTCCTGTGCTCTGCCATTAGTTTAGCAGGTTTTCTGACTGTATGAGGCAAACTAGAAAACTATGTACTGCATCTTTCATAAGGATGTGCTCAGAGCACATAAAGGGACAGAAACCTAGGACTTCATCAAGCTTATAAAAGTTTTATGATTATCTGTACCTAGTTTGCAAATGAATAATGTCTGCGTGAGGCAAAATTTTATATAAGCCTTTGTTTTTATTGTAATCTTGTAGGGAGAACACAGAAGAGTAGCTAGACCTCACTCACCGCTTCCAACTTCTCTGCCAGCTATCCGTATTTACCAAATACTATTTCTGCGTTACCAAGTGACTTATGTCAGTTTGCATTAGCTAAGTAGTATGTTAAGCACTTTGTGTTCTCTAACCCATTGATTTCTCAAAGCGATGTTAGGGGACAGGAACAGGTAATATGATAAAACAGTAAGGTGAGTAAGATGAAGCTGGGAGAGAGAAAATGACATACCCAAAGTTACACAGCAAGGCCAGGGACTCGGGCTGTCTGATTTCAGTGCTGGTGTTTTCACCACTCTACTCCATTTTACTACTTGATGTTTTTAATCATCTCCACAGAAGATAAAAAATCAGATAGATGGGATGAATAAGAACCACCTTTGCGGTGCCTGGGTGGCTCAGTCGGCTAAGTGGCTGGCTCTTGATTTCAGCTCAGGTCATGAACTCATGGTTGGTGAGACTGTGCACCACGTCGGGCTCTGTGCTGACAGTGTGGAGCCTGCTTGGGATTCTCTCTCTCTCCCTCTCTCTTTTTCTCTCTCCCTCTCTCTCTGTCTGCCCCTACCCTGCTTACTCTCTCTCTCCCCCCGCTTCTCAAAATAAAGAAACAAACATTAAAAAAAATAGGAACCAGCCCTCTATGGAGCTGAGGACAGGCCAAATTTACAGTCCCTGGATATTAGAGGTATCAGGGGCTCAGTTATGGAGAGCTTAATATGGCAATCGTGTTGACCTCAATACTCCCGATGACATTTATGGTTGAGTTTTTTTATTTTAAATAACATCTTTATTGAGATATAATTTATAATGCATAAAATTCATCCTTTGATGAGTCAAGTGTACAATTAAGTGGTTTTAAGTAGTATATTCAGAGTTGTGCAGCTCGTCTCTGTTAGCCGTTGTTTGGGGAAAAGGATTCTTTTGTATTTGTGACATTGGCCCAGTTTTGACTAACGGCCTATTGTTTGGCCATCTCTGCTCCAAAAAGTCAAACCCTGAATGTTCCACCAGCTTCCTCCAGCGTTGGTCTTTGTGGAGGTCATTCAAAGGAACATTTAGGGTGGCTCCCTGAAACATGAGCGTTTTTTTCATTTTTCTTTTGTCAGCTATTAACTGGCCCTGCCCAGACCTCCTACAGAAAATAGATCTGTGAGGTACATGGGAGAGGTTCCACCCTACCCTGCTGGCGCAAAAGTATCTTCAGTATGAAACTTTCAAAGAGATTAAGCTTCCTGTTTCAATCATTTCTTCTTGTTAAAACACTGGTTCCTACTCTGAGGTCACAACCAGGTTAACCAAAGGCTTATGAAGGAGGCATTTTGTCTTACACATGTATTCACTACTACGATGAAAACACACATGGCTGATGTGATTAATAAACAGCAAAGGCTCCTAAACAGGTGGCTGAATCCCCAGTAACTTTTTTTCATTATATACTTGCTTAATCAGCAGATAAAAAAGTACAACTACCATTACGGGATAATCAGAGAAAGTTCTGATGGACCAAAGAAGTCACATGGACTCAAAAAAGTGGAGGGACCACTGAGTTAAAAAAAGACTCTTCTTCAGAGGGTATAAAATTTTCACGTGGTAGGGGGTCAACTTATCAGCAGGCATTAACACAACGATCTTAATTAATTGGATCGCTTCCGGGAAGGCCATTGAACAATTCCATCCTAAAAGCAGAGTGGGGATGAGAAATGGTCCCAGGCAGGTCTAGTGGGCTAAAGAGTTCAGCATTTGGAGTGCCATGTGTGCTTGGGGAAATCAATTGTATTCGTATTTATGACAGTAGCCAAAGTTTGATGGATTATTGTTTGGCTGGTACCACTCCAAAGAGCCAAACCCTAAATGTTCTTGAGTGTTGGAAGACACTCGAGGGGAAAAAAGAAGGTACTGAGCACCAGGGGTGGAGGCTGAAAGAAAGGAGGAAGCTGCCAAATATGTGATCAAGACCAAATCGGCCCACTTCTTCGTTTGTTGGGAGGGCGAGGAGATAGTAATATCTACTCTCAAACGTTAGCAGATGACTTCAGACTTCCTTTTCTTTCAAGCTTCTCCTTTCCCTTTGTTCCTTCCCAGAATCTCCTCCCCTTCTACTTGTTTGCAAACCTTCCCCATCCCATCCAACCCAGAGTCCCGCTTTCTATCCAAAGCCGTTCAATCAGCTTGAATTGTCTTGTGTTTTTCTGGAGGGGTTCCCTCTCCAAAGTTGCCAGCATGTCTCAATATTCTTGGAGCTTGTCCTCAGTTTCCAAAACTTCAGGGCGTCCCATCAGCCACAGTTCTGACTTCAAATGCACACTGACCTTTTCCTTTCAACCAAACACCCTCCTCCTTCCCCGTTGCATTGCATCAGAGCCTCCTCAAGCCTGTTGAGTTGCTCCAGGCATCCCCCTGCCTGTGGCTTGGGGTTAATATCTGGTCCTTTCCAATCCCACCCCATGTGATTGTGTCTTTGTTTCAGATCCAGGAGAGTAATCATACTCAGACTGGATCCCCACTAGCCAAAGCAGAAGAGACATTTGAGGAAACAATTGGCCAGCCCCTGCAGAAGGGGGTTTTGAGTTGCCCAAAACCAGCTGATTGCCTCAATTGTCCTCTCTGCCTGACATGACCTCAGAGCCATAAGTGGCCACTTTCCTTGGCCCTAATAAGGCAAGTGTACAGCGACTTCAGTCGCTTGAGAAGAGGCCCTGTCCCAAGAGAAAGCTAATTTTCTTAGAGCTAATTTTCTTAGAATTGCAGGGTAAAAAGCTCTCGAGAACCGGGCTGAAAACTGTGTCTGCCTTTCTCCAACCTCTTTCCGATTGCCACCTAATGACATATGGCGGCAGGGGGGGCAGGGGGAGGGCTGAGGTGGGGGACGAGAGCAGTCCACAGGGTACAATCAATAAAGAGGTACGTTGTTGGCAGGGAATTTAAAACAATAGTAGAACTAACGAAAAATTAGTCAGGCTTTTATTATCACCATGCTCCAGTAAATTCTAAACAGTGTCAGTGATAAAATACTAACCACTTTGGTTCAACGCTGCCTCCACAGCAGCACCCATGTGGTTCCCTCATCCCCTCAGGAGAGTCGCACTTAAGGCTGAGTTTTCAGGCAATACTTCAGATTCATATCCTTTTCCTCCTTCAAACTTTATGTCTTGTGTTCCATCCCCTTAGGACCCTGCTCTCTATTTTCGCTAGTGGAATTTTTTCCCCTTTTTTCATATTTTTTAAATGTTTTTATTTATTTTTGACAGAGACAGAGAGACAGAGAACGAGTGGGGAGGGGCAGACACAGAGGAAGGCAGAGGATCTGAGGTGAGCTCTGCGCTGACGGCCCAGAGCCCAAGGCGGGGCTCAAACTCACGACCTAAGCTGAAGTCTGACGCTTAACTGACTGAGCCACCCAGCGGCCCCAGCGGAATTTCTTTATAGGGGAGGAATTACAGTGGGTACCCAGCTGTCCCCTACCAGGAGCACCTACATTGTAACAGGAGTCACCTGAAGAATCCATGCCGCAGTCCAATCCTTGTTCAAACTCTCTCAAAGCAGTGAAACCTTGTTTGCAAACAGAATGTAGTGTGGAAACCCAACTCCTAAGTCTTCTTCAAGCCTCACCTTCAGTGTCATTTCCTCAGGGAAATCTTCCTTGTTCCTCCACGCATGAGAAGGACAAGTCCTTATGAGCTACACTGTCATAATACCTTGGTCTTGCCCTTTCACACTCCCCTTGGAATTACTTGTTCAGTGTCTGTATTCTCTGGTAGACCATAACCTCTGTGCAGGCAAATACCAGCCCTCCCTTGTCCACCATCGGAAGCCCAGAACCAAGCACAGTACGTGGTCCTCTGGAGGTGTTCCATAAATGAACGTATAAATGGAAGTGTTTTGGGGCGCCTGGGTAGCTCAATCGGTTGAGCGTCCGACTTCGGCTCAGGTCATGATCTCGCGGTCCGTGAGTTCGAGCCCCGCGTCGGGCTCTGTGCCGACAGCTCAGAGCCTGGAGTCTGCTTCTGATTCTGTGTCCCCTCTCTCTCTGGCCCTCCCCCACTCATGCTCTGTCTCTCTCTCTGTCAAAAATAAATTAAAAAAAAAACATTAAAATGGAAGTGTTTCTATTACTACAGGTTGTAAGTTAAATGCACATTGGTAATAGCCATGACACATGCCACACTGTGGGCTTTTATTGAAATTATGGTCATCAACAATCCCCAGGTCATTTTTTTTTTTTTAGAACAAAAAACGTGGTCCATCAGGCTTTCCTACCTTGTAGTCACGTGGTTACATTTTAAAACCAACTGCAGCGATCACAACTCCCGGATTATAGTGGGTAGATTTATTCCTCCTCTCTGTGGTGCTGAAATCAGATTCTTGCTCTTACTCAAGCCTGGCTGAAGTCCGGTGGGGACATCCTCTCTCCTTTTCTATACCAGGACCCCCAGAGGGCTTCACCTTTTTAGTTATCCCAGGTTGACACTTCCTTCCAGACAAGGCGCAGGTTCCATTTTCTGCCTGAAAAAAAGCCAAGCCTTGGCTGCTTTCTCCTTTCTTTGGACTATGGGAGTTCAAGAACAAATGGTTCACCGAATTTTCAAAAATGGAATTTGCTGTGCGCTTGCTATGGGCTCGTCACTATCACGAACGCAGTACATTATCTCATTTTAGTCTAACGCCAACACTCTGAAGCAGGGACTATTCTTATCCCATTTTGCAGATAGGGAATCAGAGCTTAAGAGATGTAGGGAACAGGGAGAAAGGGAAAGAAATGTGAATCATTTGCATGTGTTAATTCCCTGTCTTCTCTTGGTATCCTGATAGGAGTGGAGTCCTCACTAGGATTGACCTTAAGCTTCGGATGTGATTTTATTATTTTTTATTTATTTATTTTGGGGGGAGAGAGAGAGAGTGGGGGGGGGAGGGGTAGAGGGAGAGAGAGAGAGAGAGAGAGAGAGAGAGAAAGAGAGAAAGAGAGAGAATATTAAGCAGGCTCCACGCTCAGCACAGAGCCCGATGTAGGGCTCCATCCCATGACTCTGGGATCATGACTTGAGCCGAAATCAGGAGTCTGATGCTCAACCAACAGAGCCACCCATCTGCCACTGATTTTATTATTAATTGTGGTGATTCTTTGAACAGAGGTGAACATCTTGATTGCAAGACTGCAAATGGTGACAACCCTTCTACAGGGTTTTTCTTTTTTTCTCAGTCTACCTCCTGATGAAGCTGTCTGCCTACATGGATACATTCCCGATTTTCAGAATTCATTTCTAAGTGCCCCCTTCCAGGGCTAGCTCATGGCCACGGCCAGGTGAGTGCCAATGGACAGCCGCACAGACAGTTCTCAACAACGCCATTAGAGGAGCAGACCCTCCCTCCTCACCAGGCCTCCACCACCGTGGAAGCTGCTACATCCCACCAGAAACAAACCCAAACCTCGGCATTTCAGAGAATTGGTAGGTTCAGAAGTAAAAGGAGAAAGCTGTCTACATCCCCGGCCCCTACCCCCTGCCTAGCAAACCTTGCTCCCTCACACCCAACACACACACACACACACACACACACACACACCTCCCTCATACTGCCTCTGTTGCCAGAAGGTTTTCACTGACTTAAGCCCTCTGCCTGTAATTTTGTAATTGGGGAATTCATTTTGAGGGTAATAAAGAGTAATAAAGTATTTTATTTATTTATTTTTTAACAAACCCAGCTTTTTCAAAAAATTTTTTTCTTAATGTTTATTTATTTTTGAGAGACAGAGCATGAGTTGGGGGAGGGGCGGAGACAGAGGGAGACGCAGACTCCGAAGCAGGCTCCAGGCACAGAGCCGGACGCGGGGCTCAGACTCATGGACCTTGAGATCATGACCTGAGCCGAAGTCGGCTGCTTAACCGACTGGGCCACCCAGGTGCCCAAGAGTAATAAAGTCTTTAAAAGTGAAATGGTATCTGAGGGTTCAGCAATTCTCTCACTTCACTAAATGTGCTTCCTTCCTAAGGCCCAGACGGCTGTCCTGAAGGCATTCAGGGTCTAATTGTTGAGGTCCTTACTAGTGGAGCCTGTGGTTCTTTGTGGAGCAAGGCAGGCCTGGGTCTGAAGGGCAGAATGACAGCACTGGACTGGAGAGTGCGTGATAAAACAGGAGGCCAAGTGCAAACTCTTGTCTTTGACATTTTGCCTACAGCCTGCTGCTCACCGCCTCGCAGCGGCCCCACCCAGAAAGGTGAAAGGAACCTCCCAGCTCATTCCTCTCAACTCCTCACCACCCGTCCTTGCCCCCAGGACTGAGCTTAAGCAGGTACTAATTAGTACTATATATATAACTTGGTTACCTTCAGGGTTCAAGAGGCTTGTGTGGACTGGCCCGGGAATCCAAGCATCAAATCAAATGATGTTTCTATAAGAAAATGCCTGCCGGATTCTAACTTTGGGGTCAATACTTCATTCCTAGATTGGGGACTGTTTATACTTGGAGGCAATGCTTCCGCACTGTTATCTACATTAACTTGAAACCAGGCCTTGGGTTCTTGTATTGTCCATTTTGTGAAAGCTCCACACACACCATGTTTGAGTCTAATTATTCACACACACACACACACACACACACATGGATAGAGGTCTAAGTATTGTAACATGCACTACAGTTCTTCTAAATATTACATTACAGTATGATAGCTATGTAGAAATATAGATACTACGTGCCATCCACAATATTGATAATATTTTTAGTGAGAATGCTTCATCGCTGTGAGGCCTATGCCTCAAACGTGGAAAAAAATCTATGTGTAAATCTGATTATTTGGGAGTTATTTTATTATTTAATTTTTTTTTTTTAGTTTATTTATTTTTTGAGAGAGAGAGTGAGAGCAGGGGAGGGGCAGGGAGAGAGGGAGGGAGAGAGTTCCAAACAGGCTCCCCACTGTCAGTGCAGAGCCCGACACAGGGCTCCAGCTGGTGACCGTGAGATCATGACCTGAGCCGAAATCAAGAGACGCTCAACTGACTGAACAACTCAGGCACCCCCTTTTGTAAAAAATTTTTTTGGAAGGGAGTTATTTTGGTTTTTTTGGCTTTGTTTTATTATTTCTTAATTGACATCCAAGTTAATTAGCATATAGTGCCATAATGATTTCAGAAGTAGATTCCAGTGACTCACCCCCTATGTATAACACCCAGTGCTTATCCCAAGTCCTTAATGCCCCTTACCCATCTAGCCCATACTCCCACCCACAACCCCTCCAGCAACTCTCAGTTTGTTCTCTGTATTTGAGAGTCTCTTATGGTTTGTCCCCCTCCCTGTTTTTATATTATTTTTGCTTCCCTTCCCTTATGGCCATCTGTTTTGTATCTTAAATTCCATATATGAGCGAAGTCATATGATATTTGTCTTTCTCTAATTTCGCTTAGCATAATATCCTCTAGTTCCATCCATGTTGTTGCAAATGGCAAGATTTCATTCTTTTTGATTGTCAAGTAATATTCCATTGTGTATATATACCACATCATCTTTTTAAAAAATTTTAAACATTTATTCATTTTTGAGAGACAGAAACACAGAGTGAGTGGGGGAAGAGCAGAGAGAAAGGGAGACACAGAATCTGAAGCAGGCTCCAGGCTCTGAGCAGTCAGCACAGAGCCTAACGTGGGGCTAGAACTTACGGACCATGAGATCATGACCTGAGCTGAAGTCTGACGCTTTACCGACTGAACCACTCAGGCACCCCCCACAGCATCTTTATCCATTCATCTGTCGATGGACATTTGGGGTCTTTCCATACTTTGCCTATTGTTAACAGCGCTGCCATAAACATTGGGGCGCATGTGCCCCTCGAAACAGCACTCTTGTACCCCTTGGATAAATACCTAGTAGTGCAATTGCTGGGTTGTAGGGTAGTTCTATTTTTAACGTTTTGAGGAACCTCCATACTGTTTTCCAGAGCGGCTGCACCAGTTTGCATTCTCAACAGAAGTGCAAAAGAGATCCTCTTTCTCCACATCCTCACCAACTTGTTGCCTGAGTTGTTCATTTTAGCCATTTGGACAGGTATGAGGTGGTATCTCAATGTAGTTTTAATTTGTATTTCCCTGATGATGAGTGATGTTGAGCATTTTTTTTCATGTGTCTGTTAGCCGTCTGGATGTCTTCTTTAGAAAAGTGCCTATCCATGTCTTTCACCCATTTCTTCACTGGATTACTTGTTTTTTGGGTGTTGAGTTTGATAGTTCTTTGTAGATTTTGGATACTAACCCTTTATCTGATATGTCATTTGCAAATATCTTCTCCCATTCCACTGGTTGCCTTTTCATTTCACTGTGCAGAAGCTTTTTATCTTGATGAGGTGGAGGGGAGTTATTTTAAAAGACGCTTTATGGCAAATCACTTTGCAATGCAAACAAGCACTTTTTTCATTTGTATTTGTTAACCAAGATTTTATTAGTTTTTCTTAGAGGGGGTTACAGAGAAGATGTTCTGAAGGGCTGGGTAGCCCCTGGATATTTAAGTAATCTCTGGACTGCTTGCTTTCTCAACCAGAGAAAGAATCTCATTAGATTGACTATTCACTTGCCAAATATTTACTGAATGTCTAAAAGTGCTGGCCCCTGGGTCTCCGTCCTTTCAGAGCTCTCCAGTCTAATCAGGGAGAGCACGGTTGAGCAAATCCATCATTTTTACACATACAGTTGACCTTTGAATAACATGAGTTTGAATTGTACAGGTCCACTTAAATATGCAAATTTTGCATAGTCCATCCAGTATTGTAAAGTATTTTCTCTTATGTTTTTCTTACATTTCCTTTTCTCTAGCTGACTTTACTGTAAGAATACAGTACATCATACGTATAACACACAAAATATATGTTCATTGGCTGTGTTATCGTGAGACTTCTGGTCAACAGTAGACTATTAGTAGTTAAGTTTTGCAGAAGTTATATGTGAATTTTTGACTGTGCGTGGGGGGGGGGCTGGCACCTATAACCCCCAAATTATTGAACGGCCAACTGTAATGGCATGTACAAGGTGAATGCCCTCAATGTCCTCATCTCTATTTTTTTTAATGTTTATTTTTGAAACAGAGAGAGCCAGAGCATGAACGGGGTAGGGTCAGAGAGAGGGGGGAACACAGAATCCAAAGCAGGCTCCAGGCTGTGAGCTGTCAGGACAGAGCCTGATGCAGGGCTCGAAATCACGGACCGTGAGATCATGACCTGAGCCGAAGTCAGACACTCAACCGACTGGGCCACCCAGGCGCCCCAACCCTCATCTCTAAAATAGGGCCAGTGGGGCGCCTGGGTGGCGCAGTCGGTTAAGCGTCCGACTTCAGCCAGGTCACGATCTCGAGGTCTGTGAGTTCGAGCCCCGCGTCAGGCTCTGGGCTGATGGCTCGGAGTCTGGAGCCTGTTTCCGATTCTGTGTCTCCCTCTCTCTCTGCCCCTCCCCCGTTCATGCTCTGTCTCTCTCTGTCCCAAGAATAAATAAAAAAAAAAACGTTGAAAAAAAAATAAAATAGGGCCAGTAATGGGATGTACCACACAGTGCTGTGGTGAAGATTAACTAAGAAAACATGCAGGTCAACCGATTGCATTACAGAGACAGGCACGAGGGAAGTGCTTTGGTTATTTCGTAGGAGCATGCGGGAGGGTACACGAAGTGTGCCTGAAACAGGTGGACCAGGTCTGAGATGAGCAATGCGATTTTTAAGAGAGGAGTAGGTGTTCATTAAGTAGAAACATCAGGGGATGAATATTCCAGGCAAAGGGAGCTGCGTGCAAAGGCACAGAAGTACTAAGGACATAAGTTCCAGAAGATCAGAGTTGGCCCGGTAGAAGGATACAGTACATAAGGGAGAAAGGATATATGGTGGCAAACCAGAAGGGGAGCAGGCCAGGCTCCACAGAGGAGGTAACATTTCGACTGGGTTCTTGAAGGATGAGTAGGAGTTTGCCATCCAAAGGCGAGGGAAGAACAGTCTGGTGGTGGGAAGAGCATATACAAAGGCCTGAAGCTGTAAATGTGTATGAAATATTTGGGAGACAGTGTTCTGGAGCTGGAGCTCTGCATTTAGGGAGTCCTGTCTCCCATGGAGAGGTTTCAGGGGTATCTGAGCTTGTTTGGCTGACTGGTGGGGTGGGGCCCTGCATTCAATCCGCAGGAGGGATTCAGTGGGGAGCGTAAGCAGTACATGTGAACCATAAGGAAGAAGGATTAGGAGGATGGTCTCATGTCTGTCTCAGAGGCTTATACTCAGCACAGGCTCTCCCTACAGGCAGCTGAACCCTGACAAAATGGCTGCAACTGGAACTTGAAGGACTCGTTTGCACGCAAACTCCAGGAGACTCTGAGGCACAAGAAGACCCTGACTTGGTCTACATAACACAAACTCAAGGACTACGTGTTAAAGTGGTTCAGTGTAAGGTGGCAAAGTGTAACATCACGGGTGGGGAAGGAGGAGGCCACTCTCTCCGCTTGTGCACAGGATACGGTGCCACTGGGGAAGACTGAGGATTCTGGAGCACCGCCACCATTGCTGGCACCTCTAGGCCTGCAGAAGGAGCACCCACCAGTCATATCATGGTGGGCAGTGGTAGAAGCAGTGGGCAGCCACGTTCTCCAGCAGGTGCCCATCACAGAGTGGGGGTCCAAAGCAAGAAAGGAATGAAAGCGTGGGTAACATGTGGTAGCAGGACGGATCCTTGAGGCCAGAGGAGATAATCTTTGGGACTTCCTGGGAATCACCGGGAGGTGGAGACTACAGAGAAGAAAAGATCCTGCAAGAGGAGAGATATGCAAAAACCAGTAAAGATGGGCCACGTCTAGGAGACCAAATGGCTAGGACTCAGGGAAATTTGAACGTGGGTGAGGGAAAGGGAAGAGTGCCAGAGGGACCCGGCATATCGGGCTTGAATTCTATGTGGTTCCCCCACTGGAGGTGGAGTAATGTTGGGATTTTGAACCCACCATTCCGGAAGATGCTGGGTGTAAGGGTAGGGGGCAAGCTAACAGAGATGAGGGGAACTAGGTAGAGCTAATGCACAGTAAGGGGTTGGCACCCAGAAGCCAAAATTCAGTCCAGGTCGTAGGTCAAGAATTGTGGGTTTCGAGGGCTCAGCATGCGAAAATGGCTTCCCATGCACCTTACACACCAGGATAACATTCTTTCTCCCATACCCTTCAATCTTTTCCTTTCTATAGGATCTCTTCCTTTAGTATTCAGACATGGTCAAGTATCTTCCATATTTAAAACAAAAACTTTCCTTTGACCCCATATCCTTCTCCAGCTACTTCCTTCACCTTAGCTCTCCACTCTCTGTAATGAAGCTTCTCCAAAGGGTGGTTCCTCCACTCACTGCTGGCCCCTGCTCCCATCCCTCTGCCAACATCTCACCACCAATGACTTCTGTGTTGCTAGCACCAGTGCAGTCTTCTGTCCTTATATTATCTGACATTTCGGCTCTCGTGGCCTCTGTGATGGCACAAATTTAACCAGTGTTAGGGGTCTGAGGGAACTTAGTTTGGATCAACATGTACGATGAAACTCTTACCTTGCTTCCTATAAAAATGTGCCACCGAGCAGCACACCGAAATTGAGGCATTCCTGAAACCTAAGCCAATGGCCTTCTTTCCCCCAATCTCTTAAATGTCTTGGCCTAAAGTGGAAGCCAGAAATGGCCATTTTCACTGTCGTGCCCTTCTTGAATATCCATGGTCATAAATGAACGTTTGGTAATCACTTGACATGCGCTGGCTAAATTAAGTCTCACGGCACAACTGCAAGCAAAAGGCAATAGTACCACAATTATCCCCATTTTAATCGTATTTTTTAATGTTTATTTATTTTTCAGAGGGAGAGAATAAGCGTGGGCAGGGGAGGGGCAGACACAGAATCTAAAGCAGGCTCCAGGCTCCGAGCTGTCAGCACACAGCCCAACGCGGAGCTCGAACTCACGAATCATGAGATCATACCTGAGCTGAAGTTGCAGGCTTAACCGACCGAGCCACCCAGGCGCCCCATTATCCCCATTTTATAGATGGGGACACTGACACAGCTGTTAAGCACAGAGCTGGGATCAAAAACACGGGTAGGCCAACCGCAAAGTCCCCACTCTTAACGACGATGCCACAGCCTGAGAGGGGTGTCCAGCCAAGTGGGAGACAGCCGGGCCCACCCATCACCTGCTACCCAGTCCCAGGTCAGCACCGACCAGAGAGTCAATCACTCACGCAGCATTCCTGCAGATGATGTTTCAAAATTCACCTTTTTATTAATTTAAAAATCCAGAATTACAGCGACTACATAAATAAGTACCCTATTTAGGTACATGTCCCGTGAGAAGAGTAAAGGGCTAATACTGTGACGTTACTCTTACTTGTGTACACGAGTTAACTATGACATGCCTACAACTGCTAAGTGGTGTTTATGGTCTTTGTTGTTCCAAGTGTTTATGATACAAATAAATATACAAGAAGAACCACATCCATTCCTCTCCTAACTACAGGTGGCTTGGCCTCATCTCCCCACGTCCCACTGCCTACACGACACCGAACGCTGGGTTTCCACGTTGGCCGAGCACAGCTCCCCAGCTTGTGCTTCACACGGCACTTTGTAAAGGTGTGTCCCAGCACCCGGGGGCAGAAGTCTATCTAGGGAAGCTCTCTGGGTGTTCCCTTATGGTTGAGCTTTCAGAGAACACCTGGGTGGGAAGGCTTTGGGGTGAGTCATCCAGAAGGGGAAACCACCGCTTGCTTTGGGATTCAGTTACTTGTTTCCACACTATGGAAATACTGCCACCTCTGGGAAGGAGGCAGCAGCTGCTGAACACCGTTGTCCCCCTCCTCCGCAATAATGCTCTGTGGCCTTTCAGCCCCTGGATGTCCTACCACCCTCTCCCGCGGAGAATATGAAGGAAAGTTTGGTAAGAGGCTTATCCCATAAAGGCCTGGCCACGAGGCACTCCTGTGTCTCCTAATTTAGGAGAACAGCCTCCTTTACGCCAGGTTGCCATAAAGACTGGGCCCGATTGCTGTCAAATGCTGTAAGGAAACCAGTGTTCCTCTCCCCTATGGTCACGGAGTGGGAAATACAGGATTTCTGGGCCCCTAATATTTCTGAGTCTTCATTAGAGTTCATTCATGCCCCTCAGAAGGGATAAATCTAGGAGGCAGGCTTGAGATCCTTGTGGAGAATTCAGTTTTGTCACAAAGATGATTTCTAAAGCCAGGCCTCAGAATGGAGAGCTTCTACTTCTGGGATTGAGCTGCAAAGAGACAGTTTTCAGAGCAGCCTGGATTAGGATTCACGATTCAGATCTGGGCTTGGTGGATGAGAGGAGAGTGGTAGGAAGGTTTAGAACAAAGATCCTTATCAGAATTTCCATTTCCTCAAAGGAGCAGTAATTCTCCTAACTGAAGAGGCAACATTCAGAAGATGTGGGAGGACTGGGCCCCTCTGCAAAGTCAAAATCAGCTCCTGTAACTGGAGAAGGAAGAAAACTGCCCTCTTAAGGAGCTTCTAGAATTTAATCACTTAACTTCAATTTTTGGGCTACCTAACTAGGGCATCAAGGAAATTAGCGAGTGTCAAGCTATTCATCAGTGAATTCTATTGACTCGAACCCACATACGGTTGCCTTGTTGACACTGACCAACCGTTTACTTCAATAATTATTTTGTTTTACGTGGATTCGGTTTCCGAAGATTTTACCCAGTTCTCACTTTTTGATGGGGGCCCCCACAGGTTCAGGGAGAAAAGCGAAGCGGTCTCATCAGGGAAATGTTAATTATCGCTTCCAAGGGAATGCGACCATGAAATAGTGTTTTTGTTCTTCACCCTTCCATCAGAGTCGGTGACTTTAGCAGCCACACCACTGACCTAAGGGTTGAGCCTTTTGCTCACAATTCCTTCTTTACCTTCCTGAGTACCCACAACTTCAAAGCTACCTGGGAACCAGGCAAGAGAAAGGAGGGGGGGAATCTATGCTGGCTGTGCCTCAGAATGAAGACTGCAGTTTAGTCTGTGTGTGTGCATGTGTGTGTGTGTGTGTGCGCGCGTGTGTGTGTGTGTGCGTGTGTGTGTGTTTGTGTGAGGATGGGGTGTTAATTTTTTTAAAAAAACACAAGACATTCTAAAATTCAAAGAGTATGATTTCATACAAATATTTTCTCTGTACTACAGAACTCCTACTAAGCATTTCTCTCCTGTTTCTTTCACTGTAATAACTTTCTAGATAGAAACCCTAGGGTTTTGTTTACTCTTTAACCTGTAAAGAAATGTGATTCTCCCAGAAACTTAGAGCAGTGCTGTGGTGTTCTATCCCTCTTCCTCCCACAAATAATTCAAGACTCTCCCAGTCTCTTTGGAGATGTTTAAGGACTGACACATAAAGGAGCAAGTTATGCTGTGCATGGCGTGAATAATAAACTGCATTTGAGTTTGGGGTTTTAGGGCACTGTTGACTTAAGCAAAATAAGCCTGCAGTCCAGCTGCGGCTTGATTTTTCTTGCTCTATCCTATCCAATACCATCTGTCTCCTCTAACAGTGGCCCTTTTCAGACCTTTCCAGGTACAAAACCTTGACCAAATCTTCAAGCTCAGTTCTGCACACACGACTCGAACACATCTGGCTGATCTGAGCTTCTCCTTCGGTGAAGATCTTCCACTGGCCTAGAAAGCAAACACAAAGCAGCCCAGAGAGGTAAGAGGAGAGCAGAGCCAATTAGGAGTGTGACCAACCTAACCCGATCCTTACCCACTCACTCGCCGGGAGGAGCTGGAAGCCAAATGTCAGGGGGTTTCATCAAAACAGCGCCCAAAACACTTTTCTGGGGATAGATATGGAAAGTGGGCCACAGAATGTTCATTTCAACACACAGTATTTGTAAGAATCCCAAGAATAATAGGTAATTGCCTCCAAAGTCAAACCTAAGTATTATTTTTGGAATTTTTACAGTATATTTAGCATTTGTAAAATGCTCCACTATCAGGCTGTTAGCTCTTTAGGTGATTCCCTTAGGACCAGGTCAAATAAGGCACTTTGGAAAACAGTACCTGTGCGTTCCTGAGGTCCCGCTTACTTTTCAGGGGCAAGATACTGGTGTAGGTGACTCGATTATTTAGTGCTCTTTTTTCTATTCCTGCCCTTTGTTAAAAACTGCCCACCTCGGTTTTCTCCTGTGCTCACATGCTGTCTTAACACCCCCCTCTTAGGATCCCTCCCATTCTCTGTTTTCTCCTCTCCCTGTCAGCATGTCCTTACCAGCTCATCTCTTCCCCCATTCCATCATGCCAACTGAACGAACAGTCTGGAGTGCACTCCCCGTGCTGAGCACTGGAAACCACTCTAGATCACCTCTTTTTTCAACCGTCCCTTTTCTGACTGTCCTGGTCCTTGAGTGGCAAGATCTTCCTTCTCCTTAGCGTCATCTTGCCATGGCAAAGAATCTTCATGACAAACCGCCCACCCTAGATACCCACTTTGGGTCTTTTTCTCCCTGCTCTCATGGCGTTACCGCCTAGGGAACTCCTAGTCCAAGGTCAGCGAGCTCCTCTCAATCCAGAGCCAATTTTGAACCACTTTTCTTTCCCTAGCCACAGAAGAACATGACTCTCTTCATTAAGGACTCCATTTCCCTGCTCCTTTGTCTCTTGGGTTCTTCACTTTTCTCCGTTCTCTCCAACTCAGTGGGAAAGGAGAGAAGGGTCGGGCAAGGAACCACCTTGTACTGAAGCCCTGCTGTGTGCCAGGATCTGAGAGCCACATGACAGAAAGGGCCAGGCTTGTTGTTCTTTGTCCCCAGGTGACCCCGCAGGATCGTCTCATTACCCACTTCCTTCAGCTGCACACAGCTGGGGGCACACACCATCTACTTCCGTTATACACCCCCAATCCCATTATGCCTAGCATAGGGCCTTTCTCACAGTAAAAACAAAAACATGTTCTTTGAAATTCATCGGTAATTTAAAAAAATCACATCATTCATACCAGACCCTAGACTCTGCCCCCTTCATTTCCAACCCCTCCATATGAATTCTCCTACCGGGCAGTTTATGGTCTATCAGTCTCCTACAGAATACACAAGTAACCTCGTTAACCCTATTTCCAGCTGCCCACCGCGGAACTCTGCTCAGATGGCCTTTATGTATCTGAATGTAAACATGTTTCAAATGAAACACATTTTTTTTTTTTCTCCCCGGCAGTACCTGCCTGTTCTCCAGAGCCTCCCCTTGGCAAATTATCACTATTCACCCGGTCTGTAAAACTGTTACTCCTGGAGTCATTCCAAACTCATTTCTCTCTTTGTAGCCATCTTGATGATTTAAACTCAGAGGTGTCCCTCACCGTGACCTCTCCTCCCTGGTCCAATCGACTTAATACAGTATTTTAATTCAGACTACCATCAGCTACTTACCGCCGACAGTCCACTTTCCAGTCCACACAGCACGCACCTCTTTCTAAAAAACATGTGCACGCACCGTGCACTTGCTTAAAGTCCTCCCCCAGGGTTCTCTGGCCTGGCAATCAAGTCTAACTTCTCCGCATGGCATAATGGGCTCTTTGGGATATGACCTCATCAAAGTAGGTACACCATAAATCCATCCACTAGCCAAGAGACATCTTTGCAGAGCACCATTTTTGTTATCAGTAGGCCGTTTGTAAATCTGCAGCAACCACCAACGCCACTGGACTTCCATGTGAACTTCCCACCGGCTTCTTCATTTCTTGTTTGTTCCTGGCAGAGTCTCCTTTTAGGAGGCACCCTCTCCCTGAATTGATTTCCTGACCTGTTGCACAGCCACACCCTTCTCTTTCAAAACACACCTCCTCCCCGAAGCCCACCTGGCTCTTGTCTCATTGTGCCTTGCAGATTCCCCTGAGTACTCAGGTAGTTAACTCTTGAGAGCTAGGCTGATTCACAGTGAAGGCATTTTCATGTTCTGTCTGGCCCATTAGAATACCCAGTCGATACAAATTCTGGGCCTTTTATTCCTTCAGAAGTGCTCGCCACCTCCCAGCGCCTAGCAGTATCTAGTCCTTAGGCTCCATCCTGCATCAGAAAGAGGGAAAGCTGCCAATGTGCTTGAGTCCTTGAGTGCTTTTAAAGAAACATGACCCCCTGGGGGCAGTTTCAAAGAGTCAAACAGACCTTTGGTAGGACACAGGAATTGAGATGCTTTCATTTTCCATCTCCCACCCCCACCGCTGGAGGACACATCCTTCCAGAGGTCAAGTCTCCACAAGTATACCAGCCCTGGAATCCTGTGAGCTTTCTCTGACCTTGACACGCTGGGGTTAGCAGTTTTCATTAAAGATATTCAGGAAACCTTGACTCGAGGTAGCTGATGCTGAGACTACATCTGGATTTGTATTCATCGGGTCCCAGTTTTTCAGTTCACATTCAGACCCCCTGCCCCCCCACTGCCGAGTCACCCGGAGAAGAGACACAACAGCCTCGAAGGTTGACATTGAGCACTGCTAATGTTCACTGAGAACACAAGCGGACCTTGTTTGGGGCTATGCTACGTTGAAGATTGGAGGCGTTTTCCAGGGAGGAGCGAAGAAAGACAGGTACCACTTACTCAGCGTTGTCCTGGTCACCAGCTTGAAGTGATGGAGCTCCTCAAACATCCTCTTGGAGATCTTCTCAATATGGAAGTGCTGGAGGATGCCTGGAACCAAGTAAAAAGTGGGGGCAGGTGGTCAGGCCCTCCCTATCTGGAACCACCACCCCCTTTTTCTGCTTGGGCTGGGCATATCATCTCATTACAGGGGCTTAGGAGTATCGAGCTGGGCTGTGTAATGTGCTTAACCAGGAACTTGGATGGCTCAAGGGTTATAATTGACTCCATCTGTTTCTTTGGCTCACTGGCCTCCCCTTGGTTCTCCAGAGGATAGAGATATGGCAGATCGTGTTGCTGACCATGGGACCCCCTCCTAGGGAAAGCCACATGGAATCGGGCATGGGTGCTGGTGGGAGCTGTTATACCCAAAGGCAGTATTAGAAATTCTGCCCTTGCCCCACGTCCAGGTAGATTATGTCCCTGCCAAACCACTGGGCTGCCCTTCTGGCCAAGCAGTGAGAGCCAGCAGTGGGATTGAAGACAGGTTGTTTGTGTAAATGGAGAAGCCATCCCTGTTCTTGAACTCACTGAAAAGCATATTTTCCTTTGGGAAATCTTCACAGCTCCTTTGGCTTTCCCTTACAGAAAATGGGGAAAGTTAAAATAAAGGTGGGGGGGGCACAGTCTCAACTTTGCCTGAATAGTTTTTATCAGAATAACACATAAACTGCAAATGGCCTTGCAGTTACAGAGCAACATGTTACCAGCCTACTTCATCCTCAAGAGGTCTAGAGAAGACAACGTAATTGAAACCTGGGTTATCCTCTGCTCACCGAGCACAGACCGTGGCTGCCCAGCCCTGAACAAGAAGTCCTTCAGATGCTGCCCCAGCAAGCGTGGAAAAATATCCACGCGCCTCTAGGGAGTGAGCGATGCGGGGCAACCAAATATTGGGTCCACTGTTAGGGAAGCCAAAAGGACAGGGCTTAGTCCTAGGTGACCGGTTACAGAGGAGCTAGGGAGTTAGACATGGAACGTGGACATTCCTAGGTATAGAGCAAAAATGAACACAGACAAGAAATCTATGTGTGTTCTAGCATATTTTTTTAAGGGGTGGGGAGGAACTCATTCTTTCAGGCAAGAGAAGTTGTGAAAAAGGAGAGGAAGAAGCCCTAGAAATACTCGAGCCATCGTTTCTCAAAGTATGGCCCGAGTGCTGCCTGAATTAGAATCACCTGACCGTTTGTTACGTGTTGAGGTGCTACCTAAGGTCTACTGAATTCACATCTCTTGGATGGGGCCAGGGAGCTGTGTTGTAAACCGGCTCCTTTACATGGTATGTAAAGCTCCTCAGTATGATGCTGAGGCATACTAAACTTTGAGCACTCTCGAGGCTTACTTACGCAGGAGCCAGGAGAAAAAGGATGTGCGCTGTTTCCCAGCTGAAATCTTACCTCTTCACTTGGATTCCTAGAAAACGCGGCCAGCCTAGATCAACACTAGCCTTGTTATCTGTGGGATGGTCTGAAGGGCTGTAGGATCACAACGAACACGATGCGGCTGGCTATGGCAGTCGGGGTGAGTGATCAGAAAAGGAACTGGATGGACAGAATGACAGGGATTGTTCCTCTGGGCGAGACGCTTCTTGAGGGCAGGGATGAGGTTTTCAGTGCGTGTCACCCCAGAGTACATAGCGCGATTTGAGAGACGCAGCTTTGCACTGAATGGATGGATTTTCCTGTTTGTTGAGGTTCAGATGGGAAAAGAATGGGTAGGCTACAGTTTGGTAGGCTGCCGTCGTGGCTGTGCATTAGAATCACCTGTGGAGCTTTAAAAACAAACACGTGGGGCACCTGGGTGGCTCGGTCGGTTAAGCGGCCGACTTCGGCTCAGGTCATGATCTCGAGGTCCGTGAGTTCGAGCCCCGGGTCGGGCTCTGTGCTGACAGCTCAGAGCCTGGAGCCTGTTTTGGATTCTGTGTCTCCCTCTCTCTGACCCTCCCCCGTTCATGCTCTGTCTCTCCCTGTCTCAAAAATAAATAAAAAACGTTTAAAAACAAACAAACAAACACGTATGCCGAGGCCCCATCCCTGGCCGATCAATCAGCAGCCCTGGAGGGAGGCCCAGGCATTTGGTATTCACAAAAACCTCTCCCATGTGATTCTGATGTGCAGCCAGGGTTGCAAAGCACTCCTCCAGCCTTTGTTGGTACAAGAAAGACAACAAGCCCCAAGGGCCAATGCTGACTTTTTGGACCAGGTCATGGTTAAAGGTCAAAGGTCACAATCACCACCTGTCAGTCATGTGGTAGTTGCTGAGCGATCAGGAAAACTGACCCAAACGGAGGAGCTGGTTGAAGCAAAATTAAGGCGAGTCTTCCCCTCCTCGTCCCCCACCCCTTACAAAAAAAAATAACAAGGAATTAATATTGTCTTGCTCACCCTTTCGGATGGTCCAAACGTGCACCTCTACCTGAGGTGGTCTCTCGGTCTCCAGGGCTATTTTTCTGGTGGTCTCCCCATCCTCCATGAACACAGACTCATACACGGGCATGGTTTCTTCTCCACAAAAGTAGCCCTTACTGTCAAAGCTTTGGCCCGGAAGTTCTTCTGGAATTGGGAAGCAGGTATCTCATTGTTTACAGTGTCTCATGCTCATCGAAAGTGGACAATCAACGAGAACATTCTTACAGAGTTAGAAATTCCACCCCTATTCCTTTGGCTCAGTTTAAGCTGCGCTGTAACAGCCACCAAATCACAAAGGACCACATGACCTTTGATTTAAGTCTACACAACAGAATCCATAGATGTGCAGAACACTGGCCCACAAACCAAACTGGATCCACCCACCACCACAGGAGAAGTAGACCTTCGTGAGGAGGAAGAACGCGGCCAGGTACAAATCTCTTAGGCACGTCAGGGTACATAGGATTTTCCATGCTGGGTCCAGATCATGGTCTGTTTAGCACAGTGTTACCAACCGAGACCCAGGGAATGGGCTGACAGAGGGTCTTGCTTAACTTCCCTGACATCACTTTGGTATACTTAGAAAACATTTTATGACCCTCATTTATGTGCATATAGTTGCCCAAAGGATCTATCCAAATTGGCTTGACATTTCTGAATGCTCTTTGATTTGTTTGTGAGGGGAACGATAATACCGGATCAGCACCCGTGCCAAAACCTAGATGTCAGATTAGTCATATGCATGCTATGCCAAATGAACGGCTGGGAGACACAAAAAATTGGTCAAATCCCTCAACTATGGATCATTTAAAGTATAAACTAAACTGCTGGATTTCAGCTTCCAGGCATAAAGATACCAGCCCCTTCAAACTTCCCATTCCGCTCCACCCTTCTCCTCCCTCGGCCCCCTACCAAAAGAAAAAAAAAAAGTTTTTCCAAGTTGGTGATCTGTGAGTTAAGTTTTTTGCTGGCTTCATGAGCAGCACCCTCTTCAACTATGGCTTTAAAGTGTACCCTCGCATGAGGAGGAACAAAGAGAAGCCATGGACACCCTGAAAACTTTGAATATGTGCAGAAGTCATGTGTAAGACTATCTGATGAAACCACTGAGTGCTGGGTTCTTTGGATCTGTGACTCTAATTAGGGAGACTCATTGTTAGCCGATCAGATGCATCGGGACCAGAGGCTGTAGTCAAATTGCTATTGCCCATCTCGTGCTGACCTGATTCCCACCCTCCACCACCATCTCGGCAGTGTAAGGACAAAATCGAAGTCACCTCTTGGTGATTCCAGGTGGAACTACTCAATTTGTAGATCATCCTAGGATCAAGCCTCCTTTCTCCTTTGGCCCTTTTTAGTTATTTAATTGCTTGGTGGGTCAGTCCTTTGTGGTGATATGTTAGGTAATTAAGGGACGTGTGCTAGCACTTTGCCAGAGGAGTGGGTCTCTGAGTTCGCAGGGACCTCTGTGTATTTATCACCTTGAGAATGATAGCTGAGTTCAGTTGTTAATTTTTTTTTTTTTTGCACCAGCTTAATACTGGCTACAGCTGTTAACTGCCATGCGAAATCCATGATGGCTCTGTAAATACCTGTCATGTACTAAAAGTTCTCCTAGTGTCCTGAAGACTTGTCTTGCACCCCCCACCACCCCCACCGAGAGCTTAACGGACTCAGCGGAAGGGCTCTATGAACAACAAAACCCATCAGTGACTCAACCCTGGCTGGCACTTGAAAATATTAAGAGTAAACAAAGTGTGCCTTTCAAGGCACCCAGTGGGCAACAACCTCCCCGTTCCACACCCTCCACATCAAGGTGCTTTCTGATCACTCCATGCTCACCTAGTTGCGTTTCCTTCCAAGGAAGCCTGCTATGCTCACAGTCATTTCTGGTCATACCCACCTCCCTTGAGAATGCTCATATCCCGAGCTCTCCACAACTAAGAAATTGACAAAGCATTTCCTTATGGAGGTGGTAATGACTGACGAGGATGTATTAGCCCAGATAAGTTTTAAGTCTTAACAGGGGTGTTTTACACTGTATGCCGAAAGGACTGTGTAATTATAGGAATTCCAGATACCGGGGTGGTGTGGTGGGGATGGGAGCGGAGCTGAAGAACCTTCAGGAAGTGAAAGTCCTACACAATCTTGTAGGTGGCCACTAATAAGCAAGGCCAGGCCAGCCTCTACCAGAGCAAAGGCAAGAGAGGGAAGTAAAACTCACATCCTTAATTTTGGCCCTAGTTTGTGACTGGAGGAGGCTGTGATCATGTGTTCTAAGGAAACTTTTGGCTAGATCATCAGTGAATTTGATTTATCTCTTTTCTCTTCTCAACACAAATAGCTGAATTTACTGTTCTTTTCTACATTGATCTTCTTCCCTCTCCACTCTTTCTCCCTTTTTCTCTGTCATGTGTTATCTTTTGTTAAATTAATTTATTTTGAGAGACAGAGAGCACAAGTAAGGGAGGGGCAGAGAAAGGGGGGGAGAGAGACAGAGAGAGAGAGAGAGAGAGAGAGAGAATCCAAAGCAGGCTCCGCACTGTTGCACAAAGCCTGATGTGGGGCTCGAACTCATGCACCGTGAGATCATGACCTGAGCCGAAACCAAAGAGTCAGATGCTTAACTGACTGAGCCACCTGGGCGTATTCTTAATCTAAGTGTATTACAAGTGCTTTCTTTTTTTAACAGTAAGTGGGACCACAATATAAATATTGTTTTGGAGCAAAGCTTTGTACTTAACAAATATGTCACAAACATCTTTCCATGCCATTAAGTCTTGGTCTACAATGTTTTTTTTTTTTTTTAATTAGTTTTTTAGAGAGAGAGAGAGAATGTGAGAGTGGGGGAGAAGGGCAGAGGGATAGAGAATCTCAAGCAGGCTCCACACTCAGCATGGAGCGCAACGCAGGGCTTGGTCCCATGACCCTTGGATCATGACCTGAGCTGATGTCAAGAATTGGATGCTCAGGTGCCTGGGTGGCTCAGTTGGTTAAGCGTCCAACTTTGGCTCAGGTCATGATCTCACGGTTCATGGGTTTGAGCCCCACATCAGGCCCTCTGTCAGTGCAGAGCCTGCTTCGGATCCTCTGTCCCCACTTCTGTCTCTGCACCTCCCCCATGCTTGCTCGTGCTCTCTCTCATTCTCTCAAAAATAAACATTAAAAAAAATTAAGAGTCAAATGCTCAACCAGCTGAGACACCCAGGCACCTCAGTCTACAATGATTTTGAATGGCCATCTGATAAGCCATGGTACAGCTATACCATAACTTATTTAACCATTCCCATATTGGTAGATTTTCAAATTGTTTCTGATTTTTTTACTGCTGTAAACAACATTGAAGAAAAAATCCTTATTTGTGTATCTGTGTATCCCTCTTATTACTTTCTTAGGATTCCTAGGAGTGAATTACTTAGCCAAAGAGTAGGAAAGTAAAGGTTTTAATAAATACTGCCAACATGAGAAGCCAACTATTTAAAAGCCAATGCCTGTTCTACATTCACTTATTTGAATCACCTATATCTCTAAACGACTAAGCATTACAATGAAATGAGATTTGGTCTGAAGATCTGAGATTGAAATTGGAATATTATATAGCAGGGAGGATTTACCTTCCCTGGGGTAGTTTAGATCATGATTAGTTTTGTCTGAAAATGTCATGTTGCATTACTTATATGACTGTAGGTGTTCCACCCTTGACCCAAACCAAAAAACATAAAATAAAATTGTGTTGATAGAATTACTCTGAAGTGACACTAAAAAGTTTGAGGATCCGGCAAGATCACAGACTTGGAAGTCACAACAGGTTATTGTGACTTGGGTGGCCCCCCTGTCCGGATCACGCTCAGAATGTGCTGTCTCCCTATCTCTAATGAGTGCATTTTCTCAACAATTTTATTATTTTTTTAAAGATTTTCTTTTATTTATTTTACTATTTTAAAAATTATTTTTAGTTTTATGTAAATCTTAGTTAACATATGGTGTAATAATGATTTCAGAAGTAGAATTTAGTGATTCATCACTTACATATAACACCCAGTGCTCATCCCAACAGGTGTCCTCCTTAATGCCCATCACCCATCTAGCCCACCCTCATCCACCTCCCCTCCAGCAACCCTCAGTTTGTTCTCTGTATTTCAGAGTCTCTTATGGTTTGCCTCCCTGTTTTTCTCTTATTTTTTCCTTCCCTTCCCCTATATTCATCTCTTTTCTTTCTTAAATTCCACATGGGTGAAATCATAGAATGCTCATCTTTCTCTGACTTACTTCACTTAGCAGGATACTCTAGTTCCACCCGCGTTGTTGCAAAGGGCAAGAGTTCATTCTTTTTGATCACCGAGTAGTATTCCATTGTATACACATATCACATCTTCTTTATCCATTCACCAGTCAGTGGACATTTGTCTCACCAATTTTAATGCTCCAGTTCCCTACTCCAGATCAGATAGGTCCTGTCCTTCCTATCCAATCCTACCTGCTGCTTACTCTGGGAGGAAGAATTTGTTTGTGCCATAAAGAAATGCTTCTCATACTTTAACGTGCATGGGGATCAACTGGGGGGTCTTGTTAAAATACAGATTCTGATGCGGTAGGTCTGGTAGGGGACCTGAGAGTCTGCCCTTCTAACTAGTTTCTAGGTGCTTCTGGTCCACAAACCACACTTAGAGTAGGAAGGCCATAAACCACCCTGGGCCTATGGCAGGTGCTTCTCAAGCTTGTCTGCACATTAAAACCATCTGGGGATCTTTTAAAAATTCTGGCGCCCAGGTGACACCTGAAATCAATTAAATCCTAATCTCTGGGGATGGGACACAGGTATTTTTAGAAGCTTTCCCGGGGGTTCCAATGTGCAGACAAGTTTGGGAACCACTGGCTTACATGAAGATGGCTCAAAAAATATACGTGGGCTAAGTTCATGTTTGCCTGCAAATCATGATGAACTAACTGCCTAAGTTGAAGGAATAAATGTTTGAGCTCTCTGCCTACTTCTAAAGTTTTTTGGGTTTTCATCTGTGTTTACAAAAATGCCTTGCAGGTAGGCATATGAATTGATGAATTCATGTGCATGGAAGTGACTCATTCACTCCTAGAATGCTGGAGCAGGAAAGGCCCTAAGAAATCCTCTACCCTAACCCTCATTTTGCAGAGAAGGAACCTGAAGCTCAGAGAGGTGAAGTGACTTTTTCTAGGTCACACAGGAAACCAGCGGAAGAGCCAGGATTAGAATGCTTGATCACCGATCCCCTATGCTGTCAGTCCCCACACTACAGACTACATTTTAATTTAGTTCATATGTGTTAGAACCACTGTGGATTCCCTTGTTAGGAAATCAGTTAATATTATCTCCTGGCCTGGAAAAGGTAATGAGCTACACGTGACCTGAATTCCAAACCTCGGTTTTGTTATCTATTTGTGGGATTCAGAGCAAATCGCTCTATGCACTTCGGTAACGATATCATTATAAAATTGTAGTGTTGGATGGGAGCTTGGAGATGAATTCTTCCAAACTTCTCCTTGTGCAGATGAGGCTGATGAAGGCCAGAACAGGTCTGTCACCTTTCCCAGGTCACACAGCAACTTAGGTCAGGACCAGAACCCACTTTCTTTCCACTCTACCTCACGTGCCTCCCATCCTATCTCGAAAGGGTAATGGATGTGATTGTGCTTTGACGAGTGAAATAGTGACATCAATGAAAGGTGCTACTGTTCTTCTGTATGATCCTCATACTCCAATTTCTCTATAATTTAGAAAAGCCAGGCTGAAGTCTGGCACTTGAGGCTACGTGGGGCCAAAGGTGTAGTAGATATGAAAAAAAAAAAACAAAAAAAAAACAAACAAAACCCAGTCTATTTCTGAGTTACAAATTTCTTCCAAACAACCATGTTATCAGCCCTTCAAGGGAGGAGAGAATGAAGTTCATTGTTACAACTAGTATCATTACAAGGATATGGCAGGTTGATTAGGTTTCTGATGCTCAAAGAGCACTGAGAAGGACTACGTGGGGAGCTCAGTCAACGAAAGGCAGGGCTTCCAACCAACGCACCTTTTGCCTTTTTACCTGGACACACCTTGCAGCACTTTCCATCTATTTTTTGAGGATACTTGCAGGGGTACCGGTTGGGGCAGTGGATTTTCTTACACTCTTGCTTGGTGACATTGCAAGTGCACAGCACACACTCCACAATGCCAAATGCCCGGAGATTGGGGTGCCAGGACTCGCCATGGGAGTAAGTCTTTCCATTGGAAACACACACTGGAAGAGAACACAGAGCTGGAAATTAAAGGCTAGGGTGCTGAAACGGGCCCCTGTGCTCAGAACCCAAGCCCTGAACCCCTTCAGACATCAAGCATCCTTTGTCCTTTCCATGGCCGTGGACGTGTACAGAGCAGTCTCTGTCACCACAAAAATCCCCATCCTGGTTCCTATTCTACCATTAGCAACCATTCAGGTGCTTCAGCAGTGACTTCTGGATGCTCACAAGTGCCTGGCACCTTGTGAGCAGTTGATAAATATTTCTTAAAAATGGAGGAATGCACTAGTGCATGAGAGCAGGGTTCCATCTATCCTGGGTATCTCTGCGATAAGGAACCTCTAAGAGATTGTAGTGTTAATCCCTGCAGCAGTTTCATAAAAGATGTACGTGGCTCGAGTGGATATGCTTCTTGGCATGAAAATCCCCCAGAGAGCTTGGCTGCCCAGGGAGGCTCGATGAAGAAGCTACCGCTCTTCCCAAAGGGCCAATTTCTTCCAGATCCTGAAGCAAATCAAATGCTATGGACAGTCTGATCCACCAACACAGATGGGTATGGAGGTAATGGCACCTGCCTACTCTTTGGCGTGGGGAGGAAGGCGCTAAAATGAGATGAAGAGGGAAAGGATTGTGAAAGGTAGCCTTTCGTGCCTCTACACTTTGGGCAGTGTCCTCTGGCCCCTGTCTCACAGTGGCTACAGGGGTCCAGCAACAGTGGTCTCCCGTTTCCTGAGCCGGAAGTGAAGTCACTGGCTCCACGTTTTGTGAGGGGCCTTGCAGGAGCAAGCATCTGAAGAGCTGCAGGCTCGGGGAGGGGGGAGTTGTGGGGGTGGCTATGAAGGGAAGGGGCGACGGGAACATCCTCCAATGCAGACCAACCAAAACATGCCCAGCTCCTCCCGTAAGGCATAGAGCCGAACTCCAGGATTAAGAACTATACAGGGCTGGGAGCGGGGAGGGCGGAGAATAGGCTCTCTCCCTTTCTGAAAGTGCCGAGACATTCTGGAGATTTTAAAGCCATGACTGGGACTGGGTGTGTTTCTCATTATTCCCATCACCTCATCATACCCAGGGAGACCTGTCGGCATCCCAATCAACAACATCTCTAGGGTGGGTTGTATCACTTAAGGCGGGGCTAGGGTGGGAGAAGTAGCCCCACTTGGGGCGTTTCTAGGAATTGGCTGATTTGGCCGCAAGACAATGGCCTCAGAAGGATGAATCATTGGGCTATTTCTTTCTCCTCAAGTCCACTGGGTCACATTAGGAAATATGGATGATGTTGGCTGCCTTTTCCTGTCCTTTGCAAAAACTGCTAGAGTACTGGGCACTCTAGCAGGGTCCATCCGTGCAAAGATTTCCAAGAACACAGGCACCCAAACCAGAGAAGCTCCCCACCTTCCGGAGAGATGGAACAGGGACTTGACATGTGGACTGTGAGGCTCAGGACTGTGGACAGAATCCCAGGACAAGGTATGCCAGATGTGTCATTCTGTCTCCTGCCCTCATCTCTCCTGTCATCTCCAGAGACCATGACACTGCCTTCTAGACAATGTGGTCAAGTGGGTACATTGTCTGCTTCATGCCAATGGATGCTGGACTCAAGTTCAAAATGGCGGAGTCCTATCGCTTCTCTTCTTTGACTCAAGCAGAGGACTAAGCACACGTGTCTCAGAGGAGCATGCTGTTAGCAGGAACACTAAGGAGAAGGGCGGGCAGGACCCCCGTGCTATATAGCTAGGTTCCCTTTCCCCTAAGTATTGGGACTAAGAGGACAATCTAGACCGGGTGAGAGTCTACATTCTGAAATGTAGTAACAGGAGATCAACCCTCTAGAGGGAAACACAGCCTTCTCCCCACTAACAAACTCTCAAGATGATTTTGAATCATCCAGCTGGGCGTTGTGGGTTGGGGGTGGGGGCAAGTGATTCTCCAGTGAACTATAATAGAAAGGTCAGGAAAGAACTGCTACATCCAAATCAATGGGAGCAATGAAAAAATGTAAACCAGCTGAGCCTTTTGTAGGACACAGAGAAAATCAAGGGATGAGCCTCTGCCCTGAAATGAAGAGGCCTGTGGAAATTATGGGATTTAAGATTTTCAAAGTCCATTTCCCCACAGGATTTTTTTTAGGCTTTGAAATACTCCTCCTCATTTCATAAATTCATATGAGGATGCCTTGGACTTCAAAAATAATACGCTTCAAATCAAACCCAGATCAATAGTAAATATTTCCAATTCTTCTGATATATCACCATTTTTTTTATCAAGACTTTTATTTTGCATGTTCCTCTTTTAAGCCTGTTAGTTTCAAAAGCGATTCAACGTTTTTTATCTGTAATCTGAAATTTACATCTAACTAGTAACAGCTGTGATCAACTCGCTTTGGTTTGACCAGCTTTGTTGAGATTTATAGTAGGAGTTCTTTGTAACGGATTGTTTTTCACCCGTGTTATTCAATCATTTGGTTTAATAATTTATTACTTTTAACCCATTCAGAGAACTGGCTTTGATTTGTTTTTCCTTTAAAGGAAACAAAACATGTTTGTGGTTTCGTAAAAAGGAACCAGCTGAGCTCTTGCTCTGAAGAGCTGGTTGACACGATGCCTAAAAAAAGTAAGAAGCAGTCAATTGTTTGATTGAATTTCTCCCCCCCCAACCCCCACTACTGGGGTGGGGGTGGAGGCCAGGGAACTCTGAGCAGGAAGGACCTGGCCACGGACGTGTGTGGGTGCCTGCTGTAGCCAGCTGGTCGGCTGAGTGGGCTGCATATCTGTGTTAACCTGATCAGTCCTCCTGGTGCTCAGCCAGGAGGTTTCTGGATTTCTTACTGGATTACTCATTTCCAATGACAATCTCCTCATATGAATTAGAATCTCTGAGCGTGGGGCCCGGAATATGTACCTTTAGCAAGAGGCCCGGGGAGAGCCTTGGGTGCACTGCAGTGTGAGAACTGCTACTTCGAACGTATGGGGCTAAGAGCTTCATTCGGCACTGAGTCCCTGTGAATATTGGGTGCCCAAGTGACAGCACACAAGTTCTCTTCTGTTAAGGATCCAAGGAACGTTCCCAAATGACCTGCAACCCCCCGGGGCAACAGAGAAAATGCCGGAGGCTGCATTAAGCTCATGGCTTTCTTTTGTCCTAAGTAAGGGCAGGTATACCTGAAATCTAAACTAAGCTCTCTGGGCTGCCTTTAGGGAAGTCCTAACAGTCGGCTGGAGTCTCTTGTCCACACACACGCTTTGAGGCCTGATGGGAAGTCATCCTCATGTGAATGTGTGATATGCATGGGAGACAGGGCCCTTCCCAGGCCCAGCCATCCAAAGAAGGGGACTGTGGACATGGCCCAAAACGAGAGTGTCCCTTACCTTGTCCGTGCTTGTGTTTGTTGTTGATGACAATTTGCACAATGGTGCCCGATGCTTGCTGGGAATCCATGAGAGCTCCTCGGTGGCTTCTGGCCCCGGGAAAGCGGGGCAGACCTCCAGCCTGTCGGCTTGGTGGGGGGTCATAGTGAGATCGGTGGTAAGAATGTCTCTGTAAAGTGACAAGGACAAACTCAGTCCCCCAGATCCACCAGCGAGAAGGCCCAAGTGGACTTAAACACACTTAGAAGCCATGTGATGACCTCAAGCGATGAGCTTGGATCTTAAATTAACCACATGTCCGCCTACACCAGTGTAGACATACGGTTGCACCTGAAGCAAGAGTAGCCTTGACAACATGCTGAGATTTTTCTCTCTGCTTGCAGAAGACTGGACTAGTTTCACCTGAGGGAGCAAACAGCCCAAAAGGGTAAACAAAACGTCCTTAGCTGCTCCCAAGGAGCCATTTGCAACTCTCCAGGAGCCTTAACCTTACAAGTTAAGGGAGTGGCCTGCAGCCGGAGCCTGAAGGGGACAAAGTGGGAAATGGTGTACAAATTAAGAAGACAAAGAGAACTTTCCAGTCATGCGGAATGTGTGACCTAGGTGGGCCATGAAGGGTGGAGAGGCTTTTCACAGGCAGAGTTGGTGAGGAATATTCCAGGTAGTGATTTCCAAGTTGAGAACGTGTAGCAGAGAACATAGAGTCCAAAAACGGGAACCGCTAAAGGATTACATTCCAAATTTGGGTTGCAGCCAGATCATGGAGGACTTTAAATGACAGGCTGAGGGGTGAGGACTTTATTTGGTAGGCAACAGAGGTGAGGGTGTGGAAGCCTTCAATGGATTTTTTTTTTTTTTGAAGCAGGGAAATAATCAGAATCAGAACTGTGTCTCCAAGCACTGATACCTGATTATATATACGGTGCGCTGGATGGAATGAAGAGACGGGATAGGCCAGATGAGAGGCATGGAGACTCAAAATGCAGCCAATGGCATGAGGTCACAGAGCAGGGTACAGACACCCTAGACATTGCATAAAAGAACTGACCGTGTAGGACAGTACCAGAATGTCAGCCAGAGGGGAGGACTTTGTTTTGCTCACTGCTATGCCTCCAGTGCCCCAAAGAGCATCCAGGGTCTAGAAGGTGCTCATTAGACACTTGAAGGAACAAATGAATGAATGAATGAAAGAAGAGTCTTGTACTACAAATAATAAAATCATTCCTCTGTCAGCAAGGCTTCGACACGTGATGTGCCCACTATTCTCCCAGGAGCTGAGGGAGAGTGAAGGCAGAGGAGGATGGAATGAATGAAGGCTAGAACCTAAGGCAAAAAGCCAAATAACATTGTGTTTTAGGGGCAACTGTTTGGGGTAAAGGAGGGGAGACCCGTGAGTAATTTCACAGGCAATTAAAAAGGAAGATCCTTATGTTCAGTGTTAGATATAGCAGGGGATCTTGGGAAGGTAGTTATGGGATCCCCTAACCCCAGCATCCCATAAAACATTTATTACAGTTATGGTCCATAGATACACATGTTGCAAATTTAGCTTTGAGAATTAGTATTAACTCTCTTGTGGGGGGAGGCACCGGTGGGAGAAGGGGAGAGAGAATAGGAGTCAGAGTAAGAGAAAGAGAACATGATTCCCTAAATCTAAGAAGCGTCCACGCTGGTGCATTGCTATAAAAACTCACGCAAGTAAGAATTTGCATCAACTTATTATCATGTACACAGATGGGATTTTCAGCGCAAATATTTTTCGTTCCCACAATGGCTCAGATGTCTTTTTCACTCACATTCCACAAAGACCATTACAGAGCATTCTGTCCTTTCTGGAGTTTGGCAAAGTTTTGCCAAAGGAACACAGAGAGGACAGTCTGGCTGGTGGGTGCCCTGATGCTAAAAGGAGGGAGTCCCACAGAGCTAGAATTGGAGAGAGGAGGTCGCTAACCCAGGATGAGTTGCAAGTACAAGAATTTCTGTGATTCATCGGGGCGCCTGGGTGGCGCAGTCGGTTAAGCGTCCGACTTCAGCCAGGTCACGATCTTGCGGTCCGTGAGTTCGAGCCCCGCGTCAGGCTCTGGGCTGATGGCTCGGAGCCTGGAGCCTGTTTCCCATTCTGTGTCTCCCTCTCTCTCTGCCCCTCCCCCGTTCATGCTCTGTCTCTCTCTGTCCCAAAAAATAAATAAAAAACATTGAAAAAAAAAAATTTAAAAAAAAAAAATAAATAAAAAAAAAAAAAAGAATTTCTGTGATTCATGAGGGTGAGAACAAAATGAAATGCTGGCCTTGGGTGCCAGGGACTCAGACCCTGGACATACAGCAAGAGACAAAAACATTCTACACCGACCAAACAGACTCAAGGATTTTGATCAGCCCCCCAGAACCTTGCCTTGTTAAAGTCTTGCGTGTTTCAGAGAAACTGAGGCTAGACAGGAGAGGGGTTTTATTTAGGGTGACCATGAAGTTGCAGTTTTTGGAGATGGCAGGAGAGGAGGAGAGAGGAGGATGAACAGGAGGAGGAAGAAAGGAAGGAGAAAGTGGGAGAAGGAACGTGTGGTCAAGCCCAGTGGTCTGCAAACGTTTGGCTGAAAGCTGCTCTGAAGAAAATATCCAAGTCTGCTCAGATAGCAAAGTTGGCGACAGTGGTCACAACCTGGGGGTGGAGGATGGTGAAGTGTGATTTTGATTTGAGGGTCATGGCTCTTTTATAGAGGTTGTTCCCCTAAACAGGCAAACGAGGGGCGCCTGGGTGGCTCAGTCAGTTGAGCGACTTTGGCTCAGGTCATGATCTCAGGGTTCGTGAGTTCGAATCCCGTGTCAGGCTCTGTGCTGACAGCTCAGAGCCTGGAACCTGCTTCCGATTCCGTGTCTCCCTCTCTCTCTCTCTCTCTGCCCCTATCCTGCTCGTACTGTCTCTCTCTCTCTCTCTCTCTCTCTCTCTCAAAAATAAATAAACACTAAAAAAAAATAAACAAGCAAATGAAAGAGGCTTACTGGGGACCATTCTGATCTTGTAACTTATAGCAAGACAGGAAAAGGCATTAACACCTTGGAGTCGTAAATGAAATTGGAGTTTATCTTAAAAACAAGCTGTGAATAGCCTGTTCAAGAGAAGAGGTCAAGACTTGTTAGGTAGAAATGGCCATATAGCTATACTTTGTTTTATTCTGCTCAATATTTTCGTATTATTTTATTTCCTGACTCAAAGTGCCGATAACTAAGGCTTTTGAAGTGGTTCCCACACAGTTCTTTTCTGATGGTGGAAAATCTCCATTATTGTCGAAAGTTCCCCAGGAATCTCTTCCTTACTTGTTCTAAGGTCTAATATGGGTTTTACTGGCAGAGACGGGAAAACAGGACAGTTCCGAGAGAGCCCTCCAAGTGCCTTCATGGCTGTGAGTCTAAAGTTATCATAAAATATAGTTTAACTTAAAGACTGTCTTCAGAATGTGTCATAATCCACACAACCTTGAGTGCCTGTATCTTCATCACTGGAACCCTGGGACCATCCCTGTCTGGGAGACACTTGGGCCAGTTTCCTTTCCCACCCACCATTCTGACAATAGGAATGAGACGTGGATTTTTATCTGTTGCCTATTGTTTCTATCTCTAAATCTTTCACTTTTCGAGTGGTAAGTCTCTGAGTAATCTATCAGGGGCAAAATCAAGACGTTGGCTGTTGTCCAAAACAAAATTGTGCTTGCTTTCATGTTTTGGCTTTCCACCCTGTGTCTACTTCTCCCTCCCTATAACACACGCGCGCACACACACACACACACACACACACACACACACACACCGCTACGGTACTAGGACCAGTGCATGTGAAATTATGATCTGGAAACCGAACCGAAACCATTTCAGATTTTGACAAAGGAGCTGCAATTGAGGCACTGGTTCCTCCTGTGCACTTCGTAAAACTTGGGAAACTGATGGATTGCAACCCATGTGGCAAAATGAAGCAAACCTCTGTGTTTCTATCTAACTGACGTTTGGATGGTTCCCTGTGAATAGGGACGGTCCATTAAAGTGACAGTCTGCTGAACTGGCAACGTCCTGTGAGGCCTGCCTTTTGTGATCCCATAGAGAAAGCTGAGCCTGCACAGGATATTCAGAAGGCGTTCTCCTACCTTCTGATTTTTGGCTGCTCGAGGGCCAGCAACAAGTGTGAAGCATCTTTGACGTGGGACAAATGCCTGTGCGTTCACGTTCATGAAAAGCCCCGCCCACACATTTCACCCCACCTTCTACACCCATTCACTCAACACGGATTTATTGGGTGCCTACTATGTGCCAGGTACATATTCTTCTATTACTACAGATGCTATTTATTACTGCAAATCCTATCCCACAATATCTACCCCTTTTAGAACAAAGGAAAATATTTATTTATAATAAAGTGGAACCATCTGGACATTTTGGTCTACTAGGCCCAAATGTTTATTTCTAAAGATAGGTCTTGAACTCCTTTGAAAATCAATAACAATTTCAAGGCCCTGCATTCTGTACCTGACCTCTTTTGCTACAGGAAGTACAGGATCAAGTTCAGCCCTATCACCAGCAGTTTAGGAAAAAGGACAAGAGGGAAAGGCCAGGGCAGAGTTGGAGGCAGCATAAAATATGAGGGCGAGAAGAAGGGCTAATTAATGGCATTCCCAGCAGGATCACCGAGCTGGCCACAGACGCTTAGCTTTGGGGACCAAGGCACCCAGTTTAAGGTATCTCAGGGCCAAATTTGGTTAGAATACCATCTGGTTGACAGCCACAGATTTAGTCATTCTCAACTTTCTACCACAATAAAAAAAAATGAGCCCTGAGACAAAGAGGAAATTCACAACACAAAAAATGGAGACTGGTATCATCTCCTGTCCAGATCTGGGAGGAATCTGATTTACTATAAAGCAGATAGAGCTAGATGGAGAAAATCTTTTTTTTCTTTCTTTCTTTTTTTTAAAGTTGGTATTTAAACTCCAGTCAGTGAGCATACAGTGTAAGATTAGTTTCAGGTGCACAATCTAGTGATCGAACACTTCCATACACCATTCTGTGCTCATCCCAAGTGCCCTCCTTAATCCCCATCCATCTATTTCACTTACCTTCGGGCTCCATATTAACCCGGGAACTGGGAGGCCCATTCTCTCTCACAGGAGTGTCGCTTTCTTTGAGACATCCGGTATTCTCTGCCCCACCCACAATCCTTCTACACTCATTCAGAAACAGCAACGTCTAGAAAATAATACGACTACAGAATAAAGCCAACGGCGATCACTTCAACTCATTGCTGAGGGTGTTGGCCAGCTGGATGTAGGCAAGTCGAGAGTGGTGCGTGTGATGACCAGGAAACATGGCCTCAGCAACACTGAGATGTTTATAGTGGCCATTTTATTATGTCCCAACCAACACCTTCCTTACACCCTCCGGATGTATCCTAGGGCTTGCCCTGTAATTCCCTAGACTCTTGTCTTCTATAAAACGCTGGTTGAGAAATAATTCCACGGGTTTAAAAAAATCATTTAAATGTTTTATCCTGCAGGGGCGCCTGGGTGGCTCAGTCGGTTAGGCGTCCGACTCTTGATTTTGGCTCGGGTCACGATCTCACGGTTCATGAGTTTGAGTCCTGCGTTGGGCTCTGAGCTGGCGGTGCAGGGCCTGCCTGGGATTCTCTCTCTCCCTCTCTCTCTGCCCTTCCCCCACTTGCACCCTCTCTCTCTCTCTCTCTCTCTCTCTCTCTCAATAAACAAATAAATACATAAACATTCAAAAAATAAATGTTATATATTGCAAAGCAAATCGATGCTCATTGAAAAACAGCCAGTGATACAGAAAAGATAAAGTGAAAAATCCAACGCTCCCTGTCCTCCTGCCAACTTCCACCCCTCTGGGATTCCCACTCTTGACGTTTTGGTTTAGGACCTCCCAGACCTTTTCATGTGTATGTACACATGCACACACTCAATGTTTACATAAGGAGATGCTAGTGTAAGTTGTGTCCTGTACCTTGCTTTGTTTACATAATATATGTTGGGGATCTCTCCACCTTGGTCCATTTCGATGCCTTGCACTCTTTTTAACAACAGCACCATGTGCCATAGATGGGGTGTGTTTAACCAAGCCCTTATTGCTCATGGTTAGGTTGCTGCCCCGTTGATTTTGCTCTTATGAAAATAATACTGCACTGAATGCCCCGTGCACTTTTTCTGTACGGGTTCGATGAATGCCCATTTATGTGCCATGAATGCCTTTGTACATTTTGTGTGCTTTTATAAGTCCTTCAACAGGATAGATTCCTTGAACTGGAACATCTTTCCAGATTTTAAGAATTTTGAGGTATTTACGCTGTACTTGACCATATGTTTTTTTTTTTAATTTGATGTTTTACTTATTTTTGAGAGAGAGAGAGAGAGAGAGAGAGAGAGAATACGAGTAGGGGAGGGGCGGAGAGAAAGGGAAACACATAATCCAAAGCAGGCTCCAGGCTCTGAGCTGTCAGCACAGAGCCCGACGCGGGGCTTGAACTCAAGAGCTAAGAGATCATAACTTGAGCTGAAGTTGGATGCTCAGCCGACGGAGCCACCCAGGAACCCTGGCCCCCCTGGCCATATGTTTTTTAGAGAGGGATTGCATTTTGTTAATTACTTCAAAATACAAAGGGAGAAGAGATACTGTTGCTATACATAAAGAGGCTTTTTATGAGGTTAGCACTAAGCATGGGAATGAGATATTGTAGGGTGGGGAAGGAATATCCAGCCTGCTACCTTTGCTCTCCTTCAGCTGTAAACCTAAGGCTTCAGAGAGGGTTTGTGGAGACGCGTCCACAGTACCCCTGTCAAAAGGATGGGAGGACCTACCTTACAATTCCACAGAAGGTTCTCACTATTGAGGACAGAGGTAGTGACCTGCCTTCTTTCCAGAAGGCAGAGATTTGCCAAGCCATCCTGAAAGTCTACCAGCTTCTGATCTAGGTAAGGGTACCTACGGGCGGGGGCTATGATTTCTTTATGCACATGTCCTGGCCCCGGCTACCAATCCTGCAGTGTACTTAAATGGTAATAGGTTGGTGATAATGCCAATTAATTTTCTGAGGAAAGGAAAGAGAAATGGTGTTAGAAATGGGCCCTTTTATGGAGTTGCTGGGATAACAGCCATGGAGAGAGGAAAGTTTGGCTTGGTGCTGTGGAGTGTTGAATTATTTGAGCTATTCACACTTACTGCTTCTCTGTTGGCAGGTTGCCGGAAGATATCACCATCAGAATGTTCCCACGACAATTCTCCATCCCCTGTTTATTACAAAATAAGAAAAGAATCATACAAACATAGAAGGGAAAACCATCACCCTTGTGACCTAGCAACATTTTTGGTTCTATGATCCCAAATTTCTCCAGACAGCTTGACCGTTGTTAAGATGGCTGTCCTTCAAAAAGTGAGCCCGGAAGATTTCTCTCTGGGTGTGCCTCAGTTTTCAAAGCAGCTCTGAAGAAAGCTGCCACCTTCTAAAAGATTCCACCCATCACCATTGTATAAGATTTGGGAAACAGAAGGGAAAAAATCACTTTCCGCTGTGATACAGCCATCAGCTTCCCTTTTGATTATTTTCTTTCCGTGGCAGTTAACTTTTTTGCAGGTCATGTGTAATCTGTGTTTAAACTACCCTTAAAAATGAGAGTTTTGAGGATGTGGTCTGTCATAATTGGTTAAATTTTCCATTGTGTCTCTGAGTAAGTATGACCTGGTCCGAAAGTTAAGGTAAAGCTTGCGGTGGTTGGAGTGTTTACATAACCAGTATCCAAGATGTACTCCTCTACCGTTGCCTAAGATACCTTCCTCTAGGTCTCTGTGTCCACTCTTTGAATAGTGAACCCTTATCACTGCCATCTTCCAGAGTAACTGCTTTTGGGAGGAAGATCTTACTTTTAGCCTTGAGAACAACAAACACAGCACAAGATGGTGATATTCCTCAGCCAAAGAAAGATCACGAACAACAGGACAATTTCCAAGGATATTCCCTTGTGTTATCTATGACCAAACAAGCCAATGGGAAGAGCTTGGTCTGACTATTAGCATCAGATCAACCATATATTTCATGGGATAATAAGAAATAACCCAAAGTATCAGCATTAAGAATTTTCTATTTTAATTTATCCCCCAAGCTTTCAAAACCCATGGCTACATAGTAACATGTTACTAGTTCAAGGATGTGATAGTACTGTGAGGGAAAATTGGCTGTTAGGACTTGAAAAAGACTTCGAAATTCCTTTGATAGCAATATTATCATCAGGTAGTGACATATAACAAAATTATGGCTTTAGTCCCTTCATGATTTAAAGATCATCTTATGGAAAAAAATTATGACTTGTCAAGATTTAACTCTGGTTACTAGATTAATCATAGTGTAACTTTATCATTCTGTGATCAAAACCCTCAATGTGTTCCCATCCGAGACTGGATATGATTAGCGTCCCCCCCCCCCCATCTTTATGAGTACCTGCCTCTTCCCGAACTGTTTCAGCTACTCTACTATGAGAACCCTTTGACCCCTTTGCTCTTTATGGAAAATGTGGCTCCTATTCTTGCTTCCATGCATTCGCTCATGTTATTCTTCTGAAATTATCTTCCCATCTCCCACACCCATACCTCCCGTACAGCTATGCAAACAATTTAAGTTCTGCCTCCTGTACAACATCTTCCTCAAGCGCTCTTACATATTTCTGGTTGCCTAAAGGACTTAGCATCCCGTAGTCTTAGTTTTTTTTGTCCACCTGCTCCATTTCACAGATGGAGAAAGGCTCAGAGAGGGCAAGCAGCCATTCACAGTCACATAATGAATTGATGAGCATTAACACCCCAAACCCCAGATTTCCTGGCTTCCAAATAAGCGCATCCATTCTGTAAGGGCAGGATTTTTTATTCGTGTTATCCATGGCTGTATCACCATCATCTATAACAGTGCCTGACACATAGTAGTCACTCAATAAAATACTTACCAAATGATGGAATTGAGAGGCCTTCTCTAACGACATATTGAAAATTTCAACGCTCCTCTGATAGTTCTTATCTGCCATCTTGGCCTTTTCTTTTTAGCACTTAACACTATCTTACGGTTTATACAGTCTGTTTGTTTAATTTTCTGCTCTCTCCACTAGAATTCTCCTATGAGAACAAGGATTTTTGTCTATCGTGTTCACTGATATAACCCCAGCACCTAGAACAGCACTGGGCACATGGTACTCATTCAATATTTCTTGAATGAATGAACATTAAAACAATGTACAGTATCCTCTGTTGTAAAATATTTTCTGAGTCTTCCTTGTCCCTCTCAAGAGACCATAAATCCCTTGAAACTAGGGACCATGTCTTAGACATTCCCCTGTGTTGCCTAGATCACTGGTTTTCAAAGTGTGGTCTCTGGAGCAGCAGCAGCATCATTACCTGGGAACTTGTCAGAAATGCAAAATGTGGGACCCCATCCCAGACCTACTAAGCCACTCTGGGGTGGGAGGGCAATGATATCGGTTTTGACAAGCCCTCCCGGGGATTCGGATGTGTGCAAGAATTTGAAAATATTTGTCCTGGAGCACTTAGCATGTTCCTGGGTACACATCAGGTGCTCAGTGTATGTACTGAATTGAACTGCAATCAAAAATACAGAATTAAGTAGTTGGCCAATAGTAAATTCGCTTCTTCCTGGTTATTCCAAGTCTGAGTAAAGATGGCAGACAAAGACTGCATCTAGACTATGTGGAAACCCTGACTGACCCTGAAAGAGTGAAGATGATTTCACCTTTGTTTACATCTAGAAAGTAATGCCCCAAAGTCAGTTAATATGTATTGGATGCTTCTTGGGTGGAAAGCCTGATACTAAGGAAGAAGGTGGAGAGAAATCAGGCTGGGCCCTTGCCCTCAAGATCTTTACAACATGTTTGGAGGTGACAGGAAGTCAGCACAGGAAACAGCCTAACACACGCGCACACACACACACGCACAGAGTAACAACTGGAAATACAAATGAACCTATGTGCTTGGGAGATACTGAATAGGTGAGTGATCAGTAAGATAGAATTGTGTAAAACTTCCCAAAAGGATTAGTCATGTTTTTAGAAGTAGATGCTACAGGGCAAAAAAACATGGTGACGTGGACAGCGGGTGGCTCAACTGAAAGGAATGGCATTTGCAAAGGGGCAGAGCTTTGGAAACAGTAAGTAACATACTGGAGACAGCCAGCAAGGTGTGGCTTGAGTAAAAAGTTCCGATGTGAAACAAGAGAAATGAGGATGGTGGGGAGAAAGAAAGGAAGAAGGAAGTGGAGGGGGGTAGTGGGTGAAGAGAAGAGGGCAGGAAAGAAACAGGGGGGGAGGGAGACTGGTTGTTGAGGTATATAAGGCTGGTAAATAATTGCTTTGTAGGCTTCAGAAAGAGGTCGAAGACTTCACATTTTAGCCTGTTACCAATTTTTATGTAGAGGTTCCTGCAGTAAAAATGGTATTTGTGGAAGCTTCTCCTGACAATCGAGTGTCACCTAGTTGGGGAGCAACTGGAATCTGAGAAACCAACCAAGAGGCTGTTCTACTAATATGTGACGGGCCCTGAGAATCTATAAAATAACGGAGAAGGGGCAAATAAGACTACTTCAGATAAAAAGGAAATGTTAAGATCCCAATGGGAGATTTGGTAATGGAAGAGGTTGGCAAAGGAGAAAACAACATAAAATGCCACTAGGGTTGCAAATCTGGGCAGCTGGGAAATGACACTGCCTTTGACAGAGACTGAGTGAGGATGAACTTCAATTTACTTGTTCCGCTTCTGCTGGCAGTGGTGGGTCCAAGCAATGTCCTTGATGAAACCAGATGAAAATATGGGACCAGAGAGAAGACTGGAAACCAGAAGAGATTCCCCAGCAAACAGCTGAACAAAATGTAAAAGTTATAGGATGTATTTTCAAGCCTAATCTAAGGACCCCAAAGAGAATAAATGAGAAAAGAAAAAAGGATAGATTTGCTCTCTGCATCAAATGGCGTTTGTAAACGTAGATTTAATGATTGGTATTGACACGGAACATATACTTAGCATGACCTTCTGAGAAGTTCAATTTATCGCATCTATACCCTAGAGTGTTCAAAGGGCTTTTAGATAGTGTCTTGAAATACTTAGAGTCCAGTCAGAATCTTGAAGCATATAGTCCCTGTTAAGTGAGCGGAGAAACAAGCCAGGATCAAGCATGGAGGCTTGATGTAGAGGTTCCTACAAGCACGGAGCTTTAGCATGAACTTGTGTAACACCCTGTAACACAAGTTCAAGAAGAAAGTGTCGCAACACCTAAGCATTTAATGGCAAACAGGCATGTGTGCCTAAATCTGAATTATTTCACTTCACAAAAAACTACTGGAGCCATTACTTCTGTACACACACACACACACACACACACACACACACACACATCCTCAAGTATGAATGACTACCAGTTTTATGGCTTTGAGCTTTCAAAGTCATCCAAATGGTATTCTCTAAGCTGGAATGTTCTGTAAGTAAGAAGTTATTCCATATAATTTGGACCATAGATAAATTGGAAGAATCTTCTTAGATGTTCCATTTAGTACACCTTTAAGTGATTCTCTAGACCTGGGCAAAGTCTGTCCAGATAGCTGATAACAGGCATGTTCATTTACCATCTCAGAAATACCTAAGAGACAAAATACATACAAGAAAAAAAGGAAGCTGCACTACCCTAAAACCTGTTCCTTTGTTTTTGTTTTTTGTTTTTTTTTTTTTTTTTCTGATTCACCGGGCAAATTATCTTCCCTAAGAGGGAGATGCTTTTTTCCATCAAGGCTTTATTTTTAAAAAAAAGCACCAAAAAACCCCCCAAAACAGTGATTCTAATGGAGACAGATGGATTCTAGTTAATTCCGAGAAGCAACAAGATGTAATTTTAACCAATTTTTAAAACCAAAATGAAAAACAACTCTAGTGTACCGTATGTCAAACAATATTCGTTTAACCTTAAAAGCCACATGTGTTGTTTATTCAAACCTCAATTATATTCTGAGTGGTACCCTATGGAGCTCAAATGGCTTTCTGATAATTGGAGAAATGGAGAACAAGCATTTGAAAAATGGTCAAGAGCTAAGCTAAAATTCAGACTGTTTATAACTCCCACTGCTTCCATTAAACTCCAGTTGGCTTGAGTAGGGTCACAGAAGTAAACCGTGTCCTCTTAGAAGGACTAAGTGTACAGCAAGATTATTAGATGTCCATGAAGATAAGCCTCAGAAAGCAAAACTACGCCAGCATGTGGCCACTTCTGAACCACACACAACATCATAAACCGCATGCTTATAGGCCCCGATTTGTCTGGGACAACCCAGTTTCATGCCTCTTTTTCTGCCAGGCAAAAGTAGTAAGACTACACTCTCACTTTCAGAAGTGTCTTGATTTGGATGCTAGGTTACAAAGTTGCTCTAATCGTAAGGCGCACAGAAATGAAATGGATCTCTGAGATGGAGGGATGGGAGTGATCACTGTGACCAGGGAAAGCGATCTCAGCACTTTCAGAGGAACACGTCCTAATCAGCGGAATCAGGGCACACAGTTCAAGGGCTTTTGAGGGACAGCGAGAGGGCAGAGAGGAAGACACTGATCGCGAAATCTCCACCTACTATGTGCCACGTTCTGGGATGGGCCACTTTATAGCCAGTAGACAATACCCAAGCTGCAGATGAAAGACAGAGTGGAAACAGCTGACTTGGGGGCCTCTGCCAAACATCCAATTCAACAAATTCTGTTGAGAGGGAGCAAGCGGGCTGAAATTTGAGCGCAGCTTTAAAGAACTGGGGTATAAGGATTCTCCGCTGGTAGACGTTTGAGCTAACAAGAATGATATACAGTACTTCCTGGAGTCCTCTAGTGTCTTGTGGATAGTCAGGTTTTCTAGAAAATACTTCACTGTCAAATAAAGCACTTCATTGTTTGGGCTGTCCGTCGATACAAGCTCTTAGCATTTTAAAGAAAGTATCTGCTTGAGAAATGTTAAGACACAGACAAGGGGGACCTCCTGCCAGGAGTAGCCAGCCAAATCTGAAGAGGAATACAAAAGCATTTATCCAGAAAACTCAGAAATACAATTTAAAAAAAAAAAAAAAAAGACCATTATGAGAGTTGCATGTGCTTGCAAGAGGAAATCATGGGAGAGAGAAAAGAGAAGCTATTAGCGAGATGGTAAACAGAGCCCACACTCTGCTCTCCAATGGTGCTGTGGATAAATAATTCAAGTTTATTATAATAGGGGTCTCTGAGGGGCCTCTGGGTGGCTCAGTGGCCACCCAGACTGACTTTGGCTCAGGTCATGATCTCGTGGTTCATGGGTTCCTGCCCTACATTGGGCTCTGGGCTGACAGCTCAGAGCCTGGAGCCTGCTTCGGATTCTGTGTCTCCCTCTTGCTCTGCCCCTCCCCTATTCGTACTCTCTCTCTCTCAAAAATAAATAAACATTAAAAAATGTTTTTTTAAATGAAGTGGGGTCTTTGAGTCGTCACAATAAATCTGCTGGAAGTGTTACCATATCTGGCCCCTGGGGAGCAGAGCTATCATGAAGTCTGTTCCTCCCAGTAGCCTCAGAGTTCAGACTCCCCAAAGTTTCTCTACATTCCCAAGTTGAGAGGTGACACAGCAGTCATGGCTGAGAGAACAACCCAAGCCAGACTGCCTGGGTCTGGATCCTGGCTCCGCCCCTTCTTGCCTGTGCAGCTTTGGGCAAGTGATGAACCTCTCTGAGCCTCAGTTTGCTTACTCCTAAAATGGAGACAATAATGCCTACCCGGGGTGTGGGGTATGTGTGAGGATGAAAAGAATTCGTATGCACAAAGAGCTGAGAACCATGCCTGGCACACCAAGTGTTACGTGTCAGTTTTATTCCCCTTCTTCTTCCCATCCTTTCGTCCTCCTCAAGAGTAGTTTACCTATGGGGAAAACCCCACCTCAGAGACTCCCATGAGCCTGCGAGGTACCTAACAAGGAAAGGGTCCAGATTAAACAAACAAATGAAACCTAGCAGTAAGGGAAACATTTATGCCTGTACACATTTAAGAGAAATGATTTAAGGGAATCATTTCATGTCTAAATCACTCCACTTTGAAAGCCAGGATCCTAGATACAGGAAAAAAAAATAGCCACAGAGATTCTTTTAGCTCATGGCTTCTGAACTGGTTTAGATGGTCTCATAATTGTGCTAGCCCTGTCCTCATTTTCATCATTTTCAAAGATGCGCTTGGGTTTGAATGCGGTCCTGTATTCTCTCTTGGCTTCAAATGAGACTCACGAGGACAGATAACTGCTTCACTGGGAGACAGTGAAATTTGTAGTCATAAAGTGGAGTGACAAAAGTCCAAGTACCCAAAGAAAGAGAGTCCTGTGCTACTGCATCCATCAATGGAAAAGAGCATGTGGATGGAAAACAGAAGCCCAGGAATCCATCAACATTTGCTGCTGGTCAACCTGGGAATGACTGGAAAGCAGTCGTAAGTTCTTAACAGTTGTCAGATAGTTGCTCTTCTTGCTCCTGTTCATCAATGAATCAGACTCATTTCTATAAATACCGGGGTCTTGGCTCATGAAGAGTGTTCCAATGAGAATAATGGATACACACGGCCATGGGTTTCTGGGCAATCATGGCGTCCTGTGAAGTGCTTCAAAGGACAGGGCTGAAGGCAGAGTGGTTTTAACCCGGGAAGAAATACTTGCTCCGAAATGCTTCACGGGGAATTCCTTATTTTTACTGTAGAACCAGACTCCTATACATATGAATAACCCTCCAATCCCAGAGTAGGATGGGGCATTGATTCCACACAGCCAATTAAGAATCAGGGCTGTTCATTAAGCTCAGTATGAAAGTCGCTGCTGTCCCATACACTGTCTAAAGGGCTTTCTATCTAAGAAGACACACTCTACACAAAAGAGACATGCTAAGAAGGAACACAGTGACTGCAGAGGGGATGGAGTCCTGGGAGTGTCAGCAAACTCATAAAGATGAATTCTGAGCACAGAGTATGGAAAGAGAACCAAACACAACCTAGGAAATTTCCATGGCAAAAGAAAGCTTCCAGCAGGGATTTGGAAGAAGAGAGGAAGGCAAAGGGTGGGAGAGCTCTAAGGTGGTCCTTTCTTTATGAACTTGAACAGTTCACCTGAAGACAGGGCTAACTAATGGTGGTCAGACTCTTCTGTAGCTCTGAGAAGATCGGAGTGTTTCAATGCATATTGAAGTTTAGGTGAGAGAACCCCAACCCGAAATCATCAAGGACTGAGTTCACTTTTATTTATTTTTTTGAGAAGTGTGTCTCGTTAATGATGTTTCCTTCCTATCGTCATGACCTGGAGATGCTAGTGTTCTGCAGAAAATGTGGACTAAATCAGAAACAACACTAAAGGATCTATATTTGGAGCTGCTGTTATTTTTTTTCCAGTTTTGGTTGACTTGGCAAACTTTGACAACTTGGGTAGATTTGTACCATGTTCAAAAAAATGGACTATATCTCCCACCACTGCCCTCAAGATTTCTGGGTTCCAGCCAAGATGGCATCTCAGTTGTGACTCTGCTGCTCTTTTGGAAAGAGAAATTGAGAGTCTCACGTAAAATGGCAGTTGTCTTGGGCACCGACAAATTGCCTTTAAACAGTTACTTTCGGTTTCAGTCACCTCAAGGGAGCTTGTAGAAATGGTTCAACTTCATAAGAAGAGATTCCATTTTCTCCTTGGACTCTTTAGAACTGTGTTGGATAAATGAGCTTGGGTCAAGGAAGTTGCAAGTTCAGCCATCTGTCCTGCCTCCCTAGCTAGGACTGCACTTGGGGAATGTTGTCAAGAGAGCTCCATAGCCGTATGTCTCTTCCTTTTTCACAAATCCACCAAAAGATATGCTTAATCCTAAGCTAGGGGAAACAGGGGAATCAGGTGGTTCTTTCCCAGTTAAAGAGCCAAGACCTGTGAAATGATGAACAATCCAAGAAAATATTTTGAAACGCTGGACTCTACAAACCAGACTAAGCCCTGAAAGTGGTCCAAGAAGGGGCCCAATGACTAGAGTGATCAGGTAGGGCTCTTTGGAAGGGGTGAGCTTCTAGCTGGGATCTTGAAAGATGGGTAGGATCCCAGCCCATAGAAGAGAGGAAGGAAGCTATTCCAAGCTTGTGGGGAGTAAGAGCTAGGAGAGGCACATAACAGGAGAGAAAGTGGGAAGGAACATGGCATATTTTAGGACACAGAGAAGAGCCAGCCTAGAATAGAAGGTGTGTGTGTTGGTGTCCGAGAAATGAGGATGAGTAGTAGGTTAAGGAAGGGTCAGATTGCTTTATAGAGCGCCTGGGTGGCTCAGTCGGTTAAGCGGCCGACTTCGGCTCAGGTCACGATCTCGCACTCTGTGAGTTCGAGCCCCGCGTCGGGCTCTGTGCTGACAGCTCAGAGCCTGGAGCCTGTTTCAGATTCTGTGTCTCCCTCTCTCTCTGACCCTCCCCCGTTCATGTTCTGTCTCTCCCTGTCTCAAAAATAAATAAACGTTAAAAAAATTAAAAAAAAAAAAAAAACAATCTGAAGGGAATTCCCAGGTAGCTCAGTCGGTTAAGCATCCAATTCTTGCTTTCGGCTCAGGTCACGACCTCACAGTTTTGTGGGTTTGAACCCCGCAGAGCCTGCTTGGAATTCTCTCTCTCCCTCACGCTCTGCCCTTCCCCCACTTGCACTGTCTCTGTCTCCCTCAAAAGAAATAAACTTAAAAAAATAAAAATACATAAAAACCATCTGAAGGATTCACCTTGGCGAATGTGGTTAAGACACGGTAGGCACTGACCAACATGATCAATAGTTGTGTAAGAAGAAAAGCCTGGGCTAGAGCATGACACACATGTACAGTGAAGAAAGAACAGTTATTCACACTCCTACAACCCAGGGTGGCTGGTTTCATGGTGGGATCAGAAGTCGGGGATCCTGGGAGGGTAAGACTACCCCTAGCTGTGTCCCTAACTTTCGAGTCAATCCTCCCTTACCCTGGGGTGCAGACAGCAAAGAGGAATATGGTGTGAGTTGAGGCTAGAGAGACCATCCTATGCATCTTCCTTCACCTCCCTGACTAGGTCGACCCCTCTTACTTACTGCCTTTTCCAACACCTTTCTTTGTAGCATGCGGCACAGTTGTAATTTTATATTAGCTTGTGCCGTTATTTGCTAAGGTGTCTTGCCCGTTTAACTCCGCAAGGGTAGGCTCCATGTTCGTTCTGTTCTCCACTGTACCTCCAGCACCAGCACAGCGCTCGGTACTTGGCGGTTGCTCCAGAAATGTCCGCGGGATGAAAGAAAGTAGATATTTACATTCTTTAAACCTATAAAGGGAGAGGGGTGGAACAGAGGTGTTCCCCTGTGGTTGGGAGTGGGCAAGTTGAGGCCGTGATGGGGAAAGCTGAGTAATGTGGTTACCCTCCTAGGATTATCCGCCTATGCCAATGTGCCAGGCATGTTCTCTCTGCCCCTTTACTTCCTTGAACTGGGAGAGGTCCCTTGTCAGTGTCCTATGAACGGCTCCCACCAGGTAGCGTAAGAACTTGGGACTCTAGAGCCAGGCCGGCAAAGTTCACATTCTAGCTCTGCCACTTACTACCACGGATCCTTGGGCCAATCGCTTAACTTCTGTGACTCGGTTTCCTCATCCATACAATGGGGATAATAATTGTTTCAACTCCGTTGTGAGGGTTAAACAGGGTATTACACACATAAGGGCTTAGACCACTGCCTGGCACATAGTAAGCGCTACCTATATACACTGTCCATGCAGGCTTGGCTCTCGATGTGGCCAAGAGCCTACTCCAAAAACCTCTCCCTTGTCTAGAGTCCAAGTACACAGCCTTCCCCTTTGCCTTGGCAAGATAGGCAGGAGACAGGAAGCAGTAATGATAAGCGGTAGAGGGAAACCGGGGCCGGGTTTGGGCTTGAGGCCTGCCTGCCCAGAATGTGGCAGTCGTACGATCTCCAAAGAGATTTTTCCTTATGATAAAGTTTCCCTTAAGGTTCCAGTGGGTGGTTGCGTTCCACTTCCAGTCCAGATGAGGTCTGCTCAAGTGCCAGCAATGACACGCCCCGTGCCAACACTCTCCTGACTGTCCTAGGCTCAGGGGCATGTCTAAATAACGGAGGCTGGGGTGGAGATTCAATCTGTGGCCGCTATCGCTATTTGACGCAGGAAAAGAGGCACACGCTAGTGTTTGGTGAGAGTACAGAGAGCCGGTTTCAATGGGGCCCTTTATATGAAGGTTTGCAGGTCCAGCACTCAAAAGGTTATTTCTTCTGCAGTATTTTGCCTGCAATTAGGGTGGCCAGCATAGGGGAGAAGCGTGTCTGCATTCTCTGCTGCACGAGTAACATGCTTATACAAGACATACCTTTATAAAACACGACATTTCGACAGAAAAAAAAAAATAACGAGGTGCTTCAAAAATGAGGACTTCAAAGGAGATTCAATCACATTATATACAACTGAAAGATGTAAAGAAATTAAAGGCTGAGAAAAAGGCATCAATTTTATGGACGTGTAGGATTCAGTCTTCATAGGGCAAGACGAAAGAAAGACAATGACTTATTCAGGCTGCAGAAGAGACGGCAGAGAAAGAACTTCATGAACCGTCAGTTGTGTGAAGGGACAACACGTGATCGGTAATACGTTGCTTTTATGTGTTGCTTCTGAGGACATGAGAAAAGAAATGTAAATTGTGATGAGAGAAGTGTTCAGCAGATGGGGATTCTGTGAACAGAGATTAAGCAAATAAACAGGCAAGACTATCAGACACAGAGGGGAGGGTGTAGACAACTCTCCCCCTCCAAGATCTCCAGGTCATCTCAGTTACTTTTTACAGCCTTTCCATGGGTGATAGATATTACATATCTCCATTTTCAGAGCTGAAAAGAAAACAAGGCTGTATGTGGGCCAGCAGCTTGCCCGAGGTAACACCACGAGTAGGTGAAACCTGAGTAAAAGCAAATCTGTGTCCTTCTGACTTCAGAGCCTATGTCCTCTGTGCCACGTTGTCTGTCAGATGCAAAATATGTCTTGTGGCAGTTTCCTTTCTTTTATTAATTGTCCTTCAGTGTAGATTTGTCATTGTAGCCTTCGCCCCAAACAAAATACCCTCAGCCTGACAACTGGACCGGAGCAACGAGCTGGTTATATTAGCAGCCACATGTATACCTCTGCTCTGTATGGACGCTCTTCCCTTTGGAGCAGACTCAGGTTGGGGCAAAGATGGGCAGAGAGACGAGGAACAAAATACCTATCTTTTCTGGCTTAAATGTAATAGCTGTATTGATGTACAGACACACACACTGGGAGAGACCGCTACCAAAAGATCCAGGGCCTTACTGAAGCACAAACCAAATCAGGCTGTGACTAAATCCACACTGACTTGTGACAAGCACTAAACAGAACATATTAAAAGGGATACGCAGAGGAGTGACTGGGTGGCTCAGTCCATTAAGTCTCTGATTCTTGATTTCAGCTCACAGCCATGGGATCGAGCCCCACATCGGGCCCCACATGGGACTCCATATCAGGCTCTGCATCAGACTACATGTTGGGCTTGGAGCCTGCTTAAGATTCTCTTTCTCCGGCTTTCTCTGCCCCTCCCCACCTCAAAAAAAGAGGGGATCAGCACTCAAAACAAGGTCATTTCTTTCTAAAATAATATTAATCACAGTGTCTTGAAGTGCGACGGGGAGGAAAAACCACCTGGGGATCAGACATGACACCAGGTGATTTCCTACTGACCACGAGCCAATATATAGCTAGCACCACCAACCCCTGTCAACCAGTAACTCAGAGGAAGGAAACACAACAATAATACCATATGTTCATTGCATCTAATTCAAACTATAACTTCCTGGCAATACTTCCAAGCTAGTGTGCATTTCTCTCCCTAGAGCAGTGAGGGGGAGAAAAAGATAAATCAGAAATAGTTTCTACCTTAAGGAGCTTATAATTGGTAGGGCGGATAAGACATGGGCACACATAATGAAAACCAAAAGGTAACAAAGTGATAGGTGCTACTGGAGAAGGGCCAGTTACATGCTGAGGAGTCTCAGAAAGGAAGGAGTTTTACTCCTAATGTACAGGATTTTTAAAAAGTGCTTCATGGAGGAGGGGGCAGTTAGGCTGGCCGTTGGATAAGCAGGGTTTGGGGGTGGAGAAATTAGGGATGGAGGTGGGAAGGCAAAGAAGAGAGAAAGGCCTTCCGTCTGGCATTTATCATAACGTGACCAGAGGACCGCCTGCATCAGAATTTCAGGCAGTTGCATGTGAGGTACGTCTTGAGAAACCTGTAGGATTTCCACAGACAGAGATGGTTGGAAAAGGGTTTTCCAGAAAGAGGTGGTGTTTCCTCCTCCCAGATCTTGCTGTACACGTGCAGTTGTTACCTAGGCCGCCATTTTGTTCCCCCCAGTTCCTTACCATGAACCAGCTGTCACTCGTTCACCCCAAAGTTGGTTGCCATATGACTGGAATTAGATGCTCTGACCAGAGAGTGACATTCGTTACTTTTCTATTGCTTTCAGGTCTCAGACTTCTAACAGGCTCAATTTAAGTGCACTAAGCTCAAATGTAAACCATTGTTTGGGGCCGCCTCCAGTCACCTACATGGTCTTAGAAATGGCTTCTCAAAGCAGGGCGTATGGACCACCTGTCTCAGAGTGCACAGTGGGGCCTATATCTACAAGCACAATCTGGGACCCCACCCCAAAGCCACTGAATCAGAATCTCTGTAGTGGTTGTCTGGGGATCTGAAAGTTCTCCAGGGGATTCTGAAGCACACTGGAGTTGGAGAAATCTTGAGGGGGAGAGCGAAGGTACAAAGGGAAAAGAGCACAGGAACACTGTGAGGAGAACCTGAGGTACACAAATGGAAGAATGTGGGCCTAAAGGGTTTAGCTGAAGCTACAACATGGGTTGACGTGTTTTCTACTGGCAACAGGCAGCCATTCTTTTCAGTGCCAGAGTGAAGAGGGTAAGCCTGGAGCCAGACAGCCAGGACTCAAACCTTAGCTCCTTGACTCACTAGCTACATAACCTTGGACAAAGCTGTTAACCTCTCTCTGCCTCAGTTTCGTTATCCACAAAGTGGGGATACTAACCATCCTCACCACACAGCGTCCTCATGGGAGAAAATGGGTTCATATCAAGCATTTAGAACCATGACTGGCATTTAGTAGGTACGATATGTGTCAACATAAATACTTTTTTTTTTAAAGTAAGCTTTACACCCACCATGGGACTTGAACTCACGACCCCGAGACAAGAGTCACATGCTCTACTGACTGAGCCAGCCAGGTGCCCCGGCACAAATACTTTTGAGGAGAGGTGTGGTATGATTAAGGTTAGGTTTCCGGAAGATTAACCTAGCAGTAATGTATAGGAGTCAACTGCCCATCCCCTATCAGTAAATCCTATCATTTTGTCCCTCTAACTCAGTGATTCTCAACCCTGGCTGCACATTAGAATCACTTCTCTTCCCCTCCACCCCCAGTCTGGACACAAATTTATCAAGGTAATTCTAATATAGACACACGGTCAAGAAGCAATGCTGTAAATATATTTCAAACTTGCCCATTTCTCATTATTGTGCCCGCACCATATGCAAGACACTGTGCTAGGTCCTTTTCCTGCATTATTTAAACCTTACAACCCTTTGGGGGTCAGTGATAACATTATCCTCCCTTTAAAGATTGTTAGAAAGGTTGAATGCATTGCTCAGGATTATCCAGCGAGAAAGTAGCAGGACTGGGATTAGAACCGTGGCAGCCTGGTTCCAGAGGCTCCAGTCTGAACCACTACTCTATATTGTGTCTCTAAACCAGGCATCTGCCCTCTCACACTAGAGAGACTCCTCCACTTGCCTTCTCCCTCTCCTCTCCCCTTGCTTCGTTGCTTCCCTCTTATCTAGTCTGGACACAACAGCCAATGAGATCTTTTTAAGACATCAACTGGTTCATGTAATGCCCTGCTCACAACCTTCTGATGGCTTCCCAATGTACCTAAGAAACTGAAATACAAACTCCTTCTCATGGCCTTGAAAGTCCTGTGTGGTCCAACTCCTGTTCACTTCTTCAGCCTCATCTCAGGCCAGTTGACTATAATCACTGTATTCCAGCTACACTGGTCATCAGATCCTTGAATGCTTTGAGCTCTTCCTTGCTGGGGCCCTTGAATTTTCTTTTCTTTCTGCCTGGAATGCTCTTCCCCCAGGATCTTTGCATGGATGGGTCTTTTTCATCTTTCAAGTGAGAGCTTAAATGTCACCTCAGCAAGGCCTTCCCTCCCACTCAATGTGAATGCCATCCCCTCAGTCTTTTATTTGTTTTCCTCATGGCACTCACATATTTATATTTAGATTTTCACTCACTTGTTTGTTTATGATTTGTCTTCTATGGTAGAATGTGAGTTCCACAAGAGCAAAGAACATACCTTTGCTGCTATGTATGCTACATACAGTTGTAGAAGGTGTGTACTGCACAAAAGTGCTGCCGTTAAGGGGGTGCATTCGCAAAGATTTTCTGGCAAATGGCAGTAAAGTGTCTTAAATAAAAGGATTCTTTTTTAAATTCGCATACAGATGCCATATAGTCTAGTGGTGCCCTGTATGTTTACTGTATTTACCAATATGTATCTAGCTTCTAGCACAGGGCTGAGCATATGGTAAGTAGATGCTCAATAAATATGTTGATTGGATGTACAGAAAGAAGACAAAATTAGAGTACTGCTAGAGAGAGCCAGAAAAGAGACAGATCAAAGACTGCTGATATAGTAATCTCAGAAGAGGGAATAAAGGAGAAATTAAAGGCGATTATGCTTGACCTTAGGAACCCAGAGTGAAAAATGGCACTATTATCAAAGGAATGGAAACCAAATAAGAAAAAAATTGGGTTGAGAAGACACTGATGCCATTTGGGCTATAATTTGAGAAGACGATGCCTTCCACTGTGCTTTTACTGAGTTTGTCACCATTGGACGGTGGGGTTTTAAAGAATATATCTACATTTGCCCTGCAAAGTCTTCAAAGTGGTCATATCAATGCTTTGCAAGGCCCAATCTTCCTTTCAAGGCTGTGCATGGAAATGGCCTGTGTTTTACAACACAGTAAAAGCTAGAAGAGATTAAGGGAGAAGAGACAGAGACACTTTCTCAGTAGATGATTCTCACTCTTTCTTTCCTGCCACACTCCCGCATGGTTTCTTTCAGGTGGTTGCCCTTAAAATCAGTGTTTTTGGGGGGCCCCCGGGTGGTTCAGTCGGTTAAGCATTCAACTTCGGCTTAGGACATGATCTCACAGTTTGCGAGTTTGAGCCCCACGTCGGGCTCTGTGCTGACTGCTCGGAGCCTGGAGCCTGCTTCGGATTCTGTGTCTCCCTCTCTCTCTGCCCCTCCCACGCTCGCACTCTGTCTCTCTCTCCAAAGATTAATAAACATTAAAAATTTTTTTAAAAGATCAGTGTTGTTTTTCTCCCTTTTGTGAATCAACTGCCCCGACCCCAACCCCTGGCTCTAAACTAAGGCTACCATAGAAAATTTCCCGTCCTAGGACACTGGGAAGCTATTTTCCTCTCTTCCAAGTCCAGCAGCATCCCTACCTCTTGGGATACGGGGTACCTACCTCTGCACACCTGGCAGCAGGAATCCGGAACAGAGACTGGGAACGCACAGGTTAACTTGGGGCAAGTCTTGAGACCACAATACACGTTTCCCTCCTGCCAAGGAAAAACAGAACTTAAGGTCAGAAGGATCTGGGAATAAGTGTAAAGGCTTCTTAGCTTGGGACCTGGGATGAGTAGGGACTCAAAATGGGCTACTCCTTCCCAGTGCCCTCGCATAGTTAGTTCTAGGTACTTCCGAGATTTGATTATGCCTTATTTTTTTTTTTCCTGCTTACTATTTCTCCAGGCCAGAGACTAAGTCACGGAAGAGTTGGTAATCCTCGCTGGGGATCCCCTGAGGTGGTACAGGGTAGTCAGTGAGAGAGCTGCCGTAGCCCCACCAAAGCCCTAAATGTGGTCTTGCCCTTCTCTTCTCTTTGCATTGTATCCCTTGGTCCCCATCGTGTCCCAGCTGGACACTGGGACTTCAGGGAATGCAGATTTGCATGACAGCCCCCCTTCTTTATAAATCTCCAAGCCAGGGAGACAAGTTGTCTCGGGGGCGGGGGGCGGAATGCAAAACTACACGGGCTGATCGGAATGGACAGCTCAACTCAGCACAAGGCAAGCGAGAGAACCAAACTTACTTGCTGTTAGGTCTGTCTTTACGTAGATTCCACCTCCCTAAAGTTCTAGGTTCCAAGCATCCTTCCTTACACCTTGTTCTTAATTCTTAGAAGCAATAATTCTGGGGCAAGAAGGCTCCCTAAAAAGTCATTAGGAAGGCAAGGCCACAACCAAATTCTCCCAAACTACTGAGATACCATATTTTTACTACAAGTCCCTAGGGGAAGAGATTCTCAAACGTCCCTTGGCAATCCAGTGTTTAAGGCCGTTACTGGCAATAAAAAGTTTCTACATCTAACTTGATTTCCTCTCACTTCAGGTTAAACGGCCATTTTATTCCATTTTCTGGTTCTACCTATTACATTCTTTGGATTGCACAATTACGTGAAGATATAATCGATTTACTTTACTCCTAGGGTATATACAGTTCTGACAAGTAATGTCACAGGAATAATCATGTTTTGCTGAGAGAGTTCTCAATGCACAGCACCAGGGACAAACTGGTTAGGAGAATACATCAGAGATGGGATCCAAGAGATACCCCCCTTTTCTTGTGAATTGGGGCACCAGGGTGGCTTAGTCGGTGGCATCCAACTTCGGCTCAGGTCATGATCTCACGGTTCATGAGTTCGAGCCCCACATAGGGCTCTGTGCTGACAGCTCAGAGCCTGGAGACTGTTTTGGAATCTGTGTCTCCCTCTCTTTTCTTTCTCTGGCCCTTCCCCACTCGCTCGCACATATGCGCACACGCGCTCCTTCTCTCTCTCTCTCTCTCTCTCTCTCAAAAGTAAATAAACATAAAAAAATCGTTGAGTCCTTCTAATGAAGGCTTTGCTGGTGTGACTATTAAGAAAAGGAGGACAAATGAAGACCGTCAGCTGATCTTTGTCTATTTAAACAGTCCTAAAGCTTCAAGACCAGCATATAACTGGGTCTGACTTTAACATAGGTCAGGGTTGTTCAGGGTTGATGCAGATCAGGGAGTAGATCAACAGGGAGGCTTAGGATTCAAATGCAATTCATCTTCCATTCAAACACCTCACGGTGTAGGCTCAAAGTAAAGGTGTAAGCACAGAGAAAGCTCTGGTGTTGGGGTAGGGGCCAGCAGGGACATTAAAATGCTGGGTCTTACCGAACAGCTGCACTGGGTGCATTGATTGGGTTGCCGGTTCTGAAAGAGCCCTTCAGCCATGAACAGCTCACCATGTTGGTAAGTGGTCCCGTTGTACTCACATGACTTGCTGGTCACCTTATTGTTCGCTGGGGGTAAGGAGTCTTCTGGGACAGGGTGGAGAAAAACCACACCGAGTATTAGCATCATTGCAAAGAATGTCATAAATCCCAACAGCAGACAGGGCTGTACCATATAGAGGGAGTTAAAAGATAGCCCCGGGGTGCCTGGGTGGCTCAGTCGGTTAAGCGTCCAACTTCGGCTCAGGTCGTGATTTCATGGCTGGTGGGTTCAAGCCCTGTGTCGGGCTCTGTGCTGACAGCTCAGAGCCTGCAGCCTGCTTCGGATTCTGTGTCTCCCTCTCTCTCTGCCCCTCCCCTGCTCATGCTCTGTGTCTCTCTCTCTCTCTCAAAAATAAACACTAAAAGAATTTTACAGATAGTTTCTAATTCAGTGGCCGATGACCTTAGATAATATTAAAGCGACCAGACAAGAACAGCAACTGATATGATCACCCATCTGTTCTTTTATTTGGTGAGCATTTATTGAGCACCTATGATGTGCCAGGCACTAGAATGGGTACTAGAGAGAAATCAGAGAAGGACAAGGCTCCTGCCTTGAGGGAACTAACAGACCAGATGAATAACGTGTTAACTTGGCTGGAAGGAGGGAGTCCTTTCAGAAGACGAACCATCTATTATAACTACCCTGGTAACCTTACCCCCTCCCATGTTTTATATCACTTGGTATGTGCTTGTATGTTTGTTCTGGCCCCTGGGGTCCTTGCTTGTTTTTTTTTATTGAAGTATAGTTACCACACGAAGTCTCTGCTTATTTTTAATTCCACCACCAAGATCTCCCCCCTCCTCCCACTCTTTTCCACCTGCTGAAGTCCTGTTCGATTTTGAAGTCTCAGGAAAAGTCCCTTTTCTTCTGCAAAGCATTCTCCAATAGCTCCAGCCCACGATCTGGACCTCTCAAAACATGTGATTTCTGAAGCACACAGTCTGGGACTTGAATATTACTGTATCTCATATTCCTGAATTATAGTCATCTAGCCAACAATTTACAAAGTGATTTCACACAGATTATTACACCGGAGCCTCATAACAATCCTATCAATCAAGGAAGGTAGATCTTGAACTTCATTTTTCATTTGAGGGTAACAAACCTCTGAGGTGGACTTTTCTGAAGTCACGAATGTAGTGAGTGATGGCCCCAAATTCCATCTTCTTTCTATCAGCTTATGTACACATATGCATGTTTTGCTTTTTAAGGACTTGGACGCTGCCTTACGTGTCTCTTTCTTTTGTGGGGTCTAGTGCAGGGTTCCCATGTAGCAAAAACTGAATGCACCAATGCACTTGGTGAGTGGACTCTAAATGGCCTCAAAAAGTCTTTTTACTGGGCTTCCTTAGGATGCATGGTGTGTGTGTGCATGCACGCACACACCCGCCCCCCCCCACACACACACCAAACAACCCAGATGAAGCTAATCATTGATGTACAAATTAACAATAGATATAAAAAGAGCTGGGAAAGTGCCCTCTGTAGAATAGTGGAAGAAGAGAAGTCAGAGGAGTTGTGTGTTTTGTTAAGGGAAGGCTCAGACAGTGAAAGCGTCCTTTCCTTCCCATCAGTCAAAGGTATACTGAAGGTGCGCCTGGGTGGCTCAGCTGGTTGGGCGTCCAATTCTTGATTTTCGGCTCAGGTCATGATCTCACGGTTCCTGAGTTTGAGCCCCATGTCGGGCTCTGTGCTGACAGTCCAGAGCCTGCTTGGGATTGTCTCTCTCTCTCTCTCTCTCTCTCTCTCTCTCTGCCCCTCCCCTGCTCATGCTCTCTCTCTCTCTCAAAATAAGTAAATAAAACTTTTAAAAATAGAAAAAAAAGGTATAATGAAAATGAGTCCATCTTATGGGTCAATTATACCTCAGTACGACTGTTTTAAAAAAAAAAAAAAACAGAATAGATGAATCACTAAATTCTACTCCTGAACCCAATATTTTCCTATATGTTAACTAACTAGAATTTAAATAAAAACTTGAAACAAAATAAAACAAAACAGAATAAAATTGTCCTCAGGATGTTGGTGAAAATAATAAAGGTGAATGGTAATAATAATAATAATAATGATAATAATAATACAGCTAACATTTATTGAGCCCTAATTAATATGCCAGGCACAACAGTGAGTGCTTTTCCATGCATTTTCTTCTTGGCTTTTACTTATTTTGCTGATGGGGAAACTAAGGTTTAAGAAATTAAATGACTTGCCCAGGTCACACAACTTGTGAGTGGCAGCACCAAAATCTGAACTGATGTCTGATTCTAGAATCATCCGTCCTTGCCACTATCAAGGAGGCTATCAATCACATCAACCCTGGAACAAGGAAGGGGCCATTCGATTTAAAAACCAAAATCAATGGAACATGAAGGTTATGTTGTTCCTTTACAATGTTTTGGCCTAGAATACCTAGAAAACTGATATCACACTTACTTTGGCTTCAATGATTTCTATAACTAACTCAATTCTATACTTTGCTATATAAACTGATCTAGCTTCAATTTGTGAGTAACTTACTCCTTGGGTGTGAACTGCTTATTAATGACCCCTTACAAGATGCAAAAGAAGTTCCTTAAAAAGAAGCCTCAGCTCCTAGAAAATGTTTATTTCTTACCAGCAGACCCTAAGTCCTGGCCCCTGCCCACAACAGGACACAACCAGACAGATTTAGCTGGTAAACAGGAATGAAACTCACTGGAGAAAGGATAGGAGCAGGGCCCACTCACCCCCCTGGGCTCTAATTACACCAAATATCTGTACTTTGTGGCGAAGGAAAACTGGGATGACCTACAAAATAATATCTACCGTGACTCTTACAGGAGTTGACAGATCTTTGGAATACCAAAAGAAAAAAAAGTGGGTTGGAATTATTTTGCCTCAGAAGAATGTGGATTGATCTTTGAATTGGGCCTTCTACCAAGGGATCAACGGGGGGGGGGGGGGAGCAAGTGCAGGGTGAGGTTTTCCAGGGGAAGCATGACCTTGAGAGTCTTTCTTGCAATAGTCTGCATAGCGGCCTGGCATGGAGTCTATTAATCTACTCAACAGGAGATGGGGAGAAAGCAAAAGAGAGAAAGACGAAACAGAATCAAAGAAAAAGAAACCAACTATGAGCAAGTTAATGAAGTTAATGTTAGGTTTACACAATAAATTTATCTTAATAGCTTTCCATTTATTCTTATTTCATTCTTTTAATATCCCTAATGGAGTGGTGGTGGGGGCATTATGAAAGTGAGGCTACTGGTACCCCAAAAGATTTGGCCCATGCCACAGAGCTATCTAATAGGAAGCCCAACTCAGACATACAGTTTTCCTGTCTCGAAGTTTATGTTTTTCTTTACACAGAGTGGGTATTAAAACTGGCTGGCAGGAAAGAAATTAAATCAGTACATGCAAGAGATATCTGTGCTCTCGTGTTTATTGCAGTGTTATTCACAATAGCCAAGATATGGAAACAGCCTAAGTGTCGGTCAACCGAGGAATGGAAAAAGAAACCATGGTATATATACACAACAGAGTATTATTCAACCTTAAAAAAGAGTTCTTGCCATTTGCAACAATACTGGATAGATCTGGAGGACAGTATGCTAGGTGACATAAGTCAGATACAGAGGTAAAAAAAAAAAAAGGCATGATTTCCCTTTTGGTGAAATCTAAAAAATGTCAAATAATAGAAGCAGAAGGTAGAATGGTGGTTCCCGGGGTCTGCGGTTCAGGGAGAAGGGGAGATGTTGGTCAAAGGGTATAAAGCTGCAGTTATGTAAGATGAATACAGCTGGAGAGCTAATGTACAGCGTGATGACTATAATTAATAATATTGTGTTGGGTCCCGGAAATCGGCTAAGAGAGAAGATTTCAGGTGTTCTCACCACAAAACAAACGCGAACTACGTGAGGAGATGATGTTAATTAGCTGGACCACAGTAATCAATTCAATCTGTTTATGTATAACAAATAAGCATGTTGTACACCTTAAATGTATACAATTTTTACTAAAGAAAAGCATGTTTTTCAAACTGGGAGACAAAGACCACTGAGTCAAAAATCCCAGCTTAGGTATCCACACTCCACAACCTTACACAAGCCACTTTACCCCTCTGGGTCTCAATTTTTCTTTCTTTTTTTTTTTTTTTTTTAGGGTTTATTTACTTATTTTGAGAGAAAGAGAGGGAGAAACAGAGACAGAGAGAGCAAAAGAGAAAGAGAACGAGTGGAGAAGGGGCAGAGAAAGAGAGAGAGAATCCCAGGCAGGCTCCACTATCAGCGTGGAGCCCGATGTGGGGATCGATCTCATGATCATGAGACCATGGCCTGAGCCAAAATCAAGAGTCAGACGCTCAACTGACTGAGCCACCCAGGCACCCCAAGGGGTCTCAATTTTTCTAAGAATGGGACATACGGAAGTGTTGAGTCACTGTATTATACACCTGAAACTAACCTAACACTGTATGTTAACTATACTGGAATTAAAATTTAAAAACATATATTTAAAAAGCCGCCCCCAAAACTTAGTGGATTAAAACTATAAGAACTAATAATAATAATAATTACTTAATTAATTAATTAAACAGGCATGGACTCAAATGCTAGCTGCACAGTAAAGTGGAACAGCAAGGCCCTTACATTCTTCATTTATAATGCAAAGGAAAGAATGCATTCTCAGAAATTAATTAATTAATTAAGTTTGGAGAAGTGATTTGGAAGTGATTTGGAACCTGAAGTTTTATCTAATAAAAATGGGTAGTTGTTTCATTAAAAAAAAAAAAAAAAGAATGGGACGTGGGAGTTAAATTTCCCCTTACATCTTTAAAATTGTTTTTTAATGTGTATTTATTTTTGACTGAGAGACAGACAGAGAGAGAGGGAGACACAGAATCCAAAGCAGGCTCCAGGCTCCGAGCTGTCAGCACAGAGCCCGATGCGGGGTTCAAACTCATGAACCGTGAGATCATGACCTGAGCCAAAGTTGAATGCTCAACCAACTGAGCCACCTAGGCGACCCTTGCCTTGGATTTTAGAAGGCCAACACAGCATGCAAGGAACCACAGAAGCAAGGAAGGCCACCTGGTATTCTACCCTCTGCCTTCCTCGATTTTCCAAGGTGGCCGGGCTTCTAACCAACTATCCTTGGAACACATTTGGTGTTCCTGGCTGAAAAGTGGCAGAAAATGCGTCCAAAGCATAGCTGGCCTCAAAGCCCCTCATGGGAGTGCTACTCTGAGGAGAGGCGGGGCAAGGACATCGTGGGGTAAGCAGACCAGCATGATGCCATCTGACTATAGTTATGCCAGGAATAGAAACTACTTCTTCCACGCACCCCCCCCATCCCATTAAGGATGGTCTTATAAATAGCAGAACTATGACTTCCGGGGGGCTCAAAAAACACTCCCCTATCCTAAATATCTCTTCCTTCCTTTTCTCTCACTGCTACCTCAAATGCCATCATTAGAAGTCCATTACTTTGGGGTAAATGGTTGTCTTTGGGCAATCAGATTTTATAATCCCAATACTTCTGCGAGAGGTTACACATTGGCAGGAACATCTTAGTATGAATAGCCTTGCCACAAGTTTGTTTGGTTTTGTTTTGTTTCTCTTCAGAGAAACTGACACATTTTAACCAAGAAGTCTGTGGTCCTATCCCACTTCCTTTGGTACACCATTCTCTCCCCTCCTGGCACTAGCCTTCTTCCCACCCTCGGGAACCCAAAGTCCTCATGCCAGCTGCTGACTTCTCCACTCTCCCTACCCTCAAATTTCTATTTTCTTAGTGGGCCACTTCTTGGCTCTTCAGAAAGGTCGCTTGTACGTCAGGAGACAAATCAGGTCCCAGTGTTTATGAGAGATGCAAACCCCTCCAGAGCTCCCAGTTGCCAATCTCCTGGTCTCCAAGCCTCTCCCTTCTTTTCCCATTGCTGCCATTACTCAGGTTCCTATTTTACTCTTGATGGCTCAGCCTGGTGCTAATGTGTCCAGTCTCGTTCTCTGTCATCCGACTGGTCGGCTCCCAGCACATATGCAGACTGTGCCGGAGGTGGTGGTGGAGGGGGAATTGAGAGATGAAGGTACAAGCCTTGAAGGAAGAGGTTACCTTCCCTTTAATTATGATCACACACACACACTCACACACACACACACACACACACACACACACATCCTGAAAAAACCCAAAGAACATAGAGGGATTCCCTTCTTTCCATGGATAACTGGACATTTAATTAAACGACGTTTGCTTTGTGTTTATGTGTACGGTAGGTAAATAGGGCATGTCCCTGACTTCAAGAAGAATCCTGCTGTCCTCAGAGGGGCTGGCACAAAAAGATGTTAAATGAGAACATATTTAAATAAATCATAAAGGTGAAGGCTAGAAGAGAGGTCAGATTATCTATCACAAATTGGCAAACTATGCCAAGTGGGAAAGAATACCACCTGCATCACTAACGATTTCAGTCAGACACTAGAAAGCTGTATTTCTCATTCCAAAATTAAGTTTCAAGAGTTTCTGTTGGAAAGAAATTCTACTTGAAGGCCAGAGGCTAGACTAGGTGACTATTCTGGGTGTCTTCCAACCAGAGAAAGACAATCCTACAAAACTGGTCACAGAAGCGCAGCTGTCCTCCCACTATTGGGACAGACCCTAGTCAGGACTCTGTGTTCCCAATCCGACCACAATAAGATGGTTCTTTGCCACTGACACTATCCGGCATGTCTGGGGCAAGTGTGAGCTATTGCGGTGCTTTCTAAAACACACTGTTTTAGAGCGTGTAAATTTGGGCTGGCTCTTAGGCCTTGGCCCAGATGGAAAGAAAGCAGACAGCTAAGGATGCTCATGGGAGACCACTTATGCTCCACCAAGGAGTGCTGCTGTAGTGAGAGAGGGACAGCGGGGTGCTGTGTCTTGTTTCTTTGGGATGCTCAGTAAAAGTGAAGGTACTGCTTCAAGTGGGTCTAGCGGCCACAGCAGCGATGCCTACCATTCAGATCTCTTCCTTTCCATGCTCCAACCGCTCCCACTTCTTCTTTCCCTGGGCCTCTCCAAGAGATGACTTAAATGCACCGGCTTTCCTGGGACAGAGACCTAAGACTTCCAGATCTTCTCCAAACGCTCCTCTTCCATAAAGACTTAGCTCTTCTCTGGCCCACCACATTGAGGTCCTTATATAGGGAGGCATAGGACTTACCTCATTAATTTATGCTAAGGTGTCAATGGAAGGAAATGTTTGAAAACAGGTTATTTTTCTAGATAATTAAATTGTTACCATGGCCCTTTGATGTTTGAAGCTATTGGCTTTGCAGAATGTTGGGCTTATGTGGTGGAGATTACTGAAAACACAGCCTCCACAATATGTCCTATTGGGAGGAGAGGCCTGACTTCAGGGTTTTCCATTTGGGTTCAAATTCCAGGCTCACTATTAATTAGTTACCACCTATTAGCTGAGCAAGTCACTTCGTATTACTGAGCCTCCGTTCCACCATCTACAAAATGGAGCTCGTAACAGTACCTACTTCATAGGTTGTTGTGAGGAACCAACAAGATAAGATGCATAATGAGCTTGGCATAATACTGGGTGCATATTAATGCTTAATAAGTGTTGTTACTGTAATATTACTATCAGCTATAAATGACAGGATTTCTGGAAGGTAGAAAGTAGGTTGGTAAGGCAAGAGATGTGGGGCTGCCTAATCTTTACAGTGCCTGAGTTAGACTGAATGTTTGTGTCCTCCTTGCCCCCCAAATTCATTCATTAAAAACCTAATCTCCCAACGTAATGGTATTAGGAGGTGGGACCTTTGCAAAAGACATGAACAGACACTTTTCCAAGGAAGACGTCCAGACGGCCAACAGACATGTGAAAAGACTCTCAACATCACTCATCATCGGGGAAATACAAATCAAAACTACAATGAGAGATCACATGACACCAGTCAGAATGGCTAAAATTAGCAACGCAGGAAACAACAGGTCTTGGTGAAGATGTGGCGAAAGAGGAACCCTCTTGCACTGTTGGTGGGAATGCAAACTGGTGCAGCCGCTCTGGAGAACAGTATGGAGGTTCCTCAAAAAGTTAAAAAATAGAACTACTCTGTGATCCAGCAATTATACTACTAGGTATTTACCCAAAAGACACAAAAATACTAATTCAAAGGGATATGTGCAGTCTGATGTTTACTGCAGCATGATCAACAGCACTATCGGCAATAGCCAAACTATGGAAAAAGCCTAAATGTCCATCAACTGACGAATGGATAAAGAAGATGTGGTTTATATATACAATGGAAGACTACTTGGCAATGAGAAAGAATGAAATCATGCCCTTTGCAATAATGTGGATAGAGGTAGAGAGTATTATGCTAAGCAAAATAAGTCAGTCAGGGAAAGAAAAAGACCATGTGATCTGACTCATATGTGGAACTGAAGAAAAAAAATGAGCATTGGGAAAAAAGGAGTGAGAGAGACAAACCAAGAAACAGAGTCTTAATGACAGAGAACAATCTGATGGTTACCAGATGGGAGGTCGGTAAGGGGATGGGTTAAATAGGTGATGGGGATTAAGGAGTGCACTTGTGATGAGCACCGGGTTTTGTACGGAAGTGCTGAATCACTAAATTATACACCTGAAACTAGTATCACACTGTATGTTAACTGGAATTTAAATAAAAACTTGAAAAAGAAAAAAAGGAGGTGGGGGCCTTTGGGATGTGATTAGGTCAAGATGGCAAAGCCCTCAGGAATGGGATTAGTGCCTTTATCAGAAGACACAGGAAGGAGATGATCTTTGTTCTCAGCATGTGAGGAAGCAGCCTGAAGGTGGGTCTATAAGCCAAGAAGTGGGGTCTCTCCAGACACCAGATCTGTTGGCGCACTGATCTTGGACTTCTCAGCCATCACAACTGTGAGAAACAAATGTTTGTTCTAGCAAACATGGCATTTTTGTTCTAGCAGCCCACGCTAAGACAACTGTTTTCCACTGCCCTGTAGAACTTCTCAATAATTGCCAGCTTCTGGGGCTCCTGGGTGGTTCAGTCGGTGAAGTGTCCAACTCTTGCTTTCTGCTCAGGTCATGATCTCGCGGTTTAGTGAGTTCAAGCCCAGAATCGGGCTCTGCACTGACCGTGAGGAACCAGCCTGGAATTCTCCCTCTCTCTACCCCTCTCCCCACTCGCTGTCTCTCTAATAGATAGATACACAGATAGATAGATAGATAGATAGATAGATAGATAGATAGATGATAGATAGATAGATGATAGATAGATAGATAGATAGATAGATAGATAGATAGATAGCCGGATTCTGAGTGGTGACTAGAAAGTCACCTCTGAGCCATCACATTCACTAGGAATCCTTTTATGCCTCTGCTCTCGGCGGAGTGGTAGAGCAGACTGTTCCTGCCACATCGATACTTCCAAAGGTGGCCAGTCCACTCTGTCCCTCAGCTCACTTCCTCTTTGCTCTGCCAGAGTGCCTGACATGGCCCCAGGTTTAAGCATTAGCTAGAAAAGGGCTTTGCTGTTTTCAGAGGTTCAATGAGTTTGTAGTAATGAGTACCGAACACTGGAAAAGTCCCGCTATGAAGAGCAAGGCCTTGGGGCAGGGGACAAAAATCCACAGCATGCTGTCACTTCGCACCCACCCGGGAGGCTGTAATAAAAAAGACAAGAACACCAAGTGTTGGCAAGGATGTGGAGAAACCGGAGCCCCCTTCCACTGCTGGTGGGGGTGTAAAAATGTAAAATGGTATAGCTGCTTTGGCAAGGAGTTTGGCAGTTTCTGAAAGTTAAATATAGAGTTACCACATGAACCAGTAATTCCACTGCTGGGCGTGTATCCAAGAGGAGTCAAAGCAGGGACTCAAACAGATACGGTATGCGGATGCTCACGGCTGCATCATTCCGAGGAGCCAGAAGCCCAAAGGTGAAAACAACCCAAGTGTCCATCAGTGGATAAATGGATGAACAATAAGCGGTATATCCATACAGTGCAATGTTATTCAGTTCGACTAGATGACCCTTGAAAACATTCGACTAAGCAATAAAGCCAGACACAAAAGGTCACAGGACATAGGATTCCATTTGGATGAAATGTCCAGAATAAGCAAATCCACAGAGGCAGAAAGGACATCAGTGGGTGTCAGGAGCTGTGGAGAGGGAAGAATGGGGGATTGACTGCCAGGGGGTATGAGCCTTCGTTTTGGGGTGATGACGATATTCTGGAAGTGGACAGTGGTGACGGTGGTGGTATGTTGTAACTGCCCTGAATTCACAGTGAATTGTATCTCAATAAAGCTGTTACAACGAAATCACTAAACGCCCTTACAACGCGGACACAGGGGCTGGGTACCCGAGTGGGACAGGCTTAAGCAAAATGAAGGTGCTGTGTAAGGTGACAGGGAGGCAGACAAAGAAGGGAAAGGTAAATGAAACAGGAAAGCAGAACCCACAAAGGGGTCTGGGGGCTGGGATGGGGAGGTCAATGGGAAGTCGTAATTTGGTCTGGTGCTCCGTGGCCATGCCGCAGGGCACCCACCTTGGGAGGCGGGATAGGCCTGCCAGGCAGCTGAGCCAAAGGAAGGGGCTGATGCGGGGCTGGATTTTCCCGCTTGGAATCTTCAAGAAGACCATGTTTGGGCCCACACCAAGACTAGTGGCCTCGCTACTCGCACCCCCAGCCCAACCCCCCAGTGGGGTCCCAGGGCAGGAAATTCTTGCGGCAGACTCAGGAGATCACTCTGCAGCTCAAGAGACAGAGACACAACACTGTCCTGAGCAAGAAGGTGCTGAGTGAGAGGAAACAGTCATCTGCCGGTCCAGCTGGACAGGCGACTGGAAGAAAGCGCTTTCTGAAAGCTCACACCCCGGTGTAATCCTGCTTCTTCCCTCCTCACCCAGAACCCATCTGTGGGCTGTTTTTCATCCCGCTTCCCTTAATGTTTCAACTGGTGGCAGTCAGTAGCTGACCCTGCCGGGATGTGCCCTCTTGTCAGACAGATGCCGGGAATGACGGCTAGAGGAGAGGGTTTATGCCGGAGGGAAGACCCGTGTCTCTAGGAAGCAAGTGGTGCTGGTCTGCATCTCTGGGCCTACGGCTCCTGATGAACTCTCCGCATTTGTGAGTATGTGTATTTGTTGGGGACAATCATTTCATCGGCTTCTACTTCACGGTGATATAAGGGGAGCGAACAAGATTCCATATGTTTTGAAAAGGCTCGGGGAGGAAAGAAGCTAGAGCCAACACAACCCATTGATGATGACTGTCTCCAGTTTTCCCAGGTACATAAGCACCTGAAGGCACGGAAATCTGTCACTGAGTCGGCTCCAGTGGTCCAGTGTCCAGAACTTACTCCATCTCATGATGGTTCTGCCGACTCAGAAAAGGCCTCTCAGTTTGTGATTTGCTGCCTTTCAGGCGGCAATCCTGGCCCTGCAGTGTCAGTCTCCTGCCTGTGGGCGAGCACCCAAGGGTTGAGGCTATAGGTATGGAGCAGTCTCATGGCATGGTCCAGCCAGGGTAACGAAGCACATCTCAAAGATGCATCCCCTTGGCTAAAGAACGCTTTACTTCAGGGGCACCTGGGCGGCTCAGTCAGTTAAGCGTCCGACTTCGGCTCAGGTCATGATCTCGCGGTTCGTGGGTTCGAGCCCCTCGTGGGGCTCTGTGCTGACAGCTCGGAGCCTGGAGCCTGCTTCGGATTCTGTGTCTCCCTCTTTCTCTCTGCCCACCCCGCAAACATTAAAAAAAAAATTAAGAATGCTGTACTTCAGACCAACCAGTCGTTATCCCCCTCCCCGCACTGTGCTCCTTGGCAACTCTGCCCTGGCTCACCCTAGACCCAACCACCATCAGAGACCAACCTTTGCTTGCTCATCTTGTAGCCAACCCTCACCATCCACCCAGCATGCTCTGATTTCTTGTGGCTGCTCTAATGGCCCGCTTGTCTGTACCCTACAGTCTAGCATCAGATAACAAGCATACTATTTGCTAAATGATCGACGTTGCAATAGCAACACATGCTCAAATGCTGCGAGTCTATTATTAATTCCGTTCACATAGAGCAAGGCTGTTCTCATAGAGCAAGAAGCATTAGTGAGAAGGGGGTCCATGGGTTCTCTCAAAGTGTTCCACGACCGAAAAGAGATGCCTCGGCTAGTTGAACACAAAGCCAGGAGCCTGTGGGATTCACTTCAGCGGCATGGAACCCTGCTGGCAGTTCAGTCCAGTTCTCAGGCTCTAGGGTCACGCATGCTCGGTTTCTGCTTTCTGGAGGCTAAGAGCAGTTACCGGTGACAGCTTCCCATAATCCAGTCTTTGCAGGGAACCTCTCCATGTCCTGTCCTGTCAAAATGTCTTCCTCCACTTTACTGAGCAGCTTTATCATCAGCTCCATTATTCAGCTCATGGACCATTCCAATCTCATTCGGGCCTCGTTTGCATCTGTCCAGAGAGGAAGCCATTTCCAGCTTCCTGTTGGAGATCTACATGGGAAACCCTAGAAGGCTTAGGTAATGAGAGTGGAACGGACACCATCACTTAGTGCCAAAGCAGCGACTCAAACCTAATTTTACTGAGAGCCACAAAACTTGAGGGCTAGGGAAGCCCACTAAAATCTAGTCCAACGACTGGGAAAGAAGAAAACCAAATCCTTCTGTTTTCAGGGGCCAACTTCCAAATCCCAAGTCCTCACTGGAACTCGGGTTATGTAGCCGAACATAAAGAGCATTTTCTTGTCTTATTCCTATGCTACTATCCAATAGGTTTTAAAATTGGTTTAATTACCCAATGGTGGGATAAATGGACTTGTAGTTGAAATGGGAATGTTAAATCAACTATTCTGCATGACAGCGGATTGTTAATGGCAGGTTGTGTAGTAACATGTGTCACTCACTGCCTTCCTCTTCTCCCTAAATAAATTAAGAATGAGTTCTACTATTACTTGGTTAGTTCTAATCCTTTGGGAGCTAGACTTTTTTTTTTTTTTGAAGGTCAATGACCCTTTGAAATGGACAAATTAGTCACTACCCTCAAGCAGCATTTACAGAAACAATGTGAGGCATCTGGCTGAGACAGTGGGGAGTGCAGTCAAGCATTCCTTTGTACTGCCTACCCCAGCATTTCCCAAGTCTGCTCTGCAGAGCACTACTACTCGGCAAGATGCTCTGTGCAAACAAAAATTCCGTGCTTCAAATAAAGTTGGGAAAAGATCCATATTCTATGCTCACAATATCCCTCTCGGTGTGTTAAAGGATATCAGAAGTCCCGCAGTAAAGAAAGAAACCTGTTTTTCACTACGACCTCACATCTTCTCAGACTGATTTTCCTGAACTGCTGCACTTTTGTTTTCATCTATGCGATAACTATGACCACCCGAGGAAGACTCATAACTCGGTATTTTGAGGATCTAGACATTTGCCATCTCGTGGACAGCTGGAAACTACTGAATTCAGGACCCTGCTCCCCAACCCTCAGTCACTCAGCCTTCCTCTAAGACCTAACGTATTTCTCCTGGGTAGCTATACAGCACCTCTTGCATCTTTTTCCTCTCCTCTCCTCTCCTCTCCTCTCCTCTCCTCTCCTCTCCTCTCTTTTCTTTTTTCTTTCATTAGCGAGCCCTGTAAAACAAGAGAAAACGCCCCCTATGAAATACTGGATAGTGTTATTAACTTGAACCATACAGTTTGGCACTTGCAACAACAACCCAGTGACATCAGGCATGGGGCGAGGTGGGCAGTGAAAGAAGTCAAGCCCAGGAAGTTTGGATTTTTCCTGTAGAGGAGGAGAAGCCAGTGAAGTGATTTCGGCAGTAAAGTTATTTGGTGAGGTGAGTATTTCTGAAAGACTGGCCTAGGACAACTGGAGGAAACCACGGGGTTGGAGGCAGGACCTGTCGGGAGGCTGGAGAAAGAACCTAACGGAAGAAAAGAGGCATTCAGTACTTGAGGATTAATTGAGAAAACGTATCCCCCAACATGCATTTTGTTGTGTTTGGAAAAGTGTTAGTGGCAGGCTTCAGAGAGTGGTCCCCAGAGGCCATTGGCAGAGGCAGAGGGAAGGCGGTGGCAAACGGAGAAGGTTCCAGGCTGCTTGGAGCAGTCAGAGTGCGGTTAGGAAAAGTCAGTCCACTTCTTCCTGGAGACTAAATGAGGCGGCTTGTCTGCCTTGTCATGGAACTACCAGAGGAAAAGAGGAAGTATGGCGTTTCCCTCCAAGAAGAACCTTCAAGTATGGAAGCCGAAGTCCCTGCTGGGCACAGGGTAGCACACGTAAGAGTATACAATACAGAGACTGAAAAGCAAGTAATTAGGGAATCTGGATGCAAAAAAACTACACCACAGATCGCCCTGGGATGGCGAGTAGTCCTCAGGAAATGAAGGCGTGAACAACAGTCACAGGGTGGCCCCCCCCCTCATTTCCGAGTGATGTGATCACAAGCAACCGTGACTGTAGGGGTTGGAGATTAGGCAAGGAGATAAGGTTTGCTGCCATCTTTGGATTTAGCAGGACTGGAGCTGCAAATGTGAGGTTCAATCATTGCTTTGGGCCCATCATTATCAAAAGAAGAGGGTGCCTTAATTCTCATGACGACCAGGGTTTCTGATGGGAGCAGTTTCAAGGTTCACACCTTGGCCCACCCCAAACTGGGAACCTTTGAGTATAATGACAGATGTCACTGATGGGAGTGTGGCATATGCAGACATTTCGGAGACAGAAACGAATCTGAGAGCCATAGTTCTGATAATTACAGTGATAGCATCAATATCATTAGCAGCTGCTATTTACTGACTCGTGCCTACACTGAGCAGGCTCTGCGTTCGGCACCATATGTGCGTGTCCATCAGCCCTGTTCTCCCAGATGCCACCCCATGAGGTAGGTCTTGCTGTTATCTCCCTTACAGATGAGGAAACTGAGGTCAGAAGGCTGTTAGACTGGGGGCGCCTGGGTGGCTCAGTTGGTTAAGCATCCCACTTCAGCTCAGGCCATGATCTCACTGTTCATGAGTTCGAGGCCCACGTTGGGCTCTGTGCTGACAGCTCGGGACCTGGAGCCTGCTTCGGATTCTGTGTCTCCCTCTCTCTCTCTCTGCCCCTGCTTGCTCTCTGTGTCTCTCTCTCAGGAAATGAATAAACATTAAAAAAAATTTTTTTAAAGAAAAAAAAAGAAAGTGGTTAGACTGGAGCCAGAACCATGGTGTCTGGCCCCGGAAGCGGAGGAATGTAGTGTAGCTACACAGCCACCCACACAAAATCCTCTGCGACACTCAAACTGCTCTTCCGAAGTTCTTCTCTCTGGGAAGAACCCCCTGCCTCACTTGCGCGCTCGCTCTTTCGCTGGCACAAAGAACATCTAAAAAAAATTTACAAGGACCAAAAGGAAACACGTGACTACCTCCCCTCATGATAACCTCACATGGTTATTAGGGACAGTGTGCGGGAGCGGGTGGGGGACGCTCTAACCTTGGGCTGTGCTTTCTTGACAGTGGCGGCAAGAGGGGATGGTCACAAACTACAGATTACCTTCGTCATTACTGGGCCAGTGAAATGATCTCAGAATGGAACGATTCCCTCTACAGAACCTGAAAATGGCATCAGGAGCCGGCAAAGCGTCCCGGAAACCACCTGCTCTCTATTCAAAGCGTGGTATGGGGACCGGCAGCATCAGTGCTCCCTGGGAAGTGGTCAGAAATGCAGGATCTCAGACCCCCCACCTTGACCTACCGAATCAGCCAGCAGTGTCTGTGCCCCAAGAGGATTCCCAAGGATTCACATGCATTTAGTACAGTTCTGAGAGGCATGGCTTTAAGGCTTACGGTTCTAAAGCTCACTGAAGGTTTTCCAAACCTTCAATAACACCTTAGAAAAGGAGTCAGTTTCTCAAAGGGACTGAGAAGGCTTTTTTAATTTTTTTCTTTTCTTAACTTTTAGAGAGAGAGAGAGTGTGGGAGAGTGGCAGAGGGACAGAGACAGAGACAGAGAGAGAGAGAATGAATCCCAAGCAGACTCCACGCTGTGCAATGAGGGACTCGATCCCATCACCCTGGGATCATGATCTGAGCCGAAATCAAGAGTCAGATGCTCAACTGACTGAGCCACCTGGGCACCTGGAGAAAGCTTTTTTTTTTTTTTTAATGTTTATTGATTTTTGAGAGACACAGACAGAGCACAAATGGGGAGGGGCAGAGAGAGGAAGACACCAAATCTGAAGCAGGCTCCAGGCTCTGAGCTGTCAGCACAGAGCCCAACACGGGGCTTGAACCCACAAACCACAAGATCATGACCTGAGCCAATATTGGACGCTTAACCGTCCAATTTGAGCTACCCAGGCAGAGAATGCTTTGTTATTCCTAGTTCTGGACATATACATGTGACGTTTGTTCCACACTGCCTCAACCTCTGCCCCCTGGGAGCAGTAGGCAAGCAATTCTAGAACTGCACTCCCTGCCACTCACAACCTTTGTCTCAAACTGCTGTCTCTATGAGAAATGGCAAAATGCCTTTAACGCAAGACCAGGATCCCGGGGAAGTGAGGCTATCTGTGCACATTCCAAATACTTTAAGACTACAGCAATAATTCTCAGCTGCAGGCAATGCTACCCCCAGAGGACACTGGACAACGTCTGGAGACATTTTCTGTTGTCACAAGTAGGGGAAGGTGCTACTGGCATCTAGCAGGTAGGGGTGAGGGATGCCTCTACCATCCTTCAGTACACAGGACGGTGACAACAAAAAACTACCTGGCCCCAAAGCAGGTGAGAAACCCTGGACCAGAGGAAATAATAAAAACAAATGACCTGACACGTAAATACTCGATACAAAACTAGGGAGAAAGGGAACTTTGTTGAAAGGGCTTTCTCCGTTCTGACCAACAGCTATGGGTTGAACACAATAGCTCTGGCTGCCCTTGAAGGAGTGATGTACTCCTTTTTGGCTTAGAGAGTTGGGCTCTTCTTCTTCAACCCAAGGTTCATCTCCAAAACTACACCATGAAAAAGCAACTGCTCAGAAGCCACTGATACACCCCAAAAGCCTTTTTTGCAAATATTAACGTTCCAACTCAGCATTAAATAAAACAAGAAAAAAATACCTTCGCCTTTTCCTTTCTACGAGAGAAGGCATACACCATGACATAGTTTAAAACAGAGGGGCGCCTGGGTGGCTCAGTGGGTTAAGCGTCCGACTTTTGATCTGAGGTCTTGACCTCAGGTGTATGCGTTCAAGCTCCACACTGGGCACTGTGCTGGTAATGAAGTCCACTTAAAAACAAAACAGGGGCGCCTGGGTGGCTCAGTCGGGTGAGCATCTGACTCTTCATTTTGGCTCAGTCATGAGCTTTCAATCGTGGGATTGAGCCCTGCATTGGGCTCCTCACAGAGCGCTGAACATGGAGACTGCTTGGGATTCTCTCTCTCTCTCTCTCTCTCTCTCTCTCTCTCTCTGCCCCTACTCGGCTCATGCACATGCACTTGCACTCTCTCTGTCTCAAAATAAGTAAATAAACATTAAAACAAAACAAAACAAAAAGCTAAACTAGAAAAAACATGAACCAAGAAGTAGCTATAAGAACTACCAACCAATAGAGTTAATGTAATTATTGTATGTGAGCATTTGAAGATTCTGAGTTCCCTGGTAGCCAGGGCAAAAAGTTCCCCTTTTAAAGCCTACCTTTTTGTTTCTTATAGTGATTTATGAACAGTCTAGGATTCGGAATGAGTTGCCCAGGATCACTGATCATCATTTCACTGAATGTCATCTTTTTTCACTTCTCTGCCCCTAGCACACATATTCCAAGCCTCTGTACCAGCAAGAATATAACTGCCCTTACCTATGAGTCTATAGGCTGTGTGAAGCACAATGCAAAATGTGAGATCTGGGGGTGGGGGTGCATTTATGTCTATTTATAATACGAGTTCTCTGAGGGAAAGACTAATCTCTTACTGCACAAAAGCCTACAGTGCTCTGTGAGTGGCAAACATTTCAATGTTGAGAGAATGTTGGTGAAGACTTCAATCAATGACTCGGCAATTTGACCCCTTCCTAGGAAAAGTCACCCTTGATTAGGACAAGTATATCATAGTGGGGCGCCTGGGTGGCTCCGCCGGTTAAGGGTCCGACTTCGGCTCAGGTCATGATCTCACAGGTTGTGGGTTCGAGCCCTGCTCAGGCTGTGTGCTGTCAGCTGACAGCACAGAGCCTGCTTCAGATCCTCTCTCCCCTTCTGCCTCTGCCCCTCCCCTGCTTGTGCTCTCTCTCTAAAATAAACATTAAAAAAGACAAGTAGTACACACAGTGCTGTGTGCCCATCAAACCCGCTTTCCTCCTCTCCATCCCACCCATGTCCCCAACACCCAGATACACTGCATTTCACAGCCTCGTGTGTGGTTAGGTAGGGCTATCGGAATGAGTTCTAGTCCGTGGAATGTGGTGAGAGCTGACATACAGATCTTTGAAGCCTGACCTGCATAACCTAATGCACAATCCTCCTTTCTTTCTTTCCCCTAGACTGGGCGGGGCGGGGGGGGGGGGGGCACATGCGGACGATCCTGTGGAGGACTCTCAGGCCACAGAGGATGGCGAGGCCACTACCCCGAAAAGGACCTGGATCCCCGGATGACAACATGGAGCAGAGCCCTCCTTCCCTATAGCCTCCCCCCTCCATTGTGTTTAGCCACTGAACTCTTGGGATTGGAGAGCAATTAGCTGATCCCGACTAATTCTTTTGTCTTTACACATATATTCCCTCCTCCAAGATCATGGGCCAAAAGTTTCACTTCAGCCTGTAATATTGCATTGTTATCACTTTCTACCATTCGCTTTTCACCTCCCTCTTCCATCGTGACAACTGCCCTCCAGAGCACTAAGGGCAGGAACTGCCCAGAGTCAATATGCTGAGAACGTCCCCTCTGATTCAAATTCCCATTAAAAGCAAACCAAAGTGAAATCAAAACCAGAGGCATGGGAAGTCAAACTGTTCTCAGGCCCGCTGCCCAGTGGCAATCAATCCTCAGGTCTAATGGCATGTCGGACCTGGCTCAAAGGCCCGACGTGATGTTCATAGCTGGTCAACATAGCATTTTAAGGAATAATTGCTGTCCTAATGCTTTTAGTTCCTAAGGTATTCCCTCACATGTTAATGTCAACAGCCAGCAGGACTGAACAAAGTCAGCCAGGGTTGGGCAAAAGAGGCAAATAGGCCAGAGGACCTATGGGCTAGGCAAGAGAGGATATGAAGAACCTGAAAAAAAATGTTTTTAGAAAACCTGGTAGTCATTAGGGCTATTCATCAACATTCTTGTTCTTCTCCTTTCAGACACATGATAGCATTGCACTCCCCTGTCCCCTAGAAGTCAAAACATGGCTGTGTGATTTGCTCTGGCCAATGACATTTGAGCAGAAGTAATCTGTGTTACTTCCAGGCAGAAGTCTTTCAGAACCACGGCAAAATTTGCTAAGTTCCCTTCCCATGTCACTGGAACTAAATTCCAGATGGCAGCACTCAGTCAGCCAGTGTCCCTGGATGAGAAAGCCATGTGCTACCTTAAGGTGCACAATAAGGAATAAACCTTTGTTTTAAGCCACTGAGATTTGTTGGTTGTGACTGCAGCATAATTTAGCCTATTCTGATTGCCATAGGGCATCCAACATTGGATGAAGAATGGGCTTTCGTATTCAAAATAAGATGAAACATATTCCCACAATTTTTACATCTCTTCCCAAAATGAACTGAGGGGTCCCTTTCCCAAGGGGATGTTCATAAACACTCTACCAGCTGAAAACAGGTCTCACCTACTCATTGGACTTGGCACCTCATGTCTAGAAGAGGCATCATGGGTCAAATCTGACCTGCAGTTTGTTTTTGTAAATAAAGTTTTATTGGAACACAGACATGGCCGTTCATTCACATGTTGCTGACAGCTGCTTTCACACTACGATGGAAGAGTTATCGTAACAGAGGCGGTGAGGCCTGCAAGAGCCTAAGATATTTACTATCTGGACCTTTACAGAAAAAAAAAATTCCTGACCCCTGGTCTAGAAGAAGCCAAGTGGAAACAGATCCATGGAGTATCTGGAAAAGAAATCCAGCATGCCGTGCCACTCACAGTTAAGAGAACGCACTCTTGGTAGCTGTGTAGCCAAGAGTATACACCGATCAAGAGTTGGCTTCGGGCCAAGAGTAGTGCTTCGGGCCTTTTTGGAGGTAGGCAAAGGTAGCCCTGGTACAGATGAGTTCCAATAATCACATCTTTAAAGCTCTGTTGTTTACCGACCCCAGTATCAGGATGGGGACAGGATCTGAACAAAGGATATACACAGTATATGTCAGGATTAGTGAACCTGACAGTCCTCAGGATGACTCAGTGGAAAGTTGCTTAAGTGCTTGCTCGAAATGATTCACTGCCTGGAGACTCCATGGCAAATGAGATTCTTAGGCTAAACTGGGCTGTACAGTTTGTCCACCGCCCTGAACTCAGCACAAAGCAAGCAGGCCGACCCTAAGCAAGGGAGCAGACTCTTGGAGGGTCTGATGAGGGTCTCAGCCTGCTCGGTGGATGTAGCCTCCGCTGTGGCCACTGGCTGCCCTCTGGGGGTGGGGGTGTATACGGCGTGGCTGGAATGCTAGGAATCCTGGACTGACTTAGCAGGCACTCCAATTGGCTTGGTGTTCTACATGCTCCAAAGATTTTCTCCAGTGTCCTTGGCATCCAATGACTATACTTGGGCTTAAGATTTTAAGGGCTGGGCGGGTCCCTGGAAGCCTTCTATCTCAATACCAGATCACTCCTTCATTAGGTGGTACCAACAAACGAGCTGGCCATTCCACTGCAGATGGGACCCAGGCCATTTGCTCCCTTGCCTCAGACTGGCTCTTGGCAGGGCCACCTGGAGGAGCCAGCTGCTTGGCTAAGACTCAGCCTTTGGTGGCTGTTAACAGGTTTTGCTTCAACTCAGCTATTTCTGAGTTACTGTCGGTTGGCTCTGGGTTGGGGGCAAAGGCCTGAGGTGGGAAACAGAAAGAGGAAAAAAGAAGATGAAAATGTATACTTCACTTGGACTTAGGAGTTGAATGGTCTTCTTTTAGCAGTCGATTCTGAAGTCAGTGTGGACTGGATGTTTCTTCTCAGTTTCTAAGTGGACCGGTAAGATATTGCTCTCAAGTCCTACTTGAGGGATCTTTTGTTCTAGGTGATTGCTTGTGTTTTGCTGGAGAAAAGTGGAGAAGGGAGAGCGTTATGCCTGATGTTCCTGGTTACCATCAAGTTTAGAGGATTCAGAATGCAGGTAGGCCCTAGAGAACAACGGGCTACAGCAGTTTCACTGGCCTGCGAGGCAGCTTCCAGAGGTGCCCTAGTTTGCACCTGAGTGCCTGCACAAGCCATGGTCACGTCCACGGAGTAGAGGCCCTACCTCCCTGGGCTGAGACAGCATGAGCACGAGCCGACTCAAACACACTGAACGTCTGAGACAGAAACAGATTTTCTTGGAAAATGTAACATAAAAAAGAACAGACAACGGGAAGGCCTTCGAGAATTCATTCATCCCATGAACGTGTGTCCAGAGTCTACACTGTGCCTTGGCACATGAGGAGATAAAGACAGACTTGGGGTCCAAATTATTTTCAAATATGAGGGCACTAATCTCAGTTATAAAGAGTGAAGAGAGTGGAAAGAAAAAGGGCATTTACTTTTCTGAAGCATGGTCCAGGAGGCAGGGAGATCCAGGTTCCAGGCTCAGCTACTTATAATGAGCGCTGTGGTTTCAGGCAAATTACAGTCTTTCTCAGTCTCCCCACTTGACAAATGTGAGGGGAAGGGGCTGGACAAAAGAATGTCTTCAAGACATGATTTTCTGTGGTTTTAGAATCTACCATTCCTGTCCTCAACAAATAAATAATTGTAAGACACTGAACAGATGGGCAGAAGGTACGGAATTAAACTCAATGCAACAGAAAAGTACCCGATGAACGGTACAGAACCATGCTATGCACTACAGTAGCTACTAATTACGTGTGCCTGTGTATATTTAAACTAACTGATGTTAAATAACATTTTAAATGCAGTTCCATAAGAGACTCTTAAATATGGAGAACAAATAGAGGGTTACTGGAGGGGTTGTGGGAGGGGGAATGAGCTAAATGGGGAAGGGGCATTAAGGAATCCACTCCTGAAATCATTGTTGCACTATATGCTAACTAATTTGGATGTAAATTAAAAAAAAATTTAAATAAGTAAATAAGTAAATAAATAAATAAATGCAGTTCCTCAATCACACTAGTCACATTTCAAAAGCCCAATGGCCACATGTGCTTGTGGTTGCCATATTGGATGCTAGAGATACAGAAGAGCTCCATCATTGCAAAAGGTTCTGTTGGACAGCACCGGTATAGACAACTTGCACCAAAGATAACCAGAGAACAGAGAACTGCTCCTCTGTGCCTTTTAGGTCTGGGCTCATCGTGCCTGTCCAGCTGTGACCAAAGCTGACGCTCCCCAACAGTGGGGCTGTGCTCTGGCCCCCATTATTGCCTTCCTCAGAGAGCTCAGCTGCTCTACACTTCCTCCACTGACTCTGCTCCTTTGATCTTCTCGCAGGGCCTTTAGGAAAGCCAATAGCCATCCAGTCCTCTCATGAAAAATTCCCTTTCAAACAGACATATGAATAATCTAGATAATCCAACAATGCATGCATCTTTTAGAGTTCCCTGGGCAATGTGCAAGAGCTACAGTACGTAAAGTCTGACAGGGACCAGTTCCATTGATCAGCACTGTATTTATTATTTGGGAGAAGCAGGCATGGCCAAGACTGAGGATAAAGTCCTTACATGCTCCCTCCACAGCACTCTTAATAACATGAAAAAAAAATCATCCCATGTAATCCCAAAGACTGATTTCAAATCAAAACAAAGCAAATAAAGGAAAGCAAAACAGAAGAAGAGTTAACACAGTCACAGGGGCTACCCAGGGTTCCTCTAGCTCATGGGATGGGTGTGGGTGTGAGTGTAAGGGTAGCAAGACTGTGTTTGTGAGGGTCATGTGTGTGTGAGAGGGGATGGGGGGGCAAACTTGGAGGCTTGCAGAGCAAGGGCACTTAGGCAAATCTCTGACTCAGAGGAGGAGTCTCCATTCCTCTTGGTGGGGAGAGGAGAATTTAACTTTTGTCAGACAACCTCACTGCCCCATTCCTCTCAAGGTGGGGGGGGGGGGCGGGGAGGACAGTGTCATAACACAGATAGTGTTAACGGCTGCTATTTTAACAATCAAATTCATTGCCCCGCGGCTGCCAGGAGAAACGGAACAGTCTTACTGCAAAGGGTGCAATTTTAAAAAAATCAAATAAATAGCTGAAGGCACACTCACATTGAACTTGTGCCCAACTCAGTGTCAATCAACAAGTTTCCATTGAATGCTGGACAAGCCAACCCGCCTTCCAAAGGGAACACAGAAAACACTGTAAGTTCAGTTTGGGGGCAGCTGGATGATCTTTATGTATCCTGTCCCAGTTTTCTTTTTTCCCTTTTTGCTGCTTCCCTTCTCCAGCTAAGACTTTGTTCCCTCATCCAGCCCCTCCCAAGTTAATTTCTTTCTAATGCATCTTCCCGGCTCTGGCCCTAAGTGCTGTGATTCTTCCATTTTGTGAACCCACGCAGGAGAACAACAGACGGGGGACCTGGGCCTAAAGGCAGGTTTGCACCATCTGTGAAACAACAGCTTCCCACCTTGCATGCCCTCCAAGTGGAGGTGAAGAAAGTAAACCCAAACATACACAAAGTAATGCTATGCCTCCACTTGAGAAAGTTGACACTTGGATAAGTGATGTCCTAAGAAATTATATAGTTCCAGGTTGAGGATGTGGCCTAGCTAGGCACAGATTGGAAACTAGCCAGATAGAGCCATGAAGTCTTAGCATCAAATCTTTATCTCCATCCTGGCCAGCATGTTCTCACCTTCCCAGACTCCACTGTGTGGCCCTGCACTCTCAGGGACACCTGGGTGGCTCAGTCGGTTGAGCATCCGACTTTGGCTCAGGTAATGATCTCACGGTTCGTGACTTCGAGCCCCGCATCGGGCTGGGTGCTGACAGCTAAGAGCCTGGAGACTGCTTCAGATTCTGTGTCTCCCTCTCTCTCTGCCCCTCCCCCATTCATTCACACTCTTGTCTCTCCCTCTCTCTCTCTCACACACACACACAAATAAATAAACATTAAAAGAAGTATAAAAGGAGCCTGCATTTCTCGAGAGCGGGCTATGGACTGGGCTTGGTGCTAAGCCCCTTACATGTATTAATTCATTTAATCCTCATGACAGTCCTTCAAGGTAGGAGCTCTTGTTATCCCCAGACACCTGCTCACACACACAGAATCTCACCCACTCACACGTGCACGTCACATACTCTCATACTCGCAATGAGTGTGTGGTCACTGAACAAAGAAAGGCCCTCGACGCTATCTCCTCAGTGCTTAGTTCTTCAAAAAGTCTTCTCCCCCAAGTCTGTCCCCTGACATCCAGAATTCTATCTGTTGTGAATTCTTTAAGTGAAGTATTGACCTTTCTGCTGCTACAGGGTGAACCCTCCCTGGAAGGGATCACTCAGCCTCGTTCTCCTCAGACATTAGTGCCTGTATGAGAGCTGAGTGGTGTGGACAGACGTGAGGATTTGGGGAACTGAAAGAGAGAACAAAAAATGTCTGGGGGCACTGAAGACAAACTTCATCTACTCCCGATGTGTGCGGTGGGCCGGCTCTCCAAAATTAACTTCTAACTGTAGGGCATGCGAGGCCCTTTGAGACTCGGTCCCCACCGATTTGACCTCTCGAGCCTCCTCCCTCACAGACCATACCCACTCCAGTCACGGTCCCACACATGCCTCTGCACGTGCCCTCCCTTTCCTCCTCCTCCATCTGGAAAAGCTCCATTTGTCTGTCAGAACCCAGCTTGAGTAGTGACTTTTCTCTGAGGAGCCTGGCTCTTAGCTCTTGGAGAGTGTCTCTTCTCTTCCCTTCTCTGTCTGCCCAGCCCTGTCCACACCTCTACTGAAGTACTCATCACACTATGTTTTAGTGATCTCGTTAGGCCTGTCTCCCCACCGAGATTGTGGGCTGTCTGAGGCAGGGACTTTGAAACCTCACCACCATTCATGGGACCTGGCCCAAAGCTTGTACTCTGGAAATGTTTGTGAAATGAAGGAATAAGTGAGTGAGTGAGTGAGTGAGTGAGTGGACACGAACTGCCAACTTCTGGCTGGGAGGAGACTCCCTTCCCTGGCCTCCTCTGAATAAGGCTGCGGTCCAGTGTTTATCAATAGGGCCACCGGTGGAATTCAGATGGGATGTTTCTTCACTGCACTGCGTTCCCACTCACACCGTGGAACACGAAGCATCCCTGGTTCCTGCCTAGTCAATGCCGAGGACATCGCCCAGTCGCTGTGATGACCAAAATAGTTCCCCAACATTTCCAAAGCCCTGGGAGAAGGGCGGGGGCGCTGCTCCTCCGGGGCTGGGAGGCAACACTATGTCAAGAGCTCTTTGCCCGGAGCCTGGTGGTCGGAGAGACCCCCTGCAACGAGATGCTGGATGACAGGCTCCAGCCAGAACATGAATTCGTAAGAACGTAGACTGAAGCACTCCCGGCCTGCTAAGAGGAATCATGGCCGCCTAATCAGCGCTCAACAACGCAGAGCAATGAAGCCCGCTCAACTTTTTTTTTTTTGTGACTGGAGGCAAGGGGCAGGCCTAGCCAAAAGAAAAAACACACCCAGTCAAGCTTTCATGGCAGTCCGGAGATTGTTACCTCGTCCCAGCATTGCCCCTACATCTCTGCTAAGTGCTCACCCTGCTCTGGGAGCATCAGCATCACTGAGCAGCACAGCATACTCAGCACCTCTGAAAATCTCATCGGTGGGAAATAGAAAGGAAAGGCAGAGAGGATGCCATTTATTTTGCCCCTCCTGCCTGACACTCACTAAACCTGTCACCTGTTTCCTTTGGAGCCCCCCCCAACCCTCAACTTTTCCCTCAGGCTGGAGACATATGGTCAGTGCCTGTTTATGAAGCTGCTGTCATTGGGATCTACGGGAACACGTACTGAAATGCCCGAGTGTCAAGCTTTGCCCACATTCCCTATTAATGATGCAATCTGGGGACTTGGGGTTCAAATTCCTTCTTTCCCCTGCTGGATACCGCCTTGCTTATATACGCACCTCTTTATGCTTTTCAAAGCAATTTCCCATGTCAACTTTGTTTTCATTGTCAATGCAAACCTTAGTAGAAAGCAGGAGTTATCACTCTCGTTTTACAAGTTGAGGAGACAGGCACACAGAGGCCAGTTAGGTCTGGACACGTTCCACAGTGAATCGGGGGAAGAGCAGGGTCATTCCCCCATCTTCCTTCTGGCCCTATGCCTTCCTGCTCCCATGACAGCACAGTTCAACCTCACCTCGGGGGAGAGAATGTGTACCCCACAGGAGCAAAGCTCTCTCCCCTTCCCAAATGTGGTCTTGATTCTGAAAGCCAATGATTGGGCCCTCTGCTCAGTGATACAGACCTGAAGCCGGAAGGCTTCATATGGATATCAACTTACTGGTGCACTCTGCAGTTCAGAGGGCAAAGCCCCAAATGCCCCCAAATGCCTTCTTATTAATTCCAAGGGGAGGGCACATCCTTTTTCCAGGCTTTGGTACTAATCTGCTTTGTGGGAGGAAAAAAAGAAAGAGAGGAAGAAAAAGAAAAGACCAGACCAGAGCAAACAAAACCAAAGCAAACACCAAGAAGACCAAAATAATGTAAACAATTAGACAAAAATAACAGGTCCCAAACAGCCAAATGCATAAACACAATCCTATGCTTAACTGTAACATTTAAAAGTTTTCTGGTCACCGTTTGCTTCCAATCATAACCATGCCAAAACAGAGGAAAACGTACTATCATTTAAAAATATATTATGCTGGGTACACCTGGATGACTCAGTCGGTTAAACATCCGACTTCGGCTCAGGTCATGATCTCACAGTTCATGAGTTCGAGTCTTGCATAGGGTTCCGTGCTAGCAGCACGGAGCCTGCTTGGGATTCTCTCTTTCCTCTCTCTCTGCCCCTCCCCTGCACACACTGTTTCTCTCTCTCTCAAAATAAATAAATAAACTGGGGCGCCTGGGTGTCTCAGTCGGTTGAGCATCTGACTTCAGCTCCGGTCATGATCTCATGGTTCATGAGTTCAAGCCCCACATCAGGCTCCGTGCTGACAACTCAGAACCTGGAGCCTGCTTCAGATTCTGTGTCTCCTTCTCTCTCTGGCACTCCGTGGTTCACACTCTCTCTCTCTCAGAAATAAATAAACACTAAAAAAAAATTAAAACAAATAAATAAACTTAAAAATAAAATATTTTATACCGGGAAACAGAACTTATGTATCTAAAACATAAACAGACAGCAGAATTGATGATTATAAAGCAAACACCCCTGTAACTACCATGTAGGTCAAGAAAGAGAGTATGGCTAACACCCCAGAAGGCCCATTCTCTCCCCACTGGAGGGAACAACAGTCCTGACTTTTGGGACAATCACTGCCTTTTTTCTTTTTTACTACCGTTTTATCACATGTACATAACTTCCTTAAACAATATAGTTTCATTTCGCCTGTTGTGAACTTCATATTAATCAAAACACACTGAATGCACTTGTTCATGGACATGTGTCTTGCTTTTTTACTCAATGTCAAGCTTGAGCTGTAAGATGTCGACTTTTAAAAGACTTCTGCTCCCTTCTCCGTGCCAAAAAGCACAGGTGAGCTTTGAAACAACAGGGGTTTGAACTGCACAGGTCCACTTATACACAGATTTTTTTTTTTTATATAAACTCAGTACACTACCATGCACGTGCTTTCTCTTCCTTAGGATTTTAATGTTTTCTTTTCTCTAGCTTCCTTTATTGCAAGAACACAGCACTTAATACATATAACATACAAATATGTGTCAACTGTTCATGTTATCAGTGAAGCTTCCAGTTCAGCAGTAGGCTATTTGTAGTTTTTAGGAGAGTTGAAAATTATACCACATTTTCCACTGTGGGGCATCAGTGCCCTTCACCCCTGCTCAAGTTCATCATTCAAGAGTCAACTGTGTTTCCTTGTAGTTAACATTGTTCTCCTGCAGCCCATTTCTGTCCACTCTCCACCTATGGAGGTGGAAGAAAAAAACCTGATCAGCATCCTCTAGGACCCATTTTTTTATCTTTCAGAAGGATGTTTGAGTCCTTCCTTTACGGGGCTCAGTAATTACACTTTTCCTTCAACACTGCCTCTTAGGTTTGATACTCTGATCCTTTAATAATCTTTTTAATGAAACCATACTGAATGGCTCCAGACATGATTTCCTTCAGCGAAGCAATCTCAGAAGAAGCCCTTTTGGAAATACACTTCTCTAGATCAAGAGAAACAGGGACACAGCTCTGCCCCTATGGATTTCTCCAGAAGACGACAAAAGCTGCCGGTCAATCAGCTGCTAACAGATGACACTGTCTGAAGTTCTGTAGGAAACATTAACAAGGAATACGTCGGTCATTACTGCCAGTTACCGCTTATCGTGGCCGTCAATGCTCAAGGCAGTGTGGTCTCTGGAGCCTTCCTTATCCTGTGAAAAGTGTGCTCTGACGATCGACATTTGCTAGATTCTTCTAAGACCCCTTGGTCATCTTCTGACTCCACTTGCTCATCTCTGCCACCGGCCTCTAGTCAAATTTCTTCTCTGCCTTCTTCCGCATTTGAGAAAGAAAGGCACACCACACCATGGATGAACCTCAAACACATTGTGCTAAGTGAAGGAAGGCAGTCACAAGAGGAAACATATGTATGACTCCACTTACAGGAGGTACCTAGAGCAGTCAAATTCATAAAGACAGGAAGAAGAATGATGGCTGCCAGGGGCTGAAGGAGGGGGGAAATGTAGATTTGTTTAATGGTGACAGAGTTCCAGCTTGAGAAGATGAAAAATTCCCCAAGATGGATGGTGCTGCTGGTTGCATAACAACATGAATGTACTTAGTGCCACAACACTATACGCTGAAAAGTGGTCAAAATGGTGGGGCGCCTGGGTGGTTCAGTCCGTTAAGCATCCGACTCATTTTGGCTCAGGTCACGATCGCACGATCGCGTCGAAAGTGCAGAGCCTGCTTGGGATTCTCTTTCCCCGCCTCTCTCTCTGCCCCTCCTTTGCTCTCTCTCTTTCTCTCAAAATAAATAAATAATACGACATTTAAAAAATATTAAAAAGTGGTTAAATGGTAAATATTGTTATGTATATTTTACTACAATAAAATTTTTTACATAAGAAGACATTAAAAAGTAGAAAGAAAAGAAGGGAGGGAGGGAGGTGAGAGGCAGGGAAAGAGAAAGGGAAACAAAGAAAAGGCAAGGAAGAAAGCAAGCCAAATTTCCCTGCCTCTCCTTCTCACTCCCCATTTCTGTCCTATTAAAATCATAAAGGAATCCACCATATAAAGGGTATGGGGTTGAGTGTGGACTCTGATTTGGCCTTAGATCCTTGAAGGCATGACCTTGTGAATGTGAAAAAGAAAATCAACATTGCACGAATTTGCTAAAGGAAAGAAAACTCGAGCTTACAGGGTCACTTACCTAATTTTTATGTTTTAAAAGTAACTTGTACTCCCAAGTTTGATGTCTTTCCCTTTCTCTCCAATTAAAAAGAAAATCCAACCAACCATCTTCCTACCCACAACTTTGATTTATCCCTTTCTCGGGTGCCCAGCTGGCTCAGTCGGTACAGCATGCGACTCTTGAACTCAGGGTTGTGAGTTCTAGCCGCACATAGAGCGTAGACCCTAGTTAAAAATAATATAGATAGATAGATCGATCGATAGATACATACCCCTTTCTTTAAAGATACAGTACATATCCTTCATAGCGTCTCTCCCATTCAAGGAGTACAACCCTATAAAAAACTGTTTCAGCAGCCACCCATCTACTACTGACTCACCTCCCACTCTCTGAGTCTTAGCGTCTATGTGGCAAAGACAAGAGACAAACATCAAGCCATTTATACAATAGACTATTTTGATGGCCAAAAGTGGAGTCTTGCAAGGAGGTGGATTTTGGAACAAATTTCAATAACTGACACCCTAAAGTCTGCCAGTTTCTTAAATCACTTTTAGGGAATAGCTGACAGTGTAAAACTCTAAATACAAAAGTCAGATGAAAATCATTCTAATAAAGACTGTTATTTATCTTAGTGGCTGCATCCAAAACCCTGGAGTGAAACCCTTTGGCTCTAGGCAACAGATAGCAAGGATATTTGGTTACTTCAAGAACATATTGGTTTTAAATTAACAACCCCAAAGTGAAAAACTGGAGAGCTGGCAACTCATCCTAGAAACCACCGTGTCCTCTGCCACGAATAAAGAACTTGCCCTTGATATTACAGAGAGGCGTGGTGCTCTGCAGGGCTGTGGAACGGGTAGAGCTGGACTCTCTAGCCTCCCCTCTTCAACCCCCACACACCAAATCTCTTCCAGGTACCCAGGCCAGTGGCCTCAGGATCTCCCCCCACCCAGCCACCCCCACTCTCTACCGTCGAATTCTGCTTTCTAGATGCTGTGTGCAGACTGAATTGAAATCCTTAATAAGAGTCAAGACCCCACTTTCAAAGGTAGATTGATTTCTCAGGAATCAAAGCCTGAATTAAGAAGGTGAAGCTGTAACAATGATAGCGTTTCAGGTGTCAGGCAACCTGGCAGGAAGTGGGGAAGGAGAGGGGGAGGCTGTTGCAATTCGGGCTAGACAGGTCTTGGAATCACAGGTGACGGGAAATCGAGGTAATAATCTCCTGCCCCACTTATTCGGAAAGCAGGCCCCGGTTTAAGAGTCAGCCCTGCAACCAGAAGAATGCTCAGTAAAGGACATCTTACTAATCCTTTCCTTAAAATACCCTAGATGTGACTCCTATTCCAAACTAAGTTGAAAACAGACTAAGCTGAAAACACTGATTTTATTTCAAACTATGTTGATTGCTTTTCCCTTTGAGAATTTCATTTGTTTATCAGCAGAAATTCCTGGGCTAATTCCGAGAAATGCCATTCATTTCTTGCCAACAACAAGTCATGGACAATGGGCGGGGTAGAAGGGAGAGCTCCCCACAGAGGGTCCTTCTTTCTGGACACAACGGCCAGGGGCTCTGAATGTGGAAGACGGCAGAAGAGCAAAGCTTTACGTGGGAGCCCCGGGAAAGCAGGGAGGCTGGCCACATGGAACAGTGTGCACATGTGACTTTAGGGTTGACCCTGGGAACGTGTCACGCAATCAAAGTATGTTTCTGAGGTACTTCTGTTCCCTATTACAGGAGAAACAATGTTGTCGTGTTGCCCCTGGCCCTTTGCACATGCACAGGGTCCTCTACTCGAGGATCGTGTAGGCAGTGCTCTTAACCTCCTTTATCAAGATGTTCCCTGGGACTTCCAGGCAGTCCCCAGTCCAAGTGCATCAGACCTCACTGAGGTGCTTGTTTAAAGTATAGAATACCCACTGCAGCCCAACTGAATCAGAATTTTTAGTGTTAGGTCTGGGAGTCTGCATTTTATCAAATCTCTCCAGGTGGTCCTTAAGCACACTCAAGTTTGAGCAACACTAGTTTGGGGTCTTGTTGTAAAAGGGCCTGATTCCCTAACGAACTTCTCCAAACTAAGCTGCTCTATTATAACTTATTGCTATAATAAATGACTTCTGGAAACTGAATGGCATAATCCAAGACTTCTTAAAACATACAGTAAAAAAACACTAATCCTTCAGAGTGCCTTGCAAAAAAACCAGCTGAATCAGTTTGAAAAATATTGCACTCCATACACCTGTCTGATAGATTCATAGTGTATATTAATATATTAAAGGCTCTGAGAAGTCCTGCATCAAACAAAACGTATTTACCTTTCTCTAATCCAAAAAGTTTATCTGCCTAGAAACTCTCAAGTTTATTTGCCCATGTAAATGTTTTCCCTAGTGAGCTCAATTACCATCCCATACAATTGTGTTCCTTGCAACAAACTTTGGAAAAACACTGCTTTAACCCAGAAGAGTGACTGCGGTGGTGGAGGTTTCTTAAATATAGAAAACAAATGGAAGATGCATTTGGGACAAATGGGGTTTGTCAGTATCCCTCAATGAAGTGCCACCTTCTCTATCTTTTTGTGGGATCAGCTTTGCTTAACGTCCATTGAAAGAAAGAGAGAAGGGGCGCCTGGGTGGCGCAGTCGGTTGAGCGTCCGACTTCAGCCAGGTCACGATCTCGAGGTCCGTGAGTTCGAGCCCCGCGTCAGGCTCTGGGCTGATGGCTCGGAGCCTGGAGCCTGTTTCCGATTCTGTGTCTCCCTCTCTCTCTGCCCCTCCCCCGTTCATGCTCTGTCTCTCTCTGTCCCAAAAATAAATAAAAAACGTTGAAAGAAAGAGAGAAGCTTTACTCTATGAAGCAAAGGCACAGTTTTCCTAAAAGTCTTATTCTTAGATGACATAAGGGCTTCCAACATACTGACAGGAAATCCCATTCTTTTTCGTTTTTAAAAAAACTTTACTATTTATTTCTGAGAGATAGAGACAGAGCATGAGCAAGCAGCGGGGGCGGGGGCGGGGGTGGACAGATAGAAAGGGAGACACAGAATCAGAAGCAGGCTCAGGCTCCGAGCTGTCAGCACAGAGCCTGACGCGGGGCTTGAACTCAAAGACCGTGAGATCATGACCCGAGCCGAAGTCCGATGCTTAACCGACTGAGGCACCCTGGCACCCCTCCCACTCTTTTTCACAAGCAACTAAATCCCCAGGGTTTACCAGAGACAATGATCACCTCATGGAAGACAGTGAAAGTCACTATGATGTGAAAGAACAGACTGTATAGATATGGAGGGTCTAGTGACCAAAAGAGACTATCTCTGTGGATACCTCTCAAACATTGGTATAAGAAACTAACAATAATAGGGGCGCCTGAGTGGCTCAGTCGGTTAAGCGTCCAACTTTGGCTCAGGTCATGATCTCGTAGCTTGCGAGTTCGAGCCCCGTGCTGGACTCTGTGCTGACAGCTTGGAGCCTGGAGCCGCCTTTGGATTCTGTGTCTCCCTCTCTCTCTATTCCTCCCTTATTTGCGCTCTGTCTATATCTCTTTCAAAAATGAATGAACATTTTTAAAAATTTTTAAAGAGAAACTAACAGCAACAATAATAATAAAGTAAAGCTCCTGCTATCCAGAGACCAATGTTCTAGAATCCTCAGGGTTTGGGATGGCTTTTTTGGATAGTTTTTTTTTTTAAAATACATTCTTCTTTTGCGGACAAGGAAATGGCCCCCAACTGATCATCTTGCATACAGAGTCGCATTAAATGGAAAGACTATGGCAGCTGGCTGTTAGTGTTTAAAAGGAATTGACCCTTTTCAATAAAATCAAAAGGGGGTACAGAATTCAGAAAAGAACCAAAGGAGAGAGGAGAGAGCAATGGAGATCACACACGAATGATGGCAATAGCAGCACTCAGCAGCCATGTGGATGGAAGGCAGCAGATACTCAAAGAGTTGAACCAAAAGAAGATGGGGTGGCTTTGAAATCCAGAAGAGATTCTTCAGTGAGTTACACGTATAATCACTATACGACTCAGAAATCCCACTCAGGTATATCCCCCAAATAACTGAAAACATATGCCACAGAACAACTTGTACATAAATGTTCACAGCAGCACTGTTCACAACAGCCAAAAGGTGGGAAGAACCCAAATGTCCATGCTTCCATTTACATGAAATGGCCAGAATAGGGAAAATTCATATAAACAGAAAGCAGATTAGTGGTTCCCAGGGGCTGGTGGAGAGAGGGGATAATGATCGTTTAAGGGGCACAGGGTTTCCTTCTGGGGTGCTGAAAAATTTGGGGACCTAGATTAGAGGTGATGGTTGCCCCCCATTGTGAATGTTCTTAATGCCACTGAGCTGTACACTCTAAAATCATAAATTTTAGGTTATGTGTACTTTACCACAATAACAATTAAAGAAACCCCCCCCCCCCTTGAACTTTTGCCCTAAAAAACACTGGAGGGAGTAAAACAAGGCTTGTTTGCTTGATTCACGTAACACTAGCAGTCACAGACATGGGCACGTAGTCATAGGACAGGAAGGGGAACACAATGTGTAGAGAGTTCAGCGATTAAAGATCAAAAACCAGATTCAGAGTGGCCGAGTGACCTGCAACCCTCACTAGGAACTGTCAAAGGCCGAATGCTGTGTCTCCACCTCATCTTATAAAGGCTATTTCCACTATGGTACAGATTTGCATGATCCGATCTTGTTCAGAAGCGAGTGGTAAATAAGAGAATGCTATTGGTATAAAGTAGAAACTGCATTGGTTCATACATGACTTTCCCCAGCACATTAACATTTGGCACCATCAAGGGACAGCAGCAGCATCAAGGGACAACATGAACACAACTGAAATCAGCAAGTTGTGAAAACATACAGTAATCTGCCCAATCCCCTTTCACCCCACATTCTTCCTCTTGGCTCAGTTTGGCCATACTTGTAAGTCTTGCAAGTGCTTGTAACAAGACTCTTTCTGATCTTTGCGCATTTTTCTCTTGTCTCTAAAACTCAGCAGTTTCAAATCTTCTTTCTTCCCCCTTTCCCCAAGCTGATGACACCATTTTAAAACGTGAAGTCTATACTTACTGTAATATTCTTTTATTTATTAGAAATCTAAGATGCCTTTTTAAGCCATGCTAGTTGTTTATTAATATAGTTCTTTTGTTAGTACTTTGGTTACAAAGTTGCATGTTTCCAGTTATTTTCTCCAATCTTGTTTGTTCTTTGAGCCTTGTTATTTTTCAGCATATAATTTTGCAGAATGTGGGGATTTTCAAAAACGCATCTATGGCAGCCACTCTGGAAAACAGTACGGAGTTTCCTCGAAAAGTTAAAGATAGAACTACCCTATGATCCAGCAATTGCACTACTAGGTATTTACCCAAAAGATCCAAAAATACTGATTCCAAGGACTACACGAAGCCCAATGTTTATAGCAGCATTACCAACAATAGCCAAATTGCGGTAAGAGCCCAATGTCCATCAACTGATGAATGGACAAAGCGGAGGTGGTATATATGGAGTGGAGTATTACTCAGCCATCAAAAAGAATGGAATCTTGCCGTTTGCAACAATGTGGATGGAACTAGAGAGTATCATGCTAAGCAAAGTAAGTCATTCAAGGAAAGACAAATACCATATGATTTCACTCATATGTGGAACTTAACAAACAGAACAAATGAACGTGGGGGTAGAAAAACAGAGCCAAATCAAGAAACAGACTCTTAACTAGACAGAGCACACTGATGGTTACCTGAGGGGAGGCGGGTAGAGGGATGCGGGAAATAGGGGGCAGGGATTAAGGAGGGCACTTGTCATGATGAGCACCAGGTGTTGAATGGAAGTGTTGAATCACTCTATTCTACACCTGAAACTAATATTACACTGTATGTTAATTAACTGGAATTTAAATTAAAACTTGAAAATTTAATTAAGAAATCCACATATCACATTTATAGCAGAAATGCTTGTATCTGCTAGCTAGTTCACAACCCAACTCCCGTCAAGAGACAAATGATGGGGCACCGTGGTTCAGTGGGTTGGGCATTCAACTCTTGATTTTGGCTCAGGTCATGATCTGAGTTGTGGGATGGAGCCCCAGGTCCAACTCTGCACTGAGCGTGGAGCCTGCTTAGGATTCTCTCTCTCCCTCTCCCTCACTCAAGCTCCCTCCTCTCTCTCAAGAAAATAAATTTTTTTCAAAATAAAAAAAAAGAGAGACAGACAAATGGCATAGGGTTTCCAGCTTCTCCTTACAGTAACACACAGACTATAGTGCTATACTGGAAAGGTCATTTCTTTAACCTCCCTTGAATTTAAAAGACTGTGGCGAGGGATACCTCTCTTGGTAAAGCCACACTATCACTGTCCCTTAAAATCACATCATGGAACTAGTATTTTTTCACCGTTAGCCAATAGGGAACACTGTGGATTAGGTCTCTGGTAAGAGATAAAATCAGGTATGTTGGCAATCTTATAACAGCTCTTTAATGACCCACGGATGCTAGAAAACCCCAACAGGAACCCAAATTTCTGAATTCTGAGTAGCGAATTAATTAAGATTAGCCATTAAAACAACTGTAGATAGTATCATGATTTAGACTCCTGGTCCCTATAAAAGTCTTCTTTTCATTATAAAATTATATATAAAGAACAAAAGGAAAGGAGCCCTGTCCTTTCTCTCTTCCTCCCCCCTTTACCACTCCACTTCTCCAAAAGAGATCTGGAATTTTGTTCCTATAAATCTCTCAATATCATGGACTATGAGAGTCCTGCTTATTGACTGGGATGGATTTAGTGACCCTTCTGACTTCTGTGCAGTCTTGACTTTGTCATTAAGAATGTTCTAAATTTGAGGCACCTGGGTGGCTCTGTGCATTAAGCATCTGACTCTTGATTTCGGCGCAGGTCATGATCTCGTGGTTCATGAGACTGAGCCCTGAGTCGGGCTCTGCGCTGACACTGTGGAGCCTGCTTGGGATTCTCTCTCTCCTTCTCTCTTTCTCTCTGCCCCTCCCCTGCTCACTCTCTCTCTCAAAATAAATAAGTCTAAAAAAAAAAAAGAAATGTTCTAACTTCCATGCAGCACCTGCCTCTTCAGGCACAGTAGAGCACGCTGTCGTATGTGACCAAGACCTGACCTCTCTGCCCCAGATCCTTGGGGAAGCCCTGATGAAAAAAAAATTTTCGTTTTCTCTTCATGGGAATCAATATAGATTTCTCTCTGGTAATTCTGGAAAAGCAGTGTGCGTACTTTGATTGCCACAGTTCAACAGGAACTGCAGGAGACAACCCCAAATACAGGTGGGAACCACGGAAATTTCCGGGGTAGGGAGTCTGGAGAGCAAGAACCAGGGTGAACAGGGAAACAAATGGGGGGCGAAGGCTCTTGTGTCTTCTCCAACGGAAGATGAGCTCCAGGCATATCTAGCAGGACCCTCCCACTGAATCCATCTCCAACCATATGAACGTCCCTAGTCAATAGGGCTACAGAATAGTATGCAAGGCCAAACCTTGGGTATATAGCTTCCTCATTTGTTTTCTCGTTTTGATACAGAACTTGTTCATCATCCTGGCCTATAAATCTTCTACTTTGCAATGAAAACATTTTCATCACAGTGCCTTCCATTGGGTTAAGACAGAAAATTAGAGCCCCTTCCTTTGACCAAACATTCCTGTGGCCCTGAAGGCAGGAGTTTCCTCATGCCTAATAATCACTGGGGCGGAAGGAATACAGAGGAGTCATCACAGCCAGTGCCCCGTCTCAAAGCAGAACAGTGACAACTTTATCTCAGATGGGTGGGTACCTTTTTACTTACAGAAATATGCTGTAAAGAGACAGAAATTCTCCTTAGTCATTTATTCTGGGATTTAACAGCCACCGTGTCCCAAAGTTCATCCCTTTATCAAACTCCATTCTTCTCTGCTATGGTTTAATTAAACCTGTTCACTCTTGTTTGATTTTCAATAGCAAGAAGAGGTGGTTTGCATTCCTGTTCAATATGGCCCAGAGAGCACAGGAGAGAACTCCCTGCTCTTTTCCCACCAAAGAGTGAGGGATGAAATGTAAAACTAACAATAAAGAAAAATGAGCAAATAAATGAGGGAGTAAGTAAACAAATAAATAAATAAATAAAAAGTTAAAAAAGGTTTTTAAATATTTATTTTTGAGAGAGAGAGGGAGACAGGGCGCGAGCAGGAGAGGGGCAGAGAGAGAGAGAGGGAGAGGGAGACACAGAATCCGAAACAGGCTCCGGGCCCTGAGCTGTCAGCACAGAGCCCCATGTGGGGCTCGAACCCACGAACCTTGAGATCATGACCCAAGCCGAAGTTGGATCTTAACTGACTGAGCCACCCAGGTGCCCCAATAAATAAAAACTTTGAAACTGCAAAATCATGCCCAGAAACAAAAACAAGACTCTTTGTGGAATAAAACATAGAACAAAAGTACAGCAATAAAAGGAAGGGGCCAAAGCCGTATGGTCCATATGGCAGCTGAGACTGGATACAGACAGTTGGGACCAGACAGCCGGGCAAGAACTATGGCCTCCAAGTGGCTTCTCATGTAAAGGTGGAGACTAGGGCCCCACTCCTCACATGTAAAGAGGGATGGACATAGCTCTGACCACCTGAGGTGGCTCTCCCAAGGTAGGCCGATGTAGCTGAGGTCACAGTACAAGATCATTATCAGGGACTAGCACTGCACAAGAAAACAGAGGTCGAAATAGACCATCCAGGCATAAGGGAGCCCAAGCTGAAACACTAATGGAAACACCTGGTTCAGAGCTAAGTGAACTGTGTGGCCTGGAACAATCTTTCCATCAGGAAGGAAGGCCTTATCCAAACAAACAAGCAAACAAACATTTTAGAAAACAAGGGGAAATTCAGATCTAAGAAAAGCCATCAAGAAACCCAGTACAACTGAGAATTCACACCAGGAAAAAATACAAACATTTAACCTATCTAAAATGGACCCTAAATAAGCATTTAAATGCATTAAAGAAATAAAGAATACGGTCCCAAGAAATAATAACAAGGGTTTATAAAACAGCAATATGTAGATATTTTAAAATGTAGTTCAAAAACTTGGGGGGAAATACAGTTATTGAAAATAAGAGAACAAACAGAACCCAACAGATGGCCTGAATAGTAGGCATGAAAAGGCCTGAGAAAGAATTCACGAATTGGAGGACAGAACTGAAGTAATATATCATTACGGGGAGTATGCCAAGACAGAAAAAATAAAAGAAGCATGAAGAGATAGAGGATAAATTAAATGAGCTGCAAAAACATATGTCAAAGGCAACTTTGAGAACGAGGAAAAAAGAAGGGTAAGATGTAATGTTCAGAAAAACCATGAATAAAAATTGAAGAGAAACTTGCGTCTTTTGGCTGAAAAAATGATGGACTGAGCAGGCTAAAGAAAAATAAATCACATTATCTACACCATTCGTCATGTGCATGAAAGAAAAAGAGGAAATCTTAAAAGCTGGAAGAAGGAGAAAACAGGTTGCCTAGAAAAGAACTACAATCCAACACCATACTTGTTATCCCCAAAGGAAGGAAGTCAACAGACCATTTATTAGTATCTTCAAAGTGTTGAGGGAAATTTTTTAGCCAGCCAAATTATCATTCAAGGATGAGGGCAAAATAAAGACATTTTTGCATATAAGGATTGGGGAACCTTCGTACTACCTCCCACAGAAAGAACTGTTAAATAAGCCTTAAAGACAAATTTCTCTTTTCTGGTATTGATGGCCTCAATTCCTTTACAACTTGTCTTTTCTCCCAAAGGAACTGCTGGCTTATACTTTGCTTTTTCTCAATACTTGCTTCCTATTCTGCAGCTGGGGTAGGTGATAGCCATATTGCACTCTACCGTCTTCGGCCCTGTGTTTTGTACCTGGGTCATGCCTCAACCTCCCTCCCAGGGAAGAACAATGTCTACATAGCTTCGATACATTCCTATGGCATGAGACCACTTTTGGAGGCTTCCGGTGGAAAACAAAGTGGAAAAAAATCTCCAGATTGGCCTTTTTAATGGGAAATTTTGCTCCCACCTACCAAACCTCTCCTTCGTAATCCAGTTTCAGTAGAAGCAGCAAAGAAATATCAAACCTGTAAGCCTCATTTAGGGATTTATTACAAAAACCAACTTGCAGGTAGATCTTCTGCCAGGTCAGTCTCTTACATCTTGAAGCACATACTGTCATCATCAATACTCAGAATGATAAGTGTATGACATGGCATGATCTTTTGCCATGGGGGAAAGAAGTCCCTGTGATCATCAGCGTGTATTTTCTGATCCAGGAAAGTGTAGTTCACAAAGGGGGTGACCGAGAGGGTTTGGGGGCTTCTTCTCCATTAAACACCTCCATCCCTATAACTGAAATGTTAACTGCATTTTCATTGAACCTTATTCCTAGCCCCATTCCTACCATTGCTGCCCTGACACTTTGGGTTCCTCTCTTTTAAGTTCTGGAGGTTCTTTACTACTTAAAAAAAGCACCACCTACGCCCTAGACTAGTGGTCCTTCGTGTTCGTAGGGTCATGTACACCCCCTTTACAAATACCAGTAAGATTATGGATCGTCTCTAAAGGAGTTTACATGTAGACATAGTTACACCAAAAATGAAACCGTTTTAGAGGGTTCACTGACCCTATAAAGCCCACCCACAGACTCCACCTCAAGAACCTCCATCCTAGAGGAAAAAAAGATCAATTTACAGGACCACAAGGCTTCTACTGCCCAGATCCCAAGGCCATCACTTAGCTTTTCCTAGGCCTGCTGTCCGGCCCACAGCATTCTCTTAATCATTCCACGCCTGCATGCCTCTGGTGTGGGAGCCAGGCCCCAGTCAGACATGAACAAAGTGTCATTGAGGGAGCCGCTGCCTCAGACAAACACCCTAGCCGCAAACCATCAAAGTAGACGGTTCTAACGGCCTTGTGAAAGTCTCTGCCCGCCTCCCCCTTAGATTTGCTCTTAACAATGTGTACATAATAACTGTGCAGTCTGGAGGAGGTGACTATTCAGCAGGCAGGCAGCTTTATACTGTCATAAACCTCACTGGTTCAGCTCCTTTGATTTATGCAATCCCAGCACTAATTGCTTGAGACACGTGCCGCCATGCTACAATTCCCCTGGTGCCTGCTGCCCATGGCAGGAAGAGGCTGTTTATGGCACGAACTCTTTGGGCCACAATTCCCTTCCCCCAACTGACATCCACCTTCAAATGATTAAAAGCCCAATGAAAATCTGTTACTGGGTACCCAATAACTTATTAGAGCTTAGAATGGGCCCCGCTTGGGCTATAAACAGCATTTAGGGGCCAGCATGGCCTGCCTAAAAGCGTCCTATTGTTATTTCTGTCTGGAAGTTTCCCTTCTGGGGAATTAGGCAGATGGAGTGGGTTGGGTGGAAGAGGGAGGAAGGAGAACCACAGCGGGGAAAGAGAGAGGCGATCTGGTTTTACCTGGGCAGCGCGGGCAGCACAGATGTGGAATATGCACAGGGGAGACGCAGTGAAGGCTTGGACATCTGACTCGGCTGCAAAGCACATTCCCATTCTGAAAGAGAGGAGGCAACCACGAGAAAAAAAATGAATGTCTTTCAAAGGTCACCTGTGGTCATGCCAGTCTGGGAAACAGGCACGCAGAGACTCACCCAGACAGCGAATGACGCATTCCCAAGGAGCTGAATGAAATCAGCATTTTCTTCCCTTTTCTCATCACTAGCATGTCTGCTGGGTTGGTGGATAGCTGGCTGGCATATCTTTCTGAAGCTGGGGTCACCACTGCTCTCATTTTCAAAGCCTCCCGCCAGCTGCGGACAAAAGCTCCTCCTGGCCTGGCTTTGTGGTGTTTCTAGCCTTTCTGGCTCCAGCTGCACATCCACAAGAGCCTAGTCTAATTACATGATCACCTGCTCAATACCACTGGAGGGAAGGGATAACCAGCCATGGGCCCCCTTAGCTGCTACCCACTCCTGGGCATGGAGATATCCCTGACACATGGGTCCTGGATTCCACGTAACTCTGCATGGGTCCAGCAGGCTGAATGCCTCCTCTCCACCTTTCCTGTTTCAGTCGTAAATTTTCGGAGAACAAGCTAGGCTTTGGAATTGAGCGGATTACCTAGTGTGCCTGGTGGCAGGGGCAGGGGGGAGGGGGAGGGCGGTGACTGGGTCCCTGCCCAATTTACAATGACAAGATCCCTAGCTCTGACAGCTCTCAGCCATTGCTAGATCATGGGAGGCCTTTGGAAATCAATTGGGCATTAGCATATTTCCATCCATAATTCATTCCGAGCAAGGGTTACTTGCATCTATCACGCTCTTGTGGGGGAAGAGGGTGACAAAGAGGATGTGGAAAGAGAAGATGCCAGCCCTTGAGCTGTTGGCTTTGGGATCATATTAACATTTTCCCTGCCCTGCAGACAGCAAAGCTCAGCCCCCAAGGGTTAGCTGTCCATTTCCAATGTGTTGGGTCAAGAATCTGACACAATCTTGTCATACCAGGCAGTTAATCAGTCCCCAGATGCCCTATTTGATACCTGCCCTGGCCATTTAAAGAGGCAGGCTTCTTTGATCCAAATCCAAATGACCTTACCAGAAACCTTTTCCTTTTCTCATGGACTTTCTAGAACAAATTTTTGGAGTGTTGCATTTGGAAACACCACAGAGCCTCCTTTTGTGCCACACTCCTCAGAGCCAGGTGGTATCATCTTGAACTGAAATCACCAAAGCACATCAGAAACCACTCCTTCTGGCTGAGGCCTACGCTGATGCCTCCTTAATGCATTGAACTGAATTCTGTTCTAGAGTTAATAGATTAACAAAAATAACAGTCATAGTGATAGTGATGATGACAATAACGATGACAGCAGCTGATGTCTCTTGAATGCTGTGACCAAGCACTGTTGTAACTGAAATGTATTAGTGAATTTAATCCTTACCACACCCATATGAAATACATAGTATCGTGATCCCATTTTAAAGAAAAAGAAGCTGAAGGGATCGCAGAGAGGTTAGGTAACTTGTCCAACATAACACGGCTCACAGGTGGCAGAGCCTGGATTGGAAACATGGTCTGTCTTGACCCCGGAGCCCGGTAGCCTCTTAACATTACCTCCTACTGCCCCGAGTTTAGATTTTCACATCCTTAAGATTCTAGAAGCCCAAATTTCTGTTTAAATGGCAAAAGAATATGGCTTGCAAGTGACTGCTTCTGTTCTACCTGGGCACTAGGGAGGAGATACAGTCCTTCCACAAGGTCTCACGTGAGAAGCTGGTCTTGAAAATTCTTTCCATCTGCTCAGAGTTCTCTATTCTCAAGGCCTGGTACAAGGCTTCCTTTCCCAATTGGCCTAGTGCAGTGGTCCCCACCAGGGGTCATTTTGCTCCCCAAGCAACTCTGGCCATATCTTGAGACATTTTTGGTTGTCATAACTGGGATTGGTGCTATTGGTGTCTAGTGGGTAGAGGCCAGGGACACTGCTAAACATCCTACACAGTCCGGGACGTGCCCTACAACAAGGAAATATCTGTACCGGAATGTCAATAGTGTAGAGATTGAGAAACCCTGGCCTACTATGTGATGGTAGAAGCTTTATCCAGAAAGATGGACCACACCTGTGGCCCTGGGTCAAGGCCACAGAAAGAAGACGATACTGCCTATTTTGTCTATTGCAAAGATGGCATTTAATGTATCCAAACACCTCTCCGAATGATTGGTCAGGAGCCAAGGCCACGCCAAGGGAACTCCAATCATCAGCAGGTACGGGCCAAGGTTTCACAGCCTCGATCCTAATTATAGTTGCTGGTGGAGACAACAAAAAAATACACTCTCCCAAGGAACCAGTGTATAACCTGTCCTCATCTTTTCTCTAAAGGCCAGCCTTGAACATGATCTTCAAAAACGGTTTTGTCTTACAATCCAGGTACTCTAATTGAGCTTTGCTTCCCCATTCCCAGGAATCAAACTCTTCTACCTTCTCCCACCATGTCCCATATCATTTGGCTAAGAGACTATAAATATCTGTCCCAAGCAAATATTCAGGGATCCCAAAGGCAACAAGCCAAAAGGCAACAAGATGAAAAAGTCAGATGTTTGTTTTTCCATAGAAGCTGCTTCCTAACTTTTCTTAGGCTTTTGCCGCCCATGCTTCCCGGCCATTCAGACAAAGGAAGTATGTCTGAGGAGCAAACTGGGTAATCATATGCTGGGAAGGATTGTACCTCTGAGCAGATGCAGTTCACACAGTAAACCAACCCATAAGGTTCCAGGTAAGGATGCCATCTCTCACCCACTCTGTACTTCTTGTCTTGAAACACACAATATGTCTCTGAATCTGTGAGGAAGGAGATGGAGAATACGGCAGTTAGAAACCACAGACAAAGTCATAAAATCCAAAGGCAATCACACTTTCCATCTGTTTTAAGGTACTTCAAGAGACGAGGCATAGGGGATATTTCTAGAAGCCCTTCTAGGAGCTCCGTGTTCTACATGCTTTGCTTATTTGATCCTACGATGACCGAACAAGGTAGGCACTACCATTAATCTCATTTCATAGATGAGGGAAATCAAGGGTCCTCTAACCACCAAGTAATTGACATGAGAGTCAAACCCAGGTTTGCCTCAGTGAAGCCAAGATCCTGATTACCGCTCTGTTCCAATGGTAAGATAAGGGAGCATGTCGGGTGTCCTTTTGGAAGAAGTTGTGCTCCTTGCTTTGGAAATGCAAGCTAAGGTCTGAAATGCTGATCTCTCTTTCTCAGAGCTGCCTGGTGGTGGTGTAGGAGTAATGAGTGAAAAGCACTGTGTTAAGTTCCTATAAATGGCTTTTGCCCATGCATGCTAATATCATTCAATTATTAACCAAGTATTTTACACTTATTCTTTTTTTAATTAATTAATCTATTTATTTTGAGAGAGAGAGAGAGAACACAATCGGGGGAGGGGCAGAGAGAGAGGGGGACAGACAGAGAAGCTGAAGCAGACTCTTTGCTGACAGCAAAGAGCCTGATGTGGGGCTTGAACTCACAGAGCGCGAGATCATGACCCGAGCCAAAGTCGAACGCTTAACCGACTGAGCCACCCAGGCGCCCTGGACACTTATTGTCAGGCATTCTGCTAACTGCTGGGGATAAAATGGTGAGCAAGAATATCCGTAGTCTTTGCTCTCATTCAACTCAAAGACTGTTTCTTATGTAAACAACTCCCCATTTGCTCCAAAATAATGTCCCCTTCCCCTTTGATGAAAAGAAACTTTCATAGCCACAGCCTGTCTTGTGCCACAGTTTCTTGTATTACTTTACAGGTCTTATTTCTCCATCAAAGTAAAAGCTCCTCAAAAGCAGGCAACATTTGGGGCGCCTGGGTGGCTCAGTCGGTTAAGCATCCGACTTCAGCTTGGGTCACGATCTTGTGGTTCCTGAGTTGGAGTCCCGCGTTGGACTGTGCTGACAGCTCAGAGCTTGAAGCCTGCTTCGGATTATGTGTCTCCCTCTCTCTCTGCCCCTCCCTTGCTCATGCTCTCTCTCTCTCAAAAATAAACATTAAATTTTTTTTTCAAAAAAGCAGGCAACATTTATTCTTTGCTCTCTATCACATGGCCTATTACGCTGGGGCCAATAAATGTAATCAGTTAACAACTGACTGGTAAATGAATCTCCAAACATGTGATTCACCGAATCCCATCCTCGTTTATCTCCTGCTTCCCAACACACAAGGTCAAAACAAACCAAGACTCTTCTTGTAGCAAACATATTAGTTTCCCTCAGTCTCCAGTACACATTTCGCTGATGAGCAAATTGAATAAAGAAAAGGCAGATGAGCAAGAAACTGGGAGAAGATCTTTCCAACAAATAAACTATGAGTATCGGGAACTTTTGATCATTTAAATTAATAAGTAAAGGACCAACCAATCCATTAGAAAGATGATCTATTTACCTGAGACATGAATAACAATTTGGGGGAAGAAGAAATGGGAACAGGCAATAAACAGGAAAAGATGTTCAACCTCACTAGAAATCAGAGATTCAGATTAATACTACACTGAAAGGGGAGCCTGGATGGTTCACTAAGTTGAATGTCAGACTTCAGCTCAGGTCACGATCTCACAACTCATGAGTTCGAGCCCCACATGGGGCTCACTGCTGTCAGCACAGAGCCTGCTTGGAGTCCTCAAGTCCCCCTCTCTGTCTATCCCCCACTCACGCTCTCTCTCAAAAATGAATAAACATTTAAAAAAAAAAAAAGCTACACTAAGATCATTGTCTCAAGCAGCCACTCACTCAAGACCCTCAATGATTTTTTTTCCAACCACCCAAAAATAAATTCCAATTTACTTTTCAAATCTTTGTTTCCAACTTCTTCGGAAGAATGAGCTGGGAGAGTCAGAAAATGTGGGTTTGAATTCTAAACCAGCTCTACCTGTGTGGCATTGAGCAAGTCACTGAAACTATCAGTCTTAAAAAAAAATAAAAAATTAAAGTTAAAAAACCTGCCAATCTGTGTTCCACACCTGTGGGATAGATTATCTGCTTCTCAAGCAGAGGTTGGAGGAGTAAATGAAACTCTGTAAATGAAGAAGTACTACAAAACGTAGAGTGTCATTTTATATTAATTGTTTTCTTCTTAGAAAAGCAATGCATACTTAATGTAGAAACCTGGAAAACTTGCACAAAGTTCCAGATAGAACAAAGTAAAAACATAAATGTATATACGTGAAAAACATTACACGCAATTTCAGCATGAAGACAACCACTTTTAATATACCGGTAACTCAGAAATAGCCTGTGGTTGAAGAAAAAAATCAAATGGAAAGTTACAAAATAGTTTGCACCAAATGAAAATAAAAACACGGCATGTCACAATCAGTGAGATTTGGCTAAAGAAGTACTCAAAGGCCTAGATCACTAGAACACCTATATTAGAAAAGGAGAAAACTCTCAAACCAATACCTTAAGAAACTAGAAAAAGGTGGGGTGCTTCGGTGGCTCAGTTAAGCGGCTGACTCTCCATTTCAGCACAGGTCATGATCTCACAGTCCTGAGATCAAGCCTCATGTTGGGCTCCATGCTGGGTGTGGAGCCTATTGAAGATTCTCTCCTCCTCTCCCTCTGACCCTCTCCCGCTTGCTGTCTCTGTCTGTCTCTCTCTCTCTCTCTCTCTCTCTCTCTCAAAAAAAAAAAAAACTAGAAAAAGTGAGCAAAATAAACCAAAAGCATATAGAAGAAAGGAATAATAAAGAACAGAAATCAGTGAAATTGAAGACAGAAAATCAACAGAAAAAGAATCAGTGAGATTCCATGTGTTTTTTAAAATAAAATCAATAAAATTGATAAACTCACAAAACCAGCAATGATAAACATAGAGAGGATGCCAATTTCCAGTATTAGGGACAACAGAGAGGATTTCTTTAAAAGGATAAAAAAAAGAATATTATGAATAACTTTATGCCACTTAATTTAGCAAACTAGATGAAATGAATGAATTCTTGGAAAGACACAAATTACCAAAGCTCAAAGTAGAAGAGCTAGAGAACCTGAATATTCGTGTATCTTTTAAAGAACTTGAATCTGTAGTTCAAAACTTTGTCACAAAGAGAACTCCAAGGCCAGATGACCTCACTAGTGAGTTCTATCAAACATTCTACCAAACATTTCCGAAAAATGAAGAGGAGGGATTGCTTCCCAACTACATCGTTGATGTGAGAATGACACTGACATCAGAACCAGATAAAGGTGTTATGAGAACAAAAATAAGTCTACAGACCAACGTCCCTCCTGAACACAGACACAAACATTCTCACTAAAATTTTAGTAAATTAAGCCTAAGGATAAATAAAAAGGATAATATTTTGTGAGCAGGTGGGATTTATCCTGAAAGTTAAAGGCTAATTCAAGATTCACAACGTTCCCAATTCAGTCAACCTAATTCACCATATCAGCAAACGGGAGAAGAAAAATCATGTAATTATCACGATAGATGCAGAAAAAGCATTTAACAAAATTCTATATTCATTCATGACAGAAACTCTCAGCAAAGTAGAAGGAGGGTCTTCCTCAACCTAATAAGGGCATCTTAAAAAAATTTACAGCTAACAGCATACTTTATGGAAAAAGAACACTTTCTCCCTGAGATTGGGAGTTACTCAAGGATGTCCGCTCCAGCACTTTGTGGAGATCCACGCCAGTGAAATCAAGAAGGGAAAAGAAGGAAAAGGTATGCATATTGGAGAATAAAACATAAAACTGTTCTATTCATAGATATGGCTGTCTACAAAGAAAAATCCCGACGAATCTATTTACAGTTACCAGAAACAGTAAGAAAATTTAACAAGATTACAGAATACAAGGTCAGTATCCAAAAGCTGATTATGCTAATGTATTCTATAATAAATAATTAGAAATTGAAATTTGAGGAGCGCATGGGTGGTTCAGTCGGATAGGCATCTGACCCTTGATTTCGGCTCAGGTCATGATCTTATGGTTCCTGAGACTCAGCCCCGCATTGGGCACTATGCTAATAGTGCAGAGCCTGCTTGGGACTCTCTCTCTCCCTCTCTCTGCCCCTTCCCTGCTCATGCTTTCTCTCTCTCTCTCTCTCTCTCTCTCTCTCTCTCTCTCTCTCTCTCTCAAAAATAAATAAATTCAAAAAGAAAAGAAACTGAAATTTGAAAAAGTATCATTTGCAACAGCTCCCCCAAAACATGGAAATACTGAGCTATAAATCTAACAGGGTATGTGCCAGACCTGTACTCAGGAACCTACGAAACAATCATAAAAGAAACCAAAGAAGGCCTAAAAACCTTGTTTGTGGATTGGAAGTCACAATATTGTGAAGATGTCAATTCCCCACAAAGTGACTTATACATTCAGTGAAACCCAATACCAAATATTAGCAAGATATTTTGTAAAAATTGGTAATCTAATTCCAAATTTTTTATGGAAAGTTAAAGGAGAATAGCCAAAACAATTCTGACAAAGAAAGATTTGGTCTCCCATCCAAGTACTAACCAGGCCCAACCCTGCTTAGCTTCTGAGATCAGACGAGATCGGGCGCGTTCAGGGTGGTATGGCCGTAGACTGACAAAGAAAGATTTGGGAGGACACATATGATGTCATTTCAAGACTTAATGTAAAATTATGCTTTTTAAGGCAATGTGGTTTTGGCAAAAGATTAGACAAATCAATAGAATAGAATGATGAGTCAAAAAATAGACCCACACTTACGTAGTCAATTGATTTTCAACAAAGGTATAAAGACTGTTCAATGAAGGAACAGTATTTTTTGTCAACAACTGCTGTTGGAACGTTTGGATAGTCATACACAAAACATGAAATAAAATGAATCTATATCTCAGACCACATACAAAAATTAATTCAAGATGGATCACAGATAGACTTTAATGTAAACTTTAATATTTTAGAACTCTGGAAGAGAACATTGAAGGCTACCTTTGTGATATTGGGTTAGGCAAAGATTTCTGAGATATGACACCAAAACTATAATCCATAAAAGAAATATTACAAAAAATTACCTCATCAAAATTAAGCACTTGTGTCTCTGAAAGAGTGTTAAGAGAATTAAAAAAAAAAGCTATGGGCTGAGAGAAATTATTTGCAAGTCGCATTTCTGGTAAAAGCTTTATATATAAAGAAATCTCAAAATTTAAGAATAAGGAAACAAGTTTTACAATTTAGGAGCATCTGGGTGGCTCAGTCGGTTAAGCGTCCAACTCTTGATTTTGGCTCAGGTCATGATCTCACAGTCATGAGATCGAGCCACACATCAGGCTCCGAGCTAAGTGTGAAGCCTGCTTAATATTCCCTCTCTCTCTCTCTCTCTCTCTCTCTCTCTCTCTCTCTCTCTCTCTCTCTCTCTCCTTCTGCCCCACCCCCATGTGCTCTCTGTCTCTCTCTCTCTCAAAAATAAAATAAAATAAAATAAAATAAAATAGGAATACAATTTGAACAGACACTTTACCAAAGAAGATATACCGATATCAAACACATAATGAATCAGCAGGGAAATGCAAATTGAAACCATAATGACATATCACTACTCACCTAACTCAAAAAAACCTAACCATACTAAGTGCTAGTGAGGATGTAAAGCAACTGTAAAGCAACTCCTCATACTTTGCTGGTGGAAATGCAAAATAGTACAGCCACCCTGGAAAAACAACTTGGCAGTTTCTTATAAAGTTAAACCTACACTTACTGTATATATAAGCCAACAATCCCACTCCTAGGCACTTTCCTTGGTGAAATAAAAATGTATAGTCAAACAAAAACCTGTACATAAATGTTTAGAATGACTCTATTCATTGTCAACAAAACCTGAAAGCAACTCACGTGTCCTTTAACTGACAAATCTGTAAACATCCAAATAATGGACTATCAGTCAGCAATAAAAAGAAATGAATGTCTGAGGCATACAAACATAGATGAATCTCAAAAGCATTATGCTAAATTAATAAAGCCAGACTCAAAGTCCATGTATGGTATGATTCCAGTTATCTTCATTCCAGAAAAGGCAAAACAATAGGGAAAGAAAGCAGATCCAGTTACCAAGGACCAGGGTGGGGTAAGAACTTTAACTACAAAGGGACACAGAGTAAATCTGTTGGGTGATTGAGCCATTTTTATCTTGACTCTGATGGTGACATCATGGCACAATGCTTTTGTCAAAACACAAAACGGTACCCTAGAAAAATGGTGAATTTTGTTGCATGTAAATTACACCTAAATAAAACAATAAAAAGAAATATAGAGAGGAAAGAAAAATCACATAGAATTCTGCTACCAGAAGATTACCACGTTTACTATTCTATAATGCTACAATGTCACTCTCATTTTTTCTTTATTTTTTTTTAATCAATAGACTTCTTTTTTTTCGAGCAGTTTTAGGTTTACAAAAAAACTGAGCAGAAAGCACAGAGTTCCCATGTATCCGCTCTTGACCTCACCCTAGCTTCCCGTTACTGACATCTTATGTTAAGTGTAATGCATTTGTAATGCAAATTGTAATGCACTTGTAATCCATTAATTACAATTAATGAATCAATAGTGATATATTAACTAAAGCACATGGTTTACCGAAGGATGCACTTTGTTTTGCATAGTTGTATGAGTTACGGCAAATGTATAATGATATATATCCACCTTTATATAGTATCACACAGAATAGTTTCAGAGCCCTAAATAGGTCCTGAATTCTGCCTGTTCATCTCTTCCCTCCTCCGTCTCCCCAACTCCTGAAAATCATTGATCTTTTTACTGTCTTTTTAGTTTTGTCTTTTCAAGATGTCATACGGTCGGAATCATAAGGCGTGAAGGCTTTTTAAACTTGCTCCTTTCACTTAGAAATATGCATTTAAGGTTCCTCCAAGGTTTTTCATTGCTTGACAGCCCACTTATTTTGTCACTAAATAATATTCCATTGTGAGGATGTACAGCTTACTTATCAACCCACCTACAGAAAGACATCTTGGTTGCTTCCAATTATTGGAAATTGTGAATAAAAGTGCTAGAAACACTTGTGAGCAGGTTTTGTGTGGAGATGTTTGCAGTTCATTTGGATAATGCCTAGGAGGATGGCTGCTGGATCACATAGTAAGGTGATGTTTAGCTTGGCAGGAAACTTTCAAACTGTCTTCCAAAGTGACTACACCATTTTGCATTCCCACCAGCAGTGAAAGAGAGTTCCTGTTGCTCCACATCCTCACCACTATTTGGTGGTGTCTATTTCGTGTAATAACCATTCTAATAGGTGTGTGGTGGTGTCTAATTGGTTAATTTGCAATTCCCTAATGACATATGATGTGGAGCATTTTTTCATATACTTATTTGCCACCCGTATATCTTTTTTGGTGAGGTGTTTGTTTAGCTCCTTGGCCTTTAATTGGGTTGGTCATTTTCTTTTTTTTTTCTTTTCTTTTCCTTTCTTTTCTTTTCTTTTCTTTTCTTTTTCCTTTTCGTGAGATTTAAGAGTTCTTTGTATGTTTTGGACACAAGCCCTCTATCAGATAAGTGTTTTGCAAATATTTTCCCTCAGTCTGTGGCTTGTCTTTTCACTTGCTCAACAGTGTCTTTTGCAAAGCAGAATCTTTTACTTTTAATGAAATCCAATTTATCAATTTTTTTTCTTTCATGGAGCTTGCTTTTGGTGTTATATCTAAAAGCTCACTACCAAATCCAAGGTCACCTAGAGTTTCTCCTATGTTACCTTTTAGAAGTTTTATACTTTTGTATTTAAAAAAAGGGGGTTTTTTACATTTTATTTTTGAGAGAGAGAGAGAGAGACAGAGAGCACACACAAGTGAGGGAGGGGCAGAGAGAGAGGGAGACACAGAATCCGAAGCAGGCTCCAGGCTCTGAGCTGTCAGCACAGAGCCCAACACGGGGCTCGAACTCACAAACCGTGAGATCATGACCTGAGCTAAAGTTGGACGATCAACCGACTGAGCCACCCAGGCACCCCTGTATTTTGTATTCAGACCTTTGATCCATTTCAAGTTATTTTTGTGAAAGGTTTAAGGTCAGGGTCTACATTCTTTTTGTTTGTTTTGTTTTGCTTTGTTTTTTGCATGTGGATGTCTTGTGGTTCTGGCACCATTTGGTGAAAAGATTATCCTTTTTCCAATAAAATTTCATTATTCCTTTTGTCATAGATCACTATATTTGTGTGGGTCTATTTCAGGGCTCTATATTATGTTCCACTGATTTGTCTCTTCTTTCAATAACACCACACTGTCTTGATTAATGTAGCTCTACAGCATGTCTTCAAGTTGGGTAATGTCAGTCCTCCAACTTTACTGTTCGTCAATGTTGTGCTCAAAATTCTGAGTCTTTTGTCTCTTCGTGAAAACATTAGAATCACTTTGTTTATTTCCAAAAAATAAATTGCTGGAATTTTGATTGGTATTATATTGAATCTATTGTTCAAGTTGGGGAGACCTGGTATCTTGACAACATTGGGTCTTCCTATCCATTCACATGGAATATCTTTCCATTTATTTGATTTCTTCCCTGAGAATTTTGTAGTTTTCCTCACAGAGATCTTGTGCACATTTTCCTAGATTTATATCTAAGTATTTTGGTTTTTTGGTGCCAATGTAAGTGGCATTGTCTTTAATTACAAATTCCAGTTGCTAGCAGAGAGTTAAGCAATGGACTTTTTAATTAAGTCCAGGAGGGTTTTTTATTGACTTTTTAGGACTTTTTGCATACATAATTATGTCATCTTTGAACAAAGGTAGTTTTATTTCTTCTGTGGACAAAGGTAGTTTTATTTCTTCCTTCCAACCCTTTATATGCTTTGTTTCCATTTTTCATCTTATTGCATTAGCTATGAGTTCAAGTACAATGTTGAATTGGAGTGATGAGAGAAGACATCATTGCCTTGTGCCTGACCTTAGGGGAAAAGCAGTGACATTAACTATAGATTTTCTGGTAGATGTTCTTTATGAAGTTGAAGAAATTCTCCTCTATTCCTGGTTTGCTGGATAGCACTGGATTTTATCAAATGCTTTTTATGCATCTATTGATATAATCATGGGATTTATCTTCTTTAGCCTGTTGATGTGATGGATTACATTAATTGATTCTGAATGCTGGAACAGCCTTACATTCCTGGAATAAATTCCATAAATTGTGCACTTTTCCTACATTGTTAGACTCAATTCGCTAATATTTTGTTAAGAATATTTACATAAGAGATACTGACCTGTGGTTTTCCTTTCTTGTAACATCTCTTCCTGGGTTTGGTATTAGGGTAATGATGGCCTCATAGAATGAGTTACATAAAGTGTTCCTTCTGCTTCTATCTTCTAAGACACACTGCAGAGTGTTGGCATTATTTTTTCCCTAAATGTTTGGTCAAGTTCACCAGTTCATCATCTGGGCCTGGTGCTTTCTGTTTGGGGAGATTATGAATTATTGATTCAATTTCTTTAATAGATATAAGCTATTCAGGCTACTTCTTCTTGTATGAGTTTTGTTAAATGTATCTTCCAAGGAATTGGTTCATAGTTTCTAAGTTATTAAATTTGTGGACACAGAGTTGTTCATTATAATCCTTTATTATCCTTTGGATGACCATGGATTAATAGTGGTGATGGCCTTTCTTTTATTTCTGGTATTAGTGATTTATGTCTTATCTCTTTTTTTTTTCTTAATTAACCTGCCTAGATGTTTATTATATGAATCTCTTCAAAGAAGCAGTTTTGGTTTCATTGATTTTTCTCTATTGTTTCCCTGGTTTCATTTTCATTGATTTCTGCTTTTTTTTAATTTATTTCCTTCTACTTACTTTGAATTTGATTTACTCCAATTTTCCTAGTTTCCTAAGGTGAAGCTCAGATTGTTGACATTAGATCTTTCTTTTTTTCTAATATATTAATTCTATGCTATAAATTCCCCCTAAGCACTGCTTTTGCTGCATGTTGTGAATTCTGATTAAGTTCTATTTTTTTCCAAAGAATTCAAAATATTTTTAAATTTCTATTGAGATTTCTTTGACCCATGTGCTATTTGAAGCTGTATTATTTAATCTCTAAATATTTAGGGATTTTACAGCTATCATTCTGTTATTGAGTTCTAGCTTAATTCCAGTATGGTCTGAGAGGATACTTTGTATAATGTCTATTACTTTGAACAGACATTGGTGGATGGTCCACATGAGTTTGAGAAAAATGTGTATTCTACTGTTGGGTGAAATACTGTGTAGAACTCAATTAGATCTGGTTGATTGATGGTGCTGTTCAGTTTAATTATATTCTTATTTTCTGTCTTCTGTAACTTTTAATTATTAATAGAGAGTCCAACTATCACAGTGGATTTGTCTATTTCTCCTTGCAGCTCTAGAAGTTTTTACCTCACATATTTTGACGCCCTGTTAGGTGCATATAACATACATCCTTGCCTTGAATGTCTGCTTTGTCTTAAATTAACATAGCTACTCCCACTTTCTTTGATTAGGGTCAGCATGCTACAGCTTTCACCATCTCTTTACTTTTAATCGACATGTACCTTTATATTTAAAGTGGTTTCCTGTAGAAAACATATAGTTGGGACATGTTTTTTTTTTTTTATCTACTGTTACTCTCTTTTACTTGATGCATATAGACCATTCACATTTAAAGTGATTGTTGACACAGTTGGATTCAGATTGACCATATCTGTAATTATTTTCTATTCATTGACCTTGATTTTCTCTTTTGTGTGAGTGTGTGTTCCACTTTTTTTTTTTGCCTTCGATAGCTTTAATTGAGCATTTTCTACTCTTCCATTTTCTCCCTTCTCTCAGCATATCAATTATACTTATTTTGAAAAAATTTTTGGTGGTAGAGCTTGAGTTTTCAATACACATTTCCAATTAATCTAAATACATAAAACACTATATTACTTCTCAGGTAGTGCGTGTACCTTACAGCAAAGTACTCTTTTCTTCTCTCCCATCCTTTATAAGATTGTTGTTATTCATTTTACTTTTTCATCAGCTATAATCATTCAATACATTGTTGTTATTATTATTTTGAACAATTTTTTTCTTAGACAATTCAGAATATGAAAAATAAAAGATTTTATTTTACCTTAATTTATTTCTTCTCTAATGCTCTTCCTCTCTTTATGGAAATGATCCCAGCTTCTGGTCTATATCATTTTCCTTCTTTCTGAAGAATTTCTTTTAACATTTAGGCAGGTGACAAATTCCTCCCATTTTTGCCTGAGAAAATCTCTTTCTCTTTCACTTTTGAGGGATAATTTTGTTGGACACAGAATTCTAGGTTCTAGGTTGGTGGGGGTTTCTTTCAATAATTTATTTCACTTTCTTCCTTGCATGGTTTCTGAACAGAAATTGAATGTAATTATTATCTTTGTTTCTCTACAGGTAATGTATTTTTCCTCCAGACTCTTTCAAGACGTTCTCTTTGTTTTTGATTTCCTACAGTTTGAATATGATATGCCTAGGGGTAGATCTTTTCATATTTTTCTTGTTTTGTGTTCTCTGAGTTTCCTGGATCTGTGCTATAGTGTCTGTCATTAATTTTGGAAAATTCTCAGCCATTATTACTTCAAATATTTCTTTTGTTCATTCGTTTCCTCTCCTTCTGGTATTCTCGTTACTCATATGTTAAGCCTTCTGTGATTTTTTTCTCAGTTCCTGGATATTCTGTTGCGTTTTTCTTCATTTTTTCCCTTTTATTTCAGTTTGGGAAGTTTCTATCGGAATATCTTTAGCTCACTGATTCTTTCCTCCATCATGTCCAGTCTACTGATGAGCCCATCAAAGGCATTCTTCATTTCTTATGGTGTTTCTGATTTCTCACATTTCCTTTGCATTCTTTCTTAAGAATTTCCATCTCTTTGTTTCCATTCCCCTTATATTTTTGCATATTAGCCACATTCCCCATTAGAGTCTAAAGCAGTTACTAGAAAGTTGCTCACAGTTACTCGAAATTCCCAGTCTGATAATTCCAAAATACCTTCTATAACAGAGTCTGGTTCTGATGCTTGATTTGTGTCTTTAGACTGTGGTTGTTTTGTTTGTTTGGGTTTTTTCTTTTTTTTTTTTTTTTTTTTGGTTTGGGTTTTTTGTTTGTTTGTTTTCGCCTTTTAGCATGACTTTTACTTTTTTGTTGAAAGTCAGACATGATGTATTGGATAAAAGAAACTAAGGTAGATATGCCTTCATCATGAGGTTTTTTGTTAATCTAGCTAGGAATTAGGTCATGTTCATTCTTTGTCATAGCTGGGATGTCAGAGGTAAAATTTGCTCTAATGTCCTTGTTTATTTCCCTTCTGTTGTCTTGGGCTTCCCTAGATACTCTTTCTTAAATAATGTTTGAGGTGTGCAGTTCTTTCAGCTGTAATCGCCTGTTATTATACAAGGGCCCCAACTGATATGGTGGTAAATTGTGGCAGGGGTTGGAGAGAGAAGCATTCTATAATTATATGCTTAGTTCTCAGTATTTTAGTGAGCCTGTGTCTCTGAGCTGTGACCTTCAAAATTGCGAGTTAGGTTTGTTCTCCCCCACCAGTGTAGATACGACAGGAAGGCTAGTGGATTGGGTATTTTCCTTCTCCCCATTGGTTAGGCTCTGACAAAATGCAAATCAGTTAGGCTCTGGTAAAATCATTTCCCTTGAGGGCAAGTCTTAATTAAGAAGAACAAAGAGCTTTGGACTTATTTCAGAATGGTTACTTTTTCCCTCCTGTGCCTGCAGCACTAAAGAATTTTTCTCCAGTCGTGAAGACCTGAGACCCTGATGGGGCTCCTGGGGGTGAAACTCACAAAAATAAGTTTTTCTCTCATGCTAGTACATACTCGATCTCCAGCAATTAGTCAATTACTTTTGCTCCTACCAGGATCCAGCAGTGGTGAGTACATTCACCAGGCTTTCAGATTTCAGAGTAAAAAGCATAGGGCAGTTTGCCCTGTGACCTCAATTTTCTAACTGATTTAAGAGGAGTCATTCCTTCAGCTTTTTTCTTGTGACGATGGGGGTGACAACTTCTAAGCTCTTTACATGTCAGACCAGAAACTAGAAGTTCTTTCCAGTGTTTTTCTATGCATTGTTTGTATAAAGGTTTTATCACAAAATCAATAGCACAAACGTTTTGTAAACTACATTCTAAAATTAACATACCATGAATATTTTGGGGCCACTAAATATTTCCCTTATACTTCATGCTTGGTGACTGGATTCTACACCAACACAGCTGAACTACAACTTATCAACCAATCCCCTATTTGGGGGGATTAGGCTGTTTCCTTTTCTTTTAATTAAAACAAATTCTTAGTATGTAAACTTTTGGGGGTGCTTGGGTGGTTCAGTCGGTTGAGCGTCTGACTTCGGCTCAGGTCATGATCTCACAGTTGACGGGTTCGAGCCCCGCGTCGGGCTCTGTGCTGACAGCTCAGAGCCTGGAGCCTGTTTCAGATTCTGTGTCTCTCTCTCTCTGCCCCTCCCCTGTTCACGCTCTGTCTCTGTCTCAAGAATAAATAAACATTTAAAAAAATTTACAAAAAAAAACCCTTTTGTATGCAACAATGGTTATTTTTCTTAATATAAATTTTTAGAAGTAGATTTATTGGGTCAAAGGTTTTGAATGCATTCAAATTCTTGACCTGTAGTGTTTCACTGCCATTCAGAAAACTTATACTAATTTACCTTCACATCAGCAGAAGGTGAGAATGCACAACACTGGATCATTTAATTGTTTAAAACTTTGCCAATTTGGATACTTGGGCTCCTTCCATAATTTGGCTATTGTAAATAATTCTGAAATAAACATATGGGTGCAGGCACCACTTTGAATTACTGTTTTTGTATTTGGGGAGCAACTACCCAGTAGTGTGATTACTGGATTGTTGGGTAGTTCTATTTTTAACTTTTTGATGAACCTCTGTATTATTTTCCACAGTGGCTGCACCCGTTTGCATTTCCACCAACAACACATAACACACGAGGGTTCCTTTTACTCCACATCCTCACCAACACTTGTTGTTTCTGGTGTTCTGTTTTTGAATGTTTATGTATTTATTTTGAGAGAGAGAGAGAGTTCGGGGAAGGGGACAGAGGGAGAGAGACAGAATCCCAAGCAGGCTCCACACTCAGTGAGGAGTCCAACACGGGGCTCAATCTCATGACTGCGAGATTATGACCTGAGTAGGAATCAAGAGTCAGATACCCAACCAACTGCGCCACCCAGGTGCCCCATCTTTTTGTGTGTATGTCTGTGTGTGTGTGTGTGTGTGTGTGTGGTGTTCTTGATTTTAGCCATTCTAACAGGTATGAAGTGATATTGGAGTTGTGGTTTGCATTTCCCTGTTGATCTGCTGATGAGTGGTGTTGAGCATCTTTTCGAGTGTCTGTTGGTCATAAGGATGTCTTCTTTGGAGAAATGTCTGCTTGTGTCTTCTGCCCATTTTTAAATTGGATTATTTGTTTTCTGGGTATATTTTGGATACTAACCCTTTATCAGATATGCCATTTGCAAATATCTTCCCCCATTCAGTAGGTTGCATTTTAGTTTTGTTGATTGTTTCCTTCACTGTACAGAAGATTTTTATTTTGATGTAGTCCCAATAGTTTGTGACATATATATATATATATATATATATATATATACATATATATATATAATATTCTGATACATGTATATATATTATATATATCAGAATGTTATTTAGCCATAAAAAAGAATGAAATTTTGCCATTTGCGATGACATAGATGGAGCTGGAGATTATAATGCTAAGTGAAGTCAGTCAGAGAAAGACAAATACCACATGATTTCACTCATATGTGGAATTTAAGAAACAAATGAGCAAAGGGAAAAAAAGAGAGCCAAACCAAGAAACAGACTCTTAAATATAGAGAACAAACTGATGGTTACCAGAGGGTATGGGGTGGGGGATGGGTGAAATATGTGATGAGGATTAAAGAGTACACTTATTATGATGAGCACTGAGTAATGTATAGAATTGCTGAATCACTATATTGCACACCTGAAACTAATATAACACTGTAAGTTAATTATACTGGAATTAAAATTAAAAATTCTGGGGCGCCTGGGTGGCTCAGTCAGTTGAGCATCCTACAGGTCATGATCTCACCGTTCGTGAGTTCGAACCCCACATCAGGCTCTGTGCTGACAGCTCAGGGCCTGGAGCCTGCTTCAGATTCTGTGTCTCCCTCTCTCTCTCTGCCCCTCCCCTGCTCATGCTGTGTCTCTCTCTCAGAAATAAATATTAAAAAAATTTAGAAAAATAAAATAAAACTGCCAATTTGGTACTGAAAAACAGAACCAATATTTCTTTCTTTATCAGGAAGGCTGAATATATATTCACTTTTAAGAAGTATTTTTATTTTCTCTTTTGTGATATTACTATTATTGTTAGCTTTGTTATATTAATCTACATTTATCGGCTAAGAGTAGGTGTTCAAAACCATTTATTAACTGAAAGAACCCAGAAAATCAAAATTACTTTTTAGGCAGAACTTGGGTGTTTTTCAGCCAAGTCTTGGAAATACGATTTTCTTGCTATAGACACAAATTAATGACTCGATCTACAATATTCTAAAATGGAGTAGGAAATACTTTAAATATTTTAACAATCCCAGCATCTTTAACCAATAACAAATGATCAAGAATTTCCCAAAACAAACATCCAAATGAGGCACTGTTAGCTACCTTCCACATGTGGGTGAGAGGTGATTGTTTCTCTACAATAAATTTATAGTCTCACTCTCCAACCCCTGATTTGCATCTCACATATACAACTTATCTAGACTCTTCACAAAGATCCTGGGTATACACTTAGAGACAAATCCATTGAGGCGCCTGGGTGGCTCAGCTGGTTAAACATCCAGCTCTTAGTTTCCACTCAGGTCATGATCTCATGGTTCATGGGTTTGAGCCCCACATCAGACTCTGTGCTGACAGTGTGGAGCCTGCTTGGGATTCTCTCTGTCCCCCTCTCTCTGCTCCTCCCTCACTCATGCTCGATCTCTGTCTCTCTCAAAAATAAATAAATTTTATTTAAAAAAAAAGGAAAAAAAGCAGCAAATACGTGAAGGGGGGCTATTTAAGGGGCATTATTAGGCTAGCATAAATAGTCCTGCTTGTATTGGTCTGCAGCCACTAACATGTAAATGGAGGGAAGCTAGAAATTACTTTGTTGAGTTAAATCCACACTGCAAAGTAAGCTGGAACCTTGTGTCTGATGCATTTGATTCTGGATTATTTCACTCACTTGAATTAGATCACTCAGAGGTTGACATTAAAACCTACCTACTTCCAATATGAAATTGGTCGGGTGATTGACTCCCTGCTAGTTGGGGGGAAAAAAATGGGACAAATAAAAGATAAAGATCCCTGAAAGAGTAAGCAACCACTAAAATAAGCCAAGCTATCAAAGTGTGGGTTTCAAGTGTATTTACATATTTTTAAAACTCACAGCCAAATTATGAAAATTTTTTAATTTGTAGGAAAGTCTGTTTCCAAAGGAACAGTACATACTTACCCCACAAGGAGGGTATTCTTTACATATCACTATTAAGCAAGTTGACATCTCATTTATGAAATATCTTTAAGGTACATTATTTCACAGACAGTATTATAAAGTGGATCCTTTCAATATATTAGAGCTCACCATATTCATGAAATCCATAGATCAACCAAAAATAACCTGTTTCAGTCAAGACTCTACTTCCCCCCAGATTCAGTCTCTGAAGAGTGTTGCTGGACAAAGTGTGAAATCTGAATGATCTGAATTTTCCTGCTCTAAATGTGGCTCAGTCTAAGAGGTAGCTGATAAGTGTAAAAAGCAGCCAGGGAACCTGGTCCTAAGTGGCAGAGCCAGATGAGAATGGTGATAACAGTAATAACAAAACCAGCATTGGTTGAGCTAATATTCGTTGAGCACTTTTCCTATAAAAGCCCAGCTCTGTTCTAAAGGTTTTACATATACGAATTCACTAAAGTCCCACACAACCCCATGAGGTAGTTTCCATCATTACTCCCATTTTACAGATAAGGAATCTGAGGCACAGGGAGATATGGTAACTTACCCACGTTGACATGATTAGTCAGGGTATGGAGCTGGGATTCAAACCTAATTAGTCTGGCTTCAGACCCAAGGACTGTAACCACGGTGGGACTCTGCCTTTCCAGTAACATCGTTGTAAGGTACGGGTCACCCACTCTTAGAAATTGGAAAATAAAGGGCTTCCACACATTCTTGCCTAACACTTTCTCAAATTACCCTTCCACTAAACCTTTGAAACATCTTTGATCACCTTTGAAAGAATCAGATGTTGTCCATAGTAAAGTCAAGTCATAACGAAATAGACTGTAGAAACTGGTACAGCTGGCCGACTTTATTATGCATTTTTTGTATCTATCGCAGTGCTAAAGGCACGATGTGTAAAATAGCACCCATGCTTGTTTTGTCTTTTAGATCCCACATGTAAGTGAATCCACATGGTATTTGTATTTCTCTGTCTGCCTTGTTTCATTTAGCATAACACCCTGTAGGCCCATCCATGTTGTCGCAAATGGCAAGATCTCATTCTTTTTTATGGCTGAGTAATATTCCTTGGTGTGTGTGTGTGTGTGTGTGTGTGTGTGTGTGTGTGTTCTACATCTTCTTTATCCATTCATCTACACTTGGGTTGCTTCCATATCTTGGCTATTGTAAATAGTGCTGTGATACACAGAGAGGTACCTATTTTTTTTTTAATGTGTTTTCATCTTCTTTGGGTAAACATCCAGTAGTGGAATTACAGGACCATGTGGTAATTCTATCTTTAATTTTTTGAGGAATCTCTATACTGTTTTCCACAGTGGTTGTTGAATCAGTATGTTGTACACGAGGAACAAATATAACATTGTATGCTAGTTATACTTCAATAATTCGTAAAATGTGTTTACAAGGCAAAAAAAAAAATAGTACCCATGCTGCTAAGGGGTTTGAAATCTAGTTGGGAAGATAGATTAGCCCAGGGGAAAGTTCTTTTTCATCCTCTTTAAACCTCATAATACTCACATGGCATTTCTTCCATATGACGGTACCAGTGTCTTACAAACTATGCTTCTTGATGAAAATATCTTTCTCAAACACTAACTTCTGATTGAAACCTGGTCTTAACTGCAAACGTAATAGTGTTTCATCAGGGTCATTGTTCCTATTATCTGAGCAATATAGGATTTGGCCAATTATGCCCCAGATAGAAACCAACAAACACGTGGAAGGAGCAAATTCAGGAACTGGAGGCAGACAAGGAGTTGAGCAGTAATGCCGCTGGAGTCACTAAACAAAGCTTCTGCAATTACCAGCACTGATTTTTTTTTTCAAGCACAGAACAAAAGTAAACCCTGTAAGTTCGAAGACCTGTTTTACCATGGGTGTCTAGGATTGAGCAGCTGGCACCATTACAGTTGATTTCTCAAGGAGTATGCGGAACAGTTATCAATCTTAAGAAGTGATGATAAAAGTCAATTTCAGCGCATGCTCCTAAGTCTAAACTTTTCCAAAGTTTTTGGCATTCCCCAGGGGGAAATTCAACGAGTTGTGCAGCATAACTGAACACACCTCAAGTCCCAGTAGATCATCTTGGACAAGACGCACACGTGAGCTGATTTTATTAAAACGATGATGACTCACTAACTTCTAGAAGATACAGGCAAGTACAGTAAGCTTATCACTAGCCAGTAGCTGACAGATACCAGCTGGACAATACACGACTTCCCACTGACTAATGGTATCTGCGAGGAGAACTTGGTCCCAAAGGAACTGCAGCTAACGTTTGAGTTGGACCTTCAACCTGCAGCATCATAGCTATTTTTCAGATGGTTTGGCTGGCCCTCATCCCTGCTACTTTTGGGGCCCCTGTTCACAGAAACAATGATAAAAAGTAGACAACAGAGATGTGCCACTATGCCATTGACGTTTTGCCCAATCATTGCTGTCTAGCGCCCAGGACTAGGTCAAAAGGTCAATAACTTCATCACCGATCTAAAAGCAAGAAAACATTCTTAAGAACTGTTTTTGATAAGAGCTATTACTCTAGACACATCATCATGCAAGTATTCCAATAATATTTATTTTATTATAACACATACAGTCAGTGTAAAGACAGATGAATCTCTGCTGTTTGTTATAGGAGCAGACAAGTCAAGTAAACAGATTCCTTTTTAATTATTTTGTTAAAGGCTACTCTACACTGTAATAAGGCCGAAAAAATAAAGGAAGAAATATTTCTTTCATTTATTAGACGTGAGGCAGAATGGAAGAAGGGCAAGACAAGATACAGTAGCTACAGGGGAAAAAAAAGTCTCCTATTTCTCTGGCAATTGGGTTTCTGGAATTGAAGTCTCTGAGATTTCCTCAGGGTTTTAAGAATTCATTTCCAGGTTATGGAGGCCAGTGAAAAAGAAAAGCCAGGAAGAAGGCAAATTCTCTATCCTATATATACAGCTTATTCCTGTGTATCTGGGGTTAATTACCCTATTCCTACTTGTCAGATCATTTTCTTAAAATTAATTCAAATGCATATCTATCAAGCAGCCTGTGCCCATCATGGCCCTCACACTATCTGCCTTGGGGCATTTCAATTGTCTGCCAGCAGGTGGGTAAGCTCATGAGAAGAAAAGAGCTTATATTTCAAGAGGTTTGACCGTGAGTAAGACTACACCATTGGCTACGATAAGAACTGGAGATATTCCATGAAATCTCGATTTCTTGTTCTCTTCTAGGCTCCCATTAGCATGGATAACTGGGAGTTGATGTTATTCTCATTAGTCCCTACTATAAGGCCACGTGGAGACCCTTTTACACAAAAAAGCTGCTTGGCCCAGTAAAACCTGACCTGAATATTTTTCCGGCAAAAATCATCTCTTACATGTCCTCTGGCCCAGGATTTTGGGTAAAAATCAAAGCTCTTGTTTGTTCTTCCTATCAGCACCTCAGCGGCACAAATGTCTGCTAAAGGAGGTTTGCTTTCTATTTGGTCAAGAATTCAAGATGTGTGCTCTTGAACTCGTCACAACAGAATCGATTTTGCATGCCCTGCCACAGACAGATATCTCAGACGCCCAGCTTTCTTCTTCAAACGAATGGGATATATCACCATTACAGGTGCATTTTAGAGAATCAGATGTGAAGTGACATAATGAACCAAACTGGTTCCAAGGCAGGGCTTCATTTTGTAAAATGACATGTATGTATGAAAATACACACATATAGCTGAGCATTAAAAAAAAGACTTGGGGCACCTGGGTGGCGCAGTCGGTTAAGTGTCCGACTTTGGCTCAGGTCATGATCTCTTGGTTTGTGAGTTCGAGCCCCGCATCGGGCTCTGTCTGTGCTGACAGCTCAGAGCCTGGAGCCTGCTTCAGATTCATTCTCTCTCTCTCTCTCTCTCTCTCTCTCTCTCTCTGCCCCTCCCCCACTTGTGCTCTGTCTCTATCAAAAATAAAATTTAAAAAAAGCATTGTGGGAAAATGCTCTAAAAAAAAAAAAGACTAGAAGTGTATATACCAATTAGCTATTTCCTTACACTCTGGGACTACCAGTGACTTTTGTTTTATTTTTATGTGTCTTCTGAATGTTTAACAATGAGAGCCTGGGTGGCTGATTCGGTTAAGCGTCCGACTTTGGCTCTGGTCATGATCTTGAGGTTCGTGGGTTCAAGCCCCACGTCAGGCTCTGTGCTGACATCTCAGAGCCCGGAGCCTGCTTCGGGTTCTGTGTCCCCCTCTCTGTCTGCCCCTCCCCAGCTCACACTCTGTCTCTCTCTGTCTCTTAAAAATAAACAATAAAAAAATTTAATGAATGTTAACGAGAATCTATTTTATTTTCTTATTTTTCAGAGGTGACTTAGCTTTTTTTGAGCAACTATTTTAAAATCAGAAAAAAATCACGTTAATATAAAGCTTGCTTAGGGCGCCTTGTAATTGACAATTTAGTCTACGTACGTCTAGATCATCCAAAGTTAAAAGTGTCTGGACCACATTGCCTTAGCACTTACAGAAAGACCTTTACTGAGTTATAATTTACTAGTTGCCCTCTTCCTTTACAGAGAGTCAATGAAGAAAGGCCATTCTTTCTTCTCTGAAACCAAGGTTACAGACGGAATCCTTGTACTATCCAAATGTGCTTTATTCAAACATCCCATGATCAATACTGCCTGAGTGGGTGGGAGGTGGGAATAATCACTGTAGATGAAACTGTAATTTTTCTCTTGCCAACAGCCCCCAAACCCCTCTTTTTATCTTTCCAGAAGCACAAGCCAAATTTAGAGTGTGAATACTCTAATGTACCAAACCAGGTGTTAAAAACATCTACTCTTCCTACATTCTTCAAAGGGGCTCTATTTTATTTCATCTTTAAAAATGTTAGCTTTGCAACTATGCTTTCATACATAACCTGCATCTAACCTTTTTAGATGCAGGCAGGTTATAAATCTTAAACAAATAGTATTCTTTGCAATGGCTCTGTGACAATGATAAAACTCCAGGTGTGTTCCAAGCACCTAAAAAGCCAGAGCCCTGTTCTCCCTTGTCCCACCTCCTCAGTGCCTATCCTGGTGTCCTTTACTCTGCCGTCCAGAAAGCAAGAATCCTCAGTTTACAAGTCGAGACTCTTTAGTTCAGAGACCATGAATGACTCAACCAATACCACACAGCAAGCAAAAAGAACTGACCAGAAACCAGGTCTCCTGATTTAAAGCACAGTCCTCTTTCCACTGGACTCTGAGGACATTCCAATCCTACTGAGAAGTCAGGGAAATCTCAGAAGCATGGACATAAAGGCACATATTTTTAACCTTCCTCACAAATTTCCTTTGGCTTAACTTATTTTAGGTTCCTGAATAATGTTAGTGCTAGTCCCTTTTAACTCCCAAATAGTAAACTGCCTCTCTTAGGAATTCTGGTTACAAAGTTCCTTATTCATTCCTTTGGATCATCTCTTATGTGTTAAGTGGCTGCCATGTGCAAAGGACTGGACTTCTCTTCAAAAGAATGAACTGGCTTCCCCAGAGAACGGCTAGAGGCAAACTGGGGGGTAGTGAGCAGAACACGGAATTTGAAGACCTGGGTTTTAGTTCCGGTCCTGGCTTGGACTTGACCTCGCTGGGTTTCAAGTTTCTCATTGAAAAATTAAAGGGATAATATCATGTGGATTGCAAGAGAGTTACTCTCAGACCTACCTCTCATTCAAGCCTAACTGTGCCAGCGATTGTCGCAGGGCCCTCGGTGTACACGATCTCCTTTATTTTTCAAGTGACTGTGCTGATGGCCATTGTGGTAGGATTTCCTATACTTGTAGTAATAAGGAAAGTACAGCTGGGGAAGTTAAGTCACATTCCCAAGGTATATAAGCAAGTCACGGCGTGGGGGTTAGGATCTAAGAAAACACCAGAGGGGTGCCTGGGTGGCTCAGTCAGTTAAGCGTCCGACTCCAGCTCAGGTCATGATCTCGCGGTTCATGAATTCGAGCCCCACGTCGGGGTCCAGGCTGACAGCTCGGAGCCTGGAGGCTGCTTCGGATTTTGTGTCTCCTTCTCTCTCTGCCCCTCCCCCACTAACACTCTGTGTCTCTCTCTCTCTCAAAAAATAAACATTAAAAATTTTTTTTAATAAAAAAAAATAGGGGCGCCTGGGTGGCGCAGTCGGTTAAGCGTCCGACTTCAGCCAGGTCACGATCTCGCAGTCCGTGAGTTCGAGCCCCGCGTCAGGCTCTGGGCTGATGGCTCAGAGCCTGGAGCCTGTTTCCGATTCTGTGTCTCCCTCTCTCTCTGCCCCTCCCCCGTTCATGCTCTGTCTCTGTCTGTCCCAAAAATAAATAAAAAACGTTGAAAAAAAAATTTAAAAAAAAATAGGATAACACCAGAGCCTCCACACCCAACCCCACTGGCAACCCCAACATTAAAAAATTAAGAATGTACTGTGAAAAGCATCGAGGTATCTAAAATATAAAGTATTCTCTCTTTCGTCCACTTCTACTACAAAAGCTTCAAAGATGTGAATGGGTCTACTCTTTGGCTTGCTTCTTTCTGTTGTTCAATCATCGCCTCAAATGTCCAAGAGAGAATCTGGAAGAGGAAAACGCAAACCTCTCTGGTTGGTTTTCACAACAGAGAAGCTCCGGGCAGGCGCCACAGGAGGCCCATCTTTACAATATATGAATGTGGGGAAGCTTTTCTCCTGAAGAGAAATAACGAGTGAGAAGATCCAGCTAACTCACCTTAGAAAGCAGGAACGGACTCCATGAAATACATGAACAATCTCTCTCTCCCCAGAACCTTTGCCAGACTTGGCACAGGCAGGCCCTTTTGAAATACATAATTGAATATTCCTAACACTCAATTCTTCCACCTACTTTGATCAATAGTTCATTACCTAAGTTAGAACTGCCAGAAGAGGCAAACTCTTGAGCTCATTTGTCCCATATTTGCATGAATATTATGCACTCAATGTCACGCTCCTTTGAACTTCAAAAGAGCTTCCGGGCCTCTTTGAGGACAACTTTAACAACAGAGCATAATGGAGTTACAGAAAGACTTTCTTCCCCAGCTAAAGACCTCAAACCTTGCTGATTCTGGAAAGTAACAAACTTTTATAGAAGCCACAAATGGCTCCTTCGTCCATTGCAATGCACCATCAGTATTTCCCGGGTTCCTGAGCCTTTCTCGTCTCCTGTGACAGGAACATGACCACGGCTAATCAGCTATTAGGAAGTGGCAGCAACCACCCCTAACTTTCCTTGTGAAAACAGCTTTCTGCAAATGCGCCATTTTCTGCAGACCTCTTCAGATTCTACACCGAGTGAGCATCTTTGACCATAACAGCACGCCCCCTCCTAACACTCTGATGCCCAGGATAGGAGGGAAACAGGCTACACAGCATCTGCATTGACCTAGAAGCTTACACTGAAATCAACCCACAAAGGATCAAAAACCTTGGCTTCCTTGTGTAAAATGGCATCAGGCAGCAAGAAGAGACGTGAGGATTTATTACCCTTACACTTACACATTTCCTGGAGTTTCCCCAGATTTTTATCCTTGTTTTAAAAGTGATATTAAGGGCGCCTGGGTGGCTAAGTCAGTTAAGTGACCGACTTTGACTCAGGTCATGATCTCATATTTTGTGGGTTCGAGCCCTGAGTAGGGGTCTGTGCTGGCAGCTCAGAGCCTGGAGCCTGCTTCGGATTCTGTGTCTCCCTCTCTCTCTGCCCCTCCCCTACTCGTGCTCTCTCTCTCTCTCAAAAATAAACACTAAAAAAAAAAAAAATTTAAAGTAATACTTGCCAATTGTGGAAACTCCAGAAGCACAAAGATGAGCAAAAGTAAGTCATGAACCTACCAGTCACAGATAAAAAAAAAAAAAATTAGCTCCCCACTATACATGACTATAAATTTCGGATGAAGTAGAGAACTACGGGTAAAACCCCAAATTACGCAAGCAGTAGAAGAAAATATAATAGAATGAGTGGTAAGGGTCTCCCAAGAAACAAGAAGAAATTCAGAAGCCGTAAAGGAAATAAATAGCAGATCCGACCACACAAAAATTTAAACCTTCCATATGGGAAGGTACAACTTAAAGTTAAAAGCAAATGGCAAAAGGGGAAAATAATATTTTGAACACAAAAGGTCAGGAGCAAGATTTGCAATAACAAAACCTTAATATGTATGCTTTGATGGATCACGAAGACAAGCAACCTAACTGCAAAATAGGCAATGCACTCTCAAATATAAAATAAATATTTATTTATTTTTTTTTTTTTTTGCTTTTTTTTTTTTTTTTTTAAATTTTTTTTTTCAACGTTTTTTATTTATTTTTGGGACAGAGAGAGACAGAGCATGAACGGGGGAGGGGCAGAAAATAAATATTTAAAAATATTCTAAAAACTAATTGCAAAGATACTCCAGAATAAGAAAATAGTGCAGCAAACCTGAAGTATGATTTCTCCTATTAAATTGGCTCCAAGATACAAAGAGTAATTATACTTGTGGGGAAAGAATTCGAAAAGGACTCTCATACACAGATGGTGGGAGTATACATTGATAACTTCTTCAAAGGACAATGTGACTGTGCTTACCAAGATTAACACTGAACATCCACTTTGACCAAAGGACTCCCCACTAATACTTGCCTACGTGCCTGGAGGTGTTGATTAACACCTTAGTTGTAATAGCAAAAACTGGAGACAATCTAAGTGTCTATAGCTATAGCTATAGTCTATACCATGGGTAAGTAATCCATGGCACACTTACACAACTGGAAACTATGCAGGCATTAGAAAGAATACGGTACTGTTGTATTGCAACGTGCTGACATGGAAGGATGTCCTAGACCCACTTCTGAAGAAAGGTTACAGAAAAATACGTACAATCGCCAAGAAAAAAAAAAACAAAAACAAAACCTGTACTTACGTAGGTTTTTACGATACAGAGAAAAAGTTTGGAAGAACACATAGTAAACTATGAGTCATGGCTGCCTCTGGTTGGTAGCTGAGGGACACGCGTTTTTTTGTAAAGCTCAGGTGCTTTCAGATTGTTTTGTACTATGAGTATTATTAGTTTGGGGATACTTAGGAAATTTCAGAACAAATTAATTAAGCACTGCGTAGGGTCATCAAATTTGTAATAAGCAACGTTTTCAATGGTAGCACGACAACACATTACACAGATGGTTTATATGACCATTCCCCAATGGACCGACATTTCCACTGCTTCTGCCTTCTCATTGTTGGAGCTTCCATATAAATCTCTGCGCATGCCTCGTGTGTGTGTGTGTATGTGTGTGTGTGTGTGTGTGCATCTGCGTGTATCGAGGCAACATACAGAGGGCATATGCTTTAAGATTTCCTTTAGTGGAGATAACTATGTACATGTCCTCGAGACAGTGGGTGTGGCCACACAGAATGATGCTGAGCAGCTCATTCAGGGAATGAGCCTCATCATCTGACCGAAAGCCTGAAACACTAGAACAGAACTGATGCCCTAGACCATCTACTATATAATCCTTTTGACACCAGTTGAATATCCAATGGGCTTGGGACAAATTCATAGGCAGCAGGAAATGTTATAAAGTGATAGTTTGGGGTCTGTAAATATTTTGTAAGTCCTATTTTTCCTTGGTTGGTTCATTAAGCTCCAAGTTGCATGGACAGTACTCCTCAATTCTTTATATCTGTGGAAGACCTCCCAGAAGAGACGGTCTTCTAAGAATTGCAAGCTTCTCCTATGACGCCATCGCTAACAGGTCATAAGGGAAGTTTCTTCCTAAGAGAGCAAGGATTTTAGGCCCAGTTGGGTTGTAAGTGGAGCTGAGAATGGATGGACAACTTTTCTATCACGTCCACTTAAAGGAGGGTTTTCTGGAGGGAGAGGGAGGTCATTGGAGGAAAACAGGAGAGAGGCCAATCCAAGTTTCCTTGCTGGTACTGTGCCCTGCTAAACTTCCTCCTGTGTCCCCATCATGCTAGGTCATCACCACGGGCCACTCCTGCTCAGAAGCCTAATCAAAAGCACCGCTTGTCTCGGGAAGAAGACTGAGATTACTATGAAAATCACAGTGAGGCAGAAACACACCGTCCTCCCTGTCAGCAAGCTTCATGCCTGATCTATGAAACTTGTGCTGATAAAGGAGATAAATGTTTAAACGATGGGCTTCAGATGCTGCTTCAGCTCCTACCAAGAAGATTTTCACGGTTCCTTCTCATGAATAAGTTCAGTGGAGCAGAGAATGCCCCTCTTGGACCAACTCCATTTTGTGCTTCTGTTGATGCAGCCAAAAAGGGGAACTAGAGCTAGGGCTTTTCCTTCAAATTTAGAGCAAGGGTCCACCTCAGAGAGGGCTGCAAGTGGCCCAAAGAAGGTGAGGCTCCTACTTTCAGCAGAAAGCTCGTAACAAGAGCAGGGATGCCAACAGTTACGCATAAATCTCCTGAACGTGGAGGCAAGGAGGGTTAATTATCCCCCCTTCCTGCCACTCCGCTTTCTCCAATGTGTTAGCCCATCACACGGATCGCTGACTTTCTAGAAATATTCCCTGGCTTTGCGGGGACGTTCTTTCAATAAACGGCATCCAATTTGCTCACGGTCCCTGGAATCTCAATTTCCTCAAAGGATTTTTCATCTGAATCCAGTTCATGTGAAGGGTTTTTTCCTTCTTCATTTTTCAGCATAAGGGAATAGGCAGGGCCTGCTTTACTTTTTCTTTTTCTTTTTTTTTTCTTTTCTGTGTTATTTTTTTTCATAAACTGAAAACCTTTGCTGAAGAGTCTGAAATTTGGGAAAAAATCCAGCTCATCTGTCAGATATTTCTAGAGTTACGTAAAATGGAATGAGATTTGTACAGTTTAGAACAGGAAAAGGAAAACAGGCTAATATGTCATGTGTTCTATGAGATGAAAACTATATGATAATCAGAAAAACAGCCCCAAATTGAGTCGACCCGATTCAAAGCTCTTGTTGTTGTATCAACTCACACATAAACCAATAATAGAATAATGGTATATGGCCACATTAGGGCAAAATCTCAATCCCTACAGATTATAACCACATTTTCAAAGAGATTACAAGAAAGCATCTTGTTTCTTAAACGGGAGATACTTACGTTTTACTTGCTCTGTTTTGCTTCCTTCTAGGAAAAGAAAGAACAGCAACAAGGAAAAGATGCACTTTGTGCCCCCCACTTTCCACTTTTTTCTCATTTTGGTCACTGCAAGAGGCCACTCAAAACTGTCAGGGCCTGGTATATTCAAGCTCCTGGGGAGAAAGCAGAAAAAAAGACTTAGATCCTCTGAAACTGGTGGAGATCACTGATGCTTAAGCTTTTAACGTGTTGGCGCGGGGGGGGGGGGGGGGGGGCGGGAATGCTGGAGAACTTATGTAAGCGTAAGCGTTGTTTTCCCGTGTCAGAAAGAGAACTTGCCTCTTCGGTCTTGCAAAGATCGTGGGGGGAAATTCAAGCAGATGAACAGGCGTTCCCATCCAATGCTAAGGCTAAAAATCCTTACAGGCAAGTCATAGAAAAATAAAAATAAATTTTGAAATCTTCCTTTTAACAGAATTAGAGTTGATTTCTCAGGAGCTTTTCTTTGGGAGAAAAGGGAAATGGATTTGCAAAACGGCTACTTTGGCAACCAAGATAAAAATAGTAGGCACGGGACCCAAACAATTTCTGAAATGAAAGTTCACTCATGTTAGCTTCAGCGATGAGGCACAAATTGGTTAATAATACTTCTCCTGTGTCCTCCACAAGATCTATAAAGATCTTCAGTTTGGCTACTTATGTTGGAAAAGACAGATGTAATTAGCAAATGGATGTAGTTAAATACCTTTACCGTTCAGACATATTGCTCTCACATGAAGTCCACTGTGAAACGGAACTTTATAACGGGCCATCCTCAAAGGAAATTAGGCCAATTTAAATAGGTAACGTGTTTGCCTTATACCGCTGTGCCAAAGGCCATCAGAGCAACTATAATTCTGAAAAGTAGGAGACTTGCATTTCTAGTCTAAGGGGTGGAAATTCTTAAACCTTCGAGCCTTAGAACACAGAACATTTGCTAGAGCTCAGATCCAGTCACAGGTCATTTCCATAGACACTAGAGTTTGCAAAAACGTTCCAGTGGATGATCTGAACATATTTAAATGTTCAAAAAACACCACATTTCAATCCGGGGTTAACCCCGGATGGGAACTGAGTGCATTGATCTTTTCTGAGGGGCCAACCTAAATATTGAGTATAAAGAGTTGGCAGGAATACAACATAATCATTCTGGAGAACCGAATGGTTTTTGGGCCATGATGCAGATACTTCAAATGCTATGAACTTGTCTGGGTAATTTGAAAGCCATTGCTTGAAATTACGGCTATGTAACCAAAGAAGAACTGATCATGAACATGTTCCTAGCCTCCCAAAGGCCTCGATTCTGATGTCTTGGTCCCTTCTATGAACTTGTGGCCCAGCTTCAATCACTCAGAACGTCCCTGCCCTCTGAAGCAAATCATTTCCATGAACAGTTTAACACAGCTGCCCACCCCAGCGAAGTTCTTTCTGAGCCTACTTTAATAAGCTTATCCCCCAAGCCTTCAAATGAGAAAGATTTTCTAACCACTGAAATCCAATTTATCACAATCACATATGGATCTCAGGGGGTAGTTTTGAAACCACAGTTTTCAGGTCGCCCCATGCAAGAACCAACAGGGTTATTTTTCTTGTATGATGGGGGGGGGTTCAGTGAACAGTAGCATTGCTTCATAACTCAAGCTGGCAAGAAAACGGCTCTCAGAATTTTTTTTGCTTTTCTTGGGTCCCGACTAATGTTATGAGCAAATAGAAAAGTTGGTGACGAGAGAGCAATTAATCTCTTTTGGCGTTCCTGTCATCTGTGTGGCCTCCCAGGCTGTGATGGAGAACATCAGAAAATGAATCGCTTTATAAATATTCACTTTTGATTTACAAGATCTGAAGCCCTGTCTTTGTATTCTGTGCAGAAATATAAACTGAGAAGAATTCCTTCCCCAGGACTCCTCCCCGTTCAATTTCTCTTTATCCCTTTAACTTTTTCTTTTCGGCGGGGGGAGAGATGTGGTTCAAGACATTTTTGGGGGGACTGCAGCAATAAACCTAAGCAAGCATTGCTCAGCAAACATGCCGACTCTTATACTTGCAAAGAGCCAAACTGTCCTTAATTTTTCAAATTATACTTTGACCCAGTTAACTGGAGTTATTTCTGCATTAACTCTCTGCTTCACACAGGCTGTTGTGCCATTGAACTTGCACGGACTCTTTTCCAGGTTCCTTCAAAATGTGGCCACAGACACGCGTTTTGGGGGATCCAGGCCCCGGTCAAGAAAGCCAATAAGAAAACAAGATCCCACCACTAACACTGGGGAGGGGGCGGGCGGAGGAGGCTTTACAAGAGATCGAGAAACTTGTCAGTGTCTAAAGAAGTGTATCCATGAAGGTGCCTTCATGAAACAAGCATTCACACAGTTCATTTGCATCAAGCAAAGGGACCAGAGGCTCCTTGCCCAGCTGAAACTGCAAGGCAATCTGGGCCATCAAGTGTCAGAAGTCTGGACATTCTCAGAAGAGGTCTCCTGGGTAGAAGAGAACCAAAGCGACATTCCCAAAGGAAGGCTAAGGGATGAGCACATCAGCCAGTTCTCCACGCCCCACAGTGTCTCTTTAATCCGCCAGAGAGGCTTGACTGACCTTGTAATCTCACATTCACTGTCTTCCTGGGACAGTCCCCAGGGTAGCAATTCTCTTTCTGACAAACAACAAGAAGACACTGGGGTCTCAGGGCCCACGTCCATCAGCTGAAATCCTCTCCCCACTCTACTACCCAACAAGAAAAAACTCAGTTCGCTGCTGGTGGGTTGCCACAGAAAAACGGCACTTCTAACCCAGGGTGTCTCTCTCCACCAGAGTCCTTGCCTTCACTGCTGCTTATGACTGACAAACAATGCCTTGCGTTTGGCTTGCAAAACACCTTGCTATCCATCATTTCATTTCATTCCTTACAACAACTCCACCTCCAAAATGGGCACCCTGGAGCCCAGAGAACTCAACTGCCCATTCCCACAGTTAGTGGCAGGGCCGGGAGGGTCTGGAAGGCAGGCTTTCCAGGCCCTATGCTCTCTGGCAGGGCTGCGTTGCTTCCTGAGCCTAGCGTCTCAAGCTCTGACCCCAGTGGTCTGGGCGGAAAATGAGACAGATGTCCAGAGGACAGAGGAGCCTCTCGCCTGTCCACCCTGTTTCATTAACTTTAGCATGTATTAATCACCCTCTGGTCCAGGGCACTTCAGCAAGCGAGAAAGAAGGGTCGGGACTCAGGGGATAGATAACTAAGGGGAATGCAAAACCCTTTAGGTGGCTACCCAAGTGGCCTCCCCTGAAGCGCCAGACCATGGAGATATGCAGGCCCCGCGGGGAGCGGCAAGTGGTGAGTTCGAATCCGGAGTCCCTAACCTGCCCCGGGCGCCTTGGAGCCCACCTCCAGCCGGGCCATGGCCACTAGCAGCTGGACCGGAGAGCCCAGTTGGGGTGGCAGGTCAGGCGGGGGGGGGGGCGGGGGGAACGTCCAGGGGCGGTTCTGGCCAACAGGAGACGCCCCACCTGTGCAAAGGCTGGAAAGGAAGGTAGAGGAAGCGGGCATCGGGCACTGCTCACTGACCTGGCCACTGGCCTGCTCCGTCTTCCACGCGTGCACGCGCTCCGAGCTCCCCGGGGCGCTCCTCCGAGGTCTGGGGCTCGCAGGTTGTGGCGAGAGCTAGAGTGCGCGCGAGGGGGGAGGGGGGACTCAAAAGTGGGTGGGAGGAAAAACATCACCGCCCTCACACCACGAGGGAGCAGCGGCTCGCTCGGCTCCCGGGGGCAGAGCCAAGGCGCGGGCGCGGCGGCCCGGGGCCACCTGCCCGCCCGCCGCCCGCTCCCCACTTGGCCGGAGAGGCCGGGCGCCCGACGCAGGCGAGAAGTCCGCGGGCACGCAGCGGCTGCAAGCCCGCACCCCGTCTCCGCCCCGGCCCGGCGGCTCTACTTCTGCTCCCGGGGCCCGAAAGTTAAGAAATCGGGAGAAAGTGTGAGGCTCTGCCGGCGACTTTCCCATCACGCAGCGCCCCCACTGCACCCCCCTCCTCTGGCTAAGCGAGCGTTGGGGTCTTAAAGGGACCGCACCTCTCCTCCGGCCCCTCCTCCCCCTGTGCACTGGAATGCACCTAGGAGCTTCCCACCACCCACGCCTGCCCCGGAGACCCCGGCTACCCTCCGACTTCCCTGTCTGGAAGCCCGCAACTCTTCTCCTCCCACACAGGGCCCCTCTGGGTGCACCTGGTCGGGTCCTGAGCTGGTGCGCGGGACACCAGAGGAGCTGGCCTCGCAAATTATGCCCCAGCAAGCTGTTTATCACTTAGAGGCGTTTCCCAAATCCACACTGCGGCTAGAAAAGTGGCAAAGTGTTGGTGTCCTTCAAGGCAGAGTGGAGATGGGTGTGTGTGTGGAGGGAGAGGGGACGAGTTAGAAATCTGCTTTCTCCCAACGAAGAGGGCCCCCAACGCCCCCATGTAAAGGGCCTTTACTAATTGGTAAGGGTCTTGAAGAAAACTTGGAGCGACCCACCACAGCCACCCCTGTTCTCCCAGTCCCTAAGATTCTGATTTGGGAGTTGGGCCAAGAACCCAGCCTTGAAATCACAATAGCACTGCTGATGCCTTGGTAAGGCTGAGACAGACTAGGACAAAGTTATGTTTATTTGATGAACGGTAGTTACAAAGAATTCTCAGAATCCTGTAAGGGCCCCAAAGGCTCTGCCTTGACAGACAGTACCCATTTATATGTTAAAGCCCCCAAACTTGGAGGAGAGCTACAGGGCTGCTTTTTTTTTCTTTTCTTTCTTTCTTTCTTTCTTTCTTTCTTTCTTTCTTTCTTTCTTTCTTTCTTTCTGTCTCTCTCTCTTTTTTTACTGGAATATGACTTTATTATTTTTTTATTTTTTTAATAGAATTTATTGTCAAGTTAGCTAACATACAGTGTTTACAGTGTGCTCTCGGTTTCGGGGATACATTCTGGTGATTCATCGCTTACATACAGCACCCAGTGCTGAACTGGATCATATTGATTTTTCCAGGATCTGTATAACGTTATGGCTTACAGAGTAGTTTCATATTCATCATCCCTACTCTTTAAACGCTCACAACAACCCGTGAACTGTCTGTGGCCTTAAGTGTCAGAATTGGTAGGGATCTTCTGGACCATTGAGCTCAAAGTCTTCATGTCACAGAAGAGGAAATTGATGAGGGGGGTGGGAGGGAGGTGATGTATCCAAGGTCATGCACATAGTAAATGATAGATCTGAGATTCCAAGTCAGGTTTCCTGACTTTCAACCGACTACTCTCTGATTGCTATCTCCAGCCTATAGATGAGGAAATGGATGCTCAGGAAAATTGTAGCTTGCCCCCAAATCACATATCAGGAACACAGAACAAGGGAAAATTGAAACAAAAATAACTGTCCTGGGAAATTACCTCCCTTTTCTTTCTTCAGAAGTGTTAATATCATCCAACTAGCTCCTGCATTGCTGGGGATGTTTATTTCACTGTTAACAAAGGAAAGGGGGCCCTTTCTAAAATGTTGCCTTCAGGGTCCAAAATGTCTAGCTCCATCCTGCTGTTTGGGTAGCCATACATTGCCACATGCATTCAATTTGTGCTGTAGTATATTGGTTTGAACTTGCAGATTTGTTGCCTTATAACTGTTCTCACTCCATTTAACGTGCTGATGTTTTGTCTCACTAGACTGTGAGTTCTTCAAGGCAAGGGCTGGTTGTTCAATTTCCTTTGTATCTGCATTCCCCAGCCCCCATCCATCATCAGTCCCAACATGCCTGGAGAGTATATATTCAGGAAAATGGGTTTCAGGAACAACAGCCTGGGACAAAGATGGATCCTAGCATTGAAAATCAGTAGACTCACTGAAATTTAAAACTCCTATCCATTTGGTTGTGACCACTTGCTCCCAGTGCTTGATGTAATATTCTGATTACTGCAAAATACACCATCCCAAAACCTAGTGGCTTAAAAGCTGAAAGCAATTTTTTTAAAGCTCAAAAAAATTTACTGTGATCAAACGGTTCTTTTCAACTGGGCAGTTTTTGTTCAGGATCTCTTAGACACTTGGCAACTCTATATGGGTGCTGCCAGAATTTTCTGAAAGGTTCTTCATTAGTGTAAATGCTGGTGATCCCTGTATTAGTTTGTCTTGATGTGTGAGTTGGGAACTGTAGTTTGGGTGAGTCCAGACCTATACTTCCTACCAGATCTTATCCAAACTACAGTGAGGATTATCTCCATGCTTTATATTTTTCCTATTAAATGGGGATTAGAGCATAGATCATCTCATAGTCATTTCTTAAAACATTTTATTTGCTGATAATTGTGGATTTACAATTATAAGAAATAATTCAGAGGGATCCCGAATACCCTTCACCCCCAATAGTAACATCACACATAACTGTAGTATGAGATCACAAACAGGAAATTGACATCGATACAATCCATCTGCCTTAGTACAATTTTACCAGTTTTACATGCACCCATTTGCCTGTGTGTATAGTTCTATGAAATTTGACCCCATGTGTTGGTTCATATGGCCACCACCACAGCCAGAATACTGAACAATGCCAGCACCACAAGGATCCCCAGTATTCTTTTTCTTTTTTTAAATTTTTATCTATTTTTAAGAGAGAGCGAGAGAGCAAGTGCAAGTGGGGGGTGGGCAGAGAGGGTGGCAGAGGATCAGAAGCAGGCTCTGTGCTGACGGAAGAGAGCCCCATGCAGGGCTCAAACTCAAAACTCACAAGATCATGACCTGAGACAAAGTCAGAAGCTTAACTGAGCCACCCAGCCCCCCTCCTCAATATTATTCTTTTACAGTCCCAACCAGCTTCTCTCCCCATCTTCCTACTCCCTGGAAACCACAAAACTGTTCTCCATCTCTGTAAGCTTGTCATTTAGGAATATTACATGGAATTATACAGTATGTAACCTTTTGAAACTGGCTTCTTTTACTTATCATAATTCTCTGGAGACCCATCCAAGTTGTTGCATTTATTAATAATTCATTCCTTTTTATGGCTGATTAATATTCCATGGTCTACATGTATCACAGCTTGTTTTTTTAATTAATTTATTTATTTTGAGGGAGGGAGGGGGAGAGAGAGAGAGAGAGAGAGAGAGATCCCCAGCAGGCTCTGCATGGTCAGTGTAGAGCAACACAGGGCTCAATCTCACAAACCCATGAGATCATGACCTGAGCCGAAATCAAGAGTCAGACTCTTAACTCACTGAGCCACCCAGGTGACCCATATCACAGCTTGTTTAGCCATTCATCCATTACAGGACATCTGGGTTGATTCCAAATTTTGGCAGTCACAAATCAAACTGCTATGAACATATGTCTAAGGATTTTTCATGAACATAACTTTTCATTTCCCAGGGATAAAGGCCCAACAGTGCATTTATTTGGGTTGTACGGTGAGCGATGTTTAATTTTGTAAGGACTGCCGCATACTTTTCAGAGTAGTTACGCTATTGATATTTCCACCAGGAGTGGGTGAGAAATCTAGTTTCTCTGCATTCTTGTCAGCATTTGTTGTCATTACTTTTAATTTTAGCCATTTGGGTGGGTATATGGAGATATCTCATTGTGGCTTTATTTTACATTTCCCTAATATCTAATGATATCTCCCATCTTTTCATATAATTATTTGACATCTATGTATCCTCTTCAGTGAACTGCCTCTGCACGTATTTTGCACATTTTTGTCATTGAAATGTTTTCTTACAGTTGAATTTTGATAGTTCTTTATATATGCTAGATACTAGTCCTTGGTTGCATATGTGATTTGCAAATATTTTCTCCCAGTCCATAGTTTCCCTTTTCATCCTCTTCCCAATAGCTTTCATAGAACAGAAGTTTTTAACTTTGATGAGGTTCAATTTATTAATTTTTCTTTTTATTAATTGTGTTTGAATGTTAAGTCTAAGAACTCTTTGTCCAGCCCTGGATCACAAACGTTTTCTCCTCTGTTTTTGTTCTAAAAGTGTTATGGGTTTAAGTTTTACATTTTTTTAAAAGCTGATTTATTTAATCTCTACACCCAATGTGAGGCTCAAACTCACAACGCTGAGATCAAGAGTTGCATGACCTCTGACTTAGCCAGCCAGGCACCCCTTAAGTTTTACCTTTAAATCTATGATCTGTTTTGGGTTAGTTTTTACAGAAGGTGTGAGACTTGGGTCAAGGTTCACTTTTTTGCCTACAGATATCCAATGGCTTCGGCATGATTGGTTGAAAAAATATCTTCCTGCCATTGAATTACTTTTACACCTTTGTCAAACATCAGTTAAGCATATTTGTGTGGGTCTATTTCTGGTTTCTCTATTCTGTTCCATTGATCTATATGTCTGTGCTCCACCAACAACACATGGTCTTAATTATTGTGGTCATATAGAGGTTTTACTATCAAGTGGAGTGGTTCCTCCCACTTTATTCTTCTTTTTGAAGATTGTTTTAGCTATTCTAGGTCCTGTACCTTCCTGTATAAATTTTAGAATAAGCGTATCTATGTCTATAAAAAACATTCTCATATTTGGATTGAAATTACATTATACTTCTAGATAAATCTGGGGAGAATTGACAATTTTTTATGTGTTCAATCTTGCCAACCTGTGAATACAGTGTGTCTCTCCATTTATTTAGGTCTTTGATTTCATTCATCAGTGCTTTGTTGTTTCCAGCATATAGATCCCGTACGTGTTTTGTTAGAATCATACCTACATATTTTATTTTCTTTGGAGCAATTGTAAATGTTATTGTGGTTTCTTAAAATTTATTTATTGAAGTGTAGTTGACACACAATGTTCCATCAGGTGTACACCATAATGTTATTGTATTTTTTATTTTGGTTTGATTTGTTGCTAGTATATATTAATGCAATTGATTGTTGTGTCACAATACTGTGTGTTACAGAACTCATACTCATTTTATTTTTTTCCAGCCTTTTGGAGATATAATTGACATATAACATTTTATAAGTTTAAGTTGGACAACATGATAATTTGATATATTTATATATTGTGGAGTGATTATCATAATAATGTTAGTTACCGCATCTATCACCTCACATAATTACAATTTTTATTGTGGTGAGAACATTTAAGAGCTTCCCTATCAGCAATTTTCGAGTATATAATACAATATTAACTATAGTCACCATGTTGTACGTTACATCCCCAGGACTTATTCATCTTTCAGCTGGAAGTTTAAACCTTTTGACCAACACCTCCCCATTTCCCCCACCTCTCAGTCCCTGGTACCCACCATTCTACTCTCTGAGTTTGGCTTTTTGTAGATTCCACATGCAAGTGAGATCATACCATCTTTCTCTATCTGACCTATTTCACTTACCACGATGCCCTCAAGGTCCATCCATGTTGTCACAAATGGTAGAAATGAATGTGAAAATAGAGGTATTCAGAATGATTAATTCTGAACAGTGTTCTGATGATAGAAGTTTTAGCCTTTTAAGTGCTTCTTGTCCCATTGGAACCTGGGAAACTCAGGTTATTTGATTACCTTTCTAAAAAGTGGCAGGATACGTAAAAATTGTTGAGGAGTGTATTACGGTATAGGTTTGCTTCTTTATACAGAAAATCAGACCAACCTAGAGTTTGTATTAATCGAATACTTGATTCAATATTTGAAAGATGACAATTCACTCTATAGACCTTTTAGAACCTTTATAGAACATTTATCTTATTATTATTATTTTTCTTAGAGAGAGTGAGAAAGCAAGGGAGGGGCAGAGGGAGAGGGAGAGAGAGAATCTCAAGCTGCTTCCTCGCCTAGCACAGAGCCCAACTTGGGACTCAGTCTCATGACCATGACATCATGACCTGCATAAAAATCAAGAGCTGGACACTTAACCCACTGAGCCACCCAGAAGCCCCTGAGCCACTTTACTACATGCATGTATTCTTGTTTATTATTAAATTTCTGTCTATTGTATTTTCTTCCTGCTAGTCATTTCTAAAAAAAAAAAAAAAAAAATGCTAAAATACAGAATTGGTTGTCATTGGTGTGGTTCATTTACTATTTCCAGCTTTCTTCCTGTCAGGTTCCCAGTAGAACTTTACCCCCTTCCCTCTTTGGGATTGAGCACTGGCCATCCGATTTGCTTTGGCCATTGAAATCTTAGCAAAAGTGATGTGTCACTTCTGGGTGGAAACTTCAAGAGCCAATGCATGATTTGCCCCTTCCCTTTATCACTACCACAGGAATCATGAATACATGTATTCAAATGAAGCCTGGGTTTCTGAGTGACTGAGATAAACGTAGCCCATACCAGTCTCATTTGGCAGATCTGAAATGAGTAATAAATGGAACTTTGTGAATTAAGCTTCTGAGATTTAGAGGCAGCTTATTTGTGTGACATAACCTGGCCAATACTGACTGATACCACCAGTAAAAACGGTTCTGTTTTCTAGAACTTTATGAAAACCACAGAAGAGAACAGCAGAGTAGCTTATAGGATCGTGGAAACAAAGTTAATGGAAGCAGGGTTTTTTTCGGGTTCAGTGTATTCTTTGTAGTCAAGCTGTCATTTTATGCTTGTATCCAACAAAAAGAAACCAAGGTATTTTTTTAAATTTGTACTTTGTATTATATCTGACAGTATTTTTATAGAAATGATTTTCCTTTTAAGTGACTTTAAAATATTTGTGGAAGTATTTTAAGGGAAACATTTCCAAAGAGTGCACCTCTAGGTTAATCATAAAGGCCATCAAAAAAGCAAGCTTTGATTTAGAGAAAATTTCCGAAACATGTTTATTTTTAAAAACAAGGTAGGGGCGCCTGGGTGGCGCAGTCGGTTAAGCGTCCGACTTCAGCCAGGTCACGATCTCGCGGTCCGTGAGTTCGAGCCCCGCGTCAGGCTCTGGGCTGATGGCTCAGAGCCTGGAGCCTGTTTCCGATTCTGTGTCTCCCTCTCTCTCTGCCCCTCCCCCGTTCATGCTCTGTCTCTGTCTGTCCCAAAAATAAATAAAAAACGTTGAAAAAAAAATTAAAAAAATAAATAAATAAAAACAAGGTAAACTCGTCATAGTGTTCAGGACTATGGTAAATATCCAAAACATGAAAGGGGGTGCACTCCTTCATCCAAAATTGTAGTGTGTCTACAGTAACCATGAATAGGTCAAATGGACAGAGCATAACATACACCCACTTCTGACTAGAGATTTGTTTCACATAGTTTACATTTTTTTCTTTTTTTTTTTTCAAGTTTATTTATTTTGAGAGAGAAAGAGAGAGAGAGACAGCTCAAGTGGGGAGGGTTGAAGAGATTGGGAGAGAGAGAATCCCAAACAGGCTCCGCACTGTCAGAGCAGAGCCCGATGTGGGGCTCAAACCCACGAACTGCGAAATCATGACCTGAGCCAAAATCACAAGTTGGACCCTTAACTGACTGAGCCTTTTGACTACATTTTTTGAGTAGTCCCACAAAGGTGTGTAAAACTTGTTAACCAAGGGTTCCATTAAAACAAACTGGAGGTATAATATGTCCAAGGGTCAGGCTGTGCATAGAAAGATGCAGTACGGTGGGATAGAAATGGCCTTTCTAGAATCTCTATTGTTATAACATTTAATCACTTTAAATTGCATTGGCTTAGGTTGCTTCCTGTAGGGCCCCAAGGGTCCCACAGTTCCCTAGAACCACCATAAACATCCCAGGGTTATAGCCTTTATTTTTAAGCAAAGCTGCCCGTTGTTATTTTTCAGGAGAACTAAGAGAAGTGACTATCTCATTGTCTTAACCACAGTGTCTAGCTCTCCTCAGGGAGGTGGTAGCTTGTACTCAGAAGAACCAAAGCTTTAGAATCAAGCATACCTGAATCTGAATGCCGCCAAGTCATATACCTTTTCTGAATCTGCTTCCTTATATGTGAAAAGGGGAGGATAATAATGTTGCTAGGGACATTCAGTGGTCTACGGCATGTGGAGTGCCTGGCATAATGCCTGACGTATATTAGGTGCTCATTAGTTACTTTCAGCCTCATGTAACCCTCCCTCCCCCCATCCACTTAGTCCAAATGTGAGAGTTATTCCCCATTCAGTAAAGTCCTTTATTAGCTACTCGAGCTTTGGTTTGCCTATCTTTAGAAGAGAGTGGGGATAAAAGCAGGAAGAGAAAACCAATAATTAGCCCAATTTCCCACCCTCTTCTAGGCAGGGAGTGAGTTGGAGAGTAGAGTACCGACATGCCCTTCAGGTGGAACAGTAAAGAGACTGATGCCAAAATGGAAGCCACTCTCTCCTCACGCACAGGTGCACGAGCACTGGGGATGGTCCTGGTGCCGGGAAAATATCAAAATGTTACATACAGATTTGGGCCTCACATCCTCTTCTCTAGCTTCATGGCATGTGGACTAGAAAACACGACACAAGCCAGAGTAGAATCGTAAGAAGCCACCTGGATATTCTCAGATCTGAAGCTCCCTCGTTCTTGACGCTCAGGAGGAATGAGAGTTTGGTTTTCATTAGGATATGATGGCGGCCACTCAGCATCAGGGCTGAAACCCAGGGAATAAGAGCAGGAAACAGGGGGGCCAGAAAGCCAAAATGGCAGGCAAACTGCTGACCCAGAGGTCAAGGAGAGCCAGCTCAAGGTTCACAGGTGTTGACTGGACAGGCTGAACAGGGATTTTTTTTTTCTTTCAAAATTTGAATTGGTTCCAGGGCGCCTGGGTGGCTCAGTCGGTTAAGCATCTGACTTCAGCTCAGGTCATGATCTCACGGTTCCTGGGTTCGAGCCCCACATCGGGTTCTGTACTCAAAGCTCAGAGCCTGGAACCTGCTTGGGATTCTGTGTCTCCCTCTCCCTCTGCACCTCGCCTGCTCACACCCTGTCCCTTTCTCTCTCAAAAATAAATACACATTAAAAAAAATTAAAAATGTGAATTGGTTCCAAACAATCTTTAATTTTTACCATTCGGAGACTTTACACAAAAACCTTGATTTGCAGTTCCTCTCAAAAAATTGGAATTGTTAGCACCATGGTGCTGACATCTCGGCGTGGTGGCATAGGCTAGAAGAGAGTAATGGCTTCTGCTTTTATGCACATCAACTGTCACAATCCCTGTCACTTTCTACTGTGTTCCCATTGTTACCATAAGGCCTATTTGAGTCACTCAGATGACTTTTCTAGCTCCTGGAGGTATCCGAGCTGGAATCACGATATATAGTGATAAGTGTTTAACAAATGGCTCCCTAGGGAGAAAAAAAAAATCCTGACTTACAGACATTTCTAATTGCTGTTCTATAAATACCCCCACCGTGTCCAGTTTCAACCTACTGGTGGGTTGTCACTTAATGTGGCGTTGGTAAGAGATGTGCCTCATTGCCCCTCACAGGCTGGTGAGAGCTGGCACCCAAACACCACTGGCTTAGATCCACTCAGAAAAGCTTTGGAAGTAAATGGGAAGGTGAGGGGCACATGCCAGAAGATCTTGTTCTTAGATTAAGAGTCAGAAATCGGGGCGCCTGGGTGGCTCAGTCGGTTGAGCTTCTGACTTTGGCTCAGGTCATGATCTCACGGTCTGTGAGTTCGAGCCCCGAGTCAGGCTCTGTGCTGACAGCTCAAAGCCTGGAGCCTGCTTCGGATTCTGTGTCTCCCTCTCTCTCTGACCCTCCTCTGTTCATGCTCTGTCTCAAAAATAAATAAACATTAAATAAACATTAAAAAAAAAGAGTCAGAAATCAACCAGAAAGTGTCAGATTCAACACTTGACATGGAACCCATCATTAAGTCAACACTACTTGCTTGTTCCTTACCTCTTTTTAAGGAATCCCGCTGGCCAATTGTGCAGCATTCGAGCATGGGTAATCCGGGAGGGAGGTGTGGGTTGATGAACGGTTGGTACTCGAATGATGAGGTCAGATGATGAAGTGCAGGCCCCCTCGACAGTACAGCTGAGTCCTTCCTGTCAATTGAATACTGGACTCCTTTTCTCTTTATGAGAGGGAGCCTAAGGGAGGGGACCAGAGAGAGCAGTGAGCTGCCCTACTTAGGAGCCAAGCTGGGAGTGAAATGGAAGTAGGCTGTGAATTACACCCAGAAATCCCTTCTCACACTAGAAATGTGGGGCTGCTGACCTCACGCATATGGCAAAGACCACAAGCAGAACGTGATCCTTTCCCATCCCATACTGGGAAAGGACAGTGGTACTCTCGAAGGTGAAAACTCTAAGGCCCCTTAGAGACAGCTTAGTCCCAGTCGGATTAATTTACACAGGGAGAAACTGAGGCCTGGGGCTGGGTGGGTAGGTGAGTGAGTGGCTCTACTGGGTCTGGATGCCAGGTTTTCTGACAGTCAGTCTAGGGCTTTTTTCTACCCCACACTGCCTCTCAAGGAGTTAAAAAGCGAGCGATTGACTCCACCAACTGATTGTGTTTCCAAACCAGCAACATGATTAATATTTTTTGACTGAATCAACTGTCTGTTTAGGCATAGTGTAGACAGACTCAAGCATTCATCTCCAGTTTGCTCTGTGTTTAGATTATTTAAAATGTTTTTATGTTTATTTGAGAGAGAGACAGAGAGAGACAGAGAGACAGAATGTGAGTGGGGAAGGGGCAGAGAGAGAGAGAGAGGGAGACACAGAATCTGAAGGCTCTGAGTTGTCAGCACAGAGCTCCATGCAGGGCTCGAGCCCACGAACCATGAGATCATAACCTGAGCCCAAGCTGGACGCCCAACGAACTGAGCCACCCAGGCTCCCCTAGATGATTTTAAAACCTAGCAAGGAATCTGCACGTCCAGAGAATTTGCCAAGACAATCTGAAAACCTCAAGACCCACGCTCATATTGACTCTATAAGCAAGTGCCCACATCTTCTTTTCTTCTTTTCATATTGGAGAAAATACGATGTTCTTGACACAAGAAAAGCAGCATCAGAACCTGGACGGATCCCGGAACTGAGAATTAGGACTCTGGGCTCTAGTCCTGTCTCCGCATTGGATGGCTCGTATCCCAACCTCCTGCCTCCTGTAGGCCTCAGTTTTCCCATCTGTAAAATGCAAGAATGGAACTCCGTGATGCCTCAGATTCCTTCAAGCTCGAGCAGTCTTTGTCAAATCATATTCTAGATGCCTATTCACTCAACCTCTTGGCCCCTTCCAACCTGCGTTTCGCTGGCTGCAGAAATTCTACAACCCACGTGCCAGAGACATCGCTGAGCCTCTGGAAGCCTGAAAGATTTGGTAATCAGGGTTATTCTCCACAGCAGCTAATTTACACAGGCGGCTCCAAATGTCTGTTCTCATTAGGGACCCCTTCTCTTGCTGCTTTTGGATTTTCCTGGTAACCTCTCAGTCATAAAAACGGGCTGTAATCGGAAAAAAAAAAAATCTCCAAGAATCATATCTTTAAAAATAAAAAGCCTAAACCCAAATGAACCTTTTAGTAGATTATGGGCTCCAGTGCTTATTCCTCAAGGGACTCTTGTGAAATCAGAGACAAAAATTTGAGAACAATCAGACAAAGAGAAATGTCAACCTAAGGTTTGGGTTTATTTCATTTTATTGTTTTCAAATCCACTGTGAGTGGGGGAAGGGCGTAAAGAACACAGAGAAACCCACCCCCGGCTACAAAGTCCATGTGCTCAGCCATGTTTTTCTGTCACTTAGAGTTCAGCTTTCCCCAATATTAATGGAACTTAAACCAAACAAGAGTTTCTTTTATGCTTTCTGCACCCCCCCCCCCCCTGCTTGCTAAGTCCTGTGCAAACTTGTAGCAGTTTCCAAGCACACGGCTGTGAAATTAGCAGGGCTGGACTGATGCCAGTACAAACCAATTTATTGGGGTCCTGAAATTAACTAAAACCTAGAAAGCTTGATTAATTGTGGCACAGCACAGCAAGGCGCATTCGGGGCGGGGGGGGGGGGGGGGAGGCCATCAGGCCAGAGCACACCTGGGGACTCTACCTGCCCCTCCATTTACCCTACAAGTAAAGAGGAGTTCCTTCTGTGCACAGGGCTGTGCCGCTGTTACTACTTCTTCGTACAGAACAAAAATGCCATTTTTGAGTCCAGCAGGGGAAAATGGTAGTTAGCGGGTCTTAGCTACCTATGTAATCAGCCAATCCCATAATAGTAGTTCTTGGGATTAATTTCATTTAATTTAATTATCATCTTCAGACAGCCCATTTGACAAGCTCGACTTTTTTTTTTTTTTTTTCATAACAACATAGGCTAAATATGCCTTTGGAGAGTCATTTTGAGATCCAGTGCTTCTGCAGTTTCTTGGAACGCCTCAGCACGGAAGATAAGACGGAGGGTGACTACATGGCAAATCCTCAGGGTTAAAAAAAATATATTGGTGTCCACGGAACGTCACTTTTCCCTTTGGCTCCTATTGAAAACAATCCTGGGTCAATCCCTCACAAAAAGGACACCCCATCTCAAAAGCGGTGAGCAGAATGTATCAATGTCTACTGTCTCCTGACTTGTTTGCTAGTTGAAAACCTTGAAGGCCGAGGCAGTGGCAGCGAGGAGCCTTCTCAACCTTGGGAACAATGACCGCATTGCTGTAAATTGCTCGCTTGCCAGCAGATTGGGGTTTCACGCTTCTGCCCAGCTGTCTTCGAACCCTGGCGCGGGCACAGTTGTCTAACACGTGAGCTTCTAGAGTGCCAGGCCCAGCTCTGGCTGGTGCCCCTTGTGAGCCCCAGGCCTAAAGCCCTACCTGAGTCCACCCGGCTGACATTTTGCACATGGCTCCGGTACAGTTGTCCCATTGTTAAAGCATTGAAATACGTCCTTGCCACCGGGTAAGTTGTTGCTGTCTTGGGCTTCCCCAAGTATGCCCTGCAGCCGCTACCGCTCCTGCCCCTCCCCTGCAACCCTTGGACTCTCCACGTAGCCCACAGCTTAAGGGTTAATGGGTGGTCCAACAGAAGGCTTTCAGTACCCAGTGCTCATGGGCCTTCTGGCAGCTTCTCCAGTTGGTCGTTTGCCCACTCTGGACCAGAAACTAACGGCTTTGGATACCACCCTAAGTACATCAAGAGGCGATATCTTCCTTACAGGTGGTGGTAAGAAGAAGCTTATAGAGAAAAAACATAAGTGATCTTCATGAGAAAAACAGCAATCTTGTTTCAGGGCGCCTGGATGGCTCAGTCGGTTAAGCATCTGACTCTTGGTGTCTGCTCCAGTCATGATCTCACGGTTAGTGAGTTCGATCCCCGTGTCGGGCTCTGTGCTAACAGTGCGGAGCCTGCTTGGGATTCTCTCTCTCCCTCTCTCTCTGCTCCTCCTGCATGCTCTCTCTCTCTGTGTCTCTCTCAAAAATAAATAAACTTTAAAGAAAAAAGAAAAAGAAATAGACTTTAGGAGACCACACCCTAGTCCTGATACTGTCATTCAGCTAGCTGTGTGCCCTCAGACAGGTTCCTTTACCTCTCTGGGCCTTGGCATCTTCATCTGTACAACCAAGGGACTGAGTTGAATGATCTCAGGGGTCCCTTCCAGTTTTAGCATTCTGGGGAATTGCGATTATTTTTAATAATCAGGCCACTATGATTTATTAGGTACTCACTGTGTGTAGGGCATAATGCTAAGTATGTTTACGTGCATTCTTTTGTTTAAGGCCTCAGCACTACCGTATGAGGCAGGCTCTATTACTATCATTCCATCCTTTACAAGCTGGGAAGCCCATACAGCCGGTAACTCAAGACTCAAACCCATGGCTCTCTGAATCTAAGACCCGTGCTCTTAACCCGTCACTACCCGACCCATCTGCGTGTCCGTGTGTTCACGATTGCAGGCCGTGAGGCCACACATCTTGGTGTGCACCACTGCCTCTCTTTTCCTTTTCCCCATCCCCCACCCCTGATCGACAGTCCCCTGGCTTCCCTATCCCCAGATTCCTAGCTCACCAGATCTGTGCCCACCATGTTCCATTCTCCCCACCTCCCCATCTTCATGGTGTTTCACAGGCAAATAAATAAAATAGGCAAGGGGCCAAAAAGAATACAGAGACTCCTAAAAAAAATAAATAGACCCACCTTCCCGCTTTAGAGGTTGCTTTAGAAGAAGAGGACCGTCTGATTGTATTCACGACCGTAGAAACCGTTCTCAAGCAGAGACAGCCAAGCCAATAATATTTAGAAAAATAACAAAATGGACTGTATTTAGCTCTGCGGAGGAATCCTGCTGGTTATTCATGGTTAAATATTAACATCTCAGCTGTTTCTGGCCACCTGAGTGACAGGCTATAGATTTGGATAAATGAGCCTCTATAAACCCACTCTGTCTGTAAACTTTTTAGAAGAAAGTAAGAGTTACCTTCATATTAATAGTCAGTGAAACCAGAGGCTATTCATTGCATCTGATGCATCAGAAGTCCAAAGAAGCCATGTGAAAGTTCAGTTATAGATGGTTGGAGCTAAAAAGGAAGGTGAGGGGCGCCTGGGTGGCTCAGTCGGTTAAGCGTCCGACTTCGGCTCAGGTCATGATCTCACGGTCCGTGAGTTCGAGCCCCGCGTCGGACTCTGTGCTGACAGCTCAGAGCCTGGAGCCTGTTTCAGATTCTGTGTCTCCCTCTCTCTCTGACCCTCCCATATTCATGCTCTGTCTCTCTCTGTCTCAAAAATAAATGTTAAAAAAAAATTTTTTTTTCAAATAAAAAAAATAAAAAGGAAGGTGAGACTTCATCTATTTCCCTTGCATTGTGGATGAGGAACCAGAGACCCAGAGAAGGAAAAAGACATGTCCAAGGTCACACAGTGAGTTACTGGCAAGGTCAGAGCTTGATCTAGGATCTAGCCACCACCCTTATTTTATATAAATGAGAGGGCGGCCCAGGGATTTGCCCAAATTCACACAGCCAGTTACGGCACAAAGGCGAGGCTACTCTGTGTGCTTTGTCCCCATATCTCATTTTCCCAGAGAGCCATAGGTTTCGTCTGGACAGCTTATATAGGCAGGGGTTGCATATCTTAGGCCACAAGCTCAGTTGTTTAAGAAATATTCTTAAATCTTCCACAACAAAACCTCATTTCTCTATCGAGTCTTCCTTCAAGCCCTTGGTAGACTCTCAATCCTAGGCACTTCCGGTCCTCTCAGTCATTTTGGGTCCCTCCTCCTTTCTCCTAAGTTGTATCTAAGTTCTGAGGAGCTTCCAGAGTTTGGCCAAAATGAGGTTGGGGACATGTGGGTGTGGGGTCATGTAGAGAAATCCTGGAATCTGCTTGCATGTGACGCCTTCTGTCTTGTTGGTGGTGGATTCAAGCAGGTCTCACTGTTCCATTGTCCTTCCTCTTCTGCCATGGAGCTCCTCCCTGTCCAGCTCTCTCTTAACTTCCATGCTCCTTGGGCCCGTGGGTGACAGGGGTTTCCTCTTTGTCCCTTTGGGGTTGCAAGAAATTCAGTGGGTTGCTTCAGGCCCATCTGTAGACATTCCTTCTGATCCCACATACCTCCGGGCTGTGGGTAATGACTTCTGTGTCCTTCCCAAGCCCACAGGATCAGTCTCCTCTTGGATTCCCTAAACTAGTTGGAAAGGCCACAGTTCCTCCTGCTCCCAGAACTCCACTTAGTGAAGTGTCAGACACAGATCCTCCACTCAGGGCTCCCTATGCTGACTCACTACCAGTTTCCTTGCTGACTCTGTGGCTCCTCCAATCGGAAGGAATGGATTCATCATCATCCTTGTTTCAAGATACATCCTCATCATTGGTCCAGACATGACCCCCTTTGATTTAACTACTTATTTATTTTTCATAATTGTAATAGACATGCAAAGCAATCCATTCAAAACACAAGCTAGAAAGGTAGAAGCTTAACAATATCCTACATCTAACCATGTGTTCTATCCCCATTGTACCCCTCCCTATCTCTGCCCCCCACCTGAGGTAACCATTATCCTGAGTCCCATGTTTATCATTCTCTTGCTTTCTTCTTAGATCATTTTATTACATCTACATAGCTTACAAAAAATAACTTTTAAAATCATGGGTTTTTTTCAATTATTTTTTAATGCTTAAGAGAGGCAGAGTGTGAGCTGGGGGAGGGGCAGAGAGAGAGCGAAACACAGAATCCGAAGCTGGGTCCAGGCTCCAAGCTGTCAGCCCAGAGCCAGATGGGGGGGCTCGAACTCATGAACCATAAGATCATGACCTGAACCGAAGTCGGACGTTTAACCAACTGAGCCCCCCAGCTCCCCAAAATCATGACTGTTTTTGATGCTACTAAAGGGTTATCATGTCTTATGAAAGTCTTTCAGGGCTTGATTTTTTTTTTTCAACTAGTATCACATTGCTAACTTCGTCTTGTTGTGTTTAACTCCAGACCATTTTTTAAGTTTATTTATTTATTTTGAGAGAGAGAGTGTGTCTGTGCACACGTGTGTCCACGTGCGTGAGGAAGGGGCAGAGAGAGGGAGAGAGAATCTGAAGCAGCCTCCATGCTGTCAGCACAGAGCCCCACATGAGTCTCGAACTCACAAACCGTGAGATCATGACCTGAACTGAAATCAACAAACTGAGATTTGGACTCTTAACTGACTGAACCACCCAGGCACCCCTAGATCATGCATTTTGATGGCTGTACAATATTTTATCCTGTGAAGAAAGATATCACAGTTGATTCTTCCCTGCTCACATTGATGGGTATTTGAACTCTAAAAGCCAACAATTGTATCTTTCTGTTCTTTCTCCCCTCACTCATCCTGTGATGTCCCTACTCTGAGACAGTGGTTGCTGACTGAATGAATCAACCTGAATGGAGGAAGGATAATGGAATAAAAGGAAATTCCTAGAAGGAAAACACAGGTTGGTTAATATATCAAGAATTGCACAGATACAAACTCAAAGGCTCTTAACTAATCAAACCCTAAGCATGACACTCATTGGTCAAAAGAAGCTGTCTGAGGAGGAAGGGAAGGTGAGGACGGCTCCCTGTAGCTGAGCCCAGGTACTGAATGCAAACTGGTGCACCCCCTGTGGAAAACAATGTGGAGGTTCCTCAAAAAGTTAAAAATAGAACTACCCTATGACCCAGCAATTGCCCTACTAGGGATTTATCCAAAGGAATACAAAAATACTAATTCAAAAGGATACATGCACCCTCATGTTCATAGCAGCATTGTCTACAATAGCCAAATTATGCAAACAGCCCGAGTCCATGAACTGATAGACAGATGAAAAAGATGTAGTGTATATACAATGGACTATTACTCAGCCATAAAAATGAATGAAATATTGCCATTTGCAACAACATGGATGGAGCTGGAGAGTATTATGCCAAAATCAGTCAGTCAGAAAAAGACAAACACCATCTGATTTCACTCCTACATAGAATTTACGAAACAAACGAAATGAGCAAAGGGGAAAAAAAGAGAGTGAGGCAAACCAAGAAACAGACTCTTAACTACGGAGAACAAATTGATGGTTACCAGAGAGGAGGTGGATGGGGGATGGGTGAAATAGGTGATGGGGATCAGGGAGGGCACTTGTGATGAGCGCTGGGTGTTGTTGGGAGGTGTTGAATCACCATATTGTACACTTGAAACTAATATTACACCGTGTATTAACTAACTGGAATTTATTTTTTTTTAATTTTTTTTTAACGTTTATTTATTTTTGAGACAGAGAGAGACACACCATGAACGGGGCAGGGGCAGAGAGAGAGGGAGATACAGAATCGGAAGCAGGCTCCAGGCTCTGAGCCATCAGCCCAGAGCCCAACGCGGGGCTCGAACTCACGGACCGCGAGATCGTGACCTGAGCCGAAGTCAGACGCTCAACCGACTGAGCCACCCAGGCGCCCCAACTAACTGGAATTTAAATTAAAATGTAAAGAAGAGAAAAATTGCAAAAAAAAATGTTACAAGTAAACCCAAATACAGCTGTATTCACGATAAATATAAATGCCTAAAGTTTCACTTAATAAAAAAAGAAAGAGTGGGGTGCCTAGGTGGCTCAGTTGGTTAAGCATCCAACTCTTGATTTCAGCTCAAATCAGGATCTCATGGTGGTGAGATCGAGTCCCGTGTTGGACTCAATGCTGGGCAGGGAGCCTGCTTAAGATTCTCCCTTTCTGTCTTTCTCTCCCTGAAAAAAAGAGCATCTCAAACAACTTGTTTTGTAGGAGCACTGTCTCTACAGTAAAAACACAGTATACCAGTTGGCGTCTTTTGTCTTCCCCTTTCTCCTGATAGCTTTGCTCAGAAGACAGGATAGGTGGGGCGGAGAAAGTTTAAGAAAGAATGTGGTTCCTGGCTCAACATTACCATTAGTATTCCTCTAGTCATGTTTTAGATTATCTCCCCATTTACTAAAGAACATTGACTCTGCTAAAGTTACACCACCGTTAGTGCCAACACAATTCCAATCTAGATTTCTTAACATGTTTCCCTTTCTCTGTCACAACTTGGTACCTCATGATACTGACAAATGCCATTTAGAGGCAAAATGCTGGAAATGAAGAATTTTACTGGAGATTCTGGGTGTGAAGTGTGTTTGTAAGAAGAAGGAAGGTGGTTTATGTGGTTTACAAAATTAAAGATGGGGTTTGCTTTGAGACTCTTCTCTCCTTTCAATCTGTCAGTGTATAGCTTACGACTTTGACTTAGGGAAAAGATCAGGCAGCCTGTTGGCAGGTGGTGGGGTATGTGATACTCACTGTTTCTCTTCTTGAGTCAGTGGGCGGTTTTCTACGCCTGTAACTTGCAATGTGAATACAAACCTTATTCTTCACCCTGATGTGATGTGCTAACAGCCCCAAGAAGCATTTGGTGGCAGCTGGATAGGTATTTCAAAGGAGAAAGTGAAGTGGAAAATTATTTTTGGGATACTATTTTATTTCTTAATTCACCTCCTCCACTGCCCAACAACAAGGGAGTTACACAAACTGGAAGGGAAAAGTAGAGGGGAAAGTAAAATACTGTACTGATAATTATATATATATATAGTTATATATATATTATTTATAATATATATACATAAATACATATACATAAATATACATATATACATAAATACATATAACACATATACATAAATACATATACATAAATATATATATATATACACATATATATATAGTTCTAGGTGAGATATACTACAGGTTAATTTCAAAGTTACTGTACCTTGCAATTATATATATGTATATATATTTTTTTAATTTATATTTGAGAAACAGAGAGAGACAGAGCACAAATGCAGGAGGGGCAGAGAAAGAAGGAGACACAGAATCCAAAGCAGGCTCCAGGCTCCGAGCTGGCAGCACAGAGCCCGACGCAGGGCTAGAACTCACAAACCACAAGATCATGACCTGAGCCCAAGTCGGACACTCAACCGACTGAACCACCCAGGTGGCCTACAATTATATTTTAATACAGTTTTCATTTAAGAATAATTTCATATTTACAGAAAAGTTGCAAAGACCATAAGGAAAGTTCCCATATACCCTTCACCCAGTTTCCCCTAACGTTAATGTCTCATGTAACTCTAGCATACTTTTCAAAATGAAGAGATTAACATTGATGCATTACTATTTTTTTAGTTTTATTTTTAATTTTTATTTTTAGAGAGAATGAAAGAGAGAGAGAGCAGAGGAGAGGGGCAGAGGGAGAAAGAGAGAGTTTTAAGAAGGTTCCGTGCTTAGCATAGAGCCTGACACAAGGCTCTATTCCATGACCCTGAGATCATGACCTGAGTCAAAATCAAGAGACACCCCACCGACTGAGCCACCCAGGTTCCCCTACTATTTATTTTTATTTTTTGTAATGTTTATTTATTTTTGAGAGACAGAGACAGAGAGCATGAGTGGGGGAGGAGCAGAGAGAGAGGGAGACACAGAATCGGAAGCAGGCTCCAGGCTCTGAGCTGTCCACACAGAGCTCGACACGCGGCTCCAATTCACAAACTGAGATCATGACCTGAGCTGAAGTTGGACACTTAACCGACTGAGCCACCCAGGCGCCCCCCCTCTACTATTTTTTGTAAAGTAGGCTTGACACCCAGCACGGAGCTCAACATGGGGCTTGAACTCACGACCTTGAGACCAAGACCTGAGCCAAGATCAAGAGTTGTATGCTTAACCGATTGAGCTGCCTAGGCGCCCCTGATGCATTACTATTAACTAAACTCCAGGATTTATTCAGATCTCACCAGTTTTTTTAACATCCCTTTTCCATCCCAGGCTTCCACCCAGGATACAACATCGTATTTAGGAAATTATCCTTTAAATGGGAAGAACGGACAAAATCAGAGACAATTTGAGAAAAGGCCCTTAATGCTGAAACCAATTACTTATTACATTTTGCAGTCTCTTAATGAGGATTGGAGGCCATGCTAATACAGAAGAGAAGATGGTGGGAGTCTGGGAAGAAGAACACATTTTAATTTAAGGAGGTTTTTAAAAGATTTAAATAATTTTGTATAGTTTTGTTGGAAGAACTTTTTCTTTTCACGAGGATCGTCATGGTGGACAGGTTCACGAAAATGTGTTAAAGCAGTGAGGGCATCAGGAGGCACCGAGGTTTAGTGAAAGTTTCAGACCCACAGTGAGAAATTGGGCTCTAGTCTAAACAAGATTACTAACCAGTTCTCTTCTTCTGTTTTCTTATCTTGAAAATGAAAGCAAAGTTTTACTTTATGCATCTCAAGAAGTTGTTTGTAGGAGCAAATGAGATAATGTCCCTTGGGGGAAAAGTGGACAAAAAGCTACTCATTTTCAAGGTACACTTCCTTAATAAAAATAAGAACGTGATTATGTGAAAATCAGAGTAAGCGGATCCATCAAGAACCATTCTCAAAGCTAAAGCTTGGCGTTCTCGGTTTCATTCAAAATGTCTCTAGGTTTCTATGTTCCTTGTGCTTCAATGACAAATTGTGACCTATTGAGGTTCAGATGTTTCCATTTCTAAAAGCGTGGTATCAGATTAAAACAAATGAAAAGAAAAAAATGCAGATTTGGGCTTTGTCTGCCTGTCACCCGAGGACCCCGGTGAAAAGTGAAAAATTAAACCAACTAGATGTTTCCACTGTGTAACCAAGCAGAGTTCTAAGTGACTTTTTCTTTGCATTGCCTAGGTATCCTAGCTGTTCAGGTATCATAAGTGCAGCCTCAGGAGCAATTTTATATCAATTTTCCCATTTGTGTACCAGTTGGATATTAACACATCAAGGAGACTGCGCCACTAAGAATTCCCACTGAAAACAGGGGGCACCTGGGTGGCTCAGTCAGTTAAGTGTCCGACCTCAGCTCAGGTCACGATCTCACAGTTGGTGAGTTTGAGCCCCGCGTCGGGCTCTGTGCTGACAGCTCAGAGGCTGGAGCCTGCTTTGGATTCTGTCTCTCTCTCTCTCTCTGCCCCTCCCCTACTCGTGCTCTCTTTCTCTCTCTCAAAATAAACATTAAATTTTTTTTAAAGAATTCCTACTGAAAATGGACTCTACTTACTACCCCTCTTCCATTTCCAACATATATTTGATGTCATATAGATTTCAGTTTAATTTAAAATATTCTAATTACCCCTCCGCATTTAATTCTTCTCTGTACTTTCTTGGTCTTATCTCTTCCCCTGAAATGTTAAAGATTTCATTCATGTTTCAGCTGCTTCAGAAGCATAAATAAAAATGCTAACCATATGATTCTCACCACTTGTCTGCCCTCTGATGATCCTGAAAGGTGCATTTGGTGTCTTTGTCACAGTTAATAAGTGCACAAGAAAACAACCTGTGGACGGGTTCTAGGTACATGTTAATAAGAAGACGCACCTGGTTCAGATTCAAATTGATTCATATATTAAGTAAGCATTTATGCAGCATCTAATATTTATTAGGCTTTACAGTTCCTTAAAACCCCAAATAAGATTAATAATAGGGCACCTAGGTGGCTCAGTTGGTTGAGCATCCAACTCTTTTTTTTGTAATTTTTTTAATGTTTATTTATTTATTTTTGAGAGAGAAATAAAGTGTGAGTAGGGGAGGGGCAGAGAGAGGGAGATACAGAATCTGAAGCAAACTCCAGGCTCTGAGCCATCAGCATAGAGCCCGATGCGGGGCTCAAACCCATGAAATGTGAGATCATAACCTGAGCTGACATCAGATGCTCAACCGACTGAGCCACCCAGGCACTCCAGAGCGTCCAACTCTTGATTTCAGCTCAGGTCATGATCCCGGGGTCATGGATCAAACCCTGCATTGGCCTCCGCACTGAGTGTGGAGCTTGCTTGGGATTCTCTCTCTCTCTCTCTCTCTCTCTCTCTCTCTCTCTCTCTCCCTCTCTACCCCTCTCCTCTGCTCAGTCTTTCTCTCTCTCTCTAAAAAAATGAAATAAAATAAATTAATAATAAATAATAATTTATAAAGCCCAAATCAATGCATGATGGCGATTTAAATAATGGTAACTATAATAGTATTATGTACCATACACTGAACTAAGTGTGCTTTATTTCATTTACTCCTCACAAAAACCTTATGAGCAAGGTGCTGTTTTTATCCCCATTTATAGTGGAGGAAATTAAGTCTCAAAGAGGTTAAGTCTAACTAAATCACGGTCATATAACGATAAAGCTAACATTTGAATCCAGATCATGGGTGAAGTTTGTGCATTGTTCACTACTTCACATATAAACTCAAAGAACTTGGCTTTTGGTGAATCAGTCAGCATACCTAGTTCCAGTTAGGACAGATGTTCCTTCAACTTAGCATCTAAGTCCCATGATCCTGATGATTTTGAACTTCCTTGGCTCTTTGGTTTCATCATGCTTGCAAAACATGTGTTTTGTGTGTGATGGGGGAGTTTGAATTAAGAAATCAATTTATTTCACAGTTACAAGGCTATTTAATTTAGGGTTTTTTTTTTTAGTTGGGTCTTTGTTTTTTAATTTTAAGTTTGTAACTTTATTGTGACAAGAACCCTTAGCATGAGATCTACCTTTTTAACAGATCTTTAAAAGTGAATAATAGCCATACTGTTAACTATAGGTACGATGTTGTACGGCAGATTTCTAGAACTTATTCATCTTGCTTTACTGAAACATTACACCCACTGATTCCTTCTCCTCTGCCCTCATCAACCACTCTACACTCTGCTTCTATGAGTTTCACTACTTTAGATACCTCATATATGTGGAATCAGGCAAAGCATACTTTGACTCATTTTGCGGATCAACTGATCACTTCAATGAATTGTGTCACTTGAGGTGTATGTGTCCCAATAGGAAACCGAGGTTCAGGGAAGTTAAGTACTTGCCCAAAGTCATACAGTTTGTCACACTCTAGAACCTGGGCCCTTAACCACTTTGATAACTGCCTTGATCCCAAACTACAGTGAGATCCAGGTTTGAGCTAGTTAGTTCATTCAGTAACCATCAAATGTTATCAATAAAAAACTCAGCCTCTTTCATTCATCCCTCCTTTCCACAGATGTTTATTGGGCATTGATTATGTGCCAAACATTGCTTTAGGCTCTGGGGAACATCAGCTAACAAAATAGAAAAGAATGGACAAAAATCGCCCTTATTTGGGGGAGGGGAGTAGAAAAGAAAGATAATAGACAAGATAAATAAGCAAAATGTATATGTTAGATCATGATATATACTATGCTAGATCAAGCAGAGGAAGGTCAGAAAATCAAGCATCATATACATCATATGTATATGATGGAGGTGGAGGTGGAATTCGCAATTCTGAAATAGGGCCACCTCACTGAAAAGGTGACATTTGAAGGGACCAAGGAAGTAAGCCATGTGGATATCTGGGAGAAAGGTGTTCCAAGCAGAAGAAACAGCAAGTTCAAAGGCCCTAAGGTGGGGCAGTGCCTGGTGTGGTCAACAAACAGCAAGGAGACCATTGTGGCTGGAGGGGCTAGAGCGAGGAGGACAGTGGTAAGGAGATGGGGTCAGAGAGGGAACAAGGCCAGATCATATAGGGCTTTGAAGGTCACAGTCGGGATGTTGGTTTTAACTCTCAGGGAGATAGTGAGATGTTGGAGGATTTTGATCAGGGGAGTGTCATCTAGCTTGCATTTTAATAGCATCACTCAAGTTGCTATTTTGAGAATAGACTTAAGGTGGCCCAAGCAGAAGCAAGAACATCACTTAGATGTTCTTAGAACATCTTAGAAGCCTTATTGCAACCATCCATGCAAGATATGATGGTGACTTTGGCCATGGCAGCAGAGTGCTGAGAACTGGTCAGATTCCCAGTAAGCTTTGAAGGTAGAGTTAACATAATTTTCTGATAGTTGAGATGTAAGGTATAACTTCAAGGCTTTGGATCTTAGCAAAGGACCAAAGAGTTGCCATTTACTGAGATGGGAAGGATGGCAGTAGAAACAGGTTTGGGGGAGGAATATTAGGAGCTGAGTTTTGGGCATGTTAGGGTTTAAAATACATAACAGACTTCTAAGCGTGGATATCAAATAGGTACTTGGAGTCATCACTGTATTGATGGTACATAAAATGTAAGTATAAAATTAAGACCCCTATTGGAACCCTTTAAGGAATGAGTGTGGATAGGAGAAGAGGTACTAGGACTGAGCCCTGGGCCCTCTAACATTTAGAGGACAGGAAGATGAGGAGAAATCAGCAAGGGAGACTGAGAAGAAGTGGCCATACAGTGGTAAGAGGCGAAAGAAGGGAGTGTAGCATCCTAGAAGCCAAGTGAAGAGAGTACTTCGAGGAGGGCTGGGTTATCAGCTGTGAAAATGGATGCAGATGGGTCAAATGGGGTGAAGACTTAGAATTGATGCTTGGATTTAATCATGTGCATGTCACTGGTGACCGTGAAAAGAGCAGTTTGGGAGAAGTGGTGGAAGCAAACACCTGATTAGAGTGGGTTCAAGAGAGAGTAGGAAGATGGAAATGGGGAACTTACAAGGATTGTACAGACAGTCCTTTCCAAGAGCTGTCCTAAGGAAAAAGAAAACAAAAACAGTGTGTGTGTGTGTGTGTGTGTGTGTGTGTGTGTGAGACGGGGGGGGGCGGGGATGGAGTCAAGAAGAGGTTTTCATCTTAAAGAGAAGTAATGTGGTTTTATGCTGTTAGGAAAGATCCAGTAGAGAGAAATTTCTTAGCATCCCCATCCATTGGGTGTTTACTAGTTTGTGACAAATGTGTTAAGCCACGTGCAGCGGTTCTCACGCTTTGCCACATGTTACAATGATCTGGGAGAGCTTTGCTTTTTAAACTCTCAATGCCCAGACCAAGTAAGTCCGAATCTCTGTAGTTGGGTTTCAGCAATCTGTGTGTGTGTGTGTGTGTGTGTGTGTGCATGCACACACACACACACGTGCATGCATATATGTAAAATTATAATTATTGGCCAGGCACCCTGCTAGATGATTCAAGGAGCACTAGAAAAGTCATTTGTCCCCACCTAGCTTCCTTCCCACCTTCTAGATCCTTAGGGGTAAAACCCCGTCTTGTTCATCTGCAAAGAAGGTAAAATAATATGCCATCATCATTCAATAACATCTTAGAGGAAATTTTCCAGACCTTTGCCAGTGTGACAGCTAGGGTAACACAGGACCTGGAAGGGATGAGAAGACACAGATAATTTTTGTTCGGGGATAGGAAGATCCCACCTGCATTTCTCATTCCTTTGATTCTATATCCTGATTGCAATTGTTCTTTTTGAGTCATAAGGGGACTCTTTGTTTCTCACTTGTCATCACAAGAATGCTGCATGTGTGGGATCCTTTAAGGAATGAGTGTGGCTAGAAGAAGAGGCTCAGAGTAGGAGGCTGAGGTGTGAGGTCTCTGCACTTTTCCCCTCTGCTGCTGGGAGTGTGGGCGTACTAGTAGATACACAGTCCCATAGCGTCCCCTGAAGAAGCCACGTTCAAGGCGGATGCGCTGATAGTTTAGACCCCTGAGAGGTCTAAACCAGGTGCTAGGGAAGCAAGGAAGAAGGTATTCCGGCAGGAATACTTCATTCACATATGAATTCAAGAGGTGTTTACCGGGGCGCCTGGGTGGCTCAGTTGGTTGAGCGTCCGACTCTTGATTTCACCTCAGGTCAATGATCTCGCGGTCCTTGAGTTCGAGTCCTGCATCAGGTTCTGCGCTGACAACGACAAGCCTGCTTGGGATTTTCTCTCTCTCTCCCTTGCTCTCTGCCCCTCCGCTGCTTGCGCTCTCTCCCTCCCCCCCCCCCACCAATAAATAAATAAATAACCATTAAAAAAAGAAGTGTTTCCTGAGCACTTATTAGGTGTCAGGTACTGTTCTAGGCACTTGGAATATATCAATGGACAAATGCCTTTGCGGAACTTACTCTGATCGAGGAAGACAGAAAATAAACAATAAACACAATTAGCGTGTTGAAGTAATATTGTCTTTGAATTTGCACCATCCCTCTATCTGTACTTCTTCTGCCAAGGAATTCTGTAGTTTCCCCTACTAGAGACAGAGCATATTATTAGTTTATGTTAACCCATTAATGTTGAATTTTTTAGCATGAGACCTGACTTAGCCGGTGGAGTGTTGGGGGCGGGGGCGGGACGGTGTGAGCAAAGGCTTGAAATGTGCTTGTACAGTCAGGCCTGCTTTCTTGTGCCTCTGCCATAGGCTTGAGAAGGATATGTCCTTGGTAACCCACTGGTCCAGAGGCACACAGAGGAAAATCAAACCCAAGCTTCAGCTTGGAGCCAACCCACAGTCAACCCAACGATTCGTGACTGAGAATAAATAATTGATGTTTTAAGCCACTGAGGTTTGGGATAGCTTGTTAACACAGAATTATGTCGTCAGTACTTGACTTATACAGTAAATTATGTGTTGTATCAGTATATGTGCACACACACACAAACTATATGTATATCTATGTCTATATCTATATCTATATCTATATCTATATCTATATCTATATATCTATAGCAAAACCTTGGTTTGAAAGCATAATTCTTTCTGGGGACATGCTTGTAATCCAAAGCAAATTTCCCCATAAGACATAATGGAAACTCAGATGATTCGTTCCAAAACTCAAAAATATTCATATAAAAAGATCACAGTACTATAAGAGAATACAACACAATAAAGAAAATACAAAATATATAGAAAAATAAACAAATTAACCTACACTTACCTTTGAAAACCTTCGTGGCCAGCGTGAGGGAGACAAGAGAGAGGAGGGTTACCGTGTAGGACGACTTTCACTATCACTAACGGAATCACTGCTATCTATTGGCTCAGTGGAATCTTTTTCTGCATGGGGGTCATTATATAGGCTCGCATGATTGTTGACTTCAGTACAGTATTAATAAACTCTTGTCATATACTGTATTTAATGTAACTGGCAATAAGGCAGCAGAGGAAAGGGTGTATTATATCTGCAGGCAGCCTGACCTAGAAGGAAGCACAGCATTCCTAAGCTTCCTCTTGTCTGGAGAAGCAAAAGTGCTTTGAAGAGACAAAAAATACACGAGTGCCAGTTGTGAAAGATCATTGATTTCTGCCAAACACCACGGCCTAAGACTGAGCATATGAGCATGGGAGAGAGTCACCCACATTCCAATAGTGAGAGAGAGAGAGAAGGAACCGTTGGCTCAGTTGTGATCATGTGACGTTCAGCATCACGTACTACTCATATTGCAAGACATCACTCCTTTATCAAGTTAAAATTTATTAGAAATGTCTGCTAGTCTTGTGCAACACTCACAGAACAAGTTACTTGCAATCCAAGGTTTTACTGTATATGGAAAAATACAAATTAAAAGTGTAAGGGGGATCAGGATTGCTAAAGTTAAGGAGTGATTTCCCAGATTAAATGGAATGATCAGTGAGGCAGGAGCAGAGTGAGGGATGGGGAAAGTACTGTGGGTGCTAAGGATTATGTTGAGGCCAGATCATGCTGGGCCTTGCAGGCCACTGAAAGGACTTTGACAGCTGTCTCTCCAAGAAGCCCTATTTTCCATGCAAAAATGTTATTTCAAGACTACTATCAGAGCAGTAAAAATGTTTCTTGCTCCTGGACTAATTACTGTGTCTTTTGCTTAAGTAAAATACCCCATCAGTTTATGCTGATCATTCCAATTCATACTCAGGATGATATGGGATTTTGTTAACCTCTGTTACCCTATATCTATATCTCCCTTTTCCCCATATTGGAAATACTTGTTCTCAATGAGAGCAGTGTTGAGAGAATTAGAATGTCACTCAATTACCATTTGCGTTATTCTACATTATGTTCAAAACTGAAATGTACAGGGGCACCTGTGTGGCTCAGTCAGTTGGGCGGCCGACTTCAGCTCAGGTCACGATCTCGCGGTCCGTGAGTTCGAACCCCACATCAGGCTCTGTGCTGACAGCTCAGAGCCTGGAGCCTGCTTCAGATTCTGTGTCCCCCCTCTCTCTCTACCCCTCCCCCACTTGTGCTCTGTCTTGCTCTGTCTCTCAAAAATAAATGTTAAAAATCATTAAAAAAAAAAAAACTGAAACGTACATATATTTTGACCCAGCAAATTCTACTTTTAGGTATTTATTCCTAGAGAAATGCTCCCCTAGGTGCATAAAAGAGGCATGTAACAGGGTTTTCATTGTGCTGTACTTTGTAAAAGACGGAGAAGAATGGGAAAAATGTCCATCAGTAGGGGAATGGGCAGAAAATCTGGATGCAGCCATAATATATATTGTGCAGGAGGATAGAAATTATATGGATACAGATATATAGATGTATTCAAGACCTTGAGAAGAGGGAAAAGTGATTTATAGAATTACAATGATGGCTAGCATTTATTGAGGGCTTAATATGGTCCTGAGTCTTTTATATATGTTAACTGATTATTGCCATCATTTCAAACCTACCTTTGAGGTAGATAATATTATTATTCCTATTTTACAGATGATAAAACTGAGGCATAGAATGTTTGAGAAAATTCTTTAAGGACATGTAGGTTGTGAGTGCTAGAATAGGGGTTTGAATTCAGGCAGTTTGACATTATAACCTATCATTTTAACCTCCATATTATACCACCTATCTCATTTACATAAGTAAAGAGCCCTTAAATTTTTTATTACTAAAAAATATATACTAAAACCTTGGATTGCAAGTAACTCATTCTGCAAATGTTCTGCAAGATGAGGAAACATTCGTAATAAATTTTAACTTGATAAACGAGCGATGTCTTACAATACGAGTAGTACACAATACGGAACATCACATGATCACAACTGAGCCAGTGGTTCTTGAAATTTGCTCTGATACATGAGTGCTTGAATCACAAGCATGTCTCCAAAACAGATTATGCTCGCGAACCAAGGTTTTGCTATGTATGTATTTTATTTCCTAGAAAATGATCTGGAAGGATGTGTTTCAAACTGATAATGGTGGTTATCTTGGGGCAAAGGAGTGAGATGATGTCAGCCAAGAGAGACCTTGCTCATTCATATGATTTGAAATTTTAATAAGGGGAATAAAGGATATAGCCATGTATTACTTTTATAACTTCAAATATTTTCAAAAAGAAGCTACTGGGTTCTACTTCTGATAATGGCCAACATATAGCATCTATTGGGTGAACCCTCCTCAAGATAAGAACTATAAACTCTGGACAACATTTGAAAAACAACTCTTTCAAGAGACTGGAAAGCAACAGAAAGCAGGCAGATTCTATAGAGGAGTCAACCTTTGGTCAAAGAGATTGGCAAAGGTAAGTTTCCTTTTTTTCACAGTATCTTGGCTGAGGGCAGGCCCTAGTGCTTGCCATGTGGATTATCACTTGGAATTTAAAATGTATGTAGATATAATGTCTCTGACTACTGTAGTCACATAGATGGGAAGGGAGGTAAATTGAATGAAAACGTTCTATATATTATGGGAAAAGGTAAAAGGTTAACTCCAAGTAGACAAAGAAAAGGGAAGGATGTATAATGTAATCCCTGGAGCAACCATGAAAAGCATAACACAAGGAAAGTATAACTAAAATGTCAATAAATAGATTTTAATTTTGAATGGAATTCTAAAAAATATTCAATTCACATCTGGCATTTTGTAGAAATGTACAAGCTAATTCTAAAATTTATTTCTAAATGCAAAGGATACAGATATCTAAAGCAAACCTAGAAAAACAAAAACAAAGTCCGGGGTTCCTGGGGGCTCAGTGGGTTAAGTGTCTGACTCCTGATTTCAGCTCAAGTCATGATCTCACGGTTCGTGAGATCGAGCCCCGTAGCCGGCTCTGCACCAACAGTGCAGAGCCTGCTTGGGGTAATCCGGACCATATGGTATGAACATAAGGACTGACACAGAGAGCAACGGAAGAAAAATATAAAGCCCAGAAATAGACCCACACTTAAATGGTCACTTGATTTTTTTAACAAAAGTGCCGACACAATCCAATAGGGGAGGTGGTCTTTTCAATAAATAGCCCTGTCGGGGCACCTGGGTGACTTAGTTGGTTAAGTGTCCGACTCTTGACTTGGGCTCAGGTCAAGATCTTATGGTTTTGTGGGTTCGAGCCCCGCGTCGGGCTCTGTGCTGACAGTGCAGAGCCTGCTTGGGATTCTCTCTCTCTCTTCCTCTCTCTTTTCCTCCCCTGCTCGTGCTTTCTCTCTCTCTCAAAATAAATAAATAAACTTAAAAAAAATGGTGCTGTGAAACTGAATATCCAAACAGTAAAAAAAAAAAAATGGGCCTTCATCCCTATCTCAGATCATACACAACAATTAATTTGAGCAGGATCACGTACCTAATGTAAAAGTTTAAGGCATAAATCTTTTAGAAGAAAACATAGGAGTATAGCTCTATGACCTGGGGGTAGATGAAAGTTTCTTAGGACACAGAGAACAATAAACATATAATTAAAAAATTGATAAACTAGACCACTAATATTAAAAACGTCTCTTTATTAAAAGACACCATTAAGAAAATGAATAAATAAGCTTATGTACTAGGAGAAAACACTCACAAGCATGCATCTGATAAAGGACTGGTATCCAGGATATATAAAAACAAATAACATAATTAAAATAGACCAAAGATTTGAACAGAATTTTTACAAAATAAGGTATGTGAATGGCCAATAAACACATGAATATGTACTCAACACCATTAGTCATTAGGGAATTGCCAATTAAAATCACAATGAGATACCACCACACATTTGAAAGAATGGCTAAAATTAAATAGACTGACAACACCAAATGTTAGCAAGAATGTGGAACAACTGGAACTTGCATAGATTTTTGCCGAGAGTGTGAAATGGTGTAGCCACTTTGGAAAAATATCTTGCAGTTATTTATAAAACTAAATACACAGCAACCCTAATACCTAAAAATTCTATTCCGTGGTATTTCCCCAAGAGAAATGAAATCATTTGTCCACATGAAACATACTTGTATATAAATGCTCTCATAGCATCTTTATTTATAATATCTCCAGTTGAAAACAGCTCATGTGTCCATTAATAGGTGAATGCATTAAAAAAAAACCTGTGGTATAGTCATACAATGGAATGGATCCACTCAGTAATAGGAAGGAATGAATTACTGATACAGTGACGTGGATGAATCTTAAAAACATTATGCTGAATGAAAGAACCCTTACAGAAACAAGTATGCGATGCATATTTCTATGTATAGAAAGTTCTAGAACAGGCAAAAATAATCTATGGTAAGAAAAAAAGAACAGTGGTTGCCTGAGGCAGGTCTAAGGGCAGGGATTGACTGGAAAGGGACATATGGAACTTTCTGAGGTGATGGCAATGTCGTATATCTGGAAAGGGGTTTAGGTTACACATGTGTATTAATTTCTCATAACTCACTGGTGGTTTGAGTAAGATTTATGCACCCCATTTTATGTAACTTCGACCTCAAAAGAAAAAAGTGCCCTACGCAAATTCTGAACTGTAGTTCACGATGGGCACGCTGAAGTGTTTAGGGAGAAGTTGATTGTCTACAGTTTACTTTGCCATGTAGCAAAATAAGGTGATGGATGTGGTTAGAGGGACGGGGAGGTGATGAGTGATAATGCCAAGTACAATATATTATACATGGTGGATTCTAGGTGTTTGGTTTCTGGGTGTTCGCTGTGAAGTTCCTTCAACTTTTATGTATGCTTTAAAATATTGATAATAAAGCGTGGGAGAACAAAAACGATAGTCGTTGTGATTCATCTGGAAGTGTTCCTTTTCTCCCCGCATGTCTTCCTGTGTCTGATTTCCCCATGCTTGCCCATATTTAGCGTCTGACTTGCCATCTCCTATTTTGTTCTCCAGATTACAGTTTGTCTCCTCACACTTCTCCGTCCCAAGCCCCATATCCTATAACTCCCATCTCCATCACTAACTCCATTTCAGACTGTCCTCTCATAAAGGGATTCAGTCAGCTTGTCCACTGGACTTCCTCAACGGCCCTGTGCCCAGCAGATGGAACCTCCCATCCCAGGCCCCAGAACCCCTCCCTGGCTCCCACTGAAAAGGATTAGCTTTTAGGCACATCACTTGCAGAGATGCAAGCTCACAGTGCAGGGAAAGTCACAGTGGACGCACAAAGGTATCCATCTGGCTTCTACAGTTGAAGATGAACTCCTGTGGAGTTTTTGTCTTACCTCATATCCAGACCAAATATGAAGACCTCAGTTTACCGCAAAGACAGTTGGTACAGAAAGTGGGGCCCAGGCAGTGTCATCGAGGCCTTCCCTGATACGATGTGTTTGTTTGGAAAACAAGATGAAGTCCAGAGGCCTTAGAAGAAGCCCGACAAGCTTGATTACTGGTTCTAATTCTGGTTATATTCCTGAGTAATGGTTGTGAGCTAAGCTTGAAAGGAAATGGGTCTGCCAGATCTCCAGAACTAGACGCCAGAACATCTAGTCCAATGGTTCTCACCCTTGACTGCACATTAAAATTATGCAGGCACTGATACTGTTAAAGGGCCACCAAATGATTCCAGTGTGCAGGCCCACCGAGGTGGATAATTAAGTCAGTATTCACTGGCATAGTCATACCAGTTAGGAAGATGCTGAGGATCCTTTCAGTGAAGTTGGTACACGTCCTGATACCCAAGTGCCCGGGACACCTCATCTTTTCTAGCCCAGAACCCTCCGACTTCCCTACAATTAGTAACTAAATGGCTAATGCCTGGTCTACCAGGAGCCCTCCAGAACCCTGCTTCAGCATCTAGCCAGATTCCATTCCAATGAGTCAGTGCTCAGCACTGTCCCCCTTATTCAATATTTTGAATACCACTTCTGCAGCCAGTGCTGAAAACTGCTGATCTAGTCAGTTCAGACAAGCATCTGAGTATTTCATCAGCACCGCACCACATAACGAGTTTGACCACACTTCTACGTTTCTATGCACATAACTAGGCTTGTGACCTTAAGCAAGTCGTTTCCTAGCTCTGAATCCCATCTGAAAAAAGACAGGGTTGGATCAGGTCCTTTTAAAGCATGCTTCCAACTCGGAATTGTGTGGTACTGCAATTCTATGAATCATGAATTCAGCAAAGCTAAAAAAAGGCTCCAAGAAATGTGAGAGCCAAACGGATCCAGCCTCCTGTACACTGATCCAAGCCAGCCAAAGAAAACCCACAGAGCGTGCTAATTGTATATTGCTCCTCTTATGAGACATGAATCCTTCTTGAAGCTGCACTCCCACCCCACCAAGTTCCGGGCTGAGAATTTGAAGCATGAAGACGAATTCTCCCTAACTGAGGCCAAAGATGCAAACGTTCCTAGAACTGATTATGAAGTTAGCCCATCCACTTTTAAAATACGGTCTCAACATTTCCATTTACAGCTCCTTGCAGTAGTGACTTCCACAAAGGAGTGACATATTCCACAGGAAGACATTATCCATTTGAGACGTCCCATGTTTCTTTGCCATTGGCTTCATCAAGTAACCCCTCATTTGTGGATTCTAGGGAAGAAAGGAGTCCATTGGTTTTTACTGGTCTCTCCAGAAATTTAAACAGCTTCAAGCTGTCCTACCCCACTTTATGCCTCTTTTGGCCACGCGTTCCTTTGGTTTTACAACCTCACAGCAATCCTCAGTTCTATGGCTCTTCAGGCACAGCTCGCTTTATCTGGATCTTTTCACTTTTCACTTGATCTTTCCCAAGGCAAGTTTCCCAAGTGGTAACTGGAACCATGTTTACAATAGTCCCAAGTGAGATGGTGAGTTGGCAGTTATGTACTTCATGCTGTCATTGTGGAGGGCCTGAATTATTCAGATCACTTGTCTATACTGACCAATAAACAGCATAGTTGCCAAATCATTTCATTTTGCATAGCGGGGGTATGCTTATCATCTATGCTAATAACTCTGAAATGTACCTTTATAGTACTGATCTTTCGCCCCATGTCCCGGACCGGTAACTTTCCAGGTAGCAAGTTCGTCTCTGTCTACATCCCAGTTACCCTATCCCAAAGTACCGAACACTCCCCTGTGCCCCACTACTGACTGCTCTCCATTCCAACAACCAAAGATGAGACCGTAAGATCGCAGTTCAAGGAAATAAATATATGACATGCTACCCAGTCAGGGCAGAGAGGACTGAATTAGAATGGAAGGAAGGTTCTGGACCAACTTATCAACCAAAGGCCTGGTTGGGCTGGGGTGCTCCTCAGCAAACATTTGTGAAGAGCTGGCCGGACTAGTGTTTGATCTCCTTCCCTTTGCATCATCCTGGGACTATACCCTCTTCTCCACATGAAACTCTCTTCCTCGCAGCATGTATCAGAAATTTCCAAAGTGTGCTCTGTACAAAGACCACCTGTCACAGAGCCACCTGAATTACTATTTAAAATGCGATTCCTGAGCCCCATCAAGGCCAATTGATACAACCTAAAATTGAAGAACCGTGGTTCTTTATTTTGAGCAAATGACTTCATTTACCTGAACTTTTATTTGTTCAGTTAACAAATGGGGCAACTGCCTTCCTACTTTACAAGGCTACTCAGAGAACATTTCCATTTATATAGTCCATCTTGTTCAGCTCAATGTATCTAAATAGAATCTTCCACTCTCAAATGCTTCTCTGCGTCAACTTTTCCACGTATATCAGGGGCACCACCATACTCCCAGGATCCCGGAATGAAACCTCTAAGTCCACAGCAATAAATGAAGATGAATTCATTGTTTGTTTCTATTTTTGTTGTTCTTTGCGGTGGATCATTTTTCCCCCCAAGGGAGGGAAAAGGGGGTGGATTAAAGCTCGCTTTGTGATCATTGCATAGACTTAATTACAGAATCATCTTTTTATAGCACAATCTCCAAGCCCTTACCAGAAAGGCACTCTTAGAAGGGAACTTGAAGGGTTCTGCAGAAATTATTTTGCAAGAATTAAACACCTTTATAAGGCACCAGTTGGAGTGAGGCAGGCCCCAAAATACTCTTCCTTTGGGTCAGTTGCACCCAGACTCATGAAATGTCTTCTCGCATTTGGAGTCTCTGTGGCCACTCGATGTCTAGCGGAAGCCTCTCTGTATTGACATCAAAGTAAGAAGGCTTCCACCTGCATTGCTGATCAATTGCCCTTCACTCTTTCTAATTGAAAGCTTCTATTTATGGAGCACTTACTCTGCCCCAGGTACAGTTCTCAAGACTTTACAAGATTTTACAGCCAGGAAATTCATCATTGGGATCCAGTCCCAGTCATTATAGTTAGTGTCCACGCTTTTAACCACCATACTCTCTGCTAGCTGTTGGCAGCCTACAGCATTTAGACTGTGCATAAAGCTGAGAGCTGGCTGCCCCCAAAGAATTACCAGAACCTCCTCTTTTTGTCATCTGTCACAGCTGACAAAATAGCGTGAACCTGCTACTAGGAGGTTGGCAAAGCCCTTAAAAGGGCTCCTGCTGCTGCATACATACAGGGTAAAAGAATAAAGAGACCCATAGAGTAATAATTACCCAATTTATGATGGAAGGAACCTCTGGAGAGAAAGCAAAAGGTAGGATCAGAAAGCAAAACACAGGGGGCTCCAACTGCATTGGTATTATTTGATTTCTTAAGCTGGGTGGTAGTTAGACAAGAAAGCACCCATACCTTCTGTATGTTTTAAATATTTCACAACAAAAAATTTTAAAAGGCTCCTAGGAATTGCACTGTCTTGGACAGAAAGGAAAGCTTAACCTACAGCAGTGAACTTGCTGCATTAGGGCCTGAAGGATCTAGAAGTGGGGTGCATCATCATTCTTGCTCCAGGGAAGATCTCTAGAGTTATAGCTTTTATTTCCTCTTATCCATCCTAAATCTCTCTCAAAGTCAGGCAATGCAAAATACCTTAATATTATGTATACAGTTGGCTCTTGAACAACGCGAGTTTGAACCGCGAAGTCCACTTATACAAGGAGGTTATATTTTAATCAATACAGGCAGTACTGTAAATGTATTTTTTCTTCCTTACGATTCTCTTAACATTTTTTTCTCTAGCTTACTTTATTGTAAGAATACAATATGTAATACATAAAACATAAAATTATGTGTTAATTGACTATGTTATTGGGAAAGCTTCTGATCAACAGAAGGCCATTAGTAGTTAAGTTTTGGGGGAATCAAAACTATATACAGATTTCTGAGTGCACAGGGGTGAGTGCCCTGAGCCCCTGCATTGTTCAAGGGTCCGCTGCATCCATATTCCACAACCCTGGAACTTCATATTTCTACACCTATGAGGAATTGGGGGAGGGGTGAGGAAGGTGGGGAACTAGGGAGAGGGTAAGAAAGAAAGCCTGGAAGAAGAGTAAATACTTAAATAAGCCCAAAGATCAAGAGAAAGGGAAGAAAGTGAAGAAAGGAAATAAGAGCAAAAAAATAAGGAGAATAATAGGGCCTAGACACACACATGCACACACAAACACACACACACACACACACACACACAGACATAAAAGCAAGAGAGAGAGAAAGAAGGAATGATATAAGGAAAAAGAAAGAAGGGAGGCTAAAAAGCAGTGAAATAAAGATGTAAAAGAGAGCAGAAAGACAATAAATGTCATTAATTGAGGGCCTCCTATGTGCTGGACACTGTTCTAAGTACTTTCTAAGCAGTGTCTGATTTGATCCCCCCACCAATAAGCCCATGAGATAGGCATTAATAGGCCCATATCCTACAGATGAGGAAAATGAAGTTCAGAGAACTTGAGAGACTTCCCTGAGGTCACACAGCTGGATAAACTGAAATTTGAGCCTAGATCTGAATGACCCCAAAGGTTGGGAGCTTAACCAATGGGCTTACTGTCTCCCAAGAAAAGCCATGAGAAGAAAGAAGAAAAGAGATGGGGGAAGGGAGCTGAAATCCTTACACCTACAGGGGCTAGCCGGGTAGCATGTGGGGGGGGGGGCAGGAAGCTTGCTGGGCCTTGTCAAAGGCAGCCCAACTCAGTTCCTGCTGATTATTGTCTTAATAGAAATGTGGGTCCGGTTTTCCAGATACTGTTATGCAAGTAAAGTTTGAAATGCAGATTTTTTTTAAAGGAAATCTCATGATTGTTTAACGTTAGCAAAAAATACATACATATTAGGAAAAAACTACCTTGTAGGCTAAACAAAACCCAATTATGGGCCGAGTTTGGCCCATCAGCCACCAGTTTGCAACCTTGGGATAAAAAAGGCAGACAGAGCTGAGTTCACAGATCAGAAAGGAAGAAGAGAGGGGCGCCTGGGTGGCTCAGTCGGTTAAGCGTCCAACTTCAGCTCAGGTTCATGATCTCACAGCTTGTGAGTTCAAGCCCCACGTTGGGCTCTGTGCTGACAGCTCGGAGCCTGGAGCCTGTTCTGTATCTCCCTCTCTCTCTGCCCCTCCCCTGCTCATGCTCTCTCTCTCTCTCTCTCTCTCTCTCTTTCAAGATTAAATTAACATTAAAATTTTTTAATTAAATAAAAAGAGGAAGAAGAGAGAAATAAAGAAGCAGAGAACATGAAAGAGAGCAAAAGAGAAAGCAGGAGCAAAGGAGAAAGATTTAAAGAAAAAAGAAGCGAGAAAAGAGTGAAAGATCAAGCCAAGGGCAATAAAAGAGGGAAATGAGGAGGGCATTGTGGGAAGCCCAAAAGGTAGGGGGGGAAGCACAAAGCTGGTGGAGAAAAGAGAGGAAAAGATTTAAGAAAGGTGGGAGGAGGGGAAAAAAAGATGCAGGAAAGACAAGAGAGAAGCGAGAGCAGGCACACGGATGAGAGGGAAGAAGGGCATGTGGAATAGCCCCTCCCCAGCAATCTTGGGGGACACTGGGCCAGGTGACGGCTACTGCGAGGTGGGACTGGAGCCGGCCAAGCCACCCCATTCATTGAGAGAGCTCTCTCTTACTGAAAGGTGGAGCTGTTCTCTCCTCTCAGGAAGCAACTGTGCCTCTCCCCAGGACACAAGGTGGCAGCAGCAGACGCCATAGGGTGAGGCCCTTCAGGGCGATGTCCGGGTCCCACAGCAGGCCGTGCAGCGCCCTCTGTTGGCCGGCACTGCCTACTGGCTTAGGGAGATCGGGAGGCCGGGTTAGAGTTGCAGAGAATGGGTGGGCTGCGTAGCCTGGCGCACACCCTTCCCTGCTACCAGAGGGAGCTTGTGCAATAGAGCAGTAGCCATGGCAACCCTGGGGGCCGCTACCCTGTTCGCGGATCACAGACGGGAGTTCAGTTTTGCATCAGGACATGCATGCATTCAGAGGAGGCTGATGCAGTCGGCCCCGGCCCCTGGGGCTCCCTCCCTCTGGAAGCCCCAGGCAGAAGTTGGAGAGAACAATATTCCACAGAAGAGATGTCGCAGTCTCCAGTCTTTCTCCTTTTTGGGCCCCCGCATTTCTCCCCCAGGAGGCTTTATTGGGTCAAACACCCACTAGACCTCACTGTTAGAAAGGATTTCAAAGGTTAGAAAGGATTTCAAAGGTTAGAAAGGATTTCAAAGATAATTCCCGCATAAAACTCCGTCATTAAATTTTATCTCCCACATCGCTCAAAATGATAGTTTTTAGTATCACCCGGGGGCTTCTCAGAGAGCCAGACTGACAGGAGCCATTTCTGGGGACTAAGACTCTCCACACATATGTATGTATTTTAACTACTGCACGGGTTTCACAGATGGTGCTATATTTTCAATGTTTACATGGCACACAATCACACTTTATTTTATTTATTTTTTGTTGTTTTTAAGTTTATTTATTTATTTTTGTGAGGGAGACAGAGAGAGTGAGGGGGGAGGGGGCAGAGAGAGGGAGAGAGAGAATCCCAAACAGACTCTGCACAGTCAGCATGGAACCTGATGCAGGGCTCGAACCCACGGGGGGCTGGAACTCACGAACCAGGAGATCATGACCTGAGTCGAAATCAAGAGTCAGATGCTTAACTTTAACTGGCTGAGCCACCCAGGCGCCCCACCTATAGCTTAATTCTAATTCAAATGTTCCACTCCAGACGGCTATGCTCTACAATATATTCGTGCTAGTAACAAGGGAATTGCCAGATTTATGCACATTTATAATTCACAGTACAGTACAGGGAGTAGGCATGGTGATGAGATGGAACTTTAAGGTCATATGATGAATATATTCTTCTTTGTCATATCATCGTACACTGTATGTCTAGAAGGTCACTGGGCTAGAACTTCGCAAGTCAAGAATTGAAGCCTTTTGTGAATATGATGCCCAGATCAAATGTCCTCCTTTTCTTGCCCCCACCTCCATGTCTTCTGGAGGATCATTTAGTTTTTAGGAGTGGAGCATTGGAAGTAAAAGCCTTCAAACAAATCTTGACAGGAGGGGGAGGTTTAGACACTAGGATGGGGTGATGGGTTTTGCAGATGTAGTGCCCTTCAAATGACATCACGACATGGCTATCCACCCCTGAGGCACATCCTAGCTCTCGCCCAAATCTAAATTAGGTGGCACGAGAGGAGGACTGGCCCTTTTAATGATCTTACTTTATAATTGTGAAGTATAAAAAACTGAGCTTGTAGATACAGAGAACAGATGAGTGGTTGCAAGGGCTGGGCGGTGGGGGATGGGTGAACTGCATGAAAGGGGTCAAAAGGTACAAATTCAGGTTATAAAATCAATAATTCATGGGAATATAATGTAAACATGGTGACTATACTTACAATACTGTGCTGCGTGTATGAAAGTTGCTAAGAGGGTAGATCTTAAATGGTTTTTTTTTTGTTTGTTTGTTTGTCTTTGGAGAGAGAGAGTGTGTGTGGGATTTCAGGGAGAGGGACAGAGGGAGAATGAGAATCTCAAGCAGGCTCCACGCTCAGCATGGAGCCCAAGGTGGGGCTCAATCCCACGATCCTGGGATCATGACCTGAGGTGAAATCAAGGGTCAGACGCTCAACCGACTGAGCCACCCAGGTGCCCCAAAAGTTCTCATACAAGAAAAAACTTTTGTGAGTATATATGGTGACAGATGTTAACTAGACTTACTGTGGTGATCATTTTGCAATATGTACAAATGTTGTATCATTATGTTGTATAGCTGAAACTAATATAATGCTACCTGTCAATTGCATCTCAATATAAAAAATAAATACAAATTTAAAAATAAACTATGGGGGCGCCTGGATGGCTCGGTCGGTTGAGCGTCCGACTTCGGCCCAGGTCATGATCTCGCGGTCCGTGAGTTCGAGCCCCGCGTCGGGCTCTGTGCTGACAGCTGAGCCTGGAGCCTGTTTCGGATTCTGTGTCTCCCTCTCTCTGCCCCTCCCCTGTTCATGCTCTGTCTCTCTCTGTCTCAAAAATAAATAAACGTTAAAAAAATAAATAAACTATGAAATATTTCAAACACACTGTTACAAATGACTGCCCAATTCAGCAGCTAAGACAACTATGATTTTATGTTCATGGAATTGCTGGGTCAGGAATTTTGGAAAGGCACAACGAGGAAAGCTCTCTCTGCTCCACAGTGCTTGGTTGCTCTCCTGGGAAAACTTGAAGGCTGGGGGTGACTTGATAGCCAGAGGTTGGAATCAGCGTAAGTGTTATTCACTCACATGCCTGGTGCCTAGAGGGACTCAAGACCAGAAATCCTACATGTGGCCTGTCCACATGACTGGTTTCCTCACCATCCGGTGGTTTCAGTGTGGTCAGATTCTTATATGGTGGCTCAGGGCTCCAAGAGTATTCTAGCAAGCACAGTGAAAATGGAAATCACCTTTTCTGATCTAGCCTCAGAATTCAGTGTCACTCCTACAACATCCTATGGGGTACAAGTGAGCTTGCAAGATCCAATAAGAATCCTAAAATTCGTATGGAACCGCAAAAAGACCTCAAAGAGCCAAAGCAGTCTTGAGAAAAAGCAGAGTTGGAGGCACCACACTTCCTGACTTCCTGATTATGAAACTACAGTAACCGAGACGGTATGGTATTGGCACTAAAAACCAATACATGGACCAATAGAACAGAATCGAGACTCCGGAAGTAACCCCACACCTATATGGTTAACAACTCCTTGACAAGGGCACCAAGAACTCACAACAGAAAAAGGACAGTCTCTTCAATAAATCATACTGGGCAACCTGGACAGCCACCTGTAAAAGAATAAAATGGAACCCTTATAGAATTCACAAAAATCAATGCAAAATGAGCTGAAGACTGAAATGTAAGACTGGAACCACAAAACTCCTAGAAGAAAAGCTAGAGGAAAGCTCCTTGACGTGGTTCTTGGGAATGATTTTTTAGGATATGACACCAAAAGCAGCATTAACAAAAGTAAAAATAGAGAAGTGAAAGCTTCACCCAACTGAAAAGCTTCTGCACAGCCAAGGACACAGGCAACAGAGCCGAGAGGCAACTCATGAAATGAGAGAAAATATTTGCAAACCATATATCTGATCAGAGATAAATGTCCTAAATACATAAGGAACTCACACAATGCAATAGCAAAAATAATCCGAGTTAAAGGAGGGCAAAGGACCTGAACAGACATTTTCCCAAAGAAGAAATGCAAATGGCCAACCGGTACATGAAAAGATGGCCAACATCACTCATCAACAGGGAAATGCAAATCAAAAGGACGAGACATCACCTCATACCTGTCAGAATGGCTATTATCAAAAAGACAAGAAATAACAAGAGTTGGTGAGGATGTGAAGAAAATGGAACCCTCATGCACTATTGTTGACAATGTCAACAACAGCCACTACAGAAGACAGTGTGGAAGTTCCTCAAAAAATTAAAAATAGAACTACCATATAAGACAGCAATCCTACTTCTGGGTACCTACCCAAAGGAAGCAAAATAAGTTTCTCAAAGAGATATATGTACATCCATGTTTATTACAGAATTATTCACAATAGCCAAGGAATGGAAACAACCAAAGTGTCTGTTGATAAATGAATGCATAAAGAAAATCTCTTTCTCTTCACTCTCTCTGTCTGTCCCTCTCTCTAACATAATATTATTTAGCCATAAAAAGGGAAATCCTGCCATTCGTGACAGCATGGATGAAACTAGAGGATACTGTGTTAAATAAAATAAGCAGACAGAGAAAGACAAATAGATTTGTGAAGAGAGTTGATCTTAAGTGTTCTCCCAACACACACAAATGGTAACTATGTGAAGTGATGGGTGTGGGAATTAACTTGATCGTGGTAATCATGTCACAATGTGTATGTATGTTAAATCATCACCACGTACACTTTAAATGTACACAATGTCATTTGTCAATTGTACCTCAATAAAGCTTGGGGTGGGGAAACAAATACCGACAACAACAAAAATTCAACAACAGGGGACAGAGACCCCACCTGTGTCTAAGAAAAGCGTCAAAGATTGTAGGGCTATGTTTTAAAATGGCCACACATATAAAAATATGGGGAACAGCATAAAAAGTACCTAAGTATCCATGAACCAGAATTTATGCATTAATATTCTTGCTAGATTTATTTCAGATGAACTTTTTAAACCAACAAAATGGCACTTTTAAAGAAAGTTTATTGAGTTACCTGTTCTAGTTTCTGCATGCTGCTTATGCAGAAATTCTCCCAAAAAAGGAGGAGGAGGAGGAGGAGGAAGAGGAGGGGAATGATAGTTCTCATTTTTTTGAGCTTTTGCTAGGTACCGGGCACTGTACTTTTATGCACATTCCTCTCAACAACCCCATTAAGTGGAAATTACAAGTACCGTCGATTAACAAATAAGGGGGAAAAAGCCTAAGGCTTAGAGAGGCAAGTTGCCCAAGAACACAAAGCTAAGGGATCTAGTCAGTTTTACAAATATTTATTGAGAACCCCCCCATATACCAAGCCAGAGATGGCTCCTGGCCTTATTTATCGAATTTGTAATCTAGTGGCAGTCAGGGCATAACGCTAAAGATTGGGGAACATACTATGAGGGACATAAATCAAATAATATCTTACTTAGGCAAGCCAGGAGAACCAAGAATAGAGCCAATAATTTGAACCTAAGCAGCTGAATTCTAGAACTGGCATGCTCAACTCTTGTACTATACAGATTCACATTCTTTAGTTTGCCTTTACTATTTGAGTCCTGATAAAGTTAGGCCTGCGACGTGTAGCACCCTCTCCTCCCACCTCTAGATAGAAGTACCTCCTCCCTTTTGCCTTTGTTTAAATTACTTTAGCATGTTTACTTTTTTGTTTGTTTGTTTGTTTTGGCCTGCAAGTTTTCCTGGTAGAACTCTCTTGGCAGGAAGCAGTCTTGTCACAGAGAGATTCTGTGAGGCAGATGTTTAGACTCTCTTGAATAGAATAAAGCAGCCTCCGTCGACAATGAACAATGTTGAACATATATTTAAACCTCACAATTCCTGTAGTACAGATTCATCCACTCTGTATTACAAAGGTGGAAGGCTGCTTTTATCACTCTGCAAGCTAATCATTGGTTTTCTTGGAAACTCTAAAAGCTGGGAAGGAAAATTAAGTGGTTTGGGCCCTTTGGGGATATAATGAGATCTTCCGGGACTATTGGAATAGGTTATGTTGCCTGAGGACTTACGGAAAAAAAAAAAAAAAAAGCAAAGGTTCATATTTTCACCCACGTTGACCTCACGTGGCACACGTGTTTGTGAGATTCCCCATTATGTACCAGTCCAGGTTGTGTTTTTATTATAATCTGGTTACGCCTTTCTCTCTCAATTTAATTTTACGCCATTGATATGGTGCGTCTTAGTGAAAACGTGAAACTTTTTTTTTATGTCTCTCAAAATAATGACACAGGAAATGAGTTAGTTGCCCCTATGTGGTAAAGCAAATAAATTAGAACAAAATCCAGCCACAAGCTTCTTGCTTTTCCTGCACCTGCTCTGTGCCTAGCTTCCTGGGGCTTAAGGGGATAAAAAAGCAAGGGTCCCAGCTTTCTCTTCTCAGATTGATGAGGCCCACTGGGTTTTCTTTTTTAAGTTTTGAACATTTGAGATATAATTCACATATGATAAAATTTACCCAATTCAGTGGTTTTGAATATATTCACAGCGCGGTGCAAGCATCACCATTATATAATTCCAGAACAATTTCATCACTCCCCCAGAGAAGTCTTCATACCCACATTCCATTACCACCCACCTCAACCCCGGCAAACATTAATCTACTTTCTGTTTCTATAGATTTGCCTCTTCTGGACAATTTGTATAATGGGCCCAGGTGATTTTGCCTCTATTCCGCTTCACCCTTCTTCCTCTCTGACTCCCTGCAAAATCAGGCTCCTGGAGCACTGGAACAGCCCTGTAGGATAATTATAATTATATTATTATTTAATTATTGTATCATTATTATAATTAGTATATAATTATATATTCTGTAAAATAATATATAATATAATTTTATATTCTTTTATACAAAATGAAACATGCAGATATTATGTAATTTATAAAATAATCTATAATATAAAATAATGTATAAAATACTTAAATGTATCAAGAAGAGCTGCAATAGTAGGTTTTTTCTGAGCTGTGCTAATAGCTTCACTAGCACTAACTCTCGATACAGTAACTGAATGAAGTAGGTATTATCATTATTATTCCCATTTTACAGATGATTAAACTGAGGCATACAGTGGATAAGGGCCTTCCACACAGCTAGTCAGTGCCAGAGCTGGGATACCTATGGTGTTCGGTGCCAGGGGCAGGAGGCAGAGGTGGCAGACATGGTGATAAAAGAGGTGACTGGTTTCCTGCCCTTAGGGTGCTGAGAACGGAAATAAATCACACGCATGCATGCGCGCGCGCACACACACACACACACACACGCGCGCGCGCGCATTTAATATCCAAGCAACCGTGTCAAACAGTGGTTTTCAAGCATTAGTGTGCCTCACTCAGAATCACCTGGAGACTTATCAAAACACACGTTGCCAGGCCCTCCGTCCAGAATTTCTGGTTCAGTGGGTCCTGGATAGGGCTAGAGAAATGGCATTTCTTCTTCTTGTTTTTAATGTTTATTTATTTATTTTGAGAGCACGCGGGAAGGGCAGAGAGAGGAGGAGGAGAGAGAGAATCCCAAGCAGGCTCCGCAGTCAGCACAGAGCCCGAAGTGGGGCTCGAACTCACACACCGCGAGATCATGACCTGAGCCGAAATTAACAGTCCCACGCTTAACAGACCGAGCCACCCAGGCGCCCCAGCAACGGCATTTCTGACGAGTTTGCAGAGCCGGTGCTGATACCGCTGAGTGGGAACCTCAGTGTGAGAATCTGTCTTAGAACATCGCCGTCACAGGGCACATCCGGAAATGTTCATTTGTTTTGTTTTATTATTTTTTTCAATCTTTATTTATTTTTGAGACAGAGAGAAACAGAGTGCTAGCAGGGGAGGGGCAGAGAGAGAGGGAGACACAGAATCAGAAGCAGGCTCCAGGCTCCGAGCTGGCAGCACAGAGCCCGACGCCGGGCTCGAACTCACGAAAACAGCGAGTTCATGACTTGAGCCGAAGTCGGACGCTTAACCGACTGAGCCACCCAGATGCCCCAGGCGCATCCAGAAATGGAACAGCAAGAAGTACAATGGCGCACATTTAGAAGTCTGAACTTTGGTGTGATGTCTGTGCTGCGGGAGTTTGTTACCTGAAGCAGGTGGGGGGGGGGGACACGACAATCATGGTACCCGCAGGCTTAGGTCTCTCCCCTGCTTATGACTTTCCAGTGGTCCCCGCCTCCCGCTCCTTGGGTACCACACGCAAGCTGCCTCCAGAGCACCCAAGGCCCTTCGCAGTGTGGCCCCTGTGGGCCTCTCCAGCCTCACAGTCCTGACCTCTCAAGGTCCCCCACTTTACAGCCCCGCAATCCCAAGTTGCTCTGAGTTCCCAGCCTTCCATGCTGTTTCCTGGCCTGAAATGTCCCCACTCATGTCCCGGGCTCAAATCCTCCTGGCTCCCGGACCAGACTACCTGGATTCAAATCCCAGCTCTACCACTTGCCAAGTGACCTTGGGCAAGTTGGTTAACGTCTCTGTGCCTCGGTGTCCTCATCTGTGAAGTGGGGATAAAAAGAGTACCTTCTTCACAGGGCTATTGAAAAGATTAAATGAGGTAAGATTTGTTAAAATTAAGGTTTTATTTTAATTCTAGTGTACTTAACATGCAGTGTTCTGTTAGTTTCAGGTGTGCAATTCAGGTGATTCAAAAATTGCATATGTCACCCAGTGAAATGAGGGGATATTGCTAAAACACAGTATAGAGTCTAGCACATAACACACATTTTAAGGTATTATTTTCTCTATTGTTGCTATTGCTACTTTAAGTTTTTTTTAAAGTAATCTCGACACCCAACGTAGAGCTCAAACTCACACCTCCGAGACCAAGAGTCTCATGCTCAGGGGCGCCGGGGTGGCTCAGTGGGTTAAGTATCCAAATTCAGTTCAGGTCATGGTCTTGTGGTTGGTGAGTTCAAGCCCCACATCGGCTTGCTGCTGTCAGCCTGTCAGCACAGGTTGCACTTCGGATCTTCTGTCCTCCTCTCTCTTCCCCTCCCCTGCTTGTGCTCTCTCAAAAATAAATAAATATTAAAAAAAAAAAGAGTCTCATGCTCTTCTGACTGAGCCAGCCAAGCACCCCATATTATTAATGTTACAAAACCCAGCTTAGGCACGTACCTGTGTCCGAAAGTCTTCCTTGTCACTCTTGGCCCATGCTTTTTAATGTTATTGGTGATTCCCTCTTTCTCCTGCACTTCCTCTGTGTCCCATTCATGCTTCTACTCAAGTCACTTAACCTCTCTGAACCTAGGTTTCCTTATCTGTAAAATGAAGATTACAGCATAATGACATCCATCTCATAGAGTTGTCACTGATATGAAAGAAGGCAATGCATGAAGAAGTTCTTAGCACGGTGCTCAGTACTTAGCAGAGACTCAATACGTGTTTGCCGAGGTTATTTCCACTTGCCGCCGTAAGACTGTGAGAAACAGAGATCGTGACATGGTGAGGCTTTTATCTCAGGAAGTAGTTGGGAAGAACAGGTGGTTTATATATTGGATCCTGGTTGGGACATGATCATTGCATCCCTTGCAGACTTGACCTCTACCTAACCCCTTGCACCTTGCACCGTGTTCTCTTATTATGCCCAACATTCCCCACCTGGGTTCCCAGCACACGACACACTGTCGTGAGCTTTCTGTTCAGCCTGTTTCCTCTGCCTGAAATCCCCTTCCCTACATTCTTTCCTGGATAATACTCGCCCATTCATCAAGATTCAGCTTTTGGTGTCACCAGATCCAGGATTTCCCTGAGCCCCTGGATTGAAGTGGGTAACCCTCCTGTGCTCACCCGATCACAGTGCTTAGGATATTGTCATATAGGCTTTTGTTGTTGTTTGTTTGTTTAGACATCAGTCTCCCCACTAGACTGTGCCTTTTTTAAGAGCTAAGCCTTTTTGGCTTCATCACTGTACCCCCAGCACCTAGCACAGCGTTTGTGACATAGTATGGGCTCAACCAGTATTTGAACTCCAACAGTGGAGATCCAGGTGTACCAGAACAAGCTTTAGGTTATTGTTACGATGTCAACAAGTTGCCAAACACAAGTTACCTTTCCTGAAATGGCAGCATGAAAAACATTTGGGCATTCTTCCTTCAGCTGGAAGGAACAATGGTCCATTTGACCTATGACTCGTGAAAAAAAAAAAAAAAAGGGCACTTAGCACAACTGGCCTTGGGTGCCGCTCAAAACCTTGAGAAGGCTGCCACCTAGTGATGGAATTCAGAGATGCTTGGGAAGGAGCCGGGCAGCTCCCCAGGAAGGCATGGAGAAACCCAGAGGCTGTATCTACACAAAGCAAGATAAATGGCCAATTTCTCTGAATAAGGCAGGTATGTGATGTGCATTTTCACCCGATATATCTTGTTGATGTGGCTGGTTGCTGGTGGAGTGGGGATTTTCCAGGATAGTCCAGATGGAAACAGTTTGGGTCTCATTGTCACAGTCGGTGTCAGGTAACATACCTTATTTTTTTCAAATGGAAAGTATGGTTGCCAAAGAGCTGCTTTCGGGAATTCTACACTCTGATTGGCTGCAAGAAGCAATTAAGGAATACAACACCATTAAATGTGACTCAAGTCCTCTGACTGGCTGTCATGTGTGTTAAAGACACAGACCCAAATGTATACAAGAGAGTTTGCAGTCATCCTGGGGCGATGCGTACCTTTTCTACGAACCCACACGATTTTTTAAATATATTGTCCTTGGAATCATCTGGAGCCTGTCCTAACACCAGTAAGAAACATGATAGAGAATCTACCGCATATGCCAACAGGCAAACCTATATTCCATTTGGAGTCCAACAGACTTGGGCTGCTACTCTGCTCTTTTTCACGTTCTAGCTGTGTGACCTTGGGCAGCTTACTTAACCTCTCTGTGTCACAGTTTCTTCAGCTGCAAAATAAAAGTGAAAATGATCTTTATCTCATTCAGTTTTTGTCAGCATTAAGTGAGGTATACATATAATGAACTTGAAACTGCATGAGGCGCTTCAGGAAATGCTTCCATTTTTTTAATGAGTATTTAGTTTTGAGAGAGAGACAGACAGAGCATGAGCGGGGGGAGGGGCAGGGAGAGAGAGGGAGACACAGAATCTGAAGCAGGCTCCAGGCTCCGAGCTGTCAGCACAGAGCCAGACACGGGGCTCGAACTCACGAGCCGTGAGATCATGACCTGAGCCGAAGTCGGACGCTTAATCGACTGAGCCACCCAGGCAACTCAAATGTTTCCATTTTTAATAAATCATTTTCTATGACTCCTTTACTATCCTAAAATGCAAAAGGAAACTCAGAGACAATATTATGTACCTACTATACACGTAGTTTTACGTATTTGTGTATGTGTGTGTGCACGTGTGCATGTGTGTATAAGAGACGGAAAGAGAGAGAAAGGCTTAGCTGTAGTGCAAAGGAGAAATAAAAGGAAAGTATTTGCAATTGATCATGACTCCATCTGTAAAGGGTCTGGCGACACCACACTAGGAGACCTAAGGGAACAGACAGAAACTTGCACCTCTGTGTAGAAACACCACAACACAAATGCCAAGGTTACAAATGCAGACCCATACAGGGGCATTGACTCAATTACTACAAGGAGCATTACTGTCTTCAAACCTGGTCTTCAAAAATGTTAAAGAACTCTTGGGAGAGTTCTGAGCAAAACAACATATAATTTTCCTTCAGTTTACATGGTAGTTGTATTCTTAGAAATGTCAGCATATCCTGAAACCACGCAGAAAAAAAAGTACTTTGTGTTGATATGTAAAGCCAAGTTATGTTCTAGGCACAGATCATTATAAACCGATTTTTTTTTCTTACCTACATGAATAACTGGGGATGGGTGTGGCATTTAAAAGTTGGGTAGAATACAGGGCCTTCTTCATGGTGTGGGACTGTTTGGCATTTTGGGGATGTCTAGCCTTCTGCCCACTAAATGCCAGTAGGGCACCCCCATGTGGAACCAATCCCTGCCGTATACACACTTACATGCACCCAAAACGCATGCAAAACACGGAGTTGGAGAATCCCTCGATACAGAGACAAAGTTTCAAGGACAAAACTGAGTCAGAGCTCTGATGTTCCTTACAGGGCTGGGCTAGAAGAGAAGAATGCAGGGAGGGAGGCTCCGCTGTGGGTGGGATATGGAGAAGGGTCTTAAAACCTGCAGATTTGGAGTCGTGACTCTGGATAGGCATGTAGGGACAAGGGTGGAGTGGGGCTCGAGGGGGCTGGGGAGGGGAGAGCAGCACTGGGGAAGGGCAGTTATTTAGACACTAAAGATTGGAGAATGGCTGGGAGTCATTGCCAGGTAGGCAAACAGGGACAGGGCTTAAGCCAACATTAGGACTCTAGAAAGGCAGCAAAACAAGAAGCTTAAAGACAGACAACAACCAGGATGGAAATAGCAGGCAGTTGGGGCGCCTGGGTGGCTCAGTGGCTTGAGCGTCTGACTTTGGCTCAGGTCATGATCTCACGGTTCATGGGTTCGAGCCCCACATTGGGCTCTGGGCTGACATCCCAGACCCTGGAACCTGCTTCGGATTCTGTGTCTCCCTCTCTCTCTGCCCCTCCCCTGCCTGTCTCAAAAATAAACAGTTTTAAAAAAAAAAAAGAAATAGGCAGAGCAAAGGTCTGAATACAGGCAGATTGCCTTCCATCCAGCTGATTAAAAGTGCAGACTTGAAGTCAGACAGATCTGGGTCCAAATCCCAGCCCTGCTTCTTACTGTGTGACTGTAGGATAATTCCTTCAACTCTCAGAGGCTCACACTCCCTCACCTGTAAAGCGAGCATACTGATCAGTGCCTGCGTTCTCACCCGCATGGTGCATGTGTCATACACACCAGCTGTTATTACCACCTTCCCGGCCAACCTCTCTGCCTTCTGTGCCCCATCTCACCGAGTGACCTCGTCATCCACCTGCTCAGCCACCCAAGCCAGATGATTATTTTTGGGGAAGCCTGGAAATGGGCTTTGACCTCCTCTTCCTCACGCCTCACAATCCTACTAACTTTTCCTTAGAAATTTCTCTAAGAAATTTCTGGGTGGCTCAGTCGGTTAAGCGTCTGACTTCAGCTCAGGTCATGATCTCACCGTATGTGAGTTGGAGTCGGGCCTCAGGCTCTGTGCTGACAGCTCAGAGCCAGGAGCCTGCTTCAGATCTTCTGTCCCCCCGCCCCCCACTCTGCTCCTCCCCCCACCCCGGCCCTCGCTCTCAAAAAGAAAATAAAAACATTAAAAAAGTGTCCTTGCATCTGCCGCCTCTCCTCTGTCCGCATTGCTAGGGTTTCCAGTTCATCCCCCAACCGCCCCTCACCTGTGTTGGGAACCCATCCAGGGAGTTTAGCTGCAACTGGGCGGGGGGGCGGGGGGGAGGTCTGGTGACCAGTTGTCCTGGGATTCTGCTTGGGGGAAGTCTTGATGTCTGCGTGGCAATAGGCAGGACATTTATCCCAAATGGGTGGGAGCCAATGAAATCCAAGGGGCGACTGTGGACTAAAACATAAAAGAGACGCCAAGGGTATTGTCAGAGGCACCACATGGCCTAGCCGACTATAGGACAGACAGTGCTTAAGCCCTCGAAATGTAGAGTCAGCCTTCCCGGGGCCTGAATCCTGACCCTGCTGCTTGCCAGCTATTTGACCTTGGGCAAGTTACGTTATGTCTCCGGGGCTCAGTTCCCTCATCTCTAAAATGGAAATAAAAGGGGTACCACTGTCAGAGAGTTGTTGTAAAGATTACATGATGTATTATGTGTAAATCGCTTAGAATGAGACCTGGTGCATAACAATCGTGCAAAGCATTTGCTTAAGTACTTTGAACTCTGTCAGATAGGGTTGAGCACAGAGCTGGAAGGAGGTAGATTGCACCCAGGTTATAAACAAAGTGTGGGCCTGGGATGGCATTTCTTTTTTTTTTTTTTTTAATTTTTTTTTAATGCTTATTTATTTTTGAGAGAGAGCCAGAGCATGAGCAGGGGAGGGGCAGAGAGAGGAGACACAGAATCTGAAGCAGGTTCCAGGCTCCAGGCTGTCAGCACAGAGCCTGACGCAGGGCTCAAACCCACGAACTGTGAGATCGTGACCTGAGCCGAAGTCGGATGCCCAAGGAACTGAGCCATCCAGGCGCCCCTGGGACAGCAGTTCCAATGGGTGATGGTGGCCCACAGGGGGCAGCAGCAGCCAGCTGGCTTGCAGGCACCAGGCTGGAATGGGCTAGATACCACTCTCACCCACCACCTGCCTGGAAACCCAGCTCTCCTAAGGGGAGCCTTTCCCAGGTTTGCGTGATAGAAGGGCTACGGCCCTCGGCAGCGCACCTTCATTTCAACGGAGCTGTTTGCTTCCTGGTACTTAGCAGCAGTGGGACAGCACGTGTAGAAAACTAGTGCCCAGTGGAAAGCACGAATCGCTGTATATCCTCACGGGGCCAGAGGGATCCTTCTCGAGATCAGAGGATTTCGTTCTTGCCAGACGCTGTGCTGATGCCCTGAGCAGGTAGAGAGAAGCCCAGGAACCCTCCCTTTCTAAAATGTTCCTTTACCAGCGTCGGTACCATCGCAGCAGATCCAGGAACGGCTGAACCACAGACTCGACGGAGGACAGGAGCACTACAATGAAGCCCAGATGCAGAGGGTCTCGGGTGATCTGATGCGGCAGCTGTCTGAGAAGCCGGATGTTGTACAAGCTGCAGGCCATTGTCAGACACGGGAACTGTCTGTTACAGGTATGAAATGGTGGGTTTTTTGGGCCGCGCTCCTGAATTTGATCAGGGACGTGCATGACTTGGAACTTCAACTTTGTACTGCCCTGAGTTCCCTAGGAGTGTGTTCAGGAGTTTGGGAATTGCTGGAATTCTGAAGGGTTCCATATGGTCACAGGGCTGACATTACAGGGTTTTTAGAGTACTGGGTCCCCGCTGCTGGGGCTGGGAGGGTGGGGAGCCGGTTTGATGAAGCTTGGCAGAAATTCGTGTAGGAATGGTAGGCGAGGCAACTGCTAGCAAAACCCTGAGATGTATAGGCCATGAGGAGCAGGGTGAAGCTGACCCAGGTAAGGTTTGAGGGGGACATTATATCTGGCCAGAATATTTCAATGGTGGACTCTTTTTAAAAAAAAAAATTTTTTTAACGTTTATTTATTTTTGAGACAGAGAGAGACAGAGCATGACCGGGGGAGGGGCAGAGAGAGAAGGAGACATAGAATCTGAAACAGGCTCCAGGCTCTGAGCGGTCAGCACAGAGCCCGACGCGGGGCTCGAACTCACAGACCGCGAGATCATGACCTGAGCCGAAGTCGGACGCTTAACCGACTGAGCCACCCAGGCGCCCCTGCATGGTGGACTCTTATGCGTGCCTCAGCGGTTATTCATTTTCGGAATCACATTTTGAAGGCCACCCACGCTGGGGCTGTCTTGAGCCATGCGAATTGGCTGGAGCAAGGTCCCCAGAGTTCTCCAAAGCCCCTTAGTCTACAAGGGATCTGGAGGTTGTTACCAGACGTCCTGGGTTTTGCCAGTGTACAACACACTGCGAGTGGGGGCGGGGTGGGGTGAGGGAGATTAGACTTCAGTCAGGGTCCAGAGCAGGATTTTATTGGGTTACCCCTTTTACCAGCAGGCAGTGCTGGGCTTGCGGATGGGCAGGCCGACTGAACGCACATCAAGGGCACGGGAAACGTTCAACATCAACGACCTTATCCGGAATTTTGCCATCAGGAAATCTGGAAATAAGTCACTGGAAATTCAGCCAAATCATGTACACTTCGGGTTTGCTTTCCTTTTGAGTTCCAGATGAGGGGGACACTGGAGTCTTTTCAGCGCTCTCAGGCTTCTGAGGGTCCTGGCTGGACCTTGCCAACAGGCACTAACATCAAGTTCAGGACAGCGACTATGTTACCTTTATGGACTCTTTTGGCTCAGAGGCCCCTCCTGCCGCCAGCTCGTACAGTAGCGCCATCTGGTGGTGCGTGCTGCACCGTGGAGAATGAATTTTCAAGTGAGGCAGAAGGAGGGTAGGCTGAAGTGGCACTGGTGGGGGCTGAGCCCTGGCCTCAGGGTAGGACACTCAGCTTCTACCTAAATTTCTGTTTTATTCTGCTTACAGCTTTAGCATTCTAGCCTTCCCTAGCCTTCCTACACCTAGCCTTCCCAGCATGGGCCCTAAATACAAACACATCCCTCCAGTTCCCTGGGCCAGAGCTGGATAGAATTCCTAAGAGCTAGGATTCTTTTTTTTTTCTTTTTTTCCCCCTTTTCCTTTTTAAAAATGTTTATTCATTGAGTTTTTTTTTTTAAGAGAGAGAGAGAGAGAGAGAGTGAGCAGGGGAGAGACAGAGAGATACACAGAATCCGAAGCAGGCTTCAGGCTCCAAGCTGTCAGCACAGAGCCCAAGGAGGGGCCTGAATTCACCAACCTTGCGATTATGGCCTGAGCCGAAATAAAGAATCAGATGTTTAACGACTGAGCCATCCAGTCGTTGGATGAATCCTAAGAGCTAGGATTCTTGACTTTGGGGTGCACGCAGCCCTTTGGAAGGTCCATAAAGCAGACGGAACCCCTTTTCAGAGCCATATTTTAAATGCACAAAACAAACGACACAGGAGCAAAAAGGAAACCCATGATACTGAAAACACGGTTCTCCAAAATATTAAAACTGAATCTGTGATAGAGCAATTTATGTGCTCCTTGATCACCCAGCAGACGACAAGATCTAGTGGCGGGTCTCACTCAGAATTCCATAATTCTGAAGCGGTGACGAGCCAAAACGTTATTTGGAGATAGGTGCGGCTGTTTCAATGTGATATACAACCGCCGGTGACTTCCACTGATGACAAAGTCCCAGGTACTGCTAATCCCACTGCGGGCTGGTGCTTATGTTTAGAACCGGAGGAAACGCTACATCGAATTGCATTAAACTGGAGTTAGAATTTAGTAAAGACCAAGATCTTTCTGGCATCTGAGTTCTCATATTCTCTCTGTGGATAAATCCCTTTTGTGGAGGCCAGGAGCCTTGCATTAGCGAAGCTCTAGGCCAAGGGGCTGCACATCGCAGCGGCAGAGAAGCGCTGGAGGAGAAAGATCGGGAAATCCATGGGAGACCCTGAGAGGGAATGGATTGGCTGCTAGAGCAGCGTCCCCTCTCGGCTTCTCGCTCTCCCCCGTGTTCAGGCTCCGGTACAGAAAGGGATGGCTGAGGCAGTTTGGGGGTCGGGGGTGCGCAAATCTCGCTGTATGTTTAGATTCTCAGGCTTGGGTTTTCTTTTCTTTTCTTTTCTTTTCTTTTCTTTTCTTTTCTTTTCTTTGCTTTGCTTTCCTTTTCTTTTCTTTTCTTTTTCCTTTCCTTTCCTTTTTTTTTTCTTTTCTTTTCTTTTTTTTTTTTTCCCTGAGATCACTTCCTCTTTTCTCCAGAGGGTGGCGTAGAGGCAGGGCTGCAGATCTCTTGGCAGCGGCACCCCGAAGGCGTCATCACCCACACAGAGGAGCAGCTCCGGCCAATCTGTGGCTAACTTAGCTGCCAGAATGAGCACCTGCCAAGAGCGGTCTGCCCTTTTCTTTTCCCTAAACAGCAGGTGACGGCTCTGCGAAGCAGTCCTGAGTTGGAGGCGACCTGTTTGACTCCCCACAGCAAAGGGGGTCCGGAGGCTGAGGCTGGCCCGGCCAGGGAGAGGGAAAAGCAGCCTCAGTTCAGTTTGGGCCTGCAGGATGAGAGGAAGAATGGGCATTCCCGCTGAGACGAGAACATGGAGGGTCATTCAAGGCAGATTCTATCGGAGACAAATAAAGGCAGGATGCTAGAAAGACACAGCCCCAAACCCAAGTTTAAGGTCCAGAGATTGCCCAAGAAGCCAACCAAGGGGTCTGAAAAGCCAGAGGGCCACAGCCTGGCAGAGCTAGAGCAGAGAAGTGTGCAGGGCGATCCTGATGCCATCCGGGTCACCCCACTGGCCACCGCGTTTGTCAGGCGCACCCACTGACCTTGGAGGTTTAGCATGAGGGAGCCTGGGGATGCAGGAGAGCATTAAGGGGGCATCCAAGGTGCTATGACAGAGGATGTTCTGGCTCGGGGACACCAGGAGTATTACGTGTGAATTCAGCAGTGTGAATTCTGAGGCTTTTAGACTCATTTATGTGCTCCTTCTAAGGAAACCACACAGCATCGTGTATGAACATGCAGACACTGAAGCCACACTGCCCAGCTTATACCCCAGCTCTGCTTGTTACCAGCTGTGTGGTCTTGGGTAGATGGTTTAACCTCTCTGCACTTCTCCTCTCCCTGCCTTGTCTATAAAATGGGGGTGAAAATAATACCCAACTCAGTAGGCTATTGTAAAAGTTAAAATTAGGTGGGGCGCCTGGGTGGCTGAGTTGGTTAAGTGTTCGGCTCAGCACATGATCTTGCGGTTCGTGAGTTCGAGCCCCCAATCGGTCTCCGCGCTGACAGTGCAGAGCCTGCTTTGGATTCTCTCTCTCCCTCCCTCTCTTGCTCATGCTCTCCCTCTCTCAAAATGAATAAACTTTTTTAAAAAAGTTGGAATTAGGCAATGCAGGTAATGTGCTTAGGACATTGCCTGCCCCATAGTATAAATTTAGTAAATATTAGCTTTTATCATAATATCCTGCCAAAAGGCAGTAGAGCTGAGTAGTTAAATATATAGGCTCTGGATTCAGAGAAAATTAGATCCCAGCTCTCTGCCATGTGTTTCCTGTGTGATTTTCGGAAAATAACTTAGTCTCTTTGAGCCTCAGTTTGTTTATCTCTAAAATGGGAATACTACTACCTAACCTCACAGGATTGTTGTAAGGATTAAATTAGATACTATGTGTAAAGTGACTGGCACAGACGTGGGATTCACTTAGTGTTAACTCTAAGTACTGACCTGGGGATGGTAAACAGGTAGATTTGAAGAGTGCCCTCCAAAGTCGGTACTTGATAAAGAAAAAAAAGATGGAAGAAAACACAAGATATTATTGATGGTGGTTTCCTTTAGAGGGAATGACTATGGATAAAGTCTGGAAGGTGAGAAAGAAGTCCCTGCAATGAATTTCGTGCTTTTTTGAACTACATGTATTTTTTCTACCCTGTGTGAATTAGAAAATTCAAGACATACTAGGGGCGTCTGGGTGGCTCAGTCAGTTGAGTGTCCGACTTCGGCGCAGGTCATGATCTCACAGTTCATGGGTTCGAGCCCCACACCAGGCTCTCTGCTGTCAGCACAGAGCCTGCTTCGGATCCTCTGTCTCCCTCTCTCTGCCCTTCCCCCACTCCTTCTCTCTCTGTCTCTCTGTCTGTTTCTCTCTCCCTCCCTCCCTCTCTCTCAAAAATAAATAATTTTAAAACAAATTCAAGAAATACTAAAAGGCAATTGGTAATTATGGACCATCTGTGATCACTTTATACCTTTTTGTATTAAGAGGGGAAAGGCCATGAATTAGGACCTTTGGCCAGAGCATTTGGTGCTGAAGACTGAGGTGCAGCACCCTTCTGATGAACAGTGTGGTCGTGACCAGGTCTGAAGACACCTGGGTGCAGAGTGCAAGGGAAGATGTGGGTTGTCTTTGTGTGCAGGACACAAAGACCACGTTTGTTGTTGTCGTTGTTGTTGTTGTTTGTTTTATGTGTGGCCTGGAAATGGTGTTGGTCTGTTAGAAGGTTCAAAGTAGTAAATCTCAAATTATGGGCTGCAGGAACCTACCCAGGACCCTCTGAGTCAGAATGTCTGTGGGTTTGGCCCAGGGACCTGTATTTATAACTAGCCCTCCAGGTCTTTCCGAGGCACGCTAACTTGTGAGACCCACTGATGTAAACGTGAAGAGCGGAGGCTTTTATGTCGGGCAGACCTGAGCTCAACTCCCGGTCCAGCTACTCCCTAGCTGTGTGGAAGGCCCACCCCTCATATGTATCACTGCCAATTTGCTGCCTGGGCCCCAGGATCCCCTGTTGTATAGGCTTGTCCCAACTGCACATGCTCAGTTGCATAGCTGCCTTTCCCCTGACTCTAGGCAGAAGAAAGGCCTCTTCTCTATGTGTAACTCTCCCCCTTCTCCCCCCTTACTGCACATGTGCAGTTATCAGGTGGGCAGCCATTTTGTCTCCTTTCTTCCCCAGGCCCCTGTCGTGAAATAGCTGCCAATCGTCCTCCCCAAACATGGTTGCTAGGTGGTTGGAATTTACTGCTCTGACCAATCAGGGAGCTGCTATTGTTTACTTGGCGATTGCTTTCTCCAGCTCATGCCCTTGTAGCAACCTCTCCTCAAGTGTGCACATACAGTCAGGTACAAAAGCTTCCCTGGGTCTCAAGGTGTAGGGGAAGGTAAAAAGGAGGATGATAACAGTGCTAGGTTAATGACATCTTGTGATTATTGCACGAGATAATGTGGACAAGATGCCTAGCACAGCTCCTAGCTACTGTTGTTAGATTGTGTTCAGGGCCCCTTTTCCTCTCTCTGGGCCTGTCTTCACACCCCTGATGCCACGGAAGGAACGTTAGGGGCATAGTCTCTGAGATTCCTCTCAACCCTATTATCTTAGAATTTTCCATGAGGAGTTGTCCAAAGGACCACGTTGAGTTGACCCTAGGGAAGCTGCTAAGGCAGGTGCTTCAGAGCAGGGTCTTGAAGGATAACAGTCCACCTGCATATACTGCTTGCAGAGCAGTTCTTGCTTGAGTGACCCAAACTGGCCTCCCTTGCAAACCTTGCTTGGGCTTTGCAGCTACTTAACCACATTCTCTTCCCCACTACCCCAACCTACACAATGGCCCTTATCCCCAAAAGCAGCTTTCTCAAAGATCCTTTCTGTGCAAGCTCTCACAGACTGATACAGATATCCCGTTTCCCTTTGTATCTTTCAGATGTACTTCACAAAGGACCGAACTGTTTGTTTGGTCCAGCTAACTCGATACACCAATGGCTTCCAGACTTTAATGTGCATCAGAACCACCCGAGGGCTTGTCTAACACCTGGATTCTTAGGCTTTACCCCCAGAATTTACTCACCCAGTATCCTCAGGGATCAGGTCTGGGCATCTATACCAGGCATCAGAAAGTGTGGTCAGTCCATTAGAACACCTGCGTGAGAATTACCTAGAGTCCTGCTTAACGTAAAGATTCCTAGAACTGAGCCCCAGACCTCCTGAATCAGATTCTCAGGCTTAGGGATGGTTATGTGGTTGGACTAGAGCAGTGATTCTCAAAGTGTTATTACCCCCAAGTTCCTAATAGCATTACATCATCTGGGAGCCTGTCAGAAATGCACACTCTTGGGCTCTCGCTCAGACCCAATGAATCAGAAACTCTGGGTGTGGAGCCCAGTCCCTTGTGCTCCGTGTGATTCTGATACAGGCTCACGTTTGAGAGCCACTGTGCTAGGACATCACCACTCCCTCATTCCATCCAGTAAGTGCCACACCCATAATGGTTCTGAGCTCTCACTTGGTTGCTGCTGGGCATAGAAGTCAGTTACTGCTGCCTCCTGAGATTCCAGCAGAGTTCGACTTACAACATTTTCTGGGCCTATCCTTCTTAGGGATCCTCTTATGGCACGCTGGTCACTATGGCAATGGGTGAATGAATTATGGGTGAGCCAAGTCAGGGTGTGCGAGGATTGTGTGCAGGGGACTGGGCTTCGAACATACCTGGAGTCAGAGGAAGCCTCATCTCTGCTTATAGAGGTCATTCAGAGGGGTGTTTAAACTGGGAAAAGGGACAAGATCCCGGGTGATACCTTATAACCCCCAAGAATCTGTTATCCCTTTGCTGGTTTGGGAATCTTGGCCATTCTACAGCTGAGGATGCTGTGTCCACCCTCGGGCAGACATGGCTTAGGAGTTCATCTTCTGTGTTTTCGAAGTGCATCTTAGAAGATATTTCATAATTCTTCGTTTTATATGTCACTTATACTTTCTATATGCGAAGCACTATACTGTGGGCTTTACATAGATTGTCTCGTTAAAATTCTGACATCAGCCCTGTGAGTCATGCAAGAAATTGAGGCTCAGAGAAACTTGCACAAGGTGCTCCAAAGTTCATGTTCTTAACAATTCATTCATTCATTCACTAAATCATCCACTAATTTATTAATTCACATATTTGTTGTGTCCTTTCCAACTCTGGGACAGACATGGTCTAGTTATTGGATAGGCAGAAGTGAACACGATCAAAACAGAGAAGAATCCCTGCTCTCGTGGAGTTCTCACTCTCATACAGGAGACAGACAATTAGCTAGATAAAGAGGTGCATAGTATGTGAGATCATTTTAAGTGCCAAAGGAAAAAACATTCAGCAGAGCAGCGGTGATATGACGTATTTGGAGGTAAAAATAAGGTGGCCGGGAAAGGTCTCATTGAGAAAGTGACATTTAAGCATCAGCCAGACGGAAGTGGGGGGAGAAGTCAGGGAGACATCTGGGAGAAGAGCATTTAAGGCAGCGGTGGAGGGGGGGGGATAGCAAGCGAAAGAGCGCTGATGCGTGGGAACAGCTGGTATATTAGAGGAATAAGGACGTAGCCATTGTGACCGCGGCGGAGTGGATGCAGGGGAGAGTGACGGCAGATGAAGTCAGGGAGGTCATTGAGGGCCCAGACCACACAGAGCTTCTAGGACTTTGTCTTTTACTCTAAGTCAAGCTAAGGAGTACCATCCGAATACGGTTACGACAGAGTTGCCCGGGCTGCCGTGCAAGAATAAACTGAAGAGCAGTATAGGCAGAAGTAGAGACAACAATTAGGAAGCTATTGAAATAATTCAAGCAAAAGAGGATGGAAAGCAGTCTGGCGCGTCCTCAAAAAGTTAAACTCAGAGTTACCACATGATCCAGCAATTCCATTCCAAGGTGTACGCCCAAGAGAAATGAAATGGATGCCCACACAAAAACTTGTACCTGGGGGCTCCCGGGCGGCTCAGTTGGTTAAGCGTCCAATTTTGGCTCAGGTCATGATCTCACACCTCCTGAGTTCAAGCCCCGCGTCGGGCTCTGTGCTGACAGCTGAGAGCCTGGAGCCTGCTTTGCATTCTCTGTCGCCGTCTCTCTCTGCCCCTCCCCCGTTCTCAAAAATAAATAAATAAACATTTAAAAAAATTTGTACCCGAATGTGTATATCAGCATTGTTCCTAATAGTCAAAAGGCGGAAACAACCCCGATGTCATCAACTGTGGAACGGAGAGACAAAATGTGATCTGACCACACAGTGGAATACTACTCAAGCAGGAAAAGAATTTAAGTACTGATACATGCTGAGATCTGGATGAATCTTGAAAACACTTTGGTGTATGACTCTGTATGAAATGTTCACAGCAGGCCAATCCGTAAAGACAAAAAGCAGATGAGTGGTTGTTTAAGGCTGTGGAAGGTGGGGAGATAGACACATAGGTGGGTGACGACCAAAGGGTACAGGATTTCTTTTGGGGTTAGTGAAAATGTGCTAAAATTGATGTTGGTTATGATTCATGAAGCACTGTGGATACAATGAAAGCCATTCAACTGTATACTTTCAATGGGTGACTTATATAGTATATGGGTTGCATCTCAATAAAGCTGTTTAAAACAACAACAATAATGGAAGTTGGGATCATGGCGGAAATGGTAATGGTGGTGAGAAGTAATCTGATCGTGGATGTATTTTGAAGGCAGAGTAGGCAGGCTTGGCTGACATGCTGGATGTGGGGTGAAAAAGAGAGGAATTGAAGATGAGCGTAAGGTTTCTTTGCTCGAGCGACTTGAAAGTTGCCATTAATCGATACTGGGAAGTCTATGGGAGAACCAGTTTTTTTGGAAGGGAGATTGAGTTGAGTTCTATTTTGGACATGTTAAGTTTGAGATGCTTATTAGGCATCCAAGTAAATAGTCAAGGAGGCAGTTGGAGATACAAGTCTGGTGTTGACAAGAAAGGTCCAGGCTGCAGACGCAAATGTGAGAGTCAACAGTATAGAGACAGAAGCTACTGTAATGCATGATGTCACCAAAGGTATGAGTATAATGAAGTCATTTTGTCTCCCATGTATTTGGGGACCTTCTGTAGTCACCCCAGAACTGCCTACACCAATGTCTCATGGGAGACCAGATTTTGGGAGTATATCAATATGTTCTTAAAGAAACCAATCGGTCTCAATCACATGGATGAAACTTTAGGCCATAGGTGTGGATATACCATTGGTGCATTACATATTTCAAAGAAATCATCAAATAATTGAATAACCTCTAAGAAAATCCAAATATTCTGCCTTTCATTCACGTCCTCCCTGATTTAGATGGGATCATGCGCTCCCCGCTAGGTTCAGGATTATAAATACCCAGCCCTTCAAGTTGATTAGAAACTCTGGGACTGGGCAAAAAAAGTTGTGATCTTGTTATCATGGCCTTGATATTCTAAGCATTCCAGCACACCCTCAATTTTATTCTCTTCTTTTTCATAAAAAGTACTAGGATTGAGGGAGGGGAGGTAGAGAGCCTCATTCATAGGTTTACTTCAAATATTCTGAAACCACAGGTCTGTGTTTGCCTGGATGGTATACTGCGTTAGAAAAGATGGCTATACTATCTTACCTTCAGACAGAGGGAAGTGCTGTAGGAGCTTACCCCTGTTGTTCCAAGGAGGTCTCTGGGGAACTGCATTTCTACCTGGCTAGGTAGACTCTGGTTAACTGTGGGTAACTTGTGTGCAAAGTCCACTGCAAAAAGCTGAAGATCCACAACTTCAGACCCATTGATGACAATGACTTCCAGTTGGGAAAAGCCAATTATCCAAAGCAGAGATGTTGGATTAAGGATAGTTCTAGATGCTCGATATGTTCTCTAAACCATATGCTTCTTGAGGACAGCAACTGAGTGTTAGTCGTTTTCATAGCCATGAGCTTCCACTCTCAGGGTGCTGGAGTGAGCCCAGCCTGGGAGTGTTAGTCAAGTGAGCCAGTACTAGGGAGTCATGAAGAGCCAAAGATGCTTCCTCCCTCACCCCGAGACATCCAGGAACATAGAGGGCCAAAGCAGAAAATGCCAATCTGTGGAATACAGATGGTCAAACCAAGGAAACCAAGTACAGACTTCAACCACAAAGGGTAAGAATGGAACCAAAACCAAGAAATGGTGTCCGAAGTCGGAATGATACTGACCTGGCAAGCTTGAGTCAACGATGAGTAGGGAAAGGGTTACATTAGGCAGGGAGAGATAAGGGACCTTCAGGGAAGTAGGAAGCAGCTACAAGTGGGAGGCTGAAGAAGTGGCAACGGCAGCAGAGTTTGAGATAAAAGAGGATAAGCTAAATGTGTTCTGGACCCGCCTGGGCTAGATGCCATGTGTGGAGTCTCACAAACTTTCTGATAAGGTCCCAGTCAAAAGCCAGGGACAAAAATCCTCTGAGGCTACCCAGTCTGGACCCTCTCACTCTTGAGAGCTTTATACTTTCTTTATCGCTTTTCTGTGTGCTGTCACAGCATTCATTCCTCAACTCCATGAGACAAGGACCAGAGTCTCTGCCACCCTCCTGGAACGTTTTTGTGCCGAAACCCGGGGACCTTCAGAGGGTGAGTAACAGCGGACTCTTTGTTTCCTTTTTCTGAAAGGAGGATCTCCTTACCAAGAGTCTCAAAAGCGGCCACCTGTCAGCCAGTTAAAAGTAGAGAGTGCGACCGTCAGTCTTAAATCTCAAGTGACAGGTTTCTGGGTAAAGGTTTGGTCAATTCCCCCTTGTGGAAGGGGAACATTGGCCTAACCCTAACCAGTTCCACTTTCTGCTCTTGGCTTATTCTTTCTTTGCCTATCCTTCTTAAATGGCTTTTAAAACCTTTCCAACCCCCTGATGATCAATATACTCTAGCAATTAGGGATTTATTTGGTGAGACATATGTTTTTGTGTTAGATACAACTTAGGCTTAAGTGTGGCCAAGACTCTAGGCTTTGAATATCAGCAGACAATATTAGAGTCATCCCTTTGTATCCCCTGGGTTTTGAACATTAAGAATGGGAGCACATATCTACCACCAGTGCCTTCTTTGTGCACAATAGCAGCAGGAACCATAATAAGATACACTGTTGAAGCTTTCTGGTTTCAACGACAAAACATTAGAAACTATAACGCTGCTAGGTCTCGAAGATTACACCCTTCTATTGGGACCCATCTGCTGATTGGACATCAGGCATACAAGAAAGAAGGATGCTTGCGGGGCAGGGGAGGTGAGGAAATAATGACTGTGTGGGCTAGATTCCATGGGTTGGGGGTGCAAGCAAATTAGTAAGACCAAAAAATGAGGGCCCAGTCAAGAGGGCTCTGAAGGATGAGATCATCAGGGACCTTGTCTGTTACAGGAAAGGTTCATCTGGGGGCGCACATAAGGACTGGCGATCCAGCGCTCTGAACCTGCCCTATGGCTCCCATTGGGCACCCGAGACACGTAAAAGGATGGAGACCAGCCCTGGGGGTCATGGCCAGGGGAAGCCTCCTCCATAAGCAGTATATGCCTCCCCGTAACCTTCTCAGTTGTTTGCTTACACCCATAACCTTTACAAATAACAAGCCTGAATCACTAACCTCACCAAACTCCTTAAGATTTAGAAGGATCCAGAGGAGGCAAGGTAGGGTTGGGTGACGGCTAAAGCAGTGGGTCAGAATGGCTACCCTTGCTGGCCCAATTCTTCTTCAACCTAAGGTGTGAGGCCATTCTCTCACTTTGGGGAGGGCGGATCAAAGGACACCTTGATTCTAAAGGGGACAGCCCATATGTTGGGATGCCTCATAGCCACCTCTCTAATACAACAGGTATGGGGGTTCTTGAGGTCCTTGATGCCTACTGGGATCATGAGATGGGTAACAAACCCTTCTCTGCGGGAACTCCTCTGGAATGTGTTCTGAGAAGTTGGGAAAGATTTGATCCACAAACAGTCAAAGAGAAGAGCATGAAGTTTTGTGTTTTTTTGCTCCCAGGCTTGGCCTCAGTAACACCTGGAGGACAGAGGTCCTGGCCTCCTGAGGAAAGTATTCAGTACAGTGCTATCTTACAGTTAGCTCTATATTGCAGAAGAGATGATGGATGGTCAGAAGTTCCTTATGTACAGGTTTTCTTTGCTTTACGGGACCAGGCAGACTGATGTAAGACCTCTAAGTTAGGTGCTGACCTCCCAGCCCCTTCAAGGGGCACAGAAAGGCAAGTACTTGCAGACTCGTCCCCTGAGAAATCCCCGCCCTGGAAGGAAGACACATTCAATGTATTCGTTGACTGAAATGTCTCATGGTGAATTTGGCTCAATGAAGGTTCCATTTTCCTTGCAAGATCCTAAGCAAATAAAAAGGACTTGGGCAAATTTTCAGACGACCCTGATCAATATACAGAAGTGTTCCAAAACCTAAGCCAGGTTGCTGAAGAGAACACAAGCCATCCCTAATAATAAGGGACTCTGGCACTCTCTCACTGTTTCTCCTAATACACTCCAGTCACTCTAACTGTATGTGGGGGCTTCTCCCCCATTTCATTCCCAGGGTTAATGACCATGGTAATCAGAGCCAACTGTCTCTGGTTGGTCTACCTCGGGATGGAGACTGTATGGAATATTCCCAAGCAGCTGCCGAAACTCCTTTTGTTTCGGGGAACTTCCCTGTCTTCTCTGGCCCGACATGGACTGGCCTTTCCACTTGTTGGTGGAAAAAAATGCGCATCTGCTCACCTGTCCAAGCTGACAGGCTTTCAGACCAGGAGACACCTTTCTCTGCCCTCTGGCTTTTCATCTGCCTCCAGGCTTCTAGGTGACGCCACACATCTTCTGTCTTCCCCTCCCCCTCCACCTGTTTCTGCACCACCTCGGGTGTGGCCAGTGTAACTGGCTCCTACACCATCTTCCACGCATTTGGCACCATGGGTTCCTCCTCCTATCTTCGCTGTCAAGGATGGAAGAACACCCCCTTAGACTTATGCCACCCACTTCAGATATCCTCACTGATGCCCCAGGCAAAAATTGACAATGGAGAGCTTTTAAGTGGACGCACGTGGAACATAATTAAGATAGAAATGTCTTCAGAGTTATCAGTATTAAATATATAAAACTTTTTCTACCTAGGTTTACTGAGGATCAAATAGGCTAAGATTAAAATACTGCTTTACTCTCTGTTAAAAAGGCCAAGTTTTCTTGGATTGCTGGTCCCTTTGGATAAAAAAAAAAAAGAAGGTAAACAAAGATTGTTTTTTTTTTCTCTTTTGTCTGCCCCAAAAAGATGGAAAGAACTATGATTTTAACCAAAGGCACAGGACAGCATGCCCTTTCGGGTTGTTTTGCTCAAGCCTTGGTTGAAATTGCCCCTCCTTTGTTCCAAAGGCTGGGGAGACGGTGGCAATGTCATCGCTGCTGGCCTCTAAATGCTCCACATTTGTGTTGTTTCTGTTTAGCAAAGGAATGGGTGCCTGTGCCGTATGAGGAGTGGATAATATATGATGGGCTTTTACTGGGATACATGGGAGCCATTTTGCTACACTTAGCCCCGTGCATGCCAATTTATAACAACCTAGATACTCTAAAATGGATATCCACGGGGCTGGAACATATTTATGTGGGCATTGCTGAAAAAGGTAGCAGAATAGACCTCAGCTTTGGCCCTTTTAGCCCCCCTCAACGACCGATTTTGTCCTTACAAAATATGGTCTTCACCAGGCTTTTGAAATATATTTGTAAAGAGGAACAGTTTTATTATGATCAATATGTAAATTACTGGTGGGCCAAAATAAAATTGGTCCATCCTTTTACAAGCAGGGAAGTCTTGCTTGGTTACAGTTTATACCCCAATGTCCCATTGGGGGGAAATGGAGGAGTAGGAGAAACCGGGGGAGACAAGGTCAGCTCTCAGAGGCAGAGTCAAGCCTAGGTAAGAGCGACTACTCCCAGCACCTGGCGAGACTGACAGGGCTTTTGGCTGCCTGTCGCACAGCCAGCCAAAACACGGGGCCGGGAAATGAAGCTTGACCAGCTATGGGAAATTGAGATAAGGGATGCCTTTTCCTCCTTTTTCCTATAGATGGGCAATTCCCCAACCAAGGGCAATATTCCTTTTGGACGCATTCTGAAAAATTGGGATTGTTTTGATCCACAAACCCCGAAGAAAAAGCAACTCATTTTCTTTTGCAAAAGTTGCAGTACAAATTGCCCACTATATCAGCTATTAACAGAGAGTCAATCTGATGGAACCTCCATTCTACAATGGGAGCCAGAGGCCCAACAGGCTTTTTTTAATGTTTATTTATTTTTGAGAGAAAGAGAGATATAGAGTACAAGTAGGCAAGGGGCAGAGAGACAGGGAGACATGGAATCTGAGCTGTCAGCACAGAGCCTGACGCGGGGCTCAAACCTGTGAACCTTGAGATCATGACCTGAACTGAAGTCAAACGCTTAACCAACTGAACCACCCAGGTGCCCCCAACAGGCTTTTTATAAATTCAAACATGCCTTAAGACTCCTGGCCCTGGGGCACCTGGGTGGCTCAGTTGGTTAAGAGTCTGTCTTCGGCTCAATTCAGGATCTCACGGCTTGTGAGTTCAAGCCTGGCGTCAGGCCCACGCTCTGTGCTGACAGCTCAGAGCCTGGAGCCTAATTCAGATTCTGTCCCTCCCTCTCTCTCTGCCCCTCCCCCGCTTGTGCTCTCTTTCTCTCATTTAAAAAAAAAAAAAACATTAAAAAAATTTTTTAAAGACCCCTGGCCCTAAGCCTCCCAATTAAAAAAAAATTAATTTATGTTATTAAAAGGAAAGGAATAGCTCTTGGAGTCATAATCCAAACAGGGGACCCACTGAACAATCTTTGGGATATCTTAGCAAGGAGCTAGATATGGTAGCAAAAGGGTGGCCAGCATGCCTGCGGGCCATAGCCCCTGTGGCCCTTCTAATACTTGACGCCACCAGAATAACCTTAGAGACAGGCATAACCATATATTCCCCTCATAATATAACCAGCCTACCGGAAACAAAAGGCAATCTTTGGTTGGCAAGTACTTGTCTTTCAAAGTATCAGACTTTGCTCTTAGAAGGTCTAGCCATCTGCATTGAAACTTATAATGGTATTTTCTGACTGCAAATGGTTCCCCTATAAAATATCGTAAGGAGATAGATAACCTTCTAAAATCTATCCTGTTGCCCCCACAGGTAACTGTCATGCATTGCAAAGGGCACACAAAAGGGACTGACGAGACGGCGGTCGATAATAATTTTGCTGATGTGGCTGCAAAAGCCACCGCCAAGAAGTCCATTCCACAGGAAGAAGTTATTGAGGCTTCTCTTATTTGGGATAACTCCCTTGCTCAATTTAGATGCACCTACTCTCCAAAGAAAATAAACTGGGGTCTGACTCATGGACACTGTCTCCAGCCCTCGGGATGGTTACAAACAGAGCAGGGGCAATTACTATCACCTTGCTCACAGAAATGGGAGATTATTCAAGCACTGCATCAGGCCTTTCATTTAGGGAGGGATAAAACTTATCAAATGGCCCAAAGGATGTTTACTAGGAAAAACTTGTCAAGGACAGCTCAGTGAGTAGTATCAGCCTGTGAAATTTGTTTTAGAAACAATTCTCTCAGGGCGCCTGGGTGGCTCAGTTGGTTAAGCGTCCGACTTCGGCTCAGGTCACGATCTCATGGTTTCTGAGTTCAAGCCCCGGGTCGGGCTCTGTGCTGACAGCTCATATCCTAGAGCCTGCTTCAGATTCTGTGTCTCCCTCTCTCTCTGCCCCTCCCCCATTCACACTCTGTCTCTCAAAACTGAATTTAAACAAAAAGATTAAAAAAAAAAAAAAAAGAAAAGAAACAATCCTCTCAACCAGAAACTTGCTGTCCCAGGCAATGAAGGAACTGGAGGCTAACCAGAGAAAGACTGACAATTAGGTTTCACTCATTTGCCAAAGTCAGAGGGGTTCTAACATCTGTTGGTACGGGTTGATGCTTTTACTAATTGAGAAAGGCCTTCCCCTGAAAAAATGGAAAAGGCACAAGAAGTAACGAAAGCTCCCTTTATGAAATAATAGCAGATTTGGCTTACCTAAAAATTTGCAAAATAATGATGGATAATGGCTGCCTTGGCTAGTTTTACTCCTCGCAATAAAGCCAACTGTCCACCTACTCGGCAGAACTCTAAATGACACCTCACAAGCAATAGATGCTTTAAATCAAGAATTAAATGAAGTTAGGGCCGACTCTTGGACAATAAAGCCACCACGGGTTACTTACTGCTTGCTTCTCCATCACCTGGGTTGTGAGAGATGCCCTCGCATGTGTTGTTTCAACACATGTTTCAACTCTCAAAGAGTCTCGCAACTGACAGATGGCATTCGAGCACAGTTGGACAAAGTCAAGGTCTCTCCTGGATTGTTTGACTGGTTTGGGAACTGGGGGCGTTATCTTAGAGATGCCGCCTTGGTGGTCAGTAGAATCTTCAGTTCGTGTTTTCTCTTTGTGTCTGCCGATGTTTGTGCTGCCTCATGCCTGCCAGCCTTCCTAGGGAACCAGACCGTGGAGCACTTGACCGACCCTTGGGGAGACTCTGACTGCCACACCCCCACACCATCCCTTGTCAGCTTGAAGAAGCCAAAATGGTCATCGTCCCTGTTCCCTAACCACAGTTACCGGCCCTATTCCAGGGGGGGAGGAATGAGTAGGGAAAAGATTACATTAGGCAGGGAGAGATAAGGGACCTTCAGGGGGTAGGAAGCAGCTAGGGAGGCTGAAGAAGTGGCAGTGGCAGCAGAGTTTGGGAAAGGAGAGGATAAGATAAACATGTTCTGGACCTGTCTGGGCTAAGTACCATGCGTGGCGTCTCACAATCTTTCTGGTAAGTTCCTAGTAAAAAGTCAGGCACAGAAATCTTCAGCGGCTACCCAGTCGGGACCCTTCTCGCTCTTGAGGGCTTTATACTTTCCCTCAATAAAATCTATCGCTTTCCTCACTCTCTGTTTTCCAAGAGATTCATTCATCGACTCTGTGAGACAAGGACCAGCGTCTCTCCCACACTCCTGTAACAACTATACCGTCCAACCCAAACCCCCAGGACTCCACCATCTCGATCTGTCACACCCTCTCTCCAGCCCTTAGCCATCTGGGGAAGAATACCAGACTCAGTGATAAATGTAGACTATGGAAGAAAAAGTATAGGAATTCAGTGAGTCCTTCCACTGGAACCAAAACAGTGTCTGTCCCTTTCATGAGTGGTTCGTTAACAAGGTAGCGAGGATTGAAAACTGAGAATCAGAATGAAGGTGTTCTAATGATTCATTGAAGGTATTTGCTACACAAATGATCCTACAAGAAAGGATCAAGAACCTTCCATTATTCAATGTATTTATAGCTGCACCTTATCAACCTGGTGCCGGAGAGGATCCAGGCGAGTAAACACATGTAGCACATTTTGGAAAAGGTTCTGATCAAGGATGCTGATATAGAGTGCTAAAGAGTGGGATGGGGCAGACCCAGAGGAAGGGGTGATCACATCTCCTTGGGGATGCCAGGAAGCTTCAATGAGTCTTGAACTGAGTTTTGAAAAACCAGGAAGCGTCCTGCAGGTGGTGGGAGCAATATGAATAAAGGTGCGATGGTATGGCACACGAGAGGAGTTCTAAGGAGCTCTGCATGGATTGGGAGGCTGGAGTTGGAGGTCAAATCACACAGCAGAGATTTTTAAACCGCAGCTTGTAACCTGACATTGCTATGTTGTGGAATCAATTTTGTGAGTCACGACCAACATTTTATTCAATGGTAATGGACTATAATAGAATAGAACATGTAATACGTTGCCTGTAGGAAAAGTTATAATTTTTTGGTGAACATTTTTTAGGTTACTTATATATGTATTTATACAGGTGGGTACTGGATTGCAATGTAAAATATTTTCTGAAATTTGGGTCACAGTCGAAAATGTTGGAAAGCCACTGTCACAGAGGAACTTGTCAACCACGCTAACATGTTTGGACATTTTCCTACGGGCCATGGCAAGCTGCTGAAGGATTTTAGGCAAGGTAATGACATGATCCAATTCGTGTTTCATCAAAAGTTTAACCACCTTAGATCAAATTAGCCATGGAAAAGGTGTTGGAATCAAATTAAGTACAGATTGACAACTGATCTTTTCCAAATTAAATGTTCAAGCTAATTTAATCTATGTGTCATAAAGAAGAGGCTTCAAATTGTACACATTCATTTATTGGAAAGATTTTTTTGGAGAGCACATCACGTGTCAGGCACCATGCTAGGCACCGAGGATACAACACAATGGTGAAAAAAAAATCATTCCCTCCTTCATGGAACTCAGTCTAGTGAAAGAAATGGTGAACAAACCAACAAACCCAAATGAGTGTGATAAGTGCCACAGGGAAAGGTACAGGGTGCTATTAGAGAGAAGAATGGAGAAGGGGTACTGGGGAGAACAGTGATTTAAGCTGTGGGGTCAGGGATAGACTCTGACGAATAATCTTTAAACTGAGTCATTAAGGATGAGTAAGAGAACTGAAGTGTTTGGGGAAATAGCATCTTGGGAGAAAAACAGCAAGTATAAAGACCTGGAGGCCAAAAAAAAAAAAAAAGTGTGGCATGTTCAAGAACAGAAAGGAGACCACTGGGGCGAGAGTCTGATGATCAAAGAGAAATAGTGGAGGAGACCAGAGATGTAAGTAAGACCAGGGGAGGACATCGTGTGAGATTTGAAGCAGGTGAAAAACAGGATAAAAGCTGGAAGAATCGATACTTGCCAGGGCGTTTGGCACAGGTATACTGGGTGCAGTTAAAGGGACTGATGTGTAAAGAACACCTCTCATTCTTTACATATTTCTCCTCCGGGTGGAATGAGCCATCACTCCCTTGGAATCTGCCTGGTAGAACGTTCTAAAGTGTCTGGGAGGATCCAGAGATTAGAATGCGCCCCAGAAAACTGATAATGCTGTGCACTGCCCAGTTCCACAGGCACCATTCAGGTTCTTTGATTATTTCTGGGTGTCAGTTTCCCTTGAACCCAGAACCGATTGCATACTAACTCATGCTTCTCAGCTCTGGTTGTTGACCCCTTGCTGGTGTGCCAGCAGCAAGGCAAGACTGGTTGTGTGTGCATACAGGAGATCTGTTTGAGCTGGAAGACCTTGGGGTTGACAACCTCTGTCATCTCAGTTCTGAATGGTAACCCTCCAGATTCTAGAATTATAACAGGTAGAGAGTAATGGCTGGAAGAGGACCATATGCTATGATCCATTCAGGTGTCATTCCTTGTGGTTTGGTACTCGTTGGCCTTCTTCCACCCATGTTTTACAAGGCAGAGATTTTGGGGAGCAGCCCCTAGTTCCTACAGGGATCATGTGTCTCCAAATGGGATAAAGAGTGTGGGCCAGTAGCAGAGGAAACTGGTTGCTAAGGAAGAGGGTGTTTTGAGAGATGGACCGCCATGATTTAGGTACATCTCTGTTGTGCTGAGGAAAGTCAGGTTCTAGTAGGAGATATGGCAGAAGAGCTAGCCCTCTAATACAATGGTTCTGAACCATGGTTGATCTCGTCCCCTGGGGTATGTTTGGGAGTGTCTGGAGGTATTTTTTGGTGGTCATAAATGGCGTAGGGGGAGAGGCTCCTGGCATCTAGTGGGCAGAGGCCAGCAATGCTGGAATATATTCTACAATGCACAGGATAGCCTCCTACAATGAAGAATTTTCTGGCCCAAATATCGATAGTGTCTTAGTTGAGAAATCCTGCTCTAAAATCTCATCGATATGCCACATGTGGGCGTCAGTCTGCTGGAATTAGGCCATAAACTTGTTAAATGCAGAAACCCTTCCCCAGATCAGGAACAACTTGGAGGTATAGCTGGTAATTACATGAATTGGGCTACAAAAACCCAGAAGGACTTATCTGGTACAGGGCAATTTTATGACTACATCTCTTAATCATTTTTTAATTGAGGTATACACAACATACCACATTATATTAGTTTTGGGTATACAGCACAATGATTCAATATTTGCATATATTGCAAAATGATCACCACAGTATGTCTAGTTAACATCCGTTACCATACACAGTGGCAGAATTTTTTTCTTGTGATGAGAACTTTTAAGACTTACTCTCTTAGCAACTTTTAAATATACAATACACTATTATTAACTATAGTCACCATACTGTACGTTACATCCCCATGACTTATTTCATAACTGAAAGTTTATACCTTTTGACCCCCTTCACCCATTTCACCCACCCTCACTCTCCCTCTTCTAGTAACCACCAATCTGTTCTCTCTGTATATGAGTTTGTTTTTGTTTTTGTTTCTCGATTCCACATATATGTGAGATCATATGATGTTTGTCTTTCTTTGTCTGACTTATTTCATTGAGCATAATGCCTTCAAAGTCTATCCACGTTGTCACAAATAGCAAGATTCCATTCTTTTTTATGACCGAATGATATTCCATTATATACATACCACGACTTTTTTTATCCATTCTTCCATCGATGGACACGTAGGCTGCTTCCATATCTTGCTTATCGTAAATCATGGTGCAATGACCATAAGAGTGCATATATCTTTTTGAGGTAGTGTTTTCATTTCCTTCAGATAAATACTAAGAAATAGAATCGCTGGGTCACACAGTTGTTCTATTATTAATGTTTTGAGGACCCTCCATACTGTTTTCCATAGTGGCTGCACCAATTTACATTCCCCACCGAAAGCGCACAAGGGTTCCCTTTTCTCCACATCCTCACCAGCACTTGTTACTTCTTGTTATGACTCCATCTCTTACGCTTCAGCCTGCAGTGGTCTGAGAACACAACATCAGGTGGCCTTGGTGGCCAAACAACTTTGACTCCAGAAGAGGCTTCCCAGAGAAATAAGTGTAGGGGTGGAGGTCACTAAGTCCTTTTGAAACAGGATGGCTGTCACAGCAATGTGAAATGCTTTTGTCTGTCTAGGGTCAGGTAATAAAAGTGGACAGGATAATGGGTGGATATAAAAGGTCAGGATACAGATAAACTCCTCCTCTGCTGTTTGATGAGTCTGGTTACCTAGGCAGCCATGGTGAACAAATAAGTTTTGAGCCTTGGCTTCTACCCAAGAAATCTCATGGAATCAGTGCATTGTCTTAAGTGAGTGGAAGTCCAGCAAGGCTGACACTTGTCACTTTACCCCTGACGATGTGGCCGAATAAATCTTCGCTAAGGAATTAGACTTCAGAGCTCCTAAATGAGTACCTGTCATGATTGGTCCAAAAGGAGGGAGAGTTGAGAATATCATCTAACTATACAATAACTTTCTGCCCAGGTAGTGGTGTAGAATACTGGTTATTGGTTGATGGAGAACTGGGTATTACGACAATCAAAAGGCATGGTAGTGTACTCAGACCAGCTGGAAGATTCTTATAGGCTGTCTTCCATTGTCAACTTTCCTAACACAGATGAGATTATAGGCAACAATATTAGAATCAAGGCAGTCCTAGGAGAGGTGGAGCTTTGTTTCTTTAAGACACCATCGAATTTCTATACACTAGCAATGGACAATGTGAAAAGCAAATTAAGAAAACAATTCTGTTTACCATAGCATCAGGAAGGATAAAATACAATTTAACCAAGTAAGAGCAAGACTTGTACACTGGAAACTGTAAAACATTGCTGAAAGGAATTAAAGAAGATCTAAATAAATGGAAAGACATCATGTGTTATTGGAAGACAGTATTGTTAAGATGTCAGTACTCTCCAAAAGCAATATACAGATTTAATGGCATCCCTATCAAAACCCCAACAGTTTTTATTTCAGAAATGGAGAAGCTGATCCTCCGATTCATATGAACCTCTGAGGGGCCCCAAATAGCCAAACAGTCTTGAAAAAAAAAGAACAAAGTTGGAAAGCACACCTTTCCTGATTTCAAGGTTACTACAGAGCTACAGTGAGCAAACCAGTGTGATACTGGAATAGAATTGAAAGTCCATAGATAAACTCATACATCTGGGTCAATTGACTTTTCTGTGTAAGTGCCACACCATACAACGGAAAAAACATAATCTCTTCAATGAATGGTGCTGGGACAACTGGATATGTAGCATGCAAAAGAATGAAGTGAGTCTTTATCTTATACCATATACAAACACTAATTCAAAGTGGATCAAAGACCTACATACAAGAATTAAAACTATAAAACTCTTAGAAGAAAATACAGGGGTAAACACTCATGTCCTTGGATTTGGCAATGGTTTCTGAGATAGGACGCCAAAATCACAAGCAATGAAAGAAAAAATAGATAAACTGGATTTCTCCCAAATTAAAAGTTTTGTGCGCAAAAGATGCTATCAACGGAGTGAAAAAACAGCTACAGAATGTATTTGTATATCATATCTGAATATTTGTAAATATTAGATTAGAGTCTTTTATCCAGAATATGGAAAGAATGTTTACAACTCAAAAAAGGAAAGTCAAGCAACCCACTTAAAAGAGAAATAAGTCATGATCTCACAGTTTGTGAGTTCGAGCTCTGCGTCGGGCTCTGTGCTGACAGCTCAGAGCCTGAAGCCTGCTTCAGGTTCTGTGTCTCCCTCTCTCTCTCTGTCCCTCCCCTGCTCATGCTCTCTCTCTCTCTCTCTCTCTCTCTCCCTCTCTCTCTCAAAAATAAATAAACATTAAAAAAATTTAAAAAATAGAAATAGGTGATGGTAATTAAGGAGTCCACTTGTCGTGATGAGCACTGGGTGTTGCACGGAAGTGCTGAATCTCTATATAGTACACCTGAAACTAATATTACAGTGTATATTGGCCATATGGAATTTAAATAGTTTTTTAAAGGAAGTTCTTACAATTGGAAACAAAATAAAATAAAATAGAAGGTAGGCAAAAGATTTGGATAGACATTTCTCCAAAGAAGGTAAACAAATGACCAACAAACACGCAAAAAGATGTTCAACAGTATTAGTTATTAGAAAAATGCAAATTATAACCTTGATAAGATGCTATTTCACACCAACTAAGCGGCTATAATAACTTGAAAAAAAACCCCAGAAAACAAGTGTTGCTGAGGTTGTCGAAAAATGGGAACCCTCATTCATTGCTGGTGAGAATGTAAAATGGTGCGGCTACTGTGGAAAACAGTTGGTTCCAGAAATACTTGTGCCCATGGTCATAGCAACGCTATTCACAATAGCCAAAAGATGGAAAACAACCCAAATGGCCATCAACGAATGAGTAGATAAACAAATTTTGGTAGTTTCATACAATGCAATATTTTTCAGCCTTAAAAAGGAATGGGGTACTGATCCGTGCTGTGTGGCCGAACCTTCAAACGTTATCCTAAGGGAAAGAAGCGAGTTGCAAGAGGCCACATATCGTGATTCCATTTATATGAATTCTCTAGACTAGGCAAATTCACATAAGCAGAGAACAGATTGGCTTTAGCCAAGAGTTGAGGGAGGAGGGAATGGGGAGCGATTGCTTAATGGGTATGGAGTTTCCATTTGGGGTGGTGAAAATGTTCTGGAACTAGGTAGTGATAATAGTGCATTATAAGCATAATGTATACTGAAGTGTTCATTTTCAAATGGTTAGTGTGGTAAATTTTTATGTGTAGTTTACCATAATAAAAAATAAAAATGAAAAACAGAGAGCACTGAGCCTTCATTTGTGGAGGTGGAGTGCTTTAGGACTCCCACAATACATCACCATACTCCTACTACTAACAGCAACATTAATAATGGTAATAATACCAGCGATCATTACAATGAGACTAATAGCTAGCATTTATTGAGTGTTTATTATGTGCCAGAAACTGTGTTAAGCGCTTTCCTGTGAATCACTTAATCCTCCCACCAACTCTATTACTACCTTCATTTCACAGGCAAAGAAAGGTCTCAGAGGTTAGTTTTGTCGAAAGTCACACAGGTACCAAGTGGAAGGGCAGGAATCTGAATCCAGGTCTGTCTGATTACAGAGCCTTCACTCTCATTTATAAATATCAGGGAATCGGGGCACCTTGGTGGCTCAGTTGGTTGGGCGTCTGACTCTTCATTTCGGCTCAGGTCATGATCTCACAGTGTGTAGGTTTGAGCCCTGTGTTGGTGTCTACTCTGACGGTGCAGAGCCTGGTTGGGATTCTCCCTCTCCCTCTGCCCTTCCCCCACTCTCTCTCCCCCTCTCAAAGTAAAACAAAACAAAACCCTTAAAAAAATAGTAAAATAAATAAATATCAGGGAATCAAGCCACATGACTGGTAAGACCCTGAGGGATTTATATGAATTAGTTCCTGTAACAACATTATGAGAAGAGGCGCCATTATTATCATCTCCACTTTACAGAAGGAAATCAAGGCAGATTGGGTCACATAGCTAATGAGAGGCAAAGCCAAGATTCAAACTCTGGTCTAGTTGACCTCTAAAACTTCTGTGCTTGAACATTCAAGCTATATAGTACCTGTTGCCCACATGCTTACAGAAGGCCTAGGTCTTTGGCTTTGGATATGGGTACTTGATAAGCACCTGGGCTCTAGAGGCAGGTCAGCTTTCATAATAAAAATGCTTAATGGGTTCTGAGCTTAGAATGGACAGATGGGATAGAGCCTAAGAGAAGGGTAAACAATATAAAGGGAAGAACATTGTGTTTCCAGAAAGTGGCTGAATGTTGTGGGCTTCCAGCACTAAAAACCTGGAGGACCAAGGGGAAAGGTAGACACTGGATAAAATGTAGTTTTCACTGTCGACCCTGAAAAACATTTGAAAGCTACATCATAGAAGGCCTTGGAAGCTGTATTAACTCACTTTGACATTCCATGTAAGCAAGGGTGAGCTATTAAAAGACTTAAGCAGAGTGGTGGATAATCTGACTTGTGTTTCATCTAAAGTTTAACCATATTTGATAAAAAATTAGGCATGAAAAATGTCTTTTTTTTTTTTAAATTTTTTTTTAACGTTTTATTTTTTTATTTTTGAGACAGAGAGAGACAAAGCATGAACAGGGGAGGGTCAGAGAGAGGGAGATACAGAATCCGAAACAGGCTCCAGGCTCTGAGCTGTCAGCACAGAGCCCGACGCGGGGCTTGAACTCACGGACTGCGAGATCATGACCTGAGCCGAAGTCGGCTGCCCAACCGACTGAGCCACCCAGGCGCCCCTGAAAAATGTCTTTTGATGTGCTCCCCCACGTTCACCTAGATATGGCCATCTTGTGGTTCACAGACTTGGTCATCAGGAGTTGTCTGTCATTGCTATTCCCTTATAAGGTGGCTGGAGGAACAGGTTATTAATTTACAGATAGGAGAAATGGCAGCCATGCTCTAGGTACACACAGAAGACAGGAACAGACAAACCTCATCCACAAGCACAGACGCTCAGCCTCAGTGAGTGCCAACAGAAGCCACACAAGGTCCCTGGTTTTGGTGGGCTTTGCAGTGCAAATTATGGTACCCTTGAACATGTGTGTGATAACTCTCTTCTATGCCTAGGCCAGATGCTGGGGCAGTAATGTTTGTCACCTATGTTTTTAAGAGGTTTAGTCTATAGCCAATAACTAGAAGTGGTAATATCTAGTGCTACAAGGTAAGTAAACACAAATTGGTCTGGATGAAAGCTAGAACCCAAGATACAAAGGTAGCCAGAAGAGGCCGAGACAAGAGGTTTGCAGGGGTGGTATGGTGGCAAGCCTATGGCCTTGGGTATAATCATGCTGAGCACCTTTATAGGGGAGGCAAATGGATCTGGAGTCAAATGGATCTGGGTTAGAATCTTAGCTCTGTGTGTCTCTATCAGTATGATCTTGACAAGTCCCTTAACTTCAGTAAGCCTTACATTTCTTGTCTATAAAATAAGGATAATGGTACGAAGTATTTCATAGAGTTTTTCAAGCATCAAAGGAGATAATGAACATATGCTCAGTACGATGCCTGATACTTGGTAATAGCTCAGTAAGTGTTAACTCTTCCTGTCCTTCTCCTACTTTTATTCCTCCCCATTGTGCTTATTGCACTGAATGGGGTCCACGAGAAATTTCATAAAGCACTGTTCCAAGGGAATTCCAGGTTAGAGCTATGAATACAGTCCAAACTCAAGTTTCTAATCTACATGAGTTTAAACCAAGCTGGGGAGTCAAGGTGTGAATTTGAGGGAGATTGAAACTGAAGATCAGCAGGACATGTTGTAGAGCTAAGGGAAGGGGGAGGGTGGGGAAGAGGGGGAAGCCTAGAGTAATGAATGACTATGTCAGAATGCAGGTGACTTCAGTGGATTTTCATCCAGGTCCAATGACCACCATCATGGCTCTTCTGGAAGCATTAGAACAGATGACAACAGAGTAGACAGTATTCCTTTCCAAACTCCTTGCGACAAGTGGTGGATCCTGGGATTGTCCTACATTTGCCTTATGAATTCTGACTTGTTGCTGACCAAAGATGAGAGGTAGATTCCAAAGACCTGTCCTTTGGCTGTTACCCAGCCCCCCAGTCAGGGCAGGTATAGATCTAGCCTTCCTGTCAACATGATCCTTATACCTTCTCTATGACATATTAGTATTTTTAATCCTGGGTCATCTGGGAGGGTCACTAAAGTGTTGAATGAAAGATGAGATCTCAGTGGGTCAAGTGTAGCAGGGAACATCTCTAGAACTGGGTTGATGCTCACCAAAGGGCATGGAATCAGAAAGATGCTGGTGTCAGAGAACTACAAGGCTGATGCCAGAGATCTTAAAAGTTCTCAGGCATTGATTCCTGAGCCTCTGTGGTGGATATGTGCCTAGAGGCAACCCGGACATTGTCTTCCATGTCTAGTTTCTCATTAACTCTCCTCCATCCTGTGCCCAGTACTGGTAAGTCTATCTTTTGTCTTGGTCTTTGACTCACCAGAAGGTGCCCTAGGGGGTTTTCTGGGCATCCCATAGCTTCCCCAGGGCACAAGCTGGCTGCAAGGATGTCTCTGATTACTAGAAGCGAAAAAAGTAGTGAGGCTAAGACTATAGTTGCTATGAAAGGAGGTGTTTGCAAAGCAGGAGTACAGTGAGATGTTCCAGGCAACTTCTGCCATGGTAAAGTAGGTGGACCAGTCATGTGGCTGGTAGGCGGTATAGCAGCAGAAAGAATCTTGTAGCACTGGACTGATTAAATTCTTTGACTCAGTCTGTAGGTGGATAGTACACAGATGGATGAAGCTGGGCCAGATGGCTGGGAAGTCCACAGAGGCAAGGGATCTTGTAAGATAAATAATAATGTACCTACCTTTACATCTTCATTTCAGAGCAATCTCCCACTAACTCACCATACTACAGCCCTTTCCTTCTGTTCCTGAAACTTAGGCCTTTTCCTGTCATTGGGCCTTTGTACTTGCTCTTCCTTCTGCCTGTATGTTCCTTGAATGGCTTGTTCCTTTCTGTCCTTCCAGGCTTACCTCCTCAAAGAAGCCTTTTCTGACCACATTGTCTAGAGTTGACTCCTACCAAAGACTTTTTAAATATATTATTCCATTAATTTTCTTGGTGGAATTCATCAACATCTGCAGATTGGAATGATTGATTTAGCTATCTGTTTACTTGATTATTGTCTCTTCTTTCCCAGACTGTAACATCTGTGTGGTCAAGAACTTTGTTCCTCCTTTTCAATACTGTTTCCACAATACTCAGAAAGTTAGACAATTTATTGAGCAAATAAGTGAATGGAGGGTAGGGATGGAGTCAGACTCAGGATACAACATGGCTTTTTTTGTTAGGACATCTATCTACTGCCATCACAAGGATGGCCTTATAGCCATGAAAAAAAGGTCAGAATGGGAATTAATTTGAATGTGATGGTGTCCCAAGATCATATTGGTGTCGCGAGTGGAAGAAACTGGTCTTTGGGTTGCCTGGACTTATCTTTGACCTAGATACAGGTGTCAGAGTTCATGGTGTTCTGGAGAGGGTCAAATCAGTTGCCATACTGCACAGAGGTCCTGTATTTAAGGTCTGGGATGAGCCACAAACAGTGGGGCAGCTGGAATAATGTCGGAAAGTGGGTACCACCAAAGGTCAACTATGAATGACCTTGAAAACTCAATGAGATGCCACTCTCCATAGTCAACTTTTTGTGGCCCTTGCTGAACCACTTCTTTTTTTAAAATTTTTTGAATGTTTATTTATTTTTGAGAGAGAGAGAGAGAGAGAGAGGCACAGCAGGGGAAGGTCAGAGAAAGAGGGACACACAGAAGATGAAGCAGGCTCCAGGTTCTAAGCTGTCAGCACAGAGCCCAATATGGGGCTTGAACTCATGAGCCATGAGATCATGACCTGAGCTGAAGTTGGACGCCCAACGAACTGAGCCACCCAGGTGACCCACTTCTGCTAGCTGTGGCTGGGTCTTGACAACAAAATTTCCTGTTACCCAAATTTCCTTGAGTGAAGTTGCCTTTCCATCTCATAGTACTCCGGATTCTAGGATCCCCTTAGAAATTCTGGCTGCTTAGGATATAGCAGATGGCAAGCTCTAACCACTTGAGTAATGTAACACATGGCAGCTAGATGGTAAACCTTTAGAAGCCCTAAGCACAGAAATGTATATATTTTGCATCTACATTTGAAAATGTAAACAATACTAAACTGTAAATAGGCATTAGAGAAATGCAGTTATTTTTCTTGAGGTGCTATTTTGGTGATTTTTTTTTAATATCAAAAAATTTCCAAATATATTTCTTAGTTTTTTGGAACCTCTCCTTTGCTGGCATCCTAAGTACATACCTCCTGTTTCTAGAGGGTAAACCAACAGTAAGGAGCCACTGTGCGTAAGTTACTCTAGACTTCCATCATCCGAGTATTCTGTCATCAAGCATTGGGATCCTTGAGGAAGTTACAATATACCTCTGAAAGAGTTTTGATGGTTAGTAGCTTTCTTTTGCAAAGACATTGATGATGTCTACTACAAGCATCCTGGAGAATCAGACAGGGAATGTGGGTACTGATACTGGGGTCCTTCTGAGATACAATGACCCCCTACAATGATACTGGAGGAATCAGCTTCCCTAGGGTATGGCCTAGTTGGATAGACCAGAACCTGAGCACAGGTGAACTGAGCCTTTATGGCCATGGCCATGATAAAAGATTAGAGGAACCCGTTCCCCTTAGGTAAAGGTGCACAATTAACAATGTCAGGGCAGAGAAATGGTAGATAAAAGCGCAGAAGCATTTGGTGAACTTCAGGCATTTATAAACATCCTTGACTGACCTAAGGGGATGCTATACCTGGATGGTTGGCATCTAGGCCAGACAGGAACTGGTTCAAGAACTTCACCTCTGGGGTCTAAAAAAGTAGAACTCATAGGGCCAGAGAGTAGAATGGTGGTATACTATACTGTATACTTGAAATTTGCTAAGAGAATATATCCTAAGTGTTCTCACTACACCAAAAAATAAATGAAAATTTAACTATGTGAGGTAATAGATGTGTGAATGTAACTTGATTGTGGTAATCATAATGTATACATATATGTTAAGCCACCACATTGTACACATTAAATATATGCAATTTTAATTTGTGAATTATACTTCAATAAAGCTGGAAAAAAGAACTCCACCTCTGGCCTTTGGAATCTCCACTTTGCAGTGTGGGTTCAAGAGGAACACTACTATAGGCAGTTCTGGACTGGCCAGACCACGTTTTTGTTTTGTTTGGCTTTGGTTTTGAAAAACAGCCAGAAAATAAAATAGGATGCCATCCTGGTAGAGAACAGACTGGGAGATCACATAAGATGTAGATCATTAAAATAATGGTCAACATTTATTGAGCACTTAATTGTGTCCCTGCTTCTGTTCTTATCCCTATTTTGTAGATTATAAAACTAAGACCCAGAAAGTTTAAGTAACTTACCCAAAGGTCACATAGTAATTGGAAGAGCTGGGATTTGAATCAAGGTAGCCTGACCATAGAGTCTGTGCTCTGAGCATCTATGTTAAACCACCGTCAAATGCTATGCTCTCTTCCATCGCACTAGGTGCTAAAGATATTTAGGACATTATTTAGGCCAAATCATATTACAGCGAATATGCCTTGGCTGAATTGCAACTTCTACTTGCCACCTTCCAGGAAATGAACACAATTACGGGACCCCGAAGGACCAATTTCATAGTGATGCCTCACAGAACTGGTCCCGGAGATTGGAAGTCAGCATGTGCATGTGGTGATCAAGTAGGGGTAAAACTCTCCATTTTTCAAAGTTAGAAAGAAACACAAGGTTTCATCAAGGGAAGTAAATGAATCCCTGCAGCAAGCTGGTGTCTTATCCTTGGACTCCAAGGCAGAATATATGAACTGAGCAGTAACCTAAGCCCTAGAGTCCTACACAGTCAGTATGAGGGCAATTTCTCCACCTGCTGCCCCAATATTTCCCAGGGTGGGCAGTGTTCTGTGTGATCCAGGGCGGAAGGGGCACATGAAGCACTTGATAACGGCATTGTTTTGTTATAAATTGGAAAGCCTGACCTTTGAAGCAGTTAAGTACTTTGAGGACTTTTTAAAAACATATTTTAATGTTTATTTTTGAGAGAGTGATACAGAGAGTGAGCAGAGAAAGAGGGAGACACAGAATCCGAGGCAGGCTCCAGGCTCTGAGCTGTCAGCACTGAGCCTGACACGGGGCTCGAACTCCTGAACTGTGATATCATGACCTGAGCCTAAGTTGGACGCTTAACCAACTGAGCCACCCAGGCGCCCCTAATTTGAGGACTTGTAGCCAAAAAAAGCTGAGGCTCCAGGGAATGGTGGACCCTGTGTAATAGACTGTACCAAACTCTGGTAACTTTCACCTATTCACTGTTTCATGGAGTGTCCCTGGAGTTACTGATCCCCTCCACCGACAGTGCCCACCGCTGGTATTAATAACAATAGTAATAAGGTGAGAATGTAAACTGGTGCAGCCACTATGGAAAACTGTATGGAGTTTCCTCAAAACTATTAAAAATAGAACAACCATATGATCCAGCAATTCTGCTTTTGGATATATATCCAAAAGAATTGAAGTTAGGATCTTGAAGAGATACCCACACTCCCATGCTCGTTGCAACACTATTCACCACAGCCAAGATATGGAAACAACCTACATGTCAATGAACGAATGAATGAATAAAGGAAATGAGGTATATACATACAATGGAATAGTATTTAAACTGAAAAATGACCTCCTGCCATTTGTGACAGCATGGGTGGACCTGGAGGACATTATGCAAAGTGAAATAAACCAGACACACAAAGACAAATACTGCATGATCCCATTTTTATGAGGAATCTAAAATAGTGAAACTCAAAGAACCAGAGAGTAGAATAGTTGTAACAGGGGCTGGTGGAAGAAGAAATGGAAAGGCGTAGGTCAAAGGTACAATGTTCAGCCATGCAAACTGAATACGTTCTGGAGATCTTCTGTACGACATAGGGTGTAGAATTAAGAACACTATTGTATACTTAAAATTTTGCTGAGACAGTAGATTATATGTTAAGTTCCCTTGCCACAAAAGAAAAAATATTTTTTAATATAATTTATTGTCAAATTGGCTAACATACAGTGTATACAGTGTGCTCTTGGTTTTGGGGGTAGATTCCCTTGGTTCATCGCATATATACAGAACCCAGTGCTCATCCCAACAAGTGCTCTCCTCAATGCCTATCACCCATTTCCCCCTCTCCCCACCCCTCCTGTCAACCCTCAGTTTGTTCTCTGTATTTAAGAGTCTCTTATGGTTTGCCCCCCTCCCTCTCTGTAACTATTTTTTCCCCTTCCCTTCCCCCATGGTCTTCTGTTAAGTTTCTCAAGTTCCACATATGAGTGAAAACATGTGATATCTGTCTTTCTCTGACTGATTTATTTCACTTAGCATAACACCTTCCAGTTCCATCCACATTCCATGCTCATGGATTAGAAGAATAAATATTGTTAAAATGTCAATACTCCCCAAAGCAATCTACACATTCAGTGCAATCCCAATCAAAATTGCACTGGTGTTCTTCTCAAAGCTAGAACAAGCAATCCTAAAATTTGTATGGAACCACAAAAGACCCCAAATAGCCAAAGTAATATTGAAAAAGAACACCAAAGCGGGAGGCATCACAATCGCAGACTTTAGCCTCTACTACAAAGCTGTAATCATCAAAATAGTATCATACTGGCATAAAAACAGACACACAGACCAAAGTAATAGAATAGAGAGCCCAGAATTGGACCCACAAATGTATGACCAACTAGTCTTTAACAAAGCAGGAAAGAGCATCCAATGGAAAACAGACAGTCTCTTTAGCAAACGGTGCTGGGAGAACAGGACAGCAACATGCAGAAGAATGAAACTAGACCACTTTCTTACACCATTCACCAGAATAAACTCAAAATGGATGAAAGACCTAAATGTGAGAAAGGAAACCATCAAAACCTTAGAGGAGAAAGCAAGCAACAACCTCTTTGATCTCAGCCACAGCAATTTCTTGCTCAACACATCTCCAAAGGCAAGGGAATTAAAAGCAAAAATGTACTATTGGGACCTCATCAAGATAAAAAGCTTCTGCACTGCAAAGGAAACAATCAACAAAACTAAAAGGCAACCGATGGAATGAGAAAAGATATTTGCAAATGACATATCGGACAAAGGGCTAGTATCCAAAATCTATAAAGAGCTCACCAAACTCTACACCCAAAAAACAAATAATCCAGTGAAGAAATGGGCAGAAGACATGAATAGACACTTCTCTAAAGAAGACATCCAGATGGCCAACAGGCACATGAAAAGATGCTCAATGTCACTCCTCATCAGAGAAATACAAATCAAAACCACACTGAGATACCACCACATACAGGTAAGAGTGGCTAAAATTAAAAACTCAGGAAACAACAGATGCTGGCGAGGATGTGGAGAAAAGGGAACCCTCTTGCACTGTTGGTGGGAATGCAAACTGGTGCAACTGATCTGGAAAAGGAAAAATATTTTTAAAAAATTTTTTTAAAAATAAAAGGGGCAGAAGGAAACTTTTGAAGGTGGTGGATAAGTTTACAGCTTTGATTGTTGTGATGGTTTCATGGGAGTGTACGTATCTCCAAACTCATCAAGTTATATACATTAAATACATACTGCTTTTTTACATTGATCATACCTCAGTAAAGTAGCTTGAAAAATCAAATATTGATAAATATAAAAAGTTTGAAAAAATAGTAATAATAGGTGGTATTTATTGATTACCTTACTATATGCCAGGAGGTGTACTAAGCAATTTACATGCTTTATTTCATTTAAGCCTCACAGCCATTTATGATGCCTGTTCTATTATTACACCTATTTTAAAAGTAAGAAAACTTAAGTACAGAGAAATTCAATGGCTTTCCAAGGATCACAGAGCAGATGGCTGGGTTAGTAATAATCCCAAGTGGACTGAGTCCAGAATCTCTGCTCTTAAAACACCAGGATGGAAGCAAACATAGCTCTTTCTTGTCTCACGACCTTTGCACTTGCTGTTCATTCTGCTTGAAATTCTTTTCCCTGGATTGTATTATGGATTGTTCGGCTCTCAACTTTGCTTCATCATTCAGATCTCAACTTAAATGTCACTACATTAGAGAGGTTTTTTTCCTGACCACCCACTCTAAAGTAACCACCCCACAGCCCCACAACCCTATGTTCATCACATGACTATATGAAAGCATGTTATTTAGATGTTTTCTTACTTGCTTATTTTCTATCTTTGTCCACCCCAAGCCAGAATGAATCCATAATAAGGTGGAGAATTTGGTCTCTTCTGTTCAGTTATATCACCAGCACCTAAAACAGTGGCTGGCACATGGAAGGAAGCAGGCATATATTTGTGAACTGACTGGCATTGCTATCTCATCTCAGATCAGTGAGACTTTGTATAGGGGACGTTGGGGCTTCAAGGCCTTGATCTGGAGGTAAGAGCCTACTTGCTGCTGTGAGTTCTTACTTTATAGTACATAGGCCTTATATGGTCCATATTGTTGGGCTGAAAGTGTCTCTGGTGGGAGAAAGCAGTGCCACTGTAGGTAAGGAAACAGGAAGTGGTGTCCCAGTGAATGTTTAATAACTAGTTCTCCAGCAGGAAGAGCCTCAATTTGTTGTGCTTGTTGATTTTCATGTTATAAGTATTCCCGCTATAGCCAATTTCAAACCATCCTGCTTCATGCTGTCAATACGACGTCACTGCACACAGGGTTGAGAACAGATATGCCGGAGCACGCTATTATGTACTATTTCCAACATACAGATGCAATATCTATAAATAACCTCCAGAGCACGGATGGTGAAAATGTACTGGAACAATTAGAAAGTGGTAAGTTTTGAGTGTTCACTACCTTTGTTTTTATATACTTATATTTGTGAGTTTGTATGATTTAATTTTTCAATGCTAACTGTGTTCGCAACTGGCTTGCAATGTTCCCAAAACTCCAACAGTGGCTCTCATAAGCAAGTACAAGGCAGCTCTAGTACACAACCAGACCAAACCCTCTGGAAAATAGGCACACCTGCTTTCCCAGCCTTTGGACACACTCTTCGCAGTTGCCCATGAGTGATGTGCACAGGCAGCTGGTTTCAGTGTGTGTTAGATGGGGAATGTTGACAGCTGTATTGGAAAATACAGGTCGACTCTTAATATCCTTGGGTATGCCAGCTTTGAAATTCAGAGGGTGGGGCTTGGGGTCTGTACCCTCGAGATCCTCTCAGAACTGTGCTCATGAGGAAAAATCACTTCATTCCAGCCCCAAGCCAGGAACTGAAATTCACTACCAGAACAGAAATCCAGTGCTGAGAAGACATCCTCCTGAATGGAAGTTCCAAGCACATGTTGGCTCTGTTGACAGGTCAAACGTGCTATAGCAGGAGACTTGCTAACATTATTGTGTTAGTGTGCAACTATGTAGTTGTTATATGGTGCTTAATGTAGTAGTTAAGAGCATAATCTAGAGACTGACAGCCTGGGTCTATATCTTGATTCTGCTAATTGCTGTCTAGTGACCTTAGGCAAGTTACTTAAACTTTTTATGTCTCAGTGTCTTCTTCATCTGTAAAATGGGGATATAATAGTACCCATTTTAGGGTTGATGCGAGGATTAAATTAGTTAATGTATGGAAAACACTTAGAATAGTCATTAGTACATAGTAAGTACTACGTGAGCATTTGTTATCATTTTTGTTATCTGCTGATGAAGAGACCAGTTGTGTAATATGCCCAACATTACCTGCAATCCTAGAACAGAATGTCTTCCATGCAAGAGTACCACTAGCAATCACCAATGAGTTTGTACAGGAGTGGGAGTTTTGTCAGCAAAGGCTCAGTTTACAAACTCCGTAGCTGATGCCGGGCTGTCACTTGGTGGCCATGCACCACTGCCACAGCCTTCCCCTGGGAAATGCAAATAGAAACCCCAAGGAGCTAGATGGACTCTAAAGCTTGTCTGATACCCTGCTTCTGACAAGTTGAGCCAGAGGGATTCCTGCAGCTCTGATCAGAGAGATGTTCCTTATACTTAGATAGGTCAGAGAGGTGGGATGCCTCTCATCCCTTGATGTGATCATTTGAAATCAAAAAGTGTTCCCTGAAGCAACTACCTCAAAAATTGTAGGTTCAGAGAAAAGAAGAGTATCTTTTCCATGCTATAAAACCAAATAGGACTTGTCAAAGATGGGGAGGTAAGGTATAAGCAATGGTTTGCTGCTCAATGTGTAACTGGCCCTTTGGGGGAGGTGGGGCTCTGATTTGTGGTGTCTGTCACATTTCCATGGTATGTAACTCCATACTCCTGTTATGGATAATTTAAAGACACCAGTGTGGCATCACTGAATGCAGAGTTGAGATACGTGTGCACTTAGCTCTCAAGAGCCAAGAATAGCTGACTCCACTCAGTAATAATAGAGTCTGAAAACAGCCAATGAGAAGAGAGACTAGGAGTTGGGGGTAAAACCTAGACTCCTTCCCAAGCTCTAAGACAGGAAACTGCAGTAGTGTGAGCAGTAACCCAGAAGAAACAGAGAATGGTAAAATATGCAGGGGAGAAGACAAAGTAGAAATGCTATGAAGCTAGCCACCTCTTTTGAGAGCTTCAGGTAGCCATCCAAGTAGGGGCACAGGCAATGGAAAAGCTCCTGCTGGACTCAGAAACTGGCCAACATCCTTCTTGGTTTCATCGTAGGCACACCAGCGGGGAATCCTAGAACTTCTGTTGGTTGGCCTGTATATTCTTTAGGTTCTGGCTAGCCGTAGGAGTTGTGGAGGTGCTAAATAAAAAAAAAACAAAAAAACTAATTGCTCTGAAAGTGTATGTGCCTCTGGGAGGTGTGCAGTGGCTTTCTCTATGTGAATCGCATGCCCACTCGGATGGGAAACAAATGTACCTGCTGTGTGTAGGAGATGTAGCACAGAGGGATGCTTCCAAGAGCTCATTTAAAGGATGCACCTGGTCACCCATCTGCAGAGGGTGACAAGTGGATGCAAATGTGAAGAGCTTTGAATAGTACCCTCCAAAGCAGGTATGCCAATTTGGCTTTCTAATGAGAGATCGGGTGGATGTCAAGTCCATGGGGACAGAAAGTTTTCTTCATAATTTTGGTAGCACTGGTTGGTACAGCTGGGATACTATTGCAAAGGCAGTAAGTAATACACCACCTTAACAGCATTCTTTACCATTAGAATTATTCCCTAATCCTACTTCAGCAGCGAAGTCTCATAAGAAACTGGCTCCTACAGCAAAGGGGTATTAGTGGCAACTCAAGATTGGCTTGGACTGTGCGGTTAGCTGGATCAAGTTTACAGTCATAAACTTTCCCAGACATGAAAGAAGATGCCACTGCTCACAGCTCTACAAAAACAAAGCAGGGTTCAGGAATGGTAAAGGATTAGGTCCAGTCAGTCCCACAGGTTAACACCTCTCCTCCAGCTGTTTGACATAGTAGCCCATATCCCGCCCACTGTTTTAATAGGTATTGTGGCTGCCGTGAAAAGGTATTGGTGGGCAACAAAATAACACCATGTAAAAGTGTCTGAATTCCCAGGAGGCTGAGAAATTTGAGCACATCATCTTTCCATTGGGCATCCCACTGGGACCTTCCTAGAATTGGGCCTGCTATGTGAACTATTTTAATTACTTAGGAATCAAAATTCACTTGTTATATGAGATTATTGAATGTACCCTCTCTTTCAACCTAGACCAAATCATCAGATTATGATGCTGAAATTTTACAGATGAAGAGTATCCATGTTTCTGACCAAATCATCAGATTATGATGCTGAAACATAACAGATGAAGAGTATCTATATGTTTCTGGAGAGACAAGAAGATGGTGTTGGAGTAGGAGCTCCCTGGACTCTCCTCGTTCCACAAATACAAGTAGGTAACTATCAAGTCATCTTAAATACCCCAGAAATTGACCTGAAGACTGGCAGAACAAACTCCATGACTAAAGGTAGTAAAGAGGCCACAATGAAGAAGGTAGGAAGTGAGGAGATGCAGTTTGGGAGAGAAACGGATCATGGCCACTGCAGTAAGGAGAGAGCAGCAGTCTCAGAGAAGGGCAGGAGACAGACTAGCACACGGGGGAGAACATGGGGAAAACGAATCCCCATAGCAATTGGCTTGGAAAGCGAGAGAGGCCACATTTTGTGGGTTCTTGCAACCAGTGGGGCTTAGAGCCTGGAGTTCTAAAGGGCAGTGGACTTGGCTTGGAGAGACCCCAGAGGCACTGGGGCTGCTCTTGGAGAGAAGGCAGGCAAACAATCTGCAGACACACAGCATGGAAATAGCGATCTGAAGAGCACCCGGGGCACAGTTAGTTGCTCCTCTTGGAGCATGTCCCAGAGAGACAGCATCCACAGAAAGACCTCTTTGGGAACAAAGGAACTGGCAAGTGTCATTTCCTTCCGCTGCCCCTCAGCATAAGCACAGGGCCACCTACAGGAACCAGAGCATCACAAACATATACTACCTAACTTGCTTCCACCAAGTCCCACCCCTTCCACACCCAGGTGGAACTTCCCATCCCAGTCATGCTTGCCTTAGTCTCTCACTGTGGCAGAACCCCTCCCCCAGAATACTGGCCCAAAGCCCTGCCAATACCACATCTCCATACTTGGGAGTTTAGCAAGGCATTGGTTTGGGGGGGGGGTGGCAACAAGTCTCATTTCACAAGCAGACCAGGACACACCTAGTTGGTATATGTGCTGCCGAAGCGAGCATAGGACACACCTAGTTAAAATGTGCCACATTCAGACACTGCCCACAACATGCAAAGAGAGCCTCTGCAGATAACTGGCCTGAAGAATAAAGCTGCCAGGACACAACAGCAGAGCACATGCAGCATACTTTGCAGACATTTCCTGAAGCACCAGGCCCTGAGGAATGGGGGACACTACACGCAGGACACTACGGGACCTCTTCTTCATAAGACCATTACCCTCAAGAACAGGAGACAAAGCTGACTTTTCTAACACAGAAAAACAGGCACAGAGCCCTAGACAAAATGAGAAGATGGAGAAATTTGTCCCAAATGAAAAAAAAAACAAAACAGGACAAAACCATGGCCACAGAACTAAGGAAAAACAGACGTAAGTAATATGTCTGATAGAGAATTTAAAGTAATGATCATAAGGACACTCACTGAACTTGAGAAAAGGGTGGAAGACAAGAACGAGACCCTTAACACAGAGATCAGGAATAACGTAGCAGAGATAAAGGGCTCAGTAAAGAAAATGAGATACATGCTTGATGGAATGAACAGCAGGATGAAAGAAGCAGAGAATTGAATTAGTGACCTAGAAGATAGAGTAATGGAAAGTAATCAAGCTGAACAAAAGAGAAAAAAAGAATTGTGCAAAACAAGAAAAGACTTAGGGAACTCAGTGACTCCATCAAACATAGTAACATTCATATTATAGGAGTCCCAGAAAAAGAAGAGAGAGAAATAATAGCCAAAAACTCTCCTAATCTGAGGAAGGAAACAGGTATCCAGATCCAAGAGACACAGAGAACTATCAAAATCAACAAAGCAGCTTCACACCAACACATATTGTAATTAAATTGGCAAAATATATGGATAAAGAAAAACTTTTAAGGAAGCAACACAAAAGAAGATAGTAGCTGGCAAGGGAAAAACCCTTCAGGCTAGCAGATTTCTCAACAGAAACTTTGCAAGTCAGAAGAGAGTGGCATGATATATTCCAAGTGCTGAATGGGAACAATCTGCAGCCAAGAATCCTCCATCCAGCTCGGCTAACATTCCGAATAGAAGGAGAGATAAAGAGTTTTCCAGACAAACAAAAACTAAAGTAGTTCATGACCACTAAGCCAGCCCTGCAAGAAATATTAAAGTGGACTCTGAGTAGAAAGCAGACACCAAAAATGACAGTATGAAAGTAGGAAAAACAAAAGCCATAAAAATTAGTATTTCTGTCAATATGTTCTCTCTACCCCTCCCCCATTCATGTTTTCTCTCTCTCTCTCTCTTCCTCTCAAAAATAAAATAAAAGATTAAAACTTTTTTAAAATACACAATTAATACAAAATAAGAAAAGAGAGAAAAAAGAACAGATGACCCAAAAAATAAATAGCAAGATGATAGAGTTAAATCTAAATATCGTTAATCACATTAAATATAAAATACCTAAATACTTTAATCAAAAGGCAGAGATCTCCAGATTGCATAAAAAAGCAAAACCCAAATATGTGCTGCCTGCCTAAAACAGACTTTACATACAAAGGCACAAATGGATTAAAATAAAAAATAGATAAAGATATATGATGGTAACATTAGTCAGAAGGTAGCTTCCCTTGGCCATAAAACAAGTAAGTGCCAGTAAATTTGTAAAGATTCAAGTCATACAAAGCATGTCTTCTCATCACACAAAATTAAATTAGAAATCAAAACAGAAAGATCTCTGGAAAATCTCCAAATATTTGTAAACTAATGCACTTCAAAACAACCCATAAGTCAGAAAGAAATTAAAGTATTTTATGAAAACACAACACATTGGGATCTGTGAGGTGCCCCAGAGCAATATTTAGGGGAAAATTTAGAGTTCTGAATGCCTAACTTATAAAAGAATAAAAATCTTAAATCAGTGAACCCAACTTCTACCTTAGGAAACCAGAAAAGAAGAACAAATTAAACAACAAGTAAGTAGAATAAAAGAAATAATAAAGAACAGGGAAAAAAATTGAAATTGAAACTAGGGCACAATCAAGAAAGCCAATGAAACTAAAAGTATAATTAATTAAAGAACGCATAGATAAATTAAGCTTCATCAAAATTAAAAACTTCTCTTCGAAAGATGCCATTAAAGGAAATTCCTCCACAGCCTGGAGGAAATATTTGAAATATATATGCATATCTGACAAAAGATTGCTATCTATAATATATAAATAACTTCTTTTTTAATGTTTGTTTTGAAAGAGAGAGAGAGAGTGTGTCTGTGTGTGTGTGTGTGTGTGTGTGTGTGTGTGAGTGAGCAGGAGAGGGGCAGAGAGAGAGGGAGAGAGTGAATCCTAAACAGGCTCCACGATTTCGGCACAGAGCCCATTGCAGAGCTTAATCTGGTGAACTATGAGATCATAACCTGAATCAAAATCAAGAGGTACTTGATTAACCTACTTAGTCACCCAGGCACCTCTAGTGTATACAAATAACTTCTAAAAAGTAAGACAACCTAATTTAAAAAATAAACAAAAGAATGGAACAGACACTTCACTAGGAAAAATACAAATGGCCATTAAGCATATGAAGTAATGCTCAATATCATTTGTCATAAGAGCCATAAAAATTAAGTCCACTCTGGGCACCTGAGTGGCTCAGTCAGTTAAGCATCTGACTTCAGCTCAGGTCATGATCTTGTGGCTCGTGAGCTCGAGCCCTGTGTGGGGCTCTGTGTGGACAGCTCAGAGCCTGGAGCCTGCTTCAGATTCTGTGTCTCCCTCTCTCTCTGCCCCTCCCCTAATCACATTCTGTCTCTCTCTGTCCCTCAAAAATTAATAAATGTTAAAAAAATTTTTAAAAACCCAAAACCACCCTGAGATACACTTCACACCCAAAGAAAGGTTAAAATTGAAAAGACTAAAGTTACAGTGAGTGAGGGAGGCAATCCATAAGAGACTCTTAAATACTGAGAACAAACAGGGTTGATGGGGGGTGGGGGAGAGGGGAAAATGGGTGATGGGCACTGACGAGGGCACCTGTTGGGATGAGCACTGGGTGTTATATGGAAACCAATTTGACAATAAATTTTATATATATATATATATATATATATATATATATATATATATATGAAAAGACTGATAATACCAAATGTTCGTGAGAATACAGAACAACTCCAACTCATTGCTGGTAAGAGTGTAAACAGTACAAACATTTCATAAAGCAATCTGGAAGTTTCTTACAAAGTTAAACATACACTTACCATTTGGCTCGGTAATACCATTTCTAAGTACTTATCCAAGAGAAGTAAAAAGATATGTCCACACAAAGATTTATACATGAATGTGTACAGCAGCTTTATTTGTAATAGCCAAAAACTGGAAACGGCTTTAATATCCACAAACAGATAAACGGAAAAACAAACTGTGGTGCATCCATACAGTAGAATTCTACTCAGCAATGGAAAAGAATATACTACTGATACATGGGTAAACTTCTAATTGTATTATGCTAATACAAACAGACAAAAAAAGCCATGTATGTATGATCCTATTTATATAAAACTCTAGAAAAGACACATATAATCTATAGTCTAAAAAGTATATTATTGGTTGCCTGGGGCTAAGTGAGTATTAGCATGAGGGAACCTTTTTGGACGATGGAAATCTTCTACATTTTGATTTTGGTGGTAGTTACACAGGTGTGTACATTTGTCAGAATACCAAGCTGTATGCATTTCCCTGAATTACATATGCAACATATATGTAATGTATATTATTATATTTAGTATATGAAAATTATAGCTCAATAAAGTTGGCCTTTAAAAAAAGAGCAAGCTGCTCTACACCAACCATAGTTTCTACATATAAGTAGACTTTCTATGACCTTCTATGCCTCTGAATAACAGGCAGCACCACAGGACAACCTCTAACATTCCAAGGAATGGTACAAATCCTAAGTCATCTTGGGCATCTGGAGATATAATCAAGCTTGAGACACTGTTTGCCTCTCCACCTGCTATCACTGTACAACCACCCAAATTAATTTCTTTCTCTAAGCTTTCTAATATCATTAAGTTCTTCAACACTGTGACATTCGGTCTCTATCACATTAGTGCACATTCACCCTATTTTTTTCATATATTCTGTGCTTATCAAGAATTCTCTTTCGACTCGTCATTCCTGTTTTTTTCGCACCAACTCTCTCTCACACACACACATGCATACTCACACACACGCACACTCACGCACACATACATATTCTCCCAGCTAATCCTGATATCTGAAGATCATAGATTCTTGTTGACCCTATGAACTCTAAAACCAGGTCTACAAGGAAGGGTTTTTACCCAAATCCTCCTTTTCTGGGAGGTTGAATGGGGCGATAATATGTGCTTGGTCTAGTTTGTAAGCTAGTTATCATGTGATCAGGATTGGGTTGGGTTCTGCAGGACCAAAGTTAAATGGAGTCTTTTTTTTTAAGTTTATTTATTTTTGAGAGGGAGAGACAGAGAACACAAGCGGGGAAGGGGCAGAAAGAGAGGGGGAAAGAGAGGATCCCAAGCAGGCTCCGCACAGCCAGCCTGGAGCCTGATGTGGAGCTCGAATCCACAAACCGTGAGATCATGACCCAAGCCAAAGTCAAGAACCAGACAGCCGACTGAGCCACCCAGGCACCCCTAAATGGAGTCTTTCTGTCAGAGCTAACCCAGGGTCCCAAGAACTGGAGGGGCAGGTAAGCCACCATTCACTGGAAAGAGTTGAAGGTTTAATACCATAGAGACTAGGCCGAATGCTTAGCAGAAATCAAGACACTGGTTCCAGCAAAAGTTCAGAAGTAGTAAAAGTAGAATTAAAACAAGAGCAAGGTCTGAAGTGAGCAATCAGGATTAAAGCCTGATTTCTATGTAAACTAGTAGGGGTTTGTGGCCTGCTTTTAACTGAGCTAGTGGGAAAGCAGTGCATGGTTGGGGTTAGCTTGGCTTAAAGGGCTGTGAGAGAAGACAAGAGACAAAGAGGGGCCAGAAGAGCTATTGTGGTACCCTACTTTCCACCAAGTATATCTAAGGAAACCCTAGCCCTTATTATCAAAGGGGTTTGGTTGTGGGGGAAGGTGGGAAGAATTTTCCCTACTCACTGCCATTTAAAGTTTATTTATTGAGAGGGAGAGAGGGGGGTGGGGAAGCAGGTGCAAACAGGGGAAGGGCAGATAGAGGAGGAGAGAGAGAGAATCCCAAGCAGGCTCTGCACTGTCAGTATGGACGCCCATGAACCTTGAGATCATGACCTGAGCCGAAATCAAGAGTCAGATGCTTAACCGACTGAGCCAACCAAGCGCCCCTGCTTTCTGCTTTTTAAATTCACCCATCCCATTCCAATCACTAGTCAAACCAGTAAAATCAAGGTCCAAACACCATTAAAGGTTTGCATCATTCAATCATTATTGTCCCCCACCCCTTCCACCCCATCATGTTTCAACTTACTCCTGCTTTGATCTCATTTCAGCCTAATTTTGAAACCCTTGCTTTGCACACCTCCTTCAATCCCAACTCTGACCCTTTGGACTTGTTGTTTACATTTGTCAACCACTTGGTGGGCACCCCAGTCAAGCTAGCCTCAGGCTTCTCTCTGTTTGAGTATATTTTGGGGTGGGGATTGATTTCAACACATGGGAACTCTAGTCCTAGCAAAGAAGTCCAGTCCAGTACCTGAGGGATATCATCGAGCATCAGGTTTCAGGATATAGCAGAAGGTTCTACATAGGAGGTAAGACAAGGAGGTGGGAGCCAAGGAGATGGGGCACAAGTTCAGAAGTGAAGGATAAGACAGGTCATAGAGAAGCCCTTCAGGATGAGGGTAGTGAAAACATCAAGGGAGTTACGACGTCATTATTTCTTGTTAGTATCACAGGGCTCCTCTCCAATTCACACCCCCCATGAACCACCACACTAACCTTTCTCTTCATGTGTCCCAACTTTCTGTCCATGCTCCAGTGGCACTAAACTGTTCAATATTCTCCCCATGTGCTATTTCTTCTTTCGATACTTTTACAGGGACTATTTTGCCTGGAATGATCCAGCCACCTCTTTTCCTGGCATATTCTTTTTTTAACTTTCTTTTGAGAGAGAGAGAGAAACAGAGAGACAGACAGAGACAGAGACAGGGACAGAGTGAGCAGGGGAAGGGCAGAGAGAGAGGGAGAGAGAGAGAATCCCAAGCAGGCTCCACACTGTCAATGCAGAGCCCAGCATGGGGCTTGATTCCACGAACCGTGAGATCATGACCTGAGTCAAAATCAAGAGTCAGACGCTCAACTGACTGAGCCACCCAAGCGCCCTCCTCCTTGAATATTCATACTCATTCTTCAATGCTTGGCTGGAGTATCCACCCTGTGAGATTTTTTCTGCCTACTTCCCACGCAAAGTGAATTATGTTATCTTTCGTGGCATCATTCTTAGATGCTGCAGACAAGCAAGACTTGGAGAGGACAGAGTCTATACGTCTTGATGGTTGAGTGGATACTCGGGGTGGTAGACCAGTGGGAGACAAGGATGGTCCTAAATTTCTTGCTTGGATAGTCAAGTGGATGGTAGTACCATTCACCGACCTAAGGAACACAGGAGGAGGAGCCAAATGGGGTGGGGAAGGAGTTCGGTTTTGGACATGCAGTGTCTGAGGGGCCTAGAAGGCATCCACGTGTAGATGCCAAGTAGGCAGTTGAATATCCTAGTGTAGAGCACGAAAGGGAGACCTAAGATGGACAATATGAATTTGGGAGGCTTTAGCACGTGGATACATGGGGTGGGGGGCAAATGAAATTGCTCCAAAAGACTGTGTAGAGTAAAAAGAACAGAGGGCCCAAGATAGAGGCCCCAGGATCACTAACACTTAAGGAACAGAAGAAGAAAGTCTTCCTGCAGACCGAATCTATTAGGGGCTAGGAATGGGCCAAATGGAGGCTTTTTATGACTCAAATGTGGGCATTGCAACCAGAAATATTTGTGAGAAATGTTCTGTATAATGTGTATAAAGATCCTTAGGAAGTGTATATTCCACTTATATGAGGCTCCTAGAGCAGTCAAATTCATACAGACAGAAAATAGAATGGGAGGTGCCAGGGGGTGGGGGAAGGGAAGAATGGGGAGTTAGTGTTTGATGGGCACAGGGTTTCAGTTTGAGAGGAGGAAGAGAGTTCTAGAGGTTGGCTGTACAACAATGTGGATTACTTACTACTGAACTATACGCTTAAAAATGGTGAAGATGGTGTATTTATGTGTATTTTGTCGCAGGTCTTCATTCTTTTATTTTTTTAAGTTTATTTATTTTGAGAGAGAGAGGAAACGAGAAGTGGAGGGGCAGAGAGAGAGGGAGAGACAGAATCCCATATAGGCTCTGTGCTGTCAGCCCAGAGCCCAATTCGGGACTCGAACTCACCAACCGTGAAATCACGAGCTGAGCCGAAACCGAGAGTCGGATGCCTAACCAACTGAGCCACCCAGATGCCCCTGTCACAGGTTTTTTTTTTAAATCCCGAGGAAGGAAGAATCTCAACGCAGATTAGAGGTGGAGGAACTTGGGGCTTTCTTCTCTTTTCCTCAGTAGTTCTTTAAGCACTTAGGAACACTCTGTGGTTCTCTCTCACCCAGCAGGGCTATGTACCCCACCATCCTCCAACACTTGGTACCTAATTCAGTGTTTAATAGGATGTATCGTTTGACAATCTTTCCAGCTATTGACTACAGCCTAACTCTGAAATAAAATGGCCTTCCATTTCAGCTGATTAATATAGATTTCCTCAGTGCCTGCGAATGCAGTTCAAGATATGAACCTTGCCATTCTCAGGAGTATTCGTTTCCCTGGGGTATTCTCCTGTTTTATAGACAGCAGCCCGTGTCTCCTGCTACCGTGAGCGCGGGCAGGAGTGGTTATGTGACATGGGCTCTCGCAGCCTGAGGCTCCTTTGGACATTAACCAAATGCCCATCACTCATCCCTCAGCTCCAAACAGAACCACAAAGGACGCTCCAATCTGCTTTGCAAAAGTGGGACCAAATCGCAGCCTCTGTGGTTCCCAGGGAGAAGTTGCCTTTAAATGAGGGGGGTTTGGCCCCTTGTGAAATGGGGAGACTTTCGTTATACAGGAAGGTTGAGCAGCAGGGTGTTAGGTAATGGGTGTGATGTGGTGGCAAGATGTAGGCAGGATGCTTCTGAATGTGCATGCAGTAGCATTTCCGGGCACAAACAATTCCGGGTTTTGTGTGACCACCCCCCCCCCCAAACACACACACCACAGTTCTGTTCATCTCGGTTATTTGTTGACTGCTTCCTAGGCTCCCAGACCAGCGCTGGGTGCTGTGAGGAGTATAGAAATAGATACCTGGTGGGGCGCCTGGGTGGCGCAGTCGGTTAAGCGTCCGACTTCAGCCAGGTCACGATCTCGCGGTCCGTGAGTTCGAGCCCCGTGTCGGGCTCTGGGCTGATGGCTCGGAGCCTGGAGCCTGTTTCCGATTCTGTGTCTTCCTCTCTCTCTGCCCCTCCCCCGTTCATGCTCTGTCTCTCTCTGTCCCAAAAATAAATAAAAAACGTTGAAAAAAAAAGAAAAAAAAGAAATAGATACCTGGTCTGTCTTGCTCTCAATAGCCTTATTATCTAGTTGGGGAGTGATCCAGGGCCGATTTCAAAATAGCCCATTTTCTAGGTCTCAAATACAGGAAGTGTACTTGGAAGTCAAAAGGGGAGGAGACCTTGTGGGTTGGCGAAGACGTTGCAGGGCCACCGTAGAAGATGAGATCTCTCCTCTACAAGGATACCTGGCTGGGGAGAGCGGAGGTGAGTGAGAGCTGAAATCCATCCTACGCTCACATTCCCCAGGCTGTGTGTTCTGCTTGGAGCTGCATCGGCCCTAAGGAAGAGGCATCTTTCCCCCAGTTTGACCTCCCAGTGGGGCTGCCTTGTGGTAATTCACCCAATGACGCCATATGTGCTGGGGGAGACCCGGGCCTGGAGATAGATGAATTGCTCAGAGCAAAAAAGTGGAGGGACAGAGCTGGGAAGGTCAGAAAGCTTCAACCTGAAGAGGGATCGAGCGCAGACTTACAGATTCCCAAAGGCAGCCTTTCTACCCCCTGGACTTCATTCAGACCTAGCGAATATCAACATGTCACCAAGTTTGTTTGTTTTTGCCAAGCTAGCCCATGGCATGCCTCGAAGTGGGCAAATTACAAAAGAGCCCCTTTCCACGAACCTGACAAGCAAAGCAAGGGCTTCCTGTTACAACCTGGCTGGGGACATTTGTGGAATGCAAGAAATGCACAGCTATTTGTGGTGGCCCTGGCTAGCCTGGAGCCCAAAGTGTGGATGCTGGGACTTTCCGAGCCTTATTTTTAGCCATTTCAGATAATCCAGAGAGAAGCTGAAGAATGTTCATTCTTTCATCTGTGCCCAGGAGAGTACATTGATACACCGTATATGAAGGGTAGGACCAGGTTCCCGGAAAGCATGGAGGAAAGAGCTCCCGGGGTTGACGTGGCCGAGGACAGCATAATAGCATTGTGGCTAGCCTCTACAGTCACACTAGCCAGTGTTCAAATCCCACATCTACTGCTTGCCAGCGATTTCTCCCAACATTACACAACAAGGCACTGCCACTTTCACACTGCGTGTTACATTTGAATCCCCGGGGAACCCAGGAACTGACAGGCAGAGGCTGGGAAGAATGCTCTTGTGTCACATCCTCAAACAGGACTTGCTCTCACTCCAGTTAGCACACGCCATATGGCAGGTGGTGGGGTGAGGAAGATTCAGCTCGAGAAACATCTTTCTTCTGCCGGGCTGGGGTCTTCTCACTTGGTAGGCATTTACTCTAGCAAAGAAAGGATGGCAAGCTGCTTTCCAGATGTTCCCCTAGGTTGGGTATGAGTCACGTGTCAGATCTTATTCCAGTGGCACAGTCTGCTAACTCTGGAGGGTTGAGAATTTTTTTTTTCTTTCCCTCTTCAGAAAAGTATTTCTTGCTAAAGAAACGAAAGCTCTGTATTTGTGTCAACATGGCCAGCTTTCAGCAAAGCTGAGAGTTAGTTGAGAAGTGTGTCTTTGGCTGCTTTTCATTTTCTCTTCCCATCTCTCTCCTCTCTCCTGAATTCCAGGATCCCATGGTTTATTCCCACAACTCCTTAATCTTTGTTCACTTACCCAAGGGCAAGGACCCCAAAGAAACTAGAAAAGAAACCACCAAACGTAAGGCAGAAAGGAAGTCTAGAAGGGCACTAGGGGAGCTGTTTGCTAATTAGCATTTACTGAAGAATTACTAGGAACCAGAAAAGGCCCTTGGCGCTTTCTTACTCCTCACCTTATTTAAGCCCCCTAGAACCCCCTGAGAGGTGAATCCTTTCATCCTGATTTCACAGATGGGGAAAGTGAGGCTAGGAGCGGCTATTATGCGGCGAAGCCAGTGTCTGAAGCCCAAATCCATATGCGGGGCCATCAGACATTAGCCAGAGCAGGGAGGATCTGCTGCTCTGTATCTTGCAGTCATTCAATTCATCCATATTTCTTTTTATTCTAAATGTTTATTTATTTATTTTGAGAGAGAGAGAGAGAGACAGCATGAGTGGGGAGGGGCAGAGAGGGAGAGACAGACAGACAGACAGACAGACACACACACACACACACACAGAGGGAGAGAGAGAGAGAGAGAAAGAAAATCCCAAGCAGGTTCTGAGCTCGATCCCACAAACTGTGATATCAAGACCTGAGCTGAAATCAAGAGTCGGATGCTTAATTAGCGGGGGCGGGGGGGCAGAGAGAGGCGAGAACAGAGGATCCGAAGCATACTGTGCTTAGAGCAGAGAACCCGATGTGGGGCTCAAACTCATGAACTGTGAGATCATAACCTGGGCCAAAATCGGACACTGAACCGACTGAGCCACCCAGGGGCCCCCACCCATATTTCTACAGCTATTCTAGCATGGGCACTGCGCTAGGAACTGGTTCTACTACTTAAAGAACCAGAGTCAGCCTAGTTTGCCTGCCATCCCAGTTTGCGCAAGATGTGGGACGCTGGGTACTAAAATTTCAGTGCTAAACACCGGGCTCTCCCTTCAAATCACAGTAACATTCCTTCCCAGCTCTGGTACAGTGATATCATGTTAATAATGTGACATTGTCCATGCTCAAAAGTACTTATTCCACCTAAATCATGAAGCTCTACATTCAGGGCTTCCCCCCGCCCCCTTTTCTTTCCCAGGAGAGCTAATTGTGAAGCATTTCTCGGCAAACTATTGCCTACAGCCTGGTAGGAAATACTTCCAAGCAGATACGCATTTACAACGGCCCTGTTCTGAGTGCTTTAGATATATCCATGTCTTTAATCCAATCCTTACAACAACCCTATAAAGTAGGAACTATTGTTACCCCCATTTTATAGCTGAGGAAACAGGTTCAGAGTGCTGAGGGAAGTTGCCCAAAGTCAAACAGCTAATAAAGTAACAAAGCTGGGATTCGAATACAAATGTGCCTGGCTCCAAATCTATGTTCGAGGTAGCCTGTGAAGATAGGAGATCCCGGGGTGAACAGAGTAGTGGTGGCTACTCCAGGTGGGCCCCTGGGACAGAGAAGCAATGAGACAGTTTTGTGATATGGTAATAAGTAATAATAAGCGACGTGCAGACACGCGTTACTTATTACACACGGACTCGTGTTACTTAAAACAGCGCAAGGGTGGGGCGCCTGGGTGGCTCAGTCGGTTGAGTGTCTGACTGCAGCTCAGGTCATGATCTCATGGTTCGTGGGTTCGAGCCCCGCGTCGGGCTGCGTGCTGACAGCTCGGAGCCTGCAACCTGCTTCAGGTTCTGTCTCCGGCTCTCTCTGTCCTCCCCCACTTGTGCTCTGCCTCTCTGTCTCTAACATAAATAAACATTAAAAAAATTAAAAAAAAACCCCACAGTGCAGAGGATGCACTAAGTGCTATACCAAGTCTTTGTTGTTATTACTGTTGTTGTGTTGGGGTCCTAAGAGGAAAGTAGGTCAGAGTTGAAGTCCATGCTAACAGTGACACAAGGCACGTACACATCTCCCTCCTGGGCATAGTTGTTGCTGTAAGGGAATACTGAGGGCTGCTGGTTTGGAGCTGAGGCCAGAAGAAGATCCTGCAGGTTGTGTATGGGGCATTGAATGAGCTACTGAAATCTGCTGAAGTAGGCTTTGGGCCCCAGAGTTGTGTCTTTCTGACTCAAAACCATTAAAGACCGTTACAGAGAAGACTTACAAGTCTTCCTTGGCCCCAAGAGCTCCAGGGGCATTCCTCAAAGCTCTGACCTGCTGTCTCTACCAGGTTATCTTCAATAACTAGAGTGGGCCTAGAACGCCTCGAATTTCTTAGGCCAGATGCTTTGAGTCTCTGCTAATGCAGCTCCTCAGAGACTTACCCCGTCACTTCGAAACTCAACATCCTCTGCTCTGACTCTGCGTTATTTGTACCCTCTGGGGCCTGATCACACGGGCCAAGAAGCCTTTGGGAGCATGGAGGAAGAATATAACTGCTATCTTCTTCTGAATGTGACTGGGAGATCATCCCAGTATTCAGGGCTCCTTCTCTGCCAAGCACATACCTCTCAGATTCCAACACTCAGTCCTCCTGAATGTCTAGAGACGCTGATTAGTTGGGGAGATTCGCCAAGCCTCCTAACCCCCGCGAATGCTTTGGTGCTCCTTGTGAGGAAGAAAAACAGGATGCTACATTTCCGTCAGGATTCCTCCAGCTGTAATACGCTTATGCCTCTGATCACTGACCTCTCAGAGCACAGGGCTGACCTCTGGGAGGCCTAAATCTTTCACAGAGAGAACAAGAAATGGAAGCTTCCTGGGTGCCTTGACCAGTCTGAATGTGCTGTTCAGCTTTTGGCCCTGAGGGATGCCCGATCCATTATGTACCTTATATAGCTCAGTGGTTGACAGCATGGATTCCAGACGTAGATTGTGAATTCAGATCCTGGCCCCACTGCTTCTGTATTCTTGGTCAGATTACATACATTTCGTCCTCTTTCATATTAATGACTATAAAATGAACACAATTATAAAAACGGCAATAGGGCTACTCTGTGGAATCAATGTGATAATCCTGTAAACTCTGAAGGCTACCTGAGCATATAATAAACAACAAATATTAGCTAGAATTATTTATTCTTGCTTTTATTATCTTACACAGGGCTCAGCAAACGTTTTCTTCTGTGAAGGGTCAGATAGTAAATACTTTAAGCTTCGTGGGCCAAACACAAATTCAAAATATGACGTAGGGGCTCATATAATAAGAAGGAAAATGAATTTCCACAAATTTTTCCTAATAAAATTCCAAATCTAATAATGATTGAGTATGGTGTTTGATAAGATAGACCCACTAATGAGAAATTGGAAATGTCTCTGGAAGGACATTTTGCTTAATCGTGTTTCAGAGTTAACATTTCCCACCATTAAATCAATGGCAGATAGTTTTTCTATAAAAACCATTCTTACCTTGTGGGCCAAACAAAAATAAAGAGTGGCTTGAGCTTCGCCGATGAGGCACAGTTTGCTGACCCCTGATTTTATATAACCTCATCAATAGGAGTCTTGTTATCTACCCGGAGGGTATTCTAATTTATTTCCATCATCTGACCTCACAAGAACCTCAAGTCTGAGCAGTTCAGGACCATCTGAAACAGCATCACCTCTGAGAAGACCTTGACAAGCCCAGAGGTGACTTTCTTAAAGCCAAGGCCTGGCCACCCAAGTTGTCCACATGGTGCCTGACAAAGTGCCAACCATACCAGATTGGGACCCCTCTGGTCAATCAAAGTAGTCTCTTGATATCTGAAGTCTGTGGAGTACAGTCACCTCCATGTCAACCTTCTCAAGGGAGAGAAGGGTTTATCTGGTTCGTATCAAGGTCATAGTCTAGCAACCGGAGCCACTTTTCATTTCTGACCTCACCCTGGCATCCTAAGCCTACATGGCCCTACACCGTTGAAACCAAAGCCATCAAAAACAACTATGGGTGCCTACCTAACTTAAGAGGACCCCGGCTACATCACTGTCCTTTTCTGTGCCTGCTTCTCCAGGAAGGAAATACCCCTGCCCGTGTTCCACCAACTATGTGAAAGTGTAAGGACAATTAGCCATCAAGACTAACCTAAAATCATAGAGGCATTACTTCAAAGGGTATCCAACACCCATGACTGATACTCATTTACTACACAATAAGCTAGAGCAACTGAGATAGATCCAGCAGCTCAGCCTTCCGACATGAAGAGTGTTGTCTTTTAGAGTAGTTCAGCATCTCCATTGTGGATATAGTGGTCCATGTTTTGAACTATTCTTATCTGTAGTTCTTACATAGCAGGCAGCCAGGACAGCTACTGTCTATCCAAGCTGAGTCAATGCCCTTCCTCGCTCCTTCTGCTTATGCTGTGGTCAAATGCACCCTATAAAACTTGTTTGTGTGTATGCTCCACAGCTCGGGAAACTCTCCCAGGCTCCTCTTCCACCCCCTGTTTAACAACTAACATTCATTGAGAACTTATTGTGTACCAGGCGCTATATATACTAAGCACTTTATAGAGATCAGCATATCTGATCCTTGCAAGCACTCTAACACTCAACATGTTCTTTTTATCTCTATTTTCACAGATGAGGAAACTGTAGAACAGAACTATAAGTAATTCATTCAAGGCCACCAGCTAAGGAAATGGCTGAGCCAGCATGTAAACCTGGTTTAATTAAGATGATCAAGGCCATTCACCTTGTATATGGTGGAGTTGAATTACAACCAAGCCCTCCTTGGCTCTTAAGCAATTTTCCCACTTTCTACTCTGTTGCCTGGATCACAGATTCCTTTGCTCTACCCTGCTTATTTGGACTGACATCTAGATTTGTTTATTCTTACAGTCCAGCCCAGCCCTATACCTGTGGGCAATGCAGGTTCCAGTGGCAATACACTCTAGTTTAAATCCAGTGCTCCAGGGACGCCTGAGTGGCTTAGTCAGTTAAGTATCCAATTTTTGGTTTTGGCTCAGGTCATGATCTCACAGTTCATGGGATCAAGCCCCGCATTGGGCTCTGTGCTGACGGCTAGGAGCCTGCTTGGGATTCTCTCTCTCCTTCTTTTTCTACCCTTCCCCTGCTCATTCTCTCTCTCTGTCTCTCTCTCTCTTTCTCTCTCTCTCTCCCTCCCTGTATCAAAATAAATAAATAAACATTTAAATCCAGTGCTTCAGAGCTCCATTTGTCTGGAAAGAGGGATTCAACATTAGGTCAGAAAGAATTGGAGTAAAGCGGAAAGATGGAGGCAGCATCAATCTGGTAGATTCTACAACAGACCTTCTGGGTTATCCAGCCCCAAGCAAAATAAGAACTAATGTTAGACCCGTACTCCAAACACTGGGATAAATGTCTTATGCAAATTATTTCATTTAAATACTCATCAGGGCGCCCGGGTGGCTCAGTCAGTTAAACATCCAACTTTAGCTCAGGTCATGATCTCACAATTCATGAGTTCAAGCCCCACATCAGGGTCTGTGTTGACAGCTCAGAGCCTGGAACCTGCTTCACATTCTGTGTCTCCCTCCCTCTCTGTCTCTTGCCCTTTCATGTTCTGTCTGTCTGTCTCTCAAAAATAAATAAACATTAAAAAAAATTAAAAAAAAATACTCATTAAAGGGGCACCTGGATGGGTCAGTCAGTTAAGCATCTGACTCCAGGTTTCAACTCAGGTCATGATCTCAGGGTTCATGAGCCCACGTTGGGCTCCGTGCTGACAGCTTGGGATTCTCTCTCTCCCTCTCTCTCTCTCTCTCTGGCCCTCCCCTGCTAACACACACACCCTCTCTCAAAATAAATAAACAAACTTAAAAAAATAAATACTCATAAAAATTCTTTTGAAGCCAGTACTATTATCATCCCCATTTTAGAGACAGGAAACTAATGTTTGAAGAGATTAAGTGGCTTTGTCTAAGTTCGAAGAGTTAGGTTTTGGATTCAGATCTCTTAGACACGAAGCCTTACACCACTACATTCTACAACTAGCTGGCATGATCCAGAGCAGGCTGCAGATGGATGCCTACTTATGGCAGCGCTTGGATGAGATCCAGGCCCGTGCAGTGACAGCCCCAAGAGGCAGAGAATGTTGGAATTGCCTACTCAATTAGAGTGGGTGATTGTATTTCCCAGATGGAGAAGCTCACACCCGGGTGCTTCTCTTGTACCATTCGTGACCCCACCCTGCTGGCTACTGTGGTACACTCATGTCAAGACCTTGAACGTGGTTTTTAGTAGTGGCTCCATCTCAGACACATCTTCGATGAGTCATCACTTATGGTTGCTGCTTCCAGCTCAAAGTATAGATGAGTAGATCCAAGAGACGTCTTCATCCACTTCAGATCTCCAAACACCTCCGAGATACCATTTCACAGGAAACTATTTCTAGCAGATTCCCTTTTCATAACTCTACAAAATCCTCGTAGTGGCAGATGTCCTGAAAACAAAATACCATTCATTGCATGCTCAGCATCAGCTCTGTATCTACTCCAGCTATGATTATTTTATCAAAAGAATCTTCGGGTTCCAAATTATCCAGCTATTTGGTCTTTGATTATTGCCTTCAATTGTCATCCTGATTTTAGAGGGCCCTGTTCAAGGCCCTTCATATTAGTATCTATTTGTCAACTACCTAATGCTGATAGATACAGAGGTCAGATTGAGAATAGCAAGCAAGCAAATACTAACTAGACGAGTATCTCTGTTGTTTCGACTTTTTTACTAACTTCATTTAGTACAATTACACACTGGTTCCCTCTCCTTACTATGCCTGAGTTTTCCCATAACTCATCACATTTATCCAGCTAGAATTGCTTATTTTTACATTAGTTATGACTTCCAGCCCACTGCCTTCTACACTTCGCCATGCCATGTTGGACATACGGAGCTGTAAGCTACCAGAACGCTGATGGTCAGGGCATGAAGTATGCTGAACAATGCTAGGTCTTTGAAGAGAGCATCAACATGGGAGGCAATCACACACACCCAAACACCACCATATAAGGATTAAAGTAATGAGCATTATCAGTATCATAAGTTTTTGACTCTAGCTAACTCCTTTGTGTGAACCACCCCCTCCACCCTTCTTTGCTATATCCAATCCACTGAGATGTCTCCCTTGCATCGATGGCTAAGTTGCCTGGTGCCAGGAAAGTAAAGTCAGGGATCAAATGAGGTTGGATGATGGGTGATGAGAAGCAGGGTCCGGTTACATCCTCCTGGAGGCGATCTTAAGAGTCATGGGTGTCCCAATCAGAAACACTCATTGGTGGTGATTCAATTCAGACTGACAAGTATGAACTGAGTAGGCATCTGGGTTAATTAGATCAGCATTTGGTCTCTCACACAGCGTAAGGGCCCTGAATATAGTCTATCCTTAGTTTAGTGACAGAGAGCATTGGCTCTCCTTTGAAAGCTGGGCCACCACATACATTTCTCAGATTAGTTAAGAGACCCAGGTAGTTTCTGAGCTTACAAGAGGCATTAACCTCATTTGTCCATGTCTCTAGGCATACAGGAGACAAGGAAGACAGGAAAAGCAGCTTTCTGTGATTCCACTGTGCAGGATAATTGAGTGTCTTCATAGATAGCAGCATTTGGAGCCCAAAGGTGGTAGCATGGATCTCTATCAAGCTAGGGCATTTGCCAACACAGTGATCATAGCTTGCTCCTAGTAGCTGATAGATAAGCATGCAAGCCTGAATCTGTGCCCAAGGAGAAAGTTGTCATCTAAAACCTGTTTGATGCTCTTCCCAGAATGTGGAGGCTGGAAAGGAGAGTAGCCCAGTGAGTTAGTCCGGTAAGACAGGGATCAGAAACGAGAGATATTTCTTCCCAATGTCCCTGGCCATGAGTTTTGAGAGATGAAATACCAAAATTATGTCCAAAGGAAAACTCTAAAATGAGTGGTCATGCAAGGTAATCTTAGGAAAGCAGAAGTTGAGGGGCGGTGCCAGATGGAGAGAACTATGAAAGGCAAGAGGAATATGATCAACCAGGTCAGAGTGGGCAATCCAAATGCATGGTGTCTGAATGGATACCAAAAGCACCCAGTGACAGATGCTAGGATTATATCTGTTCCAGATAGGACTTGCATGAATGGATCCAAGTCCTTTAAAGAAGCCAGAATGACTACCAAATTTAAAATTCAAATAAACAAAATAATTTTTAAAAGTCCAGAGGGGTGCCTGGGTGGCTCAGTCAGTTAAGCGTCCGACTTGGGCTCAGGTCATGATCCCACGGCTCGTGAGTTCAAGCCCTGTGCTCGGGCTCCGTGCATGGCTCAGAGCCTGGAGCCTGCTTCGGATTCTGTGTCTCCCTTTCTCTCTGGGCCACTCCCTCCTGCTCGCACTCTGTTTCTCTGTGTCTCTCAAAAATAAACGTTAAAAAATATTTTTAATAAAGTTCAGGTACTCTCTAACACAGCAATTTGACTTCAGAAATTTATTCTCTTGATATACTTGCATAAAAGCATAAATATGAAGATGTGCATGGCAGCATTAATGGTATTAGTAAAAGACTGGAAAGAACAGAATGTCTATCAATACTGGGCAGGTTAAATAAATTATGGTACGTTTATACAATGTAATATTATTCGACAACTAAGGAGGATAATAAATCGATTGAAAATCAACCCAGAACTGACACAGATATTAGAATTAGCAAAGACATTAAAGCAGTTCCTTTAACTATAGTCCATATGTTCAAAGTGTGAAGTGGAGAATGGAAGATTTTTTTAAATGACCCAAACAGAATTTTAGAGATGAAAACTATAATGTGTGAGATTAAAAATGTACTAAATGCGGGGCGCCTCAGTGTCTCAGTCAGTTAAGCGTCCGACTAGGGCTCAGCTCATGATCTCATGGTTTGTGGGTTTGACCCCCACGTCGGGCTCTGGCTGACAGCTCGGAGCCTGGAGTCTGCTTTGGATTCTGTGTCTCCCTCTCTCTCTGCCCCTCCCCCACTTGTGCTCTGTCTCTCTCTGTCTCCCAAAAATGAAAAAAAATGTTAAAAAATTTTTAAATAAAAAATAAATATACTAAATGGGATTTATAGCAGATTAGACACCGCAAGAGAAAATATTAGTAAGCTAAGAAAATACAGCAATAAAAACTACCTACAATGAAAAAACAGTGGAAAAGGAATCAGTATAATGAAAGGCACATCAGTGAGCTGTGAGATGACTTCAGGCAGTCAAATATATGAGTAATCGGAGTCCCCACAGGACAGCAAAGAGACAACAGAAAAATTACTTGAGGAAACAGTGGTTGAAAAAATTGTTAACTTGATGAAAACTACAAACCCACGGATTCAAGTAGCTCAGAATATCGCCCTCCCAACACACAGAACACCAAGAAAACTATACCAAACCACATACTAATCAGATTTATCAAAACCAGTAAGAAAGAGAAAATCTCAAAAGTAGCAAGAGAAAAAAGACCAGCGATGTACTGAGGAACAAAAATAAGAATGTCAGTAGATTTCTCATTGGAAACTGCGCAGGTGAGAGAAGAATAGAGCAGTAGCTTCAAAGTGCTGAAAGGAAAGAACTGTCAACCTAATGTTCTATATCCAGAGAAAGTATCTTTTAAAAAAGAAGATGATATAAAGACATATTTCAGACACAGAAGTTTGAAAGAGTTTATCACCAGCAATCCCAGACTATAACAAATGTTAAAGGATGTCTTTCAAGCAGAAGAAAAATGACACCAGATGGAAATTTGGATCTACACAAAGGCATGAGAGTACTGGAAATGAGTACCTGGGTAAATATATGCGTTTTGATATTATTTAAATCTATGTAATGGATAACTGGATGGATAATGGATATTTAAACAAATATAGCAGTAATGAATTGGGGGGGGCGTTATAAGTAAGTGAAAGTCAAATGTATGACAACAATAGCATAAAGGCTGGGAGTAAAGAAATAAAAGGTTGGTGGTGTAAATTCACTTGAAGGTAGACTGTAATAACTAAAAAAAAAAAATACTTTCTATAAACCCTGAATCAGTCTCTAAAATAACAAAACAAAAGCTATCACTAAAAGCCAACAAAGGAGATAAAATATCATCACTAAAAATGTACGATGAATCCAAAAGAAGGTGGAAAAAGAGGGAAATGGGAGAAAAAAACAGATACAGGAAACAAATAGTAAGATGATGCACTTGAAACCAATCATGTCAATAGTCATATTAGAAGAAAATAGTTTAATCTTACTAATTAGAAGGCAGTGGTTGTTGGGGCGCCTGGGTGGCTCATCTGGTTAAGCGCCCACCTCTTGGTTTTACCTCAGGTCATGATCTCATGGTTGGTGGGTTCGAGCCCCAGGTCAGCCTCCACGCTGGTGCTGTGAAGCCTTCTTGAGATTCTCTGTCTCTCCCCCCCTCTATCTCTGCCCCTCCGCCACTCACAGGCGTGCACGCACGAGCACACGCGCACGCACATGCACGCTCTCTCTCAAAATAAATAAACTTTAAAAAAAGGCAGAGACTGGGGCGCCTGGGTGGCTCAGTCGGTTGAGGGTCCGACTTCGGCTCAGGTCATGATCTCGCGGTCCGTAAGTTCGAGCCCCACGCCGGGCTATGTGCTGACAGCTTGGAGCTGGAGCCTGTTTCAGATTCTGTGTCTCCCTCTCTCTGACCCTTTCCCGTTCATGCTCTGTCTCTCTCTGTCTCAAAAATAAATAAACATTAAAAAAAAAAAAAGGCAGAGACTGACAGACTGGATTTTTAAAAAGCAAGGTACAACTATGTGCTGCTTTCAAATACACACTTAAACTATAAAGACGCACATAGGTTAAAAGTAAAAAGACAAAATAAAACATACTCTGCTGAACTAGACAAAAGAAAGCCAACACAGCTGTGTTAATATCAGACAAAATGAATTTCAAACAAAGAAGAATACTATCACCGGTGATAGAGTAGGTCATTTCATGAGGCTAAAAGGGTCAAGTCTTCAAGAGGACATGACACCCCTCGGTGTGTATGCCTTTACAAAGTACATGAAACAAAACTTGACTTGTCAAGTTCACTGGCTAGTGTTACTCAAGTTCATTATATCCTTGCTGATTTTCAGTCTCCTTTTTCTGTTAATTATTGAGCGAATATTGAAGTCTCCAACTGTATTGTGGACTTGCCTCTTTGTCCTCGTAGTTCTATCATGAACAGTCCACATAACAACAGCAGATGACACATACTTCTCGAGTGCAGATAGAACATTTATTAAAATTGATCATATTCTTTTTTTTAATTTATGTGTTTATTTTGAGAAAGGCAGATACAGTGCAAGTGGGGGAGAGGCCGAGAGAGGGGGAGACAGAGAATCCCAAGCAAGCTCCACAGTGTCAGCACGGAGTCCGAAGCCCGGCTCGAACCCACGAAATCATGGGATCATGACCTGAGCCAAAACCAAGGGTGGGATGCTTAACCTGACTGAGCCACCCTGGTGCCCCCAAATCGATCATATTCTTGAGCTTAAAAAACAAGTCTCAATAAATCTTAAAGGAATCAAGGGACACGGTATATATTCTTTGACCACAGTGGAATTAAATGAGAAATTGATGACAAAAAATTCTGAGAAAATTTCACATGTACTTTAAAACCGAACAAAATGCGTTTATTTTATTTTTTTTTATTTAAAAAAAATTTTAACATTTATTTATTTTGAGACAGAGAGAGACAGAGCATGAACGGGGGAGGGGCAGAGAGAGAGAGGGAGACACAGAACCAGAAGCAGGCTCCAGGATCTGAGCCATCAACCCAGAGCCCGACGCGGGGCTTGAACTCACAGAACGTGAGATTGTGACCTGAGCCGAAGTCGGACGCCTAACCGACGGAGCCACCCAGGCGCCCCAACAAAATGCTTTTAAATGACCCATGAGTCAAAGAAGAGATCAAAAGGGAAATTTGAAAGTATTTTGAATGGAGTGAAAATAAAAACACAACGTATCAGAGTTTGTGGTTTGTAGTTAGAAGTTGGTTATAAAGATCTCGAATCAAGGATCTCAGTTTCTACATTAAAAAACTGGAAAAGGAAAAGCAAAGTAATTAGAAGCAAAGTAATCATGAAGACTAAACTATAAATGAATAACATAGGAAATAGAAAGACAATAGTGAAGACCAATGAAACAAAAAGCTGGTTCCTTAAGAAAATCAAAGAAATTAATAAACCTCTAGACAGACTTTTCAGAAAAAAAAGGACACAAAATTGCTAATATCCAAAATGAGAAAGGGCATTCAGCTAGAGATTCTGCCAGTGTTAAAAAGGTAGGAAAGGAATATTATGAATAACTTTGTGCTAATAAACATGACAACTTAGATAAAATGAGTCTCATGTTGGGTGTAAAGATTACTTAAAAAATTTAAAATCTTGAAAAAAAGACACAAACTATCAAAGCTCCCTTAAGAAGAAATAATCTGAATAGTCTTAAATCTATTGAAGAGATAGAATTTGTAGTTAAAAGCCTTCCCATAAATATATTTCCAAGACCAGATCCCTTCACTTTTACCAAATATTTAATATTTAATATTTAAGGAAGAAATAATACCAAATCCACTACAATTTTTCTTCAAGAAAATTAAGAAGAGTTATTTCTCAACTCATCATTCTATAAGTATTATCCTGACCCCAAAACCAGAAAAAGGTGTGTCGAAAAACCCCAGCTACCAACCACTATTCTTCATTAAATATAGATGGAAAAATGTCTTTAAAAGTTTGCAAATCAGGGTGCCTGGGTGGCTCAGTTGGTTAAGCCTCCGACTTCAGTTCAGGCTATGATCTCATGTTCTGTGAGTTTCAGCCCCCGGTTGGGCTTTGTGCGGACAGCTCAGAGCCTGGAGCCTGGAGCCTGGAGGCTGCTTTAGATTCTGTCTGTCTGTCTGTCTCTCTCTGCCCCTCCCCTGCTTGTGCTCTCTCTCTCTCTTTCAAAAAATAAATAAACATAAAAAAATTCAAGGATATATAATAGCACAAGAACATGAAATGCTTAGAGATGAATCTGATAAAAGACCTGAAAGACCTGTATAACAGCAAACTACAAATCATTGAGGAGAGAAATTAAGGACCATTAACTAAATGAAGAAATACACCTTCTTCATTGATTTGAAGTCTTAATATTGTTAAGATGTCAAGTCTCTCTAAATTCATTTATAGATTAAATGAAATTCCAATCAAAATTCCAACAGGTTTTTTTTTTCTGGTAGAAATTGACAAGCTAATTCTAAAATTGATACTGAAGCCTAAAAGACCTAATACAGGCAAAATCACTTTGAAAAATCAAAAAGTTGGGGGGCTAACCCTAAATGATTCCAAGACTTATTATTATGCCATAGTAATCAAAACAGCGTGGTATTGTTATAAAGAAAAATAGAGCAATGGGACAGAATAGAGTCCAGATATAAACCCTCATATATATGGATCGCTGCTATTTTTTTTCCAAAGGTGCAAAGGCAATATGATGGACAAAGGATAGTCTTTTCAACAAAGGGTTGTGAAATAATTGGATATTACTGGCAAAACAGGACCTTCAAACCATACACAAAAATTAAAAATGGATCACAAATCTAAATGTAAACTCTAAATCTTTGTTTAATGTTTATTTATTTGTGAGAGAGAGACAGACAGACAAAATGCAAGCAGGGGAGGGGCAGAGAGAGACAGAGACACAGAGTCTGAGGCAGGCTCCAGGCTCTGAGCTGTCAGCACAGAGCCTGACTCAGGGCTCGAGCTCACGGACCAGGAGGTCATGACCTGAGTCGAAGTCTGACGCTTAACCAACCGAGCCGCCCAGGTGCCCCTGTAAAATCTAATTCTAGAAGCTTAATAAAAGAAAACATTGGAAAAAATCTTTGTGACCTCAGGTTAGGCAAAGAGGTTTTGGATATAGCACCAAAGATATGATCCATAATAGAACAAATTGGTAAATTAATCTTCATCAAAATTTAAGACTTCTGCTTTTCAAGAAAAATTCCTTCCTTAGAGTTTTTTAAAAGTAAAAAGTAATCTCTACACCCTACATGAGACTTGAACCTACAACCCCGAGATCAAGAGTCACATGCTCCATTGACTGAGCCAGCCAGGTGCCCCTCAAAAAACCATCGTTAAGAGAATGACTGGGAAAAAGTCTTTACAACTTGTATGTCTAAGAAATGACCTGTGTCCAGATTATATAAAGAATTCTCACATCTCAATAATAAAACAAACATCTCAATTACAAAGTGAACAATGGGTGAGAAATTTGTAGTTGTATAAGCTATTTGTTCATATGTAATTTGATACAACTCATTTGGAGGCCAATTTGGCAAAACTGAAAAAAAAAATAATGTACTTTACTCTTCAATACTGCAAGTCTTTTAGAAGTTCTGTATTTTTCCTAGAAAAATTACCTTCTGTGTGCACAAATCGGCATGTGCACAGACGTTACTGAAACCTTATTTAAAATAGCAAAACATTGTGGGGCACCTGGCTGGCTCAGTTGGTAGAACATGCAACTCTTGATCTCAGGGTTGAGAATTCGAAACCCATGTTGGGGATATAGATTACTTAAAATAAGAAAAAATGGACACAATCTAAGTGTTCAGCAATAGAAGAATAGTGAATAAACTATGATTCATCCATCGTCCACATTACGCTGAGCTTTAATACAACTCGTAAGTGAATGAGGTGGAGCTATGTATCGTGACACGAAAAGAAAACCACAAGAGACTCCTTAACAATACAGAACAAACTGAGGGCTGATGGAAGGAGGTGGGTGGGAGATGGGCTAGATGGGTGATGGGGATTAAGAAGGGCACTTGTGAGGAGCACTGGGCATTGGATGTAAGTGATGAGTCACTGAATTCTACTCCTGAAACCAATATTGCACGGTATTTTAATGCAAATTTAAATTTAAAAAAATAAAACAAAAGAAAAACACAGAAACAACAACATCGAAACAAACAAAAAAGAATTTGAGCGCCATTGGTAGACAAAGAAAGCAAGTCGCTGAACAAACGCGCAATATTATCCTAAAATAAAGTAAAAGCCGTATGTTTGTACGTGTACAAATACGTATGAAATCTTATTTAAATGATCTGAAGTGACACGTACTAGAGTTCCTACAAAACGGAGGGAAAGGTGGGCTCAGATGATTATAAAAGGGACATTTACTTTATAGGCTATGTCTTTTTTATAACAGCTTTATTGAGGTATAGTTCACATAAAATACAGCTCACACATGTAAATAGGTAATTGAATGGTTTTTAGTATATTCATAGTTATGCGACCATCACCACCAATTTTAGAACATTATCATCACCTGAGAATGAGACTCTTTCTCCATTAGCGGACACTCCCTATTTGCCTTCAATTCCACTCCATACCCAGCTCTAGTTAAACCATAAATTTACTTTCCATCTTTATGGGTTTGGCTATTTGGAACATTTCATATAAATGAAATCATACAACATGTAGTCCTTCATTACTGGCTTCTTTCACTTAACATAACGTTTTCAAGTTTTATCCGTGCATCCGCGTGTAATTTCCTTTTATTGATGAATAATAGTCCGCTGCATGGATATACCACTTTGAATTTATTCATTCATCACTTGATGGGCATTTGGGTTATGTTCTGTTTTTAGCTATCACAAATAATGTTGCTATAAATATTTAGATACAAGTTTTTGTGCATGTGCTATATATTTTTTTAGTTTTCTAATTTTTTTTACAGTGAAAATATATTCACGTAGTACTTGCATAAAAAATTAAGGATGTAATAAGGAACGCTTTACACATGTTATTGTATGCAACTCTATGAGCTTGAGACTATTATTATCTGCATTGTACAGATGAGGAAACCAGGCTTACGAAAGTTAAGCGGCTCACCCAAGATCACAGCCAATAAGGGAGAGAGCGTAGGTTCCAACACCTGCTGTCTAGCTCCAAAGCCCAGTCCTTTAAGCCTCACACTGGGCTGCAAATTGTGATGGCTTGCTAGTAAGGTTATCCACTACAACCGAGAAAGTATTATGATTATAAAACAGGGAGGTTTATGAGCAATTAATCAAGCAATGGTGTCAAGAGTGTGCTGGAGGATTGGTCATGGGAAATTAGTCTGTTGGGCCTTCAGGATCTATTCTGATCAGAGCACAAGCGCTCCAAGTGCTGGATCGCTGGCTGGCATTTTGGCAGATATGAGCCACCGTATGTCCCTGCACTCAAGGTTTTGAATAGGCCACTGTGGCAGAGTCAGTACTCCTACCGGGATATATTGCCAGCATATAGTTGTACTCTATGTCCCTTGTGTTAGAATATTCTGGCCCCTTTGCCAGGGCTCTTGAGTAGGGTCCTCTGCCTATGTCTGTTTCACTGGCCTCAATAGGGGGCAGCTGATGGTAATGACAGTAAAGTTCCCAGGTCAGAGGGTCTCTTAGGGTGGGGCCTTGGCTGCACCTATACGCACATGATTGGGCATCTACTCAATGGGACACAGTGGATGTGAAAATGCTACCTTTTCTAGAACACTGACATTTCATCTGGCCAAACTGAGCTTTTAGCTTTGCTTCAATAGCATTATGATGCACAATTTGTGCTATACCATTATTGGTGCAGAGACCCCCATGCCTTGAAGGTAGTCCTGATTACCACCAGTTCCTATCCCTACACCAAGTAGTTAACCTCAGCCTGGGCCATTTTCCCAGAGAGGGAGGCATAGGGATGAAAGTTCATAAGCTCTGATCTTCTTGTCTTAGGATCCCTTCTACCTTCTACCTCCCTTCTACCTACCTTCTACCTCCCTTCTACCTCAATACTGGAGATGTCAGTTTAAATTACATAAGGCCAGGTTGGCTCAGGTTAAGCCAGGATCAAGACAGAAAGGTGTTTTCAAAACTGCTTTATTGAGGTATGATTGCCATAAAATATACTGCACAAATTTCAAATTAATTTTTTTTATTTCTATTTTTCCTAATCTTTCTTTTTTCTTGTTTCATTGCACTGGCTGGAACCTTTAGTGTAATACTGAACAGAAGATCTGTTCTGGGGGCATCTTTCTCTTGTTTCTGATCTTAAATAAATACTTTAAGGAAATGATGTCTGCTGTAGTTCTTGGTACAGGTGCCCTTTGTCAAGCATAGGAAGATCCATTCTATTCCTCGTTAGCTAAGGGACTGTTATAAAAAAAAATTTAATGTTTATTTGAGAGAGAGAGAGAGAGAGAGAAATGAGCGGAGGAGGGGTAGAAAGAGAGGGAGACACAGAATCCGAAGCAGGCTCCAGGCTCTGAGCCGTCAGCACACAGCCCGACGCCGGACTCGAACCCACGAACCGCGAGATCATGACCTGAGCTGAAGTCAGATGCCTAGCTGACTAAGCCATCCAGGCGTCCCAGGGACTGTTTTTTAAAATCACAAATGGATGTTAAATATTATTGAATGTGTTTTCTATATTAGTAAGATTATCATATGTTTTTTTCCCCCTCTGTAATCTGTTAATATAATGAGTTATGTTCAGTAATTCTCCAAACCAACCTTGCATGCCTGGGATAAACCCAAGCTGATAAATATTCATTATCTTTTCATAAATTGCTGAATTTAGTTTGCTAATATTTTAAAAAATAATTTTTATATCTATAACCATGAACAACAGTGACTTGTAACATTCCTTCCTTACATGTAGTCCTGGTCAGGTTTTGTTACCAAAATAACTTGGGGAGTGTTACTAATTTCCTTTTCTGTTTGGATAAGATAGAGTTTAGATAATATTGGAATGATATTTTCCTTTAGTGGTTGGTAGAACTAGCCTGTCAAGCACTGTGGGCTTGGTGAGTTTTTTTTTTGTTTTTGTTTTTGTTTTTGTTTTTGTTTTTGTTTTTGTGGGAACACTTTATATGTACTGATTCATTTTCTTTAGGGGTTAGAGGACTTTTTCAATTCTCTATTTAAGTCACTTTCAGTAAATTATATTTTCCTAAGAATGTGTCAGTTTTTAAAACCAAGTTTTCCAAGGTATTGACATGAAGTTCTTCATATTATCCTATTATTATCTGTTTATCCTTTGCAGCATCTGTAATTATTACCTGCGTATTTTATTCCACAATGTGTGTTTGCATTATCTGCCCCTTTTTCCCCATGATTAATTTTGCCAGAAGTTTGTGTATTTTATTAGTCTTTTCAATGAAATAACTCTTGATTTTGTTGATAGTATTATGTATTGGTTTTATATTTCTTACTCATATCTATTATTTCCTTCTGCTTTCTTGGAGATTATTCTGATTTTTTTCTCTAATTTCTTAAATTAAATGTTTAACTGATTAATTCTGAGTCTTCCTTCTTTTCTAGTGAAAGCTTTTAAGTCTATCTATTTCTAAATGTCACTTTAGCACATACCCCAATTTCGATATGCAGTATTTTCATTATCTTTCACTTCTAAACATTCAATTAAAAATTCGATGTTCGGGGCGCCTGGGTGGCTCAGCCGGTTAAGCGGCCGACTTCGGCTCAGGTAATGATCTCGCGGTCCATGAGTTCGAGCCCCGCGTTGGGCTCTGTGCTGACAGCTCAGAGCCTGGAGCCTGTTTCAGATTCTGTGTCTCCCTCTCTCTGACCCTCCCCTGTTCATGCTCTGTCTCTCCCTGTCTCAAAAATAAATAAAACGTTAAAAAAATATTTTTAAAAAATTTGATGTTCATTATGATCTTTTCTTTACCTATAAGTTGTCTAATAAGTTGTTTTAAGTTTCTAAACATATGGATTTTTTTCTAGCCATATTTTTTAGATTGATTATAAGATTTATTATAAGTTAGTTGTATGTAATTAGAATAAGTGGACTGATATGATATGAAAGCTTTGAAATTTATTGGATCTAGTATATGGTCAACTTTTACATATGCTCCAAATGTTCTTGAAAGTAATGTGTATTCTCTGTTAAAATTTTCTATATATCTGTTATGTAGATATAGATATATATTTGTTATATCCAGCTTCTTAATTATGCTGGATAATAAAAAGGATTCAGATCTTTTTTATTTTTACTGATTTTTTTCTTCATGATCAATTACTGAGAAAACTTTGTTAAAATCTCCCACTGTGATAGTGGGTTTATCAATTTCTCCTTGTAAATGTGTCAATTAAAAAAAAAAACTTTGGCCATGTTGATAGGAAATTACACATTTAGAAATGTTATATGTTCCTGGTTTAATTTACTTTTTCCATTATGAAGTGACTTTTTCACCTCTAGTAATGCTCTTGCCTTACACTTTAAAAATCTGATATTAAAATAGCTACTTCAGCTTTCTTTTGGTCAGTTTTCACCCAGTAATATATTTTTTTATCTTTTGACATTTAGTCTTTCTGTGTCCTTACATTGAAATATATATGAAAGTATTCTCTTATAAGCAGTATATAAGTGCAGTGTGCTTTTTTATTCATTCTGACAATCCTTGACATCGTAATTGAGGACTTTAGTCCATTTATATTTAGAGTGATTACTGATATATTTGAATTTGTCCCTACCCTCTTATTATGTGCTTTTTATTTGTCCTTTTTACTGTTTCATTTTCTACCCTCTCATTTCTTGAATTTTTTAATCCCATTTTCTCTCTGCTGATTTGAAAGTTAAAAATTTCATGTATTTACTTATATTGATTACTCTTTTTCAATGCTTATTCATTTTTGAAAGAGGGAGAGAGACAGATTGTGAGTAGGGAGAGGCAGAGGGAGAGGGAGACACAGAATCCAAAGCAGGCTCCAGGCTCCAAGCTGTCAGCACAGAGCCTGATGCAGGGCTCGAACACATGAACTGTGAGGTCATGACCTGAGCTGAAGTTGGATGCTTAACCGACTGAGTCATCCAGGTGCCCCTGATTACTCTTGCTATTTTAACATGCATGCTTTAAAAAATCTTGAATTAATCATTTCCATTCCTTTTATAAGTTCACTTTCAAAGGAGCTATGTTACCTATACTTACCATGTATTGCTTTCAGCATCAATATCTGAAAGCCATGGATTATGTAGCACTCTACCCACAAGCCTTCATTCTTGCCCCATTTTGCAAGGAGATATGTGTTAAAAACTTACTACCTGATTTTGTAGATCAAGAAATTGGGTCCTGAAACAAACAAACAAAAATTTGTCTGTAGAAATAACTCATCTAATCAGGAGGAAAAGCAGGTGTCCTATTTTTTCAGTTATGAATTTCAGGAGATTGCCTGGGAAAAATTGTTCTTTACACTTACTTTTTAAAAATTTTGATACACATTGCCACGTAGCTCTCCAGAGGACTTACACTAATTTACATACCTAGCCCTCCATAGAACTTATACTAATTTACATACAGCAGTTACTGATATCTTTGACCAATTAAATACATGTTCCTTCTAGTTCTTAGAGGATGGGGACCATGGCTTTTTTTTACACTTGTATTATAGAAAATTTTAAATTTTTTTTTTTTAATGTTTTTTATTTATTTTTGGGACAGAGAGAGACAGAGCATGAACGGGGGAGGGGCAGAGAGAGAGGGAGACACAGAATCGGAAACAGGCTCCAGGCTCCGAGCCATCAGCCCAGAGCCTGACGCGGGGCTCGAACTCACGGATCGCGAGATCGTGACCTGGCTGAAGTCGGATGCTTAACCGACTGCGCCACCCAGGCGCCCCTAGAAAATTTTAAACCTTTATGGAAATAAAGAGACTAGTTAATAAATCTTGTTGAAACTTTTTAATACCAAGTAACTGTCAAGTAGCTTAGACAGGAAATAGGACAATAAAACAGAGGGAAGCAAAATTAAATAGGGTTAGCTTTTATGTTCTATTTTGAAAGGATCAGATTATTTTAAATTCTTTTTGTATTTTGATATTATAGTAAAGCCTTAATTAACAGGACCCTAACAAGCTGGAAACTTTCAATAACTAGATTATTTCCTTGTACTCTATTTTGAGTAGAGGCTCATTTGAATATGCTCTTAAGAAGTATTTATTCTAAAAATGCAAGTTGCATGGAATGATTATTGAACAACCAATGAGTCAAAGAATAAATCAAATGAGAAATTAGAAATATCTTGAGGCAAATGAAAAGGAAAACACAATATACCAAAACTTATTAAATGTAGCAAAAGCAATATTAAGAGGAAAGTTTTAGTGATAAGTGACTAGATCAAAAAATATGAATTAAAATAAACAACTAACTTTACACTTCAAGGGACTAAAAAAAAAAAAAGGAGACAAATCAATCCTGAAATTAACACAGGGAAGGAAATAATAAAGATAAGAGCAGAAATAAACAAAAGAGAGACCATAAGCACAGGGAAAACTATGAATGAAACTAAGAGTTGGTTTTTTGAAAAGATAAACAAAATCAACAAACTTTTAGCTAGACTAAGAATAAAACAGAGAACTCAAATAAATAAAATGGGAAATGAAAGAGAAGTCATTAAAACTGGTGCAACAAAAATAAAAAGGATCATAAGAGAGTGCTGTGAACAGTTATATGTCAACAAATTGGATAACATAGAAGAAATGAATAAATTCCTAGAAACATACACCCTACCATGGCTGATTCATGAAAGATAGGAAATCTGAATGAACTGTTAGCTAGGAAGGAGATTGAATCAGTAACTGAAAACCTCTCAACAAAAAAAGTCCAGGACCAGGTGACTTTACAGGTGAATTCTCTGAAAGATTTAAAGAAAAATTAATACCAATCTTCCTCAAACTCTTCCAAAAAAGTTAAGAGGAGGAATAACTTCTAAACTCATTTCATAAAGCCAGCATTACCCTGATACCAAAGTGAGACAAAGATACTACAGAAAAAGAAAACTAGAGGCCAATATCCCTGATAAACATAGATGTAAAACTCCTCAACAAGATACTAGCACATTGAATTCAACAGTACATTAAAAGGATCATATACCATGACCAAGTGGGATTTATTCCTAAGATAAGAGGTTGGTTCAACATATAGAAATCAATTCATGCTATATACTATATTAAAAGAATGATGAATGGATAAAGAAGATGTGTGATATATGTGGGAAATTGGAAATATCTTGAGGCAAATGAAAAGGGTAATGAATAGATATATGAATATATAAAATGGAATATTACTCAGCCATAAAAAAGAATGAAATCTTGCCATTTGCAACAATGTAGACGGAGTTACAGTATTACGCTAAGTGAAATAGGTCAGTCAGAGAAAGACAAATACCATATGATTTCACTCATATGTGGAATTTAAGAACGTAATAGATAAACATACGGGGAAACAAGAAAGAGGCAAACCGTAAAATAGACTCTTAACTATAGACAACAAACTGGGTTGCTGGAGGATAGGTGGGCAGGGAGATGGGCTAAATGGGTGGTGGGGATTAAGGAGGGCACTTGTGATGAGCACTGGGTGCTGTATGTAAGTGATGAATGGCTAAATCCTATACTTGATACTAATATGACACTGTATGTTAACTAACTGGAATTTAAATAAAAACTTGGAAGAAAAAATTAAAATAATGAAAGATAAAATTCCCATGATCATCTCAATAGATGCAGATGACCTGATCTTATATGTAGAAAACCCTAAAGACTCCCCCCAAACTGTTAGAACTAATAAACAAATTCAGTAAAGTTGCAGGATACAAAAATCCACATACATGCTAACAATGAACTATCCAAAAGGAATTTAAGAAAAAAAATACCATTTACAATGACAATGAAAGTAATAAAATAGTTAGGAATAAACTTAACCAAAGAGGTCAAAGACTTGTACCTTGAAAGCTATAAACGATGGATGAAAGAAATTTAAAAAGACATAAATAAATGGAAAGACATCCGGTGTTCATGGATTAGAGGAATTAATAATTTCAAAATGTCCATATTACTCAAAGAGATCTACAAATTCAAATCCCAATGGTATTTTTTACAGAACTAGGAAAAACAATCCTAAAACTCATACGGAGCTACAAAGGACTAGAACAAAGCTGGAGGCATCACATTATCTAATTTCAAACTATATTACAAAACTGCAGTAATTAAAACAGTATGGCACTGGCATAAAGATAGATGTAGAGATCAATGGAACAGAACAGAGAGCCCAGAAAGAAACTCATGCATGTATGGTGAGCCGATCTTCCACAAGGGTGTCCAGAATACACGATGAGGAAAAAACAGTCTCTTTGACAAATGATATTGGGAAAATTGGATATCCACATGCAAAAGAAAGAATTTGGACCCTTATCATATATCATGCCTAAAAATCAACTCAAAATGAATTAAAGATTTAAACATAAGGAAATAAGTTTAAAGGAAATAAGGCCTGAAACTCTAAAACTCTTAGAATGAAAACATAGAGGAAAAGATTCATGACATTCGTCTTGGCAATGATTTCTTGCATATAACACCAAAAGCAGAGGCAACAAAAACAAAAAACAGACAGGTGGGACTACATCAAATTAGAAAACCTTCTGCTCAGGAAAGGAAACAATTAACAGAGTGAAAAGGCAACTTACAAAATGTGAGGAAATATTTGTGAACCCTGTATCTCTGATAAGGGGTTAATATCCAACATATGTAAGGAACTCCTACAACTCAATAGCAAATAGCAACAACAACCTAATTTTAAAATGGCAAAGGACCTGAGTAGACATTTCTCTAAAGAAGACATACAAATGACCAAGAGGCATATAAAAAGATGCTCAACATCACTAACCATCAGAGAAATGCCAATCCAAACCACAATGAGATATCAACTGACATGGATGGCTAATATCAAACCAAAACGAATTCAAAAACTGAACCAAAAAAAAGATAACAAGTATTGGTGAGAATGTGGAGAAAAGGGAACCTTTGTACACTGTTGGTGTGACTGTAAATTGCGCGGCATTTCCTGGTATTTATTCCACTTCCGGGTATTTATCCAAAAGAATTGCAATCACGATCTGGAGGAGATAATTGCACTCCTATGTCCATTGCAGTATTCTCATTAACCAAAATATGGAAACAACCTAAATGTCCATCGATAGAAGAATGAAATGCACATACAATGGAATATTATTCAGCCTTAAGAGAAGAAGGAAATCCTGCCATGTGGGATATGGATGAACTTTGAGGACATCATGCAAAGTGAAATCAGCCAGTCACATAAGGACACATACTGCATGATTTCACTTATCTTAGGAATCTAAAACAGTCGAACTCATAGAAGCAGAGAGTAGAATGGTGGTTGCCAGGGATTGGGTAGGAGGGGAAGACGGGGTGTGCTATTGGATGGGTGTAAAATTTCAATGATCAGGATGATTAAATTCTCGAGATCTGCTATACAACATTGTGTCTATCATTAACAATACTGTATTGTACACTTAAAAATGTGACAAAAGGGTGGGTCTCCCATTAAATGCTCTTACCACGATAATCAAGAAAGGGATTGGGGGAGCAACCTGGACTCTGTCTACCCCCAGCCTAGTCTCATACCTCTAATATCATTTCCAGTTTTAGGTGCCTGGCATCACACAGACCATTCTACACGTTTGTCTTGTTTGAAGTGGCTGTTAGGAGAAAAATGACTTGTGAGAGGAAAACTAGATGATTTGAGGGCATCCAAGGTATTTTTACTACCCAGGATGCCCCAACATCTACCATCCGTGATCAGTGCCATTGAGCTTTGCGTTGTCTTCTGCTGCTCATCCCCCTTCTGAGAAGAGAAGCACGCAAAGGTACTTCCTTGTAAGTGCGCAGGTCAGGTCACTTTTTCCTGGTTAGGAAAGGCAGGGGTTCTGACGTCCAGCAATCAGAAGTGGGAAGGAAAGGGTGCAACACAGAGGGACTAGAAGGGTGTCAGGGACAGATGTCATCTCCTTCACAATTTTCCTGCAGTTTGGCTCTGAGCATGGTTATGAGTCAACCTCTCTGTGCTTGGCGAGGCTCAAATAAGAATAGTCTCTGTTTGGTACCAAATCAGAACAGGGAGTCCCTGGCTGAACATCAGATTCAGGTATTTCTGATATATTCTGAACGGAGTTGTTTATTAGGTCTTTTGAAAAACAGGAACTTGTTTAGAGGAGCCAAAACACCCTTTTGAGTAAATCATGTACATTGTTCCAAAACTGCTAGCAGGCATCGACCCCCAATCTGACCATGAGTAGCAAGAATCTGGGTCACAATCCCCTGCTAGATCCTAAATGGCCTCATCATCTGCTTCGGGTCTTCTTCTCTCAGTTCCATGCTGGTCCTCAGGAGTTACAGAAAACTCTTCATCTCTATTTGTTTATCATGCTTACCTACCATCACTACACCTTGATCTCTCCTATCCTGGAGGAAAAAAAAATCTTTTTATCCATGTTCTCTAGATGTGGAAGGCCTCCTAGTAATAAAGGAGTTCTGCCTTTTTTAAAAGTTTATTTAGCTATTTTGAGAGAGAAGGCATGAGCAGAGGAGGGGCAGAGAGAGAAGGAGAGATAGAGAATCCCAAGCAGGCTCCACACTGTCAGCATGGAGCCCAATGCCAGGCTCGAACTCCCAAACTGGGAGATCATGATCTGAGCCAAAATGAAGACTCAGATGCTTAACCGACTGAGCCACCCAGGCATCCCCTGCCTTTTTTTCTTTCAAGTTTATTTATTTATTTTGAGAGAGAGAGAGAGAGAGAGAGAGAGAGAGAGAGAGAGAATGGGAGGGGCAGAGAGAGGGAGAGAAAGAATGCCAAGCAGGCTCCACACCCAGTGTGGAACACAATGTGGGGTTCGATCTCACAGTTCATGAGATCATGACCTGAGCCAAAATCAAGAGTCGGACACTTAGCCGACTGAGTCACTCGGGCGCCCCAAGGACTTCTGCTTTTAACGGAGAAAGACCCATTAATGCAGTTGTCGCTCTTCTCGAATAATAACACCCGTCATTTATTGAGCCTCGCTCTGTGTCAGGCGCTTGTGTCCCTCCATTTTGTTCTCACGCCTCTATGCCTATTTTACAGGCGGGTTGTTGATAACTGAGTCTGGGTCTACAGTGGAGCTTTTGCTTGCTGCACTAGCCTGCTTCTTTTGCCTGACATCCATCTGTACACTCCTGGGACTGCCCGGGCTGCTGTGTGGGAGACAGGTTTTCTCCCTTGGTGGCAAACAATGATTCACTCTCATAACTTAGAGGATGCATATCTAGCATGTGGAGGAAACATTCACTAGATTATCACCCTAGGAAGTTCAAATAAACCCTCCTTCTATTGTCCTTTCTGTCTCTTTGTTTCAAAGTACACTTACAGGAGCTGGCAACAGAATCAAAGGAATAATTATGTCTGCTGATGGGAGACTGAGACCTGAAAGTCACTCTTTTTCACCTGCTAACTTGTGAGTTGCACCTGAATGTATCAATCTAACTGAAAGTAACTTTTTCAAAATATAATTTTAGTTAACAATTTCAACTTAGTGAAGGCACTAAACCATTCACCTCCAACCTGGAGATCAATAAGTGAATTTCAAATTTTTTTCTGAGATGTTATTCTATTCTATTCTATTCTATTCTATTCTATTCTATTCTATTCTATTCTGAGAGAGACAGAGACAGCATGAGTGGAGGAGAGGCAGAGAGAGCAGGACAGTGAGAATACCAAGTAGGCTCCACACTGTCAGAGCTGAGCCGGACTTGTGTCTCTGACCCACAAAATCGTCAGATCATGACCTGAGCGGAAACCAAAAGTTGGACACCCAACCAACTGAGCCACCCGGGAATCCACCCCCCCCACCCCAGAATGTAATTTTTTTTTTCTTTTTTTTTTCTTTTTTTTTTTTAATTTTTTTTTTCAACGTTTTTTATTTATTTTGGGGACAGAGAGAGACAGAGCATGAATGGGGGAGGGGCAGAGAGAGAGGGAGACACAGAATCGGAAACAGGCTCCAGGCTCTGAGCCATCAGCCCAGAGCCCGACGCGGGGCTCGAACTCACGGACCGTGAGATCGTGACCTGGCTGAAGTCGGACGCTTAACCGACTGCGCCACCCAGGCGCCCCCAGAATGTAATTTTAAAAAAGAACGTTGACCTGGAAATCTGAAGAACTAGGTCCTAATTCTGGACCTGCCACTTCTTAGCCTGTAATGTTAGGCAAAACCACTTAATCTTGCTGAATCTGTTTCCTCATGTGTAAAATACGAATGATGATATTTTCGTTGCCTAATTCACAGAGGTGATATGGTAGGGGTCCCATTACTATGAAGTGCTTTGTAAGTCCCAAAGTACTCTGCATGGATAAGCCAGAGGCAAGATGAAGTGAAATTCTCAAAAAGTTACCGGCAGGAAGACCCTCAGCAGGGCTCTAAGCAAGGGGTTCACCAAGGATTGCCTCATGGGGCAAAGTTGTGCTTCTCACAATCGGTTTCCCCTTATGTTAGCTTTAGGTGTCCGAATGCAAACGGGGTCTCCAGCTGGATCCAAGATGATCTTCAACCGAGTGATCTCCAGAAAACCAGTCTCGTTCTCATCTAAACTGAATGTGCCACTCCTAGAGCTACTACAATGGAATCAGCCAGGAGGAAAGGTGGGATGTAGGTAGATCTTGCAATGAAGTTATGGGCACCTCAACTCACGAAAGTCAATCCCAAATTAGGACAGAAAATTGCCTTCTGGGTGGCGCAGACAGCCAGCCCAGCACGACGTGAGCGCTCACTCAATACAATGTGATGTGGATGGTGACTGTCCTCAGCCTCTGGGTCTCTTTCTGTTATTCTCTTTGGCCATAGGCTTTCCAGAGATGTGTGCGGCAGCAAGCCACCGGCGCTCAGAAAGAAGACTGAAAGAAGGGGTGCAGACATTAATGGCAGGCCCGGAGCCCTGGTCCCGAACCCCTCCTCCCCGCCCTCGCTCCCTCACCCCCAACCCCCATCGCCAGGGTCGACACCATCAGGCTTGGGAGAGTGAAAGGGTTTCACTTCCGCCTGGCTGCAGGAACCACAAGTTCCACACTAGGTCGGAATTGGAATAGTCACAGTCCAAACCCACCCAGATGCTCTCACACACCCAGCCGCGCGCGCAGCCCGGGGCCGCGGGGCGCACGTGAGCCCACGCCCCGAGCGCACCGCCCTGCCTCCCGCGCGAGCATCCTCGGCGGCAGCCGCAGACGCAACCTCCTCCTCCTCCTCCTCCTCCTCCTCCTCCTCCTCCTCCTCCTCCTCTTCCTCCTCCTCCTGCCGCCGCCGCCGCCGCCGCCGCCACCGCCACCGCGGTCTCCGCTCCCCTCTCGTCCTCGTTCCTCCCCCAGTTCCTGCTCCTCCTCCCGTCCGCCGCGGCGAAGGGCAGAACCCTCAGCAGCGGCCGCCTGCGCTCGGGCCGCCCGGGGAGCCTGGAACAGGTCTGTGCGGGGGACGCTTTGTTGCGGGCAGTCGGAGCGCCGCTGGCTCCAGGAGCCGCCGGGAGGGCACGCGGCGGGCGTGGGGGGCGATTATCTCTCCGCGTTGGGTCTTTTTCTAGGCATCGACGGCGTGCGATGGGCTGGGAGGGCAGCCCCGGTCCTTTGGCAGTTGGCCGTCCTTCTGGCTTCGTGGCGAGGGCGCCCTGAAGCTGCCCGCACTCCCGCCCCCCGCCCACCCCTCAAGCTCTCTTTCTCTGCACCCCCACTCCCCGCATCCACTTCCCAGAGCTGAGCTTTCTCTTGTTCTGGGAGCTCGTGGATGGGGGCGGGGAGAGATGGATGGAGCCGATCCAGCGGGGCACCTGGGTGCATGGGGCTTTGTTACATACAACAAAAACCAGTCCGCACCAGCTTCCAGCTCCAGGCTAGGCTGCAGTCTGCCGGCGGTGTGGGGTGTGGGCCGGGCACACTGGGGAAGTGAGAGAATGCGAGGGGGCACTCCCTGCGTGTGTGACTGGGCACACGGGAATGCGGTGGCCTGTGTGTGTGGGGGGAGATGGTGTGGGTTTTGTGTGGGATGCAGTGAGTATGAGTTGGAGCGTGGGGTGTCGTGTGTGCGCGTGTGTGTCTGCGCCATGGGGCTGGGTTACTCCTGGCATTACATGTCTTTGGGTATCATCCCATGCCAAGCCAGATTGCAGTAACAGGCAAGCAGATCAGGTCCAACCTGTTCTGCCCACACTAGAAGGGTAATGATGGTTTCAAAGTGATGGAAATCCCCCCAGCGTGGGGCTGTCGCTTAGGACTTCTGGTTGTGGAATTTCCAGCCAGGTTGACCAAGTCCTACTGGCCATCATTATTGTTCCCCCAAAGACGCCCAACTTTCTTAGCAGGCTTCCCTCTCTTAGCCAATGAGGATCCAAAGCTCTTAGAGTGATCCTGCAGTGCCTCTCCCTGCACCCCTTTAATTAGTGGATGCTCATGTCTTCTTTACTGCAGTGATGTTACTTTTCAGCTAGGATGTAGCAGCTACGTTTGGAGAAAAACGAACATACTAGATGCTCCTCTGTATTAGTAGTGAATTTCGTTCAGTGGGATTTCTTTTTCTCCTTGAACCATAAGATGTGAATTGATATGGTCTTTTTTTTTTCATCAAAGAAAGAAGAAATCAACAAAAATGAACACACCTGCTAGACCTTCTCTTGTACATGTTATTTGAGGTTTTAATAGAGCATTATTTTTCAGGGACCAAAAATGCCCAGCTAAGGGTAGTGATCGTTCACTCAAACAACCGACATTTATTAAGCACCTGCTATGTGCCAGTAGTAATGTTAGGTATTGGAAGTAGATAAATGAATAAATGAATAAAACATCATCTCAGCTCTCAAGGAGTGCACAGTCTTGTAGGCAAGATAGGGTGTGTAAGCAGATGATTACAGTAGAGTATGACAAGAGATAGAGTGCTGCGAGAGCACAGAGAAGGGGTGCCTGCCTAGGGGTGGGTGGCATGATCAAGAAAGGCTTTGTGGGGGAGGAGACATTTGCGTGAGTCTTGAAGAATTAATTCACCAGGTGGCTAAGTTGAAGGAACAGCATGTATAAAGGTGGAGGGTCATAGTTAAGTAAGACTGCAAGGGAGTCCTCAGAAGTATTACTGTCACATTCTCAACAAAGTCAGAGTGAGTCTGTCTGGATTGGGATAGCGATTCATGATGAATCCAGAAGGAGCCGGTATTGCAGATTGATAAAGATCAGCACATCCCCCCATCTTAAGAAATGTCCAGCTCATTTATAAATATTAGTGTTCTGCTTTAAGCAAATCTGCTGCTTGGAAGTATGTATTTCCCAGGCAAATGACATAGATGGACAGTAGTCACATCGCAGAATTTGTTGCTTTACAAAAGGCTTCATAATCAGATCATCTTAAATAACAGTGCCCCTCTGACCTTTACAGTGAATATTTTTACCAAAAATCCATTTCCACAGATTTTTTTTTTTTTGTATAGCCAATGGATGGATAAAGACAGACACACCTGCGTTGCATGTACCTTTTGCACAGAAACTTAACCAATTTCATTGTGGGTACTTTCCCTCATGGTGTGGGTGATTAGTAAACACTGAACATTGAAAGCATGGAAATGGTGGTGATAAATATGAAATCCATTGTCTGTTATCTTTTATCATTTGGGTTGTGTATTAAATACAAATTAACCAGGACAGGGTCTTCAGGGACTTTTTACATTTTAGATACTGTTAGTGGTGTCACTGGTAATTAATAACAGCAGAGGATTTCTGTCTTGTATGTTAGGTACATAGTTAGAAATGGATATATGAGGACTGACTTGAACACTCATGCAGTTGAGCAGGAGGGGGGGCACATTCTGAGTCTCCTGTTTTATTGGGTGGTGCCGATTGCATGGGCTGATAAAGGGCATCGGAAGTGAACCTAAGAGATTAATGATTTCTGCCGGAAGTGCCTGATGGGCACAAAATTATGCTAGTCAAGACTGTGGGCTCTGAGGGCTTGGGCCAGCATCCTGAGCACCTCCTCCCTTAAATGAAGACCAAAAATAGCCCTTGGTTCTGTTTGAAAGGAATGCCCGCAGAAGTGGTTGAGCTTGAATTGACTTCCCCCCCCTAGCCTGGCCAATGCCCCGAGGCAGAGGAAATGATGGCCCAGGGTCCTTTGGATGCATTAAGGTCCTCTGTTCACTGGCATTGATACCAGAAAGTAGCAGGCGGGATCTCTAAGAACCTTCCCCCCCCCCCCCCCCCCGCCAGCTTGAGCTGGAAATGAATGGACCTGTCTGCTGTGTAGGTACTCAGATAAGTCTAGTGGCTGGACGAGCACTTCCCAGTGTCAGACATACACAGAGTTTTTTGGTCAAGTTAAATTTGGGAAATTCTTGCTCAAACAAAAACAGGTTTGTTTACTTCAGGGCTTTTAAAAGCCTTTACCAGGCAAATGTATATTGTGACTCCCCAGGAGAATAGACTATGCAGCATTATCCAGATGTTTTTGCCCACAGAATGTGGTGTTGCAACAAGCATTTGGCCAGACTGCTATTGAGAAGAATATTCTTCGGGCAACCTCGAGCAAGAGCATTTCCCGCCAAGCTCGGGGGCTGTCGGTACCTTGCTGGGTAAACTCGGATGACTTGCTTCACCCTTTTAGGCTTTCCTTCCCCTGGTGTGTAAAATGAGGCTGATAATAATCAGTGCCCTCACCGTCTGTGTGATGGCAACTAAGATACCATCTCCGCAAGTATTTTGAGCTCCATAGAAGAAAGGCTGTATGTAAACTCAAAGTTATTACGAAAGGGAAGTGCAGAATGAAGGCAATGATCCTGATAATTCAGGCCCACATTTTGCTCTTCTGTTGCACTGTTGGGCAGACTGCTTCAGTTCTCTGCTTTGCTTTGACTGGAAAGACCTATCCTCATTCAACCTTGGGTGACTCAGTTCTTTGTGCTTACTTCCTTTCACATCCTGAGAATTTCAGTGTGGCCTTTAATTTCCTGGGCCAGAGGTATCATCAGTATAGCCGTAAGAAAAATCCCATCAATTTGAACACACCCTGCTGACCAGAGAACCCTAGAGATGGGAATTAAGTTTAGTTGGAAAGTTGCTTTTAGCTTTCAGACTCCTTTTCTTACAGAAGTAGTTCTAAGGGGCCATCTTGGAAACAGCCGCTGCAGGGTTCACGTTCAGTGGCCCCAGTGCCTTGTCTATGCTGTCAATAAGAAGGCGTGACCATCTTTAAGGAAATTGACAGGCAGAAGAAAAAGCACTCATGTCACTATTGACCCTTTCTGATTCCCTATGAGCTGCCTTGAAAGAAGAGTGCGGATCTTGTGAATTCACAGCTGATAATCACTGCAAACCCAGTTTGGGGTGGAGGCTGATGCCTTCGGTTACCCGTTCTGCAGTGCTCTGGACGCAGACCAGCCGTGCTCCGCATGAAAGCAACAAGCTTCGGTTGCAATAAGAAGGGTTTAGGTTGGTCATGAGAAGAAAGGCTGTGACTTTAAGACTGTGACACTGGACGGTGAGAGTGAAGTCCTTCTCTGTTCTGGAAACTTTAGTGGCAACATCTGTCCAGTAGGGGAGACTCATAGAATGGTAGTGCACCAAGTGCCTTTCGAAGTTCATCCGGTGCAAAGCTTCTGTTTGGATGAGAAAAACGCGGGAGAAGGGGAGTGAGTTGTCTAAGATCACACAGCTACCGTGTGACAGAACAGAAGTCCTTCTAGAGGCTGAAACTCAGATCTGCTGCCTCCTAACGTTCTCTCCACTAGACCTGGCTGTCTTCTTGTGTGCTTCAGGGGAGTGTGGGTTGGCTCAGTGGGACTTGAAGGTCACGTCCACGTCTGGGTTGTGTGTGGGCTCTGTGTGGCAGCTTTAGCAGAGGAACAGGTTTCTAGGGGAGCACTAAAAGGCTATGCTTCCCCTGTCTCTCTCTTTCCATTCCTCTTGAGTGTATGGTTGTCTGATCCACCAAGCCAAGCAACCAGCTGGAAACCTCAGGACTGGGTGTTCTGCATAGATACTCAGTGGATGATTCACCCATGCAAGTCCCTCTTCCTTGGTGGTTATTAACTTTTTTTGTGGACCAATGAGCTCCTTGAACGTGTGATGAAAGCCACTGAGCCCTCCCTCCCCCCGAAAAGGGCCCACATCCACTAGCATGTGCACATAATTTCAGGGCCGTCTAGGTGGTGGGTTCTCGCTCTGCTGGCTACAGCTGTTGGTACACAGCCTAGGGTCACTTGTAGACACTCCCCGAACACTAAAGATTCTCAGATTTGGACTTGTCAACCTTAAGTTGGAGGGAATTGGAAATACTGGGATAAACCTTGTGCTGAATAGACTGGGGAACGGGGACATTGGTGTGGAATTTCTTTAGGATGGAATAATGGGATTGAAGCCAGTTCTTGAGGTGAAAATAGAAAAGGGATTACAATGAATGAGTCCCCTTCTCCCAACCTTAGGAAAAAGTGCCGGCAAAGGAGGCGTGGCAGGAAGAAGGGCGGGAGATTTGAAAGAATGGGAGACAGAGGTCGTTCTAGAAAGGATGTCAGTTACACCATAATAGCATGAAAGACAACTCTTCTAAAAGAATGGGGCATCCCTTTTGCTTCTCTCCAGTGTTTCTTAACCTAGTTTAACTCCTAAATAGCAAGAGCTCATGGTTAGCGTATTAGAAATTGTCTTAGATGCAGGAACACCACGTCCTTGAAGAGGACATTTTTAGAGGCTGGGAGATTGTGGGGGAGTGGCACAGCTTGCCTCACTTCTTGTTTAAAAAAAGCATTTTTCTGATCAAAATAATACATGCTCATGCTTGTAAAAATAGAAATATCAAATAGAATGTTCCTGGCCTCTCCAGCACTGATCCCTGCCATGTTCACAGTTTGGTATGTAGCATTTTGTGCGTGTTTTTATGAATATTCACATAGGGATTCAGGCGCATAAAATAATAAAAGATGTGACCAGTGCTCTGCATACTGTTCTGCAACATGCTTTTCATAGAACTCTTATGTCTGGAGGTCTTTTCCTGCCAGGGTACATGTAGCTATTTCATTCTTGTTAATAGCTGCATAGTACTCTGTTTTATATGGTTGTGACATAATGTCTTTAATCCAACTCTCATTGATGAATTTTTATATTATATCTGATTTTTTAAAAAAATATTAAATATTGGTGCAGCATACTTCTTTTTACATGAATCTCAGCATACTACTGCACGTGTTTATTTTTATTTTTTAAGAGAGAGAGAGAGAGCATGAGAGGGGGGCAGAGGGAGAGAGAGAAAAAATCTCAAGCATGGAGCCTGACTCGGGGCTGGATCCCATGACCCTGGGATCACAACCTGAGCTGAAATGAAGAGTTGGACACTCAACTGACAGAGCCACCCAGACGCCCCTATTGCAAGTGTTTTTATAGAATACATTCTTAGTAGTGAAACTGCTGGTTCACAGAGTTAGGTCTGCATGTCCTTGATTTTAATAAAGCTTGCCAAAATTTCCCTCCAGGAAGGCTATAGTGACTTACATTCCCACCAAAAATGGCCATTTCTCTATGCTCTTCCTCACCAATGTCAGATACTTTTGATCTTTTGAATCTCTGACAATGAGGTAGCTGAAAAAAAACCCTCATTTTCTTTGCTTTAAAAAAAGATTTTTTTAACATTTGTTTATTTTTGAGAGAGAAAGAGACAGAGCATGAGCATGAGCAGGGGTAGGGGCAGAGAGAGAGAGAGGGAGACACAGAATCCAAAGCAGGCTCCAGGCGCTGAGCTGTCAGCACGGAGCCTGATGCGGGGCTCGAACTCATGAACCGTGAGATCACAATTCAAGCTGAAGTCGGACGCTTAACCGACTGAGCCACACAGGTGCCCATCTTTGCTTTTTTTTTTTTTTTTTTTTTTTTTTTAGTACTAGAGAGGTTGAACACCTTTTTGTATGTTTACTGGCCATCTGTATCTCTTCTGTGTTGCCATTTCATATCATTTACCTCCTTTTCTATTTAGTCATTCTTTCTCATTTTGATAACTGCAATTTCTTTGCATATTACAGATAGCAGCCAGCTGTTATCTATGTTGTAAATATATTAAGCAGTTTGTTTACTTTTTCACTTGGATTTTAGTGTCTTCCATTGTACAGAAAAGTTTAAGATTTGAAAAACCCTAATTGGCACTCTCTTCTTTTATGAGCACTCAAACAATGCCACAGTGAATATCCTTGGACTGTATCATATGCATAGGGCTCATTATTTCCTTAAGATAAATTCCTAGGACCGACTTTGTTCAGGTAATTTCCTTCCTAGATACTGCCAAATTGCTCTCTGAAGTCTCTTCTTTTCTTTTCTTTTCTTTTCTTTTCTTTTCTTTTCTTTTCGTTTCTTTTCTTTTCGTTTCTTTCTTTTTTTTTACACCAATTTACACTCCAACCATACTGTATAAAAGTATACTTTGCTTCTCTTCCTGATGCCTTCTGAAAAAAAATTTGAGTTCTTTTCTTAAATGTTCATTTATTTATTTGAGAGAGAGAGAGAGAGACCCCAAGCAGGGGAGGGGTAGAGGGAGAGAGAGAGACACACACACACACACAGAATCCGAAGCAGGCTCCAGGCTCTGAGCTGTCAGCACAGAGCCTGATGCGGGGCTCAAACCCATGAACCTTGAGATCATGACTGAGCTGAAATTGGACACTCAGCTGACTGAGCTACCCAGGAGCCCCAAGATTTTACTTCTTACATCAAGTGTTAGGCAAGAATTCATGTTTGGCACCAGGAAAGGCTTGGTGCAGAAATCCCTAACTGCGCACAAAACACGTATAATACATGTTTCATCTTCAATTATTTAAGCAAACATGCTTTTTAATTCATTTCCAACTCAAACTATGTCCAAATGCATTTTCCAGCATCAGGTCCCTCTAAATTCACTGTGAAATGAATGGCCATTCAGGGTCATTTCTGCTGGCAGCAGCGGCAACAGTGGCCAATGGCAAATCGACTTTAGAGATCTACCTTGTAAGACACTTGGGGAAAAAAGCCACTGCTGCATCTTCACTGACCTCTGAGGTCAGCTAGATTGGTTCCAGAATTTTCCAGAGGCCGAGTGCTGAGTAGGAGTCAGCTTCTCTCCAACCTGACTTCCTGCAAAGAGGGCAAGTTTGAGGCCCTCCCACGAGGAGTTATTCTAACAGAAATAAACAGTGATGTCACCCTCTGCGAAGGGAACAGTGGCGAACACGTACAGGTGTGGCTTTTCCCGTCACTCTGCCTGGGCTTGCTTCCTCTCCTTGTATCTCTTTTCTGCCAAAACCCAGATACTATGGTCACGGGTCATGGGGGATTTGGTGTTTGCTTTAGGCCATGGGTAGGGTCTTTGGATGAGGAGATGGTGAAAACCACAGGGGTCACTTGTGTGGTTTTAGAGCTATGGTAGCAACCTTAAAATCCCTTGGGGGTGGCAGAGCAGTTACCCATTTTACAGATTGAGAAGCCCCATCTGGAAAGGAGAAATGCCCTCGGGGTGGACCATTGCTGCAAAGGGTTCTTGACCTACCCCCACCACTTGCTAGCTAAAAATTTGGCAACTCATCTCCTCTAGGGATGGACGTGGGTGCCTTTAAATCTGAGAGATTTAAGAATGCCCTTTGGACTTACCCATCATTCACTTTACCTAGCATGGTCCATACACAGCCCATCGCTGGGATGCTTTTGAGTTGTCAGAAGATGGGTGGGTTATTGTACCCAAAGGAATAATTTGGATTATTTGAACTATTGACATTTATGATGTGTGGTTTGCCACTTACCTCAAAATCTTGGTATTTGGCAAATGGCTTTAGATCCTATCTAATATTGGTTGGGTTTTTTTTTTCTTTTAAAGGTTTGGAATCGAGGAAGGATAGTTCACAGGGGAACTGATGGTCGGATAATATAGTTATTAATCTTTGCGGCCTTGAAAAAGAAATGGGTTTGGTTGTTAAGCTCACGAATACCGTTTCTTAAAGCTAGGGTGTCTCTTCAGTGCTGAATAATTTAAAACTGAAGCATCGTAGCCACAAATATGGTCTCTACACATAAATCATGTGCTCTGTTTCTCCTTACGGATGGTCATAAGGGGAAAGGCCATATTTTCTTTTCTTTTTAAAACTGTGCTTGATGCTTTTAGTAGAACGTGGGATCGACGTGTTTTGTTTTCTACTGAATATTCTACAAAGGTAGCATTGATTTTTTTTAAGTTTATTTATTTTGAGAGAGAGAGAGAGAGAAAATGAATGAGTGGGGGAGGGGCAGAGAGAGAGGGAGACACAGAATCCGAAGCAGGCTCCAGGATCCGAGCTGTCAGCACAGAGCCCAACGTGGTGCTTGAACTCATGAACTGTGAGATCATGACCTGAGCTGAGCCTGGATGCTTAACCGACTGAGCCACCCAGGCGCCCTGGAAGTGTTGCTTTTTAGCTCTTGATTAGTACCAGGAGGGACATCTCTCTCGGTACTTAAAGTAGAAAGGAAAAATCTCATTGAGAGGCAAAGATAGTAAATGGAGCTTCCAGTGAATTGAGAGGCAGAAGACCCGGGTTCCAATTCGGGTTTGGGTTCGAATTAGCTGTGCAACCTTGCACAAGTGCTTAAATGTCTCTGTGCCTCAGATTCCTCACGTGTAAAATGAGGACATAGTTAGGAATAGTTGATCTGTTCCGTAGTGTCTTCCACTTAAAGAAAGCATACTCGTCTCCAAAGCCGAAGTGTGCTTTTGTGACAGAATCACTAAGGGGCCCGTTAAAAAATACATATGTTGGAGTCCCCACCTCAACCAGCTGAATCTGAAACTCCCAAGAGCGGACCCAGGAAATCTGTGTTAACTGCCTTCTTAGGTAGATTCAGAGAAAGCTGTAGCCCCCTCCTGTGGTAACTTTCAGGAGGCAGGATCCCTTGGGTTTTCTGGCCTGAGAGAACGGAACCATTTTCCCAAGTGACAAAGGCCGGGCTTCCCAGTAGCTCTGGCTTAGAAACCTCCAACAGGAGACCGAGTTGGAGGAGATTGGTTTTTTGGACCTAGTTCCTTGGGGCTGGTTTCTGCATAAGTGAGTAGAGAGCGCAGTGTTCTTCTGAATAAGCGCAGGCCTAGATGAACTGACCAGTTATTCAGTCATGAGCATATTTCAGGCCCTTTGGCGCAAAATCTTCAGTAGAAGCATTTCTGAGAAAGGACAAAGTGGTTTCCGGAACTCAGACCCTTTCTGCCCAAGCTCTCCTTCCAATTCCATTTGAAGGTTCTACCCCTCCTTTGACTTTTTAAACTTTTATTTCACTTCCCTTCATCAAGCTCACAGAGTGGCAGCAGGTTCTCTTGCTTGATGGGATTTCAACACCTTAGCTTTTTACGCCCTCACCTCCCCCAACCCCCACCACGCTTTCTCTCCACTCCTCAGCCCTCCCCCACTCTTCTCACAGATTTGATTTCCTCCAACCAGAGGCACTGCCTCAGTACTCTCCTGCTTTCTTTTCTTTTCTTTTTTTTTTTAACGTTTATTTTTGAGACAGAGACAGAGCATGAACGGGAAAGGGCCAGAGAGAGAGGGAGACACAGAATCGGAAGCAGGCTCCAGGCTCTGAGCTGTCGGCACAGAGCCCACCTGATGCGGGGCTTGAACTCACGGACTGCGAGATCATGACCTGAGCCAAAGTCGGACGCTTAACCGACTGAGCCACCCATACTCTCCTGCTTTCTGACCACTGACAGGAAAGGAGTCAGGAAAGGAGTCAGGATCAATATGCCCCACTTGTCTTCTTGTGCCTCGGCCTTCAGCCCTTCACTCCATTGCAGGGGGCATTGTAGCCAGAGAGATGCTTCGCCAAGGCAAACTTTCAGAGATAGCACATCTTCCTCTTTATAAATAGCAGCCGTTGATGGAGCTGTGTGCCAGGGACCTCACAAACCCTCGTGGCATGCGTTGTCTCATTTGGTCCCTTCCACAACTCTGTCAGGTCGGTATGATCAGTGTGCTCATTTCACAGAGGGAGAAACTGAGCCTCAGAGCAGCTAATTGGCACAAGTTCATTCAGCTGGTGAGTAGCAACGTGGGTCTGTCTGTTTGGTCCTGGGACCTGAATGGTGAAACAGAACTACAGTGAAACCTTGCTTTGCGAGCATAATTCGTTCCGGAAACATGCTTGTAATCTGAAGCACTAGTATATCAAAGCGAATGTAAAAAACCGTTGGCTCAGTTGTGATCACGTGACGTTCGACGACGTTCGGCGTCATGTACGACTCGTATTGCAAGACAGCGGTCGTTTGTCAAGTTAAAATTTATTAGAAATGTTTGCTCGTCCTGCAGAACACTCGCAGAATGAGATCCTCACAATCCAAGGTTTTACATATTTGGCTATTCAGCGTTCCCTGTGGTAATAAGGCGGTGATGCCAAAGGCTGATGTATGCAGCAATGGATTTTCTTGGCTGTGAAGTCTGAACCCTGAAGTATCTGAGTAGCCTCAAACACCGAGAAAGAGACGAGCGTTCATTTTATTGGCAGAGTAATGTTGTTAGGGTTATTATGGATCACTGTACGGGTGGGGCTAGGGAACAGATTTTGATTTTTGTGCATTGGTAACAGACCAGTACATACTGGCTTTGAGAAGTAAACTCCAGAGACCTTGTGACTATTGTTGGTTTCATAGTTCGTAGGGATGTGAAACATACTGCTTATTTTTTTCTTCTCGTAATCCCATCCGGAAGCTGGTGCAAAGGCTATAGGTAACCAGAGGTCAGCAGTGACTTCCAGGATGCCTTCAGCTAATGGGGGATTAGATAAGGGGAGGTAGCCAGGGGGAGGGCCCAGAAATAGGGCGAACAACAGTCTTGTTGGCTTGGATTCTTGGATTTCCAGTTCATCCAAATCCTTGTCTGATTCTCATTATGAAACTTGAAGCATGCAGCAAGGGATATTTGCATCCGCTAATTCAGACTCTTCATACTAGGATTGATAGCCCTTAAGCTCATGAGCACAACACATCCATGCACAGACATTTCCAGAATATACCCACGGGATGGAGCGTATCCTCAAACCCTAAAGTAATACCCCATTTGCAGGAGTCCGACTTTCACTTTGACTGAAGTGTGTGGACTTAACACTGCTGCACAGAAACATTTTTTTCCCTCTTTCTTGGCAAGATCTTGCATTGGATATCATTTCTCTAAAAACCTCTTTTCAGTTGGAGCCCTCAGTGAAAGACTTCCACCCACTTTCTGCAACATCTCCTCTTTACTGTTCTCCCCAGTCACAAGAGTCAGATGGTATCGAGGTCGTATGAGGCCTCAGGTCTCCCATCTGTAATGATCCTGAATTCTCCCCTGCCTGTGGCCATAGTAGTGCAATCAGATGATTGAAAACAAATGGCCCAGGGAACGTTCTTACAGTCGTCTTCAGGCTTTCCCTGGCAAAAGAGCCGTTCTGGATAAAAAGAGAAGGATGTGTGAGGTTAAAGGGCGGGGAGATGCAATCACTTGGCGAAGATCAAATCCCTGCCCTCTCTCCTAGGAACGAGCCGTGTGGTCTTGGAAAGTTTCTTAACCACCTCGCTGCCTTGGCTCTGTAAAGTGGAAAGAGTTAATCCTGTGTACCCACTTCATAGAGTTCAGGTAACGAATCAAAGCCATAATGTGGGGCAAGGGTCTGCCCCATCATTCCTGCTCAATAAATGGCAGCTTATTTTTGTATTATCACAAGTACATGAGGCTCTGTGGAGAGGTATGGGTCCTGGCCCAGGCACTTTGGACAAGTCACTTAGCCTCGCTAAACTTTAGTCTCTTCATCTGTGTAATGGGGTTAAAAGAGTAGCTACCTTTTAGTTCCTTGTAGTTTTTTTGTTTTTGTTTTTGTTTTCTTTTTGTTTTGTTTTGTTTTCTTTTCTTGAATGAATAAGATAATTCCCACAAAGTTCTCAGCACAGGCCTGGTACATAGAAGTGTATTGTTGTTGTTAGCGAGTTGCCGACCTCACACCTCAGACATCTCTTTGGTCCGTGGCTTCTCGGTGTCTAGGCCACCTCTGGGCCTTCCTCCTGCCCCAGCGCAGGCTTCTGATGTCTTCATGTTGCGTGTCATTTGGGATAAGCAGAGGAGAGGGCCTTTTTTTGCACGGGGACCTCCTGAGACCGAGCGGGCTTCCTGCGAAGGCACGGCACCACGTCAGATGGGCCGCTTCCGGACGGCAGACGATTCCCGGGTTCTCAGGGTAACAGAAATGGGGATGAGGCAGACCCTGCTTAACCTCCCACAGGAGCATGGCCCCATACAGCACAAAGTTCTCTTCATTGCCCCTCCCTCGCCTCCCCTGGCAGCCCTGGCATTCCTCCAAGACAACAAGCCAGAGAGCCCGTGTCACCTCCCCAAGTAATACATCAGGTGTGGCAACCAGATGCTACCATAGTGACAGTTCCTACCTGATCAATAGAGCTGGGAATTGAGCCCTGGTGACAGGGCCTGCCTTGAGGGGGGCCACCTCCCGGGGCATCACCTGCCCTGGCCTGGTGACCAAGCAACCTGTCCTGCCCCCCACCCCCACTGGCCGCGCACTAGTCTCTGGGCCTTTCTTGATAAATTAATCCCCCGCCTCTGGGGCCCCAGAGTGACAATTTCAGGCATATATGCTGCCTTCCTTGGATTCCCCAGTGTCTCTGCCTTAGTTCAGCCTTCATTATTTGTTTCCTGCACTATTCGGTATTGCTGCTGCTGCTGTTGGTGCTATTAATAACAGCAATAACAGCTAGCATTTACTGGGCGCTTATTACATGCTGGGCAGTTACGTGACTCGTCTCATTTATGTGTTTTCAGTTTTTGTTTTCAGAGGGAGGGGCAGGGTCAGAGAGAGGGAGAGAGAGAATCCCAAGCAGGCTCCACGAAGTCAGCGTGGAACCGGACACAGGGCTCGATCCCACAGACCGTGAGAGCATGACCTGAGCTGAAATCAAGAGTCGGACGCTTAACCGGCTGAGCCACCCAGGCGCCCCATGTATCATTACATTTAATATGACAGTCTCGTGAGGCGTAGGTACTATTATTATTCCCAGTTCACAGGGGATGCATAATAACATTTAATGAGTGCTCACTATGTGCTAGGCACTATGCAAATGACCTCGCGTGTCTTTTCTCTCTTAATCCTCACGATAACCTTATGAGGCAGACATTGCTGTTACTACTAGATCTGTGTGTTGACTGGAGTCGTAAGGGTCAAGGCGGGAACTGGGACACGTACAGAGTATTCAGAAGGGGCTGCGTGACCCAGGAGGACCACTGATGTACGTTGACCCGTCTTTCCTCACCACCCCTTCTGCTTACTCACTCCAAATCCTGCTGGGCCTCTGGCCGTGGCCGGAGATGGTATGAGGGCAGTGCCACCCTTAACTGCTTGCCGCTGAGGATGAATAGTGTCTCCTGCCCACTCTGGGTTGTTCTGGCGATACCTGGGATCTGGGATCAGGCTGGGGCAGTGGCATGGCGGGAGGTAGCAGATAAGGGTCACGCGGCTTAGCCTGGAGTTTCAGACTTTTTTACTACATGACCGTAAATGACTATCACATACATTGCCAACAGTGTTCATCTCACACGGACGCCGCTCTCTAGCCATACCTACCCCAACCCCAGAATGTACCTTGTACACAAATACTCAGTTCCATGGCTTTGCTTGTGGTGACCTCCTACTGGTTCTTCTCCAAAAAGCCTTCTCGGACCATCTCACTACTTTACAGCTTTATTCTTTCATCCTTTCAGCCCAAGGACACATATTGAGCAGCTGTCATATACCAGATGCTGCGCTAGGCGCTTAGAACGGAGTTATGAACAAAACGGAGATCTTCGCTGCCCTCATGGAGCTCACAATCTAATGCAGGAGACAGACGTTACACCAGTAGACCCAGGCAGGTAGAATTGTAAACTGTAGTGAGTGCCGAGGGGGAAAACCCCAGGGTAATATGAGAGACGGTAACAAGACAGACTTGATTTGGATGGAAGGTGCATCAAGAAAGGCCTTTCTGGGGGAAGTGACATCCAAGCCGAGACCCGAAAGATGAGCAAATATTAACAGAAAGTGTTCCATGCGGAGGGAACAGCTTGCACAGACACTCCGAGGTGGGTGCTTGCCATATTCAAGTGGCTGAAAGAGACCGTGGGCCAGGGAGAAAGCGGCGCTCTGTGAGGTTGGAGGTCACACAGGGCCTTGCAGGCCCCGGGAGCGAGTTCCGTATGCTGAGTGCAGTGGGAAGTCACTGACGTGTTTAAGTGAGGGCTCAAGGCAATCTAATTTATACTTTGAAAATAGCACTCTGACTGCTACACAAAATTGGACTGCAGAGTGGCAATAAGAGAGACAGAGAGAGGCAAGCTGGGAGGCCAGGACGGTAGGCCAGGAACAGCGACTGCCGGTGGCCTGGACGAGGGGTTGGCAGTGGCCATGGAGAAAAGCGAGTAGATTCAGGATACGTTTTGCGGCTAGAGCCAAAAGGACTTGCTGAGGGACTGGCTACATGAGCTTCGGGAAGTGAGCCATCAAGGAAGACTTCCGTGTGTCTGGCTTGAGCAGATTCAGGGCTCAGCCCTTCTGTGCCACACTTCATCTCTAAAGCTCAGTTAGCACAGATCCTATACTACTTTTTTCTTTATTAAATATTTACTTTGGGGAGAGACAGAGGGTGCGAGCAGGGGAGGGGCAGAGAGACAGAGCGGGGCAGAGGGTCTGAAGCACGCTCTGTGCTGACAGCAGCGAGCCGGATGCGGGGCTCGAACTCACGAACTACGAGATCGTGACCAGAGCTGAGGTCAGCTGATTAACGGACTGAGCCACCCAGGCGCTCCTACTTTGTTTTGATGGTAGTTAGCACGAGTATATTTGTTGTCTCTCTGGGTAGGTTTTAAACTCTTTGACGACGCTATGACTTACGTCTGTTTTCCCCAAAGCATCCAAGACATGATGTATTGAAGACTGACTGATGGATCAATTAAGGGAAGGAACTCCTTCCTCTTTCAACTTGACTCTTCTCACTAAGACATCAGACATGAGTCTGGATTAAGCTTTTTTTTTTTTTTTTAAAAAGGACATACTCTTGAAGAGATGTGTGCTTTGACACAGACCTTGAACTGCATGCAGTCATTAATCACCCTTTGAACAATTGCTGCCGTGTCAGCATGATATACTGGGCACACCGAACCGTGGTCCTCAGAGCGTCCTTCGGCAGTGCAGCAAAGGCTCTGTGTTCACAGAAGAATGGCCTCATGGGTGTGTGTGTGGGCTAGCTCAGGACAGGCAAAGAGGAAGATGAGACGTGGCCTCAAAGCGTCAGTTGTTCAGGCAGGTACGGGCCTTTGTGGCCATGGGTTTTACCATGTGGCATCTGAAACCACATACTGTGGATAGCATGCTATGGAACCTTAGATTCAGTCACAAAATAGGCAAAATGTAGCTGGCTACCACATCCAAACGCGACAAGACAGAACAGAGCCCCCACCCCACCCCCGCCTCATTGCTGTGTTTATGTGATCCTTTCAGTCTACAGAGAGTTGTCTGATCCTGAAGTTCTGAGGTAGGAGCCCAGGATTCTAAATTTTTACAAGCATCACAGGAAGATCTGGTGCAGGTGATCCATGGATCACGCTTTAAGATGGCCTGGCTTCAGAGATCAGCCCTGGAACCAAATCAGATCCAGCTTGCTCCTTGGGTTAAACCCAGCTCAATCGTGTTCCCTTCTTAGGGGAACATCCAGAATTATTCTCAGGCACCCCAGGAACTTCGCACACAGTTGTAGACGTGCACGGACATCCAGATGAGTCGCTAAAAAAGAGATGTAACAGTCCTCACCACTACAGTGGGAAGGGCAAGGAGGATCCCTAACATTTAGGCCCCCCTGGGGGGGCTGACTGGCGCTACAGGTCCGTCTTAGGAACGGCCTCAAGGGGGCGGTGTTTGATGAGTTAGTCTGCAGAGGCAGCACCCTGCTTAGTATTCACTTCTACGGTTGCTTTTCAAAGAGAAACTGGGTTGGGTTATATCAGTTCTTTGTATATTTTGGATACTAACCCCTCTTTGGATATGTCATTTGCAAATATATTTTCCCATTCAGTGGGTTGCCTTTTAATTTTGTTGATTGTTTCTTTCGCTGTGCAGAAGCTTTTTGTTTTGATGTAGTCCCAATAGTTTATTTTTGCTTTTATTTCCCTTGCCTCGGGAGACATAACTAGACAAATGTTGCTACGGCCAATGTCAGAGAAATTACTGCCTGTGCTCTCTTCTAGGGTTTTTAAGGTTTCCGGTCTCACATTTAGGCTTTGAATCCTTTTTGAGCTTATTTTTGTGTATGGTGTAACATAGTGGCCCAATTTCATTCTTTTTCATCTGGCTGTCCAGTTTTCCCAGCACCATCTGTCGAAGAGACCGTCTTTTTCCCGTTCGGTATTCTCTCCTCCTTGTCGAAGATTAATTGACCATATAGCTGTGGGTTTATTTCTGAGTTTTCTATTCTGTTCCATTCATCTATGTGTGTGCTTTTGTGCCAGTACCATACTGTTTTGAATACTTCAGCTTCGTCCCGTAACTCGACGTCCAGAATTGTGGTACCTCCAGTTTTGTGTTTCTTTTTCAGGATTGCTTTGGCTTTTTGAGGTCAGCCGGGCTTCACCCTGTACCCTCACACCCAACTAGGGGTGGTGGAGGGACGTGGGTGTGGATTCAGCATCTCAGTGGCATTGAGGGTAGCGAGCAGCTCCCTGCCTCTAGGTTGACACTCCAAGGGACCCGATCCTGGTACAGCCAGCCCAGTCGCCTCCCTAACCAAAACTTGCTCTGCATCCACCCCCAGTAGTCTGGACGGCACAGAAGCCACTTTCCTCCAAGGGTCCGGGCGGTTAATTCTAAGCAGCTCCCTCATCGCTGCTCGCCACTTCTCCTGCCTTCCAGCTCTCCTGCGGAGACCTGAGACTGGCCTGGTCATCAGTGGCGCGACGCACCGCCTGTAGCAATGTGCCTGTAGGGGGTCCACTGCACTTCCTGTTTTCCAAGACCACCAAGAGAAACCTGCAGGCAGTAATCACATCTCCACCCCCTTAGACCTGCTTGTGCCTCCTGAATGCACCGAATCTGGACCTGGCCTTTGGTGGCGACCGGTACCTCCCCGGCCAGTTTCAACCCTGGGACAACTTCACCCCAGTGATTTCCTTGCGGAGGGTGGGGTCTACTCAGACTTTTGAGACCTCTTCATTTTTCCTAATGCCCCTTCATTCATGCCATTCTTCGCCACTTCCCCCAATGTAAGTCCTGCTCATCTCCTGGGCGGTTCCATCCCCGTACATGTTTGCGCTTTGTCTTTGCACTCCATTTTGTCTCCCAGGCTTTCTGTCCATGTCCTCTGAGGCCTGCGTTGCCTTCACCAAACTCCCCTGGCCCTTCCCCTCTTGTGGTGTCATCTACCCGAGTGCATCACGGTGCTGGCTATACGTTAGCAGCAGCTGGGGAGCTTTTTAACAAGGACTGGAGCCTGGACCCTGTCCCCAGAGATTTTGATTCAATTGGCCTGAACTTTTTTTGCAGTGTATTTATTTTGAGAGAAAGAGAGAGAGAGAGAGAAGGGGAGGGCAGAGAGAGAGAATCCCAAGCAGGCTTTGTGGTGTCAGCGCAAAGCCCAATGTGGGGCTTGACCTCGTGAATCATAAGATCATGACCTGAGCCGAGATCAAGAGTCAGATGCTTAATGGGCTGAGCCACCCAGGCGCCCCCGGCCTGAACTTTTTAAGAGTGACCCCAGGCGGTGCTAATGGTAATGTATAGCCAGGTTTATGTACCACTGACACCTGCTTGCTTTAACTGACACGTCATTTCTCAGGCAACTTTATCAAATGTAGGCCTGCTCATCCTCCTGGGGTGCCCATGCCACAGAGCTGAGGGGTGATGGCCACCCTCTTCTCCCTGGCAATGATTTTAGGCCTTTTGTGTTCATCCTAAAAAGAGGAAAAGGAAAAAAAGTCAACAACAAGTAACAAAATTAAAGGAAAACTAAATTTATTGTGTATTGTTCAAAAAAAGAAATTAAACGAAAGGAAGTAAAGTTAAATAAATGGTCCCTGAGGCGCATGCCATCTGTACCATCCACTAATCTTTTTTTTAATGTTTATTTATTTTTGAGAGAGAGTGTGCAAGCGGGGGAGGGGCAGAGAGAGGGAGGGACAGAGGACCCCAAATGGGCTTTGTGCTGACACGGGGCTCAAACTCTCGAACTGTGAGATCGTGGCCTGGGCCGAAGTCAGACGCTTAACCAACGGAGCCACCCAGGCACCCTGGACCCACTATTCTTTTTGTCAACTCTTGTCCTCACTCACCCACACTTTTCTTGGACTTTTTTTTTTCTTGGACTTTTAATACCTGATTTATCATCTTCCTCTCCAACCTGAGTCCCGATCTTATCCTGGGTGACTTTAGTACCCCTGTGTATAATCCACTCAATGATTCCATCATTCTTTTGACAAATATTTACGGAATGGCCACTGTGTGCCAGGCACTGTTATGGGTGTGGTGCAACGGATGTAGCAGTGAGGAAATGGACAAAAATCCCTGCCCTCAAGGAAGCATAGACTCAGGAAAGGTAGCCAAGGGTAGCCTTCATTGAGCAGATGGTAGTTGAGCAAAGACGTGGAGGAAGGGAGCGAGCTACCATGTAAATATCTTGTGGGAGAGCAATATAGGTAGAGATAACAGCAAGTGCAAATGTCCTGGGGTAGGCTAGAAGGAGGCCAGTACGGTTGAGAGTAGTGGATGAGGCCAAGGAGGCAACATTGAACCAGGTCTTACTGGGCATTGTTGGAGATTGTAAGGACTCTGGGTCCTACTCTGAATGAAATGGTGAGCCATTGGAGGGGATGGTCTCTCTAGAGAATGGGACGGAGTCTGAGTTATATTTGAGTTTTCCTTGGTCTCACTTATCTTCACTCACCTTCATCTCTGCTCCACTTTGATCACCTGCCCCTACTGCCAACCCCTCTAGTTTGTCATGGCCCCAAACGGCTTCACTTCTGAAATCGTAAAGTCAGGTATTGTGATAGCAAGAGCTTATACATCTAAGCTGTCATCTCTAAGCTCTCTACGGATCTAAGCTCTCTACATCTCCTTCATTCTAATCATACTCTCTCACCTCGTCTTAAATCTCTCATTTCTTGACTCTATCTCGATCTTCATGGATATCGATCCTTCTGGTTTCTCTTCCTTTTCTCCCTCTCTTAAACTTCATAGTGCCTCTTTTCCAGTAATTCGTACGTGTCAACTTTCTTGCCTGGTTATTCCGATAGTACAGTAGTTCAGCAAAGCCCAAACTACAGACAGTCTAGTGGATCTTGGTCCTGGCTGCACATTAGAATCACCTGGGACACTTTAAAATCTGCTGATGCCTGGTGTTACGACTTTAGGATGGGGCCCACAAGTAGATATTTTTAAAGCTCCCTCAGTGATTGTAATGAGCAACGAGATAGAGACCTGGATTGATCCAGCACCTGCCTCTTCCCTTTCTGTATTTCGACACACAGGTGGGGGTGGGGTGGGTGGGCAGGAACCCAGTCTCACTTGTTCCCTTTAAACTACTTGGAAATCTTACCAAATGACCTTAGTGAGCTACACCTCACATTCGTCTTAGTGCTTAAACCAAACTTCCTCAGCCTCCCCCAGCCTCCAACTCCTGTCTGTCTTAGAAGATGGCTTCATTTTTCCATTCCGTAGAGAAAATAGAGTCTTCCAGGGCCTCAGCCTTCTGCCCTGCTGCCTCAAAGCTCAATGCGTATGTATCCACTTTTATTCTGTTCTCTCTTCTGCTTCTTCCAAAACCGTCCTTCATTTTGTGGCTCTTCAGCATCTTACTTTACTGTTGGATCCTTTGGAATACCTACGGTCCCATTTATCTTTCAAAACCTTCTCTTTGGGGCCCCTGGGTGGCTCAGTTGGTTAAGCATCTGATTTCGGCTCAGGTCACGATGTCACGGTTCATGAGTTTGAGCCCCACATCGGGCTCTGTGCTGTCAGTGCAAAGCCCGCTTGGGATCCTCTGTCTTCCTCTCTCTCTCTCTCTCTCTCTCTCTCTCTCTCTCTCTCTCTCTCTCAAAAAGAAAATAAGCATTAAAAAAACCCTTCTCTTCCACCCTATATCCCCATCTCTAGCTACTGCCCAATGTCTCTTTCCTCCATGCACTTCCACAGTCTATTGGAATCTGGTTTCTGCTCTCACTGTTCTCCCTGAGACATCTTTTGTGGTGGTCTCCAGTAATTTCCAGGCTGACGAATCTAATGAACGTTTCTCCATCTTTTACCTTTCTTGGTGTTTCTGTGCCATTAATTTATACTGCTTGCCTTCCTGAAAACTTGCTCTCCAGTGGATGCCGTGACTCTCTTCTTTCTTGACTTACCTCCTGCTTTTTTTTGGGGGGGGGAGGGGCTGCTTCTTGAGCTTTTCTTCCTTTATCCCAGACCTAAAATATAACTATTCTCAGCAATCTCTCTCTCTCTTCTGTTTCACAGGTTTTTGTTTTCTTGGAAATTTTATGCACACCTGCGACTTCAACAATCACCTACATGATTATAACTCCTGGGTATGGAATTCCCCCACCACAGATCTCTTTCCTGAGTCCTAGCTTTGCTGACAAAACTGCCTCTGGGCCGTCTCGGCCTCGAACTTCCACCTGATGTGTCCAAAACTGAACATGACCTTTTATATACTATGACTCCACTAAATCCAAAACCTGAGTCATCCAAGATTCCTCCTTTGGTCTCCCCTTTCACTTTCCACAATTGCCAGTTTCTTCCAGCTCTATCTCTAGAGCACCCCTTATCTACTTGTTCCTTTTGCCTCTTGACCACCGATTCTCTAGATTCTCACCAGCTCTCATTTGGACCATTACAGTATCCTGCTAACTGGAGTGCCTGGCTCTATAGCAGCCTTCTTGAAGCTGTCTTCCAAACTTGAAGAATCTTTCTAGCGGGCAAATCTTCCCACATTACTTCCCCACTCGTATGCCATTAATGACTCCCAGGGACTTAACAGCAGGTGCTTTTGAAGTTCTTTTTCATGGATCCCTAGGTGTGTTCTGGAGTGAAGGTGAGGGAGGAGTGGGCCGACTGTTGTGCTTTTGTGTGTTTGTCATCCTGGGCATCTGAGGACATTCTCCATTGGAGTGAAAATTCTGAAGCCAGAAGAAAAATGTGAATGCCATTGACCCCGACCTTCACCACACACTCTAAGAATGTCACTGTTTATCAAGAATGGAAGAGTATTTCTTACATCCAGGGCGGGGGGGAGGGGGGTAAGCTTCAGAGAGCTTGTGTTTAGGAACTGTGTCCACTCCAGATGGGTACGTTTGGTTGCCAGGGCCCAGACTGAGGGCTCTCACATCTGATGTGACTTTATGTGACCATTCTAAGGGCCTTCCTCTTTCCTTTGGGGTTGCTTGTCCCTGTCACAGACATGAAGATTGAAGAACTTTGCCTAAAGAACACCCATGGGTTTGATGAGGGCATCATCTGGGTCAGCCTCAAATACCAAGTTATACACTGTCTGTAACTTGCATTGTCCTTTTTTTTCTATTTGACACGTCTCTAATATCCTTCCATATGATTCAAGAGTCTTCTTTCAAGCTGCAGAATAGTCCATTGAGTTCAAGATTGTTACATATTCTGGTCCCTTTCTCAGAACAGGGAGAACCTCACTATGCCCTGAGTAGCCCCCATGCTGGGAGCTTAGTTCTCAGAGCACCTCAAGGACAATGGCCCTTATTCACTCTTGCAAAGTGTGATTGAGTTCAGGCTGTGGGATTTTCATCTGCATTCAGGAAAGGGGAAAATGCATGTCCTCACTTACAAAAAAAGAACTTTGGCATTCAGAAATCTGGTGGTTCCGACTCCTATGCTGTAAAATGGTTTTAATATATCCAGTTTAGAGAATGTTCATGGGTGAGTCATGTGCAGCCACACCCTGGCTTGACCTGAGCCTCTAGTGTCATCTGTCCCTACGTAAGCATGCCTGTCAAAACTGCTGTGAAGGGGCATCTGGGTGGCTCAGTCGGTTACACATCCAACTCTTGATTTCGGCTCAGGTCATGATCTCATGATTCACAAGATTGAGCCCCGCGTTGGGCTCTGTGCTGACAGTGCGGAGCTTGCTTGGGGTTCTCTCTCTCTCTCTCTCTCTCTCTGCTCTTCCCCCACTTGCACTGTCTCTGTCTCTCTCAAAATAAATAAACTTTAAAAATACGTTTTTTTAAACAGCTATGAAGTAAAAGCACTGAGCTGGGAATGAGGTTTTAATGCTGATGTGTGATTTTGGGCAAGTCACTGAACAATTGTCATCTGGGTAAGGGAGCGTTGGACTGGATCTCTAGGATCCCCTTCAGCTCTGGTACCCTGAGTCTTTGGTGCTAAGAGACAATCGGCGTGGAAACGCTTTGAAAAGTTCAAAGTGCTGTATTGATGTGGGGCATTACTAATTAAACCTACGCTTTCAGTTCCCGTCACAACAGAAGAAGTAAAATGGGCAGTATAGTGTTATTTATCAGGGAGCAAAATAATAATAAGAGCTATTATTTCTTGAGACACAAATGTATGCCAGCAGTCCGCTAATGCCTTCCATAAACATTTGAGTTATTCATCTTCATAGTAAGCCTCTCATTATCATTATGTTTGCCCTTTTAAAGATGAGGAAACTGAGACTCAGGGAGGTTAAGTGACTTGATTGAGGTCCTACACCTAGTGATTGATGGGAGCGAAAATTTGAATCAAGATTTTTTTTTATTAAAAATTTTTTTTATTACATTTATTTATTTTTGATAGAGACAGAGCACAAGTTGGGGAGGGGCAGAGAGAGAAGGAGACACAGAATCCGAAGCAGGCTCCAGGCTCCGAGCTGTCAGCACAGAGCCCGACGCGGGGCTCAAACTCATGAACCATGAGATCATGACCTGAGCCGAAGTCGGACGCTCAACCGACTGAGCCACCCAGGCCCCCTTGAATCATGATTTTCTAAGTCAAAAGTTCGAGCGCTTTCAAGTACAGTAAAACCTTGGTTTGGGAGCATAATTCATCCCTGAAACATGCTTGTAATCCAAAGCAAGTCATATATCAAAGTGAATGTCAAGAACCATTGGCTCAGTTGTAATGATGTGATGTTTGGCATCGCGTGCTACTCATATTGCAAGATGTTGCTCGTTTATCGAGTTAAAATTTATTAGAGATGTTTGCTAGTCTTGTGAACACTCGCCGAAGTTACTCACAACCCAAGGTTTTACTGGATGTGCAAATTTGAGACTCGGAGCCTTGTTTTGTAGCCCAGTACTTCTCCAACTTTAATGTGCAAACAAATCACCAGAGTTTGCTCCAATCAGATTGCCGATTCGTAGGTCTGGGGTAGGGCCAGAGCTTCTCTCACATTTCTAACGGGCTTCCAGATAATGAAGCAGGTCCGTGGGCCACATGCTTTAGGTGGGAAGGGGCTCTACTGTCTGTGTAGCATTCCCCCCAGAGTTGTGTTCTGGGGTGCCCCCACCCTGAGTGAACACTTGGTGAATGTGAGTAGCTCTACACACCCCTCTTCCACCTGGGCCACGTCCCAAGTGAGGACAGTGCCCTTTCTTCCACAAAGGAAAAATTGATTAGTGCAGTGGAGAAAAGAAATGGAAAGCCGGCCTGCTCACAATGAGGGTGGCCCATTTGGTGTTTGAGGCAAGATAGGGAGGAGGGAGAAAAGGAAGCTGGCTGGCTGGCTGGCTGGCTGGCTGGCTGGCTGGTGTGGCCAGCTCCATTCTTATGCTAACAAAGCCCCGATTCCAGGCTGCAGCTGCTGCCCCGGCAGAAGCTTGGGCCATTCATAGCAGCTTGCTTTACGAGTGCCAGACCCCCAGAACAGGTGCGGCCCCACTTGTTATTTTGCACAGCCCTGACCGTCCAGACAGGGAGCTGATTATCACTGCGAATCAGGGATTACTGCTCATTTACCAGCTTCTCTCGAACAAAGAGGCCGGCCTCGAGACAGCTGTCTCTTCTGGCCAGCGTGAGGCTGTGCCTGCCCTCAAGGCCATGTGGGCCTCGGGGAGGTGAGACTGAAGTGCAAATAGGACAGAGGAAAATCAGATTGAGGTAACAGTTCTTTTGGGACAGGGCAAAATGTCTGAGAGTTACAGAGCTGGGAGCTTAAGCCCACAATCCCCAGGCAGGAGATCAAAACCCATTGAGATAGCCCCCAAACTCCCCTACTCTGGTTGAGGGCTGCTGCCTTGAACCCTCTGTCTGAGGTCTGCCGCAGTGACCAAGGGCATAGGAAGGCCAGCCGGCTCTCAGTTGTCCTGTTCCTCCTCTGCTCAGCCTCAGCACCGGGCTTTGGGATCAAGAAAATCAGCTTCTGTGCCCAGAAAGGCAGCAGACCTTAGACCACCGAGGTTAAGAAGCCCAGCTCCAGGGGCGCCTGGGTGGCTCAGTCGGTTAAGCGGCTGACTTCGGCTCAGGTCATGATCTCACGGCCTGTGAGTTCAAGCCCCGCGTCAGGCTCTGTGCTGACAGCTCAGAGCCTGGAGCCTGTTTCAGATTCTGTGTCTCCCTCTCTCTGGCCCTCCCCCGTTCATGCTCTGTCTCTCTCTGTCTCAAAAATAAATAAACGTTAAAAAAAAATTAAAAAAAAAAAAAGAAGCCCAGCTCCAGAGTGAGGCAGCCTGAGCTTAGGCAACCGTTTGATTTCTCCAAACCTCAGTTTCCTCACCGCTCATAGAAGGATAGCAACAATACCACTGCCGTGGGGCTACCGTGAGGATTTATGATTAATAATGACAGCAACCACTGAAAAGCATCTGCCACGGATGAGGCACTCTTCTGAGCTCTCCACGTGCTGTAATCCACGAAATCCTCAACCCAATCCTATGAGATGCATACTTTTATCTCCTTTTATAGATGCGGGACCCAAAGATCCAAAGGGTTAAGTAACTTGCCCAAGGTCCCAAAGCTAGAAGCAGCAGAATTGAGAACTGAATGAACCCAGGAAGTTGCTCCGGGGGTCACCTCTTTTTTTTTTTTTTTTAACTTTCTTATTTGTTATTTATTTTTGAGAAAGAGAGAGTGCGAGCAGGGGAGGGGCAGAGAGACAGGGAGATAGAACCCCAAGCAAGCTGTGTGCTATCAGCGCAGAGCCCGACATAGGGCTCGAATTCACGAAACGCTGAGATCATGACCTAAGCCGGAATCAGGAGACGCTCGCATAACCGACTGAGCCACCTAGGCACCCGTCCAGAGGCCACCTCGTAAGCAGTATGCTTTATTTTACTACACAGACATGTAAGGAGAGTGGTGAGCACAGTGCCTGGGCACACATCAATCCTTGGTAAGTGGGAGTGGTTATGATTCACTAACCTGATGGAGCCTCACTGTTTCAACGGATGGCCCGATATATGCGACCTTAAAAAAGGGGTGTATTTCTCTAATTTGGGTTTCCAAAGCCAAAGCCTCCATAATGGAAAGAATGGTGGTCTTTGTTGGCCCCAGGGCTCCGGCTCCATTCACTAGCACACAAAGGAGGGTAGAACAATTCATTTTGCCACTGTGCTTAGCAGACCAGTTTTAATGCCCAGAGCAGCTTTTCACTTCTACCCAGCAAACCTTCTCCTCTTCGGTCTACACCTTCCTTAGGTCCACTGCTTCCCTCTAAAACCTCTATCCCTGTAAATTTGGTTCATGTGGGATGTGAAAGAAAGAGACAGAGTAGGAGGGAGAGAGGGAAGGAAGAAAGGAAAGAGAGACACAGAGAGAGAGGGTAAGAGAAAAAGAAATAAAAAAGAGACTCCCTCTTAGGGGCGCCTGGGTGGCTCAGTCGGTTGAGCGTCCAACTTTGGCTCAGGTCATGATCTCACGGTTCATGAGTTCGAGCCCCGCGTCGGACTCTCTGCTGTTAGCTTGGGGCCTGCTTTGGATCCTCTGCCCCACCCCCTCCCTCTGTGCCTCAGCTGCGTGCGTGCGCTCTCTCTCTCTCTCTGTCTCTCAAATAAATAAACATTAAAAGAAAGAGAGAGACTCTCTCAAAAAATGAGAAGGCAAAGAGTCAGGACCAACAACCCCATTCAAACCTAACCTTAAATAGCTGTTTTATGAGGTTTATTGACAAGGAAACATGCCCCTAATATGAGATGAAGTGAGAAAAACAGGCTACAAAATATATCAAGTATATATCACCATTTTGGAGAGCATGTGTCAGTATACAAATCTAGAGAAAGGACTGGAAGGAAACATACCAAAATGTTAATGGTAATGATCTGCAGGTGGTGAAGTTGCAAGTTATTTGTTTTCCTTTAAATTCTTCTGTGATTTCATCAGAACTCTTAATAAATACGAATGACTCTTGTAATTAAATCAAGTTCTACAGAAGAGAACAAAGTAAGGCCCAACATATGTTGGTACGGTCTGTATCAGGGGTGGATCCCGCTCCCAAGAATGCCCTGCCTAGACAGCAGTGATTGTGTCTTGTGTGTGCGAAGGAATGTTACACTACTCAACAAGGTCTCAGAGAGCTTTGAGGCGCAGGCTCAGTTCTCAGTCAGCTCCGGGAGTGTCCGATCTTCCTGCTCAGACACGTAGGTGGTAGTGGAGAGCCCTGACCGGTAATGTGCCCACTTAGGACACCCTGTGTCCCTGACTATGGTTCAAGAAATCAGTAGTACAGTTAGCATCCTAAAGGGTTGCCATATGGGGCAAAAACGGGAACAGGGCTAGGGGGACAAAAGCAAACAGATCAGGAACTAATGAGTAAGGAGGGTCAGAGGTGATAACAGAAAGGTGGAGACCTAGTGTTCTTTCCTAAGCGGAAGGCTTCTTATGCAGGTTTGTGCTATTTTGGGGCATGGCTGTGTTGGAAAGAGGTAAAAAAAAAAAAAATTTTTTTTCAAGCTGGCATAGGGTAGGGGACAAGGGTGCAAACTCAAATGCCTTTAGGGGCCAGGCTGGTAGCATAAATGGCTAGCAGGGCGTGGGTGAGGGCTGTGGTGGCTAGACAGAACAATTCCTAAGAAAAAGAGTGGGAAGCCTGGGAATATGGGCCCGGGATTTCCATATTTTAGGAGTTTTCAAGAACCAATAGAAATCCAGATATTTACATAAAATCTCTCAATTTTTTTTTTAATGCCATGACACCACAGGCCAAAATACTTAGATAAGCCACAACTTTTTAGATTTTTTAATTTTTAGATAATTAACGATTCACAGGAAGTTGTAAAGATGTTACAGAGGGGTCCTGTGTGTCCTTCACCCAGTTTCCCACAACGGTTACATCTTCGATAACCATCGTACAGTATCAGACCAGGAAGTGGACACTGACACAATGTGTAGGTATAGTTCTATGTCAGTTTATCACACATGTGAGTTTATATATCCAACACCACAGTCAAGGCACAGAAATGTTCATTACCACGAAGATCTGACTCTTGCTACCCCTAAAATAGTCACACCCACATTCCTCTCCCCACCATCCCTAACCCCTGGCAACTACTAATATAGTCTCTATTTCTACTGTTTTGTCATTTCAAGCATGTTATAAAAATGGAATAATATAATAAATATGTAACCTTTTGATACTGGCTTCTTTGCTCAGCATAATGCCCTAGAGACCCATCCAAGTTGCTGCATATATTAAGAATACTTTCCTTTTTCAATGCTTTACTTTGCATTTTCCTAACAGCTAATGATGTTGAACACCTTTTCATGTGCTTGTTTGCTATCTACATACCCTCTTCAGTGAAATACCTATTCATGTTTTTTGCCTATTTTCTAATTGAATTGAGTTTTGTTACTGTCAAGTATTGAGAATTCTTTATATATTCTAGATATGAGTCCTTTGTCAGATACATAGTTTGCAAATATTTTCTCTCAATATTTAACTTGTCTTTTTATTCTTTAAAATTTTTTTTTAAATTTTATTTATATTCAAGTTAGTTAACATATACTGTAAGTCTTTTTATTCTATGAACAGAATCGTCAGTGGGGCAAAGTTTTAGCTTTTTATGAGATCCCATTTGTTAGTTTTTCTTTTATGGGCTGTGCTTCAGCTGTCATGCCTAAGAACTCGTCACCAAGGGTCCCTAAGATTTTCTTCTACGTTCTTTTCCAAAAGTCTTCTATAAACTATACATAGTTTGTGAAACTATACAGACATGTATAGCTTTACATTTAAATCTCTGATCTATTTTGAGTTAATTTTTGTGTAAGGGATGAAGTTTGGGTCAAGGTCTTTTTTTTCTTTTTTTTTCTTTTTTTTTTTGCTTTTGGATGTCAGATGGTTCTGTTATCATTTGTTGAAAAGATGATCTTTCTTCCATTGAACCTTTTGTGCACTTTTGTCAAAAATCAGTTCAGCATATTTTTGGGGTCCAATTCTGGATTATCTATTCTGTTCTGTTAATCTCTGTATCTTTCCCTTTGCCAATACGATGCTGTCTTCATTACTGTAGTTATATAGTAAGCTTTAATATCGGGTAAAGCAATTTCTCTCACTTTATTCTTCAAAATTGTTTAACTATCCTAAATCATTTGTCTTTCCAAATATATTATAGAATGAAATTGCTTAAATCCACAAGAGTCTTGCTGGGATTTGGATAGGAATTGCATTAAACAGTCTTGGAAGAATTAACATTTTTACTTACATCAGGTTTATTTAGATCCTTGATTTTTTTCATCATTTTTTTTGGTTAAGTTTTCAGCATACCAGTCCTGCACAGGTCTCATTAGATTTAAACCTAAGTACCTCATTTTTTTGAGTGATTATAAATGGTATTGTATTTTTAATTTTACTTTTCACATGTTCATTGCCAGTATATAGGAATAGTTGTTTTTTTGTGTAGTAATATTGTATCCAGTGACCTTTCTAAAGTCCATTATTAGATCAAAGAGAATTTTTTATAGGTTCTTTGATATTTTCTATGTAAATGATCATGTAATCAGCAAATAGAGACAGTTTTCTTTCTTTGCTGATTTGTCAGCCTTTTATTTCCTTTCCCGCCTTATTGAGCTGGGTAGTACTTTGTTGAATAGCAGTAATGAGAAGAGAGATCCTTGCCTTAACTCCCAATCTTAAGGGAAAAACATTTAGTCTTTCATCATTAAGTATGATGTTAGCTGCAGCTTTATCCTTTTATCAGCTTTATTGAGATAAAGTTCACATGCCATACAGTTCACCCACCTAAAATGTACAATTCAATGGCTTTTCGTATATTCACAGAATTTTGCATTTTAGACATTGGTAAATGTGTAAACATTAAAAATTTGCATTTTTAGACTTTGATAAATTTTGCATTTACCACAAGCAGTTTGAGAATATTTTCATTACCCCCCCAAATAAACCATACACCCCCTGCCACTGCCCAACCCCTCTAGCTCTCCAAGCCCTTGGCAATCCCTAGTCTATGTTCTTGTCACTGGATTTGCCTGTTCTGGAAATTTCATATAAAGGGAATCATACAGTATGTGATCTTTGACACTGGTTTCTTTCACTTAGCATAATGTTTTCAAAGTTCATCCATGTTGTAACATGTATCAGTACTTCATTTCTTTTTCTTGCTAAATCATATGCCATTATGCACATAACATATTTTGTTTATACATTCATCAGCTGATGGACGTTTATATTGTTTCCTCTTCTTTGCTGTCATAGTTGTCTTTTTGTTATTAAGAGTTCTTTATATATTCTAGATACAAGTCTCTTATCAGATATGTGAGTATATGATTTGCAAATGTTTTCTTCCATTCTGCAGATTCCCTTTCACTTTCTTCATGGTATCTTTTGAAGTACTGAAGTTTTTAACTATAACGATGTCGAGTTTATTTATTTTTTCTTTTGTTGCTTGTGTTTTTAGTGTCGTATTTTAAGAAACCATTGCCTGATCCAAGGTCACTAAGATTCACACCTATGTTTTTTTTAAGAGTTTTATAGTTTTAGCTTTACATTATGTCTTTGATCCATTTGAGTTAATATTTTGTATGGTGTGAGGTAGGAGTCTGACTTCATTCTTTTGCACGTGCATATACAGTTGTCTTGGCACCATTTTTTGAAAAGACTAATTTTTTCCCTTTGAAATTTCTTGACACACTGTCAAAAATCAATTGACCATAAAGGTGAGGGTTTATTTCTGATCTCTCAATTCTATTCCATTTTTCTATATGTATATATTTATGTCAGTGCTACACTTACCTTGATTACTGTAGCTTTGTAGTAAGTTTTGAAGTTGGGAAGCATTTGTCCTTCAATTTTGTTGTTCTATTTCAAGGTTGTTTTGGCTCTTTGGAACCTTTCATTTCCATATGAATTTTAGGATCATTGGGGTCAATTTTTATAAAAGAGACAGCTGGGATTTTGATAAGGATTGTGTTGAATCTATAGATCAATTTCTGGATTATTGCCAACTTCACAATATCAAGTCTTCCAGTCCATGAACATGGGATATCTTTTCACTTTTTAGGGGTAGGTCCCATTTATTTGTTTTATTTACTTATGTCTTTAATTTCTTTCAGCAAGGTGTTGTATTTCTTATACCATAAGTTTTATATTTATTTTGTTAAACTGAATCCTAAATACTTTCTTCTTTTTGGTGCCATTACAAATGGAATTGATTTCTTGATCTTATTTTTAGTTTGCTTATTGCTACTGTGTAGAAATAAAATTGATATTCCATATATTGATCTTGTATTTTGCAAGCTTGCAGAGCTTGTTCATTAGTTCTAATACTTTTTCATGGATTCCTTAGGATTTTCTAGATACAGATCATGTCATCTGTGATTAGATGTAATTTTACCTCTTGTTTTGCAGTTAGGATGCCTTTTGAAAATATTTCTTGCCTGGGGTGCCTGGGTGGCTCAGTCGGTTGAGCATCCGACTTCGGTTCAGGTCATGATCTTGTGGTCCGGGAGTTCGAGCCCCGTGTCAGGATCTGTGCTGACAGCTCAGAGCCTGAAGCCTGCTTCAGATTCTGTGTCTCTGTCTCTCTCAGCCCCTCCCTTGCTCACACTCTGTCTCTCTGTCTGTCTCTCTCTCTCTAAAATAAACATTAAAAAAATGTCTTGCCTAATTGCCCTGACTAGAACCTACAGTACAATGTTGAATAGAGACGGCAAAGGTAGACGCCTTTAACTTGCTCCTGATCTTAGGGAGAATGCGTTTAGTCTTTATTAAGTATGATGTTAGCTGTGGGTTATTAATAGATGTTCTTTACTAGGTTGAGGAAGTTCCTTTCTGTTTATAGTTTGTTGGGTGTTTTGATGAGGGGGTGTTAAATTCTGTCAAGTTCTTTTTTTCCCATGTTTATTGAGATGAACATGTGGCTCCGTACCTTACTCTATTGAAGTAGTATATTATGTTAATTGATTTTTGGATGTTGAGCCAGTTCTGTGCTCCTGGAATAAGTCCTTGTTGGTCATGGTGTATAATCCTTTTTAGACATTGCTTGGTTCAGTTTGCTAGTTGTAGGAGTCTTATTTATTTTTTATTTTTCTCGATGTTGTCAACTTGAGGAAGTTCCCCTCTATTACTAGTTTTCTGAGAGTCTTTATTGTTATCATGAAAAGGTGTTGGGTATTGATCAACCCACACATTTTCATTTTCGTTCTGTTCAATAGGTCAGAAGTCCTGGTAAACTTGATAGCGTTTTCTGTATAAGGTGTCCCCTGTGCTGGGCTCTTATCTGGAGGTTGTGTGGATGAATTTACTTCCGTGCTCATTCAAGTTTTGGGGTAGAAATCACTTTCTTGGGGGTGTATCTCTGAAGTCCTTATTTCCTTGCCGGTTGTCAACCAGGGGTCACTCTTTGCTCCTAGAGGCCACCTAGTACATCCCTTATTCCTTGGTCCCTCCATGTTGAAAGTCAGTGGGTGTGTCAGATCCTCATGCTTCAATCTGTCTAATTTGCTCTTCTGCTTATCAACCAGAGAAAACGCTGCTATTAAAGGGTTCATGTGATTAGATTAAGCCCACTCAGATAATCTCCATTTGGCCATAAAACATAATACAATCACTGGAGTGATTTCTTCATCATATTGTTGAGTTCCACCCACACTCAGAGGGGAGGGGATTAATACAAAAGCCAGGATCACTGGGAGTCATATTTAGAATTTTGACTACCACAGTCATTAAGTTGAAAAAGTGCATTAATTTAAAGAGAAATGTTGGGCAAACATTTGTTCAGGTGCAAGGAAGTGAGAGTCAAAGGAGTTTTGAGGAGTGCCTGGAAACATTTCGTTTGGGACCCAGTGGAGTAGTTCATGGTCAGCTTCTTCTATATTCTATGATTCTGTGGTTAGTTTGTTTATTAGTTTGTTAGTTTGTTTGTGGTTAGTCCATGTTTGAGTCCTATACCAGATAAATTTGTTGTTGTTCTAAAGAATGTTATTGGGATATTGGTGAAATGTGAAAAAAGTCTTTTGATTAGATAATAGTGTTATATCAATATGGTCTTCCTGGTTTTGAAAACTGTACTATGGCTATGTAAAGAATCACAACCCTGGCTGACACCATGATTTCAGCCCAGTGAGCCCCGACTCAGGCACACTGTGTCTGAATTTCTGACCTATGGGAACTTGCATGATAATAAATTTGTGGGTTTTTTTTTTAAGTGAACCAAAAGATGTGTAAGAAACATTTGAAATGGAAGAAAGAGTAGATTCAAGATGTGTTATGGAGAGAAAAGTCACAATTTGGGGCCTCACTAGATGTGGTCAGAGAGCAGATTTAGGGATGGTTCTAAAGTCAGGAGCCTGAAAATTGTGGCAATTACAGACAGAAAGAGGAAAATCTAGAGGGAGAGCTAGTTGGGAGGAAAAAAAAAATAAGTATTAAGTATGTTAATTTGAGTGAATAGGGGACATGAGTGGAAAGAGGAACCCTGAGCAAAAAGGAGTTGGCAAAGGATTAAAGCCGAATAGAGAGGTCAAGGCTGGAGCCAGAGGTTTGGGGCTCCTCACAATGGTTTTGGAGGCATTCAGAGCACCTGCTACAAAGGGAAGAAAGAAGCTGAAGAAATAGACGGAAGTTTCTGGTTCTACCACTGCACACCCAGCTGGTGATGCATGCTTGAAAGCAGACAGGTCTGGGCTTAAAATCCTGGTTTTGCTCATTTCTAGCTGTGTGACCTTAAACAGGTCCCTCAATATGTCTGAGTTTCTTCAGCTATGAAATGGCGATGTTAATCAAACCTGCCTCGCTTCGAGGATTGGATAGATAAGTGATATAAAAGCACTTAGCCTGTTGCTTAGCACGTGGTTGGAGCTAAAAAAAAAATCAGGGCCACCATTGTCATTGATCACTATTTGCTTTCATGTGCTTGTCTGGATTAGGTCCCACGCAGTTCAGATTACCATGTTTTGCTGGCTGGAATGCGGCAAGGCTAACACGGCACGGTGTCTTTCGCTGATGGAGGGCAAGCACCCTACCTGTCCCTGAAAAAGGAGGACTTCTTTTCCCTTCTGACAATATGGGCAGGTTGGGAGGAAGGCGCAAGGAAGGAGAGTCAGAGCTGGGACTGATGGAGCAAGGACAGGCCTTACAGACTTGCCTGGATGCCCCAGAAGTGATTCATTAGGCAGAACCCTTCGCTAAACCAACCCAGGAGAGGGATATTTGGGGAAGAAGGACAGAATGATCTAGTGTGAAAGATGGGCGCAGCGTACAGGGAGATAGTTTATATTTATGAAAGGTGTTTGGTGCTTAGGCGGCCTGGTATATGTCTAGGGAAGAAGTGTTTCTACAGGAATGTGCCTGGCCCACGAAATGAGGAGATTTGACTTTATCTGCTGGCATAAATTCTCCCTATGGAAGATGTAGCCCTGGGCACTACACTCCTAGCTTCATTCCCCCCCACTTCCCTGCTGCCACCGTAGCAGGAATCAATCTGTCGTCTTCTGCTACTAGATGTTAATGCAATCAACGAGATCACAATGACCTTAAGATTTCCTGATTAATTCTACCCCCCCCCCCGCCCCCCGCTAGTCAGCATTACTTTCTTTAATTTCGCAGTGCTCAGCTCATTTTCTCCACTCGCTTGGCTCAGCTCCAGGCTTCAAATACCTTTCTCTCGTACTGGGAAGAGGGTTTGGGTGAAATGGCAGGGCTCTGGGCTGCATGGCGGAGGCAGATGGAGAATCCTTGGCTTTGAATGAAAGTGTACTCCACAAAGAGGAAAGTTTCAAGGTTTTGATAAAAAAGCAATCTCAGAAAGGGCCATTTAGAAATGGTGTGTGTGTGTGTGTAAGAGAGAGAGAGAGAGAGAGAGAGAGATTGAGATTAGATTGATTGAGACATATCAGAATCCTGTTAATAAATGAGGAATCTTGAAGAACTGGTAGGTACAAATTGAAATCATTATTTCACCCAGGTCAAAGGAGGCAGAGCAAGAAGCCGGTTGAGGCCAAGATAAGTATCAGGGATTACCAATTTTCCAGAGGGTCCTTGTGCTTTGAGATCCTGAGTGGGAGGGAGCTTAAGATACAGAGACTGATAGGTCTGCCACTTAGGTGGACAGCAGGAGCTGATGCAAACCGCCCAAAGCAGGACTTGTGATTTTTCTCCTGCAATGTTCCTTTTCTCATCAATTCCATCTAGTAAATGGCTCCACCACTCACCTGGTTGTTTAAGTCAAGCTTCTAGTCATTATCCTGAGTTCCCCTTGTCCCGTACATGTCACCTCCTAGCCATCAACAAATCCTGATGATCTGCCTTCAAAATACACCCTACTGACTTCTCACCACCTCCTCAGCTGTTAGTTAGTGTGAGCCACCATCGTCTCTCTCCTGGACTAATGCAACAGCCTCCTAACTGGTCTACTTGCTTCAGTTTTTGCTGCCAGGACTGCCATGCATGGATGTTCAGGTTGTATACTACATAAGGGCACCGTAGGTATGCATGTGCCATTTTTATCACAGAAACATCCTAACTTACATAAGTGTGTGTGCATCCTGCTCTTCTTGGCTCCAAGTCTGAGAACAGAGGAAGAGAGCCTGTTCCTCCATAAACGTGTACTGGTGCACATGGTCTTGTACAGACTCTAGAGAGCACGCGCGCGCGCACGCACACACATTCAGTGACACACATAAGTGGGTGCTGTCGCACCCAAGCCCTGGGTGTTCCCTGAGATCATTTCTCTCATTCACCCCCCATTGCTCCCACCCATAGCCATCTCAGCTGGTTGGGAGACACTGGTGGAACAGTGGGGTGCAAAGTGCTGTTGGTGGTACACATATTCCAGTGAGAAGAAACGCCTAAGGAAGAAGAATGTGGGTGCTCTGGCACACCCCCCAGGGCAGGACTCAAAGTTGTTTAGGGTGTACATTAAAAGACGAACCTATTTTGCTTGTTTTGTTTTTAACTTGAGGAAGGGGCATCTTTTTGTAATGCACACAAAGCCCTTGTATCAGATAATGATACAGCCTTGCCCCCAACAATACCAATGCCATACGATGGTCAGCAAGAACCTTAACAAACGTTTTTGAGTGTATTGATCTTTTTCTGGAAACCTTTCATTTATTTCCCAGTGTTCTGAAGACCAAGGCAAAACTCCTTACCTTGAGAACCCACAGTTCTCAAATGATCGGGCCCGTGCCTTCCTTTGCCCGTGCCCCGCTTCCAACCCTAGCCACGCTGACTTTCACTCTCTGGAGCACCCAAACTCTTTCCTGTCTCTTTCGCTGTATTTTTTGTCTATCCATAACCCGCATCCCCTTCTAGAGCATTAACTCTATTAAGCAGCGACTGTGTCTTGTTCATTATTGTATTTTCATCACTTAGCGCGGTGCCTGCCATATCATAGGTGGTCAATAAATATTTGCCGACTGCATAAATAAATGAACGGGGGAAATGAGCAAATTCGACCCACTTGAAGGGCTCCAAGATGAACCTCAGCTCAGCCCCATCTCTAGTGTACTTTCAGATCCTCCGGTGAATTGAGATGGCTAGAAAATGCAGCAGGTTTTACATCAGAAAGCTGCAAGACCGGTTTGGCAAGGAGGGATAGTAGTCCGCATAGCCAGCAGTTACTGAGTTAGTAGCCTTTAGCAGTAAGGTGGCAGCTCTCAGCACCTTGCTCGGTTAATCGCCACAGTAGCCTTACGTGGTATAGCCTAGTATTATTCCGGTTCCACGGTGAGCAAACTTAGACCCAGGAGATTCGGTAACTTGGGTTTCAACACAGGCAGTTGGACTAGCATCTCTCTGCTGTCCTGCTGAAGAATGAGAATACTCATTTCCTCTGGGTTCTTTTTTGAAGTGCCCTGGGAGCGTGCCCCCTGTGTACTCGCGTTGTCTTCAACACAGCCCTGGGAAGCAGGTAGGAGGGAAGCGGGTAGGAGAGGGGTGCTTGCTGTGTTGGCGGCAGCAGCGAGCACAGATCTAGTTAGCATCCCCGTGGGGGAAGGAGCACGCTTTGGTGATTGACAATATAAATTAAAAAGCGGAGATATTTTGTATTTCCTTGATATTGAATTCTGTAAAACCATCAAATCCTAAGCCAGCTTCACCAAACTAAAAGGGAGTTGCAGTCGCAAAGCAAATTTAACACCTCTTCCAATTTTTCTGACACACAGCAGAGTGCTTCCACTGAGGTGAGAATGGCATTAGCTTGACGCTCCTCCACAGCGCTGAAACCTCAACTGCTCCAGCAGAGATCGCACCCTCTGCCCCACCCGCTGGAAGAGAAATTGACACGGGGAAAAAGTAACTGACGAGGCAGGCTTTGCAGCCCCTGCCGGCTGCAAGTAAAGTGAATGCAAAATAAAGCAAGAGAGGCAAAAGGCAGAGTAATCCTCATCGTCAGGATGTTGGCATGCTAGTGAACATAATAGCGATGATTTTTTTTTCTCTAACCCACATTTTGGAGCCCCTTTAACAAAAGCTGACTGTTTAAAACACAATTTGAAGTTAGTTTGTCCCTTCAGCCTCAGAGCCTGAATCATAAATTTGTGGGCTACACTTGGGGCTTTCCCTATGTTATTTTATCAGAATCCTAGAACCAAAGAAAGGACCTAACAGAGCATTTTGTTCAACCCACTTACTTACTTTATAGACTGAGAGACTGAGACCACGAGAAGGGTCTCTGAGAAGGGTCTCTTGCTTTTATTTTCACCAAGCGTCTGTCACTACTCTGTGTGTGTGTGTTTGTGTGTGTGTGTGTGTGTGTGTGTGTGTGTGTTAGATTGGCCTCAGGAGCTGTTAAGGGGACAGACAGAATGACCTGCATTGTCAAGGAGAAAGGGTGAAGAAAAATGTTAGAATCGATACAGTGTTTGATAAATAGCTAGTCATTTGTCACATAAATATATACACATTGCAAACAACACCCCTCTCTGTGGCAGAAACAGAGGGCTTGTTCTCAACAGAAGGAGGGCCTCAGCTGAGGAGGCTAAATGGGGGTCATTCATCCCTCCAGCCCCCTTCTGCCGTGGCCATGATTGGTCCAATCCACCACCTAGGTTTTCTGTGGGCTCTCAAAGACAGGGCCCTCGGCAGAGACCTTCAAACGCGGCTCACTCGTGGCTGGTGGCATTTAACCTCTGTGGGAGGGATGGGGCCTTTTTCTTTCATCATGGAATCCATTATTTTTTCTTTGAAGCACAGTGCACAGCTTTTTACAAATTGCATGACAAAAATAGAAATGCAGTCAGTTCTCAGCATAGTGCCGTGGAGAAGGTTCAGGGCAAGCTGTCCCTCAGGCGGTGTGTATCCAGAGCGCACGCCTTTCAGAACTGGATAGTAAATCCTGTAGGGAGGGAGGCAGGAAGCCAGCCATGTCTTCCTCTCCTGCCTCAAAGCAAGGTAGACTTGAAACGGGGTAGAGCTGGGGACTCTGGTAGACCCTGCCTGAGGGAAAGTGCTACAACTTGGCTGTGAGCCTGCTGTGAGGCCTTGGAATCTGTCACTTCCCGTCTTTGGGTCTCAGGTTTTTTAATCTGCCTCTTCTGCCTCATGGGATAGCTGGAAGGTACAAATGTGGAGAAAACAGACACACATTTGTTTTGGAAAGCAGTTAAAACTCCATATAAATGCAAAAAGATTATTGTTTTATGGACTCTTTGCCTCTTGGCCTCGTGGTTCGGCCATCTTGGTATACAACCTGGAATTTGAATTGGTATAGAACACTCCAAGATGGGTCCAAGGTTTCTGGAATGACAGAAGAGGGGGTGGGAAGAGTCAGTAATGAAAGGAACTGACGAACCCCTCATGAAACACAGCCCTGCCACTTCCTTATCCTCCCCGTGTATGCCTTTCAGTAGTTTTATGTAGCCTCTCTGAGCCTCAGTTTCCTAATCTATAAAGTGGAATTGTTGTGAGGATATAAGTGAAGTAATAAATGGAAAGTTCTGGGGCACCTGAGTGGCTCAGTCGGTTAAGTGTCCAACTCTTCCTTTGAGCTCAAGTCATGATCTCACGAACTGTCCCCCAACCAGCTGAGATAGCTGTGGGTGGGAGCAATGGGGGGTGAATGAGAGAAACGATCTCAGGGAACACCCAGGGCTTGGGTGTGACAGCACCCACTTATGTGTGTCACTGAATGTGTGTGTGTGGTGTGTGTGTGTGTGCACGCTCTCCAGAGTCTGTACAAGACCATGTGCACCAGTACCTGCACTCTCTCTCTCTCTCTCTCCCTCTCCCAAAATAAAGATTTTAAAAAATAAAATAAATGGAGGAGCACCTGGGTAGCACAGTCGGTTAAGCGTCCAACTCTTGATCTCGGCTCAGGTCATGATGTCACAGTTTGTGCGTTCAAGCCCCACATCAGGCTCTTGGCTGATGGCATGGATCCTGCTTGCGATGCTGTCTCTCCTTCTCTGCCCCTCCCCCACTTGTGTGTGCTCACTCCCGCTCTCTCTCTCTCTCTCTCTCTCAAAATAAATAAATAAACTTAAAATAAATGGAAACCTGTGCTGCTGGGCAGCACTAGTATAAATTAAACTTTTGAGGATTATTGCTATTATGGACATTGATGTTATTTTCTTCTGTGTGCTGAAGAGAACTGTGATTCCTTCATGCCAGTGCATGGCTAGTCCTTGGTAAAATATATATATTTCTGGGCCTCATCCCAATGAAATCCTGATTCCACAGGTTTGGAATGGAACGCAAGTATATGTATTGAACAAGGGCCCCAAGGGATTCTGATGTGGGGCCGGATTTGGGAACCATTGGTCTAGAGCAGTGTTTTTCAACTTGCCAATTATTACCTACTGCACAGGAAATCAATTTAATGGGTAGTGACTTGCATTAAATAACAAACAAAAAAGAATGGAATAGGAAAAAACCCAACGTGCACTGTATACAATAAGGGTACATATTGCTTCACGAAATGTTTGTTGTATACTTACATATATAATGCAGTAATATATGCATGTCAAATGTATTTCGTACTATAGGTCATGGTAAAAAACACTTGAAACCCACTAGAGAATATTATTTTCCATTTGGAGATACTAGTGTCCAGAGAAATAATCTGTCAAGTCCCACCTCAGACAAGAAATGACCAGCAAGAGAATGGAGGAAGATCCATTTCTCTTTTCTCCCCATCCATCCTGTGCTACTCTTGGGTCAACAGAGTTGGGTGTTCTGTAATTAGACTGCATTTTAATACCATGTAATGTCCCTGGCCTGAGATGTAAGGGCAAGTTAGTGTATTGCTACAGGTATCAGGCTAATTGCATTGACCCCATTAGGCAGAAAATGTATCTGGGTTTATTGGGGGTATTCAGTTCCTCTTGGTCAGTGAGCGCTTTTGTACACATACTTCGCTCTTTTCCTTCTCCCAGACTTTGATATTTATTTTAGCTTTTGAGCCTCTTTTGTTGCCTTTGCGAAATCCAGTAATAAACGTGACACTGTTTCAGTGCACATCAACCTGCATCCGTGTCTTTTGACTCTCCACTTGGTATGTTGAGGATATTAGCACTTCTAAACCTTTCACCCACAGGCTCCGTCTGAGGGATGCAGTCACTCCTGGGCTCCAGCCCATTGTGGTCCTATAGCGAAGAAGTCAACTTGTCAGCACGGCTTTCTCAGACCATCGTCTGGAAACCATAGGTTTCTGCCTACTCCCACTCCCCTACCACTACTCCTTCAGAACCCCCATCTCCTTTATGTTTTACCCATGGTGCTTATCACAACCTAACATATGATATTGTAAAAAAATAAATGCATGAGAAAAATAACCCCATGGGTCCAGATTCTTTTCAGAAAGAATTGGAAATCAAATGTGAAATCTTCCAAAATTTTTTTTATTTTAATATTTATAATTTTTGAGAGACAGAGTGTGAGCAGGGGAGGGGCAGAGAGAGAGGGAGATGCAGAATCTGAAGCCGATTCCAGGCTCTGAGCTGTCAGCACAGAGCCCGATGTGGGGCTTGAACTCATGAACCACGAGATCATGACCTGAGGCAAAGTCAGATGCTCAACCGACTGAGCTGCCCAGCCTCTTGCAAATTTTTACACGTTGCTAGATCTTCTGATTTTTCTGGAAAGCCTGGAAATCCAAATATTGATGTAAAACCTTCAGAGGTTTAAATGACGGTTACTGGATCAAAAAACAATTTAGGCCAAAGGAATATGTCTGTGGCCCAGATTAGGTCCGTGGATCTCCGGTTTGTGACCTCTGTCATAGATTGGTGAACCGACCATTGGGCTGTATGAAGTCCTGAAGATTGTTATTTTCTATTGAGGAAGGGCAGGTCAGGTTAGGTACTTCCCCCCAGAGTCACACACTAGCTTATAGCAGAACTGGACCTTGAGCCCAGCTTTCTTGCCTCCTACTGCTCTCTCTTATTCATTCCACTGCCTGCTAGGCTGCGTCCCTTCTACTGAAGGTTGAGCTAATCTGCCCCGTGTAGACGACTGACATTCAGTTCAGTCCCCGGTGCTCTCCTCACAAAGGACGTAAAGAGAGTCATCACCACCCATCTGATAAGCCCCAGGCACTTCTTACCACAGAGTGTATGAATTTACCTGCCTTCCCAATCTCAAGCGTGGATATTGCCTCTTGGTGTTCTTTATTGCTTTTGCTCCGGTGATAGAATCAAGACAAGGTCTTTACAGGAGTGTTATTAACATTGCGCCCAGCCAGCAATGCTTTGGGGTAGCATCAGTGTGGTCTAGTGCCAAGAATCTGGGGCTCAGAGTCCAGAGGGTGGGGCTCAGCATGCCCTGAGACAACTTACTTAACTTCCCGGGCCCTCAGTCTCTTTCACAGTAAAACTGAGAGGAATAAAATTTGCTTTTCTTATCTCTCAGGGCTGCTGTGAGGTTAAACCGAGACAATATGTATGAGTACTCTTTGAAAAGAGAACATTTTACAGCGGTGTGTGCACAGCATCATCAGGAACTTGTCAGAATAATTACTGAGCACCTACTATGCGCAAGCCAATGCACCATTCATCCAGGGTACACCAAGGACGTGAAGGCCTAGCTACCTTCCCTGAGTTACAGTCTAGCTGAGACAAAGGGACACATGTGAGCGGAAAGAGAGCCAGCCAGCACTGCAAAGCCAGTGGTGACGGGGCCTGAATGAAATGTACAGACTGTACAATGAGAGACACTATGGTGGACAGGGCAGATCATGGAATGGTCCGCATGGAGTGGAGGGTTCGAGTAGTGCCTGGCAGATGATCGCCTCTCCAGCTTCTCCACATGGCTGGAAGACAGAAGCATGCCTTTCATGAAACCAAATCACAGCCCAAGTGGGACAGTGGGCGTGGGTCCTAACACGACGGGAGGGCCTCGTATTGTAAAATGGTCCTAACACCTCACAGGGCTGTTCTGAGCATTCAGGGTGGTGATGTGTTTTATGTATGTATGCATTTGATTTATTTTATTAAAAAGGTTTGTAACTTCATTTTGAGAGAGAGACAGGGGGTGGGGCAGAGAGAGAGGGAGAGAGAGAGAATCCCAAGCAGGTTCTGCACTGTTAGCACAGAGCCCGATGTGGGGTTTGAACTCATGGACTGTGAGATCATGACCTGCGCCGAAACCAAGAGTCAGATGCTTAACTGACTGAGCCACCCAGGCGCCCCTCCACCAAATTTATTAATGTTTATTTTTGAGAGAATGCGAGCTAGTGAGCGCATGCTAGCGAGAGAGGAGTGGAGGGGGGGCAGGGGGGGGGACAGAGGATCCGAAGGGGGCTCTGCACTCACAGCAGAGAGCCTGATGTGGGGCTCAAACCCACGAACTGGGAGATCATGACCTGAGCCAAAGTCAAACACTCGACTGACTGGGCCACCCAGATGTCCCAAGGTGGCGATATGTTTTAAACATTTAGCATTGTGCGTGACACAAGATGAGTACTAAAGACGTGTTAGCGGCCATTAGCTTCATCATCTGTTTTCATCTTCCAGGGAAGTCAGGGCGCTTGAGAGCCTGCCTGATACTAGTTGCAGTACCTTGGGCAAGTCAGATCACCTCCCTGTTTCTCACTTTCCCGGGCTGTCCTATGGGAACGGTCCTAGTGCCAACTGAAGAGGGCTGCCCTGAGGACTGACTGAATGAGTCCAAGCGAAGTGCTCATCACAGCGCCTGGCACAGGGTAAGCACACGATACATGCCAGCTGCTGCACCTCCTATGGGCTGGTGATCGTCCACGTGATAAGACCACATCACAAAAGGCTGGGAAACATAAAACCGTGAAAGCACCCCCAAATCGTACTACTAAGACACAAGTCCTTGTTATTACTTGGAGATCCAGGTCTGAAAGCTGAAATTTTTCCTGTTGAGAAAACCAAGAATGAAGAGAAACGGCAGGGATTTGGGATGCAGTGGTCATTGGGGGAACCGTTTCCTGAGCACCTCCTCTGTGCTAGCCAGTGCAGGCAGGACCTCACGGGGTTGATCTTTGCGCCTACCCCTGAAGGAGGTGAGGGAGCCAGCCATGCATGTATATCAGGGAAGAGCAGTCTGGGCAGAGAGAACAGGAAGAGCAAAGTTCCTGACTTAGGAGCATGCCTGGCATTTACGAAACAGCCTGGGTGGCTCAGTCGGTTGAGCGTCCAACTCTTGATTTCGGCTCAGGTCATGATCCCAGGGTTGTGGGACCAAGCCCAGAGTTGGGCTCTGCATTGAGCGTGGAGCTTTCTGAGGATTTTCTCTCTCTCTCTCTCTCTCTCCCCTTCTGCCCCTTCCCCCGCTCATGTTCTCTTTAAAAAATAAAAAAATGAAATGAAATGAAATGAAATGAAATGAAATGAAATGAAATGAAATGAAATATAGCTGGGAAGCCCTGTAGCAGGAATGGAGCGAACAAGGAGAAGGGTAATAGGATAGGAGGTCAGAGAAGTCACAGGGGCTGCTGGTTTAGGGCTTTGTGGGCCTTTGTGATGATTCCCATCTTAACAGGGGGTGAGATGGAAAGCCGAGGATCTTGTCCAGGGAGGGACAAGATCTGACTTACGTCAGCCGTTTGGCCCTCCTAGAAGCAATGGGTTTTGCCCACCAAAGGCCTTGGATGATAATAAGCAAGAGACGGTAAACTGTTAGCTTGGATTACGTGGTGGGTCAACTGAAACCCCCAGATCTTTTTTGAATCATTTGTTTGTTTTTACGTGAGCTGCTGCCTCACAGAATGGACTCTTAAACTTTTAATTGAGGATGCTTACTTTATCTTACAAATTTTACCTTTCTTTTTTTTTTTAATTTTAGCTCACTGTTCCAGCCCATCTGAGCTCACTTTGAACCTCAGTTCTGTTCTTCAACATATTTGAGATCCCTGCGAGCCTCAGGTTGTCTTCAGACGTGGTAAGTGTATTTTCTGTGTCATCTAAGTTACTAATATAACTGGGAAAGCCTCGTGGCCTTTGGAGACTCGTTGGTTGTCACCTATGCTTTGGTTAAAATTCTTCCATCAATTGCCGATTCCTTTGACTTACTTGTGTTATAATCTGGTTAAGAAAGACATTGTTGTCTTGTATTAGTGCATTCACGAGAAAGTTACAGGAGATCGCTTCAGATGCTTTGCTGAAGCCAAGATACGTTGTCCTTATAAAAGGCGGGATGGATAAAGGTTGATGGCACCTTTTGGTGTGTAAAATGGAAACTATTATGGTTTCTTTTCAACTTTAAAAGTAGCATTGGCTTGTTGCACAGGTCAATGGCATACCAAAGTGTGTGAATTAAAAAATGAAAGTCCCTCCGTAATTCTTTGTGCCAATACCCTACCAGATAACTGTGGTTAACGATTTTGTGCAGATGTGAACACAGATCTGTGATTGAACTGGGGTCATACTGTAGAGAATGTTGCGGGACTGGCTTTTTTTCACTTAACAGTCTTTTGGAAACATCTTTCCTTGTCAGAACCTATAGTGTGACTTCATCCTTTTGGACGACAACCTAGTGTTCTGTTCTGGGGATGCGTCTCAATTTATCTCATCAATCCCACATGGATGGACATTTACATCATTGACAAATTTTTGCCATCATAAGGAGTGTTGCATGGTGAACATTCTTTGCTGGCTTTCAGTGTTGTGTTGGGTGCTGGTTTCTGGATCCTCTGGATGCCATGTCCTTTTTGGATCTTGTTGTCAATGTTCTAAATTCCAAAGGCTACTTTCTACCAAGGAAAGAACTAAACGGGGTCCTGCCAACTCCCTACTTGTCATGGTTTGAGCTTGAAAATCTATATCTTGTCTTCCCTTGGAGTGGGGATAAAACTGTTGGCGCTCTCAGAGACCTTCGGAGGACCGAGGCACCCCAAGACCAAATGCTGAGTGACAGACAGTCTCGAAGGGAGGCTCAGCCTCTGGTTGGCACAGGCAAGGTGGTTAAGAGCAAAAGGGGGAAGGAGAACTGCCTTGCCATTGAGGCATTATTGCCCATCGGACACCCTCAGCTCTGGAAAGTAGGGCCACTTACTGAACCTCAATAAGCCCCTCCTTTCTCATCTTGACACCTTTCTTCCTCCATGGGGTCTCCCTCCGTGCACGTGTGTGCCTCCTACCTACTCTGCATTTCTAGAACACTTTAAGAGCGTGGGATTGAGAGTCAATGCTGTGTTTGAATATCAAAGCTATACCTGCCTGGCTCTGTGATCTTGGATGGGTCACTTATCCTTGCTGGGCCTAGTTATCCTCATCTGTGGAATGAAGGTATACCTATATAAGATACTTCAGAACGCCAAACCCAATGCTTGGGCTGATACGAAGCACTTCATGTTAGCTGCTATCACCATCATCATCACCATTATGGCTGATCATATTACCTACTCCACAGAGTTGTGAAGATTCAGTGAGAATATATGTAAAACACCCAACTCAGGGCTCAGTATAAATTGAGTGCTAAATAAATGATAGCAGTTATTGATTGCATTTATATCTCCCCTCAGATACTTACCTCATTATGTCTTATGTTACCTCTATTTGTGATCATGTCTTGATCTCTTCCTCTAATTTGTAAGTTCCCACGAGAGTGAAGGTCTCTTTCTCTCTCTTCTCCTCTACCCAGGAAGCATAAAAGACCCAGTGCTGAGGATTAGTAGTGGGGCTCTTTAAAATTTACATGACTGAACATTGCCATCACTTATTCTAAGCCCCTCTGTCAGGGTATTGTTTTATGGTTACAAAGCATCTCTCCTTTTAACTGATCAACAGAGCCTTTCCCCTAGGGCGGGTCATGGCATACATGTTCCAACCACTGACCCGCTGATCACAGAATTACCAATGTGTAGATCTTAGCTTTGGCAAGTTTTCCAGAAAACAGTGGCCTTGGGTGTGTGTTCATCTGAGCAGATTGGATTCGCGTAGCACTCTCAGGCTTCTGCTCTCCAGACGGAAAAGAATCTTAGGCACCCGTCTAGTCCAGGCCACCACCAAGTTCCCTTTAGACTACCACAATGTAGTTTTCTAGGTTGTTTCCGCATTTTCACCCACGCCCTCCACACAGCAGCAAGAGCAGTCTTTAGAAAATAGTCAGTTAGGGGCACCTGGGTAGCTCAGTTGGTTAAGCGTCTGACTCTGGATTTTGGCTCAGGTCATGATCTCACCACTAGTTAGTTCGAACCCCCGCATCGGGCTCTACACTGACAACTCAGAGCCTGCTTGGTATTCTGTTTCCCTCTCTCTCTGCCCCTCCCAAGCTTGCTGTCTATATCTCTCTCAAAATAAATAAAAATAGGGGCGCCTGGGTGGCGCAGTCGGTTAAGCGTCCGACTTCAGCCAGGTCACGATCTCGCGGTCAGTGAGTTCGAGCCCCGCGTCAGGCTCTGGGCTGATGGCTCGGAGCCTGGAGCCTGTTTCCGATTCTGTCTCCCTCTCTCTCTGCCCCTCCCCCGTTCATGCTCTGTCTCTCTCTGTCCCAAAAATAAATAAAACACGTTGGAAAAAAAATTAAAAAAAAAAAAAATAAATAAATAAATAAAAATAAACTTTAAAAAAAAAGAAAATAGGAAATTAGATCACATCATTCACCTCCTCAAAACCTTTCAATGCTCCAGTCCTCATGTAGACTCAAGTCCAGTCTTCCCAAGGTCAACAAGGCCCTGCATAATCTGGCCCCTGCATATCTCCAAATTCATGTTGTTTCACTCTTCCCCTTGCCTGCTCTGCATCACCCACATTGGTCTATCTGTTGTGAGAATACACCAAGCTTATTCCTGCTTCAGTGCTTTTGTTCTCTTTCTGCCCGCCACCAGGAATTGGATCCCACCCATGCCCCAACTTTCCCATGCTTCCTTTTGTCCTTCAAGTTTCAACTTAGATGATACCATCTCAGAATGGTATCATTCATTTAGGCCTTCCATGTATACCCTATGTCAAGTAGCTTCCCATTGGTTCATGTGCCCCCTTGTTGATCTCCATTGCATTGGTTTTCAGTCCCTCACCTCACCTTAAGAATCACTCAGAGAGGGGTGCCTAGACTTAGGCCGACTTCAGCTCAGGTCATGATCTCGTGGTTCATGGGTTCGAGTCCCGCGTCGGGCTCTGTGCCTCGGAGCCTGGAGCCTGCTTCAGATTCTGTGCCTCCCACTCTCTCTTCCCTCCCTTGCTTGCGCTGTCTCTCTTTCTCTCTCAAAAATAAATAAACATAAAAAAATTGCCCTGAGAATATGAAAGAAATGGCCGGGCCCCTTGTAGACCAAGGAAATCAGAATCTCCCAAGATGAGGCCCAGGTCATCCGTATTATTAAATGTTCCCCTGGTAATTCTAATGTGTAGGCAAGGTTGGCAGCCTCCATAGTAATGTATCAGTTCTTTTATTTTCTTCTTAGTACTTATCACAAGATGTGTAATTACTTTCATTCATTCATTTGATAAGTATTTATTGGGCTCCTACTGTGTGCCCGGCTCCACTCAAAACACAGGGATTAAAATAGTAAACACAAAAAACACAAATTCTAACCTTTATGAAACTTCCATTCTAGTGAGGAAGACAAACAATAAATAAGATCAGCAAATATACATAGTTATACAGCTTTATGTATACATACATATGTATATAGCTTTATATATGTGTGTGTGTGTATACATATATATATATGTGTGTAGATACGTATATACATACACATGTGTGTATATACATATATACATATATGTGTGTGTCTAGATACGTATATACATATGTATGTGTATATATACATATGTGTATATACATACACACACACACACACACACACATATATATAGTATTGTGTGATAAATGTTTGTATCATCCCCTGCAAATTCATATGTTGAAAACTTAACCTCCAATGTGATAATATTTGAAGATGGGGCCTTTGAGAGGTAATTAGGGTTAGATGAGCTCATAAGGGTAGGACCCTGGTCTGATGAGATTAATTCCCCTATAAGAAGAGAGACCAGAGAGAGTTGTTCTCTTCCCCATTCCACCCCTTGACATGCACACACGCACACACAGACACACACGAAGAGGCCATGTGAGCATACAACAAGATGGCATCCATCTGCAAGGCAAGAGAAGGACCTGAGAATGAAACCCACCTTTCTGATAACTTGACCTTGGACTTCCCAACCTCCAGAACTGTGAGAAATAAATTTCTGTTGTTTTGGCCACCCAGTCTATGGTATTTTGTTATGGCAGCCTGAGCGGACTAAGACATAATTATGTGTTAGATTATGATAAGTGCTAAGGAGGAAAAATAAAGCATAAAATGGAAATATGATTTTTTGGAGGGGAGGGAGAAAAGTTTTTGACAGAGCAGCTTAAAAAGGTGAATCTTGAGTAAATATCTGAAAGAAGTGAGAGATCTAGCTCTGTAGCTCTCTGAATATAGAGCATTCAAGGCACAGAAGAGTAAGTACAAAGGCCCTGAGGCTGGATTATACCTGGTGTGTTTGAGGAACAGCAAGGGGGCCAGTATGGCTGAAGAGTTGAGAACAAGGGGCAGAGTGCGTAGGAGATAAATTCAGAGAAGTAATAGAAGGAAGCAGATAATGTGGAACCTTAGAGATCATTGCGAGAGGTTTGGTGTTTACTCTGGGTAAGAGGGGTTATCCCCGGAGGACTTCTAGTAGAGAGTAGCATGATCTGACTTAGATTTTAATAGGCTAACTCTACTTGCCATAGAGAGCTCAAGGAGGAAAAGGGTGGTGGCAGCTAAATCAGCGAGGAGGCAGCTGCAATAACCAGGATGAGAGCCAATGGTGGCTTGGAGAAGGGTGGTAGAAATGGCAGCACCATGAGAACCCCTGAGAAATGGTCAAAATCTGCATGTATTTTGAGAGTTAGGGTGTACAGGGCTTGCTGACAGACTGTGTGCTGGGCATGGGACACAGTGCACAGTCAAGGAAGACACCATGGTGTTGGCTTGAGCATGTAGAAGAATGGGCTTAGTTTTGAACTTGATCAACTTGAAGTGCTTGTTAGACCTTCAACTGGAGATGTCAAGTAGAGAGGTAGATGTACAATCCTGGAATTTATAGGTCCTGCTGGGAGATAGAACTTTGGAAGCCACGCGATTGGATGAAACCACTTAGAGGGTAAGCTGAGGGTAGAAAAGAAAAGAAGCCCAGAAGCCTGAGACCTCAAACACTCCAAAGTTTGGAGGCTGAGTCGAGGAGCAGGAAGCAAAGGGGACTGAGAGGAAACAGGCTGAGCAGGAGGAAGAAAACCAAGAGAATGTGGTTTCCTGGAATCCAAGAGAAGAAAGTTATTCCAGGAGGAGAGAGTGGCCACTGAATGCTGGACACTGCCGAGAGCTTGAGTATGAGGGCGACAGAGAAAAAAACCACTGGATTTTGCAACATGTAGGTCACTGGCGATCTTGGTCAAAACAGTGATGAGAGGGAGTTCCAGAAAGAAGGGAAGGAGAGAACTTGGAGACAATGAGCATAAACAATTGCGCCCAAGGTTTTTGTGCTAAAAGGAGGACAAAACTGGGGCAGTAGCAGTATCTGAGGGGAGATTAGCATTTTTTTAAAATATGAAATTTATTGTCAAATTGGTTTCCATACAACACCCAGTGCTCATCCCAACAGGTGCCCTCCTCGATGCCCATCACCCACTTTCCCCTCCCTCCCACCCCCCATCAACCCTCAGTTTATTCTCAGTTTTTAAGAGTCTCTTATGGTTTGCCTCCTTCCCTCTCTAACCTTTTTTTTCTTCCTTCCCCTCCCCCATGGTCTTCTGTTAAGTTTCTCAGGATCCACAGAAGAGTGAAAACATATGGTATCTGTCTTTGTATGAGTTATTTCACTTAGCATAACACTCTCCATTTCCATCCATGTTGCTACAAAAGGCCAGATTTCATTCTTTCTCATTGCCACGTAGTATTCCATTGTGTATATAAAGCACATCTTCTTTATCCATTCATCAGTTGATGGACATTTGGAGATGAGCATTTGAGACAGGGTTTAATTAATTTGGAGGATGGGAGAAATAATATTTGAATGACAATGACCCAGGCTCCCAGATGAGAATGTAAGCTGCTTGAGGGCAGGGACTTTGTCTTGGGCATCCCCATCACCTTACATGGTTTCCAGCACAGAGTAGGCACTCAACAAATGTTGTTGAGTACTTGAATGGTGAAATGAATGAAGACCTAAGTGGAAGTAAATATCAAAGAGTTGAGCGGCAGGATAAAGCAGCAGATGAATTGAGCGGCACCCTGGCTTTTCATTCCAGTCATTCCTGCCACACTCCTGGACCGCCAAGCTCACCCCTGGGCCAGACAACTCAAGCACGGTTCAGTGTGGCACGACTCTCTTCGTGGAGAGGGCACGCTATGTCTCTGTAGTCATGTGTTCCAGGGAGAAGACAGGTGTTGGGACTGTAAGAACTAGGCGTGGCCACACGAGACGGCAGCGCCCGGCAGGAGCCACTCCTCGCCATCACCACCCTCTGGGCGTGGTATGTCTGTGGCATGGGGCGCATGTGAGACACATGCCACACTGGCATCGCAGCCCACCCTTGCTGACCGGGGGGTACTTGATAACCTCCTGAAGCTCAGGCCAAAGAGTCGCTGAACACAGAGTCCACAAAGAAGCAGCCGGTGACCCAGCTATTGCATATAGAAGACACTCGCCAACTTTTGGATGAATGAACCCTTGGGGACTCTGGGAATTGACGCAAGGGTGAGGAAAGAATGCTTCCTTTGCCATGCCTTCCCGGCCATCGCACTTTATGCCCAGACACAGCTCCGTGCGGGGACATGGTCAGCTTGCAGGTGCACGTCCTGGACTTGGAGGAGGATACAGGGCAACCCCCATAGTTACATGGCAGCAGCCTGAGACAGACCTTTTCCAGCTCCTTACCTTGCATCCAGAGGCTCCACCATTGTGTTTAGCCTTGAGTCCAGAAAGTTCGCAGCAACCAGCATCTACCTAATACCTGATCTGGATGACATCTTGTGTATTTTCTCATAGCTGTTGTTCTGTCTCACTACAGAATCACATTCTGCGTGGTTCTCACTTACAGCATCAGTGTGCTCTTTTAAAACTGTAAAAACAGGGGCACCCGGGGTGGCTCAGTCGGTTCAGCGTCTGACTTCACGTCAGGTCATGGTCTCATGGTTCGTGAGTTCAAGCGCCGTGTCGGGCTCTGTGCTGACAGCTCAGAACCTGGAGCCTGCTTCGGATTCTGTGTCTCCCTCTCTCTCTGCTCCTCCCCTGTTTTTGCTCTGTCTCTGTGTCTCTCAAAAATAAATAAACGTTAAAAAAAGAAATCTTCAAAATGTGAAACAGATAATATCATTCCTTGGCTTAAAAGCCTCCAGCAACTTCCCATCACACTGCGAATTGAGTCCAGCTTTCTTCCTCGGCCACCAGGACCTGGCAGAATCCAGCCTTTGGCTGTGTCTTTAGCCTCGTTGCATTCTCCTCCTCCCCCGCCCCTGTAAAACCCATGGAGAAGGCTCTGGAGCCCTGACAGCATTCTGTTTTTGGTACATCTGGTAGGCTGACTTGGGTGCTTGCCCCTGCTACAGTGATACTTCCCTAGGAAAATGCCTTCCACCATCCAAACAACCATCCCAGAAGCCTTGTTGACACAAGGTAGAAGCCGCCCCTGGTTGTCAGTCTACCCGCTGTTCCAGGGATACTTGGTGTGTAATCTTAGCACCATGTCTCTCAATCGTACTGTAAGATCGTAGAAGGTTGACAGGGTCCCAGACACCACCCAGCACCAAGAAGCATGGGATGCTCAGAGGTAAACCGAAGCCCAGATTCTCATTCTGTGACTGCTGGCATTTGGTGAGACAGCACTGTATGTGTAAGGGAGGACAGGAACAGCGCTGGGCTGGAAAACATGAACCACTTCTTACTCCAGCTCTCTGGCTCACGAGCTAGGAGACCTGAGATAAATCCTTTGCATTCTCTGAGCTTCGATTTCCTTATCAGTCAATGAAAGTAATAGTCTCTGCCCCTAAGGCGTTGCTTTGAATACCTTGAGATGATTTATTGGATAGTGTTCTGGAAGGTAGAGCAATTTGCATAATGCCTATTGAGTGCTTACCGTATCTCAGATACTGCTCTAAGCGCCTCACATGTATTCGCTCCACATCAGTCTTCAGACAAAGCCCCCATGTGTTAATATTAAAAGTATCTCCACTTTAAGGAGGAGAAAAATGAGGCACAGAGAGGTTAAGAGATCTGTTCACACTGTGTACCTGGTAAGCGGCAGAGCCAGATCGTGAATCCAGGTAGTCTGGCTCCAGAGCCTCCGGATTGAGCCACTTAACTTACATATGCAGGGTAAGGGGTTTTATCTGGGCCACGTCTTAGTCAGTCCCTGCTACTATAATGGAATACCATAGACTGGGTGGCTTATAAACAACAGAAACCAATTTTTCCAGTTGTGGTGGCTTGGAAGGTCCAAGATCCACGGGCTGGCAGATTCAGTGTCTGGTGAGGACCTCTCCCCGGTTCATACATGGTCATCTTCTCACTATAACGTCACATGGCAGAAGGAGGGGGGGGAAGAAACTCTGTGGGATCTCTTTTATAGGGGCGATGATCCCATTCATGAGGGCCCAGCTTCGTGACTGGATCACCTTCCAAAGGCATCACATCCAAATACCATGACATTGGGGATTAGGTTTCAACCCAGGAACTTGGGGTGGATACAAATGTTCAGTCTATATAGCAGGAAGGGAGGGTAGTATTTTTTCAAGTTAAAAAAAAATCACCATCATTTTGTCCAAGTGTTCTACCATGTGGCCCACATGCTACTTGGGTTCCTTTGTCTGTCACTGTTTAGTTTTGCGGCAGGGGACCCTTACCCGACCTCATCCGTCTTACTTCCCCCTTCCTCAAAGCCCCACGAGGTGCCAGCATACGTGATATTCCACAAAACATAATTTTCCCGTGTCCAGAAAGGAGTGTGGGCTCGTAGTGGTCTGGTCCCTTTGTGTCTTCACAAATCCTGAGCACTTCTATGTGTTAGGCCCCGTTCTAGTGAACTGGAGATACCAGAGCGATGAAACAATTAAACAGCCCCAGCCGCCACGACTTCTTCTCTGCAGTATGTTTGGCCCGATGCATGATCTTGATCTCACCGTGAGGTAGCACCAGACAAACTTTGAAGGAAACTATCACATAATTGGCCTGCACTTGTCAAATTGTCAAAGTTAGGAAAGCCAAAGGCCGGGGAACTGTCACAGATTAGAGGATGCTAAGGAAACACGACAACAAATACAATATGAGCTCCTGGATTGGCTCCTGGCAAAGAAAAAGGACATTAGTGAGAAAGTGGGGAACATTCGAATAAGGTCTGCAGATTAGTTAATAGTGTTGTATCACTGTTAATTTCCTGGCTTCAATACTTTTACCATTATTATGTGAGTTGTTAATATTAGTGGAAGCTGTGTGAAAGGTTTGTGGCAACTCTCTGTGTTAGGTTTACAACTTTCCTGTAAAGTCTAACAGTATTTCAGGCAGTTTGAAAGCAAGCTGGCAGGCCTAGAAATGGTAAACGCCAGAAGGACATGGGCAGGACACTGACAGTGTCCGTTGCACTGCCTGAATCTCAGCTTCCTTGTCTGCCAATTAGACCCAATAATTATGTACTATTACTTATCCTTCTTATTAAAGAACTTGCATGGGAACCTGTTTTTGAAGTATTATAGAAATATAAGCTCTAAATATCCAGTTTTGTGATAGAAGCTACGAAAGAAATAAAAAGATCATCACTCCATCTCCAGAAAACAAAATTTAATAAAAGTGCTTCAAAATAGAAAGTTTAAAGTATCCCTGCCTTCCTGGGGCTTACCTTTTGGGAGGGAAGTGGGGGAGAGACAGAGAGAGAGAGAGGGAGACAGAGAGGAAGAGGGAGAGAGAGAGGGAGAGAGAGAGAGAGAGAGAGAGAGAGAGAGAGAGAGAGAGAGTGAGAGGGAGAGGGAAAGGGAGAGGGAGAGGGAGTTAATAAATAAAACAGTTAATTGTATCATATATTACAAGGCAGTGGGTGCCATGGAGAGAAATAAAGAAGGAAAGGCAGATAAGGAGGAAGAGAGGGGTAGTTCTGGGATGGGATGGTCATGGAAGTCCTCACTGAGAAGATGGCATTTGAATAAAGACTTTAAAGGAGAAAGGAAGCAAGAGCCCTAAGAGGGAGCATAACATTCAGAAGGAAGGGCAAGTGCAAAGGCCCTGAGGCCTGACCAGTTTAAGGAACAGTAGGAAACCCAGTATAGCTACAGCAGAGTGAGCAAGGTCAGTGTGCCTCCTTCTGTGTTCTTAAAGATATCGGAAAGAAACTGGCCACAGGGGGAGGATCAGGGGAGGGAAACAATAGACACTGAATAGAGGTTTCCAGCAGAGTCGCAGATGACAGAAACACAAAGGGAAGGGAAGAGCAAGGAAGTGAAGTCCCTGGAGTCTAGAATACCTGTCCAATTTCTGGTGAGGAACCAAATCGTTATTAAGCCCCGTAACAAGGTTCTGAGTCTCCCGTGCTTCATTCCCCTCCAATCATTGAATAATGATACTCCAATCATTGAGTTAATGCTGAGTGTGGTGGTAATACCACAGCGTGAGACATCTTTACGATTTCGCCTTAATGAGAAGCATAATTGATAGCATAGAGGGGTGAGCTGATTTTTCTTGGGCTGCTACGTGGGGTTGATGAAAAATCCAGAACGTCTTTCTGGTTTGGTTGATTTTTATTATCAAAAGTCCTCAAGTAGGGGTGCCTGGGTGGCTCAGTCGGTTGAGCGTCTGACTCTTGATTTCCGCTCAGGTCATGATCCCAGGGTCGTGGGATTGAGCCCCGTGTCAAGCTCCGCGCTGAGCCTGTTTAAGATTCTCTCTCTCTGCCCCTCCCCAGCCCTCGTGCTCTCTCTCTCTCTCTCTCAAAAAAAAAAAAAAAAAGAAAAAAGAAAAAAAGAAAAAGAAAAAAATCCTCGAGTCATTCGGTTAGTGTCATTTGGACGTCTGGGGCCCGGGAGCGTATGCACTGAACAGAATGCAGGCAAAGATGCCCCACAGGAAGCAGCCCCCTAGTCTGATGTGTGCCTGCAAAAGACAGGCGGAGTACCAAAGGGGTTCCCCGGAGGCTCCTCAGCTGGCAGCCATGGCCCACGATGCTTTCTCTTCCAACTGTGGAGGAGCAGGAATGCACACAGGGAAAGCCAGCCTGCTCCACGGCAGGCTTCTAGACAGCAGTGGAGCTTCTGGAACATGTGAAGCCAACCAAAGCCACAGGTGTGCTGGCCTTGTCCTTACAGCGTTACGAACACTGGGTGAGAAGACTCGGTGGATAGTACTCCACAAAGTGTAAGACACATTGCGTATGTGCGAGATGTTACCACTATTGTTTTTAGGTCCCTTGGGGAGGCATAAAGAAAGGAGACGTACAGCTACAGTGCTCTCTGGTCCCCTACCTGTCTAGTGTTATAGAGGGACCATTACCTTCCTTTTAGAAGCAACAGCTACCATCTTGAGCATTTAATCTGTGCCAGGCACTATGGTAAATGCCTTGCATGCATGATCTCAGTCAGTCTTCACAACAACCCTACGTAAGAGGTACTGTTTTTCTGTTTAAAGGGCCCCTGGGTGGCTCAGTCAGTTAAATCCGACTTCGGCTCAGGCCACGATCTCACAGTACGTGGGTTCGAGCCCTGCGTCCGTCTCTGTGCTGACAGCTCGGAGCCTGGAGCCTCCTTCGGATTCTGTGTCTCCCTCTCTCTCTGCCCCTCCCCCACTCGTGCTCTGTCTCTCCCTCAAAAATAAACATTAAAAAAATAATAAAAAATGAAAACCACTGGTCTAGACAGAAAGGCAAGGCGCCAAGTGCTGCAGACTTCAGGATGCGTCCGGAGCATCAGCTCGCGCACTGCAAAGGGTAGGCTTCATAGGGAAGGCATAAGACAAGGACTGTGGCTCTTGAGCCCCACCTGCATAGCAGTGTCACCTTCAAACACTCATGGCAGTGACGGATGGACAGACACAGAGTGGGAGGGAGAGTGGAGCCAGCACTCATTCATCCGCACGTGCATCGGAGATAATGCATTTTGGCCAACTCGGCAGTTCGGGAGACACGTCGGCTTCTCTGCTTGCTGCTGTGGAGGGTGCATCCCTGCCCTTGGGCAAACCCCCGTGCAAGGTCGGAGAACCTCCGAGTTGGGAAGGAGCTTACCTACCCCTTCACCCACCATCTACTACATCCCTGGTGATGCACCTGTCTGGCACTCTTTTGGCTTCAGCATTACAGGGCCACCGTGATAGTGAGCTTGGCTTCCTGTAAGACAGGGTGGAGGCAGATAGGAGGAGGAAACACGTGGACAGGTGACTACAATAATAAAAAGTGGTAGTAGAAGCACTACAGCCAGTGAGTGAGAAGGAATGAGTCTTAGCCCTCGGAAGTCAAGACTTCATTGGGCAGACACAGTGGAGGAGGAAAAGAGGCTTGTCGCCCTATTTCCATGAACAAGAACACAGGCACCAAACACGCAGGACAAATTCGATGAAACCTATTTCGACAGGCCTAGCCAAGAGGACATGCTCAGGAGTGAGGCTTTTTACTAGCTGCCTGACCTTGGGCAAGTTACTGAATACGTCTCAGCGTCTATTCCTCCGTGCTTGGAAAATGAAAGTAATACACATCATCGGGTTGCGGGAGGGGGTAAATGAGATAACGATAGGAAGTAGCTAACACAGTGTCTAGCACATAGCAAGCGCTCCAAAACATAGGTGGCTACTTTGCTTTATATATAATAGCTAACAAGATGGTTTGCCTGGAGCACTGGATGCAGGGCTAGGAGCAGTGGAGGTAATGTTCGGTAGCAGGTTGTGGCAAGGGCTCTGAACGCCAAACTAAGGATTGGGGGCTTTTATTCTGAAGGCAGGGGATATGTGTATTTGGAGGATGGATTGGAGCAGGGGGATAAGGAAGAGGGGGAGTTACGGAGCTATTGGATGGAGTAAGACTGAAGTTCAGAGTGGGGATATTTGAGTCAGCATATGGCTGAACTCCTCTATTACATATAAACCTGAGTTGAGGTTGACAGAGGCTGACATATGTGTCTATACGGGTACCTATGTATATATTAAACGTATATGTTTAAAATGTACAGATGTGTACAACGTATGTATGTATATATACTATGTTTAATATACATATTAAATAACTAGAAAAGGAAAGCCAACAGTTGGAGAGAATATTAGCCAATTTTTAAATGGTTTTATTTATTTTTAAAAAATTTTTTAACATGTTTATTTATTTTTGAAGGAGACAGAGACAGAGTGCGAGCAGGGGAGGGTCAGAGAGAGAGGGAGACACAGAACCTGAAGCAGGCTCCAGGCTCTGAGCTGTCAGCACGGAGCCCGACGCGGGGCTCAAACCCACAGACCGTGAGATCATGACCTGAGCCGAAGTTGGACGCTCAACCGACTGAGCCACCCAGGCACCCCTTAAATGGTTTTAATATGAAAGGCAATCCCTTTGTTAGCTTGAGTCCAACTATATGAAATATCATATCCTATGAAAACATTTCCCAAAGCTGGCCTTTTTATAAGGAAATTTGAGATCTGTGCAGTTCACACATACTTTATAAATTTAAGCACATTCTGTCTTACTGGCAGGGACAGAAATCTGTAATAAAACAAGGAGTCCTCTGATGAAAGACGATTAGAAATGGCAATGAGAGTGCACATGGGGTCCTAATTAAGGAATTTTCTAATGGTTGTCTAGGAATACAAGTACCCGCCATTTGGACTTTGGTGATAACTAGAGAATTCTTTAGTTCCTAATCAGGATGAACACACTTCAAAATGTTCTCGAGTCCTGGGCCAAAGGGAATGATCTCATTTGGCACATTACTGAGCTCCTGCAAAGAGGAAAGACACTAACCGCTCACAAATATTTTGCCATTGACTAACTGCACAGATGCATCTGTTAAAGCAATCCATCTGAGTAGGCTCGTTCCCTGGAATATTAAAGAATATCAATACAAACTAAAAGCAAGTCGATTTGTCAGGCATTTACAAAGCCGCTTTGAAGCCAAACAATCCCCTTTCTGCCTTCACCTTTCTTCCAGAATGTATTCACCCACACATACAAATGTGGACCCAGCCTCCTCTGTTCGAGCCCACTCAAATAAAGCCGTCTTTTCTCTGGCGGCAGTGAAACAGATGTTTGGGTGCAGGAGGGACGGTGGCCTCGCTATTTTCCACGCTTGCTGTTTTTGCAGCAAGCCGGCTAAATATTCTGAACTGTCTGTCGGTCAGCTCCCTCTCAGACCTGCCAGGCTTCCCCTTCGTCTGCTACTGGATGAAAACACAACAGATCCACTGAAGCAGTTAAACGGACCAGTTAGATTGACCCAGATTCTTTGAGGAAATGCAAAAAGCCTGCTGGCTCATGGGATTAGCTTTAGTTTTTCAGTCGCTCCCCATCTGCACGTTACCTTCTTGTCCACTACTGCCCCAGATGGTCACATCTGCTCACCTCAGCAGCCTGCCTGCCAAGCCAAGAGAATCCGAGAACAGTCTAGCTCTGGGAAAGCAATCGTCCAGCCCTGGAGAAACTTTGCGGCCAGACCAAAGGGAGATCAGTGCTCACCTTTATTGATTGGCTGTATCCCTGGTGTTCTCCCACCATCCGCCCTCGCCCCTCTGCGGTCCGAGGTGATGTAGCCAACTTGTTAGATGAAGCTTTGCGGAGAACGCAGCGCTGTGCATATACCATTCAAGCCTTCATTTTTCATAAAGAAAGAGGGACTGTGCTGAGCAGCTGTAGGGGAAATAGCAGGATGGAAAAATGAATGTTTTGTGTCCATTAAAGAGGTGGTGTCAGAAGGCCCGAGTGGCTAAGTCGGTTAAGTGTCCGACTCTCGATTTTGGCTCAGGTCATGATTTCACAGTTCGTGAGTTCGAGCCCCACGTGGGGCTCCAAGCTGACAGTGTGGAACCTGCTTGAGATTCTCTTTCTCCCTCTCTCTCTCTGCCCCTCCCCTATTTGTACTCTCTCTCTCTCTGTCTCTCAGTATAAATAAATAAAAACTTAAAGAGAAGACAGTGAGGAAAGGCACAGGGAACCTCATAGGCAGTTAGTGATGTCAGAACTCAGATTAAAGGAGACACTGACCTAGACAAAGTGCTCTCAGGGCTTACTCTGCTGCCGAGAATTCCTATCCCTCTGACATACAGGGCTCACAGAAAAAGCCTATACCACAGGGTTTTTTTTAGCCCCAGCTGCACATTAGAATCTCATGAAGAGGGGCGCCTGGGTGGCTCAGTCGGTTGAGCGTCCGACTTCAGCTCAGAAGTCTTGCTGTTTATGAGTTCGAACCCCGTGTCTGGCTCTGTGCTACAGCTCAGAGCCTGGAGCCTGCTTCGGATTCTGTGTCTCCCTCTCTCTCTCTCTCTCTCTCTCTCTCTGCACCTCCCCCGCTCACACTCTGTCCCTCTCTGTCTCTCTCAAAAATAAACATTAAAAAAAATTAAAAAAAAAAAAGAATCTCATGGAGAGCTTAAAAGTGTATATGTACAGCCCCCTCCCTCAGAGGGTCTGTTGTAATTGGTGTGGGGTTAGGGCCACAGCATGGGTACTTTTTGAAAGCTCTCCAGATGGAAAACAAAATTGCCATAAAGGACATCATTGAGACAATTGGCCGCATTTGAATATGGACTGTTGATTAGATATTATTGTATCCGCATTAAAATTTCTGAGCCTGATAAATGCACTACGATTATGTAAGAGACTGTCCTTGGGCTTAGGAAATACACACGTTAAGTATTTAGGGGTGAAGGGCACGATGTCTGCAACTTAGAAGAATTAGGAATAAAAAAAACACAAGGAAGCGTAGAGAGGGAGGAATAAAGCAAATATGGCAAATGCTAACATTTGGTGAATCTGGGTGAGGGCTTGCCCTGCTGACAAGACTTGTTTGTACTATTCTTAGAACTCCTCTGTTAGTTTCAGAGTATTTCCGAATAAAAAATTCTAAAATGACAAAACCCAACAACAACCACAGACACAAAGCCCAGCTCCCCAGATGAAATAACGTACAGCCCAATTTGGAAACCATTGGATTCAGAAAAACAGAGGGAATGGGGACCTGCTCTATATAGGTGACAACGAAAGCTTTTCTGAGGCACTGTCCTGTACCATCCAGTGCCTCTCCCGCTGAAATGCTCATACAAATCTCCTGATGATCTGATTAAACTCAGTGTCGGATTCAGAAAGTCTGCGGTGGAGCCTGATAGTCTGCGTCTTTAATAGATTCCCCAGTGATGCCAACGCCACTGGTTCATGGGCCACCCTTGGAGTGGGAGAGCTCTAGGAGTGAATTACCTGTCCGTAAACCTGTCAAGCAGCAGGTATTTTGGAACCACATACTTTTGGGCCCAGCACTGCAGCAGAAATTCTCCAAATAAAGTAGGGCGGGTGGGCAGAACTCCGTGGATCGGCAGCCCATCATCTGGACCTCTTGACCGTGGCAACTCCCTGTGAGCCACGTGATCTGGCCCTGTGGTCCATAGAATACAACACACATAAACAAAGGCTTGCAGCAAAGGGAAGGGGGGTGTGAAGCAGTCTCTTGAAAAGCCAGCCCAAGATACAGGTCAAGGGAGAAGTTCAGCCCCTCCTGGTGGGTGGCATTTGGCACCCAGCTGAGGCTTTGGCGGAAAACAACATGATTCTGACGAGGTGTCAAGGTACAGGCTGCTGGTTGTGGCATGCTTTGAGTTTGTTGCTTCTGCTGTGAGAGGAACCCAAATGTCTCTTCCCCGATGGGAACAGATGGAGAACAGCCCCTGCCTCCATCAGAAGCTTCGAGGCCTCGCTTCCTTCCCTTCCCCCATGATAGCTCCTTTCCCCTCTGCCTTCACGCTATGATCACGCTTTCCGTGCATTGGAATGGAAGCTAGCTTGTTATTTGTTAGCTCCCTTATTTATGTCCAAACTAAGGTCAACTGACATGGATGTACAGAAAGAGTCAATGCGGCTTTACTGAGTACCCATACCCAGAGAAGGGTGTGGAAGACAAATGAGAAAGGCACTGGAATTGGTCGATCCTGGGTTTGCTTGTAGTTTTGCTACTAAATAGCTAGATGAGCTCCGACAAGCTACTTCACATCTATGAGCTTCAGGGCCCTCAGGGGAAAAATGGGGCCAATATTAGTATTAAATTCATAGGGTTGTGAGCCTTAAAATGAGACAGAGGGCATAGCAAGTGTTCAGTAGATAGAAGATGGAGTACTTGCTTTGATGGGTATTTATTGAGTTTCTTCTATGTGCAGACAAAGAATAATTCAAGTCTAGTCCAGCCCTACTTGCACAACCTTGGACGAGCTACTTTGCTTTTTACCTCTTTGAGTCTCAGTTCACCAGCTCTTCAGTGAAGCTGGTATAAATGAGTAACTTGAAGGATTGCTGTAAGAAACAAATAAAGCCAAGCATGTTCAACACATGCCAGGCACGTGGAAAGTGCTTAGCCAACGTGAATTATTATCATTGCTGTGATCACTATTCCTATCAGCCCTTCTCTGAACTCCTTTTTTTTTCAAAAAAAATTTTTTTAAGTTTATTTTGAAAGAGAGAGAGAGTGAGGGAGGGAGGGGCAGAGAGAGAGGGAGAGAGAGAATCCCAAACAGGCTCCAAGCTGTCAGCACGGAGCCTGATGCCAGGCCTGAACTCAAGAACCGTGAGATCGTGATCTGAGCTGAAGTCAAGACTCAGACACTTCACCGACTGAGCCGCCCACATGCCCCTAAGCTCCTTCTGATTATGAGTAGATTTACTTAGCAGCCAAGTGCTCTTTAACATGGTCCTTTGCAATCTCCACCAGTAGATCTTCTCCCGAACGGCATTATCATTTCCTTGAGGGCAGAGGCCATGTCCTTTGTACTGTTTGGTGCCTCAAGCAGAGAACACAGCGCCACAAGCACAGCCATCAGCTGGCTTCACCAGCTGGCTTTGAGCTTTAGCATGTCCTGGAACTTCTAGAGCTTCCATTCTCTCATCTGTAGTATGGGTGTGACAATAATTCTGGCCTCTGGGGCTCGCTGTGGGGATTAAAGCCCGGCACCTCGTGGGAACTTGATAAAGACGAAGTATTTAATGACTAAGTGTCATTACTGTCTAAGAAAATTCCTGCAGCCAAGGATCACAGGAACTATTCTAAGAAATCTCTCTCTCTCTCTCTTTCACGCACACGTGCGCGCGCGCACACACACACACACACACAGGCATGCATGTGCACACACACGTACATACACATGCCATCACCACCACTGTGAGTGGGCAGCACAGAGAAGACAGGTTACAAGGGAGACATAAATAGGCATTCACTGCCTATGAGAGGCTCTTTGAACCCCAGCCCAGGGCCGTGTCTGCATAAACTTCTGTTTGGAACTGTGGTGCCGTGGGTCCCTGTTTTTATTTTTGTTTTTTTATATTGAGGTAAAATTCATATAACGTATACTTAACCATTTTAAAGCACACAACCCAGCGGCATTTAGTACATTCACAGTGTTGTGCTACCACCAATCCCCATGGGACACCTGGGTGGCTCAGTCAGCTAAGAGTCCAACTCTTGATTTTGGCTTGGTCATGATCTCACATTTCGTGGGATCGAGCCCTGCATCAGGCTTTTTGCTGATAGCGTGGAGCCTGCTTGCGATTCTCTCTCTCCCTCTCTCTCTCTCTGCCCTTCTCCTGCTCTCTCTCACTCCCTCTGTGGGTCTCTCAAAAATAAATAAACATTTAAAAAAAAAGGAATCGCTCACCCCTTTGGGGCGCCTGGGTGGCTCGGTCGGTTAAGCATCCAGCTCTTGATCTCAACTCAGGTCATGAACTCACTGTTCACGAGTTCGAGCCCTGCGTCTGGCTCTGGGCTGACAGCGCAGAGCCTGCTTGGGATTCTCTGTCTCCCTCTGTCTCTGCTCCTCCCCTGCTCATGCCCTCTGTTTCTCTCAAAATTAATAATAAAAAAAAAAACTAAAAATATTGGTCACCCCTTTAAGCCGTCTGTATCTAGAGGATGGCTCAGCGCATTCACTTCTCACTCCTCTTGCCACTCTGCACCCCCCACTTTGTTCTTCTCTCTCCATTTTCTCAATTGCTCCTCTCCTCTCTCTACCTCTCTGCTCTATGGAACAACAGGGTAAGTGTCTCTTACTGGCATATGTGTTTAAGGAGAGTGGGGGTGTGGCCCACTGGAAAGATGCCGGGCCCAAAGGGTGGCACCGGCAGAGTGTGGGTCGGAGCTGTTGAAACCACGTTTTGCCATGACTGGATGCAGGCAAAAAGCACAGTGGCAGCTGCACATTGTTGCCTTGCCTTCTGGTGGCCCCGGGGGCGACAGACAACATGAAAGGGATTATGACCAATTATGGCCTCCAAGGACTGCAGTTCCTTTTGTTATCCCCTTTCCCATCTTTGGGCTCCTCGTCCTGACGAATAAATTTGCTCTGTGTCAGAGCATCTATTACAGAATAACCTTGGCAGGCTCCACGGCCTCACGAAGATCGACTTTGTATTTGTATGCGTGAGCAAGCGCCACATCCTGAGCATTTTAAAAGATAGGAATAGTTTATAGGTTCTGAATTTTTCCTGAGTGCCAAGCGCTGCGCTAAATGGGGTTTGTGGGTTATCCCATTGAAGAGTTCTTTTTAAAAAATGTTTATTTATTTTTTAAGTTCTTGGTTATTTATTCATTTATTTTGACAAAGAGAGAAAGAGGCATGGAGGGGCAGAGAGAGAGGGAGAGAGAGATTCCCAAGCAGGCACTCCACTGTCAGCAGAGCCCGGTGTGGGGCTGGAACTCACGAACTGTGAGATCATGACCTGAGCTGAAACCAACAGTCAGATGCTTAACCAACTGAGCCACCCAGGTGCCCCTAAATGTTTATTTATTTTTGAGAGAGAGAGAGAGAGAGAGAGAGAGAGAGAGAGAGCGAGCATGTGCACATGGGAATGGGGGAGGGGCAGGGAGACACGGAGACAGAGGATCCAAACTGGGCTCTGAGCTGTCAGCACAGACCCTAATGAGGGGCTCAAACTCACAAACCGTGAGATCATGACCTCAGCCAAAGGCTCAGTCGCTTAACTGACCGAACCACCCAGGCGACCCCACTGAAGAGTTCTTACGGTGTCTCTAGGAAGTAGGCATTGTTACCACCTACTTTTTTACAGATGAATAAACTGAGGCATGGAGCTGGGCAGTGATTTGTTCAAGGCCACACAGTGAGTAAATAATGTTCTACCCTACTAAGTAATACTGTGCCCCCATAAATCTCAGCATGGATGTTAATTAGTTGGTTGAACAGAAAAAAAAAATAGTGTGCAGCAACCACATGCAGTAGCTTCCTTCATTCACTACCCAGATTTTAGTCCTGGCTCACGAACTGCCTAGCTTTATGACTTCGGACAAGTCATCTAACCCTGCCAAAACGGCTTCTTCATTTAAGACATTTGGGCAATCTTCTTGTCTTAGGTCCCTCAGGTTTTTGAGTATCAGGCGATCATCTGGGACACTCTGTGAAGGGTAAAGTTGCCGTGCCAGTGTCAGGGACTGATATCATGAATAATGGCCTCATGGGCGTAACAATGGTGGGAAGACGCAAGTGCCTCTGGCTGAATCAAGTCCTGGACAAGGCATTCCCATTTCTGTTCTTCATGCTGTGGGAACATTCGAGCACTAACCACCTTCCCTGAACTCCGTATCTGTGCCTTTCATCAAGGTAGTTGGAATAGCGCTGACGAAATCCTCAGCCTTTGGTATGTCAAGACACCCAGGGAAAGCCCTCCGAGAAGTTTCCAGCCTATTCCATATTTGCAGACTCACAGCCTACCCGTCCCAGATGATTATGACTGTTCATGATTTGGGTTGTTATTCTCTGGGGAGGTGGAGGGGAGAATGAAAAAGGGGAGGGAGGCAGCAGCAGGGGGCAGGCAATTTGGTCAGTGGGGACTCGATCACGGGGCTTGCCAGTTTCCCGATTCCTTGAAATGAAGGTGCGATTTTGAAACATGGCTGCCTCTTATTCACACAGAGGAGGTTTACACACAAGGCTGTGTCTGCCTTCCCATGAAAGTTACCTATATTTCCCAGAAATGTTGGGAAGGGGTGATACACTCTTCCACCTTTTCCCTCCCTGCAGAGTAAGCAGTAGTGACAGCCTGGGCCCGAATGCTCCCACGACCTTCCTGTGCACAAACATGTGCAGGCATGGTGCATATCAGTTGGGGACATCACCCTTTGCACTAGAGTTGGGATCATGACATACACGTTTCTCTGCAGTTTGGCCTTTGTTCTTAAGGGGGGATCACAGAGCTTACGGCATGTCACTGGTAATAGATCTGGCTCATTCTTCCAAATGGTTGCGTGACAGTCCATAATATGAATGTACCAAGATTTATTCGGCCATTCATCTATCGATAAGCACTCAGGTGTGGTAGAACTTTACGGTCATTCCCCTGCAAAAGGGCAGCATCTTCATTAATCTGTGCCTGTTTACCAGTGTGGAGGGGAAAGATTGCTAGGTCAGAGGGTTTTAATTTACCTGTGGCAGGAATGCTTGGCTCATATTTATAAATAGCATTCTGATTCTCTCCTCTTATTATCGAAAAATTTGTTCATTTGTCAAGCCGACGTTATGTGCCTTCTTAATAATTAATGTACTGCCCCACAGTAAAGGATATGAATTCAAAGAGACTTGTAAAGAGTGGGCAAGTAAAGATATGATCTTCTCTTCCGTGGGATCTCAGACAGAAGTGGTTTTGTGTTATAAAACTCCTGGCTGGCCACATACCATTTTCAAGGCATGTATAAGATCTGCATCAAAATCCTTTGGCATGTGTAGGATACTTGATGCTTTTTCAAGCACTTTATTTCATTTCCCCCTTCCAGCAGCCTCGTATGGCAGGCGCCACTCTCCCCATTTGACCACAGAGAGAATTGGGTCTGGAGAAGTAAATGACTTGTCTGAAGTCACACAGATAATTGGCAAGAGGGTGAAAAGGCTTGAATTTGGGAATCCCCATCCATTGTTCATTCCACTCGGGGATGAGGGGCATAACGTGAGATCTTGATTCCATTTTGCATTAGGCCTCTGCTTGAGTCTCATTTGGCCCAACCCAATTTCTCTTTTACTCTAGGCATACAGATCTATGCTTCTTCCCATGGCTGATTTAACACTGATTGAGCACCAGTAATGTGCTAGGTGCTCTAGAGACCTTTGAATTAAATCTGGTTGCTGCCCTGTAGCTCCCAATCTCAATTTGTTAGAGCCCAATCTAAAATAGTTATTGCTGTGCACAGACAGTACAGGCTTATGAGAACATTTCTTCTCTCTAAGCTTGTTTCGTACCATTTTTCCTTAGGACCCCTAGGGGAACTTCTTGTTGTCAGATAGGAATATCTGGTAACTGGTCTTTGAGTAGTCCTGAAAAATAGCTCCTTATTTTGCCCCACTTGCTCTCTTAAAGATGAATGTGTCAGTTTGTGTTCTCTTCCGGAATAACAGATAGAGGCTGGTTTTCTCTTCTGACAAGTCAGAAGTGCATCTCACTCAACATGGAATGATTGGAGGCACGTCGGAATGGTGTCTCCGATCCCACGTATTTTCCTTCTCAGCTGAAATGTCGTTTTTAGAGATATGACCCTTTGAACCCTTCCTGACCCTCACATCCTCTCAGCTATGCTGTATTGACCATGTTCCGTGTATGTTTTTTGGAATGTTTTGAATATCTCTTCTTTTTCTAACCGTTCCTGCTGCCATCGGCCTTGCCACCTTAAACAGCTACAACAAGGTCCCAGCAGATCCCCCTATTTAGTATCGTCTCCTCTAGTCCCCCCCCCCCCACATTCTATTGGCAGAATCATATTTCCGAAACACTGTTCTGGGCATGTCGTACCCCTGCTCGAAAATGTTAGCTGGCTTTCCTTTCCTGGAGAGGTAGTTTCTAAAGTCCATCTGTTTATTTGTTTGTTTGTTCTTTGGTTTCCAAGTAGCAGGGGGATGCCTTTTTCAAGCAAAAATACTAGGTAGTGGAATCCCCAGAATGAAAAACAGAAGCAGACATGTTTTAAAAAACATAGATATGCTTTAGTTGAAGGGAAGAGGGAGAACCCAGAGCCTCCCTTTTTTTTTTTTAATGTTTATTTATTTATTTTGAGAGAGAGTGAGAACAGAAGAGAGGCAGGCAGAGAGAGAGAGACAGAGACAGAGAATGCCAAGCAGGCTCCACGCTGTCAGGACAGAGCCCAACACGGGGTTCGATCCCACGAACCGTGAGGTCATGACCTGAAACGAAATCAAGAGTCGGATGCTTAACCGACTGAGCCACCCAGGGACCCGCAGAGCCTCCCTTCTTTTAAGGGCCTCAGGAAACACAGCATGAAGACCTCTGGCCTACTTATGAGGTTCATACCCTTTAGCTTGGCATTCAAGACTGCACTAACATGACTGTAACTTGCCTTTACAATCATGCTTCCAATTCTTCTCCAAGGGAACGCTTTGCTCCAGCAGTTTGATCCTCTCTCCGTCTTGCCTATACAATGAGGCATTCCCCACGCTTTACCACCCATCATACCCGCACACCTGAAATGCCCGCTGCCGTTCTCTCTTCCTGTCTGAATTGCATTTACTCTTTGAGCACCAGCTCCACTCCGTTTTACTTCGTGAAACCTTCCCTGGCCACCTTGTTTCACAGAGACTGGCTTCCTGGGGCTGTGATGGCTTTATCTTCTGAACAAGAGAAAATGGAGACAGAAGCTGTTCCGCTAAAGAAGCCCGATGGTGTGATCATTAAATGTGGGGCCAGAGTTCCCTGCTTTTGTGTCATGGCTCTATGTTTCTAGTTAGCATGCCTCAAGTGCCTCATCTATAAAATGGGAGCAGTAAGAGTACTCATCTCCAAAGGTTATGTGAGAATTTAATTGTGCTAAGCTCCTAGCACCGTATTTGGCAGTTGAGAAATATTACTAAGAGATTGATAAATATTAGCTGTGAGAATAGCCCAGACGTGAGGTAACGAAGTTCTCAGCTAAGGCAGAGGGAGAACTGTTGGGGGGTCTAAAGGCAGGGAAGTGTACACGGAGTAAGATAGACTAGTACACAGCCAGTGGAAGGTGAAACGGGTTGCTCTGTCACCAGGTGGGAAAGGAGCCCAACCAGGTGGTTTCCCCAAGGCTCCTGTCAGCAAGGCTCAATTCTCACCGGGTTCAGTCATCAAATGTAGCAACCATGAGTACCTTCGTAAAATTCTTTTTCTATTTAACCAAGAGGGAAGAGGATGGCCATTAAGGATTGGTCCATAAGATAGAATGTGTTGAAAGGATGAATACAGAGCAAGGAGGCCCGTCACGAAGAGGACCATCTGTGGCAACAGGTGGGGGCATGGTGCCAAGCACAGCATGAACTGTCTATAAATGCTAGCTGTATTATTAAGAGCGTATTAGTGGCCTGAGGGAAGGGGAAGTAGTGCCAGGATAACCGAATGCAGGCGCGGAAAAGCCAACAGAGAAACATTGATAGTTTGCCTACTTAAGAGCATGTGTGGGGCGCCGGGGTGGCTCGGTCGGTTAAGCGTCTGACTTTTGGTTTTGGCTCAGGTCGTGATCTCACAGTTCATAAGATCGAGCCCCGCGTCGGGCTGCTGTGTGCTGAGAGCGCGGAGCCTGCTTGGGATTCTTTCCCTCTCTCTTTGCCCCTCCCCGGCTCACATTCTCTCCCTCTCTCAAAAATAAATGAATAAACTTAAAAAAAAAAAAGCACGTGTGTGCAGGTGCATGTGTGTGTGTTCACACATGCTTGTGCATGTGCCAGAGTACGAAGGGAGAGGTCACAAATGCAAATTGGTTTTGTTACCAGGGAGATAATTAGCTGTTTGAATTCTTGCAAAGGATAACCGTTATTCCAGATAGAAAGGAGGATCACAGATATTATTTTTAGTGAACTCTTTTGGGGGCAAGGTCCATTCCTTACTCATCTTGTGTACACATCATCAGTTCTTGTTCAGTAATGGTTCTTTGTTCAGTTACGGAAGGAAAGAAGGAAGGAAGGAAGAGAGGATTATGAAATGATGATTAAAGCATCTGCTCCACGGACTCTTGGAGATAAGTAGGAGTTTATGACCTGTCACTTTTATTCTAAAGTTGGTGTTTCTTTGGGGACTCACAATACTGAATAGTGAAAATTCAACAAAGATCGTAGTCCATGCTTTGTGCTGGAAATGAATAGGAGTTTGGCATGGGGAAGAGTAGAGGCTAGACCTATATTTATTTTTACCTCCTGGGAGTGAGATGAGGGCAATTGATGGCTCCAATCCATTCATTTTATGCACCATCTAATGAGATCCAAGTCTGCTCTTCTGGGTAAAGGCAAGGCAAGGATAAGAGCTAAAAGCCAATTCAGTCATATAAAATCAATAAATATTTATTAAACACCTACTTTGAGCAAAACAAGCAAATGTTGACTACCTACTCTGTGTGAACACAGCAGAAGTTATGAATGGTTCCTTACCCTAGGGAGCTTGCAGTCTAGGTGAGAACTCAACGGCAGTATACCAAAAGCAATAATGAATACTGCAAGTCAGATTACAATTCCATCCGGCAAACGTTTGTTAAGCACTTGCTATGTGCCGTGCATTGTACATTCAATGGTGAATAATAATCGCCAACAGGTGATGTCGGCAAGATAGTGGACTAGGAAGCTCCAGGCCTCAAGTAAATGTCAAATAAGCAACTAAGGACTGTCCAAAATAACTTTATAGGAATTCAGAAACCGGTCAATACCAATCAAGCAAATGCCCCATCAAGAAAAATTGTAGCAAAATTGTAGGACACTTCATGACATAGAAATGTCATGGTAGGAAATTTCATTTTCCTCAGCCCCCATTCCCCCAGTGTGGTGTAGCAGGGTCAGGAGGAACCAGCCCAATTCCCACTTCCCTCCCTTGGGACAGAAGGAGCAGAGTAGACTTCATTTGTAATGTCCTGGCATGTCTATAGGCTACCCAAGGAACTGGCTCCTGTCTCACCTGACTCAGAGTTCAGATGGGGAATAAAGGGGAGCATGGTTTTGTGTCTCAGGGTGGAAGCCATGGAGGCAATGGTAGGTGCTATGAAAATTGAAGGAGAAATGCAGAGCCATGGAGGCCTGGGAGCAAGAGATTATGGACAGAGGAATACAGTGAATATCTAAGGGCCCAAGAAGAAGCAGAGGTAAGACTCTTTGGGAAATTCAGGCATTTAAAAGCAGCTGGAGGAAATAAAAAAAAAATAAAACCATACATACACAAGCCCAGAAAGATGTGTGCCCAGAAGAGACCTGAGAAGAACCTAAAAGCCTTCACCCTGGGTGGATTCCAAGGCTCAGGGGGCTGCTACTTAGTGAATGTCTTCCTTGCTAGTCTGCAGAGACTGGACAAGGTGGCTGCCTTTTCAAATATCTAATTTTCTTTTTAAAATTCTTTAAATGTTTATTTATTTTTGAGAGAGAGAGAGAGAGAGCAATGAGATGGGGAGGGTCAGAGAGAGACGGAGACACAGAATTCAAAGCAGGCTCCAGGCTCTGAGCTGTCAGCACACACACGGCCCGATGCAGGTCCTGATCCCATGAACCATGAGGCCATGACGTAAGCCAAAGTTGGATGCTTAACTGACTGAGCCATCCAGACGCCCCTCAAATTCCCAATTTTCAAACAAAGATCACAAGTCATACAAAAACACAGGAAATGCTGGCCTGTTAAAAGGAATAAAATACGTTTCCAGAAACCGTCCCTGAAGAAACACACACATCAGGCTTACTAGACAAAAAGTTTAAAATAGATATCTTAAGTGTACTTAAAGAGCTAAAGAAAAATATAAAGAACCAGAGGAAATAAAGTGCTATGGACTGAATTGTGTCCCCTCCCCCCCATTTCATATATTAAAGTCCTAATCCCCGATGGGATGGTATTTAGAGATGGGGCCTTTGGGAGAAAATTAGGTTTATGAAATCATGTCTGTGTGGCTCTCATGATGGGATTAGTGCCTTCACAAAAAAAGACAGCAGAGAGCTTGCTTGTGCTTTCTGTCTCCATCTTTCTGCCATGTATGTACACAGCAAGAAGGTAGTTCTCCTCAGAATCCAACCATGCTGGCCCCATGATGTCAAACTTCCCACCTTCAGAGGAGTGAGAAAATAAATTTCTGTTGTTTAAGCCACTGAGTCTATGATATTTTATTAAGGCAACATGAGCAGACTTAAACATCAGTAAAACAATATCTGGACAACATGAGTCTGTCAATAAAGACATAGAAATTATGAAAAAGAACCAAACAGAAATTATGAAGCTGAAAAATAAAATAAGTGAATTGAAAAATTCACTAAAGGATCGCAAAGGCAGATTTGAAAGGCAGAAGAAAGGATGAGCAACTTGAAGACAGATTATTTGGTGTTATTTAAAAAGTCTGAGGGGACAACTGGCTGGCTCAGTCAGTAGATCATGTGACTCTTGATCTCGGGGTCATGAGTTCAAGCCCCACATTGGGCATAGAGATTACTTAAAAAAGAAAAAGGAAAAGGAAAAAATAAGGAAAACATTGAGGAGGAAAAAGGAAAAAAGAATGAATGAAAAAAGAATGAAGCCTAAGGGACTTATGGGATATTAACAATCAGACAAGTATACACATTTTGGGCATCCATGAAGGAGAAGAGAGAAAGAAAGGGACAGAGAAATTATTTGATGGAATAATGGCTAGAATTTTCCCCAATTTGAGGAAGGACGTAGATCTACAAATCTAAGAGTCTAAATAAACTCCAAGTAGCATAAACGCAAAAAGACCCACATGAAGGTACATTATATTCACACAGTAAAAAGAATGGCAGAGTCTTGAAAGTAGCAAGAGAAAAGTGACTTGTAATATATAAGGGATTTCCCGTAAGACTACCAGCAGATTTCTCAGCAGAAACTTCATAGGCCAGAAGATTGAAGGATGGTATGTTTAAAGTGCCAAAAACAAACAAACAAACAAACAAACAAACAAACAAACAAAAAACTATCCTTCAGAAATGAGGTCCATATTAAGACGTACTCAATACAAACAAAACCTAAGGGAGTTTATTCTCACTAGACCTGCCCTAAAAGAACTGCTAAAGGAAGTCCTTCAATTTGAGATGAAAGGATGCTCTACAGCAGTTTGAAGCCATAAGAAAATAGAAGGTTCTTCAGTAGAGGTAAATACATGGAAAAATGTAAGAAACAGTATCATTATGGTTTTGGTTTGTAACTCCACTCTGTATTTTCTAAAGGATTTAAAAGACAAATGCATTAAAATATAAATCTATGTTAATGGATACATAGTACATAAAGATGTAAATTGTGACATCAGTTACAAAGTGGGGAGTAGGCAGAGATGTAAAGGAGTAGAGATTTTGGTATGTAATTAATTGAATTTAAGTTGGTATCAATTAAAGACAGATCGTCATAACTTTTGGACAGTGTATGTAATCCCCATGGTAATCACAAATAAACCATCTATAGAGTATACACAAAAGAAATGAGAGGGGAATCAAAAAGCATGGAGTGGATGTGTTCCAGAGAGCACACAGTCTGGACCCTTCCCCGGGGATGGGAGGAAGGCTGCTAGCCCTCTCTGGGCAATGTGTCCCACTTGGCTGCATTCGACTGCATTAATTCAGTTCCCACAGGAATTACAGACCAATGCCAATGAGGGACTGACTTACAGTGCCATGTCCCACTGACCTTCTCTCCTTGTCTGCAATGTCAGCAAACTTGCGTAGGAGGTTTGGTTTAGTGGGGCAACAACATCCCATACAGCTTTCCGATATTTCTGTTATTCTTGGTCTCTGGTTGCTGGTCCTCTGGAACCTTCCCTAAGGAACTGAGAGCCATTTAAGCATCAGAGTTTCAAGGGGAGGAGCTGAGTTTTAAGGCAAGGTTTAGCTTTGCCACATCATCCCTGAAACCTCCTCTTTTCTCCACATCTATCAAAAGACTGTAGCAGAATTCCCACCTTCATGTTGAGGAGGAAGCCTCCCCTCCCCCCCAAATCCTTACCAGTGTTCACTAAGGAGAAACTTTGGGCAGAAGGGTGACAGGATTGGTGTGTGAGAATTATTGGGAATCTCAGTGAGATGGAAGGGCAGGACTGAGAAGATCCAGGAAGCTTTTTAAGACAGGGGCTGCTTATTTCAACTCAACAGTTGTTAAATATTAGATTTCCATACTCTTCACCAGAATTTTCACATGACACTCAGTTTAAGAGCTAGATTAACTGTAGAGTTCATTTGCCTTTAAGATTCTAAGAATTAGAATCTTAGCCACCTCCATGGCTATCTTGCTTAAATAAATAGATGAGCGGGTGGATGAATGAAGGGATGTTGGATGTATGGATAGATCATGGATGAATGGATGGATAGATGTTGGGAATATAGCTGAAGAGATGTTGGATGGATGGATGGATGGATGGATGGGAGGATGGATGGATAGAAGGATGGAGAGCTGTACTAAGACAAAGGACAAAATCTCAAGTTGATCTGTTTGTTTCCTGATTTTGTTGAAGTTCAGGTACACATGCCTCAAGACATCATGAAATACTCCCTGGTTATTTCCCACTCTTTTCATTAGGTTTTAAATGTGCCCAACACTGGTAAAAATGCTGTGTCTTAGCTAATTTTCAATACATTTGAATGACATTAATTCTCACTGTGAAAGTTTAAGCTACATTAACAAGTCAGTTTGTAGTCAGTTGAACTTTCCATTGTCCTGTAATTTGGGCAACTGGTAAACAACTAACTCCCTGGAAACCATCTTCACCCTTGCCCCAACTAGACTGCAAAGTGAACTAGTGAGATGGCCAAAGGACATTGTTTGAGGGGCGCCTGGGTGACTCCGTCGGTTAAGTGACAGACTCTTGGTTTCGGCTCAGGTCATGATCTCACAGTTCATGAGTTCGAGCCCTATGTCAGGCTCCAGCGCAGAACCGGCTTAGGGTTCTCTCTCTCTCTCTCTCTCTCTGCTCCTCCCCTGCTCATACTCTCTCTCTCTCAAAATAAATAAAGAAAACAAAAATTTTTTAAAATGGGAGTTGTTTCCAATGGCTCATCCATTGGAAACGAGATATTTCACTCAGCATACACGTGCAACATATACAAATTTATACCTACTGTGAGACAAATCTAGCAAGAGCTCCTATATTTTGGGAGCTCACAGTCTAGTGGGAGAAACAGATAGGTGACAGGGAACTGGAATACAGTAAGTGACTACTGTATTTAAGTAGATAGAAAGGGCTGGGGGAGTCTAGAGTGGGTGATTAACTACTTGACTAGGTCAGAAAAGGCTCCTGATAGGAGGGATGTCCTAGGAATCCCTGTACACCAACCTAAGAAGATTAGGTGTCCTCCTATATATAGAGGGAGGGAAAACAGTGAAAGGTTTCTGTGAGTAGAGAACGAGTAGCAAAATATATTTTAAGTTTCTGGTTGACACTCGTCTGTCATCATGCTCAATCACTGTAGTGACTCTAAATATCCATTGCTGATGTACTTCTGATTTCCAAACATGGTGAACCAAGTCAGCTTTTCCTTTGTTGTGTTGTTTGTTTTTTCACTTGTCATTGTTTCCTTTTGCCTTCAATACAATCACTGTCTTTTTCATTCTCAGAACCCTTTGACTTTTCAGCAGTGGTCAGAACATTCTCTTATTGCGGGGTTGCTAATGCAACCTTATTTTCAGCTTTGGTCGTCTCTTTCTCTTTCTCTCTCCCTCTCTCTCCTTCCCTCTATTCCCTCCACCACCACCAAGAGAATTTAACCATATAGTGATATGTGGATAGAATAATTCAGGGGGTCCGTGAACTTGGATGGGGAAAAAAAGTACATTTGTCTTTTCATTAATCTCTAACTGAAATGTAGCTTTTTCTACAATTACAAATGTAGGTCATAAACTACACCACAGTAGTGTTAGCAGTAGTTGTGACTTTATCACCAATAGAAATCACAGATTTTCCTTTTTTTTTAAAGTTTATTTCTTTTCTTTTTTTGAGAGAGAAAGTGCGGAGGGGGGGGGGGGATGAATCTTAAGCAGGTTCCATGCTCAGCACGGAGCCTGATGCAGGGTTCGAACCCACATCCCTGGGATCATGACCTAAGCTGAAATCAAGAGTTAGGGACTCAATTGACTGAGCCACCCAGGCACCGCACAGATCTTTTTTGGTAACATTAAAGCTGTTGCCAGTGTCTTGAAATATTATTTGTGCTGATCACTATTTTGAAATTACATTAGCTATGAGACCTGCTGCTAAATTGTGTTCAGTGCGTTAATAAAGAAGCTCATATGTGACTATATCCCAAATTTTTAAGTAATATAGTATATTCACAATATATTGCAAAATAGCTGGTTTCTGTGGTCATCCTATATATTCAATTTTACACACTCAAAAACATTGTTTCTTGCAGAGATCCATAGGTTTCATCAGGCTGCCATGGGAGTCTGTAGCACAATAATTATTAGGAAGCCCAACATTGGATTTGCTATAATTGATTGTTCTAGAAAGTAAGAAGTAGCACATTTCTTTTTGGCCACCATGTTGATATCTTTCATCCAGAAACTTGCCTAAGCTTGTACACATTTGGATCAATGCTCTTAAAGACCATTAAAACTGGGTTGGGTTTGTGTAACTACAGGCTAAAAAGGAACATTATGTGAGCAGCTCTGGTTTTCAGCTAAGCCTGACTTTTTCTTTTAGGGCGCCAGACCTCTGGGTGCAAGATAATCCATTTATTGCTTGACTTGTAGCCAGTGCTCTTGTTATTGTGGGAACAGTCAGAAATTGAGATTTGGGAGGCTCACAGTACTGCATTTAACCATTCTTCTTCCCTGAATGCCTCTCTGAATGATGTACTTAGGTAGAGCAAATGAAGATAGTGAAAAACAAACAGAAGCCTTCCCAATGCTGAGCCAGGCTAGGTGGGTATTCACAGACGTGTGTTAGAAAAGAAAGAGGCCTGTGGACATGTACATTTCACAGGGCAGGGGGTGGGGGCGGAATTTTGCTCCAGTTCCCTTTCTCCTGATCCCAGAAGTGGAGGAAGAGGGGAGGGGGATTGGCTCAATTGTCAAGGAAATGACAGCTCAGGCCCTAATGAGGTAGGTACTTAATGAGCCAGATCTTCTCCCTTACCCTCTTCTTAAAGGGCTCTTCATGGGCTCATTGTCAGTTTCTGTCTCCTGTGCTCATGTACTTGTCTTCTTTTCCTTCATTACCAATGTGCAGGAAGGTGCAGTGATGTACGCACACGTCAGTGAATGACTCACACTGAGAATTCGAGACTTGCTATACATACATAGTCTCATCGCGACTTGATTATCAAGAGTTTTAGAGATGCTGACTCTAAAACATCCCAACTCTACATAGTGAGAGCTCGGTGGAGCTTTCTTATTCACAGCCTCCCTCTGCACACACAGGGGGCCACACACATACACGGCCACAGCCCTCTACACATGCATGTCCCATGGAGCTGCGAAGAGCCAAACCTTTATGCCCATCGCCTGCTTCTATGAGTGGTGATGCTTGTTCGAGCATACACATCTGTGGCGAGCGCACATTCCCAAATGTGCTGTGGCCCTTCTGTCCCTCCCCCTCTCCCCCGAAGTCAGGTGGATCCCCTTGGTGAGACTTTTCTCAGCATGTGGGAACGCAACTCCCTTGGCTAAGCTATCTAGCTAAATAGTTACAGGATACGCTGGGATGTCTGCCACCCACGCCTTTTGAAGAAGATTCCCCGACACCAAATTAGCCATTTGAAAATTGAGCGTAAGTGATTCCCATTTGGCTAATTGCTTTTCGGGAGTCTGTCAAAACCCCTCACTTACTCCAGCCCACACTCAGTTAGAAATTCCAAAATAGCACTGTGGTTGGGGCAGTGGCTGGGGAGCAGCTACAGTTGCTAGGATGGAGACAGCTTGGTGTGGTAGCTTGCGCCCTGTGGGAATTCCTAAGGCGGTGTGGGGGGTGGCGGGGGGCATTATGGGGCTTCCTGAGCTGATAGTGAAGAGAAGCTAACCTGATGTTGCCAACCACTTGGTTTGAACACATACGGGGCACTGAGAAATCAGGACTCAGTGTCCAGTGGAGAATGAGTGGCCCTAGATCTACATGTACCATCTTGGGCCATAGCTATCAGAACTTCCGGGCAGAGGAAACACTGAAACGGGCCAAGAGATGATTCTCAGACTCGTGGCTCTACTCTTGATTTACAAAGCTTGCCTAGATCCTTCTTTCTCAACCCTCACGAGGGCCGCGCCATGGGTTTGTTTTGCTATGAATAAGCAGAAGTTCACTGAAGCTGCTGGCTGGATGCATACTGCGTCAGTTACCTATTGCAAAGTGGCAAATCACCCCCAAATTTAGTGGCTTCACACAACACCCATTTATTTACTTTTTTTAAGATTTTATTTTTTTCTAAAATTTATTTTATCTATTTTGAGAGAGAGAGAGAGCGCACAAGCAGGTGAGAGGCAGAGAGAATGAGAGACAGAATCTCAAGCAGGCTTCGTGTCATCGGCACAGAGCCCGATGTGGGGCTTGAACCCATGAACAGTGAGATCATGACCATGAACCTGAGATCAAGAGTCAGACGCTTAAGCAGCTGAGCGACCCAGGTGCCCCAGTACACACATTTATTATCTCCAAGTTTCTGTGGGTCAGGAGCCCAGGCATAATTTAGCAGCATCTCTAATAAGGTTGTAAATGAGGTGTTGGCTGAGGGTGTTGTCATATCGCAGCTCAACTAGGGAAGGGTCCACTTTTAAGCTCACTGATGTGGTTGTTAGGAGAATTCAGTCCCTTGCAGCTTACTGTACTGAGGGCCTCAGCTCTTTGCTGGTTGCTGGTCAGAGGCCACCCTCAGTTCCTTGCTGTGTGGTCTCTTCAATGTGTCGAAGCCAAAAAGGCAATGGAGAGAGAGTGCCCGTAAGATGGATTAACAGTCTTTTGATTTAAAAAGAATTTTTTTTAACTTATTTATACTTGAGAGAGAGAGAGAGAGAAAGAGAGAGCGAGCACAGGGCAGAGAAGAGGTAGAGAGAGAAGCCCAAGCAGGCGAGCAGGGAAGCTGACACAAGGCTCGATCTCAACAACTGTGAGATCATGACCTGAGCTGAAACCAAAAGTCGGACGCTTAACCGACTGAGCCATCCAGGCACCCCAACAGTCTTTTGTACCCTAATCACTGAAGTGACATCCCGTCACTTTTGCTGCATTCTGTCCCTTAGAAGCAAGTCACTAGGTTCAGCCCACACTCCATGGCTGTGGATGCCAAGGGAGGGAACATTGGGATCCATTTCAGAAGCTGTTGAACAGACATAGTATAATGGAAAGAGCGTGATACTGGGAGCCTGCAATATCTTGCCTTCTAAATCTGGCTCTGCCATTAGCTAGCTGTGGAGCCTTGAGCAATTTTCCTTACTTTCTCTTTCCTAACTTTTCCTTGCTATAGGATGGAGACTAAAAATATCTGCTGTAATGAGGAAACAAAGTAAAAAGTATAAAAATACTCTGAAGAACTTTTAGTAAATATTGTGTCTTATTTTGCAGGGGTGGGGAGAGTCCGTCTCCCTGTATTCATTCAGGACAATGTAGTGTAATGTTTAAGTCATAGGTTCTGGAGCTGGATGCTTGGATTCAATCTGAGCTGTGACATTAACTATGTGGCCATGGTCTACTTCCTTAACCACTGGAATTATCCATTTGCCCATCTGTAAAATGGGAATGATGACGATAATACTTACCTCACAGAGTCGTAAGGAATAATTAAAATAATATTTATCAAACATTTAGCAGGGTGAGAGAAAGAGAGAGAGAAAGAGTGAGAGGGAGCAAAAGAAAGCCTGTAGGAGGAGGGAGAGAAGGCAAAAAGGCCAGAGGAATTTTTAAAAAAATGATCCTGAGGGCAACTGGAGATCATGTTCCATAAGCAAGAGACTGTGGCCAGATGCTTCAATGATCACACTGTCGTTTCCCCACTTCCACATTTCCAACAATGTATAAAATCCAATTTTCACATAAGCTTCTTTGGCTGATCTTTCTGACAACCACTTTATTCCTCCATGGATGCTGGTTGTTCCAGTCCTATGGTCATTTCCCAGGTCAGGGCAAATAGATTACAGAGGGGCCAAAGCGTGGGCTTACTGCCACCAGTGATTTACTCCTTTTCCCGGGACAACCTGTATGAGGTGCCGCGCTCTTTTGAAATTGACCTTGACAGCTGTGCTAGGGACTTAGGGCGTAACAGAAAGGACTCTAGACCACCGGAGAAGAGACCTAGGTTGTAATTTCTCCTCTGCAGCTCACTAACCATCTGACCTTAGGCAGGGCTCTCCTCCTCCAAGCCTTACTCCCTCACCTTTTCATTGGCAATGGTAATATCTGCCCTGCCGACCTTATAGCCTTGTTTAGAGGTGCAACCGAGAGGTCAGGAGAGTACCTTGACACACAGCATGCTATGCTAATGTGGGTAATGGTGGTCAACAAGGGGCAAGCATCTCTGTCTCTTGTTTCAACTTCTGCACTCCGCAGGGACCCGCCCATCTCTAAGCCTCGGTTTATTTGCCATTAAATAGCCACTGCGATGCCCACAGGGACTTATAAACAGTTGGCTGGATTTGCTCAAGCCACCTGTTGTTCCTTGCTGACGCCATGCTGGGGACTGAATGGTGCCTGGCAGGAGAGTGGGGTGGAGGTCGTGTGGTGTGCCAGCAGGCAGAGGTTGTGGTCACAGCTGTGAGCCATTATTAGCTAGATGTGTTTAGGCTTTCCTAGAGAGAGAGAGAGGGAAAAAAATCGAAAGAAAATGCTTTAAAAATAGAATTTTAAATGCTGTGCAACTGTAAGACGTTACGTTTCAGCCTCTCTCATTTATTATTACTCTTACTCCGTGTTGGGCACGGGGCTAAGCTCTTTCCATGTAGTATGTCACTGCGTCTTTACTTTAGCCCTGTTGAGAGAAGTGTTAAGTAGATGAGGAGATTGAAGTCCCGAGAGAGGTTAAGTAGCTTTCTCAAGGTCAACCAGCTGGGGACGGGCAGAGCCTCATTAGCCCACGGTCATCTTGAGAGGTGAATGAAGCCCTACCTCTGATTCACAGATCAGGAGACGGAACAAGAGTTCAGTAACCCCTAAGAGCCAAATGGCCAGTCCAGCGGAAGAGGCACGTTACGGAAAGCTCGTCCAGCTTTTATTAGCCATGTGTAGGTGTCCAAAGGATACTCTTGCCAATATTGAGTCCTCGGTTGTTGTTTTTTTTTTTTTTGTAAACTTTGGTTTAAAGGCGTCTGGCTGACCTCGTCGGCGGAGTGTGCAACTCTTCATCTCGGGGTTGTGAGTTCAAGCCCCACGTTGGGTGTGGAGATTACTTAAAACTAAAACCTTTAGGGACGCCTGGAGGACTCAGTCGGTTGAGCGTCTGACCCTAGATCTCAGCTCCCGGCTTGATGAGATCCAGCCCTGCGTTGGGCTCTGCACTGGGCATGAAGCCTACTTAGAAAAATAAAATAAAATCTTAAAAAATAACTTTTGTTTATTTGATGGGGAAAATTTGTACCTGACTCTTGCTTCATTTTTATGTATTTTATTACTAGGTAAGGCTGAATACTTTTCATGTATTTATTAGCCATTTATAGATCCTCCTTCAAGAACTGTATCTTCTGCCTATTTAACCGTTACAGTCTTGGTATTTTCTTAACAAATGTGCAATCTTTTTATATATTAAGGCTATCAACCCTCTGTCATATTTGCGGTGACTGTTTTTTCAATCTTGTTGATTCCCTGCAAGTGTTTTGAAAATGAGAGGATTTCCATTTGGGGTTTGGGTTGGTGTGGATGGCTTTTAAATCTTCCCACATCCCTTGTTTGTCAAAAGACTGGTCTTTCCTTGGTATTGTGGCTTTTACCACTCAAGGAAAAGCAGGTATTTGAGTTCTGGGCAGAAGTAGAGTGAATATTGGCTTCCCCTTAATCAGAGAGACTCAACATAACCCTGGCAAGAAACAAAATGGAGCTCGTCAGGTAGCAGACAATATAAGTCCACTGTATTCCGAGTATAGTGCCTGGTACATAATAGGTGCTGAGAAGCACTTGGTTGTAAAATTAAAGCAAGTATGAATCTAACCTTCAAGGATCATGTATTATCAGTCAATAGCCTCGTATTTTGTCCCCGGAGTTAGGAGGCAAACTACCTTCTTTCTTTTCTTCTCTTTCTGTCTTCTCTTCCCTTAAACCCTTCCTTAATATTTTAAAAAATTATCTGATTGTATCAGGAACAGGATATCTATAGGTATTCATAGGTCTTCAGCCCTAATAATTTCCCTTTCAACAAGGGGTTCCCACGGTGCCTCAGGCGTCTTGTGAATATTCTGGAGAGACCTGTATGTGTAACACAGTGATTAAAAGTCCAGACTCTGGTGACCAAAAGATCTGAATTCAAATCCAAGTCATGCAACTTACTAGCTGTTCAGCTGTTGGCAAGTTATTTGACCTCCCTATGCCCTGACTTGCGTTTCTGTAAAATAAACATGTCAGTAGTACCTGTCTCACAGGGTAGAGGTGGTTCTCAGGGTTAAGTGATATATGTATGCAGAGCATGAAGCACAGAAGAGGTAAGCACTCGTTGGATGACAGCTGTGATTATATCAACAATAATAATGTATGTGTCTGTGGGTGGGGGGGGGGCAGGAGGCAAGAATAGAAGTCGCATCAGGGATGCTGGCCTAACGGATATTGACATGCAGTCCAAACACAGATTCAACTTCAAACTCTTTTATCAACACATTCTTGAACTTTGGAGGAGTTCCTTTCCTTCTGTAGGTCTGGTTCTTTGACAGTAAAGTGCCCTGTCATCCTCTATCTGCTTGGGCTGGGGTACTCGCCCCATCATTGTTAGAGCAATGGCCCCAGCATCCTAATCTGTTTTGTACTCAAGCATGTAAAAGGCCTTTCTAAAGCTAAATGTGTGGCCTATGTGGGGCTCCAGAAAAATAAGTACTAGGACCAATGGGGTGCACGTTACCAAAAGGTAAACAGGTTTCAGCCCAGTAAAAGAGCTTTCCATAGTGCAGTGGTTAAGCACATACCATCAGAAGCCACATTGCCTGGGTTAGAATCCTGACTCTGACATCTGTTAGCTGTGTGACTTTGAAGATTTTAGACTCCCTGACACTCAGCTTCCTCACCTCTACCGTGGAGATAATAATAGTACCTACATCATAGGGTTGTTATAAAAATTAAGTAGTTTAATATTTGTGATTTGCTTCTTAGATAAGTGTCTGATATATATGAAGCACACTGTGTAAGTGCTTGTTAAATAACAACATTGATAAAATTGAGAGCCCATTAAGAATTAGAGGAGGGGCGCCTGGGTGGCTCAGTAGTTTGAATGTCCGACTCTTGATTTTAGCTCAGGTCATGATCCCAGGGTCATGGGATCGAGCCCAGGTCGGGCTCCATGTTTAGCATGAGATTCTTTCTTTCTCTCCCTCTGCCCCTCTCCCCAGCTCACACTCTCTTTCTTAAAAAAAAAAAAAAAAGAAGAAGAAGAATTAGAGGAAAGGCCTTGATGCGTAACAAGTTCCCTGTCACTCCCAGGATGCCAGTAGATGCTGGTGGTAATAATATATTCAAGCATCAAGAGAGGATTGAACATGATGGACTTTACCATCCGTTTCTGATCAGAAGTTCTATGATTTGCCTCCCAGGTCACCCAGTTAGTCAGTGACAAGGAAGGCCTCAGATAAAACGAGGTTAAGCCAGAACTTGGTAGAGTTTTCTTAATCCTATGCCACTCTCATTCTGATTTAAGCTTGTGTTTCCTTGGATGACGTTTCACATCGATCCACAGAATTCAGCAGTGTGATGAAGGGCAGGCTCAACCCGCCACCCTTCCCCTGCTCACAAAGCAGCTCTTACTCTGCTTAGGAAAGCCACTTTTACTTTCTGCCACCTCGTAAGATCCTGGACAGCTTTGATCGACAAGAGGCTTTTGGTGAAACTGTTTCATTAATGGGCTGGATGTCATGTGCTGATTTACAATCTTCTCATTTGTAAGCTTCCCGTTGCTGTTAAAGGAGAGGAATTATCATGTCCTGGAATGGATGCCGTCGGCTTGTCAGTTTCATATCTGACCTAGCTGTATCTGCATCTGCCATTTGACTTTAGCCTCTTATTTGGGCAGAAAATAGCATCCATTCATCCACTCTCCGTCACCTGCCACTCACTAAAGACCAGAAGAAGTATGCGTCTGGCTGAGGTTGATCGGCAGTGGGCTGGCTGAGAGAGAGAATGTTGGAGTTATTCTCCGCTCAGCACGCTAGGCTGATGCTTTCTTTCATAGACCATGTAGACAAAGGGCAGTGGGAAAGCAGGGGCAGAGATGATTTCTCATTTGGAGCAGCAGGTTAGACTGTAGCCCACATAGGTGCGGCTTCTTGAATGATGGAGGTTGAGTGTCAGTCTACCCAGCCCTAAACTGGGCTGAGATACAAACCAGGAAGACAAGGCAAGGTGTGAGCACACAGGTAAATGAATTTCCCTAAAGTAGCTAGGCCCACGGGGTGCACTGTGGCTAAGAAGGGGTGCTGTGAGGCACGTAATTCCTTGGTCTTGGCTGAGGGACACCTGCAGACCCTGAGAATCCAGGGAACTATGCTGTGTGTTAGAGTAGGGCTGGGGCCCTGAGAGTTCTTAGCCACTTGAGGAGAAGTGGATGTAGGGAAAACTGTCTTCAAGATACCACCAGAGCGGTGGAGGGTGGAGGTCTGCCTGTACTAGACATCTCAACCTGAGTCCGGAGAGAATGCTACTTGGCCCCTGCAAGTGGCAGTGTGGCTGTGGAATCAGAGAGACCTGGGTTCATGTCCCTGCTTCGTCAAGTTCCATCAGATGAGTTACTTAACGTCTCCAAGTCTCCTTACCCTCTTCTCTGAAACAGAGGTGGTAATACAAGTCCCCGATTCATTGGGCTGTTGGGAGAATTACATAAGATGGAATGTAGGTAAAGCACTTAGCAGTCTTTTGGCAGAAACTAATTGCCCAGTGAATGTTAACTATTATAATCATCATCGCCATCATTATGGGTCAATTACTAGAAACAGATATACCTATTTAAAAACACACACCCATATTTGCACATGCTTTTTAATGCATGCTGTATTTCACAATAAAACCATCATTAAAAAGAGAAAAAGGAAAAGGAGGGTGGCAGAGTGGCTAAGAACATACGAATCATGGTTCACACCCCTGGCTCTACGACCTGTTCCCTGTGAGTGTCTGGGTAAATTATTTAGCCGCTTGAGGCTCATAGGTCCAAACTCAGAGGATATTGTGAGCATTAGATGAGGAAACTCCTTTAAAATGCTTAGGGCAGTGCCCTGCACAGAATAAACGAAAATTTATTTCTGGTTATTATCATTATGGATGCTTTTCCCCTCTGCCACTCTCAGCCCTGTTGTGTTCCACGCGATTCTACTAGCGTTTACTTCAGCATTCTAAGCTGTACCGTGGGGAAAGTACAGGGTGTCACTGGTGGTCTCCTGAGGTGGCTGGGTGGGATTGAGACTGTCAGGCCCTAGGGTATAAGGCAGGGGTAGTGGAAAGAGGTAAAGCGTCGTTAGGACCCCAGCCTAGTAACTAAAGGCCCTGTGGCTTTAAAAGGTAATTGTTTTCCAGTGACCCTACAGCTGAGTTGGTGCCCCGGTGGAGCCTCTACCATGACATAGCCCCTTCCTTCCAGCCCCTCACCCCACCAGCCGGTCCTATACGTACAGTCATGGCTGATGCATTCACCACTTGCTTCGAATATTTGCAAAAAGCTTCCCAGACTAGGAAGCCTGGCGGCTGCAGAGCATTCCATAAGAAAGATGAAGCAATGGTTTCCATGGCAACGCTTTGGCACTTATTAGTGTTTGCGTAGGCACTGAGGCAAGAGCGGGGGTCCAGATAGGCCCTTGCTGGGGAGGGATGAGGAGGAGAGAGACCTGGGGAGTACGGCACTGTGATCACTTTGCCCTCTTGGGTGGTAGCTCTCAGGGACAGTCCTGGGGGGAATTTGCGGGGCACGATTTAGCCAGATGCCCTTACAGAGATTTTTAACTCTTCTCTGGAAGCCCCAGAACCACTCGCCTCACCCAGTACCCCTTGTCTTTGCCACTAGGTTTAGCTTCCCCAGACACCCCTTCCTTAAGCTGCTCCTCTGCTGCCCAAAACCTTTGCTACTTCCCCCCACACCCCGCCCCAATGATCTATAGATTGAGTCTAAATCATGGCATTTGAGGCCTTCCACACCTTTCTCTTTCCAGAAGCTTGGCCACTTCCCGCACCCTACCCTAAGGCACCTTTTACTTCAACAAGATTGTTCAACCTCATCCTATCACACTGGGGTTGTTTCTACTCCCCCGTCTCCCTCCAATACCGTTCTCCTTGCTCAGGATTCCCAGAACCCTTACCCACGTTTCCAGGACTTTCCTTTCCTTGAAGGCCCATCTCAAACTTCAGTTCCTTCAAGGAACTTTGTCTGACCACCTCAACTCAGTGGACTCCCCTTCTTTGAACTCTGATTGCACTATTGCTCAGACCTGTCACGCATTTAAGCACGGGACACCTGGGTGGCTCAGTTGGTTAAGCATCCGACTTCAGCTCGGGTCATGATCTCATGGTTTGTGAGTTTGAGCCTCACGTCGGGCTCTGTGCTGACAGCTCAGAGCCTAGAGCCTGCTTCAGATTCTGTGTCTCCCTCTCTCTCTGCCCCTCCTTCACTTGTCCTCTCTCTCTCTCTCTCTCTCTCTCAAAAATAAATATTTTAAAAAATAATAAAAAACACACTTAAACACTTCTGCCTTTTCAAGCTGTTTTACTACTGCTGCTATGTCTCCATCCGACTAGACTGTAAGGTTCTCCCTGAAAGGGGATTTACAAAATAATTTCTGTTTTTCCTACAGCACCTAGTACAGTGCCCTGCTCGTAATAAGGAATTCATTTGACAATATATGCAGGAGGCTTAGCCCAGTGCCTGGTATACAGTATGTGCTGAATAGGTGTGTGGTATTATTAAAATACCCCTCAAATAGGTCCTGATGGATGCCCTGGTGCCTCAGTCACCACTTCCTCTTAACACATCTCAAGCTGCATATGGTACCCCGGGGGCATTCATTGAGCCTTTGGCTTGGACTTTTCATGAGCCATTAGGTTGGCAGAACTCACTGAGTGGCCACTGGCCTTATCCTCACCTTCTGCTACTGCCCGCTTGACCACTAGAGCTCTGAGGACCAGCTATGTAATTTGCAGGGCCCAGTGAAAAATCAAAATGTGAGACCTCTGGTTTAAAAATTCAGAATTTCGGGGCGCCTGGGTGGCTCAGTTGGTTAAGCGTCTGACTTCAGCTCAGGTCACGATCTCGTGGTCCGTGAGTTCGAGCCCCGCGTCGGGTTCTGGGCTGATGGCTCAGAGACTGGAGCCTGCTTCCGATTCTGTGTCTCCCTCTGTCTCTGCCCCTCCCCCATTCATGCTCTGTCTCTCTCTGTCTCAAAAATAAATAAAACGTTAAAAAAAAATTTAAAAAAATAAAATAAAAATTCAGAATTTCAAGGGGTGCCTGGTGGCTCAGTCGGTTAAGCCTCCAGCTCTTGATTTCGGCTCAGGTCCTGATCTCACGGTTTGTGAGTTTGAGCCCCACATCGGGATCTGTGCTGACAGTGTGGAGCCTGCTTGGGATTCTCTCTCTCTCTCTTTCTGCCCCGCCCCTGCTCATGCTCTCTCTCTCTCTGTCTCTCTGTCACACACACACACACACACACACACACACACACACAATAAAAAAAAAAGTTTGAATAAAGAAAATAAAAGTTCAGAATTTCAAGGCAATAAGAGCAGAGCCTCACTGTCCAGGCACACATATGAAACTGGCCCTTCTAGCCAACCCTATTCCCTTGTTCTGCTCACCAAACCCCTGGAACAAGAGGGGAAATCCACCTGTAGCCAATCCATTTCAAATGGTTCTGGATTAATTCACTGAAAGCCAGTTCTCCAAAAATGAATTGATTGAACATCAAGTTATTGAATGGCCAAGTGTCCAAATGACCAATTCATCATATTTGTGGCGTTTTTTTTTTTCTTTTTCATTTTGCCCTGCGTTGCCCCTGCCCAGATCCTGCCCAGGCCCCAGACTGTGTCTGCGGCTATGCTCTCAGCTTCTGTCTCCGCAGGTCTCAGGAAATTGGACGATAGAGGAAAGGCTGCTTCTACTTTATGTCCCCTTTTGTCTCCATATTTTGATTTCTTTTGACTCAGTCGTGGTTTCTTCTGGACTCAGGCGGACAGCCACTCCACCACCCCACATCACACTCACAGAACAATCAGGCAGTAGAGATCAGTGAACATTCAAGTAGTAAAAGCTCGAGGGTAAAGGATGCTTCTGTGTTTACTGTTAGTAAGGTTTCCAAATCCAAAGAATCTCTTGAATTTATTAAACACTCCAGACTTTTCCCTAGCACGTCCACATACCCTATCCGATGTGATTCTCTCCATGTGCTTTCTACTTGGCCTTCTTTGGCACTGATTTTACTTTTTACCATCCATCTCTCCCTTCTACTGGTTTGGAAGATAAACACTCTATGTTCATTTAATCATTAGCTGAAAATTAGAGCATGTGTATTTAACTTGTCATTGTTTTCTTGATTATGCTCTTATGCTGTTCATGGACATCATGCATCAGGACCTTAGAACAGTTTAACTCCGTTTCTTTATACATGGAATCATTTTCTAGTCTGTCTCTGATATGTCCAATATCTGAAGTCTTTGTGGGTGTATTTGTTGTTTGCTTTTTCCACCGGTTCCTGGACATGGTACCTTATGTCCTTATATATCTGGTTATCTTCTTTTGCCAGTCATGGTACTTGAAAAATTATTTGTGGGAATAATTCAAGGCCCAGGATAAAATTACCTTTCTTCAGAGAGAGAATTTGTGTTTGCTTTGGCCAGGATCCCAGGGCACTGCTAGTCTGGGACCATGTATGTTGTCTTGAGACTTGAACTTTCCTGGACAATAATGATACTTAGGCTACAAGTCTACATGGCTTATATGTGGTTCACCCTTACCCTGCAGGTATAATTATTTGGAGCCCTAGGTTTCTTTGGGGGAGAATTCCCCGCCGGATTTCTCACCTTATGTTGGCTCTGGGCATTAGGATCTGTTCCCTTTGAAGGTTTGTTCCACAGGGCTTTCAACATGAAAGTTGCAATTTGCTAGTACTGGAAAATACCCGTAAGGCAGAAGAAGCTACCTCCATGCCTACTCGTATTTCTAGGTTCCCATTATCACTTCACTTGTGTCCTGTAATACTCAGGACCTTGTTAATTATTTATTGATTTTAAGAAGATTTTCGACAACATATTTGTTCAGAGATTTTTGGTGGTTTCAACACTTACAAGAAACCAAAGTAAACGGCATGCAATTCTGTCATCATGCTTTGAAGTAGACAGGTGGACCAGGAAGCTAAAGCTATATATACTTCATAGACGAAGAAACTTCTTGAATTTACTTGCCCAGAGCCACTTGCCCAGAGAATTAATGACAGAGGTCAAAGGAGAACCTAGGCTTCTGCCACATATCCCTTGCGCTCTATTGTGTCACTGTCACATTACCAAACAATGGAGGAGTGTTATTTCCCAACGTGCTACCCCCTACTCTTGCCAGATGCTGGGAAGATGGCCCTTGGTTGCTTCTGCTTTTCTTTCTACCTTCCTTCAGTGGCTACCAATGGCAGCATTCCCCGAAGGTGAGATGTGCTTTCTTTTTTTTTTTTTTTTTAATGTTTATTTATTTTTGAGAGAGAGAGAGAGAGAGAGAGACAGAGACAGAGACAGAGAGTGAGCAGGAGCGGGGGGTGCAGAGAGAGATGGGAAGACAGAGAATCCTAAGCAGGCTCCAGGCTCTGAGCTGTCAGCGGAGAGCCTGACATGGGGCTCGAACCCATGGACTGCGAGATCATGACCTGAGCCGAGGTCGGACGCTTCACCGACTGAGCCGCTCAGGTGCCCCGAGCTGTGCTTTCTTCATTTGGTCTTTGACCACCCTGCTTTGTATAGGTTAACAACTTTTCGAAAGCAATGATGTTAAGGTTCCTGGCCCTTTCCTTTCCTCTGTGTCCAAGTACACTGGTCACACGCTGGATGTTGCCTTAGGAATAGGGAGGTGGGTGTAGCAGTGGGGCCTGACCATTGGCAAATCCATAGGTGCCTTCTTGGCTACTGTGGTGGCCTGACTGCCATCCATCACCTCTCACTCTGTAGTAGCAGCCCCTCAGGTGCACCCCTGGGGAATCTACATGCCAGAGTTCTGAAGTGTATTTACACACGCGTGTTAATTTCTCCATCTGTGCTGTCATCTGTGACTACCAGAAGTCGATCTTGGAATGTGGTTAAGCAGGTTAGTGGAACAAAAACACCAAGAATGCCTGCCATTTTGGCATTGCCCATCTAAGCTGGATCATTGACACTGTGCCCTCTTTGGGGGGCTGGCAGAGGTGACTCAAATGTGTGGGAGGTGGAAGGTTCAGGCTATGGCCTATGACACGAAAGCTCTCAGTGATGAAAGATCTCAGTGACCTTTGCGGGGGAAGCTCAGTGTACAGACACCTCAACCTCAGACCTCCCCAGACCTTTCCTCCCTCCTCCCCTCCCCAGTGAAATTGACATCCATCTTAGAGCTTAGGTGCTATTAGTTCTTCTTCCCAAGGATCCACAGCAGATGTTACAGGTAAAATGAGGCACAGGCGTCTGGAAAGAGGCCAACAAGGGCAAGCAGTGGGAAAAGTGCCCGAAATATATGACGCTTTCCAATATGCTATGGGCAGATACTGCCAGGTTGCCAGGATTATGTTATATTTTTCCTTTCAACAGTTATATTTTCTGACATGTTGAGCACAGTATTTCTATTGATATTCGCAAAGAACTGTGGATAATTTAGCATACGGTTATGGATTTCTTTTCCATTTCAATAAGACATTTCGCTAAACTTGCTACCCCCCCACCAAGCGTGATGTGATTGCACTGAATGTCTGATGTTTTCCCAGGATAATGAAAAGGAAGACAATTGGAAAGTGGGATTCACTTAAACAGAAGCTGGGATCTATTCCATTAAGTAAGGGCCACACGTCTTGCCAGCAATCACGCCTAGTCACACACCTCCGGCGATAGAGGCTCTGTTGTAATAAGCCACATTTATTTTCCCCTAGGAAGTGACAGTCTCAAGATTCTAGACAACTGTCTCCATGGCCGATTTCACTCCATCCCATCTACCGTTTCCACGGGCCAGAGCTGGACCAGGCTGGCCGCTGGGGGCGGGGTGAGGTGGGGGGTTGATTCTCAGTTGCACTGTGACACTGGTCTGGGGCCCTAGTGGGCAGAAACTTTTCAACACTGGTCACCTCTATTTGACCCTGCTTCTGAGCTTTTGTTTTCTGCAATTGCTGGTTCACGAAGCTGAGGTAGCCTCGCCTTCTCACTTACCGATGTAAGTTTCACCCTGTAACTTCATCTCCCATTGTTCACAAGGGCCGCCTTGGTTGACTTGCTCAGTCGCAGGCCAGAGGGGAGCCCTGAGTGCTGATGGGCAGAGAGCTGTATGGGAGCGGAGACAGAGGAAGGCAAGAAGGGAGCTGTCTTTGCTGAGTGCTTACTGTGTGCTGGGCACCAGTCTGGGTGCTTTATATGTGTTAACCGTATTCATTTGCTCTCCATGAAAAGAAGGGTCAAGATCCTCAGCGCTGAGGGGTGAGAGGCCCTCTTGTTTTCCCCGCAATAGATGAGCTGCTGGTGTGTAGGGGAGGGATGACTCTGGGAGGAGCAAAGAGCCTTGTGGTCAGACAAGTATGGGATTTTAAATGAGCCATGTCCTAGGGTGCCTGGGTGGCTCAGCGGGTTAAGCATCTGACTTGGCTCAAGTCATGATCTCCCAGCTCGTGGGTTCAAGCCCCACATCAGGCCCTGTGCTGACAGCTCAGAGCCTGGAGCCTGCCTGGGATTCTGTGTCTCCCTCTCTCTCTGCCCCTCCCCCACTCGTGCTCTGTCTCTCTCTCCCTTAAAAATAATAAACATTAAATTTTTTTTTTAATTTAAATGAACCACATCCTTTCACTGGGCTTCGGCTTACTCCTCTGTAAAATGGCCACATAGCCTTTGCTCCGCTCGTCACACATGATCCTTGTGGGGACACAGTGATAGAGGTGAGAGGGCTTAGAAAGGTATATGTGTTATATGAAATCATGTGAAGCATACAGAGCCGGAGTCCAGCTGGGGGATTCCAAATCTCAGCCCAGTAACTTTCCACCTGGGTGACATGGGCAAGTCACTTAACCTCTATGTGCCTTCGTTTGTAGATCTGTAACCGAAGATATGGATAGGACCTGTTCATTGGGGTTTTGTAAGGGAAAATGAGATAATATATGAAAAACATTGAGAATAGTTCTGGCATGCATTAAGTGCTATGTAAGTACTATTTATTATTACTAACAGTAGATGCTGTAAGTATCCTAATTCCCCTGTCTTTCCCATGTGGACTCTGTCAGTGTTAACAACTCTTAAAGCAGCAGAATTTGGCTAATGCTGTAGCCCCATATACATTGTATATAGCTCTCGACGTGCTAGGGCATAACACATGACCTTGCCCCAGAACGTACCTGTGCCACAGCACCTGGCTATATAAGGGGCAAAAGCTCAGTACTTCCCAGTGGAGGAGAGGCAGGCCTCTATAAAACTGCCAGCCTCTGAGGTGAATGTCATAAAGGATTCGCTTACATAAATCCAAAGGTCTTCTGCAAGTTCAGAAACACGTGTACTGCACTAAGGGAGATATGCTGGGTAGAGAGGAAGATCCAGCGTCATTTCATTATGCTATAGCATTTAGTGAGCACCTACTTTGTGTCATTTCTGAGACACAGAGGGGACTGAGGCCCAGTCCCTGACTTCAGTTGATCATTTAGTAGCAGACTTAAGACACACACTCAAGCTCAACATGTCGTAAGACAGGACGGTGTTAATCATGAGGCTAAAAGAGAACATACCCTTACCCTTTATAAGCTGACACTATCTAAATGCTAATGGTTGCCCTTTTTCGGGGGATGGGTCTTAAGAACTACAAAGTGCTGGGGTGCCTGGGTGGCTCAGTCAGTTAAGCGTCCAGCTCTTGACATCGGCTCAGGTCCTGATCTTGCAGTTGTGGGATCGAGCCCTGCATCGGCTCTGCCCTGAGCAGAGCCTGCTTGGGATTCTCTCTTTCTCCTTCTCTCTCTCTCTCTCTCTTTCTCTCTCTCTCTCTCTGCCCCTCCTCCCCCGCACCTCCATCTCTTAAAATAGATACACTTAAAAAAAAAAAAAGGAATTGCGGAGTGCTGTAGGCACCAGAGATCATTTCTTGCTGGGGCATCAGGGAAGGCCCTGAAGCATGAGGCTTTCAGTAGCCAAAGCTGAAGGCCAAGGGCACCACCAAAGCCCCGGCTATGAGAGCACACAGAGGACGAAGGTGCCAGTGAGTAGCTGCCGTTGGCTTTCACGGAGGATACGCACAGAGATTTGCTGAGGGGTGATAAGGCTGAAAAGCTTGGTTGGGGCTGGGCTTAAATGCCATTCTAGAAAGTCGGGTTTGTATAGTAGGCAGTGGAGAACAGTGGGGAATTAGGGAGCAGAGGACCTGCATCATCAGATTGCCCTTTTGGAAGGCAGTCTGTCAGCAGGGCTCAGAAAATGCCATCCCCCCCCCCCCCCCCCGGCCACCTCAAGGACGGCTGTCTCACAACGTCGTCTCTCTCTTCTACATCATCAATCTTTCTTTCCCCACGGATATGCAACAGGAGCCTGCTGCTTTCCAAAAGGAAAAAAAACCCAAACACATGAAAAAAAAACCTCCTTTGACTCCAAACTCCCTTCTAGCCTCCCCTGACCTCGCGTTTCTCTACTGCCCTGATAGCAAAACTTCTAGAAAAAAAAATAGATGTCTATAATCTTGTTTTTGCTTCCTCACGTATCACGCTTTTCTCAAGATCTCAGCTTGCTCTAGACAGGTTTCTGTCCCCAAGTATGTTATGGTCACTCACGTCAAGGTCACTAATGACTTCCATGGAGTCACAGCCAAGGGTCATCTCTCCATCTTCTTTACTTTTATAAAGACTTTTTATTTTTATTTTGTTTTTATTTTTTTCTTTATAAACTTTTCACGTTTTATTAAAACTGCATACAATAGATCTAAACAATTTTTTCTACTAGCAAGTAATTCATTAAATAAGAAAGCAATTCCATCTTATTAAATAGACCATTTGGATTTTTTAAAGTTCATTTACTTATTTATTTTGAGGGAGAGAAAGAGCCGGAGAGGAGCCAAGAGAGAGGGAGAGAGGGACAGAGAGAGAAACCCAAGCAGGCTCCGTACTGTCTGTGCAGAGTCTAACTCAGGGCTTGAAACCGCGAACTGTGAAATCATGACCTGAGCCAAAGTCAAGAGTCAGACGCTTACCCTGCTGAGCCACCCGGGCGCCCCTCCATCCTCTTTCTACAACGCTCCCTTGTCTTGCTTTTCCCAACTGTCTGCTCTGCAGATTTCCTTAGATCTCTCCACCCATTCTTTGTCAGCCCACCTTGCTGACTATTACTTCTCTGCCGCACCTCTAAGGGCAGGAATGCCCCACAACCCACCTGCCTCTCTGAGTAGTCTCTCCTGAAATGACCTCAACCCAGTTTCATAGTTTAAAAAATTCTTTACATGCTGATGATGCTCGCATTTATATCTTCGGCTCTTGCCTCTCTACTGAGCTTAAGGCTCAGATATCCTAATATCTACTTAAATCTCCGCTCAGAGGCCTACTAGCATCTCAGGATCTTGTCATGGCCCCTCAAGCCTCTTGACCCACACCCCTCCTACCCCCACCACGAAATTGTTCCCACCTCATGCTTCTCCATCCAAGTAAGTGGTACCATTCGTCCAAGACCAAAACCTAAGCCTCATTCTTGATCTTACTTCCTGTTCGTATATTTACCATCAAGCTTTATTGGTTCCACCTCCCAAGCGTATTTTCTTTATTTTGTATAAAGGCTTTTATTTATTTGTTTATTTTGAGAAAGAGGGAGAAAGTGGGAGGGGCAGAGACAGAGGGAGGGAGAGGGAGAGAGACAGAGTCCCAAGCAGGCTTTGTACTGTCAGCACAGAGCCTGATGCGGGGCTTGAACTCTCAAACTTGTGAGATCATGACCTGAGCCGAAACCAAGTGTCAGACGCTTAACTAACTGTGCCACCCAGGTGCCCCTCGAAAATGTATTTTTTTTCTTTTTTTTTAAATGTTTATTTACTTTTGAGACAGAGAGAGACACAGCATGAGCAGGGAAGGGACAGGGAGAGAGGGAGACACAGAATGTGAAGCAGGCTCCAGGCTCCAAGCTGTCAGCACAGAGCCCGACGCGGGGCTTGAACTCACGAACTGTGAGATCATGACCTGAGCTGAAGTCGGACGCTTAACCGACTGAGCCACCCAGGTGCCCCATGAAAATGTATTTTTAAAATCTATCCATTCTATCTCCACTGCTCGCATCTTGGTCCAAACCATTATCATCTCTTGCCTAGGCAACTGTAATCGTCTTCTAACTGGTCTTCCCACCTATTTTTTAAAAATGTGTATTTCGTTATCTTGAGAGAGAGAGAGAGAGAGAGAGAGAGAGAGAGACAGAGCAAACGAGCATGAGCAGAGAGGAGGGGCAAACAGAGAGGGAGAGAGAAAATCCTAAGCAGGCTGTACGTTCAGAGTGGAGTCCAACATGGGGCTGGATCCCAGGACCTTGACATCACGACCTGAGCGGAAATCAAGAGTTGGACGCCCAACCGACTGAGCCACCCAGCCATCCGTGGTCTTCCCGCTTATACTTTTGCTCCTCTATATTTTTCTATGTACTATTACATAATTATTAATTATAGGGTCTATACCGAATCCCCCACACAGCCTCCAGGGAAAACTTTAAAAAATGTAGGTAAGGACCACGTCACTCATCTGTTTGAAACCGTGTGATAGCTTCCCACTGTGCTTCTAATCATCTAAACTTCTAACTACAGCTTATAAGGACCCTACAGGACCTGGCCCCTGCATATTTCTCGAACCTCATCTTGTGTCAAATGCCCTCTTTCTCACTTTATTTCAGGCTCGCTGTCTTTTCTGTTCTGTAAACAAGCCAGTCAGAATCTCCGCACTAACAACTCTTCTCTCCTCTTGGAATGTTGTTCCCCTGATTCCTTACATGTGACAGGCTGCTTCTTGTCATTTAGGCCTTGGTATGTCACCTCCACAGAAAAGCTGCCCTTGAGCACCTAAAGTAGCCTCCCGCCCTTGCCATCACTTTGTAACACATCAGGCTGTTTTGTTTTCTTCATAGTATTTATCTCAATCAAGTCATTTATTAAGTGCCTATTAAGTGCTAACGATCATTCTTCAAGTGTTTGCTGCTGCCCGCCACACAACCTGAATGTCAGCTCCATGAGGGCAGGAACCTTCTTTGTCCTGTTTGCCATTGCATCCCCCATGGCTGGGACAGTACCTGGCATGTAGTAGATGCACAATAAATATTAAAAAAAAAAAGTAAAACCTTTCATTACATTGGTGGCAGTAAGAAGCAAAATGGAGGGGAAAAAAAATCAATATTAGACCAAGCCCACTCAGATTTCCTCGAAGGGTATTTCATACTGGAAGCACCAGAAGACTCTTCCCAGGCCACTATTTCTATTACAGAATATCAAAACTGGAACCACAAATCAATTAAGCAATAAGTAATTATCCACCCATTAATCAAAAAAAAAATGAAAAGAGAGAGAGAGAATAAAGGAATAGATGTGTAGAACTTGCTCTCTGGAAATTATAGAAGTAGAAAGACGAGAGTTTGGGAGAATCGCCAGCGGGTGGGAAGAGAGGGCGACGGGTTCGGTTTAGAACATGCTGATTTTTACTCATCCCCTGAGGTTTCTGGCAGAGGCTCTCAATGTGGGTCTAGGAGTCTGGACTCCTAGGACTGGGGAAGAGATAGGAATGGAGGGTATCGCCAGCATAAAGGTGAGAGTTTAAAATAACGGGAGCAGGGCCCTTGAGGCATACAAAGCAAGTGAAGGAGAAAGGAAGTCCTTATTTCAAGGGATCCGTTTATTCCACCTCTTAGCTCCCGGGCACTTCAAGCAGAAAGCGTGGATTATAGTAATCTCCAATTTCCACAGCCTCTTCCCCCGCAGTCCACCCGCTCCTTTGAACAGTTCTGTGGATTCTTTCCCAGGCAGGTGGCCTCTGGCCACAGGCGTGGGCTGGGAGGAGGTATCGTCATCCTCCCTGATGTCAGCTTCATAGCATATGCTCCTTACTACTCACGGGGACAGACATCAAGATAAGCAATGGAGAGTATCTTGGAATGACCAAGATCTGTTGGGGGAAAAGGCCTGGCTTCAGTTTGCCCTCCCGATACCAGTGCACGTGCTGATCTCTTAAACACCAGAAACAACGCAGTCAGCAGCAACAGCAGCAACAATGTCACCCAGACACCTAGAGGTTTTGGTAAATTTGGCTAATATCACCAGCTGGAGCGCTGCTATAATGTTTATTCACCACCAGCGTGTGGCTTGGTAAGATGAAGGAGGTTGTCTGAGTAGCAGAGCTGGGCTGAGGTCGTCAGGCCTCTAGGCCCAGCCCCTCTGCTCAGAAGGAGCTGTTGGCAATGATCTCAGACCGTTACTCTACTCTCTCCCTTTGGCACTAAGCAAGGCCCCATCCTCCGTGTTGGGCTTCATCTTGAACCCCTGGTGGGAGCCAAGAACCTATCAGAGACTGATTGTTCTGCTTCCCTTGGCAGATTGGCACCAGCCAGTGTCAGGGCTTGTGCAGAGAGTATATAACAGGGTCCCTAATGAGGACAGGACAATGAGGGTTTTGTTTCAGTTGAAGGGCCTATTTGTCCTGTGTCTGTGTCTAGACCCCACAAGGCAAACCTGTGGTGGTAGTGGGGGGGGGGGTGGTAGGAGAGGAAGGCTGTGAAATAGAGACTCAGAAGACAAGGTGGCAGGTGGTCCAAGACCCAGCTGCTATAGAAACTAAACCTAGAACTTCGTTCTGGACCTTGGGTTTTGAGATTAAGCAGAAAGAGAGAGGTGGGTTTTCTTCTCAACAAGACTAGACAGTCGGAATTTGGATTCTAGCACAAAATTCTACTCACATTGAAAAGGAAAAAAAAAAAAAGAGGTATGCGCCATGGAAGCAGTGACTTTGTATGGCTTGCTCACCTCTATGTCCCCAGGGCCCAGAAGAGTGCCTGGTACATACTAGATGCACAACAAATACTTGTGGAATATGTGAATGAATGAAAAAAGATTTGAATGTGAATCCCAAATCTTAGAATTCTATTGATAAACTCAGCTTGTCCAGTGGAAAGCTCTCCCTAGCTTTCACAGGAAGAATTTAATTTGTGTAACATCCTAGGCAATAAGCCAAAAGCCCACAGTGATTGCTTTTAAAAAATGGTCTTGTGCCCATTTCTTCTTTTTTTTGTTTTTCTCTAGACCTCATGTTCCATGTTGAACATTTCGAGATTTTGTTTCTCTTGAGCTAACAGTCATCACGGGCTCCCATTTCTCCTCCCCCTGTCACTGGGTTGCTGCCACAGTCTGAGGCTATGGTAACTTGGATTTCCATTCTCGTGCTGATGTCTGTTGAATATGACATCAGTGGGTGGTCCTTATGGAAAATGCATGTGCCCGTGTGTGTGTGTGCGCTCACATGTGTGCGCTCACACGTGTGCACGTAAACAACTTGGGAGAAGGAAAAAAACGAAGGAGGGCAATGGAGGGTGATGATTCACACCTAAGTGAAATGAGTAGACACTTCCCAGCCTGTCGTCAGATCCATTATAAGCACTAGACAGGAAGACACCTCATTAGGTACCAAGTCTCAAATAGACCCTAAGGCGAAAGTCTCAGTTCAAGGTCCTGATTGGCCTACCAAAAACACACGGATGATGAATCCGTTAACTCTCAGCAGTTCCAAGGTCATGGTAAGATAAGAGACCAGGAACAGCAGGCCCATGGCTGTTAAGTATGTCCGCTTGCCTGCTAGGAGAGTGTTGAGGGCAGCCGGTACCATCTACCCTACTCTGCTGGCCCAGGCTAAGCCAAGCTCCTAAAGCTGCCTAGTTCAGGAAGAGTCACGTGCTCTCGGCCCTCCTCCCAGCCTTCTACCACCATCACCAGAAATTGCTGAGGAAGGGAAATCAGCACTGTTAGATTCCTTATTGGTGAGTGGGCGAGAGCTGAAGGGACAGGCAAGTGTCCGAGGTCATGAACAATCTCTGGGTCAGCAATGCAGGAGAGTGAGTCATGGAAGACAACAAAATACTGGAACATGAACCAGAAGGTCCCCAGAAAATGGCCCACGTAGCTGTGTAGCTTAAACGTTTTCTTCGTTTTGACTTACAGAGAATACAGAGTCAGGGGCAACAATTCCTGTTTCAGTCCCTCTACCTTGTGGCGTTAACAATGGCAGCTGCCATTTACCATTTACTATGTGCCTGCCACTGCCTTAATCCTCTTAAACACATCGTCTCACAACTTTCCTCCATCCTTAGCAACGGTTCCCATGGGCGGGTACTATTAATGTTATCGCCAGTGTTTAGATGATGAAGCCGGAGCTTAGAGTGGTGGATAAGTTTTCCTGGGCCAACAGCTATTGAGTCACAGAGGCGGGATTGGAAGCAAGGCCCTCTAACTTCAGAGCCAAATCTGTTAACCAACGTATTTATCATAAATGGGCCCCTTCCTTTGACTATTTTTGCAATACGTGATAGTTTCATAAAGTCTCAAGCTGATGCAGTGGCAATGGCAGTGGATGATGAGTGTAACAGTTTTGACCTCTTTCATGGAAGAAGGGACTTAATGACATTGCCATAACCCCTTTCTCTGTCAGAAAATCTCAAAAGATAAGGATATTGGGGGTATGCTTCAATCTTTTATTGAGTGGTAAGCCATGTTATATATGTTATTATGCTATGAACAGACAGTGGTGACTTTCACTCTGGAAACTTTTGATAGGCACATGGCACGGGTATCTCGTACACACAGTTGTATGAGGTTCACATGTCTTCTTCTGAGCTGTGTGACACATTCAACAACATATCCCCGTGTAACTGAGGTGAAAGGTGTCTGAGGCAGGGCTTTCCTATGTATTAACTTCCAGAATATAGAGGTGCAGGCTTCAGTTATACTTGATGGAATGAGCTGTGCCTGGTCGAAAAATGAGATTCTATCAGTGACTCAGGAGTGGGTGAGAGAGTCGGGGTCCCAGTAGGTTCTGAAGCGTGAGGTTCTCAGTACTTTCTGTCAGTTAGCTAACCAGTGTCTTCCAGTGCAGATGGAGGGATTGAAAGCTCAGTGTCTTCCAGACTACAAGGCTATGGAAGTTTATGATTCCACGAATGGATATGCCAGGTTGAACTGACAGAAGAACTGTCCGGTTGTCTCTGTTTCCTTATCTATACAGATTAAGTGATGGAAAGTTATAGGCCATTGAATAGTCACCGATCGGCAGCCTTTCTAGAGTACTCGTTTCCTATGTGTTATAATTGTGTGGCTGTAATCTGCTCACAGGTCCATTCCAGGCCCAGGCACTTTGACACACTACATACTATTAGGCAGAATCTTGCCAAGATGGAGACCCTCGCACCGAGCTACATACAGTGGGATAACTCTCACCCCACCTCTGACTCTCATGCCTGTGCCATACCACTCTGGGCAGGCTCCATCTACCCCAAAGTGCTTTCTTTTTTCCCTGACACAGCCTGTCAGGGCCCTTGTCCACTGATCTGGATAATCCCACACAGCACCTTCTCAGACCGAGGCCCACACCACTCTAGCGCATACCCCAAGGCAGCCCTCCTGGCACCCAGCCAGGCTCCACACACTGCCAGGTAGCCCTTGCTCACATGACATGCCATACTCTAACAGTGCATGAAGTAAGAACTTTTGTTTGAGGGTCACACCTTAGCTGTGAGACATACTGACACAAGGCTGCTCTCCAGAGTGTACCCTCCAGTTATGCAGCCTCCAAACTGGGACTTACTGGGTCATAGGGAATGCTCTCCCTTCTACTTTTTTCCTTGTAATAAAACACTGCAGACCTGAACACATACGTGGCTTTTCCATATTTAAATTCCACTCAAGAGTATGAATGTACATCGGATTGATTTTCCACATTTTGTTTATCCATTTGTGTATTGATGGACATTTGGATTGTTTCCACTTTGGGGCTTTTATAAATAATGCTGCTATGAACATTTCTATACAAATTTTTGTGTGGACATATGTTTTCGTTTCTCTTGGATTTGTACCTCAGAGTGGAATTGTTGAGTCATATGGTAACTCTTTGTTTACCATCTTGAGGAACAGTCAAACTGTTTTCAACAATGGCTGAACCATTTTGCAATCCCATCAGCAATGAATGCATAAGGGTTCCAATATCCCTGAATACTTGACAACATTTGTCATTTACCTTTTTTAAAAAAAATGATAGCCATCCTGTCAGGCATGAAGTGGTATCAAATTGTGGTTTTGATTTGAATTTCCATAATGATGTTGAGAATCTTTCTCTGTGTGAGTGTGTGTGTGTGTGTGTGTGTGTGTGTGTGTGTGTGTTTAACATTTGTATGTCATCTTTGGGGAAATTTCTGTTTATATATTTTACCACCTTAATCCTTTATTAATTTTTATTATTGTGTTGTAGAAGCTTCCTATATATTCTAGATACAAGTTCCTCATCAGATATATGATTTATAAATATTTTCTCCTATTTTGTGCCTTGTCTTTTCACGTTCTTTATTTTTATGCATTTGTTTTTAGAGAGGGAAAGCAAGCATGAGTGGGGGAGAGGAATAGAGGGGGGGATGAGAGAGAGAGAGGGAGAGAGAGGGAGAATCTTAAGCAGACTCCATGCTTAGCATGGAGCTCAACGTGGGGCTTGATCCCATGACCCCAGGATCATGACTTGACCTGAAATCGAGAGTCAGATGCTCATCCGACTGAGCCACCCAAGTGCTCCATGTCTTCACTTTCTCGGTAATGCCATTTGACACACAAAACTTTTTAATTTGTACAAAGTCTGATTTATCCATTTTCCCCCCTTTGGTTGCTCATACTCTGGTGTCATATCTAACAAAATGTTGCCTCGTTCAAACACATGAAGACCAACTCCTATATTTCCTTCTAAGAGCTGTATAGTTTAGCTCTTTTATTTAGGTCTTTGAACCATTTTCAGTTATATTTTGTATATTATGTAAGGATGGCCTCAAAATTGCTTATTTTGCACCTGGATATCCAGTTGTCCTACAGCCATTTGTTGAAGAGACTGTTCTTTTTTCTTTAAATGGTCTTGGACTCTCAATTCGATCCCATTGATCTGTGTCTCTGCTTATGCCAGTTGCACATGGTCTTGATCACTGTAGCTTTATAGTAAGTTTTGAAACTAGGAAGTGTGAGTCTTCCAACTTAGTTCTTTTTTCAAGATTGTTTTGGCTATTCTGGGACTCTTGCATTTTAGAATCTGCTTATTCATGTCTGAAAAAAAAAGGCCACTAGAAGTTTGAAAGGGATTGCACTGAATCTATGGATCATTTTGAGGAGTGATACCATCTTAATAATACTAAGTCTTTTAGTTCATAAACATGGGAGGTCTTTCCATTTATTTCTTATTTTCTATCAACAATGTTTTATTGTTTTCAGTGTACAACTTTTTTTCACTTCTTTGGTTAAAGTTATTGCTAAGTATTTTATTCTTTCTTGATACTATTGTCAATGGAAATGATTTGTCCATTTCATTTGCAGATTTTCTATTCCTAATGTGTAGAAATACAGTTTTAATATTGATTTCCTATTCTGAAACTTTGCTGAACTCATTTGTTTTAATAGTTTTTAAACGGATTCCTTAAGATTTTCTAATTATAAGGTCATGTCATCTGTGAATAGGGGTAGATTTACTTCTTTTTCAACCTAGATACCATTTCTTTCTTTCTGTGGATTAATTGCCCTGGCTAGAGCCTCTGGTACAATGTTGGAAAGGAATAGTGAGAGCTGACATTCATGTCTAGTGATCTTAGGGAGAAACTTTCAGTCTTTCATTATTTTGATGTTAGTTCTGGGTTTGTAATAGATTTCCTTTATTAGGTTGGGGACATTTCCTTTTATCTCTAGTTTTTTGGGTGTTTTTATCATGAAGGAATGTTGAGTTTTGTCAAGTGTTTTTTTCTATATCTATTGAGACAATCATGTGAGGTCTTCTTTATTGATACTGTGTGTTACATTGATTGATTTTCTTATGTTGAATCAATCTTGTATTTTGGGGATAAATTCCACTTGGTAATTGTGCATAATATTTTTTATGTTCTTCTAACTTTGCTTTGTTACTATATTGCTGAGATGTTTACATCTGTATTTGTGAAGGGTATTGGTCTGTTTTCTTTTCTTGTGACATCTTTGTCTTCTTTACCTGTGACATACTCAGGTTTTGGTATGAGGGTGACACTAGCCTCATAGAAGGAATTAGGAAGTGTTCCCTCCTCTTTTAAATTTGGGAGAGTTTGTGAAGTATCAGTGTTAGTTCTTCTTTTAACATTTTGTAGAATTCACCAGTGAAGCCCTCTTGTCCTGGGCTCTTTTGATTATTAACTCAATCGCTATATATAGGTCTATTCAGATTTTTAAATTTCTTTTTTAGTCAGTTTGGTCATATGTGCAACCCTTTGCATCCGTTATGACTCGTTAAACTTTTTATTCTATAACTGTGTTCCCTTCTTTTTTCCCTGTGACATTGCCCTTTAAATACACCAAGTTTGGGGTGCCTGCGTGGTGCAGTCAGTTAAGGGTCCAATTCTTGATTTCAGCTCAGGTCATGACCTCTTGGTTCTTGAGTTAGAGTCCCGTGTTGGGCTCTGTGCTGAGAGTGCGGAACCTGCTTGGAATCCTCTCTCTCTTTCCCTCTCCCTTACTCATGCTCTTTCTCTCTTTCTCAAAATAAATAAACATTTTTTAAAAATTAAAAAATAAAGACACCAAGTTTGTTGTCTCTATATTCTGTAGATGTCTGATCAGTTTATCGTGGTGTCATTTAACATGTTCTTTCCCTTGCATTTCCTCCCACCTGGAAGTTACATCTAATGGCAAGGTTAAACATTTTTCCTGCCAACATTCAGTGTTTTAAAAAATTTACATTTTGACAGTCTGATAGATGAACACAGGATCTCATTAATTACTAGGAAGACTGGATATATTTTCAGATATATTGGCCACTTAGGTTTACTATTCTGTAGTGTTGTTTTTTATTCTTTGCCCATTTTGCTATTGTGTTGATGATCTTTGTCTTGTTGATTTGTAGGTGTTTATTATATATTCTAAATGATTATACACACACACACACACATATATATATAAGGTTTTTAATTCACCAGAAATTTATTTCTTGCCAATGATGTATTTTAGATAAGCATACTATGTATTTAAATTGATAGCCAATTTCCCAGATGCAGTTTTCAATTGTCAGGCTTTTCATTGATTTGAGATGCCACTTTTATCATAATCTATCCCATATATATGTGAATCAAATTTTTAAACTTTTCATTATATCTATTTATATTTATCCAGTCCTATGCAAATACATTTTTAATTACTCAGATGTATCATGCACTCTGATATCTATCAGGCAAGTATCTTGTCTATTTCTTTTGAAAATGATCTTGTCTATTGCATATTCACTATATTCATAAATTTTAGACTCAGTTTTCCAAATCTTAGGAAATAACGTTTAGGATGTAGACTGTCATTGTGTTGTTCTTATAAGATTACTTTTGTGAGAATTTGTAACCTTAACATCACGTCTTCCATTTATAAGCAGGTCCTTTTTTATGTTGCTCAGTAAAGTTTCATAGCTTTCTCCTTTAACATTTTGACCATTCTTTTGGTCAGATTTATTCCTATGCATTTTAGAGTCTTTTTTTCTGTAATCAGTGTGATGTTTTTCTATTACCTTTTCCAATTGGTTATTGCTGGTATACAGAACACTGTTGATTTTTGCCTGTGAACCATATACCCAGTCAATTTAAAAAGTGCTATCGCTCTAAATAGTTTACATTTCACTTTATTTTTAAACCTATTTTCTTTTTTTAAGTTTATTTATTTATTTAGAGAGAGACAGGGACAACGTGAGTGGGGCAGGGACAGAGAGGGATGGAGGGAGAGAATCCCAAGCAGGCTCCGTGCTGCCAGCACAGAGCCTGACGTGAGGCTCGAACTCACGAAACTGCAAGATCATGACCTGAGCTGAAAACAAGAGTTGGATGCTTAGCTGACTGAGCCACCCAGGTGCCCCTTTTTGTTATTTTTTAAATTATTTTTAATGTTTATTTATTATTTTGAGAGAGAGAGACAGATGCAAGCAGGGGAAGAGCCGAGAGAGAGAGACAGACAGACAGACAGACAGAATCTGAAGCAGGCTTCCGGCTCTGAGCTATCAGCACAGAGCCCCATATGGGGCTTGAACCCACAGACTTCAAGATCATGACCTGAGCCGAAGTTGGACGCCCAACCGACTGAGCCACCCAGGCGCCCCTGGGTGCCCCTTTTTAGCTCTTATTATATTGATTAGGATATTTAGTACCATATGGAATAGTGGTTGTTAATGATCATTCTTTCCTTCTTTTTCATTTTAATGAAAATGCTTCTAAATGTTCACCATTAAAGCATGCTTGCTATAAGTCTTTAGTAGATAAGTTTCACCAAGGTAAGAAGTTCCTTATTTACTAAAATATTTGTTAAATCATAGATGTATGGTGTATCGAGTGTAGCTTGAGACAAGGTCCCATCTTCGTTAGAAAAGAACTGCATACGCAGCATGGACTTCTCTGGACTGCAGAGCATTGGCTTCAGTTGAATTGAGCTCTGGACAGATGGACCTTGCAAAATGAAGCTAGACATCTGTGGAATCCCCTAGAAGTGAAAAAAATTGCCAGAGGGGAAGACCCTGTACATACCATGCAAGCTCAGGCTCACCAGGAAACAGGCTCTTGCTTGGGAGAAGAGAGAAGAAAGAGGCTGGCCTGGAAGGGTCCAGGCCCAGCAGATCAGATTTCTGCTGCAGACCTTGTGGCCTGTCTGACTTAGTTAGTCAAGACAATTTGGGAACAGAAGAGAATGGGGAACTGGGGTTTGTTACACCTCCATCAAAGTGTAGAGCCCTTGGGTCTGGAAATCATCTCGGTTTTGTTTTGTTTTTGTGTGTTTGTTACTGCCTCAGGAGAGAAAGGCTACTACCTTGAAGATGTCATCCAGTTAATGGCAGCCATCGTTGAGGGCTTACTGACTTTGCTCTTTCCATGCCATACTATTTGCAGTGCCATATGACAGCTTTAGCTTCTGCTACCTGGAAAAACAACAACAACAACAACAACAACAACAACAAAAACAATTCATGCTTCTTACCCTAGCTTGGAAGAGCTGGTGGCCGAAGCCACATGCCTAACAGGTGCTTTCCTCCAAAGAACCTCTCTCCCTCGTACTTTTGGGAACTACCTGAAAAGCACAATAGAACAAAGTGTTCTTCAGTCAAGTCATGGTCGAGTGGAAGGAGCTAGGTGTCCACAGACCTGGATTCTAATAATAGCCCCTTTACTCACTTGCTACATGAGCTGGCACAAATCATTAATTTCTCTGTGCCTCAGTTTCCTATATGCCAGAGGAGGATAAAAACGCTATCTCAGAAGGCATTGTGATGATTAAAGGAGATAAATATAAGATGCATAGTGAAGAATTTAGCAATCTTCAGGGTCCATGAAATATTATCTGTAAGAATGAAGTACCGAATGGAATCATGAAAAGCCATTTCTTCATGGGAAGGGTGGGCACATGAAACGGGCCATTCATTGCAAAAGCAGTGACTCCTTAGACATGAAAAGCAGCTCTGAACCCCTCATCACTGCTCATGATTAGCTTGGGACTGACTTGATTTAATCCCCGAATAACTAGATTTGTCTTGGTCTTCCAGGGGTTTTGTTAGCAAGACGAAGAGCACAATTCCAGGATTGCTCCAGGCCACAGACCCCTCCCACGCACCCTGAACCATGCTAGTCTGTTTACTGCTCTGAACATCAGAGTGCCTCGGTTGTCCAAAGGGGAAACCAGATGGTGTATCTAATTTGGGCGCTGGCATGCTCCCACTTTGGCTAAACCATTCCGCTTCTCTCTATGAACAATTTCGTACTTGCAGAAAGAGGGTGACACTGTGAGTCATACCTCTTTCACCAGGACTTGTGAGGAAGGGAAGTAGACCATTTCAAACTAATGACAATAGTAGTAATAATGCTACCGCGTAATGGGTACATAGTCTGTGTCAGGGAGAACTCTGCTAAGCACTCTGCATGGTTTGGCTCATTCAGTCCTTATAAGAACCCTATAAAGTAGGTGCTGTTGTGTAGCTATTTGATACAGGAGAAGGGTGAGGCCCAGAAAGGCTAAATTACTTTCTCGGGGTCTCAAAACTAGTATTTTATAGTTTCTGTTGCTGTTGCTATTGTAACTGAGGCACTTTCTAATCAGCTATCCTAATAAGTTATTGCTAATGTATAGGAAACCTATTGATTTTAGTAAGCTGACATTTTATCCAGCCACCTTTCTGGACTCTCATATTGGTCCTGATAGTTTATCAGTTAACTGTTTTGGATTTCTATATAGCCATGTTGTTTGCAAATAACAGCACTTTTGTCTTTTGCTTTCTAATACTTATTCCCTAATTTATTTTTCTTACTTTATTGTATAGGCTAGGACATCAGAGTGTTGAATAGTAAGTGTTTTATTTCTCATCTTAATGTTTTGTCAAGAAGTACTACCCATAATTGCTACCAGTAATGTTTACTGAGTACTTAGCATTGCCTGACACTCTGGTAAGTGCCTTGATATACTTTATGTCATTTAATCCTCATACCAACACTATGAGGAAGGTGATATTATTTTCTTAATATTTGTGGATGAGGAAAGTGAAGTTCAGAGGGATTAAGCGATTTTCCCAACAACATACACATTATATGTGATGGAACCAGGATCCAAACCTGTCCAGTCTGACTCCAAAGCTTCCTGTGCTCATACCCAAAATTACCTACTGGTAGTTTTTTTTAAAGGTTTGTTGAGCCAGTTCTATTCCTTGTTTGCTATGGGTTTTTAATCATGAATGGGTCTTACATTTTGTCAGATTACTTTTTCTGTGTATGTTGAAATGATTGTATAGTTTGTCTCTCTTCTTTTTTTTTTATTTTGGCTGCTTTCCAAAATGCAAATTTATTTATTTATTTGTTTGTTTATTTATTTATACTTTTATTTTTTGGTTTTTTTTAAATTTACATCCAAATTAGTTAGCATATAGTGCAACAATGATTTCTGGAGTAGATTCCTTAGTGCCCCTTACCCATCTAGCCCATCCCCCCTCCACAACCCCTCCAGTAACCCCGAGTTTGTTCTCCGTATTTATGAGTCTCTTCTGTTTTGTCCCCCTCCCTGTTTTTATATTATTTTTGTTTCCCTTCCTTTCTGTTCATCTGTTTTGTCTCTTAAAGGCCTCATAGGAGTGAAGTCATATGATATTTGTCTTTCTCTGACTAATTTCACTTAGCATAATACCCTCCGTTTCCACCCACGTAGTTGCAAATGGCAAGATTCCATTAGTTTGTCTCTTTAATCTATCACTGTAGTGAATTAATTACATTGATAATTTGCTAATGTTGGGGCACCCGGGTGGCTCAGTCAGTTAAGCATCCAATTCTTGATTTTGGCTCAGGTCATGATCTCGCAGTTCATCAGATTAAGCCCCACCTCAGGGTCTGCACTGACAGCTGGAGCCTACTTGGGATTCTCTCTCTCTCTCTCTCTCTCTTTCCCTCTCTCCCTCTCTCTTTACCCCTTCCCCGCTTGCACATGCATGCACATGCTCTCTCCCTCTCTCTCTCAAAATAAATAAATAAACTTAAAAAATAATTTGCTAATGCTGAACTATCCTTACATTTCTGGGAGAAACCCTACTTGGAAGCATAATCTATCATTCTAATAAGCTGCTAAATTCCATTTTCTTTGTATTGATATTCACAAGTCACATTAGTGTATATATTTTTTTCCTTTCTAGCTTTGTCTGATTTGTGGGAGTAGCTCACATTTTTCTATACTATGGAACCATTTCTATAAAATGGGAGTTGTCTGTGATTTAAAGACTTGGAATGATAAAACTGCTTATCCTTTCAATCCGTTCTGTGTTCTTTGCCTATTATTTTCTACTTCTTATTGGGCAAATTTTAGTAATTTGTCTCCTCCTAGAAATTTTCCCATTGAAACATGTTAGTTTAAAATTTCATGTACCATTGTCTTGTTTTTAATATCACCGTGGTACCTGTGTTCGTGCCCCTTCCTTGGCTTCCTGGTGGTATTTATTTATTCCTTCTATTTTCTTCAGAGTACTTATGGAATGAAGCTTTGACCTTTAAAAAGTTTTGTTTGTCGTCTATTTTGCCATTTTCTGATTTTACCTTCAATTTGTTCTGAAGTTGATAGCTTAATTAATTTATTTTTTATTTGGTTTTATTTTCTAACAAGTGAATTTAAGGCCATATGTTGTTGCCTTGACTGCTTCCGACAGACTTTGGTTGCTCACATCATCCTTCAGTTTTAAGCATTTGTGATATCAATTTAAATTCCTCTTTTATTCAAGGGTTATTTAGAAGTGTGTTTGTTTTTCATTTATAGGAGTGCATTGTGTTGGGTCCATGTGATGGGAGTGGGGTAGTTGGGTTTTTTTTTCTGATTTTTAATTGCTTTTGAGTCCTTCATGGCTGGATTTTCAGTCTGTATTCTCAATCAATACAAACAGTAATTGTCTGCCCCAATGTGCGCCTCTGCCTGTTTCCCAATCTGGAGGCAGTGTGATATTGGCTTTTTTATATTCAGCACCACCTAGGAGTGAGCACTTGGGAATGTGAGAAATGAGATTGAATGTCAGCTCCCAAAAAAATCAGTAGATCCACCGAGAGAGGGATGGGAAAGCGAAAGCTTTCTCTCCAGGGTTGGAAAGTAGGGATTTGCCTAATGAGCCTTCTTTGCCTGGCGGAACACCCTTGACCATATTAACTCAACTAATTCTGGTGGCTCGTAGCCACACTGAAAAGTCTTGGCTAGTTTGTTATGGGCACATCTCATAGGTCGTGTGGGATTGAGGAGGTAGAATCTTCAAAGCCACGTCCTAAGAATTACTCCATCTGTCCATGGAGGCTAGGATTCCTCGTTAATTTTTATTCTACTCACCATCACTGTCTTCTTGCTGATAGCAAAGGGACACTGTGTAGATTCCCTGTAACCTGTGGTATGTCTTTACTTGTATTTATAACTCTTGCGCAGTTGTCTTGTGTCCCCACTTACATCTTAAGCTCCTTGAGGGCAAGGACCACAACTCACCTGGCTCCACAGTAGTTCCCCAAGCACTTGTACAAGAACTGAGCAAAACAAGTACGTCAGTCAATGTGCGTTGGAAGAATAAATGGGACGGATGGATACAGACCAGATATTCTTAGCAAAATAAAATAAAACCCAAACAAAATACATCTTTTTCCTGCTTAACAGTCTGGATGGGTGTCTCATCTCTTTTTGTACCTTATCTATAAGAACACAGTCTCATTGCTTTGCAACACAGGTCTGTATATCATCTCTCAGGACAGGGGCCTCCTTCAGACTGCTTGTGTGTGTTCCTTCCCTCCTCCCACTGCTACTGCCCATCCCCCACTGCTGCCTGATCCATACATCCTGACAATGGTGGGTTTTAATTTGTTTTCCAGATGAAAAGGGCTGATTCCTCCCAACTAGACCCCGCACAACGTCTTGTTTTCATTCCCACATCCATTGTTTTTAATGTCCATGCTTCCTCGAGGATCCTTAATTGGGCTCTTCTGCAGACTGTATGTGCCTGCCTCTCCCCCACCCCCCTTCTGTATCATTAATGACAGTGCAGGGTAAAATGAGACCTAACACTGCCTTCTGGTAACCTCCCTGCCGGTTACCCCCAGGCAGTACACTGGATTATCTACTAGCTCTTTCTCTTTATCCTGATAAATTTTCTACTCATTCAAGCCATTACAAAATGATTTTGCATTATATGAGCACAAGGTAACCCTGAAACAGAAGAACAGATTGGTTGAGATTCCAGGGGAGTTTAACCAACCTAGAGCTTCCAGAGCCGTTACGAAGTCCCTGTCTTTACGCTGCTGAATTTCATCATCTATATGGACACAAGCAGGTTAGTCTTGAGCTGCACGTGCTTCCAGAGACGTGACAGTACTCTGTGCCTTCGATCATACCTCTAGGTCAGGTCATGCCTCAAATGGAGACATGTTGCCTCTCTGAGGCTGAGCTACATTTGCTGCAGAAACATCTTTGCAATACCTTCACTGCAGGGCAATCTTCATAATTCAAATGAAACTGGGGGGTGGGCAGGAACAGGGAGGACAATAATGTTTTAATCTAACATTAGGGCTTTTGTGACCTTGTCATCACTATGCCTCCCGAATGGCTCTTTCAACTGAGTCACAGAGCTTAGAGCTGGAAGGGACCCCGAGGCTATCTGACGTAGCTACCTTCCTACAGCTTGGATGCTATTATGATCCCCATTTTATGGGTGAGGCAACTGAGGCCCACGGAAAACACCAGTGTGTAATCCCAGGATCACCTGAAGACATTATACTTAATCCTGCCACTGTTCACACTTTGCCCTACTTTGTGATCTTCTGTCTGGGTCACTGCTTTGATCTGCTGATGCTCTCCAAAGAGTCTGGCCGTGTTGTTACATGCCGGGCACCTAGTGGGGAAATTTTTCATTCCCAACTCACGTAATTGAGGGCAGATCTGACTCACTCTTGTTTGCCTGTAGAGAATTGTTGTATCCTTTAATGCACTGATACTTTCCCTGAGCCTCCCAAGCCGCATGTGGTTCGTTCACGTGCAGCCTGCCATTTGCCCAACCTTTTGATGTCTGTACTAAAATATTCTTTGCAATGATACTCCACAGGGTGCATGTAGTTACCAGGTGGCGCTCATAGTTAATGAGTGATTGCATATCAGACTCCCGAATCCATGTAAGTGGCCCAACCTAATGGGACCGTGTGTTGCATGCTCATACCATTTAGCTGGATGTTAAAAGTGTTTCAGGGAGTTGCCATATACACCACTGCGAACACTAGTTCGCCGATGTTATATATTGGTCTTTGGAAATCGATAGAACTGGGTTCCAAACCTTGCTCCACTATGAAATGGTGACTACTTAACTAGCTTATAGTAATGTGTTACTGTAAGCTTCCTGTGCCTTCATTTCTTTACCTTTAATGGGATAATAATGGATAATGATAGTACGTGTCTCACAGGTTTGTTGTGAGGATTGAGATCATCTCCATAAAGAATTGCACCCACACATTGCCTGCCGTGCTGTAAAGACTTAATACACTACCATTATTGTCACTACCGTCACCATCATCATCGTCGTCACCATCTCTAACTTCATTTGAGGGTGCTGTAAGATTATTCAATAAAACGATATAAATTATGTAGCAGAATTTCTCATTCCTAGTAGAGCCTCAAAAATAGCAACTATTATGATTACGGTTATTAAAGTACTGGGAGCAGCCCACGAAGCTGTCAGATTTCTGGAACATGGCTTATTTGGTCACACAGGTGGTTGATCTTGAGCAAATAACACTGTTCAAGTTTTTTAATGCAAGTTCACATGTCCCTGCCAGAGAGCAGAGTGATAAAGGCCATGGAATCCTTTAGAAATAGATGCTGTTGCTGAATTTTCCCCTTAACCCTTTGTCAGTTTTCTAAAAACAATACTAAAACGTTCGCTCAGAAAATAACTTCTTTTGAGAGCAGAATTGTGACAAATGGTCTCACCAGAGTGGCTGACTAACAGATACACCAATTTTGCAAGGCGGAATTTTGACATGTGCTCTGATTACTTGTCCTCAACCTTTCTTTGATTTCAGCATCCACCCACGTACCCTACCTCCTACATAAACACCCAGCCAGACTTGTGTACTGGAAATCACAACGGGTTAAGAATCACAAAGACCTTGATTCTACTCCAAGCTTTGCCACTTGACAGTTCTGTGACCTTGGCCAAGTCTTTCAATGTCAGTTTCCTGATCTTAAGCTGGTATATAAATGGTTCCCCAACCCATTATCCAAAAGCTTTGGGGGACAGATAGTTTCTTAATGCTGTATTTTTTCATTTAAAAAATACGGCATGGTGCATAACAACACCTCCAGAGTGGAATTTGAAACAGAACCTATTAATCAATCACATCACTATTTCTGCCAAGAAACATATAGATATTTACATTGAGAGAGCCTCACAGGTTTTGTCACTGTAGAAGTTTGGGCAGACAGCTTACAAAAACACTGGTTTTCAAAGCTTTCTGGAACTTGCAGTTCTTTTTTTTTTTTTTTTTTAATTTTTTTTTTAACGTTTATTTATTTTTGAGACAGAGAGAGACAGAGCATGAACAGGGGAGGGGCAGAGAGAGAGGGAGACACAGAATCAGAAACAGGCTCCAGGCTCTGAGCTGTCAGCACAGAGCCCGACGCGGGGCTCGAACTCACGGACCGTGAGATCATGACCTGAGCCGAAGTCGGACGCTCAACCGACCGAGCCACCCAGGCGCCCCTGGAACTTGCAGTTCTTGATAATGGACTGAAGAATTGTACCTGACCTCATGAGATTATTGAACAATAATCTTAACCCTTAACAGGGTCATGTGAAATACGGCATGCGTAGCAGGGGTCCTGCTGGCCCCAAACTGAGCTTCAGCCACGTCTGGGTGCGTGGAGATCCCTAGATCTTCCCTATCCCTGTTTGCTGGAGCTGATCTGTGGAAAGGAAAAGGTGCTATGAGGAGGACTGTGTCAGAAACCGAGGGCTGTGGGGGCGGGGGAACAATCTGGTAGGACATGATGGTGTTTGTTCTCCAGGCACAGGAACCGAGTTGGAAAGTGTGAGCCAGGGTGGTGGGGGCTCTGTGTTGGGGGGTGTTGCTGCGGGAAAAAGCTGAAGTTGCTCTTATTACACGGGGCCTCACTGAGACACAGGGCAGAAGCAATACTGCTTCAGTGTCCAGGTCGCAAGGTGTGGCACAGAACAGAAAGGGGGCACTTCCACCCCTTCTGGGCAGACTCACTGGTGGCTTCAGCCAAAGCTTCCTGCAGGTAGGCAGCACCATTCAGGCCCCTTGTGGATCTGGGGCTGGGAGGGACTGCCACTGATGGTGTTTCATTAGAAATGGAAGCTCCCGGGTGGCTCAGTCGGTTGAGCATCCGACTTCAGCTCAGGTCATGATCTTGTGGGCTCGTGAGTTCGAGCCCCACGTTGGGCTCCCTGCCGTCAGCCTGTCAGTACAGAGCCTGCTTCGGATCCTCTGTTCCCCTCTCTCTGCCCCTCCCATGCTTGAGCTCTCCCCAGCATAAATAAATATTTTTAAAAAAAAGAAAAGAAAAGAGGAAATGGCAGCTCCCTCCAGGAAAGGGACTCTTGTCTGTCATGGTCCCCACTGGGTCTCCCAGCAGCTGGGCAAATGTCTGGCACATAGCATGTGCCTAAGAAACATTTGTTGAGTTAATTTGTTGGTAGTTCACATTCATGAGGACAGAAAGAGTAGAACAACATAAAAGGACTGTTCTTGAATAGTTCAGAAATACCTGAGGAGACGGTAAAGGGGACCGAGGCTCTCTGTTGAGCAGGTGGGGACACAAGTCAGTAACACGTGAGTTACTAAAAGTGCATGTGATTTCACTTATAGTCAAGATCAGGTATGGCCTTGGGAAAACTTGAGGCCTAACATTTTTACAAAGGCCCACCGCGATTTCTGGAGCGTTCTGGGTATTAGATAGCTGAGCTTCGTATAGATACCAAGTGGCTATTAGAAAGTTTCTAATTATAAAGAAGACCTTCGAGGTGGGATGAGGGCTGGAAGAGCAGGTGCTGATTCTGGCAGGTTCTTCCTGGAAATTTTTAGCTACTCCACTGGCCCTTGTGATGTTGGTTTGGAGGAAGGGAGAGGCAAACGTAATTGGTTGGGGGGAAAAGCAAAAAAGAAAAGATTTTTTTGGTGTTGGTCTCCACTGTGCCAAAAGGAAAATATTTTTACTTGAGTTGTTACACTTAAGGTGAATTCGTGTGCACCCATGTGCTGGCTAAACGTAGGGAAATGCAAAGTTACAAATATCTCGAATATACAGCATTTCTCATGACACATGGTAGACACTTAGTAGTGATTTTTAAATGGATGATATTTCCTTTTAACTCCTCTCTACCTCTGATCCCTGACTATGGGCTTCTTGAGGGCAGAGAATACAGGTAGAAGTCTACCTCTGTTCCTTTGACACATAATAGGTGTTAATTAAAAACTCGTTGTCCATTGAATGAAGAGACACGTTGATAATTACAATGGATACACAAGTTAATACTGCAGAAATAATTAAAAGAAATGATCTTCTCTCAAACTGGTGAAATCTGACATCAACACTAATAATTTGCTTAGCAAACAGTTCTTTGATAGGAAACGCAAAGGGTACGTTTATTCTACCCTAGGGCTGGATTATCATGGAGCCCAAATGAATGTGGTTGTCCCATTTTTCTTGTCCTGGCTTTTGACGTTCCTTTCCCATAAATCAGAATACAGCCCAGAAAGGAAAACCAATACGATTTGGTATATCATACATGCTGGCTTCAGTTGGGTCACATTTCCTAAGTAGTCCCTTGCCTCATACTGGTTGATGGCTCTTTTTAATGAGACCTTCGTCACTTGCTGCTTGCCCGAATTAGTTTATTCATTTGTCTGCAAGCTGACTTTTAACAAGGCTCCACTCTTGTAGGCTTGACTTGTTATTCACTCCATATCCTCTCTCACTTGTTACGAAGCCAGTTTTTGGTTTCTTTGTCTTTCCCTGATTTATTCACGTGAGCCCTTTTCTGTGTCGTTTGACCTCTTAAGTGGTGCCTTTCCGTCTTCCTGTGCTGCCCAAAGTACACTCGAAACATTTGAACTGATGAATGACACTCTTGTTTGTGTTCTTCCTTCTTCTGTTTTCACCACAGCCAGCTCTTGGCCTCTTTGACCAGCTGTTGCACAAAAGACTTCATCTCTGAATTTTTCATTCTGGAAAGTGCAACACTATGCTCTTGACAATGAGTGGGGGAGGGATATCCCATCCAGGCAGTACCCACTCTTACCCCATGCTTTCCCCACTATATGCGCCAACTCTTTTTTTTTTAATTTATTTTTGATTTTTAATTGCTACTTTTCAATTGAAGAATAATTGGCATACAATAGTATATTAGTTTCAGGTGTACAACATAGTGATACAATATTTATATACATTATGAAATGGTCACGACAGTAAGTCTAGTTATCATCTAGATATTGTAACAAAGCTGTTACAATACTATTGACTGTATACCCCATGCTGTACATTATATGTCTCCGTGTTTTATTTGATAACTAGGAGATTATACCTCTTAATCCCTTTCGCCTATTTCGTCCATCTGCCCACCCCTCCCCCACCTCTGGCAACTATCAATCAGTTTGTTCTCTGGATCTGAGTCTGTTTCTGTTTTATGCTGTTAATTTGTTTTGTTTTTTAGACTCCACATATAAGTGAGACCCTATAGTATTTGTCTTTCTCTGTCTGACTTATTTCACTTAGCATAATACCCTCTGGGTCCATCCATGTTGTCACAAATGGCAAGATTTCATTATTTTTTAATGGCTGAGTAATATCCATGGTGTGTGTATGTGTGCGTGTGTGCATGTGTGCGTGTGTGTGTGTGTGTGTGTGTGTGTGTGTATCATATCTTCTTTATGCAATCACTTATCAATGGACATTTAGGTGGCTTCCATATACTGGGTAGCGTAAATAATGTTGCAATGAGCACAGGGGTGCATATGTCTTTTTGAATTAGTGTTTTCCTTTTCTTTGGATAAATACCTAGAAGCAAAATTGCTGGATCATGTGGGATTTCTTTTTCATTTATTAAAAAATATATTTTTTAATGTTTATTTATTTTTTAGAGAGAGAGAGAGACACAGTGTGAGCAGGGAAGGGACAGAGAGAGAGGGAGACACAGAATCCGAATCAGGCTCCAGGCTCCTAGCTGTCAGCGCAGAGCCTGATGTGGGGCTCGAATCCGTGAACCACAAGATCATGACCTAAGTTGAAGTTGGACACTTAACCATCAGAGCCACCCAGGCACCCCTTTATTTATTTTATTTTATTTTTTATTTTAAGAGAGAGAGAGAGAGAGAGAGAGAGAGAGAAAGAGAGAGAGAGAGAGAGAGAGAGAGAGAATGAGTGCAAGTGGAGCAGAGGGGCAGAGGGAGAGACAGAGTCTCAAGAAGCCTCCACACTCAGCACAGGCTCCACATGCTCAGCGCAAAGCCTGACATGGGGCTTGATCCCAGGACTCTGGAATCATGACCTGAGCCGAAATCAAGAGTCAGATGTTCAACCAACTGAGCCACCCAGGCGCCTCCATATGGTAGTTCTATTTTTAACTTTATGAAGAACCTCCATACTGTTTTCCAGAGTGGCTGTACCAGTCTGCATTCCCACCAACAGCGCACGAGGGATCCTTTCTCCCCCGCAGCTTTGCCAACACTTGTTATTTCTTGCTCTTTGATAGTAGCCATTCTGACAGGTGTGAGGTGATATCTCATTGGGGTTTTGATTTGCCTTTCCCTGATGGTTAGTGATGTTTAATATCTTTTCATGTGCTTGCTGGCCATCTGGATGTCTTCTTTGGAAAGCTATCTCTTTAAGTCCTCTGTCCATTTTGTAATTGGACTATTTGGTGTTTTTGATATTGAGTTGTGTGAGTTCTTTAAATATTTTAGATGTTAACCCCTTAGCATATGTAAGATTTGCAAACATCTTCTCCCATTCAGTAGGTTGCCTTTTTGTTTTGATGATGGTTTCCTTCACTGTGAAAAAGTTTTTTAGTCTGATGCTGTTCCATTTTTTTTAAACTCTTATTTCGTATTATTTTTTAAATGTTTTATTTATTTTTGAGAGAGAGAATGAGAGACAGAGTGCGATCAGGGGAGGGGCAGAGAGAGAGGGAGACACCGAATCCGAAGCAGGCTCCAGGCTGCGAGCAGTCAGCACAGAGCCGGACCTGGGGCTCAAACTCATGAACTGCGAGATCATGACCTGAGCTGAAGTCGGATGCTTAACTGGCTGAGCCACCCAGGCGCCCTGATGTCGTTCCATTTTTAAATTTTTGATTGTGTTCTCCTTACCCGGAGGAGACTGATATAAAATATATATATATATATATATATATATATATATATATATATATATTGATAAGACCTATGTTAAAGAGCTTACTGCCTAAGTTTTCTTGAAGGAGTTTTATGGTTTCAGGTCTTACAACTCTTCTTTATGCAGCACGTCTTTCACTCGGCTCATAAATACTGCACCCCTCCTGATGCCTTGCCAAGTGCTAGGCACTGGAGACATAGCAGTGAACGTGGCATTACATCGAACATTGATCTTATTTATTTCATTTATGGACATTCAACTCTTTGCCCCACTATACAGATGAAGGCAACTTCAAAAGCATTTTTTATCTTTTTGATTGCAGACGGACCCATCCTGATTAATCTGGCGTTAAAAATTAATTTGCATTTCTTGAGATACAGCATTCAATGACCCTATGGTGAGCTGGAGAACTGACTGGCTGGTCCACTCAAATTGTCCATGAAACATTCACAAGGGGCCACATGATACCACATAATGTTTGTCCACCTTTTCGTACACACACATTTCTGTTACTTCCTGGACGACCTGCCTTTGTGAGCATCTGGAGGGCAGGCACTAGACCTGTTTGGCTTGATCTGTAGGGAACTAGCTCAGAGCCACATCGCTCCATTGAATATAAAATAATGTGTCCCAGAGGTTACCGACTTACTGGATTTAATCCATTTTCTAAGCATGGGCTGCTTAACTTCTGTGTCTTCTGTCCTTTTGGATTTAAATATTCTCCCCTCAGCTCAAACTATGCGTCAAATGTCGTTATCTCCTCCCAGTTGCTTTCTTGGGGCCCGCCTCCCTGGCTATGATGTGGGAGGATGATTCATGCCCAGGGTAGTTTCCAAACTACGTTGTCCAGCAGCTGAGCTACTGAGCTTCTAAATCGTCCTGAAATGTATTTGTCTTTCTGATTCACAAACGTCGAAACTATCCCTTCACTCACGCAGGGAGATGTGGGAGGTTTTATTTCGGTTTTTGTGCCTTTGTTGTGTGTTTTGGTGTAGTAAATTATTTGAAAAACTAGTCTTCCTTTGTCTAGGAGCTTTATAAATGACCCACGGGGTAAATGGCCTGGACCATTTCTCTGGGCCAGTGTGGAAATAGCTTTGGGCTCACAGTTCATCCAGAATGGGCCAGAGAGAATCTTTTGGGAGGAAAATGTATTTGATTATTATTAGTGGCAGTAGTGGTAGTACAAGCAGGCTTTCCAGAAGTTGCGGAAAGCATCCAACTTATCTCTAAGCGCTGAATTATTTTCACATGTCATTTTTAAAACTGGAGAGTGTGATTGTTTAAAAATGACAGCGTTATTTAAAAATAAAGCAGTGCATTGTAGCCAATCAAAATCCCCAGACCAGAAAATAGTTTTCCAATTTAGCCAGTCTGTTTTAATCCAGGTTATCCCAAAGCTACCCTGAAGTAGCCACGAGATTGCTCCCCAATTCCCTGTCACCCTACCCCCCCCCCAACAGTCTTCTAAATCAACATGCATAAAATGCAAGGCAACAAAGAAAGATGCTCTGAGGCAGGGACTGGTCTTGACTCCTAACGTGGTCAGATAGCAATTAACCAGAGAGCTGAGGGGCAACAGTGCTATGAGGCATTCAAAGTTTCTGACTGAAGACGAGCCCTGTTTTTATTTTTTTTAAACGTTTTTTTTTTTAAGTTTGTTTATTTTGAGAGAGAGAGAGAGAATGTGTGTGAAGGAGGGGCAGAGAGGGAAAGAGAGGGAGAGAATCCCAAGCAGGCTCCTCGCTGTCAGCACAGAGCCCGATGTGGGGCTCGAACTCACAAACCACGAGATCATGACCTGAGCCTAGATCAAGAGTCAGACGCTTAACCGACGGAGCCACCCAGGTGCCCCAGCCCTGTTTTTGTTTTAAGCTTCTTGGAGTTGATGAAAAGCCTTGCTTACATGTATGAATGCAAAGCCTTTGACATCAGGGAGCGGATTATTGTCTAATGACGGGGAAACCTGGTGGTGGCCTGCCACAGAACCAAACTTGTGTGTGGGAAGGAGTCTTCAGCAGTGTGATTTGCAACGTTTCCCCACCAAAAGTCCCTCTCTCCTTCTGTCCCCCCAAACCTACAGTGGCTTGTACCTATCTGCCTCTGCAGTTCATTCCTTTCATTCAAGCACTGCCTGTGCCAGAAGGGTCCTTCTAAAGCACAGATACCTGGAAGGAGCAATAAATGAATTCGCTAAGGCTGTACTGAGAGGTCAATTAGATTCCTTTCGTCCCAGACCCGGGAAGGAAACAGGTGGCACCTTTAGCTCACTGGGCCTCTGGGTGGCTGGGAGAAGTCTCTGAAAGGAAGAATGGAACCCAGGAAAGGAAAGAACACACTGAGATTAGTTCGTAATTGTGTCATGGTTCATTGTCTTAAACTGTAGAGAGAACACTCAGATGTCAGTGTATGGGGGGTGCTTAAAAATGGAATATAACAAAAGAAATGTATTACCCGAGGCTGCTGTTTTGGAGATTTTAGATCATGTAGTGTTTACTAAAAAACCTAAGGAATTTGAAAGCTGTGGGGCATATCCAGAACAGGAACCTTCCAGCATCACCCCTCTGGACCAGGGAAATGCAAATACAGCTCTCAGCTCCTCACCCCCCAGTGTTTTGCCTTGATAAATGTCTGAAATTTTCAACTGGAGTGTGGCGAGAATGATGCCTTTTCTACCTCTCTCTCTTGAGAACAGAATTAGGGGGCATTTGCCTTAAATTACATTAAAAAAAAGGCAGGATGAGCATTCTTTCTGGCCTTACATGGGTAGTGATAATTAAAAAGGGTCAAAGATGATCCCAAGATTACTGGGAAAATACACCTCCCTCCCATTTACAGGGATGCCCCCCCCCCCGCATCTTTCAAAGGAGAACTGGCAAATTACCATGGAAATGTGCCCCAACTGGCAGTACTCAAGTAGGAGTCAGAGCCTTTGTTAGCAGGGGTTTGTGGGGGCCAGCACCAGAGTGAACACAGTTAAGCCTCGCTAATTCCCTGAGCGGGGAAAGGCCGATCTTGATTTGTAAGGAACTTGAATTTGAAAATATGTTTAAAGAAATGCCATGTTATTATTTCCAAAAACCTGCAGTCAAACTGCTGGCTGGGGCCTGTGCTCTGAGCCACTGAGACTCTTAAGGCCTTGAACAAACAGATAAGGACTGTAGTTAGCATATTGGTCATTTGAATGCAAAGTGCAGTTATAGTAGCGCTTAAAATTGCTCACTCCCCTAGCAGGCTGTCACTTTCCTATGTTTATAGTATTAATTTGCCTAGCAACCTGCCCCCTTTCCTTTTTAGCAGTAAACTTGACCCTCACATGTCAGCATCTGCTCAATTTTCCATATTAGCAGCTGGAATGAATAAGGAGCCGGTGGGGGCGGGGGGCACAGGGGTGGAGTGGTGGTGTCGAACTCCTTGTAAAAATCAACATGACCATAGTTTGAACCTCTCTTTAACTAGAAGTTAACTTTCAAACTCATCAGTGAATTCGTATTTATTATTTACTGAGTAGGTGATGCATTCCCTAGGATGATTCAAAATGGGAAAGAGGGGCAGCCTGTTTCGAATGTTCCATCCTCATAAATGACCTGATCAAATGAACACCAGAGAACATTGAATGCAACGCGTTCCTGGATCATAACAAAATAAGGATTGATTATGAGGCTCCACAGGTGCTTAATTATATGGAACAAAAGCACATTGAGATCTGCATCTATTAAACACGTCTGTGATGGTCAACCCGTCCTGTGTGCACATATTAACTGTTCTCAAATTCACACTTGAGACCACTTAATTTGAAGTGTGACTGAGTTATGTTTGCAAAGGGGGAAAAAGGAGAGACGAATACAGCTGCAGTGTTATCCAAATACCCCATGTCTTCGTCATTCTGCTATACACGTGGAAGAAAGAGGCTATGTTCTTTTACAAGTTGGACAAGCCAGATGGCCCGCGGGGTGGGGATTGCAGGAAAAAGCTGGGGGAAGCCTCAGTCCCCCAATTCTACTTGCCACAAACCTGAGGAGAAAAAGATAATCCTTAAGTAATGAAATTCCTCATCCAGTGATTCCAAATTTTGCCGCACATTACAATCTGGGAAGATTAGAGCCCGAGGAGATTTTTAAAAACTCTGATACCCAGATTCGTGCCATGCCATTAAAATCAGGGTGTCTGAGGGCGGGGGCAGGGCACCAGCATTTTATAAAGGTCACAAGGTGATTGCAAGGGCAGCAAATTGGGAGCCACTGCCCTAATGCTTCCCTGCTTCACATGCATTTAAGTCACATTCTATCTTCCCAGTTACCCTGAGAAGGAGGTGCTATTAGATCCCCATTTCACAGATGATGAAACTGAGGTTCAGAGAGGTTAAGTTGCTCAAGTTCTCAAAGCCGTTAAATAGCAAATCTGGGATTTGAATACCACTATCATGTCAGAGTATGTAGGTTACAGTACTTTTATGCAGTACTGTCTCTCTGGGCTTTTGTCTCCATACCTGGCACCATTCCAACAAATCTGATATATGATAATCCTATGTCCACTCAATGAGAATTTACTAGACACCTACTACGTAAATCCCAGTTTTAGACACAACGTGTGATTCTGCGTAGATTCAAGGAAACATGGCTAACTAACTCCAGACGATTCATGGGGCCTTCCAGATATCCATTGGTTGGTCGTCAATTATGTTAAAGCTTAGTCAGCCAAAGATAACCAGAGACAAAACTGTAGTCCGACAGAGTCAAATCTATTGACCTGATGCATCCAGGGAGTGCATTCCAGAGAAACCATAGGATTGCCGCTCTTGAAAAAGAGGGAGGAGGGAACATCTTTTGTAACTGAGTTCCCACTGAAGGATTCTGAGGAGCATTGAAAGAAGCAGAGGTAAGTTCTGGATTGATTGCAGTTGCTGAGGTGGGGTCGGGAGAAGGGAGTATCGACTAGGAGTTGGGCACTATCATGAGGCAGGGGTGCCTTGCAGTTGGGTACCCCCAGGAATAAATGAAAAAGCAAAGGTCTAGGGCATCACTGGGAAGAAAGCAGTGGTTGCTCAAAGGAGGTAGGAGTCGTTATGGCATTTTACAACTGTTGCATGATCTTGGGAGAAACAGTGTTTTCTGCTACCTTTGCAGCTGGCTTTAGCAGTCTGCTCTCTCAGCCTGATTAATAGCAAGGCTGCTTGTTCCCAGGCCAAGCTGATTTTCTCTCATTCAGTCCCAGGCAAGTTTTGACTCTTTCAGGTTTGGGCCCTTTTTAGCAGGGATAGACACGAGAGAAGCAAGTTGGTGCTCAGATCAACTATTAATAGCTTTGCTCCTTTTCAGCTGTGTTTGGCAATTCATTTAATGGGAGATTGTATGTCAAACTGGCGGATCCTGGACAAGGCCTGTGTTTCAGTTAATGTAGTGTAACGATGTCAATTGTCAACAATTTCCAGGGTTTCGACAATGTACTGTGGCTACATAAAATAAGATTAATACAGTATATCAAAATATTGGGGGAAACTTGGGGAAGAATGCCTAGGGATTCTCTGTACTATTTCTGCAGCTTCTTGTGCACCTTGAACTATTTCAAAAATAAAAGTTGTAGACGACATTCAGTGGGAGAACAGGTTTGTGTTGATTGTCTAAATAAGACTCTTAGAGGTAGTCTGACTTTACCCATTATATATTGCGGGACTTAAAGCCACTGAATGTGAATACAGCACCCAGTAGTGATATCAGTCAATACCCATGTCTACCAGGTGCAGATCCCTGAGGGGTTATTCCTTTGGGACCAGTTTGTGCATTCACAAGATGCCACTTGAGTAGAGTCTGGAAGTACGTGTTAGATATCACTAGGTAGGTTCCACACATGAGTGAAATTCTGTGTTGCCTTTCTCTGGCTGACATATTTAACTTAACATTACACCCTCTAGGTCCACCCATGTTGCTGCAAATGGCAAGATTTCTCTCTTTTATTCTGGCCGAGTAATATTCCATTGTATATATATTACGAGGTCTTCTGTATCCATCGTCTGTGAATGGACACTTGGACTGCTTCCATAACTTATCTTGGCTATTGTAAATAATGCTTCAATAAGCATATAGACTTGTTGAATCATTACGTTGTACACCTGAAACTAATATAACACTGTATGTTAATTATACTTGAATTAAAAGAAAAATCACCAGGTAGGGAAAGGAGGGGAGAAAGCCGTACCGGGCAAAGAGAAGAGCAGGAGAGGCACAGAGGTACAAAAGTCAAGGTAAATCACGGAAGCAATAGTTTGATGGGGCTGATGGCTGCAGTAAATGGAGGGGGGACTGGTAGGAGAGCAACCTGGAAAGATGAGTTGAAGCTGGAATGTGACAGACTGGGTGTGACTTTCCTCTCTCTGAAATTAAGGACTTTGGACTTCTCTTGTAGTACTTACTACACATGCTTTGTGTCACAGTTACTTGGGTAAGTATCTTTTCTCCCCAACCCGATTCCAAGTTCCTTAAGCAGATGATCCACGTTTGGTTTCTCTGGATAGCATCTGTACACATCTAGCTGTGTGTTTTGTGCTTAGTAGGTCCTAATAAAACTGTCTCAGCAATGAATAACATAGCACAAAGATGTAATGGGTATTCCCTCTCAGAATATCTGGAGTCCTGAGATAACGTTGAGCGAGGTGTCTACCAGCAGGGCAATGAATGTAGCCCACAGAAAAGCACACGAGCTCTCTTTATGGCTGGTTTTGATGACCGGGTATGGCCATGCCCTGCCACCTTTGACACATGCCCCCCATTGCTCCTGGACCCTGTCATGATGGCATCCTTTGAAAAGAGGTCACGTGCCTTGCCCTAATCGATTTCACATTCCACTCACACTTCCCTCTGTTTGGCTCTGCTGGGGGGTTGCAGAGATGCCTTATCCCTCCACCACCTGTTCCTTGGTTTTCTTCATTAGAGCCAATATGACAGTTCAGATGGGACCTGGGGATGGTAGGTAAGGAACTCCTGAAGCAAGAGATTTTCTCCAGGCTTTGGCTGGCATACATTAACTAAGGGGATCTCCACCATGCCTGTTGGTGATTTTTTTCCCCCTTTCACCTCCTGAGAGAAATGTTGCATTGCTTAACCACCTCAGATGGTTGCGTGTGGGGATGGGGGCACTTCTGTTCCTGACAACCTCATTATGTGGTTATCAGGAACAGACACTGCCCAGGTTGTCACGACAACCAGCAATGATTCAAAGCTTCCGTAAAAGGTCTGTATCTCTGGCAAATAATCAGCCTTTAGTGTTCAGCAGATGCTGAGCTGAGAAGCCAATCACAGGTGAGCCGGGAAAGCATGACATCATAATCCAGCCGGTCCAAAAAAAATTAATATTTGGTTTTCTATTTCTCTCCTTGGTTCTTTGTCCCCTAGATTTTATCTTCCACTTTCTCCTGCTCTCTCTCTCTCTCTCTCTCTCTTTTTCCCCTAGAAAAGTGGGGAAAGCAATGAAACCAACTTTCCAAATTCACTTTACTCCGTGCAGTTTGACTAAGGTTCGGGCAGTGCAGTGAGAGTGTGGGGAAGGAATGTACAATGTGATCCGCTTAGGAGCAAAATCAAACAGAGCATCAGCTCAATTAAATAACGTGGTTTGTTATGTGAGACCATGGTGGACTTGGGGCTAATTAAAACCAAGTCAGAGGAGAGGAACTTCCTAATTCTCATATTAATTCATCCAGGGCCACCTGCGTTTAATTGTCTTCTGCTTTTCCTTTGCTAACTCCCTGGTGGTAGGGAGGAGGGCAGAGGCTGCAAGCTCCTGAAGGCTTGTAGGTTCTACGGGGCAGGTCCCTAACCGGTGCTAATTATAGTGAAGGAAGGTGGGGAGAGACGCACCCCCCTCCCCCCCTTCATTCCCCAGGTCCCACAATACAGGGAACATATGTAAATGGAGACTCATCAAGTCTATTAAGGAGGTGTGTAGCTCTGAAATCTGTTAAATCCACTGTTGTTCCATTAGCCATTTGCATCCATACAAGAGTCCAGGGAGATAGCAGGTCAAGTTTCACAGAAGAGAAAACTAAAGCCCTGGGAAATTTGAGTCTTGCTCAGGGTTTCCTGACCAGAAGCTAGACTGGCATCTGGGTCTCCTCATTCCTTGGCCAGAACTCTGAAGCCCCACGAGGATGGTGATTTCCTAGCCCTGGGCTTCCCTCTTTCCTCCTCCCCTGGTTTATTTTTATATTTTTAAAGTTTATTTATTTTTGAGAGAGAGAGAGAGACACAGAGTGTGAGAAGGGGAGGGACACAGAGAGAGGGACACAGAGGATCCAAGGCAGGCTCCAGGCTCTGAGCTGTCAGCGCAGAGCCTGATGTGGGGCTCGAACCCACGAACCGCGAGATCGTGACCCGAGCTGAAGTCGGACGCTTAACCGACTGAGCCACCTAGGCGCCCCCCTCCTCCTCCTCCTCCTCTAGTTTTTAAGGGAACTAGGATGAGCCCCTTGGCATTTCTGAGGCTCCTTGCTCTTTGTCAGGCAGGCTCCCCACCATGTTGCCTCCAACCGGAACTGAGTGGGAGTGGTGGGCAGGAAGGAAGGGGCACAGTAGTGTCTGACTGCAGTGAAGGAGGGGTGGGCACAGTGCTCTTAGCTAACGCCTGGGGCACTAGCTGCCCAGTCGGGTTCTTTTGTATTCAGAGCAGGAGGGGGGGGTTTTTGTTTTGCTTTTTTTTTTTTTTTTTTAAGAGCAGCTGCTTTAACAAAAGCTGTGAAGACTGAGAGCCACAAAGACCCAGAGTCCACCAGTGGGAATGATTTCTGGCTGTAAGAGTCGAGGCAGGGGATGGGAAGGGAGCCAGGATATCCAGGCTGCTTTTCCCCAGTGACTTGTACATTTCTGCCCTTCTGTGCCTGCCCAGGGATGGCTCAGCTCAGCCCGGCACACCGTAGCCTCCATTGCCACACTCGACCCACGGACAGAGCATTCAGACCCCCTTCAGGACAGCACTCTGTTCATTCTGTTTGTGTTGTTTTTGTCTCCACCCAAAGAAGGCTATATTTGCGCTTTTTAATGTTTCCTACGTGCACATCCTATATGTTTATTATAAAAAATGTACAGACAATGCAGAAGTGTATAACGAGAAAAAGTTAATGACCTCCACCATGCCCACATACCCACATGTCTTCCTTTCTACCATTTTAATTCCCAGAGTTACCCTCTTAGCAGTTTGGTGTGTATAATGCCAACTTAAACACACACACACACACACTTTTTTAAAAAAAATAATAGTACACATGCCATTCTGCAACTTTTTTTCACTCAAGAATGTGTCAAGATGTGCTTCTGTTCCAATACCTAAAAGTCCACTTGATTCTTTTTAGCTGGTGTGTAATATTCTAAAATATGCATCTCCCGTGACTTATTCAACAGTTACCTTATTGAGGGAAATTTAGGTTACCCCTTATATATAAGAGGTTCTCTTTCTTACCTAAGACTCAGCCACGAACACACTAGAACATATCTTCGCATGTTTTTGTGAATGTATCCATAATCAAATTCCTTGAGCTGAAATCGCTTGGTCAAGTGGCACATGCCATTTTAAATTTCCTAGGTGTTGCCAGCTTGCCCTTTTAAGTAAAAAGGCTATGCCAATGTACCCTTCCATCCATGGTATATGAGAAGGAGCAGTGTTCCTTTTATCTGGGATTTGACTGGAAGGGTTTGGCTGGTCGGGTTGGTGAGAGCCACAGGAGAAATACAACTGAAGTTGCCATTTGGGTGGTAGAAAGAACACAAAGCGGGACAGTAGGAGACCTGGTTTCTAGGACCTTCTCTGTGAGGCATTGGACAGGCTACTTTAAACCCCTGGGTGTCCGTCCGTTTGCTCATCTATGAAATGCGGATCATAATTGCCACAGTATGCTGTTGTGGTTGTTGTGAGCATCAAACCTGGAGATACAAGAACGGTTTGTAACCTGAGAAGCAGGATTCACATGCCAAGTGGTTATTACAGTAGCGTTGTTATTATATCCTTAAATCAATGGGCTCAGAGAAGGAAACCGGGGAAGGTGGCAGCTGAGTGGGAAAAATTACACAGATGAAATCTTCACCTTTCCTGAAAGTTCCCATGCAGTTGTCCTATATTCTTGGAGAGCAAACCACGTTGGTAGTAAAGACCGCTTTATGATATCAAGAAGAATATAGGTTATTACCCTTTCAGGGGAAGACTGAAGTCTTTCGTGCTGGGCCTGGCTTCTGAGTCCAGTCCTCTTTCTATGACACCTCTATGCTTTAATTTGTCAGGGACCTAATAGGATTTTGGCCCCGTGCTACTTTCTATAATCACCAGTGAGAGAAGAAATACACACATGAAATGCTTAAATAACTGTGTGCCGTGACTGCATAAATAGCTCTGAGTTATAGCTGAGGTATATGGGAGGATTAGAGTGAAATCAAATACCTTTTAATTACAATTTAAATCAATAGCCCAGAAGAACAAGTTAAATCATTAGCCATAAAAAAAATCCGGTTTTATCTTTCGATTTCTTAAAAATAAAAACGTTCTTATTGTTTAAAATAACCCAAACAAGTGCATTTTGCAAATCAGAGATGTAATATTAAGTAAATGCTCATTCATTTAGATCAGTGATTTTTAGATTATTCTTACCATGATGCAAAAACAAAAAAATCGATGTGATGGGCTACCTTCTTTAACCCAAAAGGTAATTAAAAAGATATCTGTAAAATCACTGAAAGCAGAACCACTGTGATTTCAGCATATTAATCAGGGATTTGAGAAGAAGGGTGATGACTGTTTTTACATTAGGAGACAACCACCAAGCAAAAAAACCAACCAACCAAATAAACAAACAAAAAAAACAAAACAAAATAAAGGCTATTTAAAAATGCCTGGTACTTAAAAAACTCCAATCTAGTATACTCTTTTTTTTCCAAAGCAAATATGTATTTTAACGAAACCATTAATACCATATATCATATTAGAAAAAGCATGGGGTCGGGGGCCAGCACCTGGGTGGCTCAGTGGGTTAAGCATCCAACTCTTGATCTCGGCTCAGGTCCTATCTCATGGTTGGTGAGTTTGAGCCCTGCATCTGGCTCTGGGCTGACAGTATGGAGTCTGCCTGGGACTCTCTCTCTCCTCTCTGCCCCTCCTCTGCTCCTGCTTGAGTTCTGTCTCTCTCACTCTCTCAAAATAAATAAATAAACTTTTTTTTTTAATAAAAAACATGGGCCTTGGATGCAGACAGATCTAGATACAAATTCCATCTCTGGGACTTTCTGCAGTGCTCATGTAATTGTCATGTATGCATAAATATATTTTTAATTAAGGAAAATAAAAAGTAAAATGTAAAGTTAGCCTTTAAAAAAATCTGGAGTATGTATTTTACTTAGTCTTTTGCCACCCTCTTTCCTGCCTTGTCATAGATTAGAAGGCTCATTGTTCTTTTTTCAATTTCTAACATCATCAGAAACTTTTAATTTTTAAAAAATATTTATTTATTTTTGAGAGAAAGAGACAGACAGAATGTGAACAGAGGAGGGGCAGAGAGAGACACACACACAGAATCCAAAGCAGGCGCCAGGCTCTGAGCTGTCAGCACAGAGCCCCACATGGGGCTCAAACTGATGAGTTGTGAGATCATAACCTGAGCCGAAGTCAGACGCCCAACCCACTGAGCCACCCAGGCACCCCTGAACATCATCATAGGTTAAAATGAATTAGTCCAAAGAGGTAGCCCATTCTCCCAACTTCCCCAGATGTTGCCTCTGTGAGTCTAGAGGCCTGTTGTGTGACTTTACATAAAAGGACCTTGGCAAAAATATTAGTTCACCTTCCATCATAAAACTTGTTTTGTTAGCATTATGGAGAAATGCTTGGCGGATGTTGAGAAAATTGGATAAAAGTGTACTGTGGAGGGTCATAACCCATTTTGACCATTTAAGTCTGCCAGGGTATATTTATCTTTACAAAACTAAGTTTGAAAGTGGAGAGGGAAAATCACCCATAAACTTTAACCTAACCTATGATAATTTTACGTTCTCTTATCATTTTTATGGGTATATTTTACATCATTATAATGCGAATGTACTTACTATTTTGCATTCCTTGTCATTTTTGATGACAGCTTACTGTCTCCTTGCTGGGATTTACCATAATTTATATAATCCAGCCAAATCCTGGAGGTTATGGATTGTGAAGTAGCAAGAGATGATTTTTGGAGTTACATTTTAAGCTTCGCACACGGACAAAAATTTGAATTTTTTCTTAAAGACGAGAGGCCATGGAAGGTTATAGGGAGAGCCACAGTTTAATGAAATTAAATGTATCTATATATCTATAAACTTGAAGTAGTTTTTTTGTTTTGTATCATGCTCGCTGTTTTGAAATGTGTGTTTCATGGGCAGAAAGATAGTTTCCCTATCTAGATTGTCACCTCTGAATGCCACTGCCCTATCTGCACGAGTCTACTTTGTATCCAAGAGACTCCACCAGTGTAACCTGTTGGCCGGACAGGTGGCATCCCAAACCCAAACCATTTTCCCCAATAAAGAGAGCCCGTGTAGCTGGACGGATTTCCTCCCCTGAAAATTTACCTGAAATTCCAGTCTTCACAGAGGGCGGCCAGTTGAGGAAGATACACGAAATGCCTCCGCCCCCTCCCTACTGACAGGTGCGCCTCTCTCCTGACGGCCCCACCTCTGTCTAGACAACCCTGACAGTGTAGAAGTTTCCATCTCCTTTTCCTTTCCCTCTCCTGTTCCCTCCCCTTCAGTCCCCCCCCCCCCCCCCATCCCAGGCGCTTCCTGCCTGGAAACAAAAGATTGGTCCCCAGCAGCCCACTCAGGGCGATTTTAGTTTTCTGCTCACCCTCTGATTGGCTCGCGTGCGGTGCAGAGCCCGGGTGACGTCATAGCAGACAAGAGCTAGGGAGCGGTTGCCGAGCGGGGCTCTGCCGCGGGCGGGCAGCTGTCGGCAGCGCACCGTCTGGGGGCTCGCGCGGGGGGCTGCAGCTTTTCCCGGCCCGAAGCAAGTGTGCGGGGCCGGGAGGAGAGCCGGGAGTAGCGGGCCGGGCCCGGGGCTGCGGCTGCGGCTGCGGCCCCCCAGCCCCGCCAGCCCGAGCGCTCGGAGGTAGAGGAGAGGTCTGGACAGGGTGGCTGGACCAGCGGCAGGTAAATCCCACGACTCACGGCGCCCGGCTCGCTCGGGGGAGGGTGTGGCGCTGCCGGGCAGATTTTCTGCCTTCCCGGGGTCCCTTCCTGCTCTCGCGGCGCCCCAGCCTCGGGTCCCCTACGTGGCGCCCCCGGAGCCCCGAGACCCAGCGCGCAGTTCGCGGGATCGCGCTGGGCGAACGCGGACGAGTGGGTGTGTCAGGGCCACTCTCGGAGGGCCTGGACCCCTCGGCTGGGGCAAGCCCTGGACTCGCTGACACGGGCCTGGGCCGCTGGAGGCCAAATCCGCCCCCAAAGCAACGTCAGCCCGTTAGTCTTACACCATCTTCCCGCCCCCTCCCCCAGCCCCAGTAGCGACGGCAGCCCCCCCCCCCCCCCCAACCAAGGGGAGGAGGTGTGGCCGAGGCCCCGGGCAGGTCCGGGAGAAGGGGACCAGCCCAGCCTGAGCAAACAGAAAAAGTGACGGTTTTCTTAAATAGGCGCCCTTTCTTTTATTTTTCTTTTACCCTCCTCCCCTTTTTTTTGGTGGGGGCGGGGGGGGAGCCTAATGACAGGAGGACTCATTTCTATTCATGTGGAGATTGGAATGATGCAGTACTATCCCTAAAAAGGCTGGGGTCCCTCAGTTGGCCTTTGTCTTTGTCTGGGGGGCAGGGGTCATTAGGGGTCATTAGGGGCACTGCCCTCCTACCCCGTCCTCAGCTCACAGGGAGCCTTGCCGTCAGTTTGTGAACTGGCTCTGGCCAGACGCCTGCCGCACTTTGGGGCAGATTGAACATTTTAGATACTTGCTGTCACAGGTTTTCCTTCCTTAGGTGATGGTGGTGGAGGGTCAGGGTGGGAGGGCGGTGCCCGCAGGGAGGGAGCCAGAGGCCCCCACTTGATATTTTGGTCCCACCTTCCAGAATCCAGTGCCAGACTCTGGACTTGAGGGTTCTAGGCTGTGGTCTGTAGAAGCAAAGGAGAGAAGGGTGAGTGGCTTGGCTTTGGGAAGCATGAAGGGGGCGGTTGCAGTGTTATTTATTTATTTTTTTTAAATGGCTTTCAGCCGGGAAGCCTTTAGCCATGTTAGTCTCGCTCCCCCCATGGTTTTGCAGACTCAAATCCAGGCCAACTGTATGGCTGTCTGAGGTGTTGGAACAGAAGGAGGTCCATTCCTGTTGGTGACAACACTGTGGCCCTGTTCTGGGATGACCGAGGTATAAAGGTCAGTGCGGTTTTCACTGGGCCATTTGCAATATTATAATTGGGCAGTTCTGTGATTGGGTAGTTGAGGCCCCTAACCAGGGGCACCTTTGGGTAAAGGGGCTTAACTGGTAATGGATGACTAATAGGCCAGGGCTTGAAGGGAGAGCCATGTAAGCCTTCGTCAGTGTCTGGATACAAATGTCATACCTCCCTCCTCCATGAAAGAGGCAAAATGGGAAGAGACCGGCATGTATGCTGGGTGGAAGCTGACAGCTGAGAATGTCAAGGCCAGAGGGACTTTGAGATGTCAAGGAGCAGACCCTCCAAGCCTCCAGGCAGGCAGGTGGGCCTTGTGGGAGAGACCAAACAGAAAAAAAGAGGTTCACTTGTGATACAGATGCAGGCAAGGGGCCACAACACCCGAAGGGCGTTCTGACTAGCCGACCGTTACCACAGGTTGCAGATTTTCTGGTTGGAGGCAGAATGGGTGTACACAACAACCTGCTGAGGTCTTTGGGGAGAGGGGAGTAGATGCGGCAAGTGAGGAAAATGAGGAATAACTGGGGGGGATGGGGAGGTGCTGTCCCCATCAGAGACTCTGCTATTATGAGGTCAGAGACTTAAGCTACTATGAGGTCATAGAGGGTGGTCAAGGCCAAAAAAAATCAGGTCTAGAAATCAGATGGAGCAGGTGGAAACAAAGCCATAGGGACATACAACAAGAAAGAAGCTGTGGTCTTACCAGGAACCTGAATGCCATGATTTCCCACTGATGAGATGGGAAAATTTGGACGGGTGCCTCAGCCCATACTTAGGGGGACAATTTCTTGATATTTAGGGAATTGGTAGCATTCCCAACTGTGTAATCGCCTTCAGGAGCTAGTAGCTTTGGTCATAGGAAGGAGAAGAAACTCCGTGAACGGTGGACTCAATAATGACTCTTTCCTCCTGGGTAAGGAGAAAGAAGTGGGGGGGGGGGGCCAGGGAGCAGGGTCCCAAATGGGATTGGGGGAGATTTGAATTGGCCCGAGACACAGGTAGGTTGACTGTTCTTATATGGGGAGGGCCAGGGCCAGATCTGGGGTCCCTGCTGCAGGCATGGGGGTACCTGCCTGTGCTAAAAAAAAAAAAAAAAAAAAAATGCCCTCCTTCCAGGGGCCCATGGGATGGTAAAAGCCACTGGCCTTGAAGGTAAGTGCAGTTGTTGAGGCATCTGGGGAGGCAGCTTAAGCTCCAGCTGCCCCCCGCCTTTCCACCCCGCCCGCCTGAGGCTAGGAGGTTCTCTCTGCAGGGCCTGGGGTGGCCTAGCCTGCCAATTCGGCACTATGCGGCTTCTCCAGCAGGGGGCAGGAAAGGGCACGCAGCAGCTGGCAGGGCCAGAGCCCTCCATTTCTGGTGTGAAGCTGGAGCCTTCTGAGCAAGTAACAGCTATACACTTCAAATCTGATTTAGGGGTACCAGAGAACCAAAGGAACCCCCGGACCTGGCATTCTGTTTCCATTCCCTCCGGAAATGTGTCACTTCCTGGTGCGCCCCACGCCTTTGGAAGACATTTGCACTTACAAACCCAGTGATTGCTCTAGTCACTCATATACACAGGCTAACCCAGAGTTTAATTGGAAATGTTAATCAGTGCAATGGATCCATGTCTGATTTGCACGTTTGCTCAATTATGTGCAGGTTGGGGCAATCTGTGTTGCACCCTGGGGACGTAACGAGGGGCAGAATGGCGTAGCTACAGCTTGGTGTGCGTGGGTGAGAAGCAAAATGGGGGAGGCGGACCTTGAACACTGGAAAGAGATGAACAGTTTAGTGGTGGAGAATGGAGATCATTCCCAAGGTGTGGTCACAGAAAGGCCTGGGCCTTTCCATTGAGATGGAATAGGACTGTCTTGGAGCCCACACAGTGGAGCGGGGGGCCAGGGTTTTGCCAATAGCTGGGAGGAGGCTGGATTTGGAGAAGGAGGTGTTTTTTTTTTTTTTTTTAGAGACTAGAGGACCAGGATCCAGGATGGAATGAATAAACCTGAGGAGTCAGAGAAGTCAAGTGTTCTGGTCTGCTTCTGCCGCTCTTCTGAGCCTCACTCGCCTTGTCTTTCAAATGACAGCCCTGGACTTGGTGGTTTCTGAGATGGTCATGACATTTTAGGAAGTGGGTCCATTTGTTCTGGGTCATGAAGGCAGGTCCCCAATAGAACAACATCCCCCCCCCAAACCATTTATCCTTTCAAATCACACTTTTTGATATGCCCGCCAATTTGGGGGAAAATAATACAAAACAAACCCCACAACCACTATACACATTTCATTTCTTTTAGCAGTGTGGTTTTATTTTTATTTCATGTGAATGGGACACAGAGGGGAGAAGAGAAGTCCAAGTGGAGAATCTGCTAGGGACCCTGTAACCAAGGCCCTGAAAAGCTCTTTGGGGATCTTATGCAGATCTTCTTCAACTCCGTAACTCAGCCTCCAAACAGAAGGGCTTGGGATAATAGGAAAGGAAGGCCTGCTTAGGATGTGTATCCTTTTCCTTCCTTCTCCCTCATGTCTCTCTGAGCCAGGTGGACTTTCTGGAATTCTGCATCCTCAAGAGACACTACCCCTAACCATCAACACAATCGCGCCCTCTAGTGACCTCAACAGGGACATGACTGGCAGAGTTCCCCATGCATCCCCTGGTCCAGCTTCCAGGCCAGTGCTGATCTCCTGTGCAGCTGTTAACTCCCTGTGGAGAAGGGCTCCAGTCCTTCCAAATGGCCTGGAGAAACTGAGGCAGTTGCAGCTTCTTGCAGGTCCTTCTGTATGGATGGGGCTGGAAATTGAGCAAGAGAGCCATCTCCCTAGTGCTTAGTTTCCTCCCTCTGGGCCTGAAAAGGGTTCCAGAACTCCTTCCCCACCATCTTTAGTGCTGGGCCGGGCACCTGCCATGGGAGGGCCCTGTGCTAGAGAGAAGGGTTGGCGGTTGGCTACAGTTCCCCCCGCCCCGCACTCCCCCCAGCAAAGCGGCAGCCCTAGTCCCCAGACAGAGAGGCTGGCAGGAAACTGGAATGCAGCAAAGCTGGGGTGCTGGTAGGCACAAAGTGGGTACACTGACCCCTGGCCCATCCTCCGGTAGGAGGCTAAGCCACAGGTACAGACACAAAGCCATGTAAACATGCAACATGATACAGACACATAATATGGTATATGGTACATGTATGTATGTAATATGGTGTATGGTACATGATGTGGATCAGATGCATGTCACACACAGCACGGAATAGATAAGTGCACACACAACACAGTGCAGCCCCACGGCACATACACTCTACAGTACCGACACCGTATACGTACGCATGATCTAAACGTGACTGCACGCACACCCAACATGATACAAACTGGACACACACAAATGGCATAGATACGACACGGCGCACACACGACAGGGTACAGGCACACAGGGCACCCAAATACAGTGAGTGCGGGAAGCGGCACAGATATACTTGAGCCGGCATGTACTCACACACAGGCCACATCCCTGCACTCCCCAACAAAATTCACCCCGCAGACAGGCCAGAGGAGTGTGGCCACCAGGTGGAGCGCTGTGTCCTGCCAGTCTCATCTGCACTGGCTCCAGCTGTGCAATTGGGGGATTCGAAGTAGGCCGCCCTGCAGTTCATCGGAGGCTAAAGCCAGGGGGAGGCAGGCCTGAGGACAGCTCTTGATCTTGCGCAGAAGCCCAGAGGTGCTTGGTCGGTTTGGGCTGGTGCATCCACTGCCCCGCACCTGGCCCTCTGGCGCTGCTCCCCACCCCCATGGGTGCTTGGTGCCGTCCCCGTGCTCAGGAGACTTTTTGTGGCCACACTTCTCGAGCCCTCTTCCAGTCCTGCCTCTTTCTGGGGCTTTGTCAGCCGGCACTCACCTCCCCTCACCCCACCCCCTTGCAGGCTGAGCTCATGCAGCAAGGGATTTTGGGCACACCACTTCGCAGCCCAGTGGGTGCGATCTGGAAATGCTGCTGGGAGTGTGCGAGTGGGAAGCACTCAGGGAATGCCGGGGCCGCTGGGGGACAGACAGACAGACGGACAGACGTGCTCTGGAGTCTCGCCAGGAGCAAGTGGCAGACCTAGGGTATGGCTTCGTCTTCTTATTCACCAGGGGGAATTGGGAATCATGGGGCTTTTCTTGGCTCCCTGAGGCTTCAGTTTTACGATCTCTACATATCCATCCATCCGTGTCTCTGGATTAGGACCTTGTGCGTTCGGTGTCTTCTAACAGAACGTGTGCTACCTGGGTCTGGCTTTGTTGGGATGTAACATATAGGTACTGCTTTTCTGTGAGGACAGACACCGTGGCGGGAAGGAGGGGGCAGGGCAGGAAGGACTGCAGAGGGAATATTGGTCTCTTCTTGAGAGGCTCGAGTGATTGTGGGAAAAGGCAGAACAGAGAAGGGTTGGAGACCTTGTCTCCATGGTTGGATATGGAAACCTCTGTGGAAAAGATAGGGTAAACTGTCACCGAAAAGAAAATCCCAGTATATAGTCACCCTAAGAAATCTGAGAAAGACCACAGAAGACCTCCCTGTTAGGATCAGAGGCTGAGGTCCTCAGCAGCTGTGAGATGGTAGCAGACTAGGGACCCTCTGAGTGCTTCCCACCCCCAAGGCAGTGAAGGAGGTCGCTGAGAAGGGAAGGACACAGAGGTGGAGACTTGGACTTGAGGCATGAAATAGGCCTCCGGAAACAGCAACGGAAGTGAAATCGACAGCATCAGTATTGCCGGGTCCTCAGGAAGCTCAGGTATCCATAGAGCCAACCTGCATTTGCCGTCATCTTTCAGGTTTCTGTAGTACGCCGGACAATACCACTCCCTGCGAAAATGCAAATACTTCACATCCATCCTGTTTGATCTATTCCTCCCGAGGACACACGTCCACGGTGACTAGGGCCGGTCTTTTCCATGAGCTAGCAAGCAGATCCAGAGTGGTGAAAGGACAGCAGGTCTCAACTTGAAGCTCGCACTTCAGTGCCCTTTCTGGACTCTGACACAACAGTGCCTTTTTTTTTTTTTTTTTTTAATGCTTTCTCCCCTGTCTGATTCTCTGCCTTCTCAAGGGGTTTTCTGAAATCCATTGTTGTGTGAGTGTGACGTTTGTGGGGGTTGGCTGAGGGACTCGTAGCAGGTGGAGAAAGAGGTTCCTGCACCCCCACGATGCTTCTCTTGGCAGGTTTCCCCCAAGAAAGAGCAGCTGAGTCCTTGCATCTTGTGGCAACTGGTGTGCCCAGCACCCAGTCCGTCGGAGCTGAAGGCAGCCCGGCCCCTTCTCATGGGCAGCGCCCACCTGTGCTGAGGTCCTGCGGGAGTGGCGGTGAGAGGTGAGTAATGGACTCCAGGGCAGGGAGTTAGGGATCTCCAAGTCCAGGTAAATACCACCTTTCCACCAGAGCTCCCAGTATGAAAGACCCTGACCCCACCTCAGAGCCAGGCCTCAGGGCACAGCCCCTCCTTCCTGGGGGATTGTGGCCCTTATGACTGCCCTTGGTTTCTTGGTTCGCCCATCTCTAATGTGGATAGGAATGACAGCCTTGACCTACATTGTAGGGTGAGGAGGAGAAATAACCTAGCAGTCATTGCCAAGTCCGTTGCAAATGCTCAAGCTCCACCGAAGAGCTTCAGCAGAACCACAGACACGCTTCCCATCAAGCTGCCGCTTCCTTTCTTCCTGCTTTCCTGATGTCAGGGTGGCATTTAAGCCACATGCCACTAAGTGACCAATCAGCTCCTGTAATTTCTCCTCCACAACTTAGATTTTACCTTCCTGGTCAGAGTGTACCCCAACCCCATCTATCCCAGCTTCTGGGCCTGGCGGGTGTAAACTTTCCAGAACCTTCCCTCTGCCTTCCCAGCCAATCGGAACGCTTTCTCCCCCAGCTCTCCAACGACACTTGAGTCTGTAGTATGTAGTGTGGCCCTTGCTTCTCTACTGCCTTAAGTAATTCTTGCACGGTTTCTGGAGTATTCGTCTTGGCAGGTAGGTTAGACTACAAACTACGTGTGGGCACTAGATTTCACAGGCTTCTAGTCTCTCTCACAAGTGCGACTGACCATTCCCCTGTCAGACTTTTGACTGGGGCCCCACTCGCCCTCTCCACATCTTTCAGGTTCCTTGGCCTGCCTCTGATCATCTACCCCTTTTCCTGTTGGGAGGCCATTATGCCTTCCTCTGTCAGCTGTTCCATCTGGCCTTATGTTGCCATATGCTGCCGTCCAGCTACCTGTCCCTCTCTTTGTCTGGCCTTGTATCTGTCTCCTTGTCAGCTACCTAGCCGTCTCTCAACATGCCCAAGTCAAAAGCAACCAAACCAACGAAACTAGAAAGCCCCCAACAAGAAAAAGAAATGAAACAGAAAACCAATAGGGAAAATGCAGGGCCAGTCTCTTTCCCACTGAGCCTGCCTGCCCTGGGCCTACAGGACAAAGGCAAAGTGCAGCCCAGTGGCAGGTGTTTCTGTGATGCCTTCTCATGAGGGGGAAGCTCCAGAGTTTCGGCCGGGAAATGGAGGGTGTGAAATTACAGCCTTTTGCCGATACTGATGTATTCAGCTTTCTAGAGATGCCGCGGTAGGGGATCCTCTATAGACCTGGAGCGACAGAAGGTAACTAGAACTCACTAAAGTAAGAAGCAAGCCCCCGGGGTCTCTCCTGGGTGTTCTGTGACAGCTACAATAATAATTTGTATTTATCGTCTACTGTTGTGAGCCCTGTGCTAGGCATTTTATTTGCATGAGACCATTTGATCTCCCAGTAATTCTGCAAGGTAGGTATTTGTTTTCTAATAGTTACTCTTTTTGCTCCTGATTATAAAAGTGATACTAGCTCAAGGTAGGTACTAGAATCATTGTCCTACCCACGAGGAGGAGACAGAGGTTGAGAAGGGGCTACGTAACTTGCCTGTAACTGGACACGTGCTGTGGCTTTGGGAGGAAAGACACTTTCTCGAGAGTGTCTCAGCAACCCAAATGATGTTGGTACTCTTGAGTGCTCTGTCTTTCTCTGTCTCTCTCTCATATAAGCATACTGATGTACTCTTGGACATTGACACAGTCCTTATGCCTCCTTGACTCACACTGTTCACACTGGACATGTTCGTGGGGATGATCACTCCCACCCCCTCACCCTCACTCACAGTCGTATTTACAAACATACTACACACAGGTTCACTCCTGCTACCACACGCATTTATATACTCACATTCTCATGCTGACGCACTCCCACTTGCCCTACACCGCGGCCACACGTTCTCACGCACCCACACCTTTACGTTTTCTTACGTTCTTGCACGCTCACAGTCACGCCTTCTCGCTCATGTCCACACAGGTGATAGAATCACGTTCAACCTTCCAGTTCCTCCACACTCACACACGGTCTACACACAGACCTACATTGACTGTCCCCTGCCCATTTCTCATACAACCATATGTATCCAAGTTTTATGCACTCTAATGCATTCGCCCTGTCACTATTTCGTCCTCACAGTAATACACTTAGACAACTCACAGCTCCTCACAGGGACACACACACACACACGTATGCATGCTCATACCATAAAGGTGGTCTCACCGTTTCTGCTTTTGTGCCTCCTTACAGTCTTACACTCAGGATTAGGTGCTTTTGGACTCCTCCTCGGCACCGGCCCAGCCTCCCCTTCTCTGACACATTCACGCAGAATCACACTTGCATGTGGAAACACGCTCCTTTTGACACACATTCACGCTCATTCTCTCACCTTCACACTGAGACCCGGTTGCCCACTTCAAACTCACAGGTATACAACCTCCAATGTGGACACCCCCACTCAGTTTTGGTAAACTCAGCCACTTTCGCCGACGCGTGTCACCCTGCCCTCGCGTGCAAACATGGCCACACGCGTGCAGCCGCAAGGACGCACACCCCCACATGCCCACTCACATGCAGTACTCGTGCAAGCTGGTGTGAACACACGGTCACACTTACGGCCCACCCGTGCTGATATGCCGCCGTTTGCACGTTTTCACATATTGTCACATTCACGGCAATACGCTCAACATCCTACGCTCCCGCACGTCACCATCGGCACACAAGCACACACTCACTCCCCTACGCTCACATGTACACTCTTTCACCCTCTAACTGCCATTTCTGCATTACCCATATTCACAGCGGCGCCGTCCCACTTGCCGCACACTCGCATTCTCACTCCCGTACTATCGTGCCGTCCCACCGCCTACGTTGCTACACGCATTCGCACCAGTACGCAGATAGCGTCCTATCCAGTCATTGACCTGTGCTTACGCGGGCGCACACCAGGCCAGCCCACGCGGTTCATACTGCCGCTTGTCAGTGCCCATAAGTACGTTCATGCGCTCACACGCAGGCAGCTACGGACCCCACGAATGGCCGTGCAGAGTCACGCTCACTCACGCTCACATCCACTCTGCGACGTCGACCCTTAGGTTGACACACTTGCTCACGCTGGTCTGCGTGCCCATGCGGTCACTGATGCTTAAATACGTCGATTCTAGCTCAGCGTACTCGCCTGAACTGCCACGTACTCTTCCTTGGACTCTCATACGGGCCAGTCGCCCCGACACCATACGCACCCTGACATTGACCTGCACTGCCTCACTGAGATGATCCGACTCGTGCATGTCTGTGATCCACGTGTGCGTGTAGTGACCCCGCCCTCCCCCACATTCCCACCCATTCCCAAACTCTTATACGTGCCCCCACACTGATATGGCCACAGTCACACACTTTCTCACTGACACACCCCCACTGCAGGTAGCTCGTGATCACGGTTGTCACTTTTTTTCCTACTTACCACTAATGTTCTCCTCTCCCCTGCTATGGAAGGTTTTTCAGCAACCTGTGGCCACAGGAAGAGTGTTGGTCTGAGCCAGGGTACCAGTGGGACTAGATCTTTCTAGAGCAGAAAGGAGTGGAATTGATATCTAGGGTTAAAAAGTAAAAGCTCAAACCCACAGATCAAATTTTATATCCTTTTGCCATAATTTTCTTTTACAGAAATCCTCTCTAATAGAGAGGCTCAGCCAGTCTACCCAAACAGGGTGGGAGGTTACATGGCTTATTTTCTGGAAATTTATGGCTTAATGTGTGAACTCCTTTCTCTCCCAAGGGGAAGGGAGGGTAAAGAATGTGTTTCCTTATGCATGCCCAGTGGTTTCCTAGGCAAAAGTATGTGTCTGTGATTTTATATGCCTGTGATCTAGAAGTCCATGCTGATTACAGTAGGCACCTCTCATGTAGCTTAGGTCTGCTTTTACCCTGCCAACCCTGGGACATGGTATTCAAGCAAGAGAAAGGAAAGGTTAATGAGTTAGCTGGATGATAAAAGAAATTTCTGTTGAGCGTGCATGTGCATACATAGACCCCATTGGAATTTCAACAGCTGTTACTAACAAGTTAACAGAGGAAATTTCTCAGTAGGCGTGGATAAAGGCAAGCTGAAGAAACTTCCTTGCACTCCAGACAGACTGTAGATTTCCCTGCAAGAGGGTAAAAAGAAGCAGAATTCCCAGGAGTGAACCAGTAGATGAGGAGCCTGGTGCCAGAGTCCTGTGCCACCCCTAGTTCCCAACCAGAGATTTAGAAGCATGAGGCACCTTGTAGGACCCTCCTGAGTCCATGGCTTCCCCTGCTGAAATCTCTCCGGAGCAAAGTGTGTCCAAGCTGCCATTCAATATGGATTCTGGCACCATGGGGAAAGAAGCCTTCGTTCTGGAATACCTCGTACTATCCTGTACACCTGAGATTAGATTGAGACTTTCTTGGGAAGCAGAGACCACATCATCTTACTTATTTTGGATTCCCAATGCCTGGCATGATGCCAGGCCCAGAGCAGCTACTTGTGAAACTTCATTAAGAAACTGAAAGAAGTAGGTGGACACCAACATGTCAGAACAGATCCAGTGCCCCTCTTCCTCAATCCCAGAATTCTCATGGCATTACCAGCTTAGACTGAGAATTTGCTATGGACCCTATATAGTGCTAGACCCAGAAGGAGATTCAGATGGAAGAAAGAAACGTACTCTGCCCTTGAGGTACTTGCATTCCAGTGGGAAAGATGAAGTCACCAGACAAGCGTATCACCAGGCCACAGTCTTCAAACATGGGATTGCAGGAATCTTTATCATGTAACCCAGTGGTCTTCAAGCTCCCAAGGCCTTGAGGGCCCAGGAGTGGTTGGGAACAGCAGCCAGGATTTAGGGAAGTCATTTCCCAAAGCAAACCTCCTCGTAGAGCTCTTGCTTAGCACAGAGATACGCTGTCTTTCCGGACGATTGTGTGTGACAGAGCCCTTTGTCACTGTGCCTAAGGTAGAGGAAGGAAAGTGAACTGTAGACCTTAACAGAAATTTTGTACTTAGTTAAAATTTAGCTGCCACCTCCTCCAAGAGATGGCTTTAGAGAAGTAGCCTGGCAAATTTACATTTGATCGTTTCTGTCGATAACGCTAAGTGTCCCCAGAAGCAATTTACATAATTTTACGGGACTGGGTGAATTTTAGGAAGGAAAAAAATGCACTTGCCTGAATTCACTTGAATGCACTGAGTAGTGCTCAGTGCGTAGACCCACCCCTTTGCATTGATGTATTTTATACTTTTAAAAACAGTTAATGACCCATTCATCCATTATGATGGAGGAATCGGGAGCCCCAGCTCTGAAGTCAGCAGACGAACATTTGGATCCCAGTTTGGCCACCTCCTAGCTGCAGAACCTTATTTGAGTCAATTACTTATCCCTCTTAAGCCTCAGTTTCCTCATCCGTAAAATGGGAGTGACACTAATAGCCTCTACCTCACTGAGTTATGAGTGTGAAATGAGATAACATATGAAAATATTTAGCACAATGTCTGACCTACAGGAAGTACTCAACAAATGATCTTATTATCCTCACCACAGCCCTTTGAGGTAGGTGCCATCAAAGGGACAGAACCCTGAGAGAACAGAGACAGGGGATGGTTCTTTGCAGACAAGGACCTGATTTTCGTGGGACTTGTTGCCTGCTTTCCTTCTAGTTCTGCTTAACCACAAGCTAGGAGTCAGTGCTCATCCCCATTTGAGAAAAGGAGTGACAAATAGAATTAATCTATAGAGAGTTGCCTCCATTCCTTTATCATTCCGGAACATGCGTACCTGGCTACCACGGCAATGTCTCTGGCTCATGTCAATGTCCCCTTGAGCCCTACAACTCTCCCCTTGACAGCATGGAGTCCTCAGTGATGTCCCCTTCATTTGCTGGTATAGAAACTTGAGAGAGAGGACTAGGAGAGACTCCTGATCCCGGTGGAGCTGGAAGTCTGCTCTCTAACTGCAGACATCACTCTGCCCTTGATTTTAACGCTGAAATGTCTGCTTTGTGGGTAGAGGGTCTGCCCATTTCCAGGCTTTGGTCCCAAACCCCACAGTGAAGACACAGTCCACTGTGAAGCCCTAGGAACATTCATGTCCACGCAAAGGCTGTGAGTAACTGAGAACGTGTCATACCACGTGAAACCGTTGTGTGATCGAGGAAGCGTAAATTGGAGCGTGGGCTTTGGAGTCCCACAGACAGGGGATTGTAGGCTTACTTTTCCCTTCTACAACCTCAGCAGGTGACTGGAGGTCAGTTTCTTCTGCAAAATGGAAATACGAATGCCTAATGTGGTTATGCAAGTTACGTGAACTTGTACAAGAATAACTCTTACCAGAGTCCCTGGGGCAGAAGATCTCAATGATTGCTGGCGATTTGGTTTATGGCTCGTGAGGTCTGTGGTAGTAATTGTAAACTTCTTCTGTTGGTAGACTATCTTGAGCCGCTTCCACGCATTTCCCACATGTGAGTTATTTGACTCTCACAACGTCTTAGTGGAGGTAGTCCCCTCTTGTACATGAGGAAATAGGTTCAGAGGGGCCAGGGGATGTATCCAAGGTCATGAAGCTCGTTAGCAGCAGTACTAGGCTGAGATGGTACCAGTCCACACCGACCATTTGCATCTTTGCTTGGCAAAGCCTCTGGGGGCTACAGTCAGCAAATTAGAGCTGTTCGAACTGAGCATAATCCTTATGGGGGAAAAATGTGAACACTAGTTACGCTTTTTCTGCTATCACATTGTATTTCTTTGCATCCTGTACAACGTCCAGCATGGTTGCAAGAGTGCAACAAATGTGACCTCATAAGAGTACCCTTTGCAGCAAGGCTGAGTGATGTGTGGCCACAGTGACACTACTGACCACCAAAAGGAAAATCTTTCTCCAGGCACGCCATGTGGTTTTGTTCATTCTGCTCAAGTAACACCAGATATTCAGTGTCTGGGATTTCTTTTTTTTTTTTTAATAGTTTTTTAATGTTTACTTATTATTCCTGAGAGATTGAGACAGTGAGAGAATGCAAGCGGGGGAAGGGCAGAGAGGGGGGAGACAGATAATCCCAAACAGGCTCTGCACTGTCAGCGCAGAGCCCAACGTGGGGCTCGAACTCAGGAGACTGAGATCGTGACCTGAGCTGACACCAAGAGTCAGACACTTAACTGACTGAGCCACCCAGGTGCCCCCAGAGTCTGGGATTTCTTAAAACCTTCTGAAGCACATCCACAGACCTCGGGTGCCACTTGGCTGTTTCTCTTGACGTGAAAATTTATGTGGTTTATAGCTCTCAAAGTCGAGATGCGTAGACATTTGTGTTGCTTCCCACTAGATATTCCTAGTTTAATTTTTGCTGAGACACACAACGTGTCAATGTGGTTTTTCTTTGTATGTTGACTTTTGCAAAAGTTACACATTGACATCAGCCTTAGTAAACTCTAGGGAGAACATGGGAGGACCCAAAGTGGAGGGCTTTTGACCTTTGTGTAGGATTGATTGGTTGATTGATTGCCTCATAGCCATACTCAAAGTGAAGTACTCTTATCTTGGCTTCTGGAATGTCTTATACCCAGTTTTCCATTTCTTTAACCACATTCCTCAGGGATCTCTGGTTTCTTTTCCTCTTGGGGCCCCTAAATGTTGGTGTTCCCCAGAAGCCTTTTCTTCCCTCTCATTCTGTACTCTTCCTGGGCACTTGTACCTGCTCCCATGCTGATGGTCTTTAAATTGATACCTGCAGCCCCACATGTCCAGCTCTCCGCTGAACCATTTCATGGGGCCAGATGAACATGGTAGAACAGCTGTCGTGTTTGTATTTATCATCTTTCATCTTGGCATCTCTGTTGAGAGGGCCAGATAGCTAGAGAGATTTTTTCCACCACCTATGAATGGATGTTCCCTCCGGCTTTTTATGACTTGCTATGTGATTTATAGCTCTCAAAGTTGAGATGGGTAGATATTTGTGTTGCTTCCCACTAGATAGTCCTAGTTTAATTTTTGCTGAGACATACAACGTGTCACTGTGTTCTCTTTTCTTTGTATGTTGACTTTTGCAAAAGTTACGCATTCGAGATCCATCTGTAGATACTTATTGGTTTTTGTAGAATTTTTATGTTTGTTTGTAAAGTCTACATAAGAATTGAAATGTGTTTTCTCTGAAACTCACAAGTAGTGTCATATTGGCCGAAAACAGAACAATTTGTCCTTATTATTCTTGTGGGAATATGATTAATACTGGTGCTTTCATGGCTGCTAATATGAAGGGCTCCGAACATAATTGTATTTGTTATCAGTCTGCCAGCTTGGCTAGTATTTTTTCCACCATTCTAAGCTAATTGTTTAGTCTTATTTTATTTATCTATTTATTTATTCATTTATTCATTCATTCATTCATTTTCAGAGAGAGAGAGAAAGAGTGTGAGTAGGGGAGGGGCAGAAAGATGGAGAGAGAATCCCAAGCAGGCTCCACGCTGTCAGTGCAGAGCCCGACGTGGGGCTCGATCTCACAAACCATAGGATTGTGACCTGAGCCAAAACCAAGAGTCGAACACTTAGCCTACTGAACCACCCAGGCACCCCAACTCTTGTCTAAAAAGACCCCCAAAAAACAAATGAACAAAAGCCAGACAAAACAGAAAGTGACACACAGTTCTAGTTGGAATCCAAAACAAAAGCTAAAAAGGTTAAACCGGGGACCTAATATACAGCATGGTGACTACAGTTAATAATACTGGATCGTGAAATCTGCTAAGAGAGTAGATGTTGTGTGTTCTCACCGCACCAAAAAAAGTAACTGTGTAAGGTGGTGGATATATCAGTTAACCATTGATAACCATTTCACAGTGTATACATACATCACACAGTATACCTTGGCAGTTTTTATTTGTCAATTGTACCTCTGTAAACCTGGAAAAACCCCTAAAGACTGAAAAAAAGAATTTTATCTCCCACATCCTTTGGGGCCTTTTGGGATAGAAATGTATTTCCATTCAGGGTCCTGAGACCAGTTAATCCCACCGGGCCTAACATCCCTGCCATCTTGGGTCAAAAACAGAGGCCCCTCTTGAAACGTCTCTTCTCCTGTCTCCTGTCTTGCTAATCCCATGTTGCCTGTGCTTCCTTCTCCCCCGGCTCACCTTCTCAGTGTTGTCTCTTCCAGAGAAGAGATTATTTCCATGTTGCTACCTGGAACATCCCACCCCATGGGGAAAAATTCCCCCGAGTCTTCAACCTTAGACATCTTGCTACCCTGTCACCCAAGTAATAATTCCGAAATTCACAGCTAACCGTGCCCCCACCACCGCCACTTGAAACCTCTTTATCTTAACAGGAAGAGTCCAAACCCCAGAAAAAGGTATACAAAACCCTTCTTCGTTTCATCTCTACTGATCTTATTTTTTCCCGTCCCTCTTCTTTACTATGGTCAGGCCAAGTGACCTGTAGTTCCTCTGGGGCCTAACACATAATGTTCCTTGTGCCTGAGACACATCCTCCCTAATTCAGCTCAAGTGTATGTCCTCCACGAAGTCCCCTTCATGGTTTTGAGAGTCCCTTACTCTGTCCTTCAGTAGCAACCTGTTGTCATCCTTGCACTGAGCTGTCATGACCAACACCCATGACACTTGAAGTCTCTTCAAGGGCAAGGAGTGGGCCTTGTTCATGTCTTGCCCTGGAGTCTGGTGAACTCCTACTCATCCTGCAGTACCCAGCTTGAGTGCTAGATCCTCTGACTTCTGGGCAGTATGAGTTACCCTTCCTCCACTGTACTTCCAAAGCATCCTCTGCCTACTTGGGCACAGACTATACAGACACTTTGGAAATGCTGAAAGAATGAATTTACTTATGAAGATTGAGTGATTTCCTCAAGGTCACAGAGTGATCCAGAAGTAGATCTGGAACGGCTCTTCTTTTCATTGGAGATAATTCTTTTAGGTTTATAAAAGACCTAACTAAGACCTGGAATTAAAGGTGCATAACAGGGTGCAACTTAGTTGTTTTTTCCTTTTTTTTTTTTAATGTTTGTTTATTCTTGTGAGAGAGAGAGAGCACAGGCGGGGAGGGGCAGAGAGAGAGAGACACAGAGGGTGCAACTTAGTTCTTAAATGAACTATGAAAGGAAGGGTTTTTTTTTTCTCCAAGTATTATCTTCCTAATACATTCCCCAAAAGAGGTCTGCTCTGTTCACATATGGTTCCAGTTCTAGAATTTGCTGTGTATCAGAACATACGTATCTCTTCTTCTGTAGTTCACTAGGAGCCAGTGGCCTGGCTTCTTTAAAGCGTCATACATGTTACTTTCTTTCAGAGGTTTGAGATCTCTTCTCTCTCTTTTACACAGCACGAGCATCACTTAGTTCAGAAATAGGGGCTTAAAACTAAGAAAGCTATTCTAGCATGATTGGAGTATTTGTTGGTTGGAATATGCTGTTGAATAATGGCCTACACCAACCTAATGCTTTTCACTTTTCACATCCTGGTGAACTCCTCCTCATCCTTCAATACCCTGCTCAAGTGCTGTATCCTCTGACCCCTCTGGGGACATGTTATCCTTCCTTCTCTGTCCCTCCAAAGCCTCCTATGCCTAGGGTCTCATTGCATTGTATTTCCTATTATGCATGTCTGTTGTCCTGAGCTCTTTGAAGACAGGGACTGGTCTTTATCTCTCTCCATACACCCTCTGTACCTGACACAGCGCCTGGTACATGTGAATGTTGGTGGCATGGAGATGAAAGGCAAGGCAGTGATGTTCTTTGGAACAATTTCAAACACTTCCCTTATGCATGGAAGTATGATTATTGGCACTGATTTCTCATCTAGTAAGACAGTAGTCAGTTAAAGAGTTTTGCCCTCTTGTGAATGATCATGGTCCCTCCTTTTTTTTTTTTTTTTTACCACTCTACATTTGGCAATACACATGCAAAATAGTTGTTTTGTAGTTGTATTTTTGTCTGTATATTTCATGTATGTTTTACATATATAATATGCATCCAGAGAGGAAGCTCACCACTCAAGCCTATAATCTCACTCGGGACCAGGCGTTTGACTATCTCTTACCTTCCACTGCGTGCCATGGTGCCTGGCACATAAGCTTAAATCAGTATTTGTTGTTTGAATACATGGGTGCATGCATAAGTGGGTTACTTAAGAGCTACATTCTCTTTTTTAAAATTTTTTAATGTTTATTTTTAAGTGAGAGAGAGAGACAGAGCATGAACAGGGGAGGGGCAGAGAGAGAGGGAGACACAGAATCCGAATCAGGCTCCAGGCTCCCGGCTCCCAGCTGTCAGCACAGAGCCTGACACAGGGCTTGAACTCACAAACCGTGAGATCATGACCTGAGCTGAAGTCAGATACTTAACTGACTGAGCCACCCAGGCGCCCCGGAGGCATATTCTTGGAGTTACTATCTAATCTGACCTCTCCAAGGGTAGTAGGTTTCTGTTTTGGTCTCAGCATTCTTTGAAACAAAAGTCGACCAGAAACTAACAAGGAGACTGCACGTAATTCGTTTCTTTTCCTGTAAGAGGCAATGTTCGGCTGGCATAAGATCTTTTCTTGTCCTCTCTTTATGCAGCTGTATAGCCTGTAGACCCTTATCATTAAGCTGGGCAGAAGAGTGTAGGGCATGCCGAGACAAACCACTGAAGGCCAAAACCAGCTGGCGATTGGCGGACATGACTGTGGGTGCAGGCAAGGGTATTAGGCTCAGTCTTAAAGGAGAAAGAGCACTCTGAGACAAACATTGTGTGACGCAGAGTTATAATGCGTAATTATATAATTTATTATGAACTCCAGCCTTCCAGTCCTTTTTCCCACCCAAGATTTTGTCAGAACGTGTGCTAGGCCACAGTCCAGGCTCACAAGAGGAATCTAGGAGCTACCGCCTGATTCCCCCCTCTGGTCTGCTGACTCCAGCTCCTTGTGCCGAGCTCTGCTTCTGCTTTATCTGCAGCTTTCCTACCAGGCTGCCCTACCTTCCTTCAAGGTGAGGGCTGGGCCCCGTCGTCTCAACCCTGGGGCTTCCCAGGGCCACAGAAAGTCTTCCACACAGGACAGTCCTCTTCTTCTGTGTGTGTGAGCACCGAGGAAGCAGAGCCGAACATATGCTGGAGTAGGCATCAGTTCCGGCAGGAACCAGCGGACAGTGGCAGCTACGGTCAGGTAGTAGAGTCATGGGCAGCAAGGAGGACAGACTGCTTGGTGGATCCAACAACTTGTAAACGATGAGCCTGCGTAAGTGGGGAAAACCAGCGTTTTCAGTGGTGAGGTCTTCCTTTAGATCAGGAATTTCTTAGGGTGGATTATGAGCTTTTCCCCAGACCTGTGGCCAGTTTTGTGAAGACCAAAACATGGTCTTTGCTGGAGGTAGGAGATGGAGAATTCCTACAAAGAAGGCTACGGCCAACTGAATGTTAATCTACCATTTGTGCAGTGGGATAGATGGAAAGTAGACCATACGGCATCCAATTCTTCCTCCGATATTTGAGGAAAGCCCCCCCCCCTTTTTTTTAATAGGTAGTATTTCTGCTTCTTTAACCGTGGGCCCCAAGTAAGATGCTGAGATGCACATTCTGCTTTCTTAAAATGTGGATACATAAACTGAGGTCAAGGGGCAAAAGCTTGAAAAAGAGTGGCAGCGTTTTATGCCAGGCCAAGTTCTTTGACCTCCAGTTCTGACAGGATGCCATTCGCTCATTCATTCGTTCATTTTGGCAAAATACAAACTTTGCCAACTGGATCTAAATTCCTGCTTTAGAGATGATACCAAGGTCTCAACTGAACCCAAGTGTCTCTCCTCTTCAAATACACAATGGTCGCCTTCTTGCAGGAAACCGGTTTGGGGGACAGAGCAGTTGAGAGCAGTGTAAAGACCTACAATGATGAGCCATGGTACACAGGTTGGAAAACAGCATCCAGGCATCTGTTTGGTATACAGAAAGCCTTAGCACATTTGGGAATTGAATTTTTAGGCCCGAATTGAGGAAATTTGTGGCTTTTTCACTGGAGTGGATCAGGGGAAAGGTATAATTATCACCCATGCATAGTAACAGAGAACAGCTACAACCCCAGAGACTCAAGACATTGGTTTACCATATCCTGCTCGCTGGGGCTGTCCGCTTGCATCTAATTTTTTCCATCCGAATGCTTCCAAGGATACTAAGTTCTGTTTTGAGAATTAGGAAATGTTTTATTACTAGGTTTTGCTTCTCTTTTCCTTTTCCCACACATTACTTTCAGGCATCTTTCAAGATACTCAGTTTTGGGTTTTTTTATGCTTAAAAAATTTTCTCCTCCGTTCCTTCCCCATCTTATTCTCTCTTCCTTCCCCATCTTATTCTCTCTTCTTAGAAGCATCAGTGTTGGAAATGAAAAGCTGAAACCTGTAATAATGTATCGTTTGCAAATATAAATACACATCAGATGATCATTAGCATTTTCTTGGCATTAGCTCATGCAGCATACACAATGAATATTAATGTATGGTGCTGCATACATTTAGAAACTTAAGAAGCCACTCGAAAAAGGACTATTTGTGCCACATGACATGTGCAGTGTATGAGGTCTGGATGCTGGGATCTATGTATCCACTTTCTTGTTGGCAACCTATCTTTGAAATTTGCAACTATAATATGCTGGCTTTATTGAACGTAATTAATGTCAAGTTCCTGCTGAAAACAATGGAAGTTGCTCATTAAAGATGTTAGCAGAGAACAGGACCACAGCAGAACTGACCTCATTTGCTTGTGTGTATGAGAGAGAACACAAATGTATCCTGTGTGACTGTGCCTGTATGTATGTCAGTAGCGAGCTATCTCTTGCAGGATCTAAGATTGAAACTAGGCGGCTGTAAAAAGAGCCAGTGCCTCCCTTGCTTGTCCGGCTGCTTCTGCAAATCTGCCTAACAAGTAGCTCAGTTCCTCCTGATCAAACGATCTGAGAAATGGCTTCCCTCCATTACACACTGTAATGGTATCTCCCAGGCGAGGCTCTCTGAAACAGCACACCCCTGTCTCTGATAGCAGAGTTCCCTTGGTGAGTGCCCCAGAACAGACGAGCTCCAAAACAAAGCCGTCTAAGAATTGGTACCACTGGCCAACGAAACCTGTTGGAGTTCTGTCAGGAAATCACCTAGCCTTGGGTCTTTGGATGAGAAAAGCAGGTGAAATCAGTAAGTACCGGCCTCAAGTGTGTTGACCTGAAAAAGCTAGAACTGCCCTATGAATATTTGGAGAAGGCAGAAGTGTATATATGAAGAGCGTGTGTGTCGGGGGGGGGGGTCGTTTACTTGGCCACACGTTGTATCGGTGTGATGGAAGGGGAATTGAGAAGAGTTTGAGATTCTCGTCTGCATTCTTTCACTTTGTGACCCTGGGTAAGTCGACCTGTGCTCTCTGTAAACCTCTCATGTCGACAATGGGGATGGTACACCCTTCTTCACCATGCTAGTGTTCAGCTCAAATAAGAGTGGAAGCTCTTTGGGCATGACCGATCGGTAGAGTGAAAAAATGAGGTGTTGATAATCAGATGGCAGCTGACTTCTACACGGTGCCCAATTGCTTGGCAGTTAGGCTGGTGCCGGCTCTTCCAACCATGGCTTCTTGGCTCAGACCTGCTTTGAGTGGGCATACAGGCTTTTGCAACATTATGAAAAACTTACTCAGAGCTGCAATAAATGCCTAGAATGTATAGAGTTCTGTTTATTACATGACGTGCGTATTTAACTCCAGCTGGGAACACGGCCCCCTACTAGGTAGGCGGTGTGAAAGCATAGAGTTATGACTGAAGGGTCCTTACCCCCAAGGAGCTTATGATCTAGTGGGGGGAATGACATGTGTAATAACTATGTGCAATTTGAGACAAGATGATGGATATGCTAAGTTGGGCCCATCCGGCTGCCTGTAGTTAGTGGTTGGGTTGTCCCTCCTCCGCCTAGCTTAGGAATGCAAGGAGTATGGGTTTGGAGCTGCTGGGAGATTCCGATCTGGCTCATTGTCCCTGTAAAATGAGATGAATGTCCTTTCCCTTCTCTTTCGGCATCCTAGCATATCATGGGAATTAATCTCTGAAAAGTCGCTAGACATCTTCAGATGCAGGTGGCTGTAGAAATGCAAAGCAATGTATAGTATGTCTTTCAAATTATATAATACGTTGTCCCCTTTATGACAGACTAGGTGATTTTTCTTTGTGTGTGTGTGTGTGTGTGTGTGTGTGTGTGTGTGATTAAAAACAGTCCACCACATCCCATGTTATCAGTCATAAGCTGGTTGGTTCAGTTGCTAATAATGTGTCCAAGATGAGTGGGTGTAGTATCCGTGTAGGCTGGTTAGCAAAGCATAATTTGTTTTCCAGTCATAGTCCATACCTGGAGTCTCAGCTAGCTATCTTGAAAATGTGTGCTTTTATTCACAAGGGAGCCAAGGAAGGAGCCAGCAGGTAGCTCTCGAACCCTTTTTCCCCACCACCAAAGTATAATTCAGCATACACATCATTCTTCTGGTAGGAAAAGAAGCAACCTCCTCCTTGAATACAAAGAACAGCCCAGCATCAATATCACTAAGGAGACATTGGCTGATGTTAAACCTATATTTATGAACTACCTTCAAGTCTGGAATCTGCCACTAAAAAACTCGGTATTTCTTGCCCTATAGAGCTAGTTTTTGTTAATCAAGAATTCCCAAATTCCAGGGGCGCCTGGGTGGCTCCGTCGGTTAAGCGTCCGACTTTGGCTCAGGTTGTGATCTCGCAGTTCGTGGATTCGAGCCCCGTGTCGGGCTCTGTGCTGCCAGCTCGGAGCCTGAGCCTGCTTCCGATTCTGTGTCTCCCTGTCTCTCTGCCCCTTCATGCTCATGCTCTGTCTCTCTCGGTCTCTCAAAAATGGATAAATGTAAAAAAAAATTTTAAAAAGAGTTCCTGAATTCTGGAAATCTGAAATACTCTCTTGTTTTGTTACATGTGTTAACACAGAGTTCTTTGACTTGTTTACTATATTTTTGAGATCCTAAAATCCATCTCCTTTCGTCTGTGCTCTTGTCAGTCTGGCTGTCATCTGATCAGCTCGAGATGTCTTGCAACCCTATTCTTCAGAAACGTTAGGGAGTTCCCCCTGGAAATTTCCCCTAGGCTATGTCTCATTTCTGTGTTAGATCCTCTAGTTTGATACGAAGAGGGTATTAAGCAATATTGGTGTGCTCACCGATCTGTAGTCATAACTCTGTGTGGCTGGTGGTTTGGGAACTTTACCTCTGGGAGTTTTAGATCATGGCTGTGCATCTGCTGGCCTGGGCTTTTGTTTTTGAAAGGAGGCCAGTATTAATGTGTTTCTCATTGGGGAAATATGCAAATAAACAGTTATTTAGATTTTGAAAGCAGACAAAATGATACAGACATGGGGGTTGTCTCTGATGGCACCAGATCTGATGAAAACATTTATTTCTGTTGCTTGTGACTTAACAGATGGCCTTGAAAACTGTAGGGTCAGTGCTTCTGGATTCTCACCCTTCGCACACCTGGGTAGAGCACCCGTGACAAATGGGCACAATAGGCGTTTTTGGTTGTATTTAATTCAACACCTATGCCATAGCATGAATCTTGGCCCCCTTAGCTAGAGAATAATTGATCATCTGTCTTTCCTGTTGACTCCCAGAACCTGCAAGTTGGTGGCTTTCTCTTTTAATCTACTGAGCATTCTCTGGGTGTCTAGTGTGGCCCTGCACAGATTAAGAGAATGCATTTTTGAGGAATGAGAAATTAATGGCAGTTGTTTATAATGCCTAATCATTTCATCTAAAGTTGCCATGGATCTTGATTAAAATGCTTTCCACCAAATCTCTGTTAAAACACAAGTCACTGAAAGGCTGTGCAGTGTGTGTGTGTGTGTGTGTGTGCGTGTGTGTGTGTATTTGAGTATGTGCCTGTGAGCACATGCCTGCCCGTGCAGGCCTGCCCTCACACTTGGGGGTGGGGTATGGTAGAGTGTGGAGTGGAGAGAGAAAAAAAGATAAGGAGGCAGGGAAAGAGAGAAGTAATCATTCCTAGTACTCTGGAAAAGGGGTGTCCAGGCTCCTTGGTTATCATGAAACAAGAGGCTTATTTCTTATTGCTGATGAATTTCAATTACAATTACAGAACGTTGGTAAGCCACATTAAGTCCCAAGGGCTGGATCAAAAATATACACCATCTGCAGGAGCCACTTGAATTCTCACTGAAAAACCTAATAGCCAAACATGAAATCAATTTGTGAGCAGATATAAACTGTGGCTGGTTGTCCATTAAAGTTTGCTTTCTCTCCACGATGCTAAGGGCCAAGCTCTAAAAGTGAAATGAATGGCCTGTGGCTAGATCCAGTGTGCCACTCACTTGCAAGGTTCTGTTGTGTTGCAGAAGTGAACGACAACAGTTAAACTTTAAAGATAAACAGTGTTTTGATTGGGTTCCTGGGGAATAATGGTGCTTTTGTACAATTCTTGAAATAGAGCCTACAGCCGCCCTGAACAAAATAGTCTCTTTCAAGATCTTGGAAATAATGACATCATAGGCAGATTGAACCAGCAATCCATTAATAGTATCCTTTGTAGAAAGCTGTCTCAGGGGAGGGACCTGGTTTAGTAAATTGGTATTGTTTACAAACATAACATAATAGAATCCCCCATTCTTCTACGTCTGCGGAATAATCGGAGACACTTCCCACTTGGGAAACAAACATATTAACATCAAAGCTTCCTCACGGGTCCATACCCTTTCTCCATGGATCTTCTTTTTTTTTAATTTTTTTTTTCAACGTTTTTAATTTATTTTTGGGACAGAGAGAGACAGAGCATGAACGGGGGAGGGGCAGAGAGAGAGGGAGACACAGAATCGGAAACAGGCTCCAGGCTCCGAGCCGTCAGCCCAGAGCCCGACGCGGGGCTTGAACTCACGGACCGCGAGATCGTGACCTGGCTGAAGTCGGACGCTTAACCGACTGCGCCACCCAGGCGCCCCTCTCCATGGGTCTTCTAAAAGCATGCTTCGAAGCACTTGGTTTGAAGGCGAGTTAAAGATATAACAAGAGCCTCCTCACTATTCTTTTGTCACCATCTCAGAATTCTGTGGAATAATTAGAAGATGAAGATTGGTTTGCATTGGAAAGGGTAATAAAGAACTGAAATAATATCAGGACAATTCAAGCAATACCAAATCTGAAATGCCTAAGTAAAACCAAGAGATTATTGGCTTCATGCTCCACGTTTCTAGTGTGGAACTAGACACAGATCCTTCCACTTCTTTTCCATCTGTGTGAAAGGTGTATTCTGGTTCCTCTTGCAGTCTCCAGATGAGCTGAATAGCGTTAAAACAATCCCAGATTGCTGCGCAGCAGAAAGGTGTCACATATATGCCGGGTCCTTCACACGATGCCTGTGTTATGGATCACAGCAAGTATGTGGTGGTGAAATTTTGGCCAGGGATATCTGGTGTATTCTAGGGGAGCATCGTTGGAGTTTTCTATCCCAAGTACCCCTTCTTTCCCCAGCCTGAAATATACCTGGTCAAATAAGGTCAGAGTAATCAGGCAGCTTGAAAAGAAGCAGGGCACCTACCTTTTGAGTCTCTACCCAGAGAGTAATTAGTAACAAAAAAACACCACTCCGTTAGCCACACCTAAATATCAAGAACAAAGGAGCCTAGTATTTTTTTGAATTACGTAGGTGTACTAGAACCCTGATGGGCCCAGACTCTTACTTGCCCTATTATATAAGGTCAGCTTTGTATATCAAATTAAAGAAGCCATGCCTGTTTGTCTAACTTCCATCATCTTAAATTATGTAATATGTCATCAGAAAATATATATCGCCCAGCTCTCTCTCTCTCTCTCTCTCTCTCTGTGAGACACATTTTTCAGAAACCTATCTTCTAGGTATTTCTATTTAAATCCTCAGGGTTTTTTTGTTTTTGTTTTTGTTTTTTGCAGTGGCTTTCAATTTTTTTTTTTTTTTACCAAGCTATCTTTTGTATATCTGAGCTTTATGTAATAATCACCCCATCCATATCCAGGCATTATGTTGAAGCCCAAAAAAGTAAAACAGAAAAAAAAACCCACAGAAAACAGTGCCTTCTCCTGGTGGCAAATTCTTCTCAGTGACTAAATTAAAACTATGGACCTGTCCGGTACAGAATAATGCCACTGGTGAAGTCAGTCTTAAACTCACTTTTCTTCTGGAGAAACAGTGAATTTAGAAGGGCCAAATTAAAAACAATTTTTTAATGTTCATTTTTGAGAGAGAGAGGCAGAGCGTGAGCAGGGGAGATGCAGAGGGGGTGGGGGGAATACAGAATCCGAAGCAGGCCCTGGGCTCTGAGCCTGAGCACAGAGCCAGATGCGAGGCTCGAACCTCAAACCACAAGGTCGTGACCAGAGCCAAAGTCAGATGCTTAACAGACTGAGCAACCCAGGCGCCCCTAGAAGGGTCTAATTTAAAATGTAAGAGGGAATGCAGACCCATCAACACCGGTTTCATGTACTCGTCGAAGTACGTACTAATGCCAGTAGTATCTATGAATCTGCTTTATCCTTGATATCACGGTTTTTCATTTTATCTTGTGCCGTGGTTTCGCCTGTATAGGAAAATGTGAGGTTAATCAAGTGGTTGGTGGTGACCAAATGCTTGTTACTATTTTCCTGATCATGATTGCTGAAAAAATACAGAACCAATCTTAAATCCATGAAGATAATGCAAGATGTGACACTTAGGCAAAGAGAAAGAAAAGAGATCTGTTGTCCAAGTTAAGATCAGGTCAGTCATTGTTAGCTGGCAGTTACCTGTGCAGCTGGAGAAAATATTAATTGGTACTCACCTATTCTTGAATACTTAAATTGGAGAAAATTTAGGACATAGTAAAATTTGCAAAATTTTCCACATGGCGCGATGTAACAACTCATTACCAAAAATAACAAACACATGGGGTGCCTGGGTGGCTCAGTCGGTTGAGCGTCCGACTTCGGCTCAGGTCATGATCTCGCGGTTTGTGGGTTCAAGCCCCACGTCGGGCTCTGTGCTGACAGCTCGGAGCCTGGAGCCTGCTTGGGATTCTGTGACTCCTTCTCTCTCTGCCCCTCCCCCACTTGTGCTCTGTCTCCCTCTGTCTCTCAAAAATAAATAAATGTAAAAAAAAAACAAACAAAAAGAAAATAACAAACACATTGTAACTACTAAAGGTGTAAAATAATTACAATAGCTTATTTCTCATTAATGTTGTTGGAAGAAAGTGATCTGCTAAATCATTTTTGGAGAGCTCTTATGCTCCTAAATTAGTGCCAGTTAACACTTGATGAATTTACACAGATTTTGTTGCAGTGGGATTTGATTTTCCCTGTATTCAAACTGGAGATTCACTTGGAAGATATTCTTAACACGTGATTTGAGATGGCGAGTGTCCCTTTGGGTCGCCAGTGGAGGGACTTGAATTAGAATAGGAAAATACTCAGAAGCCGAAATGTTTCGCTGGGGAGCCCATGCTTTTCCAGTCCACTTTACCTTCCAGTGGGATGAAACCTGAATGTATTCCGTCCTGAGCACAAGATGCTAACGAGTAATGACATTGAGAGCAGGGGTAAGTTGCTAAAACCCAGACCGGCCCTTAACAGCCCTCTTACCGAGGCCAACTCCCTCATTCCTTGTTTCAGGACATAAAGCATGACCAGCGTAAGGTTATGATGGCTCCTCAGGAAGTGGTCCTCTCCTTGGAGCTAACTCCTCTTTGCTCATGGTGACATTGGCTCAGCTTTATCTTCTGCCTGCTACCTGAAAATGCAGCGTTGTTTCCCCGGTCACTACACCCATACTCTGCTGAAACTGTCAGGTCTACTAGATCACGCCCCAGTTCTTTCACATGAAACAGTAGAGTGTGTTTTGTAAGCCTGGTACATGCAGGTAAGAATCCAATGCCAGCAGCATCCCAATGTCAGAGCAGCTAACGTGTCATTGTTTGGGGCCATTAAAGATCAACAGCCAAACCCATGACAGCTCCAGACTTTGAGGAGTTGTGCTTCCTGACCATCATAAAAGTCAGGGTAGAAATATTTCTAGCTTGTTTTTAATGTTCATTTATTTTTTAGAGAGAGAGCACAATCGGGGAAGGGGCAGAGAGAGAGAGAGAGAGAGAGAGAGAGAGAGAGAGAGACTCCCAAGCAGGCTCCAGGCTCTGAGCTGTCAGCATAGAGCCCGACGACACAGGGCTCAAACGCACAAACCGTGACGTGAGATCATGACCTGAGTGCAAGTCAGACGCCCAACTCTCTGAGCCACCCAGGCACCCTGGGTAGAATTTTTAAAGAAGGTCATAATTTGTTTATTAAAAGGCTAAGAAAATAGAGTTTCATTTTTGAGAAAAGGAAGTGTTTTGTGTTATGTGTATAGAAAAGTTATGTGTTTGTGTCTACATCTTGAAAAGCCATTAATTACTGCCTTCACTTTCCTCTCTGGGAAATTACATCATTGGTCTTTCAGGAGGCAGCTCCCTCCCCTCTAGAAAAGAAACCTCTCAAAATGGTCATCACAAAACCCACAAAACTGGAGGCAGCCATGAGACCAATGCATCTGTGTCTGAGCTGTTAGAGCCCCCATTTTACTAGATGGGTCTTTTAGGCCTCTTCTTTCTTAATTCCTGTTTTCTCCTCCTGTTCTTTAGGAGCTGCGCCATCAGTGGTAACTGAAAATGTCTGACAGTCTGGATAACGAAGAGAAACCCCCAGCTCCCCCGCTGAGAATGAATAGTAACAACCGAGATTCCTCGGCACTCAACCACAGCTCCAAACCACTTCCCATGGCCCCCGAAGAGAAGAATAAGAAAGCCAGGCTTCGCTCTATCTTCCCAGGAGGAGGGGATAAAAGTAAAGTATCAGTGGCCGGGCATTGAAAAGGGGCCAGTTTATTCTTTCCTTGTCACTTTCTTTGTTGGGTAGTCATTTCTTGAGCAGTGGCTGTTCAGGGCCTACCTGGCCTTTGCCTCGACATCTTCAGAGGTTGCCTTTTGTCAGAGGATAATGTTTGATTGACTTACTGTGGGTTGACAGGAAATACACTTCTACCGTGTTTGCCTTGCACATAAAATTGAATTCATAGCGTTAAGCCAAGGGAAATCATAGCCGCAGTACTGTCTTGAATCTATGAACAGCGCTTTTCTTTCTGATAACTTAGAGGGGAGAATTTAACAGTAATCCCTTTCTAACTGGAAGTTGTCCTTATTGGAAATTTGAGTATAGGTGGATTTACTTCTGTATACCTTTATGACGACCGTGAAAATTCTGAATTGAGTCTGCAGGAGTCAGTCCAAGTTGCCACATGATGGTCTCTCTGGCTGTATCCTAAGGTGGAAAGAAACTTCTGAGCCATTTGTTTCCTCCCTCAGTCTCGTGCCACTCGTCCCCTACACGATCAGCCCTATTGGCACTGAGCATCACGACACCATATTGACATGAATCCATGTGGTGTTCATAAAACCATTTGTAATACCAAGGGCTATAGAATCTCTAGTAGATAGTTGTCAGGTTGTGCTAATTAGCGTAAACTTAAACATGGCTTCTATAAATGTGACTACTGAGGTGGAAGAGAGTGAAACAAGTACACTACCCCAGCAAGGAGCCAAAAAGGCAAGCAGGGTGGTGTCTTTAGAAGAGAAAAGGGACATCTGCGATCTGTTCCTTCAAGGTAAAACAAATAGCGTCGCATGTCCTGTGGTGTGAGTGAGGCCACAATTTGTACCGTAAAGAAGGCCAAAACTGTTCTTAGAGCCAGGATTGCCTCTTGTACACCTGAGTCGCTTAAGAGATGCTTTATGCCTGCTGACCCAAGGATGGAAAAGACGGAAATGTTAAGCCCTTACACTGAAGACCGGCAAAAGAACGATGAAGCACTTTCCGTGCAAGGGATCTGTGAAAATGCACGAGGGATTTCCAAAGACATGTTTTCAGACACTGAAGTGGGCCCAGCAAAAGTCCTGCTGGGAGCAAAGAATGGCTTAAGAAACTTCTGGTACACCATGACCTGGAGACCAAGTCTTATGTGACGGTGGTGCCGAAGAAAGAACCATCAGACCCTGCAGCTTCTGTGGCGTATCTGCCACAACCACAGGAGGTGAATGAAGACGTGAATCATGTGCCTGCCCAAATCTTCAGTGCTGTAGAAGCCGCCATTTTTGGAAGCCTTTGAAGAATCCCACTTGCCCTTTTGGAGAGCAAGAACCAACTAAGTGATGCTGACGTGAGGTCAGCGAAAACAGAGAGGCTGCTGTTTCTGTTTTGTGCCAGTACTTGGGTGACCTCCTGGCAAAACCACTACTGCTTGACACAAAACTATACCCAAATCTTCCCAGGGAAAAAAAAACCCAAGCCAAGTTTCTGGTGTACTGGCACACTGAAAAACATGGATAACTCCTTCTCTCCTTAAGGAATGGTTTGAACAGTGCTTTCTCGTGGAAGTTCAAGACTAAAAAGAACAATCTGGAATTCAAAGTCCTGCTGATTCCTCCCAGTCGTTTTGGTGCTTCAGATGCATTTGCAAGTGCGCACCCTTAATGTTAATGTTGTCTTTATTTGTCTTATGTTTTTTTTTTTTTTTGAGAGAGAGCGAGCATGTGAGTGGGGGGGGAGAGCAGAGAGAGAGAATCCCAATCAGGCCCCTCCCTGCCAGCACAGAGCCCGACATGGGGTTTGAACCCACAAACTGTGAGATCATGACCTAAGCTGAAACCAAGAGTTGGACGCTTAACTGACGGAGCCACCCAGGTGCCCCAAGGTTGCCTTTTATAATGAGTTGCGTGTTTCAGATCCTTGAGCTCTTAGATCAATGTTTGATCCAACTATTCGAGAAGACATGCCAAACTAATGTCCAATTTTGTTGTTGAAAATCTCACCAAGTTTCCTCTATCTGAAAATCCTACCTCATGGGATTCCGACACGATCACTAATGCTGTATTGGTTTTTTTTAAGTTTATTCATTTTTGAGAGAGAGCATGAGTGGAGGAGGGGGAGAGAGAGAATCCCAAGCAGACTCCATGCGGTCATCGCAGAGCCCAACACGGGGCTTGATCTCACAAACCAAGAGATCGTGACCTGAGCCAAAATTAAGAGTCGGATGTTTAACTAACTGAGCTACCCAGGCACCTCACTAATGGTGTATTCTTACTGAAAGAACGAATAGATAGTTCAACAGAGCCTGTCATTAATGCACGCTGACAAAAGATTTGGCTAGGGATGGTGGCATGCCTTTCAGTGATCTGTCCTGAAGACCATGAGTCTTGGGATCAAGAAGAACCTATAGATGAGAATGAGCATTTGGTACAGGAGCACTCTGTCTGAAGTTGGATCTGAACCTGTTGATATTAATTCAAGTGATATGATGCTACTAGAGGATGACTCTCAGGAAGCTTCCAGCACTCCAGAGGTGATTATCATAAGTGCTGACAGAGATCATTAGGAAGCTGTAGGACTGGAGACAAATAACAGTTACAAGCAACATGTGCACATTTTTTTTAAATTTATTTTTTTAGTGTGTATTTTGAGAGGAAAGAGAGAGCACAAGATGGGGAGGGGCAGAGAGAATCTCAAGCAGGCTCCGTGCTGTCAGCACAGAGGCCAACGTGGGGCTTGATCTCAGGAACCGTGACGTTAGATCACGACCTGAGCCGAAATCAAGAGTCAGATGCTTAACCGACTGAGCCACCCGGGCGCCCCAACAGGTGCAAACTTTTTAGGACAAGATTAAAACCTTCTCCCAAGAAAGCAATGCAAATTGATACCTTTACATGTCAAACCTTAACCTGTTCAAAGCCTGAGTGATGTAGCAGAACCTTGTAAAGAGATGCTGTGATGCCTTCAAACAATCACACTGGACAGAAATCATCTTTAGCAGGACTTTAATCATCAAAGAGGACCATTTAATACCATTGCTGGACAGCTGATAAGCTGCCTTCAGACAAATCTTGAATGATTTCATTGAACTCTATCAAGGGGTACTAAGAGCCTTTTTACATTTCTATATTAGGAAGAAAGGACCCTCAGAAGAGCCAAAATCATAAAGTAGTGCCATTCAAGTATCCGTGCCAGACCCTGCGTAAGCTGCTTTCGGACAAACTTTGAACGATTTAATTCGAACTCTGTATGGAAGTGCTAAAGTATCTTCAGAAAAGAGGAGACAGAATGTTCAGAAAAAGAACCAGTCATTAAGTTTTACCACTTAAAGTCACTTGCTTGATCAGGCTAACAGCACAAGCCAGTTGTTCCAATTTCAGGATTGGATTTCAACGACCGGGAGAATTTAAAGAGCCATGATTTGAGCGAGCAGCTCACTTCCCTTCATCTCTCCGCTGTTCCCCCCCACTTTTCCACTGTCATAATGAGGGGTACATCCTCATCACCTGTGGAAATCATCCTAGGCTCTCAATGGAGACCGTGTAGAACCTATACCTATCACTTTGACTAATTTAAGCCACATAAACTCTCATTATTCTTTTCACGTAATGTACTGTTGTTACTGTTTTTGTTTTACTGTGCAAAAAAATTATTCATGAGGGCTTTCGGAAGTTTGCATGGGACCTCACTTCCCCTGCCCTTTGTTTTTGAAACCTCCTAAAATCATACTTTCTTCAGCTGAACCCTGCTCCCTTGGGGGTTGTTCAGGAATTGACCCTCATAGGTAAGGAGGGGTCACTGTGTCCATGCTCCTGCCTCTAGGTGACTGCCTGGGTTACACCACAGTCAGTCTTAATGAATGGGAAGAGCACTGTACTTGGGGTTCTGAGGAATCTGAGTTTGAGTCCAGCTCTACCACCGATTATTCTGACTTGGGGCCGGTCACTGAGTCTCATCACCTGTTAAATGCAGATAGTGATACCTGATACCTACCTCGCAAAATATTTTTGGTAGTCTAATGTAATTCTAAATATCAGAGCACTGCTAAAATGAAAAAGTGCTAAAGAATTGTGAGGTGTTAACTACATTGGTATCATTTTGGACTTTACAAACAAAACAGCCCCAAATAATTAGATTTTTAGAAATCTTGTTTCTTTTTTTGAAGTTCCTTTGCCCCTAACTAGAATTTATTTGTTGCTAATAGAAAACTTTAAAGAAAATTAAAATTGCCCATAATTTTACAAGCTAAAAATAATAACCATCTGGATCAGTATTTTTCCTCCTAGTCCTCCTCCTCATATAGAACTTGTTTATCAGTATCAAAAAAAATGGAAACGAAAGCATATAGAAAAAAGTCACCCCTATTCACAAATCTCAGAAACAATGTTAATGTCTTCGTGGATTTCTTTCCAGACATTTTTTGTGGAGATGGTACACACACACACACACACACACACTCATACACACACATACACATATCCTTTCATACAGTTTTTTACATAGTTGAAATCCTAATATGCAGTTTTATATGTTAATTTTTACCTAAGATGTGCTTAGAATTTTTATCATGAATATTTTCCTGCATTTTTAAGAAGTTTGATAAATACCATTTTTGACAGGGTGTAATATCTCATCGTGTAGTGGTGTCATGGTTTACTTGACCAGTTATTCAGTTGGATACTTGAGGTCCTTTCCAAATTTTTGTTATAAATAATGTCACGGCGTCTATCTCTTTAGTTAAATGAAGACACTTTGGTGACAGCAGAGGTTTTTGCTTAAGAAGTCTCTCTAATAGCTGCATTTCATTGGCCAAATGGAACCTCAAGAGACAGATAGAAGAGAAATAAGAAGCAGTAGATGTAATTTCAAGATTGAGGATCTATCTTTGCTGGGGACCGTCCCACGAGCTGAATCTTGGTGTTAGAGCAAATCAGGGGAGACATTTTGCCACCGTGTTCTGATACTCTCGTATAGAGAAGTTTTCAGAACGTAGAGCAGGAAGAGGACATCCCGAACGAGTGGTTCGATCTCATTTTATGGACCCTGTGCAGTGTGAGACTGATCAGGTTTCTCTTTCGTTGGCTACTAGAAAGCCTGCAGCCAAATGTGCGGCCCATGCGTAGCACTGGTGATGGGACTCTATGGAATGTATGCACTTTGCACTAGCTTTCTTCTGGGCTCCATTTTATGTCTCTGTGTTTCTTTTCCTTTTCCTTCCTTATCTACTTTGAATTTATGGTATCATATTGTGTATATTCTTATAAGCCACCTTAAATCCATTTTGGAGCAAGGAGGGGAATAAATACACGGATGATTAATATATATATGAAAAAAATACGCGAATAAATAAACCAGTAGGGCACATGCAACGAGGCGAATGAATCAGCCAGGCCTCTGAAAATGGCATAGTGCCTCTAAAAATAATCAATGTTAAGGACCCAAAGCTTGGGGGAGCATGTGGGGAAGAGGCCGGTGAGGCTGCATTTTGAGGTGACCTGCTCTGCGTGACGTGTGTGCCTTCTGAAGCGTGCTTTCTCGTGTCTTGTGTCTCGCCCCACACTTGAGCATGAGATGCGTTTCAGAGGACACGCCACGCTGTGCGTGGGGCTGTGTCTTTAGAGAGCACGGTTTGTGTGCTTGGTTTGTGGGGGACCCAGGGAGATTTGGGAGCTGGTGAGCCTGGGGATGACGCCAGGGCCCCTCTCCCCAGAGGAGCACGGGGGGGTGGTTGGATGCAAATCAAGTCAAAGCGAACAAGAGGTAGCCCACCATTTACCGAGCAGTCCCTGGGTGCCAGACCGGGTGCCAGGCAGGCACTTTACACAGATTGAGTCTTTTAACCCTTAGCAGCCACTCTGGGATTATCCCCTTCTCACAGATGAGGTGATTTAAGTTCAAAGCATTTAAGTAGACAGCCAAGAATCATATAGCAAGTGAGGGAATCCGGGAGTCTCCCAGGTCTCTCTGACTCCAAACCTGGTGCTTTGTCTGTTCCGTCACGCTGCCTTGTAACAGGACGAAGGGAACGTGTGCTCAACTCTGCTCTTGGCATCCAAAAGCCAGCAGTGGCTTTCATTTTTCCTTAAGATGGCAGTGCACTTTGAAACCTCTCTGAATTTCAGAAAAGGGGACTATTTTTTTTAATCACCACACAGAAGGAAAGAAAATTTTCATGGCTTTTTTTTTTTTTTTAAGAGACGGTAAGAAAATATTCTTGACAACAGACATGTGCTAACATTTGATTTGGGTGTTTTGTGGGTTATATTCTCATTTGGTGTGTATATTTGACAGGCTTAAATATTGCTTAAGTTAGAAAGTCAAGGCTCTAAACGAGCATGTTCATATATGTGAAAAAGTTCTTAAAGTGCGATATAGTGTTGTTATTGTATTGCATACATACTGTTTTGACTCCTAGAGTATGCCACTTCTCTCTACACAAGAAGCTTTACTGTGCAATGATTATATTAAAGAAGACTCTCAGCTTATCCTTTATGGTCTTGTTATCAGATGTTCTGGTCAATGCCCGCTATTAACTTTCGTCCAATTAACACACAATAAAACATACTTAGTGTGATAACTAGACGGAACAGTATGCACTCTTTCTTTGGTGACGCTGAAGACCCTTTGAGATCTTGCAGTAGCTCAAGATCCTTATCATCGCCGGTGGGAGGCACAATTCATTGAGGGTCCTGTTTATCAGAAAGCCAGATGTCCGAGACTGCTACTTCCTGAATGGTATTTCCATTCCTCTTGGTTCTCCAAATGTAAACCGTACAGCTCAGCAGAGTGCTCTTGGGAGATCACTGCCCTGCCCTTTGGGAAGCCTGGCGGACGTGGCATCTTGCTTGTCCTCCAAGGTCAGTGCTCTGCCCCAGGAGAAGAGCCTCTTTTACTCCTAGAAGTGCCCCGTGGTTGAAATGGTAAGAAGGTGGGATAATGATGCCCTCTATTTACTAGAGCCTTTGCTTCTTCATCAAAGCCAACAAACAGGGAAATTGGGGACAAATACGGTGGCCCGCTAAAATGAGCAGACGGTCAAGTTCAAGCATGGAATGCCGGATTGGGAGACAGATACGCGGAAGGAAAGAAGCAACAGGGAGATATAAATTGAGAGAGGAAGTGATACGTGAGGGGGAGGTTAGAGGGTGGAGAGGATCCTGGGGATGGATGAGAAGATGGGCAGACAGAAGAAAGTTGTGTCAAACATTAAAACGAAGTGTTGCAAGGAGAGGAAAACTGACACCAGCTGAGGCATATGAGGCTGCTTTCCTCCTTAAAGCAAATGAGGACTTTTTAATTTACCCCTCTCTCAGACTTGCACCCTATGTAATTATCCACACAATCAGGAGTGTCTGGTTTAGGACATTGCCTCATAATTTTTGTTTTTTGTGGTTTTTTTTTTTTTTTTTTTGGTCTTCAAACATTTTCCATTGAAATTGTTGCATGTGTGAACTGGGCATAAATGCGAGTGGAAGCAGTGTGTGTTGCCTGAAAGGAGATGGGCAAGAGTCCTGACGATTTGCCAGAATGATCGCTGTTGCTGAATGCTTTTGAAGATGATACCACTGAAGGTGATGGCTGTCTGTGTGTGAGTGGAGGTCACTAGAAGGGCTCACACAGGACCATCATTTCCTTTCCCCCATCATCCTCAGGGAACACCCAACTTCTGAATTAGGCTTGTAGCTGCTCTTGCCGAATCAGGTACCACTTTGAAGTTTTTATCTGTACATTAGAGGCTGATTTATGGAGAGTACATATTGTTTTCCATAGCCGCCAAAGACCTGGCAGGAGGAGACAGGCTTACTGTTTCCACAGAGGGAACGAACCAGGCGTAAAGAAATTCCAGATATGCTGATTACATACTGTGACTGGCCAAGGGTGAAATTTTCTAGGTTCTTCTACTGGGGCTCTCATGGCTTCAGCATGCTCTACCTGAAGCAGGAGAATGAACCCTCAACCCTGGGCCCTCCCACCTCTCTACTCCTGGGATTTGCTAATATCATAAAAGATTATAAGAGCAGTGAATGTTTAAAATAGGGCAGCTTAATCCTCTTTCTTGGTAATTCCATTTTCAAGGGCATCACCCACATGGTGGAAATGGCAGATTACTTCGTTCTCCAGTAACGAAACAAGTAACTCCACTATAAGTAACAGACTCACTATGTTACTTGAGTATATTGCTAGTGAGATGTTGTATTTGGGATAGCAGTTTAGGGATATTATCGTGTTTACAGGGCTTTCATACCAGGTACCTCCTTCAGATCTCTTATCATGGAAGCAAGGACTAGCCCCCATTATATAGAAGAAAGCAGGTTAGAGACTCCAAAGTTAAATGACTTCCACAGAGTTGCCCCACTACCAATTTACAAAGAAAGGCAGACTTGGGCTTTGGATCCTCGCCAACTCCTTCCTAATCCAGTGGTGGTGGAACATGATACTGTTCATCATAAAATGGCAGTTCCCTAACTTGTTTCGAAAATAGGGTCTTAGCCAACAGAATATGCACAAAATGGAATTTTTACAGAAGCGAGTGAAGCCCGGGAGAATCCAACCCACTTTCTGAATCCGCAGTCACAACAGTAGTCTTACCTTTTTGCCTTTACAATTACTCCTGAGGGTCTGACTTGCTAGCCAAAAGTAATGGCCTTTGTAAAAAAAAAAAAAAAAAAAAAAAAAAAAAAAAGAATTGTCAATTACTTTTCCCTGATTCCAGTGTTATTCTGGGAGCTTTTAAGTCTTTTTCTATTACAAAAATAATACCTGATGCTTTTACAATTAAATGATTAAAGAACCATGTTAAAATAGAACACAAGAGTCACCGCTCATGCCTTCTCTTAGATTCGTTTATAATCCAGTATTTGAAGAGTCGGGTCTTTTCTTCCTCATTTCATAGACACCGTTTTTCCTTTTCCACTCAGAATCAGTATATATTTTGCCCAAGATGCTAGTTTTAAGCCAAAAATACATCTGTTACATAGAACCTCTTTTTAAATCTTTTACCCACCTTGCGCTGTCAATTTCTTTAAATACTTAGAGCCAGGAATAAAATCTATTTTTGTGCCTAACTTTCCATTGTCGTTACCACATAGTACTTTCAAGTAGTTCCAATGGGAAAAATAAATTTGAAGACCCACAAATGACATTCGTCCTACCAAAAGAAAGAGAAAATAGAGGAAAACTGAAGAATCATTTTCCCCCATGCGTAAGGAAAAATGCACATTTCATGAAACTAATAAAAAATAATCGCAGATCCCCTCTCATAATAAACCCCCGAGCCATATGTGTTTATAGAGCAGAGTGCCAGAGATGAGAACCATCTTGCAGATATCAGTCCCTCTGGGACTATTGCTCTCCTGGACACCACCTGCAGGGCTGCTGTTGCCATAGGAAGAATTGGATCCCAGAACTGGTCTGGAACACTTATTCTTACCGAAGTGTAAGGTTTCAGAAAGTTTCCCTCTGGGAGGTTCTGGCACAGTGTGCTCTGTGACCCACAAATCAGACGATGGAGCAGAACGGCATTGTTTTTTTCTCTTGAATTAAAACAACTCCAATACCTAATTTACTTTCCTGTTAAGGAGACACTAAGGCATTTTAATTCTTAAAGGCCACGAGGTTAGCATTCTGTAAATGATCTTTGTGAGGCCTTGACTAGCAGCCTCTTAGTGAATTAGAGAAATTAACGGGCCACAGAAAACACCTATCACCCAGCTACAGAGTGACCAAGTCACTAATGACAATCTACTAGGGAAAGTAAAGGTCGTTTGCCCATAGGAGGTGGAGAGCCCTTTAAAAATACTTCTGTATCCTCCTAACATGGCTCTCCCACAGCAAAGCCAGGAATACAGAGGTGAGCAGTAGGCATTTTAGTATGGCAGATCTCTAACTCAGCCCCTGCCAGAAATGGCTTCTATGTCTGCCCAAGTTTGGCTTCAGGAACGCAAATCACTTGCGTCCAGATTGCACCTGGCCAGGGGGAACAGGTCAAAGAGCAGGGAGAGGAGGGCTTCTAGTGTCGAGCTAAGGGTTGTGGGGCGAGGGTCCCTCCCAGGAGAGCTCCAACCCCAGCAACTTCGGTGCAAGCCTCCTCGCGAAATGTTTCATTAGGCCTCCTTTATCTCCAAGGGCTTCATGGAAAATCACAGGATAGAGATGTGCAGCCAGCCGATGCATAAATCTGGGCTGCATGCTGACTTCAAACACGGATCTTGTTTACTAGCTGGCTCAACGGAAAAATGAGATAGAACAGAATTGGACGTTAGTATCAGCCTCCCTGGAGCGGTTTTTATAGTTCACGTGTATACTTCACTCAGAAAAGATCTGTGTCTGATTTTTATGTGCCTAGCTCTGTGCTGAGTGTTGCGGGGAACACTGCATAGAAGGCAAGCTTTCCTTCCTGTCCTTTCCCCTGGGTTGTAACTTTCCGTGTAGTTGCAGAAATCACACACACGGTTTCTAGAAAATGCCTAATAGGTGATCTTAGAGGCAACAGATGCAGAGAGGGTCTCCCCATTCCATACCCACCGTTCATTTTCCTCCTCAGCCTGTGTGAGAGAGGCTACCGTGTTGAAGCCTGCCCCCACCATGCCTTGTGTACCTAGCAGCACATAGCTACCTGGCTTGTCTTCCAGAGAGTACCTTCTCTATTGTATCATCCACCTGCTCAAAAACCTTTTCTAGCACATTCTTTATTACCGTCTTCAATTTCACCTTCCTTCCCTGCTTTCCAAGGCCATACCCTATCTATTTACCCTTCCGTCTTCTCACGTCCTCATCGATATGCTCCATACTTTCCTACTTGCCAGCTTTGATTCTCCTCTGTTTCTTTTTCTTTTTTTCTATTTTAGGTGCCTTACCCTTTCCTGCCTATCCATTTTTTAAGACCATCTCTCGAGTCCTACCTATTCCAGTAAGCCTCACTGTCCACCACAGACTTGTGTCCTCTTTAGATAGGCTGCCGCATTTATACTCTATTCTTTTCAACTCAGCACCTAAGTTTCTTTTTCTAACGTTTATGTATTTATTTTGAGAGAGAGTGAGTGAGGAAGGGGCAGAGATGGAGGGAGAGAGAATCCCAAGCAGGCTCCATGCTGTCAGCACAGAGCCCAACGTGAGGCTCAATCCCACCAACCATGAGATCCTGACCTGAGCCGAAACCAAGAGTCAGACACTTAACCAACTGAGCCACAGCTGCTAAGTTTCTTTGGTCTGGTAGTGTTGGTTGCTATTTCTTATTTGCCAAGCATATTTCCCCAATCAGACTGAAAGTTTAGAATATTACTCAAGTTCCTATTGAGCCGCCCAGCACAGTCTGTCACTACACTGATCCACAATTCCGTGGATTTCGCTTTCAAAGGAAAAGGAAACTGGGAGGATGGCAGGACAGAGTGGTTCCTAAGAGCCAAAGTTGTGATATGCTTGCTGCTTAGAACTAGCCAGCCTCTGTGGGTTTTTTTTTTTTTCCCCTTTGGAAAAATTGTTTCTGTGTTTTACTCAATATTTTGCTTTTAGTTTTTGGTATTAATGTGGCCTTATTTGTTTAATGTTTATTTTTGAGAGAGAGAGAGAGAGAGAGAGAGAGAGAACAGGGGAGGGGCAGCGAAAGAGGGAGACAAGATCTGAAGTGGGCTCTGCACTGACAGCAGTGAGCCCGATGTGGGACTCGAACCCACGAACCACGAGATCATGACCTGAGCTGAAGTCAGACGCTCAACCGACTGAGCCATCCAGGCACCCTTAATGTGGCTTTACATGTCACCTTTTTATTATGCCATAGACCATAACTTTGTATGCTTTCCATTGCTTTTTTTTTTAAAAAAAAAGATTATTCTGTGCTTTTAGGCTACATTTATGTAGGAAAGCATTTGTCTATGTTTGTTCTCTGCCATTCCCTTTCTTTTCCTGCATGCTCTGTTTTCAAGGAACGAGAAAGTGTTCTAAACTATAATTCTGGATGGGACCATAGGACATCATTCAATGAGAAGGCCCAACAACAAAACTTCCAGGAATTTTAGAGGAAGGTGACAAGTGGCATTTCTACAACAAGGAAGACTCAGGTGTCAGTCTTCTAAAACACTTTGAGAAGGCAAGCATAGCGCCATCCAGGGATTTCATCTGGGGGAGAATTGGGTGCTTTGCTGTACCTTGAACCCTGTCCAACTGTGTTGCCAACATATGCATTTGGCCCCGGAGTGGCACCTGGCAAGAGGTATGCCTGAATGAGTGCAGAGTCATCCCCACTGTTGAGGAAAAACAGCAACATTGCTGCCACCATCATCTTCAGCTATATAACAAGTATGTTAAAACATACCCTTCCTCCCAAAGGAATTTTTAGGGAACCTGGACCATTGTCTCCTCATCCATGAACACATAATGGCAGATAGGCATGACCTGCCTCCAGATATTGGGTCTCATTTCATATAATGAAGGTCATTCATCCATTCATTGATTTGTTCATTTGCTTATTCATCAAATATTTATTGAATCAGATACTGTGTTAAGATAGATGTTGGGTTACAAAGGTGAAGAAGTCCCAGTTCCTGCCTTTAAGGATCTGATGGCCTAGCGAGGGACCCAGACACGTCAGTCAATGATGAGAGTTTAGCGTGGTAAGTGCAATATAGAAGTGGGCACTGAGGAAGGGCATCTGTTCAAGACTGAGGGGGAATTTAGAGAGGTGTTCTTGGAGGAAGTGACCACTGAACCGAGGTGAGTCTTAAAGGAGGAGTAGAACTCGCCATGTAAGGGATGGGTGGTCTTCTAGATAGAAGGAGCAGCATTATGAAGGCAGGCATGACACATTGTTAGTTGAGGCTCTCTGAATTCAACTACAAGTAGTTCCTAATAGCTAGTGCATTGATTGGGGGGGTGGGAGAGGGGTGGGAGATGGGGCCACGGAAGTAATTTGGGACAGTATCCTGGAGGGCTTGTATATGCCATGCTAAGGGCTTTGAATTTGATTTTGAAGTCAATGGGGAAGCATTGAAGCAGAGTAACAGTATCAGATTTGTGTTTCAAAATCTCACTCTAGCCCCAGGAGAAGAACGGATTGCGTGGAAGGGGGGGGGATGGAAGGAGACACATCAAGCTGTTGGTGTTAAGTAGGTGAAAAATGACAGTGCCTGGCCTAAGAGCCAGTATCAGTAAGAGCAGAAAAGGACAATGCAGAGGGAATACTCAGGAGGAAGTCTTAACAGAGCTAGGAAACCAAGAAGATGATGAGAAACTGGAGGAGGGTGAGGTAGGGAACACAGGAGGGGTTGTAATTTCTTGCTTCACATGGGAGAAGACAGAGAATTTGTTTACTTTTGAAAATACTTAGAGTGGGGTTTGTGAGGCACCCAGATAGAGCTGTTCAAAATGCAACTCCATGGGGTCAGGATACAGCAGAGAGGTCAGGGCTGGACAGACATACAGGGAGTCACTAGTGTAGATGGGAAACCATACAAGTAGGTGAGGTGACTGAAAGGCGAAGCACGTTGGTAAGAAGAGATGAGGACTTCAGACAGCTCGTGGGAACTACCGTTTAGAGTCAATGGAAGACCCAGAAATGCAGGAACAGGCTCTAGGAAAGGATTGTGTGAAAGATGGCAGCAAGGATTTAGTTTCATGAACTTCATGGTCAGCAATGTCAGTTTTGCCTGAGAGGTCAGCGATTGTAAGGACTAGAAAGTGGGCATTTTCAAGGAGGAGATTAATTTGAGACCTCAGAGACTTGTTGCAATGGTTTGGAGAGTGCGGGTTAAGGAAGCCTACATTGCCTTTTCAAGAAATTTATGCCAAAGAAGGCAAGGCTGAGAGACTGTGGCAGTGAGAGAAAGTTGTGAGGTGGCAGAGGGTTTTAATTTTTAACAACAAAAGAGATCTCAGCAGGTCTTAGAGGCCAGATAGGAAGCATCAGTAGAGAGGGAGAGATCGAAGATACAAGAATAATAGGCAATAACTGGTGGTGTTAGACTCTTGGAGAAGTGACAGGGACTGGCGTCTAAAGCACCAGTGAAGGAATAAACCTTAGGCAGAAGGAGGGAACATTGCTTCCAGTGAGACATGAGAAGATGTTACTGAGGGAGATCAACCCAACTGGAATGGGAGAGGAAGCGAAGTCAGAGGAGTTCCAAACTGATGGCCTCCAGTTTTCTCAGTGAAGTAGAAGGAATTTCATATGTGGAAAGTCAAGGAGGAGAGGGTGAGGCAGATGTTTGGGTAAAGTGGAAACATTCTGGAATATTCAGTAAGAATAAGTGGGAAAGGAAGTTGGTGACGGGTAAAAAGAATATTGTCACGAGCCATCAATGACCCAACTATGATCTCTGACTTTTGTAGTATGAACCAATCTGCATGGCTGTGTAATTTTTTTTCCTCCAACAACTCATCAGCCTCAGTATAGAAGAGGAGGTTTCATGGTTGGATTGTATCAGAGTAGGTTTTTGTAGGAGAATTGCAAGAGCAGGTCAAAGGGCGGCACTGCTTCCAGGGCAGTGGCTTAAGAGCAATTTACATAATGAAACACCGGTGCCTGGGTGACTCGGCCGGTTAAGCATCCAACTCTTGATTTCAGCTCAGGTCATGATATCACAGTTCGTGAGTTCAAACCCTGTATCAGGCTCTGCAGTGACAGCACAGAGCCTGCTTGGGATTCTCTCTCTTTCCCTCTGTCTCTGCCCCCCCGCCCCACTCACGTGCACTCTTTCTCTCAAATAAAGAAACTTAAATTTTAAATGATGGACGAAAGAGTCTAGGCAGGAGAAAGCTAGGAACTTGGCTAAAAATGGAGGGATCCAAAAACTAGAGGCTTTATTGAGATAAAAAAAAAAAAATAGGATTAAGGGCTGGAAAGAGAGGGCTAGAAGGATGGGAGGTTGGGATAACGGAGTTTAATATTTCAATGAAAGGGTCATTCTGGATATTGAAAAGGCCTGGGGTACCTTTGGTCCTCCACTCCATCTGCACATCATCTATGGAGCTTAGAAAATCATTTGCCTAGGTCCCACCCCCAGAAATCCTGCTACAGTAGGTCCTGGGTGGGCCTTAGACACTGGTCTTCCATGGAACTTGACCGGTTATTCTGATGAGCAGCCTTGGTTGAGAACCCTTGCGTTAGTGGTGGCCATGGGAGTAGACTGAAGTCAGAGGGAGCTGAAATTCATTAGAAATGAGGGAGGCCAAGGAGTTAAAAGGAAAGAGTGTGAAAGAAGTGTCTACTCATGTATCATGTTTCACAGAGCAATGTCAGCATTGAGGGAAGGAAGGAAGACTGGGAGCCCAAGTCCTCAATGGATAAGGGGACTTAGACAGGGAGCACTTAATGGCAATAACCTCAAAGGAGGGGGCTTTGTAGGCAAGTGCAGAAGTACTGATCTCAGATAAACGGGTTGGAATGACAAGCGGGCAACCCTGCCCTCCCCCATTCTTCCAGGCCTAAGGACATTGGATGGGGATGAATGAGAAGCATCCATCAGAATGATTTGAGGAAGTGGTACCCTCCTTGGAGGGTAGAATTTAAAGTTGTTTTTCTCCACCCCAGTTGCTTTTTTTAAATGTTTATTTATTTTTGAGAGCGAGGAGAGAGAGAGAGAGAGAACGAGAACAAGAGAGAATGAGTGGGGGAAGGGCAGAGAGAGAGGGTGACAACAGAATCCGAGGCAGGCTCCAGGCTAAAGCTGTCAGCGCCGAGCCTGATGCAGGGCTTGAACTCATGAACCGTGAGATCATGACCTGAGCCAAAGTCGGAAGCTTAACTGACTGAGCCACCCAGTCGCCCCTTCACCCAAGTTGATTAATGGAAATACCTGAAGAGCTTTAAACATTAAAGGTGCTGGGGTCTCCCCCAGAATAACTGAATCTGAATCTCTGGGGGTGAGGCTCTAATATCTCTCTCTCTTCTCTCTCATAAGTTTCCCAGATGAGAGTGATGCACTGTGAATTTTGGGAAAAGGAGGCAAGAAGTGAAGAGAACATTTAATGAAGAGGTTGAAGGTGTAGGGGGATTGGTAATGGGGCAAGCTGTAGCCACTGGGGAAATGCAGAATACTGATTGGGGTAAGGTGTATAGGAGATGATAGATTATTAGAGGGGCTTTTTTTTTTCTTTAAAAGGTGGTGGAATGGAGAGAGATGTCAGGATGAGAGACTCTGGAGGGGTTCGCTGGCCCCTGGAATGAGAACTCATGTACACCCAGAGGGTCCCAGGGCGAAACACTTTGCTGTCTATGATGTGGCCTTCATGCCGTGTTCCAGTAGTACATGGGTGATACCCTTAGAAAGTAGTACTCATTTGGGCTTCTGCTCTCTGCAGATATCAACCCAGAGCTGATCAAGCTGAGTCTTATCAACCCAAGATTCAGGTTAGACTGAATGTTAATGTAAACGACCAATGCTCAGCAGAATTTTCTGGAGGAGATATGTTTTAGTGTTCCTGAAAAGAACAAAAGACAAAAAATTCTCATCTACGCTTCTTTCAATACTAAACATTTTCTGAAGACGAGGACTCAAAAATGTTGAGTTTTTTTTTTTTTTTAATGTTCCCGAATAGTAAACAGTGTAACTATTAAGAACTTAGGTTCTAGAGACACAGGCCCTTGGTTCAAACTCTGGCTCTGATACCTGCCAGCTGTATAACCCTGGGTATGTGGTTGAACCTCACTCTCATTTTCCTTATGTAGAGAACAATAATTAAACCATAATCATAAGGCCTACCTAATGTGACTGTGGTAGAGATTAAGTGAATATTCCATAAGTGATAATCATTAAGTGTACAGACATAAGCCAGGTGCTAGGGAATGTGAGAATGAATAAAATATAGGCTTTGATGTCAAGTATCTCAGTTTTAGCTAGGGCAACAAGTACGTAAAGTCTCCAGTGTTGACACGTGCCAAGCTCAGAGTTTGCCCTGGACAGGTCTGTGGGAGCATGAAGAGAAGGGCATTTAGCTTTGTCTGCAGAGGGAGGACAGGACAAGACTTGCCAAAGAAGAGGAAGCCCAAGAGTGAAGAGTAAGGACTACTGGGAGTTATCCACCCAAAGTGCAGGAGGTAGGGGGAGGAATCATGGTAAGAGATAAGACTTTCCAGGCCTTAGCCTAGCATGAAATTTTGGCAGTAAGAGAAAATCCAGCAGTTTGGGGAGCCTGACATGGGTGTGGGACAGTGGGGGCTATGGCAAGAATAGACGATGGAGAGGAAAGCTGGGGGCAGATCCTGGAGGTCCTTGGGTAGCATGCCAACAAGCATGAACTTTTACCATATGGGTAATGGGGAGACATTTAAGAATAATAAGGGCGGGAATGTGGTCAGATTTGCATATTTCACAGGTTACTCTGGCCACAAAGTAATGAATTACAGGAGGCAAGATTGGAGGCAATAAGACTAGGTGAGAAATGCTAGCACCTTGGACTGAGGTAATGGTGTGTGCAGACGAAAGGAAGATGATGGATTCGAGATGAGCCTAGGAAATAGAATATAACTTGGTGACCAATTCAGATAGAAATACAGTGGGAGTCAAAGAAGCTCCCAAGTTTATGTCTTGGGCAGTTGGGCCAGTGCCAAATTACCTAATAGCCAGAATAAGCAGGTGCTGTGGGCCCAGCAAATTAGGGGCACCCCAAACATGGCCACATATTTATTTTGTACATGTAGTTTTTAGAAAGACCTAACCATCATAGGCATATAAGAACTTTTTGGACTTTCTTACCTTTTTACGCTTTAGTATTTTTATTTGAATTACCTGTGTGTGTGTGTGGGGGGGGGGGGGGTCATAATCTTTTCATTGCTCAGGGCCTCCCAAAGAAGAAGGTATCTGAAGTCTGAATCCTTCTCTGATCTGGGTGGTTAGTGGTGTCATTTCACTGAGAGAACATGGACATTGGAGGAAGGGCAAGTTTGGGCTTCCTTCCTGCCTTTGTTATGCTTAGCCCTGAGTGAAGGGAATGGCATTATTAGGGTGGTAAGGGACTGGCGATCCTTACCTTCTAGAGCCTTGGTCTTCTAGAGTGACTCCATTAAGCCAATTCATATAGATCAGCTCAGGTAGAGTGTTTATGTCCAAGTCAACATGGTTCAAACATTCAGTCAATACTAATGGAAAGTAGGGAGAGACTACTGGTAAGAGAGATCATGAATGCAAGTTGATGCAATGATTGAAGACATAGATTAAGCTACAAGTTCTCATCCTGGAGCCCAGGGGAGTTTTGAACCTCTGAAATTATATGCAGAATTGGGTAGATGTGTACAGTACATTTTATGGGCAGGAACTCCACAGCTTTCTAAAGATTTTTCAAAGTGGTCTTTGACCCCAAGAAAGTCACCAACCACCAGGAGTAGATGAACTATAAAGTGAATAAAACCTCTTTAGAGTTCCTCACTTGCCTGGGGCTCTTCCAAGGCCCTAGGAGGGGCCCTAGGCAATTTCATATTGTTTTTACTTAAACGGGCCTGTTCTTCTCAAATTGTATAAAGTGTTTGGTCCCACAGTATCTGGATCTACCCCTGCCAACCACAGATTAGGGAATAGTATCTGGGAGTGGATGCCATCTATGAGGAATGAGTTTCAAGAAGGAATTGTTAAAGGCCAAAGACCGCATTACAAAAGGCAGAAGGGGAAGCAATGCCAATCAAATAAAGAACAGTCACCAAGGGAGGAGAATCAGACCATGTTGTCAAGGAAATAGAGAGGTAGTCAACTTATGTCCAATATGGACGGGAGGGCAGGGAAGAGGCAAAACAAGGGAATGATCACAGGAGTATCTAGGGCACCTGTGGTGGTTCTGAACAAGGAAACATGGCAGTCAAACAAGGGGGAGTTGGTAGCCATGGTGCAAAAACATGCAGCGAAGTAGGAACACCAACAAAAAAACCTCTACGCTTCACTGTTAGGTTACGATAATATTCAATAAAGTAGGCTTGCTGCAAAACTGACATCTGTACTGAAGTTTAGATGGCACATAGGTACTTTTCAAAATGAGTCCTAAATGTGTTCTATGGTCAGGCAGAGGCACTGAGTGACCCTTGTCCCCCCCCCCAACCCCCTACCTCCAGCCTTTCTTTCCTAATCCTGTGTCCTACTCTTCTTACTACTTGAATTTCCATATTTTTTCCCCATATCTCTGTCCTCTGGCTGGAGATAGGGAGCAGAGAGAGAAGGTAGAAAGAAAAAAGAAGCCATAAAAATGACATTTGAACACGAAAGGTTTTGAATCTAAAATTTCTCCTGGGTAACCCACAAAACCAGTAATCCATAATATGGTTAATTGAATGTTGTCTGAAATTCAGGCCAAGGAAATATCTATTTGAACCAGAATGTTCTAAATTGGCCACCCTGGGCATTTCTGAGGTTGACTGGTTTCAATTGGGCAAACCATGCTGACTTTCCCATTATTAGGAGGGTGAGTATTATTATTATTATTGTTATTATTATTATTATTATTATTATTTTTGAGTGTGAGATGTACCCTGATCAAAGTCACATTCTCAGATCTGTTTATATGCCTATTAGGGAATCTACTTGATGCCATTTTACATTTCCGCAGCGACTTCCTCCTGGAATCTATTTCAAGATAAACTAATTTCATTACAGTTCCCAACTTGATCTCTCCAGTGGTGATATCTTTAAAGGCTTTTGACATATTAACTGGGGATGTGCTCATTTACAATTGTGTCACTATGAAAAACCTGCTACTTGAGGACAATGATTTTGAGTGGCTAATATGACAGAATATATCAGGGACATGGAAAAAGAGCTACAGACTAGAATGTGTAAACCAAGGCATTGGTTTGAGGTTACTGAGAACTAAATAAAATTAATTCAGCAGAAAGCAGCGATTTGTGTGTTTGTTTTTACTAACAAAGTGCTGGGTAGGAAATGATTAAAAACATTTTTAAAGATAAAGATTTGTGACATGATTGATCTGCAATAGTGTTCTCATTGGAAGAAGACCAAGCTTCTATGCTTCATAATGTAAACGTGTAAATTAAACAAGTTCTAGCTGCTTGGTACTCAGCTATGGTTGACATGGAAATAGTTCATAACACTTTTATGGATAGCTTCAGCGTTTTCCCCTTCGTCTGTCCGTTCTAACAGTAAGCCTTAGCTTGACTTGAGCATAATGAATTTCTTCTTTAGTAAGTCCTATTTGATCCAACAAAGCCAGTTGAGCACAATCTACCTAGATACCTACTGGTTACATTATTCGACTGGTAAAGGAGATAAATCAGTTTGACCACAAGTTTTGTTTGAATTGGATTTTGGAAATTTGTAAATTATGGGGATGTAACGTTTTTGTCAAACTCTCAGCTACTTCTGCAAATGAAATTGTAATTTCTGGAGTGGAATACTGTGAAAGTTGTGTTGGAATCGATTGTCTTTCACCTTTGTAACTGTTTTCATGAACCTAATTGTACAACTTATGGATGACAAAACTATAGCCCAAATAAATACATGTTAACATTTTGCCTTTAGCCAATAAGAAGAAAGAGAAAGAACGCCCAGAGATCTCTCTTCCTTCAGACTTTGAACATACGATTCATGTGGGGTTTGACGCAGTCACCGGGGAGTTCACTGTAAGTAAGCTCCTTATTTTGTTTTGCAAGCCATGAAAAGTTCCTTTGTGAAAATAGGTTTCAAGAAAGCATTTCCATGTCACAGACATGGACACAGACAGAGACAATCACAGGTGGAACTAGAGAGTGGCAAGAGTACTGGTAAAATTATTTTGTCTATCATAAAAATGTCTGATCGCAGTTAGTCTGTTGAGTCTGCGCTTTATTGTTTGAAGTGAATCAGAGAATCATGGATTCAACTTGACCAGCGAAGACAGCCTATCTGAATAATTTGGGCTTTACATTGGAATCTGGATTACCCAGATCAGCGAACCAAGCTAACCAAAAATCTCTGTAAAATCGACCTGTTCTCCGCTTTGATTCCAAGAACATAGCTTATCTTTAGACTTATTAACGGGTGTATTTTATAGACATTCAAAACAGCAAACCCCATGTTTCGGGAAGAATATTTATGGATATAAAACATGTGCTATAGTGGTCATGTGCTTTATAGTTATACAATCCACAATTAATATCAGTAAGAATTCACCAGAAAGACCATAGCTGTAGATTCAGCCTTTCTTTGGATATATTTTTTTAAGATCTGGCATATTTGTCTTTAGATGGATGAAGGAAAAGATGTAGCTAGAAATATGTCCCCAGGAGGATCAACTACCTTTTTCCATCCTAGTAAGGATCTCAATAAAAATGTACATTCTGAGATAATGAGTAATTTTTAATGCCTTCAGAAAAAAAAAATCTTCGATGGTATCGTCACCACTGATTCTTGGGTTCTTAAACCAGAGATAATTTTAGATATTAAATAATTGAAGTTTCTGTTTTTAAAACTTGATGGTTAGTGAGTAGACTGTTGTATGAATAAGTGAACAAAAAAGAGAGGGGGACACATTAACTTGCTTTGGAGAAGCAAACCAAGGTCTCTGAATTGACAGCCAAATTACTTTTTATTTTTTTCTGGAAGTAAGCAATACGAGAATAAAATCGAAACCGAGTCAACATCTTGGCCTTGTAAAGTGATGTGAGCTGATTATTTCTATGCTCTCAGTAGCAAGCAGAAGAGAACAGAAAGAGGTACTGTCATTGATAAAGTCGAGATACCGGTAGGATTTAACCAATTTCATTACTGGAGTCAGAGACATTATTCAAATGGCTTTGAGTTTGAGTCTGGCCGCTGTTCTTTACTGTATTTGAGGATATTCTGTTAGCTGCACTTTGGAAATATAACCTTACTGACTCCACTGCAACTACCACCATCATCACTAATAATAATAATAATAATAATAATAATAATAATAATTTTTATAAGCTGACTTTTTGACATTCGAAACAGTAAAAGCACTTAAACTATAAATTTTGTCTAATAACTCTTCCCTGTTTTTATTTTAAGAACATTATGTTTCTAGCTCGGACCTTTTTTTGTTTTCTATGTTGCTTTTCTTCTGTTTAAACTGCTCTTAGGTTTTATTGCAGTCATGCCATGTTTTTCTTTTGTCTTCCTTTTTGTGGTCTGATGTGAAAGCTTTCTCCTCTGCTGTTCTCATGTGACATTCTGGTTCGTTTCCAATTTTTTTTTTTTATTTCTTCTGCTCTTTCCAACTTGCTTGACATCTTAAGATACGATCTATCTTTAGCTCCTTCTTTGTTCTTTTGGGGTTCTGAATGAAGGAAAGTGAGTCACCATCATCTTGCTGACCACATCTTCACTTCGCTGTCAGTTAGAACCCAAAGAACCAACCAGAGAGGGTGGGGTGGGTGGGTTATGTGATGGGCAGGCTTTCCAGTTGTGAACAACCTGTTCGATGCAATTGAACCAAACCAAAACATCTGCCCCTTGGTCCCCCAAGCCCAATTTAAAATAAAGCATCTGTTTGGATGCAGTCAGTTGTTAGAAGTCCTTTGGAATATACAGATAAGACACTGGCTAAATTTGGGTATCTGATGCACTGTTGGCCTCTTGATGATCTTTCAAAACTGCTTGTCCGCACGTCATATTTAAAGACGCCAAATTCTTCCTTTTTACTATCTTTACCGATGGTTTACATTTCCTAACTTGAAAAACTACCATAATGATCAAGAGCTTTTAAAATCATTTTGTTGGTAGCATTTAAAATTGGGTCCTATCTGCCCTGGTACCACTCACTTATTGTGTGTGTGTGTGTGTGTGTGTGTGTGTGTGTGTGTGCGTGCGCGCGCGTCTGTGCACACGTGTGTGTGTGCAGAGGGGGGAGGGGCATATTACTGAATTTGATCACTGCGGTGGCTTAGGTTGGATTTTGAGCCATCTATTGAACTGTGTCGTTCAGTTGTCTTACAAGGGCCTGTCATTGTCCTACGGCTAGCTGGCCCATGTAATCTTGTGTACCTGGGTACACACTTGGACCCTGAGATTAAAATTAGGTTGGGAGGTGAGATTTGGGGTACCGAACTATTACAAGTCCTTACCCTTTATATTGCCATTTTTGTCCCAAATACTTTAGAACTCCCCCTTCCAGACCTCTCGACCTGTGACGGTCGCTTCAAGTCAATCAGAGGGAAAAATGGTATGAGTGATATAAATGATCATTTCTTATGATAAGATAAATGCTTGGCCTGTCGTATCATGCTGCCATTCTCCTGGGCTACACGGGACAATCCCCAGCTTGTCGTACATCTGGTCGTTATTGTACACGTGGTGAGGCATTGATATGTGCTCCTGCTTCTGATGCTCATACGTCTAGGCCTCCATTAGCTGTCTTAACTTTTGGGATTTGTACATCAATTTGGAGTAATGAGATGGCTTTCTGATTATGTGCCTCTGTGGCAGACATTCAAATTTAAGGGTCAGGTTTCATTGATGAACTACTAGTTTATCTCAACTTACAAAAGACAAAAGAAATTGTGTCAACAGTGTAGCCATGTGGTAAGTACAGTTGTCTGAAGGATCTTCTGCAATTGGCAGCATGTTTTCCTGCTGTCTAGTGATCTCCAGACATTTGTTTATCACAAAAGTTTAGAAGTGCCATGAGAATGTATAATAACTGCAAATATTCTAATAATTACGGTAATGACCATGCCAGTGATGTCTGCTCTAGTGGTTATGTGCAACGCATACCTGGTTTCGTAACACTTAATAACTCCTTTGGCCATTATAGTATTAACCAAATGCTATTAATTGCACTTAGAATCAGAACTGGGATCATGCATGGGCTCCTGAGTTCAAATATTTGGCTTAAGGCTTTAGCATCAAATTGCGTGATTAATGCATGTAAAAGTGTCGTTTTCACTGTGCTTGGAGTAACCCCAAATGCCAGGAATCAAAGACCCATGTCCCGAATCCAACCAGTTGGGTCAAAGCATGTTTCTGTAGCACTGGAGACAATAGCTTTATTTGGACAAAGCTGTTATCTTTTCTCTGGTCTTCTTTTGTGGGGAGTGAGACTTCAGAGCTGTAGCATTAACATGGCAATTACTCATATATGGTTTGAAATGAAATGGTTTCCCTGCCCCTGGTCTAAAGGAACTCAAAGGCCGAGTCTGGCTGTGTGGGAAATCCTTAATCTAGTTTTCGTGACACCGGCCACGACTTTAACTACAAAGTACAGAAGAGTCACATCGATGGGAATGAAGTTGAATCTAGCGTCCCCACGTAGCCACCCTTTCAGTCGTAGCCACACAGACACTTCCCACGCGAAGCTGAAAATGGTGAACCAGAATTGGGAACTGAAATTTGTAAGTTCATCACATGGCCCCTGGCTACCTGTGATCACCTGGTTGTAAATACAACTTACAAATTATTGTCAAAGCTTTTCACGATGCCATCCTTCTTCCCTCCCCCACCCCCGAAGTCATGTTTCCGCCTTTTGGTAATCTCTCCAGTCATTTAATGGTAATTCTTATTATTGCATATTTATGGAGGACGCATCTGGCCAAAAGTGGAATTACGCATCCACTCCGTAGAACATTGTCGTTTTCTCTGTTTTCTTAAATCTGTCCTGCCCCTGATTTAGTTAATGCCTCTCTATTTTCATAACCGCCCCACTTTAGAAGGGATTACCCCCCTCCCCCATCCAGACCCATTGGTTTCATCTCCTCCCACCTTCTCAGTTGTCCCGCATTCTGTTTTAACTTTCTTTTCTTTCTTTATTTACGTCCATTACAGCCAGATCTCTATGGCTCACAGATGTGCCCAGGGAAGCTCCCAGAGGTGCGTCACAGGCCCAAAAGAAGCTTGCATCAAAGTGCTTCTTTGAGATGTCATAGCACTGCAGCAGCAGGTTCATGTGTGTGCAGTAGAGTTGTTGCTTGGCTTATATCACTTTTTTGTTGTCATTCCCAAACTCTGGAGGCCCACGTCACACATTGTTTTGCCGAGACTTCGTAGGACAAAGCCGCACAAATTGGGTCTAGATGCACTTCAGGAATGATGTGTCTGTCTCTCGCTCCAAGTCGCTCTTGGAGGGCGGACGATTATGAAATGGGGACATCCGGAGGCTGAATGTGTAGGAAAGAATGCTAAAATCCTCAAGGCACAACTAACCTTTCCGTGTAATTGGTGCAATTGTCCTTGGTTAGATTTCCAAATACCCCTTCCTCTGTGCTCTAAATGCTTTAGACGATTGCAAATTCTCACAGGGCTTTGCCATGGTTGTCACAGTCCCCAGGTTCTGTGTGGCCAATGAACAAAGTGGGGAGGAGGGGACGGAGGGAGGAGAGGAGAAAGCTGCAGGGAGAACGCCCAAAGCAGCGTTAATGTTACCGTTTTGCATCTCCGTGGTTATCGCTCCTCTGCTATTCTATTTTTGTCTCCTCTCAGTCCCCCTCTGTATTAAAGCCCTTGACACCCCCTCCCCCAAATTACATTTTGTAATCACAGAGTATAAACTGAACCAAGGGTGAGGCTTTTCTTTTATTCGGAAAGATAACTCCGATTCCAACGTGCCCAGAAAGAGCTTATGTTATTCCAGTCATACAAAATCCATTGATCTGCACTATACTATACGGTGCCCAAATTTAGAGAAGTCTTGCTATGTCTGCCCTGAGTCGCCAGAAAAAATAAGCTAAGCCGTAAACATCATTTCATGGATGAGCAGAATTAATATGGAGGTGATTTTCATGCGCTTTTTTTTTCTATCACAGTCATACTCCCACCCACCCTTTTTAAGTTGGATCCTAGTTTTACCTATGTGTTTTAATTAGAGAAGAGAATGATTGCATTGTTAAGTTACTAACTTTAAATCGAGAGTGTAACTTCAGTTTCCCAAGTGTAATCCTACAGGTAGCATGGGCTTCTTGGTGAAGAACTTTACTGGAACATGAAAAGGCAGCTTACTGAATGTTCTGAGCTGCCATTCTTTCCCTTTGGTTGTCCACAGGGAATTCCTGAGCAGTGGGCACGGTTACTCCAAACCTCCAACATAACAAAGCTGGAACAGAAGAAGAATCCACAAGCCGTCCTAGACGTTCTCAAATTCTACGATTCCAAAGAAACCGTCAACAACCAGAAATATATGAGCTTTACATCCGGAGGTAAGAGTACATCGGAGGTATCAAAGAGAGAGGTGATTCTGATCTCAGAGCCTCAGGATTAGAACAGAATGCCTGGAGGGCGTCCGAAGTCAGTTCTGGTTCATTCTTCAAATGACTTTAACATAAGCAAATCGAAATATGGCTTGGGAGTTGAAGTTGATGTTAGGAGATTTTCTTGGGTGTTCGTAGAACTCAAGTAGGGACGTTGTTCAGTGAAGAAGACACTTAGTCACTTAGGATCAGGCCCTGTGATGTGCTCGTGAAATAAGAGGTGTATGGACCAGACCGTGGTCTCTCGAAGTTTATTTTATCTTTTAGATTCATTGAATTGTACCATGATGATACAGCACACGTTTCATGGTTGCCAGGTTATTTTGATCCAACCTCAAAATGAGACCTAAAAAGGGAAATCATGTCTGTCTATTTATATGAAATCGAAATGACCGTATTCCTGCCAAATCTTGACTTCATTTGCTAGCATGTAGACCCAGCCTTTGTTTGAAGCTTTGATGTTCGAGTTTGTACTATACGCAACTGAAAAACATATACCAAGCAATATTTTGGCGTTTTGAGGAAGATGATCTGGGTTGCCTCCCTAGAACAACTTACTGTGTAAGTTGTATAACGTCTAAAAAAAAAAAAAAAAAAGAGAGAGAGAGAGAGAGAGAATCCTATCATCAGTGCCCCAGCTGTAAAGCGTCCCTACCTCTCAGCATTGATTTAAATATAGGGCAGGCTTGAAATATCTTCAAGAATGGTGCAAAGACACACCTGGAAGGGGAGGAGCATCTCATTTGGTCATAACAAATGTCAAAGCCCAAACTTAAGGCATATAGCAATTCACCTGCTCGATGGGGCGATTTTAATGGAGAAGATTGCTTAACTGCTGTTCTCCAGTGGAGAAAACCAGAAAAAGAAAAAAAGCAATCAAGGAGAGCCTTTCATGGTATTTAGTCTTCCACATAGAGTAAAATAAGAGATCCTAGTGACACATCAAGCAATGCTTAATGTGAGGAAATCTAGAACTGTCCTCCAGGTTCACTGTAGAACTACAGGCGACCAAGACCAAAAATACATCATTCCAGTGTTTGTCTGAGCTGAGTGAAACTCACCAGACATTTTTGGGATGCTCTAGTGTGGCAACTAAGGAATAGGGTAGGAGGAGGTGGGGAGAAGAGAAATCGAAGGGAAGGAAGGGAGGGCGGAAGTGAGGAAGGAGAAGGAGAGAGGAGGATAAGGAAGAAGGAGGTGGGGGAGAAATTCTGGATATAGATGTCTAGGTTCATACCAATCAGGAGTAGGTGATCTCAATATTCTTCCATATGGATGAGATTCGCTGGAAGCCTTCATTAAGGTCTATAAAATGGTGTAGTAAGGATGCAGGGGTGTGAGCTATTTTAAGAAAAGTGAGGGGCGCCTGGGTGGCTCAGTCACTTAAGCGTCTGACTCTTGGTTTCAGCTCAGGTCATGATCTCACAGTTTGTGGGATCGAGCCCCACGTCAGGCTCTGTGCTGACAGCGTGGAGCCTACTTGGGATCCTCTCTCTCCCTCTCTCTCTGCCCCTCCCTTGCTCTCTCTCTCCCTCTCAAATAAATTTGATTGATTGATTGATTGATTGATTTTAGAGAGAGAGAGGGTGAGTTAGCAGGGGAAGGGCAGAGAAAGAGAGGGAGAGGATGTGAAGCAGGTACTACGCTGACAGCAGAGAACCTGATGTGGGGCCCAAACTCAGGGCCGTCAGATCATGACCTGAACAGAAGTCAGATGCTTAACTGACTGAGCCACCCAGGCGTCCCATCAAAATAAATAGATAAACTTTAAAAACAGAAAAGAAAAATCATGTCATTGTCATAGCATGTATTTAATACCGAATTGGAGAATCTCCTTCTGGTCAAAGGTTAAACCTGCATAGGTTATTATTATTTTTTTTTATTAACTGTGGTCTCTAAATGAGGCAGTCTTTATGAAATAAAGGTGACATCTTTATCTTTACTTTTCAGATAAAAGTGCACACGGATACATAGCAGCCCATCCTTCGGTAAGTGAAAAATTGAAAATGGTTTAGAGTCCTCAGTGTTTCTGGCACTCCAACAGACTACTGTTGCACAGATTCAGCTTAGACATAGAATATTTTAAAAAACAGTTTTTTAGGGGTGCCTGGGTGGCTCAGTCGGTTAAGCGGCCGACTTCGGCTCAGGTCATGATCTCGCGGTCCGTGGGTTCGAGCCGCGCGTCGGGCTCTGTGCTGACAGCTCGGAGCCTGGAGCCTGTTTCGGATTCTGTGTCTCCCTCTCTCTGACCCTCCCCCGTTCATGCTCTGTCTCTCTCTGTCTCAAAAATAGATAAACGTTAGGGGCGCCTGGGTGGCGCAGTCGGTTAAGCGTCCGACTTCAGCCAGGTCACGATCTCGCGGTCCGTGAGTTCGAGCCCCGCGTCAGGCTCTGGGCTGATGGCTCAGAGCCTGGAGCCTGTTTCCGCTTCTGTGCCTCCCTCTCTCTCTGCCCCTCCCCCGTTCATGCTCTGTCTCTCTCTGTCCCAAAAATAAATAAAAAACGTTGAAAAAAAAAAATTAAAAAAAAAAAAATAGATAAACGTTAAAAAAAAATTAAAAAAACAGTTTTTTAGAGGTATCATTTCGATATATAAAGTAAAAGGTATCATTTCAATGTATAAAATATATAATTATATATATAAATATAAAATATAGGATTTGTATATAAAATGTACAGAACATAAAATATATAACCCATTTTTAAGTATACAGTTTGACGACTCCAGGTAAATTTACATACGAGCGCTACCCTCACCACAGTCCAGTTTTAAAATACTTTCATCACCTCTTAAGATCCCTTAGGCCTGCTTACTGTTATTCCCCATCCCACCCCCACTGTAGCCCCAGGCAGTCACTAATCTGGTATTACAGATTTATTTTTGTGGACATTTCGTGTAAATGAAATAATACAGCGTATGACCTTTCGGGATTGGCTTTCTTCACTCAGCATAATGCTCTTAGGATTCATCCAAGTTGTGTGTTATCAGTAGTTTGTTCCTTGTTATTGCTAAGCAGTATTCCATGGTATGGGTGTACCGCTGTTTAACAGTCTACCCTTTGGAGGATCTCTGGCCTGTTTACAGTTTTTGGCTATTCTAAATAAAGCTACTGTGAACATAGATGTTTAACCTGTAGGTAGTTAAATATGTTTCTCTTACATATGGAATCTTGCAAGTAATCATAATGATAGGGACTTCTCTTTACTGAACACTTAACAATGTGCCAGGCGCTGGGATAATAACATTTTTTCTTCATTTATTTTGAGAGTGAGAAAGAGCGTGAGCAGGGGAGGGGCAGAGAGATAGGGAGAGAGAGAGATCCCAAGCAGGCTCTGCACTGTCAGCGCAGAGCCCCGAATGAAGCATGAACGCATGAACCGTGAGATCGTGACCTGAGTCGAGATCAAGAGTTGGACACTTAACCGGCTGAGCCACCCAGGCACCCCTGGGATCACACCATTTGACATTCACTTACCCTTTCTTGCAACCAAATTAGGTAAATTGTACCATTGTCTCCGTTTTACAGATGAAGTTCAGAGAGGTGAAGTAACTCATCTCAGGTCATACCCCTATACCTTTTAGTGTCACCTGTTCCAACAAACTGAGGTGCAGTGGCGAAGGTGACTGTGCCCAAAGTCACATAGACAGTTTTATCAGAGAAGTGACTAGAACATAAGTAACCTAGTTCAGAGTTCTTGGAAGTGATATGGTATCTGCAACCGTACCCATACCCATTAGACAGAACATTATCTTAGACAAAGCTTCCCTTTGTGTGATTTTATTTTGATATTTGATAGAAATTATTTCCTGCTTTGTTTGCTTCCTTAGGAGTGAAATAATTAGCAGTGGTCCAGTTTCCTGTTGGTTCGAAGAGTCATGGGTAATGAACCTTTTATAGAGGACAGATAGATGCTGGCCTCCTTGATATCACCCTGAGCAACACGTATGACAGCAGGAGGTCATTAGTGGTGAAGAGTAAAGGCCATGTAATAGCATGGCAGCTCCTCAAAAATTAAAAATAGAATTACCAGGGGTTCCCGGGTGGCTCAGTCGGTTAAGTGTCCAACTTCGGCTCAGATCATGATCTTGTGGTTCGTGAGTTCTACCCCTGCGTCGGGCTCTGTGCTGACAGCTCAGAGCCTGGACCCTGCTTCAGAATCTGTGTCTCCCTCTCTCTGCCCCTCCCTCCCTCCCTCCCTCCTTCTCTCTCTCTCTCAAGAATAAATAAAATATTAAAAAGTACAGAATTACCATAGGATCCAGCAATCCCATTTCTGGACTTACGCCCGAAAGAATTGAAAGCAAGTTTTCAAATGGATTTTTATACACCCATGTTCACAGCAGCATTATTCACAATATATAAAAGGTAGAAGCCACTCTCGTGTCCATCAGCAGATGATGGATAAATAAATGTGGTATATCCACGCCATGGTATATTATTCAGCCTTAAAAAGGAAGGACATTGTGACACGTGCTACCACGTGGATGAACCTTGAGGACATTGTGCCAATTGAAATAATCCAGTCATGAAAAGACAAATCCTGTATGTTTCTCCTTATATGAGGTATAGAGTATTCCATAGAAAGGGTTAAATTTTTGCAAGATGGAAAGGGTTCTGGAGATCGGTTGCACGACAGTGTGAATATACTTAATGCTACTGAACTGTACATTTGAACAATGGCTACGATGGTAACTTTTATGTTATGCGTATTTTACCACAGTGAAAGAAAAAGAATGAAGGCTCTGAGCCTAGGTGTTTTTAGTCTTACTCCTCCACTTACAAGCTGCGCAACTTTGGGAAAGCGGCTTAGCTTTGCTGAGCCCATCTTTCCTCAGCTTTGACTGGGTATAATAACGTTACCGACCTCCTAAAACCATATTACATACCATCAAATATGTCCATTTGCTATGAGAACTCAGAGAAAAGAGTTTGCTCTTCGCTGGGGAGGAGAAAGGGAGCAGGCCCTAGTCTCTAAGAGCTTAAGCTCAGTGCCTGGTACAAAATAGGTACTTGGTACATATTAGTTGAACACTGAGTTGGAAAATGCTTCATATAAAAGGTGGCATTTGAGCTAGATCTTGGTACAAAATAGGTACTTGGTACATATTAGTTGAACACTGAGTTGGAAAATGCTTCATATAAAAGGTGGCATTTGAGCTAGATCTTGAAGGTCAGGTGGGATTTGGATCTGTGAAGATAGCGTGGGGCATTCTAAGCAAAAGAAAAAACATGGGAAAGGGCACAGTAGTCGGGAGGGCACGGGAACAAAAAGGTGTGGGTTTGAATGAAGACTGAGATATAAGAAAGGGAATCATAGGAATTAAGCTTTGAATGTTAAGTTGGAGCCAGATAATAGTGACCTTTACATACTAGTCTAAGAAATCTGACATTTTCTAGTAGACATTGGAAAGCCCTTGGAGTTTTTTGGACCAGGAGAATTAGGCAATTAAGAGTTATTTGACAGCAAATGTCCAAAATGAATTAAAGGCAGAAGATGAGGCTGGAGGAAGGGAGACCACTTGGGGGAGCAGCACAAGCATCCAGGCCTTAGGTGGTAATAAGGGCCTGAGATAGTAGCAGTAGGAATGGAGAGGAAGTTCAAATTCCGGACATGTTTAGGTTATTGACTGGATGTTGGAAAATAGGTTAAGGTCAAAGATTCATAGCAGGCTTAAAATGATATGAGGATGGCCAAAAAGACAAGGACACCCTTGTTCGGGAGTTGCAAGTTTTGTGAGAAGATGCTGAGTTTCCTGTTGGATAGTTCTGAGTTTGAAGGGCCAGAAGGACTTCCAGGTGGAGACATTTGATTAAACTACTTAACTAAGGTTGTGTTTCTATTGATTGAATGAACTGGATTAGACCCTTGAGTTCAGATTGGATCCCTTCAGTGGGACTCAGCTACTTAGGAATGGGGAGTAGAGAGGACCCTGTGCTCTCCTTATGGTTCTAGGAGGAGATTGCACTCGACACTGCTTATGTTTTTTTTGTTTGTTTGTTTTTCTTTGCATTAGGAACCCTCCCAAGTAGACCTAGCTATCCTATAGGATCTGACTTAATGGGGTTGGACTATCCCCTTATAAACGCAGCCTAAATTGATCACCAGTTTTGGCCTCCTTTACTAGCCTGGGTGGGAATTAAAATCGAAGCAGTGCTGTAGTCACTAAATATTTTTAACTAATGACTATATAATTAATATTGAATTCAGCAATATCTCCCATGGTCCTGTGACATCTGCTTTACTGCTCACTTGTGGTAGCTTCTTTGATATTAGTATATTAAACACTAAATATTATTCAGGGACCTACTCTTCAATTTAAGGCTACTTTAAAATGTTATATGTTTATTGTACTATTGAGAGTGAAGTAATGCATTTAGAATCCCGTACCGGTGTTCTGAGCGGAAGGTAACAACAGTAATATGAATAGGTCACGATTTGTGTCCAGAGAAGCTGGGTGTGTAGTTGGCACAGATTGAGCTTTTGATTTGAAGTCCTGGTTTATTTTGTTCACCTAGATTAGTGGTTCTTTCACTTCAGTGTGTATCAGAATTGCCCGGGGAGTTCACAAGTCGATCGTGAATGGAACCCTCAAATCTCCCTCTTAAACAAGCAGGAAAAGTGACCAAAGACCACATTTTGCATTATCTAAAGGCTCTAAGGTCCTTACTTCTAATTCCTTTGACCTTTAACAATTAAGCTCAAAGAAAGAAGAGTTTCCTAAGGTAGCTTCTCTAGCTAGTGTATTCTTCAGAGCAGGGTTTATAACTTATAGGCCATATGGATGGGCTTCAGAAGATCTATGAACCCTTGATATTATATGGAAAAGCACATATCTACCTGTAATCATTTGGAGAGATTGGCCAAACACTTCAGAATTCTAAAAGACTCCAGGACCCAGCTCAGGTAAAGACTTACCTCCCCTGCTGCACTGTGTGGCAAAAGAAGTGTATCACAAAAAATTTTTTAAGCTTATCTATTTGAGGGGGGGAGGGGGAGAGAGACGGAGACAGAATCCCAAGCAGGCTCTGTGCTGTCAGCACGGAGCCCAACATGGGGCTCGAACCCATGAACCTGAGATCGTGACCTGAGCTGAGCTCAAGCGTCAGATGCTTAACCAACTAAGCCACCCAGGTGCCCCACAAAATTTTAATAAGACAAAAATATTCTTTACTTGCTGTTCATCTATATTTTTTTGGCTTCTTTAAAACTTATTTTTAAGTTTTTATTTAAATTCCAGTTAGTAACCAGTGTAATTACTGTTAGTTTCAGGCATGCAATAGAGTGATTCAACACTCCCGTACAATACCTGATGCTCATCACAGCAAGTGCACTCCTGAATCCCCATGGCCTATTTCACCCGTCCCTTTACCCTCCTCACCTCTGGTCATCATCTGAAGAGAAACCGGAGTATCTATATATTTTTTTCAAGTTTAGACAGTCATAGTAATTTTCAGCCTAGAAGGAAGAGCATAGCGACATTATACCTGTGACTCCCAAAAAAGACCACCTGAGAAACCTGTTAATCAAGCGAAGCTGTTTATTAAACTTTAGCCGCAAGTAAGAGTCCTCCCTTTGTAGAGCTTTAGCAGTGTCTTAGACAGGGGCTGTCAGGGGAGAACATTTGTAGGGTTTTAGAGCATGGCTATATGATTTTAAAGCAGGTCTTATAAGGTTAGGATTGTGCGGTGTTTATGGTTAAATAGCTTTAGATTGGTGAAGCGAGAGTCTTGAAGAGAGTCTTGGTGAGCAAGGTGTTATTATGACTGAGTAAAATACTTCAGTCTTATCTTTCAAGAACAACCATTTCTTGAAGATGTTTTTGCTTGCTCTCAGTATTGTTTAACGTTAAGAACAGGAAAATATGCTGTCTCGATGCTGGTTTACCACAGGAAAAGAAAAATAACACTGCCCCGCCCCAGTGTTAATTACACAGGCTGGACAAGGGACCAGTGCCTGGTCCTGGTATTATTTAGCACAGGGGCAGGAAATTATGTTGATTTCAGTTCTCCGTACCAATGCCTGGTGTTCTAGGTGTGTTCTGGGTAGCTAATGTTCCCTGGCCCATCCATCATGCAAAAGACAATGTCCCCTGAAGGACGCACATTCTTCTCAACCAACCAACCAGCCAATATGACAGCCTAGTGTTTGGTACCAGATAAACAGAAATACGGGTCTTCCTCCTCCCTTACAAACTTTCAAGAAGATGAAAGACTTTAGGTTTTCCAAATAGTCCCTTAGTCCATCCTTGGAGATGGAGAGTGTCCCCCATATTAAACGGGAATAGTGAGGATGGTAATGAATGTTGACAAACTGATATTTTGCAGGTGCGTCTTGTTTACTGAAATAGCGATGGTTGAGATGTGCAAGCCTACATCTTGGTTAGTAGGACTGCTTGGTCTTTGTACCAGTCTGAGAAGCCCAGACCTAGGCCCATTATATTTGCCACAGGGATTATTTTTAGGTGCTCACAGGTTGTATATACACTCTCTTATGGAGGCCGCATGATGCATCGTATCAAATATATTAAAGGGCTCCCATATCCCATTTAATTTTTTTGCCATACACTTTTTCAAGTGATTTTTTAAAATAGTGCTTTTGACCATTAGTTGATTGCAGGTATCATTAGAGTTATGGTTAGGCGTAATTTATTGGAAATCATCATAAATACTGAAGAACTATTGCTAAATAAGACACTCTAACCTACAATTTGTTTTTTAATGTAATGCAATTCCTGTAAAATATATACTAAATTTAAGTAACTAAGTTGACATGTAGTTACACTTCATAGACACGTAATGAGACATTAATGACTTTAGATTTTAGAGGTTTTTGTAGCATTTTGGAGCCAATGATTTATTTCTGACTTCTCATATTTCCCTAGGCCCTCATAAAGGTTACTATCCCTAGGCATGGTTCATATTGCCCGGCAGATAAAATAACTTTGTTTGCCATATAAAAAGTAGTCAGTTGATAGGCAGGTTCTGCTCCTTCTACCAACGAACGGTAATTAGGTGCATTCTTGATCCCAGCCGGCGTAAGATAGAGCAGAACTTTCTGAAACAAAGTGATAGCAAAGCAGACACCAGTAACCTAAAGCCAGTTTCTTCCCGTGACCACTGAAGTGCCCTGAAGAGTTAGTCTTTCATAAGAAGAAACTGATTTTTTTTAATCTGAAAACCTAATGTCATTAACACATGTTGCTTTCAATGCAGCCACAATACAATGTAATAGCCTCGCTATTTTGCCTGGAATAAGAACAAATACCGGTGTATAAATAAGAAAACCAGGGGCACCTGGGTGGCTCAGTTGGTTGAGCGTCTGACTTGGGCTCAGGTCATAATCTCACAGGTTCGTGAGTTCGAGCCCCACATCAGGCTTTGCGCTGACAGCACGGAGCCTGCTTCGGATTCTCCGTCTCCCTCTGAATGTGCCCGTCCTCCAATACCTCTCTTTCTCTCTCTTACTCTCTCTCTTTCTCTCAAAAATAAACATAAAACTTTAAAAAAAAATAAGAAAACCAATATCAAGTAAGCATTATCAATTTCAGTCTATAAACCACATATCAGGGCAAGCAAATATTCTTTCAAGTGCTTATAAATTCTAAGTTGTCTTCCTTTTCACAGTAGATAAATCTTGCTGTCTCCAATCCAATATATGATTACACCTTATAACTTTACCATCGGTTTATACATGATTGTAGAAAATCCATGTTGAATTTTCATCGTAGGCTGAGGTCCTTTGAGGTAATAGTCCATTAGTAGGCTCCCTGTATCTACCTCAGGAGCTTTGTCCTCAAGAAATGAAAATTCTTTTTAGGATTAGCTTGAGCCAGCATACCCAAAGGCATAAACAAAAAACAAATACACACACAAAACAAAACATAAAAAGACATCTGTAATAGTACTTTCCAACAGAAGTGAATGTTATGAAAGCCATATGTGTAACTTTAAATTTTCTAGTGGCCACTTGGAAAAAAAGTAAAAAGAAATAGGTGAAATTAATTTTAATACTATTTTATTTAACTCAATGTATTCAAGATATTACTATGTCGACCTATAACCAACATAAAGGGAAATATTTTTCATCAAGGAAATATTTTACAATTTTTTCATGTTACATATTCAACATCTGGTGTATACTTTATACTTACAACCCATCTCAATTCAGACTAGCCACACTGTGACTCTTCATTAGCCGTGGAGAGCTGGTGGCTGCCATCTTGGACAGCACAGACCTATATCATAGTTCAGTGATTTTTAAACTTGAGCCTCAACCAGAATCACCTGAAAGGGTTGTTATAACACGTTGTTAGACCCCACTCCCAGATCTATGATTCATTGGTGTGGATAGAGCCCAAGGGTTTGCATTTCTAACAAGTCCCTTGATGACGCTGATGAGGCTGGCCTGGGGACAACACTTTGAGAACCATGGCTACAGTTCTTTCAAAATTCTGCTTTGGAACGTTTTACCCGGCATTAACATGAATGATCAAGAACCGATCCTAGATACTACAGGAGGTGTTGTTATTTTTGGTGGTGTTATTGCCATTTTTAACATTGCAAATCACCATTTACCTGTTGGTTAAGACTGAATAATTATTTCTGTTGATGAGTATCCCTTAGCTCTCCATGTCTGTTACTCTCTGAGTGCTTCTTTCCAGGAGGATGAACAGGGGAGCAACATTTTTGGTCTTGCTTGTACTTAGTGAGTATTTGCAGAGCTGTATTAATACCATATCCATACGCATGCTCTGATCCTCAGGCACAACATAGCCTGTTTCTGGTCGACAAAATATCAATCAATAGGTTGACAAGCTGCCCGGTACAAATTGAAGGCTTTATAGCATTTAAAAAATATATTCATTGATTTCAAGAGCATTGAACTTTCACATATTAAATGACTAGCCCACTGTTTCTGAGCCCAGTGGAAAATAACAAGATCTTGAAAATTTCATGATGTTAAAAAAATTTTTTTTGTCATGATGTTTCAAACCGTGACTTGAATTCACCTTCAAATGTGGGCAGAACTGATCACCAAACTGTAGATGGTTCTTCTGTTCAGTTGTAAAAGGTGCGGTTTCTTCATAGCTCATTTCCCTTTGCTCATTTCTGAAGGAAAACAACGAGGCGTTAATACCTGGTCTTTAAACTTTGTTTTTGTCACAAGAGTACAAAAACAGCGTCAGAGCCTCCTTTGGCTCCTCCTGTGTCCGAAGAAGAAGACGAAGAAGAGGAAGAAGAAGAAGACGACAATGAGCCCCCGCCGGTTATTGCACCAAGACCAGAGCATACGAAATCAGTAAGCCACAAATGACTGTTTTCTAAATGATTCAGAAGATGCCCTTTGGAGCAATCGTGAAGTCAGAATCTAGTTAATCAACTAATACCTATTGAGGATCCACTGTGTTCCCAGAACTAGAATACAAGATACAACCTTGGCTGAAGTTGCTATTTGAGCATACAGGATAGTACGTGACAACTAGAGAATGATACTGAACAATGTACAAAGAAGTGCTAAGTTATAAAATTGCTGCAGATGTTAAATTAGAGAAGGAAATCCATGTAAATTAAGTAGGAAGAATTGCCTAAGCAGAGACACTGAGACCAGAATTAGCTCAGGATATGTGAGGACCTCAAAGGACTGGGTCCTGTGAGCTCCCAAGGGCAGTGTATTTGAAACGACTTAAAGTTCTTTTTTTAATAATCGATCACTTGTCTTTAAAAACTTACTGGAGGTAGGGGTTGGGGTGGGGAGGAGGGGTGAATAGGCAGAGCACAGAGGATTTTTAGCTAGTGACAAAACTCCATCACCATAATGATGGATACATGTCATTATACATTTGTCCAGACCTATAGAATATATACACTAAGAGTGAACCAGATATAAACTATTGACTTTGGGTGATTATGACATGTCAGTGTAAGTTCATCAGTTGTAACAAATGTCCCATTCTGATGGAGGGGGTGGTGTTGGTGATAAGGGAGGCTGTGACGTTTTGGGGGGGGGTAGATTGGAAATCTGTACCTTCCACTCGACTTTGCTATGAACCAAAATCTGCTTTAAGATTTCATCTTAATCCAAAAAAGAAAACCTCACAGAAATGTTAGCATCTTGACTTCATATTCTTTCCTTGACCTACTGTTTTCATCGTAGAACTTTTTTTCTTGTCTTTAAGATCTACACTCGTTCTGTGCTTGAATCCATTGCTTCACCAGCAGCACCAAATAAAGAGGTCGCACCACCTTCTGCAGAGAATGCCAATTCCAGTACTTTGTATAGAAACACAGATCGGCAAAGGAAAAAATCCAAGATGACAGATGAGGAGATCCTAGAGAAGCTAAGTGAGTTTTTCTTTTTGCCATCATTACTTTCTTCATGGGATGGCTTCTCAAAAAACGTTTAAACTGAAAAACTGATCCTTTAAAAGTTTGGGCCTGTTTGCATAAACTCCAGGCTCCCTGAAGTCAAAAGATGTAAAGTTTGGCACTTGCTGTGTATTCCAGATCACTCCTTCCCCCACACTCCAAATCTGACAGAAGCTAAATATTTTCACTTGAAAAGATCAATTAAGGTGATAACTTGACATAATGAATCAAACAGTAAGCTTTATTTTAAGATGACACTCCCAAAAAGAATAAAATAATCTGGTGACATCTTTTGATCATCGCCCAAGGTCTCCCAACTGATCTGTCATGATAAGTAAGTCAACCTCAAAGCCCAACACAGTCAATCAAACCAGCAGCCACAATAATACAGCATTTTCCCTTAATTTAGGCGTATTTCTATGTGGAGAAGGGGGCAGGGCCAGCAAATGCTAGCAACCCTCCCACCCACAGTGTCATTTTTGTGTACCTACTTGTGCATATACACTGACTCCAGTTTGACAAAACAGTCCTCTTTCGGTGAGCTTTCTGGGTCAAGGAGGTCTAAGAAAAATACATTGTCTGCTGAGAAGAGTCACAGGTCTGTGAAGCACATTCGTTAAGCTCATACTACAAAAACATCTAACAAATTTCTACTTGTAGGCAATTGGTGCCCCCAGTGTCACTAACTCCTACTCATCCTTCAAAACCCAACTCAAAAGTTGCCTCCTCAGGAAAGCCTTCTGTGCTTCTCCCAGTCTGAGTTAAGGCCCCTCTTCTTTGCTGCCTTTATGGCAACAAGTCACACCGTACTCCTCCAATCTTTCACTTAGGCTGTGAGCTCCTCAAGGGAAGAGACTGTGTCTCCCTTTCCTGTATGTCCAGCTCCTAATAAAGTGCTTAGAACATAAAGGGACTTAACAAATACTTTTTGAGTGAATGAATGAAAAAATGAGCAAAAAGTGTACCTTTACTGAGTTCCTACTTGTCTGTTCCATGCAAGAATTTTTGGAGGAAAGCATAGAAAAGCAATTTCCTGCTATTGAGAAACTTACAATTTGATTTGGATGATAAGATTCGATAATGTGATACAATTAGAGCGTAGGAAGCCTTCTTGTTCATGCAAATTTCCATCTAAAAAGCCTCAGAAAAGAAAGAGAGCAGTGCCAGCTATAGGCCACAGGGAGACTCTGCAGAGAGGGCTGTGGGGCCGTTTTGCCTTTCCAGGAAATACTTGGCAACATGTGGAGACCTGTTTATAGTCACAACACAAGAAGTGCTCTATCTAGTAGATAGAGGCGAAGGAGGCTTCCAAAATCTCTACAATGCAAAGGACAAGCCCCCCTCCTTGCCCCTCTGCAACAAAGAATTATTCAGCCCAGAAGGTCTGCAGTGTTGAGGTTGAGACATTCTGAGCTAGAGGTGTTTGGAAAGGCAAAGTTTTGGGTTGCAGCTGGCACTGAGCATTTGGAACTGGAATCACTCGACTTCAGCCAACTGACTTTACTATACGTGATTAAATATGCCTGTAGTGCTAATACCTACTATTTGCCATACTAACAATAGTAATACCTCCCATTTATGGAGCAATCTCTGTGCTGGCCACTTTACATACATCAGAACGTTTACTTTTCTTAATAAGCCCTTGTGGTAGATTTCAGCATCCTTATTTTACAGATCAGTGAGAGTCAGCCTCAAAAAGAGGCTAAAGCGACCAAGTCACCAAACTAATGAGTGGCAGAGCCAGAGTTTGAACTCAAATCTGTTTACCTTCAAAGGTTACAACTCGTTCTGTTACCCACTTTGCTTCTGTGTATCCCTACTGTCTGTATATGTAAAAGGGAAGGAAAAAGAAAGAATTGCCTGGGTAATTTCAGTTCAGTTATTCAGACTGTTAACCTCAACTCCCCCCCCCCCCCATTTTGTACACAGAGACATGACCTATGAGATTTGATCAGACTTTTAAAATCTAACAGCATCGCTTTAGTAAAAATGACTGTTACCGGCATTTGTTTCAAATCTTAATTGATTTATTATAATTAAAATGCATTTTTGGTTTTTTTACATTCAGTGACAGAGAAACAAGCATTCTTCTCTTGGGCCAAAATCCTGCAGTATTTGCACACTGCAATGGCCCTTGAGCTCGGGCCTTCCTTTTTTTTTTTTTTTTTAATTTTGTAATGTTTATTTATTTTTGAGAGAGAGACAGAGAGACAGAGTGCGAGCAGGGAGGGACAGAGATAGAGGGAGACACAGAATCTGAAGCAGGCTCCAGGCTCCAAGCCGTCAGCACAGAACCCGATGCGGGGCTCAAACCCACCAACCACGAAATCATGACCTGAGTTGAAGTCAGGCGCTTAACTGACCGAACCACCCAGGTGCCCCTGGTCTTTTCCATTGGTCGTTTATTCTGCCCTGCACTGAGCAACGTGACGAAGAGGGGAAGACTACATTTGATTAAGAATTAAGTGTTTTCTCCTCTGTTGGAGAATGCTCGGGCCTCGAGAGACTCATTTTCTCTTGAGCCATTGGACCACCGATGACTGCCAGTCCTACCTTGTGCTTCCAGATGTTGGCAGGGAGAACCTGTAGAAAAATGGCGGCGGGGGGGGGGGAAGGGTACTTTTCACGGACTGGGTCCAGGCTGAGCTATTCTGCAAAGTCTGCAAAGTGGGGTCTTTCTTGCTTCTGTTGCACCATTGCCCTCTGTGTACCCCCTCTCTGCCATGTGCTTGCTGTATGACTTTAGACGATTTATTGAACCCCTCCGAGCCTCAGTTTCTTATCTGTCAAAAACCATAACTACATTTCAGGACTGTGTCTATCGAATGAATTTTATGTAGCTCAACTATGACTAAGAGGAAAATATTGGAGCCAGAAATGACCAGCCCATTGCTTGTGTTATTTTGGGCAAGTTATTTAACTTTCCTTGACCTCTTATTCCTCACCTCACACCCCCCCCCGCCAAAAATAGGGGTTGTAATAAAAAATAGCGTTATAATAATTAAATGAGAATAATGCATGTAAAAACCTCAGCAACAGTACCTGGTACACAGTAGGAGCTCAATAAATGGCAATTACTATTTTATTACATGAGTATAAAGCCTTGATAAGACAATAGGACAGGCTTTGGAATGAATCATAAGGAAGTCTAAGTTCTAGGCCCACACTCGCTGTGTGGCTTCAGGCAAATCACTCAACTCCTCTGAATTTTAGTTTCTTCGTTTGAAAAATGGAGGTCAGGGTGCCTGGGTGGCTCAGGTGGTTGGGCATCCAACTCTTGATTTTGGCTCAGATCATGATCCAGGATCATGGGATCGATCAAGCCCCGCATCAGTCTCCACACTGAGCGTGGACCCTGCTTAAGATTCTCTCTCCCCCCTCGACCCCTCTCCGCCACTCACATGCTCTCTCTCACTCTCTAAAATGAAAAAAAAAAATCTTCGATTTCTAAAAAGAAAAATGGCAGTAATAATAGTACGAATGTGACAGGGATTTTGTGAGGACTAAACAAGGTAAAGTATGTAAGACGCCAAGCACAAGAAAGAGTAGTGTATAACTCTGATGTTGTTTTTGCAAAATGAGAGCAACCGGATTTTGTGACACAAAAAATTGGAGCGTGAGGTCTTCCAGCAGGACGGAATGTTTGAAACCAGAAATAATCCAAGACGTATGGTCCCTATGCAGCAGTCACTGGGGGACCTTGGGATCAGGCCCCTGTTGGAGCTTCGGGAAGGAGTAAAGGACCCTGTGCTGAGAAGCCAAGGAGAGGAGGAAGGCAGACAGAGCGCTGGAGGAATAGCCCACAGCCCATCCCAGAGCGGACCCCGCCATAAGCACGGGGAAGTAGGGAGAGCAGGCTCAGGGATCCAGTGACTGTGAGGTGGGCAGCACAGACCACAGAGCCGCCCAGCTATTCCTCTTCGGCGCAGATGCTGATTGTGGGGGCCAGACCATGGGATCATTAATAGCTGAAACAAACAGATCATCTTTCAGTTTTACACAGACAGATAGCCTGGGTCTGGCTTGTTCGTTGTGGTCTGTCTGAATCTGTTGGAAACTAAAGAAACCCCTACATGTTAGAATTTCCAAAAGGCGCTGTCAGCGAAAATGTGCAACGCAGGAAATTTGTCTTGGGCCCCATAAGTCACCTCCGCTTCTTGTCCCTCCCCTTCTCCCGCACCGCCCGCCCAAGACTTTTCTATCCCCTCAGAAAGGACTAATAGTAATTTCGAGAATTCTTTTGCTTTTTTCTCAGGAATCAAAACCTTCGGTCTGTAAGGGGCTAATAATCTTTTCATGGTTGGAGTTCAACTTAGCTTAATATGTAGGAAAATCCATTGATCGGCTTTCCTGCCACTGAAACCACATCACGGACCCGATTTTCAAATACTACTATTTAGTGATTTCTGAAATCTTTATACTTTACAATGAACAGTTTGTGTCTTATTTAAGAATTTGCCCTGGCAGGAAATTGTTCTGGTCTTGCTCTCGGGGTGTTTTTTTTTTTTTTTTCTCCTTTTTGATTGAGAGTAGCTGATTTTTGTCACTTTTCCCCCCCTATTGTGTCACAGTGGGCTTTTTCCCCTTTCCTTAGTGTAATGTATAAAAAAGCAAATTACAGTGGCTCTGATGAAAGGGGTCACTTGAAAAGCTTGTGTTGTGACTCGGAATGGTAAACAAGACCTCCTGTGTACTTGCCTGACATCAGTAGATGGCAGCACGCGCTCTCCTGTGAATGGTAATGGGTGTGGAGAAGCCATTTTATCTGAATAGCAGTTCAGAAGCAGGAGCTCATCAAAATGGTTGTCTTTTGGTAAATCCTCATGAAAGGATTTATTTCCAGTTTTGTTGTTTTTTTTTTTTTTACTCTGCATACCAAGGAAATAAAGGTTGAGTAATTTACTACCATAAAACCTCATTAACCAAACCCTGCCAATTGAAATTGGTCATAATTCAGAAAGCGGCTTGGGCTGAAGCTTATTTGCTTTTTGTTCAGTCTATGGAAAAGAGTTTGCTCAGCAACTTAATAGTATAACTTTCTTAGAAGACTATAAACTCCTAAATAAAATGATGGTTTCAAGTGATTTTGAAATTATCATTTCATTCAAAAGAAAAAAAAAAGCAAACGTCCAGGCCCTTATCCATTAATTGCTGACTTGAATAAGGATAATTAGTTCTCAATGATGTAGAGATCTGTAAAACAATTTGAAATGTGAAGTGGCAATGCAGAAACTGTTAAATTGGTGGCATTCTATAGCAATAAATCAAGTAAAATACCTTCTCCAGCCCCTGTCTTAAAATATAGGGCAATTTCAAAAGGAAATTGCCAACTTTATTTGAGTTTACTTCAACAGACATCTATTGAGCAACTAGTGTATTTCTCACACAACATTATATAAGGAGGTATTGAGGATAGAGAAATGAATGAGCGATGACTCTTGTTCTTAAGATACAGTCTATAAGGGGACATCAGATACATAGAGATGGATACATGGTGTATTAGGTATAGAGAAACGGACTAAGTGCAAAAAGAGAGACCGAAAGAGAGAGAGAAGGTACAGTACTAGAGAGAAGCGGAATTATTAATGTTATTCAAAACAAGTCAGGGAAGGCTTCCTAGAAGAGGCGCCATCAAAGCTGAATTGAAGCATGAAAATTGGAACTTGAAATTTAAGAACATTCCAGGCAGGAGGATAGCATGTGTAGAAGGTATGAAGGCACATGCCTGGGAATGCTAACTTATTCAATGTCACTTGAATATAGAATTAGTAGGTGGGCGGTAGGATTGCAGTCTTAAGAGAGGAAGCTCAACTGGAAAGCAGGAGCATGAGTTGCAATTTGGCATGGTCAAAACATGAGGTTCTAGTGGGGAAGTGGGGAAGAGGAGATGGGAAAACGAAGCAAGAATCAGATAGGAAGAGCCTTGTACCGCATACCAAGGAGTTTGAGCTTTACCCTGGAGGTGTCAGGGGAGTGTCTAGGACCCGTGAACCAGGGAATCACATGATCGGTTTTGCACTTAGAGCCTCCTGCCAGAGAGAGGTGTGGAGCCTGGACTGGAGTGTGAAGAGGCTGACGGTTGGGAGTACATTTAGGAGACTGTTGCAATAGCCTGCCCAACCAGAACAGTAGCGATGAGGAGGGTCCACATTGCATAGGTATCTTTTTTTGAGAGAGAGAGAGAGAGATTGAGAGCAGGGGAGGGACGGGGAAGGAGTTATATAGAGGATCCCAAGCAGGCTCCACACCATTAGCAAGGAGCCCGGCACTGGGCTCGATCTCACGAAATGTGAGATCATGATCTGAGCCAAAACCAAGAGCTGGACGCTTAACCTACTGAGCCACCCAGGTGTGCCACTGAAAAGGTATCTAGAAGGTAAACAGACATAGTCTCAAGACTCAGTGGACAACTGCATTGGGGGAGTGGAGGTGAGGGATGAGTCAGAGATGACTTCCGGGTTTCTGACTCAGGCTACTGAGTAGACAGATGGTAGTACCATGGACTGAGATGAGAAATGCAAGAGAAAAAGAATTAGAACAGCTCACACACTGTCTATGTCTTATTTAACGTCACTGAAACATGGAGCTCTATTATAAAAAACAAACCTCCACCACCACCACCACCACCACCACCACCAATAAACCTAACAGCTTGATGAGCAGTCCATGGCTGAAACTTTTTTTTTTCAAGGTATACCATCTACTGGTAGGTCTGAATTTACATGGGGTGTTGTTTGTAGCACACAGTTTAGCACTTGAACGCACACTTTCTTGTTCTCATTAATTTAGTCAACAACTATCTGTTCAGTGGTGGCCATTGATCTAGGCACTGAAGTTACAGGGATGAAAAGACAAGGTTCCTGCCCTCAAGAAGGAACATGGAAGTCTCATTAGAAGGATCAGAGGAGAATTCACAAAATAGGATGGCTTTGAAATAATGTTTAAATAATAAATAGGAATTCATGGGTTCGCTAGGAAAGGGAAAGGGGGAGCATCTGCAGAGACCTAAGCCTTGGATAGTGATACCATTACTAGGGTGTAAAGTAGGAGGGATGGAAAGTAGAATTCTATGTGGTCAGTCTGGTTAGATAAGAGTTAGACGGTGTTAGACGGTAAAGAGCCCTCTGTGCCAGACTGAGATTTGAATTTGATTATGTAGCAAGGAGAAACTTTTGAGGAATTATAAGTAAGCGTGAAATCATTCTGAAGTAGGGTGACCATACATCTCAGTTTATCCAGGACAAACTTAGTTAGTGAATTATGTGGTCACCCTGTTCCAAAAGCATTGCGGAAGATAATTAGAGAAGGTAGCATTTCGAAGTAGGTAATGACTAGTGCAATTGTTTGGGCAAGAGATGTTAAGGGCCTGAACAATGGCAGTGGCCATGGGCGTGAAGAGGAAGGAATGAATAAGAGTAACAATTAGGAGGTAGAGTCTATAGATCTTCTCTTGATTAGTTCATGGTGTAAATCTTATCTTACTGACTCTACACTTCTTTGGAACAGGGGCCATATTAGTAAGATATAATTCAAAGGTAACAATAATGATATGTTTGCTTAAAAGAAAAAAAAAAAAACAAAGGGAGAGCCAGAGGCATGCAAATAAATTATTCCCTTCAAGGTAGTCTGCTTGAGAAGCTGAACCCATATTCCCACGGTGCTGCTATGGCCCGGAATTTTTCTGCACCCATCTGAACACCATTTGAAGAATCAGTGGTACTTCCTTCGGATTTATTCCGAGTGGTGGCAAATATTCATCCTCTGAGTACTAAATTTGATATTTTGAAATAACAAAACCAATATTTTCTCCCAGAGTCAAAACATGATAAATTAATGGTTTTTTTTTTTTCCTGGGTGGTTTATAACCTTCCTCTACAGTGTTTGGAACAATCCGTAGAAACACAAGGTAGATTGGTGGTTGCCTGGGGATGGGTTGGGAAACCAGGGCAGGGGGATGAAGAGTGCTAACAGGTACAAGGTTCCATTTTGGGGATGACCAGAATGTTCTAAAATTAGATCCTGGTGAAATTTAATAAATTTGCACAACTCAAAAAATTTACTGAAAACCATTGAATGGCACACTTAATTTTTTTCCTGTTTTAAAAAAATGTTTTACACTGTTTTTGCTGCATCCCACATAATTTGGTAGGTTGTATTTAATTTTAATTTGGTTCAAACTATTTTTACATTTCTCTTGAGGTATCTCCCTTCACACAAGTCTTATTTAAATATCTTGGGATTCTCTAGTCATCTTTCAGTTCACTGAACTTTTATTTGCATCCATTATGATTAAAAAAGGCATTTTGTATGATTTCAATCTTTTAAAATGTAGTAAGACTTGTTGCCTAACATACAATCTCTCCTGGAGAATATTCCATGTGCACTTGAGAAGAATGTGTACTCTGCCATTGTTGGGTGAAGTGTTCTGTATCCGTATTAGCTCCAGTCAATCTATAGTGTTGTTCACTATTTCCTCGTTGATCTTCTCTCTGGTTATTCAATCCATTATGGAAAGTGAGCTATTAATTATAGTCGCTGACCAGCATCGTGTTGCTGTCGATACCCCCTTTCCTTGCTGTCAGTATTTGCTTCGTATGTTTGGGAGCACTGGTGAAATCATATTCGAATACAGTTGTTGCAAAATGTCTGGAGTGCAAGTAGGGCCCTGGGTTTGGGAATGTAGATTTTCCAAAACCATGAGTCTCATTACTTTGTGATTAGACTTTGCTCTTTATGAGCCCATCACCCTTATCACAGTACCGGGAACATAATAATTGCTCAATAGAGATTTGTCCAGAAGAACTGGATGTGATGTAGCTCTCAATTTTACTCCAGTTCAGAGAAGATTGTGATTCTATTAAATAGTGCACACAAGTCCTTAGATGTTTTTATCTCCTAGTCTACCATCTCCTTTTATGGGAACTTTTTATAAATGTTGACTTGTGTCCAGTCCTTTTTGTTTCCCAAACATCATCAATTTTGAATATAAAAGCAGCATGGGTTATTACAACTACTTTAATTAATGTATTACTGTGTGTTACTTTAATAAAATGTATTATTACCCATGTAAATTACAGAAATTACATGGGAATATCACTCCAATGTTTTGTCATGGACTCGGGCATTGTAATTTTCAGTATGAAATGAAGGGAGATAAACCAATTTAAATCTTTCTCTCTCTCTTCCTCTCTCCCCCCACCCCAAACACAGGAAGCATTGTGAGTGTTGGTGACCCAAAGAAAAAATACACAAGATTTGAAAAAATAGGTCAAGGGTAAGTGATTGTTACTTGAAATATCAAAAGATAAGCACCAGAAACATACCTTCGCATTCAATAGCAGCCTAGCTTAAATTCCTGTTCTGCATTCTCAATATTGGGCTTTCTAGCTGACAGACTGACTGTTAATTAACCTAAGAACACATCCTGCTGGAATCCGCAGGAATATTGGGCCAACAATGAAGTGTTTAGGGACATTTGAATCCCATATGGTTAGAAGATTCAAACTGATTTCTCTGGAAAAGTAGTAGAGGCATAGAAACCTCTAACTTGTGTGAAAACCCCCTTCCTGCCTGTCCCACCTACATCTGTATGGATGTTATGCTTAAGATCCTGTTTCATTGTCCAGTTGTTAAGGGCCAGAGTGGAAGTAAGGAAGGTCCTTACTGAGTAGTCCAGAGGCAGGCAGAGTTGACTGCTCAAGTAAGAAGGAAACAGATTAATCATTCCTAAATGAGATGGAGTACATCATTTTCACTTAGTATACTTGTTAAGAATAAAGATCTCTAGGCCCTACCTCCAGAGATTTGATTCAGAAGTCTGGAGTGGGACCCAAGAATCTGAACTTTGGGGAAGTTCCTCAGGAAATCCTGATCGTCAGCTAGACAAGGGGACCCACGGGGCCGAATCATTCACCAGAGCTGAAGGTGGGAGTCATCGGTTCTATAAAATGACTCTAACTCGGCATGTTTCTCAGACCTCAATGTGAAACTGATCATGAGGGCCCGAGTAGGCTACAAATGTTTGCAACAGGGAAACGTTTTGTTTAAAGACAAATGAAGTGCTCTTAAGAGAGGTCCTTAAATGGGGGATGGGACAAGATATTTAGATGCATCAACTACTCTACGCCACCAGGAGCCCAGATGGTACATCTCCAGAGGTCTCCTGGCTAAGAAGGAAGGGGTACTGCTAATGTGCCCACAAAATTATGCTTGCCCTGCAGCCAGCGGAGTCTCTTTTCTTCACGTACTTTGCTGCTTTTCCTTGGACTCTTACGTTCAGAAAATGTGTATATATTGTACAGAAGCTTGACGAATTTTCACGATTTTTATCCTTTATTTCTTTTTTTTTTCCTCCTAGCTTCTGTACTAAAGTTTCTTTTGAAATTGCCAACTTATCTCAGGAAATAAGGGAAAGCGTTCGTTAGATATTTTGGCTAGGAGGTAAGAAGGGCACTTGTGGGGAATGTGCCTGATGGGAATCAAGGTAAGAAAACCATAAGAGGGAGACAGAAACTCAGGGAAAAATATATGGCCATGGTTGTTCTTCCAGTGGAAACCATAACACGGCTGTATTCGAAGTTTCTAGAGGCCAAAATGCATACCTATGTGTGCTTTTGCTTCTTTGTCATTTGATATCACTGGTATTCTCTGTTGCTCATAACAAAAGGACTTTTGTGGTCTCTAGCGATGCCCGTCACCTATCCAGTCAAATAGTATTTCTGCCCCTCACTCTAGAACAGTGCTGTCCGAATAGAACTTTCTACGATGATGGAGATGTTCTATATTTGTGCTGTCCTATACAGTAGCGGTAGCATGTATGGCTGTGGAGCACTTGTAATGTGTCTAAGGCAAATGAGAAACTATATTAATTTAATTTAATTTCTTTGTTTATTACTTACTCATTGAGCACCAACTATGTGCCAGGTACTTTTCTAAGCACTAGAGAAACAGAGCTAGGTAATGATGTGAGCCCTCAAGGAACTTACAGTCTATAGCTGTAAATGCCTAACAGAGGGTTACATAGGGTGCAAGGAAGAAGACATTAAGACAAGTCTATTCACCTCACCGAAGTGCAGGGCAGGGCTGGCTTCTATAGCCATTATTTCCTACCTGGAGAGAGAGGCGGGCAGAGAGGGAGGGAGACCCAGAATCTGAAGCAGGCTCCAGGCTCTGAGCTGTCAGCACAGAGCCCGATGTGGGGCTCGAACCCACCAATCGTGACATCGTGACATGAGCCGAAGTTGGACACTTAACTGACTAAACACCCAGGTGCCCCAAAAGTTGCCTTTTAGATTTTATTATAATCCAGTTGGGGTTTTGGTGGAGCTAACAATAGGAAGGGATACACAATCCACAGAGAAGCAGCATTTCTGATCTTTGCTGTTCAGTATGGTAAGCATGTGACTGTGGAGCATTTGAAATGTGGCTAGTCCAAACTGAGATATGCTGCAAGTACGAAATACGTGTTCATTTCAAAACCTTAGCATGAAAAAAGGGTGCAAAATATCTCAGTAATAAATTACATTTTGGTTGCCTGTTGAGATGGTATTTTACATGCCTTGTGTTAAGTACGGTGTATTCTTAAAATTAATTTTATCTTTGAAACTTTTTAGAATATAGCTCCCCCCATATTTAAAATACGGCTCACATTATATTTCTAACGGGCAGCTCTGTTCTAGTTGCAGATTTAAATAGGAGCTATTTGTTTATTTATTCAAAAATCAGGGTTGGTTTTTTTTTTTTAGCTGTCTTTTGGGGAGTGGGAAGTGGAAGATGTTATAATTCTGTTTTGCTTGCTCTTTCCCACTAAGACCCAACTGAGCCAAAAAAAAAAAAAAAAAGCATTGAATTTAAAAAAGAAAAAAGTAGGAGATGGTTTCGAATATCTCCCAGATACCAGGTAATGAAGCAAGACTGATTTCGCCAAGAACAAACGTGAGGCTGCCAAGGAACTTTGCATACTCCAAAGACATTTCCCCTCCTAGTTATTTATGCTGCTGACCTCTGAAGGTGCAAAAGGAAAGTTCTGTATTTCTGCCTAACTTTGTAAATCCTCTGTAATCCAAATTGAAAAGTCAAATCCCGCTTGCCACCGCGGAAAGGTCTGTTTTAAATTCCCAGCCAGTTCATCATTTTAAAGAATGTTGAACCCAGTAGATTGTTCACTCATATGCCCAATTAAACTTTTAAACACATCCTTAGAGGGTAGGAGGTCATTTTATTCCTCCTTTTGTCTCCTTGGGTGTCTATCACAGTGTTTTTGTACTTTAGTAGCCCCCCTCAAAAAAAAAAAAAAGAGGAAACAATTTTGTACAATTTTGGTCAACAGCAAGAGTTTCCTTGGCCAAGGTCAAAGACGTACAGAGCTTCTCCTGTCTGCCTCTCCCATCTCTCTGGATCTGTTTTTGCCTCAATAAATATTTGTGGAACAAACAAGGAAATGTTTGTTCTTTTTAGCTCTCCTTTTCCTCCGTCCTCTGTGCTTTCATATGTACATATATGTCCATCTTGTTCTTTCGGTCCTCTGTCTCTCCCTCTCTCTGTCTCCATGTGTCTCTATCTCTTTTTTCTTGTAATAACTCGTTCTGATTCCTTATTCTTTGGGTATTTGTGTGTGTTGCACGTCTGCCTTTTTCGTTCATGTTGGCTTCATCTTCCACTGCCCATTTTCCAAACCCAGATGGTAGTAATATAAAATCAAGATGCGTTTCTAAATGGCTTTTAAGATAGAAGTAACTTACGATAGAAATAACCAGAATCTATTCATTTGCTGTGATTTCAGCTTGTATTTAATTGACTAATTTTGGTTTTTCATTTTTAGTAGATTTGTGTTCTCCGTTCTTCATTTTTCAAGTGAATGAGCAAAAAATATGGATTTATTTCTCACTAGACCAAAAAAAGAAAACTACTTAAATTAATTTTCCTTTTACTTAAATTGCTCTCAATGGATTTTTTTTTCCATGAATGATTGGCCTGAGTTAGACAAATGCGTCTCTGCTCTCAGTATATAGGGTTTTTATTTTCTTTTTCATTAAGCCTGGTTTGTTTTTTTTTTTTACTTGTTTTTGCTTTACCTGTTATAACAGTGAAATTCAAACTTGTGTCAGGAATCGTTTGGTGCTAGGAATAATCAGCCCCAGTATTCCAGTTTCGGTCAGCTCCAGGGAACACAGCAGCTTACCCCTGGGAGCCGGATTTGAGAAGAACCTCTCCATTAATCACCCTCATCTACTTGGAAAACTGAATTTTTCCACTATGGGCTTCTGCCATTATTTCACCAGGTTTCTGTGAAGGCTAAAAATGACATTATTTCACCAGGTTTCTGTGAAAAGTGTTCTATCATTGGCCACCAAATCTGGATGTTTTGAGCAGATGTATGTGAAGTTTAGAAAAAGAAAAAGAAGGAAAGACAAGAGGCCGGGCACCTTCCAAATTACCATTAACAGCATGAGTCTGTCAGAAATCTATCCGGTGAAGACTTCAGAATCTTCACTCTGTGGGATAGTTAATTAAAAGAACTTGTTTAGCAAAGGGGGTGGAGCGAGACAAGAAAATCAAATATTTAGTTTCAGTCAACAGCTATCACTGGCGAGCCTGTGTAATTCTCGAAGAGGCAGCAGCCGTGTCCCTACACAGGGCTGAATTTAGTAACACCAGCAACTGTCCTCACAGGTTCCTCATTAACGTATTTGAATTTGTTTTTACGGCCTTTTCCTAAACGAGAGTGCACTGAGAGGCAGACCCCCTTTCTCTCTCGGTTTCACGTTTGCTCTCTCTTCACTGTAGTAGACACACATTTTTGAGGACACAACTCAGAGGCGGTTTGGATCCAGTTTAACACATGACTTTTCCAATTCAGTGAATTTTTCCTGAGTGCGGACTACACATGATGCACAGAACAGAACACAGAAGTTAAGACCCGGGTTCTGAGAGTCACGGTGACCTCTGTGTTCACCGTCTTTCTGAACATCTGACGGGGAAAAAAGGAGAGTAGGATCAAGGAATGAGCAGGGACCCCCTCACCTCCATCCCAAACGTGTGTACTTTTCGCCCACAATTTTATCCACATGTTTTTCTTCACCGCCTTCTGCCCCACAGACCTCTCCCTGGATGCCTTGGCCCTAACTGATCTTTTCTGTCTTCAGGCCTGAATCTTACAGCATACATGTATACATCACTCATATCTGAGCTTGCCTCGCCACGTAAAATCGCTTGAAACTGGGAAAACCACAGAGGAGGGAAGGGATGGTTTGGGGAAACCTTGAAGAAAAACAAAGAGCCCAGATTCTGAGCTCAGAAGTCTGTAGGCCAATTAGTTAATTTCCGAAAACATCAGTGTTGTCGTTCGTAGCACACAGAAGACCCATACCTCATGAGGTCGTGAGATGCGAAAAAGGGAAGGCGCGTAAAATTTTTTGTAATGGTTATTTGTTTTTGAGAGACAGAGAGACAGAGCATGAGCAGGGAAGGGGCAGAGAGAGAGAGAGGGAGACCCAGAATCGGAAGCAGGCTCCAGGCTCCGAGCTGTCAGCACCGAGCCCGATGCGGGGCTCGAACTCATGAACCACGAGATCATGACCTGAGCCGAAGTCGTGCGCTTAATGGACTGAGCCACCCAGGCGTCCCGGGAAGGCGTTTAAAGTACTTAGTGCAATACATGACATATAGGGAAGTGCTCAGTAAATGTTAGGTATTATTAGAGGTGAAAGGTGCACCCACGGCTACTGTTCTAGAATACACTGAGGAGTGCTACATAATTACAAAGAGCTATGGGGACATGTGGATGGAGAGGAGGGACAAATCCTTTCTAGCCAGGGAGAGGGGATAAGGAAGGATCCTTAGAGAAGGGTGCATTGGAATAGTGACTTGAGAAGGTATAGGATTTAACAAGTGGGGTTATGGGCAGTTCGGTTGGGGAAGGAAACCAAATGAACACCGGCTTCGGGCTGTGGTATCGCTAGGGCCTGCAGCGGTGTCTGGCATAAAAGAAATCCTTAGCCACTGTTTGGTGACTGCGTATCAAAAAGACCAAAAGAGGCAATCAGCAACACCAGTCTCATGGACAGTCAAACGTCCAGTTTGACCGGGGAGTTAACAGGAAATCATGCTAAAAAGATCTGTCCGGACTGTGTTATCAAACAAAGTGAGAGATACAAGATGCACTGTAATTTGTATTCGTTTGGATACTTTTTTTAAGTACGTTGTACTTGGACATGGTGTAACCCTCTGAAGATTCACAAGAGTAGGCAGTGAAAAGTCAACGTCCCTCCAACCCTTGTGCCTTCGCCTCCGTCTTACCTTGTATAGAGGAAACCTCCGGAAAGAATTTGTTACTGGTTTCCTAGGTAAAACTCTCATACACTCTCTAAGCACACACACACACACACACACACACACACACACGCACACGCGCGCACACACACACACACATACACGTACTCATACATCATGTATGCTTGGATAAAAGGTCACACCATGACATAATTTTAAAAAAAAATTATTTATTATTATTGAGAGAGAAAGAGAAAGCACGTGAGCGGGGAAGGGGCAAAGAGGGGTGGGGGAGGGAAAGGAACCAGAGTGGAGACTGTGCTGACAGCAGAGGGCCCAATGTTAGGCTCGAACTCATGAACTATGAGATCATGACCTGGGCTGAAGCTAGCCGCTTAACTGACTGAGCCACCCAGGCGCCCCCAATGACATAATTTTTAAAAACAGTTTTTTTACTTATCTGAACATGTAAACTGTTAGATACACAAGTGGTAAATATCTATTTATGATGTTTAACTTGCTAATCACTCTTATTTATATATTTCAAACCACACATTATATGGGGCACCTGGGTGGCCCTGTCAATTAAGCATCCAACTCTGTCTCAGCTCAGGTCTTGATCTTAGGGTCATGAGTTCGAGTGCCGCGTTGACCTCCATGTTGGGTGTAAAGCCTACTTGAAAAACCAGACAAACCCCCCCCACACACATTATATAAAATAATGTTTACGTTGAGAGAGATTTTTCTACTCTCGCATTTCCTGAGTATAATTCAAAATCTTAATGTGCATCTTTAACATCATTGTTTTTGTAATCACTATAGCCCTGCTTTGAGTCACCCAGCAGCAATCCAAGTACATCATCTGAATCTCCTCTAACATCTTTAGATACAATATTTTTGAATCCACTGCTATTGTGTCCCTGGATATTTTATTTCTGGTTGCAGTTACCCACCCATATAACATTTACATGATTATTTTGCAGGTGTACATTTAGATCTTCACATCGTAACTCTCTGTGATACCACTTTTTATTTTATTTTTTTAGGTTTATTTACTTACTTAGAGCTCCCTGGGGAGGGAGCGAGCAGAGAAACAGAGAACCCCAAGCAGGCTCCACACTGCCAGTGCAGAGCCCAGTGTGGGGCTCAAACTCATGAATCATGAGATCATGACCTGAGCCAAAACCAAGAGTTGGACACTTAACCGACTGAGCCACCCAGGTGCCCCCAGATCGTGATTTTCTAAAACTATCATACCTTCTACATTTTATTACCTGCAGTGCTTTTGTTGAAAAGAACTTTACCTCATCAGCTGGGGGTCTTTGGTTACTCTGAAATATAGTTCATACAGGCAAATCAAGTTAAATGCTTAAGTTTTAATTGCCAATTTCAGTGTAAGGAGTTGGTACCTGAGTTACTTCCAGAAGTGTCCTATGAGGGGTGTTTTGATTTTAAGTGAGAGAAGGAAGCATTTTCTTTTATGAAAAAAATTTTATAAGCTCACAGGCCTTTATATATTGAATCCATTTCAGTCAGTTGTATTCACTGTTGTATTTGATGTTCAAACTCTCCTATCGTTGGCTAATGGGTGCCCTTTTCACTGCATTAATTTTGAAAGTGACCTTTACAAAGCTTGTTTATGACATCCAACACTTGCAGTTCTGATCATACCTTCAGAAATAATTTATTTACATCCTTTCTTTCCAATTCTGACAGATATTCTCTATGAGTATCCAAACTGGCATTGATTGAGAATGTTTCAACCTAAGGTGTCAATCCCAAATAGTACTTTATGGATAAAAACAAATGAACATGAAGAATTACCATATTACAGGAGAGATTTTATAAGGATTTGAATATAAGGCAATTCCCCTTTTTCCTGAGGAAAAAACTGGGGGGAGTGGATACCATACCTTGTATTTGGGCACATGTGGTACATTTCTGTGTGTATTTGTGCATGTACACATGTGTTTGTTGTAGGTATATTTTTAACGCAGGTGGTAACATGTTATGAATCTCCTATTTTGTCCTTTGCCTGTGTCTTAGAGATGGTTTCGTATCAGTACCTCATTGTTTTTAACAGATGTGGTATTTTTTTTTCTGGATGTACCATAATATAGCCAATCAGAGCCTCATCAATAGACGCTTAGTTTGTTTCCAGTATTTTGCTCACATAAACAAGGCTTCAGTGAAGATCTTCACAAAGAAGCCATTTCATACATATGCAAATCGATCATTAGGTTAAACTACTGAAAGTGGAATTGTTACATGAAAGGATACTTTCTTTATAAATTTTTTAATGTTTATTTTTCAGAGAGAGAGAGAGAGAGAGAGAGACAGCGTGCAAGTGGGGGAGGGGCAGAGAGAGGGAGACACAGAATCCGAAGCAGGCTCCAGGCTCTGAGGTGTCAGCACAGAACCCAACATGGAGCTTGAACCCAGAGGTGTGAGGTCATGAGCTGTGAGATCATGATCTGAGCCGAAGTCAGATGCTTAACTGACTGAGCCACCCAGGCGCCCCACGAAGGGATACTTGTAATGGCTAAGTTGCCCCCCACCATAGAGGTTGTTCCATGTGACATGCTGACTAACAATGTACAGGAGTGCCTGTTGGCCCACACCCTACCACCGCAGCCCCGTTAATTTATTTGGGAATCTAGGATTATAATAAAAACTCATACACACACTGATTTCCAAAAGGGAGAACGTTTAAGAAGGGGCTCTAGGGGCGCCTGCACTGCTTGAAACTGATTTCCTCCTGTGAATAAGGACATTTGGCCACAGGGATTTTGTCCAACATCTGGATCTTTGCCAATCATATAATTTTATGGAATGATATGATCAAGCCATCAGTAATTGCAGATAAACCTCTTCTCTCGTTGTTTTGGAAGACTTCAGTCCCTGTTCCCCTCAACTCATTTTCATTTTAAGGCTTGAGAAAGTAAATATATCATGTTAGGCCTTTCTCAGACTAATCTTTGCTACTCAGTGAGGAGCCCTCTTCTTCTGCCTCTGACATAAAGTTCCCATATGGAAGATGAATCGTTTTGAAACTTGTTTCTTAGAGGACTTGATGAATAACAGCTTGTTAAGAGGACCTGACAAAGGGGCGTAAAGCATAGAACTCAGGGATAAGTGCTGAGAATAAAACCTCTGACTTGTTTTGCTTTGTTCAAGAAACTATGCACAAGAGCACAAGCGGTGTCTAGTGTGCTTACCCAAGCGATTCTTTGGGTAGGACCACCCAAAGCAGAAAAGTATTTGCTTCCTCATTGGATCTGTTTTGGGCTATACAAGGTAGCGCACAGCTAGGAGGCACTAAATAGATGTAGTCTGAGCTTTATAATAGCCTTTGTGATGAAGGAGATTGGGAATACATTAGCATTTGTGAAGATGCTCTTAAATGCACTGTGTTGTGTGCTGTCCCTTGTAAAGAAGGATGATGCCACTCAATCAGCCACCATTAGCAGGGCTTACACTTTGTTTTTTTTCCAGCCATAGTAATGAGCTTGTATGAAGCCGCCTGCCCCCCTTTCCTGTCTAGGCCGTCTTGAAGCCAGTGGCGTGCACTGTGTGAAACAGCTGGCTAGGCTTCATGTTGGCCTTTCCAGGGATTAAAGCCTGTAACTGTGGCCTCATTATCACTAGGCTGTAACACATGGAGCTCCCTGGCCCCACACCCATAATGTGTTACAGCTCTATTTAAAATTAGATGACCACGGATACTCTGGGGAACGTCATGCCCTAGCGAAGGAACAGAAAATTCCCTGTTCCAATCTATAATTCTAATAAGTAAAGACTGGACCACCTGGACCCGGCTCCATTCTGGGTACTTAGAAAGGCACTTGGACAACATGATCTGTACAAAACTTTATGGTGGGTTTTTTTTTTTTTTTTGGATTTAGTGATACATTTTTAAGAGGCAAACTACACAAAAAGAAACACTGGAACCCCCTCTGAAAGAGCTGTTGCCTGAGTGGTGACACTGTTCATCACCATTCCTGAACACAACAGGGCATGTGCCTCAACCAAATGAGTAGATGTGTGGTAGTGTTGGACCATATGATATCTAGGTATTTTTATGACAGGTGCATTAGTATAGCAAGATAAGGGCCTACATGTAGTAACTGTGTTTTGAATACTCAGCAGAACAGAAAGTCCAGCCCTAAGAACTAGCCCACTCTTGGCCACATGAGCAATCTTAATGGAGTCTGAAAACAAAAGAACCATCTCCTATTGTTATGCCAAAGGAATCAAACCAAGTTGCGCAGGGGCAAACTAAATGGCTTACAGAGGGGGCATGTGGACTAAGTTAAGCAGGAAATTAGAGGCAAGAGAAATATTTTAGGGAGGCACTTTCGCATAGTAGATACAAGGCCAGACTTTAGGAAGTACTATGCTTGCCCTTAGCATTGATGTACAAAAGCTAAAGATCTGTAACGGAACATGAAATGGTAGTTAAGAGTGTGGACTGTGGAGTCCAACTAATGCATTTGTGACTTCAGCTGCTGACAAACTGTGTAACCTTGGGCAGGTTACTTAGCATTCCCCAGTTCCAGGTTCCTCATTTGTAAAATTGTATAGGGTGAGCAGTGAGATCGCCCATTTGTAGAGAGCAAGCAGAGTGTAAGGTTCAATAAACAAGATGACCTTTTCTAGCAGCAGAAGTAGGAGTAGATGTAAAAAAACAACCATCCTTGGGGCACCTGCGTGGCTCAATCGGTTAAGCGTCTGACTTCAGCTTGGGTCATTATCTGGTGATTCACAGGTTCACATCCCATGGTCAGGTTCTGTGCTGACAGCTCGGAGCCCAGAGCCTGCTTCAAATTCTGCATCTCTCTCTCTCTCTCTCTCTCTCTCTCTGCCCCTCCTCTATTCACGCCCCATCTCTCTCTCTCTCTCTCTCTCTCTCTCTCTCAAAAATAAGTAAACATTAAAAAAAATTTAAAAAAAACATCTCAGTGTGGATTAAATCCCTGTGACCTCATTAGCATCATATTTATGCTTATAAAACCTTAAATGTGAATACTGCCCTATCCTTCTGGCTCCCTTGCTCTTATTACCATGAGGCTCTCCTTGGATCTCCCTGAGCTCTCCAGTTGTCTTGCCCTCTTCCTGTTCTCTTAGTCTGTGAGCTTCCTTCTAGCCTCACTTGCCTGCCTTTCTTTCCCTCCTCAAATCCATTTCCATGCTGAAATACGAGTGATTAATCTAAATTATAAATCTTACCATGCTGTGGCTCTGGCAACTACTCATGATCGTGGCTTGACATCGGCTCTTAGCAGGAAGCATCAAAACCTGATGAAGATTGCTGATAATTAAATGGACTTGTCTTGGGAGGAAAAGGGAGAAACAGTGCATTGTTTGTTTCTTTCTAGACTCTTTAGGCTAGATGCCAATGTTTCCATTTGAGTACTAAGTGCTTGGCCAGGTCAAGAAGAAATTGTTGATGAAGTATCTAATGTGATGCCAAGAACCCAGCAGTACTCATCACGCTGTAATTGATGATGAGGCCCAACAGTTGAGCAATCTGTTGGTTTAATATTCTTGAACCATCGTGGAGGTTAACTGAAATATCTCTTGCTCAAAATTGGGAGGCTTTTGTTACTTACTAGCTGTGTCATCTTGGGGCACATTCATCCTACTCTCTTGGCTTCAGATTTCCCATCTTTAATGAAGTTAAACTGGATGATCTCTCTTTTCCCTTGAGTCCTGATAAGGCATGCTTTCTTTATACCATCTGAGTGACTGAGGTTTGGAAGAAATAAAAACCCCATCATAAACAAATGTTCCCCCCATTGCAATCTGGCTTCGATATAACTGGAATGGAGAGATAAGAGAGATCAATGTAATTAACTGGCATAAAAGTTAAATTGACAGTGTTGACCATTTTGGCCCACCAGCCCAATATACTCGAGAATTGGGAGTTGTTTTTTTTTTAATTTTTTTTCAACGTTTTTTATTTATTTTTGGGACAGAGAGAGACAGAGCATGAACGGGGGAGGGGCAGAGAGAGAGGGAGACACAGAATCGGAAACAGGCTCCAGGCTCCGAGCCATCGGCCCAGAGCCCGACGCGGGGCTCGAACTCACGGACCGCGAGATCGTGACCTGGCTGAAGTCGGACGCTTAACCGACTGTGCCACCCAGGCGCCCGAGAATTGGGAGTTTTAACTTTCATATTTGTTAGTTTGATTCCTGGCATTCTTATGTCCCAAAATGCTGCATGGAACTGCCTTTTTTTTTTCTTAAAGTGATTGATTGATTGATTTTGTAAAGATAGCCTTTGAGATACTTCAACATAGCCCAGGCTGTTACAAGGCCCATTTTGGGGGGAATCAGTGTGACATGTTTGTTGGTTCAAAGATTGTTTCTTTAGGAGTATACACTACTGTGCTTCCCTCTTACAAGGAAAGTGCTTCCCAGCTTCACCACAAAGGATCCCTTCAGTTATTTGTTTTTATGAACTCCAGGACATGAATAATTAAAAGTATTAGACCATATTATTAAACAATAGCTTATTTCTCAAACTTTGTTAGGCAAACATTGTGTAACTGCTGCTTAGAGCTTTTGATCAGTGAGCTATGCAAGGTAATCAAAAGTTATCATTCTAGCTGAAAAGAAATGTATTTCTTTGAAATGAAGAAATGAAATCTTTTCTTATGAAAAGAAAATGATATTTTAATTAGTTCCACCTTAGGTAAATGTAAAATTCCTGTTAGGAATTTGGAAATCAAATATCTTGGAAACTCCCAGATATTTAAATGAGATGCCTAATAATAATATAATATAATATAATATATAATATAATATAATATAATTCCTAATAATAATGGCTATTATTATCATATTAATGGTTATTATATTAATAATGGTAACTATTATTATTAGGTTGGTTGTTGCCTAATATATTCATTAAGTTCCCAAACTATAGACTATGGATGATGATGATGATGATGATGATGATGTCATTGCTGATGTGTATTGGCAATGTGTTTGAAGAACTGGCTTTCACCACCGTATACATTTAATCCTCTTTTGTTCCTGAGCTACGTAGAGGTTAAATTACTTACCCAGGGTCACACAACTAGGAACTGGTGGGATTTGAACCCAGGAAGGATTGAGCAGATGGGGGCAAGGACTATGGTTCATAACCTATGAGCAGGCAAGGAGAGCACTTGGCTCATAGGAATAAGTGAAGGAGAGACATTCACATTCATACCAGTTGAATCTTAAATTGTTGGACTATGGGAAGGCATCAGAGCTGTCGTGTGGAGAAGTGTTTAAGGTGCAAAGATCAAGTGGGAGGCAAGGGCACAAAATTGTATTCTGCAGGTTAGTACCTGAGTTTGCGTTGAGGATTCTGTGAGGGCCAAAAGTTGGGCCGACCAAGCTCTATTGATCAGAGCTGTGAATTCCAAGCGCCTGACATGTTTGGGGGTGGAGGGTGGGGTGAGAAGAGGGGTGGAAGAGAATATCACCATTTTAAGGCTGGGAACAAGAGTTGAAGGAGAAAATGGCTCCCCCTGGACAATTGCATGTAGGCGCTAAGGTGGGAGAAGGGAGAATGAGAAAAGCTAATTTTTTAGTTAATAACTGATGTTCTAGAATTTCAGGGCCTTTAAACCTCTGTGGATTAGGGATTTGTGGCAATTCTATACCACAGAATGCCACAAAATCCAGGATATTGGGATTCCAGCGTTAGGACTCTAGCAATTTAAGACAATGAAATGCTGAGGGAGGTTGGGGGGCCCAAAACCCAAGGATTTGAAAGGTAAATCTCTAGAGATGTTAAACACTAATCCCCTTTGCACTCCAAGTCAATCACAAGTTTAGCTTTTAGGACAGTAGAAATGGGATTGGGGGCAGGGGACAGGGTGGTGAATAGGGGAAAGCCACTGGGGCAGGGATGTTGGGCCTCTCTCCCTAGCAGCTTTAGCTGGAGCAGCTCCTATTTTATATTGAGGGATTTTTACATATGGTTTTGTTCAATAAAGGCATTCCAAAAAGAAAGAAAAAGGCAAAAACACTTAAAAAAAGGGACGTGGAACCTCTATAAAGCATTCCAGTAAGCCCCCTTTGTCCTTTGTCCTTTTTGTTTCTTTTTAAGTTTATTTATTTATTTTTGACAGAGAGAGAGAGAGAGAGAGACACAGAGAGACAGAGAGAGAGAAGGGGAGGGGGGAGGGCAGAGAGAGAGGGAAAGAGAATCCCAAGCTGTCAGCACGGAGCCCAACGTGGGGCTCGATCTCACAACCGTGAGATCATGACCTGAGCTGAAATCAAGAGTCGGCTGCCCAAGCTACTGAGCCACCCAGGTGCCCCACTACCTTTGTCCTTTTTGAAAATAGGGATAAGCACTAGCAAGGATGTTTTGGCTTGGAGATCGGGAAGTAAACTGATAATAATAGCAGTTACCATGTTAAGCGCCAACTCTGATCTGGGCACAGGACTGAATGCTTACATAGATTGTGCCTTTCAATTTCCTGTGGGTCTGTGAGGAAGATGCTATCATTGTCTCATTTTGCAGATACTGTTACTTTTATGGCATCTGAAGGAAATGTGCAAGAAAAGGTATTTTTTAAATATTTATTTATTTTGAGGGAGAGAGAGAGCATGTATGAGCAGGGGAGAGGCAGAAAGAGAGAGAAGGAATCCCAAGCAGGCTCAGCACTGTCAGTGCAGAGACAGATGTGGGACTCGATCTCATGAACCACGATAATCACTTTCTGAGCTGAAATCAGGAGTCAGATGCTTAACCTCAGACTGAGCCACCCAGGTGCCCCAAGTAAAGGCATTTTTGAATATAATTCTACAAACAGATTTAGGTAGTTGTTCGGGACTCATGCAGTTGAAATACACACCAAGTCAAGGTGATCTTTTCTTTTGAGCCCAGGTGATTCTGAGTTCAGAAGGACCAATCACAAAGTGGCACCTGAAATCAGAAATGTCTGATAGCTTATTCCACAAGGGAAGTGTTTTATGTTGGTTTATGTAGAAGATTCCTCCACAGAAAGGAAAGGTTTTGTTGCAGTTGCATGTTTGTTTGAAAAGACTTTTATTAATTTTTTCATTCAGCAAATACTTAATGAGCACAGACCGCGTGCTCTGAACCCAGAATCTCAAATATACAAAACTGAGAGGCTGATTTCACATCAGCCTCAAACCTGAGGAATTTCTGAAACTTGTAAGTCCTGCTTTAGGTGACACCTGTTGAGTAAGGGCAATCTTTTAGTCAAGTTCCAATAGATATGTATGTACCTATGCAGAATCAAGAGAGCAGAATTTGTAGATTGTACATCATGAAATTCAAGAACGTTAGAAATTAGGGAGCTTGGCTGGCTCAGTCAGTGGAGCGTGCAACTCTTGATCTCGGAGTTGTGAGTTCAAGCGCCACGTTGGGCATAGATACTACTTTGAAATAAATTTTGTGGGGCTCCTGGGTGGCTCAGTCAGTTAAGCATCCAACTCTTGATTTCAGCTCAAGCCATGATCTCATGGTTCGTAAGTTCAAGCCCCAAGTCAGGCTCTATGCTGATAGCACAGAGCCTGCTTACATTCTCTCTCACCCTCTTTCTCTGCCCATCCCCCACTCATTCTCTCTCTCTCTCTCTCTCTCTCTCTCTCTCTCTCTCAAAAAAAAAAACCAAAACCTTTAAAAAATAATAAAAATAATTAAATTTTGAAAATTTCAAAAAATAAAGAACTGTAGAAATAAAGTGGCCCATTTCCTATATTTTACAGGTCAGAGAGTCAGACAGACTTGGACTATAAGCTGTTTAACTTAGGGCAGGTCACTTCACCTCTCTGAGCCTCAGCTTCCTTGTCTGTAATGTGGAGGTAATAGACATAAGGTGATTTATATTAAATTCTTAGTGCGTTGTCTGACATGCACAACATGCTCCATATATTTTTACTGTTCTTGTGATCACTGTTTTCTCAGTTGAGGGGACTGAAGCCCAGAACAGGGAAGTGACTGGCCCAAGGTCACACAGCTTGTTGATGTTAGGATAAATATTAGGACTCAGATCTCTCTTAGTAGTCAAATATTCCTTATACTACCCCACTCATTTTATTCATTAGGAGCAGGTAATGTAAACTTCCTAGGCTTAGGAGAAATATTTTGGTTCATCCAAGTAGAAGAAAGGAGAAGAATGGCAAAGAAATGGCTGACATAAGAAAAGAAATCCTGGACCCAGAAAACAAAAGAGCAAGTGATGTATAGAGAACAAAGGAGAAACAACAATTACTAGAAATTTTAAGTAGCAATGTTGGAGCATTACCGTGTCCTGTGAATCACAGGACTGATCTCCATTCTTATTCCTTTACTCACCACAAACATTTCGATGAAATTGACGGGGTTTTCCTTTTTCTTGGGAATAGAGGTAGGGATGTGGTTCAGAATGCATGTGTGTTTCACAGAACGTTGTCACTGTGAATTCAGCTTCACTACACAATTTCTATGTGCAAAGCAAAGGACCCCTACAATTGAAGTTAGAATGGGAGCATGAATACTACCAGGACCTTAGGAATGATAGATTTTTAAAGGGTGATGGGTTGGAGGGAAACGTCATAGTAGAAGCTGTTGAGAAATTTTGAAAAAAAAAATGTCTCAATAGTAAGACTGTGTTGTCGTTAACTTGGTGTAGCTGCAGCACTAGGTAAGTACGACACTGAGTGTGATTGATTTGTTACATAAAAATATTCTTAAGAGTCAGAAATCTATGAGGGGTGCCCAGGTGGCTCAGCTGGTTGAGTGTCCGCCTTCGGCTCAGGTCATGATCTCACGGTTCGTGGGTTCGAGCCCCGCATCGAGCTCTGTGCTGACAACCCAGAGCCTGGAGCCTGCTTCGGATTCTGTGTCTCCCCCTCTCTCTGCCCCTCCCCAACTCATGCTCTGTTTCTCTCTGTCTCAAAAATAAACAAACATAAAAAAAATTAAAAAAAAAAAGAGATATCTATGGGAAAAGCACTCTGTCCATGTGCTAAGAGGAAAGGTTAAGTTACAGTTGCCTAAACAAGAGATGATGTATTATTTCCTAAACCGTACTTCAGTTTAATCAGAGGACTACAATGTTAGCTGTTGCCACATCCGGGGAGTATTCAGAATATTCCAGGAGCTTCCTAAAAGGAGCAGGGCCATTTTGCTCAATTCATTACTGCATAGTGCTGGAAAGTCCGACTGGAATTACTGGCCCACCCAAAGGGATACATTAAGACTGTTTCAGCTGTAATTACCACACAAAAGGGGCGTTCCGTGGTTATTTCATCCTTGAATCTTGAGTTTGCTGATTTCCCTCTCCTAAAAATAATGACATTTTATTTCAAGTAAAATCTATGGATAACAGCTGGATTGCTTATTCATTTGATAACTTTCACCTTCACAGGGCATCAGGTACTGTTTATACAGCGCTAGACATTGCAACAGGACAAGAGGTGAGTGCTAACATTCAATCCTGATTTTTTAATTGTCCTTTAATTCATATGAATCACATTTCTTCTTTGATAGCACCTATGTCTGATAAAATGGGTGGCACTGGGTTGACATGGGAATCTATTTCATAGATGTCCAAAGTGTCTAAAGTGGATGGTTTACTCGTGATTGACCAAAGAAAAGGGGTATGGGTTTGTGGCACTGAGAAAGAGCCTAGTAAGATAAAGAATTTGTATGCCTTACTCTGTGTGCCATATATATATATGGATGTGTGTGTTTAGTGACTGTAACTCATTTGTGCATTTTAATCACCATTCAGGTGGCCATAAAGCAGATGAACCTTCAACAGCAGCCCAAAAAGGAATTAATTATTAATGAAATTCTGGTCATGAGGGAAAATAAGAACCCCAATATTGTTAATTATTTAGATAGGTAAGTGGTTTCCCTCATTGTGTACTTGTTTTCTTTTCTTGGCAAATTATTTTATTTAACATCTGTTCATTTAGCATCCGTTCTCCAAATACTTCTCAAATGTAGAAAAACCTCGCGGATGCTGCAAAAGAGTAGAGTATCACATCTATTGCTAAATTTGCACCCACTTTTCTTTGTCCACCATCAAACATTTGAAGACACATTTTATGGTCTCGCTTCTAAGCATGAGCAGTTTGTGTAATTTCCTTTTGAGCATCGTGACTCCGTGTTGGCAGGAAATAGACTACTGCGTATAGAGGAGAGCTGCGGTGTTTTAAACACTTCATCAACTGTTTGGAGCCAGTGCAGTCTCTGGGTGTCTAAGTGAAGAGGGCTGGCTGTAATGGCCCCGCTTTAATGGGCGCTTTGTGATTAACTGACAGTGAGGTCTAGGGAATTGAGACTTTAATCTCAAACCTTTTTCCTAGACCAGGTAATTAATGTCTCTTTCATCAGTGGTATTAGCAGTGGGTTATAAATAGGCATTTAAAGACAGCGCTAACTCTTCACTTGTGGTTAACATCTGTCTCATTCAATTTCAGTAAGTGTTTGTTTAGCACCGCTGTGCTGTGTACTCTGGGGGGATATAAAGGAAGTAAGACTAGGTCTGCAACCTCAATGAGCTTAAAATCTTGCTTTCTGTGTTTTGTGCCAGGTGGACCGGTGGGAAAGAAAGGGGAAAAGGGAGATTTAAAAAAAAAAAAAAAAAAAAGGAGTCAAATTTTACAGGCGAAGCCTATGTTTCATAAAGTGCCATTTAGGGACTATCTGTAGCAGAGGGACTTCACTCTGCTTTTTTCATTTTGTCAAAATGGCATTTGTACAAAATGGAGATTTCTAGGATGCTTTCTGTTACTGATGAGGTAGAGCCTGTAATTTTCACATTTAATAGGCTCCCCAGGTGAATCTTATAGGCACTGCAGTTCGAGCACCACTGGATAGAAAGTCTTGCTTCTTATTGATGTCAAACTTAGGGCAGGACAGGATCAGTGGGCTCACTCCATTCTCCAAAATTTCTCTCTCGCTGAGTTGGGGCGGGGAGGGGAAGAGAGACCCGATCATCCTGCTACTGTGCCTTCAGATGACTCCAGATGTTTTGAATTTTGTCCAAATTGTAGGGCTCTGGTGACCTTCCTCCCCATGTTTGATCATCTGCGCGTGCTCCTCAATAGGTGCCTAAAGAAATTGGGCATGTTGCCCCTGATTTCTGCTGGAGGATTGAGACCTCAGCACGGTAAACCCATTGTGAACAGGAGTCTTTTTGATTCAGAAACTGCTTGAAAAGAGTTCAGTAATTAATCCAGTAGCCTCAAAATCAATGCTGAGATCTGAATGCATATCTTGCAACTCTGTATACCATGGGCCAGTTCAGTCCAAGAAGTCAACATTATGGCATATGATATAACATAGTGGCTATTCACTGATCCTGTTTATTGAAAGTAGCTTTTATAGTGGAATGACTGACAGTAATCAGTCACCAGAGGCCTCCTTGCTCTTTTCCTCCCTCCATGGTGTGCAGTTATATCTGATGATCCTTTGACTTTCATGCATATTCTCTAATGCTAAGGAATATCTCATCACCGTCATGGATATTTTCCTTTTGTTATATAATATGGCCAAATGCAGACATTAATTGTAAATTACCTTAATGGGGATATAAAAGAGTCCCCACTTCCTTAGACCTGAGTCAAAGTCTTTTTATTCTCTTCTTATAGCTACTTAGTGGGTGATGAACTATGGGTGGTCATGGAATACTTGGCTGGCGGCTCTTTGACTGATGTGGTCACCGAGACCTGTATGGATGAAGGCCAGATAGCAGCTGTGTGCAGAGAGGTAAGAAAATAGAGCGTTTCTAGCAGATGACAACACTAAAACCGGCAGTCCTTTTTCTCTGATTATCCAGAATGTGTAGAACATCAGAGCAATGATCGCGTGTCTTTTCTGTGGAAAAAAATTGGAGAGCCTAACTTCAATTTAAATCCTTTCCTAATCGCACTTTCCTACCCTCCCTTCCCAGCCTGTTGTATATTCTGGTCATTTTGCTATGGATCTTTTGAACTCTGTTATGCCATTTGCAAGGTGAATGCTCGGCCTGCATGTTGTAGTCTCGATGAACACAGAAAACAGCAATGGTGGCACGGAAGTTTTTTCACATTTGGGGGAATTTTTACACGCTGATGATTTTGTCCTGCACACACAACGTGAGCCACGTGAATTACAAACCACTATAATCCCATCATTCTCGAGAAAGCAATTTAAGCAAGGTCCTCCCTCAGCCCAGACAGTCGTTGCTTTCACAGTCCAATTTGGACATCCCTCAACCCCCTCCAGGGGGCCTGAGTCTGCCTCTTTTCCAATAACGGTGTCATATCCCTGGTTTTGAGCTAAACGGAGGACATGTTTTCTTATATTTTTTTCAATATTTAAAAACACACCCCTCTCTGGAGTCTCATCCGGGGCATTACCCTCCACCCCATTCATTGTGGTGAGGTTTTCTCTAGACACAAATAGGAACTCTGACCCACTGCTGCAACTTGAAAACCAATGGTGGGAACACAAAACCAAGTAATTTCAGCCAGTCTTTGCTTGTGTTTTATTTTAAATGGTTTGCTCAAATTTCCTCCTCCCTTGCTCTCCTCCCATCTGCCTTTCCTCCTCCCCAAGGATGTACGCATATCCACCAAACACATGTATTTTCTATTCATGCAGTGAAGCAAGCTTCTAATACTTAGGAGAATATTCTACCCTGAGTCTACGGTTTCCATGTTGCATGATGCAAAGCCATTTCCAAGCAAGTAACTGTAGCCACTTCATAGACTAGAAGTGGTTCCCAACCATGGCTGTCCATCAGAGGTAGCTTGGGGCACTCGTTTTAAAGGCAGATTCCTGGGTCCCACTTCAGGCCTACTGAATTAAATACCGTGGATACAGAAGCTTAGTACACCTGTATAAGACCAAGCTGAATCCGTACCCTCCAGATACTAGGTCAAAGTATGACTATTAATTGGTTAGTTTGGCTGACTCAGAAGCTTTTATAATGTATTCTGCTAAGTTACAGCATTGATGTAAACAGTAATGTGATTTCAAAATGATAATACAATAGTAATCTATTTGACTTGACAATGCAAAAGTATGCCTTTGCCCCAAGTATATCTAGAAACGAAATGTAAATTGTTTTAAATTCTTTGCGATATAATCAGAACTTTTTATTTTTCTGATTCAATAGTGCCTCCAAGCTTTGGATTTCTTGCACTCAAACCAAGTGATCCATAGAGACATAAAGAGTGACAATATCCTTCTTGGGATGGATGGCTCTGTTAAATTGAGTAGGTATTTTGGTTCAGATGGTGTTTGAAAGAATATTGGAGGATTTCTGCTCATTTACTGTCTATCTTAAGACGAAAATGGCTATTGAAGGTGATTGGTTTAAAGGCATTTAGAGCCCAGTTTGAAGTAAAGAATTTTTTCTAATTCTGTGTTCCTGTAGATCGTGGCCAGATTCTGAGGGGTTAACATTTCAGAATTTCTAGTGACTTCTATCTGCTGGATTATAAATACCTAAATAGAAAACTGAAAGATTCTATAAGTTAAAAGGAACAGTAATGGGGAGGGAACCAGACTGAGGTCTAGGAAAAATGACATCACATTCATAAGTTATTTCAGACCCTTTTAAAATCAGGGCCACTGGAGAGATCAGGTAATAATAGATATGAGCTAGGGAGTTGTGGAAAGCTCAGTGTCGAACAGAAGAAGGTACAGCCATATCTGAAAGTGATCTATTGTTAAAAAAAAAAAATAAGAAGAATTTGGGGCACCTGGCTGGCCCAGTCATTTGGGCGTCTGACTTGATTTCAGCTCAGGTCATAATCTTATGGTCATGGGATCGAGCCCCTTGTTGGGCTCCGTGCTGAGCCTGCTTGGGATTTGCTCTCTCCCTCTCTCTCTGCCCCTCCCCTGCTCATGCTCTCTCTCTCTCTCAAAATAAATAAACATTAAAAAAAAAACAGACGAATTTGACTTGATTTTAACGGACTTTCCTTCTCTGCAGCTGATTTTGGGTTCTGCGCCCAGATCACCCCTGAGCAAAGTAAACGAAGTACTATGGTGGGAACTCCCTATTGGATGGCACCTGAGGTGGTGACTCGAAAAGCTTACGGTCCGAAAGTTGATATCTGGTCTCTGGGGATTATGGCAATCGAAATGGTGGAAGGTGAACCCCCTTACCTTAATGAAAATCCACTCAGGGTAAGTAAAATGAAAACATAGGTAATTCAGCCCCAGGAAAGGGGCCAAATGTCATTCCTTGTCTCCACCAAAAGTGCCCAGAACAGGCCCTTCCCTGAGACGAGTGACACAGAAGCTCCAAGTTCTACTTCGCAAAATTACTGTGAGCTCATGTCAGTATCTCCTAAGGTGTCTCTGCGGTTTTTCCAGGTGCTTTGATATCAGGATTTCTAACGGCAGGGGTCTATAAAATTCTTTAGTATCGCTTTCTACTGTTAAAAAAAAAAAACATAGCTAAAAAAAAAAGTGAGATGTGGGAAGAAAAGTATTTTTTATCACATGCCATGGTTAAATGATCTATCTAGGAAACACTTGTTTTACAATCACGTTAACAAAGTGAATAAACGCATTTCCAGAACACCTATAATTTTTAAATTAGATTTTGTCTCATTGTCAGTAATGATTTATTGAGCAGCCGCAGCTGAGTGGGTATCGAATGGAACACGAGAGAGACACTGTGCCAGCCTGGTGGAAGCACAAACTTAATTAGACTGTCTAGTAGAAAATTAATGGAGATAGTTTGTGTTGGGTAACTCAGTTTGCTACTGCAGAAGCAGGTTTGGTTCTCTGTGGTCTGGTTACCTCTGGAAAGAGAAAAGCTCCGTTTCACAGCCTAACACCATCTTTCTTCAGAGATAAGCCATGGATCACGAGAGTGAAGGGCAAAGGAGCAGGAACGAAACACCCACTCAGCCCTGAAGTGAGCCAGCAACTATTCTGTTGTGTAGAGGCTAAGGGAGAGCCAGAAGCTGTGTTACATATTTAAAGGGGATCCCGCTTTTGAAAAAGGAAATGCGCACACATTCAGATTCTACTCTCAAAACACAAATAGGGTGCCAGCGCCAAAGGCATTCTGTGTATTGTTTACACCATTACCACTGAGTCTAAAATCGAATTTGGTCCTTGGTATAAACAAATTGTCCTCGGCAAATGGTTCGGCGTCTACGTGTTAAGCTGATACAATCCATCTTCAAGCCACATATACGTGGCTTTCTGGATATGTAAAGCAACCTACAAACTAATTGTCTAGTTGTTTTCACATTGAACCTTTTGTAGTTGGGAGCTGTGTTCCCGCGAATGGAGAGGGGGACAGCCTCCTCCTCGTCCCCTCCTAATTCCTCTCTGGCACTTGGCCTCTTGTCCAGTCCCTGCACTGATTAGAAAACAACAGATAGGAGCAAATGCCCTAATGAATGCTACGGGCTATTGCTCTGGTCTCATGAAACAATCTGGAAGTGAGATGTGCACATTGATTAGCTGCCTGCGGGGCTGAGTGGAAAAGAAGGGGCATTTTCCCACCGTTTGTGGGTCAGCCCTCCATGAATTTAATCAAGCCCACCCCTGACCTATGGACCAGCGCATCAGGATAATTACTTGGGCTTATCCTTATTGTTTAACCACCTTTGCCCATTAAGAAATAGTGAAAGAACACATCAGGCCTCTTGTTTCCATGGATTTCCTCCACTAAGTCTTCGGAGTTTGGAGGCACTAAATGGATTACGGCTATTTTGCTTTCTGCCTTCTAATGAGTAATTTACAACCTGCAAAATTTAAGGATTAAATAAATGGTGCTGTAAAGCAACTGGTCTCGGTAATGCATTTATTACCTTCCTCAGTTCCCCGATTACAATTGATCGCTCTTTAGCTAGGCTGTTAATTGTTAGAAAAAAGGAAACAAGTTTTAATCTTTATAGGCATCTTCCAGCCTAGGATTAGAACTCATAATGAACAGCTTGTCTCTTAGAATCCACAGCCTTGTATCTAAACAAGTACTTTCAGATTAACAAGCCACCAGGTTCAGGAAGCCTACATTAAGGCCATAACAAAAAGACTTGTCAGAAAGACCACCCTGTTGAATTCCACTGATAAGGATTTAGTCTAACTTTGCTCATTACTCTCCGTGTGTGATCAACCCCCAATGACTCAATCAATCAACAGGTCCGTATTGAGCCGGTGCGCTCTCTCTCTCTCTCTCTCTCTCTCTCTCCTAGGTGCCACAAGTGTTTTTTGAGTTTTGATTTTAAATATGTTGCCCTTGTGTTTGCTTAGAGAAAACACAAGGTCTTGGGATATATGCCCTTATTTGGGATTTGCAAAATGTGGTCTCCAAAACCGTAGAGAGACTGGAGAGGAAAAGACATAACATGAGCCTGTAAGAAACCTGTATTTTCTTGGGTCCTGGTGACCAGGCTATGTGTGGGGAATTGCAGAATTACAGAGCTTTGGGAGAGGTATGAAAGAGAGATAGATTAGTCCTTCTTTCTTTGAAATCCTTCCCATACTACCACCCACCCACCCCTTTGGGCTTTGAGGAGGAAAGAAGGAAAGAAGTGGAAGGAAGCAGCGTGGTAGAGGGTCGCACATCATAGTGACAATTTCGGCCCGTGTAGTCAGGTGGATCTGGGTGTGCCCTGCCTCCACAACCTAGAACCTCTATAACTTTCAACAAGTCACTTAAAACCTTTGTAACCCTGTTTCCTTTGCATAAAATGGGGGTAATACCTGTCTGGCAGAGGTAGTGTGAGCACTAAATAAAATAATGCATGCAAATCACCTAGCACAGTGTCTAGCTCATTGTAGGAAATACATATATATGTATATTGTCTTCCAGTTTAGACAGGGTTCTGTAAAGCTCTGCCACAGAGCTTTGGATTCAGTTTAGTCCTTGGCGTGGGAACCTGACATCACTGGTTCTTAAAGCTCCTTAGAGAGATAGATTTATTATACAAATAGAAAAGTCAGAAAGGAAAAAGAAAGGATCCTTAGAGTGCTTTTTACACATTCATAAATGGAAATTGGATTCCCCATTTCTGCAAAAACTTCCCCTTCACAGTAGCTATACTCCGGTCCCCGCAAAAAGTAGACGGTTCTGCAGAGCTCAGTAAAAATACAATGAACAGGTAACACAGGAGAGGTTCAAGGTGAAGACTGGGGCTGTACATTTGGGGGCTGCTTGCCTTTTGTTGTGGTTTTGTGCGTGTGTCTCTATTGGGTCAGTTACAACCGAGCAAGCTCTTTGTGAATGCTGCCAGTTAACATATCACTGATGCAAGGAATCAGCTACTTCCCCCCGCCCCTAGTTATAAAGTGGTTGGAATTGTTTGAATGTAATTCACTCCGTACTAACTGACCCAGTTTGCTCATAAAATGAGTTTTAAAGGTCGTAGAATTATTTACTGATGTTATGAGGTTGGTACCCTTCCAGAGACAGAGAGGAGACAAGCTTCTTACCGTCCCCCACTGCCTGAAGTCTTTGCGCTCAACATAATTGGCCTTGAACATGTTGTTCCGTGACCCATGGACATTTTTAGTGCAGTCTCCAGTAATAAAGTGCCTCGTTTCTTCTGTTTGCCAAAGCGACGGGATAAAATCGAACTGCGCCTGTGGATATGCCAATCAGTGTTGGTGTTCTGCTCATCTCCCCAACTTTTTTTGTGAATTGGAGATATGTGGTCTAAAACCTGTGGTCACAGTGACCCGCTTCTAAATAAAGAGGGGCGATCATTTCCATAAAACGGATCTTTTGCTTGTTGTTCTCAGCCCCAAAAGAGTACCCCTGTATGAACTTTGCATTCACATGTAATTGGGCTGTTCTTATCAATGAGTTTTGATGGAATTTGGTATTTGTGAAATGTCCCAGTGACATCCGGTTGAGGTCCCTAGTGGACTGTGGGCACATCCCTTTTTTACATGTGATTTTCCAAACCTTTATCCTAGTTGAAATGAACTTGAAATGTTGTCTTTCTACCCTTGCTTCAAGCGTCTGTGACACAGTAGCAAGCATTGGATATTTGGAAGGCTGTTACTGGTATTAATAAGGGACGTCTGAATGCTAAAAACAGTATATAATGTAGGATGCGAACCACTGACCCCATACCAGTGGATCTGCCCCGTGGTTGTGCACTGGAATCACCTAAGGAGCCTTAAGAACCAGTGATGTCGGGTTCCCACAGCAAGGACTAAACCGAATCCAAAGCTCTGTGGCAGAGCTTTATAGAACCCTGTCTGAACTGGAAAACAGTTCTTCGCCAGCCCTGTTTGAGCATGATTCTTCAACCAGAAAAGACCATACTGTTATTCTGTACACATTTCTCCGTTTCCCCTAAAAAAATAAAATACCGTGAGTAACTCTGTCAGAGCCCTGTTGAAAAATCCCGTTGCACTTTATGGCATTTTCTGATTTCCCAGTCCAGTGGCACTATTAGAAAAAGGAATGACCTTAGCTCAGCATATACGTCCATGATACGCCATTTCTTTTTCAATTTTACTGATCCCAAAAAACGGAGTTTATCATGACGACGTGCTAGCTGCTGAGTACATTATTTATTATTTATTATCGGTGATAATAAAGCTATCAGTCTGACTGCTCACGATTAGGAGTGCATGACCCGGATGGCCAGAGAGAAGGGAGGGCACGGATCAAAAATCGGTCCTATTGCGTACCCTACGAGGACGACGAGGCTCCCTGTTCTCCCTTTCCCCGCGCCTAAAGCACTGCGCTAATGTCAGTTACCCTTACCCTTTATTACAGCACTAGGGAAATTCTGGTTGGCTTGGATGTCTAGAGAAGAGAGTTAAGCAGGAGAGAATCTCTAGCAACTGAAAAACAGCAACTAGAGGCCAACGTGCTTCTAGCTCCTCCAACCACTGGAACCTGTGCTGTGGATTGGAATGTCTGGCTTTGATGGCGCGTGCTCATTTGGAATTAAAGTCAGACATAAACTTCCTGAGCGCCGGAGAAGCAAGCATACTTTGCTAGCACTCAGTCAATATTGTTTTGAATGTATTTCAGGAAGAGCTGGGAGCATTCCCTTCTTTTTCCATAAACCACTGTGGAACAGCAAGGTTTGCTGATGGTTTGTTGACACTCCTACTCTGAAGGCAAACCTGTGCCTGAAAGGAGGGGCAAGTTGGGACCAACTGCAACTAAAATAATTATAGAACGGTAACAGGGTTTCTTTTTAATCAGTAAAAAAAAAAAAAATACTGCCTGTCAAAGGATAGACAGCTCTTAAGAATCATTGGTTGTCAGGAATTTAGCACAGGAAAATGGGACCTAGCCATAGGAAAGCTGCAACTCTCATTTAGATTGTAATTCAGAAGCAGACGGCTCAGACTGGTGAGTTATGACCCGGAAGACAGCCAAAGAAGAAATTGATTCCACAGCACGCGAAAAATCTGAGACTCTGACCAGGCAAAGAGGAGGGAAAGGAAGATCAAAAATGCAGTGACCAGGGACTTACTGTTGACCGAGACGGATAGGCCCTTATCCTGATATCACCTTATCATTCCTTGGTATCCTTAAAGCATGACTTGGGAATAAGCCAAGGATGCATATGCCTGTTGCCCGAATAGCTACCAGACCCATAACGAAGCAGTTAAGTCCCTCGAAATCAGAGCCCATCCTAAACAGACAAATCACGGAGTGTGCTGATGGGCTTTTGCCTAGTGAAATGCCCACTGGCATGTTTTATCCTGTGGCGTTTTCAGTCTGTGTGTTTGCCGATGAAACATAACGTCACCGAGAAAATCTGGGTTTTCTTGACTACTAAAGATGATTTCTAACTTTTGCCACCATTTTGAAACATACCTTTGTCAACCCGGCTGCGACATCATTTTAGAAGACCCTTTGCATCCTGATAAAAGGATGCTCTGAGATGTCTTACGTGAGAATCTCAGCAGAGAGAGTTTAACTTGATGAAGGCAGTCTTACCTCTGTAGCTGGGAGAGGCAAAGTGCTAACATTGTCAGGAACAAGCTGATCTTTTTGCCGCTTCTTCTGCTTCCTTCCTTCTGTTCCTTCCTTCCCTCTTTCCTTCCCACCTTCCTTCCTTAATTCCTTCCTTCCTTCCCTAACTTTTCCTCCTCCTCCTCTTCCTCTTCTTTCTCCTCTTCCTCCTCCTCCTCCTTCTCCTCCTCCCTCTCCCTCTCCCTCTCCCTCTCCCTCTCCCTCTCCTTCTCCTCCTTCTCCTTCTGATTCTCTTCCACCCTCTCTTCCTCTTCCACCTCCTCCTTCTGTCAGGAATCGTCCCAGTGCTTAGATGGCAAAATTCATCATCACCTTTCTTCCATGAGCGGCCAATAAATGTGAGAGGATGAGACAAAGAGCTTTCTATTGTCTCTACCACCTGTCTACATTATGCGAATTGAAGAGTGAATTCTCTTCCCAGGTGTGCCAGTCAGAAAGTCCATGACCTTGCACAGGTTACTTCTTCCTTGGCCTCCATCTTCTTGTCACTTCAAAGAAGTGGAGCTTGATGAGATTACTGGTTGCCAGGGGACTTCACAAGGCCCTAGAATTCTACGGAGCTCCTTAGGCTTAAAGGGCCCAAGGGAGAGGTCACATGGCTCTTGATTCCACCAGAACAGTCCTCTTTAATTGTTTTTCTGTATTGGGCTTCCACATGAGTGGTACCTAAGGAAAAGGAGAAACTCATGAGTCTCTGACTCTGATTCTGTGTTCTTGAGCTGTAGGTAGGCTACAGCCTTCCCTGACGGCTGGAAGAGCCATGGTTTGGGTGTGTGTTGTCTTTAGGACTGCTTCCAGAGGAGTGACCTTCAGGAAGCAGCTCGGAGATGTCTCTCTCATCACCTCCTGACTAAATCTGTATCCCGTAAAGAGGGAAGATCCCCCTTCTCCTACCAAGCAAAGATACTTGACCATGTTGGGAGTGAAAGAAGGCTGCATGTAGGGCCACACAGCCCGCTCTGACAGGACTCTTGGGGAGAAGCCGGGAAACAACACTGCAGTGATAGAGCTACTATAGGGATCCATAGGCTGCACTCTGGGGCATGAAGGGAAGAATCATATGCTACCGTGTACAGAGCTGGTCAGCTGACCGACTGCTTACAAAGTAGAAGTCGCAACCAATTGATGTGAGCAACATAATGCATGTTTCACAGATCATGCCGTGGTTGGCTGTTTTGAACCCAATACAGTAATTTGGGTGAAAAGCCCAGAAGAATCGGGGAGTTAGTGCCCTACCTCCTCTAATGTTCTAAAATGAGACATGAAAAATGTGTCGTGTTCAAAGGCACCTTAGAACCAGAAAGCAGGTGCGGGTTGAAGCGAAAATGGGAGGTGAAGAAGCCCATACACTAAAACTACAGGCAGTGCTTTGAGAAATTGTATGCGAGAAGACCAGAGAGATAGGGCAGTAGCAGAATGGGACTGAGGATCGGGTCCCTTTGGCCTCCCTGATTCTTTAGCTTCTATCTTCATTTCTCTTCCTCTAGGTTCCATCAGCCACCCTTCTCTCCCCATTGTCATTTGGCCCCTGTCCTTGCCCTGTGATCATCTGCTCCTTCTGCTTCCCCCAGCTTTTCTCCTCCACCTCCTGTCCCATTTTGCTTTGCCTCTTCTCCGTGCCTCTGCCTACCCTCATCCCCACTTCCAGATCCCCTCTGGTTCTCAATCCTGGGTTGCCACTTGGGCTGCCCTGGGGTTTCGTTGTGAACACACATAGCCTGCTCCGTGTTTCTTGACAAGCACTATTAATCCTGAGAGATTAGAACGAGCACACCCATTGTTGGAGTCATCTGGTCTTTATTTTCTAGCAGTGGCCAGTCCTTTATGCTCGAAAGGAGCACTCTAAAACTAGACCGACACCTAATCAGTCACTGGTACCTAATTACTTTTTGCCATCAACCTGTAAGAGGATCGATCTGTAATAGGTTCCTTTTGAATGACTTTTAGGGATTAAACAAAAACAAGCACCATCCCCCCCAACCCCATGATGTGGTGACAGATGAGAACCACTATGGAAGACAAGTAGGGAACAGAATGACACCACACTGCATACTCAGCGATCACGCTGGACCGTTGGGATAAACAAGTCAACGTATGGAAGAAAACGTTAGGTGTACTATAGTAATTTCTTACTGCATATTTTGGCCCATTCGTTTTCTTCTTAGAAAGGAACATTAGGGCCTCTCATGACATCCATAAACACATCAGAGGTAGCAGTACACTCTGGCCTTTGACCTCTGAAATCCCAGGTCATGAGTAAACTAAGCCATGAGGTGTCAAGTCACTCGTTGCCAAATAACTCTCATAGAACACTCAAGGGTAGTTGGAAAGTCTAAGATGAGGGAGGAACCAGGACAGCAGGAGACTGCAGAGTACAGAGCTGCTTATAAACTCTCAACATACACATAGACACTGGAGAATACAGTGTGAAACCCTCTAACTGGTGACCTTTGTTCCCCATTTCCAAACAAGTGGAGAACGAACGATTGACCAAAAGAGTGTCCGTTTCCTCTGTAGAGGTAAAGGCGAACTTTTCAGTGTGCCTCATTCCTTTTAAATGTTTATTTATTTTTGAGAGGGAGAGGGAAGGACAGAGAAGGAGGGAGACAGAGGATCTGAAGCAGGCTCTGTGCTGATAGCAGAGAGCCTGATGCCTGCTCCACCCTCAGGAACCGTGAGATCATGACCTGAGCCAAAGTCGGGCATTTAACCCACTGAGGCACCCAGGCGCCCCAGTGTGCCTCATTTCTTGAGGAGCCCTTGTGTGCCTCTGCTAGGAGAATTCCTACCTCAGAGACTGCAAACAGTGTGAGGTGTTATTTGCAGTGGTCAAGAGCAAGAACTCTGGACTCACACTCCCTCGATTCAAACATTGACTTCCTTGTTGCTAGTTGTGCGATACTGGACAAGCTAAATTAGTCCCACAGGCCTCAGTTCCTTCATCTGTCCCCGGGGGATCATAATCGAGTCTACCTCAGTGGGTTGTTGTGTGGATTAGGTCACCTAATAGTAATCACTGAATAAATGTTAGCTAGCTATTAAGACTTTCCATGGACATAGTATTTATAGAGATATTGAGACACAGATGAATAGCCTTCTTGGTCTTAGAGTTCAGTTACATTGTTTTGTTAAATAGATTTTTATTGGCTAGGTTGGGAGCCTTTTCACCATGTATAACACGATTTCCGTGGGAAAATGTGTTTTGTGTCCCAGATAGTCAACTTAGAAAGAAATGTTTGTACCACACCCAATCGTCTTTGTAAATTGACCCTTTGTATCGGTGCTGGAGCCTTTCATGGTTACTAACACATTGCCATGTAAGTCCCCTGGTTTGTTTTCTAACATCTTAATCTAAACTTTATAAAGTGTTATAATGAACTGAAGTCACAAACTGAAGCTTTTTAATTAAATGGTTAGTCCTGTTGCGAAACTGCCTTAATGAAAATTTATTGGGTACATATGGATTGTTTTGGGGCCTGTTTGGAGAAATGTGGTAACTTCTAAGATGACTGCATTGATCTTTTTTAACCGAGGAAATTGCCAATAAGGTAAATTGAATTATTCCTTCAACTGGGTAGAGTAGTTTTCTCTGAGTACTTAGGAAAATTTTAGATGCACATTGGAGTCAGTGAAAACTGTGGTGTTTGCGTGTTATTGCCAAGAGACTTTAGAGTTATTATATTTTTTAATTTTATTAAGTTTATTTATTTATTTTGAGAGAGCATAAGTGGGGGAGGGACAGGGGAAGAGAGAGAGAGAGTGAATCCCAAGCAGGCTCTGCACTGTCAGCATAGAGCCCAACGTGGGGCTTGAACCCATGAACCGCAAGATAATGACCCAAGCGGAAATCAAGAGTCAGCCACTTAACCAACTGTGCCACCCCGGCGCCCCTAGAGTTATTATGAAGAATTCCAGAACATCAGAAACTTCTAGGTAACGTGTATATCAAGATCACCTTGAAGGAAGCCACCATTTTATGCCCCGAGGTTGTCCTTCTAACTTTACAAACAAGGTCAGTAGGTCATAGGGCCTGCATTGCCCCACCTGAGGAATCAAACAGACCTTGCATAATGATGTAGCAAAAGACTAATGAAGACTGCCTTCTCTGTTCAGTCAGAGAAGACTACATTTCGGAACTATGTTTCAAGTTCCAGAGACCATCATCTTCTCCCTTTCCTGTCTGGCTTTGCCCATGCAGCAGATTACCATGTTATGGCCATCTTTTTCCAGTTTTCGCTCCCTTCGATGCCATCCCTTTCCAGAGCTCTTTTCCTCCTCCCACACCGAGGACCAGGTCATCAGAAGTTACCACATGCCAGGCCTGTGCGACTCAGAAAAGGCGCTTTGGTCATTCTCTGTGTATCTTCTCATATGTTGAATGATTCACTTAAGTTCTGAGCTTTAATACCTCGTGTATCCAAGTCTGTTAGAGTCCCAGCACAATTAGGTGTGTTCACACATTTTGGCTCTCCTTTTATTCGGCAACGAACGCATTTCCTGGGCACCTGTTTGAGGCTAACTCTGTCTGCAGGGTAACCAGTTATCCCGGTTTGCTAGGGTACTGAAACCCAAAACAGTCCGCAGAAAACCAAGGTGGCTGAGGGAGAAGGCTTGAAAGACGAAATGCCATGTGAAATAGAGCCTCAGCAGCAAGCGGAAGTTCACCAGGCGCTTATGAGAAACGGGGCTAGCATTTTAAGCAGATATTAAAGAGCATTTCTTATTCAGAGTTCAGTGAACAGACTGGCTTGAATGGTATGTGAGCTTTGGCCAGTGTGTGTACATATGTGGGGGTGGGGGAAGAAGGGCTCTCGGGTAAGAAGAGAACACACTGAGGACCACAAAGACCACGGGGGCCCAATCATGGAGGACCGTCTATGCCATGCCATGGATCCTGGGGACCAGTGGTTTTCAAAAGACGGTAGCGAGCCCTTGGTTCAAATGAAACCTTGCTTGGAAGCATAAAGAAATAGAGAAAAAAGAAATATTTCTCTGATTGAAACAGATATGTGTGGGTGCAGGCTCCTAGAGCCTTCACATGTATCTCCCTGTCCCACCTCTTTGGAGGACTATTTTGGGGAGTACAGTTTGAAAACCACATATGTGGACCACGGAGGAGCCAACAAAGATTTTTTTCTAACAGCCAGCTCATTTTTTTCTGAGTTTTCACTAGCTCAAGATAAAACCACACTGTGATCACTCATGCCGCGATCTATTTTCCCCAATCTTTCTTCATGTAAGACTTGACTTTGTTAGGGGGCGCCTGGGTGGCTCAGTCGGTTAGGCATTCAGACTTGGGCTCAGGTCGTGATCTCGCAGTTTGTGGGTTCGAGCCCCACATCGGGCTCTGTGCAGACAAGTCAGAGGCTGGAGCCTGCTTCGGATTCTGTTGTCTCCCTCTCTGTCTCCGTTCCTCCCCCACCTGCACTCTGTCTCTGTGTCTCTCTCAAAAAAAAAAAAAAAAAAAAAAAATTAAAAAAAATTTTTAACACACAAAAAAGAAAAAAAGACTTGACTTTGTTAGTAAAACCCTTTTTGCTGTGATTGTTGTATTGGTTGCAACTGTATTTGTCTCCCATTAGCAGAGCAGCGGGTAGCAATTTTCTTTTTACAAAGATAGTACCCAGCTTACACGCAGGACGTGTTCCAAAAGTTCATTTTTAAGTTAATTATTTGGAACTCAGAGTACATTTTCCCATAGAAGCAGCATTATGCGTAGTGAGTAGGTTCCCAGGCCATTCCACAAAGGCCAGTTTAGCCCATAATATAACTGAAAGTGTGGATTTTTGCAATGGAAATTAGTTGGATATAATACTGTTGCAATTAAAACGAAAACAATAGTTGAAAAAAAAACGTCTGGGTTTTTGTTTCCCTCAAGGGTTAGCACTTGATGAAAAGCAGGTTTAATCCTAGGAAGACAAAGAGAAATACATGAGGAGTTTTGTGTGAGTTTGGACGGCACAGCTTTGGAAATTTTTTTTTACATAATGTTTGGGACGGTTTCGTAAATAAGAAAAGCAGTCGTGTTCTTGTAGAAAATTTGGAAAGTTGAAAAATATGTTTGAAAAATTCAATCACAGTAATCCTTCCACTCAGAGAGAACATATTGGTGTGTTTCCTTTCAACCTTTTCCTGACTATGTGTATTTTTTAAATCAAGCCAGCAGCATTAACAAAGTGCATCCCACATGAACTGCTGTGCAGTCTTTAAAATGATATTTATAGGGGCACCCGGGTAGCTCAGTCACTTAAGCCTCAAACTTCCGCACAGGTCATTATCTTGTGGTCCGCAGGTTCGAGCCCTGTGTCGGGCTCTGTGTTGACAGCCTGGAGCCTGCTTCGGATTCTGTGTCTCCCTCTCTCCCTGCCCTTCCCCCGCTCGTTCTCTCTCTCTCTCTCAAAAGTAACATCAAACATTTTTTAATAAAATGATATTTAGGAAGAAGTTTGCAAAACATCAAACAATATTTATGATCTAGTGTTTGAGTAAAAGGCATTCTTGCATCTGATACCTCGATTGGGGGCCAGGGTGTGTAAGGCTACCAACCAAGATCCCCAACCTTCAGTCCCACCGCCACCCCCACTCCCCACAACAGATACCAGAGTTCCTCCTTTTTCTAGAAATTCGGAAGAGGACGTGCGTTCTCTTCCAAGTGTGGTGAAGTTCATAGCACTGGCTCCTTATTCTGATTCCCCTTCAGATTCCTGAACTTTCTTCTCCCTTTCTCCGGTGTATCACCAACCCTACTCATGCTGCACAACCCTGATGAAGGCCATTTTGTAATTCATGAATAGAAAGAGGGGCACACGTTTCCTGAGGTAATGAGGCATGGACTAAAGAGAAGTGAGAAGGATTTGGGCAGAAGTGTATGTGTACTTGTAAGGCAGGAGATTATGTGGAGGAAGCTGTATTGAGCCACAGTGGTCAAAGAAAGGTAGGGAAATGAAACCATGTAGCATGCAGGCAGACCTAGGGAGGGTGGAAACGAAGAAAAGTGTGTGTGGGGGGGGGGGGGCATGTGTTTAGGACCTGGCTTGGCTCACAGAGCAGAAAAAGGCAAGCAAAGGACAGTGAGTGTAGCGGAATTGTGGCCAGCGGAAATAAGAAAGTTTTAGGAGGAGGCAGCAAATTGTAAGGTGCATGGTAAGCAATTTTCTCTGAATAAGGGAACAAAGATGTTTTGTGAGGATGGGTGCTTGAAGCACTAATTGTCCGCGAACTAAAACACCCTGTTTGAACTCCATGTAATATATCTGCTGTGATCAAGCACCATTTGACTTCAGCCCAGTTGATGATTTCCTAAAAGCAGTTTACAAACACATTCCTTTTTCACACTATTTTATTTTATTTTATTTTATTTTATTAGTCAAGATTAGATTTGCAGCTGACTTGTATTTTGGCACGGAAGTCTCAATAGCTGCCCCTCTGCGTTTGCTGTTCATCAGTGAAGGAATTGAAAATCAGAAAGGATTGAGGGGTCGGGGGAAACAAGGTGTGGGTTTAGAGGGAGTTGTATTTCATGTGGCATTTTTTTAATGTACTGAGTGAGAAAGCAAAAGTTTCATTGCACTGTATAGAAACTTGTGCCATTTTAATTCTCGGTCATCACCATGTAAGGGAATCTCACTCTGTGGGATTCTGTGGCTCTCGTGTCTGGTGAACTTACAATTCAGAGATTCTGGGTTAAGGGGGCCACAAGTCCTTGGCTAGTGATTCTCAGTGTTGGCTATAAATTGGAGTCTCCTGGAGAGCTTAAAAAATCCCGATGCCTGTCCCACCCCCAAAGATTTTCACTTAATTGGTTTGGGGGTGAGAACTGGGCGTGGGGATCTTTTAAACCTCTCCAGGTGACTCCCATGTGCAAGCACTTCTGGAACCTTCTAGTTTAGCCCATTGCTTTAATTACCCGTGTGGATTAAACCAGTTCTCAAAGTGTGGTGCTGGAACTAGCAGCTTCAGCATTTATAGGGAACTTGTTTGAATGCAAATTCTTTGAGCCCCCCTCCAGATTTACTGACTCAGAAACTCCGGGGGTGACCTAGGAATCTGTTTTAACAAGCCTTGTAGGTGATTCTGATGCATGCTGTAGGTTGACAGCCATTGTATTAAACAGTCCCTCCTAACCCATTCTCTTTTTTAATGTTTATTTATTTATTTTGAGAGAGAGACAGCACAAGCAGGGGAGGGGCAGAAAGACAGGGAGAGAGCATGCCAATCGGGCTCTGCGCTGTCAGTACATGGCCCGACTCAGGGCTTGATCCTATAAACCATGAGATCATGACCTGAGCTGAAGTCAAGAGTTAGATGCTCAACTGACTGAGCCACCAAGGCGTCCCCTAACCCTTTCTAAAGTACACTTGTGGAGGTTTCTAGGCAGGAGGAGAGATGTCTTTACCAGCTGATGAAAACTGGTCCAGGAAAGGACTTTTTTTAAAAAATTTTTTAATGTTTATTTATTGCTGAAAGAGAGAGAGAGAGCACCAACGGGCGGTGGGGGGCAGAGAGAGAGGGAGACACAGAATCTGAAGCAGGCTCCAGGCTCTGAGCTTTCAGCACAGAGCCCAACACAGGGCTCGAACTCACAAACCGGGAGATCATGACCTGAGCGGAAGTCGGCGCTTAACCAACTGAGCCATTCACGTGTCCCCAGGAAAGGACTTTTATAAAAATACTTCTAATTATGTTAGGAGCCATGGTGGGCAAAGAAGAAAGAGATAAGGGGGGAAATTATTTGCCACGAAAGCCCAAGCAAGTTCAGGAGGGAGCATGTCTTCATCATAGTTAGGGGGTTGGTCACATAGGCAGACATAACCCTGGTGGCAATACCTGCAGGAAAACTCCTACTTATCCTTTAAAACCCTGTTCAGATGCCAACCTCCACTGTGAAGCTTCCTCTGAGCTCTAGGGTAAACTGCTTCCTCCTTGTATTTACACAACACTTGCTATCTCCCTCCTTTAGCTCTCGTCCCACTGTATTGTAGCTGTTTATGTCTCTCTCCCTTACCAAATTGTGTGACCTTTGAAAGCAGGGCATTCTCATATTCATCTTTGGATATCCAGTGTCTAATACACTACCTGATACATACTTAGCGTTCTAGAATTGTTTGCTTACAGGAGGCATGAGGAACAACCACCTTTTTTTTTTTTTTTTTTGGCTGTCATGAGCCTTCAAAAGATGGGTTTACCTTTGTGAATTAATCAGGGACCCGGGTCCGGCTCTCTCCCTGAAGGCTAGGCCCTTGATTCTGTCAGCACACCATGAGTCAGTCGGTAGACGCCTCTCAGTGGTGGTGGCCTTACAGAACAAAGATCTCAGAAATACATTAGCGACTGATTATTTTACAGTAGGATCCATGATCGTCAGGTTCCAGGAGTACCAATGCCAAGTTTTCTCATATTTTCTCTTATTAGACGTAGACTTTCACAGGAAATCTAATTGAAATGTACAGGGATACATCTGCCATAGGGCAGAAGTACTGGAGTCCATGGGTCTCACCAGTTACTTCGCATTGAGGCCCTACCATCTCTGTGGTTCTTTGTGCTTCTCTAATTCTGTAATGTACTCTGTTCATCCCTGGGATGCTCACAAATATTCTTTTTCTGTAAGTTTATTTATTTATTTTTAGAGAGACAGCACAAGCGAGGGAGGGGCAGAGAGAGAGGGAAAGAGAGAGAATCACAAGCAGACTCCATGCTGTGAGCGCAGAGCCCGACACGGGACTCAAACTCACGAAATCGGGAGACCGTGACCTGAACTGAAACCAAGACTCAGATGCTTAATCGACTGAGCCACTCAGGCGCCCCTCACAAATATTCTTCAAACAAGATAAACGCTGAGCAAATTGCAGTCACTTTTACAACAGTGCCTTCTGGAGGTTGTACCCAGGTCAACGTGATTGGGTGTGTGCGTGTTCCCCAAGTCTTTAGAGTCACGGTTTCCCAGGCAGCCCCTTGGCCTCATTTCCTAGGTGGTTAATCACACATTCAGTATAACTGGATTTTTACTGACTTAACTCTCCAAGGGACAACCTTTTAACCTTATTTCCAAATTTTGGGGGGTGGAGCCCCTCACTGTCACCTCAGTCACTGCCGAGAGGAGTGATTTCTAACTGGTAGAGAAACTTTGAAATACATGTCAGTGTCATGTTCTAAAATGGAATTTTTAAGACCGCGAGTATAAACTGGAAGAAGCTGGATTCGTACCTTCCGTGCCAACTCACGATCCTCATTTGTCAGTGCTGAATGGATCTTCCTGTTTTTTTCTTTGCTTTTCTTTTCTTTTTTAAATCTCTGTAGGCATTATACCTGATAGCCACTAATGGGACTCCAGAGCTCCAGAATCCTGAGAGACTGTCGGCTGTGTTCCGTGACTTTTTAAACCGCTGTCTTGAGATGGATGTGGACAGGAGGGGATCTGCCAAGGAGCTTTTGCAGGTGAAAATAAAACAGGACAATTACAAAGAGAGAGTCATTACATTGAGCTTCTCCATCTCAATGTGTGGCAGTAAGGGAAGCCGTGTCAAGAGATGTCTAGTTCGAGTTGGGCCGTAGCCATTTGGTTTTAGACCACAGGCACAGAAATAGAGGCATGCATCTAATACATGATTGATTGGCATGTTGCCTTTCTTCTGAGAAGTTGGCACTTTAATCTGTAAATCTCTTTTGTTCTTCCTGGAGTCTTATTTTGCAAGGAACAGAAGAAAACTGTGAACCTCTGGGGTTGCCGTCTTGTTCTAAGCTTGACTGGTGCCCCTGGATGTTGTACGCAGGTGCCCTTGGCCAGAGGTAATTCTCTGCGTAACTATGCACTTGTTTCCATGGCGCTCACTACTCTAATACCTTACTGGTCAAAGCCCCTTGGCTGGTGATGGCAAATGGCAGGCACCTGCTTGCCTGGGTGAGTACCATCCAGTGAGGAGTGCCTCTGTGACCACTTGCCCTTTTCAAGGCTCTCAGGGAATTGGCATAACCGATGGTCATTAGTACCAATTCCCTGCCACATTCTTTGCATACATTATCTCATTCAATTCTTAAAACAACTCCATACGGTAGGTGTTATTATCCTGTGTCACAGATGTAGAAATTGAGGCTGACACCGCCATTGAGTGGCAGAACTGGGATTTGAGCCCTGGATTGTCAGACTTTCCACCACACAAACCCACCAACCAGTTTAGAGAAAAAGACGTACTTCTATTGATGGAGGAACACATGCCCAGGACTACACATATACCTTCATCGCTGGGGACTGGGCCTCAGGGACACGTGTCAAGCCCCGTAATGTCAAAGAACAGTGACTACTTATTCTCTCTGTGACTTTGAACACTTAATCCAGTTAAACAAAAAGGTGTGGCCCTTGGTTATATTGTGTGTTAACCACAGACCAAGTTTGTTCTAGGCAAAGAAAGAAAGAAAGAAAGAAAGAAAGGAAAGGAAGGAAGGAAGGAAGGAAGGGAGGAAGGAAGGAAGGAAGGAAGGAAAGAAAGAGAAAGAAAGAAAGAAAGAAAGAAAGAAAGAAAGAAAGAAAGAAAGAAAAAGAAACACAAGCATTCCCGTTGCTTCTGAACCCCCTGCAGACACAGAGAGCTACACCCCGGGGGAAAATATATCCCACCTCAACCCAAATCACACCTGGGATAAACTGGTTTCTTAAAGAGGCTACACCTTCTCTTTTCTGCTACCTGTGAGCATTTCACAGGCTGCCCTAGGGCCGCACATGTCAAATCTGCAATGGCCCTTCACCGACCCTCTGTTTAACCCACGGCGCCTCACATGTATTGCCTTAAGTCCACAGAACATTGTTTTCTGACTCTAGCCTCTCATTGCCCATTTCAGAGGCTAGAAAAGAGAGAGACGCATGGCATTCACCCGCCTCTAGAATGCTTGAGAAGAGACACAGGTCTTGAAGTATTTGTGTGCCTTTGTGGCCTAAGTCAAGTCTCTGCCCATCAACTGATATTTTTTGAGCACCTCCCCTTTGCAAGGCTTAACTGCAGTGGGTGATACATACGTCTCAGAGGCATGATTCCTGCTCGCCAGAAGTTCACAATGTCCTTGAGTATTTGCAAAAAACAACACGAGGTGTTTTTACAGACTTATTGAAACCAGGTGGCTATTCAAATGATAAATGCTGTGGTTGGTTAGCGAGCAACTTCTATAGGTTACGGGGACCAGAAAGCGTCTGACGAACGGGAAGGAGTTCTGCTGAGTCTTGAAGAGCAGAGCAGTTTTAAATAGTCAAGGTGAACAGGGGAAGGGATTTCAGATGGAAGGATTATAGTGTGGCCAAAGGCATGGAGGCAAGGTTTAACGAAAGGAACAGAAAACGAAGCATATAGTTGAAGTAAAGAAGTCGAGTCAGAAAGCTGTAAGAGAGAGGACCATAGAGCGCCTTGAACACCAGTCGATAGAATTTGGGCTGTAGCCGGTGGGGAAACACTGAACATATCTGAGGGTCACATGGTGACAGCTTTGTTTAGGAAGATGAATCCGGCAGTGTGCAATAAGAATTAGCAACCGGAAAGAAAATGGCGGCAGGAAGATGGAGGAGGGATAGTTCAGGATTAAGTTGACTAGGCCTGAATTACGAAGGTGAGAGATAATTGTGAAAGGCATTAAAAAAGTACTCGGTAGCCGATTGCATGTAGAACATAAGGCAGAAGAAGACAAAAGTGACTTCAGAATATCGAACCAGTGGCAGCATTCAGTAAAAGCAAAAATGATGGAGGATAATACACTGGCTAGCATTTCTTTGCCTCTACGTAGCTTAAAAGGAACTGTCACTTACTTCATCTAACCATTGTAATACGCAGAGGAGATCATTGAACCTAGGTGGGCTGATTCCAGAGCCTCTGTGGCTTACGTCACGCAAGTGTACCCTGTTTGGGGGACCTTAACATGTGTTTTTAAATGTTGAATTCAAGGGGACAGAAGGACATTGGGAAGGAAATACCCAGCGGGCAATTGGAGAAGTAGGACCTGTCCGCAAGAAAGAGGTCAGGTCACTCCATATTGCTTTGGGAGTCATCCCCATAAAGCTGATAAGAGGTCAAAACCATGAAAGAAAGTGAGCTCTCAAAGGAATCGAGTTAGAAAAAGAACATGATGAAAGCTGAGCTCTGGTATGTGGGAGGTGAGAGAAGGGAGGGAAGGCAGGGAAGAAGACAGAGGAGGAAGAGTCAGTGAGCATACACGTGGAAGAGAACCAAGATGGTAGAACATCACAGGCTGCCAACGAGGAAAACATTTCAAAGAGGGAAGGGATATTCATTTGTATTAAGTACTGCAGAGGGGCCAAGAGAGGAATGATAGAGGCACGGCGATGGGCTTTAGCAGATAAGAAACCACTGGTTTCAGGGTCAAGGTCCACCAAGGTCACTTCTTCCAACCTGAGAGCTGCTCCAGATAAATGCATCAGTTGGGGAAAATCAGAAAACGAGACCTTTGCAAGCCCAGTGAGATTTTTTTTTTTTTTTATGAGACCCCCTCCTCTGAGTTTCTGGCTCGGCCCGTCAGTTGCCGGAGCGTTTCATGACACTGAATGACCAGAACATCTGAGGAACAAAACCTGGTGCTAGCTTTAATGAAATAAAGATACTTCAGCATCTTTCATGGTGTTTCATTGGACACTCAAAAGTGCGTTTGAACGAAGAAAGGGCCGCTTGAGAATGTAAAAGTAATATACTTGTGGGAGGGAAATAGACCAGTAATTCCTCTTGTTTGTTTGTTTGTTTCCCTTTTGCAGCATCCATTTTTAAAATTAGCCAAGCCTCTCTCCAGCCTGACTCCTCTGATTATCGCTGCGAAGGAAGCAATTAAGAACAGCAGCCGCTAGGACTGCAAGCCTTACCCCACACCATCTCCCTCCTGAGTAAGACTGAACTGTGAAACTCTGCGGCAGGAAAGAGGGAAGCAAAGACAGTCAAATGGGGTGGGGGTGGGGGTTCTTTAACTTTCCAATGACTAGAAACTTCTTATAAGCCTTTTTCCTACTCCCTCAGATTATGTAATTTATTTGTAAGCCTGAATCGCAGCCCGAACCGGGCAGCAATGTCGAAGCGGCCGTGAAGTGGCCACTTCTTCCGTGAAGCGAAAGAGCCAGTAGTGAATCCCCTCGTTTTGTGCATTCGCTTTGAAGAAAACAAGGTTTCTCAAAGATGCACACTCCCTCTTCATAGTGTCGTGTTCGTTTTTAAGTTAGAGAGTAGTCCCTCTTGCATTCGAACCTCCTTCAAAACTCCTTACCCAAATGTGACGTTCTTCACTTGCACTGTCATGAGGTGTCCAGAGGAAAAAAAAAAAAAAAAAAAAGATGTCAAAACTTTTTTTTTTAAAGCAAGCAAAAAATGAAAAGCAAAAACAAAACAAAACAAAAAAAACCACAAAAAACAAAAACAAAACAAACAAAAAAAAATTACCCCAGAGCAAATACTGTGTGACCATGTGGAAGTCCATGCCCTAATAGAGTTGCGATTTTGCATTCTTCTTCGGTAGTGGTGGCTTGGTTTGCGTACCTGTTTTTCTGCATTTGTACTGGGAAAGGTTTCTTTGAAGGCATGTTTCCAAAAGCAGAGAGGAGTATGTGTGTTCAGGAAGGGCTTTTAAAAACTGCATCAATAAATATAAAGCGCAAACGGTGAAATCCTGTCACATTTTCACGATGATGCTTAAGAGAGGTAGTTGATGTATCATTTGTAGAAACCAGCTTGCTCATCTTCACGATAACCTGAGAAAGGACACCCCAAGCCTTGTGAACTCTCCTGTTGGGTGACTCCAGGTCCTCAACCTAGGAAATCCTGGCAGGAGGAGTCATACTTAGACAAAGATGGGACTTTCTCTGAGAGCCAAAAGGAAAGCAAAATGCGTGTACAATACTTAGATCTTTGTTGGACAGGAGGAAACAAAACTAAAGGTACCTAATTTAATCCGCCCTTGTGCTTGTGGAACATAGGCCATCGGAAAATAGGTGCATTAGGAGGAAACAGACCCATTAGCCAACATTTGTTCGACATTTATGATCAAAATCACGTGAAAATTTATAACGTTTTTAAAATTCCTCACAGGATCTGGAGAACAGAGATATTTTAGGTATTCGACCCTGTCAGAAGTGGGAGGTCCGCGAAAACTACACCCCAATCAATATTTGGCTCTAAGTACTTGTTCCCATTTTCCCTCTGTCTCGCCAGTTTCTGTTTCAGGATATAGTATGTTCATACTTTGTCCTTTGCGCTTTTGAATCTCAAAAACTTGTTCATAAAGATCTGGAAATTCTCAAGTAAAAGTAATTAGGGTTTGCAATCATCTATCCCGAGAAGTATCAGTTCCAACTGGTTTCCTTTTGTGGCTTAAGGAAAAGCACGAAAATTTGACTATTATTTCACCATGTATCTACTTACTAAAAAGTCACCACTTGGCACTTCCTGAATCTTCTGAGAGCAGAAAAATATCTGGACGGTGTCTGCGTAGAAACAAAATATATACTTCTCTTTCAAATGTACTGTCAGTTTTATAAATTTTGCAAAGTTGTTTCTCCAAACCTTTGAAAAGCTAACAATTTGTGCTACGGAAGGCTTCTTGATTTGTAATATATCAAGACTCTGAAGAGAACCTGTCTACTTCAGCAAGAGGGAGAAAGGGAATGACATGGGCCTCTCTTCCTCTTTGCCAAGGTACATCTATCCATCTAGCCATCCGTCCATTCCTTAAAACGAAAGCACTTTCTTTAGAGAATTTCTGCTAACCATATAGGGTGCGTGTTTATGTTTAGGAAATGGCACCACTGGTGGATTTCCTATTTTCCTACTGTTTTTTTTTTTAACTATAACATTTGGGAGGGGCTTGACCCCCTGGAAAATAGCCACAGTGAGATAAAACAACAAATGTGAAAAGAAAATCAAATAGCAACATTCATTTGAAGCATGCTGTGTTATACTTTGCAAAAAGGTGGGTGGGCCTGAAATTTTTAATGCCACACTGTTCTAATGAGAGAGAGAGAGAGAGAGAGAGAGACCTTAATTTTTATTTCATTTAAAGTTAAATATTTGTTTTAATGTTTCATTCATAGTGCCAGGGAATTCAATGAAACCATACCTGGGGTGTGAATCGAATTCAGTACGTTAACTATGCCCTGCCAGTGGAGACAACCACACACCTGGTTGGGAAGCCCTAGTTGTTGATTAGTGCCCCTTAGATGTCATTAAGGCCTTTGGGTGGGGAGAGGCCTGGAGCAGTGATCCTTCAGATCACTGTAGACAGAGAAATGGCTGTTCTTTTATGCTTTCAATCCTGCATATTCACAACGAGCCGCCAGATTTCTTCACCACATCCCATCGGACCAAGATTTTATGGTAATATATCGCAGTAGGCTTTACTCTTACCAATTTATATCTATGTAGATTTTAAACGAGAACAGCTTCCAGAGACCCTCCCCCATGTTGGAGAATTACGTATATTTCTAATAAGTATTAGTGAGAAGCCGTTTCTCCTGCCAAAAAAGATGCTGAAGGATTCACGTTGGGTGCACTTGAACAACTTGGACTCCAGGTGGTTAATCGTTTATCCCCTTTCTCTGGACTTGTTTTTTTTTTTTTTTTTTTTTAGCTCATCTTGACACAGATGAGTCTGTCCAGATCTTTAAAGTTGCTAGTGTGCCCTGATAAAATGGGGGCACGTTGTCGAATGTTGATTCCAAAATGTCCCGAGATAGGGATAGGGCAGTGGGAAAGTCAGGGAAGGGTGAGAAGCACAGTAGAGATTATTTATTTAAGAAAAGAAAAGAACGTTAATGTTGTAGCAAGGATCCGGTGCGTTGTCATAATCCCATGAAGATTCTCGGATGACACAATCCCCCCCAAATCAGTCACCATGCTGGGTAATGACTTCGTTCTTGCTGATCTCGTCTATGTGTCATTGTAAATATTTGTGTGTCCGTGTTCCGTTTTGGCTACTGGATGGCCAAGTCACGTAAGAAGATTTAACTCAAGTATTTATTCTTTAATTGTGTTACTCAGATTTCTTCAGGCTTGTGGATTGCACCCCGATGTTGAGTTTAACCACCTGATCCCCACATCAGTCCCTCCCCCGTGAAGCACATTCCATTGCTAAAAAAACAAATATGAAATTGCTTCCTGTCGTCTGTATAACTGTTTTGATAGTTTGAGATGTTTGTCTATAAAGGATATTTCTCAGCTCAAAGATCGTGTAAATAACTATATTCCTTTGCGCAGTGGGTTGTTTATTTCTAATGAGGCTGCCAGTTCTCAGAGAGAAATCTATAAAATCACTTTTAAATAGCGTAAACAGGGATTACAGCTATGTAAAAAGTAAGTTGTGCATAATGGGCAAAGACTGGGAACACAGACCATTGAATCAGTTGTGTTAGGGTGGTGGGATTATGCAGAACATTTTTTTCTTTCAAAATTTTCTTTGATATTGTTCTAATATTGCTTTATAATAAACATCAGAAAGGGAACTATAGAGACATAGAAAAGATGCCAGGAGCAGATGCCTTCTGGCCAGAGCCCAGAGCATGCAGGGCACACATATTTGCTAGTCACAGTTATTCCATAGGCTTTATATTTGCCTGGGTGCTGAGGTTGGCACACGCTTGGGTATGGCACGTGCTTTCTTAGGGGGCTATTATCTGTAAGTTGAAGCTAGGGAGATGTCGCTCTTAGAACTCCAAACACACCCATCCTTCTGCTTTGAAAGTGGCTGCCCTCCACTTGGATATGGCATGGAGGCTTCTGTTGTGGTTACTTGAAATTGGAGGGGTGACATGTGATTAGCCCCCTTGAAAGCATCTGGGTCAGGGGTCACCTTTCTGGATCGACTTTTAGCAGATTTTCAAGCTGAATGTGGAAGAAAAGAAGGAGCAATCCCCCAGCTCCCACCCTGTCCTTGTCTGACTGGATGTTATATCACTTGGGTAGGGATTCTTTTTGTGACCAGTGAACCAATCCCTTTGATTTCAATGGAAGTTATGACTTGTGCCTAAAAGCCGACAAGGAAAACATTAAGACAAATGTTTAGAACTGCCGTTGCCTGTTGGCCTTCAGTTCCAGTCCTGTTAGCTTTAGCTTGAGATGGCTTCCATGTGCTTTCTGTCCTGCCTGTTTATAGGCTGTATGCAGTAACTACTGTCGTTTTTCAGGAGCAAAAGGGAGACCCTCTACCCAAAGAGAGGAATTTTCCTCCAAACTCACCGAAGAAATCTTAGGTGAGGAGTTTTATAATGGGGTAGTGGTCTCAGATGTTATTCAGTTTCACCAAGAGCAGACCTTATACCTAGAGAACCCACTTTCCATTGGCCATTCTCAACATAAAAAGTACTTACGGGCGTCCTAACCCTGCCATCCCCAGTTGAATCTTGCGGTCCTTTTCTGAGCTAGTATTGCAGTTAGTATTCAGTTAAACACAGGCATGGCCAGGGATGCAAGCTTCTCCCAGTCTCTGAGCAAGAGGACTGAAATTCAGCATTTGTAAATTGAGAGCGAATAGGCCTGGGATTTTGAGTGAACACACAGTTCTGAACATATTTTTGCATGTGGCTTGGGAAGGGAAGAAATGGTACCTTGGAAATAAAGGAGGTATTTTTTTCCTAAGAAAGAATTTTTCCTAAGAGAAAATTGTTTCTGATACAATCTTTCTGTTGGTTAGCTGTAATTTTTCCACTCTTTTTCTGATCCCACACTCCTTCAGTGACCAAATGAATATCCCCCAACTCCTCATGCATCGGGAATGTCTGCTTAATAGTAGACAATATCTAACTGAATCTGCAAATGCGGGACCTGAGATATCGCCTCCATGTGCACACTTCTGTGTGCAAGTATACTATAATTACAAGTAGCATTTACTGCCACGTCATACAGTCAGACTTGCGAGATAAACTTCTAGAAGCTGGTTAGTGCCATCAGAGTCTCCTTTGGAAGCTGCTATCAGGTGAATGCCACCCCATAACACCTACCAGCAGTAAGGGGGGTACCATGTTCGCCTGATTTCACACCTAAGAGGAAATCAACAGCAATTACACAGAATCAAGCAGATGTAGTATTAGCCTAAGAGTAAAGAAGCCTGGATTCTAATGTAGGCTGTGTTACTCTTATTGTGTGGCCTTGGGCAAGTCACTTAACCTTTTCATGGCTATTCCCTCATCTGTAAAATAAGGGTATCGGACTAGATGACCCCAAGGTCTTTCCAAAAGTCCTATCTTTCTATGGCACCTTAAGTTGCCTTGCAAATTCAGCCTGCTCAAATGATGGCAAATATCGCATGCTTAAGCCTGAGTTTCTTAGGTGGCAGTTAAACAGTAGAACTATGTCAAATGATAGGGAAAATGAAAGCCTCAAATAAATGCAAATAATACTAGGGAACGTTGATAAAACTTGCGGCAGCCTTCCAAATCCTCACAGTTGTTTTGTTTTGTTTTTGTTTTTGATGTCCTTTTTCTGTGGTGTGTTCCCAGTTTTCGTTTTCCATATATTCTGTATGTAAACTCTGATTTTCATTAAGCTGTGGCCAGTATTTGCTACTAGAACAGAAATGCACTGTCACACTTGCTAGAACACAGCTACATTTGGGCCTCTCCTTTCCTAGGAAGCAATGCTGGTCTTTATAGAGTTTACTTTGTAAAGGGCACAAGATGGCAGAACCCATGCATTTTAATGGCTGGGACTATTCAGAATGGACATAAGCACTTGCAGGTTGCAGAGAAAGAAATGAAAAAGTGAGCACACGCTATTAGCATTAAGGAGTGTTGACAAATCAACTTGTTGGGAACCAAAGAGAGCATTTCTGATGACAACTCCCACAGCGATCGGCCAGGTGTATGAGTATACTGCTGGAAAGAGGGAAAACCGGAAGTTCGTTAGTCCCAATGCCCTGCCTATAGCAGAGTGCCAACCAGCCCTGAGTGCGAAACTCAAGTTCAGTATGTGTGCTTGTGTGTGGTGTGCTTTATGGACCCGCATATACTATATTCATTAGTGATGATAAGACCTTTCACAGAATCCTGTAACCATTAGTGGGTTGAGTTTTAAATCTCAGTACATCAGCCGGGAGGAGTCAGATCACAGGGTACTGATGTCTGCTGGGATTATACTCATCATATCCAGACAAAACAAGTTGAGGAGGATCTATATTTTCATTCTTTATCAGAATTGTATCTCATTTGGTTGTGCATTACTTTTGTTAAAATGTGTTATTTGTAAACCCATGTGTAGTGCAACTCTTCTGTAACTTTGGATTAAAGGTATTTATGGTCTTTTTGTTTGTTTGATTTTTAAGTAAGTTATTTCTTTCGTAGACCTGCTGATGGTATGGTTCCATCCTTCTGACCTCAGCTTCTGATTTTTTAATGACTTTTTGTTTCCAATATTGTTATTTTAAATTGTGGTTGAAGCAATAGAAAATTGAAATATGGATTGTGCATGACTGTGTCTTGAGTGTAAAAATATTGCAGTTTGAAACTTGGACCTAAAGTATTGCAAATAAAAATGACAAACATCAACGAGCTGGTGCTTCTGTCTTCTGTCACCCTTCCTGCTTACCCCTCTGGCATTGGCCGTTGTACCTAGTTCAGCGGTTAGAGGCAGGGAAACGCCCGGCCTTGTGAGCAATGCAGGAAATGTCCTGAAGATTCTGCCGCCAAGTAACTCAGACCCCGGATGTCCATCTGGTTTCACATGGAACAACTCAGAGTCATGGTTTTTCACATGGAATCACGCCTATAAGTTTTCCATGTTCTCCCTAGCAGCCCACATTGGAGTGAAAAGGAAATTGGCAGTTTGGCTCCATTATACATGTACTTTAATGTTTTAACCAGAGTACTCTGGTCCTATTTCCTAGGCATATATATTCCCATAAAGTAAGAAGCAACAGATTCTGTTACCATTTGGGGGGGTGGGGAATGTGTAAAAGGTGCACGGGATCTCTCCGTATTAGTTCTTGTAACTGCATGTGGATCTCCAGTTATCTTGATAAAATTTCCAATAAGAAAAGCAACAGACTACATGATACCTCCATTGTGACATCTCAGAGGTCATGGCAGGGAGATAGGATGCGAGCTGGATGGCATACCCTAACCCGGTACCAATGCCAACCACCAATCATCTTGGTATCAGGAAGTTCCGTGCTAATTTAATTCCCCTTTAGGTAGTAGGACTCCCCACTCTCTCTTCAGGCACTTCTGAGGCCTCACAGGGGAAGCAGAGAACTCAAATATCGTTGCTTATGAGTCCTTCGCCACGGGCATCGATCAGTTTGGCTCATCAGCCTATGGTGTCACGTGAGAATAAAATTCCTAACAAGAAGCAACTTTTAATTGTACAGCCGGGGGCACCTGGGTGGCTCAGTTAGTTAAGCGTCTGACTTGGCTCAGGTTAGGATCTTGCGGTTCATGGGTCCGAGCCCCGCATCCGGCTCTGTGCTGACAGCTCAAGGCCTGGAGCCTGCTTCGGATTCTGTGTCTCCCTCTCCCTCTCTGCCCTTTCCCCGCTCGCACTCTGTCTCTCAAAAATTTAAAAAAAAAAATATTTTAAGTTATAAAATACAGGAGGGGAATGTCATGTTCTTACAGTGCTGTACTACAGCACTTGACATTATGTCCTGAACTCCTGCAATAGGGCGCAAATGAGACCCACCGCGTTTTCCACATTTTCTTTCTAAACTTTTGAAGCAGGCATTAGCAAATGGTAGTTAAATCTTGTTCATATTTAAGAGGTTGTGGGACATAATTCAAAAACACTTTTTAATCACTTAAATGATACAGTTACTCCCCTAGCTTTCAAGTAGAGAACAGGGATTACGAAACCATTCCCCCTCAAGAAGATTTTTATCCCTGGTATTTATTGGTCCATTACTGCCTTTAGCAATGATTATTTTCTGATTTGGGGTGTGTTGTGTTTGGTGAACTGTTTTTTACCTGAAGCAGAAGTGCATGTGTCATAATCTGCTATCAGGGTATTTCTTTCATAGGACTTGACCGTGGAAAAGACAATCTTGTCCAATCTTGTTATTCATCTGTAATTTAGAGTCTTCTCTCTTTTGGCTAAATACTCTCTGGATTCCATACGTTACCATCAATCTCAACAACACCAGCATACCTAACATCAAAATGATATAAATACTGCCTAGCGTGCAGGCCCATATTACCAAACCCTGAATAAAGGTTTTATCCCCCACATTGGGAGACAATCTCAAGACGTTGGTGCAAGAGGCTACATTCATGAATTTTTCAATTGCATGCAAGCTGCCTCGCCCGTGGCAGAGTTCTATGGATTCCACTCAGACTGATGTGTTTACCAATGGCACAGGCATATATATTAATATCAAAATTAGCCCATGGTACCAGGTTAAATATCTGTAATGCAGAACATTTCCCTTTTATTAGTGTTCATAAGAGTGGCAAAGGCATCAATTCTAGAATCAAAGCAGCCCTTTTTATTTGGCTCCATGCTACATTCCTGTGATCTTTGCTAACTCATCTGTATAATTTTGAAGGTTATTATATGTACCTTAGGCCCTCCTTCAAATGGTATAGCAATGATAACACTTGATAGGTTATGAAAGAAGCCAAAGCCTTGATGTCATCTGCACTAATATCTATACTATGCAAGGCACAATGTGGGTTGTGCTGAGCCTATCCTCTCTCTATGACCTTCCAGGCGGCACTGTTCCGCTGACGGTAGAGGTGAGGCCCAGCACTTGGTCATAGGCTTAATGATTTATAAGATGCCATGTACCCATTTCAGTTTTTTTTCATTTTCTCAGATCCTCAGATTTCTTCTTTTTGTTGTTTGGAGAGAGAGAGATAGAGTAAGGGAGGGGCAAAGGGAGAGAGAGAGAGAATCCCAAGCAGCCTTCACATCCAGCATGGAGTCTGACACGGGGCTGGATCTCAGGACTGTGAGATCATGACCTGAGCCCAAATCAGGAGATGGATGGTTAACCAACTGAGCCACTCAGGCGCCCCCAGGTCATCAGGTTTAGCGCTAACTTTTCGTTCACCATCTTGGCATCACAATTGAAGGAGACTTCTACCCCCCAACCCTACCTTGTAATTAACAATTTTTAATGATGTTGTTCATCATTGTCATGGTGCTTGGGTACAGCTGAGGTGGCACCTGCAGCTGCCAGAGTCAGGCCAAGTACAAGTGTGGCTCCTCAGCCTCTAAATGTCTAGGGAGTAAAGAAATGAGCCTTACCTGGAGGGGTATTTACTTTGTCCACCAACATATGGTCCAGTGGCTTTCCATTAATTACCTATTGGCTGGAATATACACTGTGGCCCATTGTGATAGGTTCACCCTATTTTTCTCCCTGCCTATACATAGGGCAATCATTTTGGGTTCACCAGGGTGGCCCCTGTTCCTCAACACCCCTTCATGTAGCTCCTGTCATCATACTCTAATGTTGCATCGGTACTGGTTCCATTCAAGCTGCAAAATGCCTTGGGCAGGCCAACCTGTGTGTTTCTAGTAGTTTCCATCTCAATCTAGCTATATATTATGGCAGATTCCTTAATCTTCATACCTCCCGCTTCCTCTCCCACAGAAGTCTCTGGACAGTGGGTTTTCCCACCAAAAATAAAATAATGAGAGTAAAATCATCATTCCTAGAATAGTAACCCTATACCCCAAATGCTCCATCCTGGCTCCCACCACCTCTTTTGCTCTTGCCTCAACTAGATTCAACCATGTGCTGTCAGTTCACTTGAATCTCTTAAATGATGGATTCCCCTTAGGCCGTTATGGGATTAAGAGTTTAGGTCTCAGAGCTAGAACTTCATTTCACTTCTCTCTAAGCATTAAGTTCAGTTATAAAAAGAGGACAAAAATACATCACAAGGTTGTGAAGAATCAAAAAGTTAACTTATCAAAATGTTCATTTGGTCATACTTCAGATACCCAGTAAATGGCAGCTATTATTATTAGCCTTTTCAGGAAATGGTAGCTATTATTATTATCAACCTTTAAAAAACATCCTGGCCCACCGTAACACCTTCAGCGGTAGCTACTACACTGAGCGAATTTTGGTTGGCAGTCCAAAGGCAGGAAAATGTTTCTTCTATAATATTGTAGCCATTGTTGGAGACCTGGTCCTGTATAGGACAGGCTTGGGCAGGTTCTAGTTGGTGAAGTGTGCAGTGTGACTATGCACCCCAATTTTTCTCCCATCTATATCCAAAAGCAAGAAATCTTTGCCCACTAACTCCAGTGGTTTGCACCTGGGTGGAGCATCCAGTGATGGTTTCTGTATCGAAGTCTTGTGGTGTGTAAAAGCAGGCCCATGCCTGACATTTGTATTTCAAGTCCTCGTCCGTCTTTGGTTGAAATAACCAGCTTTTTTAAATAGTTACAAAGTCCCTTCTTATATTGCCAAAGCCATTGTGTAATACTCTTAAAACCCTTGCATGCTTACCTCTGGTCTTGGCATGGCATTCAACATAAACCAAATCTCTCTGATGGCTCCACATTTCTCTTAAAGACGAGATCCTTCTAATGACTTACAAGGCCCTTTACTGTGTGTGCCATCCCCTTATCTTCTCATCTTATCCCATTTTATTCCCTCCTTCACTCATTCTGCCCCACATGAAGTGGTTTCTTGCTAATCCACAAACATTTCAAGCATGTCTTTGCCTCAGAGCCTCTGTGATGGCTGTTCTCTCTAAATGGAAAACTTCCCTCAGATATCCACACATCTCTCTGTCTTTCTTCCTTTAAGTCTTTGCTCAAATACTTCTTTTTCAATGAGACCTACCCTGATTACCCCATTTCAACGGCACTTCTCTGACCAGAACTCCTGTTACTCTTTCCTTAGTCCTTTTTGCCATAATATCTATCAATTCTTTCATACTCTACCATTTGTTTATTTACTTTGTCTATTGTCTAACTTCTCCTAGTCGACTGTAAACTCCACCAGGGCAAGTATCTTCTTTTTAATCCCCTGAGGCATCCCAAGGCACATAGTAGTGACTCAATAAACCTTAGTTGACTCAGTGAATGTTGGATGTTCCTTTCTTCTCGAAACCCTGTCTTCTCTTGATTCTGTGACCACTCTTTCCTTATCATTCTCTCACCTCTCTGCCATTTCTCCAGTTCCCTTTTCATAATCTTGCTTCTACCCACCCTTTACATGTAGTTGACCCCCAGGATTCTTTCATGGTCTTTTTTTCTTACAGCCATTGGCTCCAGCTCTCACTTATACCATAACTCCCAAATGATTATCTCCAGTCAATATGTCTCCTCTAAACTTCATACCTTAATTATATATCTACCTACTTACTTGATACTCAAATTGCCCCAACTGAATGCATATCTTCTATCCACCACATCAGATCCCCTTCTTATTTTCTCTTTATCATTACCCCTTACATCAGAAATCTAGGTGTCATCATAAAAAAAAAAAAGAAATATAGGGTCATTCATTTTCTCTTCATCATATTTACCCCTACCATTTTCTCAATTCCCAAGTTCCCTTGATTCCTTCTGTTAAGTATCTCTTAAGTTATCCCTTAGTTTTTACCCTCACTACTACTGTGGAATATTGCAGAAATCCGTAAAAAAAATAATGAAGGCCTTATGAACTGGTCTTTCAGCTTCTACTCTTGGCATTCTGATTCGCATTGCTGCTAGACTGTTTTTTCTAGAAAGTATATCTGACTAGGTCACATCGCTTTTTAAATCCTTTCCATGGACTCTCTGGCACCATCAGGATGGACCTTTTGCTCTCCAGTGTGTCCCCTTCATGTGGATCCTCACATAAAGTTCAAGAACTTATCTAATACTCCCTGAACAGAAACTATAACCCCTGATTGTAGATCCATGGAGAGATATAGGAACCACCTATGAAAGTCACACCGAGAAGTCAAAATTGATCCCTAAGCCACCAGGAAGTAAAAAAAAAAAAAAAATGATGAAGAACATTGGCTACAGCATGTGACTGTAAACTCTCCCTGTCTCCCGGTATGATAACCATAGGAAAAGCATATAAGCCCAGTGATGTAATTAGTTCTGAAGCTGAGAACTCACAAACTGGGTAAAGGAGGGCACATTTCAGAACAAGCATACAGCGTTCCCCATTCCATGGTGTTCGGATTTGTCCTTCTTGTTGCTGGTTAACCTCACTCCCGAAAAGTAAACTAACTCCTCTCTTATTTTGGTGCTCCAGAAGTCATGGTCCTTGACCAATAACTTGGATGGATTTGATATATTCAGAATTTTGGAGACTAGCCCTATACTGGTCTAGGGCCATACACACAGAAATCTTCCACTATGGAGTAAAATGTTTTTATACACCTTAAAATGTTTTTACACAGTTACTACTGAGAGCTTCATCCCAGTTTACCAGGTGAGAAGTTCTGTCCTGAAATTCAAAAGTATGAGTGCTGTTGGTTTGGCTATAAGTTCAGCCCTGGGATAAAAGGCAACGACCTTCTTTGGGCAGAGCACCCTCAGAGAGATGGACTATGCCAGAGGCCAGGTCAGCTTGGATAAGGACCCTGGCACAGACTATGAACCTTTCTTGTGACCTTCAACATCTTTAAAGAGCATCTGGGAACAACTCAGCCTAAGAGAGTCCAGAGAAAGGAGAAGAGACCCTCTTCTATGTCTGGGAAGGATTAGAAAGGTGCTTTCATACTCTCAGTAGTCTCCAGGCATGGGGGCAGTGGGTGTATCAAAAGCTCTAGAGTTAGAACAACTTTGATTCAAATCCCACCTTTACCACTTAGTCCTGTGAGTTCGATCCAATTCTGTAAACTCCCCAGGATTTCACTTCCTCATCTGTAAGACTGGAATAGTTATACCCATGTAAAATGTAAAGATTGAGACCATGTTGTGAGGAAATTCAGGGCCCAAGATTTGGCTAACAGTTTCCTCTTGATCAATGATAGTTTTCCTCTTGCCCATCCTGAGACTGTATGAAGAGTATGCAAAACCAAGAATCCTCAGAATCAGAGCTACCCTTTTTTGATATGGCCCAGTTCTAATAGCAAGGTCTTTGTTTCTGTCTCTAGAGGACGAACTAGAAACAATACAAGATGGATATGGGGTGATTGTTGAGAAGGGGGCCCTGAAAGGAGGATAGTGTACCATTTTGTAAATAAATACTATTAGTTTTACTTTTATCTAAAAACTAATAGGGGCGCCTGGGTGGCGCAGTCGGTTAAGCGTCCGACTTCAGCCAGGTCACGATCTCGCGGTCCGTGAGTTCGAGCCCCGCGTCGGGCTCTGGGCCGATGGCTCAGAGCCTGGAGCCTGCTTCCGATTCTGTGTCTCCCTCTCTCTCTGCCCCTCCCCCGTTCATGCTCTGTCTCTCTCTGTCCCAAAAAATAAATAAAAAACGTTGAAAAAAAAATTAAAAAAAAAATAAATAAATAAAAAAAATTAAAAAAAAAAACAAAACTAATACATGTCCCATGTTCACCCTGCTGTTGCATTAAATGCTATTTAATAATAAGATGGCAATATTCCCTAAATTGATATAAAAAATTCAATGCAATCCTTATCAAAAGCCCAACAGGCTTCTTTGCAGAAATTGTAAGATTATCCTCAAATTCATATAGAAATTCAAGAGGCCCAGAATAGCCAAACCAATTTTGAAAGAAAAGAACAAAATTGGAAATCTCACAGTTCCTGATTTCAAAACTCACTACAAAGTACATTAGTCAAGATAGTGTGATACTGGCAGAAGGATAGACTTACATATCAGTGGGACAGAATTAAGATCGCAGAAATGAATCCGTACATTCGTGGTCAGTTGGTTTTTAACAAGAGTGTCAAGGCTATTCACTTGCTCAAAGAATAGTCTTTTCAACAACGGGTGCTAGGACAACTGGATATCCACATGCAAAAGGACTAAGTTGGATCCTCGTCTTACACCATATATAAAAATTAACTCAAATGGATCAAAGACCTACATACTTTTAGAACATATAGACATAAATCTTGTGGCCTTGGATTGGACAATTGTTTCTTAGATATTACACCAATATCGTAAGTAACAAAAGAAAAAAAGAGATAAACTGGACACCATCAAAATTTAAAACTTTTGTGTTCCAAAAGACACCATCAAGAAATAGAAAAGACAGCCCACAGAATGGGAGAGAAACCTTGAAAATATGTTAAATAACTTAGATCCAGAATATATAAAGAAAACTTACAACTCACTAATAAAAGGACAAATAATCCAATGAAAAATCAGCCAAAGGATCTGAACAGACATTTTTTTCAAAGATGTACAAAGTCCAATAGACACATAGAAAGATGTTCAGCGTTATTATCCATCCGACAAATGAGAATCGAAACTACAACGAGATATCACTTCACACACTAGGATGCAAATTATCAAGAAGACAAATCTCATAGAAAAATAGATCAGATTTGTGGTTACCAGAGGCAATGGGGAGGGGAGGGGGAATTGGATAAAGGTGGTCAAAAGGTACAGACTTCCAGCTCTAAGATAAAAAGTAGTAGGGATATGATATACAACATGGTGACTATAGCTAACACTGCTGTATAATATAGGGAAGTTGTTAAAAGAGTAGTTCCTAAGAGTTCTCATCACAAGAAATCTTTTTCTTTTTCCTGTATCTATATGAGACTATAGATGTTAACCAAACCTTTTGTGGTAATCATTTCACAATGTGTGTAAATCAAATCCTCATGCTGTATACCTTAAACTTATGTCAGATCATCATGACGTACACCTTAAATGTATACAGCGATGTACGTCATTTATTTCTCAATAAAACTGGGGAAAAGGGAAGACAGATAGCAAGTATTGGCAAGGACGCAGAGCAGCTCTTCTGGAAAATCATCTGTCAGTTACTCGGTTAAGCACAGAGTTACCATGTGATCCAAGGATTCCACTCTTAGCTGTATATACCCAAGAAAATTAAAAATGTATGTCTGCACAAAAAAACATGTACATGAATGTTCACAGCAGCATTATTCATGATTGGCCAAAAGTGGAAACATCCCAAGTTTCTATCAGCTGATGAGTGAATAAAATGTGGTATCGCCATACAATGGAATATTACCTGGCAATAAAAAGAAATGAAGTTTTGATTCATACTACAATATGGATGAAACTTAAAAACATTGTGCTGGAAGAACCCAGACAAAAAAGGTCGCGTATTGTATCATCCCATTTGTATGAAGGGTCTGAATAGTCAAGTCCATGGGCAGAAAGTAGATGAGTGGTTTCCTAGGGTGGAAGGGAAAAGAGCTGGGAGGAAGTCAGGAGTGATTGCTAAAGCATACATACAGGGTTTCTTTTTGGAAGGGATAAACTTTTCTTAAAATTAATTGCTGTGATGGTTGCTCAACTCTGTAAATACACTAAAAGCCATTGGATTGCAAACTTTAAATTGGTGAATTGTATGGTATGAGAATGACATTTCACTAACGCTGTTATAAGAGAGTGATACATGTTCATTATGGAAACATGAGAAAACTCAGAAAAGTAAAAAGAAGAAAGAAACTCCATTCACATTTAAAAAAAAACTGTGGGTGCCTGGGTGGCTCAGTCAGTTAAGCAACCAACTTCAGCTCAGGTCATGGTCTCATGGTTCCTGAGTTCAAGCCCCTCATGGGGCTCTGGGCTGACAGCATGGAGCCTGCTTGGGATCCTCTCTCTTTCTCCTCTCTCTCTCCTCTCTGTGCTTCTCCCCCCAACTCATGTGCTCTCTCTCTCTCTCTCTGTCAAAATAAATAAACATCTTTTTTAAGTGCTTATCTTGATGGGGCACTTGGGTGGCTCAGTGGTTAGGCTACTGACTTTTGATTTTGGCCCAGGCCACGATCTCACAATTGTGAGATTTAGCCCCATGTTGGGTTCCGTGCCCACAGTCGGAGCCTGCTTGGGATTCTCTCTCTTTCTCAAAACAAATAAACATTGTTTTAAAAAGTACTTATCCTGGAGACTGTTAAAAACTGAGAACAAACTGAGGGTTGATGGGGGATGGGAGGGAGGGCAGGGTGGGTGATGGGTATTGAGGAGGGCACCTTTTGGGATGAGCACTGGGTGTTGTATGGAAACCAATTTGACAGTAAATTTCATATATTAAAAAATAAAAAATAAATAAATAAAATTAAAAAAAAAGATTATAAGCCCCCCCAAAAAAAAAAAAATAAATAAATGCTAACTAAAAAAAAATAAATAAATAAAAAGTACTTATCCTGAAATATAAGATCTTGCATGATTCATTCCATATGTTTCACCTGCAGCAAGCTAATTGTTTTTCTCCAAACATTTCATGCTCCCTTGCAAGTCATGTACACACATCATTCTCACTCCTTATAACTGTTGGTCCCTCTCTTCTTCATTTGATTAATTGTATTCATCCATTAAGATGGGCTTAGATATCACTTCTACCAGTGTTTCCTGACTCGGGGAGTTCGGTGTGTCAAATCATTTACACTATGTGCATTTTTAAAATGAAGAGTTTTAATTCAAGACATATATGTCAACTAAAAAATGAAAATAAATATTAAACAGAACTTCCAAGATTTCTGGGACAATATCAGAAGATCTAACATTCATGTCATTAAAGGCCCAGAGGGGGCAGAAAGGAGATTTGTGCGGAAAGTAATTTTAGAAATATTCATTGCTGCAAATCTCCCCCAATTTAATCAAAGACATAAATTTACAGACGCAAGAACTCTGTGAACTCCAAACTGTATAAACTTAAAGAAAATCACTCCTAGACAGATAATAAAACTGCTCAACATGAATAAAGAAAAATCTTGAAAGCCGCTGGGAAAAAATGGCACATAATATATATGATAACAATAATTTGAAACAGAGTGGATTTCTCATCAGAAACCATGGAGGGTAGAAGACAAAGAAATGTCTTTAAATTGCTGAAAAAGTGGGGTGTCTGGCTGGCTCAGTCAGTAGAGCATGTGACTTGATCTCGGGGTCGTGAGTTTGAGCCCCCATTGGGGGTAGTTTACTTGAAAAAAAAAATAATAAATTGTTGAAAGAAAGAGATGCCTAACTAGAATTCTATATCCAATGAAAATATCCTTCAAGAATGAAAGCAAAATAAATTCACTCCTAGATGAAGAAAAACAAAGAGAATTTGAAAACAGGTCTCAAAGAAATACTGAAGGAAGTTCTTCAGGCTGAACATAAATGATACTGGGGAGAATCTTGGAACTTTAGGAATAAAGAGAAATAGAAATGTCAAACATAAAATACTATTTTCCTCCTCTTAAGTTTTTAAAAATGTGCATGACCATTGGAAGTCAAAAAAAAAATTATAACTTTGTCAGGAGGAGTTTCTAATGTATTTAGATATGGTACTTATGAAACTTTAAAGGATCAGTCATGGGGTGAAGTGATTGTAAGGCTTTACTTCTTAAAAATGTATTTACAGCAAAAGTCAGTTGAGTTTTTGAAAAATGCACATAGTCGAGGAACCAACATGATGGTCAAGATACAGAGTAATTTGAAAATAATAAATATGGGCATTATTCCCCAAAGTTCCCTCAGGCCACTTGGTATTCCTTTTCCTTCTTCCCATCCCATTTTCCCAGGCAACAAATGATCAGTTTTACGTTGCTAGAGAGCAGTTTGCATTTTCAAGATTTTTTTTAAATGTTTATTTTTCTTGAGGTGGGGAGGAGGGGCAGAGAAAGAGAGAGAGAGAGAGAGAGAGAGAGAGAGAGAGAATCCCAAGCAGGTTCCATGCTCAGCACGGAGCCTGATACAGTGCTCCATCCCACGACCCTAGGATTATGACCGGAGCCAACATCAAGAGTCAGATGCTTAACCACCTGAGCCATCCAGGTGCCCCTTGCATTTTCAAGATTTTATATGAATGGAATCAGGCAGGTTGCATCCTCTTGTTCTGGCTTCTTTTACTCGGCGTAATTATTTTGAGATGCACTTGTGTTGTCGTTATCCCACACATATCAGTGTGTATTATTGCATTAGATTCCTTTTGGGAAAACCAAGTCTACTGACAAACTCTATGTGTGCATATGTAAGTACATATGTGCACACGTAAATGAGAGAGGTAAAGATTCCAAGAGAGAAACATTTTTGTATGCTAGCTGGACACTTATTGGTACAGTCTTGTAGATATACCGCTGGTATTATAAGTGTAGGGAAGATATTTCCACTTTCTGTGGGACAGCATATCTTCCCAGAAAGGGTCAAGGTCTACGAGTCAATAGATGTGATTGCCTAAGAATCATGACATGATTACTGACCAAACAACCTTGAGTAAGGCAGTGAACCTCTCGGTGGCTTCGATTCCTTATTTTTGAAAACAAACAAAACGGGAATAACAACAGCACTTCAGTATAGTTGTCATGGGCATTAAAATGAGATGTGAAGAATACAGAGCACTGGGCATGGAGCCTGACACATCGCAAAAAATCAAAAAGTGTTGGTTCCTTTTCTGTTCTACATTTTAGTTGGGGGAAAAACATGCTCATTCTGAAAAAAAAAAAAATGTAATAGCTTCTTTGAGCTTAATTGCAATATCATAGTGCCATCTGTTGACCATAGAGAACTATTACATTACTCGTACAGTACAGCTCATTTCTGACAAAGCTCTACCGCATCTGAATACCCGTATTTAAAAGTTCGTCTCTACTGTGTTCTGGGCTAGTGCTGTAGCGACGGGTTAAGGACTGTTCTGCTGAGCTTGCAGACCCCTCCCCTGCCTAGGTGTCCTTGCCTGTCAAGAGGCAAAGATAAAGAAAAAAGGGGAGCTTCTGCGTATCACCCCCCTCCAGATGGGCAGATGAGATATTGAGGGTGGAAGCGAGTGATGTCTTCACATCCATTTGGCTCTAAAGGAGATGCGGGGAGGAAGGCTTTGCTATTTTGTCCTGTGGGGAGGTCTGTCCTTGAAAGATATGGCCACTGTGGCTTTGGCCTTGGGTTCGATCTTGTAGGGGCTTCAAAATCGTGTAACCCCCCAATACCACTCAAATATCCCTGAATGTGGACTAGAAGAGGGCCCCTCTCCATTCTCTTCTCCCAACCTCCCGGTCCCCCACCTGGATAAAGGACTGTACCATCAGAACGTGGCTAAGGCCTCTGCACAAACTCCCCTCTCCCCACTCCCAATTCTAGCGGCTCCAAAACAAGTCTCAAGAGATGGTCACTCTTGCCATCTTTCCCATCCCATCGAATCAAGCCAAGACTGGTCGGTTTATTGAATGTGAACTTTATTGTGGTTTGGATTATGTAAGGCAGTGTGGTGAAGGCACTGCAGAAGTTACACAGACTGAAAAACATGGTAGGAAATCAGTGAAAAAAAAAAAAAAAAAAAAAAAAAAAAAAAAAAAAAACCTACAAAATATATTTTTAAATGAATGCGTGCTGGACTAGACTAAGTACTACAGCTATGTTTTTTCTTCATCATTGCGGAAGCATTGAAATATTGTCAGAGGTGGGGGTTGGGAGGAGTTAGGGAAGGCTTCGTGGAGGAGGTGGCATTTATGCTGGACCTTGAAGGAGGGGTAGAACGTTGATAGATGAGATGGGGGGGGGGGGAAGAACAGTTCAGAATGACCCTAGAAAGAATTCTGTAGAAACACTGAAAAACAAGAGGGCAAACAAATGCCCCCGGGGAGGGAAGCTTCCCAAATGAAAGAAACGCCTGAGGGGCCTGGGATGGGACCCAGAATCTCAAGCCCCCAGATGGGGTCTTCAGTACCAATGATATTAGGAGGCACAGGACAACAGGCTTGTTTGTAAACCTAGCAGCAGCAGGAGATTTCACATTGCAGTCAGGGGCCCCAAACTGGCTATCGTATGCCCGGGTGGGTTTTCTCATCCTTTCGGGAGCGTGTGGTACTGCTTTGTCCTTCCTCGTGCCCACTGACTGCCTGAACGGTAGTTCGTGCGCGCCTACGTGCGCGTGTGTGAGTGTAGGTGTGTGTGGATGGGTGGGGGACCGAGGCTTCGTCTCCCACTGCAGCTTCTTCCACTTTTCCCTCTGGTGGCACACAGCTGGCTTCCACTGAGCTGGAGCTCAGGCCCTGCCCGCTATCTAGGCCTCACTCAACTCCAGCTCGTCATTAAGCACCTAGGAAGCTTCCTCAACATGAAGGTCAAACCTACTGCGGGAGGGGGGGGGTGACTCGGGTGAGGGCAGGACTACACTTTCCGGAGGTGGTGACGGAGGTGGCAATGGTGCTCATGGTGATAAAGGCTGGGGACTTAAAAGCGGGTGCTGGCCGCTGGGTCGGATGCTGCTGGGAGGTCTGTAGTGTTCAGTCAGGAGCTGGGATGTCAGGCTAGACCGGCTTGGCCTTGACCACCCCTCCTTCCTTCCTCAACACGCCCTACAGGGAAGATAACGCTGGGCACCGGAAAGCAGCGAAGACATCTGTAGGGTATCCAGGCTCTTGTTGTCCTGCTTGAATTTCACCCCCGGAAGCCCCGGAGATCTTTTGTTGGAAAACATCTGTATGACCTCCACATAGAACTGTCACCTCCCCCTGTCCAGCTGCTGGAGGTATATAGGTTATGTAGCTACTGATGCTACTTGGATTGGGAGGTATGGGGAACTTATCAGAAGAAAGGAAAAGTTAGTTACTGTGAGTTTCTTTCTTTCAAAGGATTATGAATTAGGTAAGACCTGGCATCTGACAGAAAAGAAAAGGATGGACAGCTCTGTCAGGATTCGCTAGAGCTGAAGATTTAGAGCTCAGTGAGATCATCGCTGGAAATAACCTTGAAGCTGATGTGGCCCTGCTTGACTTTGGCAGTCGGACCGCCTTTCTTGCGCAGGTACAGAGACTTCAGATCACGGCAGTCACTGGGGTCAGCATCTAGAGTAACCTGCCCCAGGAACTGATCACAGAATTTTCGGCTGTTCCACACCTGGAGAGACGATTTGAAAGAGTGAATATGAGCCACCCTCTGCGAGACTGGACTTTGCCCCGTGGCACCTAGAACCCAGTGTGGAACTTGAAAAGGCCTGTTTTAAAACCAAGAGACTATCTTTCCCGATATGTCTCTGGCTGACAGGAAGATACCGCACAGAGTAGAGATGAAAAGCCAGCCAGCAGGGCTCAAGGGACACCTCGAGCTAGGAGACGGCTATGTAAAGGCGGACGGGCAGAAGCATCAAGTCAGAAAAACAGCCAAACCGTAGCGGTCCATTCTGACCTATCCCTGATCAGGATAAGGGTCATCTGAACTGGCATATGGTGCTCGTGGGATTTAAAAATTTTTTTTTCAACATTTTTTATTTATTTTTGGGACAGAGAGAGACAGAGCATGAACGGGGGAGGGGCAGAGAGAGAGGGAGACACAGAATCGGAAACAGGCTCCAGGCTCCAAGCCATCAGCCCAGAGCCTGACGCGGGGCTCGAACTCACGGACCGCGAGATCGTGACCTGGCTGAAGTCGGACGCTTAACCGACTGCGCCACCCAGGCGCCCCGCTCGTGGGATTTTAAAGTGCCTGTCGACATGTGTACCTGTGAGCATGTGGACTTCTGCCCACAAGGAAGTGAGGATAACCCTTGCTCTGTATCCTAGATAGTTGAGGCACTGGGGATAATCTAGAATCCTGTACGGAATGTGAGCCATCCTGGGGCGGGGGGGGGGGGGGGGAGGCAGGGCCCGTTCACATTCTTACCTGCACTATAATAGGAATGTCAGTGGTCCTTCTGTAGAAAATGGCCTGGGTGTCAAAAATGGCATGAACAGTATTCTTTTGGACAGGAGAACGGACTTCCTCCTTTCCACACTTGATGATCAAATATGGATTTACAGCTGGAAAAAGTGGCAGTTGCTTTTTAACAGAGTCGTTAAAGTTTTCTTTCTAGGTAGTCAAGAAAGTATTTCACTAGGACTTGTAGCATAGCATCTGGGTATCAGAATGACCTAGAACTTTTGCTCCTGATTCCCTTTTCTTTTCCATACTTTATGAAAGGGAGCATTGTGTAGACCTTGCCCAAAGAAGTTTACATCCCTTTCTCTGTCAAGGTTGACAGCCCTCCGGACTTCTCTAGACTGAATACCGCTAGAGAGAATCATTTGTGACCATCTTTTCTAGCCATGCATGCAATAAATGAAACCGAAGTTTGCTTCCCCAGACACCTCTGCCGTTCTTACTTTCATTGGCATACTTCTTCTCCAGGCCCTCAGCGCTGTGAACAGTGATCTGGGTAACCACCTTCGGGTAGCCACGAGCCAGGTTCCAGCAGGACATCTTGGGCATGTCCAGAGTCAGTTCCCTGGAACATCAAAAAGAAGATACATCACTGATGATGAAGGCCCTCTGATGAGGAGACAGGCCTGCCAAAGCAGACATTGTTGCTGAAAGGCATGGAATGCTGAGTGACCTAGCCCATTCCTCCTCAGGCATAGCTTATATTTTATGAGTCTGTTTTGCGTTCCCCTCGCTTTAAGGACCAGCAGATAAAGATCAGAGTAGGCATGGCTGGGGTGAAAAGGTAGCTTTGGTGACCCAGCACTCGGAACACAGCACAGGAGCGGTGAGGAGTGCCAGCTGTTCAAGAGAAAATAGAGTCAGCCGGAGAACGGAAGATAAGATATAAGTGGAAAAGCTTAGGTTAGAGGCCCGTTCCCCTTAAATGGCAGCTCAGAGCTCTGAAGCTCAGACCTCTCCTAAGGAATTTTTCATGGTTATGAAAATAATCATTTTGAGAAATATTTCTACCGCCATCATTTCAGTGAAGTCTGACATGAACAACTTGTCCTTTTGTGTGTCTGTACAGGAGGAGCAGGGTCAAGGAGGTTAGGATTGGAGGTAAAGCAGAAAATAGGAGTTTGCAGGGCTGGCCAAGGAAGCTGAACCTGAGCTGGACGGGCACTTCAGAGAAGATTCTCAGGAGAAACTCGCTGGTGCGGCCATGTTGGAACATGGTGGGGACAAGCACATAGTTGCCTTTCTTCAGGTACTTGCTCAGAAACACAGTGCGAGTGTCGATATAGGTGGAAGTCCCAGCACGCTCCTGGATGTACAGATGGTGGAGGCGGAATTTGCGGTTCATTTCCACCTGGAAATGAAACGGGATGAAAGGCTCCATTCTGCTCAGATCACAGTGTTTGTGTTAGGAGATCCTAGGTCCTCTGCTTTCCTTATCCTTGGACCTACCTTCAGTCCCCTAACTACAGGCCATCCTAATTTCGACTCTGCTTGCCATTATTCTCTCTGCTCCTAATGCCCATTCTTACCTTGAAGAGCTCAAAGCCAATGATGTAGTTGTCAGGTCTTCCCATGCGGCGGTAAGTACGCAGGTCCTTCTGCTGCAGTGACATGATGACCTTGTGCCCATCCTCGGGCACAGTAAAGATGTACTAAAGGAAAGAGGCCACCAAGGAGCTTAGTTAGCACTTTCATTTCAGATGAGCCGGCTCAGATTTCAGGGAAGAAAACTACACCAAGAAGTCGAGACTTGCATGATTTTCTGGACTTTGCCATTGACCAGACAATGAGGCCTTGGATAATCCATAGATGTGCTAAGTGTAGGTCATATCTTTGGTCCTCCCTATGACATTCAGCATGGATTGAGAGACAACTTCATGCCTAGATCTTTGATGCCAAAGAAGGTATGCTTTGTTTTGATAAGTTCTCGGTAAGATCTTAGGTTTTTTTGTTTTGTTTTGTTTTGCCCTTTGCTTTTAAAAACTGCACACAGGAAAGTTCCAGAATCTATAAAGGCAAAAAGCACTTTTGTGTGACTTAACCTGACACTATAGCCACTCCCTTCAGCTAGCCTCCTATAGCTAGCCCAGATGTGTGGCTTGTGGAGGGGCTGGATCCACTCCCTTAGAGAGGTGATGCTTTGCAACCACCTCTCCAGGGAAGGCTGCAGACCTGTGCTAGAGACTTTGAAACCTCATCTGACGGACCCATGGTGCCATTGGGAAGTAAAATTAAAAGGCATTTGGATGTTCACTCTGTCGCTGTCTTGGTGTTTCTTTCTGCCTCTGTCTATCTCCCACTCAGATCTTGTTGCTCCCTCCCTTTCACAAGAAACAGAAAATAAATTCAGAGCCATAGGCTCACAAGGACCCTAAAGATCAATCGTGTACACTGTGCAGACAGTTAAGAGTGAAGCCGAAAGCCCATTTCTCCAGCTTGCTATATGTGCCCGATATTTGAAACATCTCCGGGGTTGTACATGGAGATGAGGTAGAGGGTAATGGGAGCTTTCTTTTCTTTAAGGACAATCAAGATGAAAGGAATGGGGAAAATATATGAGTTAAGTAAATCAGTCTATTAACCTAGTGTTCTTCAAATTGCGTGGCCAATGAGGCCCATGGAAAGAAAAGACACACCCATGTAAGGTGGCAATACAGTCAGAATTCTTGTCTCCTGTGGGTTGCCTCTTCAGCACATTATGGGGTAAAACCATCAAGATTACTATAGATTCAGGCTTTGGATGTTAGGATTTTTTGCTTTGGGGCGTGCCTGGGCTTGACTCCTAACGTATCCTCTGGAAGAGCATTGTAACTGAAGATTGATGGGATGGCCTCACTGACAGGGTAGTGATTCAAATCCTGGGAAAAATGACCAGGTTCTGGCTGAGAAAAGGGAAATATAGCGATGGCATTCAGAAGAATCACTGCATGAGAAAAAGACACGTATAGTAAATCCACCCCCAAGAGAACAGTTGCGCAATAAGGAAACGAAAAAGAATTGAGAAAGCGTCCGGGAGCAGATCCTTTGTGTCCAATGAGGGACAATCACAAAAATCCATACTAAGCAGTACGGCCAGGAGAGCGGCAGCCAGAGAAGACTGCTCAGATTGAATAATGTTGCTGCAAATTGAAGAATTCATGTCAAAGAAATACTCCGAGGTGAGACCTCAGTTCCTATTGCCTTGCTAAGTTGGAGGCAAAGGAAAAAAAAAATGGATTCACACCTGGGGATTCTGCAGGAAGGTATCACGGTTGTTATAGCAGCCTCCTGACCGGTTCATCAGGGGATCATCATCCACAGTCCAGCATCCCACCACCGATTCCAGCGCCTTGCGGCCAAAAATAGGGTTGTTCACATTGCGGCAGACATTCAGCTCATGAAAGTTGCGGCAAAAGTCCTCCAGGCTCATCCTGAATGGAAGGAAGGCAGGAAAGAAAAGAAGATGGTACTTAATACCTCCCCTTGTAGTTCCATGTGGAGACCCAATTCCCTTAGCACAGAAAACCCCTCCTCACCAAAACTCTCCATCATCAGACATAACAAGCCCCAGGTTCTTGCGATCGGCCACAGTCAGTTGCTGCCACTCTTCAGAGCTAGAGGCAAATGAGCAAAGGGATAAGCCATCATTTTTGCCATTGACTTCATACAGTAAACAGGATGCTAATGGACCAGAATGCATGAGGATCGGACCTGCTTTATTTCACCTCCGGCTGGGTCACAGACCCCACAAATGTCACTAAGCATTGACAGCACACTAGCAGTATGGAGGGATGGGGCGCGAGGACAAACTATAGGGCTTTGGAGATGTGGCAGTCCAAGGGAAATGTCACTCACATTTCACTCCAGGGGCCGCTCCATTCCTGCCGTCCCAAGGGGTTCCTCAGGCGAACCATATACAGTTTCTCGGTACTGAAGACTTCCACCAGTCTCTCCCCAAGACGGATCTTACGAATGTCAGTCATGGTGTAGGTATGGCCCTTCAGTAGGCCCCAGTCAGTTTCAACTTCTTGTTCCTCCTGATTGGGAGACTGAGAGCCAAGAAAGACACATAAGGCCACAAGAGTTGGGAGACCCAAGGCCTGGCTCCTCCTCTTCCTTGATTGGTTTACCCCAGCGGGGTTAAAGCTAGTTCTCCCTATGTGGATAGAAATTTTATCCAGATATCTTGACTTGACACAAAGCAAGTGAAAGAAAGGAAACACAGAATTTAATATAACAACTCAGTTAAACAATTCAGATTGAAAGTACCCACAGTGGTACATTGACATGAGCAGCTTTAAATTTTGGTGGGGCTGGTTTATTCCATGAGCAAACAGCTATAACCTCACATGCAGGGGCAGAGGCAGAAGGAAGAATTTAGCAGAGGCTATTTACACCAGCGCAGAAGCTGCACTGGCCCCCAGTGGGATGGTTGGTGCAAAAGCATAAAAGGTTAAAGCTGTACGGTCTCTGCTCCAGGACTCAAAGTGTACTGTTAATTTTCTGAGTTCTGCAATGTCTTTTCCTGAGTCTCTGGGGTAAGGGTGACATTCCCTACTCAGTTTTGTAGAGTGAGCAAAGAATGGTTGTTTTGGGGTGACAACAAACCTCAATGGAGCAACAGATCAGTCCTCCTTTGGTAAATGTTTTGTAAAGTTCCCCAAACAGCTTATACTTCTCCTCAACAAGCTCAGTGTATCTTCCCTTCTGCATGTCAACAGTTTCGGCCAACGTGCCAGTAAAGTCCACAATGATATCAGTGGTGGTCAGACCATCGAGGGCTTCATAACAACCAAGCAGCCTGGGGGCAAATACGCAAGGTTATCTTTGTAATTTACTTTTCCACGTGAAGAGTATCTTGTTCCCAAGAATTAGAACAGTCCCTGCCCAGCCAGCCTTTAACAGCTGGCTTTTCTCTAGGTATGAAAATGAGAGGTATTTTGAGATTATAGGCAGCGATTTCTAGGCTTAGGCTGGGTTGAACAAGGACAGTCCATGAAGAAACTTCTTTCCCCAGGTAAATATTAGAGAAGGAGAGAATTTGAGGCTACAATGCCATCTGATCTGCAGATTAGCCGCAGGAAGGGGCACCTAGGAGCAGGGAGGGTTTTTAATGGAAACCAGCACAGCTCATTTGTCTATCATCCAGGATTTCTGAGAGCCAGTCCCATGCCCAAAGCAATGCCCTGGATCTGACTGATGTCCTGCCCAGTGTAAACTCAGGGGCCGGGCTGGCAGAGCATGAGCTCCCAAGGACAAATGTGGCATTCCTCTCCTCATGTGCCCTGAGTGGTCAACCCCCTCCTTACTTTGCATAAGCCTTTTCCAGTAGAGCATTCCAAAACTCATTCATGGAAGTGGAGAAGGAGAAAACCAGATCCCCATTGATGGTGGGCAACAGGTCATCAATCACCACCTCAGTCCATTCTCCGAAATGCCAGAAACGAAAGCGAAATATTCCAGCATATTTATCTAGTTTCCGAGGGTCCCATTCCTGCTCCTTATGGTTGGGAATTGTCTGGAAACATAAAAACATTCATACAGCTCTTATTCACCACACGATATCCAACAACTGAGATTGCAGTTGACTTCTGGCAAATGTATATGGCAACAGGAAGCACATCAAATACATTGGGTTTGGGTCTAGGTTGGGAGGTCCAAGGTTGGGCATTTTTTCCCACAGCTTTCACTTCCCTGGTTCAGTTTTGCCGAGGATAGCGTTACCATGCCTGAATGCACACAGGACAACTGGGGGGAGCCAGGTAGGGGTTGAATTGTTTCCCATAGATAATCTCAAACTCGATCATGAGATACTGTCCACACAAACATATTCACGGTGGCATGTTTAACCACCTAAAAGACAAAATCAATGAAACTACAAGGCCCAGTGTTTAAAGGCCCATCCTAGAGACTTCATGCAGATTCTATCGAATACAGATTTCATTCACACCTTGAATAAAATTATCTTTAGGAAATTCTCCTTTTTATATGCAATTACAAATTACTCTTCTAAAATTATTTTTTTTGAAGAAAAATCAAGTCAACACTCCACTGTCTTCAACTCTACCTAAATGCCAAAGGAATTTTTGTATTCGATAATTTATTAGAACTGTTTCAAGGAACTATTTTCATCTTTCTTGTCTTTTCTGTTACCCATATCTGTGATCTCCTGGCCCCTGCTGGTACTCTATAACTCCATTTGGTACAGAGAAGACAAGTGTGCAGAGCTACTAAGTCAAAGTACTGCCAGTGACAAAAGATCAACTCTTGTGTGACAAAACCAATAGAGCAATTTTAATGGTAAGAATCTAGGTGAGTATAGAGGCAGTCACTGCAAAATTTGTTCAATTTTCTGTATTTATAAAAAACCCTAGTAATAAATGGAAAGAAGTCATGTAGTTAATATCTTCGACTTCAGGAATTGAACAATCTAAAAAACTTATGACCTGATGTTTCCCCAAATTACTAAAAAAGACAAGAAGGTGGAAACTGAGTGAAGTCTCACAAGAGGGGGGATACCTTTGTCCAGTGAGACTCCTGAACAGCCAAACAGGAAAACGCAGAGACCATCGGCTTGTGCCCCAGTCTCCCTTGGATTAGCTGGTGGTTGCTGATGTTGCCCACAATCAGACGGGGGTCATCACAGATGTCCTGTGAATACAATCATTGGTTCTGAGAACGTGGAAAGGGTTTCCCGAGGGTCAATGTGAGCTGAGGGAGGCAGGACAGACTTCAAAGAAGAGCTTGGGTTAAAGATAGTGACTAGAATTTCCATAAGTGGGATAAAGGGAAGGTCGGCACGGGACTAGGCGTGGTGAGGAAAAGTCCAAAGCAGATCATCTAGCCACAGGAAAAGGGTTATGTGGGGAATAACAGGAGAAATGGGAGGAGGGGACACATGGAGACAAGTTGAGATGTGCTGGCCAGGACCCTCAGAGCTAGCATTGAAATTTGGAAGAGTTTTCACTCTAGCAGGGAGCTTCTGAATGGAACTAGAGATTAGCACATTGCATTCTGCTCCCATTTGTCAGGATGAAATTTCCTGAAGCACCTGTTCTCCCTCTCTGGGAAAATGAATTAGGAGACCTTACACAGAAAGCCCTCTCCCAACGTAAAGCGAAGGCGACAGCAGTCTCCATGGCAACTAGATTTTTCCACATCTGTGGGAAAAGAGCGTCTGCTGGAGTGTTCCTGTGAGGATGTTCTGAGGGAAGCTAGACAGAGTGGGGGAAACATTTGTTTGGGGTGTATGTGTGTCTCTTTCCCCAACATGTCAACAGCTGTGCCTTTCCCACTGTGAGTGGAAAAATGAGACCCAAACACGACAACTACAACACAATGTCTGAGGGCACATCGGAATTATCTGCAAAGTATAATCAGTGTCTAAAGGAAAGATCCCCAATGCTTCCCTGGTGGTAAACAGAATAGATTGAATAGCAGTGGTAACATTCGAGATGAAGCTTTGGAGATGACTAGCGTTAGGTAGTTGGACCAGGGAGAGGTATGGAGGCATAATGAATAGAGAGACCAGCAGAGACAAAGGCATAGCCGCATACATAACATCGTATAATTGAAGACATGATTGTGTGACTCAGAGAATCAGCACTTGCAGAGTTCAAAGGCAGGAAATACCAATGAAGTCTTGAGTAGCTGGAGAAAGCTTCGTGGAGGAGGCCGTTGGCCGGTACCTTGACATTCTGCTTACCCAGCAGAAATAAATCCTCATCTCAAATGGAAAGAAAATCTAGACATACATCCTTTTAAAATTTATTAAATAGAGACAGCTATATTTTTCTGCTTCTCAAACCTCTTTTTTAAATGGACATAATTCTCCTTGATGAAGGGTCTGGTCTACAGAATGAAACATTCCATATATTCTTTAAAAGCCAAAATAACTCTGGAAAGGAATAAGCATTCTAGGCAGGGACAAATCCAAACTGAAGATTAATTGGGCATCCCTCTGCCAAAAGGAGAGGGTTAGGTGGGTTTTCAGTTTTGGATTTTCTGGTCACTTTTTTTTTTAGATGCATACCTAGTGTCTCATCATTACTTTTTTGTCTTAGAAGACTTCTATCTTAATATTTTTTTATGGGGTGGAGGTTGCCTGTTTTTTCACTTATTGAGAATAAAGCAGGTGTGTTGGGTGAATTAGGCCCTGATACTCTTTCTCTCCTAATTGTCTCTTTGCCCTTTCTAAGATGAAACTAAACACAGTTTTGTTTTGTGGGTCAAGTGTTACCATTTGATTTGGAGCAAGACGTCAAGTTATCCAATGATTTCTTGAGTTTAGATGACACATAGAATTGTTGCTTAGCATGGAAAAACAATCAAGTGAACACTGACATAAGGAAAAGTGTCCTTTTAGATTATTAAGGCAAATGATTTGCTGGTTTTATGTAAAGTTATTAGTGGCTGGAGTTACATTACAGTGTCTTGGGTTTCCATAAGGCTCTCATTTCACAGCAGGGATCCAGGCTCAGCCAACACTTTTGGCATGCCAACTTTCATTCAAGATCTAAAGGGTCACGTAGATGAACAAATACATGTAAACAGAATTCAAATTGAGGAACTGGGTAATTATTCTCCTATAGATCTAAGCTGAGTGTGGTCATTGTGTGTGTGTGTGTGTGTGTGTGTGTGTGTGTAGCTGTATGTAATCACAAAAGAATATACATTTGGGCCCAAGATTCTGTATCTTCTATTTCCTCTTATAAACTGGCCCATGTTTTACTTCCCCACTGTTCATACATGATGGATAGCCATTTAACAATGGGTTTTAAAACCTGATAAATTAACAGGCCATAGACTGTCAGAGCTGGAAGAAATTTTAGGGACTATTTATTCAATTTGCTTATTTTACAAAGGAGAAAATAGGCTCAGAGAAAGGCAGCAACTTGCCCCCCACCGGGTGTGCAGCTAGTTTAGTAGGAGACCTAGGATTAAAGTTTTAGGTTCTTCAAAAGCACGTATAATTTGAGAAGGAAACTCAAGACCTCAGCTGGCCCATCCATTTGCCTTTAGGTTAATGGATGTCCACCACAAAAAAGGTAATGTTGTGCAGCTCTTCAGGGACAGAGCTGCAACCACCTGTATCAGTCATCCATCCCAGTGTTTCATGCCTCTTTCCTTAACGCTCACCTAAAAGCTCTTCGTTGTTCTGGAAGACTTGCTTAAGTTATATCTTAGCTTTTGGTTCCAGGCTAAATATCACCAACGGGCTTTAAACTCCTCAATTTAATCAACTAAATGTGAACCAATCTCTTATGTGTGTCAGCACCGTGATATGAAACATGGGTGAAAATCTTTATTATGTCACATCCTCTACCTTTTTAAGGAAGCCAGAGACTAGAAAGGGGCTAAAGAGGTAAAAAGGGTAAAGGGTAACAAGCCACTGCAAGTCAAAGAGCCAAACGGACTTTTTGGCGACACACTTGAAAATAATGAAGTGGCTGCTGATTGACTTTTCCCATAGTTTTGGACAACAGGGTGTCTTCCTGTTGGGAGTAAGGAAGTAAGGCTGGAGAAAATTTTCTGTAGCTCAGAGCACAGATATAGAGTACAGATGGGACATTTCAGCCTGAGCTCTGCTAGAGTGGTAAGGAATGGAGTTGGGGAGAGGTCACGGCTCACATATTCACATATTTGGGTGGCTTGAGAGGGAGGGGAGATGCTGGGCCCCTAATGGCTCCCAGCTGTGTTGGCACAGTTGCTGTGATCCTTGAACTGGGCTGTTTGTCAAGGCAAAATAATTTCTTAGGGGAAACACACACAACTAGGAAGTTGGACACCAAGAGTAAAGCCAGGAATGGTCTCTGCCTATCCCCATCCCTGCGCCAAAGCCTTCCATAAGCAAAACAGCTTCTCCAGGAAATATGTTCTCTTAGCTGAGCCCTGAGAGAACTTCCCATTGCTCTCAGCTCATGTCCCTTCACATAGACCTCTGGAAGATTGGGGGAAGGGAGACATACAATTACAAGCCTTGGAGCCCTACACACATCATTCTATGTGACTCCCTTTGCACCCACAGCATCCACATCTTTTGCAATTTTTTTACACAGGTGAAAATTGATGTCCCAGGCAAACCTCAAGAACCACAGCAAAATGAAAGGATGCCTAGAAAACCAGCAGCCAGAAAAGTGGAGGCGTTTTCCAGAGTACTCCATGAAGTCTTGGAGTACTGATGGGATGGGGGCATGGACACCTACAAGTGAGGCTGGCCCTGCAGTCGATACATTATGACTAAAGTCCAGCACTCTAAGTGGTTCTAGAAGGCTCAGGGCTGCCGTAGAAAACTGAAGAACCATCTCCAAGCGGGGCATTTGTAGGTAGACCTGGACTTGGGGACCAATGTTGGACGAGGCTCTCAAGGAGTCCACTTTACCTGCTGGAGAATTTTACTTTTGTGCGAAGATTTTGTCGCCAGTAAAATATTCACTTCCTTCCTAACCCCTCTGAGGGAAATTCAAAATGAAGTCTGAGAATTAAGATCTTCAGCCTACCTTTCACTTCCAACCTACGCAACCAAGTCACTGCCTAGTCATCTTCTTACTTGAACCTTCATAGTTCTGGTAGAAGACTCCAGATATAAATCTCAAACTGCTTTATTGGGAAGAATTCACATATCCGTGCAATGGAATTCTGTGCAGCCACAGAAGGGACAAATTGATTACCTGCTGCCACATGAATGACCCTTGAAAATGTTATGCAAAGCGAGAGAAACCAGCTACTTTTATGATTCTGTCTTAAGTCAAATGTCTAGAATTGGGTGAATCTAGATAGAAACTAAGAGGAGATTATTGACTACCTTTAATGGAGGGGGGGAAGTTGGCTCATTGCAAATGTGTACGAAGGGTCTTATTGGGATGATGTGTCTGTGCTAAAACTGGATTGTGGTGATGTCTTCACAACTTTGTGAGTTTACTAAAAGTCTTGCATCGTACAATTAGAGCAGGTAAATTTTATAGTATATAAATTGTACTTTGATAAAGCTGTTAAAACGGGGAATTTAAAATAAACAGGAAAGTAAAGTAAACAGTAAAGAGAATGGGCCGATTCAACTCTCTTCAACTGTGTCAACAGTGGAAAACATTAGGACTAATCAGGTTGGGGGACATGATCTCTGGGAAGAACAATAAATTTTTGAACAGCCTAGGCCGAAACTACTGTATAGAGGTGTCACATTCAGTGGGAAGCTGGAAACTTCTATTAGCACCGAGGAAAGTATTTCCTCTTTACTGTTTCCTCACAGGCAATCCATCACCAAGGCCTGTGTATTCTTCTAATATCTTCCCTTCATCAAACTTTCCCTTCCATTCCTACCGCTTTGGCTTTTATCCAGAACCTCGTCACCCTCCTCCCATCCAGTGTAGTGAAATGGCCCTTGGGGAGGGTATTCCTAGTGGAAGGACCTGGGCAATGGTAATGGTAGTAGAGACCAAACTCAAAACTCTACCAGAGCTGACAGGAGATCTTGTGCAGGTGCCCTCACTTCCCCCACAGCTGGCTATGCAAACCCCCATGAGGGCTTGTTCCACTTTAGTCAGGGATTAGAGGTGTCTGACTCTAAGACACTATTGTAGCTGGGTATGAGTCAGTCGGGAAAAAAGCCAGAGGCGGATAGGAGGGGAGAGTGGCTGGAGAGAGCTGGAGAAGAGATTTTTTATGGGAATTTGGCAGCCAGATTTCAGCCTCAAAATTTTACCTGAAGCCTTGCGATCGGTATAAGCCTCTAAGTCAGTATAAATCAGTAAAACTTAGAATTTACTAAGACTATATATGTTGACACGCCAGAAGGGCAGGAAAGTTCAGGAGTACTTGTCTCAAGCAATATACCGTTGTACCCCAGGAAGCTAGGACAATAGCTGCAGCCATTGGGCCAATGAAGGAGTTAAGGAGAAGGATTTTTCTATGGAGGGTACAGGCAGATGAGCTGGCCCTGAATAACTGCAAAACATTCCCATAAGCCCTGTCTATCTAAAGTGGCTCCTTAGGACACGGCAAGGAAGTGGCAAGGGGGAAGAAGGGGAACTCAGTCCTACCCTGGGATACTGGGAACTTGGCTGAAGTCATTTTGGTTCAACTAGCAGTGGAGTTTGCAGGCATGAAGGCTGATAAAGGCAGAAGCTCTTCAGCATGGGAAAGGAAAGCAACAGAAAACTATCAGGTTAATCACGCTTCTTCCATTTTAAAGACTTCAGAAAATAAAGCCTGGTTCAGGATGAGGCTGTGTGGCATGCCAAGGGACAAGATGTCTGAAAGCTTCCCTGCAAACCAGGATCTCAACCTTGCCAATGAAGCGGGTGAGGCCAACGACCCATCTGGTCTTCCTGAGCCAACTCGGAGAGGCCCAGGGCTGTCTCTCAGCTTTCCTGATGGGAGGCCAGAGAACTTTGACGTGGTTCTTGACCACAGGCTTGGCCTCCACTCTGGCTGGAAAGGAATCCACAGCTTTTTGAGGAGACTCAGACGGTGGTCCAGAACCTTGTTTTTCCCTTACTTCCCACAAGAGGCCCCTTCCCCAACCATTCCAATCTATGCGGATCTTCCCCCTTCTTCAAAACCCTATAGGATTTACTGTCTGTATGCCTGAAAATAGCATGTCTTATATCAGGCATTAATTTATTATTTAACTCTTTGATAGCTCAATATCCATCTCTCCAGCTGGAATGGGAGTGCCTCACCCCAGGCTGTGTCCGTAAATTGCCCAGAGGCTGAACAGAGTAGGTCAATAAATGTTTCTCAAGACTCTCCCTTTGGGCTCAAGACTAAACACACAGTGTGCTCTCAAAAGGGAGAGTATGGATCAGTTAATTGATCATATTAGTCAATTAATTGGCATCAACCCAATGAGGAGGAATGTGAGAATTTACTGGTTGGAAGCTACCTATTTTAGCAAGAGAGGAGACACAAACAAGCCTGTCTCCCTGAAATAGCGGCATGGTAGTGTGAAAACCAGCTTTGCAGTCAAACCTGGATTAAAATCCCAGGGCATCAGGGGTCTGACCCCAGGCAAATTATTACCATCTCTCTGAAACCCAGTTTCCCCATCAATAAAGCGGGCATCATATTTACCTTTATTTTTCAAGCCAGAAAAAAACAGAATTACATTAAAGAAATATGTGAGATACCCAACCTTGCCCAGCCATGACAAATAAAGATGAGGTGAAAAAAAAAATGTACAGAAAACTCCAAACACAGTCTCTAGGCCCATAGTAGGCATGACATAGATGTTGGTTCCTTTTTCTCTCCCATCCCAATTCACCCTCTCTCTCTGCTATCCCCCCACCCTGGAAGGAGTGGGGAGAGGCAAGATGGACTATTGCCATGGTTATTAAGTTCTTTCCTTCCTTGCTAATCCATCTAGGGTTCAATCCACAGAATTTAGAAGAAGAAAGCACAGGACAAAAGACTGAGCCAAGACAGAGGAGGAAACCTGTGCCTAAAGACCGGCCAGTACAGGAAGCACTGTCAGCTTGGTTCACGTCTGGGAAATGGCTTCACGTTGGCCTGTGATTTTGCCGCCCACTGGGTCTCCTCCTACCTCCTCCAGGACCTGTCCCTCATCAATCATTCCTTTTCGCTTCTGTGTCTTCAACCTCTTCTTTACTGTTTCCTCCTTGGCCAAGAAATATGTTCAAGTCTGTCCTATTTTAAAAAGACCTCCCCCCACCCCCCGGAAAACCTCCTTCAATTTTCTGCCTCCCTTTGTGCTACTTCCGCCCCGTCAATCTCCTTCCTTTCATATCCAAGCATCAAAACCGAGAGGTGTTGGGGCGCCTGGGTGGCGTAGTCGGTTAAGCGTCCGACTTCAGCCAGGTCACGATCTCGCGGTCCGTGAGTTCGAGCCCCGCATCAGGCTCTGGGCTGATGGCTCGGAGCCTGGAGCCTGTTTCCGATTCTGTGTCTCCCTCTCTCTCTGCCCCTCCCCTGTTCATGCTCTGTCTCTCTCTGTCCCAAAAATAAATAAAAAACGTTGAAAAAAAAATTAAAAAAAAAAAAAAACCGAGAGGTGTGCCTCATTATCATCATTTGTTCATAAGAGTGGCTTTCAGCAACACAGCTCTATTTTCTCCACGCATTTCTGGAAAACGAAACAAAACAAAACTTACCTCTCTGCATACCAAATTAGTGGCTAGTGAGTTCTGCTCATGTTTCCCAGATTTTTATTGCAGGCCAGTGATCTGCAGGGGTGTGTCAACCACTGGAGGCACAGAAAGTCAAGAGGAGCGTAGTCTTCCTTCCGATGGAGAGAACTTCTCCAAGTCTCACTCTCAATGGCTATCATACTTGGTGGGCAAAAACTGAGACATGTCCTTTGAGTCATATAGAAAAAACAAGAGCCTTGAAGTGACCAGTGTATCTTGGCACCACCTGGTGGCAACCTACATAAACTGAAGTAGCTCTTGTGAGAAGTCCATTTAGGAATTGAAGCTGTGAAAATGGCAACTAAAAAGTTGCGGATAAAAGGCTTGCTCACTGAAGAAAGCAAACCTCGAGTGCACAAAAAGATACGTCAATGCATGGAATCAGAGCGTTGTTGGGGATATTGTGAAGGCCCAAGAATCTGCATTTCATAACAGCCCTCTGGGGCCTATATCTCTGGGGTCACCCACTTTGGGAAGGGGCTCAGGTGTAATATCTTTCTTCCAGTGATAATGCCCTTTAGATTGAGGGCAAGGTTGCCATTCATTCTCCAGATTCCATCATCCTATGGTTTCATACATTGAGATCCCACTCATGCAGGGCTTGCGACGAGGTCCTGAGACTTACTTTAGAGACACAATATACAGCTGTTCCACAGAGAACCATAGTAACTATTAAGAGATGGTAAAAGACCTACACTCCTACTTAGATCCCACTTCGCTAATTGTGAGGGAATCTAGATGATGGTATGCAAAGAGCAGCAAAGAAGTCTCCTTCCCCCAGTGCAAATTCCATCTTGTCCTCGTTAGAGTTCATTTCATTTATGCTCCTCGCACAAGGAGTTTTCGTCCTCACAGGTCTGAGATTATCTTGAGGTTGCTATGATAGGTAACTTGGTAAAGAGACAAGAGTATAATTGCTTTTTGAGTTACGACATTTACTAAAGTGAAGTTCTGAAAGCAAGCAAGCGTGGCATTTGTTGTTTATTTTTTTATTTCCTTTAAAATAACTAAATCTGACCAAATTTGACTGAAATTCAACATTCCTCAAGCTGGAGCCAGAAACACAGATCCATAAAACTTAGCATTTTAAAGCTGTCTCCTAAATTGCTTTCCGTATAGTAGGCTGTGTAAGAGAAATAGTGGACCAGGCAGAGTTATGATGAAAGAGATCAAGAAGGAGATAGAAAGTAAAACAACAACAACAACAACAACAACAAACAAAAAACAAAAAACAAAACAACAACAACAAACAGCAACAACAAAAACCACCAAGTTACCTGGGGACGTTTCCACACCACTTTCCCGGGAAGCAGTCGGTTGTAGAAAAGTGAATCGTTCTCAGGCAGAAAGGTTGGGTCACAGAAGAGTCTTCCATCTTTGATACATTCCTGCTTCAGTTCCTGGTACTTCTGGTTTTTGAAGAGCTTCAGAGGAGGACCCATAGTGCCGAGCTATGTCTACAAAGAGAAAAAAGGGTAGTCATCGGAGAAAGAAATTCTTACGTCTGTTAAAGATCACCTGAGATTAGACCAACAGTAGTCATCCCAGGGACTTATTCCTGGAGCTAGGCACTTGGAGCCTGGCTTTAAGAAAAGTGAACATTTTTATAGAAAGTAGGATCCAGACTCTGCAACCAATTAGCTTAGCATGGGGCTTTGGCTTGAGCGCCTAAAACATTTTGGAGCCTCAGTATCTTCATTTGCCAAATGAGACAATATAAGCCGTAACAATATTATCCAAGAAATAGATAATAAATGTTAAGATTGCTAGTTAAAAGTAAGTCATTATAATTTAAAGGGCAACTTTCCGTTTTAGTTGGCAGAGAGGAGTTTAAAGCAAAGGACAATTCTAAATTTGAAAATAAAAGGAGAAAGTTGTTTTACTATATTCAGAATAATTTGGCGCCCTGAAGGGCCACACACTTTGTGCTTGTGGGGAGAAGCAGCCTCTTTCACTTCTAAAGAGCCCCTTTACACAATTCCTTCCCTTTTATCATTTAAAGAGCTTTGCATTTTTTATTACTGGCCAGGAAGGCTCATGCAAGCAACAGAGCTCAGCAGATGGCCTCCAAAGACAAGGAAAGATAGAAAGATTGTGTGTGTGTCTTTCTTCTTCAAAGTGTAACGTGCAATCATTTGCCCGCCTTAAAAAGCGGACTCTGAAATTCAATTACACTGATTTGATGGACTGTAGATTCTTATCCCATGGCAATACACTGTTGCTTTCTTTTCTTTAAAAAAAAAAAAATCTCACATGGCTAAATAAAGAATTAATATAGGGGCTCTTCAAGCAATGTCTGAGTGCCCCACGCTCAAATGTCCCTAACAACTGGTTTTTATGAGGATAATTTGAAAGGCAACTTTGATTTAAATAGCTTTGGGGTGATAATAGGGTTCTCAATGCCTTTGCTTGATCCACAAAGACAGATTTGTAATGATTTTAATGATTCTCTCTTGACATTCAATGGTTAATAAGAGGAGGGTTGTGAAATTTACATGATGCCAATCATTTCAAAAATATATTTTAAGGACAAAATAGATTTTATCTATATTTCATGATTACATGAGGGTGGAAACAAAATCTGATTAAGGTCAGAGGATCTGCTGAAAAGTGGACAAAGTTTGAAAAAAAAAACCTACTTAGCACTTTAAAGAGTGTCTGTGTAGGTACCACAGCTCCAAATCCAGCTAATAAAGAGGAAGCCACAATTTTATAAAAGGTGAAATATTAATCAGAATTCTCTACTACCTCATTTCATGTCCTTTCAGTATTACATTGAGATGCCTTACCGGTAAAGCTGTTTTCCTATTTGAAAACCATAAAAAAATTGAATTCGATGTTATTCACAAACGACAATACATATAGACAAACTTACTTTTTCTCTGGGTCCAAACAATAAGAAGCTGAAAATAACTATAGTTTTTTTTTTTTTTTATAGCCTTATTTATTGACAATTGCTTTTCGCATTGAAGGCTACGGGACCCGGCAAAATACCAAAACGCCTTTAGTCATCAGATGTAAGTGTGCTCACATATTTTAAATATTGAAGTGTATCTCATTGTATTTAAAATCATGAGTAGTATCAGTAATAGTTTTCCATTAAGCAGCATCAGAGCCAATCTGAACGTATGCCCAGTCTCCTTTCTGGAGTCTGTTACAAATGGACCCTAATTTTCACGTGCGCTCGAACTTACAACTAACACTACTGTGCCTCTTGCTTTCCCTGGAAGGTTTGGTGGACCGCCAGAGGCTGGGGATTGTAAATGGAGGATAGTCTGGGGCAATTAGGGTATTTAGTTTGCCAGAACCTCCGAGGCCTTGAACATTTGGGATAAATGGTTATTTCCTGTTCTTGGGAAGGCCCTCTGCCCCCAACAGTCTCCCTTGCTACTCAGCCAAATGACGAGGCAGGCAGGACCCTGCAAAAGAAATCCCTGTTATATAAGGAGAGCCCCGTCTCCAGACAGAAGCAGCATCAATTGAAAGGAAAATCAGGTTTGATTTGAAAAACCAGTATGATCCCCGTAGACTCTTTCAGAGGCAGCATATACAGTTGATGTGGACAGGTCAAGCCTTCTGGGTGAGGGCACCTGCATTTTGGGGGTGCAGGGTAAATAAGGAATAGCAGGCTATCAGCTTGCAATTTGACAGGCTTTCATTAGAATAAAATTATAGTCCCAAGTCCCGTTGGACTTGTAGAGTAGAGTTGATCCCCATTTCTGACTAGGTAACAGGAGAAATGTGTTCCATTGCTGCGACCTTGGTTTCTTTGTGCCTCAATATGCTCATCAGGGGAGTGGGGTTATCTATCCTGCCCTCCTTATACTGTGGCTGTACCTAATGAGATGGTTAATGTAAAAGTATTTTGAATAAGTAGAAGGGGCTCCATAAATGCAGGACACGCATTGTAAGTGCTCTCATTGGCTGGCACAGAACTGGGCACACAACCATTGTCCAGGAAATATCTGTTGAACGGATGGATGTCTTACGTAGGCAATGAACGTTTGCATGGCAATTTATCATTTGAAATGTGCATTTCGGCTCATGGTCTCTTCATGGCAGCCATGTTTAGTAGATATTATCTGTGCCCCTCATGTTGTATCTGCAGAAATGGCAGCTCAGAGAAGGGGCAGCTAGAAACCGGCAAAGCTGACTCAAACCCGGGTTTGTGTAATGCCTGATTTAGCGTGCAGATTTCCATCACACCACACTGCTCCTTTTGGTCACTGCCTCCTTAAAGACGGGATTTTTTTTTTTTTTAAGCTCAAATGAGGAAAACCCTCCAAAGAAAACATGATACCTAACTTTGAGGCATTCTGCCTAGAATTTATTGCCATGGTAGATATTGAAAAGGGTCTTTATTTCCACGGTTTGATGATCATGGGAGAATCTGAACCCTTCCCATCTGAGGGTTCATTAGTGAAGTCTGGGGGGAAAAAAAAACTTTTGGAAACCCAGAAATTTGTAAGTTGGGTTTGTCACAAACATAAACTTGCCCCGTCAGAGCTTAGGAGAATGGGGAAAGGAATGCTCCTTCTTGGTTATCTTGCTGCACCCAACTGTGAAGACGAGAGGGCCTTTAGGTTAAAGACCGCATATTAAGAAAGTCAGTAAACAGAATCAAAGCTAGGGCTTTAGGCATCAACCAAAGGGAGCCTCTAGCTAACAAAGGGAATGTGCACGTCGTCTAAGATGAGGGACCCTGGGTGTCCCGGGGTGGGGGTAGTATCATGGGTGGTTGGGTGAAGCAAAGTGTGGGGTTTTGCATAGAGATAATGGTCTTAGGCAGTACTATTTCAATTAGGACCCACTGCCTAGAGATGGAGTACGAAGAAGGCTGTATGGACACAGGCAAGTGGGAGGGGTGGATCCAGAGGATGGAAAGTTGGGAATCGCCAAGGGAAGTCGAGGGAGCCTGCCACGTAGAACACAAGACTGTAGCTAGGAGCTTTTGCTACTCACTGGCCTGGAAATCGTGGGGAGCTGGGCAACCTCTTAAGAAGAAAATCACTTGTTCTCCACCTGTGGGTCAGCCTTCACATGGAAACCAGATTTGGCTCTAAAGCTTGAAATCTGCCTCAGTCTCTTAAAGAGAACCGTTCTCTGATAGGGGAAATCCCGTCTGCAGTTTACAAACTGCTTTAGATTGGGGTGAGTGGGAGAGAAAGGGCGGGCATTTAAGGGGGTGAGAGGGAGAGAGCATGGCTCTGGAGGTGTTATCCCTGGCTGTTTTTTTCCCCTGCTGTCCCCCCCCCCTGCCACCCCCGTCCCCACCGGCCCCAGTGTCCCCCCTTGTGCTGTACTTGAAGTGAAATGGGAGATCATAGCGATTAGGAATTTGCAGAGCAAACTGAATGTGGAAGACCTAGCTAGTGACCAAGCTAGATGTATGGACACGCATCTACCAGGGAACATACGGCTGATCAAATGCATATTGGCGGCCAGACATCCCGGGGCCTGAACGGGACCATACAAGTCCTCTGATCCACCTTTATTTAGGACACATGTACTCAATCCAGAGAGAGAAGACGGTTCAAAGAAACTCAAAGAAAAAAGAGCGCACAATTTCCTTTCATCCCATCGAGGAAACACTTTATCCAAACATACAAAACAATTCAGAATCATAAAAGGCAAACAAGTAGTCAGCAGATCCAGGATCAAGTCCCACACGCCACCATTTAGTGTCGGCAACATCTCTGTCCCTCAGTTTCCCCATGAGCACAACGGAAATACGATGGCTGCCCCAGGCGCCTCAGAGTGCTATTGGGGGAATCTAATGAAATTAAAGCATGTGAGCTGTTTTCACTGTTGAAACAGTGCTTAATTTCATTAGATTCCCCCAATAACACTCTGAGGCGCCCGGGGCAGCCATTGTATTTCCGTTGTGCTCATGGGGAAACTGAGGGACAGAGATGTTGCCGACACTAAATGGCAGTAGTATTAGAAAACATTCATTGTTAGCAAATTACATCTCTTTTCTGTCCTTAGTGGAAAATGAGATTTGATCACCTGCCTCAACTAAGACACTCATTGACATTTAAAAGACCAGTATAAAATGGCCCCTCTGCCATTCAGTACGCACTCTCTCTTCCACCCCTCCTTTTTGGCTGGCTTGCCCCGCTACCCACTTTTCCCCCATCGTGGATGAAAAAGCGCATCCTATAAGTCTAATTTTACAGCCTTGCGAGAATCGAATTCCAATTTTTGTAGAATGTTACACTGGAAGGACTCTTAGAAATCACTTTGCCCAACTTGCTTTTACAGGAAGGTGAAAACTCGGGCCCAAGGTTACACAGTTTACACACCTCCTGCTTTTTAGAATCCTCTCTGTCTTCTTACAAGAATGCACTTAGGAGTTTTGTGCACAAATTGTCAGAAGGTGAGATGATTTCGAATCAAGGCTAATCAAAGAAATACTCTTTGGGGGTCACAAAGAGACTTTTTCTGCTTTTAATTTAGGAACTGAAACACCCAAGGATGTGGAAAGACTTTTTTAAACCTATTCCTGACAACACAAGTGTTTAGACTTTTCCCTAGCCTGCTAGGGACTCTATAAGGATAACTAAAGAATATTATTCCAATTCCAAGTATTCACGCGCGGGCGCGCACACATACACGCTCGTGCACACAAACAGCCAGAGGAAAGAAAGAGTTAATTAGCAGTCCGCCCTCCACCCACCCAAAGAATCTTTTTTTTTAATTCCCCCAGACCATAAAACGTCCTCACTTTCACAACAAAGATTAGCAAATGAGACATTAGCCACCCTTCAATAAAACATTAATACAAATCACAATGCGTCATCCTGAAGCCAGAGGTGACTGTCAGGATGTTAGAATTTGTTTAATTTCCCCATGTGTTTCTAACCAAACTTCAAGCTCCAAAGCCTCGGAACCAATCGCAATTGCAATACTCTGAACCTTTTCGTTTTTCTGCCCTGCCCTCTCAGCCCACTCTGGTCAAGGAGCCCAGTTAAGCCCCTAGCTGCAAATCAAAGTTTAAACTAAAGCCAAAGTCAGAGAAGAATAAAACCAGGCCGGCCACGGGCTGATAATGAAATAGCCAAGATCAACCTGTCACCAGGGCAGGAGGACCCCCCGCTGTGCAGACAGGATAGCCACTCCCTCTGCTGCAAAAGCACACAGCCTGTGCACCCCACTTCCAAGGGCTTTTAAAGACCTTTTGTGCATAGTGTAGATCCAAGCTCATGCCTGCAGTTCAATAATTTGCCCACAGCTGGGGGTCAGCAGAAGCTAGAGGGAAGCATGCTCAGCCTGGTTTCTCCCTCTCACACCTCTCTCCCAGGTTTATTTTTCCTTATCAGGAAAACCACGCCACACCACGCACGCGTGCGCGCGCACACACGCACCCCCCCCCACGCAACTGACCAGATATCACCAGAAAAATCTCATCGCCAGGCAACCACAATCACCCCCACACACCTACTCGATTCCGACAAATCCGAAAATAGTAGCTGCAGAGTTCGATGAACTCTAAAGTTCAAGTTTCTTCACCTCTTTCAAAAGACTCCAAGTCATCCAGCAGATAAAACTGCAGGGCGAGTTTGCAAATGCCCTCGCTGCTCACCTGAGTTATCCCAGGAGCCCTGCTGCTGCTGCTGCCGCTGCTCTTGGCCAGGTAACCCCTACCAAGTCTGTTCAGTCAGTGCGGCTGAACAAAGATTCTGGCTTTCTTAACCTGAAAACTATTTGGGCTGTACCAAGCTCTGCTCACAGGGGGAGGTGCCTTGCAGAAACTTCAGGAGCCTTTGCCCCGCCTAGCAGTCAGAAACTGATCCTGAGTCATGAGGAAAATCTGGAAAGCGCCCCTGCCAGATGTGCAGACGGGATGCCCACTCCAGATCCACCCGCCAGCAAATTGGAAAACTCAGGAAGCCACGTTTGAAAGCTCTCTCTGTTCCAAGGAGACATAGGACTTTCAGGGAGGGGTCTGATAGATTTCTGACTTTTCTGTTCCCGGGGTTAATAGTGCAGATGTGGACATTACTCAAGAGAGGACAGGGAGAGAAAAATCTTGAAGGGTCGACAAAGTTCTTGAGGGCTAGGCTGCAGATGTCTCACAGCGATGGGGGCCCCGGGGAGTGAGCGGGAGAGAAAGTGGAGCTAATGGGGCACGGGAAAAGAACAGATTGCTTTGGGAAGCAACAGGTTACATTTGGCCAAGGGCAGAGAGAAGGGAGCATTAAGAGGAAAGTGAGTGGAGATTGATTCCACGGCAGTTGCAAGAAGCCTAGTTTCGAGCACCGAAGCGGGCGGTGGCAATCCTGCCTGGCCGTGTTAGATAAAAAGCAGGGCAAAGGTGTCTGCTCAGAAAAGCCAACCAAGAGGCTTCGGGGGGGGGGGGGGGGAGATACCTGTAAAATGCTCTGCTGCATCCCAGTCAGGGTCCTGTTCCCTGAGACATTCACTGGGACACGATCCCGGGGATACAGTTCTCAAGTTGTTTTGTTTCCATTTTCACAACCTACATCTCATCATCTCATTCCCCAGCGCGCCTCACCAACGTGGCATCAACCTTTTGACCTGGAATTATATCACTCTCTGCCCCTACCCTTGCACCAACTCTCTTTCTGGCTACTTGAAGGGGAGAAGACAGGGGAAGAAGGAGGGAGAGAGGAAGGGAGAGACAGAGAGAGAGAAAGAGGGAAGGAGGGAGAGAGGGAGGGAGAACAAGTGAGCAAGGACCCCAAAAAGGAAAGAAAGTGTGCTTTCTCTACTCACTGGCCACATACCAATATTTTCATGAAACAGATCTGAGCAATTCTATAACTCTGGTCTCTGAGATCTCCCTCTTGGCATTTCCCTATAACTCCCTCGGTGCCTTCTCCTCCTCTGTGCCAAAGTGGAAACTGAGCTAGAAGTAGGGGGCAATACAAAACACCGAAGCCCAGGAGAATTAGGGCTTTAAATACTGGCACCCAAATTAATCCTTGAGTGACAGATTTCTCAAGCAAGTATCCCCCATGTTGTGGGACTTGGGCTTTGAAACCAAGGAGGGGCGGTGTTTTGTCTGGGGTCACCTTCTTTGGCCATCTTCTCCACCTCCATAATTTTCAAGTGAGCAGCGAATCATAGACTCGGGGAATTGGAAGGAAACTTAGAGGCCATATCTACCCATCCACTCAGCGTAGAAATATCCTCCCGATAATCTGGAAAGCTCATCTCTCTGGAAAGCAGCTTGTTTCACGTTTGAGCATCCCCAAACTGTTAAACACTTATTACTTAGGTTGAGCAAAAATTAGCTTCCTGTAAACTATTTTGAATTCCTCTTTCCCATGACAGACTTGTGTACAATATTGGTCATGTCACCCCACGTCTTCTGTCCTCCAGGCTAAATATCTTTAGTTCACTTAAACTATGCTTCATGGGACACAGTGTTTAGATCTTTTGCCATTCTGGTTGTTGTTCAAGCATAGATTTGCTCAGTGCACAGCTTGCAGCTCAGTTAAATCCCTCTTCTGTTTCTTGTATGAACTACTATTATTTGCCTGATTCTATGCTTATACAATTGACTTTTTATTAATTTATTTATTTTGAGGGAAGGGATTTTGAGAAAGAGAGGGAAGGAGAGAGAGAGAGCGAGAGAGAGAGAGAGAGAGAGAGAGAAGGGCAGAGGGAGAGCAGGCTCCACGCTCAGCACGGAGCCCATCTCTGGGCTCAATCCCACGACCTTGGCATCATGACCTGAGCTGAAATCAAGAGTTGGACGCTCAACCGACTGAGCCACCCAGGCGCCCCTACAGTTAACTTTTATTTTAACCTAGATGCTGTGCTTTACATGCGTTCTCATAAACCATCACCTTGTTTATTTTTTATTTCAATGTACCCCTTGTAACTTTTTTAGATCTTGAGTCTTTCATGTAAAACACATTCTCTATATCATTGTTTCTCAACCTTTTTTGCATTATCACACCTCTAAAGAGCCTTTTAAGACATTATTTTCCTGGGGCGCCTGGGTGGCGCAGTCGGTTAAGCGTCCGACTTCAGCCAGGTCACGATCTCGCGGTCCGTGAGTTCGAGCCCCGCGTCAGGCTCTGGGCTGATGGCTCGGAGCCTGGAGCCTGTTTCCGATTCTGTGTCTCCCTCTCTCTCTGCCCCTCCCCCGTTCATGCTCTGTCTCTCTCTGTCCAAAAATAAATAAAAAACGTTGAAAAAAAAAAAGACATTATTTTCCTAATATTTTCCCATGAGACTTTACTAACACAGATATGCCATATATATGTTTATGTACAGTAATCCTATCCGGGATCTGTATATAAAAGATTTCTTTTCACTCCTCAAGAAGGAATTTTTGCCCTCTTGGGGGCGATATCGCCCCCATTGACAGTGCACACTCTATTATCACCAAGTTTCTTTTATCAGCATATTTGATCAACCAGACTAACAAAATTATCGAATGAGATAGGGTCCAGGATAAAACACTACCGCATAACCTTGGCATCCTACCCATATTAACAAGCACATTTCATAAGGTTGTCCAAACTGGAAGCAATCCGTACAACTTCTGCTGCCACCCAGCTCCTATTCTCCTATGTTCTGCATGAGGATATCATAAGACTTTCTCAAATGTTTCACTGAAATCCAGGTACATTACGCTACAGTATTCCCTTCAGCTACTCTTTTAGATACCCATTCAAAAAAGGAAATGGGTTTAGTTAGGCATGACTTACTTTTAGTGAGCTCATGCTTACCCCTAGTGATTTCCGCTCCCTTTCTAAAGCCTTAAGAATCATCTGCTTAATTGTGCATTCTATACTTTTTCCAGAGACCACTGCCATGCTCACTGGTCTGTAGTTTCCAGGATCTACATTTTGCACCCTGAAACACCACCCCGCCCCTTCAGCTAAAAAAACTGGAACATTTGCCTGCCTCTTTGCATCTCTCACCTCTTGCCTTTGCCATAATTTCTCAAAGGTTACTAAGACTGGCTCTGTGATCACATCTGCACATTCTCTCAGTAGCCTCGGATGTAATTTGTCTGGGCCTGGAAACTTGAACTCATTGAAGGCAGCTAAGTACTCCCTTATTATCTCCTCATCTATCTTGGGCTTTAATTCTCTTTCCAGTTCAAAGATCATGCTCCTTGATGGAGAGGTTAAGTAACTTGCCCACAGTTGCACACCTAGTAAATTGGCGGAGCTGGAATTGAAATCCTGCTCTGTCTGATTTTAAGATCTCCCTCTTAACCAGCATGCTGTGCAGCTTTCGAGTACCAAATGAGTGGTATGGCCCATGGGTGCTATATGAGTTCCAAAGTGGGAGAGGGTCTTCTAGCAAGAGTAGCCAGCACAGGCTCAGTAAAAGAGGTGACACTGCAGCTGGATCTTTAAGAATGAGGAGGATTCTGATAGGAAGAGGGGAGCAACATGTGCATAGGTGGTAGGATGATAGAGGAAATTGACCATACCATCCCAGGCAGGGGAAATAATGAAGAAGAAGTTACCTTGGGTCTTGCCTCACGGTGCACTTCGTTGATCGTTGTGAACACTAAGAGACCACAAAAGGTCAAGGGATAGCCGGGTGTTCCTGCTTTCCCTTAGTATGTAGCCAGTCATTCAAGCTTTGTGCTTAGGAGGAGTTGTACTGGGCCAGTCCCAATCCCCCTGAGCCTTGCTTTCCTGCTCTCTAAAATAGGAATAATGGTGGGAATAACGGGAGGCCTTCTTCCGAGGGTCAGTCAACTTAGAACACTGCCTGGCATACAGTTGGGACTCAACGAATCCTTAATACTGTCATTATTATTATTATGATTATTATTACTATTACTGAGATTCATTTATTCATTCAACAAACATTTGCTGAACTCCTCCTGTGTGCCAGATACTATGTCGGGTCCTGGGGACATAATGGTGAAACATGATCTCAGCTCTCGATGAGTTAAAGGTCAGCCATCTGTTTACTTTGTGAAAGTTTTCCGTCTGTACTTTTTTTTTATTCTTGGTTTCACATTCTGAGTAAAGTGGTTCGTTTTACTTCTTCAAAAGTTTTGACCTCCTTCAAAAGTTTGTGGGGATAGTGGTAAGGAGCCTTTGATCCAGTAGCCCAGGATTTGTGGAACGAGTTGTTGGCCACTCTTTCCAAGACACTATAGATTCTGACTGATTCCATCTCAGCGTTCACCCAAGTCTTGGGTTCTGCCGTTTTGCATCCTCCAACCACATTCCCAGCCCAATCGTTTCTCTCGTCTTGGGCCTGTTCCAACGATAGATTGTAAAATCGAGTTCCCCTGTGGGGAAAAGTCAGCTGCACCCAATGTGTATGTGGGGGTGGGGGGGGGGTGGGTTGCTGCACATCAGGGCAGTGTGCTGCGGCAGTGTGGGGCAGCACCATTTGGTTTTGGCCGGCTAACTGCAGTCCCTGCCTATTTTGACATTACAATCCCCCAAGGCCAGTGAGAGTGTGAACAGAAGCCACGGAAGAGGATGGACCGTCAGCTTCCAAAGCAAATAGCCTTGGGCCAGTGTGGGGTGGAGTTCAACCAAGACTTTGGGAGGGGGTAGATTGGACGTCTTCCCTGTTGGCCTGGTTAACACAAAGATATGTTTCATTGGGCTGTCGGCAGAACTTCCTTTAATTAAGGGAAGCAACTCATTTGCCTTGTCAACTAAAGGGCTCTAGTTTCTCAATATTAGTCAAGGAAAACCTCTGTCCCTAAATAAATGGTTACAGTGGTTCCTAATCTCTGACTATATCAAATCTATGCTCCTCTGTTCGGTCACCAAGGCCCTTGCTCCACTAAGGGATGTCATTTTAGCCATTTTCCATGACTGGTTTCACCACTACTCCTTGGCACTGGTCTAGTTTGCCTTTGTGTTCCATTTCTTGGGGCTGCACAAGATATTCAGGAACACAACCACCACCGACTAGTGCTGGGGTAGGAAACTCAGGGCTGGAGAAGTGTGGCTAGGGATGATGCATCGGTTACAGATGTCATCCAGGACCGAAACCCTAGAGAATTGAGCATTAGGGACCAAGTGAGTGTGGGGCAAAGCGAGGAGTCAGGAATTGAGGTGATCCACAATCCATGGACCGGGAAGCAGTGTGCAAGGTGAATGGAACCAAACAGTACAAGGCAAAGGCTGAGAGTAAAGCCCGAGATCAGGTAGTCACTCTAACGAGGTGTTGGATCCATGGCATGATTCAATCCCGCGCCCGCGTTTTTACTCAAAATGTCCCTCAACTAGGACTGTCTTGGCCAACCCCTCTGTCTATCCAAGTCTTGCTTATCCTTTGATTCTCTACCCTTACTTTCTCTGCAATGCCTCCTTCCTCCCTCACTGATCGGCAACCTCTGAAGGACCATCTCATTTTGAGTCAACATCATGTCACACAGGGTTCCAGTTAATCATCGTCCAACTGTTTCATATGTATACTTGGGTTTTCTCAAACTCCTTCAGGTCAGCAGCTCTGGGTTTCGCTCTCTTCCGGGCACGAAACACAGGGAGAGACACCGAGTAGGTGTGCAGGAAACACTTGTCAGCAGGTTCCAGAGATGTTCAGAATGGAAGTCGGTCGCAACTTAGCAAGAGACCCCTAGATGGGTCCGTCACACACTCACGAAAAGTGCTTGGAAAACCAAGTCTAACCGTCCTCTGGGATTTCAAAACTTGAGAAACAGGGGAGGTCTGAAGGAAATGATAGTATCTCTTTGTCAGAGCTACACATCCATAAACAGCCCTTTAAGTGCTGGGAAAGCTTATAGAATTCGAACAAAAAGGGCGGAGACAGCCTTGAGCTGTCACTGAGCCTGAGAGTGAAGTAAAGATTGAGAGGGGTTGGAAACAAACAGAACTATGAAGCACTTCCAACATGGGGCGGGGGTGGGGGGGGTGGGGGTGGGTGGGTGGGTGGGGAAGGAATCTTTTTCAATCCCAGTAAAATGTCATTCATCTGGCCTCCGCTAATTTAGGATTTTGGAAAAAAAAAATTGAACTAAGGGAGGCTGTAGCTTGTTATAGCCAGATCTTGAAAGAAAAGAGCTGCTAAACTAATTAAGCCTCCTCGGTGTTGGAAGAGGGAGTGGGGGATGGGACGAGGTCTTGTTTGACTTAGTTAAAAGGAGTTTTCCCAGTTCCCTCCTAGAGCTCTTTAGAAGTCTCATTAAGCTAATTATAAGTCCCAGTTGTATAGTCTTTCTTGTCCTGTTTTTCCCCTGTTGTAAATACTTGGGAGTATTAAAACTGCATTTAGAAAAACTCCAAATTCGACTTTTCACTATTTTAGAGCCATTCCCCCTCCTCAGTTGGTGCCAAGAAAGAAGGTATGGAAAGCCCCAAAGTACTGGGAGCTTTCATGCGCCATCTCATTTAATCTTCACAAAAACAACTCCACCGGAGGGATTGTTCTTCCCCATTAGCGGAGGTAGGGGAGATGCTGGGCGCAGGGTGGGGTGATGTCGGTGGAGTGTTAAGTATCCAGCCTCGGGCCACACAGGAAGGAAATAAGGGAGCCCTGTTGTGTTGTTTTGTTTTGTTTTGTTTTTTTGAAACAGCAGTTCTTCCAACGCCAAAGTCCTCCAGCTTTCTCTTGGATGGCGTTGCCTCTGGAATTGAAAATAACCATTGACTGATGGGGGGGGGGGATTTGAACACTTTTCTTGCCATATCTTGCTTTATTGACCCATGTAAGTGGCCACGAATTCATGAGAAGAACACATGGTCAAAAACAGAGGCGATGTGTGTGGTAACACAGCCTGCAACCCGCCCAAGCACCCTAATGTCAGAGATGGAGAACAGACTAGTGTTTGCCACAGGTGAGGAAGGGGGTCGCAGGAAGGAGGTGGGCACGGTGACGAAAGGATCACACCACAAAGGCTCCTTGAGGTGTCTGCACTGTCCACAATCTTGACTGTGGTGGTGGATGCACGAGCCCACGTGTGGGAACATTGTATAGACTTCACATCTGTGCTCAGATGAGTATCGGTAAAACAGGAAGTCCGGATAACATTGGTGGATTGTACCAATATCGATACCCCCGTTGCCATATACTAGAGTTTTGCAAAATGTTCCCTTTGGGGAAAACTGGGGAAAGGACCCACAGGATCTCTCTGTGCTATTTCTCACAACTGCATGAGAATCCACACTCATCTCAAAAACAGTGCAATGCAAAAAGAGAGTATATGTAGGGGGAAGGTTGGCAGGTACGTCAAATATATTGTACCTAATCAGACAGACCTGGTAGACCGGGGCAAGATAGCCAAGACCTGGAGGTGGTGGGACCCTCTCAAGCTCAGAGAAAGGTCACACGGGTCGCTGAGCCTGACTGAGGGCGAAAGAATGGGAGTGTGGTGTAAAATTCGAAGGAACAGATTTCACGCTCAGAGGCCTTTCATTCAAGGCCGTAACTTTGCAGGTTCCTCTGCTCTTTTCTGGGAGACTGAACCCTGCTCCCAGAGACCTGACTACGATGGGCCCCAGCTAGAAAAAGCTACATAATTTGTGAGGCCCAGTGCTAAATGAAAATGAGGGGCCTCTTGTTCAAAACATAGAAGGAATTTCAAGACGGTGACTGCAAAGCATGAAACCAGGCACGGGGCCTCTCTAAGGGGGAGGGGGGGTCTGTGTGACTGCACAAGTTCTGGCCCCAGGGAACATTTCTGCTAAATCTTCACAGTTTCAACCTCTAGAGAATTCAGACTAGCACCCCCTTCTGACTTCTCCCTGCTTGCTTGGATTGACTGAGGTGACTGAGGCCCAAGTGGCCTTTTGGGACTTAATCATTGTAAAGTCACCGTACTGAGCGCTTGGAAAATCCCCGCTGACTGGTCGGCTGCACTGCTGTGGCTTAGACCACATAGAGCAAGAGAGGTGGGTAAGACAGAGTCGAGAGACAGAAGGCAGGCAGAAAAACCCTGCGTGCCTAATTGCAAAGTGAGGATTGAAGATGAAGAGCAGACCAGGGTGGTGGCCATTCCAACGTGTGTGGTGAAGGGGACACTAAACTATAGCCTGGGGGAACCTGGGTGTCTCAGTTGGTTAAGCGTTGGACTCTGGCTCAGGTCGTGATCTCATGGTTCGTGGGTTCGAGCCCCACGTCGGGCTCTGTGCTGACAGCTCAGAGCCTGGAGCCTGCTTCGGATTCTATGTCTCCCTCTCTCTCTGCACCCCCCCCCCCAACTCCTGCTCTATCTGCCTCTCTCTCAAAAATAAAATAAACATTAAAAAAAAACTATGGCCTGGAGGCCTGGGTTCAAATGCCAGCCTGGTACTCTTGGAGCAATTAATGAATCTCTGGGTGTGTCAGTTTCCTCATCTGTAAAATGGAGCTAATAACAATAGTACTTATTGAATTGTGAGGACCAGATGAAATCATGGATATGAAAGCACTGTGAAAGCTCTCAGAATATATAGAAATATAAGACGTGATTATGACATACACATCCCAAAGCCTCTCCTAGCAGGTGGCGACTACTTGATCTAACACCTGAAATAAGAAATAAGGTTAAAATTAGGGCACCTGGGTAGCTCAGTCGGTTGAGCGTCCGACTTCCACTCAGGTCATGATCTCGTGGTTCGGGAGTTCGAGCCTCACATTGGGCTCTCTGCTGTCAGCACAGAGCCAGCTTTGGATCCTCTGGCCCTCCCCCACTTGTTCTCTCTCTCTCTCTCTCCCTGAGAAATAAACATTTATTTATTTATATCTAAAGAAAGAAATAAGGTTAAAATTCATGACCCCTGACTTCTGATTCTGGCCCAGATAGAGAAGTGCCATTCTTCCCTCCAAGGGCCTCCGTCCTACAACTAAAACACACTAGACATGACACAATAATCATAGAAAGACTGAAAGGTGGGAAAAAGGCAGACAACCTAAGGACCTCAGGGCTTGAGGAACGATACAGTCTTGTGTTCTCTGGGTTTTCTTATCGCCTCCCATATATCCCAAATAAGACGCTGCAGAAACCCCCAACCCAGAATTTTTGCCAGGAACAGACAAAAAAAAGTTGCAAAAAATCCTGTTCCGCTTAGCCAAAGGACTAAGAAAATGGGGACCTAACAAAAGAGCATGATTTGGGGGGGGACTACTCGCCCTATTCTGCCTAAACACCAATGGAACCATGACTGTACAGCACTCCCCTGGGGTTTCAGAGGGGCTGAGTGGGAAGCTGATCTTCTGTGCTCTGCCTGGTGGAGACAGTCAGTGCCCCAATGCCCTCATCAGAGCAGTGCAGTGGTATCTAAGTCTCCAATCCCATCCTGCCACAAGGCGACTGAATGAGACAAAGTGACGCAGGGCTCATAGGCTTTAACAAGCAATTAAGTTCTCTTGAAACCAAGAAGAAGAAGAAGAAGAAGAAGAAGAAGAAGAAGAAGAAGAAGGAAAAGGAAAATCTCAGCAAAGGAACAGAAAATGTAAAGAAAAGCCAATAGGAAATTTCAGAACTGAAAAGTAATAACTGAAAAAAATACTCACTGGACGGGCTCAACAGTAGAGCGGAGATAGGACAGACTTGGTAAATGCCGAGACAGATCAATAGAATTTACCCAGATCAATAGAGAGATAAGATAGACGGAAAAAAGTAAGTGATCAGGGCCTCGCAGATCTGTGGGACACAGTTCATATGTGTATCATTGGAGTCCCAAAAGGAAGCAGTAATGAGCATGGGAGTGAACAAATATTCGAGGAAATCATGGCTAACCATCTTCCCAAATTTGGTAGAAGACATAAATCTACAAATTCAAGAGGCTGCGTGTGCCCCAAACTTAATAAACCTAAAGAAATTCATGTGTAGATGACTCAGTCAGTTAAGTGTCCGACTTCAGCTCAGGTCATGATCTCGTGGTTCATGGGATTCGAGCCCCCCATCAGGCTCCGTGCTGACAGCTCAGAGCCTGGAGCCTGCTTCACATTCTGTGTCTCCCTTTCTGTCTGCAGCTCCCCCACTCACTCTCTCTCTCTCTCTCTCAAAAATAAATAAAAAATTTTGTATATATGAAAAAAAAAGCAATCCATGCCAAGACACCCAAAAACTGGAAGTCATAACCCAAAAAAGAGAGTAGGTTTTGAATAATTCCGTATAAGAAGATCTTCAGGGCTGTCAGACTCCCCTTCCTGCCTGTTACCAGGGAAGAGGGAGGAATCCCCACTACCTCAAACCCTGGCTTCCCCTGGTCTCTCTATCCCCAGCCCCACCCCTCAAGCCTACGATTCATTGATTCAACAAACGTTTCCGAGGACCTCATATGTGCCAGTCATTCACCTAGCTGCTGGGGGGACAACAGAGAGCAAGCCAGAGTCCCTGCTCTCATGGAGGTACCTTGTAATAGATGGAGACAGACACACACAGAATGTGTTGGGAAAGACAGTAATTAAATAGACTAGTATCTATTTAGATGCATACCTTTCCCAGAAAAGGCTCTTACGTCAGCCATGCATTCATTCATTCAATATTTATTAAGCACTCAAGCTCTTACCATGTCTGAGAACCTGCTGGGCTCCAAGAGACACAGACAATAGCCATTCCTGTAGGACAGGATTTCTCATCCTTGGCACCATTGGCATTCGGGGCTGGACAACCCCTCGCTGTGGAAGGCCTGGTCTGTACATGGTGCCGTGTTTAGCAGCATGCCTCGCCTCGATGACTAGATGCCGGTAGCCTCCTCCGACTCACAATCACCCAAAATATCCACAGACATGGCCAAAAATCTCCTGGGAGGCAAAAGCAAGCCTGGTGGATAACCGCTGCTGTGGGATAAACGGACAAGTGGACGGAGAGTTGATAGAAATTGTGTTCACTGCCAACAGAGTCTCCCCTTCCTGCCCCTTACCAGGGAAGAGGGAAGAATCCTAACTACCTCAAACCCCGCTTCCCCTGGGCTCTATTCCCCAGCCCCACCCGTCAAGTCTTCCGTCCTTTGGCTGTCATTACTTACAGCATGTGATTAAGCCTCTTTACAAAACGCCAGGCCTTCCAGAGATGGCTTCACTCGCCACCTCCAGCTGTATATGCTACTGTGGAGCTGAAGCTCCTGCTACACAGCATTCGAATTGTTGCCGGAACCAGGCATGTCATTTCCTTTCCTGAGACCTTTCCACGTGCTCTTTTCTTTTTGATAAACCTTTTATAATGTTTATTTATTATTTTTGAGAGAGAGAGAGAGCACATGAGAATCGGGGGCGGGCAGAGAGGGGGTGGACAGAGGATCCGAGGCAGGCTCTGCGCCGACAGCATGGAGCCTGACATGGGGCTCGAACTCACCAACTGTGTGACCATGACCCAAGCCGAAGTCGGACGCTTAGCCGACTGAGCCACCCAGGCGCCGCCCACATGCTCTTTTCTTTGCCTTGACCACCGTCCCCTGGCCAGCTACTTCAAATGGCAGAGCGCCCTTCTCAAATCCTTCTTTGAGGTGTTTACCCTGCTTTGAGGACGTGGACTGTGCCCAGTGCATCCCTGCAGTCCCAGCCTCTAGCATATATGCAAGAAGAGAAAAAAAAAAAAAGACAGAAGCGGGGACTAGCTCTGGCTCTCAGATTTTGTCCTCCATTCTGCCTGGGGAGCGGTGGGGAGGAGGTTAAGTCAGTATGTTAAGTGACTATGCAGAGGATGCGTTAATGAAAGAGCACGGAAGGAGGAGTTTGAATTGAGCCTTGAAGGATGAGCCTGGCTTTAACATGATAGGGAGGGATGAGTGGCTAAGCGACGGGGGTGGAAAAAGATAGTGGAGCACAGCACACGCATCAGACAGTGAGAAAACCAAAGCGCGAAGAACACGGGCCTGAGACCTGCCTCGTGCCGCACAGGAGGTCCGCTCCCACCCTGACGTCTCGCTAAGTCTTGGCTCCTTTAAGCAGGTAGCAAAGGACTTTCCCTTTGAGGGAGGAGACCCCCGGACGACTGGAAAGAATCGGTAGTAACAGGTTTCGAGAATGAACGCAGGCCCACTAGTCCACAAATGAGTTGATGTCCCAAGCATGGAGGGCACCTTCTTCCTTAGCACCTCTGAGGTGGCTAACTTTGATTGAGCACCTGTTGCATGCGAAGGGCTTCCGGTATGTGGTCACGTTTAGCTTTCCCAACAGGAAGATGGGCCTTTCAGTGGCAGCGCTGAGATTGAAATCCAAGGTTTCTGACAGCAAGGCCTGGCCGTGTCCGTTGTGTCTTACTGCCGCGGTTAGCTGGGCCCACGTTTGGGGTCTGGAGGCATTCTGGAGCATCCGCAAACACTTCCAAGATCGGTGAGGCAATTTTACCCAGACTCAAGGACTCCTCTGCACGGTTGCCAGGGAACCGGCTGCAACTGGCTGCTGCTCACCCCTTAGGGGCCAAGTGAAATGCAGTTGTGAGGGGTGGGACAAAGGTCTATGCCAGGCGGGTCTCCTTGCTGCCTTGGTGCTGCTCGGTGGCTGTGCCCACGAACAGGGACCATGAGAGAGGTCAATTAGTACGGTTCAAGGATGGGTGATGGTGCTTCCTCTGACTAAAACATTCTCAGCAAAGGTGTTGCTATTTAACCCTACTTGGAGAATGAAACTTCCTGAAGCTAGAAAACCGTGAAAAGACGTTCGTTCGCCCAGGAACAAGAGCACTTGAGAAGCCAAATACTTACAGTGAGCATACCAGTTTTTGAAGGTATCTAAGTAGCTTGCGACAAGCCTTGGCAAAGCTTTCTGTGGCCCTGGACTTAAACTGCTCTTCTGAACACTGACTTCGAATACGATTGAGGGGCGCCTGGGTGGTTCAGTCGGTTGAGCGTCCAACTTCGGCTCAGGTCACGATCTCGCGGTTCATGAGTTCCAGCCCCGCGTCAGGCTCGCTGCCGTCAGCACAGAACCCGCTTCGGGTTCCCTGCCCCTTTCTGTCTCTGCCCCTCTCCTGCTCCTGCCCCCTCTCTCAAAAACGAATAAACACTAAAAATAAATGAATTAATATGATCGAACACCTCTGTTCCTGGGAAGACGTGGCAAGGGAGGTGGGAGTGAAAGGGGGCACCGGGGGCTTCATAATGAAAGAGTCTGAGAGAAAATATAATCTGGGGACTCTTCTCGTGAGGGCCCACGAGTTTCTTGCTTTCCTCGTTGTGAGTGACAGTACTTGTCCCTCGGTAGGAAATACCTTAACGGCTGCTGTCGATTGTGCCTTACAGAATGAGTATGGAGGAGGTGGAGTATATTTCCCTCCATCTCTCTCTCTCTCTCTCTCTCTCTCTCTCTCTCTCTCTCTCTCTGTCTTCCTCCCCTTTCTAGAAGCTGAGAAGTTATTGCTACTTACCAACTAGTACTTCGTCCAGCTTGGTCTTCAACCAATATAGAGCTTCCACTGTTCCTTTTCTTTCTTTCTTTTTTAACGTTTTGCTTATTTTTGAGAGAAAGAGAGAGAGAGAGAGCACAAGCAGGGCAGGGGCACAGAGAGGGGGGAACAGAGGATCCAAAGCAGGCTCCTTGCTGACAGTAGAGAGCCTGATGTGGAGCAAACTGTGACTTGAGCCAAAGTCCTACGCTTAATCCACTGAGCCACCCAGGCGCCCCTAATGTTCCTTTCCAAACGCCCCTGTGGTCTCACCTCCACCAGGAAGTCAGTCCTGTTCCTTTCCTCAAATTCCTGTAGACATTCTCTCTTCTTCACCCCAGAGGCACTTTGCTTAGGCTGTGTATTTTGTTTCTCTGTTAAAGCTTTTCCCAACAGAACCTTCAGCCCAAAGAAACAGGGACAAACCCTCCATAGGCCCTTGCTGCCTCTTGGATCATGTCTAGGGCCCTGAAGCAGAAGGGAATAGGACCGTGCCAGGTGCTTTACATGCATCATTCCATTGAATTTTTCCACTAGCCCAGTGAGGTAAGTACTGCTAATTACCCCAGAGATGAGGATCCAGGTTCAAATCAGTTGAACGATTTAGCCATAGTTATGCAGCTAGTAAGTAGCAGGACCAGAATTTGAGCCCAGGCCCTCCATTGATGACACCTTTATGTTAATTGTCTATTTTATTGTTCGTATCCTCCATTAGATTTTGCGTTTGTCATTTCTGTTTCCCTTTTGTAGACTTTAGAGCCGTCAAGAACGTCTCCGTGCCACGGATGACCTGAACTAGGCCTGGAAGGGTAATGGTGCTCTGAGAGAAAGTAGGCATTTGGGGGTAGGGTGTAGAGCGATCTGTAGAGATCAAGGTCTTGAGTCGGTCAAGTGGAAATGTGGTGTGTGCTGGGAATGTGCTTCAGGGAAGAACAGTGAAGGGGACTAGTGGGGCTGGGTTTCAGAGTTGATGTTGGCAAACAGTGGGGGATCAGACCGGGTAGAGCCTAAATCTGGAGGAGCTAGGCATTTACGTGAGTTCCGCAAGCTGGTATGTGTAGACCCAGGAGCCTGCCTGGCCAAATATAGCTGTAGAGACAGTCATGGATTAGTTGACTGGCTGGGGCAGCTGGGAAGGCTGCCACTGGGGATGGGTAATATCATCGAAACTTCTTTCATATCAAGCTTCTCTGGAATGGAGATGGGGAGCCAGGGCCCACGGAGGATGGAATTGTGTGCCTCGGGTCTCTTCACCTGCAGTTTTCACCCTCCCTTCTTGGACTTCAATAACTCTGTCCTGCCTTCTGTGCACAGAGCTCTCACCTTCTTCCATTGCTGGCAAAGTCTCCCCCAGTACCACCTTCCCTAGGAGTAATCTCTTCCTCTTGCTGCTGTTCCCTTTTCCTTCCTCCACCCCAACCACATCACGTTTTCTCGAGGCTCTAACATGTCACTAGTACAAATCCAATAGGCAAATTCACAGTCGATGTGAATGGTTGCTAATGTCTTCATAATGTTTAAATTTGAATGGGAGCCTACAGGCCTTTGCTAGAAGCAAAGGGGTTGCCCGGGAACTTCAGGCTTACAGAAAAGGGGGGCGGGGATGGGGTGAAGATAGGGACAGAGGTGGGCATTTGAGGAGTGGGCATTTTTTGGTGACCTTGGCATAATGATAAGTCCTGGTTATTTCTTAAACATTGGAGGGACACCTGGGTGGGTCAGTCAGTTGAGCATCGGACTCCAGCTGAGGTCATGATCTGGTCTGTGAGTTCGAGCCCCGTATCGGGCTCACTGCTGTCAGCACAGATCCAGCTCCCCATCCTCTCTACCCCCATCTCTCTGTCCCTCCCCCACTCACGTTCTCTCTCTCAAAACCGAATAAACATGAAAAGAAACAGCATTTGAAAAGAGGCTTCCCCTCCATTCCCTCACTGCCCCCTCCATGTTCTGTGCACCTTATTTCTGCATTCCAGGACCCTGCCGGGAATCACTGTATCAATTAAACAGCCCTTAGATGCAGAGAAAATGCCCGATTTGGTTTGGGGATAGGAACCCTTCCTGAGTTGTCAAGGACCTCACAGAACTGAAGCTGCTGCTATTAGAGCTCATGTTCACGGCTCCCTTGGACACTAAATTTAACAGATGGGACACTTCAATCCAGGGCACAGTTGTCAAAAACCACAGTTTAAATCAGTCACAGACAACTGTTTCATTCCCCACACTTGCCTGGGTGTAACAACTGCAGGAACGCCTCTGCTTAAATTACACCCAGTGACACCACAGGGAGAGACATGTCTAGGCTGCATTCATGCTCCGTCCTTTCTGAGCTCCTTTCATAGCAGGCGTCAGCGCCCTTTCCAAAATGGGGTGCTGGGGTTCGGAGCCGTGTTCTCTTATCGGGCTGGTGCGCGGGGATTTGTGCACACCATCAGTGGCAAAGTGGGAAGGTGAAAAGGTGGGAGGGAGAGGAGGGAGCAGGCGAAGGGACACTGAGTCTCACAGAAGGCAGTGGAGTGGCCAAGGATCAGCCAGAGAGAAGTGGCAGCACAGGGCGAAGACTTAGAGAAATAAGTGATGACAAAGGGCTTCCACCTGTGGCCTCTGAGCTGTGAGCCTGTAATAACTGGTTTATGGGTCATTGCCGGGTGTCCAGGCACAGTGCACCAGTTCGCCCCTTATGTAATCCATCCATTTGTTCTTTCACTCACGTATTTATTGAGCCATTCGCCGTGCCAGGCACTGGGGACACAGATGTAAATAAGTGCAGTGCGTGCCCTTGAGGAGCTCATGGTCTCTTTTCCATTCTCAGTAGTCCCAACTGCTCATAGCCGAGAACTCACTGTCATGCCTTCCGCTGGCACTTGACCATTGCCAGGCACCACACCACTGATTGGTGGAGATACAGAGATACACAGAAAAGTAGGACAAGGCCCATGACCTTGAGAGCATTCCAGTATAGTAGCGTGGACAGACACGTAGACATAGTCCATTGGTATTCAGTGTGTTGAGAGACTATTGGATCAGATGAGCCTCTAAGACGCCCTGTGACCAAAGATCTTTGATGCCGAAGGCGTGTGCCTGGTATTGGGAGGCAGAGAGCCCTGGGGGGAGGCAGACTCTTGTGTCTGACACTTGTCCTGTCACAACGCCAGGCACCTAGGTAGGGGCTTGGTGAACATTTGTTATTTTTGCGTGGAGGCCTCCCGATGAACAGATTCTATTCTGTTTGTGGTTACTGGGCTTCAAAGCTTCTTAAGCTGATAGTCCTCCTCAGTGCCCCCACTACCTTGGATGGGAAGTTCTCAATCCAGAGGTCTCTAAAAAGGTAGTAACTGGGGCCCTTAAGATGTTTCTTCATATTGAAAAAGTCTAATAGAAACTGTATGCTCAGCCAAGACAAAGCCACAAAGAGCTAAGTACAATATCATGTTTCTTTGCTTTTGACTGAAATTATATTAGCTTGGTGTGGTTCTCTCACGTGGATCAGAGGCTCTGAGTGAGTGAAAAATTGGGAAAATGAATTATTCCATAATAAAATAGCTTTGCTAGATAAAAATCTTTCCAAACATGGGGCCCACGGGGGAAAAAAGGAATAAAAGGGATCCTTGGTGGTGAAAAGGTTGGAAATCACTGGCCTCCATGTCTGGATGCCAAAGTTTGGCTGCAGATTCAAAGCCTATGACCACAGAATCCTGGGATTATTGGCATCTGACACCCCTGATGTGGTTCCTGTTGGAAAAGCAAACATGCTCCCTGCCCAGCTTTCTAAAGTGTTATACATTAACCGGCTTACAAAGCACCATTCACGGGGGGGACAGGTTTTTTTTGGATCGTGGTTTACTGTGTTGTTGTACCTGCAGTGAAAGAACATCTCAGAGGAAGCATAGGCTTGCCTGAAATCTACAGAGCCCTGCTCTTGCTGGACAAGCGCAGGGCTCCTTGTAACCTACAGGGCTGCAACGAGCTGTACACACCTCTCTCCTTCTCATCAGCAGCCTTCACCCAGTACCTCTGAGAATACACATTCCATGAACACACCGGAAACAGGCTAAGAGCATCCATTTGGTATAAGCAAAGGAGGAGGGACTCTGCAGGCTGGGGAAGCAGGGAGGAAGTTTGAAAGTGGCCTGGTCAGAGAATCATTCCCACTCTTCCCAGTGTCTGGAACAGTTTTCGGGAGGAGGTCTAAGAGGGAGAACTCAGCAAAACTTAGGACAGAGGGGAGCTGAGGTTTCTAGACAGAGAGGGAACTCCCAGAGATACTGATCCCAGCCCACATTAAAAAAATGTTTTTTAATTATTATTGTGATCAAATACACCTGATATTTACCATCCCAACCATTTTTAGGGATACTGTTCAATAATGCTCAGTATAGTCACACTGTTGTTGTGAAACGGGTCTCCAGAACTTTTTCATCTTGCATAGCTGAACCTCTACACCCATTAAGCAACTCCGTCAGCCCCTCCTAACCACCGTCCTACTTTCTGCTCCTATGAATTCGTCAGCTTTCGACTCCTCCTGTAAATGGAATCACACCGTACGTGCCTTTTTACGACCGGCTCCTTTCACCTAGAATAATGTCCTACCAGTATATCCATACTGTAGCACGCACTGGAATGTTCTTCTTTTTCAAGGCTGAATAATATTCCATTCTATGTACGTACCACGTTTTGTTTCTCCATTTGTCTACTGGCGGGTGCTTGGGCTGTTCCACCTTTTGGCGCTTGTAAATAGTACTGCTGTGAACAGTGGTGTGCGAATATCTCATCGAGACTCTGTTTTCAGTCCTCTGGGGCACATACCCATAAATGGTATTGCTGAGTTGTGTGGCGATTCTATTTTTTAATGTTTTGAGGAAGTGCCATAGTGCGTTCCTTAGTAGCCACACCATTTTACCTCCTCAGCAATGCGCAAATGTTCCAATTTCTCCACATCCTTGTCCACACTTGTTACTTGTTGGATTTTTTTTTTTTTTAATAGTTGCCATCCTAACCGGTGTGAGGTGGTATCTCATTGTGTTTGGGATTTGCATTTCCCCGATTAGTGACGTTGGGCGCTTTTTCATGTGCTCTTTGGCCATTTGTGGATCGTCTTTGGAGAAACGTCTATTCGACTCCCTTCCCCGTTTTTAAAAGATCATTTGGTTCAGAGCCATGATTTGCGAAGACTTTCTCCCAGGCTGTAGGTTGTCTTTTCACTCTGCTGCTTGGGCCATTCAGTGCTCCAGCCCACGTTTTTAAAGGCAAGGAAAACACGCTAAAATGGAGAAAGAACCCAGAAGAAGGAGGCCAGCAGGTTGGGGGCTACCTTCGATGATTCCTCCAGGTGCTTTGAGCGCTGTATTCTTGAGTTCCAATCCTCCTGGTGATGCTCCTGAGCACCCAAGCTTTGTATACACTGTACCACCTTCACCCTATTAGTTCTAGGCTGCTTCTAGAGAGAACATGCTCTATTCTGAGTACCATCCACCTCTAACTCCCCACAACTTTCTTGTTTTCCTCATGCCTGGGAGGCCTGCCTTTTCAGCTTGCAGCACCCCCAGCACCCTCAGGGTCGCAGGACGCCAGCCTCAGATCCACTTGCGACCTTTTTGCCAATCCCAGGCAGAGGCAGATTTCAACCCGACTTCCGTGGTAGCCATCGTGGCGGGACTGGGGGTAGAGTCCATCTGATGTGTCAACATTTCTCTGAGAAGCAACTTGGTCTAATGGAAAGACCACCAGACCGTCCCTTCCTGGCTGTGTGACTGTTGGCAAGTCTCTTCACCTCTCGGAGGCAGTTTCCCGTCTGTGAGCATGGGGTTTGGTGACGCCTTGTTTAAAATAAAGCATGTGCATTTCTGAGCTCAGTGCCTGATACACCCTGGGAGAGGTCGGCAATTGGCAGTTCCGCCCTCTGGGCCCAGACTCTTTGGCCAAGAGGAAGCGTGCCCAGCAGGGACCCATTCCACTCAGAGGCCACACAGCACTGAGGGGCCTCGAGAACAAAAGTCCCTCACTGGCGCCTGACCTCCGGTAGACCTGTGCCCAAAGAAGCTTAGATTCTAGGAGTCTGCCACTGCCTGACAGGAGGTCCCCAAATGTCCCTCCCTTGGTGACACCTTTCAGAGACCCTCAGCTCTTCCTGAGCCCAGAGTTCTTCCTATCCTCCTACCCGTCTCCCCCCAGCCAGAAACCTTTCTCCCTCACCTTTCCACAGACTTACTCCTTCACCAAGCCTGCAACTCCAGACTCTTGAGAGTCTCTCCAATTTTACCTCCTTCTAGTCTACACTGTCACCTGCCCTTGTCCATGGTGCCATCAGCTCTCGCCTGGCTCAGGACATCACTGCCTGCCACTCCCACCCCCACCCCCATGTTCTCCTTGTGTCCTACTCTTGAGTCACTCCAGTCCAGTCTCCTGGAAGCAGCAGGAGTGATCTATCCACAACTTTTATCTGCTCATCTCACTCTCCTGCTTAAAACTCTTTAATGATTCCCTGGGCGCTCTTCAGGAGGAAAGTTCAAACTCCTTACTGTGGCTTACAGGCCCCACGTGGTCTGGCCTCTGTCCGCCCCTCTGGTGTCATCTCTCACCACCTCTCCTCCATCACACTCCACGCTTCAGCCATATTGGCCTTCTTTCAGTGGATCCAACAAACAGCGCTTTTGCTCAGGGCCTTAACATAGTCTCTTCCTCCGACCTGGAACATTCTTCCCCCTTCTGGCTAACTTGGACTCATCTTTGCGTCTCAGGGAAGATGTCACTTCCCCTGGGAAGGTTCTCCTAACCGCCTCCCCCAGTCCCACCCCAAGGTGAATATGGCGATTCCTCTGACATATTGCTCTTCCCCAGGTCATAGCACTCAACACACTACTATGACTACTGCCCTTCGTAGCTACACTTGGAGCTCTGGGAGGTCAGGGACCACGTCTGTTTACCCACCCGAGCCGAGTACGGTGGCCGGCACGTACCATGTCACGTGTATGTCATACAAACAAGTCCCTCTTTGCCTTCCCATGAACGAAGACCACTCACAGTCCTGCCCTCCACACCCAAGGTCTCTCCACCTCACTGGAGGACTTTCTGATCCCAGACATGGTGGACATGGGTCACACCTCGTCGCCTTTGTTCATACTGGTCTTTCTGGCTGGAATGCCCCGTCCTCCCCTCCTCCCCTCGTCACCTAACAAACTCCAACTTGTTCTTTAAGCCTCAGCTCAGGTTACATCTCCTCAGCGAAGCCTGTGCCTGAAGGGGACCATTAAAATAAAGATTTATTCCAGGCAGGGTAATTCTTAGCTCATTTTTCATCATTACTGCTTTATTATACTAACTCCAATATCTAGCAGCCTTCATCACTCTACCCCAGTGGCCAGACTGCCCCTCCTTTGGGCTCTCCTGACTTCCTTGCAGGGCCTCCATTATAGCCTTTTCCCGAGGCTTTGGATGATGGGTTTTTGTTTGCTTGGTTGGTTCTATGTCGCTTAGTTTAGTACTTTTCCTGAAGGACGTAGGAGGACATTGTGTGACCTTAAACCCTCTGGCTCCTCGTAAGGGCAACTTGGCTCATTTCTTCAATTAAAATGAGACATAAATCCTGGCCCCTCCCCCACCCTTTGTCTTCCCCACACCCTGCCAGGGTGCCCACTCATTACTGAGACAAGCCAGGGCTGCTCCCCTTTCAGGAAACATCATTTTTCCAATTAGCCTTTGATTGGAAACAGTACCATGGCAGCTGGGCTGCTTTTAGTGCCTGCTGGTGAATGGGCAGCCCGGTCATATGGAAAAAGCACTGGCCCAGGAGTCTGGAGCCCCCAGTGCTAGTCCCTCTCTGCCAAGTGTCTGAATGTGGGCGACTTCCCTTCCTGCCCTGGGCCTCAGTTTCCTCCTCTTCTGAACAATGAACTTCAGGTTTTGCTACTTAGAATACAGTCTGCGGACTAGGGGCACGCAGCACTCGTGGGAGACTGGTTGGAAATGCAGGATCTGTGCCCCAGCCCAAGCCTTGCAAATCAGAATCTGCATTTTAACGAGATCTGCAGGTGATTCCATCCACCCTAACGTTTGGGAAGCGCTGCGGACGTCCCAGATGAAAAAAGTCACTGAAGCTCCGTTAAACATAGTTTCCCTGGCCGCTGTCCTGGGATGGGGTCCCAGAACTTGTACTTGTAGCAAGTAGCCCGATTGACTCACATCCCTGGGGAAGTTTGGGAAACATTGGACGAGTGGTTTATGAGGGCCCTTCCGCCTTTGCCTTTCAGCAGTGCTGTATGCAACTGGTTCATTACTGGCGACAGTAAATAGAGATACGTAAGGCAGGCCTCCAGGACTTATCCCTTTCTAAACTGGGTGAAGTATTTTCAGAATCATCCAGGGCCATGCAGGTGGGGGGAAAGGAAGAGGGATTACCATGGCTTAAGCCAAGTGGTCTTGATTGGAGAAAATCAGCAGTCTCCGGGATTCAAAGAGAAATTACCTGCTACTCAAGACTATCTCCTTGATGTAATCAGGCTTGATATAATCACCCGATCTGAAAGACCCTCTTGGAGTATTGAAAAGAGAGGATTAGAGATAGAGGGGCAGTGTCTCTCCTAACACCGGCAAGGCGATCGAGGCAAAGAGGGCCAGACAAGTTGACAAAGAAGCCTGGGGAAAGCGTCTCCTGGAAAGGAATCATATTTTCCAAACCCTCAGTGCGGATGTGTGTCCTGACAAGGGATGTTTTCCAATTTGTGAGTGTATTTATATAAAATTTTTAAGAAAGGACTAAAACCGAAATCACATTTAGTTATATGTTTAACAAATCACCTTTATTTGGAAAAGGAAAAAAAAATTACATAAGATCAGGACTGCCCTGGAAAGTTCAGGATAGAAAAGTTGCCGGTTTTTCCTCCATGTTTGGGTTTGTTTTTCTTATAAATATGCCTTAAGTTCCGTTGCTGGTGGGTTTTGGCTCCATTGGAGATTTAGACAGGTGGAGAGAATGTGGAAGGGCATTCAGAGGGTATTTTTCTGGGCAGGGAAAGAAGGGTAGACTCTGTCAGCAAGAGTGAAGTGTGAATGAGCATTGCGTAGCCAGGGCCCAAGTCAGGGGGGAGAGGTGGATAAGAGGGAGGCTTCTGAGCTGTCCAGAGCACAAGACCATGTCTAAGAACAGGGGAAGCCGGGAGAGAATTACTCAAGTCAGGTTGGGATTTTCCTTCTCTCACATTTCCTCCACTTATCCAGCCCACCCACCAAATCCTGACACTTCTATATCAACGGCACCTCGGCCCCATCCCTTCTCTCCACCACCACTGTTCTGGCCTTCATTCTGGGTCTCCTCATGTGTCCATCCGGACTCTTGCAACAGCTGCAAGGACTCATTCGCAGGAGGTCTTTACCTTTGCAAGATTTTCCTCAAGCTTGAAAAGGCAGTTTTTCATCAGAAAACTAAACATATAGAGATCAGAATTAATAACCTCTAGAGTCTCTGTTCTTCTGGGCAAGATGCAAACTCGAATTCAAATGGCCCATGAGATCCTAGATGCTATTTAGGTTCTCACTGAGTCCTGGGGGAAAGGAGGTGAAATTCACAAGAGCAGGGGTTCTCAAAGGAGGGGCAGGCGGGAGGGGGGGGCGGTGCTCAGAATCCACTGGAGGGCTTGTTAAGACAGGAATCATTGGGCCCCACTCCCAGAGTTTCTGATCCGGTGTATGTGGGGCGGGACCCAAGAATTTGCATTTCTGACATGTTCCTAGCTGGAGCGGATGTACCGCTTTGCAATGTGAGCACCTTGGAGGCAGAAAAGCCTACTTCATCTCTGTATCCACAGGCCCTCAGCACAGAGCCTGGAGTGTAGAAGGTTTTCAGCAGCAGCTGTTGAAGGAAGGGAATCATAAAAACAGAAAAAAGAGAGGGAGGGAGGCAGGGAGGGAGGGGGAAGGCAGAGGGATATCAGGAGAGAAGATTTAGGCTCACAGAAAGAACTTCCTTCAAATACCAAACATCTTTTTTTCTTACAGCTCAGCCCCCACTGGTTTCTCCATTCTTTTAGTCTAAACCATTGGCTGCCAAACTCCTAAAGGTCACAGATAATCAAAATTAGAAAAGAGAAGAAATGAAGGCAGTTAGATTTGACTTGAGCCCCTCCCAGGTTTACTCACTTTTTATTTTGCCTTGTTAGGACCTTAAAAAACAAACATACAACAAACATATAAACAAACAGACACCTATCCTCTACGAGGACCAACATTTCAGAAGAGAAAGAACATTCGTAGTAACAAAAAGGTCAAAAGGATATGACCTCCAAACGAAAAAAAAAATTCCTTTAAATGGAGTACGTTTATCTCTATGAACAAATAAAAGCCATTATATTATCCTTAGTTTTCTCTTTTCGCCACAGTCTGGTAAAAACTCTGTTACGGGGCTTGCTCGGTTAAGTGTCTGACTTCAGCTCAGGTCATGATCTCCCTGCTTGTGAGTTGGAGCCCTGCGCCGGGCTCTGTGCTGACAGCTCAGAGCCTGGAGCCTGCTTCGGATTCTGTCTCCCTCTCTCTCTGCTCCTCCCCTGTTCACGCTCTCTCTCTCAAAAATGAATAAACGTTAAAAAAAAAAAAAACCCAAAAACCTCTGTTACAGACTTCCATTGGTTTCTATACCGACATTTGGGTATCCACCGCCCAAACCGTAATTCCAGACCATGCACTTGTATTTTCCTCCCGGAACCCTATATACTGGACCCTATAACCTTGCTGCCTTGGGCAATTTTCAATTCTCAGAGAGCGACTTGCGTTTCCTGCCACTTCTCATGCTATTCCCTCTGCTTGGAACACTCCCTGCCCACCTGGAAAACTCTTAGTCTGTTCTCAAATGCTGCCAGTTCTGTGAAGTTTTCTTGACCTTCACCATCCCAGGACATTAATTATCCCATCATTGGTGTTCCCATAGAACTTGCCCCTTGGCACCCGACTCATTTATGGATCTGTTCTTTGCTGGATGGGAGCTCCTAAACTGAAGGCCCAGTAATTGGCTGGGTACCTGGAACATAGCACTCCAGAGATGTCTTCAGAAAAACCACAAAGAATTGTTGGACTTGATCTGATGGGCAGTAGACACTGTCATAAATTCCTGGTCAGAGGAATGGCAACACCAAAATGATTTTTTAGGAAGATTCTACTTGTTTTTTTTTTTTTTCTTGTTTTTTTTTTTTTTTTTAATTTTTTTCAACGTTTTTTATTTATTTTTGGGACAGAGAGAGACAGAGCATGAACGGGGAGGGGCAGAGAGAGAGGGAGACACAGAATCAGAAACAGGCTCCAGGCTCCGAGCCATCAGCCCAGAGCCTGACGCGGGGCTCGAACTCACAGACCGCGAGATCGTGACCTGGCTGAAGTCGGACGCTTAACCGACTGCGCCACCCAGGCGCCCCAGGAAGATTCTACTTGTAATGGATACCAGGATAGACCAAGCTGGGAGAAAGTGACACCGTGAAAGATCACCAACGAGGAAGGTCTGTTGATAGTGAGGAGGAAGATTGATTGACCTGGTGAGGCTGATTATTGTAGCCAACATTTTTTTTTTTTTATTAAGGACACTAAGAATTCCCATCTTCATTTACTTTTTTTTTTTTCTCAACCAGAGTAATGGCGTGGGGCTAGTTGATAAAATATCATATGGAAGAAAAGAAACATTCCTAACCATCTCAGCCCTTGGGAATACTCAGGATGCTGCCATCTTTCTTCTTTGAACATGGGCCAGGTGCTGCCTTCAGGGTTGACCCCCACTGCGAGGCTGCTCAAACTATTCTCCAAGATCTCAGTCTCCTCTTTCTGCACCCTTTCCTCCCTCCCTTTCAATCAACCTCTTCACAGGCCCAGCGCCTTGTGTTCTCCCTGTTAGTGAAAGTTTATTTGAGAAAAAATATTTAGTCATTTATGCTTAAGGGTGAGTAAGAAATTTAGGTGTTCCCTCTCCCCGAGAGTAGCTGCACCATCAAGGACTGAGAATTTGCAGGTAGGGATTGCAGGTAGAGGTATTTTTAGGGAACCCATGTGGAGTCTTTCTTGGGCCTCTGAAAACACAGGACTAGGAGTGACCACCAATTCTGATGACAAAGGCTGACCTTGGTCAAAGCATCTTATACATAGAAAGAGGCCATTGGATTACTGCTCCAGCCTGGAAGGGAGATCGGGATCTTATATGTTGTAAATATGCACTGCTGTTAATTATGGTGTTTCCATCATACACTGATCGTCAGCTTCTTCATCTATAAAATTAAGGGGTCGGACAGATTAATGTCTAAATTTTCTTCCAGTTTGGACATTTTGTGGTTATACGATCATCAGTTCGATGCATAAAAAAAAAAAAAGAGAGAGAGAGAGAGAGAGAGAGAGAATGTCAGCCAGAAATATTGAAATCAAATTTTATTTTTGGAAAATGGCATTACACACATCTTGCAAATGTACACAGAAATGAGAATGAAATGAAGAACAGAGCTTGAGAGCCAAAATGATTGCAAGAGCAGCTCTTCGGCCGCCTGGGATTGAATGCTGTGAGTCCGCAGCATTCACAGTTCACAACACGTTACACACATGGGGAACTTCTCTAGACTTTGAAGTCCTCTAACCAAAGAAAGCCCTCATGAAAGTGTGGAGGGAGGGAGAGGGATATTAACAGGCACAGGAGATGAAAAGGGTCCGCTCCAGCTGGTTTACGTGGGCCTCATCAAACCTACCAGTCCAAGTGGGAACAGCAAACCAAAAAGGAGAGTGCCTTCCTTGGAACACGACTAGCATCCCAGTCTAAGAGCAAGGCTGGGCATTGCCTGGGAAACTGAGAGCAACACATATCAACCCATGTCCTTGTCTCCTCTGGCTATACCTATTCTAAGGGGGCAGCTAAAAAGTCCCTAATTTATCTGTCGTCTTTCTCTGTTTTTCTTTTTCTTAATAAGTATTGGTCATTGGTCAAGCAGAGAGAGCCTTCTGAGGTCTCCAAATACCTCAAAACTGCGGCAGGGATAAGGACCATCATTGTCCACTCTCAATTATATGTGATTCCGAGAACTCTTCGACCCTGCAATGTAATCAAATGGCCGAACACATTCCGGGTTTGCCACCGAGTTTTTATGCAAAGGGCAGTTGAGTCTTTGATCATAATGTCATTCCTTGAGAAATGGTCAATAGCTGCCGAGAGGCTGTTAAGGAATGCCTTTCCCCCCTTTTTGGTCTGTTTGTTCTTTGCTGACTTGACTTGGCAAACATTATTGGCCCCCAAATCAGTTATTTACAACTATAAGACACCTGGGAGCAGCGGGAGGGAGAGGGCAGGGGAGGGAAGAGGGACCACAGGGAAGAATATATTCTTTTCAGAGGTTAAAATGAGTTATTTAGGAAATGTGATGTACAATACCATGCATTTACTCTCCAAAGCTAGTCACTAGCAAGCTAACGCCTCTAATACTACAACCACCAATTACAGCTGTTTTGCTACAGTTACTGAGTTCTAACTACAGCTATAGGGCAGAAAGGGTGGGCTGTTTCCATTTTAAACTTTCTCCCTTTGAAAATGGCCATAAAAGTGTTTTCTGTACAAGTTTAATGGCACAAAAAGGTGACCCAAAACTTTTTTTTTTTAAAGAACTTACCACACATAAGAAATGCAAACTTCAATCAAAACATGCATTAGTTGTGTACAAGTCATAAAGGATCATTGGCTTCAAGCTGCAATATATTACAGGACCATACATTGGAGACGTTTTGGTATAACTTCTTACTTGCTCAAATTCCTTTAGGAGAACTTAGAAAGAAAAGCCATTGGAAAGGGTGTTCCATTTCGTATTGCCAAGCGGTGACATTCCCAAGGGCTGTGCATCCTATTGAATAAATTAGCACCTACAAGCTGACTTCTTTAGGCCTGCTAATTACTCGTCTATGGACTGCCGCACAGGGATAGAAACAGTTGATGTCAGTAGCGAATGTCAGGTGAACTTAGTAACAGAAGGAAAACTACATTTTAATGAAGTGAATGTTTCTTCCTATAGTACAGGTTTGTGAAATACCCTTTCCATTTAAATCAACCCCAATTGCCGATCCGTTTAACTAAAAGAATTCAGTGGTTGGCAAGCCCAAAAAAGAAGGTTATTACAGAGAGCTTAATGTGTCATGATAACACCTGAAACGAGTTGCTTCCCCCACCCAACACCCCCACCCGGCCGTACCAAATGACAGCAGAAATTACCTGTGGTCTCTCCTTATATTATATTGCAGCTTTTTAAACTATGAGCAAATCAAACAAAATCAGTTAGTAGTATTAAGCTGATATGAATCCATGGGCGGATTTTTCTGTTCAGCTGATAATTTCTCTGAGCACACTTCACTGCTCCACAAAATGGCAGACTAAAAAGGAACCACAGAATATTCTGTACAGTGCTTGGAAGGCAAAGACCCAAAGATACATGAGCTGTAAGGAAACTGCTTGTGAAGATCTGCTTTGGGAAATCACAACCGAAAATGTTGAAGGAGCCAGGATCAGACCGATTCCAACCACCATACTTCTGACTGGGCTGGGGTGGGATCAGGGCTGGTTGAGTCTTGCAATAACTTCTCATCACCAAGGCAAAATCTCGGGGCCAAGAAGAGGCATACACCCGATACCTAGACACGGAGGAAGGAAAGAACCAAAAGGGAGACAACAAAGGAGAGAGGGAGAAGTGCAGAGGACAAGGGACAGGAGTTTATACTGTAGAAAGAGTGGCGGTTGAGTATAAACATGAGAGCAAACATAGCAAACTGGAGAGAGAAAGAAATGACAAAGAGATACACAGGGGAGGTAGAGAGTGGCAAAAGTCATTGATCCCTCAGGTTATTAACCCAGAAATAAGAAGTTCTCACGCTTCCAAGTTTTTGCCTTACTTTACGAGGTGTTTGCTCTCACTTCTGCTGTGCCTTCTGACCTCTCCCACGTAGCCTGTCCTTCTAATCAGGAGCAGGAAGATGCCTTAATTCCCAAAGGGAATTCTACACTCCCCCACCCCCAGCCCCGGGGCATGTAAGGTAAAACAAGATTGAATCTCATTCCAGAAGATGTGGAAGCCTATTAAACTAATGGATCCAAAGGCGGGCCGTCAGAAGTGGCATCAAGAGTCTTGTCATGGGATAGCTAGTGTCACGCCACCTAGGCCAAAGTGGGAGGTCTGCATGGACCCTTGATGGGAAACAAGCCGGAAGCAACACCAATACCAAGAGGTTGGATGTAAAGGCCACGCTACATCTTTGGGGAAGGAGATAAGCCCCGGGGACGAGGGTGGGGGAGACAGAGGACAAAGCCTCCTTTCCCTGAAGAGACAGGAGGGGCAAAATTCTTTAGGCATACTGAAAGACAGGCTGATGGAGAGTAAGCTTTCTAATCTCTGAAAAGAAAAAGTGGAAGGGGCTAGGAGGAGCTGCTAACAGTCCCCGCCCATGCTAGGTTGACCATTGGAGTCGATACTCTATGGGTTTAGAAATGCATTTTCCTCCCCACCCACGTGTCTTGGCTGCCGTGTGACAAAAACCTCCAGCCTTTTGCCTACTAGGGAAGTCAGGTGTGCTAACGAGAGGAAGAAAAAAATTGGGAATTCCTTTTTAAGAAATGGCCTCGTTGTCTTGGTCCATAATCACAGCCTTTAGGCAATCCAGTGAATACTAACAGCACTTGGCTGGGTCTGCGCCGCCAAGAGTCAGAGATGGCTTTCCTGCCAAAAGGTAGGTGTGGGGAATCAACTCAGTATCCTTCCTCCAGGTGGTCACGCCTATAAAGAAGAGGAAACCCTGTGTAGAATCATAGAACAGTGGGCAACGCTACGTAAGAGGTCCCCTTCTTAGGGCAGAGGCAGAAGTGTGACAGCTCCATTGCTACACAAGAGGTCTCAGATCACTTCTGGCATATCAATGTCTGAGACTTTATTCTCTGTGGATTTCAGGTCCCCAAACATAGGACTCTTAATGCCCACACCCCCCCCCATCTCAGATGACCTTCAAAATACTGACGGTTTACTGATAAAACCAGCCTAGGCCTAGGAGCCAAATCCTTCAATGCAGTGAGGGCAATACATGACTGAGGTCTGGCCTTGGAGATTCAAGTGGCCCTTTGTACAAGTTCCAATGGCCTTCTTCAAAAAATAGAACTCCAGTGCCTTTTATTCCCCATAACAAATTGGGTAGCTAAGGAGGTTGCTCAAACCCCACTGTCCCAGCACATCCGTCTGAAGATATCTCTTGGCATAGATGTTTTGGAGGTAGGCTGGTCTTTGAAATCACTCTCATCAGTGTGCTAGAGCTCATTTGGGGCACCTGGGCATACTTATTCCCTTGTCCAAGGGAGATGTGTGTGTGTGTGTGTGTGTGTGTGTGTGTTGTTGTTGTTTTTTTTAAAGAAAACCTATTGGGGCACCTGGGTGGCTCAGTCGGTTGAGCGACCGACTTCAGCTCAGGTCATGATCTCACGGTTCGTGAGTTTGAGCCCCACGTCAGGCTCTGTGCTGACAGCTCAGATCCTGGAGCCTGCTTCGGATTCTGTGTCTCCCTCTCTCTCTGCCCCGTCCATGCTCACGCTCTGTCTCTCTCTCTCTCTCTTTCTCTCTCTCCCCGAAAAATAAATAAACATTAAAAAAAAGAAAAAAAAAAAAGAAAACCTATTTAGAGCCACATCTGAGCAGAACTGAGGGCATATCCTTCCAGAGTTTTGAAGGCAGTAGAGAAGAAGACACACTTTTGTCCAAGGCAGGCACTGGATTGCTGCTCTAAGACTTCGACTGGGCAATTCAAAGAAGGATCTAGGGGCTCAGACCCCTTCTATTTTCCTTCTTCTTAGAACTCTACATCCACTTGAAAGTACCTTGGTTACTTCTGATTGGGCAGGAGAAGCAGGAAGAAGAGAGAATTTCCTGAGAAGTGGGGGTAAAGCCAGAAGGAGATCTCTTGGAACTGAACTTATGAATACCCCTTAGTCCCCAGAAAGAGCCTTGCTGCGAGGAAAACCACGCGTTCAGACCTTGTTGCCCTGGCTTCTGCCATCAAAGGCCACGGAAGCAAGCAGTGTACCCCATAAGACGAGTATGGCAGGTGGAGCACATAGCTTGCTATTTTAGTGCAAACACAAGGAGCCGATGTTTAACATCAGCCAGGGTACATTTTAGTTACAGTGCCCCTTGCTTTTACCTGGAAATTGTCCCCATCAAGGCAGGATGGCTGTGGGAACACGGTGGATGACAACCAACCACAGCAAGACCGGGTCGTTTCCTCTAGCTTGCCTCTCCCCCATATGTTAAAAGAAGCCACTGCCAGTTAATGGCAGCCACACTCATTCAAAAAAGATTGAAAAGCCATCAGGGAGTCAGGATGAACAAAGCTGTTGTTCTGCTCTTCCTTCCTTCCTTCCTTTCCCTGCTCTAGGAATAAGAAACAATACCCTCAGCCTACAAAGACCAACCGGTATGAGAGGAGAGGAGGTGAGCTGACCGGGAAAATTGGGCTTCCTCCGATTCCGACTGGACCAGGCAGGAGCTCAGAAGGCTATTCTGAGGGCTCCTCAAGGTGGGGAAGTGATCCTCTGTCTTGGGTGGACAAGGTCTGGGACCTCATTGCTCCTGCTGGTCCTCAATGCCTCCTTCTCTTTGGGGACATCTGCCGCCCATGTGGATGGGAACCGTGTGAACACAGGGAGAAAGAGCCGTATTAGGTTGCTGGGTGGGTTTCCCACTGAGCTCAGGGCAGAAGCATATGGCTCCAAGATCCAACATGACCCTGGCAAAGAATCCCCAGGGGCCTAGCGGAAGGCAATACGGTTCAGTGGGAAAAGGCTCTGGAACAAGAGCCAGGAGGTGTGGGTTCTAATCCCAGCCCTGCCCCTAGCCAGCTGTGTGACCTTGGGGAAATTACTTTACCTCTGCATCTCCGTTCCTGGCGTGAAAATGAGGAATTTGGAGTAGATGATGTGATCCTAAGGTTCCTTCCAGCTAGAAAACTCTATGATTCAATCTAGGCTAATACTAAAGTCCGTAAGGACACAAAGCAGTCATGCTAATGGCTATCCTTTCCAAAACAGTGAAGAGAAAAGGAAGTTTTCTCTCAATTCACCCCTAGTTAACACTACTTATGAAGTTGTTCAGCCCAGCCCCCATATATACATTTTCCCCTTCTTTGTCCCTATTTCTATTTCTGTAAGGGAGAAAAATCAGGAGGTAGGAACAAGCAACAGATGGACTGTGTACGTGTGTGCGTGTGTGTGTGTGTGTGTGTGCACGTGTGTGTGTGTGTGCACGCGTAAAACAGGGAGGGAGGATGGGGCGGGGTGGGGGGGAGTGGTGGCAGATGCTTGCTGAATGACTTCAGTGGTAAAACCGGATTGGGCAAAATCGGGAATGAATGACAGGGGTGAAGGTGCTCCGTTGCAATGTTTTGGGTTTTTTTTTCTTTTCTGCCTTGAAAATGGGCCAATTTAAAATGCACTTATTAAAGGCTTGGATTTGGAACTATACCAAGCCCCCTGAAGTGGCAGTACAGAAACATTCTCTTCTAACTGATTACAAGGAAGATGGAAACATCTACTTTTATTACAGAAGACGATTGGATCAAAGGTCACTCCACAGAAAATATGTCCATTGAGTACATACGCCACGATCAAGGAAACGCTCAGAGAGGTGGCTTCGGGCCTGCACAGGAGGAAATCTGAACTCCTCCTCTGGCTTGCTCTTTTTTCCCAATTAACTACAAATTGTTCTGGGAGGCACTAAGAAAACCTGGAGCTTCCACAAGGAAGTAGGGGGTAGGTAAAATGGGCTTCTTAATGGTTTCTAACAGGCCTACACATAAAGGAGAGGGGCAAAAGGAGGTTCTCACGATTTGGGGTTCTTCAATGACCCATGTAACCAGGAATCAGTACTACCATCATCAGGACTTTTCTCGAACCAAAAGTATTTCTTGTAGCTACGGACACCTGAAGCTTGTCCACGGGTATCTGAGATACCCCATTCACCCCTGGGTTCCCTTCTACATAGCGCACATCAGCAACGCCACCAAGTTGCCACCGATCCATGTACGACCCACGATCCTAATCATGAAGGAACGGCTGGTGCACGCACATGCGCATACATGTGCACACACACACACGCACACGCACACGCACACCAAGCTCATTCCAGCACAAGTGGAGGAACAACACTAGCCAAACAGCGGCTCGGCTTTGAATGCTGCCCCTTGCAAACTATCCGAACAATTACAAAGAAATAAGGAAATCTTCATATCTGCTAAAAGCAAACACAGAATTGGCATGCATGGCTTTCCCTTAAATTTAGTTGTCTTTGCCGTTATGGGCTATGATTACAGACAAAAAGCAGTGTTATGAACCGGTACCTCAAAGACCGAGAACTATTTCAAATGATCAGTCCTTAGCAAAGAGAAATCCGTTCTAGCGGTAAAGACAAGCACAAGGTTTCTGTGTCTTCAGTATGAAATATCAGGATTATCGATAAAAAAGAGTTGCTTAAAATATGCCGTAACATTTCGTTTAAAATATAATTAGAATGTCTGGTCCACATTGAAATTATTAATGTAAGCATAACTGTTAAAAAGTTATCAAAAGACTGATTCTATTGAATTGGCCTCTGCTATTCATTTTGTTTCCTTCTGGAGGTTTCTGTTTGGCAGTGACAGCATGATTTCTAAACTACGTTATTCTTCTGCATTTTTTTTTTTTTGGTAAATTTTCTGCATGTGTTTTTTAGACAAAAGAAAAATCACCAGTTTATAAAAAGGGAGCCTGAAGAGTTTGCTCCTGAAATACAGACACGAGGTTTTATAAAAAGGATATTGGTTTCTTGCTATAAAAAGCGACCGAAAGGTGTCAGACCTGAAAACAAATACTCACAGTGTTTTCAGTGTTGGCTGTTTACAAGGCATTCAATAGAACAGAGATAGATGGATACCGTACAGTTTTGTGTAATAACTCGCTATGTTAGCATCCTAGAGGAATCGGGTATATGAAGTCCCTCACCACCAATTCTTAATTGCTTATTGATTCCAAAGTGCCCCACTGGAGAGATCGACAAGAAATTCACTGTGCTTTAGAAACTCTACTGAAATGTCTACAGTGTTTCTCACTCAGTTCTGCCTAGTCTCTTTTTAGCTAGCCCTGCACGGGGATCCTAAACATCTGGTGTCAGAATTACAAGTTGCTGGTGTTTCTCCCCCTTGACAGCCAGAATTGTTGTGGGACAACAAACTGGGGGCTCAATCAGGAGTGAAGAGCGAGCCTGGGGAGCTGCCTTGCCGTCCTCCCGGGAGTCTCCAGCATTCTTGAGATCGGGAGACAAGGGGCACTTGTGTTTGTCACTCTTGGATTTGCCAATGAGTTTCTTTCCCACATACACATTTGAAGTGCTCTGTATGTAAACAACCCTCTACAGAAGGAAGACTGTCGCGTGTATGAGCAAAGTGAGGCAGGGGAGAAATAGCACAGGCGCCTACGTGTTCAATAGAAAGGTCATGGACTAGCACGTTTTGCATCCCCGGAAAGTTACCCCAAAGGATGGTTATCAATCTATCTCTTATGGTTGGTTAACTGTGGATCAGTGGCCCAGAGGAGAAATCACAGGAAAATAAACCCAACATATTACAGTGTGTTTTTAAAAATAACAACAACAAAAAAATAAAAACTTGAAAGCACCAGTAGCCGTGTTGGACCCTTGAGCAGAAGTACCCTATTGTAACGGTAAGCTTGGATTTGTACTCTGGACTCTGAACGTTCTCTTCTCCTTCACATGGAATCACCGAGCGAGTCTGAGTCATCCAAGGACAGAGGCAGGTACAGATCCTGTTAAGAAGATAAGACATCAAGTTAACTCTCCTTTTCTTGTCATCTTAGGCTCTGCAATGAGCTGCTTTTTTAATTAGTATTTTCTCTAATTTTTTAAAATTCTTATTTATTTTGAGAGAGAGAGAAAGCATGAGCAGTGAAGGGGCAGAGAGAGAGAGGGAGAGAGAGAATCCCAAGCAGGCTCTGTGCTGTCAGCGTGGAGCCCGATTCAGGACTCGAACTCACAAACCGTGAGATCATGACCTGAGCTGAAATCAAGAGCCGGATGCTTAACCAACTGAGCCCCCCAGGCGCCCCTCTGATTTTTATCTGGAACTAATTATAGGTTCATAGGAAGCTGAAGTATAGGGAGGTATACTTGTGCCAATATATCCTTCACTCAATTTCCCCCAATGGTAATATCTGGCCGTTTTCCACGCAGTCATGTGTGTGTGGAGGGGTGTAGTCTTATGAAATTTTACCACATGTGTATATCAGTGTGACTATCACCACAGCTGAGACACAGACCTGTATCCTTGTCAAAGGGCTCCCTCATGCTACCCCCCACCCCCCTGCTTAGAGTTACATTTTCCCCTCCCCATCTCCCACCTCTAAACCTCCCTGGCAACCAATAATCTGTTTCCCATTTCTACAGTCTTGTCATTCCAAGAACGTTATATAAATGGAATCATACAATATGTAACCTTTTGGGACCAGCCCTTCCCATTCAGCATAATCTCCCGGAGATTCATACAAGCTGGAGCGACAGTTCACTGCTCTATATTGCTTGAGCAGTATCCCACAGTGCGGTTATAGCACAGTTTGGTTAACTCTTCACCCACTGAAGGGCGTAGGGGTTATTACAAACAAAGCTTGCAACAAACTGGGGCACCTGGGTGGCTCAGTCGGTTAAGTGTCTGACTTCAGCTCAGGTCATGATCTCGAGGTTTGTGAGTTCCAGCCCCGTATCGGGCTCTGTGCTGTCAGCTTGGAGCCTGGAGCCCACTTCAGATTCTGTTTCTCTCTCTCTTTCTCTCTCTGCCCCTTCCCTGCTCATTCTCTGTCTTTGTCTCTATCTCAAAAGTAAATAAACAACAAAAAAAAATTAAAAAAAAAAACTTGCAATAAACACTCCCATACATGTTTGGGACGTTCATGCACGTATGAACGTAAGTTTTCATTTCTCGGGAATAAATGCTCAAGAGCACTGCTGCTGAGTCGCATCGTAATTGCGTGTTTCATTTGTAAAGACTGCAGTGTCGTTTTCCAGAGTGTGTGTACTACTTACGTTCTCCCCAGGAAAGCATTAGTGATCCGGTTTATCTACACCCTCAAAGGTATTTGGTGTTTGCGCCACTTTTTTATTTTAGCGATTCCCGTGGGCTTGTAGCGCTATCTCGTTGTGATTTTGATTTGCATTTTCCTGATGGTTAACGGTGTTAAACATCTTTTCATGTGCTCACTTGACATCTGTAATTCCTCCTCAGTGAAACGTTTCTTTGGATCTTTTGTTCATTTTCTAATTGGATCTCTTCCTGTTGAGTTTTAACAGTCGTTTTTATATTCTACATATGTCTCTGGGTAGATATGTGGCTTGCAAGTTTTGTTTTTTCTCCTACTCTGTCGCTTGTCTCTTCATACCTTTAGCGTGGTCTTTGACAGAGCAAAAGTTTTGAATTTTGATGAGGTCCAATTTATTATTTTTGTTATTATTATGGATAGTGCTTTCATTGTCAACAAGATCTTCTACATTTCTTTCTACATGTTGTACACTTACATCTATAGTCTGTTTTTGAGTTGTTTTTTGCAGACCATGTGAGGTTTAGGTTAGGGGTCATTGATTGGGATCGTGACTTTTGTCAAAAATCAGTGGTGAATAAACCCTATATCATATATATATATATATATATACACATATATATATACCCTATATCATATATATATACATATATATATATACCCTATATCATATATATATATATATATATATATATATATATATATATTCATTTCAGGCTCCCAGAGAACTGCCAGGCCCTGAACAAATGCCTGGCCCAGAAAATGTAACCCGTATTCCCACTTCTAATGTATTTCCTAATGCTCTTCTATTTTGCATCAAGAGTTAGGATCCATGGCTCCAATACTGCCCAGCTTTGTCTGTCTTGAGGAAATGGGGAGATGACATGACATTGGTTTTTCCCATTGTCCCCAGAGCTGTATTTGGAGGTACTTGTGATTCCTCTTGGACTTACTTCACCCATAGTCTAAATCAGTGATTTTCAAAACTCTGTCTCTCCCTCTCTTCGCCTTCTAAATCCTCCATTGAAGTGAAATTTTGTTTGGAAACCCAATACATAAAATAAATAAAAGTGTAGTTGTTGTGTAGTTGAATCAGACGGGGGTGGGGGGGGCAGAATCTCACCCATCTCCAAATGAAACAGTTTGAAAACCACTGTTATCATTCACATTATCAGCAAGATACTAAAGGGAACTGAAAAATTTAAGGTCAACTGCCTGGATATTTAAGACACCCTCCTTGGTATAGTACAAACAGAGAACTTCAATAGAGAGCTGTCCAAAAAATTGGAGCATACGGCTTCTCCGTGACTTAGAGGAAAGGGACAAGAATAGGGAAGAGAAGCATTAAGAATACTTCTTACTGTGGGGTGCCTGGCTAGCTCAGTCGGTAGAGTGCGCAACTCTTGATCTTGGGGTTTTAAGTGCAATCCCCATGTTGAGTGTAGAGATTACTTAACAATAAAATCTTAGGGGGAAAAAAAAGAATGCTTTTTGCTGAGAAGGAAGTGGCAAGAAAACTTTTAGGCAGATTCAATGGAAAGAGGAGCGAAGCATATTCAGAAACCTGAGCTTTTAGCCCTGGATAACTACTACTGTGGCATTGAACAAGTCTTTGAATCTTGGTGTCTTCATCAAGAAAATTCAGACTTTGGGATGGACAATATGTAAGGTCTCTTCTACCTCTCAGGCTATTATTTGGGACTCTCCAGGGAACACTTAATTATTTCAAAGCACAAGAAAGGCAACTACAGCAAATAGACTTACTTGTCACCAACCGGCCATTCCTTCACTATAAATCAGGAGCTAGCAAACTTTTTTTGTAAAGGGCTAGATAGTAATTATTTTGGGCTCTCTTGGCTGGTCACATTTGATTTCTGTCATGCAGTCCTGTTTCTTTGGGTTTAGTTTCTTTTATAACTCTTTGAAGATGTAAGAAGCATTTTTTTTTTTTTACATCGGGGCGTGGTGGGGGGCATCCCCAAACCACCAGGCCACAGGCAGGATTTGGCACCCTTGTTCTAAACTACTAAACACAATCTCTTATAAAACTGACAAACAGGTAGGAAGTGCAAGGCCAAGGAAACAGTAAGAGTTCAATAAAAACTTGTAAAATTGAACTGAGGCAAACCGGCATACGATTGAGTCACACCTTTGAAGGGATTTTAGTCCCCTCGTACTTGAGTCAAGTGAAAATTGGACATAGTCTAAAGTATCTTTGAGCTCTAGCTGCCCAGAACAGTGAAGAAAGACTCTGAAAGTGTGCTCCCACATAAAGGCAGTGACACTGGAAAAATTGTCAACATCGACTTTTTCAAAACTCTGGAAATTAACCAAAAGCTTGCAGCAATCCAAGAGGTGTTTATTCAAGAAAAATGGCTGAATGCTAGTAAGAGTACGAAAATGTGTAGTGCTTTAGCTTCTTCTATTTCGCTTCTTTATGTCTGCTCCGGGTAGCTTTGAAAGCCAACAGCCTTGGGGAGCCTGGATGGCTCAGTCAGTAAAGCATCTGACTCCTGATTTCGGCTCAGGTCCTGATCTCATGGTCTGTGAGATAGAGCCCCGCACTGGGGTCGGTGCTAGCAGTGCGGGGCCTGCTTGGGATTCTCTTTCCCTCTCTGCCCCTCCCCTGCTCGCTTGCCATCTTTCTCTCTCAAAATAAATAAACATTAAAAAGAAAGGAAGAAAGCCAACAGCCTCACAATTATGGTATCTGAAAACAGAAATGCAGAATGAGTTGGAAGCTCCCCGAAATGCCCCATTCCTAGAGAATTGTCACCATTCAGCCTGTCCGGTAGCTCCTTAGAAATTCCCACTTGTAGGGCTCTCCTTTGTTTGACCTGACGCAGAGCACACTCACTGCGAACAGCCTTTTCAGGGAGGCTTAATCAGCTGCAATTGTTTAAAATCACAGCTGCCGAAAGTAGAGGAACCCATTGGGGCAAATGAAGCTGCTCAAAACCTTAAAAGGAAAAGCTAGAGAATTAATGTCCATAGGAGACTTTGAAAAGCTCCAACATGTTTCCAGGAATCTCTAAGACATGGCACATGTTTAGGACTGGGTGTATTCTGGGAAGAGCCCTAAGAGGGCCCTAATCTCTCATCTCTGGTTGGCCTTGAGGCCCTGCACAAGCAGCAAATGAAGGCTAAGGCAAAGTTATAAACTGCCTGACAGGGCACTGAAATCACGCCCCAAAACACACACACACACACACACACACACACACACACACACAGAGTGTCTTGGCCAAGGCAGGGAGCCTTATTGGATCAATGCGTTGAAGAAAATCTAGCAAAATTATCCTTCAAGAATGAAGGAGAAAATAAGACATCCCCGGATAAACAAAGAGGATCCATTGCCAGCAGACATATCCTCCAAGAAATACCGAAGAGAATCCTTCAGGGAGAGAGGAAAGGACAATAGACAGTAATTCAAATCCACATAAGAAGGAAAGAACACTGGTAAAGGTAAATACATAGGTAAATACAAAAGGCAGAACAAATCGATTTTTGGAACTCTTCTGTTATCCAGTTCGAAAGACAACTGCATGGAAGTGTAATTATATAAGTGCGTTGACGGACTTATTATGTATAAAGATGTAATTTGTATGTCAATAAGAGCACAAAAGGAAGGGGAAAGGACAAAGATATACTATAGTAAATGGTTTTTATATTCAGTTGAAATTAAGTTGATACTATTGCAAAGTAGATTGCATTAAGATATTAATTTGTACCCCCCAGGGCAGCCACCAAGAAAATAACTCAAAATAAAATTAGTAAAAATACAACAAGGAGATTAAAATGGTATGTGTTAGGGGAGCTTGGGCGGCTCAGTCGGTTAAATGTCGACTTCGGCTCAGGTCATGATCTCGTGGTTCCTGAGTTCGAGCCCCGCGTCAGGCCCTGTGCTGACAGCTCAGAGCCTGAAGCCTGCTTCAGATTCTGCGTCTCTCTCTCTCTCTCTCTGCCCCTCCCCCCACTCACACTCTGTCTCTCTCTCTCTCTCTCTCAAAAATAAACAAACATTAAAAAAAATAAAATGGTATTGTTAGATATTAGAAAAATATATCACACAATAAAGAGCAGAAATTAAGGAATCAAGGAACAAAAAAGACATAAGACATATAGAAAACTACAAAATGGTAGATGTAATTCTTACCTTACCAGTAATTACATTAAACATAAGTAAATTAAGCACTCAAATGAAAAGGCAGATTGATGGAATGGATTTAAGAAAAAACAACATGATCCAGCTCTATGATGCTTGAAAGAGACACAATTTAAAGACACAAATCCATTGAAGGCAAAAGGATGGAAAAAGACTTACCATGCAGTTAGTAAATAAAAGAGAGCTGGAGAGGCTATACTAATAAGAGAAAAAACAGACTTCCAGGCAAAAATTGTTACTAGAGACAAATAAGGACATTTTGTAATGATAAAAGAAGTCCAAACATCTGAAAACATAATTATAAACATATATGTGCCTTAACAAAACAGCACCAAACTATGTAAAGCAAAAAGCACTTAAGTGAAGTAATAAACAGCTCAACCATTACAGTTAAAGACTTCAATACTCCACCTTCAATAATGTACAGAATAACTAGGCAGAAGACCAACAAGGAAAGAGAAGACTTCAACAACACTACAAACAATTACACATATAGAGAATACTCCATCCAACAGCAAAATACACATTCTTCTCAAGGGCCCATGGAACATTCTGCAGAATAGATTATATGTTAGGTCATAGAACAAGTCTCAATAAATGTAAAAGGATTGAAACCATACAAAGTATGTTCTTTGACTACAACAGAATTAAATTAGAAAGGAATAACAGAAAGATATTTGGAGGGGGCAGGGCGCCTGGGTGGCTCATTCGTTTAAGTTCCACCTCTTGATCTCAGCTCAGATCTTGATCTCAAGTTTTTGAGTGTGAGCCCCACCCAGCGTGGAGCCTGCTTTAAAAAAAAGAAAGAAAGAAAGATATTTGGGAAATTTACAAATATGTGGAAATTAACAAACTGCTAAATAGCCAATAGGTCAAAGAAGGAATCACAAGGGAATTTAGAAAGGACTTTTGAGATAAAGGAAAATGAAATAACAATACAGGAAAAGTTATGAGATGCAGCCAAAGCAGTGCTCAGAGGGAAGTTTATATGAAATGTTCAGAATATGCTAACTCATCGAAACAGAAGATTAGTGGTTGCCAGGGGTTGGGTAGGGGGAGAAGGGGCTAGGACTACTCTCAAGGGTGATGAATATATTTTTGTTCAACTTTGTGATTACTACTAAAGTGCATACTTTAAAAAGGTGAATTTGACAGTATGTGAATTACATCTCAATAAGCTGTTACTAAAAAAAAAAAAAATAGTACCTTTGAAAATCCCTTACGCTGACAACTGAATACTATGTGATTCCTGACCATGCCACCCTACACAGCAATATGCACACATCTATGAATAATGTATATAGTAATAGCCAGAATGTAATGATGTGTGCAAACGTAAGAGACAGTTTGTGGTAGTTTTGTTCTAGGAATATATTGTGACTGTTGATGAATTCCATTAGATACAAGATCTTTCAGGGTTCTTTATGGTTCTAAAATTCTATAAAATAGAAGTCAAATCATTGCATGTTGTGTTGTATTAGTCAGACCAAAGGAAGAGAAATGAGACAGATGCTGCTGTGTTCATGAGGTCCCTGGGCATTTGGGGGACAATATAGAAGGGTCTTTTCCACCCTGGAGGCCACTTTGAGTCGCACCACACTGACCCACTGGGGCTTTAGCTCTTGATTATTCATGCAAGAAACCCTTCCATGTAGTTGGTTGGCTGGGGGAAATAATTATAGAAGAAGATTATTTCAGACCTATATTTCAGAGGAAGAGGGGACAGGCCTAGGGATAGCATCGTGAGGAGATTGCACTCGGGACGGGTAAGGTGAGGTGCAGACTATGGAGAGAATCCATAAGACTAGGCTTGGGAATGAACTTCTGTGCTTCTGTCCTCCATCCACTTATTTAGTATTCAAAATATATTTTCTTGCGTGGGTAGAACAATGTTCAGGAAAAGAAATTATCTCAACACTATTTTTGTTGATCGATATGTAGAAATACAGAAACACACATATTGCTTAACAATACAAATAATTTGCACCTGAAATTCATTTTCTTGGTCCCTTGGAGCCCCACAGAACAAAATGTTTGTAACAAATACAGCTGTGCTGGCGATACTATTGCGTTAGAGAAAACAAAAACTCGGTCTCTGGTCCAAGGAGCTTATAGTCCAAAGGAAGTCAGAGAGGAGTTTTTGAGAAACCTGGCTTCTAGTTTGGGTTTGCTTTTTCCCAAACGTGCCCGGCACTTTGCTGATGCTGTGGTTTTGTTCTTGAAAATGTTGCAATGCCCATTCTCTTCACCAGCCATCGAAAGCCTACCCAGGCTTCAAGGCCCCACTTAAATGTCACCTAGTCTGCAAAACGTTCCCCATCATCCACCCTCCCCCAGTCAGATGCCTTTCTCACCACCCCTCTTTGTGCTCCTATAGTCCTTTTGTTCGCTCTTGATTACACTACCAAAATCCATTTAGAGTGGTGTCTGTGATTTAAGGGTCAGGACCCTGCTTTATTCATCAAACTATCTCTCCAAGCACTTATAGGATGACAGAAAAAAGGTCTGGAAACATAGAGGAGAACGTACATTTAAATCTGAGCCAAAGTCAGTCACTCCACGAACTGAGCCACCCACACGCCCCAGTTATATTTTCAAATAATATGTCAAATATATTTCCCTTCGATCTCTAGACAACTTTGCAAGCAAAGTGCTTCCAAATTTAAAGGCATGGGTGCAAATCACTAATGTGGAAAAAAAAATTTTTTTAAATAAACAAAAGAGTTTCACTCTACGTCTAGGCTTTTTGAACATCTTTAATGTGCTACCTTCTCCAACGTGTTGAATCACACTGGGGTTGTCTTTAACCTCGGCACCCGAGTTTTCTCATTTGTAAAGTGGAAACGCCACTTGCCCCATTTCTCCCACAGTGTTATCATCAGGGCAAATGGGAAAATGACTAGCAAAAGGATGAAGCAGTATAGAAGTGCAAAATGTTGTTCTCATTAACTATCCAAGGATTTACTTTGTGTCCATATTGCAGCAGTTGAGTATGCGGACTTTGGCTAACCCCATCACAGCTGCATTAAAGAGGATTCTCCATGAGCTGCTTAAGAGGGGAAGCCAAGAGGCTGATTACAGCTTAGGGCCCTGCCACAGCCATCAAAAGTTACCAAAGGGATGCTGGGACTTCAAGTTTGTTTCCAATTGTGCAGGAGGAAAGTCATGGCCTCAGCCACCTGCTTCCTGTCTCCACCATGACTCACACCTTTCAGGTCCACTTGGATGGATGTTCAGATGAGAACTGCTTAGGCCTACTGCCCAAGGACCTTGACAGTGCTGAGGCTCAGGTAGCTGTGTAAAAGGAGGAGCAAGAAGCTGAGGCCTGAGACCCAGGGGTCTTGAGCCAAGGTCACAAGATACTCTGTAGCTTATTCAGAAACACCAGTTCACCCTCCATCATTGGTGGTGTAAGCATGAGGCTATTGCCTCCTTACAGGATGAACCAATAAGAGACACGCAACATCACTTCCGTGTCAGTTCTGCTCCCAATGCGTAATATGGACTTGCTCACAAGGAAACATCGGGCACACCTAAATCAGAGGACATGCTACCAAAGAACTGGCCTGTACTCTCCATTTCTACAACACGCTGTCAAAAAGAAAGACTCGATCACTTTTCAAGATTAAAGAAGACTGAGAAGGGACATACCAACTGAAGGCGATGTGGGATCCCGGATTGGATCTTGGACCAGGAAAAGAATGTCCTTGGGACAACTGATGAAGTTTGAATATGCGCTGCAGGGATATAATAGTGTTTCACCAGTGCCAAGTTCCTGATTTTGATAACTGTGCTGTTGTTATGAATGAAAATGTCCTCATTGTTAGGAAATACACACTGAAGTATGTAGGGATAAAAGGGTATGATGTCTGCAACTTAATATCAAGTGGTTAAAAAAAATGGTAAAGTGTGTATGTATATGTGTGTGTGTGTGTGTGTTAAAAAATTAGTACGAGGCTCACCAAAATCCAAATGTTTCTGAAAAGTTCACCAAAATCCAAAAGCTGGCTCTAGAAAATTCTATAATTTATTACTTAATGGTTGTCTGCGTCACTGTCAGAAAAAAAACAAAGAATACTTTTAAAAATAAGAGGAGGCACTAAAAAATCCCACAGTGAAGAAAACAGTGAGGCTCTGACCGTGCTGCCCTCCTACAGTTTGTTCTAGTCCCTCAGTGGTTAAATTCATTTGGAGAATTGAGTCAAAACAAAACACCCCCACAACCAGCCTGCAGACCCAACCAGGAGAAATTGTTTAACAAGGCCAGCACTCCACCTCAGCACAAATGAACTGAGCACGTCAAATAAATGTGCAAGCGGCCCCTTCCCTTTGGGAAGGTACTGATGAAAGGTGCTGGGACAGGTCACACTTCTTGGAAGGACAGTAAGGGCAGAAACGCATAGGGCAAAGCTACAGTAAGAAACAGGGTAGCATTGGGGCGCCTGGGTGGCTCAGTCGGTTAAGCGTCCGACTTCGGCTCAGGTCATGATCTCACGGTCCGTGGGTTCGAACCCCGCGTCAGGCTCTGTGCTGACAGCTCAGAGCCTGGAGCCTGTTTCAGATTCTGTGTCTCCCTCTCTAACCCTCCCCCATTCATGCTCTGTCTCTCTCTGTCTCAAAAAATAAATAAACATTAAAAAAATTAAAAAAAAAAAGAAGCAGGGTAGCATAGGAGCTGCTCACAATTACTGAAAGCTGACGGCAAGAGGAGCTTTTATCCAAGCCACAACCTCCCCGTAACATTAGCTACACGGACAGTTCAGCAGACCCTCTTTTGGGGAAACAAAATAGCTAAGCAGGACAATTAGAAGGTTCTGGTCGGGGTCAATACCAGAGAGTTAAAGGGGTCATTAAAGGAACGGAACAGGAACTAGGAATGACAGGACAGGTAATGGTCAGATTAACCAGGAAATTAAAGCCCTAGTGGAGAGAGAAGAAAATGAAAATGAATGTCAGGCAGCGGTGTGCTGTTAAATGTTTAACAACTGATTTTCGGGGTGGTGGCGTGGGGGGGGGGGTGTGGAAACAATGGCCTTGATTGGCAGTGCTTGCTGATTTCCATAGTGCAAATACTCCCACCACCACTGAGTTCTGGTTACCAACAGGATGTCGTTGAGCACAGAGCTGGGGAAGCAATGTTCACCATCGCCTCTCGTGAGCTAGCATGAACTGGCTCCAGCATACTGCTGGTAACCTGGGTGCCAGTCTTACGTGTGACACTACGTAGCTGTGTCACCCTAGTAGCTTAACCCTCCTGGCTCTTAATTTCCTCCCCTGCAAAATGCCAACCTCACAAGCTTGTTGGGAGAATCAAAGGAAACTCATGTATCTCCATCTAAAATCTCTTTCAGCTCTGAACATCTATGGTTCCATGATGGAGTTGGCCACATCGGTGGCTTTTCGCCTTTTACCATCTCAACCCAAGTCTTCTGAGCAGGAAGAAGTCAAAAGAATCCTAGAGGAAGCTGCTCCACAGTGGGGTCATCAGAGCAGAAACCATGTTCACATTGCCTCAGAGATGAGGTTCAAGGCAGTGACCTCTTCAGATTTTCTATACAGAAGAGACTTCTGGGTGGGAATCTGCTTGGAAAGTAGGGCTAGAGAGTTTACAAAGTTCTATGCTTTTAGTGGCATATTTACTTTGAGTGACTTAGATGTGTAAATGGTGCCCAGGGTCAATGCGGCATGTATGTGCCCTCTCTTCCTACGCTGTACCAGAATCTGCCTGGGAGTGAAGAATACACAGCAAAACTAGGGTCTGTTCATATTTTGACGTCCAGCAAATCTAAAGGGAGTAACTCAGTGCTAACTTTCTTTGATGCTGTCTTTCACTTCCACGGACTGGTGCCTGGGGACATATGTTGCCCTCAATGCCCTCTTTGCTATGCCTCTGAATTGGAGCGAAAAGAGCCCAGCTCATCCTCTGAGCCATCATTTGGTGATACCATTAAGTACTAATGGATGTTTGGGACCTTTGTTACCTCTTTTGGTTAAGTGTCAATGGGAGTAGATAAACGTGTTTGGTGGGGGGGGGGGGGGGGAGAGGTGGGTATGTGGGAGGGATAAATAAAAGTGACCAGAAGCTTGGCCCCTGCTGGGATTCCCAGGTCTTCAAGCTCGAGGACCAGATGAAGGGAAATTCTGGCCTTGGTGCACTGTTGAAGTTGGATGGCGGAGCAAACCCTCACCCAGCCATTCAAAGAAGTCCGAGTGCAAAGGGGTTTAGTAAGGTATAAGAGACATAATACCTTGTGCTTCCGGAGGCTGCCAGGACTGGTGGGCGTGGAGATGGGTGACTGTTTAGACTTGGGGGTGGAGAGCTGGCTGCTGGAGGTCCCGTTTGCTAGCCCAAGGCAAGAGAAAAGGAAGGGATAAGAATCAACAGCATACAAAAGAACCAGTTATCCTTCCCCTCCGAAGACACGAAGAACATTCAAGCAAGGTACACAGACAACCAAGTGATTTGATGAGCGGAACAAAGGTGAAAAGAAACACATTCCTCAGAAAGGCCAGAACTGCAATCCTCAGTTAATTAGATCCTGGAGCAGTGCAGGGCCATAATCCTCCCACTCTTTCCCCTGAGCGCTTCCAATTACAGGGCTCTGGTTCTTTTCAAACCTTTCTCATATTCATTCCCAAGTTTGACCCTAACACCATCTCTGGGAGGTAGTCTGGGAACATAGGATTTCGTTTCAAGGTTACAAGTGAGAAAAAAAGTGAGGCACAAAGCAGATGATGTGGCAGATAGCCAATCTCTCCCCACTGTCTCTTTTTGTTCTCACCTCCCTGCCACCCCACTCTCTCTTCCCGGCGGCCGCATCCTGGCTGAAAAGAACAGAAAGAAACAAAGACAAAGGGAGCTTACTCAGGAAGAAGAACGGAAAAGAAAGTGGAAGAAGAAAACAGCGTGAGACGTAAAGAAACACTTGGACAGCAAATGGGCAGAGGAGGGAATCAAAAAAAGAAGGAGAGAAAGAGATCAGGAGTGGAGGAGAGGGGACACGGGGAAGACAGAGTCAGATATTAGAAGAAAATAATGAAGACGTTTGAAATCGGGAGAAAGGCACAGAGACAGAGGAAAACAGACAGTGATGGCCAGAGTCAGGGTGCACCCCCATTTCTCTCTAGGCCGACACAATGCTGAAAAATGAGATGGTTTAGTATGTAACATCTTGATGCTCCATCGTGTTGGCAAATGTTGTATATCCCCTTTGCTAATGAGCTTTTTAAATATACCATCATGTAAAAAAAAAATATGGTGCATGGGATGGAACAATTAAACAGCTTTCGAGTGGACTCATGTTTAGACATCTCATGCTAGAGTTGTTTCTTAAATCTAAGGACCCATATTGTTAATCAGAGATATTCTGAAATGTACTTTAGAAATAAAGGGATATTTTAAAAATATCCCAAAGGTCTGTGGGGGCAGGGAGAGAGAGAAGGAGGAGGAGAGAAACGAGAAGGAAGAGAAGAAGGAAGAGAAGGCGGGAGGGAGGAAGAGAGAGAATTGAACACGTGAAGCAGGAGAATAGCCTGAGGGCGTTGCTGTTCGTCCCACACACATCGGAAAGCTTAAACTGTTGTATCACGAATATTTCCTGAGGATATACTTTCGCTTCTTCACTTATGGTCACGTTTCCCTAGGTTCTGGAACCTGAGTATCAACTGTAGAGATGGAAGAGACATCAGTGGGGTGGTTGCTGAGTTTATCCAAGAGCAAGTAAGCTGAAGAATGGGCGTGTAGGCATCCGCTGTCTGGCTTGACCTGTATCCTAGTGAATGCATCTCTCACCCACTCACTGAGAGGCCTCTGTCCCTGTTAGGGCTTCCTGGAAGTCATTCATTCATTTAGCCAGTAGTTACGAGGTGCTTTCTCTAAACCAGGCCAAGTATTAGACATGGGGGTTTCAGAGATGAGAAGTCACGTCCCGTGGTGAAGCAGGCAAGAATACGGTGGGCTAAGTCCTATGGCAGAGCCATGCAGGGATAATTCTTAGAGGTGAGGAGAGGCTTTGAAATCAGGGGACTGGGAGGCACAGAGGAGGAGGCAACACCTGAGAAAAATCTTGAAGGATGACTCTGGAATAACTGGAGACAAATCTATAGAGACCGAAAGTAGTAGAGCAATGGTTGCCAGAGGCTGACCAAGGTCAAGTGGGTAGCTGGGGGGAAATGAAGAGTGTCCACTAACAGGTGCAGAGTTTATTTTAGAGGGGTAAAGATACTCTGGCATAAATAGTGGAGACGGTTGCACAATTTTGTGGCTGACCTAAAATGCCTTGAGCTGTACATTCTAAATGAGCAAGTTCGTATGTGAATTGTATCTCAAAGCCCTTACAAAAAGATGAATTGGAGCTAGAGGGCAGAATGAGTATTCTAGACTTTAGGATTGTACCAGGAGGGGCAAGGACATGGAGGTGTACAAGAATACCGTACCTTTGAAGAGGGCAAATAGCTCAAAATGGCTCAAGCACAGGGTGCCAGCGGTGAGTTCCAAGAGATGAAACCAGAGATGGCATAAAGGCCAGACTGTGGGGGCCTTTTGTTTGGGGTTGATTTGTGAAAGAAATCTGAGAGTGATACTATCAAATTTGCATTTTAAAACTATTACTCTAGCTATTGTAGGAAAGCTGGGCTGGGGGGCGGGGGGGGGGTTGGGGTGGGCTGGGGTAAGGGTAGAAGCAAAGGAATTGGTTAGAAGACAATGCAATAGTCCAGGTGAGAGGTGACCATGACTTAAGGGCGGGGGGGGGGGGGGAGGGAGAGAAGGGACAACGTGGAAGACAGAGACCTAGAAGACAGTCAAGCCACCTTGTAAGCAACCCCAAGAAGAATGTGACTTGTGCTGGCCAGCACAGACTGTGAGAGCTAGGCTTGGCCAAGGTACTAAGCTTTCTAGTGAATAAGGGAGGCACTGTGGAAAAGGCCAGAGTGTGCGGAGCCACAGTGGGGCCAAGTAATCCATTAGAGGAAAAGGAAGGAGTTACAGCACACTTTCAGTGCCTGAAGGACCTAGCAGGTCCTTCCTAGCAGGCTTTTTAAATCGCACCCCGTAGTATTCAAGATAGAGAACAATCTGGCAGATCAGTCTGAGCTGATGTAATGCGCGTCTTCCCCAAGATCCCTGCCCTCAGCGGCGGAGGCTAACAGATGTAGGCATCCCCAGGTAAGTTCTGGCATTTTGTTCCACATGATTGATGCCTCCCTTGGCGACAACAGATGGTAGTTCCCCGGCATGTGTCAGTCATGGGACACAGCGGTGGTTACTACACTCCCAATGTGCAAACTGTCTCTGTCCACCTACACTCTTCTCTAGCTGAGGATGAGCCTACCAGTCTTGCCAAAATGTAGAACATCGTGAACCACAAGCATGTCTGCTTGTGAGGCAGTTTCTACCCATTCATTGGCCACAGACCTGCACATACAGGTTCTTGTGCAACTTCTAGTACTTTTGTCAATATCCTCTGAAACTCTCTCACTTAAGAAGTTTAGGGGTAGTGCATAAATACATATTTTATCAATACCTCTCTCTCTATTCCCTGTGTGTGTCTGTGTTTATTCTCTGCCACTCCCCAGCTAGTCAATCTTAACCTTTATTGTGTCATCCACATTCGACAGGCGTTTTGAAAATCAGTTTCTTAATACTTTAACTGCCACTCACTGCATTGTTGAAAAAATGCACTTTCCCAGACTTCCTGATGGAAAAAAAAAAAAAAGAAACCAAAGACGGACACAGAGAAATGAAAGAACATAGACACGCACAAGCAAATGTCAATTCCTCACAAGCTGAAGGAGCTCCTGCATTTACAGACTAGATAAAAATACATTCATATGTGCATTTCTTCTATGGGTTCTGGGGGGGGGGGAATCTGGGAGGGTGCCATTTGATATGGATTCTGGTCAGCTAAAAGAAGGAGCAGGGAAAAACGCAAACAGGGCCTGATGAACTGTGCACTGGCTTTGGCGAATCCACACAGAAGGCCATGACAGTTCATTGTGACAGTGAGTGGCTGGAAATAACTTGGTTGACATCCCTCACCGCCCCTTATTTTTCTTTACTAAATGCCTTTAGCTCTTGTCTCTGAGCTTCTACTTCTCAGCTGCAATTTGGGGATGCACTGGGGGAGACTGTTCCCCCTTTTAGTCGTCTCTCTTTCGCATGTCCCTCCTCGGAACCACAGCGTTGTCTCACTGTTGTCGCCTTTTATTTCCCCATAGTCCGAATTCTTTCATTCCTTTCTTATCATTGTATATATCCGTTTTTTTCCCTCTACAACAAGGTACATCACAACTTTGTAGTCTCCTAGGCCATCTTATCAACAAACACCAAGATAATAATTAGTGCGTTTTAAGTATCCGATAGGCCAGGCACTCTGCGTGCACTCCCAACCCCCCCCCAAAAAAACCACCCCACTTTTAGTTGTATTCTCATTTCCAATGGGGAAAGAGAATCTTGCTCCAGTTAGGGATAGCAAAGTCAGGATTTGAACACAGGTCTCTCTGATCCCAAAGCCTATGTGTGTTTCAGTGTGCTTTCAGTGTTTGCTACGTCACTCTTCCTTTTATAAATGAATTGCTTCTGGAACTCCTCCCCATGACAACTTTCTGACTCAGGAAGGAAGGGGGGGAGAAAAGTTGCTGTAGACAAAAGAGAGATGACTAGGACAAGGTAGAAGCAGACACCGGAGCTTAGAAAAAGTCTTCTGGACTTTTATTCCACTTATCTAGTTGAGATTAGAAGCTATTTAGCAAGCACTTCCTTTTATTCGCCAAAGAGACTGGCATGTAACTACCTTCAGGCCACAGAGCTCTCTGGGAAGACGGTATCTGTGTCTATTACTCCCCTCAGCTGGTGTCCCTCGGCTATGCAGCACAATGGCGGAGCTTGGCTCGGCATTCAGTCTTATCTCATTAGCTTCTCTGAATCATCGATGCCTGCCCTGGCCCCAGTGCTCATCTTCAAATCTTTGCCTGGGTCAGAATGGAGCAGGACAAATCCAAACAACAGATGGCTGTTCAGGTAACTAGGTTGACTTACCTCTTTATAGGAATTTAAATGTATGGGGGGGAAAGGGGTTCCCAGGAGTGGGGAACAAGGTGGGTTGAGTTAGTTTCGAAAGAACAAGGAGAGGGTCCAATTTCTGGCATGGGCAGCCAAGGACAGAGTATGGTCACCAGCCAAGCAGAGGTGATGCTGAGCTCCTAGACTATGGATTTCCTTGCCTGGAGGCTGGACTGGTCCTTGGAAACTGGGATGCAGCTGCGTGGAAGGTGGGTGTAAGTAGCCCCAGGTGTGGCAATTATAGAACTGTTTGGGCAGCGAGTTAGACATGTCATTATACTTTATGGGTTCAAGTTTGGATGGCCAGAAAGGCACAGAAAGAAAAGAGCCAGCTTGGCATCTGCTTTTTACCCAAACTTTGACAGGAGACCAAACTGATAATGCTCATTCACTTAGCTCTGGCTTTTCCTCCCATTCGAATCACAATGCTTGAGCTCAACTCAAAAGCAAGCCTATTGGTTTTGGTTGAATGTCTATTTTGAAATATTGCTCACTAAAAAAAAACCCAAACAAACCCATCTTAAAAAAGCCATGACAATAATTTGAGATCCACCTTAATAGTTGCAGTTGTAGGGGGGCCTGGGTGGTGTCGGTTAAGCATCCAATTCTTGATTTAGGCTCAGGTCATGATCTCACAGTTCGTGTGTTCGAGCCCCACGTCAGGCTCTGCGCAGAGCCTGCTTGGGATTCTGTCTCCCTATCTCTCTGCCCCTCCCCTGCTCGCTCTCTCTCTCTCTCTCTCAAAAATAAAGAAACATTAAAAAAACTTTAAAAATGAAAAACTTGCAGTTGTATTTCTACAAATGTTTTCAAAGCATTTTACCATATATGAATTCACATGATTCTCCTGATAACCTCAAGCAATGATGGCCAGGAATTAATGGTCTCCTTTTAATCATAAGAATATAGAGGTTCAGAGAGAGTAGGACTTGCTTCAAGAGTATAAATTACTTCTCCTCAATGGATATGGCCTCAGGGATTTACTTACAGATTCACTTCAAAATTGCCTTAAGGTGAGCACATCATATGCCTAATTCCCGAATGCCTTGCAGAGGGAGATCTCAATACACAATTCAGCCACTCCCTCATTTTTTCTTGTATTGAGATGCTCTAAGTGTTCTTGCATTCCAGTTCAAATACACCCCCTGTTTGCTCCCTACATATACAGGGAGTTTTTCTGGTAGGCCATCCAAGTAGAACCAAGGTGGTTTCAGCTTACTTCAGAACAAGGCCAAGACATAGAGCCTGTGGTTTTCACACATTCATTCCGAAGAGCCCTTGGGATGGGTGTCTGGATGGTTTGGCTAATTGTTTCTCATCAGTGGAAAAGCTTGTGTCCCTCTCCCTAGACCCATCCATTAGGGAAGCAGGAGCAGTTCTTCACTGATTTGATCACAGCGCTGGTTCCCATGCCAAATTCAATCCTAGGTTGTGAGATACCGGAACTTCAGGAGTTGGAACTTGAATTTTAAATCTATTTCCTACAGAGTCTTGGGCAGCATGCAGTTTGGAATGTTCTAAATAAAAAGAGAAATAGGAATTTTCCCGGTTGCAAAACAAACATGTGCACCCATGCCTGCAATATTTTGACACGGATCAGTTCCCCTCAAGAAGAAGACATCTTTAAGAAGACGGATGGAAGTGCCAGGATTGTTTTCTCAGACTTGATAATGCTGACAACATTTCCTTGCTGTTGAAGGTGGTTCTGCGGAGAACATATTTCTAGCAGAGCAAGCTTATTGTCAGAGTTCGCTACTGGTTTAATGCGGTAGAAACTAGAAAAAAAAAAAACAACAACTACAGGGCTCTTAAGTTGTGGAAAGAGCACACACTTTGGAACCAGTCAAGGTTCCAAATCCTGGCTTAGCCTGGATGTGTGACCTGGCATGTAACCTAACCTCTGTAGGTCTTAGTTACCCCATCTGCAACATTGAACGATAATAATGCACATCTCAATTGTTGTTTTGAGGGTTACATGACAGACTATACATAAAACGCTTAGCTAAGTGCTTAGCATGTAGAAAGGGCTTCATAATTACCTCTTCTTCTCTTAATATTACTATTGCCACTACTAGAAATGGAAGGACATGAGTAACTATGCAATGTATAGGCACCGAGTTAGGAAATCCCACTTCTACGAGGGATGACTTATCAATCTCAACGGGCTGAGGACTTTCTTTGGCTAGCAGGTCAGGCGTTAGAGGATTGAAGCTTTCCCGAGTAAAGCCTATTGCTTTTTCGTTTCTTGCTGTACTTCCAAAAACATAGCCCTTGGCTCTCTGCCCCTCTCTCTTTTACCTTCTCAGCCATTACCATGGGGGTGGTCAATGAATGCAATGTGGAACCACTGAAGGTTCTGCGGTAGGGGGTGACACAATGGAAATGTGTTTTAGGATGAGAAATATGGTGGCACCACCCCAGATGCAAAAGGGGACAGAGATTTGAAAGAGGGATGCTACTTAGGAGTCTGTTGAGTAATTCTGGCATCACATGATGACGAAATGGAAGGGACTTCTGTGTGAGTAATGTGAAGATGTTTCAAAGGTTCAACAACAGCAGCGTATGGCCGACTTGAAGGATTCAAGAGTAGAAGAATCAAAGATAAAACCAAGGCATTGGACCCAGGGAACAGAATAGAAGATATTCTATTGCCAGACAGGGAGTTGGGGGTGGGAATGTTTTTGGTCGTTAGGCACATCATATTTGGTACATTTAAGTAGGATCGCCTGGTAGGCATTCATGGGATTAACATCCAGAAGGAAAGTTGGGGCCGGAGATGTAGATTTAACAGCTGCTTCCCTGGACCCTCATATGCTATATTCATCACCATCCGTACTCGTTTGTTCATGCTTCCCCCCTCTGTCAGAAATAATCCATTTCTGGGGCACTTGGGTGGCTTTTTCAGTGGAGCATCTGACTCTTGATTTCAGCTGAAGTTCATGATCCCAGGGTCATGGGATTAAGCCCCGTGTCTCTGGAGAGTCTGTCTCTCTCCCCCTGCCCCTCTCCCCCACTTGTGCTCTCTATATCTTTCTCTCTTTACAATAAAAAAAGAGAAATAATCCATGTCCTTATCAATTGAAATATAACCCTCCTTCAAGCCCCAGTTTTTCCCAGAAGGCTTCCCTTAGCACTTACTGCCTATATCTCCCATTCACTTGGCATTGAAACAAACCATTACTGTTAACTCATAGTTAACACCACGGAGCCATGGTTAAATTGTGGACTGCGAAGCCAGACTTCCTGGATTCAAACCTCAGTTCTAACACCTAGGAGCTGTGTGGTCTTGGGCAGGTCACTTAGCTTTCATATGCTCTAGCTTTCATCGGGGGCAACAGTGCCTACCTCATGAGGTTATTATAAAGATTAAATTGGTTAATATGTGCAGAGTGGTTAGCACAGTTGCTTGGTACATAAGAACTATATAAGTATTTGCAAATAAATGTTTTGTTAAACACGTATGTATACTGGGTCCCCCAATAAATCATAAGCTTCTTAATGATTGGGAGTTCATCTTCTTCCTTTTCCGCACAGTACCCAGCTCTATTAGGTACTCCATCCAAACTCTGGAGAGTCAATTGCATTTAAACGCAAGTCCCAGACTGCAGCAGGTGTGTGTAAGACTCCTATTACAGGGAGGCAGGTCAACACCACCACATCCCAAGCCCTGCCGAGTGCTCAGTGGTCCCCAATTTATGGCCCGTGCCAACAATTTCTCAGGTGGTTCTCCAACGCCAATGCAAATGTTACCTTAGATATGGGGCAGTCCCTCCAGTGAAACTCAACACAAGCTGTGGTTTTAGAAAGAATCAGAATGGGGGAGGGCCAAGGGGTGTTTTTCTTTTCCCAGAGCACCCCTTCCCCTTGGAGTGACAGCAGGGGAGCTAATGGAATGTCTAGGACCGGGCCCTGGAAACAGAGGTGCCCAATTCCTCATAGCTGTGCTCTAGGTAGCACAAAGAGAACGACACACATGTCACTCCATTCCCCTGCCTCCAGGTGAGGGAAGGTGGAAGGAAGCAGACAAGCAAGGAGCATACAACAGAGACCTTTCTATTTACCACTCTGGAGCTCCCACACCTTGCCTCAAAGACAGTGCAGGGATTGTCTGCCTGGAAGTCAGGACAGCTGGGCTCTGGCTCTTGGGTAGTAAATAGTTGCATGACATTGAGAAGACCACAAGATACTGAGCCTCTTTATATCTTAGTTTCCCCCATCTAAAAGGAAAAAAACAAATTGGATGATTTTCCTTTCCCAACCTAATTCGCGGTGCTATTGTGAGTGACAACTGAGGTGATGAATTTGGAAGTATTTTGCAAAGTGCAGAGCTTTAATTTATGTAGAAGATCGTTATCTTGAACCTCTCTAAGAGAGGAAAGTTATTGTGCTGTCTAGTACAGTAACCACTAGTCACATTTGCCTTTGAGCATTTGAAGTGTGGGGAGCCACAATTAAGATGGGCTGTAAGACACAGCCCGACTTCGAAGAATGGAAAAGATCTCATTGGAATTTGTTTGCATTGATTACATGTTGAAATGATAATATTTTGGATGCATCGAGTAGATTAAAATATATTATCAAAACAGATTTCTTCTGTTTCTTTGACCTTTTTAACTGTGGCTGTCAGAAAATTTAAAATTATGTACAAGGCTCCCATTATATTTCTATTAGCCAGAGCTGGTCTAGATGATCACATTCGGGAAGGGCAGAATAGCTAGGTCCCTCCTCAGGCAACTCAAAGCAGCCTGTTCAGTTAGGAAGAGAAATACTTCTGGATACAATTCTCCCATGAACCCACACACCCACTGCACCGCTGTTTTGTGTACCTTGACCTCCCCTTACAAAGTCTGTATATTTTGGTGCAGAATCCATTCTTTTTAAGGGGGTTGGGAACAGGGAAGAGTTGATTTTCAGGAATAGGTACACATAGGTTGGGAGGAAGGAGGGTGGGGAACATTGGGTTGCTACAACAATGACTTACTACTGAAGAACACCAAACTAATTATCACATTACAATTCTCTCAGCCTACCAGGGTGGGTAATTAGCTTCCTTGGAGGCTCCTTAAGGAAAAAAAAAAAGAAGAAAGAAAAAGAAAAGACTCCTTCCCAGCAACTAGCTACTTTGTCCTTTTAATTCAATTCAATTCAATTGGGGGTAGTTGCAGAAAAGGAAAAATTAACACATTAATGGCTGAAATGGAAACAGCCAGCGACACACTAGAAAGGTCTTCCTGCAGTTCTGAGGCCAGGCTTCCCTTTGCCCATCAAAATGGCAAGTCCTGGGTTAATCAAAATGGGGGCACTACACAAGCTTTCTTCAAACATCCCAGAGGAGACCTCTGGGCTCAGATTCTTCTCTGCTTTACCACAGTTCCTTGTCCTACTTTAAAGACAGACATGGCTAATGGGACTTGGATTCTACGAGTCCATCAGCTCTGCCCAGTAAGAATGAGAGCTCCTTATAGCATTATTATGTAGACGACCGAATCCTTCCTTAACTTGCGTTTAGGGTTTAAAAACAGACATTCCATTTGGGGCACACTCAACATTGGCAGGAGTGGGGACTGAACTCAAAGGGAATAAAGTATACAGATTTTGATTTACTCATGGGAAGAACAGAAAAGAGACAAGGACTGAGGAATCAAATTATGACACAAATTACAGACCAAATCGCATCAATTTCCTAAACCTCAAGCCAACTGAACCATGAATTGGACCAAATATATATATATATATATATATATATACACACTATATATATATATATGTATATATATTACACATATATATACTATGTATGTATGTAATATATGTTACATATGCAATTACATATAATATGTATATGTATTATATGTATGTGTATAATATGTATATTACATATGTATTGCATATGTAATATATATTATACATATATGTATATATACATTATACATATATATACATATATACTATATATGTGAAAGAATAAGAGAAATAGGTCAAATAGATGTCCATATATATATATATACACACTATACTACTATAGATAGTATATTAGTATATATACTATGTACTAATATACTATGATAGTATATTAGTATATATACTATATATACTAATATACTATATACTATACTATTATATATAGTATATATATACTACATATATATATAGTATATATATGAAGGCCTATTTGACTTATTTCTTTTATTCTTTCACTATTACCCTCCTCTGAAAGATTTGTTTTATTTTATAACTTTAAATAAATATTTGCTTTCTCCCAACTCCATTGCTCTGTTCTTCTTAAAAAAGTATTTGAAAATCTAGCAAACATGTTCAAACCAGAATCAAACCTATATATTTTCTAATGAACTAGAACATCAAAACATTCCTTTAACTGAACCCGAACTGAGCCAATGTTTCATTTGGTTTGAGTCCCTGCTGCAGAGGAACATTTTTGGCTGTCGTTTGCCTTCAAAGGAAGGTAGTTAAAATTCCCTGGAAATGGCCTATCTTCTACAACCTTGAGTTTCTCAGGTTGAATGAAAAAAAAATGTGAATCCCTCCCACAAGTCCCAGATCCAAGACAGACGAACACAGGATGGAAACATGGTGGCACTGCCATGTCCTAGAAAAGAACAAAGAATTTCAGCCCCACTCAACACCACTGTTCTTTGGTGAAATGGGTATTAACCTACCTATGTCCCTTGCTAAGAACTTGGAAAAACCTTGACATGTGCTGATGCAAAACTATGCATGGTCTATAGCTCATCCTTTTGGTTACACGATCCTTATTCTGTGGAAGCTACTGTACAACTCTATAAATTGGAAACAACCAATAATATTGGAAAATGATCTTTATCTCCAGATGTGTAAATTCTATCTTAACCAAAATGGAAACCAGGTCTTAGACAAGGTAAGAAACTTGTGCCACGTCACAAAACTGGGAAGTGGTGTCACTGGGCCTTCCTACAGAGATGCTTCCCTCTCCTTTTCCATATCCTATCCCCCTCCACTTGCCAGCCTGGCATGGTCCTGAGTGACGTGGAGGTGGGAAGGGGAAAATGGGTATGTCAAATCCAAACCATACCTAAAGTACTGTTTTGCCTGAGATCAGCTTTGTCCCTGTGAAATGTTCACAGAGTGGATGCCCTGGACATGGCTCTAAACTGCCATGGAATAGACAAGGTCATGTTACATGGATCCTTTTATGCTTTGGGGCTGAAATCATGTGAAAGATCTAGACACGTCATCTGTGTTGAGCTCAGACGTTCTGGAAATTGCCATTAAGGCTGGCCAGGCCAGCATTTGGCTTCATTGATGTTCATGAATTACCTGAAATAAAGATTTAAATTCTCTCTCCTGAGAACACCACTTTAGGTGTTTTGTTTTTTTGTTTTTGTTTTTGCTAATAGGGAGCAAGGGCTGTGTATAATTCTGATATCTGCCAAGCAAAGTCCACTTTCCCTGCCTCGAATTGGTTTCTCTTTTTTATCCTGTGTGTGTGAATATATCTTCATTCCTTCTCTCTAGCAAAGGTGCTGTGAAGGAGCAAAGGCAGATCTTGTCTGCCTTTGCCTAGGTTGGGATCTATTATATTCCTTTTAATTAGACAAATATTCATTAAATCCTAACGTATTCCTTCTCCATTTCTAATATCTTAGAGTCAGTGAGATGCATAGTTTCTAGAAGGGAAATTCTGTAGGTAGCATGTTGGCAATCATGTTTAAGCCATGTTTACTCACAGATGGTTCGGTTCACATGGGGTGGATGACCCAACTGGATACAGCTCACAGAGAATCCATTTATCTCAAGCTACTGCCGCCTCAGCATTTTTAAGTAAGAGGTTAGTGGTGGCTTAAAAATAGGTTCACCAATTCTTGGCCGTCTAAAACTAGGTCCACCCCCTACTCAAGAGGTGAAGATTGACCCTTCTTTCCTTGAAGGTGGGCTGGAGTTAGTGACTGCTGCTAATGAGTTGACTAAAACAGAAGTGACGGTCTGTGGCTTCAGACACTAGACCACAAAAGGCACTGCATCTTCTTCCTTGTTCACTTTCTTGAATCACTGTCTGGGAGAAGATCCTGCCAACGGCCATCTTGGAAGTGGAGCCTACAGTCCCAGGTGAACCTTCAGATGACTTCACCAACACCACACCAACACTTTGACCTCAACTGTATGGGGGATCCTGAGCCAGACAAAACCACACAGGCTAAGCTACTCCAAAATTCCTAACCCACAGAAACTATAAAATAATAAATATTTGTTGTTTTGAGTGGCTACGTTTTGGGGTAATTTGTTTTGCAGTACGAAATGAGTAGTACACATTAGAAATCCAAGAGGGGTGCCTGGGTGGCTCGGTCGGTTAAGCGTCCAACTTTGGCTCACGTCATGATCTTGTGGTTCGTGAGTTCGAGCCCCACATCAGGCTCTGTGTTGACAGCTCGGAGCCTGGAGCCTGCTTCAAATTCTGTGTCTCCCTCTCTCTCTGCCCCTCCCCAGCTCGTGCTGTCTCTCTCTCTCTCTCTCTCAAAAATGAATAAACATTAAAAAAAAAAAGAAATCCAAGAAAAGGGGGTGCCGGGTGGCTCACTGGTCAAGCATTTGACTCTTGATTTCAGCTCAGGCCATGATCTAAGGTTGTGGGATTGAGCTCCACATCAGGCTCCCAGCTCTTTCTCTCCCTATGCCCCTCCCCCCAACTCATACACACGCACACATGCATATTCTCTCTAAAAATAAAAAAAAAGAAATCCCAGAAATGATCAGTGATATTTCTGAAAAATGATTGGTAGGCAGTTATTGCCAGACTTTATGAATCTTGATCAAGCATTTAAAGTCCATTTTTTTTGCAAGACCCTGCCTAGAATTTGTACAATTTCATTCTTTTTTTGAAAATTTAAAATTTTTAAGTTAAAAAAAAATTTAAATCCAAGTTATTTAACATATAGTGTAATGATGATTTCAGGAATAAAATTTAGTGATTCATCACTTACATATAACACCTAGTGCTCATCACAACAAGTGCCCTCCTTAATGCTCCTTGCCCATTTAGCCCATCCCCCACCCAACACCCCTCCAGCAACCCTCAGTTTGTTCTGTGTATTTAAGACTCTCTTCTAGTTTGTCTCCCTCTCTGTTTTTATATTATTTTTGCTTCCCTTCCCTTATGTCCATCTGTTTTATATCTTAAATTCCATATGAGTAAAGTCATATGATTTGTCTTTCTCTGACTGACTTATCCATTCACTTAGCATAATACACTCTAGTTCCATCGACGTTGTTGCAAACAGCAAGATTTCATTCCTTTTGATTGCCAAGTATTATTCCTACAATTTCATTCTTTTCAAAAAATTTTTTAATGTTTTATTTTTGAGAGAGAGAGAGAGAGAGAGAGACAGAGACAGAATGTGAGTGGGGGAGGGGCAGACAGAGAGGGAGACACAGAATCCGAAGCAGGCTCCAGGCTCCGAGCTGTCAGCACAGAGCCCGACGCGGGGCTCGAACTCACCAGCTGTGAGATTGTGACCTGAGCCCAAGTTGGACGCTCAACCAACTGAGCCACCTGGGCACCTCTCTATAATTTCATTCTTAATCTGAATGTTAAAACATCAGTCTTTGTAGTGTGAGCAATGTGAATTTGTTTAGATAGGGGCATGTGCTGTTTTGTACGCTTCACCAAAACATCAGCAAACACTTGCATTTTTTACTCCTTTAGCAAATATTACCTAGATATTAACTACATCTCTAGCACCGTGCTGGGTGAAATAGGTACTTTTACATATCTGTTCATTCACAAACATTAGTTGAGCATCTACTAGGACCCAGCGCTGAGGATACAAGATGAACACAACATCTGACCCCTGAGGGGCCCAATATTTAGTTGGAGAAGTAGACAGGTAAATACAGACTTTACAGCACAGCATGGTGAATATTACCCCCAGATACATGAATGACATGCTATGATAGTGCAGGGAATGAAACTATTTCTATTTGAGGTGTTGAAGGATGAATAGAAGTTTCCAAGCAAAGAAGAGTGGTAGGGTAGAGGGATGGCATTCCAGGGGCAAGGAAGTAGGGTGTGCAGGGTCATGAAAGCATGAAAAGCTTGTGCTGCTTCTTCCAGTTCAGTTCTTTCTGCCTGAGAATAAAAATATGGCCGGTGATGTGCATGCTCCTGGCAGTGTGAGGCCAGAAGGACAGGCTGTTTTTCTAGGCCACAAGCATTTCCACGCCAAGAGGCTGCTTGAGTTGCCCCAATTGGAAGCAAAGATAGTGTTTGTGCTCTCTGCCCCAAAGTTCCCAGGCTGGAAGAATTCTCGTGGTGAACACTGAGCCTTGGGAGAACAAATAGAAGTCTTCTGGGCCATACAATTGCCTTTACCACAAAGAACTCAAATTGTCTGTGCATGACTCCACTCAGCTTCTCAACTTGAACTTCTGGGGCCCTTTGCCTTTTCAGATCAGTGTCACTCAGGCGGCGGGGGCAAGATCTTGCACCAGAACTTCAAAGGACACACTGCCGCCTTTATCAATAAAATTATGCTATGAAAAAAAGAGTCAGCTGAAGCAAATGTTTGCTTAGTGGCATAATTTGCATTTGGCACAAGCTTCTAAGCTTGTCTCAGACTGATAAATAGTTCATGACTTGGCAGTGATTCATACACCACATTTTTTAGATCACTCACTATCCACTAATTAAAATCCTGTGTGACAAATCTCTGTGTTTCCTTTCAGACCCTGGCCTACATATTTTTTCTCTTGTGAGAATGATGCGAATTATCTTGTTTCTCTTTATGTGTTGACTTCTAAAAAGCTCAAAGTCAAATTGGAAGCTCAAGTGCCTCAACTATGTTGACACTTCGGGGTGGCAAGTGTTTGACACATTTGTTTTCGATTTTGCTTTTCTGTTTCAGATTGGCGTGTGACTGGTTTATTTCATTGACTGTGCTTTTGCTGGGTGATGTCGAAGATGGTGACTATGAGGACAAACACGACAATAAGCATTACAGGTTTCTGGTCTACGTCCATCTGAGTAGAACCGGGGTTTAGCTGTGTCTCCATGAGTCCAAACAAGCCTGACGGTTTCGTCTCTGAGCAGGTATCATGGAGATCATAGAATTGGTATCATGGAGACTCAGCGGTATTCACGGGGAACGCGTTGCCCTGCATGCAGAGGGTATTGGCCTCTGTAAATGAAGTCAGCATGCACAGTTAGGAGAAGAGCACTCACCGTCTTGGTCGTTACCTGAGTCAGCTGGAGACTTGCTCCGGCGCATGGGGCCAGGGCTCTTAGCTGAACTCTTCTGAGGGGTTGGAGAGGCCTTTGGGCCAGCTGTGGCCGATGGGTTTCCCTTCATGACTCGGCATTCTGGTAAAAAAAAAAAAAAAAAAAGACACAGCTCAGTAAAGCCAGGGGAGGAACGGGGCTCAGCATATTACCAACTTCTGGAAACTGGAGTAACCACCACAGGCCAAAGTACCCAATGGCTCAGGACTACGGGGTGGTCCTCACCATCTGTGGGAATGATGGCTCTGGGGAGGGGGGCATGGGAGAAACTTTCAAAAGTCATCTGGGCTAAGCCAGGTGTTTAAATCCCTGGATTATGGAAACAAGGGAAGGAGTTGAAGAGCAGGTTGGGCAGGTTATTAAATAGTCAACTCAATCATTTGTGGACAACGCAGAAGAGCACCTGTTGACCTAATTAATTAATTTCCTTGGAGAAGAGATTGACAGCCGAGAGGCTGCAGCCACAGAGATGAAACATTCGTGAGTAATCTAAAGGAGAAAGGAGGAGCTACCATTTATTGTTCATTGCATGCCATGTATTATAATAGGCATATTAGGGATGTCATGCCATTTTATAAATAAGCACTCCTAACTACCACCGCCACCACCACTATCTTGCATTTATAGAACTCTTTCTTTTTTAAAAAAAAAATATTTATTCATTTTTAAGAGAAAGAGCATGAGCAGGGGAGGGGCAGAGAGAAAGGGAGACAGAGGATCCAAAGCAGGCTCCGCACTGACAAGCAGCGAGCCCGATACGGGGACTCGAATTCATGAACCGTGAGATCGTGACCTGAGCCGAAGTCAGACGCTCAACCGACTGAGCCACCCAGGCACCCGTTTTTTATTTTCAATGCACGTTATCATAAAACCCTATGCCGGCTTAATGAATATAAAGGAGCCAGCAGTGACTGTCACTCAGAGCTTACAGAAAGCTCTTGGGTGTATCGGGGAGTCTGCCAAATGTTTCTGCTACTTGCCTCAACCTCAGTCCGACACGTGTGGGGCACTTTTTCCATGCAGATCACTCAGCAGCCCTACTGTGGTAATTCTGGGCACGGATTGTGCTAATGCGTTAAGAGAATTATCATACTCACATTGCTGACGAGACCGCAAAGAATATAAGCCTCTTGCTTAGGACCACAAAGCAAGAAACGAGCAGAGCGAGGGCTAGCAACCAAGTCTCCTAAGTCCCAGTCTAGTGCTCTTTCCGCTATGGATTTTCCAACCTTGTGCTGTGATGGTCAAAGTGGAACCACACAGCTAGGTAGAAGGCAGTCTTTTCTTTGGACACTCTCTGGTCACTTCCTACTTAAAGATCTATCAATTACCCAGAAAAAATTAAGGGATCTTTTCTGACAAACTGAGTGGTTTTTTGGAAATTGAGTTAAGCAGAAAGCTCATTTTTGTTTGTTCTACGTCTTGTTTTGGTTGATGGACTTTAGTGATCACTGTCCAGAGCTGGAGATGCAGAAGGTATAGGAAGTTGCATATGGCCCGGGGTTTGTTTAGCTATTTTATGGTCATTTGTCTCTTCTCAAAGTGAACACAGCAGAAATGCCACCTCTTTCAGGGTCCTTGTCACTTGAGCTGTTTGTAAAGTCTACAATACAACCGGGTTTGTTTTTCTCACCCCTCATTATTGGGAAATATGTTTTGAATGTGTCTTCCCATCAGGATCATTTCCTAACCCTGTTGCTGTATGAGCTAATCCGCCATTAACTTACACATGGAGCTTGGACTCAAGCAAAGGGAGGTGGGCAGATGCTCACCTCCTTCCTGAGATTAACAACCTCTGGAATCTTGAGTCACAGAGCAGGGGGAATGAGGCAGCAAGCCAGAAAGAGGGAAGAGGGGAAAGATTTGACACTAAGAACACAGTGGAAAATCTTTCTAAAATGGAACCATCAACATGAGCCAAGTAGCTGGAGGATGTTGACTACAAAAAAAGTATACATATAATATCCAAGTTCTGACTCCAAATTTTCCTTCCCATAGTCTGAGTCTGATTGCACCCGTCATCCCATGTGACACAATATGTGGTTCGAGAAATCTGGTCACTTTTGGGGCAGGTAGTGAGTTTTATTGAGTTTGGAGGCTGAGAATCTGGGACATCTAATCAACCTTTCACTTAGTGACTCATGTATCCAAATATACAGGAGAAAGACTGACAGTATTTGCCCTCGAAGGTCCATGCATGGATGTTCTCTGGTCCATATGAACCCATGGAAATCCTAAGGGTTAGAAGGAGGGAAGATAAGAGAGCAATCATATCCAGTGGTTGTGCGTACCATTTTCATCCAGAGAAAAGTCATCCTGAGCATAGCGAAATTTTTCAGGACCACAGGCAATAAACACATCGTCATCACCAAAGAAATCATGGAGACAGGTTACCTATGGAGAAAGCAGAGACATTGGATGGACATGTGATTATCTTGTGACAGTAAACATCATATCATGCTGGCAGGGGAAAAAAGCTTCAGGTCTGGGCCATCATCTTTAGCCCTCAGGGATCTCCATTTTTCAAGCCACCAGGCTCATAGTCTGCATCACAGCCCCTGGTGAGTAAAGATATACCAAATGCCATTGCTTTTCCATGTTTCATGTTTCATGTTTCCATTGCATTAAGAATAACTTCAAGACCATGTGGACATGATCCCTTTTAATAAAAGTTCACAAGCAGGGGCAGCTGGGTGGCCCAGTTGGTTAAGCGTCTGACTCTTGGTTCTGACTCAGGTCATGATTTCACAGTTCGTGTGTTCAAGCCCCATGCTTGGGATTCTTTCTCTCTGCCCCTTCCCTGCTTGGGTGCTCTCTCTCTCAAAATAAATAACGAAACTTAAAAAAATAGGTTGACAAGCAGATGGCCCTGCAAATGTTACCTTTTCTCAGAGGCTCAAAGACAGAGTGCTCCTAGCCAGACTCTGGGGCCAAAGGTGTAAGCCAAGGCAGATGAGAAAGGTCGTCTACAGCCTGAAGTAGATAGACTCTATGGCTGACCAAGATGTGGAAGCTCTTCTCGTCAACTTCATGAGTTTTGAAAGAAGGGCACCAGTTCTCAACTGATTTCCACCCATGAAAATTGGACTTTTGCTAAAAATGGACCAAGAACATGGAAGTGACCCAGAATACCATTCCTCCCTCAAGAACAAGAAGGGGAAAACTGTCCTGACCACTTAAAATTTAATCAAGAGCAATGAGTCCCCATAGGCTTGAGGCTCTGCTGGTAAAGCCATGTTCCCAGGATCCTTCCCACCCTCTAGTGCCCTATGCATTGCTGTTTCTCCACAACAGAGAGATAGTCTCCCCAACCCTTTTCTGCGCAAAGAAATGAGGGTCCCTGGGAAAGTATGTTGCTCACTATAGTCTCCTCACTTCTCAGCTTCCTAATTACATCTGATAATTAGTCCAGCACACGAGGGAAATCCCAGGAGAAACCATAGAGTCAAAACATTCTTATCCCAATCCTTAGCTTGAAAGTGTTCAAAGCTTCTAATTGTTCTAAGCTACCCATTCAAGCTGCCAGCGATGGCTTTCCAAAAGCACAGTGCTCACAAAGTAATAACAGCTTGCTGGGTGCGGAGAGCAGTATTTCACATTTGAAAGAAATGTGCACATTAATACCATCACCCACCCCAACCCAGGTTCTATTCAGTCCTCATCTGCCTAGCCAAGATGATTGCAAGATGTACACAAAGTGAGAGATGCTTCAAGATTATCCCCATTGCGTCAGCCTCCCAATCATCCAGGAGATGCCAAGATAAGGGAAGACTTGGAAGACTGCCAGGTTTGCTCCTATAAGCCTTTTTCCAGCCGTGGGTCCTGACCTCATCAAATAGGCCAACATCCTACAGCCCACTTGTCCCTCACCCATTCATTCCACACTCATGTAATGACAACTAGAGCTACCCCTAAATTGAATGTTTATTCTGTGACAGGCACCCTGCTAAGTACTTCCGAATCTTTCCTCTCATTTTACCCTCACAACAGATCCTAGAGGTCAATATTATTGTCATCGCTGTCTCACAGATGAGAAAACTGAGGCCCAGAGACAATAAGTAAATTACTTAGGTGGAAAGTGATGAAGCCAAACGAACACAGATCTATCAGACTCCAAAGCCTGTCCTTTTGGCCACTCAGCAATACAAAACTCATGCACAGTTCAGGCACTGGGGAAACAAGGATGTTTAAGACACGGTTCACGACTCCATGGAGCTCACAACCTGACGTCCCGGACCTTGGCTCGATAAAACCTGGAGCCCCTAACTTTGATACATTGTGTGTCTCTGAATTGTTTATCCCCTGGCACCTCCTTGACCCTGAAGATCTCTGCCATGCCCTCATGTTCGATGCTGGCCCTGACCCTGACTTTAGTTTTGCTTATGAGTTAAGGAAGCCTCATCCTTGGGTGCCCCTCCACTAGTGGCCTCTAGGGTGTAGCACTTTGTTTCAAGACCTGCCTGTATTCTCATGAGTGCTCACCTGCTCCTTCCCTTTCAAGCACTAGTTTCCCGAATGTAACAGGCAAGTTTATCCCTCTCTCTGCATGTCCCCATGGTTTGTGGTAGAGTGCTTACCGTAGAGTGAGAATTCAGCAAGGCTCTTTTTGTCTCAACCAAATGCAAAGAAAATAAGAAGGAGGCTTTGTAAGTTTACACAAACGCAGAAAAGTAGGAACAAAAAGGAAATTAATCTTGGCAAACAACAAGAACTAGCATTCAAAGGTTTTGAAAGGTAACACAAATACACAAATTTAGGAACAAGAAAGGAGCGATGATTGTGCATTCAGAAGTTCTTCTTTGCATAAATATGCTAATTAGTTGGAAAACTTAGATGAAATGAATGATTTTAAAGGAAAATGTAAATAATGAGGTTGGCTCAAAAAGAAATCGAAAACCCCAACCAACTACTGGCCATGAAAATAATTTAGTAAACACTTCAAACATCAACCCTTCCCCAAAAGGCACCAGAGCATTCATTTTGGAGGTGCTGGTGGAAATTGCTTCCCAAGAAGAAAAACCAAAAGCTCAAAAGCAGTCATTGCAGTGACACGCCATGATACCCTATTGTAGGACAACAAAGCCTTCACAGATTGCTCTGGGGGTTGCTGTTACAATGACCCACCCTCCTCCAACCCCAAGCCTTTTTGCCCCCACCCAGGCTTTGGGAAAAGCCTTTAGATAACCCCTCCTTCGGGGAGCTTCTGAGAAAGGAAGGCAAAGCCCCCCTATGCTTCTGACAAACTCACAATGGTGTGGCTGGCTTCAAAAACATTCATTTTGCAATCCAGCTGTTCAGCATCAGGTTTCTTGTGTGATCCCTCCCCACATTTTACTGGCTCCCAAATGTAGACAAGTTCACATTGTGCATGTGAATACCCAGCTTTCCCAAATGCCTTGGATACTGAGACACAACAGCCCTCCCTGCCCTTGTTACAGAGTTGGGAAAATAGAAAGCTCTCTGTCTTAAATATGAGGAACCCAAAGCACAGAGAGTCAAAGTGGCCCAAAGATACACAGATGGCTCATGGCAGAGTTGAGGCCAGCACTCAGGTGTCCTGATTCAATTCCGGACAGAGCAATTCAGTTGCCTGAGAGAACATGTTTTCGTAAAGCCCTGACGTCAAAGGCTCGTATACAACCTAAATAGGAGAGTCCGCATGTGTCCTAATCAATGCCCGATATCCATCAGAACATTTTACTAGACTGAGAAAAGAAAACATGTATATGGATCATACTTTGAATCTACAGACAAGAAAATTCCTATTCACTACTGTAACTGGCAATGGAGAATGTCGTGGAAATGGAGGACAAGGAGAAGGAGGGGAGGAGGAGAAAAAGAAGAAAAAGGGAGAAGGAAAAGAAGAAGGAGCAGGAGAAGAATGGAGCTCTCTTCCCAAATGAAGCTCAGCTCACACCTGCTTTTGCAAATTCCATGGAGGTAACGTGACAGAAAGTCCACCTTAGCCTACGTTGCAAATGTAGAATTTTGCAACTTGGATTTTTTAGATAACATTTCAGTCATGAGGTGGCATCAGAAGTGGTAAAAATAATAATCATTATGATACCACTTACAGCATCCCCAGAGATCAAGGGTCCTGCTGACATCAGCTTTTGTGTGAGTCACACTCGGGCCTTTAAGTCAGGGACGAGAGCACAAGATCATAATGCCTGTCTTTGTAATTAATGAACTGCCCGCACAAAATCAATAAAATCAACTCATATTAACATTGAACCATTAACTCACTGTTCTTCCTTTAAAAAAAAAAAACAGCAGATATATTAGCTGCGAATGGCAAATTCACTCCGTGGCTTGATTTAAGCTTAATTAGATTCTCCACATGTTACAGATGCTGGTGGTTAGTTCTTGTAGAGTAGACTCTACATTTCATGATCTAATTGTGCAGAGAGAAATGTTATCTCAGAAGCAAGGTCTTGTATATGTATGAGACTCGCTTTCAACATGCAAAATATTTTCACTGAAAGTTCAACTCCACTAATATTCATTCATGAAGCACTTAACTATGGCAAAGGGACTCTGTGAGAGATATAGTCGGTCACAATGAAAGGCTCCTGCTTTCAGAATTGCCAGCATAATAAGCGAGTCAGAACTACACACATAATTGGAATACGAGGCAGACTGTTGTTAGCACTGTTACAGAGACACAAAGAGCGGGGGGAACACAGAAGACAAAGAGAACAATTCTAATCACGAGAAGTGGGAAGACTTCATAGAGAAGGTGACAAAGGCGAAGCCCACAGAGAATCTGGGTCTTGAGGGATGTGTGGGATATAGGTTGATGGAGATAGACGTAAAGGGGATTCCAGGTAACTGCACAAATAAAGGCAGGAACGTGTCTTTTCCTCTTTTTTTTTATATTTATTTATTTTGAGAGGGAAAGAAAGTAAGCACAAGCAGGGGAGGGGCAGAGAGAGAGTGGGGTGAGAGAATCCCAAGCAGGCTCCATGCTGTCAGCGCGGAGCCTGACACAGGGCTCCATCCCACGAACTGCAAGATCATGACCTGAGCCAAAATCAAGAGTCAGACACCCAACTGACTGAGCCACCCAGGCGCCCTGGAACACGTCTTTTCTTAATAGTCCTAGAAAGAAAGAACTGCATCTCATCAACTACAGTCACAGAGATTCTAAGCACAATTGCCTGGATCCATCCACCAGCCTTGCAGTTGCCTCCTAGTGAGATGCAGGGTGAAGAGAAGGGCAGAGAGTGTCTATGGGAAGAGGAGTGGCCCCAGTGGTGAAGAAGGGGGAATCTTGTGGCAACGAAGACAACCCACACTGATTTCCCAGTCTTGCCAGCACTGTATCCAGCCCATCGAGAGTGGCTGGCAAGCTTTGCAAAATGAGTTAATGAAAGATTCAGTAAGCCTTACGGATGCGGCTTCTTCTAAAAGTTACCGCCATTCTTATTCTGGAACATTTCCTGCCGGCAGCCCTGGTTGGGCTCCAGAGGCTGGCACAGGGTTGGCTTGGTGAGCTGAAACAATGCTTCTGAGACAACCCTGGCTTGCTTGCTTATCAACTTTGTTTTCCCGTACTTATCCTGAAGTCTTACTTGTGGCTTCTCATGACAACGTTCTTGCCTGGGCAAACAGCTCCTTGGTTCTACAGTACCTCTCTTGGCACATGCATCACATGTTCAAGGTCTTGAACTTCCCTAAAATCTCTGGTGACAAAATAGCAATGCCACTTGCGTTTGTAAAATATTTTCACTGTTTTCAAAGTACCTCCACATCTATAGGGTCTTATGTTCTCTTCCACACCTCCAGTTCTCCAACCAGGTTTCCATCCCCCTCACTCGACCAAGGCTGCACTTGTCAAGGTCAACAATGACTTTCATCTTGTCAAATCCCCCTGTCATTTCTCCGGATTCATCTTACTCAACCGCCTAGCCAACACCGGACATAAGCTGAGCAAGTCCTCCTCCTTAAACACTTGTCCCTCTTCACTTCTGGAATCCCATAGCCTGCTGGATTTTCTCCTCTCTCAACCTCCTTTGCTAGATTCTCTTTTTCTTCCAGACCACTCCGTTTTTGAAAGCCCCAGTGCTCAGTTCTCAGGTCTCCTCTCTTCTTCATTTCCATTTTATGTACTAGGTGATCATAGGCAGCCCCGAGGCTTTACATACTTTCTATACACTGGTAACTCACACAGAAACAAACATCCCTAAGCCCTTCTTATCACTGAACTCTAGATTCATATATTCAACTGCCTGCTTGATAGCTCCATGTGGTTATCTGATGGGCATCCCAAATTTAAATGTCTAAGATTAAACTCTTATTTCTCCCTCCCCTCCAAATGGTTCCACAATTCCCCTAGTTGCCCAAACCAGAAACTTATGACTCATTTGTTACTAGAAGTCACATTTTCCCTTCTCTGTTGTCACTGTTCTACATCAAGAACTAGGATAGTAGCCTCATAACCAGTCTGTTGGTCGCACACCCCCACCGCCCCCTACACATACACTCGTACTGCTCTCCATACCATGGTCACGGCTGTACTTTACCATTTTGTTTTAAATTAACTTGTTTATTTTGAAAGAGAGAGAGAACGTGTGCACACGTTTGAGCAGGGGAGGAGCAGAGAGAGAGGGAGAGAGAGAATCCCAAGCAGGCTCTGCACTGTCAGCGTAGAGCCCAAGGCGGGGCTCAAACTCCCAAACTGTGAGATCATGACCTGAGCCAAAATCAAGAGTCGGACGTTTAACCGACTGAGCCGCCCAGGTGCCCCAGTACTTTGCAATTCTAATAAGGCAGTTCACTCCTCTGCTTAAAACCCTTCAGCCTGCCCACCATAGATAGAATAAACTCCAATTTTTTTTTTTTATCTTAGCTCCACAGTATCCAATCTTTTATGCTACACATGCTAGCTGGCTCCAGTCAGACTCTGCCTTCTTTCTCCACTCAAACACATCAAGACCTTTCCTGCTTCAGGGCTTTCAAGCTTGCAGTTCCCTCTACCTAGAGGATAGGATACCTTCCCAGATATTCACGGGGCTAGCTGCCCCTTCACAATCAAATCTAAACCATCACATAAATTTAAGTCTGTGCGGCCCTCAAATTACATGCCATTGTTGCTTAGAATCGTAGTTCTTTTAGGGGTGACTGGGTGGCTCAGTCGGTTGAGCATCCGCATCTTGACTTCGGCTCAGGTCATGATCTCACGGTTCATGAGACTGAGCCCTGCATCAGGCTCCGCACTGACAGCCTGCTTAGGATTCTCTCTCTCCCTCTCTTGCCCTGCCCCTCCCCTGCTCGCTCTCTCTCTCAAAATAAATAAACGTTAAAAAAGAATCTCAGTTCTCTTATTTCACCCTACAAATTAGTAATTATTACTTTAATCACATTATACAGTTAATATTGTTTAGATTTACCTACATATCTACCAGTACTATTTGCCTACCATTCCTTGTTACACCTTAGATCTTTCTCCCGGGGTCGTTTTAAAATTTGACACCTGTTATGGGGCGTTTGGGTGGCTCAGTCCATTACCTGTCCAACTTCGGCTCAGGTCGTGATCTCATGGTTGGTGAGTTCGAGCCCCTCATTGGGCTCTCTGCTGTCGGCATAGAGCCAGCTTCATATCCTCTGTCTCACTCTCTCTCTGCCCCTCTCCCATGGGCTCTCTCTCTCAAAAATAAATGAATAAAACCAGGCACCGTTAGACCTTCCCACTCTCTTTTGTGTCTCAACCTCACCTTTATGTTTTATATCTTCTTATCTCTTGGTGCCCCATTCTGGAAAAAAAATTTTTTTTTTCTATCTTCTTATCTCTCAGTGCTCCATTCTGGAAAAAAAAAAAAATCTCCAGATCTGCTGATCACTCTTTATTCAGATGTGTTTCATTTGCTGTTTAGTCCACTCATTGAATTCTATTTCATTTCCCCCCACATTTGCCTGGTCATAACTGATAATTGCTTTTGCTTATCCCATTTTGATTACATGTTTTGTTTCTTTAGACAAGCCATCTGGAGTTGTTTTATGTCCTGTATCTGATTAATTCTAGTTTCTGAAATCCTTGGAAATCCAAATCTGTTGTTTGTGCTAACTCTCCCTTGTGGCGGCTTATTTTCTTGTATGTTTGATATATATAAATATTGTGAGCTCCTATTCGATTGAGCTAATTCTTGGGGAATACTGCGTGGTCTAGGTTGGGGATCCTTTCCTCCCCAAAAGGCGTGGATTTGCTTCTGCCTTGTGCCGGGAGGCATTAACAATGTGGGGCTACCTTTACTCAGCTGTGCTTTCCCTTGTGACAGGAGTATAAATTTGAACTCCAGACTTGTGTTGGAACACGCTTTGCCCTGCAAATTCTCAAGGGAATGTTTGCAGTAGCAGCAGCCGGGGCAGCGGTAAGACTATGTTCCTGTTTATTCTGTTTCCTCCCCCGCCCCCGGCCCCGGGAGTCATGACAGAAACAAACAAGTTTCCAGGTAAGTTTTCTGGTGTGTCTGCTTTTTAGGGTCTTGGCCTAATGTGGAGACTGCAGCTTCCGGTGTCTCGCTTTTCCAGGACCTTGTGTGCCCTTGCATTTCTGTTAATATCCCAAGTGCTGGGCTCCAGTTATGGGGCTTTGCCTCCAGGGAAGCCCATGCTTTTCCTTACTGCCTGCTGGTTCTTTGTCTCTTTCCTGCTTTTCCTTTCTGCAAACTTACAAAAGCATTTAAAAATGTTTGTCTGGGGCGCCTGGGTGGCTCATTCAGTAAAGCTTCTGACTTCGGCTCAGGTCATGATCTCAGGGTTCAAGGGTTCAAGCCCTGCGTCGGGCTCTGTGCTGACAGCTGGGAGCCTGCAGCCTGCTTCCGATTCCGTGTGTGTGTCTCTCTCTCTTTGCCTCTCCCCTGCTCGCTCTGTCTCTCTCTCTCTCAAAAATAAACATTAAAAATACATACACACATACATACATAAAATGTCTGCTGCGGTTTCCTCAAAAAGCTAAACATAGATTTGCCATATAATTGGGTTCCTGGACCCACTTTCGATGTGTGGTGGTGGGGGTAGACATGGGGTTCCTCCACCTCCCCAATAAGCAGTGCTCTGACATTTGCAGAATGTCTTACAATTCAACTCAATTCTGAAACTATTAGGAGATAAGGTCAGATTCCACAGTTAAGGGTTCAGTCCTAAAATATCCTCGCTCCCCACACCAGATGCCAGTCACAAACCCAGGGTGTTGTGTTACCTGTGCTTCTTATGCTATAAATCACAGGTTACACTTTTCCAAATTTGGGGAGATAGGGCAGACTTGCTTCGGGTCCTTTAATGCTGGAGGATAAGCCGGGGGACGCTTTGGCCCTCCTAACCTTTGGTAGTGCTGTATTAAAACCTTTGTTTTAACCCTATAAATGTCATTTTACTCATCCTACTTTTTAAAAAATGTTTTATTTTTGAGAGAGAGAAAGAGAAAGCATGAACGGGGGAAGGGCAGGGAGAAAGAGAGAGAGACAGAGGATCCAAAGGGAGCTTTGCTCTGCTCTGACAGCAGACAGCCGGATGGGGGGGCTTGAACTCACAAACCACGAGATCATGACCTGAGCTGAGGTTGGATGCTTAATCGACTGAGCCACCCAGGCTCCCCTCATCCCACTTTTAAATAGCCATCTAAAGATTTCCACCCTCAAGGACGAACCCTATGACTCTTTCTTTTCTGTTTTTTCTCCCATTGATATTTGCCTTATTTCCCTTATATCTCAGGACAGCACTCCACCCCCCCCCCCTTATTCACAAGGGATACATTCAAAGACCCTCCCAGTGGATGCCTGAAGCCGTGGGTGGTGCGAAGCCCTATATATACTATATTCTTCCTATGCATACCTGGTATATAGTTTAATTTATAAATTAAGCACAGTAAGAAATTAACCTCCATAGTTAATAATAAAATAAAACAATTATAATAAGATACTGTAATAAAAGCTATATAAATGTGGTCTCCCTCAAAATATCTTATGGTATCCCACTCACCCTTCCTCTGTTTGCAGTGATGTGAGATGATAACATGCCTACAGGATAAGATGAAGTGAGGTCATAGGCATTGTGATGTAGCATTAGGTAACTACTGACCTTCTCATGATTCATCAGAAGGAGAGGATCTGCTTCCAGGCTGTGGATAACTGAAACCACGGCTGAGGGGGGACTACTGTAACCGTTTCAGAATTTTCACCTTGTTGAGAAGAGTCCCTTGACTCTCCCCTCGGCCTCTCCCCATTCCCTTGTTAATTAATCTAAAAGTTTCAATTAGTATCCGTTAAGATCCCCAAAGGGGGGGGGGCTGAGATAACCAATCTGTTAAGACTTCCCAGATTGTTTTTTGGTTTTGCAGCAATATGGGGTGCCCAAGTGAAAGGGGTCCCCTTATCGACAGACTTTGCCGTGACCTGGGTCATGGGCATATTCAGCGGGTGAATATCCTGATCATCATAAACCAGACCTACATGGGCATATACACAAAGTATATCAGCTGTTTCATCTGGGGTATTCTACTTGGCATTCATAGAGGGAGACAGTCCCCCTTCTCAGAGTAAACAGGCCTTACAGTGGCTTTTATCCAGTCCACCAGGCTTAGGAATAACCTCTTGTGTGTCTGGATCACACATAGCCACTCTCATTCTCATAATCCATTTCAATAAAAGTTCCCCAGGAAGCTGATGGTACTGATCCACAAAGCAAAACATCTCCTTTACTCCCTGGGTTTCAGTAGTTTCCTGGTTTGGCCCTTCCCCCTGTTGACTACCTTCTTGGCGACCAGAGGTCTTAAAGGGACTTTCTGTTGCCCTTGCACAGTTTTTACCTTGCGTGGGCTGGGGCAGCTTTGAAGCTGGTGGCCTACGCTCAGACCCACTGAAATGGGTGTTTGGTCTAACATCAAGGTCTGACACACTATTCTCTTTTACTTTTATCTATTACAGATAACAATAACCAAGGGACTGAATATCTTTGCCTCTCTCTTATTAGTTTGCACTTCCTTATGCATGTGGTGAACCAACGCCCAAGAGTTGGAAACACCGCTGAATTCTACTAGCAACTTTTTACCTCCAGGAAAAGGTCTAGTAAAAGCTGTGCTGCAGTCCCATACCCTGGATGACCATGTGGCCACCCAGGAATTAAAATTCCATCGTCCCCCACCTTTTCAACCTCTCTCTTCCCAAACCATATGTTTCCATGAGCCACGGCCCCTTCCAGCAAATCCCACTTCGCTGACACCAACTACAAAGTTCCGGTTACCAACTCCAATGTGTGGGTATGTGTAGATGCTGGCGGTTGTGTTGACACTATCTACTCAGAGTAGCATTGATTCTCACGGGTTAAGGGCTCAGTCCCACAAGACTGCCCCACTCTTGCCCTTCAGATGCTACTTCTGACTGACTGGCTACAGATCAGAGGTTCTCACGACCCCCTCCTTGGGTCTGATCAATTTCCTTAGCGTGGCTCACGGAACTTAGGAAACCAGTTTGCTCACTATAAACTGTGATTATCAACTACACACTGTGGTTTGTGATAAAGGCTATAATCCAGAAACAGCCAGATGGAAGAAATGCATGGGGCAGGGTATGGGGAATGGACACAGAGCTTCCGTGCTTCCTGAATGTGTGGCTTTTCCTGCAGCTCCACGTGTTCGGCCACACGTTTGGGTTCTTATGGAGGCTTCTTTACATAGGCATGATTGATTATATCATTAGCCTTTGGTGATCCATCCATTCAAAATCCAGCCCCTCTCCCATCTCCAGAGGTCTGGAGGGCAGGACTGAAAGTTCCAACACTAATCACCTAGTTGATTCTCCTGGCAACCAGCCCGCATCCTGAGGAGCTTTCCAAGAATCTCCTTATTACTATAACAAAAGATACCTTTGTCATTCTCACATTCTCATCACTTAGGATAGTCCAAGGCTCTTGGACCTCTTGGACAGAAATAAGACAAAGACTATATATATATATATATATATATATATATATATATATATAATAAGAAATATATATGTGTGTATATGCATATATATTTCTTATAAATCATTGTATCACACCATAAGACCCAGCACCTCCACTATATGCAAAAAAAAGAACTGAATGCAGTGACTCAAATAGATACCTGTAGGCAATGTTCATTAGAGCACTATTTACAATAACCAAAAAGTAGAAACGATACCAGTGTCCATCAGCAGATGTATGGGTAAACAAAATGTGTTTTACACATACAAAGGGATCATACTGTACTCTCACAGTTCAACCACAAAAGGAATGTAGCTCTAACACATGCAGCCTGGGCCTTGCAAACGTGATGCCAAAAGAAATCAACCAGACACAAAAGGACAAATATTGTATGATTCCACTTATATGAAATATCTAGAATAGACAAAATCACTGAGATACAAAATAGATTAGAGGTTCCCAGAGGGATTGGGCAGTTATCGCTTAATAGTTACGTAATTTCCGTTTAGGGTGGTGAAAAAGTTCTTGAGCTAGATAGTAGTGATTGTTGAACAACACTGTGAGTGAAATTACTGCCACTGAACTGCGCACATAAAATGGTTAAAATGGCACACTTTTGTTATGTATATTTTACCACAATTAAAACCATTAAATAATGTGATATGCCCGAAAAACCATTGAATTATACATTTAAAAATTTTTTAATGTTTTATTTATTTTTGAGAGAGAAAGAGAGACAGACAGACAGAGTGTGAGCGAGGGAGGGGCAGAGAGAGAAGGAGACACGGAGTCTGAAGCAGGCTCCAGGCCCTGAGCTGTCAGCGCAGAGCCTGATGCGGGGCTTGAACTCATGAACCACAAGATCATGACCTGCGCTGAAGTCGGATGTTTAACTGCCTGAGCCACCCAGGTGCCCCAAATTATACATTTTAAATGGGCAAGTTGTATGGTATGTGAATTATATACCAACAGAGCTGTTTTAAAAAAAAGAAGAATATAAAATAGTTTGTTGTAATTTATCCATGATTTGGTTGTATTGTATAGCAGGAAGGCTTTTTAGAATACTTAGACTGTCATATTGCAGAAGCAAAAGTGAACTTTCATCTATTCAGAGAGGTCTTCTTTATCTCTTGATCTCAACTAGAACCACCATCATAGAATCTCCAAAACAACAGAGCCAGCATCCGTCTTGTTCTCCACGGTATCTCCACTAAATTCAAGTGTAAAAAGTCAAACATTTTTAAAATATTACAATCAGTAATAGCAAGAGTCCAAGGACCATGGTAATTAAAATTTAGCTGGTAAAATTTAGCATGGTAATTAAAGATATTACAGTATGATAAGGTTATTCTAGACCACTAGTCATCACTGTCCTCTATACCAGATGTTAGACAAAGTCATAAGAGATATTGACTTGTTTACTAAGCTCTGGATCTATTTGCTTTCTAGTTATTTGCATAAAACAATGCAGTGCCAAGCTGCTCTCCCACGAAAGATCATTTCTTAAGGGCCTTAGTTGCCCTAAGGGTTTTGCCCCATCTCCCTCTTTCATCCATCAAAGGCATCCACTTCTGGAAGGCACTGACCTTGTCTCTGATTTCCTTTGTCTCACCTCAAGGTGCTTAGCTTTAGTGTGTGAGCCATGTGTGTTTCCTAAGGGCCTTAGGAAACAGTGTTGACTTGCCACTTGTGGGGGGAGGGATTGATACTCTGTTCCCACTATTTTGTGCCACCCTCTGGGAATTCTATGACCCTCTGCAAGCCAGTCTACCTATTTCTATGGCAAGTTGTACGGAGGCTGATTCCCTCTGATCCTCCAGCACTAGACCTGATTGGGCTTTTCTTTTGCTTTGCCTGGTAAAAATAACTGGTCCTTAGAAGCTCTTCTCATAGGTCTCTAGGATGTAAAGTATCATGTGAAAGATCAAGAGTAGATTGAGTTTCTATCAACTGATTTCTCACAGCCAACGGTGACTTTCCTTCCACCTCCATTGTGGAATTTTCCCCCACAAAACCCAGTTAGACTGACACCCAGGATCTCCCATCTCAGCAGGGCTATCATCCCTCCGGGTTATTCTTTTCACCTTTAATACAATTTATCTTTGAATGGCCAAAGGTCACTGATGACCCCTTGTTGTTCTGCATCTGTCAAGTGGTCTCACTTCCATTACCTCATTTGGTTCATTAGCCCCATTTTGTTTATATATAAATGGCGCGTGGAAGCCCATCAAGGTTAAGCGACTTGTACAAGATCACATTGCTAGTCAGTTACAGAGCCGATACTAGAACTCAAGGCTTCTTTCCCTGTGACATACTGGATACCTAAGTCATACAGCAAAGACACTTATCTCCAAGATGGGGAGACTTGGGTAAGGAGATACAGTAGGGCACTCTGGGTAGCGTGAAAATACCTGAGACCTGGGAAAGAAGAGCAAAGAAGAGGAGATGGGAGGGAGTAAGACTTTCTACCCTATTTTACCAGAAGCTGGCTGTGATTTAATAACCTGAGCTAGGCACTGCCAGCTCCCCTGGAAGCCTGGCAACCTCTCACTGCTCAAGGGTGTTTTTTCCTTAGCTTTTCTTTGCCATTTTCCAAGAGTCTCTGTGTCAGCTCCCACTGGGGGCCTCGCAGGGATGAGAACAGCTGCAGAGGCGCTGGAGTTGGGCTGCTGAGTCCATGCCCAGGACCGACACCTGCCCTTCCACAGGGCCCTGGGGACAAGTTGGCTCAGAGAAACAGGGACGAGACAGAACTCCATTCATCAGAGAGAACTGGGGTGGAAAAACCCTGCTTGATCCCTTGGCACCACTAAGCTCTAAGGTTGGCCCTGAGCCCCACACAACTCCAGATTCTGTTCAGAAGGGTCAATTAAAATAAGAGAGTGTACTGGTAGGCCCACTGCAGTTATCAGTTTGCATTTAACAAGTTATCCGGTGTCTGCTATGCACAAAGTATAGTAGGAATATGGCCTTGGAATTCAGTAGAGAAAGGAAAGATTTGTTTTAAAAAAAAAAAGGAAGTGAATGTCTTCCTAGATTCTGGGTTAAACCCTACCATTGACTCACTGTGGAATCAGATAAGCTGCTTTCTCTCTGGGCCTCAGTTTCCTCTGCTATGAGGTGAGGGTGCTGGTCCAGAGCCTACAAGGTGGGAGGGGGGGGTGCTGGTCTGTGTCCTTTTTGTGTCACAAGCCCTTTTGAGAAGCTATGGATCTTCTTCCCAGAAAAATGCATATGTGCAGATAGATAGCAAATGTTTCATAGAATTTAGGGGCTTAAAGATTTCTCCAAAGCCCATCTATTGATCCTAAGTTATGAACCTCTGGACTAGTTGATTTCTGAGGTCTCTTCTAGCTCTGACAGTCCATGAAACATTCCAAGTTGGACACAGTTAATGAGCAGAGACACCAGGGCCAGAATGCTGGCAGCTGTGGTGGAATCCCAGAGGCTTAACTGTACCCCCCTTCCCAGGCTTCCTGAGACTCCAGTCCAAGGGAAGCAAAAGGATGTAAGCTCATTCTCTGCAAACTGAGTCCAAGGGAAGCAAAGGGGTGCAAACTGATTTACAGCAAACCAGAGACTAGAGTGTGCATCAGACGGTTGCCTCCCAGGTTGCTGGAATTTAGCAAGGATATGACCTTTGTGGGAGATAGTAGGCACAAGAGTCATGGCTTGTAGATGTTCTTCAATGATTGGTTGGGGATAAGACAAAAAGCATGGACTACCCAATTGGTAAGGAACATACAGCTCAATTACGGATGTTCTGAGCTGGTGACTTAGGGGCTAATTCTCAACATGGCTGCCCAGAATACTAATGGCCATAAACCTACTGCATTCCTTAATGTCCCTTCCTTTCTAAGAATATATTTTAGTACTAAAAAAAGGTCAGGGGAGAAGAAAAGAAAGAAACTTGGTGTGTGTACCCATCAGGGTCCCAGTAAGAAACCCATGACACACTCAGAGTGGATAAACTGAGTAGTTTAATAAAGGGAATTGATTACAAAAATAAAGGGGATTGATTTAATAAAGGGGATTGATTATGGGCAGGGTAGAAAGAAGCCACAGGGGATACTGAAGTATCCCAGGACTAGCAATAGTGGGGGCTATTATTACTCATATTCCTAAAAGAGAGAGGGGAGGCAGTGGTTACTAGAACCCAGAGGAAAGAAAGAACATGAAAATTACATGAAAAGAGCTCACTGATTGGAGCTGTGACCTTCAGTCAAAAGATGCCCAGCAACTTCTCAGGCAGGGAGCCTAACCTTACTTTTCTACTCTCTGCCAGTATTCCCCATTGGCTAAATACAACTGGTATCCAGAAGACAAGGGAGCCTATTAACATGGGTCAGCCTCCCAGGGTGGAATAGGGTAGAAAGTAGTGAGTAAATCTGAAGAGGAAGACCTAGAAAGTAGGTCTGTCACTGCAGGCAAGAGAAAAGAACTGTTATTATGGCCTTGAATGTGACATCGATCAAGCGGGCCCTGTGACATCTAGGCAAGTATAATTGAAGAGGTGTGAAGAACAATAAAGCAGTAATAATACCATTTTACATTTATAAAAGCCTTAACATGTTTCATGGTCTTTCACCTCATGGTCTCATCTGAGCCATAGAGTTACCATGTAGGCAAACAAGTAGTTCTATTCTACACATGAGGACACTGAAGTTCAGCTAAGGTAAGGTGATTTGTAAGCTCAAATGTCTACACAGAGGAAAAGAAAGACTCGAACATGGGCTTGGACTCCTAGTATAGGGCCATTTGCACTATATCCTGTAGTCTTTTCTATATCATGTTTCTGTCCACAATGCTGTTCTGACAGGCCTTTATAAGATTCCTACTTATGACAGACACGAACATCCACCACAAGGGCAACATTGAAGAACAAAACTGCATGGACTTCTTCTTCACATTTTGATGAAAGTTTCAGTATGATGGGTGGTAAAAAAAAAAAAAAGGCTGAGTTGGAATATAAATAAGTAGGTACAATATTCTTCGCAACTATTTTCCAGAGCAAAGATCCTTAGACTCAGTTCTTCCCCCAACCTCTTTCATTCTTTGTTTCTGGTCTCTGGGTGTCCTACCTCATCAGCCATAGACTTCCATTGTAAAGCATGTAGTAGAATGAAAGTAGGAAAGACATGGAAATAAAGAAATAAAAGCCCAAGGCAAATAATGAGAAAAGAGAAACTTAACATGTCTTTTGGAACTCAAATGCAAAAAAGTAAAAATGCCTTTTCACATTTTTCCCAACTTGCATGTAAACCAAGAATGAAAACCATGAGCAGATCTATCCTTGAGTTTGCAATTAAGTAGGATTTGGGGAAATTCTGAAGGTTCGGCATTCTTAGGAGCTGCATAGTGCCTAATGGAAGGGATGAGGCAGGCACTGGATGTGAAAGAACATTCGGGAAGGATGGGATTACAGTTGCCTATGCCTGCTACCTTAAATTCCTTCTTTGAAAGATAAGTAGTAGCCAGTGAATCCTAGAAGGTCCTAGCCAATAAGCTTTCACAATCCATAGATTCTAGAGCAGTTCTCAACCTCGGGCCATTTTGCCTCCCTGTAACCCCCAAAAGACATTGGACGATATCTGGAGACATTTTAGGTTATCACAACCTGGCAGGGGTGGGGGGTAGGTGCTACTGACATCTAGTGGGTAGAGGCCAGAGATGCTGCTAAATACCTTAACATGCATAAAACAGAGCCACACAACGAAAGAACCAAAGAACTATCTGGACCAAAACACCAATAGTGCCAGGCTTGAGAAACCATGCTCTAGGGCACTTCTCAATTGTGAAGATGTTACCTTTGCTATGACCACACACTCTCCACTCCCCACCTGTAAAGATGGCCTCCTTGCTTTCACCTGTGGATGTTAGGCCTGTCCACTCCCTAGAATCAGCTCACTATCAGCAGGCTCTTGGGCTAAGGCAGAATTCGTCTCATTTTCCAGGGTGGTTTGTTGTTACCATTGTCCATTGCTATTGAGTTTTTGACCCTTGGCCTTGCTTTAACCCCAATAAGAAGCTTATTTCCTAGTTCCTAACTGCTTGTCTGGTTAATGACTCACAGCCTGCCTAGACCTCTGGTTTTTGCAAAGCCCTTGGCTCTTCTAGTCCTGGCATCCTTCCCAGGCTCTGAGGTCCAACTTCATCCATGGTTTCAGTACAACACTGCTTTACTCATTCCATTCTGGGACACCAAATAGGGTTTGGGCTGGTAATTACACTAGACCTGTTGCCTCTTGAATCTGTGTGAGAAAGTTGCCAGCCCCAGGAAGGAAAAGACTCAATGAAATATCAACTAGTGCAGGAGGCATTCCTGCTGTGACTGTCAACGAAAGCTGTAAGAGAAAGAAAGAGAAGATGCCTCCTGATGTAGCACATTTCAGAAGACTTCTGTGTCAGCTGGCTTTAGTAGAGACAGGTAGATTCCCTACAAAATATTGCTTTAAATCTAGTTAAGCATGTACTTCATGTTTGAAGAAGAAAAAAAGCTGAGGATAAACTGAGACCCCACAGTTGAGATAATGTCTGATTGGGCACTTTCTCAAGTTGCAGCCTCATAGGCCTAGAAAGGAGTACAAAAAAAGGAATTTGAAATAACAAAAAGTATGAGGATTATAACCATGAAGGCAAGTAGGACTGCTGTCTTCCTAACAAACCTTTATTTCTGAATTTTGAGACTCAAGGTGATATTTGTGCAGAGGGACTGGCTTCTACTCCTGGTTCAGTCACACATTGCTATGTGATCATGGACAAGTCACTTAAACACTTTATTCCTCATCTAAAAACATGGAACTAATATTACTTTGACTGCTTCATAGGTTTTTTTTCAATTTGGAACAAAAAGATGGTACATTCGAAAGTGCCTTGAAAAGCACTAATGCTCTATGAATGCAAATTATTATAATTATATTGCAAAAGTTGTGGCACCTAAAGGGCAATGAAGGTGGATAAGGTGGGACCAAGCCAAGCTGGTAAAGTAAATCAAGTTTCGACAAAGAAGGAGAGACAGAGACAAAAAGATAGAGACACACAGGGGCAGGGGAGAGACAGAGAGAGAGAGACAGAGACAGAGACAGAGAATTTTATGTGAACTATCTTCATCCTGTTTCATAGCATCCAAGGACTAGAAGGAAAACCCACTGTCTTTCTCTGCTCCCACAGAGAACTTTACTTCCATTTCCTGGGCATAGCTGTACCTATCTTCTTTTACAAACCTTCTACAGTAAAGGACTCCCTAAAATTACTTGGTAATACATTCCAGAATCGATCTTTTAGTCAAAATACTTCTGAATTCATTCACTGACTGAATGGCATTCACTGAGCGCTTATGAGGATTTAGCCACCATGGTAACCGTTAGGTAACAAAGAATAAGACACAGCTCTTGTCCTCCAGGAGTTGTCAGTCTGGTGGAAACTCCTTGGTTGAGTCCCTTCTGTAACAATGTAATTCTCTTCTTGCCTCTGACCTACATTTAATGGTCTGAAAAGTTGACTTTGGGACCTTGTTTATACAATCATCTAAAGTGCCTCACGGTTCCAAGTTTTGACTCATAACAATTGTTTTTTTTTTTTTTTTGAGCCTGTTAAGATTGAAAACTTACACAATTAAATTAGTTTCCCTTAAGAATGGGGGAAATAATCCAAGTCCAATATATTGGCAACCAGTCCAACTGGTTGCTGGGAAAGGATGAGCTGATTGCACATTTCTGAAAACTAATTTATGCTAGAGTGTTCACAGCTTAATCTGTATCCCACCCAGGGTTGTGGGAAACAGGTAGTGCCTGTATCTAGGTAATGCCTAGAGAGGACCCTAACTGAACCCTAAGGAATAAAGCTCTAATAGTAGACTTGTCATATCCTTTAAAATTTTGTCAAGGATATCTGAGAGCCTTTGATGGGCCCTTCCAATCACTCTCTTCATGTAAACCATCTTTAAAGCTCTATTTCCACTTTCGTTTAGTTCATCTTCCCATTATGCCAATCACCATTTTCAATGAGTCAAATTGGTTCAAACTCAGCTAAAAGTCAAATACACAAAGAAGTAAGGATGATCTCTGTGCTAAAAGAGAGCTTCTGTGACAACCCTCAAGGAGGCCAGGAGACAAAATGCTTCTCTAAAGGCATCCAGGAGGAACAGCTAGTGAAAGTCCTGTATTCTCCCCCTCCTCACAAAAAGGCCTTTCTTTTTTCCCTCTTCAAATCCATTCCGCCTCCCACACAGAGAGGCAGGACTAGTGGCAAGTTTAAGCAGGAATGCAAATTGAGGGATGTGTACAGGAAGACAGAAATAGACTGTATAAAATGGCAGCCAGTGTGATCGCCTGGAAGGAGCTCAACTCAAACCTTTCCACTGAGAGCAAAGCAGCCCCTGTTTACATTTGTCCCTTGCATGGGCTGCTGGGATCAGGAGTCAGCATTTCAATGGTTTATAGCAACAGGACAACCCCTTGGAGGGCTGAAGGCCCACTTCTCACTGTACCTCTTGCCCAAACAAGTGGTAAGATCCACATCGAAGGGACAAGGACCTTAGATGGACTGAACCTGCACGGTGAGATTTCCCAGTCCCAACGAACACCAGGCTTGCTGCAACTTGCACAAAGCCACCCCCAGCACAGGGTGCAGGAGACAAGTTGCAGACATTTTGATCTCATTTTCTTCACATTTACAGTAGATCAAGGGTCATTTAACCAACACATGCTTGGAACAGAGAGTTTGGATGAATTTCATTTTCCGGTCACTGAAGGTTAGCCTTTTAAAAAATTCACTTACATTTTGGTTCCAAATTTTGTTAAAGAAAGAGTTTGAAAAGTAGGAAACAATTGTTGAATTATTGCAACATCTTTAGGATCATGTCTTTGCACCCTCCCAATCTAGCACAGGACTGGGCATACAGTGGGTTCACAGAAAAGTTATTTCTTTTAGTTTTCCAATGAATCGCCATTTTACTGTATTTTGTTCATGTGTGCATGTCTACATAGCTGGACTCCTCTTTTTTTTTCACATATATACAGCCTGAAGTACATCTGTTATTAACGTAATATCTTCAATTTCTTTAAATCGTTTCCTGTTTTGCTTATTATCTCTGTCATTAACAGTTACTGACCTAGGCCCTCATCCGGAACTCAAGGGCAGATGTGCATTCTTCTGGTCATTTTTGTGCTGAGGTTATGCTTTAGCCATCCAAATTCAGCTCAAAGTAGACAAACTACAGCAAGAGGAGAACACGGAGCCAAGAGAAGGGGAAGGGAAGAGAGACAGGGAGAGCCATCTGAAATGCTTGCTGGGCCATGGTTCAGAGAAAACTGCCTCCCTAGACTTGGCTGTCTTTCTAGGCCAGGCCTCTGTCAATAACACATTTATTGGCCATCCTGACTTCAGCCTCTGATTTGCCCAATTCAAATATACTTTTTCCAAGAAATAGCTCTCCTAGTCATGGCCCCTGACCATGACAAACAATGCTGTTGAAAGGTCCGAGTGAATGGGGCCATTTTCTCTAAATGAGTCACCACCACCTGGAAAGTTCTTGGAAAATGGAAGAGGCGCCAGAAGGCTAAAGACAAGGAAATGTTGTCCTACTTTTTGAAAAGAGAAAGAAGCATATCTCGGAAAATATAAACCCATAATTAACTTGATGTTGATATCCAGAAAAATACTGCAGAACGGCTATTAGAATATTGTTTGTGAGCACTCAAGAGAAATTATGATTGCTAGACACAAACAAGGGTTGACACAAGCCATTCCCAGCTACCTTTTCTTTTGATAAAATTACTAGGCATCTGTGGGGGGGTATAAAAATATAGCCTAAAGACCATATTTTGGGTACCGACTATGTGTCGGGCCAGGGTTGGCAAAATACTTCCTTCCTGAGCCCGTGGCAGAAATCTTTAATCCCTCACAACACTCTTTACAGCAGAGTTCCTACCCGATGCACACTCCTTCTCAGAAGGCCGTCACCATAGTTCACCTGCCATCCCAGACTCGTGGTCTGGAGAGGCAGATAATACATAAGACCCTTAAGGAATTCATAAAATGGTAAAGTATGTTAGTTATTAAAATTATATTATATTATACACATGGCACCTGTCAACTCTGCTTCAAAGAGGATGAATGAGGGCTTAGTTACACTTCACAGAGGAGGTGACTTTAGAAATGGGTCTCACTAAATGAGCAAGAGTTCTCCAAGTAAAGGAGGAGAAATGCCATAATACATAAGCCTAAAGTTTTGGAAGTTAGGTCATGATTATACATTTGTTGGCAAATTGAAGAACGGGGGCGTTTAATGTCAGTATAATAAGCTGTAGCTTTACTTGAATAGCCCTCCCAAAAGAAGTGGATTGATGTTAAATGACAGAACCAAGATTGTAGGAAAGTTTTTTGGGGGCACCCAGCTGGCTCAGTCGGTGGAGCAAGCAACTCTTGATCTCAAGGTTATGACTTCAAGCCCCACGTTGGTTGTAGAGATTACTTAAAAGTAAAATCTTAAAAAAAGATTTTAGAAAATTTTTTAAAAGGCACAACTTACGGGCCTAAAGCAAAGATTTCTAAAGTTCTCTTGAGCTCCAGGAGAGATGATAAATAATGCACTTAATAAATGTAAAGTTCCACATTTAGATTTCTAAAAAATCAACTGTATACAATGGAGCAAGAAAGATATTAACAGGACCCGTAGGATTTTAGTTGATCCCAAGGTTAATAGGAGTCATTAAGGTGTGAGAGTTAATAGTGAGGAATAGAGTGACATAGTGAAAAGATCTCTGGAATGGAAGTTAGGAGACCCAAGTTTAGTTCTTTGTTTTCATTTTTTTATTTCATTTTTTTTTAATTTTAGAGAGAGTGAGAACAGGGGAAGGGCAGAGGGAAAGGAAGAGAGAATCTTAAGCAGGCTCCATGCTCAGTACAGAGCCCAATGTGGGGCTCAATCCCAAGACCCTGTGATCATGACCTGAGCTAAAATCAACCAACTGAGCCACCCAGGTGCCCTGACCCAGGTTTAGTTCTATCTATTTCGCTAAGTCACTGTGTAACCTCAGCAAGTCACTTTTCCTCTCTGGGCTTCATTATCCTCTGAAGAAATTGGACTCAGTTCATGGTTTTCAAACTATGCTCTTCAGATCCTTGGGATGCTTCTTGGGCTACCTTGGGGAGCGAGAAGGAAGTTGAAATGAAGGTTCTGTAACCTCCCACCCTCCTTTCATTTCAGCAAGAGAAATTCTACTCTTAAGTGTTTTAACAATTAGGATTTTGCCTAAGATTTCATTTTAGAAGAATTCCATTGCAAAAAAATCATACTTTAAAACCATATAGCCTTCACACTGCAACCTTATGGGACTTTGACAGAAGTGTTATGTGCAAATTAATAAAATTAGTTTCTCTATAGGTACTCTGCAATGGTCAGACAATATCTGAACTCTCTTCCAATCTGGGCACCATGTTTAGAGAGGGACATCGACAGAACAGAGTGCATTCAAAGGAAGATGACTCATGTGGCTCAGATGGCTAAGTACCCAACTCTCGATTTTGGCTCAGGTCATGATCTCATGGTTCATGGGATTGAGCCCTGCATCGGGCTCCACACTGATAGCACAGAGCCTGCTTGGTATTCTCTCTCTCTCCCTCTCTCTCTCCCTCTCTCTCTCTCCCTCTCTCTCTGCCCCTTCCCTACTTGCTCTCTCTCTCTCTCTCTCTCTCTCTATCTCAAAATAAATTTTAAAAACTTAAAAAAAAAGAAATATGACTCAGGATGGGAAAGGTATGTATATTGAAGATAATAGAAGTCAAATCTTAGAAAACAGAAGATGTAGGGGGGTCCCAATCAACATATTTAAGTATTTGAAGGGCTATCCTGCAGAAGAATGATTTGCCTTATTCTGTTTGGCTCTAGAAAACTGAACTGGAACAACTGGCCAAAAAAAAAAAAAATTCAGAACAGATTTTGACTCAACATAAGAAGGAACTTTCAAGCACATAGCCTTACAAAGTAATGAGCTTGCAATAAGAACAAAACAGGAGGTATACATTTTGCAAAATAGAAGAAAAAATTATCACGATTTTTTTAAATAGTGAGAGAGACAGTGAAACGTGAGTGGGGGAGGGGCAGAGAGAGAGAGGGAGACAAAGAGTCTCCAGCAGGCTCCACTCTGGCAGCAGAGAGCCTGATACTGGGCTCGAACCCACGAAACCGTTGAGATCACGGTGTGAGCCAAAACCAAGAGTCAGATGCTCAGCCGACTGAGCTACCCAGGCACCCCATCACTATTTTCAATTAGCAATAACTGGGCGTCAGATAAACCTCACTGGCTATAATACTGTCACTGTGCAGAGCTAAACCATTGCTATTCTCACACCAGATGACTGTTTACTCAGAAAACTGCAGAAAATGAACAAAAGATCCATGTACTCCAATAAGACAGTTCTGCAAGGTGGCCACATACAAGATCAACATACAAAATAATAGTGTTTTTATACTCCAGCAATAGTCAATTATTAAACAATTTTTAGGAAAAATATTCTATTCGCAAGTGCAAGAAAAATGATATATCTAGAAATAAATCTCTAAGAAATGTATTGGACCTAGTTGGTGAAAACTACATGAGTCTTTATTGAGGAAAATCAAAGATATTTTCATTTCCAGTCTATTTTAAAGATGTCAGTTCTCCTTAAACTTAGATATACAATTCAAAGCAGTCCAAAAAAAAATCTCAGTAGCACTTTCATGAAAATTGACAATCTGTTTCTAAAGTTCATATGGAAGAGAAAATGTACAAGAATAATGCATGATATCTTGGGGGGAGAATTTTCCAAGTGGGGATTTACAACATCAGACATCAAAATAAACTACAGGATTTAAAACAGGGTAGTGTTATGCCAAGAACAGGTAGAAATAAGCCCTTGAAACAGAGATCATAGATGAAGAGAGGGTCAAAATTACACTTCTAATTGGTGGAGAATTAATTATTTTATAAATTGGGTTGCGATCTTGCCAATCTCTTTGGGAAAAAGAAAAGTAGACCTTCCCCATAGCTCACAGCAAACGCAAAAAAATAGACATGAACATAAAAGGAAAAAACAGTAAGAATGTTTGAAGAAACAGAGAAAAATGTTTTTATCGTCCTTGGGTAAGGAAAACCTTCTTCAACAAGATCCAAAATACAGAAGCCATAAAGTAAAAGAGTAATAAATTTCATTATGCCAAACTAAAGGCTTTTAATTTAACGCTTTACAAAAAAATAAGTGGTAAATAAATCTAAAATACAAGCTAGGGGAGCCTGGCTGGCTCAGTCGGTAGAGCATGAGACCCTTGAACATGGGGTTGTGAGTTCGAGCCCCATGTCGGGCTCTGTGCTGACAGCTCAGAGCCTGGAGCCTGCTTCTGATTCTATGTCTCCCTCTCTCTCTCTGCCCCTCCCTTGCTCGCACTCTGTCTCTCAAAACATAAAATAAAACGTTAAAAAAAATTTTTTTAAAGAAGTAAAATGGCCAAAATCTCGCTCACTCAATCTTTATCATATGAAGGCAATGCAAAATAAAGCAGCAATTACATATTATTTTTCCCTATCAGACTGGTAAAAATCTAAAAGATTCATAAAAGTGCTGCTGAAGGATAAGAAAACAGCACTCTTTACCATTGTGGATAGGAGCAAACATTTATAAAGCCTTTTGGGAAAGAAAATTTGGCAGAATTTACCAAAAGAGAAAATACATCTGTGACCCAATAATTATCCTTCAAGGAATCTAATAGACAATGAATGTACAAAGATACTTATTGCAGTATTGCATGTAATTACAAAAACTGGAGCCAACCTACATATCCACCAACATGGAACAACATAATAAACTACAATATATTCATATTAGAGAATACCACGCAGCTGTTAAAAAGAATGCAGTGGAAATGTATGTACTCACATAGAAAGAGCTCCAAATGGTGCAAAAGCAGATCGTGGAAAAATGGAGATTGTGTGATCTTATTTAACAAAAATAGACATATTTGGGGTGCCTGGGTGGCTCAGTCAGTTAAGCCTCCGACTTCGGCTCAGGTCATGATCTCGCGGTTGGTGGGTTCGAGCCCTGAGTCAAGCTCTGTGCTGACGCCACAGGGCCTGGAGTCTGCTTCAGATTCTATGTCTCCCTCTCTCTCTGCCCCTTCCCCGCTCACACTCTGTCTCTCCCTGTCTCAAAATAAAAAAATGTTAAGAAAAAAAATTTTTTTAATGTATTTTAAGAAGGCTAGAAGGGGGTCCCCTGGGTGGCTCAGTTGGTTGAGCATCCCACTCTTGATTTCGGCTCACGTCATGATCTCACAGTTCCTGAGATCAGGCCCCGCTTTGGGCTTTGCACTGAGAACGTGGAGGCTGCTTGGGATCCTCTCTCTCTGGCCCTCCCCTGCGCGTGTGTGCATGCATGCTTTCTCTCTCTCTCTCTCTCTCTCTCTCTCCCCCTCTCTTTCTCTCTCTCTCAAAACAAATAGCTTTAAAAAATAAGAAAGAAAGAAAGAAAGAAAGAAAGAAAGAAAGAAAGAAAGAAAGAAAGAAAGAAAGGATATACACTGAACAGTTAACAATGGTCACCCCTGGAGGGAGAAAAGAGTGGAGAAGAGGAGAGAGGAGCACTTTGACACATTCTACTTTATACTTCTGGATTGCTCGACTCACTTAAAAATGATAACGGACGAATACATCATGTGTGTGCTTTTTCAAAAGACACCAAAAAGCAATAAGCTTCCTGTCTCTGAGATGTTCGAAGTTGAAAGGATCGCTTGTAAAAGGGAAACTGTCAGTACCTTTAAAATGGCTAGATGTCAAACTGTTACTTTCATTTCAACACACTTTTAAGTTTGGTTTTATTAATTTCACCTGAACCCCTACACTGTCATTATAAATCCAATCTTCAGGCCAATTGGGAACTATCTCCTTATAAAATGTGAAAAGTAAAACTAATCCCAAATACCCAACTAAGCAAATAACAAAGTTAGTTTCCATCAAAGGCTCACCTGTCCCTTCTTGCTTCTTCTATAACTGGTTTTAAATCATCTGTACATTTCATTTACAGTAAAATTTACAGCTACAATCTGCAATGCTAACCCACAGTTTATCCTTATCATAGCCGACTTGTTCTTGTCCCTGAATGAATGATGGCAAACATAAGCATGAAAATGAAATTAGCGATACTCAAGCCAACGGCTTTATCTATGTCTTGAGTTTATGGGATTAGCAATGGTCTCTCTGGAAATCTCTCGGTTTGATGAATAAGACCTATTCCAGTTGGTAGCAACTGAGGAGCTGATGTGGGAAAAGCATTCATGCTTTCAGCTTACCCCTCATGTCTGCATCAAGATCCCGGGTCCTATAGAAGAGGCTGGGGATTCAGTTAAAGCCTTATTTTTGCTGTTGATGAACAGAGGTATTAAGATATTGCAAGAATTCTGGGCAATAGGTAAGAGGTCAGGAGAAGGATTGTGGGAAAAGAGGAGGGTTGAAAAGAGATTAAACGGGATGGTTGAGAAGAGATGGAGAAGGAATCACTAGTTCTGCTCATAAGAATTCTCTTGAATCAAAGCTTGAGTCAAAGTTTGTTCAAAACACTACCTTTGCTACGTTTCCGGTATCTTTGCCACACCCTTCGTCGTCTCCTTCCATGCCAATCTTCCTTGAGAGGCAAGGGGATACATTGGCAGAATCTTGGAGCAGTTATGATTCAAGAAATGCACCAGGATGTCCTTGTTTCAAATTCAATGGAAATACAGGTCCTGAGCTAGTCAGTTGACCATCACCATCCCACAAATTGCTGGCACCGTTTGATCCCCAAGGCCCCAGGGAGCAAGATGGGCCTGTGCCTGCTAAGGAGCATCTCTCCCGGGAGGACAGTGACTTTGAGAGCACAGGAAACAGTTAACTATCAAAGGCAAGCTTCATTCTCAGTCATTCCCAACCCTCCTCGATGAAAGTACTGTGGGCAGATTCAGAGGATGACTGTGGCTGGGGACAGCCTTACGCAGACTCACGGGGCAAGATGTCTCCCAGGCGGGAGAGTAGAGAGGTGGTGAGATGCCCTACCCCTCACAAAGGCCTCTCCCCACCCTCCTGCCTGAACACCTGCCTTTCCTCCATTCTAAGAACATCAGAGCCACAGCTGTTTGTGCTTTTAGTCAACGAATTCTATTTTGCATGCATGCAGCAGACACCGAGTTAGGTGGTGGGGACACAGTGACGAACAAAAATAGACATGGTTCCTACTCCCATGTTACTTAAGGACCTGGCAGGAGAGACTGAAATTGACAAAGTAATCACCCAAACGTAAAATTACAACTGTCATAAGCCTACCAAGGTAAGAAACGTAGCATATGTAGAAAGGAATATAATTTAGACTACTGGTCTACCTTATCCACCTCCCGGCCTGACCCCCCACTCACTTAGAAAAGAAGACCATCCATCACTATGGTTGTTGGTGGTCAGGAAGAGTTTAACCTATTTAAATTCAGACAAAGGTGCAAAAGTCGCTGCCCTTCCCCTAACACCTCTTCTGGAACCAGTGAGAACAGTCCACACCACACCACAGACACAAGCCAACTGGGAGAGTAAGAAGGTGGAAGACGTCTTCCACTTGTGGGGCAGAAGGATGGCAATCCAGCAACATGTTGGTATCAGGGATTTGAAGCGCTTAATATCCACAGTCCCCCAACAGAGAGCAGGACCCCAAACGGACGGAGTGAGAGGATGTGTGGGATGGGGCAACCAAAATAGACAGAGGGGACCAGAAAGGCCAGACTGTATAAGGCCCAACTTGACCACAGCCATTCTGGCTAAGGGCCAGTTCTCGTTGGGTCTTTGGGGCCCCTGTCTTCTGATGCTGAAATTCACCAGGACTAAATCAATCATCTTCGTCACCACAAAGAGGCATGGCTTACAGGTACCCCAGTTTCTTGAAGAAGGCTTCTATCTAGTTTTACTTATCTACTTTTATTCCTTAGCCACTACCTATCAGACATTATTATATATTTTCCTTGCCGCCTCTCTTTCAGTGTATGCCTGCGGGGTGGGAAACTAGTGGATTCAACGACTTATTTGCAGTGGTCACAATTACCCAACCTCATCTTTAGTGTTCTCATGTGGGCTAGACAACAGATGTTCTTAATGAAGATTAACCGAAATTTAATGGTCCTAATTGCCATTTGCACGGACAGCAGATACCATTCAGTTCACACGCTGCCTTTCATGGCCCTTTATGCCTCATCACATATCAGATTTGCATTTGACTGGAGTGAATCTGACTGGCAGTACCTGCTGGCTGTTTAGTGTTAAGATGCGGGCAAAGCAAAGGCTCCCAGTGCAGGGAAACGTGGAGCAGTGGTCGTTTCCTAATAGAGCTGCTTTCTTGGGTTCTCAGTAGTTTCTTGGGTTAGTTATTCTGTTCTGGGTGGGATTCAGACTCTATCTTAGGTAGAAAGGACAGGCAAGACACCGGCTTCTGTGTTTTTACACCACCTAATCCTGCTCCCTTTTGTTCTTTTTTTTTAAACTTTTTTTTTTTAATGTTTATTTATTTCTGAGACAGAGAGAGAGAGACAGAGCATGAGTGGGGGAGGGGCAGTGAGAGAGGGAGACACAGAATCCGCAGCAGGCTCCAGGCTCTGAGTTGTCAGCACAGAGCCCGATGTGGGGCTCGAACTCACGAGCCGTGAGATCATGACCTGAGCCGAAGTTGGACGCTCAACCGACTGAGCCACCCAGGTGCCCCATTGTTCTTAAGAACTATTGGAAAGGCCTTATCATACAAAAGTCAGCAAGGGATGAGAACACCACGGTTCACAGAAGAGAGTATGTGACAGGTTCAACAAATACATGCACAGGTACTCAACCTCATCAGTAACAAGGGGAATGCAGATTCAAAGCAAAGCCAGATGCTGTTCCACAACCACTTGATTGGCAAATGTGAAAAACAAAATAAGCATTAGGTATTGGTGAGGGTGTCAGAAAATTAAATATGTGAGCTCTTTGGAAGGCAATTGGTAGTAATTGATAAAATTTTAACTTGTTTAATGTTTATTTATTTTTGAAAGAGAGAGACAGAGCACGAGTTGCGGAGGGGCAGAGAGAGAGGGAGACACAGAAGCCGAAGCAGGCTCCAGGCTCCGAGCTGTCAGCACAGAGCCCGACGCGGGGCTCGAACTCACGGACCATGAGATCATGACCTGAGCCGAAGTCGGACGCTTAACTGGCTGAGCCACCCAGGTGCCCCAGTAGTTGACAAAATTTTAAATGTGTTTTCCATAACCCCCAAATTTTCACTCCCATATCTACAAGTACATGCAAGCATTCGTTGTGAGGTCGTGAAAGCAACCTCAGGTCCATCAGCAGGGAATAGATAAACTGCAAAATACTATGAAGCCCAAAAAAAGTAATGAGATAGTATATGTGTTCTATAGCTGTACATAATACGTGGGTAAATGTGTAGACACAGTTCTGAAAGGTCATATCCACAAACTGATTACTTCTGGGAAGGGGACAGAGGTGGGAGAAGCCAGACCGGTCAAAGAATTTCTTCAGTCTCTTCTGTAATTCTGTACTATTTTGCCAGCAGCATGTGTTCCCATATTATTTAGGTGAAAATTAATTGAAACTAAAGGCAACACAGTTATATTAGAAAATGTGCAAAGCAGCACAAGGGGACAAAAGATGCCACCGAGACACTCTCCATTATAGCTACAATGTGTACCCTTCCAGTCTGTTTTCATCTGCCTCTTTTATGTGGTTGTGATCTAGAACTGATATCTGTCTTTAACACGGGGTTATTCAACATTGGCACCACTGACATTTTGAGTTGGATAATTCTTCATTGTGGGGAGCTGGCCTGTGCATTGTAGGATACTTGGCAGCATCCCGGGCCACTACCCACTGGACGACAGGAGCATCGCCACAGTTATGACAATTAAAAATGTCTCTGGACGTTGTTAAGTGTCCTCTGGAAAGCCTGCCGCTGGTTGAGAACCACTGGTTGAATACATCATCGGCATAATGTCATGATATGAATCTTCATAACCTATCTGTGCTTCCAAATTTAATGCTAGTGTTGTCTTCTGTTTTAGTTTCAGATCCTGGGCTGTGGATCTCAGTGACGGCCTTGATAACCTGACCTTGCTTTCTCATTGTTCCTCTTCTAGGTTAGTTGGTTTGGAATTCCTCAGCCCAGAACTGTAGTCTGACTTATCACCAGTAAGGCAAGTATACAATAAGAGCCAGGCCTCTTTCCCCTGACATCTATGGGCTAATGTTCACATCATGAGTCAGGGAAGAAGGATAGTAATCAGGAAACTTAATTAGGCCACAGAAAGTTATCAGTCCAGAGACACAGCTGTGGATCAAAGCCACAAAGCTAAAGGCCAAGGCCAAGAAGAGGAAGCCAATTAGATCTTACCCCAGATCAGCTCTCAGAATAATCAAAAGCATGGTTGCTTGGCTAACAATGCTTCCCTCTTCCCTGACTGCTTTATGTAGACATTGTCTAGGCTCCGGGGGGCACAGTCAATCCAGAGGGCAGTCATAGGCCACAGAAGGGATGGCATTTGCCTGCTGAGGTCAAGAGACAGAGATGCTCAAATTCCAAAGTGACAAGGAGAGGTTAGCGCCAGATGTCAGTCTCATTCTTTAAGGAAACATTTACTGGCCACCACATGCCGAACGATGTGCTAGGTGCTGAGGATGCCAAGATGATTCTAGAATGATTTAGTCTAAAATCTCTTTACCACATAGTCACCAGAGAAGAGCATTTCTCAGGAATCAAAATGTAAAGGCGATGAGAATGCTCCTCATTTTGAGCACTTCATTAGGCCACGTATCCCTATCCATGTCTGTGCCCTCAGGATTTCACTTTGCGTCTCACAGCATATGGAGAATGAAAAGTGCGTTGCCATGTTCTGTGGCTCTGAGACCCCAGTTCGAGGAGAGGACTGAGTTCATTTCCAGAGCATGGGAGGGGGTGGTATCAAATTTCACCATGTGAACTTGCAACATGGAAATTCGAATTTCCTGCTCCCTAATCTCCAAAAATGTTCATCTGGCCCAGGTTTCTGCAGCTCTAGGCTAAGTTGGAGGTACCCTCTCGTGCGTCACTGTCTGGCCCCTCACTCCCCAGTACCCTGAGGGAGTGGAGAGAGGTGGAGCACTTTATTTCCCCGGGGTGGGGTGGGGTGGGGGGCTGGATCACTTCCCTGCCTGCCCATCTGGCCTTTTCCTGACGAGATGTTCTGTGACAATTGGAGATCTGCAGACACAAGGAAAATGGAGCCAAGTGAGACCAGCCCTGGTGTGAAATCTGGAGGGATGATAAAATCTCTTCTTAGAAGGAAAGGGAGCATTGCAGGATAGCATTATGCCTTATAAATATCCCACTGTTCTCTGAAGAAAGAGATGAGTTCAACCAGAGAAGTTTCCACAATGCTTTCTTGAAAATTGGGGTTTTTATGGCAACCAGGGTCAGTCACTGGCCAAATGCCAGACGACCTCCAATTGGCATCCAATAGAGATAATTCCTCACTCTGAAATACATGTGTAATAACTCTACTGAATACCTATCCCCTTTGTCTTCCTGTAGAATGTCCTTTGTCCTAGGTTTGTCTGGCACTAATAACACCCAAGGGAGTGACAAATTACAAATGATGTGCTGAGTAGTAGGATAGTCAGTGGCCCTTTGGGGCAGATCCACCATCCTGGGTTCCAGTGATAGCCCCGTCTCGATTTATATTTGCAAGTCCAGGACTTGCAGCTCATAGTCACAGGCAGGGGAAGCCTAGAGCAAAACTTTAAAAAAAAAAAAAAAAAGGACCAGTTTGTTTTGCTAGCTCCCAGCCTTCTAGCTGGCGTGCCCTTCCCCCATTGGTGGGCCATTTTCTCTCCCAAGCTGGCCAAACCATCATGCCCCACTCCTTAGAGCCTTCCTTTGTAGCAAGATATAAACACTGATACTAGCCAAATATGCTGTTTTTCCTCCCATGGCATTTCAAGCCATACACTGGAGGGTGGGAGAAGATGTCTTTACTATGTTTGAAACTGTACCACTTGGATGATCGGCTAGCATGAGCTAAGCCCTAGGAACAGGGGCCCCAGGTCCTAGGCCCTGCCATTTCTGTTCTTTAAAGAGATTTATCGAAGTAGCCCTGCTATTTATGCTCCAGTTGTGCCATACCGACCTACCGAAATTACAGTGGGTTCGTGGAAAGCCACATGTGGAGAGACAAGGGTTCTCCTTCTGTGGCTTTGGAGCCTTTGGCCACAGGGCTATATGAGATAATTGTGGTTTTAAAATCACCTCTTCCAAAACCAGAGTCTCCATTTCAATGGAAAAAAATCCATTTTTCTCAGGCCTCAGGTCTTACAGCTCTTTGTAGAAAGCAACAATGGTCCCAGTGGCTTGATCTAATTTAAAAAGCTTCCAGAACCATGGGGACAGTGCCAAATCCTATGCTTTATTAATGATGCCATGGTTATTTCATCTTAGGGGACCTGGCTCTCTTTCTTCACTGCATCCAAATATTTCCTGGCTGTTTTTCCAAGCAATGAATCTAACGTTGAACAACTTGATAACAGTTGGGATCGCTGGCAGTTGGATTCCAAAAAAGTAGAAATGGGTTTATGGAGTTGAAAAATTACAGAAAATTCTCCATTCCTGCCCTGTATTTCCTGTTTCAATGATTCCTTTCCTGTTGGTGGGACCGTCTCTTTCCCACTCCCATGTAGTACTCCAGGGCCTCCCCAAATATCTCTTAAACTAACCTGTGTCTCCTCATTTGATCCACATATTTAGACATTTTGATAATAGCTCTATGGAGATATAACTCACATGCTATACAATTCACTCATTTAAACTGTACAGTTCAGTGGGTTTTAGTGTATTCACAGAGTTGTGCAACCATCACGACCATCAATTTCAGGACACTTTTATCACTCCAAAAAGGAACCTCATACCCATCAGCAGTCACTCCCCATTTCCCTCCAATCTCTCCAGCCCGAGGCAACGAACCCGTCTACTCTCTCTTTACACAGTAATCCACACGTTTTAACAGGAACCTTTAGAAAACCTGCACTATCCAAGGTGATAGTCCTCAAAAAGGTGCTTTCAGGTTCTGTGGCAGGCCCCCGAAAGGGAACATGGAGAACAGTGGCAATACGGGCACACCTTAAATCCCATAATCTAGTAGCACACATTTTCAAGAGTCAAAGGTAGTGTGGGAAGGCATACACTGCCCGCCTATTAACCCAATACTACTGGATGATTCCCCTCTTCGGCCCAGTTCCTTCTCCTAGGGCTTAAATCTTCAGTTCTTACCACAAAGCTTCCTTTCTGACCAAGGAACAGGTAACGTGTCACCCCCACTCATCCTGCCCTGTAGATTTCTAACTTTGAACAAAGAAGAGTGAAAACACGCAACTCTTAAGTGACCTTGCTGTCATCCAGGGGATCGGCAGAACGCTCTGGGAGTAGGCATCCCTTTTAGCGGTACCCGTTCAAACGGGAAGCTGATGAAGGGCAGTATTTTTTTCTAGCCTTGAAAGGGTTCAAAACAGTGTTCTTCCCTTGCAGGTACCTTGCCTTGCTGTTCTAGCAGTTATCTAAAGAGCTATAGATAACTTGTCAATTGGTTCAACAAACATGTTTCAGGCATCTGCTTTGAGCCAGGCACTGTGCTGGGTACCAAGCATACGAAAATATTCAAGACAGCTTCTACAAACCCAGCCTCGGTGCACCTGGCTTCTACTAAAAACTCTGCTTATTCTCCAAAAGGAATCCCGGAGTAAATGCACCTCTCTATCTGGCTATGCTTAGCTCCTGACGTTCTCATCCAAGTTAATCTTTGTTTAAAGGCTTCAATGACCCTGATAATTGCAAGAAACACATTAATCTGTTTTCAGCGATTACTGTTTAGTAGTTTCTCAGAATAACCAAACCTTGAGCAGAGCCTTGAGAAGATAGAACTCCAGATAGGCAGGATCTGGTGGAGGGATAAAGAGGGAAGTTATAGATCCTAGTTACTCAGTGTGTGGTCCACGGACCAGTAGCATGGGGATCACCTAAAGGCTTGTCAGAGACACAGAATCTCAGGGGCATCTGGGTGGCTCAGTAGGGTAAGCATCCAATTCTTTTAACATTTTTTAAAGCTTATTTATTTATTTTGAGAGACAGAGACAGAGAAAGAGAGAGAGAAGTGGAGGGGCAGAGAGTGAGAGGGAAAGAGAAAACCCCAAGAAGGCTCCACACTCTCAACTCAGAGCCCGAGATGGGCCCAATCCCGTGAACCGCGAGATCATGACTTGAGCCAAAATCAAGAGTCAGACACGCAACTGACTGAGCCATCCAGGTGCCCCAAGTGTCCGACTCTTGAACTCAGCTCAGGTCTTGATCTCACAGTTGTGAGTTCAAGCCCCGTGTTGGGCTCTATGCTGGGCGTGAAGCCTACTTTGAAAAAAAACCCAAAAATGTAGGCACGCCTGGGTGGCTCAGTCGGTTAAGGGTCTGATTCTTGGTTTCAGCTCAGGTCATGATCTCCCAGTGCGTGAGTTCAAGCCCCACATTGGGCTCTGTGCTGACAGCACAGAGCCTGCTCGGAATTTTCTCTCTCTCCCTCTCTCTGTGTTCTTCCCCGCGTATCCTCTCTCTCTCTCAAAACTAAATAAATAAACATTTTTAAAAATGCAGAATCCCAGACTTCCGGAGTCAAAAACTGTGCTTTAACAAGATCCCTAGGTGACTCAAAGGCACTTCACAGAAGCACTGGTCTGTAGCAAGGCTTCTCCACTTTGGCACTACTGACGTTGGGGGATGGATAATTCTTTCTTAGCAAGGGCTGGGGGAACTAGCCTGTGCGTCGTAGTATGTTTAGTCAGATTCTGGCCTCTACGTACTGGATGCCAGGAGCACCCCTCTCCACAAGTTGTGGCAACCAAAATGTCTTCAGACGCAGACCAGTCTTTACTAATTTTTAGTCACTGGAGTATCACCTTCATAATTTTTGCCATCTCCACACAAACTTGTTTAAAAATGACCTTTGGGGTGCCTGGGTGGCTCAGTCAGTTAGGTGTCCGACCTTGGCTTAGGTCATGATCTCGCGGTTTGTGGGTCCAAGCTCCAAGTCGGGCTCTGTGCTGACAGCTCAGAGCCTGGAGCCTGCTTCAGATTCTGTGTCTTCCTCTCTCCCTCTGCCCCTCCCCTGCTCTCTCTCTCTCTCTCTCTCTCTCTCAAAAATAAATAAAACGTAAAAAAAAATTTTAATGACCTTTTTTTGGCCTACAGAAATCAGCCTCATCCTAGGCAAAGCAAACATAACTATTGGCACTTGAAATGCTTATCGAGGAAGCTCATTAAAAAAATCACGTGCCACAGGTAGAATGGCTACCATATTTTGGAGAACCCTGGCCCAGAGTATAGTCCTGGAGTAGGGCAGGCCCAAGCCATGGGAAGAATCTGGGTTGCCAAGAATGTTAACAGAATATGTGATGCTTGGAGGTAGAGCAGAGCCATTAAAAGCAAATTTATTTTTCTACCCAACTTTATTTCTGGCCAGGCCACGTTACCAGGTTTGGTTATTGGGACATTACAGCTACCTGCACTTTGGAGACTCCAGGAGTAGCCATTTTGACTTAATCTAGCATATGGCTCTAATTTCATGCCCCTCACTCTGAACTACTGGTGACGGCACCGATTCCCAAAATGATTCCACTCTAGTCTGACACAGATTTCACATAACCCTTCTTTTGGCCATATGTCAGTCTAATTAAAGAGTCCCTGCTTCTCCTGGCAGAGCGGCCTTCCAAATGCAGGGGAGAAACAATCCCTTGGATGAGTTACATCAATGATAAAAAGATGATGAAGCAGCTGAATCAGTAGGCTGTGACCCCTGGCACATTGATTGCAGAAGGAACTATTTCTATGTGACTTTACTTATGGGTCATTTACAGCATGAATTCTTTCCTACATATGAGCCATTACAGATCTATGGCACCTTGGTAGGGATGAGAGAGAGAGACAGAGAGAAAGAGATCTCTCTAAGATCTCTCTCTCTCCTAAGGAGGGTTGGCAGAAAATATATGGTAAGTGCTCCTAGGGGAGCCCACAAGCTGAAACTGAGATATCCTGGGGACGTCTGCTCCCCTTGCGGAAACCGAAATAATGCTTGTTTGATAACACAATCCCAGACCAGCTCCTTATAAGCAAGAGGTAACAAGACAGAAACTAAAATCCAGGCAAGCTTGAGCTCTCTCTTCCATTATTCCATACCGTGTATTTATTTATTTTATTTTATTTTATTTTTTTTTTTTTTTTACATTTTTTATTTATTTTTGGGACAGAGAGAGACAGAGCATGAACGGGGGAGGGGCAGAGAGAGAGGGAGACACAGAGTCGGAAACAGGCCCCAGGCTCCGAGCCATCAGCCCAGAGCCTGACGCGGGGCTCGAACTCACGGACCGCGAGATCGTGACCTGGCTGAAGTCGGAGGCTTAACCGACTGCGCCACCCAGGCGCCCCATTTTTTTTTTTTTTTTTTAAATTTTTTTTTTTTCAACATTTTTTATTTATTTTTGGGACAGAGAGAGACAGAGCATGAACGGGGGAGGGGCAGAGAGAGAGGGAGACACAGAATCGGAAACAGGCTCCAGGCTCCGAGCCATCAGCCCGGAGCCTGACGCGGGGCTCGAACTCACGGACCGCGAGATCGTGACCTGGCTGAAGTCGGACGCTTAACCGACTGCGCCACCCAGGCGCCCCCATACCGTGTATTTAGCTCTAGCTGTCTGGCCAACCACTCAGCCAAAAGACGAGTGTCTGCCTTTCCAGGAGCTGCAAAGTGGAGGTCTAGGTCGGGCAGAACCTGGGGCAATAATCTGTTGGCTGGGTGTGGGTGGAAGAGGGATGTGGCTTCCACTTATGATTTAGCTGACACTGTTTATTGCAATTCTTCCCAGTGCTGCTATCAGCTAGAGGAAATATTTGAGGCTCGGGGAAGAGGGTAGGAAGTAGAGATGTATGCATGAGAAGGATGGTTGGCCTACCATTGACTGGCATGGCATCAGGACACTCTCATTCTGGGACCCAGGGTCACTTATTGTGAACTGGCTTTGAGAGCCTAGAGTACACTATGTTGTTTTAAAGACCCTTTAGGATCACCCGGAAAGCTTTTTTAAAAACTCATACCTGGGTTGGGGGACACCTGGGCGGCTCAGTTAGCAAAGCCTTCGACTCTTGATTTTGGCCCAGGTCATGATCTCATGGTTCGTGAGATAGACCCTCCCCGCCCCCCTGTCGGGCTCAGTGCTGACAGCATGGGGCCTGCTTGGGATTCTCTCTCTCCCTCTCTCTCTCTCTGCCCCTTCCTCACTCTCACTCTCACTCTCAAATAAATAGGCTTTAAAAAAAAAAAAAAAACACCTCATGCCTGAGTCCTATTCCAGACTAATTTGTTTCTGAAACTCTGAGGGGATCGCAGGAATCAGTATTTTTAAAAAGCTCCCCCAGCGATTCTCATTTCCTTTCCCAACATTTTATTATGAGCATTTTCAAGCATAGAGTAAAAGTCTGTATCACCCTTACTCTACAATTAGCATTTGCTATACTGCTTTATCACCTATCCCTCTATCCACCCATGTCAGTTTTTGATACATTTCAATAAAGGTTGTAGACATCTGCACATTTCACCCTTAAACACTTCTGCAGGCATATAATTAATTCGAGTTCAACATTTGTTTAAGGTTTCTTTTTTTAGATAACACTTACATATAGTGAAATGCATAAATTGTAAGTGTACCATTGGATGAGTTTTGACAAGTGCATACACCTGTATGATACAACCCCTTATCAAGACATTAAAAAATCCCCTCATGCATCCTCACAGTAAACACCCACCCACCCCCACCCCTGAGAGGCCATCGCAATCAGTAGTCTGTTCTGATTTCTTCCAGATGATTCCAACTTGCAGCCAGGGTGAAGAGCCCCTTAAAGAGAGGTAGCAGAGCTTGTTGGTTAGCAGCTCCGGAGTCAGCTACACTGAGGCCAAGTCCAGCTCAACCAACTGTTATTTGTGTGATTTTAGGCAAGTTAACTTCTGTGAACCCAAGTTTCCTCTCCTATAAAAGAGGGATCATAATAGCACCTGATACACCAGGTTGATTGGGAGACTTAAATGAGAGGACATAAATAACTTAGTAATAAAGTTAACATTTATTAAGTGCTTACCATTTGCTAGGCACTAAGCTAATCACATGGGTTATCTCGTCTAATCCTCCCTACTGTTACGATCCCCAAGACAGATAGGGAAAGAGGCTTAAAAAGGGTAAGTACCTTGCCCCAAATCACACAGCTAATAATTGGAAGAGCTAGAATATAATCCCAAAGTGGTTTGATTCTAAGATCACACTTCCACACTGCTAACTACCATACTTCTTTTTCTATGCCTAACACACACAGTAAGAGCTCAAAAATGCCATATATTGACTACATGCATATTGTATTTTATATATAGTATTATATATGTAATGTGTACAATCATATATTTTCGCATACCTATTATTTATATAACTTGTTCAGTTATAAAGTCCAAATGAAGGTGTGGGACCTCTGACACAAAGCTTTAAAGTCACAACAGACCACGGTTACTGCTCTACACCTTGGCGGTGAGCATATATATCTATGGTGTTCTTAACAATGCCCATTCCGTCGTGACTTTGAAAAACCCCAGCACTAAGACCAGCCACCGTGATGACCAACACACAAAGCTCCCAGTGACAACAGCCCTTTGGAAGAAACAACTATGGGAAGCGCGTTTTTCCCATTAACACATTCAGCTCCCTGGCGCTCCCTTCTGCAGCTGCACTGCAGTCACTCAGACAAAGGACTTGCCGGAAAATCAGTTACATCATCGGCTTCAGCTCTGACAGACTTGCCAGGAGCAGCATGATTAACATCTCCACAGAACCAGGGAATGGGCAGGGCTCACTCAAGCTACATTATGTTACTCTTCCCCCTAACGAAAATCCCATTAAATCGGACAATTATCCACACCCCATTCGAGGTGGCTGTTTATGCACATCAGCATTCATTTTCTTCCTAAGTAAGGCGGCATCACACAGAGCCATCTTAGTCTTCAGTCTCCCTTTATTGGGCCGCTCATTTCTAACAGCCTGCCCTCAAAGGATAGATGACACTGGTTTGGCTGGCAAAGGAAAGAGTGGCAAGCTCTAGGCAGGGCAGCAGATGGGTGTCTAGTAGTAAACTCTGTAGCTGAGCCTTAAGAGGAAGTGTTGGTGACAGCTGAAAACAGAACAGTACTTCTTTTATCACCATCAGGAAACCTACAAATGACTGGTAAATCAATTTCAAAGCTTTGGAAGCTCAGTTCAGCAGGCAGCCAGCAAAGAGAGTGGGAAGAAGGGTGGCTGAGCCTTCAAGCTCAGTGACTCCTTTGGAATCTCAGACGGCTAGGCTTTTTAAAAATCGTGTGAAAGCTATTAGGGACCCTTCCACCAGGGAAGGGAACTAGCTGGCAGTTCAGCTAAACAAGAGCCTGGGGTTATGATGGAGTCAGTAATCAAGGGATTCTTTCCAATAGAGGAAAGCTGATAACACAATGCAATGAAATGAGTTTCTCTGTTAGGAAGGTCAGTGTTCCATTATCACAACACCCGTGGAGTTAATGTCCCCAGAGTAATCACTACTACTATTTGATGCTATCAGCTACTGGACTTGTGGGCAAAACAAAGCAAGGCTGGCCTTTCTATCATTATCCTTCTAGCCCCGGAGGGTCTGAGCATCCCATTTAGGCATAGAGCTGTAGGAACAGAGGGAACAAGTTCAAACCACAAGAAATCGCTTCCCTGGTTCCTGATTCCACAGAAAAGACAAGACATTTGTGTGAATATTAACCGGCAATGACTTGCCCAGTGCTATAGGAGATTCTGCCTTGTGGATACTTAGAAGTCAACCTAAGGAGTCAAATATCTTACGGATTGCCCTGGTCCTCGTTTAGGGTTCTTGGTACACACAAAAATGTGTTTGCTGAGCCGGGAAATGGGAAGAATTGATTGTATTTATTCTTGTTTCTAGGAATAATTGCAGTTCCAGCCACACATCTGTCATATATGCTAAGACCTAACATTAAAGGGGCACCTGGGTGGCTCAGTCGTTTAAGCGTCTGACTCTTGGTTTTGGCTCCGGTCATGATCTCATGGTTTCATGAGTTCGAGTCCTGCATTGGGCTCTGTGCTGATGGCTCAGAGCCTGCTTGGGATTCTCTCTCTCTCTCTCTCTTTCTCTGCCCCTCCCTGCTCACATTGTCTTTGTCTCTCTCAAAAATAAACTAAAAAAAAATAAATAAATAATAAGACCTAACATTATGTAACATCTACTCCTGGCCAAAAAGGTCTGATCCACCATGCATGGCCCAAGTGAATCCAAGTCCCCTCAGAAGCGGAGTAAAACATTTTTAAAAAATCAATAATTTTAATAGATGCCATTTTTGAGTGCCTAGTCTGCACCAGGCACTTTATAAGAGCTATATCTAATTATCACAAGAACTTTGTGAAGTAGGGAGTGTCTGGCAAATAGTAACTACTCAGTAAATAGTGCCTATTAACTATCATTGTATCTATCCATTTTACAGATGATAAAACTGAGGCCCAATGAGGCTTATTAACCTACTCAGGTCACAATCTATAATTAAATATGACAGTTCAAAGAGATCTGGAGTTGGATACATTCCTGCCTTGTTCTCTCCTAGACAAATCCAGTCTCCTCAGAGTAATAGCTGTGGACTCCCCACATCTGTTCCTTTCCTATTTTAATCCCCTAAGTGATTGTGGACTCCATAAAATTACAGACCTTCCTTGCTTTACAGTGAGGTTATGCCTTGATAAGCCTATTGTAAGTTGAAAACATCTACTGTAAGTACAAAACGCATTTAATACACCTACCCTACTGAGCATCATAGCTTGGCCTAACCTACCTTAAATGTGCTGAGAACCCTTCAATGAGCCTACAGTTGGGCAAAATCATCTAACATAAGGCTTATTTTATAATAAAGTGTTGAATACTTCATGTAATTTATCAAATTCTGTACTGAAAGTGAAAAACAGAATGGTTGTAAACGTAGTGGTAGTTTACCCTCATGTTCACGTGGCTGACTAGGAGTCACAAGAGAGTATTGTACCACATATCGCTAGCCTGGGAAAATATCAAACTTTAAAACAATAAGTACAGTTTCTACTGAATTCATCTGACTTTTGGACAGTTGTAAAGCTGAAAAATCATAAGTCAAACCATTGTAACTTGAGGCCATCTGTACACCTAAATTTGAGAGTAGGTGTCTATGCAGATGAACACATAAAAGTTTGCTCCAGAAGTTATGAAAGCAGAGCTCATTCCATGACAAGAACCCCAAAGGAGGTAAAGAAAGCCAAGGCTCAATATGCAAGGCTGGAAGCAATGTCAGAGTTAAGCTAATCCCTTCTAATTATCTGGGTCCCACTATCCACCCACTTGAGCATAGCCCAGAGTAGATTTAAAAAGCTTTCTGCGAGTAACCTAGGCAGTGCTCTTGGGTTTTCTTACCATTATGGTTGCTTGGTGGTTAAGATGATTTGTTAGTCCTATTGTAGGCCCTTGATGACTAACTTTATATCTTAGTGTTCTCCCCATTCATTCATAATTACAGGATAGCATCAGGGGAATGATCCATTGCTTTTAAGTGAACACACAGTTTACATAGAGCCCTCTGTGTCAGAATAAAATATAGTTACCCAAGGTAGGAGTACCAGGAAAGCACTAGAGAAAGGCACTGGCCTATAAAATAATATAATTGTCCTGGTTCACCTTAACTAACTTGCATAATGTGATGGCCAAATTCCGTAAGTTGTCTCCAGTGGGAGGTGAAACAGGTCAGGCTGCTACAACCATCCAACTTCCTCTCCTTTTGCGTACATTTCTCACAAAGATTTCCAAGGTTAGGTTGGACAACCACATTCAGCACCATGGACAACACCATCGGATGCCAGTTACTGTGAGAAACCAGCTACGAAGCACTTAGCTCCCTGAGCTTCTCTTGATTCTGCGTCCCTCCCTTAGTAATCAGATATTTATGAGGACAGTTGGGTGGGGTTCTCTACTGTTCTATAGGAAGATCAGAAATGGGACAGGGGAGGGGCTTTTGGAAACAGAGTTTAGGGGAAAAAATCACGTGGAGGGCTTGTTAAAACTGATTGCAAGGCCCTAACCCCAGAGTTTCTGATTCAGAAGAGGGGCCTCGTAATCTGCATTTCTAAGAAGTTCCCAGGTGATGCTGATGCTGCTGATGGGGGAGGGGACACACTTTGAAAACCATGCTCTAATAAAACCCCTTTAGGGCATAGAAAAAGGCAACAAGGGCATAAAATAGCAGTGACTTGTCCAAGATCACACAGCTGGTTAATACTCCATCCATCCATCGAGTCCTCCAACCCAGGCCTCCTGATTTCCAATCATTAACACAGAGCACCACGCTAGTCACTAGACTAGCATCCGAAGGATAACTATAAGGAAAGGTGACAGCAATAGAAATGGATTCAGCCTTTTCTTTGTGTGACTCTATACACAACTCCCTCCAACTTTAGCTTCTAGCATACCAAGCCAGGGCTGAGGCTTAATCCTCCATAACAGCACCGGAACCGGGTCCGCCCATATTTCTACTTCTCTGTTGGCATCAATCCCACGCAAAATTCACACCAAATTGACTGCAAACTAGGTAAGGTTGCCAGATTTAGCAAATACACATTCCAGATGCCCCATTCAATTTCAATTTCTCATCATTTATCTGCAACTCAAATTTAACTTGGTGTTGTGTAATCGGGCGACTCTAATCCTAGGAAACTGCTGGTCAATTTGAAGAAAGGGAGTTAACTTCTTAGCTCATGTTTCAGCTATGCCCTCCCCCACCCAGATGCTAAAGAGACTAAAGAACACCTGACCCCTCTACCACCCTCCTCCACCTGCAGCCTGCCAGGCTTGCTGTGGCTCTATTGAGCCAGAGTAGAAAGGCTGTGATTTGAAGAGCAGCAAAAAAGCAGCAGCAGCTGAACTAGTATCCTCCAGCATTTCTCATTTCTATGAAAAGTTTGATTCGGGTTCCATGCCCTGTGATTAACCAAAACAAGAGGAAGACAAATAAAAATTCTGTACAGCTGTTTCACACTGACAGACCTGACCTACCCAGCTGAGGGTTCTTTGTGCTGGGAAATTGTTACCTAGCAACCAAGCCTTGCAGCTGCCAGACTCCAAACACTGAAAGCATGACTTACAGAAAAGAAGCCAGGAGAAGAAGGGTGGGGTGGGGACTGCATCAATCTGAGCTTTGTCTTGGGGTCTAATACCATATTCCAGTAAGAGACGATAAGCAGGAATTGAAGTCCCCTTCCTGTTTCGATTCAATTGCCAAGTCAGGCTGGTTGGGCTCAGCTTCCTGTCACCTCCACCTGCTCTAGCAGTCACCCCGGGGTGTGAAAATGGTAGGGTTGAGGGAAGAGTGGGAATAAAGATGCTTCCCAGAGACGTCAAATATTCTGTTTGATGCACATGGCTTTTATTCTTTGACAATGGAGCACATCTCTAATCTTCAATACACATCTTTAATAATTGGGCATTTCTTTTCTCCTCTCCCTCCTCCTCCACCTCTTCTTCTTCTTCCTCTTCCTCATCTTTTTCCTCCTCCTCCTCCTCCTTCTTCTTCTTCCTCCCCCTCCCCTTCTTCTTCCTCTTCCTCATCTTTCTCCTCCTCCCCCTCCCCTTCCCCCTTCCCCTTCCCCCCTTTCTCCTCCTTCTTTTCTTCTTCCTCTGCTGCTGCAGCTTTTCTCTCTCTCTCACTCTCTCTCTACATCTGTCTCTATTTCTCCCTTTTTCTTTCTCTCACTTAAAAGAAACACAGAGAGAGGGACCTACTCTCTGTATTTTTGTAATGCCCCACGCGTTAAGCACTTAGCAGTGCTGCAAAAGGTGAAAAATCAGCTCAGTGGATTTCAAACATTAGCACTCATGTGAACATCTCACAGGGTCCTGAGACCCACCCCACTAGCAAATCTGATTTAGTAGGCTGGGGGTGGGGTCCAGGAAATCGGCATTTCTAACAACATCCCCACAAGAATGGGGTCTAGGTGCAACACTGCAAAAGGCTGGTGTATGGTACCTTTTGTCCTAAAGTGGTTTAAAAAAAAATTTTTGTCCAATCAAATAACACTCTTCATACCACACCACCAATTTCTCCTAACAGGTAGCTTCACCTTCCACCTTCATCTAATCAGGTAGTGGCCCAGTTTCTGACTCTGGGCATGGAGAGCATCCTCAGGAGGCATCACTAGCTTCCTCTACTACTATATCCACAGTCTACTAAGCCTCCATTTTTTTCTCGGTCTCCAAGTGCAGTGACTTGAAACAAGGTCGCAACGGACCCCACTGCCCATTTAGACACTTCATGTCGGTTACGTCGTCGTTCTTGGCTTATTCAGCCCACAGCCCTTTAAGCCAGGGCAAACGCACAAATTCAGATGCAAAACAAAGAGGCCGCCTCCTACCTCCATCTCAGCTGCCCCATGCCTTTCTCGCGGCAAGTTTGCGTGGTAGCTTGCTGTTGTGGTATGACAATTTTAGCAGCTTAACATAACTTCCATTCATTAGCTCACAGTTTCCTGGGATGTGGAGTCCCTACGCAACTTCACTGGGTCCTCTGCTCAGAGTTACACACCGCCCGCCATCGAGCTATCAGCTGTATTGCAGTTCTCACGTGGACTTAGAGTTCCCTTCCAAGCTCATTCAGGTTGTCATCAGAATTCAGTTCCTTACAAGAATGAGGTCCTTGTTTTCTTGCTGACCGTCAGCCAAGGGCCACTCCCAGTTCCTAGAAGCTACCCACTCACGGGTACATTCACATGGCAAGTTTATTTCTTCTTCACAAGCAGGAGAAAACCTTCTGATGTCTCCTATCTCTGATATCTGGTCCCTGTTTAATATGTTTACTTCAGTTCTATTATTCCATGTGACCACTTGGAGGTTTTGGGTTTAACATTTAAAACAAGGGCGTACCTGGGTGGCTCAGTCGGTTAAGCGCCCGACTTCGGCTCAGGTCATGATGTCACAGTTTGTGAGTTCAAGTCCTGTGTCAGGCTCTCTGCTGTCAGCGCAGAACCCACCTCTGATTTTCTGCCCCCCTCTTTCTCTCCCCCTCCCCTGCACTCTCTCTCTCTCGCCCTCTCTCTCAAAAATAAAGAAACATTTTTTAAAAATGGAAAAAAATAAAATTTAAAACAAGGAAGCATTGCAAACTGTGATACATAATTTCTTAGTAGATAGGCACACACTGTAATTCATACATGAACTATATTACTGAATCCGAGTATCTTAAAATAGAAACTTTAAAAAAATAACAGCTTTATGTAGGTATAACTCACGTATCCTATAATTCATCTATTTAAAGTGTTCCAACCCATGCATTGGGTTTTTAGAATATTCAGAGTTGCACAACTATCACCACATCAATTTTAAAACATTCTTGTCACCCCAAAAAAGAAACCCCATCCGTTTAGTAAGGTTTGCATGGGAGTGTTCAGGAAGGTAGCATGGAAGAATGAGGTACAGCCCTCAAGACGCCAGCAGGCAGCCATTTGTTCTGCCTATTGTATAAAGAAGACGACTCTATCCAGAACATATTTTGCAAACATCTTCTTTGGAAAACAAGCATATTTTATCCTTTCGTTTTGTCTGTTCAAGCAAAATATTTCATGCTCGAGTATTTACTTGCAAATAGCAAGTGTCTATGTTTAGATGTAAGTCCTAGTAACTGTGGTTGTCCAAAGCTGAAACTTCCCCAGCATCCACTTAACTCTGAAAATTAGGCCAAGTGTCCAAAACCCAAAATTCAACAAGAGGGGAGGAGGCCTCCAGTTTCAGCTTGCATTCAAAGATAGGAGTTCTTATGTATAATCCATTCTAAGGGGCTTTTGAGGGTGCAAGAGTATTATTCTGGTTTCCTAATGTAGCCCTCTAATACAGGCCTTTGATATCTGAAATGTACATGTAATCCAACTGCCTGCCAGCAGTTGATAAGGCTCCTGATATATAAAAATTCCAAACAGAGGAGTTCAGCTATGTTTCTCTGACAGTGGCCATATGTTTTAACTCAGATGAGTGAAAGCCGGACAGGTTTAAGATTTTCTCTCTTTTTTTTTTTTTGTAAAGTCTTATTTTATTTTATTTTATTTTATTTTATTTATGAAATTTATTGTCATATTGGTTTCCATACAACACCCAGTGCTCTGTTTAAGATTTTCAAAGACGGCTTCAGTTTGTTTCACATCTGTGCTTGCAGTAACCTCATTAGCATGGAGTGAATGAATATCTGAAAGGACTTTTACTTCATCAGTCAGCATGGAATGGGAGAAAGAGCATTGACCTGGGAGTGAAGAGATCTGGATTCTAATCACGCCTCTGCCCTTGATGAGCTCTACGACCTCGGGTGAGTCCCTTCACTTCACTGAGTACCAGACTCTACATCCGTCAAGCAGAGACAGTCACATCCACCTGGGCTATCTCACAGGGCTGGTGTGACAATTAACATGAATAATAGAGGGGCGCCTGGGTGGATCAATCAGTGAGGCGTCCGACTCCAGATTTTGGCTCAGGTCATGATCTCAGGGTTCATGAGTTCGAGCCCTGCATCAGGCCCCCAACCCCGCCACGCTCTCTGTCTCTCAAAATAAATAAACTTTGAGAAAAAAGACTTTAAAAAAACCCAGATAATAGAAGCACAAAAAATACTTCTAACAGCATGAAGTGCACATGTAAAATTTCCCAGGTGATGCTCATATTGCTGGCCCAGGGACAACTTGCTGAGAACCACTACCTTACAGCTTTGTTCAGTCTTCTGACCAGTCAGCATGAGAACCACTTGGGAACTTGTTAGAAACGCAAAATGCAAAATCTTGCAGAAATTAAAGTTTGAGGAGCACCAGAGAACAACGAGCCCCAGTGGCTTCCTGACCTGGGTGCTCATCAGAATCATTTGGAGGAGCTTCAAAATGCATAGTCTAGGGCACCTCCTCTGGAAATTCCAGTTCCCAGATGATTCTGATGCATAGCCAATTTTGAGAAACATTGCTCTGGACTAGTGATATCTGAACATATTTTTTTACAAAAAAATTAATGTTTATTTGGGGGGGCGGTGAGGAGTAGAGAGAGAGGAAGACACAGAATCCAAAGCAGGCTCCAGGTTCCTAGCTGTCAGCACGGAGCCTGACGCAGGGCTCGAACCCATAAACCACGAGATCATGACCTGAGCTGAAGTTGGACACTTAACCGACTGAGCCACCCAGGCGTCCCTATACTGACATATTTTTATCACAATTCCCCCCCCCTTCCCTACCCACACGCCCACATCTTACCCACCCCCCACCCCACACATACACAAACAGCGATTTCCCTGAGTTGTAAATGACCCCAGCAGAGAAGCATTCTACCGAGATTCTGAAGGGCCTTCAGCAACGGGTAGTTGCTCAGATATGTGGCTCAAGCATTGATTTTGGGAAGAATAATATTCTAAATACTGGGGTAGGCTGAAAGATTAAGGGAGTGCAAGCCAGGATCTACTGGGGAGATAGACCTCACACATATTAAAATAATTGCAAAACAATGAATGATAAGGCCTCTGGCATTCTCAGGATAATAAATATTGAAACAAGGCATGTGAATTGGAGTAGTCCAGAAAGCCTCACAAAAGCAGTAGGCAGTGGGCCTGAGTAAAAAAACAAAAACAAAAACAAAAAAGAAAATCTTACATTTTTATCACTTTTTTCTCAGGAAATAATTCAACAAATAGTCTCTGAGACAAAAAATAAATATATCTCAAAAACAGGGGCTAGGGGCATCTGGGTAGCTCATTCAGTTAAGCATCTGACTCTTGATTTTGGCTCAGGTCATGATCTCATGGTTCCTGAGATCGAGCCCCACATCAGACTCGGTGCTGACAGTGAAGAGCCTGCTTGGGATTCTCTCACTCTCTCTCTCTCTCTCTCTGCCCCTCCCCAGCTTGTGTCCACTTTCTCTCTCTCTCTCTCTCAAAATAAATAAATAAACTTTAAAAAAAACAGGGGCTAAATGGGGGAACTAGAAAATGCCCTTTACACCCAACCTCCCAGTCTTGTTTGGAAGGACCAATTCCAAAGAGTGAATCTGAGATACAGGAGTACTGATGCATAGGGGCACTTGTACCCCAATGTTTATAGCAGCACTCTCAACAATAGCCAAATTATGGAAAGAGCCTGAATGTCTATCAACTGATGAATGGATAAAGAAATTGTGGTTTATATACACAATGGAGTACTACGTGGCAATGAGAAAGAATGAAATATGGCCCTTTGTAGCAACGTGGATGGAACTGGGGAGTGTGATGCTAAGTGAAATGAGCCATACAGAGAAAGACAGATACCATATGGTTTCACTCTTATGTGGATCCTGAGAAACTTAACAGAAACCCATGGGGGAGGGGAAGAAAAAAAAAAAGGTTAGAGTGGGAGAGAGCCAAAGCATAAGAGACTGTTAAAAACTGAGAACAAACTGAGGGTTGATGGGGGGTGGGAGGGAGGGCAGGGTGGGTGATGGGTATTGAGGAGGGCACCTTTTGGGATGAGCACTGGGTGTTGTATGGAAACCAATTTGACAGTAAATTTCATATATTAAAAAATAAAATAAAATAAAATAAAATAAAATAAAAAAAAAAACAAAGAGTGAATCTGATTAAATAAGGAAAGGGTAGAAATGGGGAAATGTATCCTGAATGAGAATTACCTTGGCTTTTCATTCGCTGCAAAGTGAAGCATCTTCAAGCTCAATGCAAGCCAAAGTCTCTCAAGCCAGGAGCAAGTGAAGGCCCTTCTGAGCAAAAATGCCTGACACCACACTAACATTTCCAGACCTCACCCCTCTGCCTCCAGGCATGACCATGCCCCAAACAGATAATGGAGGCTAGAAATATGCTAGAATTATGCTAACAATGCTTCCTGCTATGGTTTCATGTCCTCCTACATTTCCAAAATGCTTAATGTTTCTTCTTAAAAAAATGTGAATTTTTAGGGCAATGTAAGCCATCTTTATTTACTAAGAATTCAATCCAATAATCCATATCCTAACTTTTGGAAGGGAACATTTACTCATCGGCTGACTCAGGAAGACCTGGAACATAAAAAAGAATGCAAGTTTCATCAATTCTCCATCTAGTGTAGTTTAATGATGAGGAGGATATTTTGCCTGGTTGCCAATGAATACTTTCTGGTTCTGTTGGTATGATAATCTCTTACAAGTGAAGCATGTTTTACATTATACAGAACACTGTCACACATATTTTGATACCTAAGGTCCCTTCAGCTGTATAATTTTATGATCTAATATTACCCTTCTAATGGTCTTATGAGGTAGGTTGAACAAAGTTCCTTAACCCACTCTGGGCCTCAGTTTATCTGTCTATAAAATGAAAGGGTCTGACTAGAACAATGGTTTTCAACCTTGGCTGAACACTGACTTGCCTGGGGAGATTTAAAAAATACTGATATGGATGCCTGGGCCCACTTCTAGAGCTTTTCGTGTAGTTGGTGTGGGACCAGGCCTGAGAACTGGGCCCTCTGAAAGTTTCCCAAGTGCGTCTAATGGGGAGCCAGGATTGAAACCCATCAGATCAAATGAGGTCTCCGGTCTCTTCCATGTCTGCCATTCTGGGTCTAGATGACATCTTCACTTTACAGATGAGGGAACTGAGGCACAGAAATGTTGAATGACTGGTAGATAGAGCCTATGTCTTTCTACTTCAAAGCTCAGACCTCTGTTCTAGGCTGCTTTTAGTTTGCTTAATGTCCCAAACCCATATGATCCTTAACCCTGGCTCTGCCCTGTGTATCTTTATGTATAGAAATCCAGCATTTCAGAAATATCACTCTTGAGCCATTAGGCTTCCTCTGTTGAATTCACTCTATCCTCTCCCCCATTAGAAGACCTTTCCTAATTAGCATCCACATGGCCCTGATCTAAGTAAGCATGTCTTCCTTTAGTACCTACTACTCACTAAGCCATCCTCCATTCATTCATTCATTCAACATATGTATTGGGCACATACCATGTTCTAGGCACCGTTCTAGGTCCTGAGGATACATCCATGAAAAAGACGATGCCTCTACCCCCAACAGTTGTTTGTATGTTGCCTTACAAGATCTAAAACTTTATTCTAAGTATAACGAGGCACCTGGGTGGCTCAGATGGTGAAGCATCTGACCCTTGATTTGGGTTCAGGTCATGATCTCACAGTTCGTGAACTTGAGTGCTGCGTCAGGCTCCCCATGGAGCCTGCGGGGGATTCTTTCTCTCTCCCTCTCTCTCTGCCCCTCGCCTGCAAACACTCTCACTCTCTCCCTCAAAATAAATAAACTTTTAAAAAAGGCTTTATTCTAGGTATGGAATATGTCTTCCTAACTAGATTACAAGCACCTCAAGACTAGATACTGTTTTCTGGTACTTATTTAGAGTACCCAAGGTGCCTTGTACGATACCAGTAACAGATGTGTCTCCAGTGATTATAGAGAACTGTCACAGTCAGTCATCCTTAAGAGAAACTACTATTAAGAGAACTACTGATAAATTGTAAGGATTTGGCATTTTGTTTATTCTGTATGTGATAATTAAAAGGTACTGATATCCGGGATTCTTGCCAGTGTGGAGTCATTTCTAGACATCAACAGGAACCAGTTGAAGCTAGCTTATTTAGGATCTTCCAGATTTGAGTTATGGAATCACAGAACTTTACAAATAGAAAGAACTAAAGCACAAACAATGTTTGCTTTGTGGGAGAAACTCTTGGAGTAATCTACTCTACAAAAGTAGAAACCATGATCCAGTGATTTATTGGCATGTAAAAAACCATGGCAGTGGGTTACTCTAGATTACTTAGATATTTAGTGGCAGAGCAAGAGTCTCCAGGTCCCTTTCCCAAATGTCTTTTCAATTATTCCTTCCTCTAGTCTTTCCATTATTCCAAGGAGTTGGCAAACATTTTCTATAAAGGGTCATGAGTTCATACTCCAGACTGAAAGATTAACTGTTCACTAGGTCTCTTGCCTACCAGTCTGCCTGCACATTTCAGATTTTCCAGCCCCCACAATAGCCTGGACCAATTCCTTAAAACAAATCTCTTTATAGATGATAGATAGATAGATAGATAGATAGATGATAGATAATCTTTTGGCTTCTGTTTCTCTGAAGAACATTGGCTAACACAGGCCATATGATAAATATATTGGGCTTTGTGATCCCAAGTGGTCTCTGTTGCACATTTTTCTTCTTGTTTTTTAGACCTCTACATAATTTGTTGACCCTTGATCTATTGTATTATGAGTAATGGAAAATCAAGTTCTCCTTTGTATTCCAAAGCGAAATTTCTTAGACACTGCAAAATCTGATCAGCCTTAATTCTTTCCAATTATATTTCACTCTTGCTTTGTATCCCCACTGGTTCTGCCTTTGTGTGAAGATTTCCAGGGCCTGTATCCTTGCATTTATGCCATATGTGTTACATACACAAACCCACCCACCCCACACCATTCTGTTCTACTTCATGCTAGGACTTGACAAGGGCAAGGGCAGTATGGAGCAGATGCTGTCATCCTTGAAAGCCACATTCAGCTGGGGGGATGGAAACATATTGATTTAAACAGATTTTTTGCTTGACAAGAAGGGAGGGAGAGAGATTGCTCAATGTGACCTCAAGGTCTCGGCAAGGTCCCTGTGGAGGACCCAAACGCCATACCACTCAGTGAACTGAACCAGAGCCAGGATGGCTAAGCCAAGTGGTTGGGTGGGGGGGTTGCTGGGAATGTTTAAGCCTGCCCAGTAAATAGCTCTTTCCCCTGGAGTCTGAGTCCTAGCTCTAGCCCCAGTTGGAGGGAAATCTGAAGGCAGGGGTGGGACCCCTCTAAATTCTTACCTTCTGCCTCAGTTCATCTCCAATTCAAGCTACCACCAACTTCCAGGTGAGGCTTATTGGTAGACCTTTAGCCAACAGACTCTTTAGCGGTCAACATAACAGCAGTAGTAGCATTCAGAACCCCATTCCAGGGTTGAGTGGCTGCTGCTAAAGAAGATTATGGTTGGGATTGAGATAGAGGTGTCTATATTAACTGCCACTAAAAATAGACCTGGATTAAAACCAGCCCCAACCCTGATTCCTCTGGATGAGCCTGCAGTAATCTATCTCGTTGCTAATCAGCTTCCACACCCCTTTCACTCAGCTGCCTTCGGCAGGGCTGCGGGCTAAATGACAGCCTGGAAATGAATGACACCATTCATCAGTCCCAGAAGTATCTCCTTGAAGATGCTGAGGAAGCAGGCCCCTGTCCCCAACTCTGAGTCCACCAAGCCAGAGGAAATGCTGACTACTGATGGCATTTTATCATGATTTGTACAGTGAGTAAAATATGTTAAAGCCTAACTAAGACAAGGGTCCTACTTGCTACTTCTCAACTGTTGTTTGGGTGGTCTAAGTAACTACTGCTCTCTTGATCTGAATCCTCAGTCACAGCATTCTCTCAGAGACAGAGACAGAGTGCAAGCAGGGGAGGGGCAGAGAGAGAGGGAGACCCAGAATCCGAAACAGGCTCCAGGCTGAGCTGTCCGCACAGAGCCCCAACTCGGGGCTCGAACTCACGAGCCGTGAGATCATGACCTGAACCGAAGTCGGACGCTTAACCGATTGAGCCACCCAGGCGCCCCATCAGTCGCAGCATTCTTATTCACTGCTTAACTCACATGAACTCACAACCAGTCCAGGAAACAGCCCAGTATATCCACAGCAGATTATCCATTTGGTATGGTGATATGGTGCCTAGCGCCCACCATACTTTTACGAGCCCATGAAAATGATTTCATTTCTTTTGAAATCAGAAAAAAAAAAAAAACAGACATGTAGGTTGAAGAAAATGTCTAAATATATAATGCTAACGTATTCCTCTTTGTACCAACACAGTGGAAATTATTATTATTATCATTAATATTTAGTGGACGAAGGGGTCCACAAAGGCAAAAGTGCCTAGGGCCCACAAAAGTCATAATACATCTGTAAGTATATCGACTCTTCCTGAAGACCCCAAATCTGAAGGGTAGAATGGCCCATTAGAGAACCCATACTTGTTTTAATCAGGGGAGTCCCTGGGAAAGCACAAACATCAATTCCCAGCAGACGACAAGCCAAACACTTGGAACTCCAAGCAAGGCAAGGCTCCATCCTCTTTGCAAACAGCAAGAGGAAGTTCACCCATCAACTGCCACATTACATAAACCGTGAAGGCAAAGACTGCCAGAGGGAAGCTTTTTATCAAGGCTATAATGTCTCTGGTGAGTAAGACCAGAAATGTCCCGACATATAAATATTTATATACGACTTCATCAGATGAGACAGTCAATACTTAAAAGAAACAGGGGCTCAGGCATGCATATGCACACTTCAGTAGGTCCTGGTCTCTGGCCCAAAACCTCTTTCAAGGGATATTACCATGCTGGGCGAGCCATTCAGACCCCTAGGGTCTGCCAAATTGTTGCCAGCTGGAGAAGCATGAACTTGGTGCAAATGAAAGTGTGCAGCCCACATACATGGAAAGCACTACTTACGGCAGTGAAGTCTAATTAGTAAACCTGTCTCTGATTCCTCCAGTGAGACTCTGCAGCGTGGGGTAGTGGGGGGAGTGCTGGCTTATATAGGATTAAATCTATTGTGAACGTTCTAAACCTGGCAATGGAACTGAGGTTGCTGTCTCTTTACCACTGTGGTTAGAGAAGCTCAACTTCAATGCCTGTAATCAAAAGGAGTCTCTTAATCTCTTACAACTTTGGGGGACTCTTGAAACATCTGCTAGAGAAATCTCCTTTTTTGATCAGTTTCCCCTTTTCCCTCTAGAGTCTGTAGCAGGATAAATGCTCTCAAGCCCTACCTTGACCGTGGATGAATAAGTGTTACCTTGGTGGTGACTGTCAATACTCTAGCTACAAAGACCCTCTTGCCCCAGGTTATCACCCCTGTCAAAATGCAATGGTGCCTGTTTTCTTTCCATTTAATTATTCCTTTGGGCCTTAAAGGGTTTTTTTTTTCTTTTCAAAATTCTCTAATTAGAATGCAAATAAATACCTGAGGCAGAGGCCAATGATTCCCAAAGTGCATTCTACCATATGGTCATTGTTTTTGATTTTTTAATTTTTTTTTTAAAAAAGGTTTGGTGTTCAAACAAGTTTGGGGAACACTGGACTAAACAAAATCAATCAGGTTCCTTTACAGAGAACTTATTGGAGTTTTTTTTTCTTCTAAGAGGGGAATATATTATGCAATGTTGTGAAACTTATTTGAGCAAAGAACATTTGATCAGATTAGTATTACATATAACACAGTTTGGGAAATGTGCTCTAAACTGATAGGAGCTAACATTATAATGAGGATTGATTTGTTAGAGCCTTACCAACAGCCTTACCTGTCTCCTGAGTTCTAGACCCATATATACCATGACTTTCTGGAGACTCCCCTTAGATGTAGCAAGGCATTCCAACTTCAATATATCTAAACTCTGCTGCTTACCCTGGATTTCCCCACCTCAATGAATGGCCCTATCATTCACCCATACACCTCAGCCGTAAACTTCAGAGTCACCTAAATCCTTCCTCTCCATTGCTCGTGGTAGGCAGAATTCTTTTTTTTTTTTTCAATGTTCATTTATTTTTGAGAGACAGAGCATGAGCAGCGGAGGGGCAGAGAGAGAGGGAGACACAGAATCCAAAAAAGGCTACAGGCTATGAGCTGTCAGCACAGAGCCTGACGTGGGGCTTGAACTCACGAACTGTGAGATCATGACCTGAGCCAAAGTCAGATGCTTAACTGACTGAGGCACCCAGGCACCCCTAGGCAGAATTCTAAGAATGACCCTTGCTTTTGTATAATATCCTCCCCTTGAGTGTGGTACGAACCTATGAATATGGCATTCCTATAATTATGTTACATGGCAAAAAAAACCTTTCAGATGTAATTAAGGTTAGTAATCAGTCGACTTTGGGTGAATCAAAGGGAAAATCATCCAGGTGGGAGAAGTTTAATCACATGAGCCCCTTTAAAAGCACATAATTTGATCTGGTGGCAGAAAGGTAAGTTAGAGAGATTCTAAGCATGAGAAGGATTTGATGTACTCTTGTTGGCTTGAAGATGGAGAGACTCATGTGAAAAGGATATAAGTAGCCTCAAGAAGCTGAAAATGGCTCCCAGCTGACAATCAGCAAGGAAATGGGGACTGCAGACCTATAGATCCAAGGACATTAATTCTGCCAAAATCTTGAATGATCCTGGAACTGGATTTACCCCCAGAACCTTCAGATAAAAGCTTAGCCTGTCTGACATCTTGACTGCAGCTTTGTGGGACCCTAAACAGAGAACCCAGTCAAGTCTGCTTTAACTCTGACCTACAGAACCACAAGATAATAAATGGATGTTGTCCTAAGCTACTACATTTCTGGTAATTTATTACATAGCAGTAAAAAAAATGAATATATACCTAAATTCAATTAATCATGAAGCTCTCTAGTTTCTACCTCCCAAATATTTCCAGAACCTGTTTTCTCTTTTCCTATGTCCATTACTACTTCCTGGGTTTAGATCCTTCTATTCTCCTTCATGTTCTACCACACAGCCTCCTACTTGGCCTACCTACTGGTCTTGTCTTCCTCAAATCCAAAGCACCAGAGTGACCTACCCAAACTGCACATCTGAGTACATTATTCTCCTGCTTAAATTCCTTCAGTGGCTTCTAGCCCTACAGGATAACATCCAAGCTCTGTAACACAATTTACGAGGTTGTTCCTGGATCTTGCCCTTGACTTCCTATCAGCTTCATCTTCTGCCACATTTGCCTTGTTCTTTATTGTGTAACATAGGGTTTCTCAACCATAGCACTACTGACATTTGGGGTCAGATAGTACTTTGTTGTGGAGAGCTGTTCTGTACATTGTAAGATGCTTAGCAGCATCCCTGGCCCCTACCAACTAGTTGTCAGTAGCACACCACCCCCATTCATGACAACCAAAAATGTCTCTAGACATTGCCAAATGCCCCCTGGGGAGAAAATTGCCCAGAAGGGAACTTCTGTGGTTCCCTACACCCAAGCTGGCTTTTGTCAGGAGCTAATACCACAATACCTGGAAAGGGTAGAGTTTGTCGTATTGAGAATAAAAATATTCTAAATCTAGGAAAAATAGATGGACTGGGATTCTGGAAATCCCCTTTGATATACCTTTTTAATGTTTGTTTTTGAGAGAGAGAGACAGAGTGAAAGTGGGGGAGGGGCAGAGAGAGAGAGAGGGAGACACAGAATCCGAAGCAGACTCCAGGCTCTGAGCTGTCAGCATAGACCCCAACTGGGGGCTCAAACTCACAGACCGCGAGATCATGACCTGAGCCTAAGTCAGATGCTTAACCAACTGAGCCACCCAGGTGCCCTGCCTTTGATATACCTTTTTAAAGTTAAGTAACTTTGGTGGTTTGGGAACAGTCTGTGACCCTTTGTACTAGGAGTCCCTTCTGTTTAGACAGCATCTTTAATTCTGGAGAATTAGAAGGGCCAGGATGGGACTAACATAAAAAGAAAAAGGAAATGGCTTCTTTGTATTTACTCTAGCTTTAAGAAAACTTGTGAAGGGAATTTCATTTTTCCTTCTATATTGTTTTGACAAGAACTATGGGCCAAATCTCTACACAGAAAGAAAAATGAATTTGTCTGAAGCATCCCTTGGGGCACATGTTTTAAGAACATGAGCTTAGTAGTTAGGGGACAGGAGAAACTCCAACACCCAACAATTCTATTACTAGGTATATATTTGAGCAAAATGAAAATATATATCCACACAAACAGTTATACACAAATGTTCATAGCAGCGTTATTAATAGTACCCCAAAGATGGAAACAACTCAAATATTCATCAACAAATGAATGGGTAAATAAAATGTGGTATCTTCATACAATGGAATATTATTCATTCATAACAAAGAACAAAGTCCAAAATACATGCTACAACATGGCTGAGCCTTCAAAAGACATGTTGTATTAAAGAAGTCAGTCACAAAAAAACTACGTATTGTATGACTTGTTTATATTAAATGTCCAGAAAAGGAAAATCTATGATATAGAAAACAGATTCGTGGTCACATAGGGCTGGGGGGGGGGGCAGGGAGGGGTGGAATAAGGTGGGGGGTGGTAGCTAAAAGGTACAAGATTTTTTTAGGTGATAAAAATGCTTTAAAATTAACTGTGGTTGTGGTTTCACATATCTATAGACATATATAAAAATCATTGAATTGTACACTTCGAATGGGTGAAGAATATGGTATGTAAATTATATCTCAATTAAGCTATTACTGAAAAAAAGTAACCCAAGCAATTCAGGGCCTTCCCCTACATTCTCTGCCCCAATCCTGCTTAGGACCACTCTAAAGAAATAGGACATGGGACAAGCACATTTGGATGGGTCTTGGATGAGAACGTCAGTAGTCTAGAGCATGGCGGTGAACACTACCAAGGAACAATGGTTCCTTTTAACTTCTTTTATCAAGTCCTCTTGGTTTTTTTCTACTTAATGAGCCTTAGCCTGTCCCATTGCTATGGCAGTGGCCTTGGAGTATTTCAGAACATCTATACGGGAGAAACTTCCATGCTGTTAGTTTATACCCACGGTTCTTGGAAGTTCTAGAAAACTTCAGAGTATTTCACTGATAACTTTTGATGCCAGGGTACCCCCAAATATGAGGATACGGGCCACTGCTATTTCTAGATGTCATATTAAATTCAAATTTAAGGGTGCCTGGGTGGCTCAGTCTGTTAAGTGTAAATTCAGCTCAGGTCACGATCTTACAGTTCGTGGGTTTGAGCCCCGCATCAGGCTCTGTGCTAACAGCTCAGAGCCTGAAGCCTGCTTTGGATTCTGTGTCTCCCTCTCTCTCTGCCCCCTCACCACCCTCAAAAATAAACAAACTTTAAAAATTTTTTTTAAAATAAAAACATAAAATCAAATTTAAAAAACTGTCTTATCTTTTCAACAAATGCTGCTGGGAAAATTAGGTATATATGTCCCCCAACACACACAACGAAAAAGAACCTTGATCCTTACCTTACATCATATACAAAACTGAACGTAAAATGGATCAGATACTTAAATATAAGAGATAAAACTATAAAATTTCTAGAAGAAAACATGGGAGAAAATTTCGAGGCCCTTTTGTTACACAAAGTGTTATTAGATATGATACCAGTGCATACTGCATTAAAGAAAAATTAATAGGGACGCCTGGGTGGCTCAGTCAGTTAAGCATCCAACTTCAACTCAGGTCATGATCTCAAGGTCCGTGAGTTCAAGGCCCACATCAGGCTCTGTGCTGACAGCTCAGAGCCTGGAGCCTGCTTCAGATTCTGTCTCCCTCTCTCTCTGCCCCTCCCCTGTTTGTGCTCTGTCTCTCTCTCTCTCAAAAAAATAAATAAACATTTAAAAAAAGAAAAATTCATAGACTTCATCAGAATGAAAACAATGTCCTTGAAAAGTTAAGATAGTCATTAAAATATTAAAAGACATGTTATAGACTGGGAGAAAATATTTGCAAATTACATATGTATAAAGGACTTGTATCCAGAATATATAAAGAACTCTTATAACTCAGTAATATGAAAACAGAACTCCACTGGGGCGCCTGGGTGGCGCAGTCGGTTAAGCGTCCGACTTCAGCCAGGTCACGATCTCGCGGTCCGTGAGTTCGAGCCCCGCGTCAGGCTCTGGGCCGATGGCTCGGAGCCTGGAGCCTGTTTCCGATTCTGTGTCTCCCTCTCTCTCTGCCCCTCCCCCGTTCATGCTCTGTCTCTCTCTGTCCCAAAAATAAATAAAAAAAAAAACGTGGAAAAAAAAAAAAGGAAAAAAAAAAGAAAGAAAACAGAACTCCACTTAAAAATGGGCAAAGGATCTAGACAAACATTTTTCCACAGAAGATATACAAATGTTCAATAAGCATGTGAAAAAATATTTGATATCATTAGTTCTTAGGGAAATTCAAATGAAAACCACAATGAGATACTACTTCACACCCACTAGCATGACCCTAATAAAAAGGTAGTTGATAACCAGTGTTAACAGGATGCGGAGGAACTGGAATTCTCATACCTACATTGCTGATAGGCATGAAAAATGGTGATGCTACTTTAGAAAACATTTTGGCAGTTTCTTAAAAATTTGAACACGTAACCCAGCAGTAACACTCCCAGGTATTTACCCAAGATAAATGAGGGCCACATAAAAATCTGAACATGAATGTTCATAGCGGCATTATTCATAATAGCCAAAAGGCGGAAACAACCAAATAGCCATCAACTAAGAATTAATAAATAAAATGAGATATATTTCTTTTTTTAAAAAAAAAATGTTTTTAGTGTTTTTATTTATTTTTTTTTGAAAAAGAGAGAGAGACAGCATGAGTCGGAGAGGAGCAGAGAGAGAGGGAGACACAGAATTCGAAGCAGGCTCCAGGCTCTGAGCTGTCAGCACAGAGCCCGACGCGGGGCTCGAACCCACAAACTGTGAGATCATGACCTGAGCCGAAGCCGGACGCTCAACTGACTGAGCCACCCAGGCACCCCGAGATACATTTCTACAATGGATTATTATTCAGCCATAACAAGGAATTAAGTACTGCTATGCTACAAAATGATCTTCCTTGAAACCATGTGAAGAAATAAGCCACAATAAATCACATAATTGTATGATTGCATTTACATTAAATGTCCTGAATGGGCAAATCTGTAGAGATAGAAAGTAGATAAGAGATTGTCTAGGGATGGGATGACTGGGGATTGGAGCATGATGTCTACAGGGCATAGTACGTGTGTGTGTGTGTGTGTGTGTGTGTGGTGATGAAACTGTTCTAAAATTGATTGTGGTGATGGATGCAGAACTCTGTGAATATGCTAAAAGCCATTGGATTGTACACTTAAAATGGGTGAACTGTATGATATGGGAATTGTATCTCAGTAAGGGTATTTTAAAATCTGTATTTGGGGGCAATTCTTTTCTTGCCCTTTTGAGGGACTGACAATGAGAAAGATGAAAATAAAGAGTGAAGGTCAAGAGGCCAGTTACTTCAATGGCCGGTAATGGAATAGTCTGCATCCCCAGATCAAACCCCATGTTGGCAATGATCCTTCCCAGCACTGAAAATAGCACCACTGTGGTGGAGACACCTTAATAATGACACTGTCAAACACCTGTCACAATTTTAGCAAGCTGGCTTTTATCTTGTTTTGTTTTATGATTCCTCCACCCTCTACTCCTCATATCATCCGTTGGAGAGAAAAAGAGGTCAAATCAAAATTATAAGCTCAAAAATATTCTTTAGTAATGCCATCACAGAAATTGTAAGATCTTTTATATTCAGATCTTCTGAATAGAAGAACTGTGCAAATACCATAGGGACCATCCTAGAAAACAACATCTCCACCAAGGTGAGTACATTACATTGGAGACTGTGGGAGCACAGAGAGTGGAAGGACATTGAGAAGAGTAGTGGCTTGGTGAAAAAAATCTAGACAGAAACCACACTGTGAGATGAATACTCTGTTATCAGAGAGCTAGAAGTACTCTTGAAGGTCATGTACTTATCTCAAAACCTAAGACCCAGAGAAGAGATATGATTGGCCCCATGTCACACAGTTAGTGGAGAATAGAGTGGATACTAGAACTCAGGTCTCTGAATCCCAGTTTAGGGCTGAATGTTGGATATTGACAGACTAGTTGGTGTGGGAGACTGGAATACTATGCCAAAGCTTTTGATTGAAATGGCCAGGCCCCACCTCCATCATTGCTCAGAGCCAAGAGCATCTCTTCAACAATACAACTCTAAGAGGATAAATTACTGAAGAAATAACCAATTGCCAACCTGTGCTTTGTCCTTTCTTTCCAGACGGACAGTATATTTGATGTTTGGCTACCTCCATCATATGCCTTCTTTTAAAGTACAAAATCTGCCTCAGTGTGAGGCATCTTGAAGTACACATTACAAATGGCAAGGTAGTTTGCAAACTGTCTCCTTTCACAGAGCCTGGCTTCCCATCTTTGATCTTTTCCACTTCATGCCCAAGCCAATCCTCTCAAAGCCTGTCTCCAGGAATTGAATCTGTAGAAGGTTGGGGAGGGGGATCTTTTGGTAATACAAACATCACCTTTCCAGCCTTGATTCGCTCAAGAGAAGGTCAATGATAAATGACCTCCCTCTTGGGGCATAACTTACGGCCACGTGGCTTTTTCTATTGAGCCAAATGTTGACTGAAAGGGTCATAACACTAGGAGGAAAGAGAGGTTGGCTCTGGGAGAACTGGAGGCCGGGGAATATAAGTAAGACCAGATGTGGCTGGAGGGGGCAGAGATGATGGGGGCGGGGGAGAGAAAACCTGGCTACACAGGCAAAGTAAGAACACATTCACCTTGGGAAATGCACTCAACATTTTCAAGGTTAAATCCACCTTGTCTTCCTGTGTTTCCCGTGATTCCCTTTGTGCCTGCAGCACCCAGTTACTTAGTATAGCAAGACGGAACAAGTTTTTTCTGGAATACTTAACAGTCGTTCAAACATCCTCTGTGCTCTCATTTTCCTATTTCATCATCTTATGGTTCAAAACATGTCTTAAAACTCCTGTTCTAGCTTCCAAGGCTATGGGTCACCTTGGAATCAGCCTAAAACCCTTTCATGTTATTTTTCTGAGACCTAAAATTCTGGTCCAAGTAGTTGGTACTAGAAAGATATAGAGACATAAAATAAATTCACCCAATTGAAAATGGGCCTAACAAAGGTAACACAAATACTAAAGGGCATACTTAGCCCTTAGGCACGTGTTTGAGGCAGTGATAAATCTTTGGCTGCACAGACGCTGCATGTGGACAAAACTGAGACCAGAGATGCCAATAAGTGCAGCATGAATATGGATGGTGTGAGAACCAGCTGCACCCCTGTTTAAGATGCCAAAAAGCTGGAAGTCTATTATTAAAGCTCTGCATCTCCAATGGAAGCACCATGCTCTATGCTTTACAGAAATGAATGTAAGGCTGGGGGGTGCTGGGTGGCTCAATCGGTTAAGCGTTCAACTCTTGATTTCAGCTCAAGTCATGACTCAACGGTTGTGAGATATAGTCCTGCGTTGGGCCCAGTGCTGGACACGGAACCTGCTTAAGATTCTCTCTTCTCGCTCTTCCTCTGCCCCTCATTCCCTCTCTCAATAAATACATAAATACATAAATAAATACAATGTTTAAAACAAATGAATTTAAGACTAGGTTACTGAGCTAGTACTACTACCAAGTGAACCAGAAATTTGGGTTCTAGTTTTTACACATCCATGATCTTTAAGCATAAGTGTGTGGCTTGACCATGAAAATTAATATTTGGATAATTTTGTCAACACACTGCAAAAACCACTCCAGCTGCCAAAGAATCAAAAAAAAAAAAAAAAAACCAATCTCATCTGGGAGTTAACTAATATGCATCATCATCTAGCCCTTCATATTTCCCCTGACCTCCTAGAAATCCATTATAGCCCATGAGATTAGCAAGGGCCCCGCCGACTCCTCATTTCATTAGCAACTTCTTATTGAGGTGAGGAATAAGTTGGGACCCCTTCGTACTGATGATGGTTAGTTCTTCTGTCTACACAGACCACAAATATCTCAGGGGCAATGAGTCAGGAAATCTGTCTTCTATACTGGAAAAACATAAGCCCTAAAAAGACCAAGGGCTCCAAAAGCCATCCAAAATAAAAACAGAGAGAAAGAGATGACAGCCATGTCCATAGATTTCTTGTCAATCAGCGTGAGCCAATCAATCAAACTGTACACAGAAGAGCAGAAGCAACAATAAATCTGGAATAATCAACTGGGCTGTTTTAACTGATCATTATTCAAACAAAGGGGGAGAAAACCACGTGATTTTTTGTCAGTCTGAGATCCAGTTGAAGCAAGACCAAATCCAAGTGATGGCCTTGATTTCATGATTAAAATGTTCCATAACAAATAGCCTTGACCATACGTTGTCCTTTCTGCCTAGTGCCACATTTAGGCAAAGACAGACATGGAATATCCAAGCGCGTCCAAACCATTGCAACACATGTGCCTTCAGCCTGCATTGAGGAAGATCATATTCCCAAGCAGTAAGAATACCCACCAGTAATCAAAGTGACTGACAGGTGTTAACATTAGAGCTGTCATCACCAGAATTGGGGAATGGGCTGGGCTCCAAGATTTTGAGTTTGGCTAACTTTCAGTATACTCAGCACCTATTTTGTAATTAGTAGGTTTGTCCCTGCACCCCCAAATTTTGTTATTTAATGTCCTTTCTGTAACCGCACAACAATGTTTGATTTGTGGGTTACCCCATGCCTACCAATCTAACCAGTGAGGTTAGGGCAGTTAGTTCCTAATCATTCAGCATCTTCTGTAGACAGCATTTCCTAGTGTGCTCTTCAGAATATATACATGTATATCCCATTAAAAAAAAAGTGTTTGTGGTTAAATAAAATTGGGGAAATCGTGGGTCTTAATTAAATTAGTTTCCTTTCTGCAGGACTTCTCAGAACATTTAATGTGCCAATGAGCACCATGAATCTCTAAGAAGGGCTTATAATTTGCAACATTTCACAACATTATTTGACCACAGAACCCTTTTACGAAAAGCTGCTGGGGAGCAGGAGATGGGGACGGTTTTTACAATATACTTTGGGAAATGTTGCCTTAACTTGCCATTACTTGCCATGACTTCCACGTAAGTAACAAATAGGAGCTCCCCAGGGGGAACACACACACTCCTTTGGAAGCCTCCTATCTTTTCTGATAGACCTAAAGATGGTGTCTGAGGCACTGAATGCAGAGGGCTTCTCAGAACATCTCAGAACATCTACCTAGGCCAAGTTAGAATAGCTTTATGTCAGTCTGTTCAATCAACAAACATTTATAGAGATTCCACAATGTATCAGAACTGAGAATTAAAAAAAAAAAAGTGAAGATTGCTTTAGCCTTGCACAGAGGTGCAAGAACCTGAAGACAGAGAAGTTTTCAGGGATAATATGACATTTGAAACAGGCCTTAAAAGACAACCCTCAGGGGTCCAAGCAGGCAGAAAGAGACATTTTAAGGAGAAGGAACTGTATTCAGAGGTACTGATGTCTGACAAAGCTTTGTCCTATTCCCTTGAGCACTGCTCCTGATGTTTCGGGACACACACTATATCATACACTAATATTTTATACTGTGTTCCCCAAAGAAATGGGAGCCAATGCTTGAAGGAGTTGGAGAAAGCTTGCTGTTCTGTGTGGCCTGCTGTAGGATGAAAATGCACCCATCACAGGTTTGGAGCCTGCTCGCGTAGGAGGTGGAGGTGTGGCTTTATTTACCACTAAGAGCAACCACAGAATGCCAAGGTGTGGTATAGTTCCATAAAATGCTGAGAATTTGTGCTAAGAATGATGGAGGGAAAGTAGAGGGAAAGGAACTAACATTTGTAGATCTATATCTAAATTGTCTAGCAATTGACATACCTGGTTTAATGGCGAATCGTATGCATACATATTTACATCTTGTGTTTTAATTTACAAAGTGCTTTCGCATCCATTATTTCTTTTGATCTTCAGGTGAATTCTGTGAGCATGGGTAGGGCAGGTGTCATCAGCCCCCTTGTATAGAGAAGTGGGAGGCTTCGGAAAGATAAGTGATCAGCCCAAGGGTCACATAGTGAGTTGCAATATTACAATAAAAACCAGGTCTTCTGAATCTCAGTCTTAAGTCCTTGATTTGTATTTGTCACACGTTACTCCAAGAGGCTGAAGGTATAGAGATATGGACTTATGCCCGATATAAGGAAAATCTTTCTAAAAATCACAGGTTTTCAACAGTGGGATAGGCTGTCTTATGAAATTGAAATGGTTGCAGAGCATATCCTTGCCATAGGTGGGAGATTAAATGTCATGGCTTCTAAGGTCACTGTCAACACTAAGATCCAATGATCCTAAAACCCCTGGCTTCTATTTCCCCAAGATGAGGTGTCCAATGATTCCACCTGCTCCTGGGAAGCTCCTGTTTATTATGTACTTGGTCCTCAGGAAAGAGATCCTCTTTAAGAGATGCTTGGAGTTGGGACTTTTCCCATGGCAGGTAAATTCGTTGCTTTGGTACAACAAACACAAATCACATTCAACCAATGCGTCCAGGTATCACTCAGATCACAGAATGAGGAACATGTAAAAGTCACAAATTTAGAAACATTCCCAAATATGTGAGTTTGAGTTTTACCAGAGATTTAAACTCTTGCAGCATTCAGTATATGTCAGAAATCATGGGAGGAGACACAGTTCTGCATTTGAACACTCATCAGTCATTCTGATGTAGAGTGAATCTGCTTCTCCAGAATCTATATAATTGCGTACACACCAAAGGTATTTTAAGAAGGTAGGGAGTATGGACCAATAATAATCTGCAGTTGTCTTCTCTCATGGGGGACCAGGATTCTCTTTAGAGCTAACAGAACCAGCCACTGTTCCAATTCTCTTGGAACATATTTTGTCATACATTTACAGCTCCCTATGCTCAAGAGAATGGTGCATCTGTCTGATGGAGACGCCTGGCTGCATTCTTTCCCAGATATTAATATAGGTGGCACTTTAGTAGCATAACCAATGACATGAAGAACCTGATTTGGAGAGGAACAGATGGCAGCATCTTTCTTGGGCTAATTTTAGGATCCTGAAATAGTCCCTTTCTCACACAAAACCATCAGTGGAACCAAATTAAGACAGCCATGTCACACGGAAAAGGGAGAAAGGAAAAATGTGGTCTAGTGGGAGGCAAAGACAAGGAACCAGAGACTTCAGTGCTTCCCCTGTATCCGAGTCCTTCCACAGAACATGAGGGCTACTTCGACCTCTTTTCACCACAATGGATGCTGAATACCAACCTAAGGCCATCTAAGAAGAAATGAGCCGGCAAATCTCATTTCTAGGCATATGCATTGAGTGATCAAGGTTGCATCACGTGATAGCCACATTCAGATTTATAAGAACGTGTAGGATCTAGGTTCTAGGTCCCTTACTCAGCAGATAAGAAAGCTGAGGCTAAGTGACCATCCTACTTGATGAGACAAAAGCAGATTGAATTTCAAAGCCTCAGATTTCTAGTCCAATGTTTTGTCTGCTGAAAAGACCTTTCTTCCAAATGATACCCGAAATATCAGGTAGGGATGATGGGAGGCGGAGGAAGAGACCCCAACCAGAAATGATGCCTGAGGTGCAGGATGGTCATCCAGGCATTTAGAACAACTGAGAAGAAGAGTACTTAAAAAAAAAAAAAAAGTACCTACCTGTTTTCCATCCAGAGTGTAGAGTTTTTTGACAACCCCGGTCTCCAGCTTGATGGCTTCGGTGATGTCAGTGAGGACTTGCTCAAAAGAGTGGGCTGTCTTCTTGTTCAGAAGCACACGCACAGCCTTCCGAGGCTTCACCCCGCTGCGAATGATGGTCACCAGTTTGGGGCGCACAAAGTCCTTGTTCTCTCTGGCCTGGGCACTGTTGCTGCTAGCCAGGGACTGGGGGGCTTTCATATTGGCGGATGTCTTCACATTGACAGACCAGTTGGGATTGACATTCTTGGTGTACTCCACCTTTTTAAAGAAGTTGTCTGAGGAGCAAACATAGCTTTCCCCTAAGGGAAGAAATAAGTGGTGATTAGTTCCACAGCTGATATGTGGACCATTCTAACCAAACTAATGCACATTGACTTTGGAGTAGGGCTTTTGGAGATAACGGTGATAATAGCCAACAGTAGGCACAATTTCTTACTGGGCTCTCTCTCTAAAACTTGGATCATTCAAATTCAAGAGCTGAAAAATCCTATAAAGCTAAGGGTTTTAAGGACAATGAACCCATGGGGCGCCTGGGTGGCTCAGTCGGTTGAGCGACCGACTTCAGCTCAGGTCATGATCTCACAGTCCATGAGTTCGAGCCCCGCGTCGGGCTCTGTGCTGATAGCTCAGAGCTTGGAGCCTGCTTCAGATTCTGTGTCTCCCTCTCTCTCTGACCCTCCCTCGTTCATGCTCTCTCTCTGTCTCAAAAATAAATAAACATTAAAAAAAATATATAAGGACAATGAACCCATACATCTAAGTATAATCTAACAAGCAGGGTTCTCTCGCTTGATACAGTTCTATTGCAATTGAAATGTTTATGTTCATTTCTAGTATGTTTGTTTCCATCCAGAGTGTAGAGTTTGATACGATTTTATTGCATTTGAAATGTTTATGTTAATTTCTAGGATGTTTGTTGATATTCAGGGGCATTACTGGAGTGTTTTTAACATGTTTCTATTTCTTAATGTTCCTGTCCTATTTCTGGGCTCATAGCCACATTCCATGGTTATATTATAAACCAGGGAGAACTTTCAAAATTAATAGTTTATCCCAAGTTAAAGTGACCCAAGTATCCTTGTACATTGGGCATATAGTACATACCTGCCAAGAAGCCAGATTGTCCTTTGCACAGAGTATGTGGCTAAGCAGTGGAATATTGAAATGTGAAATGTATGTGTGTGGTGAATATATATATATATATATGTATATATGTGTGTGTATATATATATACATACATACATATACATATATATATATACATACATACATATACATATATATATATGTATGTATATATATACAATTGTGTCCTCTACTGCTCATCTCCACATCAAAGTGGAGAAACTGCCTGAATAACAACATGCGCGTGCTCGTGCGCGCGCACACACACACACACACACACCCCGTTGCTTATGTTTGAAAATCTAGCTGTTGCTTGAGAAATACTTTCTCCTGTTTCTACCACCCACCCCTCATCTTTCCATCTTCCCCAATGCTACACACTCCATCTGTGTGTTCAAGGCTCTCTTCACCAGGACTCACCCTTGGCTGCCACAAGTAAGGAGGTGGAGATGTAAGACTATGTTATACAGCTAGATTTATGGATTGGAGGAATCTAGTGTACTTTTCACATTTATCTTGGGCTACAGGAAATGACTAATACAGCGGAAGGAACACCGGGGCCAGAGGCAAGGCAGTGGCGGGGAGTAGACACCTGGGACTAGAAGCTGGAGAAAAGAGGAAGAGAGGTAGGCTCAGCCTGGAGGAGAGAGTATTGGAAAAGGTTGAATTTGTTGAGTAAAACACATTAGCCTGAAGGTATATAGAAGTTCATCCAGAGGTCAAGCTGCAGAAAACTAGTGTGAGTTAATCAGGCTTAACTCATCAGTAACAATTCTAAATAAATAAGTTGGTCAACCCTAGCCAGTGCAAAGAAAGCATTACACACAATTACGGACTGATGGCTCTTCTTCCTTTGGTCTCAGCGGGAGGACCATGCAGGGACATTCAGAAACACCGGGCTGATAATTCCCTCCTTTTGCAAATATTGATTGCTTTGCTGCAGCGCCAAATCCTTTAAGTCATGTTAATTAATAAATTTTTCAGTTAGTGCTGAGAGAAGATTCAGTCAGATTCTCTAGGGCACCTTTGAGGACATTTATGTGTGTTTGTGAAGGGGAAGGGTGAGTGGCTTCCAACACTGCTCTGAGTCCAAGAGGCCATTGGTGTTCTGTCTTGTCAGGGGGCCAAGGGGAGGTTTGTAGGTGAACGTAGGCGTCCTCTCCCACGTGGTGCACATACGCACACCCAGGATGGAGTAGTCAAAGAACTCAGTCGAAAGAAACCCTAAACTCTCTCGCTCCCTTGCTGGCAAATCCAACCTAACCCAAGGGATTAGAGGCTAGGGTCTTTAATTTGGGACTTTAAGGGGTGAAGGAGCCCACTCAATTCCCCCAACTACTCACAGCCAATATCCCCCCACACCCTTCGAGATGGCCCGTTGCCTTAGCACTCCACCAGATTCACGGGTACCTTCCAAGAGGTTAGTGCCTTTAAGTCAGATGTTTTCCATAACTTGTCAAGTACTTTAAAACTCTGACAACTGGTGGTGTAGAAATGTGTGAGGCTATATATTTATGATTTCACTCATCTACAGTCTCCTCTGGAGAGTCAGCTGTGTAGCCCTATTAGGACTCCGGACTTATTTTGCTCCCATGTCTTAAACCTCTTAAGCCTCTGAACTATGAGTATGATTAACCACCCCCAGATGAAAATGAACATGATGGCAGACAGCTATAGTATCATATGGCACCAAGAACTTTCCAGAGGGCCCAGCTCTCAGCCAAATCTATGTTGAGCACCTTCCAACAGTACATTTTAGTCTCTCCACTCTCTCCTTTTGGCCTCAACATGGAGTAATGGAAAAAGAGCAGCTGATGTGATGTCAGTCAGAATAGGGTCTCCAATACTTCCTAGCTGTGTGCCCTTGAGCAAGTTACCTAACCTCCCCCAACTTCAGTAACTTGTCTGCAAAGTAGGAATGATAACAATACCTACCTCGTAAGGTTGTGGTGAGGCACAAATGAGATGATGGATAGAAACTGCTGAGCCCAGAGCCTAGTGCATGGGAAACACTTGAGAAACTCTAGCTATGGTTATCATTAAGGCCCTCATCTGAAAGAATAGAGAGAGAACAAGAAAGAAAGAGGAAAGAAGCAAGGAGGAAGAAAGAGCTGAGGGGAAGGAGATGAAAAGAGGAGGAGTAAAAGCCCAAGGAAAGAAAAAAGAAAGAAGCAGCAGCAGCCATCTTGGAACTGAGCTATAATCATGTATATAACATGACCACTACCCAGGTCTCATGCCTTGAACATAACAATTTCCTACTGGATAAGAGGAGGTATCCAGTTGCTGAAAAAGTCACATGTAGGACTCCATGGTTAACACCCAGCGAAACCACGTGGTGCCACTGATGATGCATGCTGAGGGCAGGATCCTTTTAAGACTTTATACTTTTTAGTGCAGTTCTAGGTTCACAGCAAAATTGAGGGGCAGGTACCGAGATTTCTCCCACAACTCTTGTCCCCACACATGCATAGCCTCCCCTGTAATCAAACATCCCTGACCAGAGGGCAGGATATTTACAGTGGTCAAGGGCAGCAACTTGGGAAGTCAGACCCTGAATCCCAGTCCCAATCAGGCCTTTGGGAGCTGTGGGACCTCAGCAAATCATTTAATCTCAAAGTCTCAGCTTTTCCATCTATAAATTGAAGGTATTACACTAGGTGACATCTCAGTTCCTTCCAGACCTAAAGATCTACGAGAAGGAATTTTCTTCTCTTTTCCATCCCCAAAAGACTGGAGGAGGTAACGTTATGAGGGTCATTAAACTTTAAAGAAATAGGCGCCCACTACCGAGGACTCTCCACTTGTACCACTGGAAAGACATCAAACGTGCTGCTGCGTCTCTAGACCAAGGCTTCCTTGTTCTCATTTTCCAAACATCTGCAACGTCTGCTGCCAGAGCTGGGTGCTTCCTGCCCATCCAGCTGCCTGGCACTTGGAGCTGGATGAGGTGTATTGCACCTTTACACAGCTGGGTTCCAATCCTGCCACAGCTTGCAGGGGCCATTTCCCACCCATTGGGAGCCTAGAAAGAAAGCCAGAGCCAGGCAAGGTGACAATTTGCTGGAACTGACGATCTGTTTCAGGGGGAAAGAGGGTAAGGAAATGAAGTCATGGAAGCACAGCTGAAAGGGCAGGAAGGGAACAGGATATGGGCTCAAGATGATCTAATGTCGGGGCGCCCGGGTGGCTCAGCCGGTTAAGCGTCCGACTTCCGCTCAGGTCATGATCTTGTGGTTTCTGAGTTCAAGCTCCGCATTGGGTTCTGTGCTAACAGCACAGAGCCTGGAGCCTGCTTCGGATTCTGTGTCTTCCTCTCTCTCTGCCCCTCCCCTTCTCTCTCTCTCTCTCTCTCTCTCTCTCTCAAAAATAATAAACATTAAAACACATTTTTTAAAAGATGATCTAATGTCCACCTCCCTTCATTTTCAGGATGGCTCCATTTTCAAAAACATGAAATACACTCATATTTTCTCAGTGTGAAAACACTTCTGCCTGGGCTTTCTCCCCTTTTCCAGAACTTCCTCATTCAAGAAGGAAAATATTAAATGATACTGCATTGTATTATCCTATCTATTAATGATGTACCTGTCCCCCAGGTGTCTTTAAATCCTTCTCTTTGGCAATGTGCTTGCTTTAGGAGCTAGAGGATAAGTTAGTGAGAAGGTGATTCCATCTCATCTCATCTCATCTCGTCTCATCTCATCTCAAATGAGTTATGGCAAAGGGTCTGGATCATAACTGATGTCACTGTTTAACTCAGATTTTCCAGCAAGACGGTCCCAATTGTCAATATTCTGTCCCATGCTCCACGTAATAATGCTCAGAATAATACCCCGAAGATTGATCGGGGTACTCACAAGGAAGTGAGGAAGGAACTGGGCAGGAAGGGAAGGAGAATGATTTTGCAATGAAAGACTAAGCAAGACAAAAGGAAGAGTCACATTCATTGACCCACTGGGAATATGACTAACACATAATACGACCACAGCCTACATGGCTTCACTAAGACTCCTTGTGTACCCAAAGAGCTGTGGAAAAGCTGAGATAAATAACCTGATTTGGGTCCAAAATGTCACCCTTGCGACTTTCAGCATCTAGCAGCAAACAGTAGACTAGAGGCATTAGACAAGGAGTGTAACAGGCCAGAGTGATTATTAACCAATACCAATTGTTTTTTATTTCATTTTATTTTTTTCTAAATATTTAACAAAGTGGCCATTTGGAAACCGTATGTTCCATGCTCCATTATTCCTTTAAGGTCTACAAAGGAAAAAAACAAAACAAAACCAAACCAAGGACTTCTTCACTCCTAGGAACTCCCATCACTGTAGTTAGCTGAAAGGGACCATCAGGATCACCTAATCCAGTATTTCTCAAGTTTAAAAGATCACCTGGGGAGATTTGTTAAAAACATAGATTCTGCAGCCCTAGCCCTGGGGATTCTGATTCAATAGATCTGGGGTATGACCCAGGAATTGATATTTTCCTGAATCTCTGAAAGAATCTGAAAGGCAGCCAGGTTTGGGAAGCACTGGCCATCCCACGGGCTCTGGAATCCCACTGACCCCCTCAGTAGTGTCATCATTATTGCTTTATTTTTTTACATCATTAACAATAATACCTTGTAGCTATAGCTTTACCTTGTCGATGCGTTTCCATAGCTATTATCTAATTATATCCTCACAACCACCCTGATAGGTAAAGAAGGCAGGTGTTACTAGTCTCACACAAATGTTACAATAGATACACAAGATGTGGTTCATACATACAATGGAGTATTATTCCTCAATAAGAGGGACAAAAGTGTTGATACATGATATAACATGAATAAACCTTAAAAACACTTTTCTAAGGGAAATAAGCCAGTCACAAAAGATCACATGGTATATGATTCAGTTTATATAATAAGCAAATCTATGGAGACATAGAGTAGGTAAGTTGTTGCCTAGGACTGGAGAGAGTGAGGGAAATGGACAATGACAGCTAACTGGTACAGGGTTTCCGTTTGGGGTGACGAGAGTTATCTAAAATTAGATTATGATGATGGCTGCATCACTTGGTAAATTTTCTAAAAATCATTGAATTGTAGGGGCGCCTGGGTGGCTCAGTTGGTTGAGCGTCTGACTCTTGATTGATCTCATGGGTCGTGGGTTCAAGCCCTGCATTGGGCTCTGGAATGACAGTGTGGAGCCTGCTTGGGATTCTCTCTCTCCCTCTCTCTCTATCTCTCTTTCTGTCTCTCAAAAATAAATAAATAAACTTAAAAATTATTTTTTTAAAAATTTTTAAATTAAAAAAAATCATTGAATTGTACACCTAAATGGGTGATTTTTACATTGTGTAAATTATACCTTAAAATGGCATTTTTCTTCAAAAATGCTGTTTTACAAAGGAGAACATTATTTACCGTGACGATAAGTTATGTAGCTAACCAGCTATAAACTAGGACAACTCAACAGTCATAGCTACCCTTTATTCCTGTATACCAGGAATAATAGTAAACGCTTCATACCCGTTTTCTTATTTAATCCTCAAAGCAGCTATTCCCACTTTACAGATGAAAAACTGAGGCTCAGGGAGTCTACATGGTTTCCCCAAGGTCACACCAGCTAGCAGGTGGCAGATCTTGGATTGGAAACAAATCTGATTCCAAAGACTCCTTTTCCTGCAATAACCTTCTGCCTCTAAGACTAGAACCTGCTGCCTCTGATTCTTCATCAGGGATCTTTCCAAACTTTTTCAGCGTGAAGTTTCTTGGGGAACAGTGTGCATGAATATTCTTAATCTTTCATTCAACCTCTTCCAATGGTGAACAAAGTGAGGGGCTTCTGCCCTCCATTCCTAGAAGAGTAGTTCCAAAGGGCAAAACAGGAGAGAAAAAAACCTTCTTCTTCTTTATCTTCCTCATCCCCAGTGCCCTTTCCCATCTGGCTCTGCAGCAGTGGGAAAGCTGGCCACATTTCTCAATATTATCTTAGAGATACCCCAGAATTTCCTTGACTGAATGAGCAGTACTAAGGACTGGGAGGTCACTGCAGCTTGTGGATGAAGATGATCCATGAATAAATGTGAGTGAGCCTTCTTTACATTCTATATAACCCAGGAAGCACTACCAATGCACCCAGGGGAAGAGTCCAATCTAGCAGGACTCAAAAGGGTCAGGAGAAAGGGTGCAGTCTTCCAAATTACATTTATTATCTATTTCGAACTGAGATTATCACAAAACATACACATACACACACACACACACACACACACATCTAGGGAAAAAAATCAATATCAAGGGCTTGTCCTTGAGCAAGATATGTTAAAAATGGATCTGGGGAGGGGGGAAATCTGTGCATGACACTTCTCTTAGATCAGACACAAGAACATTCTAATTCCTACTCGAAATACAATGTCCCTTGGTTCAGAATTCTGCCTTAGCATCTGTCATGGCCTTTAACAAATCACAACTAGTGGCAATGAGGACATACTGGGTGATTCAAGGTGCTTTGTTTGTGAAAATTATGACGGAGGCACCCCTCAGATTCGACTGACACATGGGTTTTACAGTGACAAAAGATGCACACCCTATCAATTACTCTGTTGGACAGCTCCCTCAACCTCGGGCCAAGTCCTTCTAGTTTGCCCTGTCTCTCCTTTAAGATACGTGCTAGGATAGTCAATCCTTGCATGTTCAGAAAAAGTCTCAGATTGACCTCCGCCTGGTCATCCGGCACACGATCAAATAATCTGAGCCTTCTTAGCATTGTTTTTCAAGGTCAGTTATGTGGAAAAACCTCAGACTTGAACCATGAGACCCAGAGCCAGTAGCCGTATGGACACTGTGTCTTATCAGCAACTGGCCCCAAATCACTTGACCTGGCCTGAGAAACAGCAGCGACTTGCGAGAACATGGTCTTGTGCAAGGGAAGCCCTCATGCTCCTTTGTCTAAGAACACAAGAAAGCTAGAAGCAGTGAAGCAGAGGCGGGGCACTCCCACACCAAGTCATTTAATGCGCTGTTTCTCATTCCTTGTTGGCTGCTTCATAATCTGGCTTCCCTAGAGATCTGCCTGCTCTAAACTCACCTTTCCTCAGGGAATGGAAGGGGTGAGGAGGTGGGGCTAGAGGGATGGAGGAAAGGGTTTGGGGAGGGCCATTTGCATGATCACTGTCCCTCGAAGCTGTCCTTTAAAGCACCGTGTCAAGTTAAACGGATTCCATGTTATAGCGATTTAAAAGTGGGGATAGGGAGGCATCCACCATATAATTGACTTGATAACGTACAGTATTAAGCACGTGTCCCAAGATCAATCTTCTACATAACCACAGAGAAAGGTGTCGTGGATGAGCAAGGTTTTGGTAAGAGCTGAGATGTCCCTGCTTTTTGAGAGGGTACCAGGTTTTTTGGGTTTTCAGCAACATAGTCATAAAATCCGATTGTAGAACCAAACTCTAGAGGGGATTTAAAGGGACTTAGGCACAGTGAGTCAGTTCCTATTCTAATAGGAATAGTCTTTATTAAAATACCAGACATACCTACAGCTTTCTTTGGTATTTCTCTCAATGACCTCAGCCTTAGGGACACACCCTGAAGTGGGCTTTTTAGAAGCAACAGCTGAGCAGTGACCACTTACCTAAAAGGATAATCCTTTATGAATATGTCCAGGAAGTCCTGCTTTTAGGATGCCTACTTCCATGCGCAGCAATTTACAGTCTCTCAGCAGCTCAAAGGATATTTGGATACCTTTCTGTTAACCCAACCAAAGTTCCTTCTTCATTTTACAGCCCTAAGGAGTTCATGGTCGGCCTCAGTAATGCTACTTAGAATTGACTATGAACAAGATCCAGAGTAAATGACACAATTCAGATTTTCCTTTGTACCCTGACAGATGAGCACAATGCATTATCACCGCCATCCACGCTCCAACACCAGCAGAGACTAAAGGCCATGAAGAGCAATGGCTAATGGTCTGTTGATGCCTATAGGATCAGAGAGTCTCGGCATCGACCTGGTGCTCTGACAAACATAATTCCTAATTTTTTTTTCCCATGAACTCCAAGAAATGTAACCATAGCCAACGATGCTACCTCCCACCAAGAGCCACCACCCTTGAAATTACCTTCCTCCAGTTCATCCATGCTTCCGATTTTCCTGGATCCATCAATGGTGTAAATGTAACGCACTCCCTGAGGCAGGTTGATGTTGTCAGACAGAGATCGAGTCAGGTCAGCCAGCAAGGCGTCAAAGCTGCGAAAACGGTCAGAGGACACAGCGTACACAATCCCCTTGAAGTAGCGGTCCCCATTGCGGTAGAAACGTACCTTCTTGGCTTTCTTCTCGTTGCTCAGTGCCTGCAAGGTTCTGGTTCGGTAGAAGCTACAATGGGCGCTGTGAGTGGGGCTGGGCAGCCCATTCATCCGTGAGCCTCGCATGTTCCTGGATGTCTTGTCTCTTTCGTCAAAATGTCCAAAATCAAGTTCCATATTTTGGTGGAACCTCAGAGACCTGAGTGTTGGACAAAGGGGATGAGGGGAGGCAAAGAAAGAGGGGCAGGGCGGGGGGGGGAAAAAAAAGAAAAGAATTCAAATATTAGCCAGATCCAGTTCTGCAATCTGCTGCTTGTGAAAAGAACTGCTTGAAAAAAGCCTGTGACCCATCTGCTGCTTGCCCCTGACCTGCAGGAATATTGATCTTAATAGAGAAGAAGGAGGGGCTGAGGGGGTGCTGGCGATGGTGGGGGGTTGGGGTGGGAGATGGGGAAGGAGGCACTTTGGGCACTGTTCCAAAACGGGAGAGGGAGGGATTTTGAAATCGCTTAAAATCCTAGGACTTATTGACAGTGGCTCCTATCAAATTGTAACTTCGGGCTAAATACATTAAAACTGGCATCTGTTTCCTCACACATGCCCACATGACTAACAGTTGTAAATGAATCCATAGCCTGACAAGATCCCCTTAAAGAGGATAGAAGGCGCTAGCTGAGGTTAGCCATCTCCAGTTTGGGAAGCAATCTTTGTGCCTCAGTCAAATGACTACAACGGGGAATGTTTTAATTTTATTCCCAACCCTCTTTCCTACCCTAACGTGTGCATCCCCTCCCCCCAGAATAAACCAGGATTCTCCTTTAAAGGGACAGCCTCCAGGGAGTAGCTACTGTCTTTGTGCTATTCATCAAACCCCTTCCCCACCAAGCTGGTGCAGCTATCCGACATTCATAAGAAATAAGCTGAAAAAAAGGATTAGAAAAATCAGTTATTTAACAAGTTATCAGCTCTGCTTCCCCCCGCCCCCTCTGGCACCATTTGGTCACAAAATCCTTTTCTTTCTTTCCTTTTTTTTTTTTTTTTTTTGTTTCTTAATATGTGCACGATCCCTCCCCAACGATGCAGCCCCACCTCTTAATGGAATAATTTAATTGTTGAAAGATTCCCAAATGAGTCCTTGAAAAGCATATGGGACCTTCAGAAACAAGCACACCTTTCATTGTTCTGTATTTCTACCCTGACTGAGGGGGCATTTTGCCCTCACAGCAGGCAATTCACCCCAAACTTGTCTATTGCCCAGGTGCATTAGCTGAGGCAAAAGATGGTCATCTGTCAGATTTATTTTTTCCCTTTCTGCTGAACCAGAGAGAGAGAGAAAGAAAGAAAGAAAGAGAAAGAAAGAAATGAGGAAAAGAAAGGAAAAGGAAGAAAGGAAGAAAGAAAGAAAGAAAGAAAGAGAAAGAAAGAAAGAAATGAGGAAAGGAAAAGGAAGAAAGAAAGAAAGAAGAAAAGGAAAGGAAGGGAAAAGAAAGGAAAGGGAAAAAAGAAGAAAGAAAGAAAAAAGAGAGAGAGAGAGAAAGAAAGAAAGAAAGAAAGAAAAAGAAAGAAAGAAAGAAAGAAATGAAATCATGAAACCAAACACAACAGAAGCCTCAAGCGCTAGCAAAGGTAGTAACCATAGCCTATGAACCAAACTATTAACATGCATCTCACAGATGGGGATAAAAGGACTCACAAAGCAAGCAGGGCTCAGCTGCTACACACTGCCACATCGAGAAATTTGCAAGGGACCAGGAGGACAGGAGATAAAGGAGGACGGGTGTCTAGTAGGTTTGCCAGGCTCGGTCCCCCTTTTCTTCCAATGTCACCATGACCTGTGCTGAGCTCAGCATTGTCTCTGTCAGACAACCTGCAGTGGTAAGAGACCCCACCTCCTCAATACAAGTAGCAAGCATTTCCCCAGGCATGCGAGTAACACTTGGCTTTGCTTTAGGATCAGGGGTGGTATTACTCTAAACTATTATTCATCACAGTGAAAACAAAGGAACATCAAACTCACTTTTCCAAAGGAAAATCCCAGGTAGAGGCTTAGGAAAAAATCCGATAGGATAAGGCAAAATAAAGAAAAAAAAAATTCAGAGAAGGAGAAGGAGAAGGAGAAGGAGAGAAAGAGAAAGAGCTAGAGCAAGCGCTTTGCCTTGTGCTTTTCCCGTTTGACATCTGTTACATTCTGCCTGAAAATCACTGGAAAGCCCCACTCACCGGTTTTCTGCTGGTTGGGTGGAGATGCTGAGAGAAAGAAAACCAATCTCTCTATGCCTTTGTTGTCTGAGCTCCAAGCAAGAAATTCCTGCCAGGGTGGATAGATGCCTTCTAGGTCCTAGTGCCTTGTCCAGCTTCTCCCCTATAACTCAGGCTTAGTGAATCCCCCCCAACTCCTATGATTAATTGCATGCTTTTTTTTTCAATTCACAGGCTGCATTAACAGCTCGGAAGGTTTCATTTATAACCAACAGGAAATTGCAGGGTAGCAAAAAAGATCGCACAGGCAAATGCAGAATGTTCTAATGAGCAATGTGTGCTAGCCCTCCCCACCCCCTACCCCCTGCTTTTTTTTTTTAAAAGGAACTGGCGATTTCACTTGGCCAAAACCTTAGCCTATTCTGCCTGGAGACCAGGCTCAGAGAGTCAAACCAGGCTTCTTAGAAATTGTAGCTCTCTCCCTTTCACCTTCTTCAGACAAGACACTCTTGAAGGCATCTTAGTTCACGCACCCAACACCTGGTTGTTTTTGAAATAAGGTCAGTGGAATACACTATGAGGGAGTATGAAAAGCATAAGACAAAGGCCAGTACTTCCAGAACTTCATGGGGGATGGAGGAAAAGGATCCCAAAGACCTTATAGCTTGCTGTAGTAATCTAGCTAATGGAATCTGGGGCATTTGCCTTTGAGAGTTTGAGAGTTCAAGTCCAACCCAGAGACCTTGCCATGTGAAGTGTGAGATGCATATTAGTCTCTCCTCAAACTTCCTACGTGTTGCTAATTGTCTTCTTCAGATCAAATACCTTATAAAAGGGAAGGAACCCACCAAATTCAATTTATTAAATCAGGCCAGACTATAAAACAAAAGAAGAGAAAGGTGAGAGACTAAAGTAGGGGCAGGCTACCATCTTCACAACCAAGGCTGCATGCATTAATGGGTAGCACCTTGAACCATCATGACTCCATTTTCTCTTGGCATCCGGGAAGGTCAGAGCTAATAGCCTGCTCAGTAATGATCTTCTATCTGATTCCTAATACAATTAACCCTCCTTCTTAATATATAGCTGTTGGTGATTAATAGGTAAGCATTTTGTGTGCGTGCATGTGTTTTACTGTAAGATGCCTCAAAGTGGCATAAAAAATGATATTCCTTCCTTGATGGAAGGTGTTGGCTTAGCAAGCCTCCAGTCTATATTATCGGGGCAGACAGCCACAGTGTGCAATCTGCCTAGTCAAGGCTGCCCATCTTGCTGCTGCTCTCCCGGTTTCTAAAGAAGTAGCCTCAGGGGACCGCCCGTGTGTGGTGTGTTCTTTTCCATTTCTTTCTACCTCACACTGTGGCCACCTCCTGAAAACGCAGGGTTATTCAGGTCAGGGGCAGAGAAGTATCAAGGAATAGGAAGAGGGAAATAGGGCAACTCAAAATAAGGGTTGCAGCTTCCTTGTCCAGCAAGGCCAGTGTCTTCACTTTTTATTGCACATCAGAAGTGTTCCATAAATGGATAGCAATTGATTTTGTATAAGGACTCAAAGAAAAAAAAATTTTTTTATTTCTGGTGAGGATATAAGAATGTATGGCATGATAAAACTTAAACATACAGGAGTTAGGGGCGCCTGGGTGGCTCAGTCAGCTGAGCGTCTGACTTCGGCTCAAGTCATGATCTCGCAGTCCGTGAGTTCGAGCCCCGCGTCGGGCTCTGTGCTGACAGCTCGGAGCCTGGAGCCTGCTTCGGATTCTGTGCCTCCCCCTCTCTCTGCCCCTCCCCTGCTCACTCTCTGTGTCTGTCTCTCAATAATAAATAAAACGTTAAAAAAATTTTTTAAAAGTAGTGGGATAGGCAAAATTTGTTTTCTTTACCATAAAACTTTTCCTTTAATATACTTTAAATGTGGCATGTGTCTCCAAAAAGGCAATTTTGCCTGAAGGGCTTCCTGCTTTTTTTTTTTTTTTTAAGCTCAAAACCTTTTTTTCCAGAGCAACTCATCGACTAACGTTTTATGGATAAACCTTTTGCAAAAACTGGACTAGATCATCTCACAAACGTATTTCCTTTCAAAGAACTCTCAGCTACCCATCAAGAGTTTTCTCCCACTTCCTCAAAGGAGAAGGATTACTGGCAGAAAGGAGGTCACAGGCAAGAGTCCAGCAAGAAAGCGCATCTGTATGTATGGAAGTCAATTTTGACGATCAAGGGAGAGCCATGTTGAGGGCTCAGTGGAGTGAAGACACTGAAGAAAACGTACAACAACCCCATTGTGGGGAAGGTGACACTAAGATGTTTTGAGTAATTACCATGTGCTCACAGGCAAGATGCAGAGTCTAAGACATCGGTCACTGCCCTCTGAGGAGCTTGAAGACTCATTGAGGAAACAGGACACGAGTATGTATCTTGTAAAAATCATGAAGGGGGAAAGGGGAAAGATTCAGATCTTTCTTGATATGTTGTTATGTGGGTTAATCAAACTCAGCTTAGAGATCAGGATCAGGTAGCAAGACCATTCATCATACGCATGCACACGTGCAGAAACACACACACACACACACACACACACACACACACACACAATTAATCACTAGAGCACCTTACCTATCAAAAATGCAGACAGTAGGATCTGGGGTTGGGGAGGTTAAGCAACAGGAAGTGAAGTTGAAAATATATAAAACTGTTTATGGGCACCACAAAACTATAAAGTACATAGGAATAAAGCCCACAAACATGTCTAAGACTTTATTGAGAAAATTGTAAAATTATTGAAGAACATAACAGAAACTGTGAATAAATGTAGAACCAGACCGTGCTTATGGATGGCCAGATGCAATGCTGTAAGGCTATCAGTCCTCTCCAGGATAATCTATATATATGAAGAAATTCCAACGAAAATCCCAACAGAAAGTTTTGTGCAATTCATAAATATCAGTTGAAATATCTGTTATTGTAAGGATTAAGTGAGTAAATACATGTAAAGTGCTTGGAACAAAGCATCGCACATAGTATGTATGATACAGGGTTAGTTTTTATTATCCCTCAAGTATTCACATGGCAACTCCTTCTCTTCTTTAAATCTTTTCCCAAATAGCAACTTCTCAACAAGACGAACCCCGGCCACCCTATTTAAAGTTACAACTTACCCTCTCGACCAAGCACTCCCAGTTTCCTTTATCCTGCTTTATTTTTTCCATAACATTTAGCATCTCCCAACATACTACATAATATGCCTATTTATTATGTTTATTATATATCTCCCAAGTACAATGTAAGCTCCACAGGGGCAGGAATATTCTAACAGCTTTAATGAAACATAATTCACAATGCCAACAGTAATGTTGTTGTTTTTAACACTGTATTCAAAGTGCCTACAACAATGTCTAGCACATGGTAGGTACAGGTATTTTACTTTATTTTATTTTATTTTTTTAGGTACAGGTATTTTAAAATTGGATTCAGTAAAATAGATGGTATTGTGACAATTAACTTTCATATGGAAAAAATTAGATTAGATCCCCACCTCATACCATACATAAAAATAAGCTCCAGATGTCTTACACCTGAATATAAAGAACAGAACTTTGAAATTATTAGACTAAAATAGAGGAGATTCTCTTTAAACCTTTGTGGCTAAAAAAAAGACTTTTTTAACCAAGATGAAAAAGCAGAAACCTTATAAGAAAATATTTATAAGTCTCATTACATGAACGTTTAAAGCTTCTGAAGGTGAAAGAGAACATTAAAATGTTGAAAGATATACAACAGATTGAGAAAAGATATTTGAATCTTATATAACTAACCAGTATTAATGTCCTAAGATACAAAATATAAAATTATACCAGTAAGACAAAGGCAAAACTCCAATAGAAAAAAAATGAGCAGGGGCCCCTGGAAGGCTCAACAGTTAAGCGTCCAACTTCGGCTCAAGTCATGATCTCACAGTTCCTTGGTTCGAGCCCCATGTCAGGCTCTACACTGACAGAGTGGAGCCTGCTTGGGATTCTCAATCTCTCTCCCTCTCTCTTTGTCCCTCCCCCACTCACGCTTATTCTCTCTCTTAAAATAAATACACTTAAAAAAGGAGCGGGACGCCTGGGTGGCTCAGTCGGTTAAGCGTCCGGCTTCGGCTCAGGTCATGATCTCGTGGTCTGTGGGTTCGAGCCCTGCGTCAGGCTCTGTGCTGACAGCTCAGAGCCTGGAGCCTGTTTCAGATTCTATGTCTCCCTCTTCCTCTGACCCTCCCCTGTTCATGCTCTCTCTCTCTCTGTCTCAAAAATAAATAAATGTTAAAAAAAATTAAAAAAAAAAAAAAAGAAAAAAGGAGCAAAGAATATGTCCAAATTGTTCATAGGAGAGGAAACCCTGATGGCCAATAAACATGTGAAAATATGCTTGACTTCATACATAACTACGAAAATCCAAGTTAAAACAGAAATTGCATATTTTGCATTAAAAATAGAACTACTCTCAGATCCACCAATTGCACTACTAGGTATTTATCCAAAGGATACAGGTGTGCTGTTTTGAAGGGGCGCATGCACCCCCATGTTTATAGCAGCACTATCAACAACAGCCAAAGTATGGAAAGAGCCCAAATGTCCATCGATGGATGAATGGATAAAGAAGATATGGTATACATATACAATGGGGTGTTACTCGGTAATCAAAAAGAATGAAATCTTGCCATTTACGACAATGTGGATGAGACTAGAGTGTATTATGCTAAGTGAAATTAGTCAGAAAAAGACAAATATCATATGACTTCACTCATATGTGGAATTTAAGATACAAAACAGATGAACATAAGGGAAAGGAAGCAAAAATAATATAAAAACAGGGAGGGGACAAAATATAAAAGATTCTTAAATACAGAGAACAAACTGAGGGTTGCTGGAAGGGTTGTGGGAGGGGACATAGGCTAAATGGGCAAGGGACATTAAGGAGGACACTTGGGATGAGCACTGAGTGTTATATGTAGGGGATGAATCACAGGATTCTACTCCTGAAATCATTATTGCACTATATGCTAACTCACTTGGATGTAAATTAAAACAAAATAATACAAATAAAAAATAAAAATAGAACAATTTAAGGGGCGCCTGGATGGCTCAGTTGGTTAGGCGTCTGACTTCGGCTCAGGTCATGATCTCACAGTTTGTGAGTTCGAGCCCCGCATCGGGCTCTGTGCTGACAGCTCAGAGCCTGGAGCCTGCTTCACATTCTGTGTCTCCCCCTCTCTCTGCCCCTCCCCTGCTCATGGTCTGTCTGTCTCTCTCTCTCTCTCTCTCTGTGTGTGTGTGTGTCTCTCTCTCTCAAAAATAAACATTTAGAAAATTTTTAAATAAAAAAATAGAACAATTTACATAAAAAAAGAAACATAATTTTGGAGAGTGGTTTTTGGTGTAGCTAGTAAAGCTGAAAATGTGTATCCATCTGTGACCCAGAAATTCCACTTCTAGAGATCCATCCTAGGGAAACACTCACCCATGATTTCAAATGACCGCTACAAGGAAAGTTCTAAAAAGCATTACTTGACATGCTGAAAAATGAAAACACCCAAATGCCCATCATTGGCATACTAATTTATTAGTGGTCATTCATACATGGAATGTTATATACAGTGAAACAGAATAAACGAGTGCTAAGTGTCAGGGGTGGCGCACAGATTTCTGTGCAGCTGTAAGTTTTCATTTCTCTGGTAATGAAATGCCCAGGAGTGCAATTGCAGAGTCCTATGATACCTGTATGTTTAATTTTATAAGAAACTGCTGAACTTTTTTCCAGAGTGGCTTAATATTTTACACTCCCGCCAGCAACGTCTGTACATCCTCACCAGCATTTGGTATTTTTATTTCAGCCATTCTAGAAGGTGTGTCCTGATATCCCTTTATGGCTTTAATTTGTGTTTCCCTAATGTGTAATAGTGTTGAACATCTTTTCATGTGCTTATTTTGTGTGTACATTCTTCAGTGAGAAGACTTTGTGCCTTTTGCTCATTTTCTAATTGAATTGTCAGGGTTTGTGGTTGCTGCTGTTCTTTGTGTTAAGATTTTATTTTTTTTTAAATTTTTTTAATGTTTATTTATTTCTGAGACAGAGACAGAGCATGAGCGGGGGAGGGGCAGAGAGAGAAGGAGACACAGAATCTGAAAGAGGCTCCAGGCTCTGAGCTGTCAGCACAGAGCCCGACGCCGGGCTCGAACTCATAAACCGTGAGATCATGACCTGAGCTGAAGTCGGTCACTCAACCGACTGAGCCACCCAGGCGCCCCTTAAGATTTTATTTTTAAATAATCTCTACACCCAATGCAGGCTCACACTTACAACCCTCAAGACCAAGAGTCTCATGTTCCACCGACTGAGCCAGCCAGGAGCCCCTGCTTTTTCTTAATGTTGAGTTTTAAGAGTTTATTGTATATTCTTTTTTTTTTTTTTTACATTTAAAAATTTTTTTTTTAACGTTTTTATTTATTTTTGAGACAGAGAGAGACAGAGCATGAACGGGGCAGGGGCAGAGAGAGAGGGAGACACAGAATCGGAAACAGGCTCCAGGCTCTGAGCCATCAGCCCAGAGCCCGACGCAGGGCTCGAACTCACAGACCATGAGATCGTGACCTGAGCTGAAGTCGGACGCTTAACCGACTGAGCCACCCAGGCGCCCCAAGAGTTTATTGTACATTCTAGGTGTAAGTCCCTTGCCAGATACATAGTTTGTAAATATATCCTCAGAGGGCTACTTGTTTTTTCATTCTTTTAACATGCTCTTTCATAGAACAAAAGTTTTAACTTATTTTTTAGTTTGTGAATTGTGCTTTTTAAAAAGATTTTTTAGGGGCGCCTGGCTGGCTCAGACGGTTGAGTGTCTGACTTCAGCCCAGGTCATGATCTTGTGGTTCACAAGTTCGAGCCCAGTGTTGGGCTCTGTGCTGACAGCTCAGAGCCTGGAGCCTGTTTCGGATTCTGTGTCTCCCTCTCTCTCTGTCCCTCCCCTGTTCACACTATGTCTCTCTCTCTCTCTCAAAAATAAATTTAAAAAAAACACTAAAAAATTTAAAATAAATAAATAAAACGATTTTTTTATTGGAGTATAGTTGACACACAATGTTACATTAGTTTCAGGTGTACAACATAGTGATGGGACCACTCTGTACGTCATGCTATGCTCACGACATGTGTAGCTACCATCTGTCACCATACACGCTATTACAGTGTCATTCACTATATTTCCTATGCTGTGCCTTTTATTCCTGTGACTAATAAACTCCATAACTGGAAGCCTGTATTTCCCACTCCCCTTAACCCACTTTGCCCATCTCCCTACCCGCCTCCCGTCTGGCAACCATCAGTTTGCTGTCTGTATTTATAGGTCTGATTCTGCTTTTTCTTTGTTCATTTGTTTTGTTTTTTAGATTCCATATACAAGTGAAATCATATGGTATTTGTCTTTCTCAGTTTGACTTATTTCACTTAGCATAATATCCTCTACGTCCATCTGTGTTGTTGCAAAAGGCAAGATCTGATACTTTTTTATAGATAAGTAATATTCCAGTGTGTGTGTGGGGGGGGGGGGTGTGGGTGTGTTGAGTTGCACGAGTTCTTTATATATTTTGGATATTAACCCCTTACTGGATATATCATTTGCAAATATCTTCTCCCATTCAATAGATCGCCTTTTGTTTTGTTGATGGTTTCCTTTGCTGTGCAGAAACTTTTTTTGATGTAGTCCCATGTGTTTATTTTTGCTTTTGTTTCCTTTGTCTTAAGATATCTATCTAGAAAAATGTTGCTAAGGCCAATGTCAGAGAAACTACTACCTATGTTCTTTTCTAGGATTTTTATGGTTCACATCTCACATTTAGGTCTTTAATCCAATTTGAGTTTACTTTTGTGTGTGGTGTTTGAAAGTGGTCCAGTTTAATTCTTTTTGCATGTAGCTGTCGATTTTCTCAGCACCATTTATTGAAAAGACTGTTTTTCCCCCATTGTATATTCTTGCCTCGTTTGTCATAGATTAATTGAGCATCTAAGCATGGGTTTATTTCTGAGCTGTCTGTTTTGTTCCATTAATCTATGCGTCTGTTTGTGTACCAGTAACCTACTATTTTGATTACTATAAGTATGTAGTATGGCTGGAAATCCAGTAGCATGGTATCTCCAGCTTTGTTCTTCTTTCTCAAGATTGCTTTGGCTGTTTGGGACCTTTTGTTGTTTATGCATTGTGCTTTTGGTACCATGTCTAAGAACTCTTCGTAAAGCCTAGGTGTTGAGGTTTCTCTAAAAGTTTTATAGATTTAGGTTTTACCTTTAAATCTATGTGCCACTTTGAGTTCATTTCTGTATAGGCTGTGAAGTTTAGATTGTAGTTCATATTTTTTATCTATGGATATGTCGTAGCTCCAGCACCATTTGTTAAAAAGATTATCCTTCCTCCACTGAGTTGCTTTTTCACCTTTGTCAAAAGTTAATTGAATATATTTATGTGAGTTTATTTCTGTGTTCTTTATCCTAGTACATGGATTTATGTGTCTACCCTCCTCCAGTACAAAACCATCCTGATTACTGTAGTTATTTAAAAAAAACAAAACTTTCTCCCATTTTGTTCTTTTTTAAAGTTTATTTATTTATTTTGAAAGAGAGAAAAAGAGGGGGAGAGAGAAAGGGAGGGAGAGAATCCCAAGCAGGCTCCGCACTGTCAGTGCAGAGCCCAATGCAGGGCTCATTCCCATGAACCATGGGATCATGACCCAAGCCAAAACCAAGAGTCAGATGCTCAAGTGACTGAGCCACCCAGGTGCCCCTTGTTCTTCTTTTTCAAAATTGTTTTGGCTATTCTAGGTCCTTTGCCTTTCCACAGGAATTCTATAATAGTCCTGTCTGTATCAGCAGGATTTTGATAGGACCTGGGTTAAACCTATATACCAATTGGAAGAGAATTGACATCTTGACTAAACCTAGTCTTCCAATCTATGTACATGACATGTCTCTCTATTTATATCTTCTTTGGTTTCTTTTCCTCAGTGTTTTGTAGTTTTAAGGATACACATCCTATACATGTCTTATTCGATATACACCTAAGTCATTTTTTAAAGGACTGTGAATGATATTGTACTTAAAATTTTGGTTTCTGCATGTTCATTGTTAGTGTATAGAAACGCAACCGATTTTTGTATGTCGATCATATGTTTTGCAACTGTGCTGAATTCACTTATTAGTTCCATAAGTGTTTTTGTAATTATCTTGGGATTTTCTATGTAGATAAGGTCACCTGCAAATAGAGTTTGCTTTATTCCTTTCCAATCAGAATTATTTTTTTTTTTCTCGCTTTACTGAGCAGGCCAAATCTTCTATAGTTCTACATTGAATAGCAGTTGTGAGAATGAACTTCCTTAACTTGTTTCCAATCTTTAGAAAACATTTAGCTTCTCATCATTAAGTGTGATATTAACTGTAAGGTTCTTTTTTTTTGTAGATGTTCTGTATGAAGTAGGGCAAATTCTCCTCTATTCCTCGAGTTTGCTGAGGGTTTTCAAAAAAGTCATGAATGGCTGTTGAATTTTGTCGAATGATTTTTCCGCATGTATTGATTTGATCGTGTGATTTTTCTTCTGTAATCTGTTAATATGATTGAATACATAGATTGATTTTCAAAATGTGCATGATTTTGCATGTCTGATACAGTTCTCAATGACTTTTTCAGTTTGAATCTAATATGACCTGTCTATATTTCTTCAAAACAACAAAAATATTACACAGACAAGTAAAAACCTAAGCAGAGTCAGCAATCAGGCAATCAAAATATTTGACAGAGGGACATACAGCATACATAAGCAAAAAAGAAAAAGAAAAGAAAAGAAACTAGTTAGAAAGTGCAGTAGCTCTCGACTCTGGCTTCACAAAAGAATCAAATGGGAAGCTTTTACAAACTATCCTTGACTATGATTTAATTGATCTGGTGTAGTTCCCAAGCATTACTACTTACTTGTATTTAAAAAAAAAAAAAAAATATATATATATATATATATATATATATATATTTCAAGTGTATTTATTTATTTTGAGAGAGACAGAGACAACACAAGTGGGAGAGGGGCAGAAGGAGAGGGAGAGAGGGAGAATCCCAAGCAGGCTCCCCACTGCCAGCACAGAGCCCGACATGGGACTCGAACCCACAGAACCACAGGATCATGACCTGAGCCGAAATCAAGAGTTGGATGCTTAACCGACGGAGCCACCCAGGCGCCCCACCAAGCATTAGTACTTTTAAGAGCTGCCCTGGTGCTTCTAACGTACAGCCAAAGTTGAGAACCACTGACTCTGGAGTCAGATCTGGCCTTACGTCCCAGTTATTAGTTGCGTGACCTTGAGCAAATTAGTGGAGCTTATCTATAATAGAGGGATAAGGATTGTTGTAAAAAGTAAATGAAGCAGCATATGTAAAGTTCCTTGCAATATGCATGGTATGTATAAAAATACATTTACCAGACTCCAGAATTTAGAAGTATCGTGTATAACTTATAAGAGTACCCATAGATGGAGGGATGACACTCTTCTTTGCTTTTCTTCCTCTCTATGGGCTGAACTGTGAATGATATGATTTGTGTGCAAGCAGTCATGTTGCTCCAGGAAGCAGACGCTAGGTATTGAGAATGGCAGAGGAACAAGATAGACTGGAGCCCAGTGATAACTCTATCAGCCTGGAGAAACTTCTTTATAAACGTTGTTTACTGTAATAGAGAAATAAGCTTTTATCTTCCTTGAGCCACTGTTATTTACAGTTTCTTCACTTTCTGCATTATACCTGATACACGAAGAAACGATTCAGTACATAGGCGTGTTTGAAATCACTCTTAACAGGCCTAAAACTGAGAGGAATCCTTGAAAGATGGGACATAGCTGGGTTCTGATTAAAGAAGGAAATCACAGCCCAGGACTTGCATGAGAGAGCACAGTAGAGTACTCTCATACAGGAGGAAAGCACCATAGGAGTTCTCCGCGCCAAAAGGTAAAAAACTAGGACAAAGGAATTGCCTTAGTGGCAACTGCTCAGTATCACAGGAAGAAAAGCCAGAAGGTTCCAATTTTGCCCATCCCTTTTGCCACCATATGGGCCAGCATGCAGTAAGAGAGAGATCTACCTTCAAGTGAAAGCCAAGAGTAGCAGAGCTTAAGGCAGTGAGATAGTCTAGTATCTTGGGCAATGGGCAATGGCCAAGTAGTTGAGGGCATTTATGAGAAATAGGGAGGAGCACAAATTTATCAAGGTGCCCTTGTCATGACTTGATCTCCATCTCACCCACTCTAGTTGAAGAGAGCAGCTCTATCCATTCCCTCTATTCTCTGAAACAGGCTGCACAAACAGAGGTAACAGACAGTCTAAAAAGAAATCTCAACTACATAGAGAAGCACATAATAAGAGAATCATCAAACATTTAAACAAAGAAAATACCATGAAATACAGACAATAACATCAACAATTAAAAGGTTTTCATAAAAGAAATGGTCTTCAGAGAAAAATTTCTCAGAACATCAGTACAAACTGATGATAATCATTTTAGAATGATGACAAAGGATATCGCATCTGTAAACGAGCAAGTAGTTTTGAAACAGTAACAGGTAAATATGAAAAATTAAGAAAATAAATCTTTAGGGGCGCCTGGGTGGCTGAGTCAGTTAAGCCTCTGACTCTTGATTTGAGCTCAGGTCATGATCTCACGGTTCATGGGATCAAGCCCTGCATCGGGCTCTGCACTGACAGCATGGAGCCTGCTTGGGATTCTCTGCCCCTCCCCTGGTTTCACAAACACACACTCTCTCTCAAAATAAATTAATGAACTTCAAAAAATAAAAAATAAGAAATTAAAAAAAAATAAATACCGTAGGTAAAATTAAAATGTCAGTAAGCGGACTAAACAAAGATTTTTAATGAACACAAACAGCGATCAAATGAACGAGCTGGAAAACTGGGCTGAGTCATTCTCCCATGACATAGGATAAAGGATAAAGTGATGGAAAGTAGAAAAGAAAAGGTCGGATGCATGAGGGATAGACCAATCAAGAAATTTCCACATCTGTCTAATAGGAGTTCCATTGAATAAAAATTAAGAGAATAGATGGGAATCAATACATGAAGAATAAATAGCAAACAAAACAAAACAGAAACAAAAGAACTTCCCAGAAATGAAGTCATGAATATTCAAATTGGAAGGGCCCTCTAAATGACAACGAAGAAGACTTACAAATACAAGAATGGTAATTTCAAAAAGACTTTAAACCTAGACACATCGCAGTGTAATTTTAGAGCATCAAGGATAAGAGGAAAATACTAAAAACTTTGAAAGACAAAATGGAGATCACCTACAACGGAAGAAGAATAAGTCTGACTTCAGACTTCCTTTTAGCAACATTAGACACAGGAAAACAATGGCGCATATCTTCAAACTGTTGAGTAAAAATAATGTTGACCCTCAGATTTCATACCTAGTCAAACTATCCTGTAAGTGGGAGAGAGACATGAAGCCACTTTGGACATATGCGAACCCAGAACATTTACTAACCACAGAAACTTTCGGAAGTAATTATTAGAGAATACACTTTAGCAAAAAGAAAAATAACCTGTGGGAAGGAAACAATGCTGAATCATTTATGTACTATTTATATAATTTTAAAAATAATTTTAAAAATATGAGGTGTAACCTATCTCAAATCTGGGAGAAAATTTGTCAAGTGTAAGGTCAGACAAAGGGATTACCCATAAGTTTTGCACAAGCCAAGCGAAACACTGTGTTCTCATTCCTACATCAACAAAGGGAATGTGAATGCTAATGTAGTTTCTCCAGAAGTTTAGAAGAGCATGAGGGATGTCTGTGGTCACTGGCCTAGTCTAAGTCCCAGGAGATAAATTCTAGAGAGAGATCATTCTGATCTAAAATATCCTTGTATTGGGGTGCCTGGGTGGCTCAGTCAGTTGAGCGTCCGACTTCGGCTCAGGTCATGATCTCACAATTTGTGAGTTCGAGTCCCGTGTCGGGCTCTGTGCTGACAACTCAGAGCCTAGAGCCTGCTTCGGATTCTGTGTCTCCCTCTCTCACTGCCCCTTCCCTGTTCATGCTATGTCTCTCTCTCTCTCTCTCTCTCTCTCTCTCTCTCTCTCTCTCGGAAATAAATAAATATTAAATAAATAAATAAATAAATAAATAAATAAATAAATAAAATTTCCTTGTATGGAGCAAAATGAAAGAAGGCAGAAAACTGATCTAAACAATAGTGTTCTCAAAAGATTTTATTACACAAAATATTTCCTGAGCTTCTGCTATATGCCAGGCTCTGTGTAGGTGCTGAAGGGACAATGATGAAAAGGCAAAAGGGAAGTGGAAGATCCTTGCCTTTGAAGAGTTGGCATTCCTGATGGAGTCTTCCAGAAAAGAAGAAACTATTAAGCCAAAGACATGGTTGAGAAACAGATCCAGGTTGGCATTTTAATTTCTTTTTTAGGTTTATTTATTTATTTTGACAAAGAGAGAGAACAAGCATGGGAACGGCAGAGAGAGAGAGAGAGGAAAAAAGAATCTCAAGCAGACTCTGCACGGTCAGCATAGAGCCCGAGGCGGGGCTCGAACCCTCAAACCGTGAGATCATGACCTGAGCTGAAATCAAGAGTCGGATGCTCAACTGACTGAGCCACCCAGATGCCCCCAGATTGGCATTTTAGGAAGCTCAATGTGGTGGAAAGTACAGAAGGACTTTACACTCTGAAAATCTGAAAGCAGAGAAGCCAACTAGAAGCTAATACAATAATTACAGGCATTTAGTGAAAGTGGCTTTGTAGAAGTTGGGAGGAATAAGAATGGGAAATTTGAGTAAGGTTTCCGTAATCAAACCCTAGAGATTCTATCTTTTGTTGCATATTTAAAATATAGCTCTTTTGGGGCGCCTGGGTGGCTCAGTCGGTTGAGTGCCCAACTTCGGCTCAGGTCATGATCTTGTGGTCCGTGAGCTCGAGGTGACATACACACAAAAATTCAATAACATATCTGTAGGGTAACTGAAAAAAACGTTAAAAAAAAGTTAAAAAAATAAAAATAAAAAAATAAAATAAAATATAGTTCTTTTTAAGAAGCCATATGACAGTGGGGCACCTGGGTGGCTCAGTTGGTTAAGCATCGGGACTTCAGCTCAGGTCATGACCTCATGGTCCGTGAGTTTGAACCCCACTTCGGGCTCTGTGCTGACAGCTCGGAGTCTGGAACCTGCTTCGGATTCTGTGTCTCCCTCTGTCTCTACCCTTCCCCCGTTCGTGCTCCGTCTCTATCTCTCAAAAATAAATAAAAATGTTAAAAAAAAATTTTAGGGGCGCCTGGGTGGCGCAGTCGGTTAAGCGGCCGACTTCAGCCAGGTCACGATCTCGCGTCTGTGAGTTCGAGCCCCGCATCGGGCTCTGTGCTGACAGCTCGGAGCCTGGAGCCTGTTTCCAATTCTGTGTCTCCCTCTCTCTCTGCCCCTCCCCCGTTCATGCTCTGTGTCTCTCTGTCCCAAAAATAAATAAAAAACATTGAAAAAAATAAAAATAAAAAATAAATAAAAAATAAATAAAATAAAAAAAAAATTTTAAGAAGCCACATGACAGAGTGGAAAGAGTATAGACTGTAACTGCATCACCCCAAGCAAGTTATTTAATCTCACTGAGCTTCAGTTTACTCAGCTATAACATGTAAATACTAACAGAGCCAACCCTGTAGGAATTTTGCAAGAATTAAATAAAATAATGTATACAAAGCTCTGGGCCCGTAGGTGGTGATATTAAATAACAACTATGATTTATAGACCTGCGCTTAAAAGTTACCCTACAGATATGTTATTGAATTTTTGTGTGTATGTCACCTATTACAGTTCCTATGACTACCTAACTAATTACCTCAAAACTTAGACGCGCAAAGGAACCATTTCTTATGCTCACAGATTCTGTGGGTCAGGAATTTGGACAGGGCACAGCAGGGCTGGTTTGTCTCCTCTCCATAATGTCTGGAGACAAAGAAGCCGTATCTTCATTATGAACTAGCTTTGCGAATAATGTAACGTCGCTGTATGTAATTGATCGCGGCAATAGTCAACTCCTACCCAGGTTTGAGGAAAAGCAACATAAAGCCCACCCTTCAGTGGGAGGAATACTGAGAACACAGTCTAAGAACCCATGAGATGAGGGATACTGTGGCAATTATATAGGCAAATACAATCTTTCATATAATCCCAATTTGTAACTTCAAAGACCAAATGGCGGATGGGATCCCAAAGTTTCCTCCGCCTATAGAATGGTACCATTGTGACTCTTAGTATCGGCTAGCACCCTTCAAAACTCTTGAGCCCTCACGAATAAAGATTGTGTTTTCCTCTTCCCAAGTGCTTGGATAGGAGTTCAGCTCATTTACATTATAAATGGCTGGATGCCCGATAGCAGAATGACTTCCTGATGAGATAATGACCTCTCTACAATCTGTCCTGTGTCCGAAATTGTATATTCATTATTGTGCTGTCATCACAACCTTGAGTGACTATTTTTGTGCCCATTTTGCAAATGTAGACTCAAAAAGGCCGAGGTAGTAGTAGGCAGGATTCAGGTACAGGTGAGTTTCCAAAGTCTAACTCTTCTCCATTGTAAGATTCTAAGTTCCTCTTCTAAATGTATACATATACTCTTTACCAACACAAAATGATTTCTATCCGGGGTGCCTGGGTGACATCCGTTGAGCGTCTGGCTTCTGCTCAGGTCATGATCTCGTGGTTCGTGAGATCGAGGCCTGCATCAGGCTCTGTGCTGACAGCCAAGCCTGCTTTGGATCCCATGTCTCCCTCCTTCTATCTCCCTCTCTCTCTGCCTTGCCCTTCCCCCTCAAAAATAAATAAGTATTATTTAAAAAAAAACAAAATGATTTCTATCCTACAGAATCTTATATGATATAACATCACAGGCTGTTAGCCATGCACTGAAAATTCACCTATGCAAGCAGAGACATGTTATATCGCGATTAAGCTCATGGGCTTTGGAGTCAGACAGACCTTGGTTTGATTCTTGGCTCTATTACTTACTACCTATGTATTTGGATAACACAGGATGAATTTAGCTACCAGTAAAAGAACAACTGATGAAAAGTGGCTTAAACAACAAATCTGGGAACAATTATAGGGTTCTTAATTCAGTTGCTCACCAGGAATCCAGTGCTTTCCATTTGTTCCCTCTGCGCTCCCTAGTTTGTCATCAATGTCTGCTTGTATGAGCCACGAGGGTACAGATGTTCTAGGCATCATGTGCAGAACAATCCACATTAACAGGAAAGACCCTTCTTACCATGGGTGTCTTTTTATTCTTAGTGAAAATCTTTCCTAGAAGCCCCTCAGCAGACCTCCCTTCAAGTCTCATTGGCTAGGATTAGTTCCATTTCCATACAGAAACCAATTACTGGCAAGGGGAATGAGATCACTGACTGGCTAAAATCAATCATGATTCACCTCCTCAGGATTGGAAAGAGTTCAGCCCACCTCTCCCCCAAAAAATCATGGCTACCCAAAGGAAGGTGAAAAAACCAGGGTTCTATTAGCAAAGAAGAAGTGGAAGGGGCTAGTAAGGTTTGTTCTAGTACTTAACATCTCTGAGCCTCACAGCGGGGTCATCGCAGCACATTTTTCCTCAAAGAACTGCTGTAGCTATTAAATGACATAACTCTTGTTAATTGCTCAATAAATGTCAGCTATTAACATTGTGTAACCACCTAATAACAATGTTATTATTTGGCTTTTAATTTTGTATCTCATCAATAGCTGGTCCTTTCCATAGTTTGCTTCTGTCCCTCACAGCTTGACATTGATGCCTCGTTTCATGGCCAGAAGATGGCTACAGCAATTCTAGGCATCATATGCACATAATGTACATGATCCTCAGTTTCTCTATCTGTAAAATAGAGATATTTTTATTTATCTCAATGATTTGTTGTTAGGATTAAATGAGACCAAATATTCATATAAGAGCTCAATAAGGGAGGCACCTGGGTGGCTCAGTCGGTTGAGTGTCCAACTCTTGATATGATCTCAGATCTCAGCTCAGGTCTTGATCTCAGGGTCATAGGTTCATGCCCAGTATGGAGCCAAATTAAAAAAAAAAAAAAGAGCTCAAAAAAGTTAGCTATTATTGTTGCTGTTACTGACATCAATACCTTCTGGACCGTGCCTGGGAAAATGTCAAGCTCAAAGCAAGCACTCAACAGAGGGTAGCTGTTGCTGTACCTGTCTGTGCAAGAAAGGGCTGGATAGTTCGTGAATTTAGGTTAAGCAAAACCTTCTTACATATGACATCTGAAGCAGAAATGACAAAAGAAAAGAGATACCTTGGACTTCATCAAAATTAAAAACATTTGAGCCTCAAATGATACCATCAAGAAAGTAAAAAGACAACCTGAAGAACAGAAGGAAATACTGGAAAATCATATAGCTGTCAAGGGACTTGTATATAGGATATATAAAGACTCCTGCAACCCAAAGTAAATAACCCAATTAAATATGAGCAAAGGATATAACAGGCATTTCTGTAAATAAGATATGGTGATGGCCAATGAGCACATGAAAAGATGCCTAACATCGTTAGTCTTTAGGGAAAAGCAAATCAGAACCAAAATGAGATACTACGTCATACCCACTCAGATGGAAGAATCAAACACAGATAATAAAAAATATTGGCAAGAATGTGGAGAAATTGGAGCCCTCATGTACTGGCGATAGGAATGTAAAACGGCGGGGCCACCGTGGAAAACTGTCTGGCAATTCCTCAAATAATTAAACATAGAGTTGCTATATGATCCAGCAATTCCACTGCTACGTATACACCCAAGAAGAATGAAAACATACATGCACAGAAATACTTGTACATAAATGTGCATAGCAGCATTATTAGTAATGGCCAAAAGGTAAAAATAACCTAAATTCCTATCAACAAATGAATGGATAAACAATGTGTTATATCCATACAACAGAAAATTATATAGCCATAAAAAGAAATCTAGTACTGATATGTGTCACACCATGGATGAGCCATGAAAATACTACGCTAAGTGAAGGAAAACACAAAAGGCCATATGTTGTATGTGTCCATTTATATGAAATGTCCAGAATAGGCAAATTCATAGAGACAGAAAACAAATTAATGGTGGGAAGGGGTTAAGAGAAGGGGGAGATAGGGAGCGACTGCTAATGGGTATCGGGTTTCTTTGTGGGGTGATGAAAATGTTCCACAATAGATTGTGATGATGATTGCACAGCTCTGTGAATATACTAAAATCCATTGAATTTGACACTGAAATGGGTGAATTTTATAATACATGAATTATATCTCAATAAAGCTGCTTAAAAAAATGTACCAGGCCTTGTTAGAAATACAAAGATGAATAAAACAGTACTTTCCTTATGGCACTCACTATTTCAAAGGAAGGTTAAGAAATGTGCAAAAACTGGGGTGCCTGGATAGCTCAGTCAGTCAAGCATCTGACTTTTGATTTGGGCTCAAGTCATGATCTCATGGTCCGTGGGTTCAAGTCCAGTGCCTGCTTGGGATTTTTTCTCTCCCTCTCTCTGCCCTTCCCCAGCTCGTGCTTGCTTGCTCTCTCTTTCAAAATAAATAAATAAAAATTTTTTAAAAATTAAAAAAGAGAGAAATGTATAAAAATAGCTTTCCTGGTTCCATTTATGTTCCCACCCTCACTTTTCTCCCATTCCACTTCCGACTGATGGTATCTATTTGTATTTGATTTACTCTTAACGAAAGCTGTTCGAATTCTTTCTGGCACAAAGTGGGGTATTACGTAAACAAATGAATTCGAATAGTGATGACACGGGGTAGAAAGTGGTCAGTGCCATAAAGGAGACACTACTGAAGTGTTACGAGAGGAAACAAAAAGAATTTCCGGAAGGGGAAACACAAAGCATCTTGGTGCCCCGGCTCTCCTAATCAGCCATGGGAGAATGATGTCAAAGGACATATAAATGGATCCCAGAAGGACATGAACAGAGAGCCAGCCAAGAGACGTACGTCCAAATGTGATGAACACCGAGAACCTGAGTTGTGGCGAGCTGGATCCCGTATGGAGTGTGCCTGCAACCCGCACCGGACCGGCACCGAGCATGCGGAAAGGCGAAATTCTTGGACCATTAAGCAGACCTACTGAAGAAGAGCCAGAAACGGGGAGGTGAGTTTTCAGCACGGCGGCTTCAGGCTGAGCTCAGCTGTTGGTGCAGCAGGCACTGGGCTTTCTGCTCAGAAACTGTCAGAAGCATTATAATTAAGCCTCCCCGCCTCCCCCTGACCAGGGCTGACAGCTGTGAGAGCAGAGCCGCTTGGAGAGGCGCATGTATCCTTGAATCAATTCTGTTCCAGGAAGGGGGTGGGAATCATTCCACCTCCACAATTTCCACAACAAAGGGCACTTCTATTCCTGGGAAACCCGTGAGTCAGAGATGCCTAAGGCATCTTGGAGGAAAGTGGTCCTTTACATTTGGAAAAAGGATATGGCGATTTCTTATAAAGTTACATATGTATCTATCTCGTGGTGTAGCAACTGAACCACCACCAGGTATTTATCCTAGATAAATGAAAACACATACCCAGAAAAAGACTTGTATATGACTGTTCCCCGCAGCTTTATTCATAATACCCCAAACTGGAAATAGCCCAGGTGTTCATCAACAGAGGAATGGAATAACAAAGTGTGGCCTATTCATACAACGAAATACTATTCAGCAGTGAGAAGGAACCAACTACTGATACCTGTAAAATGGATGAGTCTCAAAACCATGTTAAATAATGAAGTGTGACACAAAATAATACATTCTGTGTGATTCCGTTTATATCACGCAAAATCAATAGCGGGGGGGAAAAATGAGAACACTGACTACTTTGGGGGAAGGAAGGGGCAGGGAATAACTGAAAGGGGCCTGAAGGAAGTTTCGGGAGCGATGATTATATTGTATCACTTCATACGGGTTTAGTTTCCGCAGGTGTAGGCATTTGCCAAAACTCAGTGAAGGCACACCAAAAAGAAAAACTGATTGGAAAATAAAATGAGAAATGAGGGTCATGTTGGGGGAAGGAGAGACAGGGGATAGTATCAGATTTGATTTTTTTTTTATGTTTATTTATTTTTGAGACGGGGGAAGGGGCAGAGAGGAAGACACAGAATCTGAAGCAGGCTCCAGGCTCTGGGCTGTCGGTACAGAAGTGGACGCGGGGCTCGAACTCACAGACCTGGAGACCATGACCTCAGCCAAAGTCAGACGCTTAACCTGACTGAGCTACCCAGGCGCTCCTAGATTTGATTAGTTTTTAATGTTTATTTGTTTTTGAGAGAGAGAGACAGAGACAGAGACAGAGTGTGAGTAGGGGAGGGGCAGACATAGACACACACACACACACACACACACACACACAGAATCCAAAGCAGGCTCCAGGCTCTGAGCTGTCAGCCCAGAGCCTAACGCAGAGCTCGAACTCACAAGCGCAATATCATGACCTGAGCCGAGGTTGTACGCCCAACTGACTGAGCCACCCAGGCGTTCCCAGATTTGATTTTTTTTTAATGTCAGTATGAAACAACGGATTAAAACAACAGCAAAAAATCTTGAGCATTTTGCTAAAAGGGATATGCACATGGCAAATAAGAACATGAAAAAAAAAAAACGTTCGGCATCATTTTCCATTAGGGAAATGCAAATTAAAGCCACAATGAGATATCACTGCGCACTTATTAGAATGGCTAAATTAAAAAATAATTTCAAGCCCAAGGGCTGGGAAAGACTGCAAGCAACTGGAAATCTCATATATTATGAGTGGGAATGCACTCTGTCCAGCCACTCTAGAAAACAGTTGGGTGGTTTTGTACAAAGTTAAACATATACTACTTACTAAACAGATATTTACCCTGGAGAAATGGAAACTTGGGTCTACACGAAAACCTGTGAATGCAGCGAGAATGGCTTGTCTCTGTTTAATGACGCCTGAGGCCTCAGCTGGCAGGTCTTGAACGTCACCATGTGACTCAGATGCCTGAGGCCTGGAAGCGTCTAGCAGTTTCTTCACCCATATATCTGGCATGTGAACTGGGATAAGTTAAAGACTGTTTAGTGGAGACTATAGTTAGCTATCGCACCTACAAATGGCCACTCCATTTGAGTGTCCAGAGAATGAGCATTCCAAGAGAACCAGGTGACAGCTGTGTGGACTTCTCTGTCCTAATCTCAGAAGCCACACAGTGTCACTCCTACCACTGGCGAGTAATTAATACAAGTCACTAAGTCCATCTCAGATTCAAGATGAGAAGAATTAGGCACTACCTCTTGAAGGAGGTGTGGTAAGTTAGCACTCCAGAAGATCGTGTGGGATTGGAGATACGGTCACCTTTGCCTTTGGAAAGTAGAATCTGCCACAGTGAAAAAAGGAATTGATCTATATATAAAGCTAAATAGCCATTGATTAGAAAATCCAACAAAACCAGCTGTAAACAATTTGGGATGTTAAAACTAAGATGGAAATAAAAGATTAAGTAACAATACAGGAAAAAAGAATCCGGAGCATGAATGTTTATGGCAGCTCTATTCATTTTGGCAGCCCCAAATTGGAAACAGCACAAATGCCCTTCGATAAGTGAGGGATATATTAACTGTGGTACATCTGTACAGTGGAAGACTGCTCAGCAGTGTAAAATAATGAAATATGGATACACACAACATTGATAGGTCTCAGTGGTATGTTGAAACAGAAATGTCGACGTTTTGGAATTAGGAATGACTGCTGCACTGTGTGAACATACGAAAACATAAAATCCACTGAACTGTACACTTTAAGAGGATGAATTTTATGGCATGTAGTTTAAGCATGAGAAAAAACACAATTTTCAGAAAAAAAGTAAAATCATGGTTCTCATACAGATATAAAAATGAACAGATGTTAAAGATTTCTTTTACTCAATGTTCACACACTATCCAAAGCAACCTACAGATTCAATGCAATCCTCTCAAAATGCCAATGGCATTTTTCACAGAGCTAGAACAAATAATTCTAAAATTTGTATGGAACCACAAAACACTCTGAAGAGCCAAAGCGATCTCGAGAAAGAAGAACAAAGCTGGAAGTACCATGCTCCTGGATTTCAAACTATACTACATAGCTCTACCAATCAAAACGGTGTGGTACTGGCCCGAGAAACAGACACAGATCAATAGAACAGAAGAGAGAGCCCCAAAATAAACCCATGATTGTATGGTCAATTAACCTACAGCAAAGGAGGCAAGAGTATACAATGGTGGAAAAGACAGTCTCTTCAATACATGGTGTTGGGAAAATTGGCAGCAACATGAGAAAGAATGAACCTGGACCACTCTCTTACACCATACACAAGAATAAACTCAAGACAGATTAAAGACGTACATGTAAGACCTAAAACCATAAAACTCCTAAAAGAAAACATAGTAAGCTCTTTGACATTAGTCTTAGCTATATTTTTTTTGGATCAGTTTCCTCCAGGCAAGAACAAAAGCAAAAATAAACAAATGGGACTACATCAGACTAAAAAGCTTTTGCACAGCAAAGGAAGCCATCAGCAAAAGGAAAAGGCAAACTACTGAATTGGAAAGAGGTGTGTACAAACGATATATCTGATAAGGAATTAGCATCCAAAATCTATAAAGAACCCATACAACTCCATGTCACAAAAATAAAAAATCTGATTTAAAAATGGGCATCAGACCTGAATAGGCATTTTTCCAAAGAAGACCTACAGATGGTCAACAGACACATGAAAAGATGCTCAACATCACTAACCATCAGGGAAATGCAAAGCAAAACCACAATGAGATGTTACCTCCCATCTGTCACGATGGCTTTTATCAAAAAGACAAGAAATAATGAGTATTGGTGAAGATGTGAAGAAAAGGGAACCCCTCAGGTACTGTTGGTGGTATTGTCGACTGGTGCAGCCACTGTGGAAAACAATATGGAGTTTCCTCAAAAAGTTAAAAAATAGAATTGCTGTATGGTCCAGCAACCCCACTTCTAGGAATTTCTCTGAAGAAAAGGAAAATGCTAATTTGAAAAGACACATGCACTCCTATGGTCATCACAACATTATTGACACTAGCCAAGATACAGAAGCCACCTAAAGGTCCATTGGTACGTGAGCAAGATAAAGAAAATGCAATGTATATATACGATGGACTGTTATTCAGCCATAATACAGAATGAATTTGAGCCATTTGTGACGACACGGATGAACCAAGAGGGCATCATACGAAGTGACATAAGTCAGCCATAGAAAGACAATTATCATACGATTTCACTTACATATACAATCTAAAAAACAAAACAAATGAACAAATAAAATAAAGCCAAAAGAGTTTCAATAATACAGAGAAAAAACTGGTCATTGCTGGGAGCAGGCGAATGGATGAAATAGGCAAAGGGGATTAAGAGGTATAATCTTCCAGTTATGAAATAAACAAAACACAAGGACACAACTTACAGCATAAGGAATATAGTCAAAAATACTATAACCTCTTTGTGTGGTGACAGATGGTAACTACACTTATTGTAGGGACCATTTTGTGATGTATATAAATGTCCAATCACTATGGCGTACACATGAAACTAATACAATATTGTATGTCAATGACTCTCCAATAAAAAAAGATTTATTTTATTCAAAGGAGGGACACAGGCAGATGTGATAACTGCTGTAAAGGAAAAGTAGAAAAGGCACAAATTTATATGAAAGAATCCAATTGCAAATACAGGCAAAATTGGCTTTCCCACAGAAAGGAGAGAAGCCGATCAAAATTCAATTAGATAAGACAGAGCTTGGATATTTATCAATTACCTACAGTTCACAAAGTAATTTTGCTCTTTGCAAAATTGCTCAAACCCCATGCATGCCTGAATCAGATAGCCTGGAAGAGTGTGCTATAGACAATGCATCGCTTTCCAAGTACAAATTTTTTTCAACAATATGTTAAAATTCATAGAACTGGACACTTCCCAAATCAATCTTACTTTATGTTAATTCTTATTTTTTAAAAAAACAAAATTAGAATCATTACATGGTGAGTTTGTGATAATAGGTGACCAGAATGAATATGGAACACCCAAAAGAGCCTGTTGAGGTTGTCAACGCTAAAAACAGTGGAAGCTAGTGTTAGGGTAGAGCTTGTGGACAATGAGAAAAATCAACTGATTTAAGTTTCTAACAGGTCACACACGTGGAAAGCAATTTTTTACACTTATGTATTTTGAGAGAGAGATTTTGAGAGAGACAGAGACAGCATGAATGAGGGAGAGGCAGAAAGAGAGGAAGAGAGACAATCCCAAGCAGGCTCCGTGCTGCAAGCACAGAGCCTAACTTGGGGCTTGAACTCATGAAACCACGAGATCATGACCTGAGCAGAAACCAAGAGTTGGATGCTTAACCGACTAAGCCACCCAGGTGTCCCAAAAGAAAATTTTGAATCTAACAGCATTTTAGGAGTTAAGAAGAAATCCAGCCAGACACATAGGTATCCCTTTGTTCTGGGTTGAGTGGAGGCTAGAGCCCAATGCCATCTCAGGGAACCAACCACTAAGCTATGGTACAGTTCACCAGGACACCAAATAGGAGGCATTCCCCGCACCAACTCCTACAATTGAAATACCCTAGGGCACTTCCTCCAATGAAACACATTTATTAACGCAAAAAAAAAGCAATGGCATCAGGATTATTGGTAACAGCAAAAACAAAAAACAAAAAAACAAAACAAAACAAAAAAAAAACCAGGGCAGGTAAAAGAATGGATAGATTGTGATGTACCCACACAATAAAATACTACTCAGCAGTAAAAAGGGGGTGAACTACTGATACATAACAACATGGATGACTCAAATGCATTATGCTGAGTGAAAGATGATTCCAGGGTACTAGTTACCTATAAAGGGTTTTGTGGGTGAATAATGACTGTAAACAAGCATGAGGGAAATTTCTGGTGATCACATTCTGTATCTTGACAGAGGCTTGGATTATTCATTTGTATGTATATGTCAAAACTCAGCCAACGTACCACTTAAGATGCATGCATTTTTGCCATATGTAAATATCACGTTGAAAGATAAAAGAACGTTAGACAATTATTGAACGGTAGCTAATGACATGTATACTGAAATGCTTAGCAGGGGGAGTGTAACAAAGTCTGTAACTTACTTTGATGAATGTATAGATAAGATGACTAGATGGAAAAGTATGCTATAAAGCAAGTTCAATAAAATGTAAATTGTAGAATATAGGTGGTGAGTATGCAAGTTTTCACTGAAACGTTCTTTCAAGTTCTCTGTATCTTTGAAAGGCTCATAATAAAATGCTGGAAAATTTTTAACCGGAATCTTCCACCAGAGAGAGAGAGAGAAACAAAGAAGATCCTTCATGAATCCAAGCCAGCAGCTTTCATTTAAAACTGAAATGCACCACATGCTTTCACCATTGGGTAAGAACAAGGTGAAATAAGAAATTAATCAAGGGTAAACCTTGGTGCCTTTCAAATGAGTTCCAGGGCTTTGATTTATTGTTTAGGAGGGGGAGGGAGCTCATTCCTCAGAAGACAAGAATCAGCATTTCTAGAAAAGAAAAGGGAGCCAGGTGCCTATTTCCTGATTCATTTGTAAAACTTTGTGGGCGAGCACAAAGAAAAAAGAACAGAAAAACAAGCACAACAATATCCCACAAGTCCTTGTCTCATTTCCTAGGTTATATACTGTGTGTTTTATCAGGGATGTCGCAAAGGCTCTCCTGCTCCCTTTCTGAAACCTCCAAATCCTATTCCTCGCCTTTTCCCTAGATTGAAATCCAAAATCCACTTACAGATCCTAGCCTTAAGGTAAGGCTTTGATCCCAGCTAGGTGCAGAAAAGGCTATAGGGAAAATGTAAGATCTAAATGCAGATAGGGATGTGCTGGAGTGGGAAGGGATGGGATCCTGACAGGGAGGGGGAGAAGAAGGAAGAAGGGAGAACCATTCTGATGATTCCCCACACATCAACAAAACAACACAAATACACAAACATTGCAGTTCCTATTAGACAAATTCAAAAATCTTTTCAAGCCCCAAAGGGGGGGAGCCAGCAATAATCTGATCACCCAGAGACAGTATATTTCCATCCATAACTTTTTTCTTCGTGTGCATTCCGATTTTTTAAATTCTATTTTTATTTTGAGATAATTGTGGATTCACAGGCAATTGTTTCAGTTAGAAACAACATCGAAAAGTTCCATGAAACCATTGCTCAGATTTTCCCAATGGTAACATGTTGCAAAACTAAAATTCAATTATCGCTACTGGGATACTGACATTGATACAGTCAAGATACAGAACAATTTCATCACTATAAGAATGAAGGAAGTGGATGCGGCTATACATGAGCAATCATTAATCTGTTCTCCATTTCTATAATTTTTAGTTTAATTATGCTGCATCCTGGCATAGACTACTTTCCGTTTATCTTGTTTGAGGTACACTTCTTGAATCAATAGGTTAATGTTTCCTGATTCTCGGGGCATCTGGGTGGTTCAGTCGATTAGGCATCTGACTTTGGCTCAAGTCATGATCTCACGGCTCATGAGTTCCAGCCCCACGTCTGGCTCTGCACTGGCAGTGGGGAGCCTGCCTTGGATCCTCTGTCTCCCTCTCTCTGCTCAGCCACTGTTTTTTAAATCGCTTCTCCAGCCTTGCCTTCTTTCTTCTTTCCTTCTGGAACTCTGATGACATGAATGTAAGATCATTTGTTATAGTCCCACATGTTCCTGAGGCTCTTTTTTTTCAGTCTATTTTCTCTCCCTTGTTCAGACAGCAATTGCTATTGTGTTACTTCCCAATTCACCGAATCTTTCTTTCCACGGGAGCTGTTTATTTCAGTCACTATATTTTTCAATTCCAAAATAGCCATTTGCCTTTTCTTTATATCTTCCATTCATTTGCTGAGATTTTCTGTTTCGTTGCCGAGGTGTTCCTTTTTTTTTTTATTATTATGTCACTCAAGAGTGTTCACAATTACGCGTTGGAGGGTTGAATAATGACTGCTTTAAGATATTTGTCAAATAATACTGACATCTCTGTCAGCTCTGTATTAGAATCTCTTGATTGTCTTTTTTCACTCACTTTGACATCTTCTTGGTTCTTGTGATGATGGATGATTTTTTTTTTTTTATTGAAACCTGGACATTTTCACATTATGTTCTGGGTCTCTGGATGTTATTTAAACCTCCTGTTTTAGTCGACTTTATGTGACACGATTCCTTCCAGGGAAGGAGGGAGTGCCACCTTATTAGTGGAGACAGAAGTCCAAGTTCTCCACTTGGCCTCTGGTGATATCCTAATTACGGAGGAGCTACTCGTGTTTGCTGCGTGGCGGTGGATGGCAGTTCTAGCTCTCCATGCAGCCTCAAGTGACATAATGTCATTACTCTACATTATGTCAATTGAAGCTGCATGAGTGTAGAAGCCCAGGTCCCCCAAATGGTCTCCCTGATGTCATAGTGGAAGGAGGGCTCATTACTGCCTGGTAGGGGTGAAATGCTCAGCTCCCAACATTGACACTTTCTGGAGGGGATGTTCATTACAGCTTCACAGGGTGGCAGTCTACACTCCCCACTTAACCTTTGCTGGAGTGGGTGCAGATGAGGTCATGGTTTTCTCAGTGGTGTTCGACCGGAGTGGAACAATTATTTTATGAATGTTTTCTATCATGCTCAGCTGTCCCCTTCCTGGTCCTTTGCCTAGAGAACAGGCTTTGGTTGGCCTTCCCCCTCCCTTATCCTCTGCTGTTTCCAGGTTGCTGGCTTCTTCAGCTTCAGGTCTGAGAAATATGAGATAAAAAGAAAAAGGGAACTCATGCCAGTGTCATTCTCTGGGTCCTGAGGTCCCTAACCAGTTGGCCTTCTTTCCTCTATCTTTTAGAATTTGCAGAGGTTTGTTTTACATATAATGTTCAGGGGTTTTATTACCACTGGACCCGATTTATGTTTACATTGCCCTAGTCTCTCTCAGTCCTCCAGTGTGACAGCCAGTGTTATTTCTGTTAACCTTAAAGGTAAAAATGCTAGCTATTTTACCAGGGAAAAAAATGAGTTTATTCAGGAATAAAAGTGAATTGAAGTCTGGATCAAAAAGCTGCAGCAAAACTGTAGGTAAGTCTTGGAAACAAAAGAGAGGTATGCTTTCTTTCTTTCTTTCTTTTTTTTAAGAGAAAAGGGGTAAGTTGGGAAGGCTGTTCTAACTAAGAGTCCATTGGAATAAACTGGGAGTTTGAGATATGGTGGCTTTTCATTAACTGAGCTGTTGCCCTGGGTGGGGAATGAGCAAAGTGTCTCTTCCTCTGGCTGGAGTAGTAGGGTAGTATCTGCATGTAAGGTCAAGTCCACGCAGGGCCAAGGACATCTCTTCCTGTTGGATATTTACGTGACTAAGAGTGGTAGAGTGTGAGAGCTCCCTCTGCCCAAACCTCCTGACTCCATTCTGGTGAGGTTTCTCATTACTGATTTTAACATTTCACAGAAGAACCACAGGGTTGAAGAAACGACATCGTAAGTCAAGAGTTATCTTTGATTGTCAACCAAAAAGGGAAAGGAACACAACTTGATCTATCTACATCTGTGTGTTTTTGTAGGCAGAACCAATCCAAGGGCCACTGCCCCCACCGTGATCAAGCTTTGTGGGGATAGGACACTGAATGAATGTTTTTGAATTTATTTATTCACTTTTGAGAGAGAGACAGTGCATGAGCAAGGGAAGGGGCAGAGAGAGGGAGCGAGAGAGAATCCCAAACTGTGAGATCATGACCTGACCTGAAATCAAGAGTTGGATGCTTAACTGACTGAGCCACCCAGGCGCCCCCAGAATGATTTTTTTTTAGAAGGGACAGAGAAGATCAAGATGGATACAAAGTTGGGAAAGAGCAGTAAAGCCAAAGGTAACCGCTTTTGATAAGGAGAATGGACTTCTCTCGATCTTTTTACCAAATGCAGTGTTCAACCAACCCAGAAATCCTCTGAACCCTGCCCTGTTGGGTTTTTATGGAGGCTTCATTACATAGGCATGATAGATTAAACCACGGCCATTGGGGAATGAATTCAACCTCTAGCCCTTCTCCCTTCCCCAGAGGTCAGGGAGGTAGAACTAAAAGTTGCAACTCTCTCATCACATGGTTGGCTCTGCTGGCAGCCAGCCTGATCCTTAGGTGGGGTGCAAAAGCTGTCTCGTTAATATAACAAAAGACACCCTTATCATTTTACTTAGGAAATTCCACGGGATTCAGGAGCTCTGTGCCAGAAGCAGGGACAAAAATCAAACACCTATTTCTCTTTATAAATCACATTATCACAACAATATAGTTGAGAAGTCAAAGCTGGTACATGAAATAACGGGTGCCTGTTACAAGAATGCCATCAAGTGTTAGCTTGGCTGGTACAAGCACCAGAAGTAGTAGTAGGAAAGGAGAATCGAGCGAACAAACATAAGGAAGTAGGAATGATCACAGTGTAATTCCTGGGGAAAGGGGTCTGTTGGCCTGACAGAAGATCTTTACATAACAGCAGGGAGAGAGGGAGTCGGTAGATTAGGGTGGGGCCAGGTATAGATCTAGAAAGCTTGGAAAATCAGAGAGAAGTGTTTGTACTTGATGGCTGATGTGGAAGGTCTGCTCTGGCCATCTTGGGTTTCTGCCCTCCCTACTCTCCCGAGCTGGTTGGCAGTTTTAACTCCCCAGGCATGGTGGGTGGAATACGGTGAGACAGAGAGCCATCTCCATGTAAGGGACTATATACCGAGAGAAGTGGTGAGGGACAAGACTAACCGATGACATCCTAAGAGCTCCAGAGTTAAGGGATCGCATACAGAAAAGTAATCTTTCTGGACAAAAACAGTAGTGATGCAAACATACAACAAGTAATAAGATGAGGTCTATTTTATATATAGTGATCTACCCAGAACCAGGAACTTTTGGAAAGCTATTGACATCTGATTTCATATCCTGTTTATCCCCAAATGCTTTGCACACAGCCGCATGCACTGATGTTTAAGAAACTTGAACAGAAAGGAAATGATTTGTCTTTATGTGGCTTGCTGGTTTATACAATCTTTTTTTTTAATTTTTAAATGTTTATTTATTTGTGAGACAGAGAGAGACAGAGTGTGATCAGGGGAGGGGCAGAGACAGAGGGAGACACAGAACGTGAAGCAGGCTCCAGGCTCTGAGCTGTCAGCACGGAGCCCGATACAGGGCTCAGACCCATGAACCGTGAGATCATGACCCGAGCTGAAGTCAGATGCTTAACCAGTGGAGACACTCAGGCACTCCACTGGTTTATGCAATCTTAAAGCTCCTAGAACAGAATTGACTGACTAAAGTAAGACTATCATGAAAATAGTTATGGAGCATCTACTATGTGCAAACAAACCATGGCTATTGAGCTAGTGTAAAAAACAAAAACAAAAACAACCCTTTTCTTCAGGGGTGATGTAAGACCTTAACCAAAATAGCTCTTAGATGTTTAATACTCTGTACCTCTAGGGTAGACTACATACCTTCACCTTCCTAAAAGATTAAGAATATCTATACTTTCAACTTTCAAGGGCAGGTACGATCAAGCAAGGCAGTATTGCATAAGGTTAAGAGCATGAACTCTGGAGTCAGCCAGCCTGTGTTTATATCTTTGCTGTGTCAATCGCTTACAGTTTGACTTTGGGCAAGTTACTTTCCTTCTCTGCACCTCATTTTACTCGATTATAAAATGTGATAATAATAGGACCTATCAGGGGTGCCTGGGTGCCTTAACCGGTTAATCACCCGACTCTTGGTTTCGACTCAGGTCATGATCTCAAGGTTCGTGGGTTTGAGCCCCATGTCAGGCTCTGTGCTGACAGTGCAGAGCCTGCTTGGGATTCTCTCTCTCCTCTCTCTCTGCCCCTCTTTCCCTCTATCTCTTTCTCAATAAATAAAAAATAATAATAATAGTACTTACCATCCAGAATGCTGTAATTCACAAAATAATGTAGGTAAAATGTTTCATTAATTCCTGGACATTGTAAGCTTTGGGTTTGATGCCATTATTATCACTACTCAGCCTCTCTGAAACATCTTCTCTTATTGATATTGGTGATTTATGCCAGTTGGTTGTACATAGCTCCTAAGCAGCAGTCTTATTGACAATAAAGCTATTAGTTTTCTGATAACTACTACTGCCTTTTGCTCAGCTGAGAGAAACACAGAGAGGTAGCCACTTGTTGGCTTTGGAGTCAGAGTGCCTCGGTTCCCATCTAAGTTCAGCGACATCCCAGCAGCCAGAGCTGGAATGAGTTATTGCGACCCACCAAGCCTTGGGTTTTCTCACCTGTGACTCAGAGATAACTATTATATGCCTCAGAGGGTTGTTGTGGGGCCTAAACAGAATCATGGTTGATTTACCTGGCAAAGAGTACGTGGCCAACAATAGCTGAGTGGCACACGCTGTGACTCTTGGGGAGAGAACTGGGGGACTGAAATTCCCTCCTTGCCCTCAGAGTAAAAGCTCTGGCACAGATCAAGAAGAAAATGGAGTTCTGGAGTCCCGAGAGCCACACAATTAGACCACCCTGCTAGAGTGGAGTATAGGAAATATAAATAGAGCTGGCCTAAGGCAAAGAAACCCTTGCTTTCTTTTGGCTCTCTGGGAGACTGTTTTCTGCATAATTTGCTCTTTTTTATTCTTTCTCATCCCAGAGCACTGTGTGCAGTAAGACACCATTCCCTAGCTCTTGGAAACTTGAGCAGGATCAAGGTGCAGCCCAGGGGGAAGGAGACAGAAAGTGGGAGGCTTAGCCCATCTAGATAGTATAAAAAAAAGAAAGGGATGAGGAAAAAGAAGGGGAAAGAAAGACCACTTTTTCCCATGTCCTCAATTACTTCCTCTTTTTAAGCCAAGCAAGAAAGATACGGTGTTGGCCACGGAGAGAAGGACCAAAGAACATCTTCAGCATCCTGTTGGACTTTCCCTCTTGTATGGGCCCCATGCTGGATGGAAAAAAGGAGTCCTTGGCAACATACATGATCCTATCCAAGACTGAATAAAGAGTATTTCCTCTGTGGCATTTATCCCCTGGGTACTGTAGAGGTTTTTCAAAATGGCCACAAATTCTTTGAAACTCCTCCTATCCAGATGTGGAGTCTCTGTTCCCTCTCCTGGAATCAAGGTGGCCTTGTGATGGTTTCAACCAATATAATGTGGCAGAAACGACACTGATGTCAGGTTATAAAAAGCCATGCAGCTTCTACCTGGTTCTTTTAGGATAATCCTTCTGAGGGAAGCTGGTTGCCCCATAAGAAGTTCAATAACCCTGAGACTACCATGTGGAGAAGCCACATGCAGGCGCTCCAGGCAATAGGCTTAGCCGATCCAGTCTTCCAGCCATTCCCATCAAGGCACTGGACATGGAAGTGAAGCCATCTTGGATCCTCCCGACTATCCCATCCATCACCTAAGGACCTCAAGTGACCTCAGTTGATACCACAAGGAGCAAAAGAATCACCCAGCCAAGCACTGCCTGAATTCCTGAACCACAGAATCTGTAAGGATAATAAAATGTTGCTGTGCCACTAAGGTAGGGGTGGTTTATTATTTAGCAATTATTACTGGAACAAGTATTTAGGGTCCGCAGATGGTTAGTTGATGTTTGAGACACCCAAGATACCCCACCCAAATCTCTTTCCATGGAACATCATCCTGGCTTTGTGGTAATGCTTCTCTTCTGCCTCATTTTAGCCCATTTTCAAAAATAAAGCCATGGCCAAACCCTAGGTAGTGCTATGGCTAACTTGACCTGGTCCAAGAGATGGAAAATCAGAAAGAGAAAAAAAAATAAGCACTGGGGATAAAATTAGTGCTTCTTAGGTGATTTTGTGGAGTGAGGTCAGCTTCCAAAGCTGTCCCCATCTCTCCTTATCTTGAGAATTTCCCTCTGTCTGCCCCAGCTCCGGGGAGACAGCTCCAGATGTTGGTTCCTTCTCACCATCAGCACCTCCAGTTTTTCATGGTAATAGGCATGCCATCCCTTCTCAGAATCCTCGGAAAGGCCAGCGAGGTTAGAACAAACTGAAAGGAAGGGTTAGAAATGGCCAAGTAAGCCAGTGTCTTACCATCTGGGTTTTCTTTCAATCATAAACTTTGGTGATCTAAAAGAAGTCGAGGTGTCTACAAGGAAGCATCCAAGGTCAGGTGTCCACTGTTAATTGGAATCCTAGAATTTGGAGGGCTTAAAGACACTCCGAGGTGTTCTAGTGCATTTCACTCATTGTACCCATGAGAAAACAGAAGCTCCAAAAAGGGGAAGCGATTTGGATAAAGTTATTAAACCAGTAAATGGCAGAAGCAGGAAGGGAAGCCTGGTTTTCCAAGTTCTAATCCAGAGTTATTCTCACCATCCTCTACATCAGTGCCTCACAAACATTAATGTGCACACAAATCACTTGGGGGTCTTGTTGAACTTGAGACATGCCATGGAGGCCTGAGATTCCACATCTGTAACAAGCTTTCAAGTGATGCCAATGCTGCTGGTCCTCAAACCACACCTTGAGTAGCAAAGCTATTGGCTATAATTAGTTAGGGAAGCCAACAAATCCTCCTTTTCTTAAAATGTAAGTGTCATGGCCCGTATTCCCTCATTTGTGTCGAGTGGACTAGTTTTCATTTGCCTTATAATTCCCCTTCTTTCTGACCTTTTGGCCACTTGCCTTGCTATTAGCACGAGGAGATGATGAAACAAACATGCACAAAGAGAAAAGATAAGAAGAAAGCATGGCTAAGCCGATTTCGCTTCTCCCTCGTGGCTTTTTGCACAAGGCTTGTTGAAGGTGGAGGTAGGAACTGGCTTCAAAACAAGTTTGGGGGTTATTTCTGGATTTCCTGTCCCCTGTATTCATGGAAAATCCAGAGCATGCAGTATGAATATATAATAGTGTGCCCAGTTTTCTTGTGTGGTTTGTGGAAACCGGTCACATTGCTTTACAGCCACACCACATATATTTAAAGGCTAAAGCAATGCAGCGGGGTTTCAGTCCAAACGATTCAGAAAATTGCTTCAATCCTTTACTTTGTCAGTAGAGTTCTGGCTGGTACTTACAGAAGAAGTGGATGAGGAACAGGGAACGTATGCCTTCTATTTATGCTAGCCAGGAACTTCAACTTAAGCAAGATTATTTTCCTTCCCAATTTTAGAAAATATAAGCTTACATTGAAGCTGGTTCCATGCCTTTCCAGCTCCACGAACCCCTGTGACCTTAGATAGTTCACTGTTCTCTCTCTGGAACTCAGTTCCCTCATTTGTAAAAACTTCAAAAGCTCTTCGATCCTAGTTACTATCTCCAGGCCTTGACAATGGTCACTAATGAGCAAGACAGTGACCCAGGCCATGAAAATAGATGCTTCAACCTTGTCCTCCAGGTTCTCTTACTTCCTAATGTAACAAAGAGACAGGGACGCCTGGGTGGCTCAGTTTGTTGGGCAGCCGGCCTAGGTCATGATCCCGTGGTTCGTGAGTTTGAGCCCCACATCAGGCTCTGTGCTGCAGCTCAGAGCCTGGAGCCTTTTTCGGATTCTGTGTCTCCCTCTCTCTCTGCCCCTCCTCCACTCTCTCTCTCTCTCTCTCTCTCTCTGTCTCAAATAAACAAACATTAAAAGAAAATTAAAAGAAAAGAGACACGCGTATGAGCAAGATTTTCAGCTACAAGATTTGAAGCAATGCCTTGTCTGGTTATCCTTTACTCACCCAGAAAAGCAAATGAACCAGAATCAAACCAGAACCCTTCTTTCAGCCACCAAGAGTTTGGGTAACCTGAGGCTTCTCTCTCTGGTACAATTTTCCGCTTGGGTCTTTTATGCATGCTGGTGACAAGAAGCAAGCATAAGGGAGAAGGGTAAGACTGGGGGCAGCTGGAGTCTGTACTCTACGGGCCACAGAGTGGGATGACAATCTTGCCTTACTGGGTTCAGGAGTGACTTTGGGTTATGTATGAGATAGGAGTGATGCTAGAAAATGTATGGCAGTTCTTTCAAAGGAGATTTAGATTCGAATTCCTTTGTTGCCATTTAAGAAAGGGAACAGAGGAGAAGGGAGATATCAGGCTAAAGTTGACTTCCTCACCTTATAACTTATATGCCTCTGGAGTCCCCTTGGTGAACCAGTACTGTGCCTTCCGTGCACATACGGGCACTCAAAGATTCAAGAGTTGACTTGACGGGCGCCTGGGTGGCTCAGTCCATTAAGCATCTGGCTTCGGCTCAGGTCATGATCTTGCAGTTTGTGAGTTCAAGCCTCACATCGGGCTCTGCGCTGACAGCGTGGAGCCTGCTTGGGCTTCTCTGTCTCCATCTCTCTCTGCCCCTGTCCTCCCTCCTCAAAATAAATAAATAAACTTAAAAAAAGAGTTCACTTGAATGCTTCTGGCCTAAGAAGAAATGTAAAAGAAAAATATATAATAAAATGTGGATTAGCCCAAATCCAACTGCATTATTCATCTTTTGGTGTTTTTCCCCCTCCTCTCCCATCCTCCTCTTCCTTCTCCTGTATCTGGCTTGCGTGAGGAAACAGAAAGACCTTTTAAGGTGTCATGTGATTTCAGTAGGATCTAATTTTATATTGAGCAGGGTTTCCTTCTTTTTTTTAAGGTCTAACTAATTTTTATTTACTTTTCTTTTAAGTAAGCTCTCCACCCAACACAGGGCTTTGAACTCATGATCCCAAGATCGAGAGTCTCGTGCTCTACTGACTGAGCCAGGCAGGCACCCCATAGAGCAGGGTTTCTTAAACTCAGCATTATTTTTTTTTTAATGTTTTATTTATTTTTGAGACAGAGAGAGACACAGCATGAGCAGGAGAGGGGCAGAGAGAGAGGGAGACACAGAATCCGAAGCAGGCTCCAGGCTCTGAGCCGTCAGCACAGAGTCCGACGCAGGGCTCGAATTCATGAACGGTGAGATCGTGACCTGAGCCGAAGTCAGCCGCTTCACTGACTGAGCCACCCAGGTGCCCCTTAACCTCAGCATTACTGACATTTGGAGCTGGAGAATTCCTCGTCCCAGAAGCTGTCCTGCGCATCGCGGGACGTTTAGCAGTATCCCTGGCCTCCACCCATTAGATTCCAGCAGCACCTTGCTCCCAGTTGTAACACCCGTAGGTGCCTCTGGACCTGGCCGAATGTTCCCCGGGGGACAAACCGCCCCCACCTTGCGCCAATCCACCTGGTCCCCATATAAAGAGCCCACCTTCTAATGAGAGGTTTTCCAAAAAGATTGCCGTGCACAGCTTGGAGCCCGTTGCCGGTCTTCTTCCTCTGCTTCACGGGCTCGTCCTCATCCATTAAGGGGCCTCTTAGCTTGACACTTTCATTTGCCACGGGGCCTTTCCCCTGCAAGTCCCCTGCAACAGTGACAAACGAATCACAGCACAGAGCTGAGGTCTGGTCTGTTTAAGAAAGCCATCTCTTTTGGTTTTGAGCTTTTGGTTCTGAAAGGCATCGGTGGCTCCTGTAGTTTAGATAAAGGCAAGAGACGAGGAAGGAAGGAATAAGGAAAGAAGGGAGGGAGACTAACAGAAACAAAGAGAGGCAGAGAGGGAAAAAGAATCAGAGGGGATCTGATCTATCCTTCACATCTAGGGAAGCAGAAACCTAAGCCAGCTCAGGCAGGATTGGCCATATGATGCCAATTCTCGTCATGAATTTTCTATTCCGTTTGAAACTTCTTCGTGATCAATGTCTTATTCCAGAGCGCACTAGGAAGGAAACAGAGCTGCAAATAGGAGGTTTTGCGGGTGGGAGAGCAAGCCGATAGCCCAGAAACCTCAGCTTTCAGCCCGGGTCTTCTGACCAGCAGTGTGATCTTGGGCAATTCAGCCTTCTACAGCCTTATTTCTTTCACCCGGAAAATTAGAGAAGGCTGGACTGTACAATCTCTAACTTTTCTTCTTCTAAGACAATACACCAAATATTTTTGGTTCTTAAAGTGTGCTGAAGACGGCCTTGGAACTGGATTTCCAAGCAACTAATAACGCCATCTTGTGGCCAAATTGGGGTTTTCTTTTTTGTTCTAAAATGACTTTCTCCTTCACACAAGGCACCAATGATGAATTTGTGTTGGGCCAGTACATCTTCTATCTTGCTCCCTCCCTCCCTATCTATCCATCCACCCATCCTACTTTTTGTTTTTTATTAAAGCATAACAGGATTCATAAGGGTGATGACTGTTCACAGACTGAGCCCACCTGGCACCAAGGTCATGAAACAGAACATTACCAGATCCCAGAAGCCCCCTTTCCAGCCTCTTCCCTCCCCCACAGACCATGGATTTCACAAATGTAATGTTAAGCAAAAGCATCCATGTGCAAGTTACTTACTACCTGCTCTTCCTTCGAGGGTTACCATTATCCTCATTACTAGTGGCATAGGTTAGCTTCGCTTGATTTTGTACTTTCTATAAAGTGAATTATGCACTAGGTACTCCTTTGCATCTGGCTTTGTTTGCTCAAAATTATGCTCATGAAATTTATCCATATGGTCACACGTAGTTCTGGAGTATTCTTCAAGAGGCTTTTAAAAATTATTCTGTAGGGGTGCCTGGGTGGCTCAGTCAGTTAAGCATCCGACTTCGGCTCAGGTCATGATCTCATGGTTCATGAGTTTGAGCCCCGTGTTGGGCTCTGTGCTGACAGCTCAGAGCCTGGAGCCTGCTTCTCATTCTGTGTCTCCCTCTCTCTCTCTGCCCCTACCCCACTCACACTCTGTCTCTCTCTGTCTCTCAAAAAATTATATATATATATATATATATATTTCTGTAATTAAAAGTAATCTTATGTTTTTCAGTATGAAAATAATGTTACATGCCAGGCAGAAAAGTTTTTTTAGAAAGTCACCCCTAACCCTCCACCCAAACACAACCATCATTAATATTTTTGAGTATTTCATTTCAGTGCCGTTTCATAGTTTCAACATATTTAATATACTTGTATGTATGAATGTTGTTCCCTTAATACTATAATGTAAGCACTTCACTATGTTACTGAAAGTCTTCACGGATGACATTCTTAATAATAGCATTCCTATACCATTAGACATTTGGAGTATTCTGGGTTTGGTTTGTTCATTTGTTAGTTTTTACTATGAACGAACACAATGAACATCCTTGACTGAAAATGTTTTCTGTTCTTTGGGGGAGGGGCTTTCCTTGTAATAGAATACCACAAGTAGGATTATCGGGTCACAGCCTTTAGAAAGAGCAGACAGCTATAGTTAGTGCCGAGAATGCACTGATAAGAGACCGGGGGAAGGAACTGGTGCGTACTGGGCCCCTTGTAGTACATGTACCAGACATTTGCGAGGTGCTTTGCCCATATTCTCTCATTTAATTGTCACCAAAACCCCAGGAGGGACATATACACTGCATTTTGGAGAGGAAAACAATCCAGGCTCAGAGAGGTTAGGTGACCTGTCCAAAGGCACACAAGGAGTGAAGTGGCAAAGCCAAGATTTGGGCCCATGTCCAGCTGCCCAGAAAACTTGTGATCTTTCAACTCTACCACACTGCCCCCCAGAGTGCAATTTCAATAATGCAACTCACATGCACACCCTTCTCCAATTCTCCTCACAGGCGTGTCCCAGTTCCTGATTGCACGTTGTCCGGGCAAGACATTTTACCCTTTTCTCAGCCTTTACACTGAACCGAGAGCAGAAGAGTAGCTTTGGTCTTCTAAGAGGTCTAGGAGACAGAGATAGGGTCCCAAGAGAGTGTGAACAATGTTTTCACCTGGGTTCAGACTTCTTAAAACTTCCTTTCCTGTGAAATGAGAGTTGGCTTTTAAAAATTCGTTTCCGTTCATTTATCCAAAGGATACGGGAGTGCTGATGCATGGGGGCACGTGTACCCCAATGTTTATAGCAGCACTTTCAACAATAGCCAAATTATGGAAAGAGCCTAAATGTCCATCAACTGATGAATGGATAAAGAAGATGTGGTTTATACATACAATGGAATACTACTTGGCAATGAGAATGAATGAAATCCTGTCATTTGCAACAACGTGAATGGAACTGGAGGGTATTATGCTAAGTGAAATAGGTGAGTCAGAGGAAGACAGATACCATATGTTTTCACTCCTATGTGGAACTTGAGAAACCTAACAGAAGACCATGGGGGAGGGGAAGGGGAAAAATAGTTTCAAACAGAGAGGGGGGCAAACCATAAGAGACTCTTAAATACTGAGAACAAACTGAGGGTTGATGGGGGTGGGGGGGGAGGAAATGGGTGATGGGCATTGAGGAGGGCACCTGTTGGGATGAGCACTGGGTGTTGTATGGAAGCGATGAATCATGGGAATCTACCCCCGAAACCAAGAGCACACTGTACACCCTGTATGTGAGCCAACTTGAGAGTAAATTACATTTAAAAATATACTTTAAAAATTCATTTCGTTTCTATTCATCCATCCGAGTGCCCACATCTCTGCCTTTTCTCCAGCCTGAATGTTGTTGTTGTCAGCTGTTGTGCTACTGAAGTTCTTCCTTCTCTTTCTGCAAAAGCGACAGCCTCATTGCTGGGTTTTTGGATGCCCTCCTTGTTCATTCCCAGGGACTTTCTAGGTTCTCTATTCCTCCCTTCTCCTGCCAGGCCCATCTTCTTTATTTTTCCCCATCTTTTCTTCTTACTGCTGCTAATGCTGTTGCTGCTGCCGCCACCGTTACTACCGCCACAACCATCACCACCACCAATCGAATCTTAGTTGACCTCCCAGGTTACTTGGAGCCCCTTTGGGAAAGAGAGGGAGGAATCTTGAGAGGGATGAGAAGAGAACGAAGAAAAAGATCTATGGTTGGGACCACAAGCAGTCAAGACCTCAGCTCAGCCCAGATGCATGGTAGATAAGTGTTAGACAAATCCCAGCCTTCTGCACCGGGTTAGGGCCAAGGCTTATGGGAGATGTCAGTATGTCCTTCCTTCTTCTCAGTTACCCAATGAGTGAGGCCTCTCTCAGAGGACCGCTCTCCCCTCTCTTCCAACCTGACACCAAACTAAAACTGCCTGCAACATCCTCACCCTGATGCTAAAGTCTACATCAAGTTTGGGGGACTGAGGGACACAAGGCCAAGGGGAAACAAAATCCCATTTGTTTCAAAGAGGGTGCAGTAACCATTGGATATCCACATGCATAAATAAATAAACATTAATGCTTATCTCCTAGCACATACAAAAATTAACTCAACATTGATCATAGACGTAAATGTAAGAGCTGAAACTATAAAAGTCTCAGAAGAAAATATCGGAATGGGGCACCTGGGTGGCTCAGTCGGTTGAGTGTCCAGCTTCGGCTCAGGTCATGATCTCACAGTTTGTGGGTTCGAGCCCCGCGTCGGGCTCTGTGCTGACAGCTCAGAGCCTGGAGCCTGTTTCGAGTTCTGTGTCTCCCTCTTTCTCTGCTCCTCCCCCACTCGTGCTCCCTCTCTCTCTCTCTCTCAAAAATAAACATTAAAAAAGAATTTAAAAAAGTAAATATAGGAGTCAATCTTCATCACCGTGAACCAGACAAAAGTTCTGTAGATGAGATAAAGCATACATAACAAAAGAAAAAGTAGAAAAATTGAACTTTGTAAGTATTTAAAATTTCTGTATGCCAACAAATTAGATAGCCTAGATCAAATGGGTGAAGTCCTAGAAATACAAAATTTGCCAAAACTGACTCAAGAATAAGTGGAAAATCTGAACAGATCTATAATAGAAAGTTTGAATCAGCAGTAAAAAAAAAAAATCTATCAACAAAGAAAAGTCTAGGACCAGATGCCTTCAATGGTGAATTCTACCAAACATTTAAAGAAGAACAAACACCAATCCTCCTCAGATTCTTCCAAGAAATAGAGTAGGAGGGAACACACTCTAACTCATTCTATGAAGAATGTTTCCCCCAGTACTAAAACCACACAAAGGCATCACAAGGAAAGAAAACTACAGACAAATATCCTATATGTATATAGATTCAAACATTCTCAACAAAATACTAGCAAACTGAATCTCTCAGCATATTAAAAGGACCAGAGCAAGTAGGATTTATCCCAGGAACGGAAGGGTGGTTTAGCATAAGGAAGTTAATCAATGTAATACATCGCATTAACAGAAGGGAGGAATAAAATCACATGATGATTTTAATTAAGGAGAAAAGGTAATTGATGGAATCCAACCACCCTTTCTTGACAAAAATTTTCAACAAAATAAGAAAAAAAGGGAAATTTCTTTCTTACCACAATAATGGGCATTTATAACAAAGCTTACAGATAATAGCATGATTGATCATGAAAGACAGAAAATATTTCCCTAAGATCAGGAACAAGACAAAAATGACTGCTTTCACTACCGCTAATCAAAATATTGAATATACTAGAAGTTCAAGTCCAGTCCAGTAGGCAAGAAATTAAATGTACCAAGTGTCACGGAGTTGTTCACTTTTAAAATGGTTAATTTTATGTTATGTGACTCTCACGTCAATATGAAAAAATTAAAACTTTTGTGCTTCAGAAGGTACCAACAAAAAAGTGAAAAGACAGCCAACAATGTTGGAGAAAATATTTGCGAATCATATATCTGATCAAGGACTTGTATCCAGAGCAATTAACTTTTACAACACAACAATTAAAAGACAAAGAGCCCAAATAAAACCCAATGAGCAAAGGATTTGAAAAGACATTTCCCCAAAGAAGATCTAGAAATGGTTAACAAGACCATGAAAAGGTGCTCAACATCACTAGATTATTAGGGAAATGCAAATTAAAACTACAATAAGATACCACTTGATACCACTAGAATGGCTATAATTAAAAAGAAAAAGATGGAAAAATAACACGTGTTGGCAAGAATATGGAGAAATTTGAACGCTTACACATTGCTAGTAGAAATATAAAATGGTGCAGCCTCTTTGAAAAACAGTTTGGCAGCTCATCAAAAAGTTAAACATAGTGTCACCATATGATCCAACAATTCCTCTCCTGGGTATATGCCCAAGAGAAATGAAAATATATGTTCATAAAAAATATGTGTCCATGAATGTTCATTGCAGCATTATCCGTAATAGCCAAAAAGAAGAAACTATCAACTGATGAGTGGACAAACAAAACGTGGTACATCCATAAATGGAATGTTATTCGTCTTTTAAGAGATCGTTCAAGTTTGCGAAGCCTTACGTGATTCTTGCCTACTCTGACTCCAGGGATCACTGAACACTCCCTCCTCCATGTTCTCACGGTACCCCATACATGTGTCTATCATGCTACACTCTACTTCCTTGTGAGAAGTGAACCTACCTACCACCACACGGTTTGTTGTCTACATCAGCGTTGCTCTTCCAGGAAATTCTCACCTGGCAAGATGGAAGTTCCAAATAAACCTCACCGTACATTCCAGGAACTTACTGAGAGAACCATAGACTCCTCAACAGAAAACATCACTCAAAGACTCTTTGATACCCCTTCCTCAAAATCCTCAGCTGCTAGGTCCACTAATCGTAAGCTGTTTATCATGATTCTTATCCAATCATAACCAAGGCTTTCCCCCATTGAAAGACCTGCCTTAAACGAGACTTCAAAATCTCATAAATATCCTGACTTCACCTTGACCATTTACAGATGCTACTAAGTCTCTGAGCTAGTGCTCCCTTTTACTGTGGAGAGCATACACTCAGCTTTGTCTCATCAATAGGTAGTTTTGGTGATATTCTGGAGGAACCAGAATTCCACCTTTGTTTACATATTCATATCTCTCTACTGGATCGGGAGTCCTATAAAGCACAAACTATATCTGCTTTTCTTGTAATTCTCCATATCTAGCACATTCCTGTAATTCTCCATATCTAGCAAACTTCCTGGGATATGTCAGAATTTAACAAAGAGGAGTTCCTGGGTGGCTCAGTCAGTTAAGCATCTGACTCTTGGTTTTGGCTCGGGTCACAACCTCATGGTTCATGAGATTGAATCCCGCCTTGGGCTCTATGCTGACAGCATGGAGCCTGCTTGAGATTCTCTCTCTCCCTCTCTCTCTTACACTCCCCCACTCGTGCTCTCATGCTCTCTCTCAAAATAAAAAAATGAACATTAAAAAAATAGAGGAGCACCTGGGTGGTTCAGTCGATTGAGCTTCATCTTGTGGTTCATGGGTTCAAGCCCCACATCGGCTTGCTGCTGTCTGCCTGTCAGCCCAGAGCCCACTTCAGATCCTCTGTCCCCCTCTCTCTGCCCCTCCCCCACTTGTGCTCTCTCTCAAAACCTAAATAAAAACATTTTTAAAAAAGAATTTAACAAAGAATTTTATTCCAGCGAATGAATGAATGCAGGGTAAGCAAACCTGAAGGCTGCTAAAACACTTACGAAACTATTGAAGGGGCACCTGGGTGGCTCAGTCGGTTAAGCATCCAACTCTTGATTTCGACTCAGGTCATGATCCCACAGTTGGTGAGTTTGAGCCCCACATCAGGCTCCACGCTGACAGCATGGAGCCTGCTTCGGATTCTCTGTCTCCCCTCTCTCTCTGCCTCTGCCCTGCTGATGCTCTCTCTCTCTCTCTCTCTCTCTCTCAAAATAAACTTAAAAAATTTAAAGAAACTATTGAAGTAACACAGGCTGCAACAGACAAAGGCTTAAATGAGGGCAGTCCCAGAAGAGAGGAGAGTGAGATTTAGAAGGTAGGCAATGAGACCACGTGATGTATTTTATGCAGTGAATAAAGGAGAGGTGAGAATTAAAAATGACTCTGAGTTTCTGCCTTGGGTGACTGGGTAGCTGCCACCAATACGCTTAAAAAAATTTTTTTTAATGTTTATTTTTGAGAGAGAGAGAGACAGACAGACTGCGAGCAGGGGAAGAACAGAGAGAGGGAGACACAGAATCTGAAGCAGGCTCCAAGCTCTGAGCTGTCAGCACAGAGCCTGACATGGGACTCGAACTCATGGACCGCAAGATCATAACCTAAACGGAAGTCAGACGCTTAACTGACTGAGCCACCCAGGCGCCACACCACTAATAACTCTTAATGTGGAGTATGACTTTAGGAGAAAGAACAGTGTTGGGGCAAGATAATAAAGTCTGTTTGGACATTTTAGTCAAACAGATGGTACTTTTTTTTTTACTACTATAATCCTGTTCTGACTAAAGAGCCCTGAATCTGGAGTGTAGAAATCTGGGCTCTAATCCTGGTTTGACTGATTCTAACCACTTCACCATTATGTCCGTGTTTTTCTTGATCTCTTTGAAATGAGACTAAGTGATCTCCACTTATTGTTCCTACTCTAACAGTCTTAGGTAGAATGATGATATTGACCAAGTCTCTTGTACGATTGGAAGTAAAGATATACTAACAGGGGGCACCTGGCTGGCTCAGTTGGTAGAGTGACTCTTAATCTCAGGGTTGTGAGTTTGAGCCCCACGTTGGCTGTAGAAATTACTTTTAAAAAATGGAAAAAAAAGATATATGAACTGGCCAGCCACACACAAAACAATGAACATGGACCACTATCTTACACCATATATAAAAATCAACTTGGGGCGCCTGGGTGGCTCAGTCGGTTGAGCATCCAACTTCGGCTCAGGTCATGATCTTGCAGTTCATGAGTTCAAGCCCCACATCGGGCTCTGTGCTGACAGCTCAGAGCCTGGAGCCTGCTTCAGATTCTGTGTCTCCCTCCCTCTGCCCATTCCCCACTCATGCTCTCTCTCTCTGTCTCTCAAAAATTAATAAACGTTAAAACAAATTAAAAAAAATCAACTCAAACAGGATTAAAGTCTTGAATATAAGATCAGAAACTATCACAATTCTAGAAGATAACATAAGTGGTAAGCTCCTTGACATAACTCTTAGTGATACCTATTTTTTTATCTGACCTCAAAGGCAATGGCAAAACAACAAAAAATAAACAAATGGGACGACATCAAACTAAAAAGTTTCTGCAAGTGAAGGAAACCATCAACAAAATAAAACGACAACATACTAAATGAGAGAAGATATTTGCAAATCAGGGGTTAATGCCCAAAATGTATAAAGAACTCATACAACTCAGTAACAAACAAACAAACAAACAAACAAAAAATCCAATTAAAACTGGGCAGAGGATCTGATAGATATTTTTCCAAAGAAAACATACAGATGGCCAATAGGCATATAAAAAGATGCTCAATATCATTAATCATCAGGAAAATGTAAATCAAAACTACCATGAGGTATCACCTCACACCTGTCAGAATACCTAAAACCAACAACACAAGAAACAGCAGGTATTGGCAAGGATGTGGAAAAAGTGGAACCCTTTTACGCTGTTGGTGGGAATGCAAACTGGTGCAGCCACTGTGGAAAACAGGATGGAGGTTCCTCAAAACACTAAAAAAGAACTACCATATGATCCAGCAATCCCACTTCTGGGTGTTTATACGAAGAAAAAGAAAACACTAATTCAAAAAGATATGTGCACCCCTATGTTCATTGCAGCATTATTTATAATAACCAAGATATGGAAGCAACCAAAGTATCCATTGATGGATGAAAGCACAAAGAAGATGGCGTGTGTGCATGTGTGTGTGCACGTGTGTGTACACGCAGCTATAAAAGAGAATGAAATTTTGCCATTTGGGACAACATGGATGAACCTAGAGGGTTTTATGCTAAGTGAAATAAGTCAGGGGGGCTCCTGGGTGGCTCAGTCAGTTAAGCGTCCAACTTTGGCTCAGGTCATGAGCTCGCAGTTCTTGAGTTCAAGTCCCACGTCAAGCTCTGTGCTGACAGCTCAGAGCCTCTAACCTGCTTCAGATTCTGTGCCTCCCTCTCCCTCTGCCTCTCCTCCGCACGCACTCTGTCTCTCTCTCAAAAACAAATAAACATTAATAAATTTTTTAAAAAAGAAGGCAGAGAAAGACAAATACCACAGGATTTCACTTATATACGAATTCTAAAAATAAAAATGAACAAACAAAACTCATACACGCAGAAAACAAATTGGCGGTTATTTCCAGAAAGGAGGGGTTTGGGAGGGGGGAGTAATGGGAAAAGGGGATCTCAGGAGGTACAAACTTTCAGTCGTAAAATAAGGAAGTCATGGGGATGTCATGTACAGCATGGTGACTATGGTAATAATATCGTATTGCAAAAAAGTAAATTTATATACTGATGGGGGAAATTAGTCTTATGACGATCATTTCACAGGGGACGCAAATGTCAAATCACACCTGAAACGAATACATTGTTAGATGTCAATTATGCTTCAATTAAAAAGAAAAGATATATAAGAGAACAGCAGAGGGCATCATTATATAAAAGGTAGACTCGGAATAAAAACGGCAATCTGAAGAGTGGAGCAGCATTTTCAGGCTATAATGGATCTTTAAAAATAACCTTATACTTGCATAATATTTTATAAGATTAACAAAATACATTTACATATGGGTTTCTAAATACACGATTTGTCTTCACTGTAATCATAATCGTGTGATTATGCTATTTTATGGATGAGGAAACAAGTTCTGAGAGGCCAGCCAGTTTTTCAGGCACATAAAGCTAGTGAAAAGCAAAGATGAGATTAAAGCCAGATATTTCAACTCATCTGTTCCAATTTACCGGCTCGAAAGTTGACCCCAAGACCATAATGAGGTTTGGATGGATTCATGAAAAGTAAAGATTTCCTCTCTTTTTTTCTGTATGGTGAATAAGTATTATGCTACATATACATGTATAAAGAATAGGGCCTCTTTATTCACTGTAATTGGTCTAATTTTGTTCAGGAGCTCCCCACCCCAGTGGGCTGTAGGTGGTCTGGGGAAAGTTTACCGATCCTTCTAGAAATTGGAGTATGGATAGCCAATTGTCAGTGCCGTCCCTCTCTGCCTGTCTCTGCTTGTCTTTGCCGCAGGATGGCTGGTCTGGTGTGCTTTCTGGACTGACATTACTGCATGAAAGTGGTTCCATTTGCCTTTTTGTCATGAAATAATACCTACTGCCGCTGCCTGCTGAGTACTTACCATTGCCTCTGGACATTGAGGTCCCCACCCTCCATGGCCTTGTCCAACTTCCAAGCCTTTGCTCGTCCAGTGATCCTAGCAGTATCTCCGTGATCTTTCACTGGGGCACATGATGAGTGGATCAATTTGGGTCCTTCAGGAAGCAGATGCTAAAGTGGATTTAGATGTGCAAGACAGATTTCACCCCATTCTATGAGTCAAAGGAAGTTATAAGGCCAGCCCCGATTCAAGGAGGAGAAATAGACACCAGCTCCTCTTAGGAAGAACAACGTGCACACATAATAATGGGTGGAATTGTTGGCCGTCTTTAGGCAATATTTAAAGTCATGAGACTGGCATAGAGCACTCAGGGAGTGAGTATAGGTAGACATAAGGTCTGAGGATTGAGGTCGGGGATACGCCAATGATGAAGAGGAACCTGCAAAAGAGACCGTGAAATAGTAACCTCTCAGGTGTAAGAAAGCCAGGAGATAGACCTAGGTTCAAATCTCGGTGTTACCTTGGATACCTACGAGACCCTGGGTAAGTTCCTTAACCTTGCTAAGTCTTCATTTCCTCATCCATAAAATGAGGATAATAATAGTAACTACTTTCCTATTCCTTTTCTTTATCACAAGCAGAGGAAGAATAAATAAGTGAATAAAATTGTCTCTTGGATCAAACAGAAGAAAGCCATTGGGGACTTTGGAAAGTGGAATATTGGGGGCAGAAGAGAAAATGGCTGAGGGATGAACTGGAGTGTCTCTCAGGAAGTTTATCTGTAAAGAAAACGTAGGGGCTAGAGTGGGGCAAAACATCAACTGTGAAGTGTTTTTTTTTTAAAGATCATAGAAAAGAAGGAAATCCTGCCATTTGCAAAGACATGGATGCACCTTGAAGGCATTATGCTAAGTGAAATAAGTCAGATAGTGCAAGACAAACAAATACAGTATGATCTCCGCTACATGTGGGATCTAATAAACAAAACAAACAGGCTTATGGATACAGAGAACTGATTGGTGGTTGCTTGCGGTGGTGGCTGAGGGGTGGGTGAAATGGGGAAAGGGGTCAACAGGTACAAACTTCTAGTTATAAAACAAGTAAGTCACGGGGACATAATATACAGCATGGACACTACAGTCAATAAGACTGTATTGCACATTCGAAAGTTGCGAAGGGAGTGGATATGAAAAGGGCTCGTCACAACAACAAAAATGTGTAACTGCGTGGTGACGGACGTTAACGAGACTTATTGCGATCATTTTGCCATACGTACAAATACCAAATTGTTATGCTGTACACCTGAAGCTAACATAATGTTATATGTCAACCACATCGCCATTTTTTAAAAAAGTAGGTATTGGAACATGTGTACAATGCTGATGACGAGCTAGGAGGGAGGGATTGGTTGAAAATACAAGAGAGAAAAGGGCTAAGAGATGGGACATGGTCCTCAGAGTATGAAGTGGATGGGATCCACGTACTGGTGGGATGATTACGTTTGGGCAAGAGGCAAGGACTCCTCTTCTTCCAAATCAGGTTTCAAAGAGAAGATGTGGTCTGTGATGGGGAGAAGCTGGCAGTGAGACAGAGTCTAACAAAACATTGAAAGAGTGTGGGGAACAAAAGACGTTGTTGGGGGGTGGGGGACAGATCAAAGGGTGGTTCCAGGTTGAGGATTCATTTACAGATGGACAGGCTGGTGTGGTTAAATCCATCCGAGCTCTGTAGTCTTATGAAAGGAGCAGGGATGACGGACGGGGTGGCATTTTCCAGGCTTGGGACTGATAGCACAAATACTTGGCTGATTTCAACGCAGAACGTCTGTGAGTGAAAAGTCAGGTAGGACATCTGTGCTGAGCTTAAATCCTTATTTTGGGGAAGAAACAGTGACCTAGGCATGTCCAGAACCTGAGAAGAGGGAACTGGAAATTTCTGAGCACCCACCATTTACCAGGGCCACAGGATACATATGTGCATTTTCTCATTTCAACCTCAAAACCACCATGAAGGGTAGGTAGGATCATCCTTGTTTTACTGATGAGAATCACCAAGGCTCAGGGAGTCTGAGAAACTTGCCTGGGCCTGGTTTTCTGATCGTGCTTCCTTGGGAATGTGAAGGCAGACTGAATATTGATGGAGCAAAGTGCGCATCAGGGCGTGATTAGCTTTATGACATTATTTTGAGTCTCCACACACACTGCGTGTTTGGTGTTCCTCTGGGAAATAACAGCGGGAAGGCCAATCAGTGGGCCTCTCTCTGCCTGGATGAGGGGGATGTGCTCATTTATAATTCTGTCTTTTAAGATACCAGTATTTCCACTTAGAGATTCCATCTAGCCTGGCTCTCTTTTTCGTTGTATTTTCTTGCAGGAGACTCCTCTCTCTCTCTCTCTCTCTCTATTTATTTTTGCCAGCCCTAGCCCCAGACCCTGTCTTTAAAAATCTCATTCAATGGCTTCTCCAAATTCCCTTTTTAGAATGGTCTCTCTTAAATTTCCCTTTGACTAGGCTCAGGATGTCATTCCTTGTTGTTTTATCTTTATAGCTGCTTAATGACATCACCGGTTCCTTTCCTTGCCAGCTTCCTGGCTTAATTACAAAGAAAACCTCTCACAGTTTAGAGATAAATGACACAGTGTTCGCCATGACCGGGCTTGTGGAATGCTTGCTAATCCTGGGTCTCAGGTGTGCACGATCAAGTGACTGAAAAATCCTGAGCTGACTTCGTGCTGGAGCACCCCTTCATCTTTAGTGCAGGGGTAAGGGTCAAAATAGGTTACCACTTGGGGCGCCTGGGTGGCTCAGTCGGTTACGTGTCTGCCTCTTGCTTTCTGCTCAGGTCATGATCTCACGGTTCATGGGATCAAGCCCTGTGTCGGGCTCTGCGCTGACAGCATGGAGACTGCTTGGGATCCTCTCTCTCTGCCCCTCCCCTACTCTCTCTCTCAAAATAAATAAACTTGTAAAAAAAAATAGGTTACCTCCTGTATTGGCCTGTTGGAAGCAATTGGAATGAATAATGGCTTAGCCCTGGAGCAGGGTCCCCAAAGCTGCTCACTGAGCCAGGCTTTAACCCTGCAGTTGCTGGACGATGGGGAGCATTAGTGCAGGACGGGAGGGGATGGGCCAGCCAGGGGTATAAGTTGGGGTTTTAGAACAGTAGCTACTACCAAAGAGTATTAAAGAATTTTAAGGATTTCACAGCTGGAAGAGCCTCTTGGGGACAGACCAGCCTTAGTGAGCCATGCGGACAAGGGAACTATACTAGGATTGGTTGAGCAACAGGATAGTAAGAGTCTGGATCCCTAGACAACATCATGCAGCAGAGCCTTAATGCCTACCTCCAGACAGTAATGTGAGAAGGAAACTTCTATCTGCTTAAGCCATTGTCAATTTGGGTCTCTGTTACAAACAGCTGAAACAATCTCCCAACTAGGAGGGGTTAGTGGGTTTATCTCTTTGCTGTATTTTGATTCACCTGAGCCACATATGTAACATATGGATATGTTCCTTTCTAACTACCAGGTGAAGGAGAAGTGATGCTAGAAAGGCATAGGTGTGGAGATCCGATATTGATTTAAGGTCTATCAGACCCTCCTGTTGAGTGATGGGACCGATTTCTTTTTCACTCACTTCTGAGGTGCACATGAGGCACTCGTAGAGGTTGTTTTGATCATTTAGATGACCCCATATGCCTCTTTGGGATTTGGAAACTGATGTTAATGTACCAACTTGGAAGCCAAATGGAATAGACCTTGATCTTATTTTCGATAGTCTCTAGTTCAGCAGGGACAGATTCATATTCCCCTTGAACCTTAAAAGTCCCATGAGAAGAAGGTGATCTGAAATAATGCATGGAACAGTGGGACAGGAAGGGGCCTCCTGTTCAGCCCACCTGGTCAGGCTAGCCCTGGGGATCGCCGGGGTGAGCGATAACAATTGCAATGGAATGTCTGTTTGGCCCAATTGGGCAGTAGGACTCTCTACATTAAACAGTAACCTGATACCTGTTCGAGTTAATACATACTTTGCTGCAGACAAGCTGCTTGCTCCCTATGATAATTTATGTTAACTCACAATTAGCAGAACTGAAAAAAACAAATGAGATGGTAAAATACTATAACAGCAAGATCTGTGCTCTCTGGTTGTAGAATTTGAGCTGTGGTTCCAGAGCTGTTAATCAAGAGTTTATTGTAAACTCGCAGTCAGAAATTATGATATCCGGGGCAAATGGGTGGCTCAGTTGGTTAAGCGTCCAACTCTTGGTTTCGGCTCAGGTCATGATCTCATAGTTTCCTGAGTTCGAGCCCCACGTCTGATGCTGTGCTGACAGCACGGAGCCTGCTTGGGATTCTTTCTCTCTCCCTTTCTATCCCTCCTGTGCTCATGCTGTCTCTGTCTCTCTCAAAATAAATAAATCCAACTTAAAAAAATAGAAAGTATGATTTTCCCCAAGGAACCACAACAAACATTTTTTCCAATTCCCTTCACATTTATTGAGCATGTGCACACGTGATCTCATGTAATGCTTCCCATGACCCTGTAAAGTAAGCACTATTATCCCCATTTTAACAGATCATGAAACCGAGGCTTGGAATGGTTAAACCACCTCAAAATTACTTGCAGCTAGAGTCAAACCTTGAACCCACTCCTGTCTTCCTTCAAAGCACAAGCTCAAAGTTACGTTCTGCATTGGAAGTTAATTCTAAAGGACAAGAGATGGGGCGATCTCCCTGCACAGGCTGCTTCACCTCTTGAGCTCTGAAGTTTGGAGTCATTAGAGACCTGGCTTGACAGAAATACCCAATTTCTTATGATTGTTGAGATCTGAGTGGCAGTTGTCAAGAGCAATGTGTTAGCTTTAGTGGCTGACTTGCTATGAGAAGTCCACAAGCCTGTCTGCATGGGGAGACTGGGGATACACCAAGGGTCTGAAGGATCCACAGCTTAGATCATTAGCTAGCCTAGAAAGAAAAATGATTGCATCTCTAGTTGTTCAGGGCTCATCATGGGAAGACACATACCTGATTAATGGAAAATTGTATTCCAGGGAATAGCTTTACTTCTAGGCACAGGGATTGCTTATATGTTTTCCAGAAAGTGTTCTTCTCCCTTCAAAGTCATCGGCAGCATCTTTTACAATCTTTTCAGCACTGCTCTATAATTCCCCCACACTGTAATCTGAGATTAAAGACAGGAAACACAATTTTAACATGCATTCTAGGTATCAGGAGAGGAAGGGAAACAAGCCTGACTGTTTTGGTTCTTTTGGTCCCTTTTAAGGCAAGGACTTCTGCTCATCGAAGATGGGGTCAGAACTTGGGGCTAGGGAGCTTACATTGTATGTTTCATTAGTGATGTGGGGACTTGGGGTCCAAGGTGAGTGGACTAGGCCTCTTTCCTCTGGGACCTGCTGAGAAAGATCTGTTGTTTGGGTACTCAGCTCAGCCTAGTGATTTAACAACAAATAACAGGGAAGGAGGTCCCTGAGGGAAGTGATATAACGTTTGGAAAAGAGTCTGAGTTTTTAAGACAAGCCTCTGGGGCAATAATCAACTTCTATGCGTATTCACTCTCAAACACGCATGCCAACCCAGAGTCTGGTGAAGAATATACAGCCCCTGCAGGTCAGTACGACAGAATCGTTAAACCGGGAGGAAATGCAAATAATCATTTTAATAAAATAATCAAATTAAACAAACAAAAAATCTCATTCATTCAGCAATCAAACATCTGAGTGTGATTCCAGTTGTTCTCTAACCACAGTCTACATCAGAATTTCTCTTCCTGGGCACCTGGGTGGCTCAGATGGTTAAGCATCTGACTTGGGCTCAGGTCATGATCTCCCGGTCTGTGAGGTCCAGCCCCCAGTCGGGCTCTGTGCTGACAGCTCGGAGCCTGGAGCCTGCTTCGGATTCGGTGTCTTCCTCTCTCTCTGCCCCTCCCCAGCTCGTGCTCTGTCTTTCTCTCTCTCTGTCTGTCTCTCTCTCTCAAAAACAAATAAATATAGAAAAAAAGAATTTCTCTTCCTAGCCAGTCCCCTGGTATGCAAGGACTGCCTATTATCAGCCTCCTTAAACATTGTTGCTATGCAGTTAGAATTCACTGAAAGTCTAGGATGGGCTAATTTATGGTTGGTTTACCTGATGTATCAATTAAGATGTCCTTGGCTGAAAATAACAGAAAACCTCTGCCCCTTTTTAATTCAAGTGATTTGGTTATTTATTGTTGAGTTGTACTTGATGATTTTTTTTTTTTAAGTAGGCTTCATGCCCGGGACAGAGCCCAGTGCGGGGCTTAAACTTACAACCCCGAGATCAAGACCTGAGCTGATTAACCGACTGAGCCACCCAGGCACCCCATGCACTTGATCATACTATTAAACTGCTAAATCAACCAACCCTAAAGCCTGTTCTGACTTAAACAATAAGGTAGTTTCCTATTGCCGCTATAACCAATTACCACAAACCTAGAGGCTTAAAACAACACAAATGTATTACCTTACAGTTCGGGAGGTGAGAAGTCTGAAATGGGTCTTGCGGAACTAAAGTCAAGATATTGGCAGAGCCGCATTCCTTCCACTGTTACCTCTCCTCTCACCCTGGCCCTGCTGCCTCCCTGTCGTGAGGACCTTTGTGATTATATTGGGCTCACCTGGAAAATCCACAATAATCTCCTCGAGATTCTTTTTTTTTTTAATGTTTTTATTTATTTTTGAGACACAGAGAGACAGAGCATGAGTAGGGGAGGGGCACAGAGAGAGGGAGACACAGAATCTGACGCAGGCTCCAGGCTCCGAGCCATCAGCACAGAGCCCAACGCGGGGCTGGAACTCACGGACTGTGAGATCATGACCTGAGCCGAAGTCGGATGCCTAACTGACTGAGCCACCCAGGCGCCCCTCTCGAGATTCTTAATCACACGTGTAAAGCTTGTTTTGTCATATAAGGGGACATATTCACAGATTCTAGGCATTAGGACGTGGGCATCTTTGATGGTCCGTTATTCTATCTACCACAGGTAGTTTACTAGATTACATAACTGGGAGCACCTGATTTAAAAAAGGGCCGAAGGACTCAAATAGACATTTATCCAAAGAAGATATACAAATGGCCAGTGAGTTCATGAAAAAAATGCTCAAGTCTCTAGCCATTAGGGAAATGCAAGTTTAAACTGCAGTGTGATACCACTTTATATCCATGAGGATGGCTATTATTAAAAAGAAAAACGAAGAGAAAATAATCAGTTTTGGTGAGGAAGGGGAGAAACTGGAACCCCCATTTCCACTTGGTGCAGCTTCTATAAAACTCAGTATGGTGATTCCTCGAAAAATTAAACTTAAAAATTAAAAATTCCACTTCTGGATACATACCCAAAAGAATCGAAAGCAGGGACTTTAACAGATATTTGTATGCCTGTGTTCATAGCAACATCATTCACTATAGCCTAAAGGTAGAAACAACCCAAGTGTCCATAGATAAATGGATAAACAAAATGTGGTAGCAACATACAATGGAATATTATTCAGCATTAAAAAGGGAGGAAGGAGCACCTGGGCGTCTCGGTTAAGGGTCGGACTCTAGAGTTCAGCTCAGGTCATGATATCACGGTTCATGAGATCGAGCCCTGCATCTGGTTCTGTGCCAACAGTATGGAGCCTGCTTAGGATTCTCTCTCTCTCTCTCTCTCTCTCTCTCTCTCTCTCTCTCTCTCTCACTCTCTCTCTCTCTCTCTCTCTCTGCCCCAGCCCTGCGCTCTCTCTCTCTCTCTCTCTCAAAATAAATAAACTTTTTTTAAAAAAAAAAGGGAGAAAATTTTTACACATCCTACCACATGGTTGAACCTTGAAGACATTATGCTATATGGAATAAGCCAGTCGCAAAAGGACAAATATTTATGACTCCTCTTACGTGAGGCTCCTAGAGCAGTCACATTTATAGATACAAAAAGTAGAATGGTGGGTGCCAGGGGCTGGGGAGGGAGGGAGGGGAGTTGGTATTTAATTGGTACAGGGTTTGGGTTGGGGAAGAGGAAAACATTGTGGAGACGGATAGTGTTGGTGAAAAAGGTGTAAACGTGGTAAGTTTTACATTCTGTGTATTTTACCGCAATTTTTAAAATTGTCACCAACAACCAAGATTCTCTGCATCGCTGTAGACTGTTATCCGGAGATCAGCTGCTATCATAAGGCTAGATTCTCCTGGAGGTCATGAGAAAATTGCCAACAGCAATCAGAGCCACGTATTTTCTGGCTTACAACCTATCTCTTTTTTTTAATTTTTTTTAATGTTTATTTATTTTTGAGACAGAGACAGAGCATGAGTGGGGGAGGGTAGAGAGAGGGAGATACACACACACACACACACACACACACACACACATACAGAATCAATGAGCCTCCAGGCTCTGAGCTGTCAGCACAGAGCCTGAGGCAGGGTTTGAACTCACAGACCGTGAGATCACGACCTGAGCTGAAGTCTGATGCTTAACCTACTGAGCCACCCAGGTGCCCCACAACCTATCTCTGAAAGACAAAGACAAAGTTTCCCCAAAGACTCTAACACACCTCTACTTGAATTTCAGGCAGGTTGAAGCATCTGAACCATGACTAGCAAAAGGGATAGGTTTCTCTTCGGACCAGTGGGGTTTACACCTTGAGTTGAGAGCGATTTCCCAATTTGCCTTGCTGCTTGCTATTCAATGGAAAAGAGATGACGTGGTGCCGGAGAATCAGCCACAGGGATCATTACCGCCACTATACAACGCTTGTAACAACCTCTGTAGCAGGATTCTCACACAGAGAGTTGTGACGCTGAGGCTTTTCTTTCCAGGAAGCAACTTTATTTGTGCCAGCATCACTCGGTTAGGTTTGTACCCAAAGAACTGAGCTCTGAATGTCACGTGGGGTAGTTCGTATATATTTTCTACTTCTTTGTTTCCCATAGATGGTAACACACAAACATGTAGTCTGAGTAACTGGTCTCATGTTACAAGGTGGTCAGGGATGTTGTCATGTACGGGCATAGCCAGGTTACCCTGAGGGTTTTTTTTTTCCTTAAGGAGGGGACCTGACCACACCTCAACCCTAGTGCACAGACTAGAGTGCAAAACCTGTGTGCAAACTTCAAGCCATCCTTCCAAATGCCCCACCACCAGCTGGCCTCTCCCAGTGCCAGCAACACTCCCCTACATCTCAGTTCTGATGCCTCCCCATGTCTAACCCTACAGCAACAAGGGAAGTCACACCTATGGGCAACAGGGGCATAGATGGAGAAGGCATCAGAAAAAAAGACCACCTTTACATTTGTATCAACATCACCTGGAAAGTGCTTTGAAACCAGGGATTCTGAGATCCAGTCCAAGGAATGCCGAATCAGAAGCCTAAATAAAAATGAGGGGCACCTGGGTGGCTCAGTCAGTTGGACCTCCAACTCTGGATTTGGGCTCAGGTCATGATCACATGGTTTGTGAGATCAAGCCCCACATGGGGCTCCGAGCTTACAGCATGGAGCCGGCTTGGGATTCTCTCTCTCTCTCTCTCTCTCTCTCTCTCTCTCTCTGTCTCTGTCTCTCTCTCTCTCCCCATCCCTGCCCTGCTTGTATACACGCTCTCTATCTCTCAAAATAAAAAAATAAACTTTAAAAAAGGAATCCTAAGTAAAAATTAAATTTAAATTGTTATTGCTCTTTCACGAATTTGCATTTTAAGAGGTATCCTAGGTAATTCTGATGCCAGTCAAGGGAATCTGCTTTGAGAAGCACTGGTCCTGTCTTTGCTAAGAACTGTCCTGGATGTGGGGCTCCTGGGTGGCTCGGTCAGTTAAGCGTCCGACATCAACTCAGGTCATGATCTCGGGGTCAGTGAGTCCAAGCCCTGCATCGGGCTCTGTGTTGACAGCTCAGAGCCTGGAGCCTGCTTCGGATTCTGTGTCTCCCTCTCTCTCTGCCCCTCCTCCACTCATGCTCTGGCTCTGTCTGTGTGTCAAAAATGAATAAACGTTAAAAAAAATTTTTTAACTGTCCTGGATGCTATGGGTAGAGAATCAAATATGATATGGGTCATGTCTGGGGAAGTTCTCAGTCAATGTAGGAGAACAGATACTTAGATAATTGTGACAAGACCTGATAGGTGCTATGGTTAGAGAGATGAATAGAATTCTATGAGGCTGGGGCGCCTGGGTGGTTCAGTTTGTTGAGCATCAGATTCTTGGTTTTGGCTCAGGTCATGGGTTCAAGCCCTGCATCGGACTCCATGCTGACAGTACAGAGCCTTCCTGGGATTCTCTGTCTCCCTCTCTCTCTCCGCCCCTCTCCTGTTTCCTATCTCTCTTTCTCAAAATAAGTAAATAAACTTTAAAAAAAAGAATTCTGTGAGGATGAATCACTACACTGTACACCTGAAACTAATATAACACTGTATGTTAATGATACTGGAATTGAACGTTTATTTATTTTTGAAGGAGAGACAGACTGAGTGTGAGAAGGGGAGGGTCAGAGAGAGAGGGAGACACAGAATCCCAAGCAAGCTCCATGCTCTGAGCTGTCAGCACAGAGCCCGACGCGGGGCTTGAACTCACGAACCACGAGATCACGACCTGAGCCGAAGTCGGACACTTAACCGACTGAGCCACCCGGGTGCCCCAACGACACTGGAATTTAAAACAAAAGAATTCTATGACGCTGTTACTGTCTAAGGGAGTCAGAAAAAGATTCACAGAATATTTGGCCCTAGTGAGATAGCATTACAAGGGTGAATCTACGTTGAAAAGAAGAAATACAGAAAGAGAGAGAGAACAATTCTAACAATTCAGGCTACCAGGAAGACTCAGTGAGGCCCAGAGTTAGGTGATCATGAGAAGGCAGAAATACATTTGGGATTCCCTCATGGGATCTTGGTTCCCCACTCCTCCCAAATGCCTTAGCATGTGACTGCACTGCTCTGAATGTGATTCCAGTGTTTAATGATACATAGTTTTCACATACATATTTATGTACAAGGCTGTATAAACAAAACCATGCATCATGTACTTTGGGACACGTTCGCAAATTTTCAAGGATAGTTTTGACTATATGAAGTTAAACCTGAAATTGCTGCCCGTAAACCAAATTTTACATCTCTGTCCCTGTCCTATCCCATTCTGGTACCTTTCACAGCGATTTTAGAGGAGGAGTGGCAGTTACCCTGGTGGAGAAGTACGATGAGAGATTCCAGGAGGAGGGACCAAAATTGTCGGGCAGGGGAGTTACCAAAGAGCATCACAAATTGGGGGAACAGCCAGTCAGAGGTTTGGCTGGGCTCCCAGAGGGTGTGTGAGGTAAAATAGCAAGAGATGTGAGCAGGCAGGTCAGGTGAGTTGAGATATTAAAGACAAGGCTAAAGAATGTAATCTTTAAATGGAAGAAATTAGAAGCCATTGAAGGAGTTTAAATAAGCGATTGACAAGATCAGATCTGCATTCTAGAGAAATCATGTGTTGACCAGGTGGTCATTCCTCGAAGCAGCAGACACAGAGCCTCTCAGAGGTCCAGGGAGGCTCAGTTAAGTTCATTTTACTAGGACTCTTGGTATAATAAAGGCAACAGATATGACAGAAGTCGTGAAAGGTGCAAATTATTCTAAATGATTATGTTTAACAAATTAACACTTTAAAAAAAATTTTTAATGTTTTGTTTATTTTTGAGAGAGAGAGAGAGAGAGAGAGAGAGAGAGAGAACACGTGGGGGAGGGGCAGAGAGAGAGGGAGACACAGAATCAGAAGCAGGCTCCAGGCTCCAAGCTGTCAGCACAGAGCCCGACGTGGGGCTCGAACTCACAAACCGAGCTGTGAGATCATAACCTGAGTTGAAGTCGGGCGCCTAACCGACTGAGCCACCCAGGCGCTCCAACAAATTAACACTTTTACTACACACACAGACTGGACTGTCATTTCTATTACCTCCTTTGGAGATGCTGCGAATCGAAGTTGGACGCCCAGGCCACACCCCACCCCCAACCTGGTTTTACTTCCAGACTCCTTTAAATTCTAAAACCTTGACCAAGCAATTTTACCTCTCTGAGCCACAGTTTTCTCACTATGGGGATAATAACTACTTTTTTTCCTAATTTTAAAGAGAGAGAGCACACGAGCAGGGGAGAGGGGCAGGGGGAGAGAGACAGAGAATCTTAAGCAGGCGCTAGCCTGACACAGGGCTCAATCCCACGACCCTGGAATCATGACCTTGAGCCAAAATCAAGAGTCAGATGTTCAGTCACCTGAGCCCCCAAGCACCCTGGGCATAATAACTACTTTATACGGACTGGGTGAAAGAAGACGTATACAGCGTCTGGCATCCTTGGGTGCTCGGCAAGTGTTAATAATTCTTTATAATCTTTCAATATAATGAGTCTGTGCCCAGGTGCACACATGCAGGAGCACTCATGCACATAAACACGTGCACTTGCACCGATGTGCTGCCCTGTGGACAAGGTTGGAAGGAGGAGAGGTATCCCAGACCCTTCCAGTACCTCTCCCTGTTTCTGTGTTGAACCCCCATTCCTGAAGAGAGCATAGAGCCTCTACCTCAAGTACCTACCCATTAGAGCCCCTGCCCGCACATGCACCTCAGTATGGCTGAATTATGCCATCACCCCATTCCTTTTCCCAAGAGTGTCTGCTAAGCCGTCTTTAGCTCTGGTTGCAGAATTAAAGACCGCCCTTTTCCATGTTAAAGAGATTTCAGGTCTCCATTCGTCCTTTGCAGAAATCCCTCAGAAACATGGGGTGACTTTCTCACGGCTCCTGAGCTGACACTTCCAAAGGTCCTCCTCCTCAGGTGCTTTTGGGGTACTTGCCCTTTTCCCCTGCTCAAAGATCAGCACTCCCTTTGGGCTCAGTGTTTTTGTCTGGGGCACAGAGACCCGTAACTCACAGTAACAATTCCCTAGCTGAACGACAGCAATAATTCACAGTTGCTGCAACAGGCCTTCTGAGTTCCTGTTAACTTTGCAGAGTCGAGTCATTGAGTTGGCATGAGATCTAGCGCTTAGAAGCTCTGCTTTAAAATCAGGCTGATTTCAGAACATAGCCTCAGCTAAATGGGTCCCTGGGCCTGAGCCAAGCTCCCAGGGCTCCAGTTCCAAGACACCGTTTGCAGGATTCTGTCACTTCGAAGTCCTTGGGGATGGTATATTTTAAGACCTAGTAAAGGACTAATCTGACAAGACATTTTGGAGGTTTATTCATTGCACCATGGTAAAAAAAAAAAAAAAAAAAAAAAAAAAAAGTATCTCCACTTCTCATCATTACATGCTGTTATAGGTAATATTTGATTGTGCCCTGATTATACCCAAATCTTTTAATACTGTACATGGCAGAAAAGAAGGATGACAACATAACTGGCTCACATTCCCATTCACTTCTAAATTGCCCATTCTCCCTTTGAGAAGATGTTATCACCATTCTCTAACTCCTGCTGCAACATGATAGGATTTTGTGGCTGGAAAAGATTGCATGAGGTCATTTCATCTATCCCCCTACCTTTAAATAAATCTAGACTGAAAATCACCCCACACAGTCGAGTATCTAATCCTTTCTTGGTGACCCACTTCAGCGTTTAACAATTTGCACCACCAAGATGAGTGTTTGCAATAGCTTGATCCTAAATCCCGCCAGCTGCAACGCAGTCTTCCGTTCTTTCGTTTTCGTCTTCCCGTTGAAAAATCCTCCAGTTGCTAACTGGTCATATTCCATCTCTACCGGTTTTCTTCCCCACAGTCCTTGTTCTTTGAGTCATCCCTAATGAGCTCTGCGCACCAGCCCTTTAATCAACTGTTAATCTTCATAAAAGCCTCTCCAAATCATCCATGTTTCTCATGGATTGAGTGAATATGACCAACAACAAAAAAAGAAAGACACTTCAGAAAGATGAGAAAACATGAGTCTAAAGGAAGATTTCCCCATTTCCATTGTCTATGTCTCTGATCTTTCAAATAATATTTAATGCTATTTTTATAGAACACAGGTAGCACATGTCCACAGTAGAAAACCTTAAAAAAAAATAGAAGGATAAAAGAAGGGAAAAGTCTTATCATCTGACAAGCAAGTCCATGGATTTCTTGTGTGTGTGTGCACGTGCATGTATGCGTGTGTTTGGGTATATGTGTGTGTTTCCTCAAATTGCGATCATACTCTATTTGTTGTTTTGTATCTTGCTTTCTTCAGGTTTTATTTCACTGGTATATTCTATATAATTATCCATTCTTCCAAAGTATGATTTAATTTTTATTTTACAAAGTGTGCAAATAGGGGAGAGAGGGAGAGAGGGAGAGAGGGAGAGAGGGAGAGAGGGAGAGAGGGAATCTTAAGCAGGCTTCATGCCTAGCCAGAAGCCCACTGTGGGGCTTGATCTCACAACCCTGGGATCATGACCTGAGCTGAAATCAAGAGTCTGTCACTCAACTGACTGAGCCACCCAGACGCCACCCCCCCCCCCCACAAGTATGACTTTTTAAGGGCAGCATAATTCTCTACCTTGTGGCTGCATCTTGGTCCATTTAATCATTTCCCTACCACTGGGCATTTAAATGATTTCTAATTTCTCACCATTTATAAATAATGCTGTATCCTTGTACATAAATCTTTGACCACATTCATGATCTTTCTAAAAGGCAGCCCTTATGTGTTCGTGCATGTGTGTGTGTAAATATATTTGATTTCCTGACCCCCATTCATATGTAGGCTCTGAATAACAAATAATCCATGGCTTTAGACTCTTAAAGAGCTCCCCCACAACTGTAGGATAAAGCTCCAATTCTCTAGTAGACCTTCTATGCTCCATGTATTTTTTAAGTTTTATTTAAGTAACCTCTACACCCCTTGTGGGACTCGAACCCACTACCCCAAAATCAAGAGTCATACGTTCTTCTGACTGAGCCAGCCAGGTGCCCCTCTAAGCTCCATCTTTTGTCACGTATGTCCTCAACTGTGTGGCATACTTCAACTCAGACTGCCTCTAGTTACTTGCACACTTCATGATGCTTAATACCTTTGATGACATCATTTGTGCTGCCTAGAAAGCTTCTCCCATTTTTTTCTCCTCCCTATTCCTAAGTATTACTTCAAGGGGCAGTTCATATGTCATCTCCTTCAGGCAGTCTTCCTTGAATCTCCAGGTTGGGCTAAGTGCCCCTCTAATGTGCACCCATGACACCTCATGTGTATTGCAAACACATTATATTGAAATCCGTTTTCGTTTCTACTTTTGCCACTAAACTATAAGCATCCTGAGGACAGAGAGCATGTCCAATTCATCCCTCAGTGCTTAGTAGTGTTATGCCCAGAATTCATGATCCCCAAAGACCACCAAGGAGCTCAATCTCCTACCTGCACAGATGCAGCGGTGAGATGAGAGAGAGAGGGAGAGAGAGGGAGAGAGAGAGAGAGGGAGGGGGAGGGGGAGGGGGAGGGGGAGGGGGAGGGGGAGGGGGAGGGGGAGGGGGAGGGGGAGGGGGAGGGGGAGGGGGAAAGCACAAAGGTTTTATAGGGATCATGGCCTTAGCCGATTGGCTGGGGAAGGGTCGTGGACTCAGCCGATTGGCTGCCAAAGTGTGGTCCCAGATCAGCAATTATCAGCATCACCTGGAACTTGTTAAAAATGCAAATGTTGGGCCTGGTGGTCACAGACCTACTGAATCAGAAACTCCGGGGGTGGGGCTTAGCAATCTGTGTTTGAACAAGTCTTCCAAGAGATTCTGATGCACCTGAGGTTTAAGAACCACTGTGTCTGAGGATCTGTAACATGTTTGGCCTCAGTGTATACAGAACGTTTCTCACTGGTCACCTATTAACCATTGGCTGTCAGCCTTGCTGTGCTATATAAAAACCTAGCACCAAACACCATCCCCAGAGACTCTGATTAATTGGTTTGGGGAGGGGTAAAATGCTCCCAGGTCATTCTAAGCCTGGACAGGGTTGAGGGCTCCTGCCTCTGGCCCCTACCTGAGAGAAGCCCTCCCTCTTCTACTCACACTTTCCACGCCTCTCACACTCCCCTTCCTCCCACCTCAGACTTCGGAAGAATGCATCAATCGGTAAGTTACTTAAGGGGAGGAGGCGTGTTCTGAGGTTTGAGCAGGAACTTCTTTCTGCGACCATGTCGGGGACATAGTCACTAGTCAGCTGGCCTAGGTCTGCTCTTTCAAGTAGAGTAGCTAAAATATGGTAGGTACAGTGCTGAATGGAACTAAGGACCTTTTTGTGCCCATACCTATGCTTGATGCTGGTAATTCAAGAGGAATTATTTAATGAAATATCAAAGTTATAATCTAGTAGAAGAGATTGGCTCCAGAATATGTAGTTATGGAATAACTATAATTCAATGCTGCAAATTAGTCTGGACTGATGGAGAAAGGGGCAATCAGTCCTTCTTGGAGCTGAACAGTGATCTGGCTCATATGTTTTTTGTTTACTGCCTCTAAAGCATAGGAATCGCAAAGGGTTCCTGTGATGCTCAATCAATTGGTACCTGTCACCTTTTTTTTATTTTTATTTTTTTTTTTTAAATTTTTTTTTTTTAACATTTATTTATCTTTGAGACAGACAGAGAGAGAGAGCATGAACAGGGGAGGGTCATAGGAAGAGGGAGACATAGAATCTGAAACAGGCTCCAGGCTCTGAGCTGTCAGCACAGAGCCCGACGCGGGGCTCGAACTCACAGACGGTGAGATCGTGACCTGAGCCGAAGTCGGACGCCCAACCGACTGAGCCACCCAGGCGCCCCTGTCACCTTTTTTTTAAATTAGTTTATTTTGAGAGTGAGAGAGAGCGAGCAGGGAGGGACACAGAGAGAGGAACAGAGAGAGCACAAGGAAGGGGCAGAAACAGAATCCAAAGCAGGCTCTACAATGTCAGCACAAAGCCCAACGCGGGGCTCGAACTCATGAACCTCGAGATCATGACCTGAACCGAAACCAAGAGTTGGATGCTCAACCCACTGACCCACCCAAGTGCTTCTCCTTCTTAAATACAGTATCATTTTAATTGTGATGTGATTTCTACTGTTGTCCTTGAAATTTTCACACCTAACAGTCAACCCAGTCTGGCACTATTTTGCCTTCCTAGAAATGTATTGTAGAGTGTGGAACTAGCAGAAGAAAATAAGAAACTACATATAAATATGTCTACACAAGAGTTACTTTAATGTTTCTGAGAAATACTGTACATCCTGCATTTCTCTTCTGACTCACCCCCATCAGAAGGAGGATGGCTACAAGAGGTAAAGCTCTGGTTCAGTCACATAGGGACTGATGTTGCTTCCTCCTTCAGCATTAGTGTGATCCCCATCATCAGTTAATTGTCAAGTCACTCCTGAGTGGCAAAAAATAGCTAATGTTAAAGAACAAGGGCACGGAGAGATCGGGGGCACCTGCCAATTGGCTAATTGACAAGGTGGGACTATAGAAAACTGTGAGTTGCCCATTAGAGGACATTATAGAGGCATTCTGTACATCAGGGTACAGAAGGATCCTGGAAGGGGTACTAAATACCTATCATGTTCCCAGGCCTGAAGAATGGCAACTAAGCCAAAGCAGCCCTCTACCATCTGACTTTTCCTAGGAGCAGGATGACGCCTTGGGGCACCTGGGTGGCTCAGTCAGTTGAGCGTCGGACTTCAGCTCACGTCATGATTGCACAGTTTGTGAATTCGAGCCCCTTGTCAGGCTCTGCACGGACAGCTCAGAGCCTAGAGCTTGCTTCAGATTCCGCGTCGCCCTCTCTCTCTGCCCCTCCCCCACTCACGCTCTGTCTCTGTCTCTGTCCCTCTCTCAAAACTAAATACACATTGAAAAAAGGAGAGGTAATTACTAACACATGGGCCTCCTCCTAGATGGGAGCCTAGGGGCTATGACTGAAGCAGCCAACACCTGTTATAAAGTGAATTGGCATGATCCCTTCGAGAGCCGTGGCTGACCAGCGTCTCTAATCAAGAGCAGGTGGACCAGCCACCAACCAGCTGATGAAGCTGATACTGGAGCCTCCACATGGGGAACAGATTTGTTCCTATATGCTTTAAATGCCACATAGCTTTTTTAGAAAGGCTGAATCCAGTGGAACAAGATTATAACCATTATTTTAATACAAGCCGTCCCCAGCTTACAAATGAAATGTGTTCCAAAGGTTTAATGGTTTGGAACTCAAAACACATTTTTCCTGTAGAATTAATGTTATACATTAATTCTCAGGTTCCCATCCAGCCCGTAAAAAACGTATTAAATCCTGCAATCTAGCTGGAGTGTTATACTATAACACTAGAGTAGTAGCTGGAGTTCTATATTCTAATTCGGTATGAGTTGCTGGAGGCCATGTAATATAGAGAAGCAAAGAGTTCCAGAAGAAGTTGTTCTCTTCACAACCCATGCTTCTCTCTTGGGAACAGTCCTGGCCTGCTTGAGACAAATTCTCAAACATGCCAAATTGTTTCTGAAACACACCCCCCCCCCGCCCCACCTTCCTTTCTGCCCCTTTCCGAGGCAGGGCTCTAGTGCCTTTGAGGCTACCCTAAGTCCCCAACCTGAGAGCTCCCTAAAACTGCCTTAGCATCTTCTCCAGTCCCCCCACACCGTGGTTTCCAAATCTCCTATTGTCCCCCACTCTCCTTGAAATTACTATTTCCCCACAGAAGTCCCAAATCCTGGCTCATCCCCTCTTATGCCAAACCTGTTCTGCTTCTGACTTTCCAGGCTCTGTTAATACCAATACAATTCTTATTCAGTTAAGTTCAAAAGCGCAGAGTCCTCTTTGATGTCTTTCTTTCCCTCCTTGCATCATGCAGCTCATCAAACGTCTTGTTGATTCCACTTCTGGAAAGTCTTTGGATATCACCAGCCCTGTTTGGGATCTCATCTGTATAAGGGATCCTTTGGCAGCTGCAGTTTTGGCATCAATGTCTGTAATCTCTCACATGAACGAGAGCCCAGCTCTTTCCTCTTTCCTCTGCTGATGGATGAGCCTTTCTAAAGCGGGGCTTTACTCCCCTCCTCCATCCTTCCCCCTCCAGATCTACCATTGGTTCTCCTAATACATAATAGCTACTCTTACTCCGTTTAGTTTTCACAGCCAAGACGAGGTAGCTCTCCTTGTTCCCTTTTTGAAAGTTAGAAAGAATAATTTACTGAAGGTCACCAGCCTAGTCCAGTAATGGAGCCAAGATTTGAATTCAGGTTTATGTCCAAAAGCCATGGTCTTTTCACACCACATCCGTCTAAAACCCAAACACCGTATGTTGGCGATCCAGGTCTTCCATGATATGGCTCCACCTACCCTTCCCAACCTCTCTCATAACCTCCTCTTTATACCCACTCTATTCCCAGCCAGGCTTCTTGCTGTTTCCCAAAGCTGCCCTGCATTCTCCTACCTTTGTATATCCTTTACACAGGGTGATGAGACCTTTCCTTGTTAAGGCCCAGTGCAAATGCCATTTCTTCCATAATGCCTTCCCTTCTACCACTCCATTCACCTACAGATATACTCGAATCCTGGCCAAAAGTTCTCTCCCTTTTCTGAACTACCACAACACTAATTGTAGCCCCATTTTAACTGTAGCCTAAATCACTAAGTGTAGTCATTTGAGTGGAGCTTATAACCCCAACTCCTACTTTAAATCCTTGAGGACAGGTACCCAAACTTTCCACCCTTGGTCCCAGCGAGTGGAGGTAGCCATGGTAGGGATTCAGTTAATGTTCAAGGTGCGAATTATTAGTGGAAATTAGGATTGCAAGGTAAAAGGAGGTTGAGCGTCGTGATGAGGATTTTTGCTCTTTGATGAGAAAGCCCCCAGAGGATTTTGATCAGAGAAAGGCCATCAGAAGTCGTGTTTTTAGAATAAGTAATGAAGATTCAAAATACAGGTTAGAGAGAGCTGTGCTGGATGAAAGTCTCAGCTGTGATGCATTAACTCCGTGACTTTCAGCAAGTTGCTTTCCTAACAACAACTTTATTGAGATATAGTTTATGTAACACAAAACAATCATCCTTTTAAAGTGCAATATTCAGTGTCTAAAATATATTCACGGTGTCCCGCAGCCATCACGACCAATTCCAGAACATTTTATTACTCTGGAAATTAAAACCCCATGCCCATTAGCAGCAGCTCCCCATTTCCCCCCAAACCTGCCAACCCTTGGCAACCACTAATGTCCTTTCTGTCTCTATGAATTTACCTCTTCTGGGCATTTCATATGAATGGAATCATACAATATGTGATCAGCCTCTTTCACTTGGCATAATGTTTTCAAGGTTTGTCCATGTTGTAGTATCTATTATTCCTTTTTTATTGCTGAATATTATTCCATTGTATAGACACACTCATTTTGTCTATCCATTCATCTGTGGATAGACATTGGGTTTTTCCCATATTTTGACTATTATGGATAACATCACTATAGACATTCACGCACAAGTATTTTTGTGAACATATGTTTTCAATTATCTTGGTTATATACCTAGGAGTGGAATTGCTGGGTCGCATGGTAACTCTAATATTCAACTTTTTGAGGAACTTTACCATTTTACATGCCCACCAGCAGTGTGTGAGGGTTCAAATTTCTCCAAAAGTCCTCACCAAAACTTGTTATTTTCTTGGTTTTTAAAATTATAGCCATCCTACTGGTTGTGAAATGGTATCTTGTGGTTTTGATTTGCATTTCCCTAATAACTAATGTTGTTGAGCATCTTTTCATGTTCTCATTTGCTATTTGTACAGCTTCCTTGGTGAGATTTCTATTCATATTCTTTGCCTATTTTAAAATTAAGTTATTTATCTTTTTATTGTTGAATTGTAATTGCTCTTTATACAGTCAGGATATAAGTCCCATATCAAATATACGATATACAAATATTTTCTCCCATTCTGTGTGTTGTCCTTTCACTTTCTTGAAACACAAATGCTTTTAATTTCAATGAAGTCCAATTTATTCTTTCCCTTGGTTTCTTGTGCTTTTGGTGTCGTATCTAGGAAATTTTGAATCCAAGACTATAAAGGTTTGCATCTCTGTTTACTTCTAAGAATTTTATAGTTTTAGCACTTACATTTAAGTTTGTGAGCCATTTTGAATTAGTTTTTATATGGTGTGAGGTAGGGGTCTAACTTTGTTTTTTTTTGCATGTGGATATCCAATTGTCCTAGAGCCATTTGTTGAAAAGACCATTCTTTCCTAATGAATTATATTGGCACCTTGCCAAAAACCAATCAGCCATAAATGTATGGCTTTATTTCTAGATTCTCAATTCTTTTTCATTGATCAATGTGTCTATACCTATATTCTATGCCGGATCACATTCTCTTGATTACTGTTACTTTGTGGTACGTTTTGAAATCAAAAAGTATGAGTGCTCCAACTTTGTTCTTTTTTCAAGATTATTGTGGCTAATCTGGATTCCTTACTTTTCCATACGAATGTTACAATCAGCTTGCTAACCTCTGCCAAAAAAAAAAAAAAAAAGACACCTAAGATTTTTTTTTTTTTTTAAATTTTTTTTCAACGTTTTTTATTTATTTTTGGGACAGAGAGAGACAGAGCATGAACGGGGAAGGGGCAGAGAGAGAGGGAGACACAGAATCAGAAACAGGCTCCAGGCTCCGAGCCATCAGCCCAGAGCCTGACGCGGGGCTCGAACTCACGGACCGCGAGATCGTGACCTGGCTGAAGTCGGACGCTTAACCGACTACGCCACCCAGGCGCCCCAAGACACCTAAGATTTTGATAGGGATTGTGTTAAATCTGTAAATCAATTTGGGGAGTATTGACATCTTAACCATATTAAGTCTCCCTATCCACAAACATGAGATGCTGGAGCAAGACACTTAATCTCCCTGAGCCGCATCTGCTTTAGTTCTCAAATGGGAATATTAATAGTCATTCTATCTTACAGGATGTTGTGAATATTGCATGAGAAAACTCTTCTTAAGTGGGTTATTCATAACAGCATTGTAGGAATCGGTATAACTTCGTGAGGTGATAACTCTGAGGATCACTAAAAACATCAGTTCATGATCATCCTTTTTTAAAGCCTATTTATTTTTGAGAGACAGACACAACGAGCAGGGGAGGGGCAGAGAGAGAGGGGGACAGAGGATCCGAAGCGGACTCAAGCCCACAAACTGTGAGATCATGACCTGAGCCGAAGTCAGAAGCCTAACAGACTGAGCCACCCAGGCACCCCTCATGGTCATCTTAAAACCAGTTTAATTTCTTTACAGCCACATTTCCTATTTATACACTGCCTGTTGTGTGTTTGGTGCATAGTAGGCTCCATGGTATAGTCTTCAAAAGTGCAGGCTCTAGAGCCAGACAACCTGCTTTCAATTCCCAGTGGACCACCCCATTTGACCTTAGACAAGTTACCTCCCTTTCTGGCCCTCAGTCTTCTCATTTGTAAGATGGGGACAATAATAGCACCTACTTCATAGAGTTCTTGTAAATATTGGATGAATTAATTCATATAGAGTGCTTGGAAGCATGCCTGACACAGCATTCAATAAGTGTCACTCATCATTACAGTATCATATAGAAGCACTTTAAGGCCCTACCCCTAGTGACATTTACAAACAGATACTTGTGATGTTGCCTCCAGACACTTGGTTTGCATGATTTGAGTAAGTCAAGCATTTGCTTGGAGTTGGAAGGACTACCCTCTGCAAACTAGACTGCAATGGAAATTCACGCAAAATAAGCTGGAGTCTACAATTTTCCTGGCTGGATATATGAATAGATAATGGCTTTTAAAATGCATTTGACATCGTGCAAAGTAAAGCCATTCTTAGTTATCAGAACACATGCAGATTGCTTGGGATAATGGTTTCGTGGAAAACCAGTGCGATGATATTGCATCATTTTCTTTTGTAGGAGTCTCTTTCTCTCCGCTTCTAGGTTTAGCTTATTAGAAACAGCTAGGGGAGACAGTCAGAGCTGTACTTGTACATCCATGCTGTGCCTGTCTCCATGCCCTCGCACACAGTATGATCCCTGATGGCATCTGGTTCTAGCGAGGTTGCATTGGATTGCTTGCTGGTAAAGCATTCTGCCTGCTTTCCAGTCTTCTTGAAGCTTGAGATCAGGGAAATTGTTTCTGAAATTGCTGCGGTCAGGAGCAGACAGGGAATCAGGGCATCCAATCCCAAAACAATAGCCTGAAAAGGAAGCAGTGAAATTTCTCTGAGAACCAGAAGACCAGGGGGCTTAAAAGGGCCCTCTAGAGGCCATCTGTATCCTAATTCATCCCTCGGCTTCTAGGAAGGCCTATAGTAAAATCATGTGGAACAAACTGGTGTGTGGCCCCCACTCCTGCACTCTCTGATACTTCGTCTCCTTCTCAACTGAGGGGAGATGGACTTTGGGAAACTGGGGCCTTTAAATGGAGTTTAAGGGATAAAGCCCTAGCTAGGAAATCTTTCCTTCTCAAATCCCTCAATTCCCCAGCATGGAAAGCCCAAGAAACAAAAGAGCAAGGGAGAAAAAGGCCAAATAGCAACAGATCCCTTGTGCCGGCCAAGTGTTGCTTAGCAGAGCAACCTGGGTATTGGATGTGGGTACAGCCTTATGGAAGCAGTAGAATGAATAAGTCAAAGGCAGGGAAAACCAGCAGGAGCATTGTAATCTAACCTTACAGGAAGGCTCTGATGCTCTTACAAATATTTGAGACGTTCTAATGAAATGATTCCCTCTGTTTGCTGCTGACAATAATTCAAAATAACTTAATGCGGCACAAGGCTGGTAGGTACTGGTGAGAGTCTAATGTGAGCCCTGAGAAGAATTGCATTCGTTTCTTTTAAAACCTAGGATTGTGCTCTCAATCTCCTTGTTCTCTTCTCCCAAATCCTGTTTTCTATTTGGCCCCTGTTGCATTCATCACCACCAAAAAGCTCTTGCATTCCCCATGTTTTCAAATTAGGCTTCCATTCTCCCTGCTCATCGTTAAGATTCGTGGTGTTTCTAGTACAGATACAACTAAATACAAGGTAGAAAGAAATCTGATTGAACGTATTCAGTCTAAGATAGAGACGATTGAAAGCTCTTGAATGATCTCAGGACTGCATTTAAAAAGAAGATCAGGTTCGTCCAAATTAATTTCTGATCCTGGAAACATTGAAATTAAGTGTTTTGATGATTTTTTCTAAAGGGAAGAGAAAGGGGCTTCTTGTCAGACCACACACAACTTTGCCCACACTGCTTTCACTATATTCTAATTGTAAATGCATCCATGACAGGGAATGTGGTCACAACCTCCAAAAGCTCACTGACTCAGAGCATAAGGACTTGGGGGCACCTGGGTGACTCAGTTGGCTGAGTGTCAGACTTTCGATTTCAGCTCAGGTCATGATCTCATGGTTCGTAAGATCGAGCCCGGTGTCGAGTTCCACACTGACGGCACAGAGCCTGCTTGGGAATTCTCTCCCTCTCTCTCTCTGCCCCTCCCCTATTCATGCTCCTTCTCCCTCTCTGTCTTAAAATAAATAAATAAACTTTAAAAAATCAAATCAAATCAAATTTTTAAACAAGAAGCGCAAGGCCTTGACGCATTAGCTTTTAAATGAAAGTGAGAATCAGAGCTTTGGACGTTGTTTATTGAGTCTCTGTAAAACTTCCCAGATGGTGTCTCCCTGGAGGAAGCCTCCTTTCTCTGTTTTACATCTACACAGCAGTCTGACCAAGACTAATGATTGCTCTGTCTTGGAGTTTCCTTGCTGAGAGGGCAGTAGGTAAGAGATGAAGGAGAAGATAGGCATCAAGATGGAGTTTAGAATTTCAGACGCTCTAATGGGGAAAGAGAGAGCCCCTTGGTGTATGTCAGCCTTAGCCAACTGGGTTGATGATGTGTTTCTTGCCCTTTCAATTTGACAGTTGGTGGAATTCTGTATGGGACTGATACACAATTGTGAAACAGGCATGCGTTGTTCCACAGGCCAACTCACTAGAGACAACAAGGGAGACATTCTGCGATGAGATTCCACCTGACTGGCCTGTGACTGATTTGCAGATGCATGGCTGCTCTCGAGCTTTGGAAACACACTCTACCCTAAGCTTTTTCCCTTGGAGTTTCCATCTAATCATCAGGACCACCCTCCTCCCCCCACACAAAGACACATTATGCAGTTTGCAGCTGTGGTAACTGTACCTGTGGTGAAGTAACACCATCGCTCTGAATGACAGGACAGCCAAACAAGACCCAAGAGAAAGGGAAAGCTAATGAGCTGAAAGATTGCAAAACTTTCAAAGCAGGCTGCCTGGAAACGTTGAAAAGGTCTTTAATGCTGATGGATTTAGCTGCTTAATACCTTTAAGAGAAACAGTGATGGGTGCCTGGGTGGCTCAGTCTGTTGAGTGTCCAATTCAGTTTCTGCTTAGGTCATGATCTTGAAGTTTGTGGGACTGAGCCCCACCTCAGGCTCTACACTGATAGCATGGTGGTCTCTCAGGATCCTCTCTCTGCCCCTTCTCTCTCTCTTTCTCTCAAAATAAATAAAAAACATTAAAAATCGTTTAAAAGAAAGAAGCAATGATATTTAATGTTTATTAAGAATTGCTATTTTTATCTCTTCATTGACACCTTGCTCTTTAACCTGTCCAAAACACCTTTCCAAGTGGCTCTTTTTAAAAATTTTTTTTCAATGTTTATTTATTTATTTTGAGAGAGAGGCAGACAGACAGACAGAGTGTGAGTGGGGGAGAGTCAGAGAGAGAGGGAGACACAGAATCTGAAGCAGGATCCAGGCTCCGAGCTGTCAGCACAGAGCCCGACGCGGGGCTCAAACTCATGAACCGTGAGATCGTGACCTGAGCCAAAGTCGGACGCTTAACCGACTGAGCCACCCAGGCACCCTTTCAAGTGGTTTTCAATCATGATTGTGAATCAGAACTACTAACAAAATGTTTTTTTTTTTTTAAATCTAGATGACCTAGTCCCACCCCATAGCTACTAAATAAGAGTCCTTGGAAATAGGGCTTAAGGATTCACATTCAAAAGAAAGTTTTCCAGGTGATTTTTGAGGCATGGCCAAAGTTGCAGATCACTGCCTCAGCACCAGATGGATTAATTTTATCTTTGCAACAACTCTTTGAGGTAACAAAGGCTCGTGAAAGTTTAATGATTGGCCAAGACGACAGAGCTAGAAATGCACTAAGCAAAGATTCAAAGCCAGGCCCATGGCTCAAAAGAACATCCACATCTTTCCATTCTATCACACTAATGAGCCATGCATAATGTTTCTCAGTACTCTGAAATTGACCTCTTTTCAACCAGATGTCCTGACCTTTAGAGTAGAGTAGCTACATTCTCTAGTAGTTCCTAGCCCTTTCTTGGTTTCTAATTCTATCATATCTACTCTTTTAAATCTAACCATCATTTTCCTGGAAACTGAGCAATTCTGTATTCTCCTTATATTTATTATATTTATATTTATTTATATTACATTATTGCTCTCAAGCCTCCATCATATCCTCTCCTTCTTTGGTGGTATGGAGAGGTTGTTCTTAATGGTTTCTAAAATCATTGAGTCCTTCTGGGTATTGGCTTTCCTGGCCCTGTTATTGCAGGGTCATTCCACTCATTTATGTTTGTGTTTGAACCAGTGTCCATTCATTCATCTTTTGTCAATGTATTTTATAAATATTTGCACATGTATGGGTTATATGTACATGTGTCTATAGGTCCTTCAATGTTATGAATCATAAGATACTTTTCTTCTGGAAAGAATTTTAGAAATCTTATTTGTTCCAATGGTTTTCTCTTTGGACCTTGAAGCAACTGCACAGCACAATTTGAAAAACACAGTTCTTGTCCACTCCCCCAATTTCCTGATGAAGAAATGAAGGTCCAGAGAAGTAAATCAGCATTCCCAAGGTCACATAGCATGCAATAAATCAAGATTAAAAATAAAATTTCCTAATTTGATGTCCGATGTCCTTTCTAAGACACTTGATATGGTAAAGGTGGAAACCAGAACCATGTGGATAATGTCCTGGAGAACATTCCAGGTATAGCTTAGCGGAATAATATTTAGAGTTAATACACCTGGGAACACCTGAGTGGCTCAGTCAGTTAAGCATCTGACTCTTGATTTCCGCTCAGGTCATAATTTCATGGCTTGTGAGTTCGAGCCCCGTGTCGGGCTCCGTGCTGACAGTGTGGAGCCTGCTTGGGATTCTCTCTCTCTCTCCCTCTCTCTCTGCCCCTCCCTGCTTTCTCTGTCTCTCTCTCTGCCCCTCCCTGCTTTCTATAAATAAATAAATAAATAAATAAGAACTTTTAAAAAACAGTTAGTATAGCTTGAACTCTTATTATTGCCAAGCACTTTTACTGCTATCCTCGGACTGTTTCAGAGAGCCTTCATCTGAATTACAGGACCCTGACTGCTTCACTTACATGTCTCTGAATGTCTTTTGAACACATCCACCATCTCTTTCTCTCCATTCCCATGACTAGTGTCTTAATTCAGGCCCACATTGTCCCTCTTTTAAAAAAAAAATGGCAGCTTTACTGGGATATAATTCACAGGCCATAAAATTCACCTACTTAAACATTACACAACACAGTGGTTTCTAGTATATTCATAGGAGTCATCCAACCATCCCCACAATGTAATTTTAGAACATTTTTATTACTCCCCAAAGAAACCCCATACCCGTTAGCAGTCACTCCCCATTCTCCCCTTCCTGAAGCCCTGGCTACCACGAATCTGCTTTCTCTCTCTATGAATTTACCTATTCTGGACATTTCATATGAATGGAATCATACAATATGTGGTCTTTTATAACCGACTTTTTTTTTTTTTTACTCAGCATGAGTTTTTTGAAGCTCATCCATGTTGCAGCATGAATTAGTGCTTCATTCTTTTTTATGACTGACATCTATTTCATTACATGGATATACTACAATTTGTTTATCCATTCTTCAGTTGGTAGACCTCTTATCTCTTGTTCTAATGACTGAAACAGCCTCTAACCTGTATTCTTATCTCCATTCTTCCCTCCATTCTTCCCTCCATTCTTCCCATTGCTATCAGAAACATTGTGTAGAAGTATCTATTTGCCGTTACTGCCTCAGTGGTTCCCCCCTTTTTTTTTTAAGTTTATTTATTTTGAGCGGGGGAGGGGCAGGGAGAGGAGAGGAAGAATCCCAAGCAGGCTCCCCACTATCAGTGTGGCGCCCAGTAAGGGGCTCAAACCCCACAAACCGTGAGATCATGACCTGAGCTCAAGTCAAGAGTGCGATGCTTCACCGACTGAGCCACCCAGGTGCCCCAGGGGTTCACCCTTCTGAGCAGGAAATCACAAACCTAACTGCCTCTGGAGGCGAGACAGGTCGTGCAAAAATGCGACGTTATGAGACGCAAGACAATTTTGAGTGGTAAGTTCAGTGGTTAGTCACGAGTGAAGCCCTGCTTAAAGCCATTCAAATTTGAATTTAAAAAAACACTCTGCTCATATAACAAATAATCAGGCTCCTTTTCTCCATGCCTCGTCTACAGAACAAAGGCCAAACCACTCAGGAAGGCTCTTTATCATTACCGGACCCTAGTTTTATTTCCCTGTTCCTATCCTGCTTCTCTTCCTCCTCCCTTCCATTCCCTCCTACTCCATGCTCTAGGAAGGAAATGTCATAGGAAGGGCCCACATTAACCCTTCACAATTTGAGGACTTTCTGCCTTGTTGTTCCCTTTGCCTTGAATGCCCTTCTTTTATTTCTCTTCCTAGAGAGTTGATTCCCCATCCTTTAAGATCCTGCTTGGGGCGCCTGGGTGGCTCAGTCGGTTAAGCGTCCGACTTTGGCTCAGGTCATGATCTCGCGGTCTGTGAGTTCGAGCCCGCGTCAGGCTCTGTGTTGACGGCTCAACGCCTGGAGCCTGCTTCAGATTCTGTGTCTCCCTCTCTCTCTGCCCCTCCCCCTCTCATGCTCTGGCTCTCTCTCTCTGTCAAAAATACATAAACATAATAAAAACATTTAAGATCCTGCTTGAATTAAACATCACCTACTCTAGCACCCTTCGTAGTATACATCTACTGTCATGTCTACCTCACTGCAATGAAACATCCTTTGTACAGGTCTATCTCCCCTCCACACTGTGAACTTCTCCAAGGCAAACATGTTGTTCTAGTCAATGTGGTATTTTTAGACCCCATCAAAATGCTATTGAAACTCTCGAGGTAGGTTGTTGGTTTTCTTGTCCCACAGAGTGTGTGTTTCCAGCTACCAATGTTCTCCAGCTAGTTATTGTCTGGGTATAGATAATCCTCTGTGTCCAGTAGTCCACAAAGAGGAGGCTCCTACTACCCTATTTGGCCAACAAGGGAAATGCTACCTTCCCTGCCTTTCCCTGGAGCAACCACTCAATGGACCTCAAGGAAGGCTTAAGCAGGCTCTGGGAAGGCTCTGGGTCCAAAGCCAGCTGAAGTGTCTCACACCTCATAGAGGATGAACCTCTTTGTCAAGGCCTGGGAAGTGGAGTAGGATGTTCCCAACCACGTGATCCCTGGACTCTGGAGAGTTGTCTACATGAACTTAACTCATTCTCCAGCTTGCCCCTTTCCATGTCCTTTCCCACAGTCCCCAGCCCTTTCTCTCATCTTTGTCCCAGCCTCTTCCAACCCACCTAAGCTCTTTTCTCAGTCACTTCTCCCAACAGCAATAATCAAGCCTCAAGACCCATCAACCTTCCCTCTGACTTGCAAATTGTGCAGCCTCAGTGGAAGCACTGGATGTCAATTACTTTTTCTTCTTTTCTCAGTTCCTGCTGGGCTGCAGGACCAGAGGTGAGTATTGGTCACAAAGGAGATAGGGTACACTGCTGATTTTCTACTCAAGTCTGTGGGCTTGTTCACCCTCCAAAATGTTTGTGATTAAACACTTCTTAGTTATGAGAAATTCACTGTCCTCTTTAACATAACTAGGACTCTTATTTCTTATGAACTAGTACTTTTTGTCTTATGCTAAGAAAACGTTTGCTATTTTCCCTTCTTTTTTTCCCTTCCTTCTTTCCCTTCTCTTTTTTCCCTTCCTTCCTTCCTTCCTTCCTTCCTTCCTTCCTTCCTTCCTCTCTCTCTCTCTCTGCAGAAGCAGTGGAAGGGGGAGGGCAAGAAGATAGTTAAACATAGCTTGTTACATATTTTATTTGTCCAAAGCAAAGGTCTCAAGAAAGATAATTTCCATTAGTGAAATACAATTGCACACACTTTTATTAAATGTGTTCTATGTGTCAAGCAATGTCCTGATTGTGATTTGTTTCAATGAGCCAGTATTATAAAATTCCTCCAGACCTGGCCAAATCCAGGAACCTAGGACTTGATGCCAAACCCCAGGATTTGCTCTAGTGGATAAGTTTTTATACAAGGTCAATTGCATTTAACGCAGCCAAAAGGGTTGGTTATTTTGGTAGCAACCTAGAAGTACTGCTCCCAGTGTTCTCTGCTCCAGTGTTCATTCAATAAACAAGTATGGATTTATCACCTACTATGTTCCAGACACCGTATTAATAGTCATGGATACCATGATGAAAAAGATGTCTCTGTCTCATAGAGAAGGCAAATACATATACTACTAAATGCATTACAGTGTGTTGAGCGATATAATCAAAGTACAAACAAAGTGATTTAGTGCAGAGGTTTGCAAACTGCCCACCACCTGTTTTTGTGAATCAAGTTTTATTGGCACACAGATACACCCATTCATTTACTTATTGTCTATGGCTGCTTTGTGCTACAATGGCAGAGTTGTGCAATATTGCCCACTCCTTCCTTAGAGAAACTAAGTCTGTTTGGGGTAAACTAAAAAGCCTCACATTGTAAGACTCAATTGGAATTTAAGCTGGAACTTCTAGAATTAGTCTTCCATTTTTAGGTAGATAAGAGAGGAAAAAAATATTACAGACAGAAAAATCATAAGTGCAAAGAAGTTGAGCAGAGATATGGAGATATTAAAAAAAACATAGCCTTCACTAAAGACCATTGAATTTTGGGGACACGTGGGAGGCTCAGTCAGTTGAGCGTCTGACTCTTGGTTTTGGTTCGGGTCATGTTCTGGCAGTTCATGGGATCTAGCCCCCTGTCGAGTCCCATGTCAGGCTCCACACTGACAGTTGACAGTGTGGCTCCTGCTTGGGATTCTCTCTCCCTCTCTCTCTGCTCCTGCCCCACTCGTGTGTGCACACTCTCTCTCAAAATAAATAAACAGTTTTTAAAAACATCGAATTATACAGGGCGCCTGGGTGGCTCAGTTGGTTGGGCGACCGACTTCGGCTCAGGTCACGATCTCACAGTTTGTGAGGTCGAGCCCCTCATCGGGCTCTGTGCTGACAGCTCGGAGCCTGGAGCCTGCTTCGGATTCTGTGTCTCCCCCTCTCTCTGCCCCTCCCCTGCTCACGCTCTGTGTCTCTCTGTCTCTCAATAATAAATAAACGTTAAAAAAAATTTTTTTAATAAAAAAAAATCGAAGTCTATATTTTCTTGTTTTGAATCCTATATTTTAAATGGGTGAATTATACAGTATGTGAATTATATATGAATAAAGTCTTTTTTTAAACGCATTACCTACCTGGGAACTGGTCCCATCTGTTTCAATGGAGCACTCCATCGAGCGGGACAGTTCCATGCGGTGCTTATAATGACAAGAAGTTTAACCTCTCTGGTTCCCAGGCTCCATGGCAACTAAAATCACTACCACACATTTCCAAACATCCCTAAGAAGGTAGTAGCAGGCTCACTGAGAGCCATTAATAGTTCCGTGTGACTTGAGTATAGGGCGCATGGAAAGAGCAGCAGGAAGTGGCAGGCTAGGGAGTTTACATGTTAACCAGCAGTCGGTCCTTCTCTCCATCTAGAGCTCAGGGACTAAGATCTCTCCTTTGGAAAAAGCCAATCTCTCCCCCTAAAGAAGGCCTTTCTGTAATATCCCAAGATCAGCCTGAGACAGAAAGTCCAGAAAAATCAGATGGCTTCCATGATTCCATCTCCTGCCATCGCCTATTCAGCAGAACGCTGACCATCCTACCAAACCGTGGTCAATTGAAGTGAACAAATCAGCTATAATCGCAGACACAGCTGAAATATGCAGCCCCATATTGAACAAACTGGGTCATTAGGCACGCATTACCAACTGGGAACCTTCCCCTTAAAGCTGCTATTAACATGCTGATAAGACATTTTAAACACTCAATAAATAAAAGGCACCTTAAGAATGGTGTAAATGTATTCATATGTTCCAAAGCCCCACAAAGTGACCATGATTTATTTTCATCGTTCCTTTTAAGCCTTGCAACTCCTTTCTTTTCCACACTTATTCAACACTCATTTGAGAGCAGGCACGAAGAGGCGTTCTCAGGAGGAAATGGGTTAACCGTACTCAAATAATAAGCATTTCAACATGCAAAGGGTATTGGGAGGTAGAAATTAAAGATCTCTCTTCTCCCTGACTCTCAAGGTCAGCCAACTCTAAGCAGCAGTAATGTTTCCTGGACCTTGATGAGAAGGGAATATGTGGATTTTGAACAAAATGACAGCCATGCTGATACATTGGTTAGGTTAGGTGTCCAAGAGCACTCGAGGGCAGAGTTCATTTTCCCAGTATATTGGTGAGGGAGGACTACAGAGGTTTGTAACTGCTTCGACTTTAAAGACCCTTTCCTGAATATGTTGCAGATTAGACTCCAATCAGCCTACCTTCACTTTGTGCCTCCATCTCATTCACAAATTAAAACAACATTTTATGGGGTCCAGTTTACTCAAAATTGTTGTAATTATTGCTTCATTGATTGCAAACCAGGAACCACCCACTTCTCTTAAATACAGACAGCTGGGCCATCTGTTCCCTATGAATCATGTAAACAGAGAAGACTTGAGAGAAGGATTTAAACACTTTCCAACATGGTTCTGCCTTATTTCAAAACTGCAATCAACTGTCCAGAGACTTAACAGATGCAATGCTTAGGATCTGACCTGCCAACTTGATCCTCTTGTGTAACATAGAAAGTTCTGGTTAGAAAACGAGGTCAAAGCCTCCAACCTAGTCACATTTTTTGTCTTGTTCATTTATTTTATTTTATTTTATTTTTTTGCTGTATCATATCTCTGTACTTTTATTTTTTTATTTTATTTATTTATTGTTTTAATATAATTTATTGTCAAGTTGGCTAACATACAGTGTGTAAAGCATGCTCTTGGTTTTGGGGGTAGATTCCCATGGTTCATCGCTTACACACAACACCCAGTGCCCATCTGTTCATTTAATTAAGGTTTTATTTTATTATATAGGAAAATACATAAACGTGAAATAAAAATTCAAGCAGTACAGAATAGTACAAATGAAAAATAAAATGTTCCTTTTTTGCCCCTTGCTCCCAGGCAAATCCCTTCAGACCTTTGACTTTTCTGTGTTTGGTACTTTTGATGTTAATTCCATCATTCTGGTTCCTGATTTACGAACTTTAATCTGTATCTACTGAGCTTGGCTTCCTCATCTTCTCTTTTAATGCAGGCAGGAGCCTACTCATTAATCCTACCTCTCTTTCTCTCTCCCTTGAAATTTCTGTTATAGTCTTTAGTTTTAGCTTTTATACAAGTGAACTTTAAAATTTAAATAATACACTAAAGCCTTGACTTCTTAATCCAGCCACTTGGGTTTTATTTTATTATATTTTAATGCAGTGAAACTTAATCTCTTCCTTTTGATGGTTTACATTGTTTGTCTTGTTGAAGAAATCCTTCCCTGCCACAAGGTCATGAAAATATTCTCCTATATTTTATTCTAAAGTTTTGTCTTTTACACTTAAATCCCTAAACCATCTGGAATTGATTGTTCTATATAGTGTGAAGTAGAGATCCAATTTCATTTTTTTCCATATGGATAATTACGTGTTTCAGCACCATTTATTAAATAGTCCAAGCTTGCCTCACTATTTTGTAGTGCTATTTCTGTTATATATTCAAGAGTTATGTAACACTTTCAGTGTAAGTGTTGGTCCGTCTGGGATCTCTATTCTGTCCTGTTGATCAATTTGTCTGAATTGACCTGCATGCCTTGGTCACCAAGCTTTCTGAGCATCGGTTTCCTCATCTTGAAATAGAAGATAACAATATTTTGCCTTAACTACCTCAGAAAGCTGTTGGGAAATCAAATGGAATATGCATGTAGACACTTTGACAAATGGGAAGTGTTATTCAAATTATGGAATAAAAACACACTGGCATCAAAGTGACTATCGGTATCATTTAATTAAACCCTTTATATTTATAGAGGAGGAAAGTGAGATTTATAGCAGACAATCCATCTGCCCACATAGAAAGTATCTGTATTATGCTCCTAGAGTATGCTTCTTGAGGCTTCAGCATAATGCAAAGGGCATTGTACTTCATCCTCCTATAAAATCAAGTCAAGGACTTAATCTGCTAGGACTGTCTGTTGGACATTGTTCATGTTTTTCCCAAATGTGATGTAATTTCTGAAGTTTGACATATTACTTCCGTAGGAGTCTGTGCCTTATGGCCAATTTCAAGGTTGAATGGCACAAATGCAATTCTGCATAGGCCACCTCTGATTTAACACCAGAGATTGATACACATCACAACCACTTAAAGAATGGCATTTATCCAGTTGGTGCCAGTCATGCAGCTATTATGTGTTAAAACAAAAGGCACAGTTAGGTGATTTGTATTGCTGCTTTATGTAAAACAAGAACATCTATTTATAGAAACTGGCCCATTGGCAAATTGGCGGACACACCTGAACAAGAAGACAAAAGTTTGATCTAAACATTAAATGGCAATAAATATAATTAAGACTTTCATTTTCATTACATTTGAAAAAAGCATGTCTTGGTCAAAGATTGAACTTGGGCAGATAGTCTATAAACAGTATATAACTATTATCATATGATAAAGTGGGATTATAAAAGCATTATTTTTCATTTGTACTGTGAAATATGCTTTTCATACAAAATAGAATATTGTATATTCTGTTTTATATATTAAATATACCTACAGTTTAAAATTAATAATAAAAAATAAAACAACCAATGAATCAACCAAGAAATTCTTGGGTCAACCAAGAAATCAAAGAGAAAATTTACAAATATGGGGACAAATGAAAATGAAAACACACTGGTCCAAAATCTTTGGGATGCAGCAAAAGCTGTTTTAAGAGGAAAGGTTATAGCAATACAAGCCTACCTCAAGGAACAAGAAAATTTTCAGATAAACAACTTAACCTTACACTTAAGAGAGCTAAAAAAAAGAACAAACAAATCTAAAGCCAGTTGAAGGAAGGAAATAAGGAATATTAGAGCAGAAATAAGTGAAATAGAGACTAAAAAACAATAGAACAGATCAATAAAACCAGCTTCTGACTCTTGGAAAAGATAAACAAAATCGATAAACCTTTAGCCAGACTCAAAGAGAGATAACTCCAATAAATAAAATCAGAAATGAAGGAGGAAAAATAACCACTAACACCACAGAAATACAAAGGATTATAAGAGAATGTTATGAAAAATTATATGCCAACAAATTGGACAACCTAGAAGAAATGGCTAAATTCCTAGAAACATATAACCATCTAAAACTTAATCAGAAAGAGAAAATTTGAACCGACCAAATACTAGCAATGAAATCGAATCAGTAATAAAAAATAAACTCCCAACAAACAATAGTGCAGGACCAGATGGCTTCATAGGTGAATTCTACCAAATTAAAGAATAGTGAACACCTATTCTTCCCAAAAAAGTTTCAAAAAAATAGAAGAGGAATGAAAACTTCCAAATTCATTCTATAAGGCCAGCATCACCATATACCAAAACCATTCAAAGACAGTACAAAAAAAGAGAACTACAGGCCAATATCTCTGATGAACATAGATGCAAAAATCCTCAACAAAATATTAGCAACCCAAATCCAATAATTCACTAAAAAATCACTCACCACCATCAAGTGGGATTTATTTCAACGATGGGAAGGTGGTTCAATATTGATATTGCAAATCAATCAGCATGATATATCTCATTAACAAGAGAAAGAATAAAAACCATATGACCATCTTGATGGATACAGAAAAAGCATGTGACAAAGTACAACACCCATTCATGATAAAAATTCTCAACAAAGTAGATTTGGAGGGAACATATCTCAAATAATAAAGACCATATATAAAAAACCCACAGCTAACACCATACTCAATGGTGAAAATCTGATAGCTTTCCCTCTAAGATCTGGAACAAGACAAGGATGTCTACTCTCACCACTTTTATTCAGCATAGTATTGGAAGTCTTAGCCCCAGCAGTCAGACAAGAAAAGAAATGAAAGGCATCCAAATTGGTAAAGAAGTAAAATTTTCACTATCATCAGATGACATGATACCGTATATAGAAAACCCTAAAGAATACACCAAAAAACTACTAACACCGATAAATGAATTCAGTAAAGTCACAGGATACAAAATTAATATACAGAAATCTGTTCCATTTCTATACACTAATAATGAAGTAGCAGAAAGAGAAATTAAGAAAACAATTCTATTTACCATCGACCCCAAAAATAAAATACCTAGGAATAAACTTAACCAAGGAGGTAAACAAATAAACACATTTAAAAAATAAAACAACTACTCCTGTATCTATGACTTACATTAAAATACAGTACATTTCCAATACCTTAGTAGCTCTTAGTGTATGTTCTATAGCACCTCCCCACACCCAGGGGTGATCCCAATCCTGGAACTTATACTATTTCCTTGATTTTGTTTATAACTTTGCCACCTAATGTATGATCCCTTAGAAATGCACTGCTTCATTTTTGTTTTAAAACTTACATAAGGGGCACCTGGGTGGCTCAGTCAGTTAAGCATCAGACTCTTGATTTCAGCTCAGGTCATGATCTCATGGTTGGTGGCATAGAACTCCGTGTCAGGCTCTGTGCTGACAGCGTGGAACCTGCCTGCAATTTTCTCTCTCTCTCTCTCTCTTTCTCTCTCTGCCCCTCCCCCCCCCCTCAAAATAAATAAATAAACGTTTTCTAAAAAAATGTTTTTAATTACATAAAAAGGAATCATACTGTTTATATTCTTCCATCATTTTTTGTTCTCGTTGACTGAGCCTTAGATACATTTGTAACTTATACAAATTCAACTGTATAATAGGAACAGGAAAGAGGAAAAAAGAAAGAGCAGAAATAGTACAAGAATGATTACTTACATAATGTTAGCAATTCTGTCCCCCATCTAGAGTTGTCAAATAAAATACAGGACACCAGGTTACATTTGAATTTCAGATAAAAAACAAGAAAATTGGTAGTATATCTATTGCCTAGGACATACTCATACTAAAAAAAAATTAGTTTATCTAATATTCAAATTTAACTTGGCCTCGTGTTTCATTTTATTTGCTAAATCTGACAACCTCTCCCGTCTCATTCAATGACCCTGTATCTAGAGTGAATGGGTCATTTAAAAAAAAGTGACTCTGATTTCTTTAAGCCTTTTCGAATATCGTGTGACTTTTATAGTGTGACAATTTCACAATGTTATGTGTAAATCCAGTGCTCAACCATGGGAATAGTCATGTGCTCCAGTGCTGGAGGTAAAACTGGCTTGCTGGAAGATACGTTGTTCTTGAACATGGCACCTTTCCGGGTCATTTTTGAAGGTAATTTTGATGATACACAATTTTACAGAAAGTACACACAGCCTCCAATAACAGAGATTCAACTATGGCATTTAAAAAAAAAGAAAAGAAAAGAAATTACTCATACGAACGTAGTCTAGACATAGGCAGTGCAGAGATGATATGAAGGACTCAAGTGTCATCAGGGACTCAGACTCCTATCTTTCTGCTCCACCATTCTTACTGCTGACTTCTATCCTTAAGGTTACTTCATGGTTCAAAATGGCTACTAAAGCTCCAGCCATCAAGTACAAATTCCAGTCAGGAAATATGAGAAGTAGAGGGCAGTATGGGCATGCACAAGCATTCTGTCCAATCTTAAATAGCTTTCCTGCAAGTTCCTCCTAATAAGGTCCACACTGATCTCATTAGCACCCCCCCACCACCCCCTGAACTGGAAGCTGAGAAATCTAGTTTTGGGTAAGCACGTTACCATCCAGGGAAATCTCTTTAACTAAGGAAGAAAGGGAAAATGGATATTGGGTAGGCAATTAGTAGTCTTTTTCACTATTTTTTGCCCATATACTGAATTAAGACCCTACCCCTGAATAAGATAGGACTCCACTGTAACTATTTTCAGAGGAAATTGCCTAAACTCTTACTCATTGCTGTTTTGGTGATAATCATTCCAATTATATTAGCATGTTTGAAAAACAATGTATAGGCGCACCTCACTGGCTCAGTTCATAGAGCCTATGACTCCTGATCTCAGAGTTGTAAGTTCGAACCCCACATTGGGTGTAGAGATTACTTTAAAATAAAATCTTTGTGGGGGCACCTGCGTGGCTCAGTTGGTTAAGTGACCGACTTCGGCTCAGGTCATGATCTCCCGGTTTGTGAGTTCGAGCCTTGTGTTGGGCTCTGTGCTGACAGCTCAGAGCCTGGAACCTGCTTCGGATTCTGTGTCTCCCTGTCTCTCTGCCCCTCCCTCACTCACACTCTGTCTCTGTCTGTCTCTGTCTCGAGAATAAATACACATTAAAAACAATTTTAAATAAAATCTTTTTTAAAAAAGAAAAACAATGTATAAATCTTTCTATAAATTTGCCATAAACTTTAATCCAAACTACTACCACGCTGCCATAAATAAGTAGCCCCTTCATTTAAATTCTCACTTCATAAACAACATCCCGTACTTTGTAGTACTTAAGTATTAATGGTTGTACTAATGAAAGCAGTCAATCCTTCTAAAGGAACACTTCAGCTTTACTAACAAACCTAACACCAATTTTTATACCAATAATCCAGAATTTTTAAAAAAATTTTTTAATGTTTATTTGTTTTTGAGAGAGAGAGAGAGAGAGAGAGCAGGGGAAGGGCAGAGAGAGAGGGAGACACAGAATCCAAAGCAGGCTCCGAGCTCCGAGCTGTCAGCACAGAGCCTGACGTGGGGCTCGAACCCATGAACTGTGAGATCATGACCTGAGCTGAAGTCAGATGTTCAACCAACTGAGCCACCCAGGCGCCCCTATACCAATAATCCACATTTAAAGGACCTTGCAAATAAGTCATGTACAAGGAAAATCATCATGTTTCCTAAACTCTCTGGAGGGTGATCAGACACACTATTGAACCATGGTTCTGATCTGACACACCAATTCCCTTAAATGTATCAGCACACCATCATATCCAGTTTGTGGGTTTCCAGAATCTTTGTTTCCTCCTCTGGCCCACCATTTGAAAGGGATAGGAGGGTGCAGTGTAAACAACAGGAAACAAATGCATTTTTCTTTTAAGAAGTACAGAAAAAGTCAGGTAAGGAACAAGTTTGAAATAATGAGATAAAATTTAATGCTAGAGCTATTTATATGGTCTATTTACTAACGATTTGCTGCATCATCAAGAATTCATTTATGGCAAAACTCCACTATGCTCTATAGGATTCCTGCTGGCTCCCTAATCCTCAACTTTTCCATGTGTGAGAACCAGTTCTAGGAACAGAAGTTGTCTTAGTCAGCTCAGGCTGCTATAAGAAAATACAACTTTTTGGAGTGCCTGGGTGAGTCAAACGTCCGACTTCGGCTCAGGTCACGATCTCATAGTTTGTGGCCTTGAGCCCCGCGTCAGGCTCTGTGCTGACAGCTCAGAGCCTGGAGGCTGCTTTGGATTCTGCGTCTCCCTCTCTCTCTGCCCCTCTCCTGCTCATGCTCTCTCTCTCTCTCTCTCTCAAAAGTAAATAAACATTAAAAAAACACAACTTTTCATTGTACCCTCACGTGGTGGAGAGCAGAGACAGGAAGGAAGCTCTCTCGTGTTCTTACAAGGGGACTCAGCCCCTTCCTGAGGGGCTCTATCCCCAAGACTTAATTAACTCTCGAAGGCCCCACCTCCTAATACCATTACACTGAGGGGTTAGGATTTCAACATATGAATTTTGGGGGACACAAAAATGCAGTCCATAGTGGATGGGCTGTGAGCTCCTCCATCATATTCTCCCCCATTAGCCTCCAAAGTAAAATCCAGGAATAGAGTGATGAATGTCACTGCGGTTCGTCACTTGGCTCCCACCTCCAGACTTAGACTTACTAGCCTCCATAGATAGCTACACACCATAGATGGCTGCACTCAGACTATGTAGCTATACGGCTTACTACTCTTAAAAGGAGAGAAACAAGTGCACCTGGGTGGCTTAGTTGATTAAGCATCCGACTCTTGATTTCAGCTCAGGTCATGATCCCGGGGAGATAGGATCAAGCCCCACATCGGGCTCCATGATGAGTGTGGAGCCTGCTTAATACTCTGTTTCTGTCCCTCACCCCCACCCCACGCACATGCTGTCTCTCTCTCTGGCTGTCTGTTAAAAAAAAAAAAAAAAGAGGAAGGAAACCAAAAAAATGTTGTTTGCTTTCATGTGTTTGTGCCTTTGATCACAGGATTTCCTCAGCTTGGAATATCCTTTTCTGCATCTTCTTTATCAAGTCTCAACTCATTTTTCAAGGCCAAAGTCAAGGGATAACTCTTCTGTGAAGCCATCCCTAATCTCCTTAGGCAGAACTAATTTAACCTTCCTCCACCCTTGCAGGACCCTTTGCTTAGCGCTGGTAAATCTGCCTAACATGCACTTTATTCTGCCTTGTATTAAGCACATTGACATGTTTGTCTCTTCCACTAGATTGTGAGCAACTTATGATCTGGGAACAGATGTTAATTCCTCTTTGCTCGTGACACAGAATCCCTTGGTCCTCGTGGCTCTCCGTTCAAAGTGGTCGTCATCCCATGGTATTATTTGGGGAAAAGATAAACAGTCTTTTCTTTATTCACCACCAACGAAGCATGCATTGAAATGGAGTCACAAAGTTCTCCCAAGACACAGCCCACTATGAGCCAGTTTTTAACAAAGGACCGTCTCGCGCTGCATGCAAAGGAGTGTTTGTATTGCAGAGCATATTTTGGAAAGTCTCCACTGTGCTTTTTGGAAAACACGAGCCAATCACCACTGAAATCTATGCCTGTGTCTATTACCTATTCCTCGGCATCTGTTCTTGCTGTCTCCATGGGAAAGAGGTTTTCTTTAAGGTACAAACCAGAACTTTCCTTATCTTATCAGCCAGCTTCACAATCAATTGGTGTCTAACCGCAATCCCAGAGGGAAGTTAGAGGAGTAGCCGCATATTTCCAACACCCAGATATTGGTTGGGAGGGGCACCGTGCTGATCTGACTCTTATTCTGGTCCAGTGGGACACTCGAGGGAGGAACAGTCTACCCGCTCATCAGTTGGGTTTTCTTCGTTCATTATTGCAGACACATTCATGCAAATACCAAACCTCTAAAGGAAGCACTTTGAATCACAATTCAGTTGACAGCCTGGGCTCCGTTTGAACTCTGGGAACACACATTTCAAAATGAATATCAGGGTTTTTGCCACTGCAGTCCTTCTGGCTGGATAGGGCAAGAGCTTGGCAAGGGAGGTGCAGTAATAAGAAAAATGACCAGCAGCCTCTTTGCTTCTTCAGCCAGGCTACCAGACAAACCTGAATCCCCAAAGTGATTCGCACCCAGTGACGCTGCCTTCTGAGAGCAAAAAAACTCTGTAAATGCGGGTAGAGTAGAAACAGCAGGGATTAGTGGAATGCATAAGCTGAGATCACGGCTCGGCACCCAGAAAGCGTTCGCCCAGCTGGGGGGTAATAGGAAGCCCCTTCCATTGATGCGCAATATTTTTGGATTTTTCCACGTATTCATGGCTCATGTTTTTCTCACAATAACTATGGAATACTAAATTGGACCTATCGGGTTGATTCTCTAGAGGTGTGATTGCCTCCCCAAAGCCCCACAGCCTTTACTCACCCTCAATCTGAAATCCGAAATTTCCTTTAGTTCCAGCTTACAACCCTGCTAAATTGCAAAGCCTTCAGGACAACTAAACTTGTAGGCAGCATTTTGAAAGGACCTGAAAGCAGGTTTTGATAAAGATGAAACATAATAAAGATACTAGGCCTTAGAAGGTGGCTGACACCAGAGGGTAGAGAATATAAGCACAGCCTACATCAGGGCTCTCGGATGAAAATAATACTTCATTGTTGAACACCAGCCATGTGTCAGGCACAGCTCTAAGCCCCTTTCATGGAATGTTTCACATAATACTTGCAATAACCCTCTGAGGACATAAAACTACTATCCCCATTTTGCAGATGGAAATACTGAGGCACAAAGACGTTAAGTATGTCTTTAACATACGTTAAGTATGTTCTTTGTTTTGTTTTGTTTTTGTTTGTTTGTTTTTAGAGAGACAGCACCCGAGCAGGGGAGAGTGGCAAAGGGAGAGAGAAAAATCTTAAGTGGGCTCAGTATGGAGCCCAACATGGGGCTTGATCCCATGAACCCTGGGATCATGACCTGAGCCAAAATCAAGAGTCAGATACCCAACCGAGCCGCCCAGGCGCCCCAGAGGTTAAGTAGTTTTACAAGGTAATTTACTGGCAGAGCCAGAATTTGGATATGGTAGCAGCTGACATTGGTAAATGTTGATGGTAACATGTGTGAGATATAGTGCTAAGCACTTCCCATGAATTATCTGATAACAAATCCTCCAAAAACCCTTGACAGCCAGTGCCATTATTAACCCCATTTGACAGATTAAGAAAGTGTGGTTCAGAGAGTTATTTCACCATGGTCACATAGCAAATAACTGACAAATAAGCCAATATTCCAACGTAAGCACTTTGGTTCTGTGGCCTGCACTCTTTTTTTTTCTTTTAATGTTTATTGATTTTTAAGAGAGAGACAGAGTATGAGCAGGGGAGGGGCAGAGAGAGAGGGAGACACAGAATCTGAAGCAGGCTCCAGGCTCCAAGCTGTCGGCATGGAGTCCCACGTGGGGCTCGAACTCACTAACTGCAAGATCATGACCTGAGCCGAAGTCAGATGCTTAACCCACTGAGCCCCCCAGGTGCTCCCTGCGGGCCGCGCTCTTGACAACTTATACTGGTGTGCGGTGGCTAAGGTCTCACAGCCACTCAGCAGAAACAGGACCTAAATTCAGGGTCCTGGAATCGTTGTTTTTACTAGGCCGCCTGACCACTTCCCACAGAGATGCCCTACGGCTTGGGATTTAGTGGCCAAGGCCTCTCCCGGTCCCGCCTCTGTCAAATAAGTAGCTCGAAGGCAGCTTCTTAGGTTTTGGTTATTGCACAACAGTTTGGTGAATTCGTTGCTGTTTTCTTGTGGTATTCTGAAGCTGCGAATTCCTAAAGATCTGATCTAAGAAAACTATAAAGAATAAATAACCCCAGAATGTCCCCTCCTAATCCGTTCCCTCTCCCTCTTCAGGTCTTACAGGAAGTACATTGGCAATTATCACAAGAAAACCAATCATTCAGCCAGCACTACCTAACAAATCGCCCTGAAACTATTTTAGAAGTGACAGATGAGGATAAGGTCCCGGAAGGCACATGTTCCTGCTGCCTTAATTGCTGCCTGACTAAAAGCATGAGGCAAACAGTATTGAGACTCTTATCTCTGACATGCACTACCTCAGACGGCAGAAGAAGCTGTACATGTACCTATCAAATAGGCCTACCGAAACCTTGTTTGCTCAATATTAATTAAGAGATGTTAATATAACCCAGCATCTGTGAACAAGCTGAGAAGTACTTCGTATCTTTATAACCCTTTTAATAGATTAAGTAGCTCAAGGTGCTTCTTTTAAAATTTTGTTTAATGTTTTTATTTAGTTTTGAGACCAAGGGAGATAGGGCATGAGCACGGAAGGGGCAGAGAGAGAGGGGGACACAGAATCTGAAGCAGGCTCCAGGCTCTGAGCTGTCAGCACAGAGCCCGACGAGGGGCTCGAACTCGCAGACCTCGAGATCATGACCTGAGCCTAAGTCAGAGGCTCAACCGACTGAGCCACCCAGGCGCCCCTCAAGGTGCTTTTATAAACACTGGAATTTAACCTTCTAATACCTCTAGGATATAAGAAAAGGGTGAAGGTTTAGTCCTCCCTATTTGATAACGAGAGAGAGAAACAAAGATATTAAACAAAGCAAGTCTCCAGATTTGGATTTCACTGCTATGTTTTTATTTTTTTAATTTTTTCATGTTTATTTATTAGTTTGAGACAGAGAGACAGAGTGCGAGCCAGGGAGGGGTGGAGAGAGACAGAGACCCAGAATCCAAAGCAGGCTCCAGGCTCTGAGCTGTCAGCACAGACCCAACACGGGGCTTGAACCCACGAACTGTGAGATCAGGACCTGAGTCAGAGTCGGACGCTTAACTGACGGAGCGACCCAGGCACCCCAGTAATTCACTGCTATGATTTCAAACAAGAAGTTCTACCCTGGCAGGACTCATTCTAGGCAAAAATATGAGGGCAAAATTTGGTTTTTGAGTCCTTCTAGATTTTCCTTTATCCATTCAGCAATCTTCACGCCCTTTCTGTGATTCTCCCTTCCCCCTACTCAAAGAGCCTAATGCTAAAAGACTTTTATTACGGCTTCTAATATGGATTAGAACTATGCTCTGTGACCTGCTCTCCACATTGCCACTCAAGAAATTTCCCTCTTCTAAAGGGGCTTCCTACAAAGTGCCATGTATAAAAGGAATCAGGTGACTTGACAGTCCCAGTTCTGGGACAGTATGTGACAAACAAAAGCACCAGTAGGTAAGAATAGATGTAGGGTGGGGTGAAAACTGTCCCAGCTGCACAGGACTGAAGTTTCCTGGGATGCAGGACGTTCAGTGCTAAACCCAGAAAAGTCCCAGGTGAACTGAAAGTTGATGACCTGAGGAGTACTGTAAGCAAATGACTGGGGGGGAGCAACCTTAAATGTTTATCGATAGGATAATGGTTGGGTAAATTACGGGATGCTATTTTGTAGAATATTACCCAGCTATTAAAATGAGTGAGGTAGGGGGGCGCCTGGGTGGCGCAGTCGGTTAAGCGTCCGACTTCAGCCAGGTCACGATCTCGCGGTCCGTGAGTTCGAGCCCCGCGTCAGGCTCTGGGCTGATGGCTCGGAGCCTGGAGCCTGTTTCCGATTCTGTGTCTCCCTCTCTCTCTGCCCCTCCCCCGTTCATGCTCTGTCTCTCTCTGTCCCAAAAATAAAAAAAATAAAAAAAATTTAAAAAAACGTTGAAAAAAAAGAAAAAAAAATTTAAAAATGAGTGAGTTAGGGGCACCTGGGTGGCTCTGTCAGTTCAGAGTCCAATTTCGGCTCAGGTCATGATCTCGCGGTTCGTGGGTTCGAGCCCCACGTCGAGCTCTGTGCTGACAGCTCAGAGCCTGGAGCCTGCTTCAGATTTTGTGTCTCCCCCTCTGTCTGCCCCTCCCTTGCTTGTGTGCTCTCTCTCTCTCTCTCTCTCTCAAAAATAAACATTGAAAATTTTTTTAAAAGAATGAGGTAAATCTGTATGTATTGAATAGAAAACATTTCTACAAGGAAGTATTAAATGAAAAATCAAAATATACAGTAATATGTGTAGTCTGGTCCCATTTTTGTGAAAATTTAAGAAAAAGACACCTAGGGGCACCTAGTGCCTCAGTCGAGTGACTGTCCGACTCTTGATTTCGGCTCAGGTCATGTTCCCAGGATCGTGGGATCAAGCCCCGCGTCTCTCTCCCCCTCTGCCCCAATGCATGCTCTCTCTCTCGAATAAAAAATTTTAAATGTGGAAAAGAAAAAGACACCTAAAATAGAAAAGTGATGTGACCAGCTTTGCCCATTAGACCCAATCCTTAAAATGAAAAGAAAATGGCTTGGCATTTTAAAAATTCACTTTTGTACTGGATCACACAAGAATGACCCATACATTTGGAGAGGTCATTAATAGTCATTATCACCTCAGGCCTAGGAATTTTGAAAAATGTATCCTAATACATGAAAGAAGAGAGCAATCTGGAATAATGTAGAATTACAGTGTCATACCAGAACACATGAGCATTCAAGGAGAAATGAATAGAATAAAAAGAATGATAGAATGAAACCCAAAAGGCATTATTTTCAATTTCTTTAAAGTGGCCTAAAAAGAGAAGCCGGATGCAATTTCTGGTGATGGAAGAGGAGGCAAAGAGTAAAATCATGTAAGATCATGTTCAGCCAGTAAATAGAAATTTTATTTTATTTTATTTTATTTATTTTATTTTATTTTTTTTAATTTTTTTGAGATAGCATGGGTGCACAATTGGGGAAGGGGTAGAGGCAGTGGGAGGGGGAGAGAGAGAGAGAGAGAGAGAGAGAGAGAGAGAGAATCTTAAGCAGGCTCCACACTCATCGCAGAGCTCAATGTGGGGCTCAATCCCATGACCCTGGGATCATGACCTGAGCCAATATCAAGAGTCAGAAGCATAACCCACTGAGCCACCCAGGCACCCCTAAAAGGAAAACTTTTATTTTATTTAAAAAAAACTTTTTTTAATGTTTATTTATTTTTGATATAGAGTGTGAGCAGGGGAGGGGCAGAAAGAGAGCACAGAGCCCGACTCAGGGCTCTAACCCATGAACCACAAGATCATGACCTGAGCTGAAGTCAGATGCTTAACCGACTTAGGCACCCAAGTGCCCCTAAAAGGAAAACTTTCAAAAGAACAAGGTGAATGTGTAACTAATGACATGGAAGGCTGTCCATAGTGCAAGGCCAAATGAAAACAAATTGCAGAACAATGTGTGTATAATCTTATTCCTTATATGTGCACATACATGTAGACACACATATTTGCATGTGCATAGAAAAAGTCTAGAGATACAGAAACTAGAGTGTTAACAGTGGTTAGTTCCGTAAAGGTGAGGAGGAAGAGTGGACATGACTTTCACTTTACATATTTACAAATTGTTCCAGGTTCTTTTTAAATTATAAGCATATATTGATGTCCTGTAAAGAAAGGGTTTTCATCCAAAGTAACCATTGTGACCGCAGAATGGAGACATTTTGGTGTATCTACACAAAAATATTTAGGCAGGGAGGCACCTGGGTGTCTCAGTCGGTCAAGTGTCTGACTCTTGATTTTGGCTCAGGTCATGATCTCACAATTTGTGAGATTGAGCCCCGCATCGGGCTCTGCACTGACAGATTCTGGGATTCTGTTTCTCTCTCTCTCTCCCCCCACCCCATCTCTCTCAAAATAAATAAATAAACTTAAAAAAAAATATGTAGTAAAGGGCGCCTGGCTGGCTCAGTCGGTTTAAGCGTCTGACTTCAGCTCAGGTCATGATCTCATGGTTTGTGAGTTCCAGCCCCACGTCAGGCCCCATGTTGACAGTTCAGAGCCTGGATCCTGCTCCGGATTCTGTGTTTTCCTCTCTCTCTCTTCCTTCCCCCGACCTTTCTCCCTCCCTCTCTCTCTCTCTCTCTCTTTCTCTCTGTCTCTCTCAAAAATAAAGATGAAAAAAATATGTAGTAAAAATGAATCAACATGGGTGAATCCCACAAACATAATATTGAGAAAAAAAAAAGTTTCAGAAAAATATACCCAGATACCCAGTGTGAGGCTATGAACATAAAGATCCAAACCATGCATAAAATGCAAAAAACATTGTTTGGAGATACATAAAGAAGAGCAAGGGGATGACAAACACAAAATTCAGAACCTCAGTTAATTCTGGAGAGAAGGAAGGAGTACCCAAGGTACTTCAAAGATTTTGTTTATATCCTGTTTCTTAGGCTGAATAGTGGGTAGATGGATGCTCATTTTATTATTATTACTTAAACCCTATGCATATGTTATATATACTCTCCTATATATTGGATCGATTTCATACATATAAATTACAGTGTTTTTTAATAATTAAAAACTTAAGCAGAAGAAAAAAGCAGTATTGACGTTATCCTGAAAAAAAAAATTACACACACACACACACACACGCGCGCGCGCACAATTAGATTAACTCATTCACATTGAAGGGTTAGAAGCTGAGTGGAGCCATAAAAGTCTGACCTGAGGGGCAAATGCAATTTAGCTGATGGTCTCTAGAGATTTGAAATCCTACCACCAAGGAATGAATGAATGGCATAGATTTGAGGCAGTACAAAGAAGAGGGGAGTAGTTTGGGGTGATTTGGAGACAAGGGGTATTCCTGATGTTCCCACATTACATCATAACATTTGGGGAACAGCTAAAATCTTCTCCAAAAGAGTTCAGGGAGTCAATGGCTATACTATAAAATATATCTCCTTGGCTAGTACCGGGAAACCCCTCTAAAGTCTGATACACTGACTGCAGCCATGTCTATGAAGGGCTCCCAGGATGACCAGTAGAGTCTAATCACTTGGCTAAAATTTTCACTGACCTGAACCCAAATATTTGAATTGGTAACCCTAGAACAACATGATTTTTGACATGTTCATTCTTCATGGGACATTCTGCTGTGAGTACCTATCAATGAAATTGAACCAAAACAACTCTAATCGCCCCACCACATCCACTCTCCCCCACCCAGGAAAAGAAAATGGAAAAAAAAAGAAGGTCATAATATGCTCAGGCATCCTGGTTTTGTTGAAATGATTTTAATTCCTTTGTTTCTTAATTGATACTTTTTCCCCTAGTAATTAAAATATGGCCATAAATAAGGACGAAGCCTTTTATATTACTTGACAATGACGGGGTCAGGCTCTCAGTCTCATATGCATCAGGCTGAGATGGGAAACAGCAGCATGATGGGGGAAACCATCTGTCTTTATTAAGACTTGGCACCAAAGGAGGACAGAATAGAGAAGAGCTCATTTAGTAAATGGCAGTTCCCATTCCTGCAAAAGCGACAGAAAATTTACTGCACTGTCAGCAAGAAAAAAATAATCCACTCAAAGAGAGTTGTATTAGGGAGATTTAAAGAGAAAGAGCTTTTTTAGTGATATGAGAGAGGATAAAAATTTCTACCTAATACTACATAACTAAGCAGAAAAAAAAAAATCTGCTTGAGCCATGGTTCACGTTGCCTCATCTAAGACCCTTTCCTTCTAGACCTATTTCTATCTTTTCCATTATTTCAGGCCAGAAACAAGCTCCAGTTCTACCTGAAGCCTACCCTAATTTCGGTCTAAACTGATTTCATCTTCCCACTGCCGTATTTCCTAATGGGCATGATTTAGCGTGGTAATAATTCAGCATTTTTCTAGGTATTGTCATTCTGATTGTTTGATGTATTGGACTGCAAGTTTCTTACGGACACAGACTGTGTCCTAAATACTCTCAGAGCTCCTTTTAGCACCTGGCAGGGTGCTGGGCACATCATAATTTTTCAACAAATACTCGTTAATAGATTTTTCTCTTCTGATCTAAATCCCATTATCTGTGGCGGCCATCTTCACGAAACAAACACCTGAAAAAGAGAGCTTAATTTCTTAAATAACTAAAAGGTATTTCTCAGAGTAATACACAAACAGGGTCAAAACCTAATTAATAGAAGGGTGCCTGGGTGGCTCAGTCGGTTAAGCGTGTGACTCTTGGTTTCTGCTCAGGTCATGATCTCACGGTTCATGAGTTCGAGCCCTGCCTCGTGCTCTGTGCTGATAATGCGGAGTCTGCTTGGGATTCTCTCCCTGTGTCTCTCTCTTTCTGTCTTTCCGCTCCTCCCTCTGCTCATGCTCTCTCTCTCCCTCTTTCTCAAAATAAATAAATAAACTTAAAAAAAACCTAATACTTGTTTTGTTGTTAGCACCTCTTCTTACCTCTACATAAAATGCCTCTCCCACTCGGTCTCATTTATATCATTCTCTCTTCCCTCCCCCATTCATTTAATATAATTATATAATCGCTTTGATTCCTCTATCGGTGACTTTGAATTTTACATATTCTGGATGTGGTGCTTTTACCACGTGTCTTCAGTTCTTTTCCTTTTACCTCCCCAATTTTTTCATCCGTTACAGGCATACCTCGGATATCTTGTAGGTTCCGTTCCAGGCCATGGATGGCAATAAAGCAAATATCACAATAAAGCGAGTCACAATAAAGCAAGTTTGGTTTCCCCGTGCATATGAACGTTATGTTTAAGGTATACCATCATCTATTAAGCGTGCAATAGCATTTTGCCTGGGAAAAATGTACATACCTTCATTAAAATAATACTTTGTTGGGGTGCCTGGGTGGCTCAGTCAGTTGGGCGTCCAACTTCGGCTCAGGTCATGATCTCGCAGTTTGTGAGTTCGAGCCCCACGTCGGGCTCTGTGCTGACAGCTGGGAGCCTGCAGCCTGCTTCGAATTCCGTGTCTCCCTCTCTCTGCCCCTCCCATGCTGATGCTCTGTCTCTCTGTCTCTAAAAAATGGATAAATGTTTAAAAAAATACTTTGTTGCTAAAAGAAATACTAAACATCATTGGAGGGTACAGGAAACCATCATCATTTTGCTGGTGGAGGGTCTTGCCTCGATATTGACGGCTGCTGACCGATCAGGGTAGTGGCTGTTGAAGGTTGGGCTGCCCATGGCAATTTCTTAAAATAAGACAACAATGAGGTTTGCTGAATCCACTGACTCTCCCATTCACTTGAACACTTAAGGCCATTGTAGTGTTATTGATTGGCCTAATTTCAATATTGTTGTGTTTCAGGAAATAGGGAGGCCCAAGGAGAGAGAGAGAGAGAGAGAGAGAGAGAGAGAGAGAGAGAGAGAGGGAGAGAGAGAGAGAGAGAGAGACTGGGGAACAGCAAGTCAGTGGTACAGTCAAAACACACACAACATTTAAGTTCCTCATCTTACATGCGCACTGTTCATGGCGGCCCAAACCAGTCATAATTGTAGCATCAGAGAGCGCTAATCACAGACCACCCTAACAAATATAATAATAATGAAAATGTCTAAAAGATTGTGAGAATTACAATGTAAATATGTTTAATCTGCCTAACCAGATATTTTCTCCAGCATATTGAAAAGTTGGGTGGTGGGGGCCCCTGGGTGGCTTAGTTAAGTCACTTGGTTAAGCATCCGACTTCAGCTCAGGTCATGATCTCATGGTCCATGAGTTCAAGTCCCATGTTGGGCTCTGTGCTGACAGCTCGGAGCCGGGAACCTGCTTCGGATTCTGCATCTTCCTCCCTCTCTGCCCCTCCCCTGCTCTCGCTTTGTCTCTCTCTCAAAAATAAACACTTAAAGAAAAAAGAAAAGAAAAGTTGGGTGGCATTCATATGATTTTGCTAAACAGGAGTTGTGTTCAAATTTGCACCTATTTGCCCATGCTTTAGCAATCTTTGCTAAACCACCGTCCCATGTCTGAAAGAGAAAAATAATTTAAATTGAATCGTTTGGGCACCTGGGTGGCTCACTTATTTAAATGTCTGACACTTGGTATTCGGCTCAGGTCATGATCTCACGATTTGGATCAAGCCCCAGGTCAGGCTCTATGCTGACAGCAAGGAGCCTGCTTGGGATTCTGTCTCTGCCTCTCCCCAGCTCACGCGTGTTCTCTCTCAAAAACAAAATAAACATTAAAAAATAAAAAATAAAAAAAAATGAATTGTGCATGTTTATTTGGATTAAAGTCATTCCAATAATTGTCATCAATTAAATTTGTTTAATGTTATTGTGTTACTGAGATATAGTTATTATGTTACTGAAATATAGTTTTCTTTGGTACTAAAAAAATATAGCCAGAATTATCAAAATGTGACATAGAGACAAGTAGTGAGCAAATACTGTTGGAAAAATGGTGCTGATAGAATTGTTCATCACAGGGTTGCCACAAGCCTTCAGTCTGTAAAAACCGCAATATTTACGAAGCACAATAAAGCAAGGTATGCCTGTACATTTCTTTTACATTCTTTCTATAATCATAATTAAGTCTTCTGCACTTGGTCTGTAGGTTAATCTGAACATTAAAATCAGTCATCAGTGTTTGCATTATCGTGTCTATGTACATAGCAATCACCTCAGGGCCAATTATTGGGTTATATTTCCTTTCTTATCCAGCGTTTTCATTTTTTTTCTGGAGCTTCTACTAGCTTTTTTCCCCACTTATGTTATTTGCCCATATCACATTCTCAGTTTGGTTGTTGATTTCTTTTCAAAGTCTCCATCACAAGCAATGAATGGAAACTTTTTTCTGGAAACTTGCCTCCCACAGGCCTTCAACTACGGGTTCCACTGTGGGCCAGTTACTCTCTGGATTTACTTCACAGCTACCATCCTGGAACTTCATTGCTTCCTGGGTTGGATCCACTCTTTTCAAGAATTTATGTCTTCCTCTTTCTTGGTGTATTTCCTCTTTTTTTGCTGGACTAAATCCTCAACATCCTTTGAAAGTATTTGATGCAGATTAATTTCAGAAGACATCTGTATCTGAAAATGCTTTTATTCTATTCTCACACTTGACTGATAGTTTAACTGGTTATAGCAGGCTGTGGTGAAGAAAGTCATTTTCTTTTTTTAAAGATTTCATTTTTAAGTAATCTCAGCACCCAACGTGGGGCTCAAAGTCACAACCCCAAGATCAAGAGTCGCATGCTCTACCAACTGAGCCAGCCAGGTGCCCCCAAATTCATTTTCCTTTAGAACTTAGAAGGCAATCGTCCAATATTGTCTCATCTGTGTGATTCCTGATAAAAGAAGACCAATGTCAATACCATTCTCATTTCTTTGTAGGTTACCTATTTTCCTTTCTGGAAGCGTTGAGGATGTCTTCTATACTTTGTATTCTGAAACTCCACAAAAATACACTCTGAAAAATTCTCTTGTATTGTTTCTTTGATGATTCTATTATGTTCTCTCTTGAATTCCTATTAGTCAAATGCTGTATTTCCCAGGTTTACTGTCTATGGATGATTGTTTTTCTACCTCATTTTCCTTCTTTTATTCTTTTTTGTGTTACTTTATTTGATATTTCCTCAACTCTATCTTCCAACTCTTCCCTTGAATTTTATCTCGGAAATGATAGTTTTACTTCAAGAGATCTTTCTTTCCTCTCTTTCCTCTTATTATTTGTTTTCTTTTATTTAATTTTTTAACATTTATTTATTTATTTTTGAGCAACAGAGAGGGACAGAGTGTGAGCAGGGGAGGGGCAGAGAGAGAGGGAGACACAGAATCCGAAGCAGGCTCCAGGCTCTGAGCTGTCAGCACAGAGCCCAGTGCGGGCCTCAAACTCACAAAACATGAGATCATGAGTTGAAGTCAGATCATAATCTAAGTTGAAGTCAGATGCTCAACCGACTGAGCCACCCAGGTGCCCCTTTTATTACTTATTTTTAAATATCCTATTCCTCTTATATAAATGCAATGTTTTCTTGAATCCTTCTGAGTATACTAGAGTGTTTTGCCTGTCTTTTCTTATGTTCCTCTATCAGGGATCCTTTATTATTTTTTGTCTATTTGTTTATCATTCTCTTTCATGTTGAAAGTTTTCCTCAAAGATCTAGTGGTCATTGATTTTTTTTAAGTTTATTTATTTATTTTGAGAGAGAGAAAACGCAAGTGGGGGAGGGGCAGGGAGCGAGAGAGAGGATCCCAAGCAGGCTCCACACTGTCAGCACAGAGCCCAATGTGGGGCTCGATCCCACAAACCGTGAGATCATGACCTGAGCTGAAATCAAGAGTTGGAGGCTTAACCGACTGAGGCACCCAGGTGCCTCTGGTGGTCATTAATTTTTTTTGCTCACATGGACAAATGAAGCAATAAAAAAGTGATTAGGGCAGCACCTGGGTGGCTCAGTCGTTTGAGCGTCCAACTTCAGCTCAGGTCATGATCTCACAACTTGTGGGTTCAAGCCCAGCATCGGGCTCTGTGCTGACAGCTCAGAGCCTGGAGCCTGCTTCAGATTCTGTGTCTCCCCCTCTCTCTCTGTGCCTCCTCCGCGTGTTCTCTCTCTCTCTCCCTCTCTCTCTTAAAAAAAAATAATAAACATTAAAAAAATTTTTTTTAGTGATTGGGAGCTTCATATAATGAGTAGAGAGCTAGCTATTTTGTTGGGGGGATTCCTAAGGGCAAAAATATTGAAGACTTTTCTCTTGGACCTCTCAGTACCTTTAAAGAATAACACTCCAACTTTTTGGAGCTCATGAAGGATATCACCTGCCTACAGAGCATTCTGTCCACCAGATTGGGGAGGGCACAGGGAGAATCAATTCTATACAAAAATGACTTAATTCATTCTCCCCGCTTCTGCCTCATATCTTATTCATTCTTTGTCAAACCCAGCCTTTATGCAGGGAAGAGTGACTTTCTCTTTCACCGTCTCGCCCCTCTGCAAGTATTCTAAGCTGTGGTTTCTTCCATACTGTTTCATCAGTTACCACTCTTTCAGCTGTTTTCCAGCATTCATCCATGAATGGCCTCCTTTGTCATCCTCTTTATCATCACGAATTTATATCTTTTGTATTCCTCTGCTACTTTGGGATGTACAGGCTATATATGCATGTAATCTTCTATGCAGAAGCTTTCTGGTTTGATGTAGTCTCACTTGTTTATTTCTGCTTTTATTTTATTGCTTGCACATTCTGTGTCATATCCAAAAAGTCTTTGCCAAGACCAATGTGATGGAGCTTTTTCCCTACGTTTTCTTGCAGGAGTTTTTAGGTCTTACATTTAAACGTTTAATCCGTTTCGAGTTAATTTTTGTGAATGGTGTATTAAAGGGGTCCAGTTTTATTCTTGGGCCTGTGAATATCACTTTCGCAACAACATTTATTGAAGAGACTATCTTTTCTCCATTGCGTATTTCTTGGCTCCCTTGTCAAATATTAGTTGACCATATACGCACAAATTTATTTCTAGGCTCTTGATTTATTTCTAGGCTTTGGTCTATGTGTCTGTTTTTATGCCAGTACCATACTGCTTTGATTACTACAGTTTTGTAATATAGTTTGAAATCAGGAAGAGTGATGCTATCCACCTTTGTTCTTCTTTCTCAAGACTGCTTGGCTATTCATGGTGTTTTGTGGTTGTATATGAATTTGAGGATATTTTTTCTATTGCTATACAAAATAAGACTTTCTATGCATAGACCAAGGGTGTCTGATAAAGTTTTTAGTGCAATCAGTTCATTAGGCACCTACCTGTCTTTTCCCCAAGGCAGTGGTTCTTAATATAAGGAGCTTATTAAAAATACATAATCTCAGTTCTAAGCCCTGCAGGACATCTGGGGTAGAGCCAACATTCTGTATTTTCAAAGAGCTTGCTAGGTAATAAAGCATGGCCCTGGTTAAGAACCACTGACCACGGAAAGGCCAGCAACAGCAAGGCTGAACCACTCTCATTGTCTTTTCTTCCTTGTTCAACCCCTATTATTACTGACTCTAGGGTTACGTGGGAGGCTTTAAGGTATTTTCAGAGAATAGCTGCTGCATGGCTACCTCAATAAATTTTTTTAATGTTTATTCACTTTTTTGAGAGAGAGAGAGCATGAATGGGGGAGCGGCAGGGAGAGAGGGAGACACAGAATCTGAAGCAGGCTCCAGGCTCTAAGCTGTCAGCACAGAGCCTGATGCAGGGCTCAAACCCATGACTGTGAGATCATGACCTGAGCCGAAGTTGGATATTTAACTGACTGAGCCATCCAGGAGCCCCTATGGCTACCTCGATAAAAACCCACGAAGCAATTAATAAAACATTGACAGATTTAATCTGTGCTGAGTAAATTCACTTGTCCGAGGTCATCAGTGTGAGTGATGAAGATAGGAACAGTACTTGGACCAATCATCATATGTAGTCCAAGCCAGATGGTACGATCCCTTCTAAATGTCTAAATATATAACAGGAAGGTAAGAAATTATATTATCGCAGTGCTAGTGCTTAGCTACCAGAAAAAAAATATTTCATCCCTGTAAGGATGAAATAAGCAAACTCTGAATTTGAGCAATGTGTACTAGGTTTTACTGGGTGGACAGGTTATTTTTAAAGGGGACTACTAGGGTTCTAATCAAGACAACCTGACATTATTGATTCCCTGTCTTTTTTTTTTTTAATCTTTATTTATTTTTGAGAGAGAGACAGAGACAGAGTGCGAGCAGGGGAGGAACAGAGTGAGGGAGACACAGAATCCGAGGCAGGCTCCAGGCTCCCAGCTGTCAGCCATAGCCTGACACGGGTCTCGAACTCATGAACCATGAGATCATGACCTGAGCCGAAGTCGGACACTGAACCGACTGAGCCACCCAGGCGCCCCTCGCTGTCTTATTGTTAAGGCCTACAAGCCCTTTAGAACTTTGACATTGTCACTCCCACAGGAATCAGAAGTAAGCCAGACAGAGCTGCTGATGTGCAAATGCTAAGAAGGAGATCTTAGACATACCTTCAGTACCAGGGCAGGAGTATGAGACAGTGGCTAAGAGCACGGGTTTAGAGTCAGACACAGCTGGGCTAAGAGATTAGGCGCCTTCACTTACTGGTCATGTGACCTTGAGCCAACAGCCTTGGCAAGGTTCATTTTTCCCTTCTGTAGTTTCTAAAGCAAACCAAACTCTGTCAGGCTTTGGTGCCTCTTGTATAAGCTGCTCCCTCTGCTTTGAATACAACTCACCTCCTTTCACCCCAACTCCTACTCATCCTTCAGGCTCGAAATCAACACTGCTGCTCTCTGGAAGCCCCGATTCTCCAATCAGAGTTAGGCAACACTCTTCTGTGTCTCCTCCCCAAGTGCCCTAGACACATTTTCAATTAGAATACATTTGCGGTGATTGGTAGTTGGTACAAATTTGTTCCTTCCATACATTAGGAACCAGCAAACTGGGCCCGTGTGCTACAACTGACCTATGACCTCTTTCTGTGTGGCGCTCAAGAATAGTTTTGGCATTTTTATAGAGTTGGTTAAAAAAAAAAAAAAGAGGAATATGCCATAGAGATCTTGAGTGTCCCACAAAGTCTAAAATATTTACTATCTGGCTTTTTTTTTAAGGTTTATTTATTTTTTGAGAGAGAGAGAGAGCATGCACACAAGCACAAGTTGGGGAGGGGCAGAGAGAGAATCGCCAGCAGGCTCCCTGCTCTCAGCGCAAGAGCGCTAGGAAGGGCTTGATCTCAGGAACCATGAGATCATGACCTGAGCCAAAATCAAGAGCCAGATGCTTAACCAACTGAGCCACCCCACCATCTGGTTCACAGAAAAAGTTTGCTGATCCTTGCCATAGACTGTTAGCAATTTGAGGGTGAGGACTAATTTTCATTTCATTGTATGTCCTATTGCTAACCCAATGCTTGGCACTTAGATGTTTATTGAATAAAAGAATGAAGTAACTAGTCTAACCGATATTTTTTAAAGTATAATTTATGATACAACCAAAACACAGGTTGGAGCACCTACGTGGCTCAGTTAGTTGAGCGTCCGACTTTGGCTCAGGTCATGATCTCACGGTTCGTGAGTTCAAGTCCCACATCGGGCTCTCTGCTGTAAGCACAGTCTGCTTCGGATCCTCTCTCTGCCCCTCCCCTACTTGCACTCTCCCAAAAATAAATAAATATTTTTTAAAAGTTTAGAACCAAAACACCACTTTATTTTGTCTCCCAGTGTGCAAATAAGACATATTCCATTGGGGTAAATTTTTTCTGACCCTGGATGGAAATTTGGGCAGACCACATGACTTTTTTGTTCATATATATATATATATATATTTTTTTTTGAGAATAAACACTCCTCAGAACACTTGAAGTCACAAAACACACACTTGATTCAGCAATCAGGATGTATTCAGTCCAAGATATTAATCAAATTCTTCAGGCTTTACTCAGAGATAACGTCCCCCCTCACACCCCATGCTAAGGCCTATAGACCTTGGCTACCTGCTTTTAGAGAAAGAGAGGATGATAGGTTTACTTCTTTCTCTCCCCACTTGCAACCTCCTATTTGGACCCTCACCAGGGCAGAGCAGGAATAGAGAAGAGAGTAAAGGGATTAGTCATTTCTTCCTTGGTAGAATGAATGGCTTCCCATTTTCTGGGTCTCTGGCTCTTTCTTCTTTGGGTTCTTGAAAGTTTTGGGGTTTTTTTTTTGTTTTTTTTTTTTTTGAGAGAGAGAGAGAGAGAAAGAGAGAGAAACACAAGCAGGGAAGCGTCAGAAAGAGAAGGACACAGAATCTGAAGCAGGCTCCAGGCTCTGAGCTGTCAGCACAGAGCCTGATGTGGGGGCTTGAACCCAGGAACCATGAAGTGATGACCTGAGCAGAAGTTGGATGCTTAACCAACTGAGCCACCCAAGTGCCCCTATTTTGGGGGTTCTTTAAAGGCCCCCATCACTGAGAATCCCTCTCCTACAATTTGGGAGACCTGGGTTGATGCATTTCTATTCAGGTTGGTAGTTTACAACTCCTTCCTCAGTCCCTAAGAATCTAAAAGCTATTTTTAGATTAGTCCCTAAGAATCTCCAGCTATTTTTTGCTGGGGTCTCTCTACCCCTTTAGGTAGCTCTATTAGACAGGGTCCAGGATGAACCCACCTTGGCTTTCGCTATTGCATAACCCCCATTTGGCTCCCAGGAAACACTCAAACATCCTCTGCCCTGACAAATTCTGGGAATGCCAGCCAATCCCAACAAAGTCAACCCTGTCCTCCTGCCAAGGGCCACATTAGCTTTCTCAGAATGGAGTACAGCCCCAATCCTCTGCCTCCACTGTCAGGAACAAACGTCAAGTTCTCTGAGTGGTCTGGTAATACACCCTCTCGCTAGAGTTGAAATGAAGGAGGTAACATATCCCTTAATCCCAGCACGCCTGTGGAAGGTGGTATGGAGTCTTAGCCTGGCATCAGACACCTCTAAAGAAATGTATTCACGAGTTTTCTCTCCCACTCTCCTCCACAATCTGACTTCTTTTTATTTCTTGGAACCTGTTCTGGAGCATTTCCTTCATAAGTTCTGTATATGATAACCTGACTTTGGAATTTCCCATCCATTGTAGGGGCACCTATTATGTCTTCCTGGAAACCTGAATTTTATTTATTTTATTATTACTTTTTTTTAATTTTCAAGAGAGCGTGTGAGCGGGGAAGAGGGGGCACAGCCAGAGAGAGAATCTTAAGCAGGCTCCATGCTAGCCTGACATGGGACTCGATCCCACCACCCTGGCATCATGACCTGAGCCGAAATCATGGGTCGGTCACTCAATCGACTGAGCCACCCAGGTGCTCCAGAAACTTGAATTTTATTTTATTTTTTTAATTTTTTAACGTTTATTTATTTTTGAGACAGAGAGAGACAGAGCATGAACGGGGGAGGGGCAAAGAGAGAGAGGGAGACACAGAACCGGAAGCAGGCTCCAGGCTCCGAGCCGTCAGCCCAGAGCCCGACGCGGGGCTCGAACTCACGGACCGCGAGATCGTGACCTGAGCCGAAGTCGGACGCTTAACCGACTGAGCCACCCAGGCGCCCCAAGAAACTTGAATTTTAACATCACGTTATCTAGAGCTTATTTTGTTCTAATTAGGTAAGAAAAAAATGGACTGCCCCTGGTAAAGTCTTATATTCAAATAGCCTTATTCTCTTTTGACATCTAAAACTTGAAATGGCAACATTCACGTTTACTCAGCATCTACCATGTAGTACATGCTTTAGAGATATTTTCTCATATAATCCTCGTGATGATAGTCTTTGCCACTTTTACAGATGAGAAAATCCAGTCTCAAATTGACTTTCTCAAGGTAACGCAGAAAATGCAGATCAGATCTGAGGCTGAAACCCATGTCTATCTGACTTCAAAATCGTGGTCCGTTTGTTAACATTATAACCTTCGATCTTGTCCACTGAACTACCCCAAATGGCAGAATAGGAGTGAACGTGTATCCCCAGGGAGCACCGGGCAGCCTGAAGAAGCCCCGCAAAATGTCTCTGAAGTCTCATGCTTGACTAAAAACGCATACAAAATGTGCGTTTTATTCAACGTGTTGTCATATAAACCACATCAAAAATTATCACTCAAATGACCTATGCTCTCCCTGTCTGAATCTTCAAGGAAAATTAATCCTCTAGAAAGATGCATTGTGTTTATCCTGCAGTTTCGTGAATCGTGAGTGTACCACTGCAGTGTGAGTGACCCCGGCATCGTCCATAAGGTATTAGACTAGCCGGCAAAGCATTGAGGATTTGCAGCAGAGCCTCTACCCATTGTAACCGCTAGAATTTGGAAAATGAAAAGAGAAGATGCAAGGCTTGTCAGGGAGAATTTGGGGAGAAAGGGAAAGCACCAAAGTAATTTCTTAAAAATTGGCATAACACTATTATTATTATATACTATCATTATTATACTACTATTATTGTTATATACAATTATTAATTCCATAACAAAATTTGCTGATGACCATGAGTTATTGGATGAACAGTACACTAATGATGTTATAATACTGGAAAAGTCAGGAGACCATTCAGCTGTTCTTAACCTGTAGGCCATGGAGCATGGAAATTATATGCCTATTTTTGAGGGAAGGGAAGGTCCACAGCTTTTACTATGTTCGCAATGGAATCCAAGACCCAGAGACAGTTAAGAACCACTGCTACAGGGAGAAGAGCAGAGAATTGGGGATCGCACTGCCTTGTTTTCAAATACTTGCTCCAAGCTTACTAAATTGCGTGATATGCCTTCTCCCTGAGCCTCAGTTTCCTTATTTGTAAAATGAGGATAATAATACCCAAGTCATACGGTTGTTGTGAGGGTTAAATGAAATTCCCTACATTAATTGCTTGAACAGAGTAGGCACTCAAGAAATGTTAATCCCCTTGCTCCTGCCACAATATATATAACACAGTAGGGACATTTAAACTACAGGTGGATAAGGGGCGCCTGGGTGGCTCAGTCAGTTAAGCATCCGACTCTTGATCTCGGCTCAGGTGATCTCACACTTTGGGAGTTCAAGCCCCACTTTGGGCTTTGTGTTGACAGCATGGAACCTGCTTGGGATTCGCTGTCTCCCTCTGCCTCCCTCTCTTTCAAAAATAAATAAACACTACAAATAAAATAGAGGCACCTGAGTGGCTCAGTCGGTTAAGCGTCTGACTTCAGCTCAGGTCATGATCTCCCAGCTCAAGTGGGTTTGAGCCCCTCATCAGGCTCTGTGCTGACAGCTCAGAGCCTGAAGCCTGCTCCGGATTCTGTGTCTCCCTCTCTTTCTGCCCCTCCCCCGCTGGTTCTCTCTCTCTCTCTGTCTCTGTCTCTCTCAAAAATAAATGAACATTAAAAAATTTTTTTGGTTGATGGGAGAGGGGAAAGTGGGTGATGGGCACTGAGGAGGTCACCTGTTGGGATGAGCACTGGGCATTGTATGGAAACCAATTTGACAATAAATTATATTTAATATAAATAAATAAATAAATAAATAAATACTTTTTAAAACTCTGAAAAAAAATTTTAATAAAATAAATTACAGGTAGATGTACCATTTATAATGGAACATATACCCTGGATAAATACACTTTCTTCAAAGATATTCTACCTAATGCTCAGACCTGGATTCCAAAACTGATGTTACATTTCCACACACACACACAAATTATTCAGTTGGTGCAAAAAAAAAAAAAAGTTTCCCAAATCTGGGCACACACATATGCATACATGCTATTCATAAAGATGAAATTATTCAAATACCACGCTCCGTGCTGGCATGTTCCGTTTCAATTCTGAGCATTGATTACCATAAGACCTCGGCTGAGAAACCTCTTGAATCCAGCAAGGGATCTGACCCGCTTGGGTGGCCTATGAAGAAGCTTTTGGCAAGACAGGGAGGCTTCGCTATTCCTACAGCTTCATGAGGAAGCCTCGAAGGGGTTAAAGTGGAAGGCTTACACAAACTTTGCCTCTCCGCTTCTCCCTTATCTCCTCCCTCTCTGGCTCTGCTCTCCGCCCGCCCGGCTAAGGCAGAGCAGAGCTGAATCACACTACCTTTCCCCGCATCCTCTAAACTGTTGCCTGCGAAAGAGGGACCGGGGACTGAACTGTTCAGACTGCTTCCATTCAAGGGTTCCGGACGGTATATACGCATCCAAGCAGACACTTCTCTTGGCTCTTTTGGAGTTTAAAAGGCGCAGGCATCCGACACTGCGGCTGTAAGTGGCAACTGGCGTTTCAAGTAACTAATCCAAGGTGCTTTTCTGTGTTGGCGCCGGCAAGGTCGGACTCTTTGGGAGGACGAGAGAGAAAGCATACTTTGCGCGCACACTGTCCTGCTTCTCTGGCAAACTGAGGCTTTCGTTCTGTTTTCCAGATTTGCCAGAGATGTTCCCGAACAAGTTGCCTGGCGGTGCAAGCTTCAAAAGGGATACTTAAATGGCCAGCCCCATTTCGTCCCGAAAGCCAGGAAAGGTAAGAGAGATTTGGAAATCTTATGATGTTATTATTTGTTATTCATGGTGAAATGAGTGGCATTATCTTATTTATGGGCAGGTGTGACGAGTAGGCACCATCTGCAGCAGGAGAGACAGCAACTCTCACTTGAGAAAGCTTATTACCTAATGGCTCTAGCCGTTGAAGCTTTTGCTGCTCGAATTGTTTTTCCATAGGCTGATGTGAAACCAGATACTCTAAGAGCCTCTACCTCCCTTAGTTATCTCTCCCCCACACGGGGCGGGGCGGATAAATACAAACGGGACGGGTTAACCCCTGCAAGCCATTGCAATGGATAGTTTCGACTTTCTCTGGCCGAAGAAATACCAATCTGATTTGGGTGGTCCAGGCAGAACTTTGTTGCTCCTAATTCGAAACAAGCTTCGCCCAAGGGATCCCTTTCAGGATTGATGGATGGAAAGCCCCACATTCCCTTCATGATCTGGGTGTGTTCATTATTTTACTTCTGTGAAGGTATATGTATTATGCTGATGTCAAACACTATTACCCAGTACTTGGCAGTTTGAGGTTCATCACCAAAACAGAACGAGTGTTTTTTTTTTTTTTTTTAACTACCGAGGGAGTTCTATTTACCAAGTTGATGACAACACATGCAGTGAGAAAGCCAAAGGTGCATTTGCATCTCTTGTGGGCATTTTGATTTACATTAGAAGTGAAGGAAAGCAGATGTTCAGGCTAATGTTGGACATTGGACCATTATTAAATTAATCCCTTTCCCTCTGCGGTTCCCCCAAACTCCCCTCCCCATTTCTTTTCTTCCTCCCTCCTTTCACAATGTTTTCCTGCTTCCCTATTTTTATCTCTACTTCTTTTTTTAAGTTTTTATTTATTTATTTATTTATTTATTTGGGGGGTTGGGCAGAGAGGGAGGGAGAGAATCCTAAGCAGGCTCTGCACTGTCAGCACGGAGCCCGACGTGGGGCTCGAACCCACAAACCGTGAGATCGTGACCTGAGCAGAAACCAAGTCAGACGCTCAACCGACTGAGCCACCCAGTTGCCCCTGTCTCTACATCTTACTCACTCATTCTTTCTTTCCTGTTATTCACACAACCCTCATCTTCTTCCTCCTCACATTTCCTTCCTTTCCTCCTCTCACTTTCTCTCTATCCCCCCTTCTTCCCCACTGCCCCCTGAATTCCTTACCCTTTTCCTATCCCCCACTCTCCTCCTTATCCCTGCATAGCTTTCAACCACTCTTACAAAAACTAGAGACTAATTCTTATTTTATAAGTTTCCCGGAAAGGATTGTGCGATACTCAAATTGTATAAGGGTCTTTCCATGAAAATTGGATCCTTCAGAATCAACAGAATTTCAATATCTTTTAAAATCGCGTGGGGCCTTTTCTTCCCAAATGGTGCAGGGCTTTTAGCAGAGCAATCACATTCTCCGTGCAACTCATTAGTGCGTTAGCAAAGAGAGCTCTGGCAATCCTGTTCAGAAAGCTTTTATGAGAAGTTGTCACAGATGCAGGACCAGAGTAACAAAGAGGATTCCTCAATACCTAACTTTTCCTTTACTCACTTCACAATCCTTAACGGGTTTCAGAAATTTAATCAGTAGGCCTCTCTGAATTCACCAGGGTGTTTGGTCTCCTGCAGACTATAGAGGTTTCAGGAATATGTGATTAGTTGGTCTTCCAAACCCTCAAATGGGATGTGTAAAGAAACTGAGAACTGTACATGAGATCACTGTTCTCCACAACTTCTCCAAGCTTCACAGAATTCTAATATTTAATAAATATTCGCACCTAAGGAAGATTCGGGGTCGAAGGGTCGGAGGAGGCAGACAATGTATTATCAATTGTGACTGAAAAGCCTCTCTAGACAAAATTAAACTTTCTAAAATTTCAGGCGGCAATCCCACCCCATGTAGTTTTCCTTTCAAATCATGTAACTGATCGTAACTCAAGAGCAAAGTTTCTGACAACGTGATTATTTCTTAATTCCAGATTAAAACCGGGAGTCTAGTTTCCTTTGCACAACGAGGTATGGGGAGTGGGGAAGAGGAATGAAAAGAAAAGGGAGTTTCGGACTCGCCCCAAAGTATATTAGCAATGAGAACAAAGAGAAGACTATGCTTCTTGGGGCGCCTGGGTGGCGCAGTCGGTTAAGCGTCCGACTTCAGCCAGGTCACGATCTCGCGGTCCGTGAGTTCGAGCCCCGCGTCAGGCTCTGGGCTGATGGCTCGGAGCCTGGAGCCTGTTTCCGATTCTGTGTCTCCCTCTCTCTCTGCCCCTCCCCCGTTCATGCTCTGTCTCTCTCTGTCCCAAAAATAAATAAAAAACGTTGAAAAAAAAATTTAAAAAAAAAAAAAAAGAGAGAAGACTATGCTTCTCTTCCAGCTGTCAGTGCTAAGTGCATTTCCTCCTGTCCATGCATTTATTCACTAATTATCGAACAGCTACTGTGAGCAAGGTTAAGGGATAGAATGTTGAAAAAGATCCTCAAGGGGTTTATAAATTGTGATTTGGGGGGAAACACAGGAAATAGATATTTGTAACATGAGGCGAATGTAACCTCTCTGGGAGAGATGCAAAGCATGTGGGAATTAGGATTTGGATGGGGAAATTAAGGTCAGTTTCATGAGCCGAACCATGGAGGATGGTAGCATTTGCCCAAATGGGGAAATGTGAAGATGAAAGGAACTGGTCAAATAAAAACATGGAGGCAGGGAAGTAGATGACAGCGAACATTACAGCTTAGTTGGAAAGGAGGGCAGTGGAAGGATGTAGGTCAGCCAGGACCCGGGCATTGCCGGCCTTGAATGCCAAGCTAAGGAGAATGGAGGAAAGTCCCAAAGCAATTAGGATCCTCCAAGGCAATATGTGGGCTTCCAAAACTTTACTCCTTTTTCATTCTATTTGAGTAGGTGTGAATAAATCATATAGCTTGACACTTTTTTACGAAGTGAAAAATGAAACTAAGCAACATATTGCTTAGGCATAGGTGTGTGTGTGTGTGTGTGTGTAAATAAAAGCAAGGTAATGACTCACAAAATTCAGAGTATTGATTGTTTGGGAGGATGAGTAGGTAGCAGGATGAGATGGGGTGGAGCATAGGTAGATGTCCAAAGAAATTATTAGTTGTTCTCAATCTTGAAGTGGGTGAGTGTTTTTCACAGGTGTTTGTCCATCAGCTTATTAAATAAGCAAATAAAAGAGGCCCTGGAGGTGCCTGGGTGGCTGAGTCGGTTAAGTATCTGACTTCAGCTCAGGTCATGATCTCTTGGTTCATGAGTTCGAGCCCCACATCAGGCTTTCTGCTGTCAGCACAGAGCCTGCTTTGGATCCTCTGTCCCCGTCTCTCTCTGCCCCTCCCCTGCTGGTGCTCTCTCTCTGTCTCTCTCAAAATAAATAAGTAAACTTTTAAAATTTTTCAAAAAAATTGCACCCATGATGGCAACATGCCATAAACCAAGGAGTATGACTTATCCAAACCTGTACCTGAGTTACTCCAATGTCAAAGAGGCATCTCGCACTTGACTTGCACTAGCAGTGAGTGAGTTATCTTCCTTCCACTTCTCTCTTGGAGGGCAGGTGAAAAAGTGATGCCTCTGTCTGGGCTGCCCGGGACTGTCAGAGTCCTGAACCTGAAGTGCTCTCTCGAGTTTGTAGAGTGGTGTTTCTCAGCCCCGGCTGCATATCAAAATCACCTGTAGAGCTTTAAGCATTACAGATGTTCATGCCCCCACGCCGACCTACTGAATCAGAGCTTCTGGAGGGAGGACCCAGGTACATACATTTTCAAAAAGCTTTTTATAAGCGATCCTGAGGGCAGCAGGAACTAGAAACCATTCCTTGCAGAGTGTGCTTAGAAATTCTAAGTGGCTAGCTTGTCACAAAGGACAGATTTCAGGGTCCTATCGATACCCAGAGATTCCGATCTAAAAAGCAAGGGAAAGGACCTGGAAGTCTGCATTTGTAGTAAGCATCTCCAGGTGAGTCTGATGAAGGGACTTCCTGGGACCACAGTGAGAAACATTGCCCCAAAGGTTCCAAAACACTAGGGACTCTGGGTGATTACTGTGTGTACTCGTTTCCTAGGGCTACCATAAACAAACTACCACAAACTAGGTGGCTTCAAACAACAGCAGTGTATTCTCTTAGGTCTGGAGGCTAGAAGTCTGAGATCAGGGCATCAGCAGGGCCACGTTCTCTCTGCAATTTGTAGGGTAAAGTCTTTCCTTGGCTCTTCTAGTTTCTGGGATTTGCTGGCAATCCCTGGCAATCCTTGGCTTGGAGATGCAGCACTCCAATCTCTGTTTCTGTCTTCCCTTCTTTTCTTTTTTTTAAGTGTTAATTTATTTTTGAGAGAGAGAGAGAGAAGAGAGAGCGAGCGAGCAGGGGAGTGGCAGAGAGAGAGGGAGACACAGAATCCAAAGTAGGCTCCAGGCTCTGAGCCATCAGCACAGAGCCGACATGAGGCTTGAATTCATGAACCTCGAGATCATGACCTGAGCCGAAGTCAGACGTTTAACCGACTGAGCCACCCAGGCGCTCCTCTCTCTTCCCTTCTGATAAGGACACCAGTCATATCGGATTAGGGCTAACTTAATGACCTCATTTTAACTGGAGCGTATCTACAAAGACCCTATGTCCAAATGAGGTCACATTCACAGGTACCAGGTGGTAGGACATCAACATATCTTTGGAGGAGACACAGGTCACCCCATAACACTGTTTTAAATAGTTTTTTTCTTTTTTCTTTAAAAAAATGTTTTTAACATTTACTTATTTGTGAGAGAGAGAGAGAGAGAGAGAGAGAGAGAGAGAAGACACAGAATCCGAAGCAGGCTCCAGGATCCAAGCTGTCAGCACAGAGTCTGACGCGGGGCTTGAACTCACACACCATGAGATCATGACCTGAGCCAAAGTTGAATGCTTAACCAATTGATCCACTCAGGTGTCCCTTAAATATATATATATTTTTTAAGTAGGTCCCCAGGGGCGCCTGGGTGGTTCGGTTGATTAAGCATCCGAATTCAGCTCAGGTCATGATCTCACAGTTCTTGAGTTCAAGCCCCGTGTCGGACTCTGTGCTGACAGCTGGGAGCCTGGAGCCTGCTTCAGATCTGTCTCTCCCTCTCTCTTTGCCCCTCCCCTGCTCACACTCTGTCCATGTCTCTGTCTCTCTCTGTCTCTCTCTCAAAAGTAAATACGTGTTAAAAATTTAAAAATAAATAAATAAATAAAGTAGGGCCCAAACCACCAATAAGACTGATTAGCTATGTTCTTTGGCTCGGATATCTGGAGAAAAAGACCTACACTTAGTTACCTTTCAAAGCTCAGTGTACAAAGAATCACTTGAAAAGCTTGGGCCCGGGATTCATATTCCTGGGTCTTGATCCAAGATACCAGAATTCAGGATAAAGGATATGTACTGTGATTGTCTTTTCTACTTATTAGTGGATCAGAAATCAAAAGAAATGTACCTTTACGTTGTGCAAACATGTCTCCTCGACCACTGCTCCAAAGACAGTAGAAGGATACCCTGTCTCTTTGCTCATGTTTCTTGTGAGCCAGGTGGCTCTGCATGGGCGGTAGGGCAGTGGGTAGGCAGACTGAGACTCATCCAGATTCCAGAAAGTATAGTAATGTGGACTAGTAAATATAAAGTTTAAGTGCTTCCAGGCTGGGGGCAAAATTCAAGACTATTGGAAGGGTAATGTGATTGTTGGAGCCGTTTCTATTTACTCTTCTTTGGTATGTTGACAAGAGACAAAACTAGGCTACACTGTCAGCTCTCTGTTACCAGCACGCAAAGAAGTTTGATGGGTGATGGAGGTTTATTTTGTTTATTTTAGTCACCCAGACTCAGAATTCATGTTCACGACAACAAGCCAAATCATTTCTGGAAGACTTCAACAGTAAATAGTTGACCCCATTTACACACTGGAATGTTTTCGCCAAGAAAGACAAGGTTCTGTCTTTGCCAATAATCAAAGATACAGTTATTTGCTCGGGAGCAGACACGCCCTCTCGATCCCTTCAGATCTACAAATACTGAAAAAAATAGTATATCCTCTAACCACAGACCTAAAGGAGAGAGAAAGGCCATAAAAACAAAATTGGGGGAGGCCTGCATTCCTAAAAATTCCATGATTTGTTAAAGCGACCCACGACACTGGGACCTAGAGTTTGAAAAAATGAATCCTTAGATTTAGGTCTTCGTTATTTTATTTTATTGTTTTTAAGTAGGCTTTGTGCCCAACACGGGGCTTGAACTCATGACCCAGAGATCAAGAGTTGCACGCTTTACCGATTGAGCCAGCCTGGTGCCCCTAGGCCCCCTTTATTTTAATGCTAGGGTTTCTTGGGTAAGCCAGAGCAGCAGTTCTCATCCTGGCTACACTTGACAGCCATTTGTGAGCTTTTAAAAAATACCAGTGTTTGGGGCATCCGGGTGGCTCAGCTGGTTAAGTGTCACACTCTTGATCTCGGCTCGGGTCATGATCTCACGGTTTGCGGGTTTGAGCCCACATCGGGCTCTGTCCTGGCAGGGCAGAGCCTGCTTGGGATTCTCTCTCTCTCTCTGCCCCTCCCCCACTTGCGCTGTCTCTGTCTCTTTCACAATAAATAAATAAACTTAACAAAACATACCAGTGTTTGGACCCCACCTCAGACCGATAAAATCTGACTCTCTAGAGTGCTCTCCAGGCCCCTACTGTGGAGATTATGGTTTAGAAAGTCGATGTTGGGGCCCTTGGTCTATACTTTATTATCTCAGGTAAATCTTATGATCAATTAGTTTGGAAAACACTCTCCTAATCTAGCCTAGTTATTAGTTGCTGTTCAGTGATCCGAATTTTTCTTTTCTTTAATAGCCATGTACCACATAGAAAGAAGCATTCAAATTGAAAACTCAGAATATCCTTTTAAAACGAATTTGCCATTTCGCAAACGTTTTGCAATATATCTGTTGATTTGTCTTTCAAAAGAAATTGCCATCTGTTTCTCTTAGATACCTGAATCTTTTATTTCTGTTTTTGATTTTCAGGAATATAAATCTGTTGAAGAATCTTAAGAGTCAAATCTTCTGAGCCTAGACATACTGCTGTCAGCATCTCTTGAGACCTCCTCCTTCTGAGAATTCCCAGGTCTGACCACACTTTCCCTCCAGCCTACAGTGAGGGACGTCAACACACATCCTCTAGACTTCCAGCCCTCGAGCTGTGGCAGCTGGGGCAGGAATCTTACAAGCTCCATCCTTAGGGGAGATTCAGAAAGACAAGAAGGGTGAAAAGTCAGATATGCTGAGTCTGAAACATACAAAAGCCTTTAGAACGGCTCCTCACAGAAGAACCCAAGTAAATCCACATAATTAGTGCACATATTTAGATGAGCTTTACATAAAACAGAAAGCCTTTCTCCCTCTATCAAAACAGAGTAAAAAGTCTGATTTAATACTCAGAGATTCTTGTCCCCATGCCAGTATTATAAAGCAGTTTCGCCGCATTTGTTTCAATCTGTGTAAGAGTAGGACTGTGGAAAATAAAAGACTTATTTGTATATTATTTTTTTTTTAATGATTAAGAATTTCCGATGAAACCTGTGTAAGAGAGGGGTGCTGTGCTGGAGGACAGAGCGTGGCAATTGCCAAATTAGAACATCACCATTTTCTTGCCTGTGCGCTACTGACGGGGTCCGGGTCGTGATTGCTTTGCATGAGATTGTTAGAACACCTCCAGGATACTCAGAGACAGTCTATGTGGCTGTGGAATGCCTCGAGGGCAATAGAAAGCAAATAGGAGCAGGTACCGACTGAAGTCTGAAGTCTTGAGTGATGACGGAGGTGCATTTCAAGTACCATGGAAATCTCACTGGCCGCGCCCATTTCCCCACCCTGGCAACAGAGGTTGATAACACTTCCGATAAGTATTCCAACCTCTACATGTATGTGGGCTTATTCCTGAGCCTCCTAGCCATTCTCCTCATCCTGCTCTTCACCATGCTCCTTCGGCTCAAACATGTCATCTCACCCATCACTTCCGAGAGCACAGAAAGCGTTCCTCAATTCACAGATGTAGAGATGCAGAGTCGGATCCCCACTCCTTAAAGCCGGGATGAATATGAGCTTTAGTGGATCTCAGTGAACCCTTCTATGGTGATGTCCAGGAAAGTTTCTTTTGTTGCATGTGGCTTCCCATGGAGGGAATCAACAAGTTGTTTATTTTATTTAACAAGCTGTTCATGTATTTTGTGTGTGTGTGTGTGTGTTCTTCTTGATCTTGATTCTGTTTGTGGGCTATCTAAGAGGCTTAAGACTCACTCTTTGCCAGAAATAAAGGAAATGGCAGCTGGTTGGGAGGGCAGGTTTCCATAGTAACCAAAGAGAGCCTGGGCCGTGAGCAAACCTCAGACCACAGAAATTCATATGCAGCTATTGTAAAATTCACAGGATCCCTGGAAGCTCCAAGAACAAGAAAAATCTGCTCTCGAAGGGGCTGATTGTTCAAAGAGGGTTCCCCCCCCAGTAAGGGACAAGTTTTAATTTAGCACTTACCCTAAAGAGTCGCCTCTGCTGACATGAAGGTAAATCATGTCAGAGGTTAATGGAAAGGACCACAAACCCTTTCCCAAAGGAGCTGTGATTTTATCATCTAAGGTCAAAGGGTTTGTCCCAAACGAAAGAAGAAATTTAAAGAAACTGTCTCAGTTTAAAGAGCAAGTGCGCAGAAAGTAGTTTCTAGTCAGCAAATTCACCTACAGAGGGGAAATGTGCATTTTATATCTGTGTTATTACTATTACTGGACTCTTAAAAACTCAGATAATGGCAGATGTATTACAAAACTTCAGAATGATGAGCTTCTCCCAAACCAAGGGAAGATTGAGTCAAAATGTGCTCATGACAATGAATCTTGCATTATACGTGCAAATTCTTTACCTTTTTCTCCCTCCCCATCACGCTCCTGAAGAGTTGCACACAAACATGAGCTTTGTTTAAAGATGGCCTTGGCAAAAGAGACTCAGCTATCCTTTTAAAGCAGGAAGGAAATAATCTTGGTATTCTGTCATTGAATGATTGTGGCTTTGGACAAACCATTCAAGCTTCTGGGTGCCAGCTTTTTCTTTCTGAAAAACGATCAGAGAGCTATTTAGTTATCACTGGACTCCTTTTAGATCTGAGGGTAAGAAAAAGACAAGGGAGGAAAGGAGTAAACACCACCCCCCTACAAATCCTTATTAAGATCAATGTCCTCAACTGTCACATTTGTCTTTCCCAGAAAATGTGTTTCCCTTCCTGATCCCTGCCAAAAGATGACGTGGTTCGCTTATTACCTATGAGAGAAATATATTTTTAAAAATCCCATTCTCATAAGTAGCCTGGTATGCCAGGAGTGAGGGAAGAATTTGATTTTTGGCAAAATGAACGTTCCCAAAGGGAACCCGGAGGAGGTGAGTACTGTTCACAAATCACAAATTAGAAGGCCGGTCATATACTTGACACCCAAAAGCTAATACACGTGTGTTAAATTCTACCTGCTCAAAAACAAACAAACAAAAGTCTACCTGCTTCAAAAAAAATCGGTTCTCACTTGCACCTAAAAGATGGTCACCACATTTCACAGGATGCTGCCTCGGGAACTGCAGTGGTGGGAAGAGAAATGGTATGGATGTTAGGTTAACGCCATCTCTACCAGGCATGCAGCTGTCACTAATCTGTTACCAATTTAGATTGGCCCCTTTGATCTAAATCTAGCCTGGTGGTGAAATTCCCAAGTGCTTTCTACTTTTATACACAGTCATTTGCCAATACTCCTCTCTCCAAGGGGCTGCAAGGTGTGTGGAATCCCCACACGCAGAGCTAAACTTGGCAGCAAAGGCTGACTCTGGCGCACCTGATACAACAGCGGATCGTAAGAGACAGCAGGTGCATTCTGCACCATTCAGAAGAGATGAGCAGGTAGGCTCAGACTCAGGGCGTACACTTCCCTCTGGGCCTTTTATTTTCCAAAACGCATGGTGACTTTTATGTTATTGCGTCTGGTGGTTCGAGTTGTGTCTTTATTCAACACCCGGACTCCATGTCCTCTGTAAGGTTTTGGTTCTTTGGCAGCCTTACACGCACGCACTTCATCGAAGGCTGGCAGCATACCCCACAACTTCTTAAGGACACACATAGCCCCTCGCTCCAGGCACCCCCTTTTGTGCTCACAGTATTTGAATGCACTTTACAGTTAAGAAGTCCGTGGCTGGATACATGAAAGAACCGATTTTGCTTTCGACAGCGATGAATAGCGAGATTACCCAGTGCCTTGTTGCCAGATTTGATGAACAGACAGACTACGCATCTATTCCTGCCCACCTGACCTCCCCAGCCCGCATGTCCAGAGTTTAACACCTCTTCTTTAGTCACTGGCTTGGAGCGAGAGTCCTGATTTATGATTAGGTGACTCACCTGGAAAACAAGCACCCTCTTTCATCACAACTACCCCATGGGATCCAGATCTTTACTGAGCATTAACCAAAGCACACAGCACAGTTGCACTAAAATAGCAGCATGACCCCCCCCCCCCACCGCCACAAGTTCCAGTGATGACACAAATGGAGATGCATTTAAGCAGACGTGTTGTTGTGGTGACTCACATGGTATTTAATCTTTAGAAAAATAAACTGAAGGTTTTCATCGTAGCAAACTGACTATAAAGAAAAGAATTTTTCCATTTCTATTAAATTATATTCTCTCCCTCAGTATATTAATTAACGTATATTACTGCTCAAAGAGTCAGCTAGAGCACTCCATGGGCATCATTTGAATTTATCCATCTATCCACAATGCTGACTTGGCAATTCCTTCCCCCTTCCCCACTCTCCAAAAACTGCACGGTAGCCTAAATGTATATAAGCAGGTTATTTCTATGTAGATGTACTCTGTTCTAAGATGAAAGACTGATGCTTCATTTATTATTTATTTATTCATTATTTATTATTATTACTTATTATTATGCTGACCCATATGAAATTGCCATTTCCATATGTCAAAAAGTGTTCGGATATCAGCCATTTCATGTAACTCAACCTAATAAAAAGACTCATGACATGAATTCTCTAAATGGTAACCTCTCCTAATATATTTAAAAATAATTGGGGCGCCTGGGTGGCTCAGTCCGTTAAGCATCCGACTTCGGCTCAGGTCATGATCTCGTGGCCCGTGAGTTCGAGCCCCGCGTCAGGCTCTGTGCTGACAGCTCAGAGCCTGGAGCCTGTTTCAGATTCTGTGTCTCCCTCTCTCTCTCTGACCCTCCCGCGTTCATGCTGTCTCTCCCTGTCTCAAAAATAAATAAACGTTAAAAAAAAATTTTTTAATAAAAATAAAAATAATTCAATTTCTGGGGTGCCTGGCTTAGCTGGTTAAGCGTCCAACTTTTGATCTCAACTCAGGTCATGATTTCACGGTCATAAGATTGAGCCCCGTGTAGGGCTCTACGCCCAGCGTGCTTAAGATTCTCTCTTCCTCTCTCTCTGCCCCTCCCCCTCTCGTGCTCTCTCTCTCTCTCTCTCTCTCTCTCCCTTTCTGTCTCTCTCTCAAAAAATTAAATCAATTTCTAAAAATGTACCTTGCATACATTTCAGAATCGTGGGTTGTATCAAACAAGGCATATTGTAAAAGGCTTCTGTATTATGTATTAGGCAGGGAATCTTAAGGTTAATCAAGTAAAGATGGGCTCATCAAGCCTTATCTTTCCATCCATGCCAAATCTGAAGCTTTGGACTCATAACTGAGTTTCACTGCTGCAGACGCCACCAAACTTACTAAGTAGGTGAAAAGGAGTCCACCTAATGCAATTAAATGGTTATATTTAGTAACACATTTTACTCACCTGCATTTGTGCTAAAGGAACAACTTTTTTTAACAAAATGAAGACTTGTGTGAAAGAAAAAAATTGGGTTTCTTCTGTTTGAAGCTGTCAATATTTGAAAGAGATTCATATTGTATAAAAACAGAAGTATAATATTTCAATGACTATTTAGCATGTCATTTTTGGTCCCTGGAGAATAAACTGGTTTGCTGATAACAAGTATCTATTGTCTGAAGAATGTAAAAGCACATTAGTCTCTTCATCCCATTATAAATGGTAACAACTGCCAATGTGTGGGATTCATAACTTTGAGGTGTCATTGTTTCTTCCGATTCCCCCATTCCCCAGCCTTTATTTTCTTCCGACTTGCAAAGTGATTGATGCGTTTGTTTCTGTAGTAGTCAGATGTGCAAAATGGACAATGGAGTTTCAGCCGCCGGTGCAGGTGACCTGGGGTAAGTGTGCCATAAGACATCTAAAGTGTCAGTATCTTTCAACATGTCCTGCGCCTCGTAGGGCATTTTTTTAACCTATCTTTCCTTTTGTGCTTTCTTTATTTGATCCTCACAGCGACCCTGTGAGTAACTGAGTGGAGGTATTGTAGTCTGTTGTACGTGGGCACAGAGGTGATGGAGGCATTCGTGGTTACACACAGGCCGAGTCAAGACTACCCTGCCAGTCTTTGGACGCCTGGTTTAGTACTCATCCCGCCGTGCTTTGCTTCCGAGCCCTGAATAGCTGTTTCAAAGCTATCCATTCTCCAATATTCCCAGTTCTGCCAGCAACAGTTGAGCTCTATAGATGATCAACTCCCTATACCCAAATTCAAAACAAATTAAGCAGAATTCTTCATCTCTTCAATTTTAGCGCCACGGCGAGGCATATTCAAAGACTGTAGGAAAGTTTACACAAAGGCAGATCCTGCAGTTTTAATTGACATGAATGAAGGGAGGATGAAGAAATACGGATGGACTATCACCCGCCATGCAAATCCCAATCCTCCGATGGTTTGACTGAATGTTCCCAGTCCATGCCAGACCCTCATATGCATGATTATCTCTCCCCTCACCCCTAGAAATGAGGACACTTCCTTTTAGGTAAAAATCGTGTACTTTGTACAAATTGTATAGTGTTCTAAGTGTACACAGCAGTTCTTTTTGGGCTCTGTAATAAATTCAATGACATTAAAAGGGAGAAAATTACTGGCTAACGAAGCTTCTGCCAGCCACAGAGAACGAATTGCTATGCCCTCAGGAAAAGGAGACAAAACTATGGAACACGTATACAGTAGGAAAAGGAAGTGCACATATTAAACACAGGTGAGATTTTGAAAAATAGCTCAAGCAGTTCCAGGTATTCCAATTCATTTTCACATCAAGTATTTATTGATTACATCATACATAAACATGGAAGAGAATGAACGAGACCGCACCATACACTGGGCTAGGTTCTGTGGGGATCTAAAGTTTGCAGTCAAGAAGCTCACAATCTGGCAAAGATGCTAAGTACCTAAATTCGTCCATTCATTTACCCATTCAATATTCAACATTTACTCAGCACCTACTGCGTGTACAGAGAACACAAGGCACAGTCTATGCCTTGGTGAAGGTAATAGCCTACTGGGATAGACAACAGCAATCGGATAATTACAAGAATACTGCACTACAAAGGAGAAGTACAGGGTGCTTGGGTACGCACAGAGTAGCCGAGATGCCGCCTTGCCAGGCCTAGAGTGTCAAGGAAGACTTTCCTGAGGAGATAACAACCTAAGCTAAAATCTAGCAGATGTGTACAAGGAGAGACTAGGGCAAGCGTTCCACAGAGAGAGCAGCGTGTGCCAAGATTCTGAAATCAAATAAACCTGTCACACTTGAAGAAGCGTCGCGAGTGAGGAGAAGTCTCCTGAAGGCCGGAAAGGTTTGCAGGGACAAGCACATGCAGGGCCTTGTGGACAATGCTATAGGTTTTTTCCTTTATTTTCAGCATGGAGAAGAAGAGACCTCTGGCAGCATCGTGGAGGAGAGACTGAAGAGTGACAAAAATGGATGCAGGGAGACCACGTGAGAGGCTATGGCAGTGGTTCAGGAGAAGGGTGGTAATCCCTTAGACTTGCCATCAAGTGGTAGTGGGTAGGGATAAACAGAAGTGAATAGCTTTGAGATATATTTAGAAGATAAAATCAGCATTACTTGGAGAAGAATTGCATAAGCGGTAACTGGGGTAATTAAGAAGGAAGAGTCTAGAATGACCTACTGGTTTGTGGTTTGATCAGGATCTTGTGCCTTCATTCACTGACATACAGAACACTGGAGGATAATCGTATCAAAGGAGATATGAATTTGGTTTAGGACATGTTTAGCTTGATGTACCTTTGAGACATCTATACGCAATATTCAATAAGCAGTTGAATATATGGGTCTGCAGCTCACATGAGGGATTAGGGCTGAAGACAGAAATGTCAGAGGTGTTAATGGATGAGATTTCCCAGGGAGGGGTTGTAGAATAGACCAAAGAAAGAATGACAGTAATGTAACCGAGAATATGCCCAAATATGCTCCTCCCTGCTTTGGGATGATTAACTACTTTGTCAGGCAGGTTGGGAAAGAAGATTAGGTTTAAGGGTTTTCAAACTTAGATTTCCCAGAGACACTTGGGAGCAGAAGAAGTAGAGAGAGGGTCAGAGCCAAAGTCCTATGGGGAGAGGGAAGATTTCAGCCTGAGGAGACCAAAGTCAAGCACTAAGTACAAAGGTTAGGAGCAGGACCATCGATAAGAAGGAAATAGAGCCAAGAGTCAGAAGCCAGAAACCAATGGAGCAGTGTAGGTACAGGTATAGAATGGTACAAAGAGTAGTGAAAAAGGGTGGGTTGTCAAATACAAGTATAGGATCGTGTTGGTCATGGTCCTGGCAGGAAGCCAGGAAGCAGGAAGCAGGAAGCAGACAGCATTCTCAAATAAAGAAACTTTAAAGGAGGGACTATCTATACAGGGGAGGGTAGGATCAAGGGCCAACAACAGATGGCAGAGCACCCAAGGACTGACAGAAGCAGAAAGCCACTCCTAGGCTTGCAGGGGGGAAGGGGAGGTCATCGCGATTGGAATCTGGCATGCCATGTAGCCACGAGGAAGAAGCTATCAACCTATGACCCTAGATATAAAGAGGCAAAGCCAGTAGGGGGCTGGAGAATTAAATATCCCACTTTCTCCTTCCCCTTCCATTCTGCTGGTACAGACTGAATCTACCTGGGAGCCAGAGGGCAAGCAAGTCCAGGTGATGCAGTTCATAGAGACCAGCCTCCCAAGCAAAAAGCAAAGAGGAGAAGCCCTGTCCCAGTGGATGTGGAGAAGACAGGGAATATCCAGCACAGAAGTAAAGAGGCATGTTGGGATGCCTTAAAGATCTGACTGGGGGGTTACTGAACAGGACTGTACCAAAAAGAGATAAAACACGCTACAGATTTTCAAAGGGGTTGTGTCATTCACTCCAATCAGAAAAACCAAAGCCGTTCTAGAGCCATCAGCCCAGAGCCTGATGCGGGGCTCGAACTCACGGATCGTGAGATCGTGACCTGGCTGAAGTCGGACGCTTAACCAACTGCGCCACCCAGGCGCCCCAGTTGTTTAATCATTTAATTCCCTTTTGTTCCCTCTACTGATTTGAAAATTAGGGTTTCTATTTCTATTTTTTTTGGTGATTAACCTTAAAATATTAAGGTATTTTATGATACTTACTATAAAGGGTAAAGTTCATCAGCATGTCTAGTCTCCTCTTTCATAATGCAATGACTGAACAGAAGTTTTTTTTTAAGTTTACTTATTCATTTTGAGAGGGAGATAGAGTGCAGGAGGGACAGAGAGAAGGAAAGGGAGAGAATCCCAAGCAGGCTCCACACTCAGCACAGAGCCGGACACGGGCTGCATCCCACAACCCTGGGATCTTGACCTGAGCCGAAATCAGAAGTCGGATGTTCAACCGACTGAGCCACCCAGGCACCCCAGAAATTGATATTTAAAAACAGTATGAAATTCTTACGGCTACATATAACCAATGATGTGAAAGCCCTGCACATGAACATTGCTGAAAGAAATTACAGAAAGCCAAAATAAATAGAGGTTTCCTGTTCGTGATTTGGAGAACTCAATATTGTTAAGATGTCAACTCCCCAAAATTGATCTATAAATTCAAAACAATTCCAATCAAAATCCCAGTAGGCTCTTTTTTTATTTTTGGAATTGAGAATGTTCTAAAGTTCATGTTGTTGGAGAGGAAGAATTCTTCCTCTACCCTCAATGTTTTTCAGCTGGACTAAGAATTCAATTGACAGGGGCGCCTGGGTGGCTTGGTCAGGTGAGTGTCTGACTGTTGATTTTGGCTCAAGTCATGATCTCATGATCTCTCGTGGGACCGAATCCCGTGTCAGGCTTTGCACTGACAGTACAGAGTCTGCTCAGGATTCTCTCTCTCTTTCCCTCTTTCTCTGCCTCTCTCCCAGCCGTGCTCTCTCTCTCTCAAAATAAATAAATAAACTTTAAAAAATGAATTAAATTGATGAGACAGATTAACAGGAGAAAAAAATCAAAGTTTTATTACATAGGCACAGAGGTCTAATAATGAAAATGGAACCCAAAGAAATGACTAAGACGGGCAGCTTGTATACATGTTAGATAAAGAGATGATAGATTTATGAGGAATTTACAGGATAATGAAAACAGGTGTTTGGGAGTTTTAATTATTAAGGAATTCTAAGCAGAATTTGGGCTGAGTAGTAGATTAGTAAAAAGTAACAAAGCTTATTTCTATAACTTTCTCAACTTTAAAGTCCCAATCTCGGGGTGCCTGGGTGGCTCAGTTGGTTAAGCGTCCAACTTTGGCTTGGGTCATGATCTCGTGGTTTGTGAGTTCGAGCCCTGTGTGGGGCTCTGTGTTGACAGCTCGGAGCCTGGAACCTGCTTCAGATTCGGTGTCTCCCTCTCTCTCTGCCCCTCCCCTGCTCACTCTCTGTCTCCCAAAAATAAATAAATGTGAAAAAAAAATTTAAAAAAAGGTCCCTATCTCTGGTGATAAGGATGTCTTTTTCATCTTAGTACAAGGAGGGTATTTTTCATATGGGTGATCTGTTTCCTGTTGTCAGGGAGACAGAGAAGGGTCTGAGCAGACTGCTACTAGCTCATTCCCAAGTAGCTTTAATTCAAAGAAATCTGTATGCCATTGTAGTGCATTTGGGGGTAGCCTGCCCGTGGGCCCCTACAATGTGGAAACGCCAAAGACTTAGGATGGCCAAAATAATTCTGAAAACAATGAAGTTGGGGGCTAACATCTGATTCCAAGGCTTATTATAAAATTATGGTAATCAAGACAGTATGTTGTTGGCACAAAGGTAGATACAGGGATGGATGGAACAGAGAGTCCAGACATAAACCAACACATATACAGACAACTAATTTTTGACAAATGCAAAGTCAAAGCAGTGGATAAAGAAAAGATTTTTGATAAATGATGCTGAATATCCATAGGTAAAAATAAAAATGACCTCTGATCATGGAGGTTCGTATTTTGCACCATATACAAAAATAACTCAAAATAGACCTTGTATCTAAATGTACAAAGCTAAAACTCCTGATGGAAACTATAGGAGACAATCTCTGTGACCTTGGATTAGGCAAAGATTTCCCAGATTTGACAGCAAAAGCACAGTCCATAACTGAAGAAAATGAAACATTGGATTTCATCTAAATTTAAAACTTTGGCTCTTCAAAAGACAATGGGCAGAGAATGAAAAACAAGCCACAACTTTCACTTTCATGATACACCTCAGATCACATTCTGCTCCCTCTACCTGGAAAGCCCCTTCCCCTCTGTACCCTTAATATACTGTCATTCATTCATTCAACTAGCTTGATTTAGCCCTAATATCAAAGTCTATCACTTTTCTTGATCCTCCCCCCAAGAACACAGTTAATTACTATTTCCTCTGTGTGACTCAGTGGATATGTTGCTTATATTCTTTTTTTGAATTTTTTAAAAGAGAGACAGAGACAGAGACAGAGGGTCTCCAGGGTTAGGGGTAGGGGTGGGGGTAGGGGTAGGGTCAGGGTTAAAACCTCTGAAGTTAGGGGCAGGAGCAGACAGAGAGGGAGACCGGGAATCTGAAGCAGGCTCCAGGCTCTGAGCTGTCAGCACAGAGCCCGAGGCGGGGCTTGAACTCGCGAACCGTGAGATCATGACCTGAGCCAAAGGCAGACGCTTAACCGACTCAACCACCCAGGCGCCCATAATTGCTTATATTCCTGCATTTAATCATTGCATTGCAATTTATTCATCTGCAGATATGTGAGCTCTTTGAGGGAAGGAAGACCTTCATCTTTACATCCTCAGTGACTAACACAGAACCTGGCACCTAGTAGGTGTTCAGTAATACGGGACGGCTGACTACCGGCTAAGTACCATACGGGGACTCTCAACCTCCATCTCCTCTGGTGCCTAGAACTGAATTTGCTCAGGGGGCAGAGCTAACTCCGCAGCCTGGCTCACCTACCCTGTTCCATGCAGATGCAGTTCATCCCACTCACCCCCAACTGGATCCTGAAATATATGAAAGATTTACAAGTACTGTGAACGTTTTAGTTGTCATTGCGGGGAGTGGAAGCTACTTCAACAGTTGCGAGGTTGCTTTTTGTAAACAAGTTGTTCACTTCCACAGCCTAAATATGATAGTAACGCTGTTCCTTACCACACCTTTCCTCACTATTCACAGGCTGAATTCTGATTTAGTCGAGCTGAAATTAGTGGGATTTTGCTTTACATGAAGAAAATAGGGATAATCATAATAATTTTGGAATTAAACAAACGCTTCCTTCTAGCATATGTCCCTAGTATCACTTTATAATTGTTTTCATTTGCAAGTAGGCATTTAGGTTTGAATGCCTCCATTTATTTTTAATCAGACTTTTTCATTTTGCTTGATCATTAATTAAATGGTAGGTGGGCTAGTGCTATCACAAAGGCTGTGATGGAAATAGAGGTGATGTCATAAATCCAGTCTTGTAGCGCAAATCTGAAGGCAGAAAAAAATGAAGATGTAGATAATAAAGGAAAACTTGCTTCCATTCAAATACATGTGATCATTAGGGAAAGAACCATATGAAATTTTTAAAAAGCCAAGTTTAAATATCCTGATGACTATTTCCTCAGAATTTAATGGAAGGAAACTTTTTCGTGCCAGCTGTGCTCATTTATATTGGATTCATGTATATGATCAATCCAAACAAGGTGGTTACACAGCAATGACTAATGTGATAATGAGATTCTGAAACAGGGGCAATTGAATATGCATCACTTGCTTTTCATATGTAAATCCCATCACTAACAGAGCATTACTGTTCCCTTGTATTTCCATATAACGCTGTAGTTAATAGGAGTATCATGATAGAATGAGGGGAGTAAAGGTCCTTATGTTGCATTTGCAAATTTACAGGAAGCAGCAAACTCTAGGTTTAAATTATAGCAGATCTTTCCTACCTGGGTGCCTAACAAATAGCTTAGGATGAGAATGCGATTAACAGATCGCTATCTCATCTACAATTCAGTCATAATCCTCTGGTGGGTATAGACTTCTCTCCTTTCCTCCAGGAGCAAAATGTGCAAAGTAATTTTTTTTAACTCTAGATTCAAATAGAATGTAAATATCTGTATTCATTCAGATCCAGTGATGGCATCTAGATAATTTGCCTAGAATGACATCAATAAGCAGGTCAATTTATCCCCTGAAGGAAAATGTAGATTTGCTAAGTGTTCTGCATTTCTTTTACTCAAGTAGCAAGGAGCGGGAGGGGGGAAGGAATGGAACAGAGGCACCCCAATTAGAATATCTGCCTGGTGGCCTAGCGTCAAAATCTTTTTTTTTTTAATTTATTTATCAGAATCAGCCAGAAATATCCCCTGAAGTGTCTCCTGGATATATAATCGTCTAGGAAGCAGAGTGAAAGGAAAAGTTAACTAGGTACCATTCTTACTCCTAAGTAGCATATGTCATCTGCATAAGGAGACAAGATTTAATGAAAGAGCCTAAGGCATTCACAAACATGTTTCTTCTTCTTAGTAATGGCACCACCAATTGCTCAAGTCAAAAACATTGGAGATGTTCTTGATTACTCTCTCCCACCCTACATCCAACCCACCAATGAATCCCATTGGCTCTACCTTCCACCACTTCTCCATCTGTTATTCTGGTTCAGGCCACTATCCTCCATAGAGGAGGAAAAATTTCTCTTCCATCGTCTTAGAGTCTCCAGCTGGGATTAGGAATTAAACTGACATCAGACAGATCAACAGGAGAAAAGCATACAAGGTTTCATTTTTTTTTCACATGTACATGGAAGTCCTCATGAGGAAAATGAAGACCCAATGAAGCAGTTTGAGTTGAGCATTTAAATATATTGAGTTGGACAAAGAGTAGGAAATTATGAAAATGTGACAAGGCAAAGGGGCTTGGATTAGGGTATTTAACTGGGTGGAGAACTAACTAGGAAGTTACAGGTTAGTTCAACAAGGTTTGTTTTGTTAGAAGACAAAATGTAACCAAGTAAATGTAAAGTTCCAATTGGCTTTATTAGCGACTTGTATGGAACCACAAAAAACCTCCAGTAGAAAAAGTAATCTTCAGGGGCGCCTGGGTGACTCAGTCAGTTGAGCGTCTGACTTCGGCTCAGGTCATGATCTCACGGTTCATGGGTTTGAGCCCTGTGTCAGGCTCTGTGCTGACAGCTCAGAGCCTGCAGCCTGCTTCAGATCTGTGTCTCCTCTCTCTGCCCTCCCCTGCCTGCTCATGCTCTGTCTGTCTGTCTCTCTCTCTCTCTCAAAAATAAATAAACCTTAAAACAACTCTAAAAAACAGAAAAGGAAAAAGCAATCTTCAGAAAGAAGAACAAAGCTGGAGTTATCACAATCCCAGATTGCAAGATATACTACAAAACTATAGTAATTAAAATACTGTGGTCCTGGCATGAAAATAGACACACAGATCAACAGAACAGGATAAAGAGCCCAGAAATAAACCCACACCTATATGGTCAATTAATCTATGACAAAGGAGGCAAGAAAAAACAATGAGGAAAAGACAGTCTCTTCAATAAATGATGTTGGGAAAACCGGACAACTACATGTAAAAGAATGAAAGTGGACCACTTTCTTTCAACATCTAAAAAAATAAACTCAAAATGGGTTAAAAACCTAAATGGGAGACCTGAACCCATAAAACACCTGGGAACTCAGGTGATTCATTCCACAACCCAAAAATATTCATATAAAAACGATTACAATACTGTAATAGAATATAAAATAATAAAGAAAATACAAAATATAAAGAAAAACAAACAAATTAACCTGCACTTACCTTTGAAAACCTTTGTGTCTTGTGTGAGGAAGACAAGAGAGAGGAGGGTGATTGTGTAGGATGACTTTCACTATCACTAACGGAATCACTGCTATCAATCGGCTTAATGGAATCTTTTTCTGCATGGGGGTCATTATATACATTTGCATGGATGTTGACTTCAGTACAGTATTAATAAACTCTTGTCATAGACTGTATTGAATGTAACTGGCAATAAGGCAGCAGAGGAAAGGTGTATAGGTGCAGGCAGCCTGACCTAGAATGAAGCGCTGCATGCCTAAGCTTCCTCTTGTACGGAAAAGCAAAGGACTATCCATAGGTGCTTCGAAGTGACAAAAATACACTGGTGCCGGTTGTGGGCACCTTCCAACATTCTGAAAAATCACTGATTTCTGCCAAACACTGCAGCCTGAGACTGAGCATGTGAGCATGGGAGATGATCACCCATCTGCAGCCAAAGAGAGAGAGAGAGAGAGAGAGAGACGGAGAAAGAGAGAGAGAGAGAAGAACCATTGGCTCGGTTGTGATCATGTGACATTCAGCATCACGTACTACTCGTATTGCAAGACATCGCTTGTTTATCAAGTTAAAATTTATTAGAAATGTTTGCTCACATTGTGGAACACTCACAGAACAAGTTACTCACAATCCGAGGTTCTTCTGTACTGCATTTGAGGAGTCAGTGTTTATAACAAGAACTTTCATCAAATCATTTGCAAGTTCAACTTCCTTAGCTTGATATTTCTCACAAGGTCTTTGGTTCTACAACCAGGAATTGCCCTTCCAAAGGTGTTTTTGGTAACTTAAGCTGCACAGTTGGGGACTTTGATTTCATATTGTGGTCAGCTTCTCATACATCTCTCTCACTCACATACATATCTCTATTCATACATCTCTCACTCACATATATATCATTAGTTATTCATTTGTAGACATGAATCTGAAAGGACCAGTTTGGAACCTATGTCAATAGTCCATATGAAACATATTGAGGACTCTGACCAACATAGTTGCTATAGAATGGAGGGAGAGAATGTTTAAAAAACATTAAGATACAATCCATAGCATTTTTTAATTAGCTAGATTTAAGAGTAATGGGGAAAAGCCAAGAATTGCACTGTTTCTAATTTTTAACAATGGTAGAATCATGTGTCATTCAAAAGACCAAGAGTACTTTGGTGTGCCTGGCTGGCTCAGTCCGTAGAGCATATGATTCTTGATCTAGAGGCTTTAAGTTCGAGCCCCACGATGGGTACAGAGATTACTTAAAAAAATAAAAACTTTGGGAAAAAAAGATCAAGAATATTTCTATTTTAATTTGGATACTTATTGAGAGTTACTATCTATATGTAGGGCACATGGAAGGAAGAAGAATGTTGGGGTGGGGAAGTTACATTAAATAGGAGATTCCTGGAAGACACTCAAGGGGATACAATTAATGCATAGTTGATAATGTGGATCTGAAATGCAAGGAAGATGTTGATATTGGAAAGAAAAAAAGATGTGAGAACCATTAGCATGGATTTTATTACTGAAGCTATGGGACAACATATAAAGTGAGGGGAAAAAAATAAATAAAAATGGTTGGAGCAATAGGAAAAGAACAGGGAAAAAGCGATGTCACAAAAGTTGGAAAAGTAGGACACTTTTAAAAAGGAGAAATTGGTTAACAAGGACAAATATTGCCTAGAGGTCATCTAGGACTTGCATTTGGCAGATTAGGACATCCTTGGTAGTTTTAGAAGACATAGTTTAGTAGCATAGAGGAGGACAGAATAAATTATGTAGTCCCCATAATTAATCGATTTCAAAGGAAGCCTAATAGATTTCATTGCTTTATGTTACTGGCTGGTAAGTGTTCCTATGAAAGATGAAGGGCATTTTGATTGGAAGCGTTCAAGCAGACTCTCTTTAATGGAATGGATGGTCTTTGAAAATGCATTTATTCAGCTTTGCGCTAACCAGAATCTTGGCCGTAGAATGCATGCAATAAATGTTTGTTAAATTGAAGATAACACTCACTCACTTCCATCTCCCTCTCCCTTTCTCCCTCTCATGTCTCTCTGTTATATGTGTGTGTGTGTGTATACTTTTTATTTTGAATAAAATATATTTTCTATTTTACTATATATACCTTTATTTTAAAATAATTATAGATTCATAGCAGATTGCAAGAGAAGCGCACAGGGGAAGTTCCATGTACCCTTTCCCCAGGCTCCTTCAATGCTAACATCTTATACCACTATAATACATGATCAAAACCAAAAAAAAAAAATTGACTTTGGCACAATCCATTGAGCTTATTCAAATTTCAACAGTTACACAGGCACTAATTTGTATATGTGGCAGGGTAGGGTTGGTAGGGAAGCTCTGTGAAATATTATCACATGTGCAGTCTTGTGTAACCAGCACCACAACGGAGATATTCAACTGTATCATCACTACAAGACTCCCTCACGTTACCCCTTTATAGCCCCACATGTCCCCCTCCTCCCCATCCCTAACACCTGGCAACCACTGATAAGTTCTCTACCTCTATAATGATGTTATTTCACGAATGTGAAATAAATGCAATTATGCACTGCCTATCTTTTGGGGACTGGCTTTTTTCCACGCAGCATAATTTTGTTCAGGTTCATCCAAACTGTGTGCTTCAATAACCCAATTTACTAAATTGCTGAGCAGTATTCCATGGTAGGTATATACCACATTTTGTTTGACTATTCACCCTTGGAAGGACATTTGGGCTGTTTCAAGTTTTTGGCTCTTATAAATAAAGCTGCTATGAGCATTCACATAAAGGTTTTTTTATGAACAGGTCTTCATTTCTCTGGGATAAATGCCCAGGAGTGTAATTACTAGGTTGTAAGTTGCATGTTTAGTTTTGTTAGAAACTGCCAAACCGTTTTCCCGAATGGCTGTACCATTTTCCCTTCCCACTGGCAATGTATATGAGATCCAATTTCTCTGAATTCTCACCAGCCTTTGGTGTAATCACTGTATTTTTTCATTTGGCCATTCGGATAGGTGTGTAGTGATATTTCACTTTAGTTCTAATTTGTATTCTCTGATGGCTAATGTGAAACATCTTTTCCTGTGCTTATTTTCCACTTGTGTATCTTCTTCAGTGAAATGTCTCTTCCTATATTTTGCCCATATTTCAACTGTTGAGTTTTCAAAGTTCTTTATATATTCTAGATACTAGCTCTTTGTCAAATATATGGTTTGCAAATATTTTCTTCCACTCTGTAGTTTATCTTTTCGTCCCTGTTAACAGGGTCTTTGGCAGAGCAAACGTTTTCGACTTTAATGGGCCAATTTATTCTTTGTTTTTTTTTTTTTTAACTTTATGGATTATGCTTTTGGTTTCAAGTCGAAAAACTCTTTGCCTAGTGCTGGTCCCTGGAGGTTTTCTACCATGCTTTTTTCTAAAAGTTTTCTATTTTTACATTTTACATTTAAATCTGTAACCCGGGGCGCCTGGGTGGCTCAACTGGTTAAGCATCCGACTTTGGCTTAGGTTATGATCTCACAGCTCGTGGGTTTGAGCCCCGAGTCGGGCTCTGTGCTGACAGCTCGGAACCTGGAACCTGCTTCAGATTCTGTGTCTCCCTCTCTGTCTGCCCCTCCCCTGCTTGCACTCTCTTTCTCTCTCTCTCTCAAAAATAAATAAACATTTAAAAATTAAAAAAAATCTGTAATCCATTTTGACCTGATCTTTGTATGTGGTGTGAAATGTAGATGAAGAATCTTTTATTTTCTTATAGATATCCAATTGCTTTGGCATTATTTGTTAAAAAGGTGATCCTCCCTCCATTGAACTGATTTTGTTCATTTATCAAAAATTAATTGGGTACACTTGCATGGATCCATTTCTGGGTTTTTATTTTGTCCCATTGATTTATATGTCTATCCTCCTGCCAAAACCATACTATCATCTTAATTACTGCCAATATTTTGTAAAACTTAACATTGGGGTAAGGGATTCCTCCCACTAATATATATATTTTTACTTTGCTCTTTTATGGTAATTGCTCTGTGGTATGAGTTACAAATTGTGTCTAACATGGGTTATCGATTTGCAAAGAATTAGAATACAATACAGTACATTTTAAACTATAACTGTTTAAGAAATAATTTAATATTGATCCTTGATGAACCAATATAATGGAAAGAGCATTGGACTAGGTAGGAACCAGGATACTTGGGTTTCATATGTACTTTTGACACTGATAAGTTATATTACCTTAAGCATGTCTCTCTTAACCTCTTAGTCTAAGTTCCCTTATCTGTAAAATGTGTAGGAAGTAGATTGTCCCTACGATCCTTTCAAGAAAAATGAAAAATTCCTGAGTTGACTTAGTCTATATACATTTTATACACTGCATAACTACAGGAGGTACCATTTACACTGTATTCTGTGTCAGGGGTTGGAAATCTACATCCTGAGGACCAAATACAGATTATAGCCAATTTTATAAATAAAGTTTCATTGGAACGCTGCCCTGCTCATTCATTTACATATTGCTCGTGGCTGCTTTCTTTATCCCCTTCGGTTCCAGAGTTGACTAGTTGCAATAGGGAGCCTATAGTCAGGAAAGCCAAAAATATATACTTTACAAAAAATTTTGCCAACTCTTACTTCATATGAATGCTGCTTTCTGAAATTGTGTGACTATGGTTAACCTAATAATTTAAATGTCTCTCCATGAGGGAGAAAGTGCTGATTTGACAAGAATTAAACTCCTCTTTTGTTGTATGAATTGATCACTACAGTTAGAAAATAACCAGGGCAGAGAACATTCCTAATTTTCGCGCCGTCATTATCATATTAATATATGGTAACTAAGCCCTTTCAGATCGTTGCAGAAGTTTAGCCTAGGAGAAACAGGCCTGGGTATATTAATTTAGATAATTTCTTTTCATTCAAGTACTTTTCAGTTGAAAAAATATCTGGGCACCAATGAGCATCACGAGATGTAATGTGTGCTGTGAGGTAAAAAATGAGTAAGATAAGAACCTTGTCCTCAAGGAACTCACAACCTCGTTAAGGGGATAGGGGATAAACCAGAGAGAAAGCCAACATAATTAAGACACACTGTGATAAGATACATAAAAGGGTGTAGGTGGGGTTATAGGAAAATAAGGTCTGTGTTTTCCTTCGTTTCTTCGCTTCAGTGGCTTGCTTATGTGGTGACATTGTAGGGGAGATAAAAGTTTTCCTCGACCTGCTTAGGGTCTCTGGCTGGGTCTGAAAATTAAACTGACAGGGAAAGGTTAGGAGGACAAAAGGAAAGATGAACAGAAAAACATTCAGGTTTTATTAATTTTTACATGTACACGGGAGTCTTTACAAGAGAATGAAGGCCCAAAGAAGTGACTGGAACAGGAAGCTTTTGTAATACCTCTTAGACAAAGAAACAAATTTGTGAAGAGTTGACAAGACAAAGGGGTTTGGACTAGGGTAGTTCACGGTGAAGAAGTAACTAGGAAGATAAGGGTTAGTTAACAAGGTTTGTTTATATAGATTTCTCTGGTGCCAACTCTGGGCTGATTAGAATCTGTCTCCAGTAAGAGGAGAATTTATTTCCTGCCTTTAGGCTGAAAAGGAGGAGCTTTTTCCGTGTTTACTGCTTCTTAATTGCCTTAACTTCAAAAATATTTTTTATGTCAAAGAGGCATATTTCAGGGTGACATATTCTGATTTCCTTCAACATTCTGTCATTCCCTGAGTGTTGTCACTTAGCTTGCACTAGAATGGCTTGTTTAAGGTATGGTTTGTATGAGTTAATAGTATTAATAATATTTGAGTTAATAGTAATAATAATAGTTGTATGAGTATTACTTGCATTAATTAATTAATTGTACTAATTAATTAGTTGTATTAATAATAATTATCCATTCTTGACATTTTTGAATTCCAGAGTTTTTAGTTATACTACAATAGAACATCTCGAATGAATAGATAAAGACAATGTGGTGTAGACGCGTGCACACACACACACACACACACACACATACATATACACATACAGGAATACTATTCAGCCACAAAAAAGAAAGAAATCCTCCCCTTCAGGACAACATGGATGGACATTGAGGGCATTACACTAAGTGAAATAAGTCAGAGAAAGACAAATCCTGCATGGTCCCACTTCTATGTGAAATCTAAAAAAACAAAAACAAACCCATAGATGAACAATGTTAGATTTTGGGTTACCAGAAGTGGGGGTGGGGTGGGAGAATCAGATGGAGGTGGTCAAAAGGTACAGACTTCCAGCTATAAGATACATGTTGAGGAGTAAGTACTGGGGATGTAACGTACGACATGATGACTATAGCTAACACTGCGATATGGCCTATTTGTAAGTTGTTAAGAGAGTAAATACTAACAGTTTTCATCATAAGGAAAAACATTTTTTTTGTAACCTTATGAAGTAATAGATGTTAACTAAACATACGGCGGTAATCATTTCACAACATATGTATGTCAAGTCACGATGCACACCTTAAACTTACATAGTGCTATACATCGATTATATATACAACTGGAAAAATAAAAACGAAAGAAAGAAAAAAAAAGTAGAATGTCTGACCAATACCTATGCGTATATATGGTTTTTCTCCTTCCCTCAAATACTTCTGCTGGTTTCTAAATTTCTTTATTGTTGTTGTTGTTTATTTATTTAGTAATCTCTACACCCTACCCGAGGCTCGAACTCACAACCCTGAGATGAAGAGTCATGTGCTTTTCTGACTGGGTCAGCCAGGTGCCCCTGATTTCTCTATTTCAATTAATGACCTCACCATTCTCCTAATCACAGGGGCTCAAACCCTTGGGGTTATATTTAATTCTTTAAAGCAGTATAGTTGAACAGTTAGGATTTTGTAGCCAGGCTGCCTGAGTTTAAATCCCAATTCTCTGACCTTAGTCTGACCTTAGATTTATATTCTCAGTTTCTTCATCTCCAAACTACCTAACTTGCAGGGTTTCTGTGAGGAATAAATGAGTTAATAATATGCACAAACTACCTAGAATATGCCTGACACATAGTAAGCTCTAAATCCACGTTGTTTAGAAATATCGCCCCTCCTGCCTTCACTCCCTGTGTTTAGTTGTTGAGTCATGCTTATGCTTTCTCCCCCATGTTTCTCCAACCCAACCTCTCTGCTTCGTTCTCACAGTTAACATGGTCCTACTACTTTTTATCTGGAGAGTTCTCTCCCCCATTCAATTCATCCCACATTCCAAAGTCAGATGAATTAATCTTCCTAAAATGAAGCTCCAGGGGCACCTTGCTGGCTCAGTCAGTAGAGCATGTGAAACTCTCGATCTTGGCGTTGTGCATTCGAGCCCCATGTTAGGTGTAGAGATTACTTAAAAATAAATAGAGGCATCTGGGTGGCTCAGTCGGTTAAGCATCCGACTTCGGCTCAGGTCATGATCTCACGGTTCATGGGTTGGAGCCCCGCGTCAGGTTCTGCGCTGACAGCTCAGAGCCTGGAGGCTGTTTCAGATGTTGTGTCTCCCTCTCTCTCTGCCCCTCCCCTCCCCTGCTCGTGCTCTGTCTCTGTCTCTCTCTCAAAAACGAATAAAAATTAAAAAAATTTTTTTAATAAAATAAAATAACGTTCTAATGATGTGAAACTGCCCTTCCAAGCTGTAGACTATGGATCCCCGGGACCCTGTGAGGTGACTGCAAGTGATTCTGGAATCTATGTGCACATAAACCTTTTCTCAATCCACAAAATCTACAAAAATACAAGATGTAATTATGTTCCAGAGGCAGAATTCTGTTAGCCTGTAGTCTGCATCTGGCAACGAGAAATTCTCGATCCCATTTAGATTTCAGTTCTGGTTTTCCTAATGGTAAAACCCCAGGCCTCACTGGATCTTTTTTTTATCCTACTCCTATAAGAACAAAGTGTGTACTCAAAATATTTTAGCCAATCCACATATTTTATCTATCTTTAATTTCAATGGTGAGAACTCATTTCTAATGTTCATTATGCTAACAAGCCACACAATTCACCAATAAACACCAGCTTCCAACATTTAAAATTGCTAATGAGTGGGGTGCCTGGGTGGCTCAGTCGGTTAAGCAGCGGACTTCGGCTCAGGTCACGATCTCACGGTCCGTGAGTTCGAGCCCCACGTCGGGCTCTGTGCTGACGGCTCAGAGCCTGGAGCCTGTTTCAGATTCTGTGTCTCCCTCTCTCTGACCCTCCCTGTTCATGCTCTGTCTCTCCCTGTCTCAAAAATAAATAAAATGTTAAAAAAAAATTTTTTTTTTAAATTGCTAATGAGTAAAGCACTTGGTATTGCTAGGGACAGTGTAGCTATAAATAAAGGAAGCACTTTAATAGATGACTCCTCATTAAAATGATTTGATTCGGGATTCCTGGGTGGCTCAGTCAATTGAGCATCCCAACTCTTGATTTCAGCTCAGGTCACAATCTCGAGGTTCGTGGGATTGAGCCCCACATCGGGCTCTGTGCTGGCAACATGGAGCCTGCTTGGGATTCTCTCTCTCTGCCTTCCCCGCCCCATGCTCGTGCTCTCTTTCTTTCTCTCTCTCTCTCAAAATAAGTATTTAAAAAAAAAATGAGGTGGCTCTCTGGAATGTGAGCTCCTAACTAGAATACTAGTTACATCTGGGTTGTAACTTGAACTAATACAGACACACAAACATGATCACAGTGTTAAAGTATGTGGCAGTATTTTAAATCACAAATAACCTAACACTTGGGCTCTGATTCCTGCTTGTAATTATCCTTTGCTTCTTCCTAGGCCATCTGAGATGATTCTTCCATAAAGCCTTCCCATAAACCTCTCTCCAGTGAGCTTCCATGGTACTCACAGCAGCTTTTATGATGTGCACCGTATACTCCTGTAGTCCCTTACCTCACACTGATCCTTAGAGGTAGAACATAATAGTTAAAAGCATGAGCTCTGCAAAAGAAAAAAAAAAAAAGCATGCATGCGAGAGAGGCAAAGCAAGAAACAGACCCTTAACTATAGAGAACAAACCTGATGGTTACCAGAGGGGAGAGATGTGGGGGAATGAGTGAAATAGGTAAAGAGGATTAAGAGTACGCTTATCATGGGGTGCCTGGGTGAGCTCAGTCGGTTAAGTGTCTGACTTCAGCTCAGGCCATGATCTCATGGTTCATGAGTTCAAGCCCCACATCGGGCTCTGTGCTGATGGCTCAGAGCCTGGATCCTGCTTTGGATTCTGTGTCTCCCTCTCCCTCTGCCTCTCCCCTGCTTGCTCTGTCTCTCTCTCAAAAATAAGTAAACACTAAAAAAAAAAAGAAGAGTACACTTATGATGAGCACTGAGTAATGTATAGAACTGCTGAATCACGATATCATACACTTGCAACTAATATAACACTGTATGTTAACTATACTGGAATTAAAATTTTTAAAAACTTAATCAAGATTAAAACAAAATGAAAACAAAAGTATGAGATCTGGAATCATGCTACCAGAATTGGAGCCCTACCTCCACCTGTGACACTGGTAAGTCCCACAACTTAATGCCTCTGTGCAGTTTTCTTATTTGTAAAATGGGATATTGCAAGCTAATTGTAATATGAATATGTTGTATTGACCGGGAATATTTAATTCTGCCATAGAAAACAAGAAAACAAATGGGAGCGAGGAAATTCATACATAAGTTAAGCTCAGACAAGGAGGTAAGTAGCTCGTGAGACATTTTAGACATAAGGTAGGGTATATGTGTACAGAACATAAATCAGAAGGGATAGAAAAACTAAGTAGGCACTAAATATTCATGAGGTGCAGGAGGCACCTAATATTCATGATGCAGTAAATATACATCAAGCCCCCGAGGCACCAAATATTCACAGCACACTAAATATATGAGGCACTCAGTATTCATGAGGACCTGAATCAGCCATTCATGAGTGGCATCTATTCTGGGCCTGTGTATCCTCTGGCCAGGAACCAAAAAATAAAAATCTCCAGCTGCTCGTTGGGCTATGGCAAGTTCCAACTGTGGACAGGCTCACCTGCCCCTACAACTGTCCAATAGAGAATGTGTGTCTGATTGGCTTGGGGCTTCTTTCATTCACAAAGCCTCTATGCTCAAACGTCATCGCTGGTCTACCCAATTACACCATCAGTGAGGAAGGCTGAACACATAAACATTGCATAACCCAGGCGTGGTTCAGTTCACTGGCAGCTTGTCCTAAGTGTGTTAACATATTCTATTTCTATCCCCCTTTGTTTTTTGTAAGTTGATTTATTTATTTTGAGAGAGAGAGTGCGAGCACAGGAGGGGCAGAGAGAGAGAGAGGGAGAGAGAGAGAACCCTAAGCAAGCTCCACGCTGCCAGCACAGGGCCCCATGCGGGGCTCGAACTCACGAACTGTGAGACCGTGACCTGAGCTGAAACCAAGAGTCGGACGCTTAACTGACTGAGCCACCCAGGTTCCCCTGCCCTAACTTCTAACTGTAATGTTAAATTGATTTAATAAAACATGTGATTTGAGTGCTCTGAGACTTATCTGACTTTTTTAGGAGCCCAAACACTCATTATTCCCTCACAATTTAGATTGTTTTTTTTAACAGCCTTATTGAGATACAATTCAAATACCACACAATTCAACCATTTGGTGTGTACAATTCCATATTTATTGCCATGTTCAATATTTATTGGTACATAAAAATTGTGGTGGGGTGCCTGGGTCTCTCAGCTGGTTGACCAGCCGACTTCAGCTCAGGTCATGATCTCATAGTCCATGGGTTCGAGCCCCGCATTGCTCTCTGTGCAAACAGCTCAGAACCTGGAGCCTGTTTCTGATTCTGTGTCTCCCTCTCTCTCTCTGCCCCTGCACTGCACGCACTCTGTCTCTCTGACTCTCTCTCTTAAAAATAAACAAACATTTTTTTAAATGAGATAAAATTTGCCATTTTAACCATTTTAATTGCACAATTCAGTGGTATTACATTCACGTGTTGTGCAGTCATCATCACCATTTCCAAAAATTATTTTTTTAAGTTTTATTGAAATTCCATTTAGTTAACATACAGGGTATTATTAGTTTCACGTGTACAACACTTCCATCCAACACTCGGTGCTCATCACAAATGCTCTCCTTGATCCCCATCACCTATTTAACCCATTCACCACCCACCTCCCCTCTGGTAACCATCAGTTTCTTCTCTGTAGTTAAGAGTATGTTTTTGGTGCCTATTTTTTAAATTTTTTTTATGTTTATTTATTTTTGAGACAGAGAGAGACAGAGCATGAGCGGAGGAGGGGAGAGAGAGAGAGAGGGAGACACAGAATCCGAAGCAGGCTCCAGGCTCCGAGCTGTCAGCACAGAGCCCGACGCGGGGCTCGAACTCACAAGCTGTGAGATCATGACCTGAGCTAAAGTCGGACACCCAACCGACTGAGCCACCCAGGTGCCCCGGTGCCTATTTTTTTTTTAATTAGCCCCAGAAGAAACTCTATAACCATTCATCAATAACTCCTCAATCTCCCTTCACCACAGCCACCAGAATTTCTAATCTATTTTCAGTTTCTAGGAATTTGCCTAATCTAGATATTTCATATAAGTGGAACCACTTTTGCCTTTTTGTGTCTGACTTCTCTCACTTGGCATAATGTGTTCATGATTTATCAATCGTAGCATGAGTCAGAACGTTTTTTTTTTCCTTTATGGATGACTGATATTCCACATTTTGTTTATTCATTCCTTTGTTGATGGGCACTCGGGTTATATGTAAAGGAAAAACCTCCGTCTTCCGTCTCCTGTTGTTTCTCTCCCATGTGTCTCCTTTACTACTGACACAGAATACTTCCCTTTGGACACTTCCGGTCACCCAACGTGTGTGGGTTTTTTCACCCACGCCAGCTGGGTTTCCTAAGCCAGTTGGGTGTCCTACAATTAAACTCAATGCTGACACTATCTACCTGGAGATAGCATCAGATCCCAAAGGTTAAGGGCTCCGTCTCACAAGACCGCTCCCACCCCTACTTCAGATGCCAGTCACAAGTAGTAGGCTCCCAGGTTAACCACAACTTCTGTCCAGATTTGGCTACAGATGACAGGTTCTCAGAACTCCCTCCACGGGTTTGAATAATTTGCTACGGCAGCTCACAGAACTCAGAGAAACACTCGTGCTTGCCCGTTTTTTAGAGGGTGTGATAAAGAATACAGATGAACAGCCAGATGGAAGGGATGTGTAGGGCAGGGGAAAAGGGGCATGGAGCGTCCATGCCCTCTCCTGGCGTTGCACTCGACCAACCACCACCTCCCTGAATTCAGCAGCCTCGGAATGAATGAAGCTCTCTAAATCCTGTCAGTTCGTAGGCACGCCTGATTACATCAATGGCCAATAACAATTGATTCAACCTCCAGTCCCTCTGCCCCTCCCACAGGTCAGGGAGGGTTGGGACTGAAAGTTCTTGCATTTGATTCTCCTAGCAACCAGACCCTAACGTTAGGCTGTGGTCCAAAAGTCACAGCATTAACATCACAAAAGATACCCTTGTTATTCTCATCACTTAGGAAATTCTAAGGATTTTAGGAGCTCTGTGCCTCTAGAAACCGGGAGGAAGACCAAATCTGTTTCTTCTTATAAATTGCAACATCATAGGTTGTTTCCACCTTTTGTCTATTGTAAACAATGCCGCATGCCAATATCTGAGGTCCCTGCTTTCAATTCCTTTGGGTATATACCTCTAAATGGAATTGCTAGGTTATATGGCAATCCTGTGTTTTGTTTATCAAGGAACCACAAAACTGTTTTGCACAGCACTTGTACCTTTATGCATTCCTACCAGCAACATACTCGGGTTCGATCTCTCCACATTCCAGCCAACATTGTTTCTTTTCAGTTTTGTGGGTTTTTTTAATGTTTATTTATTTTTGAGAGAGAGAGAGAGAGAGAGCACTGGGAGGGGAGGGGCAGACAGAGAGAGTGAGATACAGACTCTGAAGCAGGTTCCAGGCTCTGAGCTGTCAGCAGAGCCCAATGAGGGGCTTGAACTCACAGACCGGGGGATCATGACCTGAGCTGAAGTCGGACGTTCAACCAACTGAGCCACCCAGGTGCCCATATTTTCAGTTTTTAAAGAAATTACAGCCACCCTAGATGTTGTAGCATGGCATCTCACTATGGTATTGATTTGCATTCCCTCAATGTTCCCTTTTAGTTTTGCCTAAACACACTCCCTACGGCAAATTTGAAAAACTCTTTCTGTGAAGGACAGAGAGTAAATAAATATTTTAGACTTTGTGGGCCACATAGTCTCTTTCAGAACTACTCAACTCTGCTATTGTAGCATGAAAGCAGCCACAGACAAATGAGCAAGCTTATGTTGTAACAGAACTTTATTTACAGAAACCGGTAGTGGGCCAAATTTTTAACCCATGGTCCATAGTTTCTAGACCCTTTTATTTAGAGCCATTGATTGAATCATTGTGACTAAATATGGTCCACATGCAAAAACTTAAATCTGAGGGGGGGGGGTCACACCTTTCTGTTTATTTAAAAAGACTCAAACTATGTACTGAGCACCTACTATATTCCCCCCACATGATGGTGTTACAGAACCAGGCTGGAACGCTGGCAGAAAACCCAAGCGGCACTCGGAGATCTTGGTGGATTGGAGATTTATTTAACACTGGCGGGCTCAGAGGAGACCATGTCTCCAAAGATCTGAGCCCCGAATGCAAGTGGGGAGGGTAATTTATAGTCGTCAGCTTCCATATCTGTGGGGGTTTTCGCCCGTGCAGCAAATCAAGGAAGAAGAACCTGGAAGAGGGGGTCTCTAAGCTAGAGACCAGAGTTTGTTTTAGCCCCACCGTCCATCTTTGTCGTACTTTATTCACTTGTCCAACAATAGGCGATGGGTATACAATAGTGAACAAGATGCAGTATCTCAAGGAGCACTTTGGGAAATCTGAGACACTTTGAAATGGCATTTTTTTTTAATTAATGTTGATTTATTTTTAAGAGAGAGAGAGACAGAGACAGAGCACGAGTAGGGGAGGGACAGAGAGACAGGGAGACACAGAATCCCAAGCAGGCTCCAGGCTCTCAGCTGTCAGCACAGAGCCTGACACGGGGCTCGAACCCATGAGTGTGAGATCATGACCTGAGCTGAAGTCGGACACTCAACCGACTGAACCACCCAGGCGCCCCAAGTGTCCAACTCTTGATTTCAGCTCAGGTCATGATCTCTCGGGTTTGTGGGTTCCTCGTGCTGACAGTGCGGAGCCTGCTTGGGATTCTCTCTCTCCCTCTCTCTCTCTCTGCCCCTCCCTCCGCCCCCTCTCTCAGAGTAAATAAATAAATAAATAAATAAATAAATAAAATTTAAAAACACACTATTTAAGGGAGTGAGAGATGTTCTAAGCCCATCCAATTTCCATGACTACTTTTGCACTTAAATTTTAAGTTCAATGTGTTAAAAATCATAAGTATGTTTTAGGAAGTGTAGTTGATAATCTTTGAGGGTTTTCCGTGTTTAATCCTCTCTGTTGTACCTTTCACAGTCAGTGGTATCACTGAGGTCAATAAGAACTGACTGTACAAAAGAGAATTGAAAGGGTGAAAAGGACAAAGATCAAGTCAAATACGAGTCGAGATAATCCTGTTTTAAATCTTATAATTAATTTAACATGGACAGTCCACAAAGAGCTGCTGGCAGCAATAGAACCTTCCTGGATTAAATCAAGAGAGTCTGGGGATTAGAGATGACATTTAATAGAATTATTGTGAGCATATCTTCTCAAGATGAATGAAATTCATGTTTTATCTGAGTTTCTGAACACATACTGAGCAATTACAAGAATGCTTAAATAAATAAATCATCAGAAGCTTCTAGCCAGGTTAATCCCCTTTAATTAGACAAGAGCTTAATAGAAAAGATCAGTCTTTACAGAGCTATCAGTATTTGAAAACTAAATTCAATTTGACAAAGGAAAGAGATTAACTTCAAGGCAGAGCATAGGGCAAGGGTCTAGCAATCAGGAGGTCTATTTGTACATCTTATCCCTTGCATAAGCCTGTGAAAAGTACTCTAAATCCTCCATTCCAGATTGAAGGATGGATATAGAGACGGATGGATAGGTGGGGGAATATGCAATAAAGCAAGTAAAATAAAATGTTAATTATAGAATATAGGTGGTGGGAATATGGGTGTTCACTGTAAAATTCATCTACCTCTCCTGGATCTGGGAACATTTTCATAACAAAATATTGGATACAAGAAAACCCCTCAGTTCTGTATAATGAGTGACAACAGCATCACAGTCCCCATTTGAGCATAAAATACAGTTGTGTGTATGTGAGTGTGTGTGTGTGTGTGTGTGTGTGTGTATTTCACCTGACCTGCTAACCAACTTGCAGTGCCCGCAGTAGTACATTTTCCGCATCTTCTAGTATTTTAACTCTAGTTTAGCATGTCAGACTGGAAAGACTAGAGGAGATGGTACTCCCTCATCATCTTCATTTATCCTCACTTACCCGGAGTTAGGAGAGCAGCCACAGAACAATCAGAAGAGAGAGTGCTGGAAGCTCTATATCACCAACCTTTATAAAAATTCGGAGTTGTCAGTCCATCAAAGCAGAGCAATGGTGAGAGTTCACCATCACTATGTGGATGAGAGATGGGCCGTATTTCTTAGAAGGGAGTGGATAACGGAGAACGAAAAGGTTGCTTAAACAAATGCTTATACCTTAGAATTTTTTTGAGAGAGCAAATGTGTGCACCCATGCACATGCGTGTGCACACGTGTGCATGCACAAGCAGGGGAAGGGCAAAAATCAGGAGAGAGAATCTTAAGCAGGCTCCATGCCCAGCGCAGAGCCCAATGAAGGGCTTGGTCTCCTGATGGTGAGATCATGATCTGAGCCAAGATCGAGTCAGATGCTTAACCAACTAAGCCACCCAGACACCCCTACTCCTTACTATTTCGTTGACAAATTATCCAATTCTTTATTGACATCATGAAGAGAAAAAGGGGTCTTCTTTTCTCATGGGCTATTACCAGTTCCTGATCGTCAAAGGGATTAATATTCAGGGCCCTACTTGGAAGCAGGCTGGCCAGAGATGGAGAAAAAAAAATTCAGTGAGGGTTAGGTGGAGGAAGCAAACCATGAAAAGCAGCTAGGTATGAAAGATCTGTGAGGCAGAGACTTTTGGCTGTTTCTGTTTGCTGCTATATCCCCAGATCCTCGAACAGAGCCTAACATCTAGTAGGTTCTCAATAAATTCTGAAAGAAGGGATTCTCTCCAAGTGACTGGATTGTAAACCCATTTAGGGCATAGATCATGGCTTATCTCTGATCATATTAAAAAAAAACAAACAGGTAGCCTAACCCAAAACTAAATCACCATGGATTCAAATTATAATCCCAATGGGATTCAGCCTTTCTTATCATATATGTGCTAAGATCTCTCTCTCTCTCTCTCTCAGCATCCTAGTTGTTCATTTAGTAACTTTAACAGTTTAACACTTTGTACTATATGTGTTGTGTGCATTTTGAAAAATGAGGAGAGAAAGGAAACTCCTACTTTCAGATGTTTACGGGGTAATATTTTCTATTTGTAATTTTATTTTTTTATTTTTGTTAATATTTATTTATTTTTGAGAGAGAGAGAAAGAAAGAGACAGAGTACTAGTGGGGAAGGGGCCCGGGGAGAGGGAGACACAGAATCCGAAGCAGGCTCCAGGCTCTGAGCTGTCAGCACAGAGCCCGACATGGGGCTAGAACTCTTGAACCGTGAGATTATGACCTGAGCCGAAGTCAGATGTTCAACCAACTGAGCCACCCAGGCGCCCCTTTCTATTTGTAATTTTAAGGCATTTAGGCAGCTTCATGTATATTCCAATTGACTATTTTCTGCAAAAATTGCCCACCTTTATGTTGCTCTGACTTTTGGATGCCTGGCAGAGCTTTTTTGAATCAGGAAGTATCAGTGATTGCTACTCCTAAAAAAGAAAAGAGAGCTGATAAATTTGCACATTTTTCACGGACTGTTTGAGATAGAGCTTATAATTCATCACTTATTCATTGGATCGTTCAACAGATGTTTCATGAATTGCTATGATGCTTCAGGCACTAACTTAGACCCTAATGGTACGAAAATAATAAGACTCGATTCATCCCCTAAAGGAAGTTCACCGCCTGGTACCAGAGGGATAAGAATATGGATTATCGCAGTGCAGTGTGATAGAAATTCCCCGGAAAGAAGAATGGAGGAATGGTAAACTTGGCCATTTTGCTGGCTCACTTGATTAACAACTATAACTAAAGGAAAATCATTTCAACCAAAACCGGAATCATTTTCATATGGAAACAGGTTTAAAAAGCTATGAAAGAACTACAGTACTTCTTTTTTTAAAAAAAGAAGATACATTTTACATTATTATCTGGTTAGTTTATTGGTGCACCTGGTTTTTAAAGCAAAAATGATAAGTAAATTGTTATAATGGAAGTACGAGCTGAAATAAGTGGCATAATTTTTTAAACAACTTTCTTGAGATATAATTCATATACCATAAAGTTCACCTTTTCAGGTGTATAATTCAGTGTTTTTTTAGTGCATTCACAGGATCATGCAACCATCTAATTCCAGAATACTCATTAGTAGCTACTCCCCTTTCTCTTCAAAACCTCCCTCCCAACTCTAAGCAACTACTAATCTGCTTTTTGTCTCTATGGATTTGCCTATTGAGGACATTTCATATTAACAGGGTCATACACATGGTCTTTTGTGTCTGGCTTCTTTCACTTAGGATAGTGTTTTCAAGGTTCATCAGTGTCATAGAATATGTCAGTACTTTATTCTTTTTCGCAGCTAAATAATATTCCATCTTACTAGATATACCACAGTTGTCCATTCGTTCGTTTATGGACATTTGTATTGTGTCACTTATTGGAAACAATAAGTGGATTGTTCTCATTATTGACAATATATTAACTTGCTCAATCCCAGGATACATATAAAGGAGTTGCAGAACTGCTAACCCATACCCCTGTGAAAATCAAACGTACCAACAAGAGCACAATATTTGTTTCCAACTCTACCTTTATCCTTGTTATAGTAACCTCACTGTGTCGTGGGAAAGCTCCCTCCCAAGGTTAGCTTCAAATGTTGAAACTACAGATGGAAGACTTTTGGTGTGACTAAAACAAATGTATTATTAAAAAAGGTAAGGAAGCTTCAAGGCAAAAAGTGGGGTGGATGGCTCTTTGGGAGAAAATCCAGAACTGAGAGAGAATGAATAGCACTGTACAGGCATTTTATAGAAAGCAAGTCCCACCAGCACAAGATTTAAAAGAGGCTCTTGTACAATGCAAGATTTTAAGAAGTCAGACAATGCATGGTCTTGTGGGATGTGGGGGGTGGGGGTAAGGGGCAAGCCTTGTCAAAATGTTGCAGGAGGTTACAGACACAGGTAGGAAATGAAATTTAGAGATTGCTGGCTCAAAATCATGCATCATTGGGTGTCCAATTTTTTTCCTGTTGTCTTTATAAAGTATACCATCAAAATACTATAATTTCAGCTACTTATGTTAAGTCTTAAGGTGCCCCCTTTCCCATACGAACACACAAACACTTTGAAGTGGTTATGTCATCCATTTGAAATAAAGTTGGGGTCATCTGTTTCTGTTTCTATTCTGTTTTTCTTGCCTTGCCCCATCCTTGTTGATTTTATTTATTTTTAAGTATGTGAAACATTAACATGGTTCCTAACGTCAGAATCAGACAAAAGTGTATATTCAGAGAAGTATCACTCTTTTATATTTCTTCTACACTTTTTCCATATCCCCTACCAATTCATTAGTTTCTAGTTCCTTTTCATGTTTCTTTTTACACAAATAAGCTGAAACATGTAGATTTAAAAAAAATTTTTTTAATGTTTATTTATTTTTGAGAGAGACAAAATGCAAGTGGGTTGGGGAAGAGAGAGAGGGAGGCACAGAATCCGAAGCAGGCTCCAGGCTCTGAGCTGTCAGCACAGAGCCTGACGCGAGGTTTGAACTCACGAGCTGTGAGATCATGACCTGAGCCGAAGTCGGACGCTCAACTGACTGAGCCACCCAGGCACCCTTGAAACATGTAGATTTTCTTATTCCACCTTTTGTGCTTGTGTGAAAGGTAGCATACTGTTTTACACTTTGCTTTTTTCACTTAACATTATCTTCTAGAAATCATAAAGGTCTTTCTTACTCTTTTTTGCATCTGCATAGTATTCCATTGTGTGATGTACTTTACTCAAGCACTCTCTTGCATGAGGATTTAGGTTGTTTCCAGTAATTTGAAATCACAATGCTATAATGAATAACCTTGTGTATATGTATTTTATTTATTTATTTATTTATTTATTTATTTATTTATTTATTTAATTTTGTTTTTACATTTATTCATTTTTGAGAGACAGAGAGAGACAGAGCACAAGCAGGGGAGGGGCAGAGAGAGAGAGGGAGACACAGAATCGGAAGCAGGCTCCAGGCTCTGAGCCATCAGCCCAGAGCCCGACGCGGGGCTCGAACTCACGGACCGCGAGACCATGACCCGAGCCGAAGTCAGACGCTCAACCAACTGAGCCACCCAGGTGCCCCGTTTGTATGTATTTTATATTGTTGTAGGTCTGTTTTCAGGATAAACTCCTGGAGACAGGATTGTTTTGTTGGAAGACAAATGCATGTGTAGTTTTGTCAGAGATTTCCAAACATCCCTCTGAAAGGATTGTACTATTTTTCAGTCCCACCAGCAGTGTATGAATAGTGACTCTTTCCCTGCAGCCTTACTGATAGAATATGATGGCATACTTTTGATTTACACCATCAGATTGGAGATTTTCATCCATCTATACACTTATTTTTTGTTTACAAGAGACCACTGAAATAAAATAAAAATTAAAAATCAAAAAAGTTATACTAGACACATGCTAAGAAAATAGAGCAGGTGTATCAATATTAATGTCATATAAAATAGAATTCAAGGTGAATAAACTTAACGGGACAAAGAGGGAAACATCATGGTTTTATCCACCAAGAAGAGAACATAGTCCTGAGCCCTTAGGCATCTAGTAAGAGAGCTTTAAAATAAATAAGGAAAATCTAATAGAAACGTAAGGAGAAATCACTATCATGCTAGGAGAATTTAGCATATGTATCTTAATGATCAAAAAATCAAGTAGACAAAAACAAAGTCTCTTAATTTGGGTTACCCATAAAACAGACGTTGAAGCAAGGGCTTGGGGTAGGCAGTTTATTTAGGAAATGGTCCCAAGAATCACCTCCAAAGAAAGAGTGCAACTGCTGTGGGCCACAGCAGCCCAATCCTGCTAGGAATTCCCTGAGCAGCTGTATAGAACAGGCCTCAGATGGTCTCACCACAGAACAAAGAAGCTAGCACATTTATCCATTGACTTTTGTCCTCCTTTGCTTGAGAGTTGTCCCCTATCCCTGGGACATTAACTCCACATACTTTCAGGTTGCACCTGTATGGTTTAGAAGCCTTCTGCAGCTTCCAAGAAAGCAATAGCAGAGAGATGCTATGACTCACACGTAGTGCAGGAAATTGGCAATGACACATTGAGCTTCTCCAATGCTGAGCTAAAATCAGATGGATTCAGCAATCTGGCATGGTAGACCATACCCATCTGCCACAGTAGGGTTGCTGAAGATTTGAATGGTGCCTTGTACACCAGACTTAAAAAATAAACTTTATCACTTTGCAATGGGGAGCCGTTCAAATGTTAAGCCAGAGAATGGCACAGATTGTATTTTCAGTACATAACTCTTATAAAATACAGGATGGTTTGGAGGAGGGCAAGAATGAGGGCAGGCTGGCCAGTTTATTACAGCTGTTCAGAAAACGGAGATGAATTGAATTTGACCTAGTATAATGAGAATGGAATAAAGAAGAAAGACCTGTGAGACAATTAGGAGCGTAAAAGACAAGATTTGGGAAGGAGAGTTGGGAGAAGAGATGGTGGATGTAACCAGTTCATCTTAGAACATGGCGAGTTTGGGGTACCTGGGTGGCTCAGTCGGTTGAGTGCCGGACTTCAGCTCACGTCATGATCTGGCAGTTGGTGAGTTCGAGCCCCACGTGGGGCTCGGTGCTGACAGCTGAGAGCCTGGAGCCTGCTTCAGATTCTGTGTCTCCCTCTCTCTCTGACCCTCCCCTACTCATCCTCTGTCTCTATCTCTGTCTCTCTCTCAAAAATGAACATTAAAAAAATTAAAAAAAAAAAGAATATGTCGAGTTCGTCTTTACAGCATCTTGATGAGGTAGACAGGGAAGATATCATGATGTGACAAATTAAGAAAACTGTGGTCCCTGTATCACGGTGTGACGTACCCAAAAATATTATTTAGTTTAAGCCTGAGGACTAGAACCCAGGTTTCCAACACACTTCTAGTCTTTTGTTCCCTCATTCAAGTAATTGACACAGGGTATGAATAGTACTAAACTATTCTTCTCACTATCCATTTGTAAAGAATATTTTCCCTGTTGCAACACATGACTGCTTCATTAAAAACTGGTTTTTTTTTCATCTGAATGTAAAAAAGTTTATATCCTATTATACTCTAAAAGTCGCAAAGGTAAGGTGCCTGAGTGGCTCAGTTGGTTAAGCATCCAACTCTTGGTTTTGGCTCAGGTCATGGTCACACTTTATGAGTTCGAGCTCCATGTTGGCTTTGCACTGACAGCACAGAACCTGTTTGAGATTCCCTCTCTCCTTCTTTATCTACCTCCCCCCTGACATCTCTCTCTCTCTCTCTCTCTCTCTCTCTCTCTCAATGAATAAATAAACTTTAAAAAAATGAGGAGTCTAATAGCAATGTGAAAACGGAGAATATTCATTGTGAGCAGTATACCGAGACCATTTTAACAAATAGGAATGTACCTATCTGCCTATTCTCCTCAGGAAAAAAAAAAAGACCACTTATTCCATGGATTGCCATATCACTTGCAAACCTTCTACTCCCGTTTGAAATTGTTTCTAAGCCAGTTTATGAGTCATAGAAGGAAAATTAAAAAGAAAATTTATAGTCATACCTCATATACAACTGATGGGAAATTTTTAATTAGTATGCAGCTAGTACTTACAAAAGCTACAGACATGGGAACTGATTCAAAGAAAATGATTAAAGTGCACAATTAATTCTGAGTGAATTAGCAAACACCTAGTCTGGGTCAATGATAAATTGTGTTATAAGAAGTTGGCATAGAACCCAGCTGAGTAATGTGCTTTACCAAAACTTCATGGTATGATGGCGGGTAAAAAGGGCAACCGAGCTATAAAAACCCTGCGGGTTGACCTTATGTGAGATGAAAAATTCTGAAAGTGACCATAAAGCAAGTATACTAGGAATTATACCTCTATTTTGCTGAATTTCCCAAGCTCTGGTGATCAGACCAGAGATCAGAAAACAATGAATGGAGTGTTGTACTTAACCTCAGATTGTGATCTTAATGTTCTCATTGTGATGAATGTGCCTTACCGCCAAGGGTTCAAAGCATTTTTGAGCTCTACAGGAGTTACCCCTCCGGATCTCCTTTGGCCACCATGAAAATGTTTTGGAACTGCAAAAAAGGAGATTGTTGCAAAACACTGTGAATGTACTAAAAACGTCACTGCATTGTACACTTTAAAATGGTTAATTTTATGTCAACTTTATCTGAATTGAAAAAAAAAGGGGTACCAATTCCTGAACATTTATGTTTCAGGCACTTTGCTTGACCTTATCACACAGCACCTCACTCTCTTTTAATAGCCCTGTGAGTCAGACAGTAGGATTTCTGTTTTCAGGAGAAGGAAACTGAGGTTGAGCATTTTGCCCAAGGTACTTTATTTAAAAAAAAAAAATTTTTTTAACGTTTATTTATTTTTGAGACAGAGAGAGACTGAGCATGAAGAGGGGAGGGTCCGAGAGAGGGAGACACAGAATCTGAAACAGGCTCCAGGCTCTGAGCTGTCAGCACAGAGCCCGACGTGGGGCTTGAACTCACGGACCGAGAGATCATGACCTGAGCCAAAGTCGGCCGCTTAACCGACTGAGCCACCCAGGCGCCCCGCCCAAGGTACTTTAGTAGAAGAGCAGGGATTCAAACCAAGTCCATCGGATTCCAATTCTCAGGTTTGAACATTAATAGAAGTCCATAAAGGGAGTGGTCAGTCACTTAGATGTCAATCCTTGAAGCAATTTAGCTCCATAAGAAAAGAGGAATATGCCTGTTGAAATTTCCTTTCTTCACCCAGTGTCATGGAAAAAGAGGATTACTTGTGAGGACTCCTCTCAAGGAGGATTTGGTTACTGGAACTGGAAAAGAAAGTAGAAACATATTCATAAGGAGCGAAGTAAGAGCCCATTTGTTAGACTAAACTATTACAAAAGGGACTGGTAGAAAGACAGACTTTATGCGGAGTGACTGAGCTGCGAGTACAGGGTTCTTTCTAGTTCCCCTGCCTGACAGCCAGGTGGCTCCCAGAGACTGGGGCAAGGCTGAGTCTGCAGTTCTGGACTAAGTGACAGAAGCTGTAAACCGGAACCTAGAAGCTTACTTCTAGAAACCACTTTTCCTTCGATGGCCAGTTCCTAAATTACTCCTATGATGGAAAATCCATACATGCAGCTTTCGATACTTTAGTTCTTTGTGCTTTGTCCCTGTACCCCCTACCCCGGGTATTTACAGTGTCTGGTGGAACAGGACTATAATATCAGGTGCTTCTGGTGCGCCTGAGTGGCTCTGTCGGTTAAGCATCCTGACTCTTGATTTCGGCCCGGCCATGATCCCATTGTTCATGGGTTCGAGCCTTGTGTCAGGCTCCGTACTGACAGCACAGAGCCTGCTTGGGATTCTCACCTTCTGCCTCTCCCCTGCTCTCTCTCTCTCTCTTAAAATAAATATAAAACTATATATATATATATATATATATATATATATATATATATATCCTGCCATCTGACATAATCTAATCTAAAAATAGTCAATAAAACTGTGAATTCAAGGAATTACTACTTCTTCATCTTTCAATTTGGAATATAGTATTTTTCTTTTTTTAATATGTTTTTAAACCTTTTAAATGTTTATTTATTTTTGAGAGAGAGACAGAGCATGAAAGGAGGAGGGGCAGAGAGAGAGGGAGACACAGAATCCGAAGCAGGCTCCAGGCTCTCAGCTGTCAGCACAGACCCCGACAAGGGGCTCAAACCCACGGACCATGAGGTCATGACCTGAGCTAAATAAAGTCCGGCACTCAACCGACTGAACCACCCGGTTGCCCCTGAGATGTTTTTAAACTTTTTAAGTAACCTCTACACCTAATGCAGGGCTTGAACTCACAACTCCAAGATCAAGATTAGCACACTCCACCTACTCTACTGAGCCAGCCAGCCGCCCCAATATATTTCTTAAATAAACAGCACAGACATAAAGAACAAGTTGTATCCTAAAACTCCTTCAAAGCAATGGTAGCACAGAAAGCACGTAAAGCTATGGAGACGGGTCTGGATTCAAAATCAGATTCCATTTACAAGCTGTGTAACTTTGAGCAAGTTACCTATCTTGTCTGAGCTGGTTTCTTCCTCTTTAAAACGCAGGTGCTGATCTGCCCAATTGTTGCTACTGTGTTGAAACGAGATGTGTCGTTATATATACAACAGTGCCTAATATATAAGTGCTCACTAAATGTTAGTTTCTCTTCCCTCCCCTTTTATAACAATAATCTTAGAAAACCGCTGATTTTGCAGCAAGAACTCAGCCAGAAAACAGAGAAAATGGGGTAAGACCTGATAATGCATCTAACTGAGAAAGAGAGAAGCAAGCCCTGACACCCAGGTGCCTGGCTATCAGGCACAACTAGATCTTGGTGTTCTCCTGTTGAACATGAATAATCTTATCGAGCATGAACATCAAGAAAAGCCACTCTGTGGCTACAATCTATCAAGGCAAAAAAAAAAAAAAAAAAGACCGCTGTGTAATCATGTTTGAACCTAGACAAAATAAGAGAACTGTCCAAGCTACACAAATGACTAAACATTCCCTTATCCTAGCTGATATCGGTGACTGATGCTTCTGTGCCAATTACAGCTTTACCCTCGGCCTAGTCTTCCCTTCTTCTAAGTAAGATTTATTAAAATTACTAATCATGAGGTTACTCCCACCTCCTGAGAGCATCGAGTACGGATCCAGAGAAAAGACTGCATCCTTCAACACTTCCCCAACTCACCTAATGTGGACCCAAATCCTGTATACTGTCTTTTCTTTAAAAAATTTTTTTTAATGTTTATTTATTTTTGAGAGAGACAGAGACAGAGCATAAGCAGCAGTGAAACAGAGAGAGGGAGACCCAGAATCCGAAGCAGGCTCCAGGCTCTGAGCTGTCAGCACAGAGCCCGATGCAGGGCTCAAACTCACAAACTGTGAGATCATGACCAGAGCCGAAGTCCAACGCTTAACTGACTAAGCCACCCGGGTGCCCCCAAAGTCCTTTCTAAACTCTCTTAATAAGATGTCCCACGGATCCCCATGGTGTGCATTCTCCCTCCCTGTAACAAGCAATAAACCCAACTTACATGATTACAGGTATGCGTCCAGTAGCCTTCGTCTGGAGGGCATTGACATAACTCCAAGGTCTGAACAATCCAAAAACACCTCTTTTTCAGTCTTTCAATACTAGTTCCTCTCCCCGCTTCCCTCAGCACATACTTGTAAAATTACTTATTGCATTTAATCTAAATATTATGAAGATATATCAGTTAATTTAATCTGTACAGAAGATACTCAGAAGCTTCCTTGAGCTCTGCTGTAGCTTTCCGAACCTTTGCTTATGTAACAGATTAATGTCTGGACTAGCTATTAAGAGAAGGCCCAAGATGGGCAACCCTATCTTAACAATTAAATTTAAAGTCATAGCTACTGTTTTCTCAATTACAATAGTACTTTCTGATCAATAGCTCATTTCCATTGTGTATCTAATACACAAACCCCCTTTTTCATAGTAGTCAAGAAATTTTTGTGAATGTTTTATGTAAATTTCAGTGTTGGCTAGTGTAAAACTGTCATGATATCCACTATGTACTCATATTTAGAGGAAATGATATAGTCAACATAGATCAGGGAAGGGATAAAAGTGAATAAAATGAAAGAAATTGTGAGGACCAAACGGGAAGTAAAAACTAGAAGCCCGGTAAGATCCCCATAAGTTTAAGAGTTAGCAGTGTCTTTGGGCTCATGTAAGGTGGAGAATTAGGGCATATAGACCATTTTGCCTGAACTGTGACACAACAGAAGGCTACTGAGAAACAGGCGAAAAAAACTAATGTTAATTGAAAATCTACCATGTACCAAGCTCTGGGCTAGACACTTCATATAACTTCATCCTGTTTAGTTCTTACAACAACACCTTGGACTACATTATGATTCCCACTATACAGGTAAGTAACTGAGGTTCAGAGAAGTTAAGGTCACACAGCTGATTAACTGACATTGGTCAAATTTTGCTGGTGTCTTCCTTTCCCCAGGTTAATTTTTTTTTTTTAACATTTACTTATTTTGAGAGAGAGAAAGAGTAGACAGGGTAGGGACAGAGAGACAGGGAGAGAGAGAATCTCAAGCAGACCCTGTGCTATCAGCTCGGAGTCAAAGGCAGGGCTTGATTTCACAAACCATGAGATTGTAACCTGAGCCAAAATCAAGAGTCTGGTGCTTCGGGGCACCTGGGTGGCTCAGTCGGTTAAGTGTCTGACTTTGGCTCAGGTCATCATCTCACAGTTTGTGGGTTTGAGCCCCACATCAGGCTCTGTGCTGAACGCTTGCTCAGAGCCTGGAGCCTGCTTCGGATTCTGTGTCTCCTCTCTGCCACTCCTCTGCTCATGCTCTGTCTCATTCTGTCTCTCAAAAATAAATAAATGTAAATAAAAAAAAATTTTTTTAAGAGTCTGATGCTTAACCTACTGAGCCACCCAGGCACCCCTCCCCAGAGGTTAATTTCTTAATACAATGTTACTCCTGGAAATTACAGTCTTTAGACTCACAAAATTCATAATCTAATGTGGAAGACAAAGAAGGATGACAAAATTAGCAAATGGCTAACTAAAATAATCGAGTTCAAACATGGCTTAGAAGGGGCACCTGGCTGGCTCAAAGGAGCGTGCGACTCTTGATCTCGGAGTCGTGAGCTTGAGCCCCACGTTGGGTTTAGAGAGTACTTAAATAAATAAAAAAAAACACTTAAATAAGAAATGAAAACAAACAAACGTGGTTTAGTAGTAGAACCATAGTATTCATAGGAAGAGAATCCAGACTTTTCTGAATCAGGTAGAAAAATAGTTGAGCTAGGAAGGGCTACTTTCTGAGATTCAACTGAAAATATAGAGCTAAGGAAATTTCTAAATAAAGTATCTCCTGTGCAGACACTGATGTTTTGCTAGCTCATCAGCTTTTCTTCCTGACTCTTCTTTTTACTAGTTCAAAACTAAGTATGATACTTCTTGTTACATATTGCCATTATATAATGAATTTACAGTATCATCAGGAAATAGTTCTTCCTATCTCTCTACAATTCTGACATTGATTTCCTCATTTCAAAATTGCTTACATAGGCACATATATGAGTATTTTAAAGTTGTTTGCATATGCATTTATACATTTTCCATATGCTGAATTATTGTCCTTATTTCATTGGATATAAACTCTGTTTGCCATGATGCTCCCTTTTTTTTTTTTTAGCAGCTCAATCCACATACCATACATTGTAGCCACTTAAAGTGTATAATTCAGGGGCGACTGGGTGGCTCAGTTTGTTAAGCGTTGGCCTCTTGGTCTCAGCTCAGGTCATGATCTCATGGTGCATGACACTGAGCCCCAGATGGGGCTTGGGATTCTCTCTACCTGCCCCCCACCCTGCTCTCTTCAAAATAAATGAATAAACTTTTTTAAAAATTGTATAATTCAATGTTTTTAGATGTTTAGAGGGTTGTACCTTGGGTGGACCTTGAAACATTGTGCCAGTCACAGAAGACCACATACTGATTGCCAAATAACACTCCATTTCCCCCTACCTTTTGCTTGCTAATAGAGCCCTGATTTTGATCATGTCATATACGACACACTTGTAGTAGGTCACATCACAGATGGCCAATCTTGATTAATCCAAGCTAGGATTTTTCACATCCAGGCTGTGACCCATTAGTGAATCATAAAATCAACATAAAAGTCACAATCAATATGTTTCTTATTGTGGTAAAAAAAAAACCCCACATAATATAAAATTAACCATTTTAACGATTTTCAGGAAAATGGTATGTTAGTATTTAGTATATGCAACAGATCTCCAGGCCTTTTTCATCTGGCAAAACTGAAACTCTATACCTCCTAAACAACTCTCCATTTCCCCCTTCCCCCACCCCCTGGCACCCACCATTCTACCTTCTGTTTCCAGGAACTCGACCACTTTAGATACCCTATATCAGTGGAATCATGCAGTATTTGTCTTTTTGTAACTGGTTTCTTTCACTTAGCATAATGTCTTCATGGTTCATCCATGTTGTAGTATGACAGGATTGCCTTCTTTTTTAAGGCTGAATAATATTTCATTGTATGTATATACCACATGTTCTTTTTCCATTCATCCTTTGATGGTCAGTTAGGCTTCTGCTCTTTCTTGGCTGTTGTGAATAATGCAATAGTCATTGGTGTAAAAATACCTCTTTGAGATCCTGTTTTCAATTCTTTTAGATGTATACCCAGATGTGATATTCCTGGCTCATATGGAAATTCTATTTTTTAAAAAAATTTTTGAGGAAACTGCATTCTGTTTTCCACCGTGGCTGCACCATTTTACATTCCCATTGACAGTGCAAAAGGGTTCTAATTTCTCTACAGCCTTATCAAGGCTTGTTGTTTTCTGTTTTATTTATTTTTGATAGTGGTCATCCCAATGGGTATGAGGGGGTATCTCATTGTGGGTTTTCTTTAACGTTTATTTATTTTTAAGAGACCGAGAGAAACAGAGTGTGAGCCATGGAGGGGCAGAGAGAGAGGGAGACACAGAATCCGAAGAAGGCTCCAGGCTCTAAGATGTCAGCATAGAGCCTGATGTGGGGCTCGAACTCACTAACCACAAGATCATGACCCAAGCTGAAGTCAGAGGCTTAACTGACTGAGCCACCCAGGCACCCCTTTCATTGTGTTTTTGATTTGTATTTCCTTGATGATTAGTGAAGTTGTGCATCTTCCCATATCCTTGTTGGCTATGTATATATCTTCCTTGTATATATCCTCGGTTCAAACCTTTGCCCATTTTTAAAATCAGTTTGTTTGCTTTGTTGTTGTTGAATTATAGGAATTCTTCATATATTCTAGATGTTAACCCATTATGAGAAACATAGTTTGCAAATATTTTCTCCCTTTCATATGCTGCCTTTTCACTTTGTTGATTGTTTCCTTTGTTGCACAGAAGTTTGTAAGTTCGATGTAGGGCCTTTTGAATATTTTTGCTTTTGTTGTCCCTGTTTCTGATGTCATATCCAAGAAATGATTGCCAAATTCACTGTCAAAAAGGTTTTCCATTGTGTTTTCTTATGGGAGTTTTATAGTTTCAGGTCTTACATTTAGGTCTTTATTCCATTTTGAGTTAATTTTTGTATATGATATATAAGATAAGGATCTGACTTCATTGTGTGTGGATATCTAGTTTTTCCAGGACCACTTGTTGAAGACACTATTTTCCCATTATGTATTTTTGGTGTCCTTGTAAAAGTTCACTTGACCATATATGTGAAGGCTTATTTCTGCACACTCTATTCTGTTCCATCAGTCAACATGTCTGTCTTTATGCCAGTACCATATTGTTTTGATTACCAAGGCCTTATAATATGCTTTTGAAATCAGAAAGTGTGAGGCCTTCAGCTTTGTTCTTCTTTCTCAAGATTATTTGGGCTATTCAGGGTCCTTTAAGATTACATACATTATGAATTTTAGAATGATTTTTTTCTATTTATGCCAAAAATGCCACTGGGATTGATAAGCTTGGCATTGAATCTGTAAATGACTTTAGGTAGTATTTACGTTTTAACAATATAAAGTCTTCCAATCCATGAACATAGGATGTTTTTCCATTTCTTTGTGTCTTCTTTAAATTTCTTTCAGCAATGTTTTGTAGTTTTCAGTGCACAAGGCTTTTGACTCCATAGGTAAGTTTACTCCTAAGTATTTTATTCCTTTTGATGTTATTGTAGATAGGATTGTTTTCTTAATTTCCTATTCAGCTTGTTCAATGTTAGTATACAGATATGTAACTGATTAGTATATAGATATGTAACTGATTTTTGTGTGCTGATTTTGTGTCTTGCAGCTTTACTTAATTTGTCTATAGTTCTAACAGTGTGTGTGTGTGTGTGTGTGTAGTCTTCAGATTTCCTACATATAAGATCATATAGTCTGTGAACAAGAAGAATTTTAACTTCTTCCTTTCCAGTTTGGTTGCCTTTTATTTCTTTGTCTTGCCTAATTGCTCTATCTAGGATTTCCAATATTGTGTTTAATAGAAGTGGCAAGAATGGGCATCCTTCTCTTGTTCCTGATCTTAAAAGAGGAAGATCTTTCAGTCTTTTTTTATACTATTGAGTGGGATCTTACCTGTAAGCTTTTCTTATGTCCTTTATTATGATAAAGTAGTTTCCTTCTATTCTCGGCCTGGTTTGTTGAGCTTTTATCTTGAAAAGTTGTCGACTTTTGTCAAATGCTTTCTCTGCACACTTTGAGATTAACATGTGATTTTTATCTTTTCTTCTGTTAATATAGAGTATTACATTGGTGAATTTTCATATGTTGAATCATCCTTGTATCACAGGGATAGATCCCACTTGGTCGTGAACTCTGATCCCTTGAATCTGCTTTTGAATTTGTTTAGCCAGTACTTTGTTGAGGATTTTTGCATCAATATTCATCAGGGATATAGATCTGTAGTTTTCTTTTAGTATCTCTGTCTGGCTTTGGCATCAGGCTAATGCTGGCCTCAAAACAATGAGTTTGTAACTCTTCCCTCTTCTTCAATTTTTTGGAAGGGTTATTGTCGGCATTTTTAAATTAAAGAAATAGAATATCATAAATAACATAAAAGCATGTTATGTGCATTAAGGTTAAGAGGTATTTTATGAAGCTTTATGTGTGTGAGTGCATGTGTGTATGTGCGTATACATGTTATGTAATAACATGTAAATTGGGTTCTTACTGTGGGTTCTGGTTTTAAAAGGTTAAAATTCAGTGGTATAAGCCACTCAGAGTAATGTCATTTCCCTTGCCAGAGGTGGGCATAGGTTAGCGAGCAAGTTCTGGGCCATGAGATACAGAGAAGTTATATATTTTATGTTTATGGTTATAAAAGAACATAAGGAACAGAGCATTCTTTTACTCTCTTCCAAACTGTAGACATTTTTGGTGAATAGGTGATATCTGAGGCTATTGCATGCATCTTGTGACTACATGGGGAGTAACCAACTTACTAAGGATAGCAGATTGGAAAAACCCAAAGAACCTAAGTTCTAATAACATTATTGAGTCAAGCAACCACTCCTGAAACTGCCCTACCTTCCAGATTTCCTGTTATGTAAGATGAAATTAATGTGTTTCTTTATTATTTAGACACTTTTCATTAAATTTTTTTAAAGTTTATTTATTTTTAAGAGAGAGAGAGAGAGAGAGAGACCGTGAGTGAGGGAGAGGTAGAGAGAGAGGGAGGCATAGAATCCGAAGCAGGCTCCAGGCTCCGTGCTATCAGCACAGAGCCTGATGTGGGGCTTGAACTTGTGAATTGGGAGATCGTGACCTGAGCCGAAGTTAGACATTTTACTGACTGAGTCACTCAGGCGCCCCAGACACTTTTCATTAGATCTTCTGTAACTTCTGTTTAAATTGTGATAAGTGTGTCAAGGATGAAGCTAGTTTATGCTTCTTTATATTGCCTACATCACTTTGTACATATTTGGTGGCCAGGAAAGTTTTGACAATCTGATCATCTTATTATGATCAAGAGTAGTGTGTCTCTAGAATTTCACCATATCTTTAAAAAAATTTTTTTTAATGTTTATTTTTGAGAGAGACAGAGCGCGTGCACAGGGCAGGGAGGGCAGAGAGAGCAGGAGGCACAGAATCCAAAGCAGGCTCCAGGCTCCGAGCTGTCAGCACAGAGCCCGACGCGGGGCTCAAACTCACAAACTGAGATCACGACCTGAGCCGAAGTTGGACGCTTAGCCCACTGAGCCGTAAGCTAAAACTGAATCAAAATGATCAAGGATATACCAACTCCCAAGCATCATTGAAAGCAAATATAAAATACCTGTGACAGTCTGTATCCTAAAAGTGATCTTAATCTCTTCTGCAAAACCAAAAGGGCTCGATTTTTAACCAGTATACTCAGTGTCTAGAACCAGTTCCTGGCATTAGTAGGTGCCAATTATTTGTTCAATTAATTAAATGAGTATAATAAAGCTACTTAACACATGAATCAAATAATAGTAGAGGTAATGTCACAAAGTGGTGCATGATCAATTGCCAAATGCATAGTACAGATAAGTGTGTGACCTTCCCACTCTTTCCTGTTTTCATCATTTGCATTTATATTTTCTCTAAAACACTTTACGAGTTTTTTCAATATGCACATTGGTTTGCTTGCTCTTATGTGCTTAGCAAATTGAAAAACAGGCAAGGTTTTTAAGCTGAAAGTTATATAAATCATTAATCTATGATAATCCTTCATTTTATAAAGAAAGAAATTAGGTCCTAGAGGGATTTAATGCTTTTGCCAGGTGGAAATGCTGATCTATTAATATTGAATTAATCGTTGAAGTGGCCAAGACTGTAAGGGTATCTTCCTCTTTCAACATTTTTTACATCGCTAAAAAATAATATCTACAATTAATGGCAAAGTTCTATAACTCAATAGGCAATGCCAATTAATAAACTATGGGTATAGAACAATCAGACAATTACAGATCAATAGAATAGATACAAAGTTCAATCTTGTTCATTTTAAGACACAATGCATATTGAGTTCCTTCATCAGGGCCCTGATTCCAGTCTGTTCTTTGTCTAGGGTTTCTTTTCCTCCCTCAGGATTCTGTAATCTTGCTCTTTCTTTGTGCTAAACTACATCTGAACTACATTTTATCAGTTCGATTCTTTTCTAGACTTTAGACCATTATTTTACCACGTGCTCTTCTTGCCTTTGTTAATCATGGATTTCTTCTGACTGAATTGTTACCTTAGAAGTGTGGTTAAGAGCATACACTCCAGGGCACCTAGATGGTTCGGCTGGTTAAGCATCTGACTTCAGCTCAGGTCATGATCTCGTGGTGAGTTTGAGCCCCGCATCGGGCTCTGTGCCGACAGCTCAGAGCCTGGAGCCTGCTTCAGATTCTGAGTCTCGCTGTCTCTCTGCCCCTCCCCTGCTTGTGCTGTCGGTCTCAAAAATAAATAAAAACATTAAAAAAAATTTTTTTTTTAAAAGGAGCATATACTCTGGAAATCCCAAAAGTCAACTTTGTATGGTGACAGATAACTAGACTTACTGTAATCACTTTGCAATTATACAAATATTGAATGGTTATGTTGTACACCTGAAACCAATCTAATATTGTATGTCGATTATACTTCAATATTTTTTTAAAGAGCATGTACTTTGAAACCAGACTGCCTGACTTCATATTCCCAGCTTTAAAGGTTATTAGAAATATGATTCTGGTTAATAGTCTAAACCTCTCTGTCACTCATTTTCTTCATCTGTAAAATGGGGATACTAATGGTTGTGAGGGTTAAACATGTCAAACTTTGAAAATAATACTTCCGGGGATGCCTGGGTGGCTCAGTCCATTAAGCGCTGACTTCGGCTCAGGTCATGATCTCATGGTTCGAGGGTTCGAGCCCCGTGGCGGGCTATGTGCTGAGAGCTCAGAGCCTGGAGCCTGCTTCCGATTCTGCGTCTCCCTCTCTCTCTGCTCCTCCCCCACTC